>NC_135628.1:32095000-34595000 GCF_053574225.1 Canis aureus | reverse complement strand
AATTGATCTGAACTTGGAGTTCTCGCCAAAATCTTATTTAGGCTAGTTTCCCTTAATAGAATTACATAAATTTTAACTTAAGTTTTCATAACTTCCTCTTGTGTATAATGATGTTCTTGTCCATCACTGATAAAATAATTATGAGAAAATATGGCACAAAAGTTATTCTCCCTGGAGAAAGGAAAAAAAATATTTATGAATGTTCTTTGAAGTTCTTAAAAATATTCTTGAGAACTTCAGAAAGGTTCTCAAATATTAAACAATCTCAGTGTCTGATGCTTGTTTTCAGATTTTTCAGCCTTCTGAAGTTCCATTTTCTCTTAACATTCAAATAGAATTACTTGAATTCCAGAGAAGAATTCAGCAACTTCTTAAGTGGCTATGGATCATCCCTCTCTTTACTTTCTATTAGGATTTTCATGGAGCTAATATTTCTCCTAAAACTTTGGTTCCAAATTTTTGTCTCCTCTGTCTCAAAATGTATCAGTCATTTTTAGGGTGATCATATCACTTGCTTTTCAAGGCAGGACACTTACGGGGACAAAACGGATGGTATTAGTAATGACCTCAAGAAAATGGTATTGTCCTGAACAAACCTGTAAGGCAGATCACCTGATTCATACCAAAGGGTATTTCTAGTGAATTATGGCCCTCCTCAAACTTTTTCTTCCTTGAGATCCTTACTCTCACTTCTACTAGACCTTTCTTACATCTTTATTTATGATCCCCGAACTCCATACCTCTTTCTGTATACTGCTAGAGGTACCTTAAAATTCAATTTTATTTATTAATTTTTAAAATATGTTATTTGATAGAGAGAGAGAGAGAGCACAAGTTGGGAGAGAGGGAGAAGCCTTGGTGTAGGGCTCAACTGCAGGTCTCTGGGATCCTGACCTGAGCCAATGGCATATGCGTAACCAACTGAGGCACCCAGGTACCCCCAAAATTTTATTTTATTTTGCAGAACTCAGCTCTTCTCTTGTTATTATTCAAGCAATGAATGTAAAGAGTACTGCATATTTGTCAGCTAAAATGTTCTATCAAATCATTTTCTGAAACTGGAGAACCCATATACTCATGGGCATTCCTCTGTAGTGTAGAAGACACAATTAGGTTTTAGGTTTGTTTAGTATATACAACATTTATAAATCTTCCCACTATAACTGGATTTCGACCTGGACAATATTGTTGTGCACCTTAGGACTCCTGTGATCCCTTTTACTGGATCTTTGTACCCATCTCTCATATTCTGCTAGTATCTCATTCCTGACCTTCAGTTGAATGACCTTGGACACGAGTGTTGTCTGGCTAATAATGTAGAGAGCTTGAAGTTTCTGGGACCCACCTTCTTTTTTCCTCCAGCAGCTATGAACCAACAGCTGACTGGTGTGAGTATAAAAGCCCAGCTTTTTTCCTAAAATCACAACCTTTGTGGTTTAATTTGAATTTCAGAGTATCTCCCCTAATCAGATTAAGTCTGCAACTTTGCTGTTTCCCTGTGCAAAACAGTTAACATAGCAGGCCCAAGAGTGTTGCCCCTAAACAGTCTTGTTAACTAGGTTTATCCTTAGCTTACATCTAAGAACTTCAATTTCTGGAGGCCTCCACCATTCTCTAAATGAGAAGTGTTGATCACAATGCTTAAAGTATTTGTACAATGTGATTTAGGCTAAACATGTGCCTTCCTTTTGGAGGAAATTCCTTTTGAGTTCATTGAGAGAAGACTTAGGAATCTAATTTAATAGCAGACTTAGGGAGATTCTGACACTGGGGGATCTAAACATTCTTTGCAAAAATAGATCTAGCATCTCATAGGGTAAACTGGAAAAATATTTGCATATAATGAATATATACATATGCCTGTATATTTTATATTCATTTATATATGACCTGTAAATATCTAATATTATTGATGTAGTACTTTTATTTGTATATGAGGCATTTGTTGGCAGACATACTTAATATTCCAATAGCTTTTAACCATGATGGCATGATATAATTGTATGTTACAGTCAAATTTTGGGTATAGGGAAAACATTTGTTGTTAATAACATTTAAAGTCAGCTGGTTTTAACAAATAAATTAGAGTGATCACAGGTTATCTATATAATAATGGCATTTTCATTTATTTAAATTTTGATACGCTTTATCCAATAGAAGAGAAATAAGTTTGAGCAAGATCCATGGGTCTTCAAGAATAGCCTAATAGAGAAGCCTGGGTGGCTTAGTGGTTGAGTATCTGTCTTTGGTTCAGGGCGTGATCCCAGGATCCCACATTGGGCTCCCTGCATGGAGCCTGCTTCTCCCTCTGCCTGTGTCTCCACCTCTCTCTCTCTCTGTCTCTCATGAATAAATAAATAAAATCTTTTTTTCTTTTCTTTTCTTTTCTTTTTTTTTTTTTTAAAGAATAGCCCTAATAGACTTTGAGGGCCCTGGCTGATCACTGCTTTTTCTACTGTAACTTTAGGAGCTATATACTAATGAATTGTATTGATTTACTTCCACAGAAATATTGTTTTTTGTTTTCATAAAAATCTGTGTCAAGTATGAGTGTGAGTCATACATGTCAATGTCATTGGTTATATGTTAACTTTTACTGCTGTGGGAAGAGTAAGAAATGCAGCATAGGAGTTGTAGGCATTTTGAAACTGTTAAAGTTCACTGCTTTACAAAATAATATCAATAACAAAATACAAAACTATGGCTTTGAAATTCTCATATCTGAAATAGAGCACATAGTAATGAGAAACAGATGGCATCATTTTTTTTTTCAACAGTGGGGAGGGAAATGTGGAAACAATGTTTGGTTTACAGTCTTCTTAAATAATCAATAGATTTTGGATTTTCCAAAATCCAATCCAAGACAATGGATTTTCTTTTCCACTTTCAACCTGAAAGTTTCCCTTTGTTCTATCTCTCACCAACCAGTATGCTATTGTACAAACCAAGAGTACCAAAAGTACTCTTGCTCCACCAAATTTATACCTTTAAATAAAACACACAAATTACACAAAAATGGAAATAGGGTTTTAAGAAAAACCAAAATCCAACAAACTCTAGGATCTCTCCCCCCTCCCGACCCCAAATGTCATCACCAGAACTTTGGAATGGTTCCTGTATTTGTGCTCAGAGATCAGGAAATTCTTCCCTGATGATCTTTAAATTATGAGTGATATTTTTTCTGCTATACATCAAGTGTTTCTCTCTTTCCGTAGAGTCTAATTGTCTTCTGAGTTCTTTTTCATTTCACATTTCTGTTTATACCCTCTGTCAGAGAATCTATATAACATTCTTCCCTGAATGTTCCCAAAACTCTTCCCCAATCCTGCTTCTTGGAAGACAACTAGAAGAATGAACAATAATCGGCAGCAAATCCTAATGATCTTTGGAAGCCTGGGCAAAGGATACATTGAGGGGAAAAAAGAGAGAGAAAGAGACTTAAAATGCTTTGAGGTCATTAACAAAGTTGTGAAATTTGTGAGGAATGTGGGAGAAAAAAAAAGCCTTTTTATTATTTGCTAACATTCACAGTCTCTAATTTTTCATTTCCCTAGTTGAGCTTTAACTTAATTATAAAACAAAATCTATAGCTGCAGCCAGGCCTAGGGGTAGAGTCTGTACAACTAATCAACTTTAATTCTCTGGGTTCGATTTAATTACAAAACAACATTTGGTGCAGCTGCTAAACACTTACCAGGTGACCAAATGATAATACTGGAGTAGTATTTACAAGTCTCCAGCTTTTGCTCTATTCTATCAGCACAATTAGGTTTCAGCTATATAAAATTCTAGGATTTACAATAACAAAGAATTTTCCTGATTTTATACCCCTCCATTAAAATATGAAATTGCACCACAACAAATTCATGTCAGGAAGTAAAATTTAATGATGAAAGACATATCTTGATAAAGGACAATAATAACAGATTGAATATCAATAACACTTTTTTTTTATAATTCCACATTGTATTTTAACAATATAAATGCCTTTCAGACCTTTTGCTAGGTAATGTACTACATACGTTACACATGCTAATGTAAACTTTCTCTTATACACATGGAATCATCAATATTATGCATAATGTTTCACAGCCCTTTTTCAAATCAATAGTATATTAATTTATATTAATTAATAGTATATTAATAGCATATGTATTTCATCTTTTTCCATGTAAGGAAGTAAATCACTACAATCATTGTTTTTAATGAGTGAATAACACACTTCTTTTCCTTAATTCATTCTTTCTGGGAGATAGGCAAAGTGAAACCAGCTTATATATACTGTGAGTTACCAATGTGCTTTTTAGGTTATAATATATATTACTTTTTAAGATAAGTAGACTTACATAACTCATTCTCCTGCCTGCTTTTGAGTATTTTAAAGTTCCATAAGATAATTTAGGGGGTGATTACTTGTGTTACAAAATATTTTTTACCTGACAAAATAAAAATTAACCATTGATATTTTTAAGATAGCCAGCTTCTCTGATATATTTAAAATATACTGGATTTATACAAACATCCAGGAAGATCATTGCAATAAGTAAGATTTGATTTTTCATTTAACAATATTTAGGGAGAAGTTCCATGCACAATGAACTTTTTATCTTACTGTTTTTTATTCACCTTAGTTCACTCAAATACACCTTATACAATGTGTGGGATCCCAGTTCCTTCCAAGGTCTATAGAAGGATAAATTATTTGAATTTAGGAAAAAAATAATATGTATCAGCAATTATTTGAATTTAGGAAAAAAATAATAAGTATCAGCAAGTGATGCTGAAATAAATATGACTCATTATTTTCAGAGCAACTTAGAAAGAAAATAATATAGACTGCCATCTAATCCAAATAAAGATTTGAAGTAGATGTATAAATGCAACGAAATGTAATGCTTTTGCTTCTTTTCCCCATTAGATGTCAATCTCCTTCTTTTCTTTCCCTTTAGTGTAGAACTGGGTAAAAGCTAAAGAGAGGCTGTATCATAGGTAATTATATCTATGAAAAGCAGAAAATCTAGAAAAAAAACCCAGAATACATTAAATTCACCACAAAATATCTGGAGCAATAATTCCCCTTTTCACTTTTCAACCTCAAGTGCTGGTTTGGATTTTACCTAATGCTGCCCTGCATGATGATGTTGGTCCTTGTACAAAGACAACACTGTATGTTTCAAAGTCGAAAGGCTAATTTCTCAGTACTAGCAGTGTCTGTCAGTGTCTTATCCCAGAGAGTATCCTTCTCTACTGAACAGTGACTGAGTCACAGGAGAAAACAATTCTGCTTGCTGGAAGAAAATAGGATGGAAGGAATTATGACGGTTACCAGATGTTCCACTGCTCCTGAGGGGGCACCAGAATGTTTCTGCATATGCTGTAAACAGCATAAACTGTCAAATCATGGGACCCTGGGGCTTGGTGCTCATGCTGCTCTGATGTGCAAAGTCATAGCATTTGAGAGTTGAAAAGATCCTTAGAGATGCTCTTAGTCAAAGGTTTTAAACTATGTCATGAGGAGTTCTATGTTTCCTAAGTGTGACTCAGAGATTACTGAAGAGTAAGGGGATCTCCCCAAAATAGTAACAGCATTCATGGAAAGAAATGTAAAAATCTTACATCAGTGTAACAACAAGACAGGATATTTTATCAAACAAAAACGAGTTTTGAAAGTCTGGGGTAATTCTTATGGTTCAGGAAAGGAAACTTGTGGAAAATCACCATCTCAGTAGCTCTATGACATTCCTAGAGGGGAGACCTCAGAAGTCAGAGGTTGATTCAGGAATCTAGGCCAATAGGTCATGTGGCTTCAGAGTCTAGAACTTAAATTATTCCCTAAGACAAAATATCAGGGCAGGAAATAAAGGCTTCTCAATACAAGTCAACCAATTCTTACAATCCTTCTTAATTTAAATATCTATGGCAAATTAAAATGTTACTTAGAAAATATTATTTTTCAATGCTATTTTTTTCTTTTAAGTAGGCTCCATGCCCAGCAGGGAGTCTAACACAGGGCTTAAACTCATGACCCTGAGATCAAGACCAAAGCTGAGATCGAGTTGAATGCTCAACTGATTAACCTCTCTATGCTATTTTTAAACGGCAATTTAATGCTGTATTGTCTTTATGATGATTTAATTCTTATTCTATGTTACAGGCTTTCAAATAAAAAAAATATCCTGTGAATTCCCAAAGAACCTCCTCATTGCCACCACTGAAAAGGGAGAGAGAGAGTGAGAGAGAGAGAGAGAGAGAGAGAGATTGAGAAAAAGGGGGGAAAGAAAAAAAGAAAAAGAAAGAATGAAGGGAAGAAAGAGAAGAAAGGAAAAAGAGAAGGGAAGAAGGGAGGGAGGGAAAGAAAGAAGGAAGAAGGAAAGAAGAAAGAAAGGAAGAAGTAGCTATTCCTGTTGCTATAAATAAAGCCCGTTATGAAGGGACATGAGACTTTAACATAAGCAAAGGCATTTCTCTAGGGTTAAACAGATATTCATAACAGCAGGGTAGATGCACCTGCCTGACTCACCATCACTGTTGATGCATACAACCTCCTGAACTTGAGTGCCTGGGCCACACTCTTTTCCATTGTCTGGTTCACAGTCTCCAAGCCTCACTGCTTTCCATTCATAGCAGGATGGCTCTTCACAGGGAATGGCTTCCAGTAAGTGAGGGCAGTTCCCAGTGCCCCCAGAGCCTCCAGTGGGCTCATTGGTAATGCGTCGCTTCCTCAGTTTGAAACCTGAATTATTGGGGAAGGACATATTTATTGTTACTGACATAGGTTGAACATTTCAGAGGGCTGAATGAAAACTCGAGGGAAAGTTGGATGAGTTGAGGGTAGAAGTCATATCTGCTTTAATCACTAATATATCCCCAAACTCTAGCTTAATGTGAACTCATTAATCATTTATTAAATGAATAAATGATTGAATGAACAGAATGGCCAAGGAAGGAAGGCAAGAAAAGTCATATATCTCTTAACTACTTCATAAGACTGGAGAGAGGTAGAGAGGCAGAAGCAGAGAGACAAAGAGAAAGACACACATACACATATACACATGCACCAAGACAATGATTTTGGTTGATTTGGAAAGTCTGTAGTTATAAAATATTCAAAGAAACAATGAAATCTCAAGCTATTTAGAAATATTCATGACCAGACAAAGTGCTATTACCTTGAATTTTTCAACACTATCTCATAATTAAATTTGAAAAGAAACCTCTGAGAAGTTGGATGGTCCCAGATAAATCGTCTCTTTGAGCCTTAGTTGATTTTAGATGCCCTGGAAATAGGAACTAGTGATGATATAAAGCATCTGGACTCTAATGAGGAGTGTTCAGAGTCATGCTCTGTGCTTTAATAGTACCTAAGTGTTGCCTTTCTGGACAGTGTATACCAAAATTAATAAGTCTGCTTATTGATATGTGAACATATTAGAATTTCCAGCAAAATTAATGTCTGTTTACTGTTATGGGAACATATTAGAATCACTAGAATACTGTCTTTGAAAGAAAATAAAATGTTTTTAATTACTAGATCATGTGAAAATTACCCCATCTTGCCCATAAGAAACCACTGCATTTATTCTACTCCTCTTAGATATATCATTTACATCAAAAGAGCAATAGAAATTTTTTTTTCCCTTTCTTACCTTCACAGTAATAAGGAGTTCTGTTTATTGAGGACTAGCTATGGATCAGGCACCGAATTAAGTGCTTTATGTTTATGATCTCTTTGAATCTTTAGAGAAAACTTTGGTAGCAGATATCATATCCTTTTTACAGAAAAGGGGACAAAGATTTAGATAATTAACTTCAGTTTTAATGTTCTGGTACCAACATTAGAGTAGGTTTATTCATCTTTTGCAATCGATACTCATTGGCCATTCTGGAAAATATCATAGATGAATAAGCACAAGTAGCACAGAGGAGCATTATAAAATAATTCATGTTTGACTCAACCGATGGGAGTTTTAAGCACATCATATTAATAGCACATACCTTTTTTGCCTTGCTGGTCATTACAGTTTTCATAAGTACAAGGTCCCCAAGCTGACCAAGGTGAAACCTCACATTCAAAAGGACAGGGAATGTGGCACAGCTGTGTAGTATTAGGGACAGGGCCAGTGCATGATTTCAAGTCCACTGGTTTTGAGGCTGTTTGGAGAAAAATACAGAGATTCCTTAAGAATTAACTTGTTATGGTTAACAATATGATTGTTCTGTGTGTATAAAGAAGGGAAAGTGCCACCAAGACATTCATCCTAGAAAAAAAAAAGAAGGGATAGGGAAAAAAGCAGCATAGTGTAGTTCAAGGAAACTGGACTAGAAGTCTTGGAGATTGTTTGATCACCAGCTTCATCACTTATTAGCCCAGTGGTTAATAATGTCGAGACTAACTTTCTCAATCGGTAAAATAATCTTTAAGGTCAATTTTATCTCTAAAATTCTATATTTAGATTCTAAATAAATGGAATCTGTTTCAGAGGACTGAACATAGTGGGAGATGGCCTACAGGTATATATGGAAAAAGTCTCCACTGGGTGGCTTCTGGTGGAGCAATCTTCCTTCCCTTTTGGTCCACAAAAGGATAATCAGTGGACATAATGAAAACACCATTCCACCAATGGGGTTTCTCTCTCTACACCAGCTACGTGACTCACAAGATACCTTCCAGAACTTCTGTAGAATACATTATCTGCATATGTGATCCAAATCTTAGAATTGCTAAGGCAACTAATTCAAAATTGTCCATGTCTTTTCATATGTTGACCAATGAACTGTGAATAAATAGTGCTTGTCCTTGCTTCCCTTCTATTTTGATGCTTGAAGTCTGGCTATTTTGTATGGGACACACTTTGACACTTAACGTCAAGATGTGTCCATAGTGGCTAAAAAGGACTTAAGAAAGAAAGATATTTGAAGCTTTACAGAAAGCAGAAGAAAACCAAGTTTAGCAGTATATTATATAATATAAAGCTATAGTTGCTATTGTTGTAAAGATTTTAAGGAGTAAATGTCTTTGACATTCCCTTTAATTAAAGCTAGTTGCTGTTTCTATCTGATAATTTGGAATGCCCACCCTTGTGGAATAGTGGACTGAAACAACAGAGGTCTTAGATAATTCTCATTCTCTTTATGTAAAAAACTATCAATTCCAATCACATGGGTTACATTTAGAAGCTCATAGAGAAATTAAGATATTTTAAGCTATATTATCCTAACTTTTAAATAAAAGTACTAGATATATTTGTTTATAGTTTAAGCCCTAAGGCAAACTGTAGGTATTGTGTATCCCTCAACTTCCTGCATGTACACACACACACACACACACACACACACAATCATAAATGCTACCTGAAGACTATTAACTCCTCTTTCTAAAATAGTTTTTTAGCTCTGAAAAACATTCTACAGATTTTTTTTCTCCAAGGAGTGCATAACTTAAAGTTTTTCACTCCTCGCCTTTCCCCCACCTCCCACTGCAGTGAAAATAAATGGGCACTCCTACTCCACTTAGTATGGAGCACCATGAGCATTCTCACTTAAGTTTATCAGAATTGTTGCTACTGTGCATCATAACATCAGTCACAGCCAAGAAGGATTAATTTTGTTGCTTTCAATGGTGAAAGCATTTGGCACACTAATGACAGAAAATACAGAAATAAATGCTTCATTTCTTTAAATATAAAAAATAACAATGCCAATGATACATATTTCACATAAAATGAAAAAAATTAATATCTGTACAGGCTTAAGAGTCTTGTGATGGTTAATTTTATGTGTCAACTTGTCTGGGCTAAGGATGCCCACATAACTGATAAAACATTGTTTTAAGGTGTATCTGTGAGGATGTTCTGGAAGAGATTAGCATTGGAATCAGTAGATTGAGTAAAGAAGACAGCCCTCACCAGTGCAGGTGGAGCCTTATCCTATCCATTGAGAACACAGGTAGAAAACAAAAAGTGGACGAAGGGTAAAATCTTTTTTGAGTTGTGGAATCCATCTTCCCTGTTCTTGGAGATGAGTTCCTGGTTTTGGAAAACCAGAATTACAGCAGTGACCATCTTCCCATAATTCTGTGAGCCAATTCCTATAATACATCTCCTCATATATCTATACATATATCCCATTGATCTGTTTCTTTGGAGAATCTTGACTAATATAAGGCTACAATATTCAGAAAAACTCCTATAACTACAAATTAACATAAGTAATTTCTTCACTTGTGGAGTCTTTCACACTATAATTTAAATTAGCAATTGTGTATATAATTACCTGAAAAGTTCCAATTTTTCTTTTTTTAAAATACTATTTATTTGAGAGAGAGAGAGAGCGTGAGAGAGAAAGCACAAGCGGGGTGAGGGGCAGAGGGAGAAACAGACTCCTTACCAAGCAGGGAGTCCAATGTGGGGCTGGATCCGTGGACCCTGAGATCCAGACCTGAGCCAAAGGCAGATGCTTAACCAACTGAGCCATCCAGGCACCCTCTATTTTTTTCCTTCAATAGACTAAAAGTGACTTTAAAATTTAGTGTTATTACATTGATTTGGAAATTATGTCACTAGGAAGGGAAGTCTATTTTTTTGCAAAGTCTACTTTGACCATGCAATTGTAAGGACTATATAAGGTTGAAAACTTGAGAAGGGAAAACAGGTTTTATCAGGCTAACACATTGTTTCTTATACCTGGTCATTTTTTAAAAATTTTTATTTATTTATGATAGTCACATAGAGAGAGAGAGAGGCAGAGACCAGGCAGAGGGAGAAGTAGGCTCCATGCACCGGGAGCCCAACGTGGGATTCGATCCCGGGTCTCCAGGATCGCGCCCTGGGCCAAAGGCAGGCGCCAAACCGCTGCACCACCCAGGGATCCCTACCTGGTCATTTTTAAAAATAAGCTTAATTTTAGCTTTTGGTGTATTTTGAATAAATCAAACAGAATAATTAGTCATTAGAATCTTGTTGAGCTATTAAAAGAGAAACATGATGAATAAAGGCTTGAGAAAGTATTGCCTGAAACAAAATACTCTTCAGATCTTCTGCTAAGCTAATCAAGTCTATACTGAATAATAGTCATTGAAAATTAACCTCAATTTGATAGATGTCTTTATATAAATAATAAATACATATTTGAATATATATATTTGTTGTATATGATTCTATTCCTTTGGTGATTTTTATTTTAGTCTTTTTTGTAAGTAGAATATAGATAGATAGATAGATAGATAGATAGATAGATAGATAGATAGATAGATAAATGTAAAATCACAGATACAAGCTGAGCTCCTCAATAACTAAGTCAATTCTATATTTGCCCAGGAATTATTTGGAATCAGTGTGATTCAATAAATTAAGCAAAGGATAGTCTCAGGAGAATTTACTAAATTCTAGTTTAATCTATGAGATATAATTCTTGTAGTTCTGTATTATATAACTCAGTGCTTACTGCTGATCCCATATTCTCAAATATTGATATTTGAATTTTTTAGAATGGTCCAGTAATTATTTTGTATATTTTTATCACTTAAGAAATTATTCATCCAGTGTAAGTTGCAGAGAACTTCTATTAATTTTTTAAAAATATTATTGTCGATCTCTTGAAAATAAAGGTGACATATCATTGTTTGCATATGATTTTAAGGGTATACAATCATTTGTATTCTTCATGAGGTCATAAAAGAATGTCCAAACTTTTCTGGACCTAATTAAACAAGCCAAAAACACATGAGGCTCCTAAAAATACAAAAACATTTTTGTTTTACTGTATTTGCCCCCTCTTTTCCTATTTTCTTGATAAAAATAATCTATTTTATATTGAACAAATTATGGTAGGTTGTGTTTTTCCACTTTGATTTTTCAATTATTTTCTTTTAGTCTACATTGTCAAATTTATGTGTACAAAGTCGTGGTGTTCCTTTGTTATTCTTTTGCTGGCTGGCTGCAAGGTCTACAGTAATACCTCCTGTTAAATTGACATTCCCCTGATGATGGTGATTGGTGTCTTTCCTCTTTTTACTCTATCAGCCTTGCTAGAAGCTTCAATTTTAATGCTCTGTTCAAAGAATCAGCTCTTTGTTTCATTGATTTTCTCTATTGTTTTGTTTTCAATTTCATTGATTCCTGTCTTCTGATTTTTATTATTTCCTTCCTTCTGTGGCTTTCTTCTTTTTTTGCTCTCTTTTTCCTTGGTTCTTGAACTGGGAGCTCAGATTATATTGATTTCTGTCTTATCTTCTTTCCTGATGTATTTAGTGTTAGAAACTTCTATCTCAGCACTGCTTTAGCTATGTCGCACAGATTTTTGATACATTTTCATTTTCATTCAAAGTATTTTGATTTTCCTTGAGAATTCCTTTTTCACACATGGATTATTTAAAAGTGTGTCCTTTATTCTCTAAGTGTTTGAAGATTCTACTGTTATCTTTGGTAACAGAATTCTAGTTTGATTCCAGCTGTGCTCAGAGGACATGCTCTGTATTATTTAAATTATTTTAAATTTGTTGAAGTTTGTTTTATGAATAAGAATATGGTCTATCTTGATATGTGTTCTATAGACACTTGAAAAGAAGATGGATTCTGTTCTTTTTGGATGGACTGTTCTATAAAAGCCTAGCAGATTCTGTTGAATGAGATGGTGTTGTTCAGTTCTTCTAAATCCTTGCTGATTCTCTGCCTAGTTGTTCTATTAAGTGTTGGGGGTAAAATGTTTTCATCTCTGACTTTAATTGTGAATTTGTGTATTTCTCCTTTTATCAGTTTTTATTCACATATTTTATGATATATTGTTTAGTACATACACATTTAGGATTTGTCTTCTTGGTGGATTGACTCCTTTGATAACATAATGTTCTTCTCAGTTTCTGTATTTTTTTGCTTTGATGTCTGATTTATCTGATATTAACATAGCACTCCTGCTTTTCTTTGGATAATATTTTCATGATGTCTTGTATTCCATTTTTTGTTTTTAGTCTGGGTATATTGTTATAGCTGAGGTGAGTTTCTTGTAGAACATGTCATATTTTTTAATACACTCTACCAATTTGTGTCTTTTTTCCCTTAGGAATTTAGGTTTTTTTTTTTTTCTAGATACAGAATAGATTTCAATCTTTATATTGCATTAGGAGCAAATTATAACATTGCCTGAGCAGGCATTTGTTAGGGCTTTTAAAAAAATCTGCACCTGCCAGTGTTTCTGGATTCTGGCTTCTTTCACACCAAGTCTGAGATATGAGAGGCAGAAAGATAACCAAGGGAACTTATGGCCTTGTTTCTTGGGCCTTAAGATCTCTAGCTTGCCTTCCTTCTTCTCTCTAACTTTCAGAGTTGTCTTATGGTTTATTTGTCATGTATTATCAGGGTATGTATATTTTTCAATTTAGCAAGAGCATTAGGAAAACTGACATTTCCTCTATCTTCCTGGAAGCAGGAGCCTATGTGTGATTTTAAGAGTAAAACCTTTCAGGCAGCCCTGGTGGCTCAGCGGTTTAGCACTACCTTCAGCTCAGGGCATGATCCTGGAGATCTGGGATCGAGTCTCACATTGGGCTCCCTGCATGGAGCTTACTTCTCCCTCTGCCTATGTCTCTGCCCAGCCCTGCCCCCCCGCCCCGCGCCCCGTGTGTCTCTCATGAATAAATAAATAAGATCTTTTTTAAAATAAATAAAAATAAACCTTTCAATTTTACAACTGGGATTACAAGAAAGGAAAATCCTCAAAAGATTCTCCAAATCCACAAGTTCATGATATGGTACTAGAGCCCTAAAGCTGCCCTCTCTTGTAGGGGCATTATTGATCCTAGGTTATATAACTTTCAGTTTTAATGGCCTGATGGGAGATGTAGAATTGCATATCTAGAGTTCTTTAATTATCAGGGACAAAGGCAGGCATTTTCAGACAGAAATGAAAATGTATCTATAATAGATCATCAATATGGAAATTTCCAAAGGACTTATTTCTCCTAAAAAGGAACGTGAATACAGAAATAAGGTCTACGATGCCAGATGGGATGGTAGTCAAAGAAAATATTACATGTGAGTAAAAGTAAATGTTGAATGTAAAGCTTGATTATAATGATTAAATAGGGGAGTGTGATAGGTAAAATAATGGTTCCTCAAAGATTTTATGCCTTAATCTTTGGAATTTGTGAATATATTATCTTTTTAAGAAAATACTTTGTTTATTTGAGAGAGAGAGAGAGAGAGACAGAGATAGTGAGAGAGCATGAGCAGGAAAGAGAGGGAGAAGCAGGCTTCCTGATGAGCTGGGAGCCTGATGCAGGGCTGGATCCCAGAACCCTGGGATCATGATCTGTGCCAAAGGCAGGCACTACATGAATATATTATCTTAATGGAGAAAAGGACCTTGTAGATGTGATTCAGGTTTTAAACCCTGAGATGTCGAAATCATTCAGATTTATCCAGGCAGGCTCAATCTAACCACATGAGTCCTTAAAAGCAGATACCTTTTCCCAGATGGTCAGAAAGATGAGGCGGAAGAAAGAGAAAGGATTCAAAGCAAGAGAGGTGCCTGATTTGCCACTGATAACTTTGAAGGAAGTTGGAGGAGAAGCAAGGAAAATGGGGGGCCTCTAGCAGCTATGAACAGTTCTCAGATAGACGACCAGGAAGGAAATGGAGATCCTGATACTCCAAGTGCAAGGAACTAAATTCTGCCAACAATCTGAGATGAACAAGGAAACAGATCTTCCCCTAAAGCCTCCAGAAAGGAATGCAGCTCCCCTAAGCCCTCAACTTTGGCCTGGGAGAGACCCATGTCAGACTTGTGATCTACAGAACTATAAGATAAGGTGTTAAGTTTGTGGTAAGTTGTTATGGTAGAAACAGAAAACTAATAAGGGAGTTATAAATCACAAGATAGAACTAAAATACAAGGGATGTCTGGGTGGCTCAGTGGTTGAGCACCTGCCTTTGGCTCAGGTCATGATCCTGTGGTCCTGAGATCGAGTCCTGCATCAGGCTCCCCGCAGGGAGCCTGCTTCTCCCTCTGCCTATGTCTCTGCCTCTCTGTGTGTTTCTCATGAATAAATAAAATTTTTAAAAATCTTAAAAAAAATAAAGTACAACACTACATAATATATTAGCTGATGAAGGGTAATCAGAGGTGACCTAGTTGAAAGCCCTTAGGAATTACCTTAGGAAGGTAAATATATTAATTTTAGGCTACATTTATTTGAGTCTTTACCTTGATATTTTAAAGTAATCTCTTTATATATATAAAGATTATATATATTTATATATAATATGGGAGGACATATTATATATACATATATATATGGATTTAGCCCTATGTCCTCCCCCATATTATATATATACACATATATAGTCACATATATATAATCTTATATATTATATATTATATATATAAAATCTCTTTATATATATAATTTCCAAACCTAGGGAAGCTATGTAATAACAATAAAAATATTGCAATAAATTCAAAGGGAGCCAAGAAAGGAAAAACAAAACAAGACACAGAAAAAGTGGAACAAAGAGAATAAAATAAGATGGAAGAAATGACTGCAAAACACTAAACTTTTAACCAGTAAAAGCCAAAAACTATTAGACTGAATAGAAAAATAAAATCTGTAATAACATTTTATATTCACTAATTTGTCAAAAATTTAAAACTTTGATAACATCAAGTGCTAGAGAAGATGTAAAGCAGTTAGAACAGTTAAACACTGCTGGAAGAAATCTAATTTGTTTTAACCATTTTGGAAAATAACTTGGAATTCTTAACTACAGTTGAAGATATGCATACTACTAGGTATATATCCTGGAAAAGCTATTAGACATTTACCTCAATAGATACTGACAGGAATTATCATTGAAACATTGTTTATAATTATCAATATCCAGAAACAATTCAAGTGTCCAACAAAAAGGGAAGGAATATTAAATTATCCTTGTCCACACTACATAATACTATACAGAAGTGGAAATAAATGAACTAGCACAATCATCAATATGATTAAAATAACAAACATATCAAAAGAGTAAAGGAAGCAAGTTTAGGAAGAACATATACTAAATGATGCCATCCATATAAAGTTACAAGAAACAAGCCATATCATCATGTTTTGGGATAAATACATAAGTCGGGGAAAGAGGAGAATGTCCACCATTGTCTAGGAATTGGCTTGATACTTTCAACTAGGCCTTTATTTTTTTAGGAGCTGACCTGGCACCCAGAACTTTGCCATGGTGTTCTGTTGGACATAAAAACTTCGCAGAACATCATCAAATAAGATAAGATAATTCTAGACAATGGTGGTGTAAGACAAAAAATAAGACTACTTTATTTAGGTAAAAACAGGTCACTATGAGAACCATAAACAATATCAAATATTCCCCTCTCCCAGACAATGAGTGAGCGCTGCTTCTTTAAAAAAATAAAATAATTATTGATTATAGCTTTAACCTCTCTCCAGGCTTTCCTCCTTCCAAATATGATTTATCAAGATATCCTATCATAGAATTATTCTTGCTTCCTTATAGCATTCAATCCAGAGCAAAAGTCCACTTGTTTAAATTCTCCTAAAAATCACTTAGTTGAAACCTAGATCCTGTTAAGTACTTCCTGACACTCTTACTAAGATGCCATGGCTGCCCATAGTATTGGTTCTCCCTTGCTTAGTTATTAATAAACCCAACTTGTTCAAATACAGGTGTGTTCCTGATGGTCTTTGGTTAAAAAGCACAGACAGGTCAATATATAAAGAAAAACAAAGAATATTAAACATAAAATTAGAATAGGAATTCCACTTGTGGATAGAGTGGGATGTATTTATTTCATAAAAAATGTTTATTGGTATTTACTATGTGCTAAGCAATGTTGCAGTATTGCAAGTACTTAACAAATACTAATTTATTTAATTCTCACAAAACCCCATGGTGGTAGGTATTTCAATCATGCCTATTTGGAGAGAGGCAATAATTATGCCCCAAATGGGGAAACTAAGTATGGAGAGGAGAGATTAAATAACTTTCCCAACAAATACAAATACACAAATACATTTGAAATAGATCATAGAATTAAAAATATAGTTAATGGAGATTACTAATATGGTATGTGTCATCTTAATGTAATAATATAATGATGCTGTCAAGGTAATACAATTTCAACCCTGGTAGTCCATTAATGAAAATTATTTTGACTTTTGTGTGTCAGGTGGGAATGAAAACTAAATTTCTATCAAGAACATGCTGTCCAATTAAATTACTATTAAAACAAAATGTTCTGCACTTATACTAATAAGAATGGATACTTCTATTGAATTTACCAAATTAATTTTTTAATCCTTACAGCAATCTTCTGACGTAGGTACAATCGTATCCAGAATTTGAAGATGAGGAAACTGAGGAACAGAAAGGTTAAGTAACTTGCCTATGATCACACAGCTAATTAGTAGCCGCTGGCATTAGATTTCAGAGACGATGCTTTTAGCCACTCTCTTGTACTGTTATGATGATTAGCAGAAGCCATATTCTTCCCCATTTCTTATCTCAACTTCCAGAAGTCCATAATATGAAGAGTGGCTTAACTAGAACACATACATTCTTAAAACAGCCTATTTGGTTATTGTTGTGAGGGGTGACAGAAGGAAGTGGGAATATTCATATGGAAAATGAATCCTCAGTATTTTAATAAGAAACAGTTGAGATTCTCATCCATTTTTAACATCAAATTTTCGAAAACTAAATAATTTTTGTTCTAATGTCAAAAAATATGCCACATGTGTATTTTTAACTGTTTTTCACCATGGAAATATGCATTCAGATTCTCAAAATATTTTAAGTCATAGATCTTCATATTCAGTCTATTTTTCAGACCCATTTGTAAAATAATATGCCTTTTCTGCAGTCGTTCAAAAAATATATTAGGGTTCAAAGGTTGAAAAAATGCAATAGTTGAATAATTCATTCATCCATTTAGCAAAACAGCTGAGCATTTTAGGCATTCAAAACCTCCTGATGTTGCTTTTATTGTCCATTGTCTTCCCTGAAAACCCACCTTTTTCTTGAAATAGCATTGTTTCTTTTACCAAGCTTATTTGAGTGCTAATTCACCATTACAAAGAAATTCTATTGGATTTCAATCTTAAATTCTGTATAGGAACTGACAAAAGAGAAGCCAAAGACTTAAAAATAAAAATCAGTTACAAAGAGCTTTCCTTTTCTTTGTTATTCTGTTGTTCGGTCAGTTAAAAGAAATATTAAATGTCTTTTTTGTGTAAAGCCCTACCCTTGTATTAGGAACCATATGCCAAAGGTGCTGCAGGGCCAATGACAGTGTCAACAGTGATATTTTTTTGCTTGTTTCTCTTAATTATTACAAATGTGTGGCAGTAACTTAATGTATATTTAACCAAAGTAGTTTTAATTCCAAGAAGGTTCTATTGATAATTTACTCAACACCCACTTACATGTCACCTAGAGGCACTATAAATTTACTCTCAAGAATTGATGTCAAGCTAATAAAGAAAGCCTTTATTCTGAAAATTAACCAGGTTCTACATGTAACAGTGATTGCTTAAAGTTTTTTGTAGATGGTCTTGCATATTATTCACAGAAATTTCTTTTATCTTTTAAAGGCTGATAAATGGGGACATAAAATCCATCAAGTTCTTTTTAATAATATAGGGCATTGTTTTTAAGATAAATACTTAATCTTTAATAAATTTTGTAACTATATTTAAAACAATGGTTGAGAATTAGCTCTCAATATTTAATGTGCTTCAAAGCTCCCTGCCAGTCCTTTCTGGCTATGATTAACGCAGATTGAGCTGTTGTTTTTGATTAATCTTTTCTTATATTAACCCAAGGCACTACACAGATCTTCCTTGATGTATGGTGTTATGTTCCCAATAAATCCAATGTAAGTTGAAAATATCATTAAGTCAGGAATGCATTTAATACATGTAACCTACCAAACACCATAGCTTACTTAGCCTTGCCTACCTTAAACATTTTCAGAACATTTACATTACCCTACAGATAATAAAGTGTTGAATATCTCATGTAATTTATTGAATACTAAAAGTGAAAAATGGAATAGTTGTTTGGGTACAGAATGGTTGTAGGGATACTGGTTGTTGACCTTCATGATAATGTAGCTGACTAGGAGCTGCAGCTTACTGCTACTGCCCACCATCATGAAAAAATATCATAGCACATATTGCTAGCCCTGAAAAAAAAAATCAAAATTCTAAATTCCAAGTATGTTTTCTACTGGATCTATATCACTTTCACACTACCATAAAGTCAAAAAATTCTAGGTTGAACCATCCCAAGTCAAGGACTGTCTGTATAGGTTTCGGAAGCCCACATAGCAGTTTTTGAGTTTGTTTTCTACATCATAATTAATGCCAGTACCCACAGACTTGTTACTTCTGTGCAATTCATAAATCGATAGCCTTGGTTTTCATCACCAGGCCATCCTACTTATTTACATTTTGCTTCTTCTTTGCTTGTGCTTGCTGCTTGGATACTCTCTTCTTTGTGTTGAGATTGCAAATCAAAAACATTTGACTGAGATCACAAAACATTAAACAATTTTCTTTTTAGATTAAACTGCTTCAGAGCTGAGCTATTAAGAGTAGTCCCTGAATTTGGAATTGTGATACTTTTACATAGGCCTCTTGACTTTTTTGTTTGTTTATTCTTTGAGAGGTAAATCAGGAGGTATACTTGATTTTAGTCAAGTGGAAGTTACAGTGGATTCATTTAATAAATTTAGATGAGATTCTCCCCAAATATTCCAATAAAGGATATTTAGGTCTAGGTTAAAATAAGAAGTGAGTATTCCTCTTTCTTACTTCTCAGTTGTACATTCTAGTTTCAACTTGTAAATTAGGGATGTTGAGGAGATTGACGATGAGGAAGGAGCTAGTACATGAACACTAGCTGTGTTGTAAAAGATATGGATAGACTTCTGAGAAAAACCTTCACTGTAAAGGACTCGACACACACGACAAGTGGTTTGCTGTCTGAGTCCTGCCTGTTAGCAGAGTCAGGAGGGCACTGAGTGATGGGCCTATTCTTGTTCTTGTGTCCAGCCTTTACTCTGCTGGGTTGGCGTACAAGGCAGAACACTGTCAACATCCCTACCTGCTTCTTTCAGAAACTCTACTCAGTGTCATAGGCATTGCTTTTTTGCTTTGATGTCTCTGTTCCTTCAATTTTTATATCAGTATCATCTTAGCAAATAGAAACTCCTTTAAGGGTCTAGCTGCTACATGAGCTCACCTCTTGTTTCAAGGATTGATGCAGTTTTTTCTCCATTTGTATATGCTAATGGTCATTTTAGGGACTTATAAAGAGAGGTCCATGTGCCTATGTTCACAATTCCATATTGCCTAGAAAAAACTATCCTCATGCCTTGACTCAAATAAAACAGAATGATGCTATCTTTTTAAGTATTTATAGAAACAAACATATGTCAGATAATTTCTCTCAGTGACCCTGATTCACATGAGACAAGAATTTTTAAAAATATGTGGGACTGTTCAAAATATCCATCTTCACAGCATTACCAATCATATGAAGATTTAAATTTCACAAACTGTATCAACAGCTTGATGAGGACATCACTCTCCTACTACAGGGATGTACCATCTGTTGCAACACTGCAAATATGGAGTTGGGTTCCCCTCCCCCTTTAAAAAAACAGGACATGTTGAAGCACTGTCTATGGAAAACTTACCCTGAAATTTTCCAATAACACATCAGTATTGACTCAAATTTCCATATACAATGTCCTTAACTTGAAAATAACATTAATGCATAGTGTAAAGTAAAAGAAGCAGTTTGGCACTTGGATGTTACCACAATATAATGGCAGAGAATCTTAGCAGTTAGAATTTCAAACAACTGCAACTGTTGTTTCAAAGTGAGTAATAAAAAAGAATCAAAATATCTAATCAAACAAAGTCTACAACTAACTCCACATACTTGCTATAGATATTATTCTGATGACCAAGTGTACTAGTCAGCTAGGGCTGTCGTAACAAAATACCACTACCTAGGTGGCTTAAATAGCAGAAACTTATATTCTTACAGTTCTGGAGGCTTTAAGTCTAAGATCAAAGTATTGCCACAGTAGAAATCTGGTAAGAATTGCAGACAACTACCTTGTTGCTGTGCCCTCACCTGGCCCTTTCTTTGTGTACATACATCCCTGGTGTATCTTTCTCTTCTTGTAAGAACATCAGTCCTATTTGGGTCAAGTCCCACTCTTTTTTTTTTTTTTTTTTTTTTTTTTTTTAGGTCCCACTCATGACTTTGTTTAACCTTCATTACTTCTTTAAAGGCCCTATCTCCAAAAAATGTCACATTGAGGATTAGGGTTTCAACATGTGATTTGGAAGGAAAGGGACACAATTCAGTCTGTAACACCAAACTTGATGGGATACTGAAGAAAGAAATAATCTGTGAATAAAGACTTAAGTGTAGTCCAGTGGTGACCATAATACCTGACCTATTTTATCAACTCTTCCCTGTTCTGGGGGGAAAAGAAACTATGCTAAACTTGTACTCATTCAAGTTTCTCCACAGCAGATTACTGCCACTGTGACTGTCTGACCACACCTTATTTAGAGGCACACAGATGTAAGTATCTCCAATATGAGCTTTTCTGTTTTTCATAAAATTTTCCATTATTTTCTCAAAATCTCCATTTATAGAATTCTAGGTATAGAATCCTATTTCCTGATTATTGTGTGGGCAGAAGAGGAACTTGCCAAAACGTTTGGAGAAGTTTTATGGCTTTTTCCTCTAATGTCTTGGAGTCAAAAAATAAACTACAACCTGGAACACAGAGGAATGGCCAAAAGCACCATTTGTGGGTTGCTTTGAATCGTAACATCAAACTTACTCACCCCTACAAATGAACCATTGTGGTAATGAGTTACTTGGTTCCAGGCCCACTCAGATTTTTTAGCCCATCTAGTTATTTTTGGCTGTCTCAGATCTGATGCTAATTCTAGTCTAAATTCTCTATTTAGTCCTCTATAGTTATTCTTTAATTTCTCCCTATACTTTGTCAGGATCAGGTCTACCTCATGAATATTTGCTTAATTAATTCACCCAACAAATGTTAATTGAGCATTTACTATATACCAGACATATACTGTATACCTGGGGTGCTTAGGATTAAGCAGACAACAAAACAGACAAAGGCTTTTGCTTTCCTATAGTTAGCATTCTCATAAAGGGAGTGGGGAAACATAAGATGAACCAGAAGCTTAGCAACTAATAACTGACACAGTATGGTATAAGCAAAAAGTGCTATGAAAAAAGAGGGGCACCTGGTTGGGTCAGCCAGTTAAGCAAGCATCTGCCTTCAGCTCAGATCATGATCTCAGAGGCCTGGGATTGAGCCCAGCATCAGGCTCCCTGATCAGTGGGGAGTCTGCTTCTCCCTCTCCTTCTGCCCCTCCCCACCATTCATCTTTTCTGTGTCTCTCAAAGAAATAAATAAAATCTTAAAAAAAAAAAAAGTGCTTTGAAATAAAGAAAAAAAGAGCAAGGCTCTAGGAGTATGTGTGTGGGAGGTGGGATACAATTTTAAATAGAAGGGTCACATCTAGCCTTTTTTTTTTTTTTAGGATTTTATTTATTTATTCATGAGAGACACAGAGAGAGAGAGAGAGAGAGAGAGAGAGAGAAAGAGGCAGAGACACAACTGGCTCCATGCAGGGAGCCCGATGTGGACTCGATTCTAGGACTCCAGGATCACACCCTGGGCCGAAGGCAGGCACTAAACTGCTAAGCCACCCAGGTGTCCCTCATTTAGCCTCTTCGAGAGAGAAATATTTGAGATAAGGCTGAAAGGAGGGGATGGAGTTAGCCAAGCAAATGTCTGTGGATAAAGCATTCCAGGACAGCAAAGGAAACCATGTACCTGGAGTGAAAGGAGCAAAAGGCAGAGGAGTCAGAGATGGGATCCAGCAGTCAAGACAGGGTAGAGAGACTGACTTTTACTGGGAGTGAACTGTAGCAGGGCTTTGAGCAGAAGAATGACACAATCGTTCTTTTAAGATATAAAAGACTGCTCTGCTGCTGTGTGCAGAATCAATTGTGAGTGACATGGGACACAGGGATATCTATTAGGAAGCTATTGCAATAATTCAGGCAAGAGATCATGATCCAGACTAGGGAGTGAAAATGGAGATGTAGTGGTCAGATAAATATTGAAGGGAAAGCAAGTAGAATCTCCTGAGGAATGAGTCTTGAGAACAAGAGAGATAAGAACCAAAAATGACCCCAAAGATTTTGATTAAAGCAATCAATGCCCAGCCCTGGGTTGTCACTGCAGTATCTCCTTGTTCTTGACTTAAACTGTGATCACTCTATTCTCTCATACTGCTCACTCAGAAGATCAGGGTCCTGTGCTCTATGCATTTCAAAGGACAGAAATCCCCTCTGTTTCTTCTTCCTGTACCTCCAATTCTTGCCCTAATCTGCTCCACCTCCAGTTAGCCTACCCATTCCTGCAGCTGCCAGCTGAATCAGCAGGTGTGGACTAAATGTCTGGCTTGACATTTAAATAACAGAGTTTCTTGACACTTTCAGGGTCTCCCTTTAGACTATAACGTGAGGGCCACTAATGTTCACCCTACTCATGGTTTAAGACACATAAAATAGATGTTAAGGCTCCTTGGAAAAATAGCAGTAACATTTCTGGGATTTTTATTTAAGTCTAGCATGTATTTTTTAAAAACAAAACTAAAAGGTCAAACATGAATGAGTTACAACATCACCTGTTGGAAATGTCATCAATGTAACCTTAGAGCTTTCTGGAATTTGACAAAGGTACTGGATTCTGAGGTGGTGGAACAGAAATCAAGACTTTTATAATCGATGCTTAACCTTACAACAGTGGCTTTCTGATTTTCAGGCCATGCAACAATTTATGGTAGGGATGACGGATGATGACAAGGTTTTGTTTTGTTTTTGACAAGGGTTGTTTTAAGGAAGGAGACTCCTGGGTACCATCCCCAGTAATTCTAATTCACTACATTTGGATTGGAATCTAGGAACGACCTAGGAATATGTATTTTCAACAAGCACTTCAGCTGATTCTGACGCAAGTAATGCTCATAGTACCCTTTGAGAAACACACCTATGGAGGATTGGATGCCATAGCACCATGGCACTAAATGCTTAGTTTTTAGAAAATGTTATGTACATTCCAGAACACAGCTCCATACACTTTGGTAAAGAATTGCTTGCTATTGTTTTTGGTCATAAGAATATCAAGAATTATTTCTCCAGTGGTATTTTATTTTTCCTACTGGTGACATATTTCTTCCTGGACATTTTTCTAAGCCTAAATCCACATTTTTATTTATGGCAGCATATAAACTGGGTTTGGATACTTTCCCCAAGCATACATTATACTCTTTTTAAATAAAACTGCTGAGAAGAATGATACTGGTGATTCAAAAACATCTGCCACCGTAGATCTCAAACCTCCCTAGGAAATCTGCCTGGAGGTTGGATATTGGTCATCTCCCTGACTCACTGTTATGGGTTGATAATACTGTGTCTTAGGGAAAAGGGAAAAATTCTTAAAGCAGGTTATCTTGTATATCTTAGATATTAACCTCTTATCAAATTTGTGGTTTGCAAATACCGTCTCCCATTCTGTAGGTTACCTTTTCATTCTGCTGATGGTTCCTTCTGCTGTGCGCAAACATCCTAGTTTGATGTAGTCCTGATCACTTATTTTTGCTTTTGTTGCCTCTGCTGTTCATGTCAAATGCAAAAAACTAACACCAAGATTCATCTCAAGGAGTTTACCTTTCTTCTAGGAGTTTTATGGTTTCAGTTCTTAACATTAAATTCTTTAATTCATTTTGAGCTAAATTTTTATTAGTTATTAATGAGGCCTTCTTACATTTTATCTCACAGGTTTCAACTTTTTAATCTCAACTTTATGTCTTTTACATTTATGTTTTCACCGACTTCTAGTCTACTACAGTCACCCCAAATCTTATTCATTTTCATTTTTTATTCTAATGGAATTTTAAGTATTCTATTTATTACCTCATTACTTTTTCTCTAAATCTTTCCTTGCAATTTAGAAATTCTACTCCTAATCTCTCCTACTATTATATTTAAGTTTCTTGTTCTCATATATTTCAGACTTCTTTCCTCTGGACTGCAAAAATGTGCTGTATGTGCAGCAGGGTCATCTTTCACTTTGTTGACTTTGTTTATTCCCAAAGCATCTCTGAGTGTTAAAAAAAAAATGGAATGGACTGTTTTTTTCACATTATGCATCATTCAGAGTTTACATGGAGAGCTACTTGTTTTAAAATTTATTGAGTCTGACACAGAGAATCATTCAAAGTAGAGAAAAATACATCAAGCAAGGAGGGACTCTAGGCAAACGGGTTGGGGAGGGCTTTAAGCTTCTGGCTTCACCTTGATGAGAGACCAGGTGGTATACTACCTGAAAAAGAACTTTTGAGATGGTATTTAGGAGCAGATCCAAAACCGGGTATCTGGTCTCACAGGTATTTAGCCTAGTTCTTGTATTTGCATGTCACGATAATTTCTATCTCTGTTCTTGATGGATTCATCAAAGGACCTTCTTGGCTTTTCTCAGCTCCTTTCTCTGGTCAGAGGAGAGTTTCTCTATGGGCTCAGCTGCATTTCAGTTGGGAAGCCACAGTGATTTATAAAGATTGATATGAAATCAGCTGGCATTAAATAGATCCGAGAACACTAATATAAGAAAGGGAAGAAGCTGGTATTTCTTTGAAGACAGTTTTGGTTTTACTGGATAAAGCTCTTTGGAAAAGAGGAAATGGTGGAGGGTCCATAGATCCTTAATTTATCACCCAAATGAAAATTGGGATGTGAGATTCTGGAGGAAGGCTGAGAACTGGGCTTGAAGGCACTCACTCAGTGCTCAAGGTCTAAGCTAGAATTGTGGGAATGTTTTGCCTTCACAGAACTATTATTGAATAACACACTTTTCCCCCCTTTGTTGAGTGGAAATTTATTCTAAATCATAGGCCGTACTTTATATTTTAAATCATATTGATTGAGACCTTACTATATGCCTGGCATGATTCTAAGTGCAGTATATGGATTCTCTCATTTAAAATTTTGACAGGTTTTAGTATTTCCATTTTATAGAGAAGGGAACAGGTTCACAGAGAGGTTAAATAATCTGTTCAGTATCACATGGCTCAGGCATTCTGTTTTCATAATCTATACTCTAAACTGCTTGGTAATCATTTCTCTCAGCTTTTATTTTTCTGAAGATGTTCGTTTGTCATGCCTAGTGTTGACAAATATATTCACCATCTATAGAAATCTGACAATTATTTTTCAGTGAAGACACTGTTTCATTGTTCTATGGCCTAATCATTGTCTCCAATGAAATTTCAATCCTCATTTGTTATCTTTATTCACATGTACATATCACATGTTTTTTTTTTCCTTTTGCTGCTTTAAAAATACTCTATCTTTAGATTAAACAATTTGAGCATAATGTATTTTTGCTATTATTATCTTTGTATTTATCCTGCTTGGGGTTTGCTGAGCTTCTTAAATCTGTGACTTGTTGGTTTCTTTTTCAATAAATTTAAGAAATTTTTGGCCATTATTTCTTCAAAAAGGTTTTCTGTTAGATTAGGCTCTCTCCTCTAATATCATTAATACCTTGATACTATTTCATCAGTCACTGAGTCTCTGTTCACCTTTTCCCAGCTCAGTCTCCTTCCTCTTTGTTCTTCAGATCTGATAACTTCTACTGATCTATCTTCAAGATCACTTAGCCTTTCTTTAGCAATCTCCCAATTGTTAATCCAAGTCAATAAATTTTTTATTGTAGATTTTTGTTATATTCTTGAAGTTCTATATTTTTATAATGTCTACTTCCTCAAACTTCCATCTGTTCATGTCCCAAGACAATCTTATCCTTTAAATCCCTCAATGTATGTATAAGTTTCTTAAAGTCTTTGCTTGCTAATTCTAATATCTGGGTCATCTTAAGGTATTTTTCTGTTGATGTTTTTCTTCATGATGGGTCTTTTTATTCTAATTCTTTGCACATGAAGTAACTTTTTAATCACTGGACTTCATGAATGGCATGTTGTAGAGTCTGGATTATGTCATCTTCATTTTTAATTTTTTTCTATTTTATATCTTCCTTTATAAGATTTGTTCTGTCACACAGTTAAATTGCTAGAAAATCCTCCTGATCCTTATAGGTTTGGTTTCCTTTGGATTAAGGTTTGTTTGGTTCAGATTTGAGCTTGATTGTAACAGTGTTGTCCTTACCCTGAAGTCATGGTCTTTCAAAGCTCAAGGTGTTTAATGAAAATTCTTCACCATCATAGGGCTGGAACTCTGATGCCTTCCAGCATGGCATTACCTATACAATTACCTTTCAGCCTTCACTTTGCAGTACAGGTCTTCTGCTAGACTTCACAGAGTATAATTCTGTACATGTGCAGCCCAACCATGGGCAAAGGACCTATGATGTATCTCCACATGGACTCCCAGACTCTGCTCTAGTACCTCTAATACAGAACCCCTTTCTCTCTACCCAGTTCTGAAATTTCCAGTCACTTTAGCAATCCAGAACTTAGATGCTGGATGACTTGGTTCAATAACACTTGATAACATGCTTGCTTTCAGTTTTCCTTCTGTCAGTAAAGAGCTTCCAGTAGAAGACAGAGTGATCTATTACCTCACAACTGTGATCACAGTCTTTACTGTTTGCTATTTGATGTAAAAAAAAATAGGTGCTTTGCATATTTTGTCCAATTTTAGTTATTCGTATTGAGAGAATTCCAGTTACTTGATTATGGCTTGAAGCAAAAGCCTAACAATAAGTTTGGTTTTCTAAAGATTTAAAATATTTACTTAGGCTTATTATTTAGAGGTTTTGTGATGTATTTCTAAATACACATCTTAGAATATTCATCTCTCTGGCTTTTAGAAGGAGAAATTTTGCTCAAGTAACACTAGTTGCTAATCATATGTATCAATGCTTGGGGGTCATTACTAAGTCCATTTATTCATTTATTCAGTGAACACTTGTTATATATTATCTATTTTGTGAGTGATATTTTTCCCCTAAGTAGCTTGAAGGGATTTATTAACACATCTATTTAACAGATCATGCAGCTTGAACTATTCTCTGATGTTGTTTTAAAACATTTATTTATTTTGTCATTACAAGAGTGTGTGCAGGGGAGACAAGCATACCTGACTGTTATGATTCAAGATATCAAAGAGAAAGATCAACATATAGGAGTTGGTCCCTCAGAGAATTTGGTATATATATTTTGGTATATTTGGTGTGTGTGTGTGTGTGTGTGTGTGTGTGTGTATGCAAATAATACCCTGGTAATCCAAATAATATTATTCCCCAGTTATTGTCTCTCACATCACCATATTTTAATCTTCTGCATAGTACTTATTGCTACCTGTTATTTATTTCATTTGCTTATAGTCTCTTTCTATAAAATATAAACTCTGTGACAGAAGGAATCTTGTCTGTGTTATTCACTTCTCAGTTTTTAGCATTTAAACAGTGTTTACACATAGAAGGCACTCAGTAAATATTGGTCTAATAAATGAATGACTTTTTGCCATATAAAATTGAAACATGGGCATTTTCATACATGTATAGCTTTATTATCATGAAATAAGAATAATCTTAACAGATCATTGGCTCTGAGACCTACCTGCTATTTAAAAGAAGGCACACATTCTAAAACCAGTATCATTGAAATAGTTCAAGCTGCATGATCTGTTGAATAGATGTGTTAATAAATCCATTAAAGCTACTTAAGGGAAAAAATATCACCCACAAAAATATCACTTTTGCCCAACATTAAACTGGCTTACAATTAATAACTCTAACTCAATGGCACAATGGTTACTATCACAAGCTCTCAGGAGCCAGACATTTTGATCTACAATCCTGAATATGATATTTATTAGCTAAGTGCCTTGGTAAAATAATTTAATTCCTCTTTACCTCAACATTATATAAATATAGTATTTACTTCATAGATTTTCAGTGAGGGTCTAATAAGCAAATAAATGTAAAAGAGAACAATGTCTCACATAATTCTCATAGTATTATTATTATTATTTTTATTATTATTATTTCAAGTTAATTCATTTAATTCCATAGATTTATTCTTGGGAGTCAGTTTATCTTGAAGAAGATACTGGAAAGGTAAATTGCTTCTTCTAAGAGATGGCATTATTGTTGAAGGCAGATCTCCCTTCCATGTGTTTCAGATTTTTGCTATGGCTTATAAGCTATAGAATAGATTTATGACCTTTAATTTTCCTTTATCTATTTCTAAAATTTTTCCTTGCCCTGCATCTCGTTAGGCATGGATTCATCCTTCTGTTCGAAGTGAGATAATATTTTATTCAAGTTTATGTCTTTGTCAAGCCTTTCGATTTTCCTTTAGGAATGCTAATCCTTTCCTCACTCAGATGATGACTGGAAAATGTGTCCCTGCATTTAACTGCACCTAAATAGAAACCAGAATAGCGGTACTCCAGATCCTTGTGTCAGGGGATGTAAGGGAACTCTCTGCCTCTCAATATCTATCAAAGCTCTGAGGAGGGTTGCCTGAGGGAATAGCTGTGCATCCATTTGTTTAGATATTCTCAACTCTATCCCTGGGTTATCTTGCTTAGCAGAGACCTATAAATCTGTACTATATCACATCAATCCCCACTGATTTGCCTTTCCTGAGTTACACTTATATTTAAGCTAATGGCCTACATTGAGGAAAACTGCTTTAATAAAAAGCTTCCATATAAGATTCATTGTGGTGTTTATTATAAAAATGTTAATAAGGGTATAATTTAATATAGTTACAGTGTCATCTTTATGAAGGTCTACTGGTCAATGTTTTTCAGACTCCAAAACAGAAATTGTTATGCTTTTCCTTTAAAAATGTTTTCTATTGTCTAATGGACACTGTGAATTTCATAAATTATGTAGCATTCCTCTTTGCATGGGCTATTATAAGCTTAGAGCCAAAACTTGTGGTCTTACTTTAAGAAAAATCACAGGATTTTATAGGATACATTTTGTACATTATTTTTTTATATTCATTATTGGCATTCACCTACTAGCATTTTTCTTTTGCACCATATTACTCATCCACTTATCCCTAAAATCACTTTATCTCCTTTTACTGTATGCACCTACATAAAACAACATGGGGCATAGGTAATTATTAAAAATCACATCATTGAATGCAGGATATTTCTTGTCTAACTGTGCATAGAATAAAAGCTACTTGATGAATTCAAGTCACTCTCAAACCATCAATGTGAGTTATTTTCCCATAAAGAATATCTACTATGGGGAAATCTACATATTTTTTATAGAAGACAATCATTACCCTCTCTAAAGCATACTACATACAACACAAATGCATATTGTTCATGTGAAAACATTGACTATAATTCATAGCCAGCAGCTGCAGGCTTGATTCTGACAGTAAAAAGTCTGGGACAAAAAGCAGATCACATCAGGTGATGATACAACACAGTAAAGGCACCTACTCATTGAACCATATGAAATTGAAAATAGTCTATGGATCTTGACCTGCAAAGAATAGCAATTTCATATGATTCAATATAATACAGGTTCAAATAACCATTGACAAGAATCCACATTGACCTTAGAGAACCATCTCAGGAATAAACTTCTTGGGTTGAATCCTAAAAGGGCTTAAATTATGTTTAGTTTTCCTTCAATTTTCTGTTATTAGAGGCAGACCTCTATGGTATTTTTATTTATTTTGTAATAGAGATAACATCAGATAATATAATCCACTTACTTTGGTGATTTTGATAAAGTTGTGGACAGTGATTGTACCCTGTCATTTACTCTGAAGCAAATTCACAGAGCAGGGGAGTATTATTAGAGTTTAGATTCTGAAGCAAAACAAACAAAAAAACCCACAAAAAACAAACAATGATCCAAACAACCAAACAAACAAAAACTGGCTTTGAGTCCATCCTCTGTCACTTACTGTTTTAATAGTTGTAGAAAATTATTCTCCATTTAGTCATGTATTAATGGATAGATATAATCTATCACAACATGTTAGTTTCTTTTCTTATCTCTTTGTTATGCATATATATTTGGAAAACAGTAAGAAATGGATCAAGAGCTATCTTGGTGAAAAACAGGATTTTATTTCGAAGTCTTTTAGAAATTTCTCATGAAGTAGGATACTTAATTGATCCAAGCCTTTGTAATCAGACCTAGCTGAGAACATGTAAAACAAGGACTTTTCTAATAATTCTTTTTGTCTCCATATTGTCATTAATATTATTTGGACAAGAAGAGCTAAGTTCTCCAATGCATAAAGCTGTCTAATCAATGTGGTTTTAGATGCCCAGAAATTCTGGGCAGATGGACCAGTGTGGCCTTCTCAGGCTGTAAAACAGGGAAAATGTTCTTTTTTGAGCAACCAAACAATCCCAGGGTTCCTGTAAGTTTTTCCTTCAGAATGCTTGAGCAAGAGTGCTGCTTAAATTTCTCAAAGATTCAGCATCACAAAGTAAGGGAAGCTGAGATTATTCTGCATCTCATAATGCTAGCAGTAAAATTAGTTATATTTCTTTTTAGTTCAGATTAATACAAATAAAGTCTACTCTTTCCAAGAAAGGAGAAGTTTTATATATAATGTAAGTACACCACAGAAACTTGGGACATATTGCAAAGAGACTCCATGAATTATATATCCTCTGTTATGTTTCTCAACTAGCAAGGCTGGTATACCATTATGCCTTTGAGACATGTAGATGTTTTAGAGTAAAACTATTTTAACTATCTCTCCTCTTTTCTCAAATTAACCAGAAAAGTAAAGACATAAACAAAAGCAATGAATATTCATTTTGGTAAATAACAAGTAAAAGGCCTTATGCTAGGATGTGTTTTACATATGTTCTCATTAGCCCTTTGCAGAGGACAGGAAAACAAAGAAGCATAAGAATGAAGTTGGTGAAACACAGAGATGAATCTGAAATTAAACTCTATGAATCAGATGACTGAGAACTCAACATCCTCGAAGGGTTTTCTTAGTCTTAAAACGTTTCTAAACAACACAATCAGCAAATCTCTCCAGGCCTCTGGTAAGAGTGATGGACATTAATACTAAAATTTAGGAGGGAAAAAACACCATGTCCTCCTCAGAAGTTTGAAATACTGGGGTGGGGTGGTGGGGTGGGGTGGTGGTGGTGGTGGCATAAATATCCATGAGAGAATTGTAAAATAATAGAATTATATGTAAATCAAGTGGTAAATTGTGTAATATAGTCTGAGAAAGCTATTGGCTTTGGGTGAAAAAGATCGCTGATATCTTATGGTGCGAAAATGATTATTTGAAATAGGAGGAGGTTATTTGGGATAGTTTGGGGACAATGGCTGAAGGGATTTTAATGCAGAAAGTAGAGGAGCATCAAGAAAAAACATGACAGAGATGACAGAGATGTTAACTGGTTTCTGTTGCAACATAGGTAATCCTTATCTTAGAGAAAGTCCTCGTGTATAGGCAGATAAAGTCCAGACTGACGCTGAGAACATGTAGCTTTGTTGAATATCAAAAATGTGAAATTGTAAAGAAGTATAATTACAAGAATATAGACAGCGACTTTGAATTCTTGAATTATGTTCAATATACAATTTTTTTCACAAATTACTTCGCCCAATAAGAAATATTCTTAGTGGATTCCAGTTTAATAATATAACCATATGGATCCTGTATTTTCAGTGTATTTTTGTGGGCAATAAATGGTGAAACCTTTCCAAGATGAATCTGTTGTCATGGCTTCCTTTTCCCACTGCTATTCTCCCTGGTTTATTTCCCTTTTTATTGCCCATTGCTTTTAGAAGGAATAAATATTAATGAGTTCCACAATGTAGTTTGTACTCCTCTGTTAACACCGGTGAGAGTAGCTACTCCCTATTGAGCAATCATCAGCAAGGCAGGCAACAGTCAGCCACAAACCATTTCTTTTACATTCTTAGAGAGCATGAGTGTGCCTCTGAAAAAAATGCTATTCATTCACCAGTACGCAGCCCTGAGTGCTCGTTTCAAAATTCCTTCTGGTGCTATCATTCATCTACAGCGCACTGAGAAATAAGTGCTTAAGGGTTACAAGAAGCACATGGTACTACAGTCACTTGACAGTGGCAGGTTATGTGACATCTTATCCACCATCTTTCTTTCATTAATGGAAGGTCCTTCTCTAACAGCCATGGATGGCTTCATCCTATCTGAGGTTACAGGTATGAAGTAAGATGAAACAGTATCTGAGAGTGTTAGGTGTTTGTCCTCTCCAATTTCCTAGCTTAACTACTAGCAAGGCTTCATGGTTTTCCAAAGATTTGCAGCCCAGGAAGATAAAACCAGGGCTTGATGAATGAAAGTAAGACTGGTAGTAGAACTAAAAGTTCTACTTCACTTTGGAGGACACCCAGTGACTTTTCCCAGTCACTCCATTTTCCCCGCTCTGCCCTCCCGAACTGTGGAAAACCTCTTTTCTGGACATACATGCCTTTGTTTCTGAGTCTCATCTTAAGGCAGTGATTCTCTTTGGATCTAACAGAGGCCAAAAATCTGTTACAATTCGGGACAGATTTATTGAGAAGCCTATGAAGCTTAACGTTTAGGGTCCTTCTCATATACACTCCCCTTCTGAGACCCTGGCAGAGATCTTAGTGATTTTGTATTTGGAATTTTGCTTTTTAAAAAACTTTTTTTTATAATAACAAGAGTCCCTTAAATTATGTAAGCTTTCAGGTTCTGGAAACCTGGAGCTTCCCTACCCTTATCCTAGTGTCTCATATAGTTTTGGAAAGGCTTTTAAAAGGACTTTTATGAGCTTTATGGAAAAAAATCAACTCTTGATTATAATCAGAATGGAGCTTATTAAAAAAAAACAGAGATTCATAAACCCATTCCAGACTTACAGACTCACAATTTCAGTGGATAACATGTGGAATTGTTGCATTTTCTTAAAGCATCCAGGTGATACTTAAACTACATTCTGAAGATATATACTTCCTGCAAAAATAATTCACCCAGTGAATGAGAGTAAAGGTTCTTTACTAAGGGTGGGCCATGGTTGCAGTGTTCTTTCAGGGCTTAACTGAAGAATCTCAAATGGGTATGTATGTAGAATTCTCTCCGTGTCAATCTTGTGAAGGGTCAGTTCTGAAACCCTAGTAAATAAAACTACAGTTCCAAGGTTATTCTTATGCTATAACCTCCCTGAGGACAGGGATCAAGTCTGCTTTTTTAAAACATCTATCTTCAACATATAAACCAGTGGTGCAACTTAGTAATTGTTTAGTATTTACTGAGTGAATGAAGGAATATCAAGTGGGATATTCAAATTTGTAGCACTTCATCAATCAGATTGTGATTGACGGGCAGCCCTGGTGGCTCAGTGGCTCAGCAGTTTAGAGCTGCCTTCAGCCCAGGACATGATCCTGGAGACCTGGGATTGAGTCCCACATCAGGCTCCCTGGATGGAGCCTGCTTCTCTCTCTGCCTGTGTCTCTGCCTCTCTCTCTCTGTCTGTCTGTCTGTCATGAATAAATAAACAAAATCTTTAGAAAAAAAAAGAGATTGTGATTGACGTTCAGACAAGTAACACTTCGGAGAATGGGCACAGAATAAGTTTAACATTAAGTCACTGATTCCAACTGTTTGTTTTCCACATTAAGCACTTAATCTTTGCATCAACCAAATAATTAACATAGTGTCTTAATAAATTCAATCAATATTGTCACTGTCATGATATCATTATTACTATTGTTTTCTTGTAGACTGGGCATTTGGGACTTAAGTATTGTAAGTATTTCATTAGACTTCATGCTGCTAGAGAAATTCCATTGTTCCTAGCATGTTACCATCTCTTTGGGTCATAAAAATTATTTTCCAATGTTTTATCCTTGTTAGCATATTATTTACATATTTTATTAGCATAACATCTATGACTGTTTTATTTTTTTTATTTTTTTTTAAATTTATGATAGTCACACACACAGAGAGAGAGAGAGAGGCAGAGACACAGGCAGAGGGAGAAGCAGGCTCCATGCACCAGGAGCCCGACGTGGGATTCGATCCCAGGTCTCCAGGATCGCGCCCTGGGCCAACGGCAGGCGCTAAACTGCTGCGCCACCCAGGGATCCCTATGACTGTTTTAGACACCAACATAGGTAATACATTTTATCCTCTCTAGGTAATAATTTTTTGACATGATTACCTTTGCTTTAGGTAATAATGCCCATGTATGTCATGCATCTTTCCCACTAGCAAACTGAGGAAAATGAAAGACAGACAGGGAGAAAGGTTTGATAAACAGGTACTCATGAACTTTCACATGTTCCTCTCCTTCCTTTTTAGTTAGTTTTTGTCTTTTTCTTTATTCCTTTTACTTTGTCCTTTTTTTTTCTTTTTTTTTAATTTTTATTTATTTATGATAGTCACACACACAGAGAGAGAGAGAGAGAGAGAGAGAGAGAGAGAGGCAGAGACATAGGCAGAGGGAGAAGCAGGCTCCATGCACTGGGAGCCCGACGTGGGATTCGATCCCGAGTCTCCAGGATCGCGCCCTGGGCCAAAGGCAGGCGCTAAACCACTGCGCCACCCAGGGATCCCTCCTTTTACTTTGTCCTTATATAGTGGATGGACTGAAATCTCACTGTACTATATCTAAGCATGCATATATCACTATATTGCTTGGAAATTGTCTTTGTTGATTTTGTACATTCTTGTCTTTCATAAAATCTAGAAATTTTTCTCATCTTTTCCATTCATTCCCTTATTTTGAACCTTCTTGTTTAAGTCTGCATGACTTACTTCACTTTTATTCTCAACTCCTATTTTCAGTGTTGCATTTTGAATAATTTCCTTCCATTTGTCTTGAGCTTATTAGTAACTGTTGAGCTCTAATCTGCCCATTTATTTTCAGTAAAAGTACTTTTCAGTTCTAGAACTCCTTTTTATTTATTATTTTTTAAAAAATCTGGTCTTTTTTTGATTGTGACTTATTATATTTAATGTTTTAATTTTCTCTTTACATCTTTAGTAAATTCTAGCATATATCATTTATGGTCTCTAACTCCTATTTCCAGTATTTCCAACATTGCAAGTCTAATCTTAATATTTGTTAGGTATTTAAAATCCTGTTTAAAATGGATTATTTTTTCCTCATGTGCTTTGCAGTTTTGATTGTACAGTTTATCTGGGGAATTACTGTGGTTAAGGTATTCCCATCTTCAGAGTTTGGGCTTTTACTTATGTCAGGAAATCTGGTAGCACCATTGGCCTAATGCCATTTCTTTTGTTTGTTTTGTTTTGTTTTGAGTGGCATGGAGTTTTTTAATTTGGAAGGCAAAAAGGTTACACTTAATGGGAAGCATAGGTCATGTTAATAAATGCCCATTACAGAGCTGCTCTAACACAGAAGCAAGGAAACTTCTCTGGGCTCTCCACCTACATTTGAAATCAGAGTCCGTAGTTACGTATCAATCTGAAGAAAATCCACATGTCCAAGTTGCCATCTCAAAAGTTCTCATCCAAGGGAAATCAAAAAGTGAACATTCTTCTAGTCTCCCACTCCCCAATTAAGTAAATGGGAATAATTCAGCCAACGAAGTTCATTACAACAAGGTGCAGGATGGTGCTGGCAAACAGAAAATCAGCAAAGGCTCGCTCTGGGGAGATGCCTTGGAAATCTGCTTTGTTCTGTGGGTTGATCTGTATCCTGAGGCAAACTGCTAGGATGAAGCTCCCCACACAAGAGATGAAGCCCGAGACAAAAGAGTTGAAGGGGAAGGTCCCCACGGGGAGACAATAACCGAAATGCAGTGCCCCGGTCAGCAGTATGTACAGGAGGTACGTGTCAAGCAACTTCAGGCGCTGAGGAGTGGAGCTCAAGTACTCTTCTAGGAACCGCAAGATAACCCACACCACCAATGTTGACATGACTACACACTTGCTTCTCTTCTCCAGCCTGTGCCCCCAAACTCCCGGTGAAACCCCCTAATGCCATTTCTTATATTAATTTCTCAACTTCGTGGTCTTTGAACCGAAATTTGAAACTTAACTAACTAGTAGTGAGTACAGGCCCATAGCTGGAATTCGTAGGAGAGGGTTATTCAGACTGAGGTTGAGGCTGATTGTGGTTCCTTTGTGTTCTTCCTTTGTAGGTAAATTGAGTTTTTCTACTCATTTATTGGTGCAATAACCCTTGAAGAGTGATGAAGTAAAGCAGTATTTCTGCTTGTACTCTGTTTTTGGCTGAAAATTTTATGTCATACCCCTTAACTGGCATCACTCCTCCTGAATCCCTGTAATGTATAGCCCTCCTCCTGTCTGTACCATCACTGCCTGAGGGCAACCATGGAAAGTATCAGGTCAACCTTCTTGGTTTGTTTTGGGAAATCATTTAGTTAATTAAGACCTCAGTTCTGCTCTTAGAAGCATTTAAAACATTACTGTATCCTGTCTAGTCTTCTGTAAGGGGTGATCTTCAGCTATTCTAATCTGCCATATTGCTGGAAATGGAACAGAAGAGTCATTTAACAGGTATTTTTAGGCAAATAAAGTTAAATAGTGTGCATAAGGATTCAAGGCCAAGCAGAAATGAAAATGAGACTTCTGGATTAAATGTCCAGGGTTCTTCTGAAAGTAGCCTTAAGACGGAAAATTCAAAAGAGTTTTTTTAAGCTATGTATGTAGCTAGAAAAGAGAAATAAGATAAATAAAGATGTTCTCTTAAACGAGTGGCCAAACTGAAACAGTGCATGACTTTTGACTTTCCTCATTTGATCTAACAACTAGAGCATGTTCCCTGTATTCAAAGTCAGAGGTGTGAATAATTGTTTATTCAGGGATGAAGGTTGTGTATGATAGCCCCTTGCTGATATAAAGAATCTCTTAAGCGTATCTGAAATGTTCAAGAAATAATTTTCAGACAAATTAAGGAAAAATGCATAGCATTTTACAAAGGGGAGAGTAAATATGTCAAACAACAAATGTTTATTAAATGTTGACTAAGTCAAAGGTATTATAAGCCCTTTTTCATGTTAGAATGGCTTCCAAGTTGTCTCATTTTATTTATTTGTATATATATTTACATATATATTCTTTTGATTGCTTTTTTGGTTGAATACTTCTTGATATCTCATTAGTAAGCTCTTTCTCTGATAAAAATCCTTAGTTACCTTGGGGGTAGACCACTGACCAGCTTAATCTAATTCCCAGCATGTAAGTTTTTATTAGCTTCTATCCCAGCGGCTGACACCTCTTGGCAACTCACTTTCTATTTTGTTATCTATCTATCACAAATTTCATAGGGTTAACAGCCCTTCTCTCCCACAAAATATCCTGAGAAGTAATTTCCGAGAGATATCTGATATTCTCAGGGATTTCCTATGTTTTAGTTATTCTATAATTGTATCACAGTCCTTTTTACATCTACTACATTGGTGTAAACTGTTTCCAAAAGGTAGATGTGATGTGACTTAGTTCCTTTTTCAATTATCTTATTAAGATTAGTAGAGCTCAATATGAACACTTTGCACAATTTGACAAATTGTGCAAAGTGTTCATATTTTCATTAACTTATTTCAACAAAAGTGTTCATAAACCAAATTTTATATATTTGTATATATAATTATGGTATCCTAGTGACATTTTTAAGTCAATAAATTTAAAAATCTTTTTATGTTTTTCTATAATTTACATCTACCTAATGATGCTATTATAGAAAGTCAAGAATCAGGAATGCACTTCTATCTCAGAGGTCATCTTTGATACATTTCTAGAAAAACAGTAAAAGTAAACCACTATCTTTCCTAGACAGTTTAAGAATTCTATCAGAAAATGTATAATATCTAATACACATTTCTGATTGAAATGGCATGTAAAATGTTCTCACCTACCTGTTATTTCAAAAGTGATGGATAGGAAAGGTGCAGCACTAGACTTCGACGTACTCTGATATTTACTTTCTGAAATAACAGGGAAACAGCACCATAAGCACAGCCTTTTTTTTTTTTTTTTTCCAAAATAGATTTGAATAAAGTGGGCTAGTTTGTGGAAACTGTGGATAAACGACTATAATTATAAATAATCTGCATTCCATTTCAAGATGGTGACTTTTTATTCTCCCTATTTCTTTGCAGAACAAGGGAAAATAGAACTCTTTATTCACCTTTCTGTCTACCCATTCTCAGTTCAACTATCCTTCCTCCCTTCCTTTTTTCCTTCTTTTCTTCCTTTCTTCCCTCCCTCCATCCATCCATTATCTTTCCATTGATCCTCCTTTCTGCTGGTTTATCTTATTATATGCCATCATACAGGCTCATTATCCGGGCTGTTTTTCTTAATAATCTCAAATCCCACAGGCCTTATCCATATTTCAGTGTGGATTTTTTTTATATGTTTTCTATAAAATAATGTTCTACAGTTTCCTGATAAATACATTATATCACAGAAAGTTTCGTGGTGCTTTATAACCAACACTCTTGGTTTCCCTCATTTAAAAACATGTTTAATCTGTATCAAAAGAAAGAATGTCTTGATTACTATAGCTAAAATCTACTTTCATTTCACTTTGAGCCTTCTAAACAATCAATTCATATTCATGCATCCAATGATCAACAACATTTTCACCAGCTTTCTAGCTACTGCTAACTTCCCCATGGGCAGGGCCCCTTCCTGTCATATTCTGATAAGGGTAGATTTCATGTTAGCATTAGCTGAACACGCTTTACAGACTGCTGGAATTCTGACCAGCCTGCTGGACAGAAATTGTCCAGGGTTTTACTACTAACTCTTCTCGGTAGAAACTTGTCAAACTTTCTTCTAAAGAAGCGGTAATTTTGCTCATCTGAACGTTGTCAAGATTGGGAGGGATACCTATGGTCTATAGCAATATATGAATAAAATGTGGATACTCTTCAAAGTCATGTAGATACATTTTTCTTCTTGTCTATAGACACTATCACCAACTTAATAAATATTCTCATGTATAATTCAACTGACACAGACAGGATACTAAGTTGTAAATATAATACATTATACTTTGCGACTACTTTAATAATACATATTTTGATTTCCTGGAAATTATACATATTAGCTTCAGGGAGGAGAATTTTTATGGCTCAGTGTGGTGTGAGTCTATTAAGAATAGTGAATATACCAATGAATAAAGTGATATAATGTGGCTTCCTCCTTGTACTAATGTGGTCATTATCATTCTTCTGTGTAATGTGACATGCCAAGATAATAAAGGGATTTTTTGTGAACTTCATATCACTTGTTTTCAGTAATTTTATATCAAGAAATTTTAAGTTAAAGTATTTTATTTTGGGTTAAGGTATTTTTTAATAGCATGGTTAAATGTGAAAACAAGACATTTATTCATAGAACACTTAGTGAGAATCTACAAAAGCAATTGTTCTTCATATTAACCACAATATGAATTGCTCTTGGGGTAGGTTGTTCATTGTTACACAATCAGGATTACTTGAGATCAGTACCTTCTTATTAGGATTGATTGAAGGAGTTATTTTGAGAACTTTCCCTCTCTTTATCAAGTAAGCTTTCATTCTTTCATATTTATTAAAGGAAAATAGAATGTGAGCAATCCTCACAGCCCACAGCCTAATTATTCTCCATTCACACATATTTATAGTCTTTACATTTCACCCTTGGGATGCTGGCATATTGAATAAGTTTCCCATTGGGAAATGTTAAGTGCTTCTGGGGAGGGGGGATTCATAAAGCCTAACTTCTTAGAAAAAAAAGCTGCAACTTTTAGGGAGAATTAACTGTTTTTACAAAGACTATATGGAGCTTATTAGTATTCTTGGTATTTGAAAAGAAAGGACAGAAATTCCTAAGCTATTCATGTTATATATTTATATGATAAATATTAATATTAAGCAAATCAATTATTTCCATATCCATGGATCTTTGCTTTGGTATTTGCTTTAGTCCAACAGATGCATCATAACAACCATATTCTTTGTGTTTTCCTTTTTCTCTGTGACTTTTATTTTTGGTGCTCTGCTATGCTTTCACAGAGATAGGGAGAGTCCATGGCAAAATGATTAAAAAAAAATACCTAGTTGCAATTCAGAATTCTGAGGGATCTTTTGAAAGTAATAACCCACAGGACATAATTGACATTCAGAAACTAAAATCTGATCTACTTCTAGCAATGAAATTATACTACTCTGAAAGTACAGCTATAATAAATCCACCTAAGAGTGTTAAAAATGTAGCCATTAAAATAGCCAAAAAATATTAATGTACTAACATTACATGTTTTATGCTACTTCCTTCCAACCTCAAGATAGATTAGTAGTAAAATGTATCCCTAGGCTAGATTCCTAAATGAGTTGACATGCTACGTAAAGTTAGTGGCTGCAAAACAATTAAATTTTGCAAGTTGCAAATACAGAATTTCAGTGTTGATTTTCCATGAGTCGTTACTCACACTACTCATTTTGGGGGAAGGCAGAGGAGTCATCTCTTCTTTTGTTTATTTGAAACAGCCATTTCTGTTGGTTCTTTCCCTTCTCTTCTAGTCATCCCTCACCAGATTTTTTCTCTGAATATTCTCATTTTTGAGGTCTTTATTCTTATTCTTTTCCCTTTCCAGCCAACATATTTGCTGGAAAATACTAACCTATCCTATTTACAACTTGCCAAATACAACAACATACTCATCTTGCTTGGCAGGGTTTCTCTTTTGTTTTTGCTTTTCCTTAATGGTGTGCTTTAATACATGCTGTCTCCTCTGCCTGGAATAAAATTCCTCTTGCATTCTTGACCCACGTACTATATGGAATGGGTGTGCCATCACTTAGCTACAGTGCCACTTCCTCTAAGTTTCTGTTTCTATGATACCACTGCAGTTATTCTAAAACTGACATTGTAATGCTTTCATAATGTATTATTACTATTGGTTTGTTTGTGTGTCCTCATGATAACCACATTCCTGATACAAAATTTGTATTGGTATTTCCATCCTCACTACCTTACACAATTTTTGGAACTCTGTTGGCAACTAATAATAAATATTTATTAAACAGTCTAATGGCAAAAGCCCTGCTATTCCTCAAGGAGGGAAGATAAGAAGGTCTACTCATAACATTGCTTAAAAACATTCCTATTTGTGGCAACTTAAGAGCAACTAATTGAATATAAACTTGATCCAATAATGATTAGAATTTTAGAGCAAGATTAATATATACTACATATACTTTTGGCATAATGGTCGTATTGGACTCACTTATCCTTTGGCACACCTACCATATCTGGTCCTCAAATTGAGATTTAACCAAAAATGTTCTAAGATATGTTTGCCAGTCAGAGGGTTTAATCAAAAGGTTTTTTTAAAAAGTCATACCTTTGCGTTATTTTTTGTTTTCACCGTAGTTGTATTCTGCACTTATTCTGTACTTATTTCATTTAAATTCAAATTGAAAATTTCACCCAATACCATAATTAACTTGTTTTTCAACCATATTACAAATAGCAAAAGGGGTTGCTCACAAGCAGGTTTTACATTTCATGTAAGAGAACTCTTGACTTGAGAATACGTATGAGCATTTTATATATATATTTATAAGATACTTTATTCTATTTTTATAATTAATTACTCCTGCTAACTTTTGACTCAAGGCCTGCAGTCAGAAAATTTAAAGAGACTTGTCAGTAAATCAGAACTGACCACACATTTGGATTAAAATTTTTTTACAACCAAAATTTAAATTACTGTTCACTGTAGCGGATATCAACCATGAAGATGTAAACAGAATTATGGCTATTCATGTTCCAAATATATCTATACATCTATCTATCATCTATCTATCTATCTATCTATCTATCTATCTATCTATCTATCTCCCTGCAGGATGAGTCCATGCTCAGTCTCCATGTATAAGTCCTTAAGAAGAAGATAGTTTACCTTCTTTGTCCTTGTGGGTGTTTAAGTGTGAGAGGAGGTTTTCATTGGCCTGCACGCAGTACACCTCTCGTGTCTGGACTCCTCCTCCACAGAGGGCTGTCTGGTTGCCCCGCCTCTTGTCCTGCTGACTGAGCAAGGGGTCCACACGGCACTCCGCCCACTCTGTAGTTCTCCAGCCATACCTACAGAAAGAAAATGCTGGCAGTGGCAACCACGTTTATTGAAACTTTGCTCTGCTCTTATATTTTTTCTTAAGAAAATTAATCTAAAGAACACTTCCCTCTGAATCAGTCATAGACTACTACATCTGTGGTGCAGATTCAATTTCAATTTCTTCTTTATCCTCAGCAATGTTCCATTTGAAAAAGGGTTAAATTTAGGATGATCCTGTTTTAATTGCAATTACTGGAAGTTACTTATAAATATTTTATGAAAAGAGAGCATAATGCTGAAAACATAAAATTTTATGTTCAATTAAGCTGAACTCGGCCTTGCCCTTTCTAGATGCTTATAAACAAAGGAGGATTGAAATCTGAGAATGGAAAACATTCTAAATGACGATCCACCCAAACATTTGTTTTGCCTTTAATAAAATGCATGAAAATTACTACTTCATACTGGATCAAAATTATAATTGTGTGTTAGGATTAAAAAATATAACATAACAATTCAGAGTTTTCTCTTTATTGTCAAGAATGAGTGTTTTTCTGTAGCACTGAGAATCCCTGATGAGTGCCTGATGAATGTTGAAAAGAGCTGACGTTTCTAATCAGTGGAACACAGGAAAGACGATCTGTGGTTCTAAATTAAAGCTCCAATCAACATTATGATGTGAAAGAAATGTCGGGGGCTTGTCAGCCCAACTCGTGCTTTAAGGAGATAGCCAGGGAACCATTTCCCGATGCCACTAAAGATAGAAAGTGATGGCATTTCTCCACCTCGAGGAAAATGGATATTCTAAAAGCATAAAGAAAATGGCTCATGTAGCACTTTGTGTCACTTTAACCAAGATGCTTCCTCAGTAATCAGATTAACAGCCAGCACAGGTACAAATGGAGGTGCTAATGTTCATCTCAATTAGACAAAAAAGTTAAAGGGCCCTCTAGATGTCTGATCTAGATGACTTGCTATGTCAATGGTAGAGTTTCATGACAGTGAAACTGACCTTCCCATCCATTTTTTTTTCACAAGTGGCTGAACACAGGTGCAGGAACATCCTGACATATGTTTATAAAGGAAGTACCGCACTCAGGTAAATGAAAAACAGCATAGATAATTAATGCCTTGAGTGAAAGGGTGGGGTGAAGGGAGATAAGGAAAGTCAAACCAAACAAGTCATTCCTTAGGGGAATTAGAATTAAAAAATTATTTTTTATAGAGTGGTGTGCAAATATAGGCCATTCTAAGATTACATTTTTCCTAAATTAAATTGGTTACACATTCTAAAATAAAAATGCTACCCTTCAAAAAGGGAAAGAAAAAAGAGATTGAGAATATATATTTATTTTGTTAGTAGTATTTGAATATCTCAGAGGATAAAGAATGAAACATCTAGCTAAAAGAAAAAAAAAACCCTCAACGGAGAAAAAACATGGAGATCCTGACAAGTTCCTCAAGCCTGTTACAGAGAGAGAGGAACAAAGGTCAGTGGGACAAGCAGAGAAGTTAGGAAGGAAATTCCGTGCAGTTTGCAGTCATTTGTTACATCAGGAGAGAATAGATGATTTCAGAGTGCTGAGTAACTGAAGGTCTCATGTAAATCATCACTATCTTTGCTATCACTTGTTATTATTGTTTGAAGCAGTAGTAGTAGGATCAATTTTCCTCCTCACTGATTTGTGAGGTTTGCGTTGTGTGCGTGTTCTTTAAATGTTTGGAATATTCCAGAGAAGCTCTCAGTGAAGCTTCCACCTACCTCGGAGAAACTAAGATTCTCCAAGTTGTTTTATAAATATTCTATATTCAGACTAAGCTGAAATGTATTTATTGCCAAGATAATTCAGAGAAATGTCTTGGAAATATTTTTTTAAGGATAAAAAGAATTATGGTATGCTGCTGAATGTTTCACAATCATTATTATTTCACCTGAATTCAACAAACATTAATTAGGCACTTACTGTGTGCTGGGCCCTGTAATGTACACTGGTGACAAACAAAGCCAAACAAGGTAAATAATCCTGTCCTCAAATAGCTTAAAGTCTCATTCTTTTGGTGTAGTATCTTACCCTCTTCAACAGGATTTGTTATCTATAGCATTGAATTTTAATAGGCCTTGCTTCATAAGCAACAGGAACCTGTCCTCTGAAAGTTTATTTTATGTTATAGAATGGGGATTGACAAACTAAGACCCAAGAACCAAATCCAACCTGTCCACTGTTTCTATAAATAATGGTTTATTGGAACATAGCCACTTATTTGTTTATATTTGATCTCCCCTCCAATGGTACTGTTGAGTCATTGCCACAGAGATACATGTGGCCCATAAAGCCTAATATACCATTTTCCCCTTTACAGAAGAAATCTATCAATCTGTATTACAGAAAATATATGAGAATTGCTGCTAAAATTCTAGACTTCATGGAGATTTGAAAATATAGCTTGCTAAAGACACATTTATTCTGTAAAAGCAGAATTTTTTAAAGACAGTGTTTGTAAAATGGTATTTTATTTTTTCCCCACTTAGAATTTGTAAAAATCACTATTTCTCAACATACTATTCAGTTAAAGTCAAATGGGTAAGTGAATCTGGGGAGACACGTAATCTGGGGAAACTTCATAGAAGGAACTACAGTCCCTAATTACTCACGTGGCACAGGGGGCAACTGCATCTCCTTGAGACACACAGGGTTCTTTTTCTTCAAGTTCTGGACACTCTTTCTCGCTGCCAATAGGAAACTGCCTAATGATCCGCGTCCTGACGCGAGTGCCTCTGGGGGATGTCATGTCATGGCATGTTTTTGAGCAGGGACTCCATTCTGACCACTCTGACACCTGGCACTCTTTGGTGATCACACAGGACTGGAAGGTCATTGGCAGCTTCTCTTGCTGGCAAAAGCTGCAAAAGAACATTGGTATTCTCATCACAGACTAATAAGCAGTTATGAACTTTGTCTTCTACACTCTAGAGTAAAATAAGCTTGGACATTTTTATTTCTACTTGGAGGTACAATTCCAATTTCATTGAAAATATATCAACATTTATGATGTGTAAAAGCAGTTAGACTCAAAGCTAACATTTGCATTTCCTCCTATTTTCTAAGAGTTGTTAAACTATTCATAGGAAATAGAAAATAAAGGGACTAAACAAAATTAACTGGAACTAAAGTTCACCATATTGTTCACTTCACTCATTCCAGACTTGTTTTAATTTAGAAGATGTGAAACCAAGAGCTGTTAACATATAATTTTCATTGTTGAGTGATTTAAACAAACATGCCTGGCTAACTTAATACAATACTGTTTTAGATAGAAAATATAAATAAATACAAATTTAACGTTATTTTTAACATCATGTGAAGATTTAGCTGCCACTTACAATGATAATGTATGCTTATTCAAATAGATCAACTTTTCTAGTTCACACTTTAATATACAACATACATATGGGTATCTTAAATATATCATAAACATTAGAAATAGAAGTCTATTTATGTATTAAAGAATACTCTCTAAATAGATCTCCCATATTTACTTATGAGTAAAGTATTTATGTTCAAACTTTTCTTTCTCTACTCCTACTTGCGTTAGAGGGATGTTGGAATCTAAGTTGAAACGTATACACATGAAGATGATGTTATGAATGCCAATGACTACAGGCATATGCACTTTGAGTGGTTTTCCTGGAATTGGATGGCCTTGAGCTGATTCTTAGTTGAACTCTTGCCCATTCTCAATAACCAATAGTGCATGTTTACAAGACACAGGCAGCCTGTCGCCATGATGGAGCCATCTGTTCTAGTGGGAGAATGCACTGATAATCCTGTCTTGTGATTCAGGTGCTATATTTAACTATGGTAATTAACCATACCGAGAGGCAGGTCCATTCTAATGCAACAACTCACATTCAATCTTCTTAATTCTACTGGCATGTGTACGAAAATTGCATTCCTAGGAGACAATTAGGGCTCAAAGCATCAAAGTCAATTTGTCTGAGTTGAGACGTCTGGGAAGAAGAATCATCCGAGAATAGTGGTAAAAGGGCCTTGTGAGTCAGCTCTGTTTTTCTTATAACAACAGAGAGAATCAAAATCCAATTTTTACTCAAATAGCATGTATGGAGTATTAATAATACATTAGGTACAATACTAATTACAGAGCAAAACTTCCTTTGTAATGAGTAAGTTTGCACTTTTACACTTATGAGTTCATTCACAAAAATCAGGCAAGATATGGCTAAATCATTACCTCTATAATACCTCTCTTTACACAATTCTCCATATTTAATTTCCCCTTAGATAATTTTTTATTTTTTATGAGAATATATGACAATATATATTGACAATATATATGACAATATATATTGACAATATATATGACAATAAGACAATATATGACATTGTCTTCATATAAACAGGCATATGTTATCCACCATATAATACTTCCTAAGTTCATGTTTCCATGTTCCAGGCAGAGGCATTAACCATTCCTTTCAATCTTTTGCAGAGAATTTGACCTTCGCTTAACCACCTCTAGTTAATTACCCTGGTAATCTGATAAAAGTTGAGAAGTCAACTATGCTACTACACTGTATTATTTTTGACAAAATGACCCCTTGGGATAAATTCCACCTGCAGTGGGGAAACTACAAATATCTGGTAGATGGCCACAGTTTTGGGCTTCCGTGAATGTGGCAACTCTTAGGACAGGGCTTGTTTTTATAGGGACCTTGCAAGCTATGACAATGAGGTTGCCTCAAGAGATCCCAGATGGGACTTTTAAGCCAGGGCAGCTCTTAGGTCTGTCTGATATAGAACTTTTCTTCCATTTGGGTTGTGCTGCATGGATTTCTATGAGGATTCCCACCAGATGAGGAATGTCTGATGCTAGGATCAGGTCAAGTTTCAATTCTATATCCTTCTAAGCAGACCTGACGCCAAATGTGGCCTCTGGTAGTCATGTGGGTCTTGTGTATGTGTAACCTAAGTTTTAAACTTCATTTGAGACTCCCAACAATCCTCTATGGACATACCATTATTATTTCCATTTTATAGGGAAGGAGTCTTCAAAAGGTTAGGGAACATGGTCAAGATCATATAGCTAGTAAGTAGGAGATTAGAATTTTAACTTGGATTTTTAAAAATCAGAGCCCATTTTCTCAACCATTCTTCCCTACTTCTCACAATTTAAGCTATAAATCTTGGTTTGTTAGAGCAAATGCTGTAGCTGAGGCCAATGCCAAAGTTACTTGCTGATTGTCAATCAGCTAAGTATTGCTATTTCACTGCTCCAGGATTTGTACTATCCATGTACTTTGTAAATGTGCTGCTTGTTCTAAGGAAGAATTAGTAATTATGGAAAAATCAAAACAAATATATTTCCTTGATAAATTTTAATTTTCAGGACAGGTCCTACATATGAGAAATTAGAACAGACACAAAATAGCATTAAGTTACATATATTAATATGTGACATATATATTATTCACCCATCAATCTATTGTCTTTCCTGTAATTTTCCAATACCCCAATTATTTCAACAAATTGTATTAATTCTACTTAATATTGGGATTTGGATGTACAAAGTCAAGATTAATTACGTTGCAAGCATATACTTCTGCTTGGGGAGGCACGGAAGATTATATGAAGTAGTAGGTCAATATGGTGAGTTTTAAACAATGCATATTATTTAATTTAATGCAAAAAACCTGTTAATTATTAGGAATTTTCAGATTAAGAGAAAGAATTTGTGGAAGTATGAAATAAAAGAGCAACTGGTTGATGGGGAAAACAGATTTTTTTCTTTGGCCTCAATGTAAGGAGCTTGTGTTGTATGGTAGAAATAGGAGTGGAACTGAAAAGTAGGTCAGATCAAGGTCAGTTAGGTCTATCCAGAAAAGCACTTCCTGTAGATGAGAGCACCACTGAAAATTGTGCAGCAAAAAGGAGATGGTATTTGTATTTTGTATACATTTTAATGGTGAGGTAGAGGGTGGAATATCAGGACACAAGATTGGAGATGAAGGCTACGATGATGATTATGATGATGTCACTGACATAATGCACATATCAATAAATACAAACATGTATTGAGTGCTTACTATGGACAGGTAATGCTTAAGCTGAGAGGTATGATCATGAATATGAGATTTACCATTATTGAATGTCTACTATAAGAGATGCCCTGTGTTGAGTTTTACCTAGAATATCTAATTGTAATCCTTATAACTACTCTGTAAGGTAGAAAGCCATCTGTTTAAGATAAGGAAATACAATCTAAATGTCTCCCCTAAATCCAGCAAATAACAGAACAACGATTCCAACTAAATCTTTCTGCTTATGAGGCTTATGAAGGTGCCAACCAAAGTGATAGCAATAGAAATTAAAAGGAGTTACCAACTGTAAGAAAAAAGGAGTTAGAATCCATGCAACCTGATGGATATTTGAAAGGGTGAAAAGAAGAGGAAACATTAAATAACTTGGAGGTTTTTAACTTTAGCAATCTCATGAGCAGCACTGTATTTTTTTTGAATGGGGAGCATGGAATGAGAAGCAAGTTTCTGGCAGTGGATAAATCAGTTTAACATTAATGTCTTGATTTGATATGGACATATCCAAGATATATCCAACCGGCTAACGTTCAGTAGGCAGATCCAGAAACAAAGGTTGGGATTAGTTGAAAGTTCTGAATGGCTTATATACTTGTAATAATCATGAGCACATCAGAGTTGAAGGTCAAGGCAATAGGAGTATCTGAAGACTCACACACTGCGGTACATTTTAGGCCTTGGTATGCCCATTTTGTGATTGTTGGTGAGATTAAATAGGGTCACAGAATGATCCATGGTTACTAAATTATTCAGCTGCCATTTGTACTAGTCTTTCCTTTATTCTGGCCATGCAAAAAGTTGACCCTAAGAGCTTAGAGGAACTATACATCCTGGTTCATTAAGGTTTTCATGAGAACGTCCCTTCTCAGAAAGTCAGAGGCTATGCCTCTGCAAGGGTGGTCTGAGAGAAGATGTGATGGTCACTGTGACATTTTCCTTTTCCTTTACATGCTATGTTCAGGATAGCCTGGATGGCCAAGACTTAATGGAACAAAAGCTGGGCTTTGAGACAGAAGCAGATGTTAGTTAACATACCTTACATCAGACAGAAACAAACATATTGAATGCTTACTATGGACAGGCAATAAACCAGATAAATACTGAGGAAAAAAAAGAAATAGTGGAAAGTAGAGTTCGGTACCTGTCTTGAAGAAACTTTACAAGAGATGATAGAGCACAGATATTTTTGACAGTTACTTTTAAGCTGCAATGAGCCACATCTTTGACATTTTAATTTCAGGTCAGGGTTAAAACTGATAAATTGTAAATTTCAGTTTTGGTAATTCAAGTTATTCAAGTTCACAAAAATAGAATGCAATTGAATTCAAATCCTTTTTTCCCAAAATTATTTCTGTAGTCCAATCATAACATCCGGGGCACTTAGGTGGCTCAGTGGTTGAGCACCTACCTTCAGCTGAGGTTGTGATCCCAGAGTCCTGGGATAGAGTCCTGCATCAGGTTCCCCGTGGGGAGCCTGCTTCTCCCTCTGCCTATGTCTCTGCCTCCCTCTCTGTGTCTCTCATAAATAAATAAATAAAATCTTAAAAAAAAACTTAATAGTCATAACATCCATGGAAACATACCTTCTTTCTAAAGGTAGTCTAATCTGTCTCCTAAAATACCATTATCATTCTTTAGCTTCTTAAAGAGAAACTTCTAACTAACCCCATTTCCTCAGGATTTAACCTCAACTTTCTTTTCTGGTATCCAAAGCTCTCTGTTATCTGTCACTGCGCCAATGCCCTCCCTCAGATTGTCACTCAGCCAGTAGCGTGGAGCCCTGCCCACTCTTCTCACTGAATTCACAAATGAGTAGTCCCATTCTTCTACCCACTTCTGTCTACACTGATTCTACAGGACTGCCACATGGAACTCCATCTGCCATCTTCTTTGCTTCTCTGAAGCAAGCTCTCTCCACATTCAGGTAGCATGTCTATAATGCTCAGGAAAAGTCTCCAAATGTGGCCTGAAGCACTCTGCCACAAAAAATACCAGGTGAAAATAGTTCCTCTTCATGGGAAGCAAATAAAATTATAGACTGAAGATCCGGCATCATAAGCTATTAGTAAAAGATAAGTGTGTTTTAAAATAGATGGGCTGAATGCACTGAGGGGGGCAAAAAAGTGGCACCTGCAAATCCCACTTAAAACCTCTTTGCTTTGAATTCTCCTTTAATCCTCCCCTCTTTTTCTTCTCTCTTGATAAAGACAAACAAAAAACAACTGTTCATAATAAGGCAAAAAACAAAAGAAAAAAGAAAAAAATTATGGTTGGATGTCATCATGGCACTTTGTTTCTAATCTAGGGGAAGTAATAAATTAGTCAGAGTAGCTTCTCCTTGTCTTGCTGCAGACTAACATCTGTAGTCTAGGCCCCTGGAGATGGAAATTGTTTCTAAGGCTAGAATTTGGCTACTCAAAGTCAGATGTGTGGACCAACCATTGTAACTAACTGGGAGCTTATTAGGCATATAGAATCTCATGTCACTGGGCTGTACTATGGGATCAGAATTAGTATTTTAAAAATGTTCTCAGCTGATCTAGAAGCAGAATAAAGTATGAGAATATTGTTCTCGACGAGCTAACTCCCAACCACTCCAAAAACATGAGCCATCCCATATTTATAGTTGGCAAATAAATCTTTATCAGATTTACCCTTACTTCTTATATAACAGAAACTGAGTAGATCACACAGTAAGATTTATTACCAGATATTAGATGATTTATAAAATAATTGGGTAGGCTAGAGGAAAAGGCATCTAAGCCAAGCTTCCAGGACAACTTCTAACCCTCAGTATCATATCGTCATTTCTCTCATCCTTAAAGCTGCCTTTGTGGCTACAGGAAGCCACTTATCTGGCACAAACTACCCTGTGAAATGGGAACTTCTGTCTTTTCCTGAGAATCTCAACACAGATTCCAGGCCAAGCACTAGCACATTATTGGAATCTAAATCACACACACACATAAAAAATACAGCAATCTAAATCACATCCAGGCTGCAAGCAACTTTGAAAAAATATGATACAGTTTTCGGCCTTACTAGGACAGAAAATCCCACAAAAATACTAGGACAGTGCTATTCAAAATGTGATCCACAGATGAGGGCAACTGTTTGTTAAGGGTATGCAATGAGCTAAGCACAAGAGTTAAAAGCAAGTACCGAGGCATTTTTAAAGCAGTTTGAAGTTTGCAAGACCCAAGCACATGATCTTTGTATGCAATTTGATGAACAGGATATAGGCCAGTTCCGAGGTGTAGATGTAGAATTCCGAGGTGAGATGCATATGGCATGAGCTATATTCTAAATGTATACAATGGGACCGTGTTATTTGATCAGTAAGAAAGCAAGCAAACACAAAAATAAAACCAGTAAATGACTTCGGATCCTTTGCTGTAGAGAGCTTGAGAAGCTCTGCACTGGGGGAGTGGGATGGGATGATTGATGACCCAGCCCATCTGTGGTACCCCCTGAATCCAGCTCAATTCCTACTCCACAAGGCCTATAGAATGTGATGAGCACAGGGACTTTTCAGAAACATAAATCACTTTGGCACTTAAGAACATATTATCTGTAAATAAGATTCATGGCAATGTATCTTTTTTAGTTCATGTAGAATTAGTCTATAAGCACTTATAAAATTCTCACTGAATTTTTTAAAAGATTTCATTTATTTATTTGGGAGAGAGAGAGAGCACAGAGTGAGAGAGAGAGCATGAGCAGAGGTGGGGACGGGTAGAGGGAGAGAAAGAAGCAGATTCCAGCTAAACGGGAAGTCTGATGTGGGGAGCTCAATCCCAGGCCTCTGGGATCATGACCTGAGCCAAAGGCAGACATTTAACTGACTGAGCCATCTAGGTGCCCCCAAACTATAAATTCTTACTGAATTAAAGACCATGTTTTCTTCCTATAAAGATGCAAATGAATTACTATTCATGTTACAGGAGAATTTTCTATATAAAGAATTTTACCCTAAATCTTCTTGTAATATTAACAAGCATCCCCAAATTTTGTAATATGAAAAAATACAATTTGGTGTTCAGAGTAGATCAAAATATCAGTTTGTATAATGGGAAACATATGTGTAGGCTTGAATACTCTGTTCTAACAGCACAGTACATATTTAATTTGATTAGGTTTTATTTTTTTTCCAGGAATGAAATGGTTGTCCCAATGCTGACCAAAAAAAATGTAAGGGCAATGGGACTTAAGCCACTTAAAGAGTTATACTGTAACTCCACAAACTTCCTGAGAAAAAGAGGACATGCTTTCTGAGGTAGATGCATTTCTCACATGCACTAAGATAGCCATCAGCCAACTGACAGTCATACCCATAGTCCCATTTCTTATGCTTACCTATAGACAAATTTAATTTTTTAAAGATTTTATTTATTTATTCATGAGAGACACACAGAGAAAGAGAGAGAGAGAGAGAGAGGCAGAGACACAGGTAGAGGGAGAAGCAGGCTCTGTGTAGGGAGCCCGATGGGGGACTCTATCCCAGGTCTCCAGGATCAGGCCCTGGGCTGAAGGCAGAGCTAAACCGCTGAGCCAACCGGGCTGCCACAAATTTAATTTTTAAATTATATTCAGAGATTAATATAAGAACATAATGCTCAGATATATTTATTTTTCCTACTAATCTACCCGTTGCTTTTTCAATAAAAAAAAATGCACGGACCAAGAGGATGGCCCCGTTTTTCTGGCTCCCCAGTTTGTAGCAAGACAGAAAATGATGCTGTGGTTCATAATTAAGAGACCCAAGATATTCCTAAGTTGCTCCTTTCAAGTAGCATGACCGGTCAGGTAGACATTACACTGCTTCATAAATTTCCCATATAGTGAAATTACATCTTCCTAAAAGACCTCTAAGGTCTCGTCAATAAAATTGAAGACTCTTAAGTTTTCATAGCCTAGCCAATCTAAATTCTTATTGGCTTGTATTTGCATATTCAATCTTTAAAAATCTCCATCTTTATATTCAAGCTGCATTCCTTTTTTAAACACAAAATTAAATTTCCTGTAATTTACCATTTATTTATCAATTTGAATGAACAGTTTGCAAATTTTCCAAGCTAATTTCATTCTCTAAGTGTGCCCTTTCCTTTACAGAATTCAGCAAGTTAGAAGCAATAATTCTCATGGAAGCAAAATGCATGCACAGTCAAACCACTTTCCTTATAAAGGCAGAGGTCTTTCCCCTTGCTTTGATGTTTGAAAATCTTTTGTTGAGCTGCTGGGGAATGTTGCCAAATGGTGTCACCTGCCAGCTGGAGTGATCATATGCTCCCTATTAAAGCTCAGGGCCATGCTGCTGGTCAGCAGCTGAATGTGAGGCTATCAGCGCAGCACGTATTTAGTAATGGGATAAACTGCTACAGCAATGAGGCCTCCCTGGAAGGGCCAGTACATATATTTTCTATCCTTTCACACAGCGAATGCTTTCATGCAGCTGCTTCCTTATCACTCATGCTGTTCCAGGTGGCAAACCATAGTGCAGCTTCATGGCGCAATCCCACATCCACCCCAAGTGAAAACTCTACATAGCTTTATGAGGCAGGGTAAAAACCATCTACCAGACTTCTCAAATGGTTTTTGTGGCATGATTAATTTTGGCATTCTTTTAACATTAAGGAGTTTTTGCCTCTATTTTTAAAATTCACACTAAACAAAAAGAGAAGGAAAACATAACCATGGGGCTATTTAGGTATTATTTTGGGTTCTGTACCTAATTTCGTGGTCTGAAATCAAGTTTCCAATGAGTCCCAATGAGCGATTCTCAGACATGAGCAAGGTGTCTGAGAATTCAACTCAATGCTGACATCATGTACCTAGTTCCATCCTATGGAACTGTCCCCAGCAGATACCACAGATACCAGTTCCAAGTCCAAGTCATCATCTGTGTTTCCAACCAATCAGCTATAGACCAGAAGTTCCCCAAACTTTCTTCTTGGGTTTGACAGAACTCAGGAGAAACATTTTACTTCCTAGATTGCCAGTTTATTATAAGAACAGAACTCAGGAATAGCCAGATGGAAGAGCTGCAGAGGACAAGGCACAGAAAAAGGGTGTCGAGCTTCCATATCCCTTCTTGGCCCACCACCTTCACCTCACCCAACAGGTCCACAGGCTCACCGACCTGGAAGCTCTGCAAACCCCATCCTTTTGGCTTCATTACACAGGCATGATTTATTAAATCATTGGCCATTGGCAACTCACTTAATGTCATGCGCCTCTGCATTCCTAGAAGGGTAGGGGGTGGGATTGAAAGTTCAACCCTCTCTAATCACAGGGTGGGCTCCAATGGCCATAAGCCTTCATCTCTAGGTGCTTTCCAAAAGATGTTTCACCTCATTACCTTTCTCATTCTCAACATTTGTGAAATTCCAAGTGTTTTAGGAGCTGTGAACCAGGAAATGTGGATGAAGATCAAATATATATTTTTCTTATACATCACAATATTGTGTATCAATTATTTAAAAGGATTATCAAGTATCAATTCAAAGGTTAACTGTTATAATTTTATGACAAATGGAAGAGAGAGAAATCATGTCAAATACATCCAAATTAAGGGACAGAAGTTAAAGGCAAGAATGCTTTGGGGAAATGATAATGACTGGAAAAAAAATTTTAAGGATTTTATTTATTTGAGAGAGAGAGCGCACACGAATGGGGCAGAAGGATGAAGGGAGAGGGAGAAGCAGACTCCCCACTGAGGAAGGAGCCTAACAACACAGGGCCCCACTCCAGGACCCTGGGATCATGACCTAAGCAGAAGGCGGATGCTTAAGTGTCTGACCCACCCAGGTACCCCTGGAAATTTTTTTATGTTGACTAAAACACTGGATTCCATAAGCATTCACCTAACCTGCCCAATTCTCCATTTCTCCATTGTTTAGTTAATCTACAGGTCCCAGTGATTACTGAAACTAGTATAGCACTTAACCATAAAATGTAATTCAGAATTCATAGAAATGTAAGAAAATCAATGCAATTGTTCTAAAAGATTGCCAACTGTTCCTGCTTCTGATTGCTGATTCTAGGACATTTCCCTGCCCTTTTTCTCTTTTCTCTAAACTTTCACTCTCTTAGATGAACATCCATAACCATGAATTCAACTAAAATAACTGGGGACATATTTCTACTTACCTAGCTCTACTTACCTACTTAGCTAGAATTCAGCTCCCAAACTGAATTCAACATTCCCCCCCCTAACCTGGCTTGCTGCATCTCCCATTCCTTCGGATTCTTCACTGTCCACTCCACTCTTGCCAATTTAGCAACAATTTATCACAAATCCTTATGCAGAGTATCCTTTCAATCATCTCTAGTCTCCCTTTCCACTCATACAGTCCTGAGCCAAGTATTCTTTGTCTTTAACAGGAGTAGGAGGATGAACTGCCATTTTTCTTTAATTTGTCTTCTGTATTCACTGTCCTGCACTGCCCTGCCAGAATGATTTTCCTGACAAATTTGTATTTATTTATCTGATTTATCACCTGTTCAGAATTCACAATCCCTAGAGTTCACTTTATTCAGCTGGAACCCTTCCCCCTCACTCTCAAGGTTCTTCACACCATCCCTATCATCTTCTCAAGGATATGAAAATGTGGGATGCTGATTATATCTGTCCAAACTCTTTACAGCTCCTGTTTCGCTCTCATTTCTTTTAGCTATCTTAATCTTTCAACGACCTGCTCAAGCCCATGACATTTTTATCGAATGCCAAATTTAACAGGGGAAATTTTCAAATATTGAATTTAAATTAGGAAGTGATATGTCCAGAATCGAGGAGACTTATGTTAATAATAATTCCTGTGACAAAGAGAACTGGTCCCTAGAACAGTAGACCATCAGGATTGACAAAGAGGGTGAAATGGTTCAGATCAGGGGCAGAAATCCTGTTTCACACAGAGAAGCATTTCAAAATATTGTCACCCAACGAGTAAAGAGCTGCCTACAGAGAGATGAGGTCTAGATGACTGGAAGCGGGGTCTAGGCGAACATCCATTAGGGTAGGGCACTGTGGCCTTAGGGAGGGAGGTTAAAGGGACTTTAGTGAGAGGTACTCCTAGACCCTCCTCACTCCCAGTTCATCCAGACATTCTTATTTCGTCTATTTTTTTTTTTTTAATATTGGAGTGACTGTTAAGTTTTGCTTAATTAGATGTTCTGGTGCCATGTTTTTTTCTCTTTTTCTAGTGAAAGAATACGAGAGAATCAGCCTGGAGAGAGTGGAAAGACCTGCAATACTTGTCCTTCTTTCTAACATGATCTTGAACAAATCAGTGATTCTCTCCGAGTCACTAAATTAGAGAAGGCAGCATTTGGCTTTTCTATTTTACAGCATAGCTGTGAGAATCATGTTAGTAACGGACATGAAAACTACTTGAAAATGCTTAATTCCTACAAATGTTTAGTATGGAGATGATGGCAAAGATGAGGTAAATAAACTCACATATTTGAATCTACCTTCCATACTCACATTCTTCTCTGGAAGCTACCTCAAGTCACCCTAAAACTGTCATCTCTGCTGACACAGAAAGGGACATTTGATGATTTACTGTCTGGTTCATCTCTAAGTTCTGCAAGTATGATACCATTTTCTCCTGTACTGAACTTTAGTCTTCCTCAAATATTGTAGCTTTATTTTTTTATCTGTTTATTTTTGCTTCAATGCTGGAGAAAAATAGTGACATACAATCAATTGATAGACTGCATGATGCAGATAACCAAACAGGAAGAAATCATTGTCAACGCAGTGTGTGTAGGTAGTAACGGGTATTTCGAAAGTGATAAAACTGGAGAAGCTTTACAGTGGAGGATATAAAGAGTTATGGAGAAATAGTACTTTAAAATATCCTCCTCACTACTCAAAAGCTCATTAATAAATTCTTTAAATATGCAGTCTGTAGGATGAAGAACACAGTTTGCTCAGTTCTTTCTACACTGAGAGAAATGGGAAAGCTAAATCATTTAAAAGAAGATAATTCTATTTGCCATTCTGCAATGCATTCTCAAAAGCTTCCAAAGGCTCAGGGAAAAAACCAAGACATTCAGAAATAGGACTTAAGAATCAACATCTTTAGATAAATTGCAATAAATAGGAAAAATGAAAAGTTATTATAAGTATATAGGAATTCCTGATAGAATATTTGTTCAACTTAATGGAAAAGTGCCTATGGTTGGCTACATTTTTATCTCATCATTTTTTTCATTATGTTCCAATATATATATATATATACATTGTAATCTCAGTTATTTCTCTTTAGTGTTAGAAATCTCTTTTGTTGAATTCAAGTTACAAGTAAAAGGATGCTTAAGAGAGATTAACAAAAAGAGGAAGGCAGATTCCCTGTTTAAATATCTATTTGACATGTTATAATACAGAGAGGGCTTCAAGTTGTAAATTGGAGTCTGATCTGGGCTCTAATAACCACAGTGAAAGAATCTCATGTTTCAACTTCAATTGTATATATTTGTCATAACTATGAGAATTTGGAAAGATATTTTTCAGCTAAAATGCAAGTTTTTTTTTTAAATTGCAACTCTATTTTAAGTGTTAGGGATCTAACTAAATCAACATTTAATGTGTAATAAAAGAAATGAATCCAATTTTTATTTTAGAGGAGGAAGGCAATGCATTAACTGTATGCAGATGGCACTTTTAAATATATAGATTTTCATTTTGGGAAGGGAAAACTGACTACAATGTTATTTTATTGTGCTACATATTCTATGATAACTGAATAATAAGGCTATTCTTCAGAGTATATTAATTCTAATATTAATGGATAACTGTGTACTCAGGCAGGAGACCTATTATGTTACTTATAAAAATAATTACTGCACATTAAATGTTTACAAGGTAATAAATATTCATGATCAATTTCATTAATATTAATAATAACCATCATCATTGATTTAATGGTTTGCTAGGCATTATATCTCATTATTCGTTCAGAAAAGCTGTTACACATACTGTATTTGTAATCAAATGCAATAAATTTATAGATTTAATAATGTTACAACATAATTTACTGGACTTTAAACTTCCTGAATCAAAGCAATATATAAAAACACAGGGTGTTGAAGGGGGTAGGCTAATACAGGATGCGTTGCTATGACTGGCCATAAGTTTCATGAAAGTATCATAAAGCACACAAACTTATTTCTGTGTTTAAACCCAAGGTAATATCCCCAGGCGATTCTTCATTTAAAAAAAATTAAGATTTTATTTATTCAATTGACATAGAGAAAGCACAAGTGAGGAGCAGAGGGAAAAGGAGAAGCAGGCTCTCCACTGAGCAGGAGCTGATGAGCATGTGAATCCCAAAAGCATGATCTGAGGTGAAGGCAAACACCCAGGTACCCCTTCTCCAATTTTTACAGGTAAAGTAACTGTGACCCCAAAATGATAATTGCTGAATTTATTGAATTGCTGTTATTGGCCCTCTACTTCTGTAAGTGCCATCATCTTAGAGCCTGCTGAGAAACTAAGTTCTTCATGACAGCACCCCCAGTCCCAAGCTACCATATCCTGAACTGCCTAAGGTAAAGGTACCAGATCCTTGCTGCTGGGGTTCCATGACCCTCCAAATGGCCTACCAAACAGCATCCAAGATGACCCCATGCTGTTCTCCCTCTCCATAGCATGATCTTCACGGAGTCTGTAGGAAGCAATCTTTTGCCATAATTATCTCAGAGAAGTTAGGACCTACCCCATAGCCTTTGAGGACACAGCAGTATTCTGTTGGCATTCCCACTTCAAAGTATCAATCAGCTCAATCTAAATAGATTACCAGACACCAGGAAATGGAGAGGTCTCCAGGAAATGCCTCTTATTAGGTATGAGGTAAAAAGTGTATCTGCTCTTTTCAAAAAAGTCACGTCACAAATAAATCCTTTCTCAGTACTTTGACGCTTTTCTATATTTGTTACCTGTTTACGAGGATCAAAAATTGTCAACAAGTGTTCACATATTTACTTTTGAATCACATCTCTGTTTTCTAGAGATATACTGCATATTTGCAAACATAAGCATCCTTAAACATATGTTTATATTTATGTAAATACATGTATGCAAATCTGTGATTTAAAGTATCAAAAATGATTTTATTGGGTCATATATTTTGATAGTATTACCAAATCATCCTCCAATATAAAATCTTAATCTATATGCTGATTAGTAGTGTATGAGTCCCATTTAATCATAACCCAAACTTGATGTTATAAAACTTTTATGTACAGTCTTTAAAAAACTGAAAGGGTAATAAGTGATTAACTCACTGTTGTCTTACTTTGTACTTCTCTGAATGAGAATAAACATCTCTGTACAAATTAACTGGCTTCTTACATTTTCTCTTTGATTTCACATGGTAAGGAGAACAAGACAGTTTCACTATCTTTCTGTAGGGTTGCCATGATTTTTATGCAGGGATTTTGCTAATATGAAAACAACTGCATGTCATTTAAGGGGGTGTGATCATCCTGAGAGACAGAAGCAAATGGCTACAGAGGTGTTTGGTTATTTATTCCTCACCAGCTAGAATTTAGCTTCTGGCTCTAGAGATGTTGAGTAGTGAGCAGTGAGTAGAGGCAGGGGGCCACTGCTGGAGCTGTCCTCTGGTGGGACTGGGTATTTTTCCAGGTGTACTTCTTCCAGCTATATGGCATCCACGCTTGTTTCTCGGGCTCTCCCAGGAATTCTGCACTCTGCCTACTGCCAACAATAAACTCCTTTCTGCTTTAAAACTCCTTTTTGCTGTTTGTTCTTTGTCATCAGTGGATAAGAAAACTGGCCAGTATACTAGTTTTCTAATAAATTCACTTAAGTCTGTAATTACTACTTTAGTCAAATACCACACTGTATATTTTCATATATAGCGTACTCATTCTGTCTTATTTATAAATAGCTGTCAAGTCCTTAGTTCTATCTCCTTTTTAGTCCAAAGGTATATATTTTTCTTTTGGGTATCCTTTAGTTACCAGTTCTAATTGTAATATGTAATTACAGTAAATGTAGTCAGTCGGAAATAAATGGAAGACCACTGATTTAATCCAGATTTGTCTGGTCTCACAGAGTGTATTTTTATCCATCACATTATATAATTTTGAAGTCTGTGATTTTCTCCATTATTTTGATTACTTTAATGGAGGAAGTCCATCTACAAATTAGATAATGTTTATGTTTTCTTCTATTTTCCTTTATTATTTAACATTTAAAAATATCTCACTAGCATTTGTTTTGTTGTACTGTGTACAATAGGGCTCTGAATTTATTTTTAAAAGCATTCTTATATATTCTTATACATTATGTAATATATAAATTACTTATATATTACTTATGTCACAGTAATTTTATTGAATGAAGTTTCCTTTATCCACTGATTGGTGATACTTCCTTTGCAGTACATTAAAATTTTTAAAAAGAAAAAAATAATTAATCCCTTAGTTTTTATGTTTCTCTGTAGTATATAAGCACACTGCTAGCCTCAATTACTTTAGACACATTCGCCACTACTGCCTTCATGAAGTTGTCCCAATTCTCAATTTCTCTGCTTTTAAGAGCAACATGTAATATCACAAAATATGTCTAGAATTCAGATCAGCATGGTGTTCTAATTTCACCTCTCTCTTCCCGCTAAGTTAGATGTACGATAAAATCAGCTCATGAGGACACATGTGGGAATGAACACCAGTAAGCCACATGTCCTATAACAACAATATGGTCTGACAACTGTGATCCAAGGCTATCTCAAGAAGCAGAAGTAAATTTTGGATAGCATTGCTTTATCTCATCCAAGAATGATGTGATATTTAAGAAGCATCATCAAAGTTGAAATTTCAGTCTTCTCACTTTTTCTCACACATTAAAGGGAGTCCAGAAAATGTGGTTTCTATCAGCACTGATGAAGTTGCTCATTCTCTTATTCATTTAAAGCCCAAGGAAGGGCTTACTCTTCAGTTCTTTTAACCTTTCCCTCTTGGTTCCTTGTGAATCCTTGTTCTCTTACTTTGGCCAGCCCTTTGGAGCTCTCCCCAACATTTTGTTTTGCCACAACCCATGGACCCCACAAAAGCCTAATTCTTTTGTTCTCTAGCTTGCTTTTCTTGAGAGAACACTCTCCTGCAGCTTTTTTCATATTTCCCTCATATAGGGGAAAGAAAGGCAAAGGGGAAAGCATTAAATAGTGAAAGAACAGAAGAAGGCTGTGGATTCTCATAAATTATTGATTTTGATCCTTTAACTTAACCATTAATTTAATTTGTAAAGGTAATTATCATCTTATTCTTCAAGGAGACTCAGGAAAAAGTTGCTGAAATAATAACATAAGCAAGAGTTTTAGAATCTCACAGTGATGGTATATTAGCACTTTGCAAAACAACTATGAGAAATTTATGCAGCTATCTGTAAGCAAGACATTCTATTAGCCCAAGATTTCCTCTAGCTGAGATAAATTTTTTATCTGGTCCATAGTACTTCGATGCCTCTTAAACTGCTTTACAGAACTATTGTTTGGACTCGTGTTCTCAATATTTACCAGCTACTAACAGAAGAAACCAAAGTATGCACAACACACATGCACACACACGTATGAATGCAAGCATGTACACAGACACATTTTTAAGAACAAATCATGTTTCATTTTTTTTCTATTAGCTGTTCAGGTATCTCAATCTAACTTTTGTTTTTAATCACTGTCACCAACTTCCACATGTGATTCTAAAACTTCACCTAATCTCTCCCTTCCCCTCTTCTTTCTCTAATTGCATTTATACATCTATACATCTATATATGTATCGAACATTCATTCACTGGTTTAGCTTTTTTATTGTAAATCACCCCCAAGTCCTTATAGGAAGTAGACTTTATAATCACTAAATATGAATACTAACAGAGACCTGAAATCTATATACAAATTTCTAGGATTTTTATTGTTGACAAATGATACCAATACTTCACACTATTTGGCATTCTACTTATCACAGATTATCAACAATCATCAATTTCTTTGTTGTTACATCAAATACCTTTTGTTGGATGTTAATTTCTGGTCTAATTAGGAAGTGAACTAGGATAAAAGAAAATTAACCACAATGTTTTGTTTCAATGCTTAAATGACTCTTCTTTAAGTAATAGGCTATTTAAGAGATCTAGAGTTAATTGAAAATTGCCATTATCAAGTCTTTCTTCAATTAGTAATCAGAGAGAAAGCACACATATTTCTGTATTTGAAGACCATAGGTCTCACTGCCAGCTCTGAGCTCCAGTGGGATTTGACACATACAAACTCTACTAAGACTTTGTACTTCCTTAAATAGGATTGAATTTGGGTAAATTCCATATCACTCAATGTTCTAAAGCCTCTCATCTTTAATTATTTTTATGATAAATCAATCTTAGTATGAAGCATAGAATGGTTCAAGGTTTTCTAACTATTCACAGAACTGAAGACACTTGAAAACTCAAATACTATATTAATGCTAAGTGACTTGATTTTGATCAGGTATTTTCTTGTGTACTAGTGATTGAAAATAATTACTTTGTAAACTTAAATATATCCCTAAGAACAAAATCTGTATTGATTACTGTCATAGTTGCAACTGCTTAGTTCATCCAACTGAAAATATAATGCAAATGAAATAATTGGCATAAATATTGTAAAAGATAAGAGAGAAATTTCTTTTGTTAAAGCTAAGATTATATAATCTGAAAACTTAAGAGAATTTAATAAAACACTTTGGGAATTAAAAAGAGAATTGGCAATGTGGATGGATGTAAGTTAAATATGTACAAATCAAATAGTTTTACCCTTATAAATGCACCTAGACACAGAAATGTTAAAAAAAATCTATATTAGCAAGAAAAAAAATCACATACAAAATATTTAGGAGCAATTGTAGCAAGAAATATCTAGAATCCATATAAAAATTGCAGTATATTATTTAATAACTTGACACATAAGAGCAGAAGAAGGGATCCCTGGGTGGCCCAGTGGTTTAGCGCCTGCCTTTGGCCCAGGGCGCGATCCTGGAGACACGGGATCGAGTCCCACATCGGGCTCCCGGTGCATGGAGCCTGCTTCTCCCTCTGCCTGTGTCTCTGCCTCTCTCTCTCTCTCTCTATGTCTATTATGAATAAATAAATAAAATCTTTTAAAAAAATAAGATCTGAACAAATAGAAAACTATAATAATTCTTGATAGGATTTCAAAGTTACATTCAAATATGAATTATTCCAGTTAAAATCACATGGTTCATCATAGAATTAGATATAAAGGCCACAGGGTTAGGATAGCTAGAAAATCACAAAAAAAGAAGAGCAGAAGGGGAGTATTTGCTATTTTAAATATAGCAAAATATACATTCATTATAGAAATGTCCATATGGTATCATATAGAAGGAGATATATCAGTCATAGAGAATCCAGAAATGGATTAAAAAAATGTGAGATATTGATAGTTCAGTAAATGAGGAAGATATGACCTATTTAAACAGTACCAGATAGCCAAAGCAAATTAAAAAAAAACTCACAAAATTGAAGCCGTGTCTTACACATTCACAAACTAAAGCCCAAAAGAGAAGATGTAAATTTAAAATTAAAACAACATAATATAGTTTAGAAAGATTTAGAAAACTTAATTTGCAACCTATGACTAGGAAGGCCACCTTAACCTTAAATGAAAATGCACAAGCAGAATAAAAGGCAAACATGTTCAATGTCTTAAAAACTCAAACCTAGCACTAGTCAGTAGACTGATAAATGTGTACAACCTAAAATGGATGTTACAAAGACTGAATTACTGTGACACAAGCTGTTATAAATTGATAAGAGAAACACAAATAGAAGAGAAATGAACATGTACTCTGTTCATTTTATATGTAGATGCATGGCAGCAGAAACTCAAAAATCCATATACAAATGATGAAGTGCTCAAGTTTGTCACCCAGGGAAATGAAAAATCAAGCAACAGTGTCATATAACTTCAGCTTGCATAAGACTAGTAACAAGAGCTTTTTTGTTCAGAGGAACAAGAGAAAAAGTGTACTCTTATTAAACACTGGGTGTTAGCACCTCCTTGGAAAGTATCTAGAAAAATCTTTTAAAATTAAATTTGACCCAGCAATCCCATATCTGGGAATATGTGCTATAAAAGTAAAAATAGCAATTCACATAGATATATATATATATATAAGGATATATATATAGTTCTTCATGTAGCTGATTCCTAGTAGTCATAAGCCAGAAATAATTTAATCACCATCAGCAGGGAATTTAAGAATTAAAAAAAATATGGATTAGAGTTATTCCTTATAAATTGGAAGGGTTTCCACAGGGTTTCATTAGCTAAATGAAATATGTACAATATGATCCATTAAAAAAACAATGGACCGAGTAAGCTAGTTGCCTGCATGCATATGTATAATCATTATGTGTAGTCTTATATGATATGGCTTGTTAATATACCTCATGGGTAAAGGAAATGTGCTTGATGTATTAATATGATACAAAAAATGGGGTAGTAAATTTAGGATGCATGATATAATCCAACAGATACATAACATGATGCTCAGCCACCAAGATTATTAATAGTGGTTATTTCAGCGTGGTTGGATTCTTGGTAGATTTTCTTTTTGCTTTATATTTTAACATCGTGCTCTTAGTTTAAAGATATTATTAATTTTATAAACAGTAAAATAAGTCTATTCCCACTGTGTATGAAGAGTAATAAAATATTGTTTATATAATTGTATTATGCAATATTTACAGGTAAACTAGAGGACACAAGACTACAGAAATATGATCAGGAAAATTTAAAAAAAATGAAGTGTGGTTTCATTTATTGTTACTGAAATATACTGGATGTTCAAAGCTTTCAGATATCAATTTCAGTGTAATTTTATAATATTGATGACTGCAACAAATACTACAACAAATGGGGGTGCCTCGGTGGCTCAGTCAGTTAAGTGTCTGCCTTCAGCTCAGGTCATGATCCCAGGGTCCCTGCTCAGCAAGGAGCCTGCTGCTCCCTCTCCCTCTGCCTGCTGCTCCCCCTGCTTGTGCGCACTCTCTGTCAAATAAATAAACAAAATCTTTTAAAAAATACTACAACAAACAGTTGAATCATTTATGATCTTTGGCACCATATCTAGTCACAAACAACTGTTTTCAGAGATAAATTTTGATATGATTTATGAGTTTTATCTAAGCTTTTAATTTAAAATAGGCAGCTAAATAAAGGACCATTTCTCCCATTCTTGTACTTTCAAGAAGACAGGTAACATGAAGAAAGACACAGAAATAGCAAGTGATTGAATATGAGTCAGTTCAAATATTTTTGATTTTCTAATTGTATAATTGGTATTTAACTCTGCTGACTTCCGAGAATAATGTGCCTATTTTATAATTATTTTGTTTGTGCCTATATGACATCATTTCCACCTTTGTATAAGTAGAAAATGCTGAATAAATATGTGCCCACCAAGTATTGCTCATCTCTGACCTAGAAAAAGGCTCTAGTCTGGTGCAACCCTTCCTGACAATCCATTATACTCTACTCTTGGGTCTGGAGAGTAAGTTATTAATGGCAAACCAAGGGGTTGACAAACATCTGATGACTTGTGTGATGATTTTTCTTAATAAAAACTAGTCATCTAAATAACTGACAATTTATTCTTACTTTATACCTTTTTCTCCCTCAAATACTCTAAAGTTGTAATTCCAATGGACATTCAACAATCACTTTCTTTTGTTGAGGTATATTCCACTATTAGTTTTTCATTTAGATTTAGCATTTTCTTTAGAAGTCTCAAATATTCTTATCCATCTTGTCATTTAAAAAGTTTCTGGATAAAATTCACCAGAACTTTTTTTTTTTAAGCCAGTGGTAGATCAATGGGATTGAGGCTACTGTCCTAGATTAATTTATTTACATATATAAGTACTGTCACACATTTGTGTACAAATGAAATAATAAATATAATATTTATAAAGAGATTACCCATTTAAGACATAACTGAAATCATAACTTTAAAAAGTGATATTGTCAATGTGGTCATTTGTAATAGAAGTGATCAGTGCAAAACGATCAATGGAGTTTCAGGGGTCATATTTACTAGGTGTTAATGACAAAACCCATCTTATCCTTTGGCAGCCATGAAGCCCTGAGCACCTCCTCAAAGTCCCCTCAGGGGATAAGGATCAGAGAGATATTTTCTAGTAGTTCACAGTCCAGTTGACAAAATACATGAATGATAAAACCTATGCTTACCATCGAAGGAAAATTTAGCAAAAGTGAAGCATTTCTTTTAGACCCAAGATGATAGAACTAGATCTTTTCCGTTATTACTGTTTGTTCAACTTTTCCATCAGCCATTCTCAGAAAATGTCTCTGGTGAGCAATAAAAACTTACCATTTGATGATGTTCATGGCAACAGAACAGGACTATTGCCCCCACTTTCAACGTAATCTCAGCTCTACCTGTGCCTTTGACTCCCCTGGGCCCCAGGCTGTCAGCTTGATAATGAAAGTAAGTGGTAAAATGAAACTATGCAAAAATATGTCACCAGTGCCCTCTTACCAGGGAACTCCACAAATCACATTAGGAAATGTTTCTTTTCAAATTGATTTATTTCACCGCACTTTGCTTTGGTTGTTCAAATGCAAACGGCTTCAGAAATCATATTTGCAAGTCTAAAATTAAGAGGACACAGCAGAGCATATGCATCATTCATGATGATTTCATAGCGTTCCCTAGCCTGATTTACAGTTGTCAAAATTAACATTACATGACATGATCCATTATGTGTTTTGTTCAACATTATATTATCCAAATAACGACATATTCCTTTCAAACTAATTTCAATTCATTTAAACTCTACCATTTTTTTTTTTTTGTCATTTCTACCGTTTCCTTTCTTTCTGCCAAGGTAGCTTATAAATTTTATATGATTCTATATATGATATCATAATTTCCAATATAATCCTTATTTTCATATTTTTATTTTTTAATCTCAGATTTGGTTTATCTCACTTTCCTTTTTTTTGGTTAATCTCCTTTATTACATAGAAAACCCCACATTTTCCTGAACTAAGTCAGGATTCTGTCATGGAGGAGTGGTTGTAGTCATTAGTCTGTTACAATAAAAGATAAAAAATATAAACAAATTCTCTCTGCATCCACCTTTATTTTGAATGTAGTATCTTACAAGTCAGGAAACAAGGATGGAATAATAAGAAATGCTGGTAATAAATGATTTTGCAATAGAATCTAAGATGCACTAATTCTTTCATCAGGAAAATCTCTATGATGTATTTGAAGATCAATATATTCAATGACATTGGCTGTCACATAATTGTACTAGGTTTACTGAATATCATAAATCATGCAAAAATTATTTTTAAATATCCTTATCAAAATAGTAAACTTTTGGGGTACCTGAGTTGCTGCTCAGTTAAGTATCTGACTTCAGATCTCATCTCAGTTCATGATCTCAGGGTCTTGAGATTGAATCCCAAGTCTGGCTCTGCACTGAGCATGGAGCCTGCTTAAGATTCTCTCTCCTTTTGCCCTTCCCTCACAAGTTACACACACTCTCTGTCTCTCTCTCAAAAAAAAAAAAAAAAAAAAAAGTAAAGTTTTACAGAAATAGAATTTTATTTTGTGCTTAGTAGATTTATCTAAAAATTGTATCCTATTAATGATATTTGGATGCTCCTAGAATTTAAAATACTTTCCTTGGGTAATATGAGTAGAATCCAAGATTCTATGAGCCGAATAGAAAGGCATAATCACAGTGAAATGTATATACTTACAACATAAACACTTATCTTCTTAACACTAGTGTCATCCTAGTATATGAAAGGTATATAGATGTAAAAAAGGTGCTTATTTTCATTATAAAATCAAATATATGTTGATTTCTTTCCATCTACAGAATGTAACTGCTCTTTTGAAAGAGATTTAAAGAACCCAGTGATAAGATAAAGTTTATGTTCTTGTCTCCTTTTGTTTTCAATGATCTTTACCATCTAATTTTTATTTTATTTAGCTTTTATTTATTTAATCTGAGAGACAGAGAGAGAGGCAAAGACACAGGCAGAGGGAGAAGCAGGCTCCATGCAGGGAGCCCGATGTGGGACTCGATCCTGGGACTCCAGGATCACACCCTGGGCTAAAGGCAAGCGCTAAACCGCTGAGCCACCCAGGGATCCCACCATCTAATTATTTTAAATTTGTTTTTTATTTATTTATTCATGATAGACAGAGAGAGAGAGAGAGAGAGGCAGAGACACAGGCTGAGGGAGAAGCAGGACAGCAGGATCGCGCCCTAGGGCAAAAGCAGGCGCTAAACCTGAGCCACCCAGGGATCCCCCATCTAATTATTTTAAAAGCACCCTTAACTGTTAATAAAAATTTCTCTTTCAGGAAGATGGTGGAATAGTAAGAGGACCCTAGCCTCACCTCCACCAACAGATATACCTAGATAACACTCTCATCAGTGCAAATAATCCAGAGAATGACCCAAAGACTCACAGAATATGTTCTGCAAATAACTGTAGAGAAGAGGCCACATCAAAAGGGTAGGAAGGGCAGAGACACAGTCAGGAATTAGAGGGCCTCACAGGACTGTCTGCAGAAGCAAGGGATGTAGCTGCTGAGGAGAGGGGAGAGAAGCAGACTCCTACACGGAGGAAGATGAATCCCCATAACATTTGGCTTTGAAAACCAGAGGGCTTCAATTTCATAAGTTTTTATAACAGCATGGCATAAAATTTGGAATTCTAAAAACTCAGCAGGCTCAGAGCTGGGAGATCCTAGAGGGTGAAAAGAATTTGAGTGTCCAATCTTAAAGAGACAGCACAACAAAGAGCCCAGAAGCAGCAGTTTGAAAGGTGCTTGGTGTATATGAGAGGGAGTTATTTATTAATCTCAGAACATGTCCAGAGGAACAGAAATCTCTGGGGAAGTCTTCCAGGAACACAGAAATTGACAAGCACCATTTTCCTCTCTCATCCCCCAGCATAAACACAGGGTTACCTGTGGGACTTGTTACCTAACTTGCTAGCACTGCCACCCCAGCCTGAACTGTGCTTCTGCCAATCCACACACACACCCCATTCCGCAGTTGCAGTGCTGCAGGGCTGCTTCCATAGAGAAGGGGGCAGGCCCAAAGCTTGCTAGCACTGCTGCCCCACCTCACCCTCTGTGCTGTGTTTCAGCAGATCCACCCTTTCCCACATGCTCTTGGCCAGAGTCCATACGGGGTGGTGTCAGAGGCCTGATAGTATGCAAACAGCCCTTACAGTGGCCACACCACTGCCAAAGTGATTTCTGCCCCAGAGAGAAGGAAAGATAATCACACACACACACACACACACACACACACCAGTTACATGGAAGCCTTAGCTGTGGGCCAGTGGCAGATAACTGGGCTCACTACAGGATACAACACAGAGAAAGCACCATGCAGTTTGGCATTGCTGCATTTCTGGCAAATGCCTGGTCTGACTCAATTCAAGGCCAAGGCATCCCCAGAATGGCCCACTAATACCACAAGAAGAAAACACTGCCCACTACAGGCAAAGAGATCCCTGGCAGATGACTAAACTGAAGAAAAAGGTGGTTCAGACACAACAGCAGGGCATATGCATCATATATAGAGCACATCCCTGAAATGCCAGGTCCTGGTGAACATGAGACATGACAGGGCAGGTCACTCCAGGATCTCTTCTCCTTAAGACCATTACTTTCAAGTGCAGGAGATGTAGCTGTCTTTCCTAACAGAGAAACAGACACAGAAAATTAGACAAAATGAGGAGACAGAGGAATATGTTCCCAAATGAAAGGACAAAATCACAGCAAGAGACCTCCTAAGAGAAATAAATGGAGATAAGTAACATGTCTGATAGAGAATTTAAAGTAATGAACATAAACATACTCATTGGACTTGAGAAAAAAATGGAGGATATCTGTGAGATACTTAACAATGAGATAAAAAAAAAAAAAAGAACCAGATATGAGGAACACAATAAAGGAAATTAAAATCACACAAGGTGGAATAAATAGCATACTAGATGAAGCAGAAGAACAAATCATCAGCAACCTGGAGGAAAAAGTAATAGAAAGTAATCAAGCTGAGGTGATAAGGAAAAAAATGTGCAAAATGAGAAGAGACTTCGAGAAATCAACAATACCATCAGGTGAAATAACATTCACATTATAGGGATCCCATAATAAGAAGAGAAAGAAAGGTGGAAGCAAATTTATTTGAAGAAATAATAGCTGACACCTCCCCAAATCTGGGAAAGGAAGCAGAAATGCAGATCCGGGAGGAACAGATATGTCCCAACAAAATCAACCAAGGAAATCCACACCAAGCCACACAGTAATTAAGATGTCAAAGAGCAGCGATCAAGAATTTTTAAAGGAGCAAGAGAAAAGAAAGCAGTTACACATAAGGGAAATCCCATAAGGTTATCAGTTGATTTTTCAGCAAAAACTTTGCAGACCAGAAAGGAGTGGCATGATATATTCAAAATGCTGAAAGGAAAAAAAAAATCTGCAGTCAAAAATATTCTATGCAGTAAGGCTATCAATTAGAATAGGAGAGATAAAGAGTTTCCCAGACAAAGAAAAGTTAAAGGAATTCATGACCACTAAATCTGCCTTACATGTTAAAGGGGACTCTTTGAGTGGAAAGGAAAGACAGAAACAAGAGCAAAAAAAAAAAAGATAGGAAGCATAAAAGTAGCAGAAGTAAGTATATCTGTAACTATCAGTCAAGAGACTCACAAAAATAATGTAAATATGACACCATAACCTAAAATGGATAGAGGAGAGAAGAATGGATTCAAACTTAAGTGACCATCAACTTAATATAGACTGTTATATTAATAGTATAGAAGGTATTATATACAAACTGAATGGTAACCACAAATCAAAATACAGTAATATAAAAGCACAATATAAGAAAATAGATCCCAAATATATTACTAAAAAAGCTAACTAGTCATGAAAGAAGAGAGTAAGAGAATAAAGAGAAAAAACTGCAAAAACTACCATAAAACAAGCACAAAATGGCAAAAATACATATCTCTCAATAATTACTTTGAATATAAATGGACTAAATGCTCCAATCACAAGACACTGGGTGACAGAATGGATAAAAAAAAAAAAATAAGACTCATCTATATGTTGCCTACAAGAGACACTTCAGATCTAAAGACACACACAGATCGAAAGTGAAGGGACAGAGAAGCATTTATGATGTCAAAAGAAAGCCAGGATTGCAATATGTACATTAAAAATATAGACTTTAAAAGAAAGATTGTACAAGAGACAAGGACACTATATAATCAATCATTCACAGGAGAATCCAACAAGAATATATAACAATACTGTGAATATTGTAAATATTTTTGTACCTAATGTGAGAGCACTCAAATACTTAATGTAGTTAATAACAAATATAAAGGAAATAATTGATAGTAATAGAATAACAGTAGGGAACTTTTAACATCCACTTGCATTAATGGACAGATACTCCAATCAGAAAATCAACAAGGAAACAGTGGATTTGACTAATATACTAGACCAAATGTATTTAATATATTCAGAACATACCATCCTAAAACAGCAGAATACACATTCTTTTGAAGCGCACATAGAACATTCTCCACAACAAATTACACATCAGGACACAAAACAAGCCTCAAAAAATTCAAAAAGATCGAAATTATACCATGTTTCTGACCATAATGCTATGAAACTAGAGATCAACTGCAAGAAAAAAATGAGAAAGGGCACAAATACGTGGAGGTTAAGTAACATGCAGCTAAACAAAGATTGGGTCAATCAAGAAACCAAAGGGGACATAAAAAAATACACAGGCACAGTGAAAATGAAAACACAAGGGTCCAACATCTTTGAGATGCAGCAAAAGATGCAGAAATTCTAAGAGGGAAAGGTATAGCAAAATAGGCTTACCTCAAGAAGTAAGAAAAGTTTCAAATAACTCAACCTTAAACATAAAGAAGTTAGAAAAAGAATAAACCAAACCCAAACCCAGTAGAAAGAAAGAAATAGTAAAGATGAAAGCAGAAATAAATTAAATTAAATAAACAATAGAACAGATTAAACCAGGAGCTAGTTCTTTGTAAAGATCAACAAAATTGATAAACCTTTAGCCATACTCATCAGAAAAATAAAAGGATTCTAAACAAAATCAGAACTGAAAGAGAAGAAATCACAACTGACATCACAGAAATGCAAAGGATTATAAGAGAATATTATGAAAATTATATGCCAACAAATTGTGGACAACCTAGAAGAAATAGATAAATCCTAGAAACATATAACCTCCCAAAATTGAACCACAAAGAAATAAAAATTTGAACAAGCCAATTACGAGCAATGAAATTGAATTAGTAATCAAAAAGCTCCCAACAAACAAAAGTCCAGGACCAGATAGCTTCACAGGTGAATTCTACCAAACATTTAAAGAAGAGTGAATACCCATTCTCAAACTACTTAAAAAAAAAAAAAAAAAAAAAACAGAAAATGAAGGAAAACTTCCAAATTTATTCTATAAAGGCCTGTATTATCCTAGTACCAAAACCAGATAAAACACTACAAAAAAAAAACCAACCCAGAAATACAGTCCAATATTTCTGATGAACATAGATGCAAAAATCCCCACCAAAATAGTAGCACACTGATTCCAACAATCCATTCAAAAAATCATTCATCACTATCAAGTGGGACTTACTGCTAGGATGCAAGGCTGTTCTAATATTTGCAAATCACTCAATGGGATACACCACATCAATAAGAGAAATAATAAAAACTATCTGATAATTTCAGTAGATGCAGAAAAAGCATTTGACAAAGTACAACATCCATTCATGATTAAAAAAAAAACCTCATCAAAGTAGTTCTAGAGGAACATACCTCATTGTAATAGAAGCCATATGTAAAAAAGTCCACAGCTGACATCATCCTCAATGATGAAAAACTGAAAGCTTTATCCGTAAGATCAGGAAAAAGACAATAATGTCTACTCTCACCACTTTTATTCAACATAGTACTAGGCGTCCTGGTCAAATCAATAAGGCAGAAAAAGGATTAAAAGGAATCCAAACTGGTTAAAGTAGTGAAACTTCTACTATTTGCAGATGACATCTTGCTACATCTAGAAAGCCCTAAAGACTCCACCCCAAAACTACTGGAATGGATAAAAAAAAAATTCAGTAAGGTTGCAGGATACAAAATCAATGAAAAGAGATCTGCTGCATTTCTATACACTAACAGTGAAGGAACACAAAAAGAAATTAGTAAGCAATCTCATTTACAATTGCACCAAAAGTAATAGAGTACCTAGGTATAAACTTAACCAAGGAGGCAAAAGACCTGTACTCTGAAAATTATAAAACACTGATGAAAGAAATTGAAGATGATACAAACAAATGGAAAAACTATCTATAATCATGTATTGAAAGAACACTGTTAAAATGTCCATACTACCCAAAGCACTCTACAGAATTGATGTAATCCCTATCAAAATACAACAGCATTTTTCACAGACCCAGAACGAGTAATCCTAAAATTTGTATGAAATCACAAAAGACCCCAAATAGCCAGAGGAATCTTGAAAAAGAAAATCAAATCTGGAGGTATTACAATTCAGATTTCAAGTTATACTACAAAGCTGTAGTAAACAAAACAGCACACTACTGGCACAAAGATAGACACACATATCAGAACAAGATAGAAGGCCTATAAAAAAACCTCATAATTATGTGCTCAATTAATCTTCCACAAAGAGGTAAGAATATGTAATAGGAAAAAGACAGTCTCTTCAACAAATAATGTTAGGAAACTTGGATAGCTATATGCAAAAGAATAAAACTAGCCCACTTTCTTACACCATACACAAAAACAAACACAAAATGGATTAAGGACCAAACTCTGAGATGTAAAACTGTAAAAATTCTAGAAGAGAGCACAGGTAGTAATTTCTCTGACATCAGCCATACCAACATTTTTCTACATATTTCTCCTGAGGCAAGGAAAATAAAAGCAAAAATTAACTACTGGGACTACATCAAAATAAAAAGCTTCTGAGCAGTGAAGGTAACAACCAACAAAACTAAAAAACCAACATACTGAATGGGAGAGGATATTTGCAAATGATATATCCAATAAAGGGTTAGTATCTACAATACATAAAGAACTTATAATACTCAATACCTCCAAAGATCCAATTAAAAAGTGGGCATAAGACATGAAAAAACATTTCTCCAAAGAAGACATCCAGATGGCCAACAGACACATGAAAAGATGCTTAATATCACTCATCATCAGGGAAATGCTAATCTAAATTACAATGAGATATTACCTCACACCAATCAGAATGGCTAAAATAAAATGGCTAAAAAACCCCACAAGAAACAAGTGTTGGTAAGGATATGGAGAAAAGGGAACCTCTTACCCTGTTGGTGGGAATGCAAAATAGTACAGCCACTGTGAAAAACAGTATGGAGTTTCCTCTAAAAAATTAAAAATAGAATTACTATATGATTTAGTAATTCTATTCCTGGGTATTCACTTAAAGAATACAAAAATGCTACTATATATCCATTTATATTCCACAGTGGAATAGTATTCAGCCATAAAAAGAATGGTATCTTGCCATTTGCAATGACATGGATAGAACTAGAGAGTATAATGCTAAGTGAAGTAAGTGGCTCACAGAAAGACAAATGGCATATGATTTCACTTATGTGAAATTTCAGAACAAAGCAAAGAAAAAGAGGGGGGGAGAAAGACATAAGCCCCCAAATAGACTTTTTTCTCCCTCTGGACTCTTTTTTTTTTTTTAATTTTTTTTTATTATTATTTATGATAGTCACAGAGAGAAAGAGAGAGGCAGAGACACAGGCAGAGGGAGAAGCAGGCTCCATGCACCGGGAGCCCGACGTGGGATTCGATCCTGGGTCTCCAGGATCGCGCCCTGGGCCAAAGGCAGGTGCTTAACCGCTGCGCCACCCAGGGATCCCTCCCCCTGGACTCTTAACTACAGAGAATAAACTGATGGTTACCAGAGAAGAAGGCATCAGGAGGATGGGTGAAACAGGCCATAGGGATTATGGAGGACACTTATCATGATGAGCACTAAGTAATGTAGAGAATTACTGAATCTCTATATTATACATCTGAAGCTAAAATAACACTATGTTAACTACACTGGAATTCAAATAAAAACTTAATAAAAATTTTAAAAACCACTAAAATTTTCACATTTTGCTGAACTATTCTCAACTTACACAACAATTTTACATGCCAGAGAGCTCCGTTTTCAATAAAAAGTGTTTGAAAACCTGCATGAAATCCAAAGTGCATCAGTATACCACATCTTGAATAAAATCCCAAAGTATTCAAATTTCAGACTACTGAAAATAATTTCTGAGATATTCATAGTTATTATTCTTGACTTAGACTATATCTCTTTTCCTATCTCTATTCTTATTCACCTTCCAAAAGGATTACATGTGTATTCATATACATGTCAGTTAGTGGTCTGGTTTATGTCTATGAGAAGTCTTTTGAAAGCTTTTCCTTTTTTAAGCCAAGAAGAAAATTACTGTAATCTCAACTATCAATGGTCATTAGTGATTCTTCTTCAAAAACCTGCTTTGTTTTTTCCAGCACTGTACACTGTACATGATGGTCCCAACAGTTCAAAATCTTTTCAGTACAATGGCTTCTTGTACCAAGCACAGTACAATTACTTTGCTCACTTACAATTCAGCTCCTGTCCTGGTAAATACTACTAAACAAAATTTCCCTGGTCACAACTTTTAGAATCTAGTATCACTGACCATATATTTGTACTAAATGGAGAAGGAAATATTTGTCAAAGAAACCTTTGGGAAAAAGCTAGATAATCACTCTATAATAAGATGATAAGAAAAATAAAGAACATAGCAAGGTCAAAGTGTGAGTAGAGGCTTAAAATCATGGCTAATATATAAGCAGTAATTTTAAGAAGATAGTAAAACATAAAATTACTAATACAATATATTAATAGACTCTATAAGAGTTAGCATATTCTTAATTAGGTTATAGAAATAGTGCCTTAATAATTTGTTAAACTCCTTATCCTAAGTGGACTTTTTTTCCCTTTGAAAGCATTTCCTCCTATTTAAATCCCTTCTTGTTATATTCCAGTCAGAGGGAGACTCAGTGCTGCCCATATAAAAGTAGCAGAATTCCAGCAAATAAATGAAAACAATGGGTGAGATCACAATTGCTGTTAGGGAGAGGCAAGGTCACCACCCCAAACAGTGGTCAGGCAGTGCAAGGAAGTGCCAGCTCAAGGAAATTTGCTCTCACACGGGCTCAAGAAAGAAAGTTAAACTTAGCACAATCAAATGGAAGATATTACTAAGGCTCTGAGGAAAAGTGAGGAAATTAGAATGGACTTTATTTAAACTTTATGTGAAGAAGGAATAAACAGTGGTATCTATAATTTGAGTTATGGTTGGTCCTTAGTCCCCAGAACTTTCTTTTAACTTATTAAATAGTCTTAAAACATTACCTAAGAGCTTCCTTTTGTTCAATTGCTCCCTGAGAGGCCATCATTTAAACCAAAAACACTCCTGTGAGGTGAGAGAGAGAGGTATAGGAGGGGTGAAGTCAGCCCAGGCATGATGAGACAGACCATTGTGCCTTAGGATGTGGGAAGTGATCCTGGTAGTCACACTGATTGGATATTCAGAAGAATTTGCTAGAGGTTTATAGGTAAACATTGACAATACTAGCTTTAGTCTGCCAGCATCAGTGTCAATTACTTGATAGTTGTGACTAAACAGTTTAGTGGTTTCAAGATATACAAACAGGGGTAGAAGATAACATAAATAAGGATGCTTATAAATGTACCAAAAAAGTTAAACTAAGTAGACTAATGCTTATAAACTATTGGAGTACATTTACAATATCAAGGAAGATATATGTCATTTCTCCTTACAAAATATAATTTTATAATTTCTACAAAAATATATTTAACTATGCAATAGTAATTGTTTAGTTTTAACCAGTCACAGTAATATTAAAATACATTCTAAACACTGTTTCATGAATGAAACTGATACCTCTATCCCATATTCTCTTAGGTAAATATGATTTATCTGTCTGCAGGACATTCTTTTATTTTTTATTTTTTTTAAGATTTTATTTATTCATGAGACACACAGACAGAGAGGGAGAGACATAGGCAGAGGGAGAAGCAGGTTCCCTGCAGGGAACCTGATGTGGGACTCGACCCCAGGACCCTGGGATTACGACCTGAGCTGAAGGCAGATGCTCAACAACTGAGCCACCCAGGTACCCCTGTCTGTGGGATATTCTCTTACAAATCTCACTTACACTCTTTATAACCTGTGGAAGTGTTGATTTTCCTAGTGGCCTCAGTTATTTACTAAAAGGCTCAATTTCTTTTTTTTTCTTTTTTTTTATACTTTAAGTTCAATTTGCCAACATACAGTATAACACTCAGTGCTCATCCCATCAAGTGCCCTCCTTAATGCCTGACACCCAGTTACTCCATCTCCCCACCTACTTCCCCTTCTGCAACCCTTTGTTTGTTTCCCAGAGTTACGAGTCTCTCATGGTTTGCCTTCCTCTCTAATTTTTTTCCACTCAGTTTACCTCCTTTTCCTTATGGTCCCTTTAACTATTTTTTTTATATTCCAAATATGAATGAAACTACATGATAATTATCTTTCTCTGATTGACTTATTTCACTCAGCCTAACACCCTCCAGTTCCGTCCATGTTGATGTAAATGATAGGTATTCATTCTTCCTGATGGCTAAGTAATATTCCATTGTGTGTACACACACACACACAAACACACACACACACACACCACATCTTCTTATCCATTCATCAGTCAAAGGACATCATGGCTCCTTCCGCAGTTTGGCTATTGTAGATACTGCTGGGGTTCAGGTGTCCCATCATTTCACTACATCTGTATCTTTGGGGTAAATACTCAGTAGTGCAATTTCTGGGTCATAGGGTAGCTCTATTTTTAACTTCTTGAGGAACCTCCACACTGCTTTCCAGAGTGGCTGCATTAGCTTGCATTCCCATCAAGAGTGCAAGAGGTTCCCCTTTCTCCACATGCCTGTCAACATTTGTTTCTAAAACTGAAAGAATCAATTTTCATTCTTTAACAAACATTTATTGGGGACCGATTATGTGCTAAGAATTGTCTTAGCTGAGTGGGAGATAGAATGGTTAATATTGTGTCTATCTTTGATGAAGTAGCTTGTGTAGCATTCATCTATTGCTATTGCATATATTATATATATAGAATATTTTCTGACATAAAACAGATCATAACTTCTGAGAAAACTTTCAAAATTTAATAAAATGTAGTTTGTAATGAAATGTGGGGCCTGCCATAATATAAATAACCTAATTAGTTGTGTTGTTGTTTTAAGTGCACCACTAAAGAGGTATCTTTTATTCAAGGAATGAAATTAGGTTGAGGGAAAGAGCAGAAGGAAATATAAACAAACTTAGGTAATACAGTAGGTATTACAGATCAGGATGGGAGGTGTGCCTCGACTCAAGTCTGAACAGAAAAGTATCATGCAGTCAGTGAGAGATGTTAAATAAAGAGCAGAAGACAAGCTTTCTTTATAAAATTTTGACAAGAGTAGCCATCTTGAATCCTAATGTTGGTTTAGTGAAACAGTGTATATAGTTATTGGCCCCGTTGCTCTAGTATTTTGAAGTGAATCTGAATACCTCTGGTAGGGGTATGAAAATATACATGCTTCCTTTTTACCAATTCTAGGTAAGCATATGCTTTGCTTCTCCCCGCACTGTTATACTCTATAATCAAAATGGAGCACTTTCTGGAAACATGAAAAAAAATTTCAAAAAGGGAAGACTGACATTTCTGCTATGAAACAGCCTTATTATAAAAAGGTGGAGGGATAATAATTAGATCAGATCCAAAAAAGCTATAATCCCTAAAACAAAAGGTATCAAGAAGCCTATTTCAAAAATGGCTGTGCTTCAAGTTTTGAAATATGTGCCCATCTGCTGAGACTGAGCCTAAGCTTCCTCCTAGAAACATTTTTATGGGAACTGCCTTTCAGCTAGGCATCCGGGTCAGCACCGGGGTCTCACATATACAACAACTGGGCAGCCCTGCTCTAGGCTATGTCGCTGCCCTCTGCTTTTGCTCTTTTTTGGGTGACCTGGGCAAGTTACTTAAAATTTCAGATACTCAACTTTGCTATCTATAATATAGGAATAATAATATCTGCTTTATTTTATACATGATGATTTTTAAAAAATTACTTCCACATAAAAATTATGTTTTTGTGTAAATGCAAAGTTAATTCTATACCTAGCCAATGTCGGGCACATAGTACTGCATAGATAATAATTGTTTATTGGTTAATTATAATATGCATATCACATGGTAATTCTATTCATGAATCTCCACTGACCAATATAAAAAGTTTATTTTAAATATATATATAAATCTAAATATATTTATAAAATATTTGTATTTGTATTTATATGACAAATTTATATATAAAATATATTTATATAAAATATACTTTTATAAAAATTGTGTATTAGACTAAAAATCACTACTCTTCATGGTTTGCCTTAAGATTTTAGGTAAAGATAATGTGAACCGACATAGATTAGCAAAATACTAGTACTATTTTATTTCTCTTATACTGTTTTCTTTTTTTAAAGATTTTATTTATTCATGAGAGACACAGAGAGAGGAAGAGACACAGGCAGAGGGAGAAGCAGGCTCCACGCAGGGAGCCTGACGAGACTCAATCCCGGGTCTCCAGGATCACGCCCTGGGTGGAAGGCAGGTGCTAAACTGCTGAGCCACCCAGGGGTCCTTATCTTATACTGTTTTAATATGATTTTTAGTAGTGTACATACTTTTTCAATAGTGCATTGATTTAATTGATAAATAAATGCTACCTATGTTGGAATGCATTCAAAACACCGTTTTTAATAAAAGTGGAAATGACCGACTCACAGGACATAAAATCTAAACATTTAATCTGGACGTCCAAGATTTGCCTGGTTTTTCCTTTGGTCTAGTTTCTCATTCCTTTATAAGGAAATCTCTGGATGTGTGAATGATCAGTGTACATCACATCCTTGCTCAGTGAATCATTACTGATTCAAATCTCAGGGCCTTTGTTCTTGCTGTTCCCATATTTTTCTTCCATTATCCTCTCCTACCTTAGGCGTATCTACTAAGCCATAACCTTAGCAGCGTTTCCTCCCAAAAGCCATTTCTAATCCTGTCAACCTCACTCTAGGAAGAACTTGTTGCCTAGGTTGTCACTTGCATATACTCTCTCTATATAGACATAAGATAGTACTTGTTGAATTTTATTGCTTTTTTGTGCCACTCTTCCCATAGAGCAAAGAACAGGTCCTTGAGATTACAGTGGCTGCTTTTTTTATTTTTTGGTTATATATTCCAGCACCCAGAATGTCTTGATGTCTTGTACTTTGTTGAACAAAAATGTAAATAAGCAAATGCATAGTTTATTAAGTAATACATAACAGCAGTGACATAGAAGTAGTTCTCTGATTCTTAACATTGTACTCTAGTATAGCTGTTATATCCATCAGGGAGCAGAAAACAGATTGCAAAGTCACATAGGTTAAATGAGAAGAATTTAATAAAAGGATTATTAACAAAAGTGTGTGTAGTGTTCAGAGAAATTACCAACAGATGGGGGAGCACCCTGGGGTTAGCAGGTATGGGAAGATTATCATCCCAAGGTGATAAAGGGATGATAGGAAAAAGATTTTACCAGAACCTGAGATGGACCTAGTGCTGTAGGGCAAAACTGCTGGAGAGCTTTTTGTTGGAGGTACTTAGACACTGCTGACCCCAAAAGACAGGAATATATACTCAATGCCTCTCTTCCCATAGTCTTATAGGCTGTTGCTGCCTCCTATGGGTCGGATCCAAGCAGAAAGAAGAGAACCGGAAAACTTTAACAAGGATCAGCCTCCCTCCACATAAGCAGCAGAGTCTAGAAGGGCTGAGAGCGGCTCTCTGAGAGAGAAATGTAAATGTAATATACTGTCCAGGCAGCTCTGCATTTTGAGACAAGTAAAGCCACATACTTCTGTTAACTCTATACGTACAAAAGGACGTGGGCACACTGACTCTATTTCTTCAGCCAGTTGTGGCCAGCAGGAAGGTGAGGCAAGCTGATGAAAAAAATGGTGAGCATCTGGCAAATCAATACTTTCAATGTTACAGAAAGTTTTTTAATCTAAAAGCCTGCTATTTATGCATGAAAAGTAGTAATTTTATAAATGGATTCTAAATAACCTAAAAGTAGTCAGTATTAGTTTAAATAGTAGGGCAATTTACCTCCTTCTTTTTGGTAAGGTTAGCATTAGATTTGCAAGTGCACCGATTCACAGAGCCATCCTGCGGGGATGGGCACTCCGGAGCTCCACAGCACACCCACCGAGTAAAAACTTCATCGATACTTTCAAGACTGCAAGCTGTCCTGTTGTACCTGCACTAGGCATGCATTTGTTCTGATGTTTCTGTATGAATGGATTTTTAGAACACGTCAAAATTCATTAAATTTCTGCCATGAAAGATATATGGGATGTTATATCCACAATTTTAGGTATAGTTTCGGTTCAGAGTTCCTAGGAATCACAAAGCTTGGAAGGCTTTCAGAGATTTTTCGGCTCTCTCCTTCCTTCACTCATCACGGCTTCCTTCACATGCATTTGTCCACAAGAAAACGGAGTCCCAAAAAGTTTAAATTATTTGCTCAATACTATGTAGCCATGGGCGTATAAGTTTCCCTATTTTTATTACTTATTTCTCCTAATTACCTATTACTTAAGTTCTCTTATTGATCTGGCCAGGTTTTTTGTTGTTGTGTTTTTTTATTTATTTCTTTTTTTTTTTTACTATTACATAGCCAGTTGCTTTATGTTCACCTTAAAGAGAAGGATGGAGTAGTTAACAGCTAGCATTCTAAGGTAAAATAGGAGTTAGGCACAAAGAGACCATGTTGAGAAGAAATACACCCATATATTAATAGATATAATTTTGAAGATGAAAGGGTATGTCAGAGAAGTATGAGTTTAGAAAAAAAATGCAGAAAGCCACTTGAGTGTCATTCACTACTATCTGAAATACCAAGACTCAATTTATATAAAGCCTTAAAAGGAAAAATATAATTGATAACAAAATGACAGAAAAATACTCCAATGTGCCAATTTTTCCAGGGATACTAGATTATTCTTCTCTTCATACCTTAGCCAGCTTTTTAAAAAGATTTTTTTAAGAACAGTTTTAGATCTACAACAAAATTCAAAGCAAGGTATAGAGATTTACCATAAACTTTCTGACCCTCCACATGTAGGCTCCCCCATTTCACATCACTCATCTGAAGGGCACATTTTTTACCAAGGATGAAACTACACTAAAACACCAGCATCAATCAAAATCCACGCTTATATTAGAGTTAACTCTTGGCGCTGTACATCCTGCCAGTTTGCAGAAATATATAGCAGCATATATCCATCATTATAATATCCTACAGACTATTTTTTACTCCCCTAAAAGTTATCCATGCTCCCCCTATTCATTTCTCTCTCCTACCTAACACCTGGCAACACTGTGTAGATATTATGTGGATGTATGTTTTCACTTCCTTTGGGTAAATGCCTAGGAGTGTGATTGGTGGATCCTATGGCAGTATGTTCAGTTTTGTAAAAAACCTCCAAACTGTCTTCCAGAGTTGCTATACCATTTTGTATTCCCACCAGCAATATTCATTTTTGTTGCTTCACATCCTCACCAGCATTTGGTATTTTCAGCGTCCTGGAGTTTTGCTATTCTAACAGGTATGCCGTGGTATCTCATTGTTGCTTTAAAATGCATTTCCTCAATGACCTATAATGTAGAGCATTTCTTCATATGCTTATTTACCACCTGACTTTCTTCAGTGGTGAAGTTATGGTCTTTGGTTCATTTTTAAATCAAGTTGTTTTCTTATTGTTCAGTTTTAAGAGTCCTTTGTGTATTTTGGATAAGCATCTTTTATCAGATGAGTCTTTTGCAAATATTTTCTCAGTCTGTGGCTTGTCATTCTCTTGACATTGTCTTTTGCAGAGCAGAAGCATTTAATTTTAATGAAGCACAATTTATCAATTATTTCTTTCACACATCATCTTTTGCATTATATCTTAAAATGTATCATCATGCCCAAGGTCATCTGAGTTTTCTCTTATGTTACCTTCTAGAAATGTTATAGTAGTTTTGCCTTTTGCATTTAGGTCTATGATGCATTTTGAGTTACTTTTTTGGGGAAGGTTATAAGGTCGATGTCTAGATTTTGTATGTGTGGGTGTGTGGATATTCACTTATCCCAGCACTGTTGGTTGAAGAATCTCCTTGCTCCATTATATTGTCTCTGCTCCTTTGTCAAAGGTCAGTTGACTGTATTTTTGAGACATAGTTATTTTTTGCCCTTTTATGTTTATTCCTAAAATAAATGTCTGCTTTATTAGTTATCTAGAAACTACATAGATAGATCTGGGTGTTTTTGTTTGTTTGGTTGGTTTTTGTTTTGGCTTAGCCAACAGAAATATGTTTCAGATCCCAGTTCTGTCTTATTCCTTCAGGAATGTACCAAGTGGAATTTCCCATACTTCTTAGCAGTGCGTCCACTGGATTTATAATTATAAGTAATTGTCTTTGTCCAATACAACAAAACAAGGCATGTGCAAATGGAAAATATCTTCCAAAGTAGGCACTACTTCCACTAAATGTTGCTTGTATTACTTATAGCAGATTTTGTAGTTCTTCTGAAACATGTTATATCTTTATATGCAGATTCAGGACTTTATTTCAAGTCTAGGACAGCTAAACTGTCCTAGAGGTGAGAGTGGCTCAGAGTAAAGCCTTAAATCTCAGGCTACATTTGTTGCAATCTGGAGATGTCTGCCTCCCCTACCCCCTTTATTCCCCACTTCACCTTTGACAGCTTCTCTGAGCCAGGAGACCTGGGAAATTACATTCTCACTGAATTACCCTCCAGCTATACTTCCCCTGTGATTCTAGGGTGAAGAAGTGGCTCTTAAAGGACCCTCCTCCACGTTTCCTGTGGCTTGCCTGTACTCTCCTCCCATCCACGCCCAACTGAAATAATCCAGTGATAAAATCCTGAAATGAATCTTTCAGGATTATATTCCAATTATTTTAAAGGAATCTCATTCATGACTCAAGTTCTAGGTTCCTTTTCTTTTTCCCTTTTTTTATCTGCATATAGAAGTGCTTATTTCTTTTAATAATATTTCTGGTTAGGGCAGGATAGTGGAATACAACTGTGCTTACTCTCTCGTTTGTTTAGAAAGCAATTACTGCATTGGACCGAAGGTGTGTGTCCTTCCAAAATTCATACTTGGATACCTTAACTCCTAAATGTGATAGCATTAGGAGGTGGAGCCTTTGGGAGGTAATCATGTCACAAAGTGAATCCTCATGAAGATCATTAGCATCCTCATAAAGGGACCCAAGAAAGCTTTCTCCCACTCTGTGTCCATGTGAGGATACAATGAAAAGACAGAAGTCTAGAACCCAGAATAGCGTTTTCACCAGTGAATCTGCTGTTGCCTTGATCTTGGACTTAACTTTTGGGACAATGAGAAATAAATTGTTTATAAGTCACCTAGTCAATGGCATTTTGTTATAAGAGCCCTGACTGAGATATGTACTTCACTTGCCAATAGCTACATATTGCATACAAGGAAGCACTGTGATTTAACTAGTCATTTTATTAGTGGAATTCTGATTATTTTGCTACATCAAATCATGCTATCACAAGAGCTCTACGTATATTTAGAAGAAACTCATAGTAATAGAATCACTGACCAAGGTAGTGTCCTTTAAAAATTATGACACATAATTGCAAAATTATTTTTCAAATAGGTTGCACCAATTTTTGCCCCCACCAAGAATATGTTTGTTTTCCCCAATTCTTTAATATCAAATGCTATTATTAATAAAATATCAAGTCTCAGACTTCTATCCTTACAAAGACCTGCTTCCAGGGTTGGCCCTTGGTAGGCAGCTGGGAACTTACCTGGTAAACAGTTATCTACACTGCTAAAAAAATTTTTCTCTGAATGAGAAAACTGCCATAAATGATAAAGTTGTTCATTATGCTTAATTTATTTGTATAAACAATGTGGTTTATGTTGAACATTTGCTTTCCTTCCAGGAGTTTAGGATTTTTGCATGTTCTAAGCAGAAGGTGCCTATGTGATCAACCTCCATTAAAAATTTGGGACACTAAGTCTCTAATAAACTTTCCTAGCAGACAGTGCCTTGTACAATTTGCTGCAACTCTTCATTGGAGGGATTAAGTGCAGGCTGTGAATTTCCACCAGGAGAGGATACTGGAAGCTTGAAATTTCCAGGAGAACCTCATACAGAGTTTCCTCTGGACTTCACCCCATGCATATGTTCCTTTATAATTTTGCTTTGTATCCTTTCACTGTGATGACTCTCAGACATATGCTGAATCCTTTGAGTCCTTCTAATGAATTCCCACCATTAGAGGTGGTCTTAGTGATCCCTGACATGCTATTAAACATTTTTATTTACTAATTTGATAGGTGAAAATGGGACCAAACATTTTTTGTATTTCTCAATTATGATTGAGGATTAGCAAATTTTCTGTGACCTGAACCTGTCCTTTGCTGATTTTAATAGATTTTAATTTTTAGAGCAATTATAGGTTCACAGCAAAATCGAGCGCAAATTACAAAGAGTTCCTATAAACCTCCTGCTCTCATACATGCATAACCTCCCCATTATCAACTTCACTCACTAGAATAGAACCTACATGAATACATCATAACCATTCAAAGTCCGTAGTTTACACTACAGGTAACTCTTGGTGTTCTATAGTCTATGCATTTGTGCAAAACTATAAGGGCATATGTCTATCATAATATCATACAGAGTAGTTTCACTTCCCTAAAAATCTTTTGTGCTCCTCTGTTCATCTCTCCCTTCCACCTAAACCCTGACAACACTTCTGCTCTTTTCACTGCCTCTATGGTTTTGCTTTTTCCAGAATATCAGAGTTGGAATCATACAGTATGCAGTCTTTTATTTCACTTAGTAATTATGCATTTAGTTTCTTCCATATCTTCTCATGCGTGATAGCTCATTTCTTTTTAACACTGAACAATAATATTCCATTGTCTGTATATTCTGTAGTGTATCGATTCATCTTTTGAGGGATATCTTCAAGTTTTGGCAATTATGAATAGAGTTCTTATATAAATATCTCTGCGTAAATATTTGTGTAGATATAAGTTTTCAGTCCTTCTAGGTAAATACTAGTGAGCACAACTGCTAGATCACATGGTAAGAAGTATGTTTAGTGTTGTGAGAAACTGCTAGGCTATCTTGTAGTATAGCTGTAACCATTTTGCATTCCCACCAGCAATGAACCAGTTCCTGTTATTTCACATACTCACCAGCATTTGGTATTGCCAGTGTTCTAGATTTTGGCCACTCTAACAAGTTTGTAGTATCTCTGTTGTTTTAATGTGTATTTCCCTGACACCTATGATATAAAGTGTCTTTTCATATGCTCATTTGCCATTTGTAGATCTTTGGTGAGGTGTGAAGGTCTTTGGCACATTTTTAAATCAGGTTGTTTTCTCATTGTTGAGTTTTAAGTTTTTTAAAATATATTTTGCATAATAGTCCTTAATTGCAAGTGCCTTTCACAAATATTTTCTAACCAGTCCGTGATTTACCTTTTCATTCTCTTGATCCTCTGCTTATTTTCAATTACGTTTTGACCTTTTTTTCTTAATATTATGAGTCCTTATATATTAAGAAAATTAGCTCTTTGCCAATGAAAAGTTCACATAGTTTTTCTCGGTTTGCTATTTGGGCTTTAACTTTTTTTGTGGGGGGGGGGCTTTAACTTCATTAATATTTTTATTCAGCAAAATTTACTCTTTTTAAAAAATGTAGTTGACTATTTTCCTGCATGATCTATGCATTCTGTGCCCTAAACTGTCCTTGTTTAAGACTTTAGAAGCTTTATCCTTTCTTCTAATATTATTGAAAAATCTGAAGTATTAAGTATACCTGGGCTTTGCTTTGGTATAACAAGCGTCAAAGGCATATAATTTCTTTCTTTCTTTCTTTCTTTCTTTCTTTCTTTCTTTCTTTCTTTCTTTCTTTCTTTTTTTCTTTCTTCTTTCTTCTTTCTTTCTTTCTTCTTTCTTTCTTTCTTCTTTCTTTTTTTTTTTTTTTTTTATAATTCATCTTATTCCTTTACATGGCAAAGCAACCGCACCCTCAAACAAAGTAAATTAATTAATTTCCTCCCCAAAACTGGAAATGCTCCTTCACCACGGGTGACATTTTATGATTTTTATGAGATTTTGCAGATCTTATTTCTAGACCCTATTCTTTTTGATCTGATTATTCATTCATGAACATAAATTTGTTATTACTATTTTCATACATTAAAATACATTTAATTATCTTGGGACATTAGTTTTTTTCTACTTTTAGTTTTCACTTTTTTTTTTTTGGCCTTTCTTACACATTCATTTTTCCCTTATAAATTTATAGTAACAATGTGGGGACAATTGGTATATTTAGTAGGTGTTCAAGATAGGCACACATCTATTTTTTATGTTTCTAAGTCTGGCTTTCTGTGCAGAACTTTTTTTATAGTCAGGTTTATGTACAGATTTATTTTTATCGTTTTTACTTTTTAAAAAATCTTTTAAAAATTTTATTTAAACTCATGTTAGTAAACATATAGTTTCAGTGGTAGAATTTAGTGATTCATTAGTTGCATATAACACCCAGTGCTCATTACATCAAGTACCCTACTTTTTTCTTTTTTTTTAAAAAGATTTTATTTATTCATGAGAAACAGAGAGAGAGAGAGAGAGGAAGAGACACAGGTGGAGGGAGAAGCAGGCTCCATGCAGGGAGCCCAATGTGGGACTCGAGCCCAGGTCTCCAGGATCATGCCCTGGGCCAAAGGCGGCGCTAAACTGCCTAGTCACACGGGCTGCCCTAGGATGTAATTTCAACCCCTTCTAGCAGAATATAACCATATGTAACTTCAATCTGTGGATTAAAGTCTTAATTTCAGGAAAATCTTCTATTATATCCTTGTGTTTTGTTGTTGTTTTTTTCTGTTCTAATTTTTCTGGTCCTATCTTCAAGAACACCAGAGTTTCATATAGTGATCTCCCTCGCTTGTTTCCACAACCATTATTTTTTTAAACAATTGCAGTTCAGTTGGATGTTCTCAAACTGTTCTCTATATCATTGACTCTTTACAACATATTTTTTCACTTTTTGTTGCTTCTTAGATAAAGCCATTTCTTTTTCTTGTTTTTAATTCCCTTCCATTTCTTGTTGGAGCTTTGCCAAATCATTCATTCAGTTAATGAGTTAAACTCATTCAATTTTCTTAGCTCTTCTGTTTTTGGTTCAGAAACACTATATTTCCTTTACTATCTTTGGTTTCTTGGAGATCTGCTTGCCATTACTTTCATATCAACTCTTGGCCTCGGGCAATACTCTACTTAAGCCTACCTGATACTCACTGGTTCATAGGGAAGCCCTCTGTGTCATGGCGTGTTGTATAGTGATTTAGAATTCTCGTCCACTGTTCATCAAACTTTAATCCTTCAATCCATCAAACTGGTAGTCCTTTCTCGACAGTAATGGCATACTGAATTTCTCATTCGGTCTTGCCTATTATGCCATTCTGTTTTCAAACAAACTCAAAGATGCTTTGGCAGCCCTTTCTTTTAACATAGATCGTGCCATACCAAGGAGGAGTCATTGGTTTGGCCCTCACAAAGTGCAGGCTACTCAACGATTTTGAGGGTTCACAAAAGTCACAAAACATAATACCCTTCTAAATTTCTTCCTTCTGTTAGGTTCAGTTTCTCCACATTCTCTAAATCTGTCATTTGTGATTTGAGACTGTGACTGTTTCCTATTATCATGAAAGAATAGACTTTCATTTGTGTTTTTAATTCTTACTGATTTCAGTCTGTTTGAAAACAAAAAGCAGGCTATATCTATCATCTGCAACTTGGATGTTCTAGCAGTAATTCTGCTACAGTTATATTTATTTGCCTATGAACTGCTTCCCCATAATTCTTAGGTTTATTCAGCCAAATTCATTTAGTTACTCTTAACAGATGTTTTCAGACTTATTAAATGATTTTTTTACCCTCTGACATGACAAAATTGTTTCTGAATCTGATATAAGGTGAAACACTTTAAATTTGATCTGTGGCTCTCTCCTTTGTTGGTATTAACCATTCACTCTCTAGTTCACTAGCTTCACAGATTTGATGCAATGTTTGAGCAAAATGTAGGACAAAATACCTGATTTTTGTTTCTTCACTAAGACTTTAACTTTCTTAATCATATATATTTTCCCATATATATTCTTATATATAATTCTTAAATATAAGAAATATTAATAACCAATTTAATGTAAAGTTTAATCTATACCCTATTAAGTTATAACATGCATGCAAGTATCATTTTATTGTTAGATAGGATATTTCTAACAGAATATAAGTACCTGACAAATAATCTACACATTTTTAAATGTGTTTGCTTATTTCAAAGAACCAAATGGGAATATTAGGTTCAATGCAGTGGCAGGTACTATCCTAATTACACTTTTAATTGAGTGGTCAACATTAAATTAAATGTCTACTGCATGTTAACTCAGTGACAGCAGGAGACAACTCAAGTTGCCCTGGAGGCGCATTTAATTACTTGATGGGAGCCAAGTAACTAATATAACTGAAATACTTCAGGAAAAGAGATCAGGAAATCAGAATAAGATTGTCAGACAAGAATAAAACAGGGATTGAATTGAAAACACATGATACAGAATCAGAGGTGAACACAGGTACACTTAAGGGATTGTAGGGAACTTAGAGGATGAAGGCAGATCAAGCAACCATTAATGAGACCAAGAAAGGAGCTGGACCGATGTCACTAGATGGAAGAAAAAGCAGATTATTGTGTGGCTGAGAGAAAATACGACTTGTGTAAGTACAAAAAGGGAAGGGACTAGCACATACCCTAAAAATAGCAACCAGAAAAACACTATGCTGAGAGAAACTATTGTTTAGATAAATCAACTGTTTATTGTTTACTCATTTATTTAAACTATCTTGCTTTCAATCAGTTTTCAAATTCCATAGATGGCAAAGAATGAGTGAAGAAAATAATGGTGAGAAAAAGATGAAGCCTGTGGGGTATGTTAGTAAACAACACACTTGCCACACAGTCCTATTCATATTCCCAGGAGCCAAACCAAACAGCAACCTGTGATTGGTTACAAGATTTCCAGGGCCAAAAGGAAAGCAACCCAGCTGCTCACCAGCAGCACATGGGTTGAGGCTTCAGTAAAATTTATCTTATGTGTTTTTAATCAAGAGAACAGACTGTGTGATGGAGTATATGACACTTTCAATGTCATTTCTACAATAAATATGATATAAAATTCTGAGTGATGTTACCATAATTTCACTCAGTTCAGTCCAAATCATAACTGCATAAATAGTTCAGAAAAAGCAATTATGCAAATGATCCAGATAAGACACTCCCAGATGGTCTGGCTTATCCAAGAGCAAAATTTAGAATATCCAGAGAACATCATATCCTTTAGATAATCCTCAATGAATAATCCTCAATGAATATTTTCACAACAAATAAACCACATATGAAAAAGTCTTTCATAATATAGTCATTATTTATCCAGAAATAATTTGACAAATAATTTCTGTCTAGAACATGCAGCGAATAAATTACATGTTTTCTAAATGAGGCTACTCATAATTAAATAATGTCTACTTACCTTAGTTTCTTCTGATTCCCCCTTTTTCCTCTGGGGAGATTTATTCCATTTTACAAAATGTGAAAGAGAATTATTCTTAGGTATAGCTCCCTGGGTGGTTGTTTAGATTTTGTTTATAGGGTAATTCTGAAAATGCTATAAATTTGGAGAGATTACAAGTGTGCTTTATTCTCTCTAAAATAAATATCTGAATTCACAATCCCCAAACTCTAGCTTCTAAGTAAGTTTCCCCCCTTGCCCCTGTGGGTGGAAACAGCACTATTGACCCAAAGTAGTAGTACCATCTCATGGAGAACAGATCACGCTACAGATTTTTGACAGGAACATTTAAATGAACTCTGGTAGTATAGTGCCTAAGCATGAGCAAAAGAAATAATGTCAGGAAACCCACAGAAGCTTAAGTGCCTTAAAGCAGAAATGTTACACTTGGGGGTAGCTCATTCTAGGCTTAAGAATATGAATCTGGGGACTTAGTAGAGTCTTAAGTACTTTCTAGTCCATGGCCTTGGCAGAGAGACACACCCAGTTAATGGTTACAAAATGTTACCTCAAATCAACAGCTTTTCCCGTCTTGTTAGTACACATAACCTCTCTGGTCTGATACCCAATCTGGATGTCCCAATATTTGTTCTCTTGTCGATTCTGTCTGTTTCTGTTTCTCTTTTTCTTAATAAGCTCACGGGCTTCGGGATCCTTCACTCCTTTTCCTCGGTCCTTCTCCCGTTCTTTATTCTTCCCACGTCTCCTTGCTTGTCTTACTTGTCTTGAGTGGGGCATCGAGCATGAGCTCCAGGGACCCACGTGCAAGCTGTACATGCTCTCTTCATCTTCACAGGGGCTGGACTGGCACACCTGAAACTCTGTCAAGTTTGGGCAGCCAGAACCTCCAAACTGGGGAGGCGCCACCACATGCCGAGTCCGGTGCTGGAGCCCACTGCCACAAGTCTTGGAACATTCTGACCACGCGGAAAACTCAGACACGATGCAATCTTGCTGGCAGGGGATGAGGCAGGCCTGTTCCAGGAGAGGTTTGGGCTCAAAGTACTCACAAATGATATCCTCTGCAGGAATGTCCTTCTCTTTCTGGATGCACGTTATTTCTCTCACCTGGATGCCTTCCTCCCCCTTAATGCACTCAGGGGGTTTCTCCAGGCTCTTGGATATCACAGGCTGACACTGGTTCCAAGGTCCCAGCCTCCAATCATACAACTCCTTGTGCCAGTCACACACCTTGAAACAGTTTTGCTGGTTGCTGGGTCTCTCAGCCTGCTTACAGTTTGTATGTAATGTGGTCCATCCTTCCACATGAGCACACCACACGGCCCGGGTCTGAATGCCTCCTGGACCACATTCATCTCCCATACACCGGCCCCATGGACCTGAAAATGATACAAGAGTTAACAGGGCCACTAGAAGAAAACTATAAGTTATTTCACTTTCCAGAAAGATGTTTCAAGATCTAGTACATTAACTTCCCTGAAGTGTTATAAAGTAGGTCTCTGTGCATGAGTGGCGGAAAGTAATGATCTGTACTCAGTATTTTTGCAAAAGGAGAAGTGTGTCAGAGTCTATATAAGGTAACCGCTGGGACTAGATTTCTTTGGGTCCTTCTGGGATTATGAAAAGTTTGCTTTTCTTCATTTTCTTAGTTTTAAATATAGAACTGTTGCTTCTAAAGGACATCGGAAATCAGTCACAGGGAAAACACATTATTACCCCTGCCTCATTGCCAACAAATCATGTCAGTAACAGGCTAACAAAGGGGCCCTCGGTGAAGAACTCTATCTCCTACAGGCTTTTCTTTTCCTGAGCAATTAAGGATTCTGTACAATGTGTTCTCCTCTACCTCATTTTCCATTCTGTACCTTCTATGACTGCAAAAATCTAGTGGATGTATACCTGTACTGATGGAAGTGTTCCCTTACTGGCCATCAAAGCTAAGAAGTTAAAAATCTTTTAAGCACATTCTGCCTTTAAATTCCACCCCCCCTCCAAGGGACCCCTGGGTGCCTCAGCAGTTGAACATCTGCATTCCGCTCCGGCATGATCCAGAAGTCGGGGGAGTGAGTCCCACATCAGGCTCCCTGAGAGGAGACTGCATCTCCCTCTACCTATGTTTCTGCCTCTCTCTGTGTGTCTCTCATGAATAAATAAAATCTTAAAAATTAAATAAATAAATAAATAAACCCCCCAAATTAATTGTTTTTCTGATCTCCCCAGTGAAATATAAAGATGGGCAAGAGAATTAAAATTTAACTCAAGAACTTCTGTGATTTTCTGAATGTTGAAGGGTTACCTGGAGTTTTATCAATTTGTTTCCTAAAATAGAAACTATTTGGGATTATAGAGTTGTTTTATGGAACACTTAAGTCAGTAGCTTTAGTATAAGGTGAGCTTTTTACCTTAGAATTACTCTTAGTGAAAAAAAAAATCCTCTTAGCGTAAATTGAAACCTACTTATTTGTACATATTTTTTAAGGTACAATAGGATTTTCAGCACTTTTACAGCTTTAATATATGAAATTGAGAATTATATGTAATATTATAAGTAATTATATAATATATTATTTTGGAATTTTAAAGAAACATAATGATCGTATATAATTACATGATTTTCAAAATATGGACTATGGAACTTGAGGAATTACTTGATGTAGAGCCATCTTCAATATATTGTATTGGAAGGTAATGGCTGGTCTATAGTACTGGGGCTCTAGGGGTGCCTAGGTGGCTCAGTTGTTGACTGTCTGCCTTTGACTCACGTCCTGATCCTGGTCCTGGGATCAAGTCGTGCATCAGGCTCCCCACAGGGAGCTGCTTCCCCCTTTGCCTATGTCTCTGCCTCTCTCTCTGTGTCTCTCATGAATAAACAAATACAATCTTAAAAAAAAAAAAAAGGACTGGGCTCTATGGTCTCCAACCCCACTCCACTGCCCTTCTACATCATTCCTGTATCTATAAGAGGAGCTCCATTATTATTATTCTTAAAACACAGGCTGATATTATGTATAAGATATTATCTGACAAGAGGCTTTTGCTGCTGAAAAGTGAAAACTATGAAATGAAACCAAAAGATTTACTCTTTTGATGAGAAAAACAGGTGACAGGAAGAGGAAGTGATTTCCCCAAGTTCATATCTTAAAGGAATAACAAAACCATCCTGGATTTCAGATTCTTGTTATTTTAGTTTTATGATTTTAGAGCTTAAGGCTTAGATATCCTATGCAAAATGATTAATCCAGAAAGAGTGAAATAAGAAGAATGTGTTTTTCATCATGTGTAAACATTTAATCTTAACTAGGAACATGTTTATGAGGATGCCAACTTCATTACAAATGGAATAATGGAGTTGAAAATAGGATAATATTTTCAATCATTCTCTTTACTAATTAATCATTAGTACATGAAAATAAGAATTGGATATTTGGCATATCCATATCATTAGTTTACCAAATTCACATGCAAAGAACCATAAGGGCTTAAGATACATTTAGGGAAATACTCTTCCCAGAGTGTCAAAACTTTATGAGCTAAGAAAGTCAGTGAGTTTGTTATATCTGTCAACATGCAATATCTGATGTTTTAATCTTATCTTTAATTTTTCAAAGGAAAATATATACCCATAAATGTGTTGATGCTCTTAGAGATTTTATAAATATTCAGTTCGAGAACCACAGAACCTAGGATGCTTCTCAATAAGAGATTACAATTTGTGTAAAATTTCAGAATTAATTCTACACATATTTGGTATTATTTCCTCTTCCCTACTGTGCTTAAACAAAACAGCAATCTAAAAAACAAACAAACAAAAAACAACCCAGTAGTCTTTATTTCCCACTCTAAGCATGGAATATAAAGGTACATTTATGTTGGACCATCAAGTGAGGAGCAAGCTAAATACTGCCAGTAAGTCTAAATTTCAAAGTATAAGGGTCTTGAAACAACCCAGAGTCTAAATCTTAGATGCAATTCAGGAGGACTCCTTGATATTTTATTTTTTCCAATCTTTGATATCAATTATGAGTTTAGACTAATGAATCAGATTAGGACTATTAGCCAGCCTTATTAAAAAGAAGAGAGAGAAGACTCAAATTAATAAAATCATGAATGAGAAAGGAGAGATCACTACCAACACCAAGGAAATACAAACCATTTTAAAAACATATTATGAACAGCTATACGCCAATAAATTAGGCAATCTAGAAGAAATGGACGCATTCCTGGAAAGCCCCAAACTACCAAAACTGGAACAGGAAGAAATTGAAAACCTGAACAGGCCAATAACCAGGGAGGAAATTGAAGCAGTCATCAAAAACTAGGTTTTTAAAAAAGTTTTTTATTAAAATTACAGTTAGTTAATATAAAGTGTAATATTAGCTTCAAGAGTGAAATTTAGTGGTTCAATACTTACATGTAACACTCAGTGATCATCACAGCAAGTACACTCCTTAATCTCTATCACCTATTTAACCCATCCCCCCACCCACTTCACCTCTGGTAACCATCAGTTTGTTTTCTACAGTTAAAAATGTGTTTCTTAGTTTGCCTCTCTCTCTTCTTTTCCCTATGCTCATTTTTTTTTGGTTTGTTTCTTAATTCCACATATGAGTGAAATCATATGGTGTTTGTCTTTCTGACTTATTTCATTTAACATAATATTCTTTAGCTCCATTCATGTTGTTGCAAGTGGCAAGATATCACTCTTTTTTATGGCTAAATAATATTACACTGTATACATACACCACATTTTTATCCATTCATCAGTCAATGGACATTTGGGTTCTTTGCATAATTTCAGTATCGTAGATAATATGACTATAAACATAGGGGTGCATGTATCCCTTCAAATTAGTATCTTTGTATTCTTTGGGTAAATATCTAGTAGTGCAATTACTGGATTGCTGGGTAATTCTATTTTTAAGTTTCTGAAAAACCTCCATACTGTTTTTCAGAATGACTGCACCAGTTTGCATTCCCACCAACAGTGCAAAGGTTTCCCCTTTCTCCACATCCTTGAAGGAGGGTTAAAGGTAACATACCTCGACATAATAAACGCTATCTATGAAACACACAGCTAATGTCATCCTCAATGGGGAAAAACTGAGGGCTTTTCTTCTACAGTCAGGAATAAGACAGAGATGTCTACTCTTATACTGTTACTTAATATAGTTCTGGAAGTCTTAGCAACAGCAATCAGACAACAAAAAGAAATAAAAGACATCCAAATAAGCAAGGAAGAAGTAAAACTTTCACTATTTGCAGATGACATAATACCCTATGTAGAAAATCTGAAAGACTCCACCAAAAAAAACTGTTAGAACTCATACATGAATTCAGTAAAGTTGCAGGATACAAAATCAATGTAAAGAAATCTATTGCATTTCTATACACCAATAATGAAGCAGCAGAAAGAGAAATTAAGGAATCAATTCCATTTACAATTGTAGCAGAAAACTTAAGATACCTAGCCAAAGAGATGAAAGACCCGTATTCTGAAAAGTATAAAATACTGATGAAAGAAAATGAAGATGACACAAAGAAACGGAAAGACATTCCATGCTCATCATGGCTTTGAAGAACAGATATTGTCAAAATGTCTATACTACCCCAAACAATCTTCACATTTAATGTAATTCCCATCAAAATACTGTCAGCATTTTTCACAGAGCCAAAACAATTCTAAAATTTGTATAGAACCACAAAAGACCCCAAATAGGCAAAGCGACCTTGAAAAAGAAAAGCAAAGATGGAGGTATCACAATTCTGGACTTTAAGTTATATTCCACAGCTCTAGTGATCAAAACAGTATGGTACTGGCACAAAAATGGACATACAGATCAATGGAACAGAATAGAAAACCCAGAAATGAGCCCACAGCTGTAAGGTCAATTAATCTTTAACAAAGCAGGAAAGAACATCCAGTGGGGAAAAAAAAAAACAGTCTCTTCAACAAATAGTTATGGGAAAACTGGACAGCAATATGCAAAAGAATGAAATTGGACCACTTTCTTATATCATATACGAAAATAAATTCAAAATGGACTAAGACCTAAATGTGAGACCTGAAACCATAAAAGTCCTAGAGAACACAGGCAATAACTTATTTGACATCAGCCATTGCAACTTCTTACTTAGATAGGTCTCCTGAGGCAAAGGAAAGGAAAGCAAAAATAAACTTTTGGGACCTCATCAAGATAAAAAGCTCCTGAACAGCAAAGGAAACAATCAACAAAAGTAAAAGGCAACTTATGAAATGGGAGAAGATTTATGCTAATGTAATTGTATCAAATGATGTATTTGATACAGGGTTAGTATCCAAAATATATAATAAACTTATAAAACTCAACACCCCAAAAATGAATAATCCAGTTTAGAAAAACGGGCAGAAGACATGAACAGACATTTTTCCAAAGAAGACATCCAGATGGCCAATAGACACATGAAAAGATGCTCAACATCATTCATCATCAAGGAAATACAACTCAAAATTACCATGGGTTATCACCTCACTCCTGTCAGCATGGCTAACATTAAGGATACATGAAGCTAGGCTTTTATCCTCAAATTAAAAATAACAACAAAAAAATGTAGCAGTTATAAATTTGGCACCTAAAAATATTTAATTGAATTTTTAACATAAGTTTAGATACTATTATTAATGGATGTGTTTTAACTAATTGATGAAAATTAAGATCTTTTTTAAAGATTATTTATCTCTTTGAGAGAGAGAGAGAGCACGAGCAGGGGGAGGAGCAGAGGGAGAGGGAGAAGCAGACTCCCTGCTGAGCAGGGATTCCCGGATCCTGGGATCATGACCTGAGCCAAAGGCAGATGCTTAACCCACTGAGCTACCCAGATGCCCCTGAAAATTATTATTTTATTATAGAAATCTTAGATACAAAGTGTGAAATGATTGTAAGTCTGCCTGTCATTGCTGGGTACAGAAAAGACACATCCCCAAAACACCCCCCCCAAACTATGAAGAATGTAACACTAGATAACAAGTTTGAGAATTACCCTATAAAAGAAGTGATAAAGACAATAAACTCTTATAAACCAAGTTTTAGCTACAATTCCAGGTTTATATCTACGGTTGTTCAAAAATAGAAGTGGATGATGATCACTTTGAAAATAACTCTTGGTTTACTAACACCAAATGAAGGACAGTTCTCATTTTACACATTCTCAGAATATTCTCTATATAATTTCTCACATTACATTTATCATAATTTCAATTAAATGATTGAATAATCATTTGCATATCATATTAGACTGACTTTATGGCCCCTAATGTACAGAACTTTGTCTTCTGCAACATTTGGTTTGATCATGTTAATTTTCAGGGCTGGTTTTGAATGAATTTCCTCAACTGTTTTGCTCAGAAAAGAGAGAATTTAGTTTGCAGAACTTAATATTCAAAGTATTACATGATGACGTCAATGCCAGTAGAAAGAAAGAAATTGAGTTCAAGAAAACTCCTATTTCATATATAATGACGAGGAACAAGCATTTCTAAAGCTTAGGTAATTACTAAAAACATACATTCTAAATACAAATACAACTCCATTCCATTCCAAAAAATATGATCACAGATTCCTATTAACCAGCTATTCATGATAACATTGTTGGGTTTATTTTATTCCAAGTATATTTATATTGAGAACCAGAAGATAGGGCATATCAAGAAAATTCCGTGGAGATTTGTAAGAATACTCACTAGGTAAGGTAAAATAAAATGCATAAAGGCACCAACGGAAGTAGAGGTTGCAAAATAATCACAATTGAACCTTAAAAAAACCTCATTCACTTTGCAGACTTTAACTGCTATCTTATCTTTTCATTGCACCTTGGGTATTGCATGTGTGTCCAATTAACAAACCTCTTGAAAAAAATCAGATCTTTACCATTGTACATCTGATGAAGGGCTGTCTACTTCTGTCCTCTAAGCAGTCTTAGTATGATCACACATTGAACAGAAAGAGGACCACATCTAAAACTGCTCTTGACAGCTAAGAATTGTCAGCCCAATTAGCTACCATGTTTCAAAGAAAACAAATGTTTCAAAGTACAATTTGAAAGCACAATATGCAAACTCTATCAAGTAAAATATGAAGTCCTCTCCCAAATACAATATGAAAAGGTGATATTTAACTCCTATGTTTCTGCATAAATGTTAAATCTTAGCCCCACATCTAGTAATGTGGCTAATGGGGCTAGATTCCCCACATCTTACATTACTAGGAATGAGAAATGGTGGTGCTGGAAAGGTGGCGTATGTGTGTGTTGAGGGGAGGATGTTTGCTTTTTAACAAGAACAGAAAGAATTTCTCTTAACTTCACTTATTGTTCTTGCTCATGATTATATAAAGAAAACTTGGAATCTAAATGCACAAAACAAAGGATAGGCAGCTTTCGACTTAAGGTCTTGGATAATATCTCTTTATGAATGGAAATGTATTCCTGCATACAAATTTGTAGGATTGTGTTCATTCAGTATCATGCAAAACACTTCTAGGATGTAGGTCAATAAATATATGTAGAACACTTAGCTTGACAGATTTTATGTAAATTGAGAAATACTAGATATCTTATTCCACTAAAAAGGAGTTAAAGCAACAGTTTGCATGCCCAAAATATTTATGTAATTGATAGACTCACAATACAAATATTTTCACTTGGAATTGATGCAGAATTATGTTTCATAAAAATGAATTTGAATGAATGTTGCTTGGCTTAGTTTTTCAAAGGATAGTGCCTTAAATATAATTGTTAATCAATTTTCCAAAAAATGTTAATAAAAACAATGAATTTATTGTTATTTCTGATAAGTAGGATTTTGTTTTATTTTACTTTTCTAAAGATCTATTTTGGGGCACCTGGGTGACTCAGTGCTTGAGCATCTGCCTTTGGCTCAGGTTGTGATCCCGGAGTCCTGGGATAGAGTCCCACAGGGAGCCTGTTTCTCCCTCTGCCTGTTATCTCTCTGCCTCTCTCTCTCTGTGTGTGTCTCTCATGAATAAATAAATAATATCTTTTTAAAAAATAAAGATGTATTTATTTTAGAGAGAAAGAGAGCACGTCCCACAAGCTGGAGGAGGGGGCAGAGGTAAAGGGAGAGAACCAGACTCCTCACTGTGCGTAGTGCGGGGCTTGACCTTAGGACTCAGATCTTATGGCCTGAGCCAAAAAGAAGAGTTGGATGCTTAACCAACTGAGTCACCGAGGCACCCATAAACAGGATTTTATTACATGTTCATTCTCTTCATGTTGTTCAAAACTCTCTATTTTAGTCTACAAAAGATGGCCTTTTAAATTTAAAATTAGTATTTTGCCCACCATACTCAATACTACTTCTAAGACTATTATATGTCAAGGGCATGAGAGCAATAAAAGGTCGAGTCTATAAAAGGACACATTATTGACAGGTGGTGAGCAACTGTTCCAAAGAGCCTTATAAAAGATAAACACTATAAAAGGAGCATGAGAAAATTATGCAAACTACTTTCTGCCCTTGTTTGCTATAAAACTCTCAAATGAGCCAGTTTCTTGTTTGACTAAATATGTTTGCATCCTTCAAATGAGATAGTGCATTTTCCCTTCCAGATTTGGTTATGGAACTGCATGTCCTAGTTTACCAAGATCAAGAAATGCACACACAGCTTAGTAACATACTGGATTCAATGTCATGAATGCTGTGCAATAACCTATTTTGAAATTTGCAATGCATAGAATTTTTTAAAATTCTATTTGTTTTTACTCAGGCAAATCAGTATAGAAAAACTTAGAAATTATTGCTAAAAGGAAAGATAATTCCTCATAAATCCCATGAAGTAGAGGCAACAAATCACATATTTGCTGCCATCCTATTAGGCAATTAAAAATATATTTAAATAAATTAAAATCTTGTTATAAGTTGTTTTATGTTCTGTGTTTTTATTTCACAACATCTTACCAAAAAAATCCATTTCAAAAGATATGAGGGAGGCCTCAGACACACACACACACACACACACACACATACACTCCACACACAGACTGAATCTACTAGTTATTTCATCTTGTTTGTTCCTTATATTTACACAATTAGATCTATACTATGGTTGTACAGTATGTTGTATCAATTTATCATGATTTCACATATTCTATTTGTTGAAATTTAGGGTTTTTTCCCCATTATATCAAACATTTAAGAATGCTACAACGAACATATATTGTTGTACATTGGTTAGGTAATTCAGTCAAAAGTTTTGTAATTCTTCGAGCCTTTTATACATCTACTATTGCAGAAGTCCACACCAAAATGTATCTATTTACCCTACCACCAGCAATTAATGAGTTTGTTTTTCCCCTGTTATCAACCGACTGCTATTTCTCCACATTTGGATTTATTCTGGGGGAATCTTATGTACTTATTTCCATCCTTTGACTATTTTAACTATAAATATAGTGTTTATTCCTTTAAATCCAATCCTCCAACTCCTATGGTTTCCAGAAAGACTTCAAAGCTTTTGGAAAATTGATGATATCTTTCCCCCTTTTCACTACTGAAACACAATTTTGCTTATTTTGTATTCATTTGGTCATTTCAATAATTTTTACTATGAGTAGAAATAAACACATGAACTTAAATGTCTTGAAGTAGTTTCATAGGATTGGTAATCCAAATGCCTGGCATACTGTACCATTCAATGACATACTACTTGATTTAATTATAAATATGTGCTTTGTCTAGGAGTTCTCTACATAGATTTATAAGCACAAAAACAATTAAATGTTTAATAATTTACTGACCTAAAATAGATGAAAATTTCCTTTTTAAAGAAAAACAAAAGGAGAGCTCATAACTTCTTTGACTTCAGTTTTAATTTAATTTAATTTAATTTTAATTTAAAATATAACTCTCAAATGACAAACCAGTTTGGTGGATAAGAAGAGATCACTGTGAAGTCAAGCTGAGCTTTCATCTCCAAGAAGTAATTAAATTTTAATAAGAAATTACATAAGAATGTAAAATTAAATGTACAAAATTAGAACAAGCCCTTTAAATCTGATGAGACAATGAATGAGGAATCAGTGATAGAATAGCTGATTTTACAGTTTGCCAAGTATAGTAATCTATATTTAGCCCCTATCATGTTTGATCTCTCTTAAGAAAATAGCTTAACCTCTCTGGATCTTGGTTTCCTTCAATTGTAAAACACATTATAAACCACATCATTAACTTTGATCATCTTGTAACTCTATGTGAAATACAGACCAAAGTTATCAGTAATACCAGGAGTATCTGTGATAAAGTTGTGAAATAGTTTTTTCTGACACAAAAAAACTCTCACTTTCACGTGACTTACTATTTTAAAGTCTACATGCATCAATGATGATTTCTTTAGGCTAGACTCCATTATAGTGAATAATTAGTCAAAGGGTATTGAAAATTTTAAGGTTTTTAAATATATGTTGCACAGCTGATTTTTCAGATAAACTTATGGAACTCTAAATCCCATCATGACACCCTTATCCGCACTGTTACCATACATATTATTTGTTGCTTTGATAAATACAAATCCATTGTTGTTTTAATTGAATTCTTATTACACATGACCTTAAACATAATCATTTCCTTTTCTGTAATTTATTCAATTAGTTTATTTTGCAGTGGTGTTGTGGACTTTTCTTTTTATCTTAATACATTTTGTTGATGATATTAACATTTTCTATGCCCTTTAAAAATGTAGTATTTTTTTCTCTCATATATTTTTTAAAGATTTTATTTATTTAAGAGAGAGAGCACAAGTAGAGTGAGTGGTAGGCAGAAGGAGAGGGAGAAGCAGACTCCCTGCTGAGCATACAGCCTCACATAAGGCTTGGTCCCAGGATCCTGAGATCATGACCTAAGCTGAAGTCAGACACTTAACTGAGCCACCCAGGTGACCCTAAAAGACTAATTTTTTAAGAGGGGACGCTTGGGTGGCTCAGCAGTTGAGCGTCTGCCTTTGGATCAGGGCCTGTTCCCGGGTCCGGGGATTGAGTCCCACATCAGGCTCCCTGCGAGGAGCCTGTTTCTCTCTGCTTGTGTCTCTGCCTCTCTCTCTCTCTCATGAGAAAATAAATAAATCTTTAAAAAATAATAATACTGTACTAATTCTTGAAAGAGAAATATATAAAACAGTGAAGCACTTATGAGCTTTTTCATTCATTCATCAATTTAATAAACATTTGTTTGGAGTATATTATGAATGCTGTTGGGAATTGGAGATTCCTTTGGACCTTATAACAGCCCTGCCTTCAATGCTACCTGTTGTCTAGTTGGGAGGCAGGTTAAAAAAATAATAAAAATTATACATATATAATATTATATATTTTTTAAAATTATAAGATTATGACTTGACACCTGAGATCATGACCTGGGCTGAAGGCAGACACTTAACTGATTGAGCCACTCAGCACCCCCATTTTTTTATTGTTCATGATGTTTCCTATGTTTTTAATATGGAAATTTTTCACTAACACTGTCTTATTCTTCTTTCATTGCTTTTAGGTTGAAAGTATTTTCAAGTACAAAGATATAGACATTATTCATAAAATTTTACAAAAGTTTCATTCTCTTTATAGATTCATTTAAAGCATGTATATTAAACCCATTAGGAATTTATTTTGAGTATGTTTAAAGGCAAACTTCTGAACATTTTATTTTCTCCATAATCAGGTAATTTTACCAAGAATACACAAAACTATTATTTTAAGGTACTCACTAGCATCAAAACATGGAAATGAGAACTGCTTAAACACTGTATCCCGGGATTTTATTGCTAGACTTAATTTTATTGCCATATTTTATTTATTGCTATAGTTTATTTGTACAGCATACAGTGTACTTGCACATATATGATTTCTCTTGATTTTTACATTGTGTTAGATATGAATAGATTGTTGTACTATCTAGTAGGCTCAATTTCTTAAGACTAGAGAAAAATATAAAGCCATAAATGTCCCAAATATTTGTTGTGTCATAGGACAGTTAAACATTCCAAAAAATAAAAGTGAACACTCCAGATAGGGAATTCATGTTGCCATAATGAAAAGTCCCTAACTTTTGAATAATGTTCCATTCAAATATTAGGACGCCCAAATGAATTTTGTGAAGTATTCTTCAGGATGATAAACTGCGAAGTCAGTATTTTCCTTCCAAGCTTATAAAATTTGTTAGAGCTTCCATTAGAAAACACAAAATGTTACACTAATAGTACTACTGTATGTCAAAATTAAAAAGATCTATTTGAGATGTTACACTGTCATTCTATAAAACAATATTTAACTCCATTCCTCCATGTCCCCCAAATAACAACAACAACAAAAACACAACTTGAGATTTGTATTAGATTCCATTACACATGCGATTGGCAACAAAATATTTACAGAATACAGATAGAAATTACTGATCATAACAAACATGTAAACTCAACAGCCTTGAAGATATGCCGAGTCATTAATGTGGTCTTCCACACTTTGCTTTAAGAGAATGGATTTAAGGTAGCAACATCAAATGTACTTAGAGTATATGCTGTCATTGTGTGAAATTGGGTTCTGTCCAAAAAAAAAAAAAAAAAGAAGAAAGAAAACAAATAGTTCTGCCTTTTGAGTGATATCAAAGCATGGAATGAGAGCTATAGAATGATAATCCCCAAAATGTTAAACACAAAAACTTTTTATGCATATCCAACTACATAAGCATATATTTGGTTACAATCCTCTCAAAATGTGCATATTAACTGTCTGAGCTGAATGGCTCTAAGGAAGCTAAGCCATCCAGGGTTTTTGGAGAGATGGGATCCCATCATTTATAATTACTACTTCATCTCGGAGAACTCTGATACAAATCATAAGTGAAGTTTTCATATAGCCAATCAAATCTAATAGCCTGTTGTCTAGTCTTGGATTATCCCAAAAGTAGAACTTGAGACAAAAGCTTGTATGAAAGCTGTTTATTTTAGAAGTAATTTCACAGAGACTTCCACATAAAAGAAGTACAAGGGAAGCCTAGGCAAAGTGTTTACATACTTTATTCAATTTTCTGGATCCATATGGTCCTGATCCCAAATACTCCATTTTCATTGTACAAGGGATTTTTATTATGTGCACCCAACCATTTTATTTGATGAGTTTCATAATAGCCCACTCAGGACAGACAACTTCAGTCAGAGTCAACTAGTATCTAACATACAACATCTACTAGGACACAATAGCAAGCTAGGATCTGGGTGTATCTGTTATATACCTTTTCCCATCCCTAAAGGCAGTTCTCCGTAGAAAGCATGGTTTTGCTCCAAAACCCTAGGGGTCTATGCTGCAATACTCCAATTAGGGCTAGCCAGAGTTTCCACATAGTCATTATATCTATCAGAAATCAGTCTAATAACATCAGATTTTCTGGGCCATTATGCTAAACTCAGCTTAGCAACTTGTACCACAGACGAGACCTGCTGTATGGAGGTCTCTACGGTAAGATCCATTCCAAACTGGCCATCCTCCAATCATTAAATGGACTGCAGTAGTATTCCCAAGTATGATATATGCCACTTTCAAAATGCAAAAAGGCTGTGGGGCGCCAGCATACAAGACAGCCCAGTGATTCCTGGTTCTTGGTATTCAATCCTTCTATGGTCCCTTCCAACACTGAATAGAGTTGACTTGTGGAACCACTAACATATTGCAGAAATACTGGTATATGATGTACAAGTATAGGTCCAAAAAGATATTATGGCTTCTGATTTGTCTTCTTTTTGGTTGGTTCTGGGAGAAGGCAGCTACGATAGCATGAGTATAGTCGAGCAGGTTTTTTAAAAGGACCTGTGATCTCCTGCCAACAGCCGTGTGAGTTGAACCCATGAACTCCTTAGAAGCAGCTCCATCAGCACCAGTCAAACCATCAGATGACCACAGGCCTGGCCAATGTCTTAACCATAGCCTCATGAAAGATCTTGAGTCAGAACTATCCAGCTAAGCTGCTTCCAAATTTCTGGCACGCAGCAACTGTGAGATAATGGATGTTTATTGGTTATACTTTGCTAAATTTTCAGGCAATTTGTTATGTAGGAATAGTTACCTAAGGCAGACTATGGAACCTGAAGGAGGTATATTGCCACAGCAAAAATCTAAAATATGGGAGGGGCACACTGGAGCTCTGTGGGGAAAAAGCTGGAAGAACAATAAGGAAAGTGTTAGTAAAAGCCAAAGGTTCATTACAAAGACAGTTAGAAGGCCACTTATGGTGATTGCCAGAAAGGACTTAAAAAAAAAGTGAGGAAAGTATTACTGGAAACTTAGGGGAGTTCTTATTACATCATGGCACAAAGATCAGCAAGACTGTCACCTAAAATAATGTGTAAAGCAGGAGCTATTACTAGTGGATGGGGCGATCTAAGATTCCCAGTGTATTGAGGGTGCCACCTGGTTTTTCTCATTAGGGAATCTCTAATATGTGTTGCTTTCTATTTACCCAATGCAACACACATGCCATGAATGCAGTGGACCACTGTGATATTCTAGGGAATGTCAAGACAATCAAGGTCCCTGCCAACTATATTTTGACAAAAGGCAGAAGTGTTAATTCGGCTCGGAATGAGGGAGTGAAGGCATCTGCTGTACATTCTCAAGTAAAAACAAACAGCTTTTAGTTCTTTTCACTAATGGAATCTGAGAAAGAACGCCTTTGCTAGATCAGTATCTTTATACTGAATGCCAAAAACAGTGTTGATTTGTTCTAGTTTAGACACCACATCTTTCATAATAGCTACAATTGGGCCTAACACTTGGTTAAGTTTACAGCAGCCTGCTGTCATTTTTCAAGATTCATCCAATTTGGTTCTACTTTTTTTCAGAGGCCATACAGGTCAATTAGACAGGAATGTGATATGAAACCACCTCTCCCACATTTTTTCAATGCTTGATGTGGCACTAATTTCTGGAATTCCTGCAAGGATATTATGCTAGAGGATAACAGAAAATACTTTACCATCTACAATTCACCTCAATCTATCAAAAAATCATCTTAGTAACTCTCAGTAGTAAATTACTTGTATGCTAACCTAGCAATTGAGAAAGCAAAGTATTTATCCACTTGCCCCTATACTGCATCAGTTATGAATGCCCCATGATCATAAACATTAAATTCCTCACAATTTCAAGTTGCACATGAATGACTGCAGAGTGGATTTCTGCAGGCATTTTAAATTACATCAGAGCAGCTCTGGGAAAGTACGTTGCTCAGCCAGTGGTAAGTCTGCACCTGTGTGAATGTGGTTGGTTAAACCTGTGCAAAACAGGAAGTCACAGGAGACCTGCAGGTGGAGCCAAAAGGATCTGAAATGGCACACAGTAGCATCCCCTGCCTAGCAAATGGTGAAGGGTTTTGTTTTGTTTTCCTTCTAAAAATGCCAAACCAAAGGCATCCGTTTTTCTACAAACAATGTACCTTCAGGATTAAATTGCTAAAGATTGAAAATGTCTGAATTTTTGTCACATTTATGTATTCATTCAACAGATACTTAGTACTGGCATACAACATGCTAGGTGATGTAATAAGCATGCAAGATAGATATGTATTCAAATAAGAAAGCACTACAAATGATGGGAACACCCCAAATTCCATTAATTGGTAGATGGATAAACAAAATGTAGTATGTGCATACTATTACTTAGCCTTAAAAGAGAATGAAATTCTGATATAGACTGTAGCATAAATGAACCTCAAAAACTTATGCTAAGTCAAATATGCCAGACACAAAAGGACAAATATTGTATGATCCACTTATATGAGGTACCTGGAATAACCAGTTTAATAGAAACAAAAGGCAGACTGCCACCAGGAGTTACAGGGGACTGGGAAAGGGGAATTATTGTTCGATGGGTAGAGAGTTTCAGTTCCGTATGACAAAAAAGTTCTGGAGATGGATAACAGGGTGGTTGCACAATAATGTGACTGTACTTAGTGCCACAGAATTGTTCACTTGCAAGTGGTAAAATGGGAAATTTTATGTTATGTGTATTTCACCATAATAAAAAAGATATATAACACTACAACAAATTCTAGCCAATACTTTTTTATATTCACATCTATATTCCTCTGAAATTTAGAGAACCTTTCTGGATATAACAACATGGTGCTAAGGTTCTATGAAGTTACTGCCAAGTTCAAGGCCTTGGGGAATTCTTAAATTCCTTAGACTTAAAAGCGAATTATTTAAGATCTATAGGCAAAAATGGAAGAATCAGTTATAGATGTGATAGACTTTTCCTTGTTTTATTAAACAATGAAAAAAAAAGGGATAGCTTAGAGACACCTATCACTATCAGGTTAGTGCTTCACATATTAAATAGGCAGTTATCATTAGAAATACTATATTCCAAGTTTTTTCCTGAATGATGTTACATTGTTAACTGCATACTTCAACAACTGAAATAAAGCTTTAGCCAATAATGTTAGATTGTGGATATGATCCACACAAAATAGAAAAATAAAAATGAAGAGGAAGGAATAACCTTTTGACATCTATGCTGTTTTCATTACACATCTAGAAACATTTCAATCTTTGAGTCTTTAGAACATTTTTACCCGTACTCTGGTTAACAGATATGCATATATACATATATACATGTATATATACCTCATATATATATATATATAACAAATATATATATATGTTACTTTTTCTTTTTTATAATGCTCATTTTCAGGTATTACATTTTAGTATTCCTTAACATATAATAAGCCACTCCTGATACTGGAGTGACCAAAATGGCATCATTTCAATAAATTTTTAAGGACAACAAATTCTGCTTTTTATCTTCATACTTTTTTAATCTTTTTACTTAAAAAGATCAATGTTACAGACTTAAGAAACGGAGAAGTGAGACTTCTTTACAAGAGAAGGTAACTTCATGGTTACCCTAAATCAAGAACCATATGCATTGCTGTATATTTTTATAATCTCCATATAATTTCTAACCCACGAAATGATGTAATTATATAGAGTTAGAAAGGAAAGCAACTCAAATACCTCAAACATTAAATTTCTAACACACTAATTGGTATGCATATGAATGTAAATGTAAAGTATATGTAAATATTCTTTTTAAATACAAATGTTTTTTGCTATGAAAATACTTCATCTTAAAATGAATATTTCATCTGAAGCCAAGTTAATCTTTCCAAACTGTGTGTGTCCAAGGATCTTCAATGTATGGTTTAGGGTAGTCATTAGCAATACTAGTGCCTTAGAAATGTGTATTGGACCTTAGATTGTTATTTCCATAATGGGTAAACATCAGCTAAATTTTGTAAAGTTAAATGCAAACTTCAAATTATAAGATGCCAGGAAAAATAATCAGCAGATAATCGCTTAAAAATACACATGTAAATCACTTCAATTTCCCAAAAGGTGAATTGAGGAATATCTTAATTTTTCAATAGGATTTTTTCCCAGCTTTGATAATAACATATAAACCACAAACATTCATAATCCTCTCAAAAAATAGATTATTTAATCAGCATTTTTCATATAGTATTTTGGGAAAAGGGCATATGTAATAAAGTCCTAAGTTATAAAATGCAAAGCCAAAATTGGATTTGGTCAATGGTGAGTATTCCTTTTTTTTTTTTTAATTTTATTTAAATTCAATTTGCCAACATATAGTATAACACCAAGTGCTCATCCCATCATGTGCCCTAATGGTGAGCATTTCGAAATCTGCTGAAAAGACATGTCCTCTGTTAATAAAATCAGGAAAAAAAAATCAGGTAATCAGTTATATCTTTAAAGAAATGTTACCAATAAAGCAGTGTTGAAGATGCATACAATTTTGTCAGTTATTTTTTTAAACTGTGAATAATACATCTTTATTTATTTTATTTACTTTTTTTAAAAGATTTTATTTATTCATTCATGAGAGACAGAGAGAGAGAGAGAGGAAGAGAGAGAGAAAGAGGCAAAGACACAGGCAGAGAGAGAAGCAGGCTCCATGCAGGGAGCCCGATGAGGGATTCGATCTGGGGACTCTGGGATCATGCCCTGGGCCGAAGGCAGGTGCCAAACCGCTGAGACACCCAGGGATGCCCTAATACATCTTTAATAAAATTGCCTTTTAGTTTGAAACACTAAGGTCTTATCCAAAACTAGGGAGTCAGAAATGAACATTAATTTTCTGTTTTTTGTTTCTATGCACATTTGTTCTGTGTTTGGGTATCAATTTCTCCTTAGAAACTAATTTTTCATGGCTGACAAATTTTACAAGTATTAAATAGCCATAATTTAAAAATCATATTATATTAATACCAGTTTATGAGGCCAATCTCTACTTTGAGACACATCATTAGTCTTTTTGAAGACCACATGTTGATGTAATATTTCTTCTGCTTGATTAAAAATCACAGTAAGGGTGCATTTTAAAAACATATATCTAGTGAAAATAACTCACAGCATCAATTCACATGGTCTCACCAAGTAACTGGTTCCAAGAGTATGACAGAGAATTAGCTAAGGCAGATGGTTAGAGGAAGGGAAGCTGATAATTGCACATTCATGGAAATTGTAAAATTTAAAACTGAAGGACACCATAGTGCTAAAAAGTGCAACATTTTATAGCCAAGATCTTAAGGCCATTTTAAGTTAAATGCAGGTTATGTAGTTACCAACCAATCCACTACAAACCAGGTATCCTGACTTCCCAGCTCAGTACCCTCACATTCTACCTTAGGACACTGGTTCAGATGAGTAGCTCACAATGGAACTGTATTTATCAAGCTCCAGTTAGTAAGTTATCAAAGTGATCTTAGGCCTCATAAATAATTTACTAAATTACAAACAAAAAATGTCATTATCTTGGCACCTGTGATTTGCAAGGATTCACAGATATCATGTTAATGAAATCTTTCTTTACCTTTAGTTCTGTCAACTTCAGGTGGAATATTTCTGGTGAAAAGAGCTTATTGTTTATTATAGTTTTCCATTCTGGTGATGGATAGATTTAGTTTTTTCCCCCATATGCCTATAAAATCTTCCTTTTTAAGAATTCTAATCTAACTTTTTCCTCACAGCTTTTCAAATATTTTAAAACTCTGTACTACATAACATTCTTTTTCTTTTTTTAATTTTTATTTATTTATGATAGTCACACACACAGAGAGAGAGAGAGAGAGAGAGGCAGAGACATAGGCAGAGGGAGAAGCAGGCTCCATGTACCGGGAGCCCGATGTGGGATTCGATCCCGGGTCTCCAGAATCACACCCTGGGCCAAAGGCAGGCGCCACACCACTGCGCCACCCAGGGATTCCTTCTTTTCTTTTTCTTATTCCTAGTAAGATTTCTGGTCTGATCACTACACTTGATGCTTTTCTGTGGCACTGTTAGATTATACAATAATATCACAGAACAATCTGGGAACAATAAAGAAAATAAAAGAGTAGACAAATAATAAATGAAATATCTAACCACATATCTCTTACTCTTACTGAGATTGTTTTTCAAAAAAAGGCAAATAATCTTATATCCATTTCAACATGATGAGTCTTTAAGGTTCTTTAAATACTGTTATCTCACACATTCTGTCTAGGTTCATTCAGGCATTCTTTTTTTAAGATTTAATTCATTTGAGAGAGAGACAGACAGAGAGAGTACATGCAAGGGAAAGGGCAGAGGGAGAGGGAGAAGTAGGCTCCCCACTGAGCAGGGAGCCTGACTCAGGGCTCAATCCCAGGGTCTCGGGATCATGACCTAAGCCGAAGGCAGACACTTAACTGACTAAGCCACCCTGGCAAACCAGGGTTTAGGCTTTCTTGATTTACACTGTAGTTAGTGTGTAGTAAATTTACTTGCTATGGCCATTCGTTTGGTAATTGCTTTGCCAACTCAGTACCATAAGGACAAAGGCACATCCTGAAAAATCCTGTTCCCAAATACCTATTTCTTCAAATAATCCTATCCAGAGGCTGACTAGAAGAATTAAATGTATGTCTTACTTCCGAGCTTTTCCAGATTCCTTAATCAGCAACCTGTACTGACTCTGGTTCTTGAGGTGCCATGCATTCAGACATCATCCCCCAAACCTTTTTCTCTCAGAAGGCTATAATTCCACTACATGGTCCAGAATCGATAATTTGTAGGTTACATTTGAAGATAAATGTTCATAATACGTATTTGTATGCTTTGGCATGATATGTATACAATGCTATTAAGTTATAACAGCAAATACACAGCAAATGCTTTATACATCTATATTCATCAATTTAGTATTCTTTTGGTGCAAAGAAATGAGAATTATTTAAATCAAAATTACTCTCGTAAATTTTGAAGCAATTCCAGTGCTAAAAATGTTCTGAGCATTTTATACTGAATGCTCATTATTTGCTAGAGTACAAAGGTCATAGTGGCTCACAGTTCACAGATGGTCTCTAGGCTAAGTAGGACATACCAGAGGGATAGAGAAAACTTGCATTTTGATAACCTAGCCTATTTTCCCTACCGGAATTTAATTTTTATTTTTAAAAATTGTGTCTTATTATGGTAAAAACACCAAATGTGAGATACATCTCTTAACTTTTTATCTCTTAATTTTTAATCTATAATACATTATTTTTGACTATAAGTAAAAGTTGTACAACAAAAAGATCTATTCAACTTATTCATCTTGCTTAACTGATACTTTGTGTCCATTAATTTATAGCTCATTTTCCCCTTTCCTCGGCCCTGGCAACCATTCAACTCTCTGCTTCTGTGAGTTTGACTATTTTAGATATCTCTATTCACTAACACATTTTATCCATTCTTCTGTTGATCGACATTCAGGTTTTTTCCAAATCTTGGCTATTGTGAATAGTGCTGCCATTTTTCCAAAGAAGAGATACAATGTCCTACAGGTATATGAAAAAATGTTCACTGTCACTATTCATTAGGCAAATGCAAATCAAAACCGCAAGGAAGTATTACTTTACACCTGTCAAGAAGGTTATTGTCAAAAAAAAAAAAAAAAGACAATACATGTGGTGAAAATGTGGAAAAAAAATGGAATCCATATGCACTGTTAGTGGGACTGCAAAATGGTCAAGTGCTATGGTAAACAGTATAGGATTCCTCAAAAAAAAATTTAAAAATCACCCTATGATCCAGAAATCCCACTTCTGGGTATTTATCCAAAAAAAAAAGTGAAATAAGGATATCAAAAGTATATTAGCAGATGTCATTTTTTTGCAGATATCATTTTTAATGATAATATTTCTGATATATTGACTTTGGCTTCAGACATTAATGTAGATCACCTATTCTTCTTAAGATGAGACTGCCAATCTGTCTAATTATCTAATACCTATGATCACCTTCATAACAGTATCTGGTTACTTGAAGAATTCCATTCAACTTAATTTACTAAATTCCATGAGTGCTTACAATTTTAAGCACATAGATGTGTCTGCCAATCCAGAGAATCAGTTAAAATTATTTCTTTCTACATTTACCCATCAGCTTCTCAAGTTGAACACTTAAAATCAGAAGTACGTGGAATTTTCTTCCATGTTACTGAAAAATCATAATTGGAAAATTCAAGAAGTTTTGGATGTAGAATAGCAAAGAAGAGCACTGATATCTTCTTTTGAAAAATAACAGAGGAAAAATAATTAACTACTAATTATTCATAACAAGTTCTATGGTAATTTTGTGATCCAATTGTCAAACCTGCCCTGTGGTAAATTTCATATGGCATTCTGTTGGCACTACTTTGAAGCGCAGTGATGAGAAGACTTATATTTGAGCAACGTGGCCTTGATAATATGCTTATTTCATATTTCACTAGCAGACATGTAATAATTACAAATAGTACAGTGAGCTTTGTGAATTTTAGTCAGAGATGGAAAAATAGGTACAATGAGAGCCTAGAGAAGGAAGACAGTATATTCTTGGTGAGGAATTCACAGCTTGATGGAAATAATGGAATTTAAGTTGGATGACTACAAATGGAAAGGGAAAGGAACTTACGGTTGGACAGGTACAAGTATGGGTGTACAGAATGCCAGGAAGAGGGAGGGCATAACCAAAAACAGGAAATGCACACTGAACGTATTCATAGGCACAGGAGCATAGATATGAAAAGTCAAAAGTGCTTGGAAACAGGTTGGGGAAGGTGTCAGAACCTACAGGAGAATCCTAGCTTGATAAATGTTATAATACTCTACCATAGGCAATCCTAACTTCCAATAATTGGTGTTAGTTGTGCTCAGTCATTCTCTTTTTGTGTTATGTAGGTTTAAGATTCTTGCATCTACCCTACATGTTTTGACATACTGTTAAATTGCATTCTATACTGCTCACCAAATATTTTGTGTAGGCAAACCTATTTCTTGAATAAGATTTTAAACTTCTCAGAGATAGGAGCTTTGTCACGTTACTTCTGTAGTTCCCACTGTAGAGACAGACTGCCAATAAACGTATTTATGAAAGTTCTTCCGAGAGTACATTTAAGATATAATTGGTGTTGCTCCTTAATAAATACTTGATAAGCTGCAAGAGATAGCAGAAGATTGCCGTTTCCAGAAACCTTCAAAGGAAAAGGTTCTGAAATTAAAATAAAATAGTCTGACATCCTGTATGAATTATCAAGAGACTAGAAAATAGAGTACCTAGCTATGGAGGTCAAGGTTATTTTATACTCAAAAAGTGACAGTAATGAAAGTCAAGCACTAGATAGCATGGCCACCCTGTCAGTATCAACAAAGGACCAGCAGTCAGGGAGTACAACATCAAAAATGCACCAATTGCAGGGCTAATTGGTGAGAAAAATGAACTTGCAGTTTAAAGAAATTTGTGCCTAAAATTTAATCCAAGGCTCTACCAGCTGCTCAATGACATTAGACAATTAAAATAAATAAAGTATGGATCTTTGTTTTTAAGATCGAACTATCTATGAATGTTAAAGATAAGATTTAACTCTGTGAACTTTATTGATATTATCCTTCTGGTTTATTTTCTTTTTTCTCTGAGGTTATCATCAGAAGGAAGGATGTTTATCACATGCTTTTATTTTAGACCTTCTTTTTTTGTCACTTGTTAATATGCTTGCTAATATGTTTAAGTGATGGAATTCAAATTATGTTCCCCATATAGGCCTTCTCTCACACTAATGGTGCTAATGGTTGACTCATTATTTCAATGGCATTTTCTTCAGTGTCACAATGTCTCTCTGAGAATGTGTTTCATTTTTATAATTGCTATCATCCTGAAGCATCCCGATTTCTCGGTGACAAGCATTGCCCCTAAGATTTGAGATTCACAGCTCTCCCAGGAAATCTCAATCTCTTAGAGGGTTTTTACTCATTTTGCCAAAGGCTGAATTTTTTATCTGTAGATAAGCAGTTTTCAGAATTTTGTACCATAAAAAAATTCCAGTCATGTGTTCTTTGATAGCTTACAGTTTTCATGACATAGGGAATTATAAAGCAGGGGCTACTGGTGGTAAAATTCCTGTATTTCTGACTTTTCTGTAGCTCCTGGTAAACATGGTAATGTTTGCTTCTAGAATTCTAAAACTACAGGCCACTCATCTTTTTTTGCCTACCTTAAACCTGTTCTCTGCACTGAACAGCCAGAGGAACTTTTCCAACATACAAATAGGTTCATGTCACCATCTTGCTTAGAACTATTTGATACTTTCCCATTACTATTAGGTTAAAGCAAAGCTTGTTAGTATGAGCTATAAATTCTAGTAGGATTTGACCTGTATCTCCCTCTCTGAGATTGTCTTGTATTTTGCTTCCTCTTGATACTATGCTTTAACGACACTTTCACTTCTACTCCATTTCCTCTCAAATAGACCCCACTATAGCACTTAGTGTGTTGCAATTATTTGTCTTTCTTTTCTATCGATTATTAGTACCTTGAAAGATAGTCTTGTTAGTTTTCCCATTCCCAATGTTTAGGACAATGCATATCACATATTAATAACTACTATAAAATATTTGTTTAAGGAATATATTTAAATGAATAAAAATTCCAGCTGCCTAATTAGAAAAATTTATCACTGCTAATACATTAGTGAGGAGAAACACCCACCCCCCAAAAAGAGCACACTACCTTAATTTAAACCTTCAAAGGAAAAGGTTCTGAATTTAAAATAAATATAAATATAAATATAAATTTTCACAGAAATCCTATGTAAGAATGTATACCCTTTCTACTCAAAGTGTTATACAGGGACCAGAAACATTAATGATGTTTGGGAGCTTATTAGAGATAATAATCGACACTGATTTATAAAAGAGCATTATATCAGAGTAGATACAGAGGTATATGTTCTTATATGTAAAGAATTAATACGGAGAGAAAGCCGATTTCTGCTAAGAGAATTTATAAATTAATTTTCGACAAATAGATAATGGGTAGCAACTACCTGCCATGGACTATGTGAAGCCCTGGACAGACCATAATGTTTAAAAGTAATGTAGTTACTGCCCTCTTGCTGTGTTCCACCTCTTCAGAAGATTAACATTAAAGAAGCAAATAAAAACTATTATACTGGGCAGCCCTGGTGGCGCAGCAGTTTAGTGCCGCCTGCAGCCCAAGGCGTGATCCTGGAGACTCTGGATCAAGTCCCATGTCAGGCTCTCTGCATGGTGCCTGTTTCTCCCTCTGCCTGTGTCTCTGCCTCTCTCTCTCTCTCTCTCTCTCTCTCTCTCTGTGTCTCTATGAATAAATAAAGTCCTTAAAAAATTTAAAAAAAATAAAAATAAAAACTATTATACTCATAATTAAAGCAAAGTCTAACAAAAAATTCAGGTTAATATAAATCAAATAAAAATTCTAATAAAATAATTTTAGAAAGGAATGATTCCAAATTTTAATTCATGTGAAAATCAACTATATCTAAATAAACATTATGAATAAAAATAGTGATATTGAGCCTTGTTCTACTTTTACATTAAGCCATATTTTAATATCATAAAAAATAAAAATATGATGGCCAAATAAGAATATAAGAATATTCAACAAGACATAGTAAAATATTGGAAAATATATATGTGAGTAAAATATGATAAAACCGACATTTTGTATTAATAATAAAATAAAATAAAATACAAAATAAATAATAAATAACATTGAATCATTAATTAACTCTTTGGCAAAAGAACTTAAATCCTTACCTGATAAGATGCATCAAAATAAACTGCATTATGTATAAAAGAGGCAAATATTTTTTAAAAACCTGTTATAATCCAAATTAAGAAAAAATGTGTGTGAAAGTATTTTTGAGACAAGGAAAGAAGTCTTCTGTTTCTAACTTTGATATAATGGCTTGTGTCAGACCAATCCTTTCAATGAGAACAAGTAGAAAATTTGACTAAGCTTTTAAAAAATCTGTTTGGAGACACCAGAGACAATCACACAGCAAGAACTTGAAGAAAACTAAGATCTGAGACAAAAATGAAGTCCAGCATAAGTAGTCTGACATTAGCTTGTACCCTTGAGACGTTTTATAATTCTTTTTTTTTATCCATTTTCCAATTCTTAAACTATGACCAAGAAGTAAAGAAGGTGAGTAGAACTTTAAGCAGTTTTAGGGATCTGAGAAGAAAATATGATATCCCGGGTTGACCAGAAAGAAGGATAACACACATCTGTTAGTTATGATTTCCAAAAGGCTATCCCTATGGATAAAAGAAAAAGAGGGAAAAAGATAACTTTTTAAGAAAGTTGAAATTCAGCTTCTAATCAGCTAAATTCCAGATTAGGTGAAGGCGGTCTTTTTGTAGCTTAAGATTTTAAACACACACACACACACACACACACACAAATCCTATCTGGGAGTATATGTCAATTATTCAGAGAACCCCCCACCTCCCCACACACACCTTCTTAAAACTACAAACAACCAAACATTGTTTAGAATATCAAAATATGGAGAACCATATATGAGTCGCTAGACCTGCACATTAAAGTAACTGTGATCAATATTTTCTAGAAAGTGGAAAACATGATGGAGAATTTTCAGCAGAGATCAGAAATTTATTTTTAAATAGTCAAATGCAAAACATAGAACTGGAAAACAAAGCAACTGAATTAAAAGCTGAATAGATTTAGCAGCATGAATAGTGAGTAGAAGATAACTCAATTATAGAATGATGCAAAGATTGAAAAAAAAACATATGGAACATGAAAGAAATCTTTAACATTTCAGTTAGTAGGAAAACAAAAAATTTCCAAGAATAAAGCATTCAGAAATTAATTTTTTTAAAAAAAGACTGAAAATGTAAATCCAAGTGAATACTGAATGTATAAAGCAATGGTAAGTGTGAGCCACTAAAAGGTTAGCCAAAGAATGTATAATTAATGAGGTATTAGAGGAAAAAAATTGATAAAAATAATTAATAAAAGAAAAGAAAAATGTAGAAAAAACAGAAAAGAGCTATACAAAACACTATACAAAATATATAAAATAGCTATTCAAAGACTATAGAAATTATATAAATTTATTCAAAATGCATACATTTCCAATGAATGCAAATTAACAAACTATAGAAATGATTTCTGAAAGTACAGTCTTCATCAAATGTAAATTAAATAAATATCTCAGGCAAAAGACAAAAGTGATCTGATGGGATAAAAACTCAAACCTAACTTCTGCTGCTTGCAAGAGTAACACCTTAGATATAAGGAAATGAAGCCATAGCCAAAAGATGAACCCACAATAAATGTCTCCTGAGGTGAGGGAAAAAGAAGCAAAAATAAAACCGGTACTACATCAAAAAAAAGCTTCTGTACAGCAAAGGAAACAACCAACAAAACTAAAAGACCGCTTACTGAATGGGAGAGGATATTTTCAAATGACATATCCGATAAAGGCTAGTATCCAAAACATATATAGAACTTGCACACAGCTATACACCAAAGGACTCAAATAAGACAATTGAAAAAAGGGCAGAAGACATGAACAGAAATTTCTCTAAAGAAGATAAACAAATGGCAAACAGACACATGAAAAGATGCTCAAATCAGGGATATGCAAATCAAATTACAATGAGACATCACTTAAACCTGTTAGAATGGCTAAAATAAAAAATACAAGAAACAATAAGTGTTGGCAAGGATGTGAAGAAAAAGGAACCCTCATGCACTGTTAGTGGGAATGCATATTGGTTCAGCCACTATGGTAAAGAGTATGGAGGTTCCTCAAAAAATTAAATTAAAATTAAAATAATAATAAAATTAACATTTAATAGATATAATAATAATAAAATAATAATAATAATAATTAAAATTTAAGAACATGATCCAGTAATTCCACAATGGGCATTTACCCAAAGAATACAAAAGCAAAAATCAGAAAAGATAAATGTACCACTATGTTTATAGCAGTAATGCTTATTATAGCCAAATTATGGAAGCAACCCATGTCCACAAATAAATGAATAAAGAAGATGTGGTATGCACACACACGTGCATGCACACACACAGAGTGGAATTTACTCATAAAAAATAATGACATCTTGCCATTTGCAACAACATAGATGGATCTAGAGAATATAATGCTAAGTGAAATAAGTCAGAGAAAGACAAATACCATGTGATTTCACTTCTATGTAGAATTTAAGAAACAAAACAAAGAAAGAGAAAACAAGGGCCAAAAACCCAGATTCTTAACTACAGAGAACAAACTAATGATTGCCAAAAAGGAGGGGAATGGGGGGGGGAGGGGTTTAAGTAAAATAGTTGAAGGGGATTAAGAGTATACCTATCATGATGAGCACTGAATAATGAACAGAATTTTTGAGTCTCTATATTATACACCTGAAATGAATGTAATATCTTATGTTAAGTACCAAATACCAAAACAATAAAACGTTTTATAATTTGTATGTACCTAATAATATCTGGCTTCAACATGTATAGAGCAAAAATGGATAGAACTACAAGAAAAACACAAATACAGAGTCATAATAAAAGACTTTAAGACACATCTCTTATTAACTGATAGAAGAATTACAGAAAGAATTGCTAGCAATTTAGAAGACTTAAACAAGGGGCAGCCCTGGTGGCTTAGCGGTTTAGTTGCCTGCCTTTGGCCCAGGGCCTGATCCTGGAGACCGGGGATTGAGTCCCACGTCGGGCTCCCTGCATGGAGCCCGCTTCTCCCTCTGCCTGTGTCTCTGTTTCTCTCTCTCTCTCTGTGTCTCTCATGCATAAATAAATAAAATCTTTAAAAAAAAAGACTTAAACAACATGACTAACAAAATCAACATAACTGATATTATATACCATTATATCCAGAGTTGCAAAATACTCTTTCTTTTGAATGCACACAAAACATTGACCATGACTGATCATCTGATGACTTTAAAGCAAATCTCAACAGATCTCAAAGAAGAGAAATCAGAGAGAGTATATTCTCTGATCATAATGGAATTAAGTCATAAATCGATTTTAAAAAAAGAACAATTAGAAATTCCTACAATACTTGAAAATTAACAATATACACCAACATATGTGTCAATGAAGAAATCACAATGCATATTAAAATAAGCATTTTGTTGCAAATGAGAATAAAACTGACTTATCAAAATCTGTGAGATAAAACTTAGAGTAATTAGAGGAAAATTTATACCTTTAAGCGCTCAAGTTGTAAGTAAGGAGAAAAGGCTGGAAAAATTAAGATTTAAATATTCATCTGAAGAGGTTAGGAAAGAGTAATAAACTCAAAGACAGAGGAAAGAAGGAAATAGTAAGGGTAAAAGCAGACATTAATGGAATATAAATCAAATGTTCCATACAGAAAAGTCATTTTTTAAAAAGACTGATAATATTGATAAACTAAGACGAATGTACTTTAAGACAGCATTTTCAAATGACTATTAGAAATAAAAAAAGGAGACATCCTTAGAGATTCTGCAGACATTAAAAAAATAGAATACTATGAAAATTAAATAAATTCCCAAACACAAAGCTTATCAAAACTGACATTAGACACGGAAAATTTAAATATTGCCCTATTCAATCCATAGAGAAAAGGTTTCCACAAAGAAACATCATGGCCCTAATGGTTTCACTGGTGAATTCATCCATCCAAACATCCAAGGAAAACAAACAAACAAAACATGTGATATTTTGACCCCTAAAATATTCCAGAATATAGAGAAAAAGAGAATCATTATCATCTCATTTTATAGAATCAGACTAGCCTTGATCCCTACACCTGACAAGGACATTAGAGGAGGGAAAAATGGTAGGCCAGTATCGCTAATGAACACGAATGTAAAAATTTTTAAAAATTCACAAAAACAGGGGATCCCTGGGTGGCGCAGCAGTTTGGCGCCTGCCTTTGGCCCAGGGCGCAATCCTGGAGACCAGGGATCGAGTCCCACGTCGGGCTCCTGGTGCATGGAGCCTGCTTCTCCCTCTGCCTGTGTCTCTCTGCCTCTCTGCCTCTCTCTCTCTCTCTCTCTCTGTGACTATCATAAATAAATTAAAAAAAAATAAAAAAAATTTCACAAAAACAATCCAATAATATTGTAAAAGTATAATACATCATGACCAACTGGAGATGCTTCCAAAAATACAGATTGTTTCCAATGTTTGAAAATCAGTGTAATGAAATGAGAATTTCTCCATGTATATTAAGTATAGGATGTTGAACTAAATATATAAGAATATCAATTTTGTTGGACAAAAATATAACTGGTGAATTTTTTTTACCTTCTAAGATAATGAATTTCCATTTTTTTAAAAAGATTTTATTTATTTATTCATTCATGAGAGACAGAGAGAGAGAGAGGCAGAGACACAGGCAGAGGAAGAAGCAGGCTCCATGCAAGGAGCCCGACATGGGACTTGATCCCGGGTCTCCAGGATCACACCCTGGGCTGAAGGCAGTGCTAAACCGCTGGGCCACTGGGGCTGCCCTCCATTTTGTTTTTAAATAATTCTGATATATTTCCTTTAAAAATAAATATAACGTGTTATGGTAAAAATAGAAGTCAACCTACTTTCTGGTTTCTTATTCTAGATGCCATTAGGACTAAACACTGACTTTTTATCCATGCCTTGTATTATACTGGTGCTCTCTGGCCTCATTTCGAGTATAAAATCTTATTATTCATCTTTTATTGCTTTCAGTCTCTAATATTCACAGTCTTTTATGAGAAAGTCAATAAATTTTTCTAATATAAAATGTCTTAAGAAGGCCAATAAGTTAGATGTTAGAACAATAAAGAGGGGTTTTGAAGTACCTCAAGGCATATGTATTTTGTTCCTGTTTATAACAAAACACAATCTATGGCAGTTCAAAGAATGGAGTTCTCAGAGTATAGTCAGTTATCAGATGAATTTGAGTTTGTGGAGATGCTGGTCTTTTATTTAGTATCCTTCTTTGGATCATTTAACACTTGTAGACATTTTTACATTTATTTCCTCATTTTTATATAGAGGATAATAATAGAACACATCTTATAGTGATGTTGTGAATATTAAATAGATCACACACTTAGTAATACTATTATTGGCAGGGAAAAAACCCAGAGATCAGAAATCACATTTATCTAAGGTTCAGAAATGTATTTTGACATTTTAGTTACTTACTAATGAGTAGCAAACAGCCACTGAAACTGATACAAGGCAGTATAGGGCTATCACTCCTAACACTGTAAACTACTTTGCACGTAGAAACACAAAAGATAAGAGATAATGTGCTTTACAAAGCACTCAAATTACTACCAAGGACAGAGTTGCGAGACATATTTTGAAGTACATGATGGTAACCTTAAAGTGCTTTTTCTAACCTCTGAATGCTGTCCCCCTTAATTGCATTTACTGAGACTCCAGTTTTCCTTGGAAACAATCTTTCTCTTTAAATTCTACCCATGGATCACCTTGAGAGCCTCTTATCTCTGTCACATTTTCGTCTTCCTTATCTTCTCTTTCAAGCACTGAATGGAATCAATAAGAGAGTGTCACTTTCAAATAAGATGGATGCAAATCAAAGAAAAGGGAAAGGGTGACTTAAGTATTAAATTGACTGGTCTGTTAACTTGCAGCAGAATTTCACCATTCAGGATCCATCGATACCGATTCACAGGTAAAGCACCATCAAAGGCTTTGTCTGTGATGTCAAGCAGAGTTTACGTGGCTGCTTCTTGACAGCATAAGCATGTTCAGATCCCAAATAAAGGAAGGAAAAATCTCCAGTTCTCTGCATTTATAAGGTCATGCGGCAAAGCTTACTTCTAAGGAGGGAATGTGAGTGGTGGAAGAGCCAATCTTCCGAACTAGTTATTATGCCATGACGCCAAAGGATTTTCTAATTTCCACTGAAATTATTTCTGCCCATTAATGTTAATTACCAATAATTTTCAGACCCTGGCAGCTAGAACAGTTTTGCAGGCACATAAATTCAATAAATATGGTATGAGTAGAACTAATAAGTGGTAAGGTGGAGACCTAAAACCCCAGAGAAAAATAAGGCAAATGTGACTTGGGTTTGTATCGTGTCCTTAATTGAACCCTTCTTGATCTGTTGGACACATACGCCCACACTCAAAAGCCATTCCCATCTCTTCTCAAGAAAACTCCCTCTACTATGACAGTAACAAACCTTTCACAATATTGAGATAAAAGGGGTTTGGAGCACTCCTCTCCTTTTGTAATCTCTAGATGTTCACATATAAAATTCCCTTTACTAGCATGAGAGCACTCTAAGATTGTGTGGCACAGTGAAAAAAGCACAGTCTTCAGAGTTTCAAAGACTGGAGCCACCCAGGTCAGACATTTTAGCTGCAGGGTGGATTCAGGTTTTGTGGGATTAGAAGTCTGAACAATTTGGGAGTCCTAAGGAAAATAAGAATACAAAGTTACCGACTGAAAATTAGGTCTAAGAGCAAAGTTTTAAATAGAATGAGAAAACTGAATAGTCACAAATTGCAAATATTTTAAAAGAACAAATATAAAAGTATATGACCACATGAAAATGTCACCAGAACTTCTTCCCTCACTTGGGACTTTAGACGGTATCTGTGCAAGTAAAGAACTTTCCTCTCTTCAAAGTTAACTCTCCTCTAATTATCCGGATAAAGATGACCAGGTTATTTACTTTATTGATTCTGAATTAATGATTTGGGCCTAAAAGTTTGTAAGAAAAATCATTTTCTAAGTAATACATTTAGAAATTGTCCTGGGCAGTTCCCGTAGGTGCTCAATAAATGGCAAGTAATAATTAATATAATTACAATTTACATTCTTTTCTTTTAAAAGATTTTATTTATTTGAGAGAGAGAGAGAGAGAGAGAGAGCTTGCATAAGTGGGGGGAGGGGCAGAGGGATAAACAGACTCCCTGCTGTATGGGGAGCCTGGCTTGGGCCTCCATCCCAGGACCCTGATATCACAAGTGGAGCTGAAGTCAGATGCTTAACTGACTGAGCAACTCAGGTGCCCCTATAATTTACATTCTATTAAATACTGCTTACTGCAGTGACCAGTATATTTACCCAATACCTTGAGTAATATCCTTTATAATTTCTATTAAGGGACGCATAGTACATTTGACTGTCCAGTGGTGATGAAACAGTTTTGTGTGTTCTTTTAAAATATAATGCTAATCTATAGTGCAACATTTTATTAGAAAATACGGGTATGTTTTATAAAACATATCAAAATTAAAATAAAATATTTACTTTCATAAATATGAGGTCTGACATTCCATTTTATAGCAGCAATCAGCTAATAATTTAGGAAAAGGAGGAATTGGGACACTCGGGTGGCTCAGTGGTTAAGCATTTGCCTTTGGCTCAGGTCATGATCCCAGGGTCCTGGGATCAAGTCCCACACCAGGCTCCTTGCGGGGAGCCTGCTTCTCACTCTGTCTATGTCTCTGCCTCTCTGTGTCTTTCATGAGTAATTTTTTAAAAATCTTTTTAAAAAAATAGAAAAAGGAAGAATTAAAACATCTGAAATTTCATTACTGCTCACTGCATTAATTTTTTACCAATTTAATGCAAATATATTTAAAAGAAGTCAGAAAAACTAAAATGTCTTCTTGCATCCTGTAGAATCTAGAGAGTATCATCATGTTTGTTTGTTTGTTTTTAACAGGTTTTATATAAGTGTTAGCTATATGAAGTGGTATAGGTCTAGTCATTGAATGTGATGAGGAGGCAATCAGCTTTCTCAACAACTCTTTTCCAGTATTGCTTCAGCCTACATCACAAATATTTGAATTCTTTCTTATGCTCCTGCTTTCTTAAAAGTCATTATTAATCACATCTTTTCTATCAAAAGCTTAGCCTCCAAATAGGAACAGCAATCCTAAATACTAAAATCATATTACAAAGTAAAAAAAAAAAAAAAAAAAGGGACACCTGAGTGGCTCAGTGGTTGAGTCTGCCTTTGACTCAGGTCGTGATCCCGGAGTCCCAGGATCGAGTCCTACGCCGGGCTCCCCTTGAGGAGCCTGCTTAGCCCTCTGCCTATGTCCCTCATGAATAAAAGAATAAATAAAATCTTTTAAAAAAATAAAAAGTAAGGCAAGATAGAGAGAAAAGTATTTTTACTCTGTGGAGCAAATGCAGTGGTTGTAGATTATAGATAGCCACATTGCAATAAAGATACTCTTGAAAAAGAAGGTGCTCCTTTTGTACCCACAGTTAAAACATCAATAAATGTTAACGGTTAAACTGGAATTTTGTTATCATCTATATAACTGTATAGATATGTTACCATGAAAATATCAATGTGTAAAATTGAGAGTAATCTACAATAACTATTCTTGATAATTCCTTGTGACTTACTAACATCAACAGTAGTAAAGCATCTTCAGACCATCTTTTGATAAGACATGAAGTGTTGTAAACTACACTGCCCTCATGTAACACATGATCCCAGGCTAATGACAAGAGAAAAGTTGGGTAGAACACAATCTGAGAAGATTCTACAAAATTCCTGACAAGTATTCTGAAAATTGTCAAGGTCATCAACAAGGACACTTCAGAATCTAATAACCAAGAGAGTCCTAAGGAGATACGATTGCTAAATGTAATGAAATATTCTGAATGGGATCTTATAGCAAAAAAGATAGAAAAAAAATCTGAAAAAAGAATGGACTATAGTTAATAACAATGGGTCATCACTGGGTCACAATTGTAATAATGGGTTGTTATTATATGATATCATAATGAGATAATAACCTGATCTGGGCTGTTTGTAAAATCCACTATCTTTTTGTAAATTTTCTATAAATCTAACAGTACTTTTAAATAAAAAAATGTATTTAACAACCACAAAAAGCAACCTTGAAAACAATAGGAAAGGAACTGCTCAACTGCTTTATAAAAATACTTAGAAAAAAATTCCCGGTCTATACATTAAAAGCATATGAGTTAGGAAAAAACAACACACACAATTTCAATAATAGCTAAACCAAAGCACACTCTTCTAGAGTTAGAAGAGAATTCAGAGACCACTGAGCTCAAATGCTTTACTGTGAGGGCACTGAAAGCAGAACATTGAAGCGCTATTTCCAAGGTCAAGCTGGGAGTCATGATAATGAGCTGGGCCAAGAAATACAGGTCTCTGAAGCTGGTGCAGTGCTCTTACTTTTCCTGTAAGAAATGGAAGTTTTATGGTTTTCAACCTCACAATTTATCAGCATAATTAAACAAGAGTAAGTGAATCAAGCAAATAGTGAACATTTATAAGCCACAAGTAGGGGTTAAAGGGCCTGCCCTCAAAAGACTCAGAATTTCATGGAATCAGTAAAATTAAGTCCTAAAATAGAGGTGAGACTGGAGCAAAGTGGAAACGTAGAGCAGGACGCATTGTAATCTAGCCTTCTATCTTGAAAGGTTTGAAATTATTTCGTTAAGTTAAACGGACTTATTTGAAGTCAAATAATGAGCCTGGGCATTACTGATTATTATGTACATAGTATAAGTATGTAGATATTGCCCAATGTACCGAATTCTTTACCTAATTAAACTCAACTTTCAAAAAAGGGGTTGGAATAGTATTTTTAGATGAAAGGCTGCTAGCTATGTCCACAGCAGAGCTCTCATCATTTTGCCTGGAGTCACAGTTTGACATTTTCCCCAGTTGAGCTATTTAGCACTTAATATTTCTATTTCCCTAACCCATATACCATTATGTATATAAAGAATGTCTGCTACAGAAATGTTTCACCTGCAATGTGAAAGGGCAGAATAAAATATGAATTCATTTATTTATAACTTAAATAATTAATTTTGCAGCTAATATGCATTTTCTCTCCTACTTCACCAGAGGAGAGAAAAAAATCTACCAGTCACCTCCAACAAGAAATATTTATTATAAAAGAAATATCACACTTAAAAATATAGTTTCTGAAAATCAGTATTTTAAGTCATTAATTTAAGGCATTTTTTTACTTTCAGTTACTATACCATGTGCAGAGATACAAAGAATAAAATGCTTTGCCTGTCCTTGATTAATTCAGTAACGAGCTCTGTTACTGGGACTGGTTACTTTAAAACCCTTAACAAAAATAAATAAATAAAAAATAAAACCCCTAGCAAATGGAAGAATGCTATAATTTAAGAAATACACAAAGTACCAAGTGACCCCAGATAAAGACATGACCAACACAGTTTAGGAAATTAGAGAAAGCTCAAAAACCACCTGATTTTATGATTTTACTTTCCCTAATTCTAGATAAATGACTGATTCTTAAAAAAGTAAAACTTTGGTTTTTAAAAAGTCTTACATATGGAGGTTTTATGAACATAGATTAATATGAATTAATTATTAACAAGTTAATTAATAATTAATGTAAATAAGTGGGTCATAACCAGAATCTAATGATCTGGCTTCAAAGACACAATGCCTTTAAATTTATTTATTATCATCATAGGTCCACAGAAATTAGGGAAGAGACATTGTCTCATCCGACAAATGTAATCTTCCATTTGAGGGTCCATTGCCCCTAAAGATTTTCAAATCCCTGTGACTGCACTGGAAACCTATGAGCCATTTTCATTCCCAGTCACAACTCTCTCAAACTTTTCATGTCTCAGTAGGCTTATGTTTGCATTTGCATATGTGTGTGTTTGTGTGAAACTGCATGTGTTACGAATGTCAACAACATAAATTGCTATGTGTGATATTCAACGGACACGAAAAAATTTAAAAAACAAAACAGAGAAAGGAAGAAAGCACCCTAAGCAGAGCAAACAACCTAAACCAGAGGCAAACAGCAAAAAATCCTTGGATTAATATGTTGCTGAAGAGTCCAATTTAGCTACAATGTAAGATACAGGGAGTAGGACATAGACTGGAAGTCTAGTTTTCATCTACAGAGCCCTGAAGGCTGGGGTAAGGAATTTATACTTGAAGCTTCAGGCTCTGTGAAACAAACAGAGAGCCATTACTACACAGAAATCTTCAATGAGTAGACAGAGGCCAAAAGCTTAAGGCCCTGTGGCTGTAGAACTGGAAGGAAGACAGATGATCCAGGCATTCAGCAGGGTACAATCTGGGCTCTCAATTCTTAATTTTCATAAATCTAAAGATGGCAAATATTTATATTCAAGAGTTTGCCTTAGGGTCCTGCGAGGCACCTAAACAAACTGATAAACAAATTCAATCTGGGTCAGCGGGTGAAAATAAGATGATATACTCTGTATTAGCATATAGTTGGCCATAAACTGACTTTGAAAAGAGATGATGGCTAAAATGCACATTTCCAGAATTCTGAGAGTTTAATAAAATGATCCATTGGGGTCTCATAACAAAGCACTGTAGACAGTATTAACTTATTTAGCAAAAAAAAGCATGGGGCATTATATGCTTCAAAGTCCTTGGTACAAATCCATTATTCCCAGAGATTTGATCCCATCATTTGAAGATACTCCCAGAGTATCCTAAGAAAATTGAGTCCCGATACTCAAATTACCCCACAAATATCTCTGTCTCCTTAGTGCTGTGACAGCTAGCAAATACCTTTTGCTAAATGCTCACATTTTCTTAAAAGACTGGCAGCACAGCAACTGGTCTTAGATGGTGAGACTCCCCGACTTCTATAAAATAATGCTATTCTGCATAAGATTTAACAAGTTCAATGATGTTTCAAGTTTGAAGTTTCAAGAAGTTTTCATGTGTGCAATCCTGGAGACTAATAGCAGGTAATGAAGAGCCCTCCTGTCATGTCTGTGGAATATCTGAAGGCTACAAAGGAACATTAATAGACCTTAGATGGTAAACAGTGGGAAGGGAAAGCAGCAAATGCTTTTACTTGCTTTTCTGATGCTCCCAGCATTAGTGAAATCAATCTTCAAAATGAGAGGGAAACTTAATGGCCAGCCCCTTTGATAGCCTCTGGTTGTGCCTCTGGCTTTGCATGGTTTTATTTATAAGACATTACAAAAAACTCCTAGGATAAAGCAGTTTACTTTTTAGTTCCAGATGTGATTCAGAGCTATAAATTGCTTATTAGTAATAATCAAATACCTCATTATTTAAATTGTAGAAACAACAGTAAAACGATTTTATATGCATAAAGTCTGTAAGACATTCCTCTTGCTGAGAAACATCCTATAGAGGTAGCCTTGTGTTCATTTATTATTCATCATAATTTGCAGTTTGCTGAATTGCTGCGAAGCCCATTTACAGCTTTACACACCCTTTTAAAAGATGACCACATAAAATCTTTGTTGTTGTTTTTATTTCCTAAATTGCGACACTTAGCTTTATTTGTAGTTGGATGATGAGAAAGATACAATGCATATAATGTATTACAAAGCAGATTTACAGAAGATTCAATTAAGAAAGCACTTTGGGATAAAGAACAAACTGAGGACTGACAGAGGAAGGTGGGTGGGGGATGGGCTAGATGGGTGATGGGTACTAGGAGGGCACTTGTTATGATGAGCACTGGGTGTTGTATGTAAGTGATGAATCATTGAATTCTACTCCTGAAACCAATATTGCACGGTATGTCAACTAACTAGAATTTTTAAGAAAGATTTATTTACTTATTTTAGAGAGAAAGAGTGAGTGAGCACTCTCTCATACGTGCAAGTGAGGGGAGGGGCAAAGGGAGAGGGAGAAATCCTCAAGGGGACTCCCTGCTGAGCACAGAGCACCACAGGGCACTTGATCCCAGGATCCTGAGATCATGACCTGAGCCAAAATCAAGAGTTGGATGCTCAACTACTGAGCCACCCAGGTGCCCAAACTAACCAGAATTTAAATAAAAAATTTAAAAAGAAAAAAAAGGATGTACTTTGGGTTATCATGAAATCTTACTAGGACAATGAAACACAATTTACACATTTCATCTGTAATACATGTAATCCAAAGAAGGATGATTAAATTTTTCATTGTAATTTCAATTTTCTCATTCTGTGGTTGTCTATTTATGGGATTCCTGCAGGACTAAGAGAGTTTATAATCAGTAGTGTATTGAGAGTCTGATGATTAAGATTTTAAGAAAATCTTAAGTAAAAAGTAAATACTCTTTTTACTGTTCTTTTTCTTCACTCTCTTAGCTTCATTCCTTTTTCCCTCACTTTTTAAAATAAAATAATGCCAATTATTATGAAGAATGGAATTCAGGACAATTTGGGACATTTTAACTCCTAACTTTTACAAACTTATTATTAGCACCTATAAAATATTCCAGAACTTCTGGAATACTTGATATAACAACTGTGAAGGTTTGCTCATTTCCTGGCTGTATTTTTAATGAGAGAATCATTATACTTCCTCCTTTTTTTTCTCCCAGATATTCCCATGGGAGAAACATTAAAATCCTTAAAAGGTTTTTTGGGTTTTTTTTGCAAACTCAGGATGTAATTTCTGATTCTTCTTTTTGCTTAAAATATTATTTTCGTTCTTGCTGTTTCCCATCAGAGGATAGCTAGTACAACTGCTTCTATTTAAAATTTACTATATTAAAATTTTTTTTGGTCAATCTGATATCTAGCCATAAAATACACATTTCACTTTATTATTAAAATTCCCTTATTGGATTATGTTCTATCTTAGATTAATATTAAGATTTTAATACTAAAGTTATGGATCATTCTATTGTTCTTCCAGTTGAACACATTTTGCAAATTTACATTTATATTATATGACATCTCCAAGGGCATAAATGTTAAATCTTTATTAGCAATATATAATAACAACCATCTCTGTCTCACTTTTAATTTTTGCCAACAATTTTGATTTAATAGTGCCACATATTTACTTCTGGGGGGACAGTTAAATTTCTTTATAAACAAGAAGTCATTATATACATCATTGCGTGGAGCCATGTAGGAGCCTGAGGCAAGAGGAAATATGCAAACTCTGGCTTTAATGGAAGCAAACTCATCCATCTTTCTTTTTTTCAAACTCTACTTCTTTGCTTATCACATTTTAAACTGAGAAAACTGCCATACTTGACAATTTCTCTTGATCGAGAGACAATCTAAAACAATTTTAATTAGGTTCAGTCACATCAAAATTATAATAATATGTTTTGTACCAAATATTTAGCATAAAATATCATTTAAACATCTGTCAATTATAATATTCTGAAAAAATTACCCATTAAAAATACATAAAAACATGTATCTAGAGGTATACATTTTTCCTTTTCCCTCAGTTTCTTTTATGGTACAGCAGGGTAGTATTGCTTATTTAAAATTTTTTATATTTTGATCATGATAAATTTTTGCATTATTTTTATTTCAAAATTTTAAATATTACATTAAAATGTTATTACCTTCATTACTAATATTACATTAAAATATTATTACTTTGATTACTGAGGGGTTTGTTGGCAGCCTCATCTAAATTCTGCACTGTCTTGCTTGCCTCACCCTAATTCTAGTCTGATATATAACAAAATCACCAGGTGTGAAAAAAATGTGCACTAAAATACTCAAATAATCTCAAAAAATTAAATGTTACTCAAATTATACTCAAAAAATACTCAAATACTCAAAAAATACTCAAAAAATACTCAAAAAATCTATTTTGCTAATAAGCAGAGGACTTTGTACATTTAATTTCAAAATTATTTGGGTCGCAATAAGCAGGAATGACTATCCTACTGTGGGAATACCGGTTTATGGCTTCAGTGATCTATGGATTGATTCTCAGGGGTAAGAAATATGAAATACACGTAGAGCTTAAAATCACAAATTTGTGGCAGATATTTTTTTTAAAGATTTATTTATTTTAGAGAGAGAGGGAGTGTGTGCATGTGTGTGTGAGTGGGAGTAGAGGCAGAGGGCAAGGGAGAGAGAGAATCTCAAGCAGACTCCCCACTGAGCACAGAGCCTCATGGGAGACCCCAAGACTATGACTTGAGCCAAAATCAAGAGTGGGTCACTCAACTTACTGAGCCACCCAGGCACCCCTAAGTCCAAGATTCTTAAAACATTCTTGTCAGTAAAAACAAAATGAAACAAACAAACTAAAAAAAAAAATTTACTGAAGCAGAATATCTTCTGTTCATTACTGAAAGGGGAACAACAAGATTGGGTTTTATTATGAAGATCAGAAGAGCTACCTACACTTACAAGTATCTTCTTCATTTCAACTTTTACAGTAACACTATTTGAGACTATTTCTATCATCTCCAAGGAATATTTTGGCAGACAAAGAAAAGTAGAATGCCAGTGACAAGCCAGAAAGTAATTCAAACATTCATATCCCACAGATGGTCATAGTGGGTGTCAATCCTGCCAAGCCCTGTGCTAGCAGCCAATGAATCTGACCAGTGTCTTCCTGTGGCTCTAGGCAGACCTTCTCAACTCTGCTGTGAGTTGGAATCATCTGGGAAACTTGTTAACAATACTGATACTTGGGACTTACCCAAAGCCAATTACTGGAAATCTCCTGGAGCCCAAGCACCAGTACTGTTTAAAAGCTCCCCAGATATTTTAAAGTGCAGCCTGCACTGAAACTCACTGGCTTACAGTCTAATAGAGAGAAGACCGGTATTGCATACAAATGTCCACCCCGATCCTCAAAGTGAGATGATGCCACGGGAGAACAAAAGGATGCTGTTTTAGAGAAGAAGAAAAACTGCCTACACGGGATATACACAGACCTTCTTGAGAGGTAAAAAATCAAAGAGAGATTGAAATCATGAGGCACCAGCCACAGAAGGGGCAAGAATAGGACATTTCAGGCAGAAAAGAAAATCATGAGCAATGTTTAAATAGGAAAAGAAGGATTGAGCTGAGTGTGCAGGACTGCAGAGCAACAGGGGGTGAGTGGAGGAGGAGAGTGATCAGGAAATAATAGTTTTGGGTACCTGCCCTTCATCGAGCCCAGTACTCTGCACTCACCTTGCATTATCCCAGTTAATTCACATATCAATCCTTTAAGATTTGCCAAAAGGTAAGTAAAGTGTAATGGTTCAAACTATAATGAAAGATATAATAAAGATAGACTTCATTGAAATTCATGGTAGATAGAATGTAAAGGTGATTTTTTTAAGTGAGTTCCCTCCCCTTTCTCCTTCATTTGTTTTCTCAAGTGCGAATAAACTTTTGTAGGCTTTCCTTCTTTTTAGAGTTAAAATGTGACTAAGAATTACTAAATTTTATATAATATAGTGAAAACACTTAAGAAACGATCATGTAAGCTGTGGCCATGATAGGGCTATGTCATAAAAGATTAAGCTACAGAGTCTGAACTAGGGAATTCTTTATTTGACAAACTATCTGCCCAGCAATTATGACCAAATTGGTTAAAGCTGCTAAAATGGTAACTATTATGTCAGGTCAAAGCACTTGCTGGTTCGATGACGGCCTTGATATCACAGTGTGCAATAAAATGCTTTTCTCTTCACTGTCATTTTCCCTAATTTGATTGCAATAAAGAAGTAACTTTTACTGGAACAGGGTTCTGACTTTGTACAACCAACAGTGTAGAGAGTAGATGTGACTTCTGTGACCTTGGCCTTGTCATATCATATTGAGAAAGGGTTTTTGAGAAGTTTTTTGAAAGAGTCCATACTCCTTTTTGGTCAACTGAAAATAAAATCTTTTGGTTTTTCTTTTTTCCCCCCCTTTTATCAAACCAAGTAAATGAGGTTATCCTCTTAAGAGCCATAGGTTAATGTCACAGGCCATCTCTGGTCCTGCTTCTATGGTCACATTACTTTAGAAAATGGAAATGTCATTCCCAGGTGCCATTCTCCTTCAGGCAAAAAGGTTAACCCACAATTTTGAAAAATATAAGAGGTCAGGCCTTTAGAAATCAATAGTAAATGGAGTGAAGACAGCTTTTTATGTATGGAATCTACTCCAATTAAGAAAGCTCTCACCCATTTGGAATGAATAAAGAAGAAAAGGTTAGCTTTGGACAAAGATCACTAAGCATCCATCCCTGCCAAGCTGGGCTCCAGAGATTTGTGTCTGCCTGCACTACATTCAGAGCTTAGGCTGTTACTAAAATGCTGCCAAATTATAAATTTCATTTTGTTTCAAGGAATATTAGGAGACTTGTTTATAAGCTCACATCAGATAAAGAATTCATGTTAAATATCACATATGAACTTAAATAGTCAACATTACTCTATATTCTTCTTAGAATGGAGAAAACAACATTCCACATTCTTGTGAAATTCTTAGAGATTTAAATATTTCTTTAGCTTCTGTTTCAAAGGATAAATTGCTTTTCTGTTATAATTGATTACTATATATTTTTCTACCTGACTCTTCAGGGTCCAAAAAGAAGCCAAACTTTGTATACAAGAAGCAGCACACGTATTGACTTTGGTTCAGAATGTGGGAAGTGGCCCTATATTATGAAAATGTTTGCTTTTTCTCAAAATAAAATTTGTATGACAGATTGACAATATATGGAAAGTAAAAATATACTGTAATTCAGGCATGAAGTTAGTCCTCATAGTGACAAAGACATACATATCAGTGATCTCTCTTTTTCTCAAACTATATTTCCTGAAACCTAGTCTGACTGGTAGCAACAATTTATTTCACTGGCTTTCTGGTATTTTATTTCCAATCATGAAATCTGTGCCAAGCCTGGTGTTTGTGCTTTCTCTTCAGCTCTATTATTTAAGCAAGTGGCCCCCGCATTTCAGGAGATGGAAGTTTTTAAAACAAATTTGTTTCCTTGAGGACTCTTGCTCCATGGTAAGTATGCTGACTCATGCTAGCAGTCCTTTTGGAGGAGATTCATAATCTGAAAGCTAATTTATGCCCCTCCCTAAATAACTTATGCTTTCTCAAATCTTCTTCTTGGGGAAAACAAGCTAACAATTTCATTACAAGAATCTCTTTTAAAAAATATTAATGGACTTAAATTATATACATATTTGTGCTGATACTTCTAAACTTACTTTGCTGAAATACATCCTTTTAAAATGTTAGTTGAAGGGTGCATAGATGGCTCACTCAGTTAAATGTCTGACTTTGATTTCAGCTCAGGTCATGATCTCAGGGTCCAGGGATAAAGCCCTGCATGGCAGCGAGGTTCCCTACTCAGCAGGGAGTCTGCTTGTCTCCCTCTGCCCCTTCCAACATCCCCCTCACTTACGTATGCATGCGTATGTTTCCTCTCTCTCATCAAGATAAATAAATAAATAAATAAATAAATTCGACAATTCCGTCGAATTTTTGGAAGAAATATAGGAAGGGACCTGATTTACATATAAATGAAAATGTTTATAATGTGTTAGGTATTATCTTTTAAGGTTTGGTGTGAATGTAATTGCAAACAAAGGAAATAATTCACATGCATGCATAAATAAAATTTACTTAACATATTTCTTGAACCTGGTAGGTCCAGGACTAGGGGTAGGCATTGAGGATACAATGATCAGCAAACAGCATGATTGTCATGGCCCTCAAAGAACTCACAAAGAGGGAAACAGATATTAATCAAATACTTCCAGTTAAATGCATGGAAAAAAACTGCAACTGCAACAAATACTATCAACAAGAGGTATATGGTACTACCAAATAGTGGAACAGAGGTATTTCACCTGGTCCAGAGGGGTTCAGTGGAAGCTTCCTCACAGAATGAGAGGGTGAGCTTCTATAAAGACTGAAGAGAGAAAAACTTGGCAAAAAGCTACATTTCCATCAATTACAGTTGCCTCTGAAACCCTTCCAAAGGTTTCAGATTTTCTACAAGTCCTTTTGCAAGAGTGATTTACAAATGTTATAATTAATTACATATAACATTACACATGAAAACCAACAATAGGGCAACCCGGGTGGCTCAGCGGTTTAGCGCCGCCTTCAGCCCAGGGCGTGATCCTGGAGACCCAGGATCGAGTCCCATGTCCAGCTCCCTGCATGGAGCCTGCTTCTCCCTCTGTCTGTGTCTCCGCCTCTCTCTCTCTCTCTCTCTGTGTGTGTGTGTGTGTGTGTGTGTCTCTCATGAATAAATAAATAAAATCCTAAAAAAAAAAAAGGCAACCTTTAAAAAAAAAAAGAAAACCAACAATAGCAAAATATTCAGATAGATAAATAGATAAATAGGTTTGATTTCTCACTTTATTTACACTGAATGATTTAGGTAATTTTGGTGGCTTTTAAATTCTGGATATGAGTGAACGTTTGGGCATAAATGATATTAAGAGAGAAAACATTCATGTTGCTCTGAAACTTAGCTGCATACTATAAAACAGGAAATACTATTCTCATGAAATGACATTTATCATTAATAATAATAAATAATAATTAAGGGGCACCTGGGTGGCTCAGTGGTTAAGTATCTGCCTTTGGCTCAGGTCATGATCCGAGGGTCCTGGGATCGAGTCCCACACCGGGCTCCCTGCCTGGAGCCTACTTCTCCCTCTGCCTATGTCTCTGCCTCTCTCTCTCTCTCTCTCTGTGTGTGTGTGTGTGTCTCTCATCAATCAATAAATAAACTCTTAAAAAAGATATAATAATTAAAAAATAACTGAATTTTTGAAAATCACACATGGCTACAGTAATATTCTACCAATCAGCAGTCAGAAAAACTCAAAAATTTATGCTAATAAAGCCCAGTCACAGAGAAGTCTCATGTTTGATTAAGTCACGAGTGTCAAGTAGAGTAACATGTTAGGCTATGAGAGACTGGTTGGGTAGGGCAAAAATAAATCCAAAGGTTCTAGCTCAACAGAACCTGATGGGATCAAAAATAACAACCAAGATCTGTGGAAGTAAAAAAGTGTTAATAGAGATGATAGTTACAAGGGATATCTGGGTGGCTCAGTGGTTGAGCATCTATCTGCCTTTGGCTCAGGGTGTGATCCTGGAGTCCTGGGATAGAGTCCCACATCAGGCTCCCTGCATGGAGCCTGCTTCTCCTCCCTCTGCTTATGTCTCTGCCTCTCTCTCTCTATGTCTCTTCTGAATAAATAAATAAAATCTTTTAAAAAAATAAAAGAAATGATAGTTACAAAATTTGAACTCTGAAAACAAAGTAATGCTTGGATCAAGCATAATTATAGACCTAGTGTAATGGCTTCATACATTTCTAACTGAAGCGTGTGCTTACAGTGATTTTGATATCTAAATAAGAAGCTAATAATTTATGTAAATGGAATGGATAAAATGATGAGTCTTTATAGTTAAATGAAGAGTGTATTATTTCAAGAGCAATTCTGTGTTATCTCCTATGAGAAAATAGGACAGCTTTATTCTAGGCCATTGGTTTTAACACTGCTGTTTGGTTTTAGACACCGATTATTTCTTTTAGAGGCTAAACTATTAGGCAGGTACTCAAGATACATAACAAAGAAAACGTAAAGCTGGACTGGTTTGAAGAGGATTAGGACATGGGCATCAGCTAGCTCCATCCCACTCTCCTCCCACCTATGCCCTGCACCTAAATACCTCAAGAATTCTTACAAAAATAGTTTAAAAATCACTGCCTTAAATAAATTTAAAGACAACCACGTGGGGCACCTGAGTGGCTCAATAGGTTAAGTTGCCAACTCTTGATTTTGGCTCAGGTCAGGATCTCCTGTCCTGGAATGGAGCTCTGTATTGGGTTCCACAGTCATGAGGTACTGCTTGAGATTTGTGCTTTCCTTTTCCTTTTGCCCCTCCCCCTACTTGTACACTTACAGGTTCTCTGTCTTTCTCTCTCAAAGAAATAAATAAAATAAAATCTTAAAAAAAATAGTAAAGACAACTTTCCTTAAAATAACAAGAGTGTTTTAGGGAATGTTCTTAATGTAAACATTTAAACATATGAAATGTGAACTATGGAACTAATTTTTCTATATGAATTTCCAGACATAAATACTGAACTTTGCAAATAAAGGATATGGTAAGATGTCTAATATCTTTCCAGAAATAATATTATACCTTAAACAATAATTTAAGCCCAATTGTTGAAATGCTTCAGGAGAAGATTCTATGATCATGTCTATGCAATCCCTCACACCACACACTGATAGCCCATAAGCTTCTGTTTGTATCACTTCCTCAGATACTAACTTATACTTTGTAACTGAAGGGAATCTTAAACTAATATAATTTTTCTAAGAAAATATGCTATTGTAATATTACATGTACTCCTGATAATTCTTGGCCTCTCTGCTTAAGCCTAAACCAGTGAACTTTCAAGACAATAAACCTGTCAAAGTTTGTAAGAAACACTTTAAGGACAACTTAAAATAAGAAAACAGAAATGTACTTTATGTAGATAGACATTTAAATTTTCCATATAAGAAACATTTCTTATCAAGGATATATTCAGTTCTGAAAATGGCGTAATCTTGAAGATAAGGGACTATTTTAATTTAGTAAATTTATTAATGTAGAGTGCTATCAAAAACAAGTATACTGTTTGATGGTGCAAAGAATACATTTATATATTAACTAGATGGATCATTAGAATTCAGTAAAGCTAGTAATAATATATATTGTCCACATACTATAATTTTGAAATAAAATCAAAGTTTAAAGTAATATGCTCAAAGCTAGTTGGCTAGAAAGTGATTGAGGTGAGACTAACATTTAGTCATGAGTTCAAAATGAGTGCTGCTGGAGTTACCTACTCAGCATACTAAAGGTTGGGCAGCCTGGGTGGTTCAGCGGTTTAGCGCCGCCTTCAGCCCAGGGCCTGATCCTGGGGTCCAGGGATCGAGTCCCAACCATCGGGCTTCCTGCGTGGAGCCTGCTTCTCCCTCTGCCTGTGTCTCTGCCTCTCTCTCTGTGTGTCTCTCATGAATGGATAAATAAATTCTTAAAAAAAAAAGTTAAAATACTGAAGGTTAACCATAATTAGACACCATTTTGTTTCCAAAATAAAAGAATAATAGCTTTGGTATGGACTACCTTTATTTCATCTTGGGTTTCTATTCATCTTGAAAACAAAGACAGAATTACATTACAGGGTTCCTGTTGGAGGAAACTAGAAAATATATATGCACAGAATCTGGCATGTGTCAGGTTCATGTACCATGATATATGATAGTTGTTGTATAGTTTGCATTATTGTTATTACATGCTTATTTATCTTAAAAAATCTGCAATACACAAGAATTGCAACTAATTAAGACACCTCTATTTTACTTCTCTCATGAAAGTTTAATAAATATTTTTATAGTAATTTATTTCATAAAACTCAGGATAATACTTTCACTTCTTACTTTTTTCAACATCTAAATACATCTAAGTAATTCAGGTTATAAGAGTACTCACAGAAGTTTTCCATTTGAGATTTTAAAATGTACAGACATATAAAATTATAAATGAGTATACCTAGGGAATTTTGCCACTCTTAACTACTTGCTTCATCATTCACTCTTGCTATCATTTCATTCCATTGCACCTCTCAGCTATCTTTCTAAACCTGACTCCAGTTGATGAGTGACTGTGTATTTTGGACTTTTGCAGTGTCACTGTTGGTATATCAATAATCACTGTTTGCCTCCACACATTTCAAGCAAGGGCAAAAGTAGACCAACTCTATGCTCTTCCCAGGCCATGAGAAACCACAGTCAGATCAATATCTGTTGGAGAAGAACAGGATTCAGAAACAGTATCCAATATTTTTATGCCTATTCCCTGGCATCTTCCAAAATCCAAGCTCTATTCTATCTCCACTGCAGTTTTCCAGTTAAACTGAGAGTATTCAGACATAGGGTAAAGTACCAATGCAAGGGCTTAAATGACAGATGTTGCCTCACAGAGGAATTAGCTGACTATCATCCCACCAACTGAAAAGGAGCTAGTGAAGCTTTCATAATTTCGAGGGATTGCTCATCACACTACTCTTGAAGTTTGTTATATATAGTTCATAGCAATAAATATAAAGAGACAAATGGGTTTCTGTTTTAGTAATGTTTCTCTGAACATAGCCACAATATTTGAATTGAAATATATACTTCCCATTCCTTTTTTTTGACTTAAAGTATTAACCTATTACACTCAATTTCTTAGAAATAGAATTTGATTTGTATCTATACCAAAAGAGTGGGGATTCAAAGTCTAATTCTGATGGACTATTCCACAAAAATGTTAGCATAACAATTACAAACTGCAATGATGTGATGAGTTCTAGAATATAAATCTAATGTAAAGAATTGAATATTAACTTGCTGCATACCAGAATCCTTACCTAGACTGTATCATTTAATTTTAGTAATAACTCTGTGGTCAATTTTTATCATTCATATTTTATGGACGAGGAAACCAAGACTCACTCAGTGAGGTCAATAAATTTCTATGATCACATGGGTAGCATCTGGATGAAATGATACTAAATTGGGTATATCCGACTTTAAAGTTCACATATTTCTCATCACAGAATTAGGTCTTCCTGTTCATCTCTCACTGATTACAATATACCTCAATAAAGGAAAGTATAAGCAAAAGAGAGAAAATACAAGAACAGTCAGAAAAATGAAGTCTCAGTATGAAAATCTACGGACATTTAACCTATAGTTAATAACTTAGTTATTAATTCATTTATTCAATTAACATTTAATGAGTGTCAAATTGGAGTCAGTTTCTGGGCTAGTTGCTAAGGATCCAGAAAATTATTAAGATATAATCTGTATGCTCAAAAGCCTACTTGGTATTAAAGGGAGAGGAAAAAACAAATACTGATTTCCATGCAATGTCCGTTACATGCATAAGGTGCTATGGAAAGACAAAATTGAGGACCTCCTCTGTTTCAAATGGAGTGGAGCAGAACAGCCTAACCAAGGAGGCATTAACTGAACTCCTATTACAGGACCCTAGAGAGTTAACTTGCCAGATGAGGTGGAAAAGGATGTTAGGCAAGCAGTTAATTGATAGATAATATGGAAAACTGGGGATCCCTGGGTGGTTCAGCGGTTTAGCACCTGCCTCTGGCCCGGGGCATGATCCTGGAGTCCCAGGATCAAGTCCCACATCGGCTCCTTGCATGGGGCCTGCTTCTCCCTCTACCTGTGTCTCTGCCTCTCTCTCTCTCTCTCTCTCTCTCTCTCTTTCTCAAATAAATGTATAAAATCTTTTAAAAAAAAAAAGGAAAACTAAATGTTGCTGTGACATGTATGTTAGGATATAGTACAGTAGTAAATGATGCTGGAAAGTGCACGGAAACAGATTCTGAAGGACAAGCTAAATAGTTTGGACTTCATCTTGAATATGGTGGCAAAATCAATGACACTTTAAAAATTAGGGGGAAAATCAGAAAAATGGACATTTTGGAGAGACCTTATAGCAGCAGTGTGAAGATTAGATTGAAGGTGAGCATGATATAGGACAAAGGGATTTGGGGGCTATGGCAGTGGTCCCCAATAAATGATAATGGAAGAATGAAATAAGTTTCAGTGTAGCTATGATACTTGCTGAAAGGATATAAGGTATAAAGTAGTACAAGGAGTTTGGGAAGACTCGATTTCTAGACTGAGTCATTTGATGAATGTTGAGACCAGTTACTAAGCTAGGGAATACAGAAGAACCCGGTTTGGTGGGGGAAATTATGAGTTTAACTTCCATTCAGACATGCTGTGTTTTAATCTCTCTGTAGGACAAAGATCTAGTTAGACATCTTCAGTAGGCAATTTGAAACAATGAATTGGCAACAGAATGACAAATCCATAAATGAAGGTAACCCTGCCAAAATATATTATTTTAAAAATTTGCTAAAAGAAAAAAATTAGATTTCTTTTTTTTTTTTTTTTTTTAAGATTTACTTATTTTGGAGAGAGAGAAAGAGCATGTGCACAAGCATGTGGAGGGGGAGACAGAGGGAGAGAATCTCCAAGTGGGCTCCATGCTCAGCAGGGATAAAAATTAGGGGGGAAACCAGGAAAATGGATATTTTAGAGACACCTTATAGCGGCAGTGTGAAGGGCTCGACCTCAGGACCCATGATATCACAACCTGAACCAAAACCAAGAGTCAGATGCTTAACTGACTGAGCCACCCAAGTGCCCCTAGATTTCTTATGTTAGCTCTTTAAGCATATTTAAGACAAACAGCTGTAATATTCAAGAAAGTAAATTTTAATTCAGTATAAGGAAGAACTTCAAAAACATGTTCTAAAACATAAAGAAGCTACCTCAGGAGGGAAAATCTGGGTAATGCTCAAAGAGAGGGAAGAAAGAACTATTATGAATGTCAAACAGGGAGTTCTGGCATCCTGCAGATCAAGGTTTGGAAACTCCTATATCTACCGACACCAGGCAAGTAGCACAAATAATTGAAGAGAATCAGCAGTAGTTTAACATGGACAGCATGTGTCCTATCTATAATGGAACTTGAATTCTGCTCTGATTACAGCCACAAGAGAAAATGGACACACCACTCTAGTTCTGATCAGAAGTTCAAGAAAACTAGAAACAAGAATTTTGTGGGAAATATCAAGCTTTTAAACACTGGTGATGAATTCATTATCTCTGAATGTGGTGAGGCCAAAACTGTCTTCTCTGCGGATTTAATAATGGATTCAGACATTTCCTACTGCGAGAGTTAGGGTTCTCTCAACTTAAGATCTGTAAATAAATACTGTACTTCTCAGCGTTTTAATATATCATAGCTTAAAGTTTCCCTATATTTTTACCTAACTATATTATATGCGATTGACCAACCTATCTTTTGCAATGAATCTTCCAAAATCTTCCTGTATTGCATTCTCTATACTTGGAATAACCTCCCCACTCTGCTCAGACTGCCGACTGTCCGTTAACTTTTTAAGGCCCAATTCATGCCCAGAAGTTTTCACAGATGACCTCAGGAAGAACAGAATTTTCATTTTTCTTAAATCAGCTGACAATTATTTTTCTATGCTTGCTCCATGTGGCCATATATTTTAATTACAAACTCCCTGAGGGTAGTGATGACTTATGTGATTTTATATCTTATGTGGTATTCTGCATAAATTTAATGGTTAGTAAATATTTCTTTCATGAACATCAAGGCAAATCTTGAGACATTATATAGCAAGATAAACATCTTATGTCAAGCCTCAAGCAAAGGACATGTACAATTCCTGTTCTTCAGGTGTTTATTGAACTCTCAATGATAATAATAATCATTGCTATCGATCCTTTACTGTTTACAAATGTCTTTCAAATGTCTTCTCATTAACCTTTGCAAGAACTCTTCAAGATGAGAGTGGAAGCTATTGTGATTAATCTCCCATTAGTTAAAGATTTCTGTGTAGAAAACACAGGAATCTATACAGTAAGAAGACTAAACTGAAGGTCACCTAGTTTCCATACTTAGGTGCCTTCCTAGGAGTTGAAATAACAAAGTTCCTCCACTTAAAAATCACACCAATCCAATACATGTAATAGGCACTGCATACTGACATCTTTTAGTAAACTACGGAGTCTCTGATAACTGGTGTTGCATCTATATACTAATTGTACAACTGCCCCCAGTTGATCTGGAAGCTATGAACTGTTTTTACTACATAATTATCACAATCATTAGCCTTTGATGGACTCTGACATTTAATATTTAGGTCCAGTGGCATGTCTGATTCCACTTAACTTTTCTTTTTCTAAAAATGAAAACTTGTTGGAAATATGTATCTAAATATGATATAGTGATTACTTCTCTCTAAAATATTTCCATAAAAATTTACAAATCAGAAAAAAACACAACCTGCATAGATAACCTTGCTCTGATTTTTGGATCAGATAATATGGTAATAATAATAATAGATAGGAGCCCCTGGCTATAAAGAATTTAAACAGGCAATCTGAGAAGTGATTTTTTTTCATTCCTTCAAATTGCATGAGTTGGCAAATCAACAATACTATATTTCATTTCGGTTTTCATATAATTTATTCACTGCTGCAAGGAGACAAGACCCTCCAGGGAATGTCCCAAATCTATGTAATGTTACCCCTTACTCTATGTTCCATTTAGCTATACAGCTGACAGATGTGACAAAATTGCAAGTAGCTGGGCAACTCCCCCAACTGGGCCAAGGGAAGCAATTCCACCAGCTGCACAGAAGAAAAACTGCAAATTATTCCACACTCAGGTTAAATTATTTCAAGTTAATTTGCACTTGAAGTTCTCTCTCCAAAGACACCTTTATTTCTCAATGTATCACAGAGCTGTTCTGGGCTGATTCTATTTAGGTTCATAACAACACTTCAAATTGGAAATCATCCAACATTGAAAGGAAGTACAAAGATTAAGGAATTTGCTGATTTCAGAAATGGTAATATGAAAAGAGAGCAATGTTAATTATAGAAACTAACAGTCTAATCATTTTAAATAGGTACCTAAAATTGGAAAATCAAATCAGATTTTGAGTCAGCTAGATACCCTAAGTTTATTTTTTATTTTATATGAAAAAAAGCAACTTTTTAAAAAGAAGCAAATCTGTATGTAGGCCCTTGAAATGCTACTGATCGTTTTGTTTTTGCATTCACAGTGCCAAGATACTTTAACATTGCTAAGAGGCAGATAGCTAATTAGGAGTGAGAAAAACCCAATACAGCAAATTTGCAGCAAGAAAATAAATGAACCTGTGTCATACTAATAAGATAGCATGACTTGTGCATTTGAGTTAGTTAGATGCTGACCTTGAGGCATGGAATCCCGAGTTCTATCTAAGCACTATGGCCTCACTCTTTAAAAGGCATTAGCTTTTTTTTTTTTTTTTTAAATCATTTCCCATGGCCATAGAAAAGAGAAAATGAAGTACAAGAATGTAGTATAAAGTAAAATTGAGCCCATATTGTACTAGTATTGTTCTACTTATATAATGTTTTTTATTCTTCCTGAGAAAAATCGGGTGAAAACCCACTAGAAAAAGTCTTTCCAGTAAAAATACTAACTTAAGCTTTGTACCTTTCAGAATGGCCAGCTACTAGTACTGATTCTTAATTTTCTTATCAACTTGTTTTGGTTTTCTGATTTTATGACGACAAATTTTCAGTTTGATACACTTAAAGTGAATCTCGCATCATGCAGAAAGGATTCTTTAAAATTCAGTACATGAGTTAACCTAAAAGTTAATTATGTTGATAAAAATTCTAAGTAAATACTGCATGTAGTTTTTTTTTTTTTTTTTTTTTTAATTCTCCTTCAAACTCACACTTAATTTTAGAATATGCTACTTTTGCTTTTTGGTGGCAGTACTTCCCCTGGGTGAAATCTTCAGCTTTCCACCTATGTAACTAAAGTGTGATAGTTATTGCCTAACAGACTTCTTGAATCTCATGTAAATAGAATGTGTTATAAGGTGATTATAATTTGTATCAATTAGAATGTCAGGGAAGGCACTGAAAGTGTACATATAGATGGCTGTTTTATCCCAAATACAACTTGTGTTATCCTAGACAAAATGTGAAACAAAATATCACTTCTTCAGCAGCAAAGGCAGACCACTATAAAGGAAAAATATTCTTAAAATTATACGGAGATAATATTTATTAGTTAAAAATTTTTTTTTAATTTTTATTTATTTATGATAGTCACAGAGAGAGAGAGAGGCAGAGACACAGGCAGAGGGAGAAGCAGGCTCCATGCACCGGGAGCCTGATGTGGGATTCGATCCCGGGTCTCCAAGATCGCGCCCTGGGCCAAAGGCAGGCGCCAAACCGCTGTGCCACCCAGGGATCCCCAGTTAAAAATTTTATAAACAGTTTTATTAATTGTAATTATTTGTAGTTATTGAAGATTTATTATTTTAATGAAGCAATTACTTTCTGAAAACCACAAGGCATACAACATGATAAAAATATAGACTATTTTACAGGAGATCTTCTGGTTGTAGATCAAGTTAAATAGATGCCACTTGTTAGATCAATTGCTGGCAGGCTTCCAACTCATGGGATAACAGAAAAGAAATTGATTAAGTAATGTACTCTCCTTTTTCTATAATAATAGTGTAAGAACATACATAGTCACTGGCACTCATTTCAAAGACAAACCCACCATATGATACTAGAAATGCCATAACTGTTGGAAAGTAGTTGAGTTTTGTGTAATTCTGTGTTTTTCTATTAAGAAATCTACATAAAGATATTTAAATCTAACACAAAAAGATATTATTTCAAGTTAGCAATTAATACATATATTGGCCTCAGTGGAAAAAATTAAGAGCTCAGTTTATAACCCAAATTGCAGGGACTTCACATGCAAAGTCTCTAAAAATTATAGCTAAAACTGTAGTTGGAATGTTTTCATGTTGTTCCTGTGTACACAGCCCTTCCTGAAAGTAGATGGACTAAATTTTCTCTCAAAACCATTTCTGAAAATTGTAATAATTTATTTTGATCTTAATGGCAATCTCACGTTGAGATTGTTGTGGCCTGGATTTCATAGCTGTTTGCTCTCGCTGCCTTATCTATCTAATAAAATGTTCCCATGTTCATGATTGCTTCACAGCCCAGGGAAAAATAACAGACTTCATCTACACGTTATTCTAGTTTCTCACTGGAAAAAAATTGGCAATCTTAATGAATGGCTTGTATTTAAATTTATATGCCTAGGTTGTTGCATTGTTCTCTTTAAAGAAATGGAATCTTGAATTTTATATTAATGTTATTTTACAAGAACATGAAAAACACCCTCCCTTTTCATATCTTTTTAAATTGTTTTAGCATTTTTATTAGTGTTAAATTAAGTTTTTACATTTAAAATAGTGATTTTTGCTTTAAAATTTGAAAACGTAATAAAATGTCTTAGGATTCTAGCTGCATGTGTCAAGATGTGCACACCACTCGAACGTGGATGTTTCATACCAAGATAAATCAGATCATGCAAGCAGCATACAGTAAATGTATTTGCAGGGCTTTTATGTACAATTCATACAGATTTTCAATATGCAGATATTTCTTTAAAGATGTGTACAAATCATTTAAAGACTCATGGACATGGATTATTTTCCTTCTTAGTTCTGTAATACATTTGTTTCATTATCTGAATTTTCTGGACAGTTTTTCTAAGCCATAAATATCATGACAATTTGCTAGAAGGATATGTTAAAAAGAGAAAGAAAACTATTTCAAATTCCATAAAGATCTCTTTCTCAGCTATACTCTACATGAAAACTGACAGAGACTATTATACAGAAACTGCTGGGGGTTTTTTGTTCGTTTGTTTGTTTTTTCTAGTGTAGTGCTTCAAAGACTTCACTGTGCAAATAAATCATCCGGGATCTGGTTAAAAATGCAGACTTTGATTTACTAAGTCTAGGGCTGGAATTGGCATGTAGCATTTCCAACATGCTCCCCAATGCTGTAGGTACTTGAGGCGCAAGTCACAATTTGAGTTGCAAGGCTCAACATATTCATATGACATATTCATGCTCTTTCTGCCTACTTCTCAAATACATGTAAACCAGAAGAGCTGTCTCAGACTACATTTCCTATAGTTGGCTCATGTGATAATAAGTGGGCTATGGAGGGATGCAGTTTCAGAACCAATCTTTCCTTCCTCCTATCTTTTTCAATCTCTCCCTCTGCCTCTCAGGACCAGGGCATACCTGAGAGTACTTTCCTGCCAGGAGATGACTTCATGGCATGCTCTTGACTACATCTTTTCACTTCCAGGCCTCAACTTTGACTACAGCATAGACTTATTTTCCAGGTCTGAGGTCTGTTTCATGCCTCTGTCCATGTTCTAGTTCTATTAAAGCTTACATAGCTGTTTAGATCATTGTGGTCAGTAAATATATTAGTTCTCCACTGCTATATAACAAATCGCCACAAGCACAGCACCTTGAAACGCCCATAGATTTTTTCACACTTCTGTAAGCCTGAAGTCAAGTATGGTATGGCTAGCTTTTCTGTTCAGGGTATGAGGAGACTAAAATCAAGGGTCTGGGGAAATCTACCACTAGGCTCATTCCAGCTACTATAGAATCAAGGTTCCTACTGCCTCATGATTATGGTCCTTATTTTCTTTCTGGCTCTGGATAGGAGGTTACTCTCAGGTCTTTTCTAGTATTTCTCTCCATCATCAAGGCTGTAATTGTACCTTAAATCCTTCCTATGGTTTGAATCTCTGGTGTCTGTCACCAGCCTGAGAAAGCCCTCTGCCTTTAAAAGGCTCATGTGATGATCAGTCAGGCCCACCTGGATAAATCTCCATATTTTAGAGTCAGTTGAATTTGAATTTTAACTATATCTGCAAAATCTCTTCACAGTAGTACCTAGATTAGTGTTTGATTGAATAAATGGAACTGAGAATCTGGGAGGAGCCATTTTAAAACTCTTCCTAAGCAAATGAAATAAAGCTTTGTGTTTCAATTCCTTCATGTGTAAATGAGGATGATATTAATACCTATCTTACAAGATATTTGTGACAAATATTGGAGCACTATCTGTCTCATGCTAGGTATTCAATATCTGTTAGCTTAATTATTATCACCAATATTATAGTCATTGACATCTTTTACTTCTTCAACCTTATTCCTGTTCCTGGTACTAGATGAGCTCAGTGTAATTTTTCTTAGCTTTTTAAAGTTGTTTCTGCTCCGCCCTCTGAAAAGTCTGAAGCAGCAGCAGTCTGAATGGCCCTGGTATCAGTTTCACCCAAGTGAGCTAGCACATGTTTTGCTGCACACAATCATTCACTCTTTTGGGCAGTGCTCAAACTCTGGTGCTGAAGGGGCTAGACACCTTTTACCAAATTGTCTTAAAATGCCTAATTATAGACATAGGAGCACATCTGCAATCTATGAGAAATGTCTTCAAATGAACTCACACACACATACACACCTGTGATTATTACTATTTCTGCTTTGCAGTTTAGAAACTAGGATCAAAGAGATTTATGTCAGAATAAAAATTACTTTACTAAATAAGGTTTATTTCACTATGCCCAATAAGTGGTAGCACCAGGATTAAAACCCAGTCAATGTAGATCCAATGTCCATGGTTTTTGCTGTCCTGTCATTGCCTCTTTCACTAATCACAAGAGTAGTTACTATTCTTCTGGAACTAATATTTGTCATTATCTGAAGAAATACAGATTTCTTAAATAATTATAAAATGTATTACTATGTACTAGGATAATAGTACAACTGCCTTAATATGCAGTTGGCATTTAATAAATTTTTGTTCAGAGAATATTAAAATTAAATATGCATTATGATGTCTGCCTGTACTTTGACCTTCTCCTTCCCTTTGATTTCATATATACCTATTATGTTTTCCTAATGCTCTGAATTAATAGACTCCGATGGACAATAAGACCTATGGAAATGCACTGAACAGTAGCACCTGTAGTATATAGGTATAAATACTATATATATACTTATATATAGTATATCATTTTTGAAAGAGGAGCAAAGTTCAGATCCAAGAAGCTTTTCTGTTAAAGGCATCCCCCCTATTTAGTGCAGTGGAGGAAGAAGAATTTCTCATACAGAAACTGGGATTAATTGGAGTATAATTGGCAACAGATACTGACTTGAGCTGAAAACAAAATAGGTTTCAGAATACATTAGATTATCACTTAATTAGTGGTATCTTTGAACCATAAACCAATCTTTACACTAATTCTATACACAGAACAAGTATTTAATTGAAAGGAACAAAGCATTGGAAACCCTCACTAGGGTCCCTAATACAAGTGGGGAAAAAGATAGTTTCTACCTACACTAAGTTGTTTAAACTTTTTTTTTTTAAGATTTTATTTATTTATTCACAAGAGACACAGAAAGAGAGAGAGGCAGAGACACAGACAGAGGGAGAAGCAGGCTCCATGCAGGGAGCCTGACGTGGGACTTGATCCCGGGTCCTGGCCTCCAGGATCAGGCCCTGGGCTGAAGGCGGCGCTAAACCACTGAGCCACCCAGGCTGCCCAGTTGTTTAAACGTTTAATCAAACTTTAAAGCCAAACTGCAAGCAATTAAATCATGGGTATACCATTACTCCTAATAACACAAGGCTGCCTGAAACCCCAAATCCTCAGCACTTTCAAGTTGAACATGGGGATAAAATAAGAAATACGATATTTTTAAGACATAGAAAGTAACCATAGATAATCGCATACCTTGGTATACCTAAATAGATCATACTGTTAATGGAATTACAATGTTCTCTTCCCAAATCATGCACAAGATACAACTGACTTAACTTTGTGGGGAATAGGGATATAGGTGAAGTATCTGCTTTAGAGCAATGTCTCTTTGCAGAATGTCTTTGATGGACAAGAAGAGGAGAGGAGATAGAGACCTTTAGCCATCTTAGCAGTATTGGGATTCTCAAAGAGATCACTACAAGGCTGGTTCCACATCTAACTTTATAGTTTTCTCACCTTCCATTTAATTTTTGCCAATTTTGCTTACATCAGTTGACCTATATTTTCATCACTTGCACCCAGAATTCCATCTCTATCATCCAATTACCCGAAAGTCATACTCTGGAGTTAAAGACCAATTTTCATACAAAATCATCAACTCTAGGATTATGCTTTCTGAATGTGATATATTTATCCTCTGGTTGAATTGTTCAACTTTTCCCAATATGAAATTATTTCAATCTCATTAGAAGTTGAGTATAATTACTGCTTTGATTTTCTCACATTTCTCTTCATCTATCTTTGATATAGTGCCCTAAAATTTCATTAGTGGCCCTGCCAATACCCTAATATCTTTTTGTTGTATGCTTTCTCCATATCTACAGTGGAGCTTCCCAGAATTTCTGGGGGGGGGGGGGAATCTACTCACCAGCCAGTCTGTTATCATCATAAATTCATGATCAGTGTCTTCATATAAATTTTGCAAATTATAACATTTTCTCCAGTCAATCCTGGGACAAATATCCCAATGAAAAACAAAAAGCATTTTAAATATTCTCCAAACTCTCATCAAACTTACCCTTTAGGGGGCAGCCCGTGTGGCTCAGCAGTTTAGTGCTGCCTTCAGCCCAGGTCATGATCCTGGAGTCCAGGGATGGAGTCCCATGTCAGGCTCCCTTTATAGAGCCTCCTTCTCCCTCTGCCTGTGTCTCTGCCTCTCTCTGTCTCTCTCTGTCTCTCTGTGTGTCTCTCATGAATAAATAAAATCTTAAAAAAAAAAAACTTACCCTTTAGTTGCAGGACATAAACGTGCCTCATACTTCACAGCAGAATGGAACACCATTGCATGCATTTCACTTTTTCTGTTACCAACCTACAAACCTCCCACTGTTTCAATTTTTGCATAGTGATTAAGAACCTGGGCTTTGACACTGGGCTCCTCCACTTACTAATGGGTGCATTAGGTCTGTCAGTAATTTTCTGTTAAGATTCAGTTTCTTCATCTATATAAATGGAATTTAATGGTTTCTATTTTACTGAGATGGTGCAAGGACTAAATTAATCATGTAATGCGTTTCTATGGGGCCTGGCACATGCTAAGGTTCAATAAATAATTATTCTATTATTGTTATTATTATTATTTTGTGAAATGACTCTTTTTCCCTTACCTCCTGTTTCAGAAGACCAGGTTTCTCACCCACCAAAAGGCCAAAGCTTCCACACTTATTTTGACTCTCTACCCACTTCCTTTCACTTTTGTGAATAGTGTTCAGTGTTAAGCAATCATTGTGGAAGGTCTTCACAAAGGGCAGTATTTACCACCTGTTGGAAACATTTCTAACAATCCTGCTCTCCAGAGTGGGAATGATAACCTGAGGCTATGCTGGGTCCATGAATTATAGGTGAACGTACGGATGTGCCTCTTCTCCTTCCACTTTCTTTCTAGGGAAAAGGTTGCAGCTTACAGTCTATTCATGGCTCAAGATAGAGAAGAGGTTAAGAAACCATTGTTCTATAGTTTCTGAGACTTGTGGAGGCATAATTTGTCAAGATTTGTGGTGGTTTGGGAACTATATTATATGGCACCATAAAGAAAGTCAAATAATTTAACATGGTTCATTTAAAATAGCTCTCCACAGAAAAAACATACTGTCAGTGGGTACTTTACATAAGCTAAGTTTAATGGCTGCGCCATATTTTAAATGCTAATCTTTAATTGACATTTAAGAATGAAGTAACTTAAAATATATACTCAGGTACTATGACTGATTTAAGGAAGTGATTAATTCCCCATGCAGGGAAAGGAAGAATAAAAGCACTGTTGAGTTACGGCATGTAATTTGAAAGTATTTGTCATTGTCACACTGACAGTTTGAGATTATCATCAAATATTAGGAAATTAGCTGCTTAGACCTATAGATAGATATAGCACACTAAGTAAAATAAAAAGACTCATCATGATTATATTTGCTTAATAAGAGTCACAGAAATAGTTAGAAACAGTTAACCTAAAAGCAGTTTAAGCTACTGAGGTGAGTAAATACATACAAAACTCAAAAAGTAACTATTATACATTTTAAAAATCTAATATAAAAGTGCTTCCAAATTTAAGTTAGCCTGGCCTAGGAACATCACCTACTTCTAAAAGACAAAACAGTGATAGCCACTTTAATTAGGTGTTATGGTGATTCCAGCATCCTATTTTCTTTTCAGAGGCACATGGAATTTTTATTCCCAATTCACTTCCCTTTCAATCAGCCTGGGCTTACATTGTGCCCCCACTTCCTTATATCCTTTCCACATTAAAACAAAAAATAAGAGAAGATATGCTTGCAAGTTGGTAACTGAGGGATGGATACAGGAGGACTTTTACCTTTTACATTTTCATTTATTAGGTTTTATAATAAAATAAGTAACACATTTGACATACATGAAGTCATTTAGGTAGGTTCAGTGGGCAAATACTCATTTTTTTCCTATGGGAAAATGTTTTTGGAATACAACAACCCATGATAAACTAATGCCTATAAATTAGTCCATGAATGTATTAAAGATTACCAAAATATCTAAAAACCTCATATTCTATATTCCAATATTATTGTTATTTAGTGTTTCAAGAACCTATCACATAGTAAGACTTCAAGCTGGCCCTTAATATAGACTGTGTGAATAAAACAAGTGAGCACATGTTACAACATTTAAACACACACAATTATCAATAGTAGCATTTTTATTATTATGGTCTCCATTCTACACAAGTGGTTCAGGTTGTACTTTTTACTAACATACTCTGAAGCTACATTGATCGAGTTCTAAAAATGTTGCAGAATTACCACATTTTGCACCTGAAAACTGATCTAAAAAGGTTATTCCATGTAGATAATATCTGTATATGGTACTATCAGACACCATATTTACATTAAAACGTGCTATTAAAAATGCACCACTTTGCAATTTATACACATATCTCTTTTTGTTATTGCTAGAACCACTTTATACTGTCCCAGTGTCAACCCAAATGCTATGGTTTTGAATATGAATGTAGACTAAACATTTACAAAATGAAGTGCTACTTTCAATGGGGTGCAAATGACCATTTAAAAGCAGAGATTGCACAATGACCTTGCAAGTGGGAAAGCACACAAAGAGATTTTAGAGGCTACAACTCCTCAGATATTAAAAAAAAAAGCATTAATTTGCAAAAATACCCTTTATATTTTGGCAGCTACATAATCTACTCTCATTACAAGCTCATCTATTAAGACAGGACACATGTATTTTGTTTGTGTTCAGTAGTATATTAACATCTTTACTTAAACTCTCTTTGTTTAGGTTACTCTTCATAAAAATTTCTACCACTTGGGTTTTGTAAACATCTGAATGGATACTATTTAAAAACAAAAATATCAACCACTTAGCAGGAACACATTTGCTTCTTAAAACCAGGCTCGTGAAAAACTAAGTAAGACAATACAAAACGGAGGAAACATGTTCTAATCACTTTCAAAGATTAAACCCAAGCTTAACAGAAAATCATTAAAATACATTTATCAGAGCCCAAAGAACCAATAACTTATTGGTAAATGAGTGATCAGTCATCGTCTTGTCACTATCTGAACACAGCAGATGCCAGGCAATCCACTCAGCTCTGATTCAGGGTTTTTTAGCTTGTTCTTTGCACGCAAAAAGACTTTCTCATTGATGTAATTTCCCTTTCTTTTATTTTTAAAAACATGAACCAAAGAAGTAGACTAAGGTACAGTCTAGAAAAAACTTTGTCCACCAAACATGCACTTGGTTTAAATATAAAATGGAATGAGTTTCCAAAATAATTTAACCATTGAACTCAGGGGGTCACACTGAATTTAGAAAATGAGGTCATTATTTCTGTCCCTGACGCAGGGCAACCACTTTGAAATAGACCTCCAAAGTCTCATATCTAGCTATGACATTGTTAATATTTCTAATTCCTTCCACCGATTTTCTTTGAATACAGGCCCGAGGAGCTGTAAGTCACTGTGGAGCCACAGCTGCAAAGTAATAATAGTGTTTATCTTTAAAAGAGTTTTTTGCCTCCCTGGTTTGAATGTTACCTCTCAGTTATGGAGCTATTAATTTTTTACAGACCTTCCACCAAACCCTGCCTCATATGCCAAGTGTGTTGGCTGCTTGCTGAACAAGTACATGTAATTCTGTTGAGTTTAGGAATCACAGAGAATCTTGGCATTTATTTTTAAGGGGAGCCCCAACTGATTTTTGTCTAGCCATTTGTTAGCTAAAATCAATACATTCTATCATTACAATCTGTGCAAAACCTCGGATTGTGTGTGCCTGGCAGGGAAAACCATCAGAGAGACTAAGATCTTCTCCAGCTATAGAGATATCTTATTTTTATTTTTAATTAATATAAAATGCACATCGAAACCAGAGACTTAAAGACCCAAAGGAATCAGTTCTAAAGCCTTCAGCAGCGTGTGGTACGCTCTCGTTTCCATGTCTGCATCCTTCAATGCTTATTTGATTTTTCTTTGAAATTCATTTGGCTTGGGCCACAGAACTCTTGAAAGGGAAAGAAGCTGATACAAATAAAATATTTTATTCAAGGAACTCTATATTTTTCTGCTTATTTTTTTCCTAAGAGGCTGTCAAAAGTTTGAATATGCATATTTTATCTCTTCTGCTTGTCCATGATTTCTTAAACCTAAAAAAAGTGTCTATAAATTGGTTAAGAAAACAGCATACAGCTAAATCAAGTTGAAGAATCCAAAGGGTCACTGAAATATTCCTTCCAATTCTCCCCATTTTATATTCTTTTTCACTCCATTTCTGTAAGAGATTTCCAGCTTCTCTGACTAATCACAATTTATTAATTTTCAAAATGTCTGGCTTAAAGCCTGGACTTAAGCTAGCAAAACAAAATAGTTGATACATTACAGAGATAACATAGGGACAATGCTGTAATTTAGTACTTAGTTTAAATCATTTATGATCATTCCTTTAACTTATATAGAAATATTTGCTATAAATCAGTGGACTTTATAATCATAGGTACCATTAAAACATATTTAGTTTTTTTTTTATTTAGTTTTTTTGAAAAATAATTTTGCTATGTTTTCCACAGATTTGAGCATGTTTCCATAGGTTTGAAAAAAAAAAAATCACCACTACAACCAGGACAGTAAATATGTACTGTTTGCTTCGTAGTATATTTGCCTATGGCTGTATTATATTCTACTGAGGGTACAAAATAACAACATCTCTGAATGTAGGAAACAACTCCTTCCTAATAAATCAATCAAAAATCAACTTGAGGGGCAGCCTGAGTGGCTCCGTGGTTTAGTGCCGCCTCCGGCCCAGGGCGTGATCCCTGAGATGCGGATCGGTCCCGCATCAGGCTCCCTGCATGGAGCCTGCTTCTCCTTTTGCCTGTGTCTCTGCCTCTCTCTCTCTCTGTGTCTCTCATGAATAAATAAATAAATAAAATCTTTAAAAAAAATCAATTTGAGATAATCAAGTATAAATGAACGTAAAACCATATGGCCTGTAAAATAAATCATGTTTCAGAAACTAGATCTTTTCAGCTAATATTACACCTGAAGCTTCTGAGTAGGTATCTTTTAATTTCACCCTAGCTCTGAACTCTTGTGCCATTACATTTTCTCCACTTACTCTCCAGAGATTTATGCCTTCTCTGATTTTAAAAGTTTTGGATTCTCCCTCTGCCTGTGTCTCTGCCTCTCTCTGTGTGTTCTCTCATGAATAAATAAATAAAATCTTTAAAAAAAAGGGGGGGGGGGCAGCCCAGGTGGCTCAGGGATTTAGCGCTGCCTTCAGCCCAGGACCTGATCCTGGAGACCCAGGATCGAGTCCCATGTCAGGCTCCCTGCATGGAGCCTGCTTCTCCCTCTGCCTGTGTCTCTGCCTCTCTCTCTCTCTGTGTCTCTCATGAATAAATAAATAAAATCTTAAAAAAAAAAAGTTTTGAATCACTTAGCTGACAGTGCTCTGTTAAATGTCATCTCTTATATTATGGTCTAATATGTTGTATTCTAATATGCTAGCTCCATAGTCATTAACAAATAGTTACATGGGTCAACTAAGCACAGTCCTTAAGGAGCTTGTTATACATAATATCATTTAATGTGACTGTCAGATGGCTAGATATAGTATGTGGGCAGATAAAGCATATCAACATAGGAAACATAATGGAAATCTAAGCAATACATGATCATTGGTACATGAATAGTTTATAATATTATTATAAGGACAATTCTGAAAAAGAAGAAATTAAATAACTGATTTATTTTGAACATCCTCTATACTAAACTCTGTTAAGACTGGGAAAATGAAAATGAATAAGGGCATGATCCCTGCTTTCATGGAAATCACTGGTATGACTTGAGCCAGTCTATGACAAAAACAAGGCTATAGGTGTTTTGAACTATTTGTTCAGAATATTTAAGTTATTGCTCTGTTGTAGGCTCTCTGTTCAAGCTGCATAGATTCAATGTGAAACGTTATATTTGTAATGCCCATAATGCCTTGTACACAGTAGGCATTCAATGGATAATAATTGATTCTCTTAACCTCATGAATTTATATCCTCAAATGCCCTACTATAGTCAGATCATCCTCAGATAATAAAATTAGCTGGCATGATTTACATATCACCTGAGTGTCAGGGCTGCTATGCTTTCTGACTTATCAATCTCATGATTTGGCCTGGTAAATGAGTTATGGTGAATTGAATCACTTATGATACCAGTTTGATTTTACGGCCGTAACTCATAGATATGGAATTCATATGGAAGGAACCAGAAAGGACTCGCTCTCTTCTCTACCCAGCTTCAACTGCTGGCTCTTTGGTCTATATTTCAGTCTGAATCTGACATATTACATTAAAAAAAAATAGAACAAGGCCTTGGTACATGTGAAGTAATTTAACTTAACTTTGATTATGGTATATTAAATACCTGGAAGGAACTAACACTTGAAGGTTGCAGAAAATGGTCCTTTTTATTAATCAACAGAGAAATAAACACTTAAATTGAGAAGTGACTGAAATCTGTAGACAGGACAGCAAGTTCATTTGTCAAGAAATTTACTGTTTTCTGCTAATTAAATCCTGCTACCTTTTCATGTGAGATGAAAGCTGAAAGTAGTCTGGTTTCTGAAAGGATCAAAGCAAATGTGCCTTCTTATTTGGACACAACTTCATATACCCAGGCTTGCTGGCCACTAATTATTAAAATAGCAAATAAAACATATGTGCAAACCACAAACTTCTTTAATGTCACTGTGCCTAAGAGTGGTGAATTTTCAGTACAAGTTTAGTTTTATAATTTGACTCTACTGAAAACACAAATAACTGAATCAGAACAGTTTAGAAAATTGAAGGGCCTGTTGTATGCATTAAAGTGGTAGCTTCAAAACTTTAGCAAGTATCAGATTCCCATGAAGTCTTGTTAAAACATATATTGGTTGACTCCACCCCAAGATTTTTTTGATTCAGTAGGTCTGGGATGAGGCCTGAGAATTTGTATTTCTATTAAGTTCCCATATGCTAAGGATGCTGGTAGGGCATGGAACAAGACATGAGAACCAGTGCATCAAGGACAAATTAAATACATTTTACAAGAAAAAAGAGAAAACTTTGATGGAACTATTATTCAGGGGCATTTTAATTTCAAATACAAGTACTTCCAGCAATTCATCTTTCTCTCAGACTATTAGGGGAACCTAAATTGGATTCCCAAGGAACTCTGATTTTTTTCCATCCACTTATCAAGGCTGTCCTAGAGATGAAATTCAGCAATGAGTTGTATAAGTCTTGATCTACAGAAATATGCACAAAATTTAACCTACAAGTCTCAAAAGGGTAGAGGCCAGAATTATTCGAGGGTAGCCATAAAATCCAGGACCGATATCCCCTGCTGAATTCTTGCATGCAGAATTAAAAAGTGCTTCTTCAGTTCTAATGCAGAGAAGATCCGTATACTGACCTACTTCTCAAGAAAGCATGATTGATCAAATTCACAAAATGCTGAGGATAAGTGCTTTATTATTTCACCCAAGAAGCCAAGAATATATATTTGAATTATTAAATTTCTATTTGTTACATGCCCCTATTTGCAGACTATCATTCACTTTTGATCATCAAGGTATTAAACAGGTTATATAAAAAATGGAAAGAAAGGATAATATAGAGTCAATAGAAGTTTCAGGATCTAATCGCCTCATGGTGGTTACTCAAATGTTAATTGTGATTGTTACTTTGATCAAATATTTTTTAAATGGTTTGAAGAGAGCAAACAAAATATATGTACTAAATGGTCTTATATTTATTAAATAATATGTATCAAATAGTTTTAATTCAACAAACTATCTTCAGTTTACTTTCTATGTGGAAAAGCTTTAAGAATATTCTCAAGACTGTCTTCTTTTATTCTCCAAGGACTGCTAAAAAGTATTGGAAAGTTGAAGGAATATAAATCAATCAGACAAGCAAATGTATTCTAAGTATTTAGCTAAACACATAGGCAAAGAATTTTTGATGATTTTGTGTTTCAGTGACTTCAAACCATGGGTTTGTCCTCTACTCCATGTACTATAAATGAAGCTGCTTGTAGAACATACTACTCTTGAACGCACCCCAGAGTTCAAAGAAATCCTACTGATTACTTGTGTCAATGCCCCAGGTGAATATGACATTCATGTGATCCAAGTGAAGGTTCTGAAATGCCGCTTCAATCTTAAATCTGACATTTACTTGTTTATAGAATTCTCTCTATTCTTATATTTCTTGTCTTTTATATTAAATTCACAGTTACACTGCCATGTTTTAGCATTCTCAATTTCCTCATCAGGAAAGTTACACTCTAATTAGCTACCAGGTAAGACTATTATTAGGACTACATGAAATAATGAACTTGAAGCTGTAACACATGGCACAGTATAGATACTAAACATGATAACTTTTGCTAAGGAAAAAACACCCACTAGCTTTTTATATCCCAGTAATAATCTGCAGAAGCCTATGATTCCAATGACAACAAACAACTCTGTTGTGCTCCAGGTTTATTCTATGGGTAACAACTCCGAAGAAGAGAAATGTGGTCAAAGGCTAATTAATATGTGAATACCCGGGATCCCTGGGTGGCTCAACGGTTTGGCGCCTGCCTTTGGCCCAGGGCGCGATCCTGGAGTCCCGGGATAGAGTCCCACGTCAGGTTCCCGGCATGGAGCCTGCTTCTCCCTCCTCCTTTGTCTCTGCCTCTCTCTCTCTCTATGTCTATCATAAATAAATAAATAAATCTTTAAAAAAAATATGTGAATACCCCAGTTGAGATAAGAACTGTTTACTCACCACCTTTGTATTCATACCAGTAAAAGTTTCAAGACTATCTGTAAAGTGCTCACTTATTTTATTTAGATTTCTTTTTCTGTTACCAGAAACTATTTTCAAGTCCTCTAGCCAGAAAAAAAAAAAAAAAAAAAGAAAAGAAAAGAAAAGAAAAGAACAAAAAGAAACAAAAATGCTCAGCTGGAATCTTCTTTTCAGCTGAGAAGTCAATACATGTAGAGAAATGTTCAAAAGAAACCCTTATGCAGGAAACCATGCAAATACAGATGGAGAAAACTAGAAAACTTGTGTCTGGTATATTATTTCCAGATTACCTTGCAGCTGATTACTAGGACTATAATAAATGGTACATTTAACCAAAGAGAATAATGACAGTATCATACAAAATGACAGGTCCATTTATGTCTCTGGGTGATGGGCTGATCTGCTGTATTAAACACTAATATTATAGTCCACAGTCTACTACTGTAGCTAGAGATTATTCATTATTGGTTTGCACTTGGGCTTGTAAACCATAAATGAGTAATCATGAACAAGGGAAACGAAGCGGTTTTTTCCCTCTCATCACATAAAACGCCATTTCACTTTAGAGTTTATAGATTATATAGAAGTCACCTAACCTTTACTGAAATCATTTACTTCTTGAAAAGGTCAATATTTTGATATGACACAAATATGATCATTAATCTAGGTGCCAGACTTCAGGTATTCCCCTTGCCCTGAAATACCGGTATTTTTATTTCTTACAAGCACAGCTATGTGGCCAGATCTTAGGTGAACATGATGTCACAATGGCTCAAGCAGAGTGTCAGATTGCCTGCATGAGCATTAGACTCTACATTTATTACTTACAAGTGTCTTTTATTTAATCTTAACATCAAATTTCACACCTAAGAGGCAGTGATAGAAGTTTCTGATTGTAAGTTATTATAGAAATAAAACTTTTCCATTTCCCATGTAAAAATCAATTTCCTAACAAGCTTTCTTTAAGTATAGTCAAGGCAAAGAGTAAAATTCATACACAAAGTAGATGGTAATCCTAGAACCTAGATGAATTTAAGTCCCTTTCAAACTGGAGCATTCTTTTTTTTTTAATTTTTTAATTTTTATTTATTCATGAGAAACACAGAGAGATAGAGGCAGAGACACAGGCAGAGGAAGAAGCAGGCTCCATGCAGGGAGCCTGACGTAAGACTCGATCCCGGGTCTCCAGGATCATGCCCTGGGCTGAAGGCGGCACTAAACTGCTGAGCCACCTGGGCTGCCCCAAACTGGAACATTCTAAACCCAAGAATAAGTTTAAAATTTCTCCTTTCTTTAAACTTCCATAGCATTACATGTCTACTTGTCTCTGATCAATTATTCAACTTTGCATGCCCATGCATATGTAAGGAGTGATTAAGTAGACAGATAATCTTAACTCTTCCAAACACAGAACGCCTTCATCTATAACTCCAAAACGATGGTTTATTTTAACACAGGGTACATAGCACATTGCTCCTGAACCATTTAGCAGCTAGGTAAAGTCATGAAATATGTGGATGCTGGAGACTGGCATTTTGTGTTTTCCTTCCATTCCTGAAAGGGTTGAAACTTATCATACTTTTTAGGGCTCAAGTTTACACTTATATTCCTTTCCTCTCCAAATAACTTTTTCAGCTTGGCCAAAAGATGCTATGTTATAGTGGTAGCTACTAGGTTTGTTTGGTTTTTCCAATAAATTGAGGGATGGGATGCCTGGGTGGCTCAGTTGGTTAGGTGTCGGTTTTTTGTTTTTTTTTGTTTTTTTTTTATGAGAGACAGAGAGAGAGAGAGAGAGGCAGAGACACAGGCAGAGGGAGAAGCAGGCTCCATGCAGGGAGCCCGACATGGGACTCAATCCCAGGTCTCCAGTATCACACCCTGGGCTGAAGGTGGCACTGAACTACTGAGCCACCAGGGCTGCCCATGGTGATTACTTGATATTGGCTCAGGTCATGATCTCAGGGTCATGAGATCAAGTCCAGAAAAGGGCTCCACACACAGTGAGGAGTCTGCTTGAGATTCATGCTCCCTCTCACTCAGCCTCTCTCTCTGTGCATGCTCTGTCTCTCTCTAATAAATAAATCTTAAAAAAAAATAGGTTGCTAATTTCTTTGTCACAGATTACACTCCCTTCACCCAAGTTTTGAGACTGAGGTCTGAATTTCCTATCATTCTGCTTCTTCAGCAGATTACTTGTGAGGCCCTAAAGGTACATGGAGAATATGGGGACACTTCCAAGACAAAGTAATTATAAAATCTTATTACAGATATCAATCAGGAAGTGATTTTAAGTACAACTTCTGCACGGGAAATTCTAATTTTTTTCTTAAGGATAAAGAAAAAAATTGGACCTCAATATATATTACACAGGTCAGAGGATCATATTTCTCAGTGTAGTTGGCAAACCTCTGAAAATTCAACTGAAGTCAGACATTCTCTTGTCATTTAAACTTTTAAATTCTTATTAGTGGGTCCTGAACTCTTAACATGCTTCAGATTATGTTAAAAGGAATGCTGGTAATAAAGTCTTTTCAAATGGTGCAACCACTAAATGGATCAAGCTCAGTCCTCCTAGAAAAGTGAACAGAACATAATAGGCTAACTAACTAACTAAATAAATAAATAAATGTAAAGAAAGGGGGAAAAATAGACTTCCAGGCAAAATGGCATAATAGGAGTATACTAAGCTCACCTCGTCCTACAGATGCAATCAAATAATGCCCATATCAGTGTAAATAACCCTGAAAACCACCCAAAGTCAGGCAGACCATACTCTCCACATTAAAAATATGGATATCTATAAAAATAAGTCAAAGGGTTCACAAAATGTAAGGTTGTAAAGTATGACACTACATATCTACAATATGGGGGGAGGAACAAAGAACGGGTTCAAACTTAAGTGACCATCAACTTAATACACACTGCTATACACATAATATGTTATGCACAAACCTAATGGTAACCATAAATTAAAAACCAGTAACATATATACAAAAAAATAAAGAGAAAGGAATGCAAGTATATCACTAAAAAAAAACCAAGCAAACTGTGAGAGATGAAAGCAAGAGAGGAAAGCACCAAAAAGCAGTAACAAAATGACAATAACTACATACCCATCTGTAATTACTTTAAATAAAATGGACTACACACTCTAATCAAAAGATAGAGGGTAACAGAATAGATAAAAAATTAAGTTCCACCTATTTGCTGCCTGTAAGAGACTCATTTCAGACCTAAAGAGACATGAGGATTGAAAGAGAAGGGATGGAAAAGTATTATTTATTATACAAATAGAAGTGAAAAGAAAGCTGGGGTTGCAATACTTATATAAGACAAAATAGAGTTTAAAAAAAGACTAACAAGAGAAAAAGAAGGACACTATATAACCATAAAGAGGACAATCCAATAAGAAGATATAATAACTGTAAATATTTACACATCCAATATGGCAATGCCCAAATACACAAAGAATCTAAAAGAAACATAAAGGAAGTAACTGACAGTAATACAATAATAGTAGGGGACTTTAACACCCCACTTACATCAGATAAGATTATCCAAGCAGAAAATCAACAAGAAAACAGTGGCTTTGCATGACTGCATGAAACACTGGACCAGATGAATCAAACATATACATTCAGAACATTCTGCCCTAAAACAGCAGAATACACATTTGAGTGCATATGGAATATTCTCCAGAACACATGGCGTAATGGGCCACAAAACAAATCAGCAAATTCAAAAAGATCAAAGTCATATTATGAATTTTTTTCTGACCACAATACTATGAAACTAGAACTCAATCACAAATGCACACGCACACACATGAAACAAAAACAAAAACAAAAAAATAAACCCTGGGAAAAATGAAAATACACAGAGGTTCAATAACATGCTACTAAACAATGAATGGGTCAATCAAGAAATCAAAGAGAAAACCTAAAAGTACACAGAGACAAATGAAAAGGAAAACAGTATGTTCCCAAATCTTTTGGATCTCACGAAAGCAGTTCTAAGGGGAAAGTTTATACCTATATGGGCCTACCTCAAGAAACAAGAAAAATTTCAAACAAACAACCTATCCTTACATCTAAAGAAGCTGGAACAACAAAACTGAAAACCAGTAGAAGGAAGTAAATAATAAAGATTAGAGCAGAAATAAAAACTAAAAAAAAAAAAAAAAAAAAAAAACAATGGAACAGATCAATGAAATCAGAAGTTGATTCTTTAAAAAGATCCAAAAAATTGATAAACCTTTAGCTAGACTCATAAAAAAGAAAAGAGAAACAGAGAGAGAAGACACAAATAAATAAAATCATAACTGGAAGAAGAAAAATAACAACCAATGCCACAGAAATACAAAAAATTGTAAGAGAATATTATGAAAAACTATATGCCAACAATTGGACAACCTAGATAAAATGGATAAATTCCTGGAAACATATAACCCTCCAAAAATTAATCAGGAAGAAATAGAAAGGTTGAACAGACAAATTACCAGACACGAAATTGAATCAGTAATCAAAACATCCCAACAAACAAAAGTCCAGGTCCAGATGGCTTCACAGGTGAATTCTATCAATTATTTAAAGAGTGAGTACCCATTTTTCTCAAACTATTCCAAAAAATAGAAGAGAAAGGAAAGCTTTCAAATTCATTCTATGAGGCCAGCATTATCCTGATACCAAAACCAGATAAGGATCCACAAAAAAGGAAAGAAAGAAGAAAGAAAAGGAAAGAAAGAAGAAAGAAAGAAAGAAAGAAAGAAAGAAAGAAAGAAAGAAAGAAAGAAAGAAAGAAAAGAAAAGAAAAGAAAAGAAAAGAAAAGAAAAGAAAAGAAAAGAAAGAAAAGAAAAGAAGGAAGGAAGGAAGGAAGGAAGGAAGGAAGGAAGGAAGGAAGGAAGGAAGGAAGGAAGGAGAAAGAAAGAAGAAGAAGAAAGAAAGAAAGAAAGAAAGAAAGAAAGAAAGAAAGAAAGAAAGAAAAGAAAAGAAAGAAAGAAAAAGAGAACTACAGGCCAACCAATATCTCTGATGAACACAAATGCAAAAATCCTCATTGAAATATTAGCAAACCAAATTCAACAATACATTTAAAAAATCATTCACCACAATCAAGTGGGATTTATTCCAGGGATGCAAGGGTGGTTGAATATTTGCAAATCAATCAATCTGATACATCACATCAACAAGAGAAAACATAGGATCATAAAATCATTTCAATAGATACAGAAAAAGCATTTGCCAAAGTACAACATCCATTCATGGTAAAAATTCTCAACAAAGTAGGTTAGAGGGAACATACCTCAAGATACAAAGGCCACATACGGAAAACCCACAGTTAACATCATACTCAATTGAAAAAAATTAACTGAGAAATTTCCCCCTAAGATCAAGAGTAAGACAAAGATGTCTACTCCTACCACTTTTGTTCATATAGTACTGGAAGTCCTAGCTGCCACAATTAGACAAGAAAAAGGAATAAAAGGTATTACAAATTGGTAAAGAAGTAAAACTTCCACCTTTTGAAGAGGATATGTTACTACATATAGAAAACCCTAAAGACTCCACCAAAAAAACTACAAGAACTGATAAATGATTTCAGTAAGGTCACAGGATACAAAATCAATGTACAGAAATCCTATTGTATTTCTATACACTAATGATGAAGCACAAGGAAAGAGAACTTAAGAAAACAACCCTATATACAATTGCACCAAAAATGATAAAATACCTAGGAATAAATTTAGCCAAGGAGAGGAAAGACCATACTCTAAAAACAACTGTGACAAACTGATGAAAAAATTTGAAAGAAATTGAAGATGACAGAAAGAAATGGAATGATATGCCATGCACAAGGACTGAGAGAACAAACATTGTCAAAATGTCCATACTACACAAAGCAATCTACAGATCTAATACAGTATCTATCAAAACACCAACAGCATTTTTCACATAACTAGAACAAATGATCCTAAAATTTGTATGGAACAACAAAATACCTTGAATAGCCAAAGCAGTCACTGTAAAAAAAAAAAATAAAATAAAATACAGAGGTTCCTGAAAAAATTAAAGACAGAGCTACCATTTCATCGAGTAATTCTACTGCTGTGTATTCACCCAAGGAATATGAAAATAGTAGTTTAAAAAGATATATGCATACTCCAGGCCTTGCGTTATTCAAGGGTCAACTACATTTTCTTTTTTTTTTTTTCAACTATATTTTCTCAGTTAATCCTCGCATTAACCTTATGAGGTGGGTATTTTTATATTCAACTTTGTATACTTTGAGCTACTGAGACATCAGAGGCTCTTGTAATAACATTTTATTGAATTAGTATCAAATTTTAATTTCAAAAAACCACAGAAAAAGTGTCCAGAATTACAGTCTAACAATTGGAATATCTGTAGCCAATAGATACCATTTAACTAAATTTGCCAGAAAACACTGTACAAAGAGTACTCTGTATCAATACTCTAGTTGATACCTCTCTCCCCAATGGATCTTTTCAAAATTGAAGAATTTAAACTTGCAAACCACAACAGATTTTTTAGCTTGTTCATTTCAAGAGGCATATCCAGGTTAGCTGAGAGAATCCAGGAATGATCGTATGAAGAAGGGGCCTTGGTGAGCACATTATTCTCATTTCCTCTCATGTTAGGCTGTGCAAGTCTGACCAAGTGGTTCGAAGGGTCTCTCATTCTTTATAGCAAAGGAGGATTTGATGGAATAACTTGAATCTTCAGATCAATAAAAGTTGGGTCAGAAATTGGATATATTCATTGTTCAAGAAAAAACTGAGTATAAAAGAAGTAGATGATTGCCTTCAATTTGTTTTGCACCTATATGTAAAGAGTAACAGGGATGTCTGGGTGGCTCAGTGGTTGAACATCTACCTTTGGCTCAGGCCATTATCATGGGGTTGTGGGATTGAGTACTGCATTAGGCTCCCTGCAGGGAGCCTGCCTCTCCCTCTGCCTATGTCTCTGCCTCTCTTTCTGTCTCTATGAATAAATAAATAAAATCTTTAAAACAAAAACAAAAAAAGAAAGAATAACATTTCACAAAGGTGGAAAATAAACTGGGGCAAACCTATACACCCTAGAGTGGCTGAAGTGGAGTCACTAAGAAGTTACTAAGAAGGGTTCTAGGAGAACCCTTCAAGATGTGACAATAATGTCAGTGCAGAACACAGAGAAGCACATCTGTCTGCCTATAGCCCTCAAGTAGCATAGCCAGCTAACACTGATTCTATTTTACTTCTCTCTTTAGCCATACCTCTTGCCTTTCCAATTTCTTCCCTAAAATTCTTGCCATCCTATAGTACATCATGCCTTCTACATTCAGGGATTTACACATGTAATTCATTCTTCCTACAATACCCTTCCCACAACTCTCTCCTCTTGAATGATCTGTGACTCTTCCAACCCCATATCCCTAGTCAGTTCATAGAATATGATAATAATGAAGCAGGGACTAAGGTGAATAAAGAAATTACAATACTGGGTTTTGAGGAGGATGATGTGGATATACAGAATGCTCTGAAGAACAAAACAGAGGGAGCTAATGCTGCTCTGTGGCCTCTACAGACATCCATATATTCCTGCTCTCCTGACTTTCTTCCCTAGGATCTGGTTTCTGGGCTTTAGGATCTTGGAACTCAGCCATGACCCTATAAAACTTCTATCTCTAAGTTCTTCAACAAAATAATCACAGAATCTAATGGACTATTTGGTAGCTCTCTTCTAACTCATTATATGCTTCATATTATTTAATTTTTCTCATTCTTATTGCTTATAATCATATCTAAGCTTATATTAAGGCTTGCCTATAACATTCTTCAAGCTGGTTTTTACATCTCCGATAGTTAATTTTATGGTGTCAACTTGATTGGAATGCCCATGCTAAATATTGTTTCTCTGTGTGCCTGTATGCTAGATGAGATTAAGATTTGGATTGGTAAATTTAGTAAAGCAGATTACCCTCCCCAGTGTGGCCACTCATCATTCAATCTATTGAGGGTCTGAACAGAACAAAGCAGAGGAAAGAAGATTTGTTCCTTTCTTTCCTGCCTGCTTGAGATGGAGTATCAGTCTTTTCTAGCCCTTAGACTGGAATTTATACCATTGTAACTTGGGCTTTCAGGCCTTTGTACTTAACTAGATTATACTACCAGGTTTCACAGGTCTCTAGCCTATAGATGGCAGATCATGGGACTTCTCAGCTTCCCTGATCATATGATAATATGAGTGAACTCCTCAAAATATAAATATGATATACATCATATATATTTATTTCTTTCTCTGGAAAACTCTATTACATTCTCTCTCTCTCTCTCTCTCTCTCTCTCACTCTATACTCAATCCAACCAATTTTAAGTATATGGCTGCCCTGTTTGTCTTTCTGGAAAAAGAAAACCTCTTATATCGCTCCTATAATAATAATATTAATAACAAAAACAATAATTATAACACAAACATAAAACACATAAACATAGAATCCAAAAAACAAAAACACACAAAAAAAATCTCAGTAGCAATGAAGAGACCTTTCATGAAATGGAATTGCCTTTCTCATCTTATATTGATCTTTTTTTTTTTTTCTGGATTTTTATTTATTTATTCATGAGAGACACGCAGAGACATAGGCAGAAAGAGAAGCAGACTCCTGAGGGGAACCTGATATAGGACTCAATCCCAGGACCCTGGGATCATGATCTGAGCCAAAGGTAGATGTTCAACCACTAAGTCACCCAGGTGCCCCTCTACTATTCTTATTAAGAATTCTTCAATTCTCTCTCCTTGCAAAGACAGCATACTTCCCCCATGGCTACCATTTGCTCATAATTTTTCTTATAAATGAAAAAGAGTAGAAGTTAACACTTACTGAACACTGATCATTTACTAGTGTTAATCATTCTAACCTGAGACACAAACTTGACTTGATTCAAAAGTTCTGATTATAAGGACAGTATGAAAGCACTAAAGATGGCATCTCTCAGCCAGAGGTAGAGATGTTAGAGGTGATGGCCTCCTAGCAGAGGCGATATTCTGGACTGTCTTTTAGATATCCACATTCATCTGATCTGATTCTCTGCTAAGCCATCTTTATTTATTTTATTCTTAAGGAACTTCTTGTTTCAGCCAGACTTTATTTCCGAACCTCCTGTTTCCGTGTGGAGGAACTTTTACTGTAAAAATATTCCTGCTTCTCCTCACCACTCCTGCTAGTACCTTTCCCCTCGTCTACTCTTCTCCATGAAGGGAAGAGAGAATTTAAGTATTTGCACAACACCCTCACAGACTCTTATTCTTTCTTGGAACCAGCCTTTCAGTACTATGGTATATTCTGTTTTATTCTCTGACAGTTGGCCTGCCTCTATGGAGCAGTCTGTCTACTGTGCAGCTGTGTTCCTAAAAGGATATGTTCTACTAATTCCACAGCAAGTACTAGGAGGACCCATTGTGGCCATATTTCCCTTGACCCACAAAGCTATAATTTCTATCTCCATCTGTCCAACTCTTGTCTCTTAATTGGTTCCACTCTAAGAAGTGAATATGAATATGAAATGTATTTTTTGTTCTAGCTGCGCCAAACTTTGATGTTTTACCTAGCACTTGAGTACCTATGACCCGAGATACATATCTTCATATAGTTCCTATGATATCTAATTCATGAAGAAATTGAAATTAGTACCTTCTAATCTCTTTTACCATCCTTGCTCACTGTGCACCATCTCAAATCTACAGTTTCTCTCTATCAAATTCAGGACAATTATCTTTCTCAAGATTTTAGTCTCTAAGTATTGTCAAGGATTATCAGCACTATATCTGCAATCATATGGAAGTAGTTTACATAGGAAGAAATGTAATTCTTTTGGACCAATGCCTAAACACAAATTTGCAAATAGCACTCTGAATTCTCACTTGAGAGTACTTTAATTTTCTTTGATATATAGCTTAGCAAATCCAAAGATTAGCAAACTCATGTTTGTATGATACAATATGTATGCCTCTTTGTATGTGAGCTTTGTTGATTACAGGGATACTATAAACAACCTTATATATTTAAACTTGGTTCCCTCCATCAAAATTGCCTAACTCATTATGCCTGCACATACACACACACACACACACACACAAGCACATGAACTATAGTTGTTTCCTTCACTATGTCTGGTCTGATAAAATATTCAAAATATTCTCACATTTTATATGGACTTATTAAGATACTTGCAGTATGAATGCTGGTACATTCTACAGCTTTTATGAATAATCTAAAAGATTATGTTGTGTGGAACTAGCTGATGGTACATTCGCGCCAGAGTCTACAAGCAAGCAAAGTGCACAATTGTGACAATTATCTACATTCTTTCCCTTTAAGTGAATCATCAATTTGTGCCTAAATTGCTTTAATCAATAGCTCCTGATACAGTATTAGTCTACTGAGTGCATTGGTGGAGGATAGAAATTGACTAAGGAATTAGCTGATAAGAAATCTTCCCATGATCCACAGTTCTTGTCCTTTTAAACAGTAATTTATACAGCTTCAAAGCAAATTAAAAAACAAAACAAAAACTAATATATAATAAATATTTTGGTCCTCATTTTGTCCAAATAATTTAAGACAAAGTATGGTCATGTAAATTTGAATTTCATTGCAAATTTCCTTTTCTGTTTCAACGGATTCTAAACATAGGTACCAATATTGAAATGGGGGAATTATGAATAGCAAAAAGAGAGTCAAAGAAGCAGCAAACATTATCTCATAGTCACTGAGAAATTTTGTAGCTGTATTGAAAAAAATAAGAGTTGGACTTGATCTTTTCTGTACAAACATAATATCTTTGTGTGTGTGTGTGTGTGTGTGTGTTCTTCCTAAAGTCACATAAGAACAAAGGTCACATCTTTCATCTTCTAGAAAAGGTAAATCTTACCTCACTTGTATAAAACCTGGATTTACAAACTTCCCATCATAGCTGAAACCATGTTTATCACTGTCAATCTCATTTTCTACAATGTGTCTTCTATATAGGAATGATCTTATTTTCTGGATTCAATCCCTGCTTTTCTGAGGATTTAGTTCTATTGATTATCACCATTACACTATCCTAATTTCATTAGCCTTTCAATATGTTCAATATTCTCTCAATTTAATGAAGCAAAACTAAACAAAAATAATAACACTCTTAGTCCCATGTTGAATTTCAGTGCCTTCCCTTTGTCTAACATATTTCTTGCAGTTTAACTCATCCAAAATTGTTATTTTTCATTTCCTTACTCCTCTTTCTATAAGCGACCTACTGCTAATGACTCCCCACCTCCGTCACTGCCCTGAAATTGCCTGAAGCATCATGGCCATCCCAGACATCTACACTGAAAAATCCAATGGATACTTCTCAGTCTTTATTTGTTGGATGCTCAACAACATTTGACATTCTTGACAACTTTCTCTTCTTTAAACATTATTTCCCCTGTATTTCAGATTGTTGGTGTTCTGATTTATCAGTCTGCTCCTTCTTCCTCCCCTTGGCAGGCTCCTTCTACTTCACCTCTCTCCTAACAGATGGCATCATTTAGAGCCCTCCTCCATTTTTGTTCTCTATGCTCTCCCTTTAAGTGATTACACCCAATCTCATGCCTTCAATTGCCATGTGTATGTTTATGAACTGCAAATCTTTTTCTTAAGGTAAGAAAATTTATCTTTGGCTTCTGATAAATACATAAAACTGTTAGAAAACTCCACCTCCAACTTTGTTTTTGTTTTTGTTTTTTAAAGATTTTATTCATTTGAGAGAGAGAACAGGGAGGGGTAGGGAGGGAGGGAGAGGGAGAAGGAATCTGAAGCAGATTCTGCACTGATCACAGAGCCCAACACAGGGCTAAATCTCACAACCATGAGATCATGATCTGAACTGAAACAAAAGCTGGGTAAATAACTGACTGAGCCACCCAGAAACCCCTCCACTTTCAACTTTTAATCAACATGCACAAAACAAAACTCACCTTATTCCAAGATTTTGATTCCTTGAATAGTCCTAAAGAATCCTGAATTAGGCCATCTCTCTCCATTCCCACCACACTGCCATAATGCAGCCATAGGTGTCTCTCAGCTGTATTGCTGAACAGAGTCTGCTAATGCTCCCTTAAACGTAGTCTCTTTTCTTTAATTTGCTCTCCAAGTTGCAGCCCTAGCAATATTTCTACACTAGATAACTGATGTTTGCATTTTTTAAAATTTATTATTTTATTTTATTTTAATTTATTGGGGGAGGAGCAAAGGGAGAGAGAGAATCTTAAACTAGGCATGAAGCTTAATCTATGACCCTGAAATCATGACCTGAGCCAAAATTGAGTGTTAGGCACTTAACCTACTGAGCCAACCAAGCACCTCTGCATTTTTATTTTAAACCCTCCAATGATACCCTAATGTTCTTAAGGAAAAATGTAAAATTTGTGCATGCTATTTCAGACCTTCAGATATCTTGCCCCACTCTAGCTCTTCAACTTTGTTTGGAGTCTCCCTTTTGCTCTCTATGCTCCATACATACTGAGTTCTTATTATCTTTTGCTCCTAGGGTCCTTTAACATGCTCTTTTTTCTACTTCAAAACTTTCTGATTCTCTCTGCCTGGTTTCTCCTCAAGGCTTAAATTATTTTTTGTTCCAGAAAACTTATGTGACCCCCACAAACTGCTTAAGTCTTCCCTCGGAGAGTACCATGGCACTATATAACTCCCATCATACCATTAATTAAGTTTATTTACATACTTTCTTTTTTCATATTAATTTGTCTTCTAGTCAAACTGCAAACTCACTGAAGTCAGGTAATATACCTGTCTTCACAGATTTTCATTTCAATTCTCTGTTCATGCACAACAGAAATTCAATAAAGATTTTTTTGATAAAATAATATGTGAAGTGCTGATATCTTCTGTCTCAAAAGAATGGCATCCCAAAATACATATCTTTAAAATGTTTTACATATGCCAAACCTCCATTCTACTATCTATGCAATTGTTATTTTTATCAACTCTCTGAAACATCTTAGTAACATTTTTGATTATGTACAAAATAAATTCAGCAGTGAAACCTGAATATTTACCATCCCTGTGAACTATTCTCATGAAAAACTTTATTCATTCCTTCAACAAATACTGATTGCCTACTAGGTTTTAGGTACTATTCAAAGCACTGGGCATATGGCGATGAAGAAAAGAAAAAGTCTCTGCCCTTACAGAGTTTGCACTATATTTGAAGAGATTTTAAAAAACTACATAAGTAGATGCATGTTAAATAGTAATAAGTACCAATAAAATAAAGCAGATAAGGCAAATCGGAAATGTCACTTTTATTTTTAGGCCAGTTGATTGGCTTTGTAGTTTTTAGATTTATAACCAGAGGATTCTCATCTGGGTGAAGATGAAAGAGATAAGAGAGCTGGCCATGTGTCTATGTGAGAAAACAGTCTTTAGCAGAAAAGCATGTTCAGAGGATCTGAGGGATAAGCATGACTAGTGTATTTCAATCATAATAAGGAGGTTGGTAGGTCTGGAGCAGAATGAGCAAGATTAAGAGAAAATAAGGTCAAATAGGAGGTAACTAGACCAGACCATATAGCATATTAACAGCCATGGTGAGAACTTTGGATTTTATTCTGAGTGAAGTGGGAAGCTGTCAGAGGGTTGTATGTACTCTAGCTGCTGGAATTAAGAACTGATTCCAAAAGTAGTGAGGGTAGAATTGAGGAGACCAGTTAGGAAGTTATTGCAATAATCCAGGCAAAAGCTGACAATGGTGGCTTGAATCAAAACAACAGGACAGGAAGGTGGTAGAAATTGTGGGACTGGGATATACTCTGATCACTGAACCCTATGTTTTACTAAAGGATTAAATGTGGAGCACGACACCAAGGCTTTTTGCCTAAGTACATTGAATGGAACTGTCATTTAATGAGAATGTGATATCATTCAGAATATTAAATACTGTTCTGGAGCCAAACTATAATCATTTCCAGTACAGAATTCAATACAGTGCAAAGTCTTTCTGCAGTCAAGCCAGGAGAGCTTGGGCATATGCGCAGAAGCATCTGCTTATTAAACACTTTCAAGTAACTCTCTACTGATCATCTGACTCTGTGATATTGAGAGCAGCACTCTATACTGATTTTATTCCTTATGACTAACCATATGGAATATTACTAAGGATCAAAACCTGAACAAAAACTTAAGGAAAATTTCTGTGTGTTTTTAATATATATACATTTATGTGTATGTTTATAATATATATACATATATGTGTTTATGTATATGTGTGTGTGTGTATATTTTTCCCTAACAATGTATTATTTAAGTCTAAATGGTGATATTTTGATACCTGATAGGTTAAAACAATGGTTTCAAATTGTTTCCAAAATTGGGAATATTTAAGGAAGACAAGTTTTTAAATGGGAAAATAACTCTTTTGAGTTAAAGAAAAATAATTATTTTATTTAAGACCTCCATTACATATATAACTGAATACTCAAATCAGCACATAGACATAAGAAGAAACACCCATAAGTACATGCAATACTAAAAAACACTGAACAAGCCTGCTGTAGAAGCTATGAATGCAGCAATCAAAAAAGTAAATGCTGAGAAGTTTCCCCCAGATCAAACCTGGGGAACACTTTTCTGTTAATTCCTAAAGACAACCTTGTAGTGTAAAACCTATTACAAGAATAATGCATCAATTAAAGAAACTTCAAAATTAAGAGCAAAGAAACAGCAGAAAAGCTCTTTAACTGAAGATTTATTTGTAAAATTCAAAATCCTACTCAAATATGATTTATGGAAAGATAATGTAATTTAAAATTGGAGTTTTAACATCATCCCTTTGCCCTTTTACAGCAAAATGCTTAAGTTTTAACATACAGAAGCATTAATTAAAAATAAACCCTACTTCCAAATTCCCTGGGATGTCTGATTCCACTTGTTGAATTGATTATGCATGTAATGAAACAGGATTAACAGGTTAAAGTTGATATTCTTAAATTGATCTGTCCTCACCAGAAACTGTAGACAGGGACTGAGGTTACACTGAATATAGTTTTTATAATAAAATCTTGTACTACACAGTTTTAGAGATATTGTTTTCTGGGCTGTTCTGTTGTTAAAGTCCTGAAAGACATATTGAGCTTGTTTGGATTTGAATGGCAGTGGATTTAATAAATTTCACTACTTTCCAGTTCTGTAAAGTAATTTTCCATTAGTGTAGAATCCAGGTTGGAAAATGAAATGTCAACAGGACCACATAAAAATGGAAAATGATTTGTAATTCTTATGACTGAATTTTATGTGCTTAGTTTTTTAAAAATAAGCTACCTCATATATTTAAAATAGAGTTATTTGTGTATATTAAGAAGTTCATGACAATCTTCCATGTTTATATGTGTGTGAAGGAGAGAGGTATATACATAGTGACTTAAGTATCTAAAAGCATATATGTGACTTTAGGTCCAAATTTCTTATTTCTCTGACCCCACAGCTAAGTTTAGATATACAATATTTCAAATTATAGGTTGAGTACTTATTTGATTGGAATACTTAAGTGAATTATGTATCCTTGTGAGTCTTTTCTTTTTCATCTATAGAAAGTAATAATTACTTAACAATTACTTAATAGTGTTACAATATTAAATTTCACAATACATGCATAAATATATTGAAAGTGACTTGGAAAAATCTTGATATTTCAACAGAAACAAGACTCACTAATTTATTTATTTATTTATTTATTTATTTATTTATTTATTTATTTATTTTTTAAAGATTTATTTATTTATTCATTCAGAGAGAGGGAGATAGAGGCAGAGACACAGGCAGAGGGAGAAGCAGGCTCCATGCAGGAAGCCTGATGTGAGACTCAATCCCAGGTCTCCAGGATTACACCCCGGGCTGCAGGCGGCGCCAAACCGCTGCGCCATGGGGGCTGCCCAAGACTCACTAATTTAAATTATTCTTCTTTCACTGTGGTTATCCCACTTTGGTTGGATCACACTTTATCCTTTTTTTTTTTTTTAACACTTTATCCTTATTTAGAAAAAAAAATTGCTTGTGCTTTATGAAGAAACAAGATGATGTAAGATAGATTTCATAAGAATTGGAGTAAAATAGGATTTAATATATGTACTGCCAAATACCTATATCTCTTGGCAAAGTTGTGAAGTCTTGAGTGATATAGTCCATTTTGGCAGCTGGAACCAGAGTTCAAAAGGGAGATGTGGATAAAATATATTTTATATTTCCAATATAAAATGAACCTTCCTATTAATAATTTGACAATGACAATCCATCATGCCTCACCTCATCTAAAGCTTCTGCCACACATCATAGTTTCAGGTCTTAGAAATAATGATTAGGTGCAGCTGTAAAACACACTGATTCAAAATGAAAGGTTCATTAGTCACATAATAGGAGCAGCACCAACGAATTGCACAATGAAATCTGGGATTTCCCTTTTGTCTACTTTTTGGTACTCAATCTGTTTTGGCCTGAGGTCTGCATGCAGACAGATGCCCAGAATTGATTTTTCTGTACCCTAATGATTCCCTTTCCCCTCTCTGCATTAAATTGATTGAAGTGGACAATGACTGTGCTGATATTCTAAATGGATTGTGACTCCCTCATGGCATACCTGAATCAAGGAGAAATGTAATTTGGACCATTATTTTTTTCCACATTGCCTGTTTTTTTCTGTGAGTGCCATATGAATCCTGACCAGTGTATGAGTAGCACTAAAATTAACTTATTTCCCCCTTCTATCATCTTCCATAGTCTGAAGAAAATAGCACTGACTTGGGAATCATAAAACAAAATACTTCATGCCTAGTAAGTCTCATGTTTTCTATATTTCCTTTTCAGTCATCTAAGAATAATTCCTCACATCCATCTCAGTGCTCCTCTCTTGTAATGTACACCAGAGGTTCACAGCAAAGCTCTTGACAGGGCTGCTGTGTCTCTGACAAGAGCTACATGATACACCAACCACGGTCTGGATGACAAGGGCTCAGAGGTTCCCTTCGGAGGCATTGACATCATTTTTGGATTTAATCTTGCCACTCTAGTGCTGTTATTACATCAGATTATAGGTATTGTCTTTCTAATAGAAATGTAGGTGACAACTGACCAGAAGACAATTGTACTCTGTCATTATACTAGGAATGCAGCAAGCAATGGATACATACTAGTGAAGCTGAGTCAATCACATTATTACCAACATCATCTGATGTTAATTTTCAATCCTCTTAAACCCCTTATTCATTCTTTTCCCAAAATCCCCTTGCCTTTTCTACCCTCACTGGTCTTCTCCTCTAAGCCATCATAGTCTCTAATTATAGCAATCTCCCCTTCCTGCTCTTTTACCCTGAGAGAGGATGAAATCTCAGAATGATAGCACCCATAATATGAGAAAGGAGCAATTCACAACAATGATCCAATGGGGGAATAAGTTAATAAATAGACCACCTATAGAAACATCGATTATAAAAAAATACCTTCATTAACTACCCTTTTCTGATATCATTTGAACACCAAAATGTTAAAATAATTGATGTACACATTACCAATTTAGCACAACAGATAGATGTGGAACACCATAAGGGTTTCATACTTAAAAATATAAAAGCCATCAATATGTTCCTTACACTATTTCATATTTTTTCTAGTTTTATTTTTTTTTTCTTTTTTTTTTTTTATTAAAATGCTTAAGTTGGGTGAATTGCTGGAATGACTCTATCTCTTATAAATTGTCTCAATATGCTTAAAAACAATCAAATAGATCATTGATTCTCTTTAGTCATCAACATAGAAATAAGATTTGTAAATTTCTTGTGTATGTTCTTAAAATCATCTAAAACATTTTTTTTTATTGGTGTTCAATTTACTAACATACAGAATAACACCCAGTTTTTTCTAGTTTTAGAAGAACACTTGACACAATTCTTTTAAATAAATGATAAAGAGCTTCTCAAAATTATGCTTAAAGATTTTTCATATCAATATGTGTTCATTCATAATATAGAGATTTATGTTTCTCTTAGAATACATTATTTTTCACTTCCATTAACAATGATAACCCTTTATACCTCACTACTGCAATAGCTTAATAATTGGTATCTCTTTTGTTGGTCTGAAAAATAAACTTGAATTTTTGGTCTTTCTTAGAAAACCCTTAAATGACACTCATTGTTTATAGCTGCCTTCAAACTGGAAACAAGCCTCCTACAGTGTTTGTAAGAAGACAGACTCAAGTGTGATAGGATCTTTTTATTCCAAGTGGGGTCCAGGGACCCATAGCCTGAATCACTTAGGATCTTGTTAAAATGCAAACTCTTGGGTTCCATCCCAGACCTCTTCATCAGAATATATAGAACATTCTCCAGGTGTTTCACTAGGTTTCACTCTCCATATTTGTAATCTATAAACTAAGAAACACTTTAAGAAGCATTACTAATATTTAGTGTACAGAGTGATATGCGAGTCTCACTTAGACCATTTGCTGCATATGCTGTTTTGAAACAAGGTCGGAATCTGATTAAGCTCAATCCTTCCTTTTCACTTGTTTAATAAAGTTTCTATGTACATTGATATATAGATTAAAAGATTATATAATCTAGAGTAGCTTAAATCACCTACAACAAATATATGGCTTGCAAAGTATAAACATGAACCGACAATAGGCCAAAGTATGAAAAACACAAGTGAACAAAAAAACAGCATAGCTCATTTTACTTTTCCTATTGTGAGTTTGTTTCATTCATATTGTAGTATAGGGGGGAAATAATGATTTAGTCATATCTGATAAGAATTTGATCCAATAAGAAATTTTTGGGATGCCTGGGTGGTTCAGCAGTTGAGTGTTTGCCTTGGGATCAGGGCATGATCCTGGAGTCTGGGGATTAAGTCCCACAGGCTCTTTGCGTGGAGGCTGCTTCTCCCTCTGCCTGTGTCTCTGCCTATCTCTCTCTCTCTCTCTCTCTCTTTCCCTATCTCTCTCTCTCTCTCTCCCTGTCATGAATAAATAAATAAAATCTTAAAAAAAAACAAATAAGAAATTAATTATTACTGGACTTCATTTACCTAAGCTAATACTAACTGGCATAAGTATACTTTGTATTTTAAGGTTTGCATTGACAAAAGCCTTATCTTCCCTCAGAATAGTATACATACCCAGTAGACTATGTCTTTCCATATCCATTTGCACACAAAATATTAGTAATACAGAGTATTTATTTTCTAGTTATGTTCAGGTTTCATGGTGAACAAGACATTTTAAAACTGAAGATTTTGTTAATAAAGACAAATCTCTCTTTTCCAGCAATGTTAAAAGTAACAATAAACCATCATAATAAACCTTCACGTAAATTTCCTAAATTTTGAAGTATCTTTTAAATTTCTAACTTGATAATGAAATAATTAAATAATGAAATGAAATTATAGCATTAAGAAAAGATAGATTTATTCTGCTCTGTCAAAGAAAATGACAATATATGGAAAACAATATGGTAGCAACTTAAATGATTTCCTTTGCCAGCAAACTCTTTTTTTGGTAAATTCACACAGAGAACATTGCCAACAAGTGGAAAATCATGCATGTCAGATTATGTTAATTTTGGAAGGTTGCTCATAGTGGTATACAAATAGAAAGTTTCTATCCTGTGTTAGCTTGTGAAAAGCATAGTTTGAGATAGGAAATAAGAAGGTGTATAAAGAAAGTTATGTTCTGATTGGTAGATGAACATTTAATAAAAGTGGTGAGGGACCACTATCTGTAAGTGTAACTGGTAATGAAATGGATTCTAGAATAAGGTTACCAAGAGATAACACTGCATGTGAATTTATTTTACTGTATCCTTCCTGGACAATAGAATGCAAGAGAAAAACTGAAGCACCAAAGACCCAAAGTGCCACAGGATGTTTTAGAAGCAAGCGAGCAAACAAAAACTAAAACTATAGTAAATCTTAATACTCTGTGAGACAGTGACAATGAATATTCACACACAGAATGCTTTGCTCTTTTTCTCATGTAACATAATTAAAAGAATCAGAGTTGAATGTACGCTGAAAAGTCTTCTCTTAGAAATCTTAACTTACTGCCTTCCTATAGGTTGTTACCTAGTAGACGGTTTGGAAAAGATATAAACATTTTTAATCTGTCTTTCCAAGGTAATATTTTAAACAAATGAAGTTCCAAAGGACATTATGCACAATTATATTTGCTAAAAATGTACTCACACTTATTTTAAAATGTTCAAAATAATCTCAGTAGGTTTTAGCCCTATGTTTTAAAAGTACAGAAAAAAAGTCTTCCAATTACTTTGTCAAACAACTGGTTGACATTAATGAGACAGAGATACAACCAGCTAATGAATGTTGAAATTTTCAACATCAGCACACTTTCTACAACTGCTAAGTAAATTCGAAATGATTTGCATTACTTAGTAAAAGTAAACAATGATGCACTCTTTATCTTTGAGATTCATCTGTTTTGTTTTAGAATCATTTTGCAAGGACAAGTTACACTAAATAATAGAGCAGAACTAGCACTTTGAAACTTTTTATTACCATATGTTCAACTGGAATTAAAATAAGTAATAAAGGATTTTTTAATTAATGAAAAATATTTAAAGTAGTGATTAACTAAATTGAGTAATGTTCTTTTAATTCCTATTTTTGTGTTTATCGTATACAAAGAAAAAATAAAAATGAATGGAACTTCTGGAGGATATCAGATAGACTGTAAATTCTTCAATCTCAGGTTCTTCTTTTTGATTTATATTTTTGTATTATAAAGGTTAATCTTTAAAATGCTAAGTATTATTTTATATAATACATAGATATAAATATTCTAAAGTTACTATCTATTATATTTTTCTTTTCCCAGTTCCTCACCTTTGGTTCAGCATAAGAACTAAGTTTACGATGCTTCTGTCCACAACTTATCCTCCTAATGCAAATATTTTGGCTAAGTAAATATTAATCCTCCTGTACACTAGATAGTAGTTATAACTCATGCTCGGTTCCTTTATCTTTGGATCAATATTCTACTCATCTCTTGCAGCCTGTTGATCACTCATTTTTGAGCCATATCTTTTCACTGATTATCCATTTTATACTTCTCTGTCTCCTGAGAATCCCTCAATCCACTGATAGCTCCTCAGCCAATTATCTTGTAGTGCATCCACTGGCACCCCACAAGGTAATCTCAACTTACCTGTTCATTCACATTTTTTTCTTTCTCTTACATCAACTCATTAGTCCAGTGAAAACAGGCTCCCATCTTCCCTAGTATATACCTTATATAGAAAAGTCTCATTTTGCAATTCATTTGGATCATTACACATCCTTAAAAATGTGTTTTTTCTGGCCTCTCTGCATATCCGATACATTTCCTTCAAGATAGTTTATATTTAGCTTTAACCTTTTTCAATATACTGAATTTATTTGTTCTCCTGAAATTCTACAATATTCATTCCCTAGGCAGGTAACTTGACATTGTACTTATTACTTTGTGCTATATACATTGTCACATTGTATTGCTGCTCCATTATATACATTGATGCATTTTCCTATTTAATTATTTTGTTGTCTTTCAGCTTTGTACCTATGAGGTTTGAACTTCCTTGAGGGGGGAGAGAGCTTCTGAGAGTGCCTACCATGCTGAAGACAGAGTACATGCTTCTTAATAAGTCTTATTAATTTGAGAAAGATTTATCAAGCATGTAGAATGCATATATTCAAGTATAATTCTTAAAAATTAAGAGTTCTAACTTCCATAATTCCTCAGAGTTACTAATAGAAATAGCTTGTTTGTGGTAAATTTTTAAAGTTAAATTGGTCTTATTTCCGATATCTCAAGATCATTTCTTTTTGTATTACTCTTTCAGCTAGTTGTCTACTTTATTTCATTTGTGGAGTTAGAGTAAGTTCAACTGCCTAATCTAAACAAATAACACAAGCAATGAGCCAGACAGCAATCAATGCACCAGTAAAACAGAAATGTAATGTGGTTGAAATGACAGAAGAAATCAAGCTGTAAACTAAATCTCAGACAGCCTTTGCAAGGGAATCTAATTTGTGTTCATGGAAACAGAGAAATCTTGTTGATAAAAGAATTATGACATATGGTATTCCATCCTTCTCCAAAAATGCTATTAAAAAAGCATTGTATACTTGATCATCCTAATCATTATTACAAGTAATAGCACCTTAGGTTCAGTTATTTTAGTGTTAGAATCCATAGTACACTGATATTTTATGATGTTACTATGCATTCCAAGAATTTTCATAAAATTAATAAATGAGTACTCACACAATTAGGCATATATTAAGAACAATGTCACTTGTTACCTAAGGTTTTTAAAAAGTATTTCCCTGGGAAAAACAATCCTCATTTCAGAGATATAATTTTAGCCACAAAAAAATAGTGTTGTTGATTGAGCATCAAACACACTGCTATGTATTTTTTTTGAAAACATGAACACATATTTTCATTTTAATAGAAGATCCAAGCAACATTTTTTGATAATCCTTTTAAAATGACATTGTGAAAAATTTACCATGCAGCGCTTCAAACATAATAATGTATAATCTTAAAATAGAAGTAGATGAACCACAATTCAGAAATGCAAAGTAAAACTGAAAAACAAGCACAGTCAGCCATGTGGCATACTGTAGGACACACAATGCAAAGTGAGCAAAGTCATGTTAAACATGAAATTAATTCTTATTCATGAGTTTAACCCTAAAGGGATTACTCTTCCAAGCTTCTACATCAGTGTTCTTTCTTCTATCAAAATACTTTCAGGACATTTTAAAGTCAAAGATATTTCACACTGTGCCTGTATTATTTAGTTGATGTGTGACACCCAAAGCATACATGTAGCAAAAGCCTTTCAATTATTTAAACAGCAACAACAATAGCAACAACAGTACTAGTAAATGTACTTTCAACTTTATCTGTGGAGCATTGCCCAGCCTTGGATCCAGAGTTAATTATCTTCATGGCTTTGAAAGTACATGTAGAGGCCTATGGCAGTGACCTCATTGTAAGATTATCAAATGGAGGTTAGGGCATATGAACCATAGCTGAAAGTCTATTTCTTCAGATGAATAATTTTCAAAGTTTGTAACCTCTATCCCTCACACAGATTTTTAAAAAATGCCTTCAAAGAATGTAATTTCAAAGACATGTACATTGGGCCGACCCTGGACATAGTTAGCAACATCAAGCTATCTTATATAACCATAAACTCTTAGTAAACACAGTCCCTTGAACATAAATACATGAAGAGTATTAGCTAATATTTCCCAGAACTCTAAACAAACCTGTATGAGGATATACTGACAATCTCTGACATTTCTGTTGTCACCAACTAACAAACTCATCTCATGCTTTCAACAAAGCAATTTCTTCCCTTTGCTCGTTCCTGTCCTCTAATTTAAAAAACCCTCAGGGAATTGGCGCTTCCTGTGGGACTGATGCCTATAGGAGTAACTGAAAAACAGGAACGACATACCCATGTACCATAGATGTGACTTACTTCACTTCATACTATGTCAGTATCAGACCCATTGTTATTCTCAATGCTGAATTTTCATTTGATGGCTCTAAAAGTCAGAAATGATATATTGACTTGTCCAATTATCCTATTTTTAACAAAGGCTAAACTTAGTGGACTTTCCCATCTTTATGGGTAACAGTATTTCTCCATAAGAACCCCTCTGTTTCTTTAAGTAGGTCTTTTTATATGTTCAGATTCCCCATCTTGAATGCCTTACATTCTTCACTTAATTATGTCATATGTATTTTCGGCTCAAATTCTTAGTACCCCACCTAAGTATCCCTAAATTAGTTTAGGCAGGCTTTTTTCCTCCTTATAGTCACAGCAATTTATCATTTATTTGCATTTAAGAATATATTTGTTGGGGGGATCCCTGGATGGCTCAGTGGTTTAGTGTCTATCTTTAGCCCACGGCATGATCCTGGAGTCCCGGGATCGAGTTCCACATCAGATTACCTGCATGGAGCCTGCTTTTCCCTCGCATGTATCTCGGCCTCTCTCTCTCTGTGTCTCTCATGAATAAATAAATGAAATCTTAGAAAAATAAAAGAATATATTTGTTGGTGTGGGGCTTTGAAGTGTCTCTGTTACAGTAACAGAACTGTTTCTGTATATTAAAGAGGGAAGAAACAATGTATTATAATTAATTGACTGTCAAGCACAAGTTTTACGATTAATCTTAAAATTACCTTTTTGTCTCATTGAAACAGGAAAAAATAAACATTGAAGTGTAATACAATGCTAAAATTGTTACAGTTCCTTTTTGGATGGATAATGACAGTTTGATTCATGGGAAGACATTAAGAGCCAAGTACCTTGATAATAATGCAAATATTTTATTTTGACATACTTAGCTATAGGTGTAAAATGGACATATACATAAAAATATTTTATATTAAAATAAAAAATATATGATTAGAAAAATTGAACCAAGACTACCTGGTTTCTTACACTAAAATGGCAATATACTTATTAGATCAAGTGTTATATTGAACATATTTAAATATGTTAAATTTTTTTTATTTTATTTTAAATATGCTAAATTTTAAACACATGATAAATGCATAGCTCTTAATCTTCAACAATACTTTTTTTTAATATTCTTAATTTACAACTAAATTTTCAGATTAATATCAAAGGTAAGAAGTGCCAAATATAGTGTTTACAGACACTGAGTGAATCCTTTTCTAATGTTAAACACATGGAGAAAATAAATAAAGACATAATTGGCTAAAGTCATAGATACATCTAAAATATTTTGACTAAATAAACTAGGTCCACATAATAGAAGTCAGAGCAAAATTCTTCATCTTTCATATTAGTACATTTGACATAGTTAGCATTTAACTCAACTAGGTTTTCATTTCTTGGGTTGTTCAAAGTTATGATAGGGCTGCAATAAGACAGTTCGAAATACTGCTTTTTTTCTCTTTGTGCCAAAATCATAAAGGAAAGCCATTATTTTTCCTGATATGGAAAAGAAAAGAGCTAAGGATACTCAAAATTCTATATACAAGTAGAAAACTAAGTGGCACTAAATGGTGAAGCAAAAGGCATTCTTGGCCTTCTAAGAAGGCTAAAAAATCTTTATGAAAATAGGTTGGTGTTTATTTTATTTTGCTGACATAATGAGGGGACATTTTATAAATCAGAATCTGAGCCCACTGGGAAAGTACTATCAGATGGAGAACAGTGGCTGCTTCTGAAGACAGCTACTGTTTTTATGTGTAGTGGTGATAGGGGATGGAATTCCTTGTGGCTCTGTATAAGTGAGGATGAGTAACTCATATTGATTGCACAACAGGGATATGCCATTCCTCTTTTCAATTGTTCCTAAAGGCATCAGGTGTTACAGGAAATACCACTTCCCCAAGGGTCTGTTAAAGGACAGGATCCAGAAGAGCAAAGAAATTGCCTTGTTGAGAACAAAAGGAGGGGGTTGGCCACATGGTGGCTTGTGGAAGGTCATTAAGCATAGCGGCAGAGTAAGGGAGAAGGCTGTGGTCCATGCAAGGTATGTCTCTTTCCCAAGACATCACAAGGCTAAATTTACTACACTCACTCGGTACTTGCCATCAATGGATACTTTCCAGAAAATCTGTGGAAAGATACCATTTTGTGCACAGGTTAGCCCAGAGCTCAAGAAACCTGAGGAAGTAGTCACAAACTCACAAATCAGGGCTCCAAACTTTCACAGGCCATGAAATTAGAGCTTTGTGCCAAATGTATCATATTTTCCAAGGAACAAGGAGTATTTGGACTAGATAATTTCATTTTCTATGCATAAATTTAAAAAAAAAGTTTAAAAATAAAGCATATAACAAACGATCTCTACAGATGAAAGCACAGAAGTTATAACAAACATTTCAAATCCTTTAAAACAGGAAATAATCATGATTTTCTCAAAGGTATTGTACTAATAAAGGCAGCCAGTATGATCACTGAGTATGACAGTGTATTTAGTAGTAAACAGACAACTGAAGACATACAGCCAGAACCAAAGAACACAGCAATGCAGCTGGAGAAATGGACTAAGCTATGTGACTATCTCATTTTTCTTAATCCTTTTAGCACTTTAAATGAATGTATCTCACTTATGGTATTTACATATATATTTAACTAATGGTATACCTTGATATGTTTTTATCTCCTCCATTAAATTTCCAGGTTCATGCATGCTGGATCTATGTTCAGTTAACATAATACCCATAAGCACATTCAACATATTATTTACAGATACATGTAACAAAATAGCATATCAACAAAGGCAGAGAAGGAGAAAGAGTCACCAGCAAAATGCATTACAAATGCTGGCCATGGACTGATATCAATCACAATGGGTTGGTTAGTCATTCTTTCAAGATAAACATTTAAGGGGCAGCCCCGGTAGCAGTGGTTTAGCACCACCTGCAGCCTAGGGCATAATCCTGGAGACCCTGGATGGAGTCCCAGTCAGGCTCTCTGCATGGTGCCTGCTTCTCCCTCTGCCTGTGTCTCTGCCTCTCTCTCTCTCTCTGTGTCTCTATGAATAAGTAAATAAATAATCTTAAAAAAAAAAAGATAAACATTTAAGAAACCAGATGAGCTACTCTGTCTCAAGACAATCTGTCATGATTGTCTTAATAATCTTAAGATTTGTGTGGAATCAGAAAAGACCCCGAATAGCCAGGGGAATATTGAAAAAGAAACCAGAGCTGGGGGGATCACAATGCCAGGTTTCAGGTTGTACTACAAAGCTGTGATCATCAAGACAGTGTGGTACTGGCACAAAAACAGACATATAGATCAATGGAACAGAATAGAGAATCCAGAAATGGGCCCTCAACTCTATGGTCAACTAATATTTGACAAAGCAGGAAAGACTATCCACTGGAAAAGGGACAGCCACATGCAGAAAAACGAAACTAGACCACTCTCTTATACCTTGCACAAAGATAAACTCAAAATGAACGAAAGATCTAAATGCAAGACAAGAATCCATCAAAATCCTAGAGGAAAAAAAAAATAAAAATAAAAAAATAAAAAAAATAAAAAAATAAAAAAAACAAAATCCTAGAGGAGAACACAGGCAACACTCTTTTTGAACTTCTTACAAGATACATCCATGAAGGCAAGGGAAACAAAAACAAAAATGAACTATTGGGACTTCATCAAGATAAAAAGCTTCTGCACAGCAAAAGAAACAGTCAACAAAACTGTAAGACAACCTACAGAATGGGAGAAGATATTTGCTAATGACCTATCAGATAAAGGGCTAGTATCCAAGATCTATAAAGCACTTATGAAACTCAACAGCAAAGAAACAAACAATCCAATCATGAAATGGGCAAAACACATGAACAGAAATTTCACAGAGAAAGACCTAGACAAGAGCTAGTATCTAAGATCTATAAAGAACTGGTTAAACTCAACAGCAAAGAAACAAACAATCTAATCATGAAATGGGCAAAAGACATGAACAGAAATCTCACAGAGAAAGACATAGACTTGGCCAACAAGCACATGAGAAAATGCTCTGCATCACTTGCCATCAGGGAAATACAAATCAAAACCACAATGAGATACCACCTCACACCAGTGAGAATGGTGAAAAATTCCTAACAAGACAGGAAACAACAAATGTTGGAGAGGATGTGGAGAAAAGGGAACCCTCTTGCACTGTTGGTGGGAATGTGCAGCCACTCTGGAAAACTGTGTGGAGGTTCCTCAAAGAGTTAAAAATAGATCTGCCCTACGAGGTACAGAGGTACAGTGCAACTGCTGGGGATTTACCCCAAAGATCAGATGCAGTGAAACGCTGGGACACCTCCACCCCAGGGTTGATAGCAGTGGTGTCCACAATAGCAAAACTGTGGAAGGAGCCTCAGTGTCCATCGAAAGATGAATGGATAAAGAAGCTGTGGTCTATGTACACAATGGAATATTACTCAGCTATTAGAAACGACAAATACCCACCATTTGCTTCAATGCGGATGGAACTGGAGGGTATTATGCTGAGTGAAGTAACTCAATTGGAGAAGGACAAACATTATATGGCTTCATTCATACGGGGAATATAAAAAATAGGAAAGGGGAAAGGAGAGAAAATGAGTGGGAAATATCAAAGAGGGAGACAGACCATGAGAGACTTCTAACTCTGGGAAATGAATAAAGGATAGTCCAAAGGGAGGTGTGTGGGGGGGTGGGTGACTGGATGATGGGCACTGAGGGGGGCACTTGATGGGATGAGCACTAGGTGTTATACTATATGTTGGCAAATCAAACTCCAATAAAAAATATAAATAAATAAATAAATAAATAAATAAATAAATAAATAAATAAATAAGACAATCTGTCATGATTGTCTCTTCTCCCAATGGTAAAGAATCACCTTAGATTGTTAATGCCACTACAACTCCAAATCATGCTTCATGGACAGCAGTAGATTCTTATGCATCCTGTACATCAGTGGCTTCAGTGAAGCCCTAGGATGAAAGGTGAGAGGTACAAAGCACAAGCATCACAAAAGGCAATATCAGGTCATGCCCACATTAATGTGGAAGCCATGGTGGCAGGGTTAAACTAGTGGTCAGCAGCCTCCAAGACAGGCGTAGCTATGAGTATCTGCTGAGACACATTAGAGGAATGTGAGACCCCTCTCTGCAGTGTTCATACAGCATGAGGAATGATCACTTTAGAAGGTAAATTAAGGCTGTGTCCATCTCCAAGAGTTCCCCACTGCATTTATAAGACAACTCAAACTCTTTACCGTGACACTCAGCATCTCTCTAACCTTATCTCCTTTGTCTGCTTTGCTCCAGGTGTGCTGGTCTTCTTGCTGCTAATAAAACATGCCATTTCTTTTCCCTTTCAACAGTTGAATACTTAGGAAAGGTTTTCCCTTTGCCAGAAATATCCTTTTCTAGAAACTCAAATAGCACTCTTCTCAGCTCATTTGGTGTTTTCCCAAATGTCATCAGAGATATTTCTTCCATATTTCAATGTATCAATCTCCTTCCACAGCATTTTATTTTTATTTTTATATTTTTTTAGCATTTTATTTTTAAATACCTATCTTTTGTTTATGTTACGGTACTCACCAAAACCTGAAAGTATATTAATGCATGCAAATATTTACTACCCTAGAGTCTGCTTTTCTCTACCGGAATGCAAACTCCATAAAGTCAGAAAGTTTGTCTTGTTCCCTACTGTTTTACCAACATCAGGAACACAGTAAGCACTCAATAAATACTTGCTAGATGAGTCAATACCATTTTTTAAAAAAATCCCAGTAGAAGAAAATGAATTGCTATTTATTAAATGATCACTCAATAAATTATTACTCAAGGGATCCCTGGGTGGCGCAGCGGTTTGGCGCCTGCCTTTGGCCCAGGGCGCGATCCTGGAGACCCGGGATCGAATCCCACGTTGGGCTCCCGGTGCATGGAGTCTGCTTCTCCCTCTGCCTGTGTCTCTGCCTCTCTCTCTCTCTCTCTCTCTCTGTGTGACTATCTTAAAAAAATAAAATAAATAAATAAAAAATAAATTATTACTCAAATTGGGACACTGAGAGAATGTTAACATTTGATAGATACCTATTATTTAATTAATCATATAATTCCTTGTCCAAACTGGGAAAGTATACAGAGGCACTATTACTAATTACACGATAATAGTAGGCATATGGTGGCCCTTGTGGTCTAAGTACTTTGCCAGGGGTTAAATATACCTTTTCCACCTGATGTATATAATATTTGTTTTTTTTTCTAAGATTACCTTGCTTCACGGTCTTAACTCAGGAGAGACCATTTTAATTCACCTTTGATGGGAAAGTTAATCCCTGCTTAAGGGATTTAACAGAGAAACAGATTCCTCTTCATCTAAAAACATTCATGCCATGCCATGTTCTGAGTATACCTTTATTAATTATCCTGTGTCCCACCTCTCCCCACCAGTAAAATCCTGAAATATACTTTATGATTAATTTATAGAGATAAATATGCTATTTATGCACTGAAAAATACAATAAGCTCATGGGTTACCTTTCAGTTAAATTCTCTAATGCTATATTATCTTTATAACTGATGAAATGCTGGATAGGTAGAAATGAAATGTTGATTTCATTAAATTTTTAAGCTGTGAGCGTTCATGGGTTAAGGAAAATCTGAGATAATTATTTTTAAATTATAAGGCTAAAACCTCTAGGATAGGGAAAGGAAAATAAAAAGTAAAGTAATATATACACTACCTATATCAACCAATTTTTGAATAACTATGTTGATGACAGAAACAAAGAATAAAGTTTTCATATTATTCCCAAAGTATCTGTGCTTCAAATGATTTTGTTTTTCTTGTCAATAATATTTATAAAATTACCTTAAAATTGTACATGTTTACTGTTTTCAAAGTTCCATGTGCATACATTATTTCATATGGTTATCATACACACACAAAAATATCCTTATATAATGCTGCTGTGGTCATTTTTATTTTATAGATTTGGGTGCAAAGTCTTAAGGATAAATGACGTGTCCAAGGTCAAATAAGGCTTAATGTAGGACTTAAACACAGGCTGCCTAAATTCATATTCCTTCTATTTCTTCAAAATAACTCTAACTTCTAACTTTAGAAACACCAAAAAGTTGTAAAATCAAAATTGAACCTGGTTGTGATTTTCCGAGGAAGCTGTCCAAGAGTCATCATAAGAAAAAGAGATAGAAAGATAGTTTAAAAATACATATCATTAAAAAGAAATACCAGATTCAACAATCTGACTATAAGGAAGATGAGAGAAAAATAACAATTCCTTTGTTTTTCAGTTATTTAAAAATTTAACACCTCTTCCAAGTGATCAAATTTGCAAAAATCAGATTCTTTGCCTATGTTTCAATTTTACTTGCATTAAAGAGAAGTAAATTGAATAATGACTTGTTTCAAGAATATATACATACCTAATTAACAAAATTCTCAAACCAAATCATTATATAAGACCTTGATGTGTTGACAGCATACATTCTAAGAACTCACTGTCCAACAGATGAAGGTTTAGATACTCCACTCAAAAATTCTATATTCACTTTTTAACCTTTTTTTTACAGTTTTACTGAGACATAATTGATATAGACCACTGTATAAGTTTTTTTAAGATTTATTTATTTATTTATTTATTTATTTATTTATTTATTTATTTATGATAGACACACAGAGAGAGATAGAGAAAGAGAGGCAGAGACATAGGCAGAGGGAGAAGCAGGCTCCGCGCCGGAGCCCAACGCGGGACTCGATCCCGAGACTTCAGGATCACGCCCTGGGCTGAAGGAAGGCGCCAAACCGCTGAGCCACCCAGGGATCCCCAAACTACTGTATAAATTTAAGATATACAGCATGATGCCTTGATATACATATATTGGAAAAGGTTTACAATAAACCCAGCTAATATCCATCTTCTCATATAGATACAATTAAAAGAAAAGAAGGAAAAATATTTGGGCCCCTGGGTGGCTTAGTGGTTGAATGTCTGCCTTTGGTTCAGGTCATGATCCTGAGGTTTTGGAATCAAGTCCTATACCAGGCTTCCTGCAGAGAGCCTGCTTCTCCCTGGCCTGTCTCTGCCTCTCTCTGTGTATCTCTCATGAATAAATAAATGAAATCTTTTTAAAAATAAAAAACTAAAAACATTTTTCTCCATGTGATGAGAACTCTTTTTTTTTTTATTTTTTATTGGAATTTAATTTGCCAACATATCAGCCAGTGCTCATCCCGTCAAGTGCCCCCCTCAGTGCCCGTCACCCAGTCACCCCAACCCCCCCGCCCACCTACCTTTCCACTACCCCTTGTTCATTTCCCAGAGTTAGGTGTCAGTGATGAGAGCTCCTATGATTTTCTCTCTTAACATCTTTCCTATATATCATACACCAATGTTAACTATAGTCATTGTGTTGTACACTACATCCTTACTATTTATTTACCTTATAACTGAAAGTTTGTACCTTTTTAAAACCTCCCTCCAATTCCCCCCTCCCACCCCTGTCTCTGATAACCACAAGTCTGATCTTTTTTTTTTTTTCTGAGTTTATTTTTTGTTTTTTGTTGTTGGATTTTTTTTTTTTTTTTTTTTTTTTTTTTTAGATTCCACTTACAAGGAGATAATACAGTATTTGTGTTTCTGTCATTTCACTTAGCATAATGCCTTCAAGGTCCATTCATACTTCTGCAGATGTTAGGATTTCCTTGTTTGTTTGTTTTTTTTTTTTTAATGACTGAATAATATTTCATTGTGTATGCGCTTTATCCTTTCATCTGCCAGTGAAGACTTAGGTTGTTTCCATGTCTTGGCTATTATAGATACTGCTGCTATGAAGATGGGCATTGCAGACATCTTTTCAAGTTAGTTCTCTGTTACCTTTGGATAAACACCCAGAAGTGGAATTGCTGGATGAAATAGTTCTATTTTTAATTTTTTGAGGATACTTCATACAATTTTCCATAGTGACTGTACCAATTTATTATGTTACCAACAGTGTAGAAGGGTTCCCTTTTCTCCACATCTACACCAGCATTTATCTCTGGTATCTTTTTTATTCTCATAGAAAATTCACATCCTTTCAGCTGAAAAAGGAAAAACCTTTGTGCATGTCACTTGCACTTGTAGTGATTGCCAGGATACTCAGATGTTGCTATTAATAAGGATCCCTGCTGTTACTGCACTTCATGATTTATCTCCTTCACATCTAAGTGGAAGAAGGTCAGATGAGACAGAGGAAGCCATTCATTCCAAGGAGGCATTTCTCGTTCCAGAACCAATGCTTTAAAACAGTAATTCATACTTAATTAATGGCTGTCTTCTGGGTCATGATTTTGTTCATTTAGGTTTACAATACAAACTGCTACTTTATAATTCTTCAATAATATTACCATTAAGTTTAGAAGTATACTTCTGCAATGAGAAGTCTTGATTCCCCTCCCCTACTGAAGAAATCAGCTACTATGTCAAGGTTCATTCAAAGGATAAAGGCCAAGAAATTTTACAATTTAAAACACTGCTATATATTACTGCCTCTCCAAATTCTAATTTATAGTCAGTGACATTTGTTTACCTATTCTCTTTCATTAACATTTATGAAAGCATACAAATATTTTATAGCCCTAATAGATGAGATACTTAGCAATGCTTTATTGACTTTCATTATCTTTACAAGGCAGCTCAATAATAAATAGTTGAGGTGTTCAGAATGTAACACCAGACCTACTTTTACTGGTACTGTGTTTCTCTATCTCTTAAACTTGAAATTTATAGCAACTGGAAATAAATTTATCATCCACTGGGAATATTTATCTAGGTCTGAGAGATCAAATTTATATTCTGCATGCCCTCTAAGTATCTCATCAATTTGGGGATGGGTTCAAAGGAAAGCATGCATCCTTGAGACTAATAATACTTAAAAGTAAACATTGTCCTCCCTTTTGTAATCTAATATTACCCATGCTGGCTTCAGAGTTTATTGTTAGTTACTGTATTTTATTATATTCTTTTTAGTATATAATGTGCTGGGTTTTTTTTAGATTTATTTATTTATTTATTTATTTATTTATTTATTTATTTATTTTAGAGATAGACACAGAGAGAGAGACAGAGACACAGGAGGAGGGAGAAGCAGGCTCCATGCCGGGAGCCCGATGTGGGACTCGATCCCGGGACTCCAGGATCGCGCCCTGGGCCAAAGGCAGGCGCTAAACCGCTGAGCCACCCAGGGATCCCCTTTTTGTTTTTTGAAGATATAGTTTGTCCTAGAAACTGGCATTTCACTCAAGACAGACTACAACAAGGTCACATGAAGACTAAATACGAAGGGATTAACTCAGAGTTTTATTAATAGATAGAGGTCTTTCTTTCAATCCTATACTATGGGGGCAGCCCCAGTGGCCTAGCAGTTTAGCTCCACCTTCAGCCCAGGGTGTGATTCTGGAGACCCGGGATCGAGTCCCACATCAGGCTCCCCGCATGGAGTCTGCTTCTCCCTCTGCATGTGTCTCTGCCTCTCTTTCTCTCTGTGTCTGTCATGAATAAATAAATAAAATCTTTTTAAAAATCCTATACTATGGTCACCAATGAGTATCTCTATCATATGTGATATTCAAGTTGTCCACAAAGAAATAATAGGGTCTTGTTTTTTTAAAAATTCAAGTTTTACCAAGAAACAAACTCTTAAATATAGAGAACAAACTGATGGTTACCAGAGGGGAAGTGGGGGGGATGGGTTAAATAGGTGATGGGAATTGAGTGAACTTTTTCTGTTTTGTTTTAAAGATTTTTATTTATTTATTCTGAGAGACACACACAGAGAGAGAGAGGCAGAGACACAGGCAGAGGGAGAAACAGGCTTCATGTGGGAAGCCCAGTACAGGACTTGATCTGGGATCACACCCTGAGCCAAAGGCAGTTGCTCAACCACTGAGCCACCCAGGCATCCCAAGGAGTGCACTTGTAACGAGTGCTCAGTGTTGTTTGGAAGTGATGAATCACTATATTGTACACCTGAAATTAATATTACATTGTATGTTAACTAACTAGAATTTAAATAAAAGCTTTAAGAAATAGACACATAATAGACAATAGATCAATGTAACAGAATAGAGAACTCAGAAATGGAACTTCAACTCTAGGGTCAACTAACCTTCAATAAGGCAGGAAAGAAGAAAAAAAAAAGGCAGGAAAGAAATCCAATGAATCAAAGACAATCTCTTCAACAAATGGTGTTGGGAACATTGGACAGCCACACACAGAAGAATGAAACTGGATCACTTCCTTACACCATACACAAAATAAACTCAAAATAGATGAAAAATCTAAATATAATATAGGAATTCATCCAAATCCTAGAGCAGAACACAGGCAGCAATCTCTTTGACTTTGGCCATAGCAACTTCTTGCTAGAGATGTCTCCAAAAACCAAGAGAAGCAAAAGCAAAAATGAACTATTGGGACTTCATCAAGATGAAAAACTTTTACACAGCAAAGGAAACAGTCAACCAAACTAAAAGGCAACCTATGGAATGGGAGAAGATATTTGCAAATGTCTTATCAGATAAATTGCTAGTATCCAAAATCTATAAAGAACTTATCGGGCTCGACACCCAAAAAACGACAAATCTGTCAAGAAAAGGGCAGAAGACATGAACAGACATTTCTCCAAAGAAGACATACACATGGCCAACAGACACATGAGAAAATGCTCTATATCACTTGGCATGAGGAAACTACAAATCAAAACCACAATGAGATACCACCTCACACCAGTCAGAACAGTTCAAATGAACAACTCAGGAAATAACAGATGTTGACAAGGATGCAGAGAAAGAGGAACCCTCTTATAATGTAGATGGGAATGCAAACTGGTGCGGCCACTCTGGAAAACAAATAGAGGTTCCTCAAAAAGTTAAAAATGGAGCTACCGTATAACACAGGAAATGCACTACTATGTATTTATCCAAAGGATAAATAGTGACACAAAGGGGCACCTCAATGTTTATAGCAGCAATGGATAAAGAGGTGGTATAAACACACACACACACACACTCTCTCTCACACACTGGAATATTACTCAGCCATCAAAAATAATGAAGTCTTGTCATTTGCAATGACATAGATGGAACTGGAGGGTATTATGGTAAGAAAAATAAGTCAGTCAGAGAAGGACAAATACCACATGATTTCACTTATAAGTGGAACATAAGAAACAAAACAGATGAACATAGGGAAAGAGAAGGAAAAAAAAGATGAAAATTAAGAGGGAGACAAATCATAAGAGATGCTGAACTCTAGGAAACAAATTGAAGGTTGCAGAAAGAAGGTGGAGAGAAGTGATAATTGGGTAATGGGCATTAAGGAAAGCACTGATGTAATGACCACATATGTAACTGATGAATGACTACATTCTACCTCTGAAACTAATAAAAAAAAAACTTTAAAAATTCAAGTTTTAGATAAAAAGAACAACGACAGAATATTTTGCAAGTAAATAAGCTTTGAACATATTGCTAACTTTTGATGGCACCTACCACATTCTTTCCCATGCAACCACTTGAAATGTAAGCCAGTTGTCAGACATTTAATAGAGATGAGATCCACATGGCCTGATGCTAATATAGCACTTCAGATGTTCTTGGGCTATTTCCTTCTAGAAATGTCTTGACTTTTAAGGAACTGAAAATTAATTCACACAGATTTTACAGAAATTTAACATCTAATTTTTCACATGTTATGTTGGGAACTGAAGATAAATGTTTTTAGTACAATAAATAAATGTCCTGTTAATAACAGTCTAAAAGGAGAGAGGTGTGTTTTTTTTTCTCTCAATATAACTGCCCTTTGCATTAAAATTAAGTCCTACATTCATACTGACTCATATATCAAAACGATAAGTAAGTCTTTTCTAACATCCAAAGATTGTCTCATGGGTGATTATGTGTTTCTTTTAATTTAAAATAAGTAGTTAACAGGTGTTTATCAATTTTTATGATACCATGTCTACTTGATCTTTTTTTTACTTGACCTTTTAATTAACTCATAATTAATTGATTTATAATTATATTTGATTGTTGTACTTGCCCTTATATTTTGTATATGAATATTTATTTTGGATTACAGAAAAGTTGAAAATATTTTTTTTAAGATTTTTTTTATTTATTCATGAGAGACACACAGAGAAAGGCAGAGACGTAGGCAGAGAGAAAAGCAGACTCCTCACAGGGAGCCCAACATGGGACTCCATCCCTGGACCAGGATCACGCCCTGAGCCGAAGGCAGATGCTCAACCACTGACTACCTCAGCATCCCGAAAAGTTACAAATATTGTATTGAGAATTCTGATATAACCTTTACACAATTTTCCCTAATGTTAATATCTTATAATATCATTAAATTATCATACAATAATAAGATTAAAACTAAGAGACCAACATTGTTATATTTTTATATAACAGGCTTCACCTGGATTTCATCAGTTTTTGCTAATATTCTTTTACTGTTTCAAGATCCAATCTAGGATTCCCTCACTGCATTTAGTTGTCATGTGTCCTTAGGATACTTTAGACTACGATAATTCCGTAGGATAGGGTGCTTTCTAATCCCAATATGTAAGGAGTAGATTATTTAAACACGACACCACTAGGATGTCAAACTTGATCATTCGGTTAGGGTGATGTATATCAGGATTCTCCACTGTTAAGTGACTATTTTTCTCTTGCCTTACTCCATTATTTAGAAATGAGTCATTAAATTCATCCACACTCTCAAGGTTGAACTCTACTACTTCTGGAGTAGTAATCTAATTAGTCACAAAGAATACTTGTCCTTTCTCTTCTGCCCGTATATTTAAAATATGATAATATTATCATCACTGTCTCATGTCAATAGTGTCTGCTTCCCAGAGGTGAATATCATTCACAACATGAGTGTATCTAATTACAAAGTAATTTGAAGTGAAAAAATTTTGATGGTATTATCAATTATTGGTCTCTTTAGCTTTCCAAATAAGAAAGAAAATGCATTTTCTCCTTATGAAATGACTATTTTCTATTTTAATGAAAAGAGATATACCTAAAAGTGATAATCTAAAATCCTTTTATTAGCTTTGATTACTTCCAATGAGAAAATCATTTTATGCTTATTAAACATTTTATAGTGTCTTACACCTCTATCAATTCTTACACTCATTTTTGCTAATTGTTCTTCCTTTAAAGATACCCTATGAGGTAGACCTAGAGATGAATACAAAGATGTATACTTGGCCTGCTTCTCTTAAGTCTACATGAGTTTACTTATGATTTGAAACCTCTCTCTCTCTTTCTTCAGTTTAAATTAAAAATAAAGAGAACTTAGGATACTGAAATACAGAGAAATTTAATCAAACTATTAAATGATACATAAATATACTTATTATTTGAATCTAAATTATGTCAATTTGGCTTCTTGCACTTATTCATTTATTCTTTCATTCTGTAAGTTTTAAGTCTAATACATGTCAAGCTAGGTGCTGGAGATGCAAATAAAAAGACAATCTCTACATATAAGGAAATGATCACCTAGTATAGACAGATAGATGCATTAAATGAACAATAATCTTGCAGTGAATATGTGCTGCTGTAAAAATAGAAAAGGGGAGTTTGTGTGGCCAAATGCAGGAGAGTATATTCTTCTGTGAGACTGTGGAAAACATCGTAGAGAAAGTGACATATACTTTGAGCCTTAAGGGGGCATTTACCAGAAGAGCAATGGACAAGTAGAGATTCCTGGCAGAGAAAAGGATAGCAAAGTATATACAAAGGTACAATGATATTTCCAGAAAAGGCCCCTTTCAGGAAAATACAAATACTCTTTAGATAACAGAATATGTGTAGTAGTTGCAGAGAAAAGGGCTAAAGAAATGACTAGTGGCCAAATCATGAGTGGATTTATGCTAGGTGAAGGAATTTAAACTTTAGCCAGAAGGCTAAGAAATTCTAAGTAGGGGAGGGTTTTTGTTTGTTTGTTTGTTTTAAATTTTATTGGTTTATTTGAGAGAAAGAAAGCATAAGCAGAGGGAAGGAGGCAGAGGGAGAGGGTGAGGGAGAATCAGACTCCCCATTGAACAGGGAGCCCAAAAGTGGGCTCGATACCAGGACCTTAAGATCATGACCTGAGCTAAAGATAGACACTTAACTGACTGAGCCACCAAGACCCCTGGGAGTTTTATACAATTTGTATTTTTAAGAATAGTTTGGCATAGTGACAAGACAGAGAGGCCAGGTAGAGCGTAACTGCAGCACAGAAAGTATGAGGGCCTGATTATAGCAGTGGGAATGGAGGAAGAGGAGTTATTTGCCAAACTGTTTTGAAGACAAAATTGATAGGACTGGGTGAACTGATTAAATTTCAATAGTGAAGATCAAATTTCTCTTTAGGAAAAGCTTGGGTAGGAGTAGAATGAGATGAATACTGTTTCAGATAATGGAGATGACTGTGAAAGCTGTTCATGAATATTACTAGGGGATAACCGGAAATAAAGCTTTCCTCTGATTTATGACAGGTCATTTGTTCATGAAAACATTTTTTAGGGCCAATGTCAGAAAAAGCTTAAAAAGTATTTGATATCTAATTGTTAGCACACAAATAGTTGATTAGTTAGGAAAAGCAAATATATTTTCTCATTATTTCTGTATTTTAATCTTGAACTTCTCCCTTTCCAAAACAGAACTCAGAACAAAGCCAAGAAAAATCACTAAAAGGCATGTAAGTGATATATATGTTTAGAAGTAAAGATGAACATATAATTTTCAAGGCCTAGTGCAAAATAAAAATTGAGAGCCCTTTTGCAAAAAGCAAGGAGTAAGTGCTAGCTAACAGAAATAAAAGAGGGGACATCACTACAGATCTCATGAAAATTTAAAGTGAAAATAAAACAATACAACTTTATGCCCTAACATTTAATAACTTAAATGAAATCAACCAATTCTTTGAAAAACAGATGCCAAATCACACACAAAAAAAGAAATAAATAACCTGGTGACATCCATTAAAGAAATTGAATCAATAATTAATAACATCTCAAAAGAGAAAACACAGGCCCAGATGAATTCACTGATTAATTCTCCCAAATATTTAAGAAAGAAATCATGCCAATCTATACAATCTCTTTCAGAGGGAGGAAGCAGAAGTGGCACTTACTAACTCATGAATTCAACACTACTCAAATACCAAAATCAGACAAAGAAAGATATTACAAGAACAAAAAACTACAGACAAATATTGCTCATGAATACGGAAGCAAAAATACCAAAAAATGTCAGTAACTGAAGTCCAAAATATCTAAAAAGAATTATATATCACAATTAAGAAGGATTTATTCCTACTATGCAAGGCTAGTTCAACACTAGAAAATCAATTAAGGTAATCCATCACACCAACAACTAAAAAAGGTCACATGGTCATATCAATAGTTCCACAAAAAGCACTTGAAAAAATTCAACACACAATGAATAGATATATAGGAAACTTTCTCAAATTGAAAAAGACCATCTACAAAAACCTACAACTAATATATTTTATGGTAAGAAAGTGGAAGCTTTCCCTCGAAGTACAAGTACAAGGTAAGGTGTCCCCCATAACCATTGTTTTTCATATCACTCTGGAAGTCCTTGATAATGCAATAAAGCAAGAAAAAAAAAAGTATGTGCATTCAGAGAACAGTCATAAAATTGTCTTTGTTTGCAGATGACATAATCATCTATGGAGAAAATTTGAAAAAAAAATTATAGCAAGGTTGCAGGATACAAGGTTGCAATATAGAAAATTCAATTGCTTTTCAATATACCAGTAATGAAAAGGTAAAACTTTGAGTTAAAAACAAAATATTCTTTATACTACTACTCCCCCAAAATAAAATACTTAGTGATGAATCTAACAAAATATGCAAGATCTTATGAGGAAAACTATCAAACTCTAATGAACCCTAACAAGAAACTAAATAAATGGAGAATTATTCCATGTTCATGGATAGGAAGACTCAATATTATCAAGATGTCAGTTCTTCCCACCTTGATATATAGATTTCATGCATTCTCAATCAAAATAATCATTCTATGTGTATCTGCAAAGTGATTCCAAAGTTTTCATAAAAAGACAAAAGACCCAGAAGAACCAACACAAAATCAAAAAAGAATAAAGTTAGGGGACTGATGCTAACTTCAAGACTTAAAGTAATCAAGCTACAGTAATCAAGATGATGTGGTGCTTGTGAAAGATAAACAGATCAGTGAAACATGATAGCCCATAAATACAACCCCATAAATATAGTTGACTCATATTTGATAAAACAAGAACAAAAAACTACAGACAAATAGCAGTGGGAAAGGCTGAGGGAGAATCAGACTCCGCATTGAACAGGGAGCCCAAAAGTGGGCTCGATACCAGGACCTTAAGGTCATGACCTGAGCTGAAGATAGATGCTTAAATATAGTTGACTAATATTTGACAAAGGAGCAAAAGCAGTACAACAGAGCAAATCGAGTCTCTTCAACATATGATCCTGGAATAACTAGATATTAACATGCAAAAAAATGAATCTAGACACTAATCTTATACCCTTCACAAAAATTAACTCAAAATGGATCAAGACCTAAATGTGTAAAAAAAAAAAAAAAAACACAAAAAAAACAAAAAAAAAACGAACAAAACTATAAAACTTTAGAAGATAACATATGAGAAAACGTAGATGACCTTGAGAATGGTTATAACTAGATAACTAGATAACTAGATAGCATAATCCATTAAAAAATGGTAAATTCTATATCATTAAAATTAAAATGTCTCCTCTGTAAAAAATAATGTCAAGAGAATGAGAAAACAAACCACAAAGAGAGAGGAAATATTTGCAAGAGACATATCTGATAAAGAGCTTTTATCCAAAATATACAAAAAACACCTAAAACTCAACAATAAGAAAACAACTTGGTTAAAAGTTATGACCAAGATCTTACCAGACATCTCATGAAGGAGAAACACAGATGGCAAATAAGCATATGAAAAGATGCTTCACTTCATAGGACATCCAAAAAATTCAAATTTAAAAAAGCAATGAGACACTACTACATACCCTTTAGAGTGGCCAAAATCTAAAACATTGACAACACCAAATATGGGTGAGGATGAGAATAAACAATAACTCTCAGGCATTGTTGGTGGATATGCAAAATGATGCAGCCACTTTGGAAGATAGTTTTGCAGTTTGTTACACAATTATTCATATTTTTATCATGTGATCTAATAAATGTATTCCTTGGTATTTACCCAATGGTATACTGACCCAGAAATGTGTACAAGGATGTTTATAAGCAGCCTTATTCATAATTGCCAAAATGTTTAAGCAACCAAGATGTTCTTCTGTAGCTGAATGGATTTTTTTTAAAAAAGCAAATAAACAAAAACTCTGGGGAAAGGAAGATGGAGGCAGAGTTGGAGGACTTTAGGCTTGCCCTGTCCCATAAACACAACTAGTAACTATAAAATCATTCTAAATACTCAAGAAATATATCTGAAGACTGAACAGAACAAACTCCACAACTAAAGGGAAAAAAGAGGCCATAGAAGTTCAGAAACTTGGTTTGAAAAGAAACAGCCTGGGGTTACTACAGAGGGAAAGGAGCTGTGGTCATGGAGAAGGGCAAGAGAGAAAGGAGCACATGGGGAAATGCACAGGAGAATGTTTCCCCAAACCCACTGGCTTAGAAAACAAGAGGGCCTGAATTTCTTGAGTTCTTGCAAGCAGGGGGTGCTTAAAGTCATGAATAGTAAAGGTCAGCAGGCTTGTCTGAGATAGAACCTGATGGGCACTATGCTTCTCTTGGAGAGAAGACAGGCAAACAACATGGGGACAGACAGCATGGAAACAACTATCTGAAGAGCACCTGAGGCACAAAACGGGAAGATTATTTGCTCTTCTTGGAGCAGAGTGCATCTCTGAGAGGGAATGTTCTGGGAGATACCTCTCCAAGAACAAGGAGCTGGTCAGCACCATTTCCCTCCCCCATTCCTCAGCATAAAAAAAGAGTGCCCTCCCACACACACACACACAGGTCGTAGAAACAATGCAGTGCAGACACTGACTGCCTAATTTACTTATATCAAGCCCCACCCCCTTGTACTCCAGTGGAATTGCCCTTTTCAGTCATGTTTGCCTCTGTTCCAGTGCAGTAGGCTTCTTTCCCAGACGACCAACACAAATCCTGACTGGAGAGTTCTGCAGGACCTCAGTTCTGGTGGACATGGTGACAGGTCTCATTTCACAAGCAGATCAGAGCATACCTCTTTAAAACTTGCCACATTCAAGACAAGGGCCAAATACTTCCCACACTAGGCAAGGAGAGCTTCTGTAGATGACTAGGCTGAAGGACAGGACAGCTAAAACACAATAGCAGAACACACCCAGCACACACTAGAGACACTCCCTGAAGTACCAGGCCCTGGGCACTAAATGATCTCTTCATAAGGCCTTTACTTTCAGAAGCAGGAGACATAACTGCCTTTTCTAATGTACAGAGAAAAGCAGAGACTTAGAAAAAAATGCCCAAGGGGAAGGAATTTATCCCAAATCAAAGAAAAAGATAAGGCCTTAGCCAGAGACCTAAGTGAAACAGATTTAAGTAACATGCCTGATGGATAATTTAAGGTATATCATAAAGATACTCACTGTATTTGAGAAAAGAATAGAGGATATCAGGGATGCCTGGGTGGCTCAGTGGTTGAGCATCTACCTTTGGGTCAGAGTGTGATCGATCCCAGTTCCAGGATCAAGTCTCACATCAGGCTCCCTGTAGGGGAGCCTTCTCCCTCCACCTATGTCTCTTCCTCTCTCTGTGTATCTCTCATGAATAAATAAAATTGTAAAAAAAAATATATATATATAGAGGACATCAAAGAGATCCTTACCACACAGATAAAAGGGTTAAAAAAAAAGAATCAGAGATCAAGAATGCAATAAACGAGATTGGAAACAGGCTTGATGCAATGAGCAGCAGGCTGAGGAAGCAGAAGAACAAATTAGGGACCTAGAAGACAAAATGGAAAGTAATGAAGCTGAACAAAGGAGAGAACGAAGAATTATACAACATGAGAATAGACAGGAATCTCAGTGACTCCATCAAATATAATGACATTCATATTACAGAAGTCCCAGAGAAAGAGAAGAGAGAAAAAGGGGCAGAACATTTATCTGAAGAAATAATAGTTGAAAACTTCCCTAATGTGAGGAAGGAAATAGACATTCAGATCCTGAAGGCACAGAGAACTTCCATCAAAGTCAACAAAAGGAGGCCAATATCAAGATATACTGTAATTAAATTTGTAAAATTTAATGATAAAAAATCTTAAAAGAAGCAAGACAAAAGAAGTTATTGACTTAAGAGGGAAAACTCATAAAACTAACTGGAGATTTCAAGTGAAAATTGGTAAGCCAGGGAGAGCAGAATGATATATTCAAAGTGCTGAGTGGGAAAAATCTGTAGCCAAGAATACTGGATCCAACAACACTATCATTCAGAATAGAAGGAGAGATAAAGTTTCCCAGACAAAAACTTAAGGAGTTCATGACCACTAAACCAGCCTTGCAAGAGAAATATTAAAGGGGACTCTGAGTGAAAAGAGATTCAAAAGTCACAAAGATGAGAAAGGGCCATAGAAAATCTCCAAAAACAATGACAAAGAAAGTAATAAAATGGCAATAAATACACTGATAATTACTTTGATTGTAAATGGACTAAATGCTCCAATTAAGAGACATAGGGTATCAGAATGAATAAAAAACAAAACAAAACAAAACAAAAAAACCAAGACCTATCTATATGCTGCCTACAAGAGACTGATTTTTTTTTAATTTTATTTTTTCCAAATTTTTATTTAAACTCTAGTTAGTTAACACATGGTGTAATATTGGTTTCAGGAGTAGAATCTAGTGACTCATCACTTACATACAACACCCAGTGCTCATCACAAAGTGGGCCCTCCTTAATATGGGTCACCTGTCTAGTCCCTCCCTCACCCACCTCCCTCCACCAACCCTCAGTTTGTTCTATCTTATGGTTTGCCTCCTCCCTCCTCTCTTCCCCACCTTCCCACAAGTTCATCTGTTTTGTTTCCTAAATTCCACATATGAGTGAAATCATATGGTATTCATCTTTCTCTGATTTATTTCGCTTAGCATACTACATTTTAGACCTAAAGACACCTGAGGATTGAAAGTGAAGAGATGGAGAAACATTTATTGTGCAAATGGATGTCAAAAAAAAGTCAAAATAGCAATATTTATATCAGACAAACAAGACTTTAAAACAAATACTGTAACAAGAGATGAAGAAAGGCACTTTATAATCATAAAGAGGACATTCTAACAAGAAACTCTAATTATTGTAAAGATTTTATGCACCTAACACAGAAGCACCCAAATATATAAAACAATAAGAAAAATAAATGAACTAATTGATAATAATGTAATAGTAGAGGACTTTCACAACCCACTTACATCAATGGACAGATCATACAAACAGTAAATTAACAAAGAAACAATGGCTCTGAATGCCACAGCAGACTGACTAGACTTAACAGATATGTTCAGGACATCCCATCCTAAAATAGCGGAAAATACATTCTTTTCAAGTGTTCATGGAACTTTCTCCAGAATAAATCACAGACTAGTTTACAAATCAGGCCTTAACAAATACAAAATGGTTTAAGTCATACCATGCATCTTTTCTGAACACAACAGTAAGAAACAACCACAAGAAAATATCTGGAAACACCACAAATACATGGAGGTTAAACAACATGCTAGTCAACATTGAATGGGTCAAGAAGGAAATCAAAGAAGAAATAAACACACACACAGAGAGAGAGAGAGAGAGAGAGAAATGAAAATGAAAACATAATAGTCCAAAACCTTTGAGATGCAGTGAAAGTGGTCTGACAAGAAACTAGATAGCAATATAGACCTACCTTAAGAAGTAAGAAAAATATCAAACATCCTAACCTTATATCTAAAGGAGCTAGAACAAGAATAACACACAAAGCCTAAAGCCAATAAAAGGAAATAAATAATAAGGATTAGAACAAAATAAATGATACAGAAATTAAAAAAAAAATAGAACAGATCAATGAAATCAGGAGCTGACTCTTTGAAAAATTACTAAAATTGATACACTGATAGCCAGGCCTACTAAAAAAGAAAAGAGAAAGGACCCAAATAAATCACAAATGAGAGGGGAGAACCAACAACCAACACCAGAGAAATAAAAACGTTTTATAAGAGAATATTATGAAAAATTATATGATAACAAACTGGACAACACAGAAGAAAATTCCTAGAAACATGTAAACTACAAAACTGAAAGAGAAAGATATAGAAAACTTGAACAGATTCATAGCCAGCAATGAAATTTAATCAGTAATCAAAAAACTCTCAATGAACCAAACTCCAGAACTAGCTGGCTTCACAGGCAAATTCTACCAAACATTTATGGAAGAGTTAATATCTATTCTCAAACTCTTCCAAAATATAAGAAAGGAAAGTTCTATGGAAGCAATAAGATATCTAGGAATAAACCTAGCCGAGGTGAAAGACCTATACTCTGAAAACTGTAAAACACTGATTAAAGAAATCAAAGAGAACATAAAGGAATGGAAAGACATTGCATGCTCATGAACTAGAAGAACAAATATTATTAAAACATCTATACTACCCAAAGCAATATACACATTTAATGCAATCCCTATCAAAATACCAAGAGCATTTTTCACAGAGATAAAGCAATCCCAACATTTATATGGAACCACAAAAGGCCCCAAATAGCCAAAGCAACCTTGAAAAAGAAAAGCAAAGCTTCAGGCATCACAATTCCAGATTTCAAGCTATATTATAAAGCTGTAATCATCGAGATAATAAGATACTGGCACAAACATTAGATAGATAGATGATAGATAGATAGATAGATAGATAGATAGATAGATAGATAGATATCAATAGAACATAGTAGAAAACCCAAAACTGAATCCACAACTATATGGCAATTAATCTTCAACAAAGCAGGAAAGAATATCGAAAGTGTCTTCAACAAATGGTATGGAAAACTGGACAGTAACATGCAGAAGAATGAAGCTGAACCACTCTCTTACATCATCCACAAAAATAAAAGAGGATTAAAGACATAATTGTGAAACGGGAAACCATAAAAATCCTGGAAAAGGATTTACAGGCAGTAACTACTTTTACGTTGGCCATAGCAACCTCTTTCTAGGTGTCTCCTGAAGCAAGGAAACAAAAGCAAAAATAAACTATTGGAACTACATCAAAATAAAAAGCTTCTGCATAGTGGAGAAAACAACCAACAAAACTAAAAGACAACATATTGAATGGTAAAGGACATAGGCAAATGACATATCTGATACAGGATTATATATTAAAAACTGATAAAATTTGACATCCAAAAGAATCTAATTAAAAAATGCACAGAAAACATGAAAAGATTTTCTCCAAACAAGACATTCAGACGGCCAATAGATATAAGAAAAGGTGCTGGAGATCCCTCTTCAAAATGACTAAGATCAGTAACACAGGAAACAACAGGTGCTGGGGAGGATGAGGAGAAAGGGGAACCCTCTTGCACTCATGGTGAGAATGCAAACCAGTGCAGCCACTCTGGAAAACAGTGTGGAAGTTCCTCAAAAAGTTGAAAATAGAACTACCTTAGGTTCCAGCAATTGCACTACTTAGTATTTATCTCAAGAATACCAAAATCCTAATTCAAAGGGAGACATGCACACCGATGTTTACAGCTGCATTATCCATGATGGCCAAATCATGGAAGCAGCCCAAGTATCCATCAGCTGATGAATGGAGAAAGAAGATGTGCAATGAATATATGTTACATATATACACATACACACACATATATACATACATACACACATATAACATACACATACAGATATATATGTATATATTTATATATACCACACACACATAAACACATATATAATATGGAATATTAGCCATGAGAAAGAATGAAATCTTGATATTTGCAAGACCATGGTTGGAGCTAGAGAGTATTAAACTAAGTGAAATGTCAGAGAAAGACAAATACTATATGATTTTGCTCATACATGAAATTTAAGAAACAAAACAAATGAACAAAGGGAAATAAAAAAGAGATGTGAACCAAGCAACACATTCTTAACTATACAGAACAAATCCACTGAATGCACATTAAGTGTAAATCCTAAAATAAATTATAGACTTTGGAGGAATATGATGTGTCAATATAGGTTTATCCTTGGTAACAGATAGACCATTTTGGTGAGTAATGTTGATAATGGGGAAGGCTATCATGTGTAGGGGTAAAGATAGATAGATACCTATACTTTCATCTCAGTTTTGCTACAAACCTAAAACTGCTCCAAAAAAGTCTTTTTTTTAAGTGCTGTTAATGTATTAAAACATAAAGCCTTGTTCTAGAAATATTTTATTACTTATATAACTGGGGCAATTATGATGCTTGAATAACATGAACTCATAAATTACAAAAATATTTTATGTCACAATTTTATATAATAATTTATTAATGTGATATCTTTATTGATCATAAGACTTTTCTGCTCATATTTCTGCAAATTCACTTATTAGATCATCACAATTTGTACTTTTATACTTCATTATTCATTAATAAAACTGAAAGCAATGCCAGTCGTTCTTGGACGATGTAAAATCACAAGTAACTTTCGATCATTTTTAATTCTCAGAAAGATCTTTTTTTTGATGCAACTGATATTGGAGTTAAGACTATTTTATAAGATGCAACATTAGGATAATTCTGATCCATTATTTTGAAATATAAATTTTAGAACATCTAGAACTGGCGATTCAACTCGCAAAAAAATTTGTAAAAAGACAACTCCACAAAAATCAATGTAGTACAAGTTTTAATTTAAGTGTAAATTTATGCAACAATATGTGATCGTTTCCTCTGACATTTCCTATAACTTAAAAGGTTGTGTAAGAAACTAGGTGTGGGTTTATAATTTGTACATAACTCAAAATGACTATTTATGTAATCTTTCGTTGGATCTTCAATTGTAGAAAAAAAATTATAAAAGTTGTCTTTCTCTTTAACCAGTTCATCTGAAGGCCAGAGGAATATGATGTTTCTTCCCACTGGATGTGACAGTCTTTAAATTTAATTTATATTTCTAAACGTGTATTAGGTCTGCAATGATACAGAATTTTCAAAATTAGAAATTCTAAACTTCTTAAAAGAATTCTGTTAACTCTTGATATACTTTATTGCAATGTCCACTTATTTCTTAATAACTTACGACAGAGTTTACTGCCTAACCACCTGCCCAGCCCTCAAGACAGATAGTTCATATTCATAGATGCTGTAGGTATGTAATTGAATAATGGACAGGCAAGCTAGCCTCCCAATATGAGTCTCAGCACTGCCAGCATATGGAGTCCTTTCTTTCTGCTAAGGCTTCAGTCAGTGCCGCTATGACTGTTTATGCTGTAGCTGCCCCTGTCACCACTTTCAATTGACCTAGTTTCCAGATTAAGGAGGTGCTCACCTTGGAACTGCACTGCATTCTAGTCTGCTCTGAGGCATGAGACTACATTTGTAAAAAACTCAAGAAAGTCTCTCTTTGAAAAGAGTAATATGCTTATAAACTCCTAGTAAAACTGATGTGAGAAAGATAGAGAAAACACAAATTATCAGTATCAAGAATAAAGAAGGGGTATCACTACAGATCTTAAGAGAATTGGATCCAGAATTTACAGAGTTCACAAATATCACTAAGCAAACATACAGCAACATGAACAACAGTAACAATAGAACAAACAGTAACTCTGTGGAGAGGGAAGAACATAATTTCCAGAGTTGCTATATTATATTAAATTTCCAGTTTGAATAAAAATAATTAGAAGTGATATAAAGAAACTGGAAAGCCAGGCCCATATACAGAAAAGAGCAATCAGTAGAAACTAACCTCGAAGAAGCTCTGATGTTGAACTTACTGGACAAAGACTTTAAATCAGTTATTATAGATATGTTTAACTAAAAAAGAAAACCATGCCAAAAGACTACAGGAAATTATGAGAATGTTGTCTCACAAAATAGAAAGTATCAGTAAGGAGAATAAATTTATAAAAGGTAGGGAAGGGAGTAACTGGGAGAAGGGACTCTGGGTAAGGGAATGTTACGGTGGTAAAAAGATTATGAGTTTAGTAGCCTGCACTACAATGGAGAAAAGACACTTAAATGACATGATGGTGCCACACAGAGGATTCAGTTAGTAATTGATAGAATAAAGGGAATGAAGTCGAGGATAGCTTTAAGACTTAGAGATTATCACTACTGGAGAGGTTACATACCACTGTACCACTATCTGTTCGGATCTTTCTTCTGATTCTGTCAACAGAGTCCTCTTAAAAAGAGCTCTTTAAAATGTATTTTAATTTCTGCTTCTCTATCTTTTTAAAGATTTTATTTATTTATTCATGAAAGACAGAGAGGCAGAGACATAGGCAGGGGGAGAATCAGGCTCCCTGTGGGGAGCCCGATGCAGAACTCGATCCCAGGACCCTGGGATCATGCCCTGAGCTAAAGACAGACGCTCAACCACCGAGCCACCAGGTGCCCCACTGCTTCTCTATTTTATGTCATGCAATTAATGTCCTGCCTGAAAAGTAAGCAAATCCTGGTAATTTTTCAAAGTTTGTATCAATGCCATCTTCTGAAACTTTTTCTGCTATTTCAGCTGCAATAGTTATAGTTGCTTTTACTTCCTAGGGCATGACACACTCTTCCAGATACTGTATTCATACAAAAGGGAATGATTTTTGCCCATGAAAGGCCATTTGGCAATTTGTGGAGACATCTGACAATGTCTGCAGACCAGGGAACTGTGCTTCTGGCATCCAGTGGGAAGAGGGGCCAGAGATGCTGCCGTACTTCATACAGTGCAAAACACTGATGGCCCAAGTAAAAAATTAACTAGCCAAAAACACTGTGAGTGCCAGGAAGCCTGAGTGGCTCAATGGTTGCGCATCTGCCTTCGGCTCAGGTCGTGATCCCAGGATCCTGGATTGAGTTCCACAGCCTCCCCACAGGGAGCCTGCTTCTCCCTCTGCCTGTGTCTCTGCCTCTCTCATGAATAAATAAATAAGATCTTAAAAAAATACTATTAGTGCCAAGGTTGAAAAAACTCTGGTTTGGGTACATAAATATATAAAATATATATATATATATTATATATATAATATATAATTAATTATATAATATATTAATATATAAATTAAAATATAATTTGTATGAATTGTATTGTATATAATTAATTGTATATAATTGTATATAATTAATTATATAATATATATTAATATATAAATTAAAATATAATTTGTATGAATTGTATATGAATTGTATGACAATTCATACAAATCCTAAATAAAGTTATTTCTAAAAAATAGCAAGCATCCACACTGAGTTATAGTTTCAACTAAAAGCATAAACATGAAAACTATGTGGTCATAGGCAAAAATCCTAAATCCAAGAACTCTATAATATAGGTGTGTCAATTTAGGTTCTCTATAAAGCAGATAGTGAGATGGAATCAACATACAAGGTATTTAAGGAGAAAAATGCTTATTAAGGCCAACAGGGAAGGGACAGCAGTTATGGAGGGCCTTTCAGACCCTGATGCAGTTCCCTCACCTATGACACCTATGACAGGAGATAGGGAAGAAAGGATTAGGTAGAAAAAGCCTAAGCCCATGGCACAATTCTGAAGTCTCAGTTAAGCTGATGGGAGGTGTTTGGACCAAAAATACCAATTAGAAGAATCCCACGTGGAGCAGAGTATCTTGGCTCCAGTATCCCTGCTGTGCACAGTCACAAACCCAAGAGAAGTGTGGTCCTGTGTTGATACTGCAGCTTATGCAAAGGTGAGGCTAACAGTGAAGCATGTATCCTGCAGCAAGTTCTCTCATATGGAGCTCTAAGCAATACCTCTATGACCACCGAAATAGTTTTCTGAAAATCATTCAAGAGAAAATGTTTTTGCTTGTTTGTCTACCAGCTTCAATAACACAGTTGAAAGAATATTATTTAATAGGAAAAAAAAAAGAATGTTAAATGTAGGAAACTAGCTGTATTCACTTTGAGATTGGATCAATAAACTTAATATTTCTGAGTTAACAAATGCATGTGCTAAAGGCATATAAGTTGTACAGCACAGTTGTTATATTAAAAAGTTTGTCTAATGTGTAATTACAAGTTTCAAAGAAATATTCCTTAAAAACATATTTAGCCATCTTCAGTTAAATAACTTGAAATAAAACAGGAAAAGGTCACTAGACGATTATGTATTTATAACAACTTTTACAGAACTAAAAAAATGCAAGATACATTTTTGAAAGCAGTTCTGAAAAGATGCCATGTTCAAAATAAAATATTGCACATACACTTATATTTTCACATTTCAGCTAAAAATCTATTTACTGATGATTTAAAGATACTTAATCTATTTTGAGGCAACTTCGTCATTACATATGTCATATCCTAGTTTCTTTATTTACAATAATCAGTGCACCAGGGTATACATTCAGGCTCCTTTGATTACTTCCCTTCTCTCTCCTCTATATCTAGTGTGTTACTAAAACGAAAAAATCCCACCTTCTTAATTGTTCATAAAATTATTTCTGCCTTTCTTTTCCTCTTCTCCCTACACTTGTCAGGATCTCTTTACCTTTTGTATTTATTTTGCATAAAATATTAATTTCCCATTTCAAGAAATTTCTTTCTATTTCTCTTTCATTCTTTGCACTATTGCCAAAATAATCATCTGAAAGCATACTTTATCCCTTCAGTGTGTCCTTCAGAGAATCCTTTACTGTCCAATACAGACATTAGCCAGCCATATGTGGATGACTTCCAAATTTGTATCTCCATCCACAATCTTTTTCCCTAATTCTTGAATCATGTATCCATGATCTACTCGGCATCTCCACTTTGATATCTCTTTATGCAATCTTAATTTAACATGACCCTTTATTTCACCCATAGAGCCTTCTTTCTCTTAATTATAAATAAAAACTCCATCCTGTCAATCACTGACTTCTTTCTCACTTTATCACATCTTATTACATACACACATGCTGCCAGATTTATCTTCAAACTATATCAATTTATACTTTTCAAAAATAAGTATCCAGTTCCTACTATAATAGATAATGTTTTAAGTATATGGGATACAGAATCAAAAATTCCTATGTTTCTGCAGCATATTATTAGACTCTGAGAACACATCTGTAGAAAAAGCAATGTAAACACAACTTTTTATGTACCTGTCCCTCAAACTAATGGCATAGCTATAGTTTCTTACTTGCCAACCCCCATTCCTGTCTTGGACACCCAGTCCTCAGATTCTATCACTTTGATAATAAAATCTAGAGATTACTGACTGGTAGGTTCTGAAATTTAGATTTAATACACACTGAGTAACTGAATATCTGGATCTTGCTCATGAGTTCAGGGAAAAAACTATGATGTGGAGTAGGCAGGAAAGGTGCTATTAGGCTAAATTGTTGGATGGTAGTCAATGGTGAAATTTAAAATAATGTTTGTAGAACAAGAATATAGTTGAAATCATATAACTACTGACCTTCAGATTGAAAGGAGAGGAAAGGCTTTAAACATAAAGAGAATACAGAATCCGAAGTTAGAACTAAAGTGTGGTGAAAGGTGAAGGGCAAATTTTTATGTTTTAGTCTGTGTAGGCCTGGATTTGAATTAATCCTTTGTTCAAACAATATCCACTGAGCCCCTTGTAAGTGCCAAGAACTTGCCCAGGCAGTTGGTGTATTTTAATGAACAAGTAAAATGCCCCTAATCTCATGGAACTTTATTTTAGTGGGGAGAGAAAGACACTGAACACATAAACAAATAAATAATAATATATTTTATATATATATTATATATATATATATATATTATATATATATGTATGAAAGAGGAAAATTTACAAAGCAGGGTCATGGTGGAGAAAGTGAGGGGAGAAGGTGCAAAGGTGCAATTTTAAGTAGGGTGGCCAGTGAAGACCTCTCTGACAGGGTAACATGAGATGATAAAGACAAGGATTGTAGAAAGTGCAAATATTTTGTGATGAATGCAACCTTGGCTTGCCAAGGAATAGAAATGAGAGAGATGTGACTGGAAATTGAAATCATGGAAAGATGAGATCAGAGACTCAAAATTCACAGGTCAAATCATGTACTGGTTAAATCACACAAGGCTTACATAATCACAGTAAGGAATCTGGATTTTATTCTTAGATGGGGAGCCACTAAAAATTGATGAGGACAAAAAAAATTGATGAGGACAATCTAATTATATTTTTAAGGAGCCATATTTATTTCTTAATGGATAATAAACTCTGGGGCAGGTGATAGAATGGTTTTACAAAAATCTAAACTCTTATTTCCTTTATTTTTCTTTTGCTCTAAATAACTACTATGTAAAACTCTCAAAATAAGTAGATTGAGATTAGAGGTACTTTTTTTTAATTGGTTCATTAGAAGCTGTGTCTTCTGATTTTCCAGAATGTTAATATTCATACCCCCTATGTCCATCATAACATTTATTATGACTTAGAGCATGTATCTTTGAAGGGCTTTTATAAAGTATTACAATATGTGAATATTTATCACATTTATTATGTATAAAGGGTGGGAAAGTACTAACTACTAATTGTTAGATTTTATAATAAATGACTTAAGAACAGGACTATTTGTGGAATAGGCCAATATAACAGCAACAATAATAACTATATATTATTTTGACTAACTACTTACTATGGCTGTATGAGCTGCTAACATGATATATAGAGATATATTTGTTAATATAAGGTCTCATTTCTTTTGTCACAAAGTCCCTAAGAAAAGGGTACATTTAGTGTTTTCATTTTATAGAGATGAAATAAGGACTTACTATGCCTACATAATACAAGGTCACATATAGAGAAAATAGTGAACAATAAACTGTGTTGAGCAGTCTGAATCCAAAGCTAGTAGTCTTATGCTACACCAGCTTGAAGTAAGAAGTACAGCTTGAAATCATCTTTAAAACAGGTAAAGTTCCAAAAAAAAAAAAAAAAAAAAGGTAAAATTCCATATCGGTAATACAATGAAACTGAAGTCTAGAGAAATTCTCCAGGGTAGAACAACTAAAAATTCTAGAAAAAAATATAACATGCATATTTGTAATGAATTGCTGAGCTAATAAAAAAGGTTAATTCTCAGATGCAGAAATGATGAGAAAATATGATTGTAATGAAACAAGCAGATACAATATCTATATTTGGCAGAGGTATCTTTTCATTCATCTTTGATAGTGTGTGGGCTTGGCTCTAAAGATTAAAGATGTACTGAATATATAACAAAATCTTGAAGCAGCTTAAAATGAGAAGACAAATTTTATACAAGATGTCAGAACTCCCACCAGGTGAATCCATTAGTTGGTAATAAAGCAGAGATAGTTTCCCTCCCTCTGTCCTCTGTCCCTCTCTCTCTTCCTTTCTTTTTTCTTTTTCTTTTTTTTCTTTTTTCTTTTTTTTTTTTTTTTTGAGACAGTTTTCTGTCAAATCATGGACTCTAGTTGGAAAGGAATAAGGAAAAAGTATCTTATGAAAATTCATCCCCACACATCTTCCATTAAAGGATTGGAGTGCAATTCATACTACCTATATGGTCTAAAACAGTAGTTGATAAAGTTTCTCTGTAAAGAGCTCGATAGTAAGTATTTCACTTTGTGAACCATATGATCTCTACTGGAGTCATTCAATTTTGCCATTATATTAGGAAAATCATTCAAGGACAAAAAATAGCTATGGCTGGGTTCTAATAAAACTTTATTCATCAAAGCAGGCAGCAGGCTTAATATTTTCTGCAAGCTCTAATTTAGTGACCCCTGACCAAAAGTGTACTTTAAATGAATAATTATCTTTAAGTGATCCCATGCTGGTGATAATCCAGGGACCTGGTGAAAGAAAACACAAATCACTTCTGGAGAAAATACTTCAAACCCAGATTTCAAAGAATTCCCACAAATAATGTTCCAAGGAACAGGAGTTCAACAGGAAAGGAATAACCATAAGCAAAAGTAAATAAAACTAACACATTACAGTTAAGTTGTGCAAAGAAAGCAAATAATGAAATGACAATGTAAGAATGCTTGTTTATTTAAAACAGTAATAGAATGTAGTAAAAGTAGATGAAAGAAAAAGAGGCTATAAAAGTGACCACACAGAATGAAAGGAAACCAATAAAATAATCCTACAAAAAGATATGCTTAAAATTAGAAATTCAGAAAAAAAAATTAGAAATTCAGTGAGAATGTTAAACAGATTAGATATAGCAGAAGAGAGAATTAATAAAATGAAATATTCCTCTTTAGAAAACATTCACATTGTGACAAAGAGGCATGTGAATATACAAGGAGAAATAATAAGTTCTAATATATCTAATAAGTGTTCTGAGAATGAAAGTGATATCAAAAGAAATAATGACTAAAAATTTTTCAGATTTGATTAATATGCCAGTTCTCGGGTTGAGGAAAGTGTAGTGAATCTTTAAAAATATAATTTAAAAAATCACCTTGAGAAGCATAACACCAAAACAAAGGAACCTATTAAATTTCCTCAAAGTGCTGAGATAAAATATCTGTCAATCTAGAATTGTATACTATGGAAAATATTATTTCATAATAATGGTGAACTAAACAAATTCTCAGGCGCCCAGAAATTGAGACAATTCATCAACTACATATTCTCACTAATAGAACTTCTAAAGAATGTGCTTCACAAAAAAGTTTTGAAATCAAATATCTGAGAAACAGTACACATATGGGGCTGGACTTAAGCCAATATTGACTACATAAAGAATTAATAAAAATAGCTATATAGAAACTAAAAGATGCGAACACTAAATGTGATGAACAGCATCATTAAAATTAGGAAGGGCTGCTTAGGTTTAAGGAATTCTAAGGTCCTTATAATTTGGGGAAGGAGGAAAAGGATAATTACTAACTTTATAATTTGTTAATTTAATAATTCTGATAAAGTATCATAACCACTAAGTAGTTGTAAAAGTGAAATATTAACACTAGAAGATAAAAAAAGAACAAGGTTTGGGGAGATTTAGGGGATTATTGGTAAAGACAAGTACATTTGAACAGAAGCAGGGATAAATATAACATTTGGAAAATAAGAACATTCAGTAATATTTACAGGATAAACATTTTCAAAATACTAACCTAGCTCAATATGAAGTGCAAAAAAGAGAGATAAATTTTGCAATTCATATCCAAGTAACAGTGACACAAACTTGAATTACTGTTCATCATTATGTGGATTGCTAACTCAAAGTATCAGTCAACAAATGTAAACCTTGTGAAATACAATCTTGTTCGCTGAGCTTCCAGGAACAATTGCAGAACAGCAGCCTCACAGGAGGCCAATTATAGCAATGTAGCCTCTAGGCTCACATAATCACAACATCTGTAAAAGTCCCCTTCATGGATGGTTTACAGTAGATTTTTATTACAGCTTTCATGTTGTACCAGAGGCTTTGGCACATACTGTGCTAATAATAACAGCAAACAACCAATTAAAAACCAGATGATAAAAATTATTACTTTTAACTGGTAATAATTTATGAGGTTTACATTTGTTCTAATGTAATATTAATCATTTTTAAAATTTACTTAAAAGCTAATTATCTACTAACTTTACGTATTTTGGAACACAAAAACTACTCAACTATGGTGTTCTCATTTATAATTCTAATATAAACTTGTCATACTGTTAAAATAATGATAAGCTATAAACATGTCTAACACAAAATTGTAAATATGTCAAACAAACAAAAATTCTATGGGTAAATGCTGAAGGTTTAATTGCTGTTCTTAAAATCTGAGGAAAATTTAATCATGTTATACAGTGTTTAAGACCCTTATACTTATTTCTTAAAAAGTAAACCCATTTCTAAATACAAAAGTTGCCCTGAGTCTTCATTAATGAAGCATATTAGTAGTTAAGCAATATATAAAAAAAATCAGTAGTTTTTTCATAGGGAAGAGAAATCTAAAATCTGATCCTCTAAAGTTGAGAAAGATACAATGCATCTGACTATTACAATTCTGGTCAATCTATAACATCTTTGCAGATCTTAGAAATACACTTTCTTAGAATTTCATGAAGATGCTTTTAGTATGGATTTTTTAAATAAGGGTCATTTTTTAAAAAGATTTTTATGCTATTTTTAAAAATCACAACATAAAAAAGGATCAATCTCATATGTACAAGGTGTGTTTTTGAGAAGACTGCATTAACACATAAGTGGGAAGTAATACCTTTTCAAAGAGTTGCAAACTGACAAATTCGCACTTTCTTATCTTGCCATAAACATCCTTCAAATCACTCTCCATGTTAATATCACAATTTGTAATTAACATCATCCTCTAGCTCTTTACTGTGTCCTATCACCCACCACCACCACTACCACCACCAACAAAACCCAGAAAACAAAAAAAACACTATAGGCATATAAACCCATTCTGTATTATTTTAATATCTTAATTTTAACTGTTACCTCAAAACTAACTACAGTTGACCTTTGAACAATGCAAGTTTGAATTCCATAGATCCCCTTACATGCAGATTTCTTTCAATAAATACAGTACTATAAATGTATTTTTTCTTCCCTATGATTTTCTTAAAAACATTTTCTTTTCACTCACATTATTATAAATACACAGAATATAATAAATATCAAATATGTGTTAATCAACTATGTTATGAATAAGCTCTGGTCAACAGTAAGTATTGGGACAGTCGAAAGTTAGACACAGATTTTTAACTGTGCAGGGGGTTGGCATCCCTAACCCTCATGTCATTCAAGGGTCAACTGTATATTCCTACCCTATTGGTAACAAGTCATCCCACATGCTGCTTTCTCTACCTAAGATGCCTCCTCCCACCTCTAGCCTCATCTACTAGACCAACTCTATTCAACTTTCAGATATCAGGTAAAATATCACTCCTTGGGGCAACTAATGGCTGCCCTTTTCTGCAACTACACTGAGCAAGATGCTTCCTCCTTTGTGCTCAGAGGAATTTTTTTTTTTTTAAGGAGGCACTGTACCCAATGTGGAGCCCAACATGGAACTTTAATTCATGACCAAAATCAAGGGTCAGACACCTAAGCATCTGAACCACTCAGGAGCCCTAGAATTAAAAATACTTTTGCTTTTACAATGCATTGTTATTTGTGTATGTGTACATACATAATTATGTATGCACTCAGACATATGTATTTGTACATGTGCATATATACATGGGTATCTATATATGTATGCATATGTATTCATATATTTTTAATATAAATAAGACAATATGTAACATAGTACCTGAAAGTCTACTCAAAAAGTTAAGTAGAGGGACGCCTGGGTGGCTCAGTGGTTTGGCGCCTGCCTTCGGCCCAGGGCCTGATTCAGGAGTCCCGGGATCGAGTCCCACATCGAGCTCCCTGCATGGAGCCTGCTTCTCCCTCTGCCTGTGTCTCTGCCTCTCTCTATCTCTGTGTCTCTCATGAATAAATAAATAAAATCTTTAAAAAAAAAAGTTAAGTAGATAGATTAATAAGGCTTGTTAGCTCTTCTAATTTAGTTTAACAATAAAAAAATCAGTTTTTACCACCTTGACTCATCCTTGGAACATAATTTCCCTTAATAATTATAGCAATATTTATGGCTGGTCATTAAATATTGTCCCTGTTTTACTGGTAAAAAAAGATACTTCAATAATTCCTTTAGCTTCTCTAAAAGCTTATTTCTCAAAGCTGTTGCTTAATTTAACAGAATTTAAAGATGATATATTTTATAAAAACGTGAGTTGGAAGAACAAAATTTGCTTGGAATATTGTACAATATTTACAATAAGACTAAGATTAGTATGTGGTAGGGATAAATCAGATTTTCTAAAACTCTTAAGAGAACTTAAACTGTATGATCAGTTATTCATTACATTAAATTTTTCCTCTTTTCTGTATTTTTTCTTTCTTCCTTGCAATTGAAAATCAGAAAAAGAATATAGATTGATCCTGCAGATCGTCATTTTAAACATGTAATTATTAATTTATTGTTCTAAGAGATTTAATTTAGTACAATATGATTATTCAATCCTACCTTAAATCTCAGAAACTGAATGACTTAAATGAAGTAAAAAAGTTATGAACAGACAGTATATTTGACAATATGGTTGTCTTTGTTATTAAATACCATTTGAAATTAAATGATATTTACAAATAACTAATGCTATAAAAAACAAATAAGAAAATAAAGAAAAAAGAATACAATTATAATGATCTTAGCCAATTGCTCAAGAAAACACAAAAAGACAATCCTTTCGATATCCTAAAATAGTATTAAAATCTAAATCTTGATGTCAATACAATTTTGAGCAATTATGGGTGAACCTATAGTAAACTAATAGATCATAGTACTTAGAAGAGAATTCAAGAAGTTAGTTTATTGAACTCCAGCCATTGGTAAATACAGTATTTCTAATGAAGCCACCCAGTTTCAGGAAAATTTAAGTAAGTTTCCCTGGTTATATAGTTCATAAAAAATCTAAAGTTAGAAAAAATTTAAAAAATGGAACAAGGATTTCAAAAGGCTAATATGTCACACTCTAATATAGGAAGAAATGGTTTGAATATATGTAGCTATATGGAAACTCTAAATGATAAGACTGAGAAATCACAGATATTGTATAAACATACTATATAGAAATATATAAATGTAAATCATTTTATCAAAAAGGGATAATAGAAAAAATCCACAAAACCAAAAAATCAGTTTTTGAGAAATGCATTTGAAAATTTGTAAATAAGGCATAAAAAATATAGATTCATTAACAGAAAGCAGTTCAGGAACTTTATCACTGGAAGTTCACTATAAAAAAGAAACATAGATCTTATTTCATCCTTTTTTAAAGCCCATACAGATAGGAAACTATCTGTATTTATTTTCCTACCTTAGGACAATTCTTTATAGAATTATGAATATGCTTTAAAAATATAAAGACCCAGAAAAGACTTGCCCAGCCTGCATGTGTGAGACAAACCAGTCAACAAGTCAACAACAATATGAACAGAACTTGTCAGTCCTAGAGGTGACCAGTTGCCTATGAAGAATGGCAAATTATACTAGGTCAGAACTAAGAAATGTTGTTCCACTTGGGAGTTGCTTAGGCTAATGAATAGTTAAAATACCCATGGTTTGTATAATCATTTCCATGGAAAGAATTTCATTATTGCCACCCTAACTTTTGTTTTTGAACTATATTTTCTTTATTTTAGTCATACATTCTGTCACTAAGCAAGAACACTATACATTTCATTTGCTTTCACTCTCTTAAAGAAAGACTGGTACCTTAAGTAGTTTCATTCAATGATACAGCCATAGTATACCATTTTATCCCCAAACTGGTTGTGACTATATGGTTCTGTCCCTTTTAGTCTGAATGTATACTGAACATGTATGGCCCTATAAGGAAATACATTCAATTTTCCTTAGAAATAGGCCAGAACTTGAGCAACTTGAGTGATAAACTGAGCCTGAGTTTCCATCTCAAAAAATAAACAAAGATCATTTTTATCCTAGAGGAAAAGTGAAACTATTTGGCTTTCTAACAGTCTAGCAAAACATATTCTAACCACTGAGCGTGCACACCCAGTGTCTATTCAGTGATACTGGGCTCCAAGTTAATAGTTAAATAAAAAAAATGCAACTACTTATGTGTAGAAGAACAATGAATTTTAAAGGAAGGTTTATGAAGTCTCATGCCCCTTGACCTTTTCTTATTACTACTGCCTAGTGAACCTTTTCAAGATGAATAGTGTATATCTTTATCTATGACAGTCCATTTAGCAATCACAATATTTCCTATAAGTTAGATAAATTGTCCAGTCACTTAACAAGAAGAAAGGCCAACATCAATTGCAGCAAAGGTCACTCAATCCAGTTTTCTTCTATATTAAATTGTCATCAGATCTGAACAGTGATTTCATCAATAACACATCTAACTAGAATGTTCCAAAATTTAGAAATCAACTGCCTGCCCTATAGGGAAAAATGAAGTAGGTAAATAAGACACAATTTTCCAAACGAAACTCACAGCTTATTGAACTCAAGATTATAGTCTCCCAAGAGTCTCATTTATCATTTCAACCAGAAATGACTTTTAGAAATGACACGGTTGGTTCAACATTTGTCCTCATGGAGATTAAACGAGTGAATGTCATGTGCACTTTGTAAATGTAAGTTTAACTTTCTCTGTCAAACTAGCCAAGCAATGAATATATGAAAGAAGCAAAGTATATTATGTTATGCCTTGAATGTAATAATGAGGCATCTACCACACAGATCCAGAATGAGGGGTGATCTACCAGACAAATGAGCCAATTTTTTTCCAGAGATTAAATGCCACGAAAATAGAGGGAGGGAGAAGAACTCAGATGGAGGGAAATAGTTCAGCCAATGCAATGACTGGGCCTTGGTTTATTCAGGAAAGAAATAACCACATAGCTAAAAAGAACATTTTAAGGAAAATTTGGGAAATTTGAAAATTTGGGAAATTTGAAACTGCTATTATTGCCTTAAGTGTGGTAATGGTAATGTGGCTTTGTAGGATGAGGTCTTTGTTCCTGGGAAATGGAAACAGAAATGTTTAGGGGAGGTGTCATGTTTGCTACAACATGGGAAAAGTGGAACTGTGTGTACATGCATGCATGTGAGTATGTGTGTGTAGACAGAGCAACTATGGGAAGAGAGTTCAGAAATCTAAGGGAAGGGTGTACAGGGATACACTGCAACCATTTCAACTTCTCTGGGGACTTACACAATTTAACATGAAAAAATCAAATGCTCAAAAATCTCTAACGGTATCCATTTTATTTGGATCTAGACCATCCTTTAGTGGCCTACAAGACCCAAAACGATGCAGTTCCTCAAAATCTCTCTGATCATTTTGCCACAATTGTTCCCTTTTGTTAATTCACTCCAGCCACACTGGCATTTTTGTTGTTTCTCAAACATATCAGGCATGCCTTTGCACTACCAGTTCCCTCAATCTGAAACATTATTTGCCTCAATGTAATAATTCATTTCTTAAAGACATTTCAGTGGAACCTAATCTACTACATTATTGAAAATTGTTAATCAGATACACACACATAAACCTCCCGTACATTTTTTAAATGTTGATTTATTTTATATATATGATAAATGTATAAAGATGATGTAATAAATAAATAAATTATATATGTACATATATAATTATATATATTAAAGAGAGAGAATGTGTGAGCAGAGAGAGGGGCAAAGAAAGAAGGAGAGAATCTCAAGCAGATTCCCCACTGAGCTTGGAGTTCCATCCCAGGATCCTGAGATCATGACCTAAGCCGAAATCAAGAGTCGGACCCTCAACTGACTGAGCCACCCAGGTACTCCTACCTCTTGTATATTTTTTATATCATTTCTCAAATTGTTATATATTTGATTACACAGTATTCTTAACTTTTATTGTATGTATTACCCCAAATTAAGCTCCATGAGGGATGGTCCTTTGGGTTTTCTTTATTCACTGAATAACCTAGAAGAGTCCGTGGCACATAACAGATTCCTAAATAACTCTTGTTGGAAGCTTAATGAAGCTTTATGGCTTTCCTTGAAGTTAGAAAATGAAAGATCTGAGTGTAATTTTCTGGTAGAACACAATGAGTTGGGGAAAATAAAAGTCCAAAGAAGAAACAGCTGAGTATAGGGAGAATCTGGGAAGAGTTCCAAGGAATAAGAGTTGGATTGAGAAATGACCTCAAGATATTCGGTCACTTTTACAATATGAATAAGGAGTTGAAAAGGGAGTGAAGTACATGTATTAACTAACCTCTAAATATTTCATAATGTGAGAAAGCTTATATACAATCAGAAGATTTAGAATAAATAAACCAAATGAGATATACATGAAATATTTTATAAGTAATGAGCAAGAAATGTTCAATCAGAATTTAAATAAAAAGACCATACTTGTCAGACTACTTAGCATCTTAATGCAATGATAATACTTAATGTTAATGTTGATATGTGTTCCCTGTCATCAAAGTTCATCTGCAGAGCCTAGGCCTCTACCAATACCACTTGTTTACAATATATCAAAGATATTGTCAAATGGAACCTTATTCTTGTAATGAAGCAAAACTACCTAATAACTTCTCTGTATTATTTAAAAGTGCTAGCATCACCTGTGCAATTTTAAACTACATTGACACCATAGAAAATATACAACCAATGACAAACAGTGCATATTTCTGGCAATGTGAAGTCACTTAAATTGAGATGGGAGACAGATAGTTAAAAATCTTAAGATTGAAAAGCATGAACTCAAAAGCCTCTTTTCAGGATATACATTACATCGTCACTTTTCTTGGGTATTAGTGGTACTTAGGAGATTAGTGATGGGTATGACCAAAAGTTATTTACATTTTAACATGTGATTCTGAGGTAAAGAACAGACTTCTTGAACAAAGACTCTGAGATCATGGTTTCATTTAAAAGATGCTGGAAGACTTTCCACATATGTAACATAGATATAGATGTTATAGATATAGATGATGAAAATATCTTGGGGGGGCTTAGGGATAAAATTAAGGAAACCTATTGTGCATTGTTAATTTATAAAACAGAATATTTTGCTTTTGAAGATTTATCTAAAGACAATATTTTAATACTATATATACATATATTTTAATATATATTATGAGTTACAATCACTTGGTTTACAAGTTTTCTAGAACACAATCCTTTATGCTTCCAAACACATGGCCTATATAATACTTTTAATGGATTTTAAAATAATCACTTGTATAGCAGCCTATTCAGGAAAAGTCATTTCAAACATATTTGTAACCAGACAGTAGTTAATTATTAAATAATCAATTGTGGCAGTCCCTTGGTCAGAACTTAAAGCGAGTACATAAGGTTATCACTGGACTGCCATTTAACATTAACTTGTGATAATAAATGAGTTTAACTAGACATTTATCTTTTTTGTTCAGAGTCCTATCTCCTAAGAAATGGTCCTTAGGGAAATTCAATTGTCCAAGCAAAATTCTACTGAATATGTTTAGCCAGAAATACTTCCAGTATTTACATCTAGGCATTTATTACTCCTATGTAATTCTATCCCACTTGATTTGTTAATTTTGGCAAAAAGATCTTGAGTCCCTACTACTTACAAAGTACCACCTGCAGCTTCTCTGTTTATTTATATCAAATATTCCTATTTATCTATTTACTATATCCACTGCATTTATCTATACCCAATAAATATTTGCATGTTTAGTTTTACTTGCTAGCAGCTTAGTTCTAATGAGAAATATTTCAATAAGTCTTCCTTCTAACTTTAATCTAAAAAATCTTTATAACTACTTACAATATGTAGCAATTATTAATTTCAAGGATCTTAAAATTAAATAATGTGAAAAAAGAATATTTTGAAACTGGATATTTCATGTATATATTTTGAAAACTGGATATTAAATTAGTAATTAGTGTTTAAATAATGTTGCACTCAGCAGTAAAACTAAATATTTATTTATTTATTTTTCTTAAGAGAATAATAATATTCCAAGAATTATACTTTAACTGTAAATGCAACAATCTAGTTTAATCTTAGTTTTGTTGTAATGAAATCATTCTATACATAAAATTATGGAATATATAATCTGTTTTTCTAAAGTCAAGAATGTAGAGGATGTTAATTTTGATGAAAAAAAAATTTAATTAAAAAAATTAAAAAATAGGGCAGCCCAGGTGGCTCAGCGGTTTAGAGCCACCTTCCGCCCAGGGCCTGATCCTGGAGTCCTGGGATCGAGTCCCGCATCGGGATCCCTGCGTGGCGTCTGCTTCTCCTTCTGCCTGTGTCTCTGCCTCTCTCTCTCTCTGTGTCTCATGAAAAACTAAATAAAATCTTTAAAAAAAATTAAAAAATAAAATCTTGATGGGTACCCACATTTTACCAATGTTCTCCAGGAAAGGGAATAAAATTATGTTAGAAATTGGTTGTTTTCTCTTTAAATCTACTATATGTTGGCAAATTGGACTCCAATAAAAAAAATTGGACTCCAATAAAAAAATATACATATAAAAAAAGAAATTGGCAAATGATAGTTTCAATCTGACTTTTGAACTTTATCATTACTCAGATCTTTCTTCTATATTCTGCTCCAAGGGCTAAATACAGTATGAAAAAATGAATTTTAAAAAGGATTATCACAGGGACATCTGAGTGGCTCAGCGGTTTAGCATCTGCCTTCGGCTCAGGATGTGATCCCAGAGTTCCAGGACTGAGTCTTGCATCAGGCTCCCCTCAGGGAGCCTGCTTCTCCCTCTTCCTGTGACTCTGTGTCTTTCGTGAATAAATAAATGAAATCTTTAAATAGAATAAATAGGATTATCACAAATAATTCTAGATTGCTTAGTTTAAATGGTCTGTTTTAAACTTGATATCTTGAAAAAAATATACATGACATCATTTCCTTTTTAAAAAATAATGAATATTATGTATACTTTGCAAAACATCATAACACTAAAGCAAGGTCAATATTTATGGGTTCATACTCTTTATCTCCAAATCAAGTGAATACAATGAAATATATCAAGAGATTGTGGCTAGATAAAATTATTTATGGCATAGTAAGAGATGATTTTTGTAGTGTATTTTATTTTTTTAATCAACAAAAATAGTTATATGCGAAAGGAAAAATGCATTTATATCTATAGGTAAGCCTAATAAATACATGAACATTTAAAATGTTTGTATTTTTCTTTTTGAGATATAGAAAGTTAAAAAAGAAGAGACAATTTCTTCATACACATATCCCATAATATCTCTCCTTTTTAATTTTTTTCCCCACAAGCCAACTTATCAAGCCTGGAAAAGATACATATATTGACATTGACCACTAAAAGATTCTTCATCACAATTAATATTATGAAACATCTTTATAATTTAAAATCCCATAAATATATACAGAATTATTTATCTTTAATCATAAAAATCAACAATGGCATTCTTCAACTTGGTAAAAAATGGGTACTAATTGCACTCTAGGCATTTCCAATAATAAACATGAATAACAAAGAGTTTTAATTTAATGCTTATTAGAAAATACTATTTTAAAAAGACAGAATATGAAGCCATAAAAGAGAGAAAAGTATGATGTGAAAAAATTAGCATACACTTATAATTCAATACAGAAACAGAAAATAAATATAGCCAATGCAACAGCTATATTTAAATATAGCTTATTTAAACATTGATAAATGAGGTGGTAATCATCAAATTTCAAATAATATTGAATTGATATTATAAAGATAGCTGTTATTCTCAGAGTATTCTATGCGATCCAATCAAAATTCCAAAGATACTTTTTCCTGAAGTTTGGAAAAGAGACCAAAGTTCATCTGGAAGAACAGAAATCCAACAACAGCCAAGACAGTTTGGTAGGAGTTTAGCAGTGAGGCCAAATCTTAAGAAACAGTTTTTAAAAATTACAATTAATACTCATTAGATGCTCATGAGAAAGCAACAATAATATTCACAAAATAGAAGAACCTAAAAAAGACTCTAAGAATATGGTAAGTAATAAAGGCGGTATCAGCATATTTGTTGAGAATTAAAGGATGAATATTTTTAAGAGATCAAAAGACACTCCCTTAGAGTCCATTGTGACACAAAATAAATTTCACCTAACTTTAACAGTTAAATGTAAAATCGATAACCAAACAACAGCATTAGGAGAAAGATTTAACAATCATTACAGACAGTGGAAAATGTCCTTCTAATTATGAAAACAATGAATTACTACACAAAGAGGAAAATCAAACATATATTTGAATGGATGACTCTGAATTTTGACATGGAAAAAAAATTAAAAAATTAAAATATATATTAAGAAGAAAAACTGCATATAAGGTGGTTAATAAAAAGCCTATTATTAATGAAAAAACTAATCCACAGAGAAAAATGAACAAATGGCGTAAAGAGACCATTCACAAGACACAAATAAATTGTCGGAAATTATAAATAATCCAATTTACCTGATAACAATCTGAAAATTACTCAAACTTAAGTAATCATCATCATTATCCTCATCAGTATTGGCAAGAATTTGCTGAAAATGTCACTTATAAATGGCTAGCAGGAATATAAATTAGAATAATAATAAAACTATTTGCTAAGAATCATACAATTAGCCTTGTTTTTATGCCAGTAAATCTCTATGTAGAAATGCAATCTAAAAAAAATTAAGTGAAAGATTGCTTACTGCATTATTATTTATAATAAAAAATGAGATCAACACATCTATTAGGATGGCTATTATTTTTTAAAAGCGGAAAATAACAAGTGTTGGCAAGGATGTGGAAAAACTGGAACCCTTGTGTACTGTGGACGGGAATGTATAATCAGATACAATCATTGTGGAAAACAGTATAGTGGTTCCTCAAAGAATTAAAAATAAAACTACCATATCATCCAGCAATTCCACTTCTGGGTGTATACTCTAAAGGAAAGTAGAGTTTTGGGGGGATATTTGCATTTCATGTCCATAGCAGCATTATTCACAATAGCCAAAAGGTAGAAGCAGCCCAAGTGTTTATTAATGAATGAGTAGATAAATAAAAAGTGATGTATACACAAGATGGAATGTTATTCAGCCTTTAAAAAAGGGCAATTTTGACACATGCTACAACATGGATGAATCTTGAAGACATTATGCTCAGTAGAATAAGGCCGCCATGTAAGGTTAATTACTGTAGAATTCCACTTATAGTAGGTATCCAAAATAGTCAAAAGGAGAAAGAAAGTAAAATGGTGGTTTCCAGGGCCTGGGGAAAGGAGGGTTGCTATTAAATGGGTAAAAAGTTTCGCTTTGCAAGATGAGAAACATTCTGAAGATGGAGGATGGTGTTTTCTGCACAAACATATGAACACTACCATGGAAATGTACATTTCAAAACAGTGAAAATGGTCAATTTTACATTGTATATTTTACCATAGTTTTAAAAAACAAAAAAGGAATCAAACTAAATGTCCCATAGACAGTAATTAAAAATACCTATGAGCGTTCAGATAATTACCTAGTTTCCTAATTTTCCCCCAGAATGGCCTCACTACTGTGATTATAAAAGTATGATGTTTGATAAGCAAAATAAATGATATTGGGTATTCTTTAAAAGGTAAGTTGTTCATGGAGTAGGCTTCCTGGGGAGACCTCTTTCAAAAGTGAAGCAGATGTTTCCTAAGACATGGCTGGCCCGAGGGAGTTGTCATTTCAATGAGGCAAACTGAAAATGAATCTCTGGATAGCTTCTACTGGGGAAAAAATATGCCTCTTTCCAGACCACTAAAGATCTGAAACATGAAAGTTAGGGCATATGTTTCATTTTCTCCTCCAGGGCAGCTAACAAATTTGTAGAAGAAGCTGTTTTAACCTCACATATGAAATTTTGCCCCAGAGACTAAATCTGCATATGAAAAATCAGTCCCAGTAATAGAACACATCAAGCTTCTGTAACTACAATGCCTGGGAGGAAAATGTTGAAGGCTTTATAATTTTTCAGGATTCCCTAGAGAGAAAAAGAAAATTTAAAAAAGCCCTTTCTTTATTATCTGGTCACTATACACAACCTCATTTGCTAATAGAGAGGGTGGTCCATTATAATCAGATCTGATTTTCTATTTTATGACTTTATATAGAATCTACTTTAAATTTATATTATGGTGGATATAGCACTACATCATGTTTCCCTTCTGGATTCTTCTGTATTAATGTTTGCTATGTTTTGTCAAACCTGGGATTTTATCATTCCATTCTTCATACCTGATTTATAATTTTTCAAAAAAAATTCAGCTTCTGAAAACCTATTATATCTACTGAATGAACAAGAGTTCTAAAAGAGCTAGACACAACCTGAAAATTAATAAAAACTATTTTCATATGTAAGTCCTGACATGAAGAGTTTGAAAATATTCTATAGCTATGTAAAATTGTGAAGTGCCAATCATCAGCAGTTCTTTCACATCAGGCCCAGTTTAAATTTAAGGCAGTTCAACCATCATGGCAACCACTATTGGCTTTTGAAACACTGCTATAGATTTTGCAGTAGATTTAACATCAAAAACTTTAATCACCGTACATTTGTTCATTTAGGCATTCATTCTCTGTGTATATTCTCAGCTGTTTAAAAGCATTAAAAATTTTTATCACTTTGAGAACAGAATGGGAAGTGATTCTTATTTTGCATGACAGCAAATCACCAGAGATAACAATGTGCAAGGGAAAAATACAAAAAGTAATATAAATAGTTCAACTCAATTTCTGAAAAGCCCATTCCCTTTATAGGAGCAAATTTATAGTTGTCTTTATTAATAGAAGGGGACATTCTGTGTCATTTGATAACATTTTCAAGAGGTTCAATACACTTTTTTTTTCCCAGAAGGAGATGAAAATTCAATAATGCTCACATGTCCAACAACACAGATAATTTAGAGCCAGATAACTCAACAAACTGGAAGACCACCCTTCTGCCACAATGGTGCAAAAAAAGCCATGTTTCAAATATAAATTAAATTCTCTCTCATATGTGCGTGCGCGCGCGCACACACACACACACACACACTTTACCATGTAGACTTGAACCAAATTTGGCCAGCATCTATGGCATAGTGTATTTTATCATGATTTCAAGTCTCCCCCTATGTGGGCAAATTATCCCCCTTACTAGCAGCTCAGAGTAGGGAACAGAGAAGATTCTTCAATCCTATGTGTGTATCTTCTAAATTTCCAACCTTCATCTACAGCAAGCAGTCCAATTATAGAATCCTCTACCCCTTAAAACCCATAGATATAAGGAAAGCATTGGTTAACCTTAGCTCACTTTTGAACCTGGTGTATGTATATATAAAATATAATCCTGAATATGTCACACTATAGAAGCTCTTTAAATTCTATCTGCTCTTACAAGAAAATCTCTCTATATAGAGACATTAATGGACTTAGGGTAACCATTTCTTGATTTGGAAAAGATAATCTACTAGGTAGATTTCTGCTCTAAAAGATAAAAACTCCCTCACACATTTTAACACTTGATTGGAGCATAAAGCCTTTCATTATTCCTACTAGATTAGGCTTTAGTTATGACTAACAAGCTGCAACATTTATTTAATGGGTAACAATAGTTTCACATCTATTTTTAAAGAATCATACTTGGTTAATAGGGCCAACAAAAATAAATTTCAATATATTGAATCTCTTTTTCTGAGATTAAACCAAATGGAAACTAATAAAGGAAGATGGAAGAAGAGTGAAAGAAGTTTCTTAGAGGGGCACCTGGGTGGCTCAGTCAATTAAGCATCTTGCCTTGGGCTCAGGTCATGATCTCAGGGTCCTGGGACAGGGCCCCACATTGGGCTCCCTGCTCAACAGGGAGTCTGCTTCCCTTTCTCTCTGTGCTCTCTCTCTCTCTCTCTCTCTCTTGCTCTCTCTCAAATAAATAAAATTTTTAAAAAATTTCTTAGAATATTCATCAGCTTAAAAATAATCTTTAAAAACTAATAAAATACTTTTAGAATTATGAAGAATGATAGTTATATGCACAGATAACCATTTAACCCTTATGCCTGGAGGAACAATTAAGGGAAAATAAATGCACACAATATTTTCTTTTATAGAAACTTTTCTCATCTGAACAGAAATTGTCACATTGAAATCATATACTGACTGAGAAATATGCCAACGACTCTATAAACTATGGATACAAACAAAATATATAATATCTTTATTAATTTTTAAACACCATGCAGACTCTGTATTAATAATTTATAAAACACTTTCACAAACATTATCTTATTTTGTTCTTACACCAATCCTATGAAGACTTCTCACATAACAAGTGTAAACCTAATTAGTATAATTTGCTTTTTGACCTTGATGTACTACAGAGATTTCCTAGGTTAAGTGTTTAATGGGTGTTAAAAGTAAGGATAAGTGAAATTAAATGATTTGCCAGAGATCAATCTTGCTATTTAGTACCAGAGACAGGTTTGACACCTGATGTGATGTCCTTTTCACTCTACCAAGTTACTATAACTGCAAAGGAGTATTTACTCATACAGTTCTATAATGTATTACCAAGAAGTATTGCATTCTTTCAGAAATGTCCACGTTTGCTCAATGTTAATGTCTAATACATCAACCTCACCCATCTTAACTATTCCTATTAGTGCTTAATTCCCAAATAAGATCTCTAATAGGTACCCTTTTCAAACAAATTCAAGTTTTCAACTCCTTTCTGGATATTTTTATCTGAATTTCTTGGTCTGATAAAAATCTTAAGGATCGAAACCAGGTTTATTACCTAAAAGTTGTTTTTACCTGTGTTTTTTGAATCTTATCTAAGGTCATATTCTCCTTTCTTAAAACAGAAACAAAACTTCTCAGAATCATCTACTGTTGATACCACTAATTTACATCCAAAGCTTATTTATTCAACCTCACATCTCCTCATTCTTCTACCACCACTAAATGTTTATTTCTGATTTCATAGGCCTGGTCCTCTTCCTGCTTTGAACGAATCATTTTATTAACGTGCATATTGATTTTCCCACTTCTAGTCTCTTTCCTTTCAAGTCATCAATCAATGGGTTGCAGAATTAATATAAAACACAACTAAATAATTTATGAACATATTATGCGATATACAGAAGGAAGTAAAAACTTTGGCTAACTGTAATAAAATATCTTGTTGACAAATAAGAAGTGTGGGCACCAGAATTACAGATGCCCTAATGACCTGTACCCCCAGGTTACTGTGTCTTGCATAGTTTCCCTCCATTTTGAATAAGGCTGACCTATGCAACTAATCATGTATTGTGTAAATGACAGTATACAACTTTTGTAGCTAGGTCATAAAAAACAGTCTGGTTTCTGCCTTGCTCTTTCTTATACCCCTAGTTCTGCTGAAAGCCAGCTGCCATTTTTGATGATATTCAAGGAGCCCTAAACAGAAACCCATGTGGTGAGAAAATGAGGTCTCTAACCAACAATCAGCTCTAATGTGCTGGGTGTGTGAGAGATCCATCCACTTTGGAGGTGGATTCTCTCGTTCCAGTCAAGCCTTCAGATGAATGTAGTTCTACCAAAAATCTTGACTTCAGTCTCATTGGAGATCCTGTGCCAGAATCATCCAGTTAATTTACTCCTGGGATTCCTGACTTACAGAAGCTGTGTTAAATAATAAATTTTTTTTAATCCACTAAATCTCAGAGTATTTTTTTAGACTGTAATGGATAATACAATGGGAGCTTAATCTTATGGGTAGTATTATTTAGCAATAAAAAATCCTGGACAGAGAATCAACACGAGTATCAGATATGGATAGGAGTAGCGAGCAGCCCCGGTGGCTCAGTGGTTTAGCACCGCCTTCGGTCCAGGGCCTGATCCTGGAGACCCAGGATCGAGTCCCATGTCAGGCTCTCTGCTTGGAGCCTGCTTCTCCCTCTGCCTGTGTCTCTGCCTCTCTCTCTCTCTCTGTCTCTCATGAATTAATAAATAAAATCTTTAAAAAGAGAGAGAGAGAGAGATAGGAGTAGCATATGTTATACAAAACACCCTACAAGGTCAAGAGATAAAGACAAGGTCATTCTGCAACCTGTGATCTCATGTAAAAATCCAATTTAACAACCTTTCCCCCAGAGTTCTCTTATTCCATACATGGGGTTCATGTGTTTGCTACAATTGAAATAGATTAGCAAAACCTAGGTTGATCCTAAATTAGAAATATCTGCCAATCCACATGTTTCTTGCTTGTATATTTATTCAATACCGTTTTGAGATACTAACAAACAACAAAAGGTAAGGTAGGAGGATTTGGTTCTAAATTGATAACACAATTTTCCTTTTTTAAAGATTTTATTTATTTATTTATTTGAGAGAGAGTGCACAAGTGAGGTGAGGGGCAGAGGGAGAAGCAGACTTCCCGATAAATGGGGAGCCTGTTGTCTAATCCCTCAGGGATTAGGACCTGAGCCAAAGGCAAATGCTTAAACAATTAAACTACCCAGGTTCCCCACAGAATTCCTCTTTCTTATCTTGAAATCTAGCTGTTAAAGGTATCTATCTTCAAAAAGTTAATGTAAAAATTATTTTTGAATATTTTAACTAGCAGTAAACTTAAAAAGTAAATGTGCAAATTCTTGGAACATAGATCAGAGTTTCCCAAACTCTTTTATACACATTCTGTGTTGCATAAGGTTTTCCTTTCTATTGTAGTTTACTTAGCAGCATTCTTATTCTCTCAATTCACCAGATGCCAGTAGCACCTTTCTCTCCCCTGCTCAAAGTCATGGTAATAAAAAATGTTTGCTGACATCAGCATATGTTGCTTGGGGGCCAAATCAGCCTTGGCTAAGGACTGCTGTTACAGATATAAGGATATAATGTAATTTATGAGTATTTATTGGAAAAACATTTTTGTCAACAAGTAGCCATGTTCTCATCTGTTCTGTAGTGCTTCCTATCAAAGGATTACCTTTTTCATAATTCCCAACTCTCTTTGCTGTATTAAACTTAATTTCCTCATCTTCTAGTTAACTTCAGTTTCACTATTCACCCATATCTAATCTGCTGTTAATATAGCCACTGAACTCTGAGCTATTAATACATCCACTGAACTTTAAATTCAATTATTACTATTTTTCATTTGTTCCCAGGTTTATTTTCTTTTCAGTTATGTGCATTCTTTTTGGTTAGTGTCTTTTTCTGCTCTCACAAGTTTTCACTCAATATTTAATTTTTTAATCATTTCAAACATACTTATTTTACAGACTGGGGCCAATAATTTCAAGCACTGAAATTACTGGAGTTCTAATAATGCTGTCTGTAGTTTCTCTTGAATGTTAGCCTCAGGGAGTTTTTATTTATGTGTATAGCAATTTTAGGCTGTAAGCAAATATTCCGACTACAGGAATACGGAATACTATATATTCCAGATTTGTGGTGGCTTTTGCCACAAATTATAAGGGATTCCAATGTGACCAATGTAAATTAATTTCTCAGTTTGTTCAGTTAGTGCAATTTTGAACCTTAAACATAGGAGATGGATACCTGTGATCATATCCCTCTGTATACAGGGGATATAGCTCTTCGCATGTCTCTCGACATTATATGGGAGGTCTCAATTCCAACCACCTCCTTCTCTCACCTCCACATCTTTTTTTCCTGTCCTCCGTGCCTTACAAAAATCCAAATCCCCAGATTACTAATTTTGTAAGCACCTCAGGTCATCCTGACTTCTTTGTAGAGGTAACAAGTCTGGATTTTAGTGTCATTTTATTTTTTACCTTTCAAATCTCCTTTTCATTCTTCTGAGCTCACCCTTACTTTTAAAGTTAAATTACATTTTATTCGGCACTTATATTTTGTAAAGGGAGGTTTTCATGACACACAGTTTCACAGTGTCTGAAATACTCTCTTATTTTATCTGATCATTGTCATTTTTACCTTTCTTCAAACAGCTCTGGTCCCTTAGCACATTACATGGCCTGCTCTGCTCTTATTTCTTCCATATTTATGGAATACATGATCAAGTATTAAAATAATCTTCTAAAAAATAAAGTAAAATAAAAATCTTCTAATAAGCACTTTTAGTAATTCTCACATATTTTATACCATATATTTTTTTTTTTCAACCACAAACACTGAATTTATTCTACTCTCAACTAAACTTCACATACAATTGCTAGCAGTTTGCCAAGCCTTAATGCAGGAAGCTATTTCGTACTACAAAATAATTCTCTCAAAACTCGAATGGACTCTTAGGGTTAATTTGTAATCTCTAATTCATGTTTCACTAAATCATTGAGACTTCTCTGCTTCCCCTCAATCTCATTTCCTATTCTAATCTGAAGTGATTTCCTTTATGCTAATTTATCCATTATAGAATATCTCTGCATATTAATTAATTTCATTCTGCCTTCTCAAAGAATAATTTGCTTTACTTTTTATTTCATTTTCTTCCAAATCTTTATGTGTTCTTTCTCCAATAGATTCTTAATTCCGTTCTATAGTATTATAATTTTTATACTCATTCATCTCCTGTGACAGGCACTAGACCACCTACACAAAAGCCATAATTAACCCTGTTCTCTCTCATATTCTTCTACAGCAGAGACAAGCAAACCAAACTATCAATTGTGCATGCTCCCACGCCATCATAGGTAGCCATGCTATACGGTTCTGGACAAATAAACGTAGCTAAAAAACTGTGACAGAGAGATTCCCCTATTAAAAAGAAAGGCAAAGACTTGCCAGGAGAAGTAACTTTGCTTTCTGTGTCTCTCCTACGCTTTCTGCCTAGAATGTAGTAGTTAAGTCTACACATGTAGCAGCCAGCTGTCTTGCAATCCTAAACTATGACCTTACCAAAAAAGCTAAGAAAAGAGCAGAAAGCACCTGAGACTTTGATATATTTTTCAGGTACGGAACTCTCCAGATTCCTTATTCCAGAGTTCTTGCTAATGAAAAAATAAACCATCATTTAAATAAAAACATGTAGTTTGATTTTTGCTATTTGTAAGCCAACATATTAAGGTACACATTTCTCTGACCCCCCCCAAAAAAAACCCAACTGACAGAAATTAAAACATTAAACAGATTATATATGCTTGCTATCCCTATTTTGTCACCAACCACTCATGCAAAGCAGTGGTCACAAAGTGGTGGCACCTCAGGGCACATCTGTGCCAACAAGCAATGGACTTGTCTCTAAACAGTTTATACAAATTTTAAGTTAATTACCAATACTTAAGCATTGGAAAATGGCAGCCTTTTTTATTTCTAGGTTTATCGTAACATAAAAAGATCTTATTTCTGAGGAATTCAGTATTTCCTATGCACGTCTCTCCCCTGCTCCTTCATTCAGTTTCCTGAGAGCATCTTGTTTTCCCTTCAGCATCTAACAAGCAGCGTATGCTCAAATGCACCATTCAGGGCTTAGAATATCTTCTAAAATTTTTAATAATTATTTAAGTTCAGACAGTGAGGTATGCTTCTTCCTAGACAATGGCAGAGACAGCATGTAGTGGGGAGACTTTGTAGACTGTAATATGGAGCTGTGGATCAACTCACAGGCTGTGGAGTCACATTACCTTTATTCAGATCACAACTCTATCACTCAGATGAGTTTTTAAATCTTTGTGACTTGATTTCATTATCTGTAAAATGGGGATAATAGTCAAATCAACTGCTGGTGTTCTGAAAACTAAATGCATTAGTACTAAGCACTGAATAAGGCCATATTAAGTACCAGAAAAATAAGTTGTCAATGAATGTTAGCTATTACGACTATAGTCTAGTGAGAAAAATCAGACAAGCAGCAAGAGGTTACATAAATAAAATGATTTTCAAATAGTGGTAAGTGCTATGAGGCATATTAAACTGAATTATGTAATAGGTAGTAATTTAGGGTCAGGAGACCAATTGGACAGCCAGGGAAAGTCTCTCTGAATGGATGACCCTGAAGCACTGACATGAACTCCCAAGTGTTTCCAGCTCCCCACAGATCCAAAGAACATACCAAAGTGCAAAGGCCCAAAGTGATGTGTTTAAACAACATGAAGGCCAGTGTGTCTGGAACTTTGTTGAGCGAAGGGGAAAGAGACAAGACACTCGATCAGAAAGATGGATGATTCACCAATTATGTAGGGCACTACAGGCCACTGTAAGGGCTTGTGCTTTTCTTCTAAGGGGAAAAAAGAAGGCTTTTAAGCAAGGACATGTGTGATCATTCTGACTACTAAATGGAGGGAAGGAATTGAAAAGGCAAGAGCAGTTAGGAGGGAAGGACAGTGCAGTCTACCAGCAGTGGATTATAACCCCTCGTTTCCTTTTCTAAATAGATAAATCTTCATCTTTTAAGAATCAACTCAAAAAATTCCTTTGTTTTAGAGACATTCCTGATCCTCCTTTGAATTACCATTTATCTGTACTTCCCCTATGGCACAGGGTATATAATTATTCATTTGTGTGCAGTTCTTCCTAAGTGTTCTCTCTCTCTCTCTCTCTTTTTTTTTTTTAAGATTGTATTTATTTATTCATGAGGGACACAGAGAGAGGCAGAGACATAGGCAGAGGGAGAAGCAGGCTCCCTGCAGGGAACCTGATGCGGGACTCAATCCCAGAATCCTGGGATCATAACCTGAGCCAAAGGCAGATGCTCAACCACTGAGCCACCCAGATGCCCCACTAAGTATTCCCTAAGCTTTTATGGGAAAGATATATGTGATATGCACTTCTAGGTGTCCAATTTTGTGTCATAAATACTTGCCAAAGAAATTAATTTTGTATATCTAAGTTCGCATATACCTAGAATCAGATGCTAAAATGTCATAAAATAAGAATAAAATCCTTGTACTACATTGATATTTTTCTTCCAATATTTATCTAAAAATTAAATTTCATGAAGATACAATGTGAGAAGGCAAGGAGACACAAACTGTGCACTGAGGTAGAAATTATAAGTGAGGATAGTTTTTGAAGTCTAAAAGGTGCAAATTAAATATTTAATTGACTTCTCAATCAGAGTTAAAATAAAAGCATACATGATTGAACTAAAACTGCTGAGTCTTTTATAAAAAAGCAAACAAATTGTTTGGAGCTGAAAATCAAATTGAGCAGCTCAAATACTGTTATACTGTACAGAAAGTAAAATAAATAAAACAGAAAAGGGATGGTGGTGTCTTATAAAGTAACATTGTTGAGAAAATAAAATAATATGTACTCTATTTTTTAAAGGTTTTATTTATTTATTCGTGAGAGACAGAGAGAGGCAGTGACATAGGCAGAAAGAGAAGCAGGCTCCATGCAGGGAGTCCAATGAGGACTTGATCCTGGGACTCCAGGATCATGCCCTGGGCCAAAGGTAAATGCTCATCCACTGAGCGACCCAGGCGTCCCAATACATACTCTATTTACGGGAATGGAGTTGTAGCTGATATCTTCTGATTGGTAACATTTACAAAGAAGGAACAGTAAAAGCAATTGTAGAGATTCAGGGAAATCTTGTTCAGAAAAGAACAACTAGAGGCACCTGGATGGTTCAGTAGTTGAGTGTCTGCCTTTGGCTCAGGTTGTGATCCCGGGATGCAGGATCAAGTCCCGCATCAGGGTCCCCTGCAGGGAGCCTGCTTCTCCCTCTGCCTATGTCTCTGCCTCTCTCTCTATGTCTTTCATGAATAAATGAATAAAATCTTAACAAAAGAAAAAAGGAAAAACTGGTTCTCTGTAACAGAATGGTTTCATACTCAAGTCCTTCAAATCTGTATATGTTTCATTAACTGCTTTAGCACAAGTAGCATTAAAGTTTACAAAATAAGGCCTTCCTCATGAGAGAACAAAGGAACATGAGAAAATTTAAAATTTAAAATCACATTAAAAACATGGGATTTTTTTCTACTTAAAACTTTCCTAAAATCGTAAGAATTTTTGCTGAAGAATACTAGGCTGACAATTACTGATAAAAATATGATATATTTAATGGTCTAGAAAAATTTTTGCTGAATAGTCTGTATTTTAAAATATTAAGATTCAATTATACACATATATATGTAGATACATATAAATGATACCATATTATAAATTTATAAAAATATAATACTAATCAGTAAATAATGGTCACTCTGACAAGTCAGTGAAGTAATCGGTGATTTTTAAAGTTTCTGTAATTTCTTTTTTTTTTAAGATTTTTATTTATTTATTTATTTATTCATGAAAGACACAGAGAGAGAGAGAGAGAGGCAGACACAGGCAGAGGGAGAAGCAGGCTCCTCACAGGGAACCTGATGTAGGACTTGATCCCAGGACCCCAGGATCAAGACCTGAGCTGAAGGCAGACACTCAACCACTGAGCCACCCAGGTGTCCCCTCTTCCTGCTTTTATCACTGTTTTTAAAAGAACACAACCAAGTATAGACATCCTTCTGTATTCTACTGTAATCTGAAATCATGCTTATAACATTATGAAGAATGAAAGATATAATGAGAAAAGTTGGAAATCAAGACTTGCATAATTTTCTTACTATACATTTTTAAGCTCAAAATTAATCTACACTTGAATCTTTTACTTCTCAGGACAATTTTAATACTTAATAAGCCTGCTAGGACATAGATTAGTTGATACATAAATATAGTTTTTGGTTACAACCTAAAATCTTTAAGTCAGCCTGTCTCAGCAGCTTGTTCTGATTATCACTAACAGCACTCCTTCCAATTTACTTGGAAACTAGTATTTGTTATCTCTTATTATAGATAGCTATGGAAATTTTGCTTGACTGCTTCTCTCTCATACCAGTAAACGTGTTATCCCCTTAGCCCCCACTCCATCATCTCCTTTTCCTAGGAAATTTTGGAGTTTAAGCAGCAAGATCAGATAGGTTTACCCTCTGTCAAGAATTGGGGAAATGTTGTAGTTTCCCAAAGATGATGTGATTGTGACAGTTGAAGGTTTTCTGTCAAGTGAATTACCGATGAGGCTTTACCTGCTGATTGGAACACAAGTTTCACAGAGAAAATTCCTTAGTAAATTATAGCAGCCTATGTATTTCCTGTTTTTTCCTTTTAAGAACATATTTAGACAAAAAGGAAGAATAACCTATTTGGTCTAGCTCTTTAAATTTGAAATTTTGGTGTTAAGAGCTATTTTCTTTCTTTCATATAAGCAGATGAAAAATACTGGCTACACTCTAATGTCGCAGAGGACTGCATGAAATAAGTGGAGTATGCAAAGTAATCATGCATTAAACCATTTCTTTTCTCTGGATGCTTCATCTTAGTCCTGTTTGCTGCCTTCTCTTCATTGCCTAACCCTTGCTTTGGGGGCATTTCCTCAGAGGCTTTCTCTTAATTATATTGCTCACTGGTGGTCTATCCATTTTATAAATGCACCTAAGTGTCCCACAGACACCTTGGGCTCCACATTTCTAACCATTAGTGTGAACTATTAGTTCCTAGTCGCAAAGCCACTCTTCTCCGTGGATCCCCTATTGTAAACACAGTCACCCAGACTAGAACCCTTAGAATTGTCTTTCCTCCTCTCTCCATTTCACTGTTTCCATTTATCTGTCATTGCTTATACTCTCTAAATATCACTCTGTTACACTCCATCATTATGACTTGACTGCAGTTTCTTATCCTTCCGGTTCGGATTGTTCTGAGTCATAGCTGATCATTCTGCTGATAATGGAAAAGTTTTTTGACTTTACAACAGAGCTGTTCCACAGTCAGCAAAGTAATCTGCCTGCCCTAAATCAAAAATCTGGGTGTCATTTTCCCACTAAAAAGTCCTTGATGAAAAAAAAAAAAAAGTCCTTGATGGCTACTCATTGCAAAATACTCTTCATGGCATATGAATCCTTAATAATCTGACTCCTAACTCCAAGCTCTATCTTCCTGAGTTTATTACCAATTCTGCTCTCCCTTAAGATATCTGTAATAAGCCTTACAGTGGGGGTGGTCTAATCAGAGCCTTTTCACACAAAGCAACCTATTCAAATACAGATTCAAAGAATGGTACATCTGAGTAAACTAACCACCAAGGTTATTTGCTCAGCATGGTATAAATACTCCCACCTGCATCCAATGAGAAAGCTGTAATTCCAATAAAAGATACTAATAAGTTCTTAGGAGAAATGGATGGACAGTCAAAAATAAACATAAAACTTTTTCAAAATTTCCCCTCTACCATAGGTCAGCAAACATTTTCTATAAAGGGCCAAATAGTAAACAGTTTATGGTTTTAAGTCTACATACATAGTCTTTGTTGTGACAGTTCACCTCTTCATTGTAGTGTAGAGGCAGCCACAGACAATAAGTAAAGGAATGAACATGACTCTGTGCCAATAACATTTTATTACAAAAACAGATTGTGGGCAAGTTCTATCCTGTGGGTTGTAGTTTTTTGACCTCTGCGATTTATTATAGCATCTTGCCTCCAAAGTAAGACAGCCATGGATCAAGTAAGATTTTGTTGTGTTTAATAAGTTATCACTGTAAACAAGAAAAAAAGCTGCATAAAACTGTGTGGTGTCTTCAAATGAATAAAAGAATTACAGTCTTTATGCAACAGAAGGAGACAACCACAGAGAGAATGAAGCTAAAGGATAAGATGGGAAAACAACAGGGAGAAAAAAAGAGGAAACTGAGGAGGAAGAAATATTTCAGATCATCAAAATTAATGGCAAAATATCTACTTCTTACACAAAACAAACAACAAAACATGAATAACAATGCCAAAACCATCAGCTATATGAGAAAACCTGTGAATAATTCTTTCAGTATGTAATAGAAAAAAACATATAGCAATGACAAAGAGAGGCATTACCCACAGGAGATAAAAAGTGAACTTGAAAAAAAAATTCTGCCTCTGAGGAACAAGTCAGAAAAAGTTGCACAGAAATGAAATTTACATTTAAAAAAATAAATAAGCAAAAACTGGAGACTATGGAAATGATGATAAGACAATGGACTCTTTTCTTTTTAGAAATCTAAACTAATGAAATAGTCTAAAATAAAATCAAAGATATAATGTTTTATTTTTTTAATTAGCATTTTTTCTTAATTTTTATTTATTCATGAGAGACATAGAGAGAGAGGCAGAGACTGAAGCAGGCTCCCTCCAGGGAACCTGATGTAAGACTTGATCCCAGGACCTCGGGATCATGACCTGAGCCAAAGGCAGCTGCTCAACCACTGAGCCACCCAGGTACCCTGATATTATGTTAATATCATAAATAAAGAAAAATGTCAAAAACTATAAAAATAAGGGGATATTATGTAGTCATTAATTTGGATAATAAGGCTTTTTTTATAGTAAGTCTTTTTAAAAGTCATGTGGAAAAACTACATGGCATGTTTTGAGTAAAACATATCAGACATAAAAATTCATAAACAGCAAATTAAAACTTTTTTCTTCATTTATTCATTTTAAATAAAACAGAATGAAGGGGTGCCTGGATGTTTCAGTCAGTTAGGCATCTGACTTTTGATCTCAACTCAGGTCTTGATCTCAGGGTCATAAGTTTAGCCCACTTAAAAACAGAACAAAACAAAACAACAGAGTGAAAAGACTCACACTTAATCATGGTGCCTTGGACTTCTAATATAGATTTGTTGTTTCCTTACATATTCCTTTCTTTTTCAATATTTTTAAGAAGGACAAGGTCAGAAATAAATGAAAACTAACTAAACATGCAGATATATTTTTAGTCTGGTGATGAGATTACCCAATGCACAATGATTTCAAACTTTGGAAAGTTCAGGAGGAAAAATACAATGAATTTTAGATTCCATTTTTTTAATAATTTTTTTAATTTTTATTTATTTATGATAGTCACACAGAGAGAGAGAGAGAGAGAGAAAGAGGCAGAGACACAGGCAGAGGGAGAAGCAGGCTCCATGCACCGGGAGCCCGACGTGGGATTCGATCCCAGGTCTCCAGGATCACGCCCTGGGCCAAAGACAGGCGCTAAACCACTGTGCCACCCAGGGATCCCTAGATTCCATTTGCAAAAACTGATGTGAAATCATGTGGAAAAAGAAGAGAACTGGAAGAAACAGGAATTTTCAAGTTCATGAAGATTTAAGTTACGTTTCATTTACTTAAGTATATTCTAAAATACTCCACTTCCATAAAATCAGTAAAATGAAGAGTAAAAAATAAAGAAGTCTGTGAAATCAAGATACATGGATATAATTCCTATCATTTTCTTCTTTACTAATACAGGTATACTACACAGATGCATAAAAAAACAATTTTATTCAGCACCTGAAAAACTGCAGTCATTACTTCAGGATTTATCCAGTCACTTGCCATTGTTGCCCTGAATAATGTAATTGAGAATTTCTTATGAAGTTAAACTGAATAGCATCCTGTTGGCCTAGAATCATATCCATATCAAACTTCTGCTCAGGAATTAATGATCATTAGTGATGTCTTTCAGACCAGATATAAAAGAAAGTGAAAATCTCTTCTTTTCACTTCCCTCTCTCCTGCTTGCTTCTTTTGTATCAGGCAATACTATATAAGGATTTAATTCAGGTCAATCTCTTACTAATCCACAGCATGAATTGAAAAGCAGCATTGCTGAGGGGTCTGTGCCAGTATTTAAGCTTGCTTAATTTTCCAGTAAGCTTTAATATCATTGCTTAAGACCTAAGAATCAATAATGAGAGGTTCATCTTCATAAAGTCACTTGAAACATAAGTCTCTGCCAGTGAGATATTTTTCAATATCCATCTCACTCACTCTAATATCATATAAATGCACACATGCCATCTTTGGCTTCTTCAAAACAAAAGCAAAATCTTTATGTCAGGGCATTGTGCACTAGAAGCTTTTTTTTTTAATGTGCTATATATAGAAACAATAAAACACAAATAGAGAAATAACATAGAATGAAGCTTTCACATGCATATTTTGAAAAATGAAAACCTTCCAAAGATGGCTAATTACCCATAAGAATCTAAGATAATAGTTTTGATTCTTAAATTCCACATATGAGTGCAAACATATGGTATTTGTCTTCCCCTGACTGGCTTATTTAGTTTAGCATAATACACTCTAGTTCCATCCATATCATTGCAAATAGCAAGATTTCATTGTGTTTTTTATGGCTGAATAATATTCCATTGTATATCAGCAACATAACTTTTTGAACTTCCATAGGACAGTGGGCTCCTTTTGAGACCTTTGAAATCTTTACCCATAGGCCAGGCACATGCACTTCTCACTCCTTTCCCTTTGGGCTCAGATCTCCTATGTGTGATCTAGATATTTAGTGGAATTATTATCTTAGATTCTTTAAAAAAAAGAGACAAGCAAACCATAAAAGAGACTCTTAACTGTTAAGTACAAACTGAGGGTCGCTGGAGGGGAGGTGGGTCGGGGGATGGGCTAAATGGGTGATGGATATTAAGGAGGACCACATGTTATGATGAGCACTGCTGTTGTATCTAAGTGATGAATCATAAAATTCTACTACTGAAACTAATATTACACTGTATGTTAATTACTGGGAATTTAAATAAAAACTTAACAAGATTTTAAACCATGTGCATTTGAGTTCAGAACTTTCATCACCCCTCAAAATATCATGTATTCCAAATTAATGCAGTCTACTTTTGAGTGAATTATAATTTTAAATAGTCACATCTATTCATATAAAAGTTTAACATATATAACTTTAAATTTGAAAAAAGATTTTCCTAAAGAACTGGGGTAGGGGGAGGTGTAAATTCCATTTAGATTTGGAAAAATGAGTAGCTATAAGATCTTCCTTTTGTACCAGAATAAACGAAATCAAACAACAACAAAGGCAGTGACAAAAATAACCACAAAAATCTGTAAGTTATAATCACGCTGTTCTAATTTGCTCCAGAGCAAGCATTTCAAAAGTCTGTCATATTATGCACATAGTACATTATTCTAATTAGGCAAAACTTACAAAATTATAATGATACATATTTAAGAATATACATGCATACTCTTATACTGCATAGCTAATAGGAATACATTGAAATCAGTTCACATAAATGATTCTAGTGTTATTTTTACAAAATAAAGATTTCTTATTCCACAGACAGTATTTCAGTATGATCTTTAAAGTCATTTAAGTATTGCCTTTTCTGTCTACTGTGCATGATGTAGTTATCTCTAACCACAGAGACACATCTATGCTCTTTACAAAACTTTTTAGTCTCCAACATGACAGTTCACTTTTCTAAGGCTGAAACATCCTGTTTTTAGAGTAATCTTCACAACTGTAGCACTTCCTTGCTCTATCCCTAAAAAGCCCTTCAAAACCTATTTCCTTCCCCAAATCAGAATTTCTTGATTTCTTGGACGTCAGCTCCTCCAACACTGATACAGACATGGCACCTGCAGTATCATCACTCAATGATTTCATATAAATGCACATACTTTGATCTTACCATTGCATCGTTGAATTAAAATCTTGGAGTAGGGAAAGGGGATGTGCATTGTGAACATTTTCTCATGTGCTTCTGATATAGAGAAAAGTTTGACAAACACCATTTATGTGTTGGAGGCCTTGAGGTTAGTGATCCGCGTCTCTTGACTGTGGGAGAAGCCAAGTAGGGACACAGTGAAAAGGTTCTCTGGGTTCTGTGCATGTCCTAACAGTCGGACAGATTACTGGCTTGAGTAAGTGAATGGAATATAAAAGAGAAGAATAGAGGCAAAGAGGCTGAGTTAAGATTGAAGTTCCAGTTATTTTTTCCAGTTCTGCTTTTCCCAATCTATGTATCCTTAAGTAAACCAACCTTTCTATGATTATATTTATTAAATATTCCTAGCAGTATTCATGCATTCATTCCTCCATATTTTTGACTAGTATCTGCCCCTTAAAATGTGTCAAGCTCTGTGTTATGTAATCAAAAAGCAATGAAAAAATCTAGACATGCCATCTCTCTCCCTTTAGAAACCTTAGTATTGTAAAGAACACATATATTAATTAAATAATTGTTCAGAGATTAAATAATAACTATTATAAATCTAGAAAGGGAGAATCAGATGGGGCTAAAAGATTATATAATAAGATAATATGTAGAGACAGTACAGTAAATGTTTTCCTGAGAAATCTGTGGAAAAGTAGAAATCAAGAGGAGGCAAAGCAATCTTGGGTCTACTAAAATGCCTATTCGTTTTGGTGACCCTATGTCTGGGGACTGCATCTTAAATCATTACAACTCTTTACATTAGAGATTTTGATCAATATTTTTTTTAGTTGAGAAAAGTGAAGCTTAACAAGATTAATTACCTAAGCAAAGTCACATGAAAAGTCACAAGAGACCTAAAAGTGGAAATTCTAAATAGCTTGGTTTCAAAGTCTATGATTCCTTTCTCCATATTGGTTTAAATGTATTTCAAAGTGTAAAAGATGTTAAAAAGCCTCTTCAGAATTAATGGAAGGGAAATTAGACATCAGGAAGGAACTAGGTCCATAACACTGGGAGTCAGGAGACAAGGAGAAAGGAATGAAGTGGAATATGACCTCTTAAATATCAATGATGGAAGATGACAAGTTAGTTTAGAGACATTGTATGCAGAGTAATTTGGGGAATAATTATCTTGTCCAGGGGGCAATTAAAGATACTGAATGTTATTAAAATTATTTTGGTTTATATTTTCTACTTCAGAAATCTAAATGAATATTTAATGACTTTTTACAACATATCTCTTTGCCACTAAAGACTGTTCTATTACTAAGTACAATTTATTTGAAATTAATTATCACTCATTTTTAGTTTAAATTAGTCAAATTAAGTAGCAAAAATATGTTTGAGTATTCTTTTCTTTTAAGTACGATCTTTAGGCACTGTACTTTATTAACAGAGTTCTCTTTTTATGGATTCTTGGGTTTATATATTAAGTATAAGGAAATGATTAAGTCTATTCTATTTTTTTTAATATTTTATCCATCCATTCATGAGAGACACAGAGAGAGAGAGAGAGAGGCAGAGACACAGGCAGAGGGAGAAGCAGGCTCCATGCAGGGAGCCGACCTTGAACTCGATCCTGGGTCTCCAGGATCAGGCCCTGGACTGAAGGCGGCGCTAAACCGCTGAGCCATCCGGGCTGCCCAATTAAGTCTATTCTTGAGTTGGGAACATGATTTCTTCAAACCCCTTCTCATTCCAAAAGGGATTTGAAGAAAATGGAGATGGTCTTTTTTTTTTTCTTTTTATCCCTTTAACTGAACCAACACAGTCATCAAAATACTAACTGAAACATTATGCTGTATTTATCATTTCTAGCACCAACAGAAGCAGCACCATAAAGTGATCATTTATTATTATCTTCATTTACTCAATGAAAGTATATATACTTGGTATTTCACTTGTGGCTGCAATTCTCTTACTTGTTAACGCAAGTTTTTCGGACAAAAAGTATATATAAACAAAAATCTCCACAGACTTTAGCGGTCTCTATACTGTCACTAATATTCTAATTAGGAAAATCTTTGAACATCTTTGTAAAGGTTCTTTAGAAAACATAATTTCCATACATCATGCACAGATGAAAAGATTTGTTGATAACTTTTACCAATTCACATCTGAGTATGTGGTTTGAAAAAGTGAACTAGTAATTTATAATGCAAAAGAAATCATAGTGATTTCAACCTTAAGACAAATTTAAAGTCATATGCAATTTTAAACAATTTAAAATATCAAAAGCCACAATAATTTTATTCAGAAATAGTTATCATCTGCTTATATGTGCCATCATTTATATGTCACTATTTTAAAAATATGGTGCACTTGCAAAATATATAGGCCTGAAAATTTCACTTGTGTAGACTGTAATCAACAGATAATTTATTTTGTGAAAGGATAATATGAATTATATTTGCCTTATGAGATGATTTTAGATGGTTGCAAGGGCAAAATCGTCAGCTATTCAGTCACTATTTTTATTTTGACCTTCATTCAAAAATCAAAAGCAGTTCGAACTGTCACACCTTCCTGATCTACAACATTAATTGTTTCTGGTTTTCTTCGTGATAGCTAGAACACATTTAATTTTTGTAAGCAAAATAGAATCTAATAACACCCTATGCTCACCTGAATACTCACTGTCTTCCTTATAGTGCTGACTAGCATTCCATATCTTTAAGACATTTATTTTTAATTACGTCCAAACTTCAATTCATGCAGTAAATTCCACAAATACATTTGTTTTAATTTTAGGAAAATAATTTGAAAATATCTAAATAGAAATAACCCCTTAAATTAATTTCAAAGTGTATGTTAAACCTAATTTTACATTTTATTAAAAGTCACCAGGAATTAGAACACTCAATATGTAAAATGTAGAGTTTTTGAAACATGGACTATACAGCTCATTTTCCCAAAGGAATGGTCAAAAAGAAATATGTTAGGATTTATAAAAGAGAGAACTTCAAATTTAATTCAATGAGTTTACAAATGGTTAGTAGTGTACATTTTTTTAAAATAAATTAGAGTGCATGATAGGTCTTCTTATATGAAAAGCAGAGCTGCACGATTGAGTGACATGTGAAGTGCTGTTACAGATGGGTTTTGCCCAACAGTTCTTAGGTGATCAACTCACTACTGATGCTGATTGGAGACCTGATAGAGAAGAGATGCCCAGCATGCAGCTAGGAGAACACAGGTGCCACCCCTAAGTACTCTCCTTTCAGCTGTCTATTTGTGCCTTAAGTTTTCTACTTCTCCATTCCAAGAGCCTTGCATCTTTGTCTCCCTTCCATTGCTAATCTAAGACCTCTTGCCATAATTCTTCACCAGCACTAATACTCAATGCAGTATTATTTTTACAAATGAAAATCAATTAATTTCCTTCCTTCCCCCTTTCTCTTTCCTCCTCCCCCCACCCCCCCGAACTCCCATTCCCATCTCAATCTCCCTCTCTTGCTCTTGTTCTCATTTATACTTTCTCAGGTATGAAATCAAGCTCATTGTCTCTCCCGCTCTCTCTCTTTCTCTCTCACCCCCCTCAAACACACATAAAAACATATCTTCTTCTAATTTGTTTTCTTCAAGGTTTGATGCTAACATGACCTAAACCCAAGTAACTACTACTAAATGCCTTTTTTACTCTTAAGTGTTTTAATAAAAGCAATGCTTCCTAGGTGTATCTTTCACATTTTTAAGGGGGAGAGGGGCAGAGCGAGAGAGAGAATCTTAAGGGGGTTCCATACCCAGCATGGAGCCCAACATAACGCTCTATCTTACAAACGCTGAGATCATGATCTAAGCCAAAATTAGAAGTTGAAAGCTTAACTGAGTGAGCCACCCAGGCACCCCCTTTTACATTTTCTCTAAGCTGGATGTGTGGGATCTGTCTGCTACACCCTCAGACCTTCTAAATTGCACATAGTAGCCGGCTGTGACCATATGGGGAGATGCCACACTGATCACATGACTCAAGCCTGGTCTAAGACCTGTGAGGGAGTGAACTGGCAAAAGATCAAAGCAGGAACTTACTCGCATAAATATCTCAAGTTGGCATTCACTCCTGGTCAAGATAACAGCCTCAAGTAAGCATCTGAGAGAAAGCTATTCCCACATCCTACTTATGCTGGGTAACCAAAGGACCATAATTATTTGCTATATTTTTTAACAAGCAGAAGTCTGTTTTCTTCATATATAGAATATATGGAAAGAAATAATAAGAGAAGGTAAAAGTATAAAGCAAGTTATTGATTTTCATCATCTTTAACATTTGGAGATTTATCATACTATAAACTAAATTGAATGATACTAAATATTGCAATTTTTACTGCATCCAAAATGCAATTTTATTACATCCAAACACGAATCTATTAAAAAAAAACATTTTAAATGTGACTTGGATTATTCATAGCATTACTTTATGATAAGGATTAATACAGAATGCTTTTTTATTTAAAAGAAATGTATAACACCTAAGGATTGGTCCTAGCAGTTCACTCTCTGTAAAGGTTCATCTGACATAAGACAAGAGTTAAAACTGAGAGCAATCACTGAAGCTGGAGAGAAGACCAATAGGAAGCTCTCCTACTTAGAGGTAGGAGAGAGCTCCTTAGAATATAAAATCCATTTTGGTTGTTAATTCACACCTCTGAACTACCCATGTACATCCCATCATCTCTCATCTCTTAGATTTTTTTACTCACCTTTTCAAAACTAGCTCAAGTATTCACAACTCTGGCAGGTCTTTCCTGGTCCTTGACCTCTCCCAGCCCAGATAAATTGATCCCTCCACCTTTTGAAGCCCTTAAAGCACTTCAAAAATGCCTGCTCAGTGGCCCCAATCACACTGATTTATAGTTACATGTGTGTATCTCTTTCAAAAACTTGAGCTTGTCAGTAACTGAGGGACCCAGTCACATGTGTCCATATTTCCTCATAGTAGAAGAAGATCTAAAGTACAGTTCAGTAAATTATTTGTGTAGTTAATAAAGAGGCTCAGAAGGCACCACACCATTAGCTGATGTCACTAATATGTCTTTTAAAATAGGAAAGAAGAGGGGAGCGTGGGTGGTTCAGTTGGTTAAGCATCTGACTCTTGGTGTTGGCTTGGGTCATAACCTCATGGGTTATGAGATTAACCCCTACATCAGTCTCCCTGTTCAGTGTGGAATCTGCTTAGGATTCTCTTTCTCCCTCTGCCACTCTCCATGCTTTCATCCACTCTTTATAATCTTTAAAAAAAAATAGAATGGGAAAGAGAGAATAGCTTTGCTTGAAAAATGAGATTGTACTGTGTCTCCACCTCAAATTTATCTTTCCATTCTAGGTCCATTAATGTGACATAAAAAAATAAGATAAATACCAAATACACATACATGAAGGCAAAATCATTGAATATATTAGCATAGCCCTTGAATGGTTTAATTTCAACTCTCCAAAGTGTGAATATGAGTAGGATATATGGGTCTCTATAAATTTCTGAATGTAGAAAGTCATTCAGAAAAACACTAATACTTTAAAATATGCTTTGAAAGTACAAAATTAAATGAGAAAGACTAAAAGACCTATCAAATATGGTTTAATTCAGCATTTTACCAAATAAAAATTTCTTGCAGTACTTCCTCCTAGCTCTATTACAGCAATACGTTTTTTGTTCATAATCAAGACTCTGGTGCACTTCAAAGTTCTGAAGACATTTATGCATCATGATTAACCACAGATTAAATTATGTGCAGTATGATGTTAGTATTAAGTACATTTTATCGGTTTATAATATTTTAAAACTTTGTGTGTAATGTCTCTTCTGTCCATTAAGCAGACTTTGATTAAGACACTAAATTTCCTGTGCACATTAATCAAGAGAATTATCAAATGTGCAAACTACACACAAACACACACAGCAACTGAAAATAAGACCATGCACTGTATAAAATTATAGAAAAACCTTCAAGGTGGAAGAAAATACTCCAAGTTTTCCTCAAGGGTAAAACTGCTATGTGGTAATATACTTCATACTTATGGCGCAAAATGCTTCTACAATGTGTTCATGATGCATTTAGGAGTAACTTGTCATCCTCTTTGTCAAGAGGGACTTTTGATATAGGTCCAATATTCAGGAAGAAATGAACATAGACCTGAGCTCAAATTAAAAAATCTTATCACACTGGTGGTAGGAGAAACCTATCCCGGTAAATCTCTGAAAACTGACAGTGCTAATTTCATCTCTTTCATCACATACCCTAAGATATATAGTATAAAGTCATTTTTAAAGGACAAGAGACAGAATAGAAAGGTTTCTAAAACCTATTTACTGTAATGCTTGCAAAGAATCTCATTGGAATAAATTTACACTAGTTCTCTTACTTTCAGTAATAAATTTTAGCTCATTTCACAGCTGTATCCTATACAACAGTCCACATTGACTATATCAGAGTTTAGTTGCCTGTAGACAAATATAATGATGCCAGCAGGTGTTTACTTTGTCTCTTTTGGGGAGAACTACAGCTGGAATGCAAGTCTCCCTGTACAGGACACTGCAAAAGTCAGCACTTCTGCTGTCTATAATGTTCCTATTCAAGAAATTTTGTCAGTTTATACACTTGGAAAATGATGCCCTGAAATTAAAGATAAACTGCAATATTATACCAAAACACAGCACAGATGGTCAGGTATGGAAGGTGGGAAAGAAGAGAAAGGTATAGTAAAGAGAACTTTGAGAATGAAAAAAAAAAAATGAGACCACAGAGGAGAGAGAAAAGAGATGTGTAAGCAAGTGTGCAAGACAGAGAGAGAAAGCACATGTGAACAGGAGAGAAAGAGAAAGAAGCTCTGGGGGGATATTTCAGGAAAGGTAAAGAAGGATTTAGGATGTTTTGTTATATGGTGTTCAGTATAAACTGCTGTGTTATACTGCCAAGAAAATCCACAGTATAAATCTATATAACACTTTTTTTAAGGGATAAAAAAGGAAAACATCAATATACTGAAAATAAATACTGAGTTATGACTTGAAGCAGCTCTTGATACTTTTTCAATGTTAAGATTCATTGCATCATGGAATATCAAAATATATTTACAATTGGTTATATAGGGCAATAAACTGTTTAGATAAAATATGTTATTCTATGTCACACGACTGAAGAAAGCTATAAAAATCAATGTTAAAATCTCAACAACACTGTCAAATGCTCAGTCAAGATACTAAAGTCAGATATCTATCAAAATACAAATCTGTAATTACTTATTGTATCTACCTATGCTTATCTGAAAGCATCAAAACAAAATTTCTGTTATTGCCTATTATTTATACAATGCTAACTTAAATATTGGAACCTTACTCAACACAACCAAAGATTAATTTCCCTGAACTTTCCCATTTTTCTCCCTTCAATTAAAATATTAGTATATCTAGGATACTAAGGTGTTTGTGCTGGCTACTAGTCTTGTAAGTCTGTGGTTTAGGTCAAATCCCTCAGCGTTAGGTACCTGAATTTACTCTTTCATTAAAAGAGAAGGGCATCATTTTTTATCCTACATTCACAAAGAAATTGTGAGAATTCGGTAAAAGAACATTTGATATGAGTGCTTGGAGAAATGTAGAGTACCATGAGAACACAAACAGGTTTTGTTATGACATCGACCAAGCTGTAAAAACCAAATGGGCAACTTCTAAAATTCATTAACATCTGAATTTTTCATCAGTATCACTTAGATTTCTCTGTGCATGTTAAATACATATGATTAAGTCAGCCTCTCTTTAAGTCATCACAGCTCCCCCATACTTACTACTTGTTTTCCCTTTACTGAAGACTTCACTATATGATCAGATTAAAAACCCAAAAGGAGGGCACCTTGGAGGGGGGCGTTGTCAGTCAGTTAAGCATCTATTCTTGATTTTAGCTCAGGTCATGATCAGGGTCATGAAATGAAATCCCATGTCAGGCTCTATGCTCAGTGGGGAGTCTGCTTCTTTCTCTCTTTCCCTCTTTCCCTCTGCCCTTCCTCACCCTAGTGTGTGCTCTCCCTCTAAAATAAATAAATAAATCTTTAAAAACAGCAAAACCAAAAACAAAAGGAGCTCCTTGTAGGTATCCCATTAAACATGCTCATGACTAGTTCAGCATATTTTCTTCCTAAATGTGCTTTTATTCTTATAAAGTGGGTCCCCTAAATCATTTTCTTACATTTTCTAACTACTTACCTTCCAATTACACAATGATATCTTTATTGAAACTTCAATGGGTTTTTTTGAATGACAATTACTCATAATCAAAGTGACTGGAAAACACAATGTGTATTGTGCTGTGCTGAATTAAAAAATACATGGCCCAGTCTGGTAGTTCCTCAAATCATAAAATATAAAGTTACCATAAGACCCAGCAATTTCATTCCTAAGTATATTTTTACGATAAATTAAAATATATGCCTACGCAAAAACTTGTACATGAATATTCATAGCAGCATTACACATTGTAGCCAAAAATGTGGAAATAGCCCAAATATCCAACAAGTGATTAATAAAATGTGGTGTATCTACAGAATGGAATATTATTCAGAAATAAAAGGAAATACTGATATATGATACCACACAGACCTTGAAAACATGCTAGGTAAAATGAGCCAGTAACAAAAAAATCAAAGAAGGTTTAATTCTATCTGTAAGACATCTCCAGAAAAGGCAAATCTATAGAGACAGTACATAGATTAGGATCTGCCTAGGACTGGGCCTGATGGGGAAGAATGGACAATTCAATGGTGAGAGACTATGGAGTTCAGAATATTTTGGGGATAATGAAAATATTCTAAAATTGATTGTGATGATGGATACACAACTCTTATACCCAAAGTTGCTAAACAAATGTCTCTATGATAGTAATTCCAATATTCAGCATATGTCCAACAAAGAAGATTCATCTTACATATAATGATAGAGTATAAGAATTATTCCTCTAATTTCCACTATTTTCATTAAATCAAATTAATTTAGCTTCTTGATGATTCTATCAGGATAGAAAACTACCTAGAGAAAAATGTTCTTGAAATCTCTGAAAACTTCTATCATGATTTGAGACATCTGATGTTCATGGTGCTGTAGTGCTTGATCAACCTAGTTTGAAAGACTGCCTTGACACTCTATAATATTTATTCTCTTCTTCTGGAATTTTCACAGCTGAAGCAGTTCAAAGCCAGTTCTCTTATAAAACAAGCCAAGGGAACTGAAGAAGTTACATTAAATCTTGCAGTGAGAGACAGGGAGTGAAATGTATCTTAGCAGCAGTCAAAGCTTTCCTTATGAATTATTTGATTCCATAAATCCAAATCCATTTTGATGACTCTCCCATTAGAGATGTGTAGTCACCACTGCAAACTGTCAGAAGAAGCTGTTTTATAGAGTTATTGAACCCTGTGATCTTTGCTGCATTTCTGTGATTACATGCACCAGCCCAGGGCAGCAGATGCCTTCCTCCTGCTAGCTTCTCTCATTCCACAGGGCCGGTTAACTAATGAGAACTAACAAAGCACAGCATATAGGGAAGTGGAGAGAAACATCAATGTTGACTGGAAAAAGGACAGTTCAAACACTTCAAACTGACTTTGGCATTTCATATTTTCTCATGCAGTCGTTCTCTAAAACTCAAAGAAGTATCTTTTTAATATTTTTTCAACCCTTCTCTTTAAGCTTCAGATTTCTGAAGACCTCATATGATTGTCAAAGGCAAAAGTTGTAAACTAGGGTCCCAAAATCCAACTTCAACTCACTAGGTATTATTGTATGTGACCAATAGTGCTGTTTCTTATGATTTTTTTTTTTTTAGAAAGTGAACCCCATCTCTAAATGATGGCAAATGATAAACATACAACAAGGTAAAGGAGTGGCGTTGTTTCTTCAGTTAGTCAAGCCCACACAGAGAAGAGTGAACACAACCAGCCTCTACACGGTCTGGTCCACTTCACTCATATACGTTCTCTGTAACTCACCCCACCAGAGAAATACTACATAAATATGAGGCTTATTTATTTTCACATTAGTCTAATCAAAACTGTAGAGAAAAAAATATCAAATCACCCTTACATACAAACCTGAAAGGATACTCTACCTTTAAAAGAACTATGTTTAATTATCATTACCTAAAGATAGCATTTCTAACAGAAAGTTCTCAAGAAGAATTATAAGAGGTCATTTACAAAATTAACAATCTTCTAAAATTTATAAATTCACGTAGAACTTAACATTTGCAAATATGTTATTTTATCTAACTAAAGTGACCTGGGTTCTGAGATTCCATGTGTCAAACAAAAGCCAGGCTCCTTACTCTGTCCCACTCAATGTTGTTCTCCTACCAGTTCTCCATACACACACTCACACTTCTTCCTATCTCATGATCAGTTTTTTATGCCTCAGAACTTCTTACTGTCCCTGAACACACTTTCTAGTTAATTTCTTCACAATAGCTCCACTTTGCCTAGAATTCCATTTCACTCTAGCCTTTGTTCATTTTGCAAGCTGCTTATTTTTCAAACTTGTGTTTTATGAAATCTTCCCTTCCCTGTCTCTTTCTACAAGATAATAATCCCTTTCTCTGTTCCACATATATTTATATTTTTGCAATATGTTACCTAGAGAAGAATTACTTATTTATACGTGAGAGGAAACTTCAGGAGTGGTGGGTCTATGTGCTATTCACATTTGCTCCCCAGCACTGAGTTTGGTGTCAAAAAAGGCACTAAGTGCTTGTCAGTTTTACTTAACTGAATTGATCAACACAAACATGAAGAAAAAGGTCACCTAACTCTAATATATACATTATACATAATAAACATAACACTATATATAGCTTACATAATTATTCATAATATATGCAAAACACATAGAGATCTTCCTCCATTTATAATGGGGTTACACCCAAAAAAAGTCTCAAGTTGAAAATATTGTAAGTTGAAAACACATTTTATACACTGAACCCACATATATAAAAAATAATAGTTAATACGTATTATTCCACCTGAGTCTGTTACCAGTACTGCCTTAATGATATAATCAGTGTAAACAATTTACAACTAATATTTTATATAAATGCTGTTCATGGATATGCTGGCAGGAAGATGCTATTAAAAGAAAAGTATTTCTTGGAAGTTTGTGCAGGCACTGCAGTTTCAAGACATTGTTCAGGCACCAAAGTGGTCAACACAGGAAGATGATTAGACATAAAAGGATCTTAAAATAAAAGCTATAAGTTAGTGGAAGGTAACACAAGGACTTGTATATTAAGATATTTTATATGAGCGAGTTCTTGATGAGCATAAAGTTTGAAATGAAATTTCTAAAATGTTAATATAACTATTTGTGTTATTAATATCTTAGTGAAAAGTATTCATAATTGCACACAGTTTTAAAAGTCATCACTTTAACATCACTATAACATTTGAGGTAGTATAATAACTTCCATAATGCCAAATAAATTATGAAGGCCGTGTAATAAGTTAGCTGTGAATGATTGTGCTATTTGCATGTGCATGTATGTTGCATATATTTATGCATCTGGGTATGTATGCATGCACATGCATGTGCATGCTTGGAATGATGCATTGAAGGATTATTGTAATTCTGTGATAAGCTTACAAATTATATATCAACTTTAGAGAATTTGCATGTAAAACAGGTTGTAAAGGGCACGTAGCAGTTGAATATCACTTCTCCAAGTTGAGAAACATTTTAGTTTCTTACAGCAGATTTTGAAATCTTGAGGTATAGAAGTAGGTTATTTACATATATGCATATACATATGCAGAGCATATGTATCTCACACACACACACACACACACACACACTCACGGGGTTGGGTATGTACTTTAGAAGACAAAAGAGGACTTTGAGAGAGGACACCTCAGCACACACTGAACACTTCCTGCACCCTTTCACTCATGGCATCACAGACCAGGAAAGTCCCGCCAAGAATAATCTCAGGTGTTTCCACACAAAGGAGGAATTTTGGAACACACAGTCCCACTTAAAGAGTCACACCTCCTGCATTTCCTGCGTGACCAAAATACGCACAATCACAAGTAAAAATAAAACACGGAGGCAGAATGTCTCTGTATTTTAGAACTGCACTTTGGACAACTCTGCAAACAGCAAAGCTGAGGGCTTGCCAACTATGAACTGGCCCTGACAGCAGGTAAAAGCAGAACAAGGCCAGATGCAGAGAAGCTTGAAATGCACATGCAGATCCAAGAAGGAAGAAGAATCCAAATAAAGAAAAAAAAGACTCAGTTCCAGAGACATAGTCTATCTCTGTGAGAAGGCTTTTGTGGTTCACATCAGGATCATATCAAGTATAAAAGATAGCATTTACCAAGTACCGACATGAGCAAGAAACCCTCTATGTGCTCTACAGTTTTGTCTAAAGATACTTTTAAAATAACGTGAAGAGGTGGAAACTAATCTCATAGCTATGGTATGGCTGAGGAACAAATGACACAGAGATTAGAGTTCATATTATTAAAAAAAAAGATTTTATTTATTCATGAGAGACACAGAAAGAGAGAGAGAGAGGCAGAGACACAGGCAGAGGGAGAAGCAGGCTCCATGCACCGGGAGCCCGATGTGGGATTCGATCCCGGGTCTCCAGGATCGCACCTGGGCCAAAGGCAGGCGCTAAACCGCTGCACCACCCAGGGATCCCTAGAGTTCATATTCTTAATAAATTACAAAATTAGGTCAAGATTCATATGGGCTCAAAAGTTGATTTTGGAACATTTCAATTTACTTATTACACACATGCATGTAAGTATATATTTTATTACTTAGCAACCAGTACTTCTTTCATTTCAAGTATGACTTAAATTCTTTTCAACTAATCTCTGTCAAGGGCAAGTACCTCAATAGGTTGATGGACCCCTCTGACATTTATAGTTGTGCTTTCTGATTTTGAGAGAAAAAAAAACAATCTTCGAACAGTGCAACTGAAATAGGCTATATTTGTGTTCTGATGCCATTATTTAGTAGACATATTAAAGAACATACTTGCAAACACATCCATCCACGATACTCTGTATGTGCTGGTACTGCTACTGCTATTACAACCCAACGGATTACTTTTTATCCAGACAGTATAGCACAATTAGAAAGTCCTGCATTCACCATATACCACAAATCAGATGAGTCCCACTACATCATCAATGCCTATGCTTGACACATTTGCTTGGGAAATTAATTTTCCATCAGGCTCTCTATATAGTCCTAAGCTAACTACCTGGACAGTGTAGCATATTTATGCACATATGCTATCTACTTCTGAGCCACTGTTGTATTCCCCCCATTCTGGGGGTGCTCAATACTCTCTCTGTGGAAAAGCTTATGGGAGCCATAAGCAGCAGGCTATCTTGACAACTCGGTTCCCAGGTTTGCTTACCAGGGGTTCAAACAGTGGACTGGCACTGCTTCCCACGAGTTCAGGAGGAGACTGCACATCAACTTTTTGCAGCCTCCAGGTAGGAGCAAGGAAGAGCAGATACTCAACTGCATGATTAACCAGACCAGTCAGCTAGAGACCGAGCACAGGTACAGTGCACTTGAAAATCTCACAAGCTTGCCGTCTCCATTTAATATATCCCTTAGTATATCACATCATTTTCTTCCTCTTCAAGATACTGTCTATCACTTCCAAACTCTCTTCCATGGTGTTCCCTCAAGGTGGAATAAAAGACAAAATGTAGGCCCATTTCCATTGTGTGCTTATTTTCTACCTAACTTCCATGTGTATTTTCTCTTTATAACATCCTTGGTTTTAGTATGAGTCCTGTCACCAAGGCAACAAGAAGAGAAGCACTTACTTGTAGCACAGGCTGGATTGAGATTTTTACCTCTGTCACCTGAAGGTTCTACCTGGTGGTCCTGCTACTACTCACATGGTGGAAAGACAGGATCACTTACGAGACAAGACATCCCGATGACAAGCAGACGAAAAGATGATGCTCAACATCGTATGTCATTAGAAAACAGAAAAGGAAAACAACGACATACAACCACACGCATTAAAAACAGCCAAAATTCAAAATACTGACAACAACACTGGCAGAGATGTGGAGGAACAGGAACTTCCATTCACTGGTTGGTGGGAATGCAAATGGTACAGCCACTCTGAAAGACAGTTTGGCAGTTCCTCGCAAGATTAAACATTCTCTTTACCATATGATCCAGCAATTGCGTTCCTTGGTATTTATATAACGGAGATAAAAACATATCCACACAGATGTTTACATCTTGGAAGCAACCAAGATGTCCTTCAATATGTAAATGGATAAACAAACTGTGCTATGCCCATACAACAGTTTTTTTTTTTTATTTATTTATGATAGTCACAGAGAGAGAGAGAAGCAGAGACACAGGCAAAGGGAGAAGCAGGCTCCATGCACCGGGAGCCCGACGTGGGATTCGATCCCAGGTCTCCAGGATCGCGCCCTGGGCCAAAGGCAGGCGCCAAACCGTGCGCCACCCAGGGATCCCCATACAACAGTATTATTCGGTAATAAAAAGAAATGAGCTATCAAGCCATGGAAAGACATAGAAGAAATTTAAATGCACAATTACTAAGTGAGAAAAAAGGCTACATACTATATGGTTCCAATCACATGACGTTCCAAAAAAAGCACAAGTGTGGAGACATAAGGTAAAAAGGGAATGGTTACCAGCGATTTGAGAGGATAGAGGGATGGGTTGAGGGCTTAGTAGGTGAAGCACAGAGAATGTTTAGGGCTATGAAACTACTCTGTATAATACTATAATGGTGGCTACATGTCATTATATATTCTGTCCAAATGCTCCACAGAGCATTTTCTCATGTGCTTGTTGGCCATGTCTATGTCTTCCTCTGTGAGATTTCTCTTCATGTCTTTTGCCCATTTCATGATTGGATTGTTTGTTTCTTTGCTGTTGAGTTTAACAAGTTCTTTATAGATCTTGGAAACTAGCCCTTTATCTGATACGTCATTTGCAAATATCTTCTCCCATTCTGTAGGTCTCCTTTTGGTTAGGTCCAGTTATATATCAGAAGCAGTAGATGGATTACTTTTTAGTATCACTGTTTTTAGTACTGCCATGTTTCTTCTAGTCTTTCCCAACATATTTTTAATTGTTATATCACTTTCCTAAAAATTGTTTTACTTATTGCTTGGGCACCTGAGGATTAAATGCAAATTCATTTATTTTACATCATTTTAACACATTCTAAAGTGTCAAATATAAAGTGCTGATTAAAAAAAAGGAAAAAATCTCTACCTTATGACTCATTGGCACCTCTAACTCACACTCTATGATGTTCCTGTGATATATTTTTCAGATGCTGCTGCCTCAATGTTTCTTTCATTAAGGACCATTTTAATGAGCCTTTATATTAATTCCAAGCCTCTCTTGAAATTCCAAGAGAATCTGTTCTATATATTCACCAGATAGAGATTTTGCTCTCCTTTTCCCAGAGACATCTCATTGTCTAGTGTCACCAATCTGACTTACAAGAAAAGTTAAGAGGCTTCATTTCCTTTAAAAAGGAGCCAAAGCACACCACACTTCCTCCATAACCTAGTCAGAATGTCAACATCTCATCCCACTGCCATCAGACCAGTTTTTTTTGTATCGAAGTAGTAGGTAAGAAAGAGTCTGAATAGTGCTGCTCAACAGCACTCAATCTCAGCCCTGATTGGGGCTCCTATTATTTTGCTATCTATGGGTAACTATCTATGATTTGCATAATGACCTGAGTTAACACAGTCCATTAAGATATTAAAGTTTCACAAAATCACTTGAGCATTTTATTTTTTGAGGCAAATAATCAATTCGCTCTTAATGAATGTTGAACACTGTGTAATTATGATAAGAAAGAAGGGTAGGAAAACAAGGTATAAACTAGTTTTTAAAAATGCATTTAAATAATCATCTAATACATAAAATTTCTAAATTGCATAAAAATAATTCTGTGAAACATTTAATTTGGAGGGCACTTGTGACAAGATAATTTTAAGAACCTAAAATTTCACATTCTTGAGAAATCCCCTGAAATACAGCATAAAATGAAGCACAAAAAAATATATTTATATAATTCACCCTAAATTTGCTGCTCAAAATAGTTTTATGGGTTTTTTTTTTTTTTCATGAGAGACATGAGAGAGAGAGAGGCAGAGACATAGGCAGAGGGAGAAGCAGGCTCCCTGCAGGGGCCTTATGCAGGACTCAATCCTAGGATCCTGGGATCATGACCTGAGCCAAAGGCTGATGTGACACCACTGAGCCACCCAGGCACCTTTTATGGTTTTTGGTCCATGCTGTCTATCTTTAAGTAACAAACTCATAAAAAAGACAAGTCTGTAATAAAATAACTTTTCATCCTAAACTTGTTTTTCATGGTGCCCGTTGGTTAGAGGAGAGATAAATGTGTTGAATCTGTAAAATTTCTGTTATGTCATTTTTAGGAGAGAAAAAGATAAAGAATGGGAAGGGAACATTTTCTGAATATCTACTATACTTAGGACACTTTCCATTTACTACCGGTTACAACTTTGCAAATGGTCTCTCACTTCAGAACTTCTGTCATCATTCTAAGGTGAGAAAACAAAATCAGGGTATAAGTAACTTGATCAGTCAGGTAGAGGTATATTTAAACAATGGTTTCTGATCCCAAAGTCTGTGTTCTTTCCATTCTCCAGTGCTGCTTCCCTTATAAATTGTTGGCACTCATAATTTTGTTATCATACATCTCTATCAGTTTGTAATTTGTAATGTATTTACAAAAAAAATGCTTTCAAGAAAGCTAGTGCACATTACTGGACTTGTTCCAGGTCATAAAATTAAGTAGGCACTGTGTTGTATAACAGAATAATAATAATAATAAAAACTGCCATTCATTGAAGTTCTAACATATATCAAACACTCCACTAGTACATTATATGCACTACAATATTTAATTAAACCTCAGAAAACCTCTATATAACAAATATTATTTATCCATATTAGAAATGAAAGAAAAAGATTCAAGGAGTTGAAATAATTTGATAATATTTTGATAAAATATATCATTGTAATCCATGTTACTGTGGACTACTCGACTTTGATGCTTACACTCCATCCACTCTGCTCTATCCCTATCTTCCATTTAATGAGCAAACTGTGTCACATTCCAAATTAAGCACAACTGAAGTGCAAAACACTTATTAGGATAATGCCACTGTCATGTTACTACTACCTGGAATGGCATCCCTCTCTCCTTTCTTATTTAATTAATAACAGGATTAGGATTAATATTCTTCTATATGCATTATAGAATATTGTATATTAGGACAAGTACATGAAAGAAGTTAAAAGGATAATACTTATTTTTATTTTATATTGAAGAAGTAAGGTATTATTTTATACACAACTACATAAAGGACACAGTGATTATTGTTAAAAGTATTGTCTTGCATTGGATGAACTTAGTTCAAAAGTTTAATGTGAGAAGTAATTTCCTTGAGAACAAAACACACACCTGTAAATATCCTAACTACCTGAATTCTGAGTAATAGCTAGTGTGCACCTTTTTATTGGATTTCAGTCTGATTTCATTGTTATAAAAATTAACTCAATTTGGGACTATACCAAAATTAAAATCTTTTGCACAATGAAGGAAATCATCAGCAAAAAGAAAAGCCAACCTTGAAGGGGAGAAGATGTTTGCAACTGATATATCTGATAAAACATTAATATCCAAAAATATATAAAGAACTTACATAACTCAACACCAAAAAAAAAAATCACAAATAATTGATTAAAATGGGAAGGAGGACCCGAATAAACATTTTTTTCTGAAGAAGACACACTAGGATGACAAACACATGAAAAGATGCTCAAAATCACTAATCATCAAGGAAATGCAAACCCAAACTACAATGAGATATCACTTTATACCTGACAGAATGACTAGAATAAAAAAGACAAGAAATAATGAGTATTGGCAAGAATGTGGAGAAAAAGGAACCCTCATACATTGTTGGCAAAAATGTAAATTGGTATAGCCACTGTGAAAACCAGTATGGAAATTCTTTAAAAAATTAAAAATAGAACTACCATATGGTCCAGAAATTCCACTACTGGGTATTTACCCAAAGAAAATGAAAAAAACTAAATCAGAAAGATATATACATCCCTATATTTATTGCAGCATTATTTACAAGAGCCAAAATGTGGAAGCAACCCAAGTATCTATGAATGTGTGTGTGTGTGTGTATACATACATATGCAATGGAATATTACTGAGCCATCAAAAAAGGATAAGATCTTGCCATTCGTCAAAAAAGAGATGGACCTAGAGGGTAATATGCTAAGTGAAATAAGTCAGGCAGAGAAAGACAAATGCCATGTGGTTTCACTTATATGTGAAATCTAAAAAACAAAATAAATAAACAAATAAAAATGGTAAGCAGAAACAGATCCATAAATACAGAGAACAAAGTGATGGTTCCTAGAGGGGAGGAGGTAAATGGATGGACAAAATGGTGAAGGAGAGTGGGAGATACAGGCTTCTAATTCTGGAATGAATAAATCACAGGAATACAAGGTACAGCATAGGAAATAGTCAATGGTATCATAATGGTGGGGTAGCTGGGTGGCTCAGTTAAGCATCTGCCTTTGGCCTAGCATGATTTCAGGGTCCTGGAATCGAGCCCAATGTCAGGCTCCCTTCTCCCTCCACTTATGCACTCACACACACACTTGCACTCTCTCTTTCTTTCTCTCTCTCAAATGAATAAATAAAATCTTTAAAGAAATATAATGGTGTCATAATGGTGTTGTATGGTACAGATGGTAGCTACACTTCTGGTGAGCATAGCCTAATGTATGAATGTGTCAAATCACTATATTGTACACCTGAAACTAATGTCACATTGCATGTCAACTATACATCAATTTTTTAAAATAAAATAAATTCAATTACTTCATTAGGACCTTTGGGAAAATATATCTGACAGAATTGATAAAGGTTGGAGGTATTCACTATTTTCTGTCCTACTCATGTTAAGTCAGCCACATTTTACTCAATATATTGATACTCTTAGTTTAGAATTGCCAGGTAAATATTACTAGACATACTTATTATGAAAAAATTCCATATCCTAGAATATTAAGGAAAAACTAACACTAATCAGAAATTATTTATCTTCCAATAATAAAGTACTTTACCTGTGTGTATGAAATATGCTTTTCAATTATTCACACAAAGGCAAGCTATCTTTCAAATAAATGACACACAAAACTGCTAAAACATTTAACTTTTATATTTCAATAAATATTTTTAATATCTTATATTCTGGGGTTTTCACTATCAAAAAATGGCACTGTTATAATTTAAATACCCCTTGGTTATTTGATTTTATCATTATACCTTTTCCATTATCTTATTATTCAAATAAGTTTGTCTTTACTACTCCAGTTAAAACATCCTTTCCCAAAACACTTAAGTATCTTACCAATTCCACCTTTTACTTGATCATTTCTGAAATATTTCATAACTCCTCCTTTCTAGTCTTCCAGAAATGTTTTACACCTTTTGCCGCCATCCCCCTCATAAAACATCTTTAATTTAGCATGTACTGCCATTTTTCCCAGACCCATTCTGACCACCTTTCTCTGACTCTTCCACTGGTCTCTCCCCAACAGTGGCCTTCTTTAAATCTCAATATTCTCTGTGAAGTATCCTGGTTCCTCTTTTCCGTATTTCTCTTCTTTTAATGATCCCTCCAACTATCGTGCTCTGAAATATCATACATGTATTGAGTTCTCAATTTACACCTTCAGCCTCTTTCAATCACTAGTTTTCCTGTTAGATTTATCCATCTGAGTGGATTACTATCTCAAGTTCAGTTTAACTAGATTAAATTGATATTCTTCTTCTCTAAATCCAGGCAATCTGTTCTTCCTTCTTTGACGTTCTCAGTCTCAAGTAATTGGCTATAGATATGATGGAGATCTTGATGGGATGAGTTCCTCCCCTCCTTGGCACAGAGTTCCCTACATGCTAAAGCTGAGTTAACACTACTACAGTGCGACCCCCCCACCCAGCTCTCCTCTCCTTACTCCGCACTTCCTACCGTTCTAGTTTTGCTCCCCTTTGCCTCTCAATCCCCATCCTTACTACCCTCCCAGCCTCTTCACTTCTCTCTCACCATTCTGGGCAAAGAATAGGGTCAATTCTCTGCACAAAGATGACAATAATTTTCACTTGCTTAGAGGTTTAACTCCAACATCTTTACCAGAGTTTGAAGGGTTCCTTACAATCTTGCCCCAATTCATCAAATTGGCATTACATTCATTCCCACCAAACATCCTAGACTTGAGTTGGAGTACTTTCAAGACCTAAAAATATTGTCATGCTTTTCATCTTTATATTCTCTCTTCCCTCTGCTGGAAATGAACTTCCACTCCTCTCAGAGTAAAAAGTTCAGCCCCCCCATTCAAAATCCCAATCAAGATGAACTGCTCTTTAAAATTCTCCACAACCCCCTTTATCAGCTACACAACACCCCGGCTCTCATAGTGTTTTGTTCATGCGTATGATACACCATGTTTTAACTGTTGTGTATTTACAGTATTGTTCAATGGTGAATTTCCTAAAGGAAGGGATGATAATATCTTAGTCAGCCTCTACCTCACTGAGGCCATGTAACTCACACAGTGAGCTCTCCATAATTCTTTGTTGGGAGCTGGCTTAGTAAAAATTTCATACAATACATACCTTAAACTTTTATATTATATACATTATATATGACCTATGTATTATAGACCTTAGATATATATATATACACACACACACACATATACATACAGTATGTATATACACATGTTAATAAACTATGCGTACATATATATGTGCATTTATGGTGTATGTATGAAATATGTTAAGGCTGAAAAGGCCCTTAGATATCATCTTTTCTAATCAATGAATATTACAAACTCAGAAACCAAGAACCAAAGTCATTAAATGACTTTGCTAATGCTCTGCAGCTTGTTAGTGACAAACACAGTGTTAAAGTTCCTGTCCTAGTTCCTTATCCAGTCAGTATACCTTTCCCTACATCTCTGTAATTCAATGATGTGACCAATAACGTGACTCCCTACAGTCTCCTGTACCAAGACCAAGTGTATTCCACCGGAATAGACATCCCACATGGTCTCACCTCATTTTCTCTCTCAATTCTCTTCCTGACACTTTATTTTTCATCACGTGATATACACTTAGCATTCTTTCATCTCTACACTTTCATTCCCAGTGTGTCCCTCTCCTTTAAATATCCCCTAGTTCTTCTGATAACAATTCTCAATTTCTTTATAGAAATAGTAAAGCCTCCTTTCCCCCAGGGAAAAAAAAAATAAAGAGGTCATTACTGTCCTTTCTAGCTTAACTCATTTTTTTTCCATCAAATCAAGGACCACCATAAAAGAGATGTCATCATCCTCCTCATCATGCTTTTATTTGCACATGCACATAACTTTGAAATTTACATATTACTTTCTAATAACTCACTCATTCAATCTTCATAACGCAATGAGTAGTCAGAAGAAGGGATCATCACATTTATATGCAGCTGAGAAAACAAGGGGTCAGAAGTTAAGTGAACTGCCAACGTTCCTACAGCTAGCAAGGGCTGGAACTGGCACTGGAACCAAGGTCTCCATATCCTTGCTCCTGAGAGTTTTCCACTATTTTAAATGGTTTATTGGCTTGTGTTCCCACCATGACATTTATGTTGACATATATTGGCACCTCAGATGCTACCCAGTGAACATCGCCTAGACTCTTCTTCCATCTGAAGATTACTGCCTGGCTTTTCCTACTTTAATATCACAAATTTCAACCAGGCAAGTGCTATTTTGTCCAACACTTACTTACTTGAGAAGCTCTTACCAAGCATCCAAATAATACCATTTAATGGTAAGTTATAGTTTGATCATTGTTTGTTGTTACGACCGAGTTTTTGAAAGGTAAAACCATGGGTTTAGCTAAATTAGAGAAGCTCTTCAACTCTTTGTTTTAAAATGAAATATATTAATATGATTTCATCTGTACTTACCAATCAACTAATATTTAAACTCCAAGTGCTGGCTCATGCTAACATCCAAATGACTCTTCTAAAAGTGTGTGTGTGTGTTATTTCTTGCAACATTCAAAGGCAATTTAGGTACTTTGGCTTGTAATAAATATCTGTTCAATCTGCTCACTAAGTTGCTGGAGAGATGCAACTTCTTTAAAAATTTCAGGATATCGGTATAATTGTAGAGCAGACTGATCTGTCTCTGCAGCAGGGGGTTACAGACAGTTGAAATCGGGAAAGAGACCCACTCTGTAACTTGTTTGCAATCCCTGCCCAATACATCTTTTCCCTCCTTTCTACTGCAGCCTTCTCTCCATGTTTAGGCATTGCCAAGAAACTCTTCATTTGCCCCTACCCCTAAGCGAAGGAATAACGTTTCCTACTTCATTCCTATAAGCATGCCAAGTTTCAGGTCTGCTGAAGAATTCTCGGTGTCCTTTAGCAGAGGAGGAAAAAAAGCCACTAGAGGAAGGGGAGTAATTTCTCACTTGGTATTGTTTTCCTGCCTGTCACTATCCCACCAGGACCTCTAGTCAGCACTTTGCCTGAAGGTTCTGAGGCACAATTAGTTGCTGCTTTTGTTAGTTGGTTGAAAACAAAGCAGAAGAATCCCCGTGGCAGGAAAAGTTTAAACCTCAACATCCTCACAATCGTACCCTTTAAAAATGGCACAATTCACTAATTAAGAACTGGTCTTTAACACCCTCTGGGGCGAGCTCACTGGAGCCCCATTTGCCTTTAACTGTTAGAACTCCCCTCACTTGGCTGGCTTCCACGTGTCCCACATATCACAAAGCTACACTTAACAAATTCAACTCTATACCCACAACATATCATGGCATTGCGCAAATTGCCTGAAGACGGGGCGGGGGGCGGGGGGTGCAAAAACCGGCTCTAAGCTGTTTGCTTGCTCTTTCCTGGAAATATATTTAAGAAACTCCTAGTAGAAGGAAAATCCAGGGGTCAAAAAAAAAAAAAAATGCACTTCATTATGAAAGTGCAGTGCTGGGCGTCCTCATTAACTCCAGGGCTGCGAGAGAAATATCATTCCAGTGACTCACTAATGCCTCTTAGTTGTTAGGTTTTTCTTTCCTAACAGCATCGGACGTGACCTAATTTGCTTCCTAGTAATCATACTTTTTACCTTAGGATCCCAGCACACCCGGGCTATCAAGCAGCTCGGGGCGGTGGGTGGGGTGGGGTGGGGGGCTCCTGCAGCCGGGCAGTTTCGGAATGGGGCCCCAGGCGGGAGGATGAAAGAGGGGAGAACTCCGTCCCACTTACCAGTCTTCCAGAGGTAGAGGGTGGGTGCCTCAGCCCCGCCGGGAGCCGCAGCCCCGCAGGCTCCGGGGCGCAGCAGCAGCAGCAGCAGCAGCAGCAGCAGGAGCAGCGGCAGCAGCTGCAGGACACCCCGGCGCGGGCCCGGGGCGCCGGGGCTCTGGGACGCCGAGCGCCTCGCTTGCAGCCCCATGCCGCCCGCCGCCGCTCGGGGGCCGGATCCCCAACGCCGCCCGCAGGCAATTCCCCTCCGCCCTCGCCCCGTCCTCCCAAGCAGTTCGCAAAGCAAAGCTCTTCCCTGCTATTGTTCGTTTCGGGTGCAAAGGAGGGAAAGCGCGTTTAACACCAGGGAACAATAGCGTCCGCGGTGGCCGGGGCTGCGGCCGCCACCGCCGCTGGCGGGGATGCTGCTGCGGCTGCCATTCCGCGCGGAGTGGCGGGTCCTAGCGCGAGGGAGGCGCGGTCCGCGGGGGGCCCCGCTGACGGAGCCGGGCTGGGAGGCAGCGCACCCCGCCGCCGGCTGCAGGGGGAGGGGAGGGAGGGGAGGGAGGGGAGGGGGGCCGCGAAGGAGCGAGGGGGGCTGCAGGCGGGAGGAGGCGAGCGCGCCAGGCAGGGCGAGAGGAAGGAGCCGAGGCGAGAGCGGGCAGCCAGACCAGCGCGCCCGCCCGAGAACTCCCTTGCACATGGTGCGACGAAACAGGTTTGGAAGGATGCGCCAATAAAAAGAGCGCTCGCCCGACGGGCTCCAGCGTGACAAATGACAGGCATCGAAATTCACCGTCATCCGAGGAGCCAAACGCCGGATCTGCGGGCACGCTATTCTTAGTGTGCATTTACACAAAGCATCGGTGTTTGTGATTTATCTATAAGCGGCGGCTTCTGAATTACTTTATGTGGGGAGCAAGGATTTATGATCAGATGTGAAGAACATAGTAAAAGAGCAGAGTTGTCGACTTGCTGTTGAAATGCATTTGGACACTTTTGTCATTGTTGTTGTTTCTTCTTCTTCTTCTTCTTCTTTTTTTTTAACTTGATCTGTTCTCAATAGCAATATGAACGGTATTGACCCATTGGGACAATTCAAAGGGCACTGTCTTTTTAGGGTCTTTGAAATTGAAATAGTATTTATTAAGCGTTTCACAATGCTACTCCAGTTATGTGGATAAAATTTCACAAAAACCAATCCTGAAATTTTGTTTCAGATCTGCATGAAATGAAAGGGCTGACCCCTTACCTACTTCTGTCCCCAAATATGCTACCCTCAAGTACCCACACAGCTGTGAGTAAAGCTAAGGGGAGAATCGGGTTTCCACTATTTGGGTATCTCCCAATTAGTACTTTCTTTACCTAAAAAATCCTGGACATTAATTTCTCTGAACTCTTACTATAGAAAAATGCCTTTCATAATCTAAGTAACCTGATGTTTTGGGGTCTTTTGTTCTTTGTGTTTTTACTTTCTTAAACCACACACAATAAAGGAATGTGTATGAAATCAGATAATGCTTTGCCCTTTCTCGCCTTCTCTCTTTCCGTCAATAATAACCTTTTATTAATTCATTTTCTAGTAAAGCTAAAATAATAAGGCATTTAGCCAATTAAAAAGTCAGCAAACAGAAAGCCAAAGAAAACTATCCACATCCGGTCAGCAATACTTGGCCAAATAAAATTTAAAAAGCAGGAAAACTACTCTTTATGACTTTACTCCAACAACACAGCCAACTCAAGAGTTTAAAATGAGGAAACTACCGTTTCTGAAAGAGGAAACCTTCCATAAAGCTCTCTTGGGACGCCTGCCGTTTTGCAGATCATTCCAGACACAGCCCTTCTGCCTGCATTAGATTAAAAGCAGGTTTGATCAAATAATTCCCAGGTCCTGCCTGTTTAAGTATTCTGACATCAGAGGAAATTAGCAATGTTTAAGGTTGCAGATTCGGTCTTTGTTTACTTTCCACTCTGTTAGGCCTCTAAGAGGGAATTAAAAGCTCAGAGAGTCCTAGCTCTGCCAGTCTGTGACTAGGAGAGATAAACTAGTGTGGATTACTATTCCTTCACTGGTTTAAAACACACACATACACACGCGCGCGCAAGCAACAATCAAAAGATTATAGGTTGATAAGGGATACAAAGGAAGTCTGATCCTAACAAATGTATGGTTCCCCAGAGGAGCACTTGTTTCAACAGTTACACCCAAGAAGAAAACAGAACCTGCTATGGCTTCCTTGGTTCTGTCCTCTTAGGGGAAACTCCACAGCATCACTCTACAATGGCAGTGCTTTCCTATTCTGATTATGTTTATTTCTCAGCTACTGTTAGGGCCTTTCAGGTTTACCCTGAAATCCTCTAACTCCAGCACAGGGAAGATTTCAATTGGAAGTACTGTGTTCACAACAGCCTACTTTCAGCATTCTTAGGGAGTCCCAAACCAATTCACCAAGTAGAAACTCATTATATAACAGAAGACAGACAATCTAAAGAGTCAAGTTAGTATGATTTAATGTGCAGGGTAATTAGCCCTTCAAGAAGCCATCATATGCTATAGTTAATGGCTTACTGTCAAAAGAAAATTTAAGAGTCTGATGTTTATATTTATCCATGATCATAGAATAATTACTCATCTGGTCAAGAGTTTAAATGTTATAGCTACAACTTCAAGCATTGTACATAAAAGCCAGGAAGCACTTCTAAGTAAAAAAAAAAAGTGCTGCCATCTAAAATACACAACTAGGATGAATATTCTGGAGCAGTGTTTGAAAATAGCCAACAATTTGTTTCCTCCTTTAATTTCAAATTACACAAGGCTTAAGGGTTACATACACACACATGCCCTATCAGTTAGTAGTAAAGACATCTCTGGACAAGGATGCAGAAACTGAGTCGTATAAGCATTTGTCCCCACAACTGCCACATATCTGTTCCATAACAATGACATTATTGCACTTGAGGACAAAAATATATGGGTCTCTGAGGAGACAGATGTGAAATATATATTCAGATACATGTTCCTTTGTGAAAGCTACCTTGTCCAGTTGGATAAATCCTATCAATAAAACTGATGGACGGCAAGACATAGCCATCTTTGTTTTCTAGAATATGATATAAATAATACACAAATGTTTAATGACATGATGTCAGAATTTAGTCATGAGAAGTCTCAGGGATGCAGATTAAATTGACCATCTGTACAACCTGCCACAAAGGAAATCGTTCATCATTTTTCATGAAGAACTGTTCAAGTATTAATGAGCCAGGGCTACGAAAGTTTTCCAAACCAATGGGTGAAAAATGCAAAGCATATTTTTTTGATATTTAGAAATGAGACACTTCTGAACCTCTCACCCCTCAAGTGGTGTCCTTTCGTGAGTCTTTATTACTTCTGTTGTCATTTCTAAATTCCAGATAGTGAGGATGTGTACATATCTACACACATAAATGAAGGAATATACACAAAAAAGTCACTCACTGACACAGTGAAGTACCTAAGAATGTCCATTTTGAAATGAAAACTTTAATTTTTTCTATATAAACACATTTTGCCATACTTAAAAAAAAAAAAATCATCACCCAAAGGAATTGTTTGTCTGGCCTCTAGGTGTCATACTTGACCAAGATTTGTGGTAGACAAAATTTAATTTGGGCTTCTGTCAATTCCCTCCTTGCCACACCCACCAAAGTATTAAGCAATAAAACATTTTACTTTTTATCTTTGTAATAAGGAGTCACAGATTTTACTTTCTTTTCCAGTTCTGACGCTGACATTCACCTTTTATTTTCTTTCCAATTCTTTTTCTTTATAACTTCTTTTGTTTCACTGGTTGGTCGGTTGGTTGGTTGATTCGTTTGCTGGCTTGTAGGTATGTGTGATGAGGGCAGGGCAGATTCTAAATTTCCAATAGTTTTACAGAAAGAAAATTAATCCCACCATTTCTCCATTTTACTCAAAACTAAGCTTGTTTGGTAACAATATGGATATGCAACAAATACTGAGACCCCTTGTTTTGAGTATCAGGTGAAAATGTGTAATATTTTGGTTCACAACCTTCTCCGGATCCCATCCTAGGCCATGTGTAAGCACCAACAGACCTGGACACAGTGTAGTATCGAAATTTCTAAAATATTTCACCAGTGAGTGACTTAATGAACACCTGAGTCAGTGCAGTCATTCAGGCATTTGAAAAACACAGAGGAACAACATATATAAAGGCAAAAGAATTGACAAGTTATGACTAGTTGTGTTGATACCTCAGACAATTAAAAGATACAGGCCTTTAACAAACTATTGAAAACTAAAAATGAAGGTCAAGAGTCCTTCAAAAGAGACCTCTGTCTCCTGCTGCGATAGGGTAGAAAACAGCAGAAGATCAAACTGAAAATTAAAGTTAAGAGCTGACAACTGCAAGATGATCGATTGATAAAGCCAGGCAAACTTTGTTATGCTGAGATCAGGATTCTGCTTGGGAATACCTGGAACCTGACAGGCGGGACAAGTCTTTCCAGGTGGATGTCTCAAAGTCTTTGTGTCCAGACTCCTCTGAGTTCCCAGAGCCTTCCCAGCTGGCTCCTCCCTATTAGAGCTAGCATCACCACCCACCCCTACACACACACACACACACACACACACACACACACACACACACGCTTCTCTGGAAGACTTTGTGTTCCTTGCTCTACCCTCTCTCCTAGTCTGGAGGTAGACAACTAACTAGGGTTAATTTGCTGCATTAAGTCAGCATAGGATAGACTGTGCCTGTTTAAATCATAAAAGGAGCTGCAAAGAATTAGCTAGGATGTGCTGGTAAGAGCCAGAAGAAAATTCAAGGGGCTAGACTTTGAGAGTGTCTGAGTAGAGGGCAGAACATAAGACAAGATAAGAGGGAGTTTATTAGCTTAGGGAACACTCCAAGGAGATAGAATTTAATGCCCTGCCAAGAACTAAAAGGGCAGTGCAAGCTGGTGGTTCCCAGAAGCCTGGACGAGCACGGATGGAAACTGTGATCCAGACAGATGGGGAAGGAGGGGATATGTTGGAATGAAGACATCTTATAAGGACAAGGAAGACCCAAGAATGGATTACGGTCCTCCAAGGGGACATACAGAGGACACACTAAAAAACAAAAACATCCAAGATGTGATGGTGAAAGAGACAACAGTATCATAAAATTCCACAGTGTGTCTTTTTTTTTTTTTTTTTTTTTTTAATTTTTATTTATTTATGATAGTCACACACACAGAGAGAGAGAGAGAGGCAGAGACATAGGCAGAAGGAGAAGCAGGCTCCATGCACCGGGAGCCCGACGTGGGATTCGATCCCGGGTCTCCAGGATCGCGCCCTGGGCCAAAGGCAGGCGCCAAACCACTGCGCCACCCAGGGATCCCTACAGTGTGTCTTTTTATTTATTTATGAAAGACACTGAGAGAGAGAGAGAGAGAGAGAGAGAGGCAGAGACATAGGCAGAGGGAGAAGCAGGCTCCATGCAGGAAACCCAATGTGGGACTCGATCCCATGACTCTGGGATCACTCCCTGAGCGAAAGGCACGTTCAACCTCTGAGCCATCCAAGTGTCCCCCACAGTGTGTCTTTGCATGCCACCAGAGGAGAGGAGACCAGAAAGGTTTAAGTCCCTGATCTGTTTCAGTTAATTTTTGTACAGTTATGAAGGTTCTAAATTTAGTATTTTGCACACTGATATCCAATTGTTCCACCACCATTTAAAGGGTTATTTTTCTTATTGAATTGTGTCAACACTTTTTACCAAAACTAATTTGACCATAAATGAAAAGGCTTGGGCAGCCCCAGTGGCTTAGCGATTTAGTGTGGCCTCCAGCCCAGGGTGTGATCCTGGAGACCCAGGATCGAGTCCCACGTCAGGCTCCCTGGATGGAGGCTGCTTCTCCCTCTGCCTGTGTCTCTGCCAATCTCTCTCTCTCTCTCTCTCTCTCTCTCTGTCTCTCATGAATAAATAAATAAAATATTTTGGCTCCACTGACAGGCTCTTTGTGTTCATACCACATTACCTCGATTATTGTAGCTTATATTAAGTTTTGAAATTTAATAATGTTAGGACTGTCAATTTTTTTTCTTAAAACATTTTGCCTATTCACTGTCCTTTGCATATCATCCCTTTTTCAGGATCAACTCCTCAATTTCTGCAAACTGCCTGCTGAGATTTAGAAAGACATTGCGATGAATCTATAGATTAATTTGAGATGAACTGTCATATTAATGATACTATCTTCCAATTGATGAACATAAAATACCTCTTCTTAGATCTTCATAACTTATTGTCAAGAATATTTTATACTTTTCAGTGCACAGACTGCACATATTTTGCTAAATTTAGACCTCAGTTTTATTGTTTCTGATGTATTTGTGAACAATCATTTTCTGAATTTCATTTCAGATTTCTAATTGCTTAGATATAGAAGTCAAGTTGATTTTTATGTATTGATTTTATACCCTACAATCTTAACTCATCTCTTCTAATAAATATTTTCTAAATTTCAAATTTTCAATATATAAATTATCTGCATAGACATTTTTATTCCTGCCTTTTCAATCTGAAAGCCTTACCTGTTATTACAATGCTATTATAATTATTATTTTGCCTATTATCTGAGTTAAGACTTTCAGCACAATGTTAAATGCAAATGGAAAGAGCTGGCATCTGGCTTTGGGACTGATCTTAGAAAGAAAATATGCAGTCTTTCACTATGAAGTATGATGTGAGCTGTAGACTTTTTTCATAGATGCCATTTCCATGCCTAGATTGTGAAATTTACATTAATTCTTAGATTGTTGAAAGTTTTTATCATGAGTGGGTGTTGGATTTTCCTGAATGATTTTCCTGCATGCTTTAGCTGTTTTATATCCTTTAAATGATCAATATAGTATATTAATCGATTTCCTGACGTTAAATCAACCTTGCATTCTTCAAATAAATCACACTTGGTCATGATATATATCCTTTATGTTACTGAATTTGATTTTCAAAGTCAGTTTAGGTTTCTTCAGCTACTCATAAGGAACATTGATCTTGAGTTTATTTTCTGTTGTTGCTGTTACTTGTGATACTAGCTGGCTTTGGTATCAGGGTAATATAGACCTCAGAGAATACGTTGGGATGTGTTCTTTCTTCTATTTTCAAAGTTTGTGAAGGATTGTATGACTTCTCCTTTAAATACTTAATATTCACTATTGACACCAGCTGGGCCTGGACATGTCCTTTGTGAAGAAATATTTCATTACTGTTTCAATTTCTTTACTTGTTATAGATCTCCCTGGGTTTTCAGTTTCTTCTTCCCTAAGTTTTGGTACCTTGTGTTCTAGGAATTTATCCATATTATCCAAGTTGTTAAAATCATTGGCAAAGTTTGTTCATAATATTCAATTAAAACTCTTTAAATTGTGATGCCTGGGTGGTTCAGTGGTTGAGCGCCTTGCCTTCAGCCCAAGGCGTGATCCTGGAGTCACTTGGATCCTGGATCCAAGTCCCACATCAGGTTCCCTGCATGGAGCCTGCTTCTCTCTCTGCCTGTGTCTCTGCCTTTCTCTGTGTCTCTCATGAATAAATAAATAAAATCTTTAAAAAATAGTAATTATAATTAAAAAATCCTTTCAATTTATCTAGGGCTAGTAGTGATTTTACCTCCTTCGTTCCTGACTGGGAATTCATGTCTGTTTTCTCTTTACTTGGTCTAGCTAAAGGTCTTTACAATTTTAACTTCACATAGAACATACTTGGTTTTTGTCTTTTTAATTTTCTTTATTGATTTTGTGTTTAATTCCTTGATTTACATTCTAATTTTATAATTTCCTTTTTTTCTTCTTGCTTTAGGTTTGGCTAAACCTAAAGGCTCTTTTTTTTCTCATTTCTTAAGGTAGAAACTTAGGTTACTTGGGTACTTACACAGAATATTTCCTTAAATTACTGAGGCCTTTCATATTTTTTGATATAAGACTTAAAGACAAAAATTTCCTCCTAGTATTGCTTATCTACATTACATACATTTTGATATGTTGTGTTTTATTTGCATTCAGTTCAAATATATCCTTAATTTCCCTTATGATTTACTCCTTGATTTAGGAGTTATTTTCAAACACATTATGTAATTTCTAAATATTTGAAGGTTTTCCAGATCTATTTATGATGTAGAAGTTTAATTTATTTGTAGTAAGAAGACCTATTTTGCACAATTTCTAGGTTTGGTTTAGTTTTGTTTTACCTTTGTTCGGCTTTGTCTTATGATCCAGCTTATGGTTTATATTGAAGAATGTTTCACCAGCACTTAAGAAGAAACTCCTTCAGACACTGGAGTTTCCTATAAAGTACAAGTTGATTGATAGTGTTGTTTAAATTTCTATATCCTGGTTGTCTTGCTGTGTAGTTGTTTTATCAATTTTTGAGAGTGGATTATTGTTTTCTCCAGGTACTACTGTTGAATTTATTTTTCCTTTTAGTTTGGTCAGATTTTATGTCATATATTTGGGAGCTCTGTTGTTAAGTGTGCATATAGATATACACTGATTGTTATATTTTCCTCATGAATTGACCCTTCTATCATTAAGACATATCCTTCACTGTTTCCACAAATTTTTCTTGGTGTGCAGTCTATTATTTTGATAATAAAACTACTTTAGCTCACTTACTGTTGTTTGCGTAGCATATATTTTTCCATCCTTTAACTTGCAATCAATTTTTATATTGAAATTGGGACTATATCCCTTCTAGACAGTACATAAGCTGAATTTGTTTTTAATCTAGTCCAATAACTGTTTGCCTTTGGATTGAAGTTTTTAGTTTATTCACATCTGATGTAATTACTCAAATTGTTATATTTACATTGCCATTTTGCTATTCTCTGTTTTATATCTTTTTTTTTAGTAACAGCTTTGAGGCATAATTTATATGCCACATAAGGTGCCCATTTAAAGTATAAAATGCACAGGTTTATCCATGCAGTTTTACAGTTATCATCACCATGTAGTTTTAAAACCTTGTCATTAAGCCAAAAAGAAATCTTCAGCCCATTGTCAGTTACTCTCATTCTTCCCTTCCCCCAGACTCTGACAACCACTAACTTAATAATGAGTTGATCTATTCAGGATATTTCACATACATGTAATCAAAATATGTGGCCTTTATGAATGGTTTCTTTCACTTAGTGTAAGTTTTCAAGGTTCATTCATGGTATATCATGAATCATAATCTTATTGTATTTCATGGTCAAATAATATACTTTGTGTGAATATACTACATTTTCTTTAGCCTTTAATCAATCGATGGATATTTGAGTTATTTCCACCTTTTGGCTATTAAAAATAGTACTGTTATAAATATTTACATACATCTTATCTTTCTTTGTTCCTCTGTTACTCCTTTATGCCTTCTTTTGTATTTTTGCAGGATACTATTGAATTCCTCAGGATTTTTTATTTTAAAATTTTTTAAATTTTTATTTATTTGAGAGAGAGCATGCATGTATGCATGCAGAAGCGGAGTGATGGGGAGCAACCGAGGAAGAGAGTACAAGTAGATTTCCTGGTTGGGCAGGGAGCTGGACTCAGGATGATCCCAGGACCCTGGGACCATGACCTGAGCTGAAGGCAGAAGCTTAACAAACTAAGCCATCCAGGCAATCCCCTCTGGAATTTTTAAAATAAAATTTTAATTTAGTGGTTACTCTAAGACTGTATATTTCAGCTTTTCAACACTTACTTCAGAATATTATTCCCATAAAATATAAAATCTTTTTGAATATATCTTTTTCTCCTCCTTCTATATGATCTATATATATTACAAACCCAACAAAACAGTGTTGTAAGTCCTGTATAAAATTTTATATATTTTAGAAAGCAGAAGAAAATATGAATAAATACATTTATAGACTTATATTTAATCATATGTTTAACATTTCTGACACTCTTCATTTCTTATGTGATTGGAGTTATTGTCTGGTTTCATTTCCCTTCAGACTGATGAACTTCCATTAGTTTTCCTATAAGGCAGGTCTGTTAAGCAATCCTCAGACTTTATCTGTCAACATCTTCATTTTTGAAGGGTGGTTTGGTCGGATAAAGATTTCTTGGTTTACACTGTTTTCTTTCAACTCTTTGAAGATGGCATTGCAATGTCTTCTGGAAGCCACTGTGCCTAATGAAAAGTCAGCTAATGACCTTGTTGTGGTTCCTTTGTATTTGAGGAATCTCTTTTCTCTGATGCTTTATAATATTTTCTTATTATATTTGATGTGGGTCATCTATTCTACTCAGGGTTTGTTAATTTCTTAAGTGTTTAATGTCTCTCAGCAAATTTGGGAAGTTTCTGCACACTGTTTCTTCAATATATTTTTCTGCTCCCTTCTCATTTTCCTTCTGGAACTTCAATGACTTATTTGTTGGCATGCTTGATTTCATTCACAGATCTTTAAGTTTTTGCTCATTTTACTTTTTTCCCTCTCTATTCATCAGATTAGATCATTTCTACTAACCTATGTTCAAGTTTAGTGATTCAATGTTTCTATTTTCCAGGATCTTAGACTACTTCATCTTTTGACTGAGTATCTCAATATGTGGCTGACATGATTGCCTCTGAAGAAAAGGGGGAGGCAAGAGAGTTCTAAAGTACTATGAGATGTTTACATTACTGTTCTCAACTTACCATTAGGTGAAATTATACCATATAGCCACAATCTAACTGCAAGGGAAGCTGGGAAATTTGTCTCCCATTATGACCAGAATGAAGAAAATGGAGTGGATTCAATGAGCACATAGCAATACATATATTCCTACATGCCTACATCAGGCAATTGTCACCCAAATGGCTTGTGGATTTTTTTGTTTTCTGCTTACCTAGGTATCCTGTCTACATATTATCAGGTGAAATTATTGGGCACATATATGAATAATAGTGTGTTAATAACCAGTCAATGTAAAAACTGGATTCTGTTCTCTAGAATGCTGACAGCAATGAAGTTGGCATTGGAAGACCTCTGTTAGGGTTCAATTCTGATCAAATAAGAAAAAGAAATTCAAATTGGAGGCAGGCTGGGAATGATTACTTCATAATATGTTGAAGAGAAGAGATCTCTCTGCTTTATTCCCAAATCCTACAAAATTATCAATAGCAGAATTTAAAATGTATATATAATGTATAAATAAATGCATAAGGCCAAATAGCAGAAAAAGAAACACTTCATCTTTGATAAAAGAAGTGAACAGATAGTATTTTCCTATGTCACATTACCACTTTAGCTCTGTATTTGCACAGATTTTTATACCAGGTTTCAGATTTCACTTCATAATCCCTCAGATATGATTCACATCAACTGCAATGAGAATGGCTCTCTCTGGGCTCCACAACACGACAGGCTTCCTTCATCTCACTTTCAGAATATGAGATACTCCTACCCTTTCCTGATAAACATTTTTTGCTTTGTTTCTGATATATAAGGTATGAGCTTCCTCCATTTAGTTGAGTTAAAGTTTTCTTCTCACTGAATTTTTCACTTTTTTCTAAACTTTTTAAAGTAATCTCTATACCCATCGTGGGGCTCAAACCCAGAACCCCAAGATCAAGAGTCACAAGTTCTACCAACTGAGCCAGTCAGGTACTCCTCTCAATTTTTTTTTTGACACCACTCGTTTTGTATTATCTCCTTTCCTTTTGTATTTGGTCTTATTTATACACTTCAAGTTCTGCTGTTGATGTTTTTGTACGGTTTGAGGATGGATGAAGCAGAGAAAACTTGTAAATTCAACCCTCATGTTTAATTGGGACACATTATTTTATTTTCTATTTTTCTTTCATATTTTCTAGTCAACTATTAAAACCTTAATATTTAATTGAGTGATGTTTGTTATCTTTACAGGCTAAATATCAGTTAAAACTTTTACATCGAGGGGCACCTGGGTGGCTAAGCAGTTGAATGTCTGCTTTTGGCTCAGGTCATAATCCCGGGGTCCTGGGATCGAGTCCTGCATCGAGCTTTCTGCAGGGAGCCTGCTTCTCCTTCTGCCTATGTCTCTACCCCTTTCTGTGTCTCTCATTAATAAATAAAATCTTTAAAGAAAAAAAAGAAACCTTTCACATCAGATGAAATAGATAGTGAAGATACTATTATGTGGCAAAAGAAAAAATAACAGAGTTTTAACTTTTGCATGTAGCTAGTAACAAGAGCAAAAGTAGTAGGATGCCATGATTTCCCTATACACTGTATTGTTCAAATGAGAGACAGCTTTCTAAAAATCAATGACTTGGTAGAGAGTATCTGCACTAAAAAATGTAATAAACGCAAACATATGTCTAATTTGAATTTATTCATAGTAGTATAAGGCTCATAACAGATGCATGACAAGTATTTGTGACAAGAGGGAAATCATTCAAATAAATAATTCACTTGCCTAAAATTTAAAAAGAACTGTTTTGTTTGTTTTAGTAATCAGAAGGGAAGAGTAACAGCTGTGCCTAGGTGTTCTAGGATAGAAAATGCAGAATGAATTCAAGAACAATACTTTTGTGAAGAATGAATGAATCTTGGCATACGAGCACCATTAACAAACTAAAAACTTGAAGTTTGCCTTTGAGATAAAATTTAATTTACTAAATAGTAGTTATGTTTTTTATAAAAATTAATAATTTTTTAGTTTCATATTGATATTTTAAGTCGATACGTCTTTCTTTGCTAAGTAAGTGTCCTTTTTAAAAAAGATTTTATTTATTCATTCATGAGAGACACAGAGAGAGAGAGAGAAGCAGAGACACAGGCAGAGGGAGAAGCAGGCTCCATGCAGGGAGCCTAATGTGGGACTCAATCCTGGGTCTCCAGGATCAGGCCCTGGGCTGAAAGCGGCGCTAAACCACTGAGCCACCAGGGCTGCCCAAAAGTGGCCTTTCTGTATACTTCTGCCAAGTAGGTGGTGAAAACAGACCAGCAGTTCAACACATCTTGGCATTCATAAGTATAGATGCATTCATTTTTATAGACTAAGATATGCTTACATCTCACACCATGCATTATAAAGCAATAAAAAAACTATATTTATGCAGAATTCATTTGGCAATCAAAATCAACCTCACTGCAAGATGAAGATATGACACTTCTAGGGGAAAAAAGCAAATGTCACTAAATTAACTCCATCCATTGTACTATCCTGTGGTGACAACAGACGTCACTACCAATTTTCTCAATCTGCTAGTACACGTCTGTAACTAAAAACAGTATAAAAAGCTTTCTAATTAATTGCTACTGGCAGACCTCTACTTCCAAAAGTTTTTCCCCTGAGATACAGATGCTAACCTGACTCAGCATATGAAATTGCATACTTTTATAATTTACAAAAAAAATTTTTCTTTTATTTGCTAATAGATGGCACAGAGAATGTTGCAAGGGGTCCCAGATGATACAAGATATTTTTTAATTATTTTCTTTTCTAACTAGAATAATGGGTTGACAGCCTCCAAGTTTGGGCTGAACAATAAATAGCTCACCACCCAATTTTACTTTACTCAACTAAAAAGAGATAAACATAAGCAGCTCAGCTGCGATATGAATAAAGCAGTTCTTAAAAACTGTATCAGCAAGTACAACTACATAATCCACAATATATTTCACTTACCGAATTGCTGTGAGCCCTCAATGCAAGAGAGCTGGATTGTGACAGAACATTTTTATAAACACATGGGTACCTAAATGAAAAGTGATAGAAACCACTTTTTGCAGCTCTTTGAATATTCTGAAATTCTTCCATTTTGAGGCCAAATTCAAAGTAGGGATATAATACCAACCTAAGAGCAGTCTCATCAAAATCATGCAAAGCCAAGTATCTAGATTTAGGCTCTTCCTAGAACCTGTTGAGTCACAACCCAGATGTAGTCATATAAAAATTTAGAAGACCCACTTATCACAATTTTTATGCAGTCTCCACTATGTCTCCCAAATCAAATTAAGGAAAATTCACCCATTCATTCAACAACAACAACAAAAATGGGACAAAGCTTATTGAGTGCCTACCATGTAACAAGTGCTGTGTCAAAGCTCTAGAATACAGTGACTTATGCATCATGCATCTCTCACTGAGTTTACATGTATGCATGACACAGAGCTTGGATCTGTACATGCTAGTCAAACTGCTGTATTCCTTGACTCTAGAGCAACATAATATTCATGATTGGTGTTATATAAACAAAAATGAAATGAAATATGGAGAAAAACACAAAATTAAGAAAAAAATCTTTTAATATATTAATAGCCAGAGTATTCTATTGGCATATGAATACCAGTGGGTATTGTCCTCAACCGATACTCTGCTGAGTAAACTGCTCCAGACAGGCAGCCCCCACAATGTGTAATGAGCAGAAACTTCATGCTCTCTCTGTTGCCACTACTGATGTTTGAGTCCTGCTGTTCTCACATTCTGGGCTGCTGAGATGACTGCACTTTCTTGGCAGCTGAAAGGAAAGCTTGCTCTGGTTTCTCCCATAACAAGCAAGGGACAAAACCCATAATCCATCTTAATTTCACCCCATGTGAATTGAAAGGTAGTGTTGGTGGGTGAAGAAGCATGACTGACAATGGCTAGTGTGAAAGAAAACAAACACCAAAATAAACAATGAAAAACATTAACTCAATGGGCTTAAACCACAAGAGATTTCTCTGTAGTGAAATGGAGCACAGACCCAGACCCAATCATATTTCAAAAGCTCATTATACAATTATGGCGGCTTTTAATGGTTTAGTGTTCTTAGAAAAAATAGGTCCCACAGATAAAGACAGAGTAAGTAGAGATTTTTAAGTGGGTAATGTGTACAGATGGTTTGTTTTTGTTTTTGTTTGTAATGAATAGGGACACTTTATTTCCTTATTTCAGATTATACAAGTACAGAGGAGCACCAATGCTAGTCTACTTTTCATAAATATTTTCTCATAAAATTCCAACAAGTATGTTTATTTCTGACATAATATGGATTATTTCCTTAGTATTCCATGAAGTTAAAAATCTGCTGCATTGGGGATCCCTGGGTGGCGCAGTGGTTTGGTGCCTGCCTTTGGCCCAGGGCGCGATCCTGGAGACCCGGGATCGAATCCCATGTCAGGCTCCCGGTGCATGGAGCCTGCTTCTCCCTCTGCCTGTGTCTCTGCCTCTCTCTTTCTGTGTGTGTGTGTGTGTGTGTGTGTGTGTGTGTGACTATCATAAATAAATAAAAAAATTTAAAAAAATAAAAAAAAATCTGCTGCATTATGTTGCTTCATATTGGACTGTTAGCCACCATATTCTTCAGTCATTAAAAAGAAGAGTCTAAGCCACACGATAAATAAACCTAATGCTTACCTCTGAGCAACAAAGTAATTAAAATTAATAGTAAACATTTGCTTTACAGCATGTTTTTCCTCTCTAAATTATGATTTTTGCAACATTTCTTTAAATGGATTTTACTTTTATTGCATTGCAAAAGTGGAATCATATTCTTTGTATGCACTTCATTATCTCATTTGATTGGGTTTTAATTCCTGCAACATACAGCAAAGGCTGATGTGCCTTTTGCAATTTGAAACAGTGGTTGCATGCTGAGAATAATTAGCTTCACTAAGGCAGAACAAATGATTTCTTTGCAAAACACCAACTCTGTGTTTCAACAAAGATAATTGCAGAATATTCAAGTTATCTGGGGTCTTCCAATATACTGGTGACTTTGAGTTTAATTAACATTTTTGTAATCTTAATTCCCTAAGAACTATAGCGACCCGGAGATTATTATAAAGAATTTTGCTTTTGAAATCTGGAGGTGGGCAGACTTTCTTTTTTTGAGTTGGTTCATTTGATTTGTCAGTTTCCATTAAAATATTTATTGTATGTTGATTCTTTTTAATCAAGTATTACTTGCTTCTAATCATAATTTAAGAAAAATAATTGTATTATTGGCTGCTACCAGAATGGCACTGGACTATTCTTCCTGCCTAGTTTATTAATCTGATAGAGGAATATTTGTAAGAAACCAGATTAAACTTTTCCACATTTTTTACTGAGATCTTATGAAGATGGTAATTAAATTCCATCAACCAATTTGTACTAAAGAGAAGTCACTTAGTGATAGCAACAGAAAGATTCAAATTTTTTAATAATTAAGGGGCTAACCTTCTTTAAACTTGTAAAATTTGTACTAAAATGTTCATTCAATTATTTATATTTTAGTTAAGATTCTTATGGAGTTAATGATTATTGTAGCACGTTCAGTGTAAGCATTAATCAAAGTTTATTATACATCAAAAAGGTCATAGGCCCATCTTGCCCTGAAATTAAGCCTTACTTTCATGTCCCTACATGGCTACAGGAAACTTAAGTTGTTGCTGTCTTACAGAGAACCATCTAGTACCTTCCGGTTCCCAATACTTCAATGCTAATGGTTTGACAAGTCTAATTTATGCAATACTCCTTCAACTGCTCTACACTACAAACAAATTACATTCCCCCCCCCCCCCCCTTAAATAGTTGTTTATTGGCAGTGGGCTGGAAAGAGCAACGGAGTTAGCATATACAGACAACACCACACACCAATGTCACATGGGAGGCCAAAGTGATGGGAAAGAGCAGCCTGGAGCCCCAGGTGAGGCGCTGTCTTCAAGAGTGAGTGTGGGAGGGGGCGGGGGCTGGAGTGTTGAGGGGGCAGCCTTAGAACACCTCCGCTCAGTAGGCCTGGTTAGAGATGAAGAGGGACTCGCTGGCTGCAGCCCCGGCCTGACCACTTGGGGTGTACTTTCCTTGACAGGCGAGGCTGTTGGCCAGGGCTCGCTTCATATACTCCTCCTGGGCAGCCTTCAGGTTCTCCTTCTTTCCACCCCAGGCCTTCAGGGCAGAAGCCTGTAGGGCTCGGCCATAGGAGAAGGTCAGGGCCCATGGCTTGTTGAGGGCATTGAGATTGATGGATGCCTCCTCCTCACTCTGGCCGCCTGACAGGAAGGTGATCCCAGTAACAGGGGGGGTAGTGCTGTGACAGTTGCCATGGCAATCTCCTCAGGAGAATATCTATGGGTGCAGACATGGCCTGGGGTTACCATATTGGGCTTCAGCAAAGTGCCTTCCAGGTAGATGTGGCGGTCACTCAGAGCCCTGCAGACAGCAGCCAGCACCCTCTCGGTTACATACTGACAGCCCTTCAAGTCATGGTCCCCATCGGGGAGGACCTCAGGCTCCACAATGGGCACGATGCCATTCTGCTGGCAGATGCTGGCATAAGGGGCCAGAACGTTGGCATTTTCCATGATGGCAAGGGCTGAGGGGGTGTGTCCCCGAATTTCAGCACACAGCGCCACTTGGCAACGTCGGCCCCTCCTTCCTGTCCTGGGCACAGCGCTCAGCCAGCCCCGCCAGCCCTTGGGGGGTTGTCTCGCCATTTGCTCCTGCCGGGGCTACCACACCTTTGTCCACCTTGATGCCTACAGCACCACCCTTGGATTTGGTGACTTGGGGGAAGGGACGCCCGTCGTGGGTCTTCTGGTGCAGTGTCTCGTGGAAGAGGACGACACCCCCAACGCAGGGGTTTACGCGGTGGTCGGCGGTCCGCAGCGGGCGGTGGAAGCGCGGGTTCTCCTCCGTGTCCTCGGTGCCAACGGACTGCAGCCGCTTGGCGGTGCTCCCAGTGGACTCCTCTGCAGCCAGGACGCCCTTGCCCGGAGCCACGATGCGGTGAGCGACGTCAGGAAGCTCCTTCTGCGCCCGGGTCCGCGCGGGGTGTCGGCAGCGCGTGTTGCGGGTCAGTTCCTGGCACCGGAGGGGGCGGGTTTGCGGGGAGCGGGGTGGAGGGCGGCGGCCCCGCGAGCGGACCCCAAATTACACCTTCTAAAATGTCTCTGGAATAATCAAGTAAAGACAACCATAAAAGTTTTAGACTTTTCAGTCTCTATTTATATCTAGGGCATCACTGAGAGACTCGAGTCATTATCAAATCAAACTCCATTCTCTATCTACAATCTCAATCCTGAATGTTCACATGTTTCTGCGATTTGTGATGGAGATAGGAGGAATGTGTTTAAAACATAAATATCCTCCTCTTTCCTCACCTTGAGACTCTGAATCACCAAAAAGTTTAGTCCTTCTTGAAAAGTGAGGTTTTTTGTTTTTTGTTTTTTTTTTAAGATTTTATTTATTTATTCATGAGAGAAAGAGAGGCAGAGACACAGGCAGAGGGAGAAGCAGGCTCCCTATGGGGAGCCCAATGTGGGACTTGATCCCAGGACCCTGGGAGCCAAAGGCAGACACTCAACCACTGAGTCACCTCGGCGCCCACTGAAAAGTGAATTCTATCTCCAGAATTGTGACTCTAAACATAATTTCTGAAGTACTAACTGACCTTGCAGTATATTATAGATGCTCTTCATGTAGCTATACATTGGTAAATTGCAGTTATCAGCCCAGTTAGCAAATGCAATAAAGTAATGAAAATTACTTGAAAACTATTGAAACTATAGTAAAAAAAAAGAGAGAGAAAGAGAGAGGGAGAGAATTTAAAAAAACAAAACTGAATTCAAACAGTATGGAATTCCAAGTGTATTAAATACTTTGCCAAAGAACACTGCTTTATTTTTATTCAAGGTTTTAGAAAGACTATTTATTTATTTATTTATTTAATAATGTGTGTTCATTACACCCCAAGCACCTATAAAGGCTTCCAGATTATCTTTCTTAGTAAATGACTTGCATTAGGGTCAAACTGTCTTGGAACATTTAAAATACTCATATTTTATATAGATATGGACACATAGAACTATAAAACTCACTTTCTTCTAGTAATAGCTATCAAGTCAAGTCCCTTCTGTCTGGTAAGCATGTAATTTTGACATTTTCCTCCTTTTACTAAATTCTATCTCTGCCTTTTATTGGTTACATAAGGCTCAAGGGCACATTTATACCATTTAATAAACGTGAATTCAAAAGAGGTTTAAAAAACAGGAAGTATTTATGGAAATGATGTCCCATTAGAGTAAGAATAAATTTGTGTTGCAAGTAATTTCAGTTGCTTTATTAACCCTTTCATTTCAAAAGGTAAAAGTCAGCCAACATCTCTCAAGAGAATATAATTGGTTGCTGGAAGCTTTGTGATTATTGATTCAATTTCATTAGTAGTAATCAGTCTGTTTAGACTTTCTATTTCTTTTTTATTTAGTTTCGGAAGATTGCATGTTTCTAGGAATGTATCCATTTCTTCTAGATTGTCCAATTTGTTGGCATAATAGTTCATTATAGTCTCTTAAAATCTTTTTTATTTCATTGGTGTTGTTGATTTTAATTTCTATCTCATTTCTGATTTTATTTGAGTCCTCTCTTTTTCTTAATGAGTTTGGCTAAGGTTTATCAATTTTGCTTACTTTTTCAAAGAACCAGCTCTTAGTTCAATTGATACTTTCTATTGTTTAAACAAATGAAACAAAAATATACTTTGTTATGGATTGGAAGAATATTGTTAAAATGTACATACTCTCCAATGCAGTCTAGAAATTCAATGCAATCCCTATAAAAAATACCAATAGTATTTTTCATAGAACTAAACAATTCTAAAATTTGTATGGAACTACAAAGGACCCCAAATAGCCAAAGCAATCTTGAAAAAAAAAAAACTGGAGATATTATGCTCCTAGATTTCAAAATATACTACAAAGCTATAGTGATCAAGACAGTATGGTACTGGCACAAAAACACACAGAAGAACAGAACAGGATATAACCCAGAAATAAACCCACACAGATATGGTCAATTAATCTACAACAGAGGAGGTAAGAATACACAATAGGGAAAAGACAGTCTCTTCAATAAATGGTGTTAGAAAAAGTGGACAGCTACATGGAAAAGGATGAAACTGACCACTTGCATACACCACATACAAAAATAAACTCAAAATAGGTTAAAGACCAAAACACAAGACCTATAACCATAAAACTCCTAAAAACAAAACAAAATATAAGAGGTAATCTCTTGTACATTGGTCTTAGCAATATCTTTTTGGATCTACCTTCTCAGGCAAAAGCAGCAAAAACTGGGGGATCCATGGGTGGCTCAGCAGTTTAGTGCCTGCCTTTGGCCCAGGGCATGATCCTGGAGTCCTGGGATCGAATTCCACGTTGAGCTTCCTGCATGGAGCCTGCTTCTCCCTCTGCCTGTGTCTCTGCTTCTCTCTCTCTCTCTGTATCTCTCATGAATAAACAAAATCTTTTTTAAAAAGCAGCAAAATAACAAAAATAACTAGGACTACATCAAAGCAAAAAGCTTTTGCATAGTGTACCATCAACAAAATGAAAAGACAACCTACTGAAAAAGAGTGGATATTTGCAAATGATGTCTGATAAGAGGTTAACTTTCAAAGTATGTGTGTGTATGTATCTAATAAATTAATATTAAAATTAGTAATACCAGTGACAAATTACTAATGTTTCATATAAAAGGTGATGGTTCCTGTTCAGAAGCATTTAAGTGATGACAATAGAAGGATTGCATTTTTTTTCATATTGGTAAAAGAAGGTAGATCTGATTGTATACCATTAAAAGGATAAAGTACAGTTGACCCTTAAATAACATGCATTTGAATTGTACAGGTCTCCTTATACACAGATTTTGTCTGATAATATAGGGTAGTACTGTAAATGTATTTTCTCTTCCTTATCATTTTCTTAACATTTTCTTTTCTCTAGTTTACTGTAAGAATACTGTATGTCATACAAAAACATACCATCTATGTATTAATCAACTTTTCATGTTATTGGTAAGGCTTCCAGTCAACAGTAGGCCATTAGTAATTAAGTTTTGGGGGAGTCAAAATCATATGCAAATTTTCAGCTATGTGAGGCATTGGCACACCTAACCCCTGTATTGCTCAATGTTCAATTCTAAGAACTATTATTTTATACTCTATAAAGCAATAAATATTACCCAGCTCATTTACTTTTTATATACTCTTTAAGGTATCTTATCCTCTCACCATGTGAAATTAAATACTGATATATAATTATATGAATCTCACCCCTCCCACCCTTTCCATTTGACTCATAGAAATAAGTTTTGTTCTATATAAAATACAGACAAATCATGCTAACCAAGAAAAACAGCCTGACATGAGGCTGTAAAAAAGAAAAAGACTGGATAGCAAAGCACTATCTTTGCCTTCAGACAATACATTCACTTGCTATCTTTCCTAATTTTGTTTAAAATTTAATTAACATAGTTATCAGTGTGTAACTTAAAATCATATTGTTTTTCTTGTTTCACTGAACCTACCACAATACAAAGACATAATAATAATTAAGATACAATCAACAAAAGCCACAGGCTAATTTCACTAGGAAATACCAATGCAAGCAAGATTCTGAATTAAAAATTGGCAAATTCAATCTCCTGGTATAACACCACATTATTTAGAGTCATGTCTGGAATGCAAGAATGGTTGTACATTAGGATTTATAGTTTACATTCTGATATTCACAGGGAGATATATTTTGTGGTTATCATAATATACCAAAAAGAAATTTGCTAAAATTTCTTATGAAAAGAAGATTTGAATGAATCAATATTTCCGTGATAAAAGATGCCTGCCTCTTACCACAAAACAATTCTATTCTTCATCAAATATTTAATATATTCTAAGTCAGTGAACAAGATACAAATGCCATTATTACCACTAAAGCTTTATATTATTCTAATAGTATAAGAAAATAGAATTAGACAAAAGAAATAGACGATTATTAGAAAATGTGAAAATTATTAAAAGTTATATTATTATACATCAGAGAAACCCAAAATAGCAAATGAAAAATGCCTAAAAATTAGAGAAATCAGAAAATTAAATGTTTAATGTATTAAATGATCATTAATTTTCTGAAAACTAAGAATGTTTAATTAAAAAATGCAATTAAAAGAATTCTCATATATGATAAAATGAAATAAGCTAAAAGGCTTTAGGAATTAATAAGAAATATACAAGATGTATATAAAAAGAAAATGTGAATTTTCTGGAGAGGTTTCCTAAAAAAAAAAAAAAAAAAAAAAGGCAAAAGAAACCCCACTTGCTTAGTTAAATGCAAACATGTAATTTTCCCTAAATTTTATATCGTTTTCTTACTTTAATCCATATAATTATGTGACGGTAAAATATGCAGTAGGACATTGGTAAACCTGACAAATGGATTCTAACATTTATATGGAAACATACAGCTGTGAAACAGTCACTGTAATAAAAAGGTAATCTGGACCGACTAGATAAATGTATATTTCAAAAACAACATGGTAGTGGCAACAATTGGAGATGTACAAAACTGTGGACCTGCAGACAGATCACTGGATAGAAGTTTTTTGTGTTTGTTAAGATTTTATTTATTTTTTTCATGAGAGACACACAGAGAGAGAGGCAGAGACACAAGCAGAGGGAGACTCCATGCAAGGAGCCCGATGTGGGACTCGATCCTGGAACTCCAGACGCCCTGAGCCAAAGGCAGTCGCTCAACCGCTGAGCCACCTAGGCATCCCTGGATAGAAATTTTGAAATGGAAGTTTATATGATAGTTTAGTGTATGATAAAAGGGGCATTTCAAATCAAAGAAGAAAAGGTCATTGTTTAGACAAATTGCAAGCCACTTGGAAGTCAGGAATAATGCATTTCTCTTCATACTTTAAATTACAGATGAATCAAAGACATTGTGAATAAAAATGAAATTGTATACATACTAAAATAGAATATTGGGAGAATATATTTATAAATTTGGGGTGAAGAGGTTTTTCTTAAAAAGTCAAAAACTCAGAAACCATTAAGAAGTCATATGGCTTCATCATAATTAAACATTCCTTATGGTAAATAAAATAAACTTCCAAAATTAGATCACATGACAAAAACTGGAAAAAGCTTTCCTGTACTTTTCTCATGTTTAATAAAATCTCTAACAAATTAAGAAAAAATGTTTAATAATACTATAAGAATTGGATAAAGTATTGATAGGTAGTTCGCTGGAAGTGATAGAGTTGGCCAAGAGACATAAAACATCTTCAACCATATAATTAAAAAAATAAAATTTAAAACAGCAAGGAAAAGACAGTTTTTTACTTATAATATTAGCCAAAATTAAAGTGTTTAATAATATTTTAGAGTGCCTACATTTTGTCCCTCTGGCAATCCTTCTGATGAAGAAGTGCCCTCTTCCCATTCTATAGTAATAATCTTGCCTACTCCATATTTTCCAGAAAATAGTTAACTGTTCCTATCATCACTCCCTCCCCCCTCAACTCCAGGAGTAGCTAAATGCTGCTCTTTGTGTTGCTGTGGATGAGCCTACCCTTTCATACTCTGTATGTTAGATCCTGGTTAGGTACAACCTCTTCACAGCTTGAGAATATTGATCAAAATTAAAAGGACAATACATCCTTTATCAAACTTTTCAGAGATTTATCCCAATGTGTAAGATACTCAAGACAGAAGATAAAGGAGACACTTTCTTTTTATTATTTGTCTTCCAGTGATATTTGAATTTTATTTCAAAATAAGCACATATTATTTGTATGATTAAAGAATGCTATTAAAAAGAAAAATGTAAAACTAAATCACTAATGGCATGAAAAATTCATATCGGAGCAGAAGGTAACCCTTAAAATGCAAAAATTAGTGGTCAGGATACAAATGATACAAACATATAGATAATACCACAAGAAAGGCCCTGCCAGACAATAACCACAAAGTAAGAAGCATGGTAGTTAGGTGGTACAGCGCCAGGACAGCTTTCTTGAGGAGGAAACACGTATTGGGAACAACAATAACAAATCACATTTTATAAAGAAAAAAAAAACTCCCATAATTGGAAAAAGGACTCTTCATTTTGAAAGTCTTATTATAATTTCTCTATGATTACTGAAATGAGGTCCACTCAGAAATCATAAGCTTACTGCAAAAATTAAGAAGATAAAAAACAAAAGCCTTCTCAGCTTTACTACCGAAATAAAGGAAAATGTGCTACACAACATGTATTTGATTATAAAGTGCAGATTCATTAACTATGGAGTGAACTTTGTACCCTCTATCTAGAAAATGTCTTTTCAAAAATATCTTCCAAGTTCTGATAACCAGAACCATATTCCTATTACTATTCTCCAGGAAACTAGAAGCTACTCTCAAGAGAAGTTAAACCAGAAGAGACACGGCTATGCAGGCAAAGCGAAGTGTGGAGGTGAGGAATTGTACTGAAATGGAGAAGAGCAGTAGCTGCGTAACCAACAAGGAAACATTCAACTCCTTCCCTTTCAAGCAGCTGTCAGAACACTAGCAACAGGGTATATACTCACTCATGAAGGAGACTGGAAGATACCACTTCTTTGAGGAATCCTGTCCCAGTGAAAGGAACAATAGACTTTTTAATAAACACCACCTGTAGAGCTCCTGTAGCATGCAGTTTGGTTTTCAGGACTTAAATGTCAACAGACAATTCCTGGAAAGCCTCTTAAGTGAAATGTATACACATAATAAAAAAGGAGGAGGGGCAGATAAAATAAGGGAGCAAAAAATAAAGTCAATAACAGAGAAAAAAATCAAATCAGGACAGAAAGAAGATGTCATAAAACAGAAAGCATCAACGCACAAGAAATAACACTTCAAATTTAAGAATATGATAGTAAGGTCAGCCCAGGTGACTCAGCGGTTTAGCACCGCCTTCAGCCCAGGGTGTGATCCTGGAGACCCACTGTCGAGTCCCACGATGGGTTCCCTGCTTGGAGCCTTCTACTCCCTCTGCCTGTGTCTCTGCCTCTCTCTCCATCTCTGTTTCTCATAAATAAATAAATAAAATCTTAAAAAATCTATATGATAGTAAAAATAACAAAAAAAATCAGCATGAGTTTTACCAGGTAAGATTGTGGAGTCTCCCGAAAAGAAGAAAATAAAATGAAAAATTTGGTTTGTAACTGGCACTTTACTAAGTGGGTTAGTCCTTAAAGTCCAAGAAATTGTAAGTAGCTTTACCAAGTACACAAGTCTTCAAAAAGTCTCATACTTAAGGATGAAAAATAATTTTTGAACATTCATCTTAATCATTTTTCCCAGTTTTACTGAGATATAACTGACATACAACATTATACTAATTTTAGATATATGGCATGATGATTTAGCATGTGCATATATATATTTATATAATATATAAAACAATTTCTGATAAAAAAGAATAAATGGAAATTATGAAGTTGAAGAAACATGTAGGTAGGCATCAAATTTTATTTCTCCTTCAGGAAAATAATAAATGTGAAATTGAACTCAATTTTTGATGGAAAATTTTACTAAGATATCATACAATTTCTCAATATACTTTTAAAGAAAATTTAGCTTTCACATGACAAGATTCTGTGACTTTGTCTATGTTCTTTGCTGTTAAGTTATAGCAGCTAATGTCAATGTTCTCTAAACTTCTTTCCTCAAGCACTAATGTTATTAAGCTCCAAAATATTACACAAGATAAACTCCACTCTTTACAATAAGTACTCGCAGTTACAATCCATGTAAATACATACAAAGTATGAAGCCTGAATTTCTACTTTATGTTTTAGAGATTTTCTATTCATACCTTCTATTCCAATGCTTTAGCAGCTTTAAGTCACATGCTGCAAAGCCTACCAAAAACTGGGAGAAATGAAGCCCTCACCAGGTGACAAACAAATCATCCTTTGTTCATGGTCTCCCTATCAAAAGACTCTGAGGCAAAGCTGTACATGATAGAGACTGCATTTGTATCTTAGAATTCCGCACAGTCACTAATTAGGTAGAGCTCACAAAATATGCACTTAAAAAGGTTGACACTGAAACATCAACTTTCAGAAGCAAAATCTGGACATCCTGGCATTATACGCTACCTAAGGCAAACTGTTTCCATTTCCATAGTAAGTCTCGGGTTAGCATTTGGTCATTTACTTTTGCAGATTGTCTTGTTGTCTAGGATCTAAGCAAATCAACCAGTGAATTTCTAGACCTGCAAATAACAACAAATGCTCTATGTCCTGTGGACTTTTGAAATTTTATTTTGCAATACTTTATTTTAGGAGAACACCTTCAAATACACTGCATCTTTATAACTCTTAAAAATTACTCCTGGTATTAAGATCACAAAGGAATTCTCTTTCTAAAAGAGGAAAAGCTACATTTCTTCACATAATTACCTAAGAAAGAAAAGACAAGTTGTTTCTTTTTCAATCACTATTTCTTCACTTCAGTTCAAACAATATTTTCTGTGAAGTATCTACACAATATTAAGCATTTCCATTTCCTGCCTTTTCATTTTGGTTTTATCAGCTCTTATTTCCTTCCAAAGTACAAATAAAAAACATGCTGTGTAGTATTCGCCAAATACAGTTAACAGTCTTTTTGTTACCAAGAGAGTAAGGCTGGTAAAATTCAGTTCATGCTGGTGAGACAACGTAACCTGGACCAGTTCATCCAAAATAGTTTTTGCCTAAGCGTTGCTTTAAAGAGGTTTCATGGATTGCTGGGATATCTCCTGGTTGTGTTCTGGAACGGGGCTGGCACACAGTTCACTGTTCTCCCAGCATGTTTCTTAATATTCAGAAAGAATGTCTGGCAGCGATACCGTTTGTAGCAATAAAGGGGAAGGCAACGCATATCTTATTGCTCTTTGGCAATTTTGCACACGGACTAAGATTATATTGCCTTCACAACTGCGTCCAAGATGATTTTCTCAAAGGAATAAAAAAGGGAAAATTCTTCTTCCCAGACTTACTGTCATCTATCCAGAGCTCTAATAAAATTCTCAATTAACTGGCTTCTTACATTTTCTGCAATCTTCTTTATTTGCATCCATTGGAGGATGTCTGTAATTATCCAGGAACATACCTTTCTAGATGCCAGTATTATACACTAAGCATGGCCATTACATTTCTCACCAGTCAATGCCAAAGTACATTAGAAAAATGAGAGAAAATTACATTGATGGTGGCTAAAGCAAAAGAGGCTGACTCATAGCTGGCCTACAACACCTATTGAGACATGGCTTTGTCAAGTAGAATCATAATTAATTAATTAATTCTGTCATTTATTTTACAAACTGTCTCCAAGATTCTGTGTAAGCTCCCGGTAAACAAAACTGTATGTTACCAGATCTCAAGGAGTTCATAATTCATATCTGTACTCTCAGCCTTTCAGTGTGTATGGAATAATAAAACAGTAGCTGGCTTTTTAATCCTACTCTATTTTCAGATTTTTTTTGATTTTAGGAAATTATTTTTAAAATGCCATCACAAACAGCTGTGCACACATACCAGAATGAAAAATTAAGATGTCGTATTTACCTCAACTATTTGTATTAAGAAAGAAAATCGTATAAATGGAATTAGCTTTGCAGACCCAATCCCATTTCCTTTCTACCCATTAATCCCCAACAGCAAGCACTCTGTCATCAATTTAATGGGGATCAGGTTCTCCCCATATCCCTCAGATACTCATCACAGCCTGGACTGAAAACTGCCAGCACCGGCATCCTTTTGCCTATGGCTATCTGTGACCACTAGAGTCTACCCCCCACCCCCACCCCACCCTTGTGCAGTAGGCCAGAAATCTCAAGAAATACACCATTGCCTTCCTCCCAAGCAGCCTTAACGAGTGATGGAGGGAAGTTAGTATCTCTGATCCCTTAACTGAGTTATCAAAACTGCCTGCCTCACATAGTCCTCCAGAGTTCTCCTTCAGGACTCTACTTTACCTAGTTACTCACAGTTGTAATTTACTTGGTAACATATATTTTTTTAAAAAAAGGTTTTATCTATTAATTTGAGAGAGAGAGCAAGTGCAAGTATGCAAGCATGAGGGGAGGAGGGGCAGAGAGAGAAGGAAAAGCAGACTCCCCACTGAGCAGGGAACCTGATGCGGGACTCAGTCCGAGGAACCCAAGATCATGCCCCCAGCTGAAGTTAGAAACTTACTGAGCCACCCAGGCGTACCCATTCTTGTTTCATCCCTCCACTCCCCTCTTGGTGTTCTTTGAGATTACCTTCCTAATAAGCTACCTGCACTTTTACAGCTTTGTCTCAGGGTAGGCTTTTGTGCCACCCAAACTATTATACCTTCCAACGGTGTGTTAACATAAATGAAATAATGTTTATTCATTTTAAAATCTATGGAACTGACACATACTTTATTTCTACATTTTCCTTTTCGTGATCATTTAGACTGAGTCAGCTAGTTTGTTATTAAACATTAGGCTACCATGAACAACTTTACATACCTCTCCTTGTGCACACAGGCGAGTTTCTCTCCATTAAACACCCCCAGGTGGTATTATTGCTTAGTTAAAGCACACATAGCTTCATTTTCTCAGATAGTACAAAATTATGCCACAGATTACTTAACAAAATTTTATTTCAGCAACAGCTGATTTCATAAGATTTAAACATTTTGTCAATCTCATTTTCTTTCCACATATTTCTTCAAATAATCAGCAAATGATACTGACCATTCGTTCAGAACTTAGAATGAAGCTGGAGCAAGTAATAAAAAGAGAGAGCTCTGTGTGCCCAAAAAACTAGAACTCAATTAAAAGCACCATAAATAGTTAGAAACTAGTCAATATGGATAAAAAAGCAGGACCCATCTATTTGCTGTCTACGAGAGACTCATTTTGACATAAGGACACCTACAGCCTGAAAATAAAAGGTTGGAGAACTATTTACCATTCAAATGATCCTCAAAAGAAAGCAGGGGTAGCCATCCTTATATCAGATAAATTAAAGTTTATCCCGAAGACTGTAGTGAGAGATGAAGAGGGACACTATATCATACTTAAAGTATCTATCCAACAAGAAGACTTAACAATCATCAATATATATGCCCCGAATGTGGGGGCTGAGAAGTATATCAATCAATTAATAACCAAAGTTAAGACATACTGAGATAATAATACACTTATACTTGGTGACTTCAATGTAGTGCTTTCTATAATCGATAGGTTTTATAAGCACAACATCTCCAAAGAAACAAGAGCTTTAAATGATACACTGGACCAGATGGATTTCACAGATATTTACAGAACTTTACATCCAAACGCAACTGAATACACATTCTTCTCAACTGCACATGGAACTTTCTCTAGAATAGACCACACACTGGGTCACAAATCAGATCTTATATGATACCAAAAGATTGGGATCATCCCCTTTGTATTTTCAGACCATAATGCTGTGAAATTAGAACTAAAACACAAGAAGAAGTTTGGAAGGATTTCAAACACGTGGAGGTTAAGAACCATCCTGCTAAAAGATGAAAGGGCCAACCAGGAAATTAGAGAAGAATTAAAAAGATTCATGGAAACTAAAGAGAATGAAGATACAAATATTCAAAATCATTGGGATACGGTAAAAGCAGTCCTGAGGGGGAAATACATCGCAATACAAGCATCCATCCCAAAACTGGAAAGAACTCAAATACAAAAGCTAACCTTGCACCTAAGGGAGCTAGAGAAAAAACAGCAAATAGACCCTACACCCAGCAGAAGAAGAGAGTTAATAAAGATTCGAGCAGAACTCAATGAAATAGAGACCAGAAGAACTGTGGAACAGATCAACAAAACCAGGAGTTGGTTCTTTGAAAGAATTAATAAGATAGATAAACCATTAGCCAGCCTTATTAAAAAGAAGAGAGAAAAGACTCAAATTAATAAAATCATGAATGAGAAAGGAGAGATCACTACCAACACCAAGGAAATACAAACGAATTTAAAAACATATTATGAGCAGCTATATGCCAATAAATTAAGCAATCTAGAAGAAATGGACACATTTCTGGAAAGCCACAAACTACCAAAACTGGAACAGGAAGAAATAGAAAACCTGAACAGGCCAATAGCCAGGGAGGAAATCGAAGCAGTCAACAAAAACCTGCCAACACACAAAAGTCCAGGGCCAGATGGCTTTCCTGGGGAATTCTATCAAACCTTTAAAGAAGAAACCATACCTATTCTACTAAAGCTGTTCAGAAAGATAGAAAGAGATGGAGTACTTCCAAACTCGTTCTATGAGGCCAGCATCACCTTAATTCCACAATCAGACAAAGACCCCACCATAAAGGAGAATTACAGGCCAATATCCCTGATGAACATGGATGCAAAAATTCTCAAGAAGATACTAGCCAATAGGATACAACAATACATTAAGAAGATTATTCACCATGACTAAGTGGGATTTATCCCAGGGATGCAAGGCTGGTTCAACACTCATAAAACAATCAATGTGATTCATCATATGAGCAAGAGAAAAAACAAGAACCATATGATTCTCTCAATAGATGCAGAGAAAGCATTTGACAAAATACAGCATCCATTCCTGATCAAAACTCTTCAGAGTGTAGGGATAGAGGGAACATTCCTCAACATCTTAAAAGCCATCTACAAAAAGCCCACAACAAATATAATTCTCAATGGGGAAACACTGGGAGCCTTTCCCCTAAGATCAGGAACATGAAAGGGATGTCCACTCTCACCACTGCTATTCAACATAGTACTAGAAGTCCTAGCCTGAGCAATCAGACAACAAAAAGACATTAAAGGCATTCAAATTGGCAAAGAAGTCAAACTCTCCCTCTTCGCAGATGACATGATACTCTACATAGAAAACCCAAAAGACTCCATCCCAAGATTGCTAGAACTCATACAGCAATTTGGTAGCGTGGCAGGATACAAAATCAATGCCCAGAAGTCAGTGGCATTTCTATACACTAACAATGAGACTGAAGAAAGAGAAATTAAGGAGTCAATCCCATTTACAATTGCACCCAAAGTATAAGATTCCTAGGAATAAACCTAACTAAAGAGGTAAAGGATCTATACCCTAAAAACTACAGAACACTTCTGAAAGAAATTGAGGAAGACACAAAGAGATGGAAAAATATTCCATGCTCATGGATTGGAAGAATTAATATTGTGAAAATGTCAATGTTACCCAGGGAAATTTACACTTTTAATGCACTCCCTATCAAAATACCATGGACTTTCTTCAGAAAGTAGGTACAAATTATCTAAAGATTTGTGTGAAATCAGAAAAGACCCCAAATAGCCAGGGAAATATTAAAAAAGAAAGCCATAGCTGGGAGCATCACAATGCCAGATTTCAGGTTGTACTACAAGCTGTGGTCATCCAGACCCTGTGGTACTGGCACAGAAACAGACACATAGATCAATAGAACAGAATAGAGTATCCAAAAGTGGACCCTGAACTTTATGGTCAACTAATATTGGACAAAGGAGGAAAGACTATCCATTGGAAGAAAGACAGTCTCTTCAATAAATGGTGCTGGGAAAACTGGACATCCACATGCAGAAGAATGAAACTAGACCACTCTTTTGCACCATACACAAAGATAAACTCAAAATGGATGAAAGATCTAAATGTGAGACAAGATTCCATCAAAATCCTAGAGGGGAACACAGGCAACACCTTTTTGAACTCGGCCACAGTAACTTCTTGCAAGATACATCCACGAAGGCAAGAGAAACAAAAGCAAAAATGAACTATTGTGACTTCATCAAGATAAGAAGCTTCTGCACAGCAAAAGAAACAGTCAACAAAACTAAAAGACAACCTACACAATGGGAGAAGATATTTGCAAATGACCTATCAGAAAAAGGGCTAGTTTCCAAGATCTATAAAGAACTTATTAAACTCAACACCAAAGAAACAAACAATCCAATCATGAAATGGGCAAAAGACATGAACAGAAATCTCACAGAGGAAGACATAGACATGACCAACAAGCACATGAGAAAATGCTCCACATCACTGGCCATCAGGGAAATACAAATCAAAACCACAATGAGATACCACCTCACACCAGTGAGAATAGTGAAAAATAACAAGACGGGAAACAACAAATGTTGGAGAGGATGTGGAGAAAGGGGAACCCTCTTGCACTGTTGGTGGGAATGTGAACTGGTGCAGCTACTCTGGAAAACTGTGTGGAGGTTCCTCAAAGAGTTAAAAATAGATCTGCCCTATGACCCAGCAATTGCACTGCTGGGGATTTACCCCAAAGATACAGATGCAGTGAAATGCCGGGACACCTGCACCCGATGTTTCTAGCAGCAATGTCCACAATAGCCAAACTGTGGAAGGAGCCTCGGTGTCCATCGAAAGATGAATGGATAAAGAAGATGTGGTTTATGTATACAATGGGATATTACTCAGCCATTAGAAATGACAAATACTCACCACTTGCTCGACGTGGATGGGACTGGAGGGTATTATGCTGAGTGAAGTCAATTGGAGAAGGACAAACAGTGTATGTTCTCATTCATTTGGGGAATATAAATAATAGTGATTGGGAATATAAGGGAAGGGAGAAAAAATGTGTGGGAAATACCAGAAAGGGAGACAGAACATGAGAGACTCCTAACTCTGGGAAAAGAACTAGGGGTGGTAGAAGGGGAGGTGGGCGGGGGGTGGGGGTGACTGAGTGACGGGCACTGAGGGGGACACTTGATGGGATGAGAACTGGTGTTATTCTATATGTTGGCAAATTGAACACCAATAAAAAATAAATTTATAAAAAAAAAGAAACTAGTCAATAGGTACAAACATACAAATGGCTATGAAAAATACAAATACATACATAATTACACATACTTATATTACATATAATTAAGTAGTGTGTGTTCAGTACACATGTATGAATACATCTCTGTCACTGTCAACAATTAATGTATCTATATAAATTACATGCCTTTATCATGAATAATATATACCAAATATGCCTTGTAGTTGGAATTAATGTAATATTTGATATTTCCATTTTCCTAAAATATTGCCCTTTTAAAGGCCTAAGTATCTTCAAATTGTGACTCATTTGTTTGTATAAAGACTCCTATTAGTGCCTCCCATTACCTGGGAGAGAAGTGAAAAAAGAAAGGAACCAAAACAGAGGAGCTTGAGGGTAGGTAGGTAGCAGTAAAAGGCACTATAAAATCACTAATTATACAAGATGGGTACAAAAACACTGGTGAATGCAGTCAAAAAATAAAACAGGGAGCTTTGTCCAGGGTCAGCTTCATCTTAAATAATGGTATCAAGAGCACTGGTGTAGTCCTGCATTTCATGTTTTTATTTCCTGGAAAGCTGCTTCAAATTATGAAATTCTTGCTTTTTAAAACACGTTTTTTGAGAACATTTTTTATTAACTTCTTTTTTCAGATACATACACTACTATTTAAAACTAAAAAATAATAATAATAAATAATAAATAAATAAATAAATAAAATAAAACTGACAGTCCATCTACTCTTAATCTTTAAATATTTCAGTGATATTCCAATTAAAAGTAAGTTTGGCAAAGGACAAAGTGGAATGAAACTTGGGAAACTTAGGGGTATGGATTGTCTATAACCTGGATGTTTTATCCATGAATAATCAAGAATGGACATGATAAAGGACACCTGGGTGGCTCAGTCAGTTGGGTGTCCAACTCTTGATTTAAGCTCACATCATGATCTCGGGGGCCTGGGATGGAGCCCTGTGTGACTCCATGCTGGGCATGGAACCTGCTGAGGATGCTCTCTCCCTGTGCCCCTCCCTCACCCTAACTCATTCACTCTTAAAAAATAAAATGGATGTAATAAGACTTTTATGACATTTGGGTAAAAAATACAATCCCCATACCCAAATATAATAGATGTGCATCTTACCTACTATAAAAATGATAGAAACATACCCAAGTTTTAGAAACACTAAATGGGGGGGAAAGCCACTAAATGGGCATAAGACTACTGTTGTCCAGTAGTCTTTGGGTTCATCTTAACCCTCAAACATATCTAGAGCTGTTTTGTATTAGCACTTAGAGCCAGATGGTTTAATTTGAAATGCTTGTTTAAGTCCTGATAATGAAGTAATGGGTCCAATACAACTAAAAATCTTTTGTATTATATTCATTTTATCTAATATAATTTTAATTTCACTCCAATTAAAATAAGATAAATGTATCTGTAAATATGGAAATTTAAAGCATATTCCATTGTTAAATCAACTTTGTATGTGTTGAATAATGGATTATTTGCAAAATTAGTTGCATGCATATACCCCTGGGTAAAGGGACCAACAAAATGAATAATTTGAGTAAAAATTTCAACTTAAAAAATATTATGTAGATAGATATCTTTGGATAACAAATAATCCAGTAAAATACAGTTCATCCTTCTTAATTAGATACTTCAGATATTTCTTTAAAGATGAGTGAAGAGAGAGGATAGCCTATTAATACATAAATATAATTTCATTCAGAACTCAAAGTTTCAAATATTTATCACGCTCTAAAAGTCGACCAACAGAGAAACACTAGTGAACAAATAGCAATGTGAACATTGCATATAAAGATTTTGAAAAATATGCAAAAATGAAATAACACATAAAAAATAACTCCTTCAAAAGGAGGTTGAATTTTATCAGCTACTAAGAAACTAAAGTGAAAATAAATGGAATATTTATATTTAGACATATATATCCAGACATATATATCCATAGGCATATATATATATATATATACACACACACACACACATATGCACACACACACACATATACATACACATACATGAAGACTCTTGACTTTAACTCGCTGTTGGGATCACCTGCAGGCTTTTTCAGGCTGATTGCTGCTCAAGCGGGAGAGAGACTAGGGAAACCCATTCGGCCTGATCCAATTTAGATATGCAAATTTTATCTTGTGTGCTTGAAAGGGACATTATGGCACAGCATAATTTGCATTTTCAGTTGTAAGATATAATATTTCTAATCTAATAAAAACATTCCCCTATTGTCCACTTTAACACTCACCACATTTTACCTTATTATTCCCTTTCACTTTTCAACTGTACTTTTGTATCTTAAAATATCAAATTGCTTTATTAGGAAGAGACAAATATATTACAGAAGACACTCTCCCCCAAAGGGGGAAAACCTTAAGTGGTAATTAACTGGTTAACATAGGACATATTTTGTAGGGAACAGACAAAAAGAGTCCTTAGAAGAAAAAAATGCATTATTCTATGTAAAATACATATTTATTGATGAGTCTGATGTAAAATTACACTTTGGAATGAGAACTAGATTCTTCAATTAACAAGATACATTTAAAGCAAGATACTATATTCAACAAAGTCTTCATCAATTTAGCTAATTAGTTTTGAAAATCATTTCAAGAAAGAGACTATTGGGTTAAGATCTATCTGTAAGTCATATTTTTAGAGAAACCTTTTTTACTCACTATTAAGACAAACTGTATATCTGCCTTCATATTAATGCTTCTCACTTCTACTAAAATTTCTGTCAATACAATTCCACATAATAATTTAAATAAGACTATGTCTCGTTCAGTAGAAAAGACACTATGAAATGTCCACTCTAAGAGTGGTATTATCTTTTTTGTTGACTCAATCATACTCATTTCCCTCTGTGTTTATCCAATACAGAAAATGTAGGAGGAAAGGACAGGAGGGACATTTTGGCTATGAATAAATTGTAGAGATATGAGAGAATCACATAAGTGGGCAACTGGATATATAGCTCTATAATTCTAAATAGGCACAAAAACTAAAGATTTTGAAATTACAAAAAAAAAGTTGTATTTTCAAGAAGTTCATGCTCATTTTTTTTTCTTCTACACAGTATAAAGTTCAATTAGGATAGAAGTTGCTGATTTTGTATTTCTTAAGGTTGCCCTCTCTTCTCTAAGCCAACTTCCATTAGCTTGGCTTTGGACTTCTTAGCCTCAGACTACCTCACTGCAATAAACTGTCGATGCTTTTATCAAAACCATATACATCTCATGGCTTCCTTTTGTCTTCATGGAAATATCTCAACATTTTAATACCTTTACCATGTTATTCTTATCCACTTGTAGAAAACCATTCCCCTTATCTTTCCTGCAACACTTAATGGATCTTTACGCACAGCACTGTGATCCCTAAAGCACAATGTTCAAACTGAAAACTTTGTCTTTGCTTAGGACACCCCCTCTTCTGAAAACACCCTATCACCTTCCTTATCTGGCTTACCCTGCTTATACTGTACATTTCTATCAATTTTTCTCCTCTAGGGGTCCTTTCCTAATCTTTAGACTAAGTTGCATGACCCATAGTGAGTGGGTCCTATATAAGACCCTTATAGGGGAGTCATGCTCTGACTAGGTCTGAACTCTTAATTATCTGCCTCCATAGTCAGTTGTGAACTCTGGGAGTTGTGAACTGGAATGTGAAAAACAGTTAACATCTTCCAGGGAGAGGTCTGCACAGAATAAGCACTCTGGGTATTTGGGTATTTGTTGAACTGAGATGAATTTGGATTTTCATTTTCAATGTTCAGCTGATAATTCAATGGTAAAGGAAATAAACATTTTGGATATGAAAAAGAACCTAGTTTGTTACTGCATTCATAACCCACATCCAATTACCTTCTAACTTAGTTTTACTCATACTATTCTGCTATGACCCTCAATTCTCTTTTTGCTCCTCTGAAATTCATAAAATGTCAACATTCATTATTGCAATATCCCAAAATCTTACTTAACAAAACCATCAGTGGAGGAGGACACTGAAATTAATTATTTAAGAATGTGTTATCTCATGTCACTACATCGTTCATACCTCAGCTTCAGGACTTATGAGTTAGAATATGGATCAATTACTTAAACAGTTTGTGCCTCAATTTTTGTTATCTCTAGCATGGGATGAGTGCTACATTAGAAAACAAAAGAAGTTATTATACTTTTTCAGATTAAATAAGGTCATGCACTTTATGCTTCTCTACAAGAGTAGGAATAAAAAATATTGTAGTATATTTATACACTCAATACATTTCAATTAATTTTAATTATACTTACAACCATGGATAAATCTCAAATATATAACAGGTGAAGTCCCAAGAGGATATTAACAGTAGTATTCACTTTATGTAAATTTAAAAAATATAAAAAGTACATACTATATTAAAAGTATGCATAAAGCAAAATATGCTTTAAATATCACTTGAAATACAAATCATGACAAAACACAAATAAAAACCAAACTCATTTTTTTTAAAACTTTGCAAATACTTAAGTCTTTAACACTCCAACCAGCCATCCACATCAAATAAAGAGTAATGTAATGCCAACAGTACAAAAAATTTGATGTTCAAGGATCAACTGTATGCAATAGCATGACACAGAAGAGAACAAATTATATCACTTCTAAAGGCATCATTTTAAAAATAATGTCTTTAGTGAAATTCAGAATCATATTACATGAGTTCAGGCAATCCATTTTCTCCTTTACAGTAGCCGATGGACTTTTTACTATTTTAATGTTCTCCTATAACATACCTTTTGATTGCTATACAGCATACTGCATTGTAATTTATTGAACTATCATATTTAATTGTTTTAATATTTCACTTTTAAAATCATTTGTGTAATTTTAAGGTACATTCATACAAATGAATCACTTATTTAAAATTGGTAAATTTTAAAAAAGATCATTCTTCAGAATTTTTTTAGATTTGCAGAAAAATTGAGCAGATAGTAGAGAGCATTCCCCTATATACTACATCCAGTTTCCCCTACTAACATTTTATAAGTATTATATAATTAGTGAAGTAATATAGATAAATTATTAAAGTCCATTATATAATCCAATTTCCTTGTTTTTCCTTCATGAGCTTTTTCTATTCTAATGAAGTTTTTTGTTGTTGTTGTTTCTATTACATATTTTGTAGGCTGTGCCACTACTGGAATTTGCCCAATGTTTTTCTCATAATAGTGGGTTCTGAATTAAGATCAGAGAGGTAAAGTACCATTTTTATTACATCATACCAAGATTATGTATCATCCATTCCATAGCAGAATTTATAAACATTGATGTTGACTCTGACTACATGGTCGAGGTAGTGTTTCTCAGGTTCTAGAATAGTTTTTATTTCTCCCCCTTTGCATACTGTACTCTTTGTAAGAAAATCACTCTGTATGGCCCACTCCTAAGGAGTGAGAAGTTCCACTTCCTTTCCTTGAGAGTGGAGTGTCCTTATAAATTATTTGGAATTCTTCTGTATGAGCTTTTTGTCTCTTGTACCTATTAATTAATTTTTACAAACATTTATTTATGTCAATATGGATACAAATAAAGATATTTTATACTTTGGATTATAATCTGATACTACTTTATTCTTTTTTTAATTTCTCAGACTGTTCTGGTGTTGGCCCTTTGGATCTTTTTCTGTTAGCTCCTACGCTTCTTTGTAAAGAGTATAGATTTTATTTGGTATTTTGTTATTATAACTTTAAACACACAGAAATATTGAACAAATTACAATGGACAAGGGAGGGAGGCAGGGGGTTGGGGTGACTAGGTGATGGGCACTGAGGGGGGCACTTGACAGGATGAGCACTGGGTGATATGCTATATGTTGGCAAATTGAACTCCAATAAAAAAATTCAAAAAAATAAAATAATAAAAAATGTACTTCTCTTTTTAAAGAAAAGAAATAACAATGGACATCTTTATATCTTAGACCAAGTCAACAATTTTTTTTTTACCATTTTACCGTATCTGCTAATTTCTTGTGATATGTATGTATCATTTTTTTTCTTGTTTACTATTTGGTAACTTGCAGGAACTTCAACCCCAAATACTTAGGCATTCAACTTCTAAAAATAAGAAAGATAATCTCCTACATAACTGCATCTCACTTTTTTTAAAAATTAGTAATTCTGATTTCATCTTAATTACCAACCTATACTCAAATTTCAATTGGGTGCACGTGCGTGCACACACACACACACACACACACACACACACACCACTTTATTGTTTTGTTTTTAACATAGACCCAATCAAGGCTCAAGGCTCATGTCTCTTTAGCCTTTACAACAACCCAACACATCTCACCCTCTTAGGGTGGTCTCCTTCAGATCTGACACATCTTTTTATTGGTCAGGGTTTTTGTGTTTCTGTGAGTTTTTTATTTCTTTTTTTCTCCTACTTACACACTAGGAAAAATACTAGCTGCCAATTGTCACAGTCCTGGAAGAAAGCCAGCTGTCTTTTGCTGTCTTCTATTTGATGTTTGTTTTCAAATGCCTCACCAGTGTGACTTCCTCCTAATCCTCAGAAGAGCTCACAGGAACTGCAAGTCCATGATAGCCTCATCTGCATTCTACCTAAACAATACTACTTCTGATTTCTGAGAGTTGGATGATAACCTTTATATTATCCAGTGTTCCTTAAAATTATTATCCTTCTCCTGACCCCAAGAATACAGATGCAGTATAGTTGCTTATCTGTGCTTGTGTTCCTGGGCTTTATTTTGCCAAGATTATTTCAGTTCCATCCTTAAGTTGCTCTACTTTACAAACAAGGTTAAAACTAAGGCAGAATTTAATTCAAGGACAATCAATAGACTATATGAAAAACAGAAAGTTCTCATGAACTTAAATAGTGGAATAAAACAGTTAACATGATCCTTAATCCTTTTAGTATTACAATGTAGTCAGTCCCACTCACAGCCATCAGAAAGAGGTTTCACATCATGTTGGCAGAAACACTGCCAAGTGCAGATTAACTAGAATGCTAAAAAAGTGTCATGCTATCGTTCCAAACACTCATCTTAAATAGTCTTTAATCTACTTAAATACACAAGAGTAAGTTAGAATTGGCATTAACAGTTTGGAATTAAAGCAATGTGCAGAGGGATAATGAAAACAAAAATTAGGTCACCTTACCAATACCCAGAATAATATATTCCCAGCCAAATAATTGGACACATGACCTGACAATTCTAATGAAAACACAGCCAAAACAATGGAATATACACAACTGTGATTCTCCAAGAGAATCTACAAATCATGGCTGACACAGTAATATATAATATAAAGTTGCTTTTCAAGATCTCAAAATAAAGACAATCCAAATACTGTTGCAATCACATTATACTACATTTAAAAATAGTATACTTTTCTCCATGTTTTTGTTTTCATTTCAAAGCTTTCCTTATTTCTCACAGGCAAATCTTTAAAGTAAATTGGTTTTAAACATGCTCTGAGCTTTTGTTTTTTGTTTTTCCAAATCCATACTTTCTTAAGCAGGAATGTGTGTATCTGCCAGAGGTAGGGGAAGTAAATTTACAGGTGATAAAATAAAGCTGGGCTTACAGATGTACAGGAATATTAGACAAGCACCCAACAGTCCCCAGTTTCCTATCTCGCCCCATAATATGTGGGGGGTTTCATTTTGTACTTAGCACCAGTAATCTCGAGGGTTTATTATACCACATGCTGGTTCCTTTGGAAATGGCATAAAAGCCCCCCTGCTCCCATGATTATCTCATCCCTCAAGGCCCTAACAGAGTGCTCCTGGACCTTAATTACACAGTCTCTTTTTTGTTTCCATGTGAAGAACCTTTGTAAAATAGCTAATATACCTCTATTCTTCTGAAGTATACTTTAAATAAATGGCTGGAGCGTAAGCATACTTTATTAGCACAAATTAATATGACTTTTTCTTATCAATTTAGCACATTTATTGGTGTATATGCCACAAAGTTGTGTAATTGGTTCTTAATTTTATTCAAGATATGTCCACTGCATGGACCCTCAACTTGGCATTTAGATCCTTCTACAGATATATAAACAGGATCATTAAATATTTAACCCGTGCCTCTCAAATCTGCTGTAAGAGTTTGTATACTATTAAATTTATTTTGCCTTATATTTGAATCCTAAACTCAGACAGTTTAGTTCTCAAACATTGTAGTTTTCATCATAAAAGTCACATGGCTTTTTATCCTTTGGAGTACAAAGTTCCTTTCCCTCTGAGAGAATTTTAGAGTTTTTTCTAACAACTGGTTGCTGATACTGGTTTTATCTGAATGAGATTTTACAAAAATTAGCCTCTCCCTATAGACTTAAATTTAATCATCATCACTGGTAAATGGTTTTACATGTGACTTATTGCTAGAGCCTTTTGCTTCCTCATATGGATTCTCCTACAGGATTCACTTACACAGCAGGTTTGGGTTTGAGGCTGTGCATTCTCTTTTTTTAAACATTTTATTTATTTATTCATAAGAAACACGGAGAGAGAGAGAGGCAGAGACACCGGCAGAGGGAGAAGCAGGCTCCATGCAGGGAGCCTGACACAGGACTCGATCCCAGGTCTCCAGGATCAGGCCCTGCCTGGGCTGAAGGCAGTGTTAAACCGCTGAGCCACCCAGGCTGCCCTGAGGCTGTGCATTTTCAAAGCAGAGATTGGCTGAAGAAAGAAGCAAATTCAATAAAATAACAAATCAGGACATCATCAGCTGCCTAAATATTCCCTCATAAAGATTCTCACCAAGTAATTTAAAAATATTAAATAAAGCAATGTACACTTGGGAAGGAGAAGCTCATCTATGAGATAGGTTTTTATTTACTAGATAGGTTTTATTTACTTGAATGTTATGTGCATTCAAAATGAATGTTCTGTTCATTAGCCAACTAAAACATTATCAATGAAACTGTGGCATTCTTTTCCCTAAGATTTGCATTCTCTTTATTCTGTTTTTCTGCCCTTTCAACGGAATTGTCAATTTCCTCTTTCCCATGCGAAAAATTTCAATGAGCTTTTTTGTAGACACACATTTAAAAAAAAGCATACAATGGCATGCAGTTAGTAGATAACACTAAGTGTGTTTTTACATAGTATGTCATAAATTAGAAACTATTTAATGGGTAACAATCTAAACTACTGTAATGTGCAATACTTTTCCAGGTATTTTTTTTTTCTTATTTAAATTCAGAATTATAAAACTCTTAGGGAGAAATTGCCTTGCAATCCTTGATTAAATTATCTAGCATAGCTGTATACAGAAGTGTAAAGCTAGTAAATATTTGCAATCCATTATATTCTCTGCTTTGGTGATTAACAGTCCATAAAGAGATTTTAACCAAAGCTATGAGTTTAATCTATGCAGCCTTTACATCTAAGATGACACACTAAACCAGGCTGTTATAGTAGGAAGTCAATGGTGCAGCCACAATTTCTAAACTATGACAGTGAATTTTTTAAAACCCTAAGGAATTGCAGGCCCATTTACTCCATCTGTGGTACAAGATGGGGTAAACAGGAGCAAGGGTGTATGAGACTTCAGTTACTGAATCTAATGATTCTTCAGGGCACAGAGAGGGAACAAAACACACGTTAGCATGCACTATGGGGTTTACTGGCTTCCACAAAGTGAAGGGGATGAGCTTTTTATCACCAAACCCAAAGTGCCTAGAGAACAGATTTATTCTTATTCCTAAATCACCTAATATCGCCTTATGAGTTTCTATAAAAATAATTCAAATAATTGATATTTTTAAAATCCTGATGATATTTTTTCATTATTAGGAGTCTTCCATAATTTTCAAAAGTGGCTTTAAAAAAATGAATACATATGTAAGCAAGAGTGGAATCTGTCAGGTTTTGTCTTTTTAACAAATTACACTAGGAAACAACAGAAAAGAGCAAAGGAAACAGTTTTTTAAAAAGTGTAGTTACCCCAGGTTAGTCACAGATCCTTTTTTAGACACTGATTTGCTCAAGTGGAACAATAATTATGTGACAGTCATTTGACTGGGGATCCATATGTAAGATCTAAATAGTGTCCAAGCCTAACCATTTAGCTGGTCCATCCAGGCAGGGCATTTGAAATGTCAACAAACAAATCAACACCTATCATCATCAAAGTAGAAAAGAAAAGTATTAAAGTATTTTCAGATATGAGGCATACTATCAGAATTGTATTTGCTATTAATTCTATTTATCTATCTTACTATTTGAAACTAGCTTGCCTATTAATAAAAAAAAAAAGGACAACAGAATGAATGGATAAATCAAACCTGAGTTCACAATTATTAGATCCTCTGTTACCAAATACTTTCTTTGTTATTTCTCATTTTATTGCTCTTTTCCAATCTAATGTCATATATGTACTTGTTATGTTCACTTGGCTTTTTCTGTGCACATGCAATCTTAGGAAATGGTCTCAGAACCTAACACAATGAATTCACTCATATTATCCCCCTACCTACTTACTTAGTCATCTCCTTCATATTCCATGAATAATAATTTGAGGTATATTGAAGTTGTGTACATACTAAGGGTAACAGGATTTAAAAGAAAAACAACAGATTACTAAGGAAATGGATTCAAAATGAAAAGGAGGATAAGATAGTTACATGAACTAAGGCAAAACTCCATGCACAGTTTATGGTATAGTCATACAGGATTTTTACAAGTATTCTGAGCATCCTAACTTCTCAAATATGCCAAGAAATAAACATGATGAGGTATAAGATTTTGTAGTATCTGAAGAATTGTAGAATATGGATTTATTTGTATAATGACAAATATGTGCTGAAAATATAACATTATTTAACCTTTTATACTCCAAAATCCTACTTTCAAGAAATATCTGAAGTAGATAAGGCTGAATTTATATTTTATAGATAATTTGTGTCCCTAATTGTTTTTTACTTACAATTTAATATAAACAAATGTGTAGATTTTCATAAGGAGAAATAATTTAATTCTCAACACTCCAGAAGAGTGAACCTAATGTCAATTTTGGTCAAGAAGCTAAATGAATTATTAATAGCATGGTTTGTGGGTATCTGAAAGAGGAAAAAATAGTCACTGTGAACAACATGAATTCATTAAGTAGATCCTAGACTATCCTCACTTCCTCTGTAAAGCTTTTAGTCTTAAGATTTAAACAGGGGCAGTATATATAATGTATTAAACTTGAGTAAAATAATTCTACTGTCCCTCAACCTGCTCTTAAGAATGGATGTGGTAAATTATGAGGGGAGAACAGGGACAAATAAGAAAATTAATAATAATAGGAGAGCTGATAATCTCAATAAGGACTACAAAGATAAACTACATATATATTCCTTTTTAATATTTTTATTAAAAATTCAGGTGAATATATTGGATAGTTGTTCATCACATTGATAAAGCTAAACTGGGAGGGATATAAATTCATTATATTACATACAAAAATATTTCCAAAATACTGAAAGATTTAAATAAGATGAATGCAATAAGATACAACTACAGGGGAAATAAGTTTTTTCTTGATAAAAAAAAAATCAGGTCCACTTCTGAGTGAAAATTTCATTCAACTTATCCAACTTCCTCTTTTCATAAATTTCAACTAAAGGGATGAATGAAATTATCAGTAGGTAATACTTACATGAGACCTGGAAATGAGAGAGGGAAACAGGAACATACTTGAAAATGTGAGGAATTCCTTCTTCATACTTGAGGATAGATATTGAAGGAAGGGCTACTTGATGGATTCTTAAGTGATCGAAAAGGCTACTTGGTGGGGGGTGGGGAATATATTATTGCTAAACCCCACTGATAGCCACTAACACGGAGGAGTAAGGCCTCTGGAGTAGCACATCTGAATCTCATTAAAGCCTCTGGACACAGATGAATTGTCAGACCTAATCCTGAGTGGAAATAACACTGAACTGTACTTACTTTCTACTTACATTCTACAGAGCACACAGAGATTCTGCTCTGACAGTAACATAGGCAAGGGAGAAATGGTGCTGTTTCCTGCCACAATTGTTTAAATGATCTTTCTATTTTGACCAGGCAGCTGGATCATGAGTCAGACAACATAAAGCCATCACAGAAAAATTTTACCTATGTTCTATTATTTGAGTCTGAGCTTTGAACAGGAATGCAAATAAATTGTTAATAGGACTCATCTCAGTTATCAAATGTGATTAAGGCTTTACCTATAAATATCAGCAAACTGAGAAAAACTAACAGACATGTTAAAACATATTACATACTAAAATTGTTAAAAGGGCAACATTCAAAAAAAAAAAAAAAAAAAAGGGCAACATTCTAGTGTATTTATTTACTAGCATAGGCCTAACTTTAAGGAAACAGAATTACCCTCCCCCACAAAAAAACAAGGAGTTCTTTAAAAAAGTATCTGACTTATGATCTTAATAAGATTTAAGAAGACATTGCCTCTGTAAAAACAGAGTGAGCATTCACAGGAAAGAACAGACCTGAGATCAAGAAATGGAGACTTAACACATGGCTGTTGAATTATAAACTGTAGTAGAGAAAATGAACAACAGATTGCATTAAATTATTTACATAAAATGAAATATATAAAGTTAAAATGAAGTTCAAGAAATTATCTGGTTTAAGAAAGAAAATAATGCAAACATGAAACCATAAGAGATATACCAATATCTCCAAGAAACTCCTTCTATCTACAATGGAAATTCTAGGGGCAAGAGAGATGGAAAAAAAAAAAGGCAAAAAGACAGAAAATGACTGTTCTTACAAAAGCAAAAGATGGCCAGCAAGACAGGAGAAGAGAAAATCCCCAATTGTACATTCCCTCAACAACAACAGTTGGCAGCCATCCATGGAGGAGTGTTTTGCAGGAACTTTGGAATCCAGTTAGGAAACTGTGAAAGCCCAGTGGAGTCCAACGCTGAGTAGGGCTGTTTAAGAAGGCAGGCCCATACGCAAGTGGCTGACTTGGGCACTGTGGTCATGGTTACAAACCTGAAACAACTTTGTCCCCCTGAGCTATGGCCCTGTTTAGCCTTGGTCCTGTCAACAACACATCATATGCCAAGTGACCCAAAAGGGGTCATATGTGCACATGCCTCAGGAAATAGGTTGAAAGACCTCACATCCTGGCTACTGACCACAAAACAGCAATGAAACTTAGTTTCAGCCTTAGCCAAAGTTAAGGAACAATTTTGACTGTCCAACAACTCACCAAATAATCCATAAAGACCTCTCTTGGGGACCTGATGGGAGACAGGCTCATCTGTACCTGGTAATAGGCTACATGTCTGTGCACCCAACTGTGAACTCTAAAGCAGACTCTCGCCCAGTGTTAACCCTATTGAACAAGTTATTAGAAGTATTGCCATCCAATCAGGGTACAGACAGGTTCTAGGTCTGTCTGAGCCCTGGTAATAGGTTTGTCAACCATGGAACCCATAGCAGACTCAGTAGCACCATGTGACCTGGCTCCAGTCTAGTTCAACTGCCAGTCTAGAGGTAATCCCATTAGCATGGGGAACCAACAGCAGAATGTCTTTACCTGACAAAACTGGTATGTAAAGAGTAGAAGAGAGGTTTGCTTCTTTAAATGCACAGGCTCCAAAACAAGACTATACAGACAACAAACAAACAAACAAACAAACAAACAAACAGTAAAACATGATACCACCATGGTGGTGGAGTGGTTTGACATATTTAAAATGTTGAAATAAAAAAAAAAAACCTGCCATTCAAGAATACTAATACTATACCCCCAAAAAATGCCTTTTAGAAATGAAGGAGAGATAAAGACATACCAAGACAAACAAAAGCTGAAGACTTCATCACCATTGGACCTCCTGCAAGAAATGCTAAAGAGAATTCTTCAAGTTAAAATTCAAGGATTCTAAGTAATACCACCAAAACATATAACTCACTGGTAAGGGCAAATATAAATTCACAATGTTCTAATACTGTAATAGCAATATGGAAATCACTTTCAACACTAATTTTTAAAAAGTTAAGACACAAAGATACCAAAAATAACTATGCTACAATTATTTGTTAATGGATATAAATAAAAGATGATGTAAAATGTGACATCAATAAAAAAAGATGTGAGAAGAAAGAAATGTGCAATTTTTAGATGCAATTAAAGGTAGATTGTTATCAGCTTAAATACACTTATAAGTATATTTTATGTAAACCTCAGGATAACCACAAAGAAAAATGTCTTAACAGATACAAAAAAATAGAAAGAGAAAAATCATACAATAACAACAAAATTACAAAGGGAGACACACAAGAGGGGAAGAAATGAACTACAAAACAGTCAGAAAGCAATTAAAATGGTAATAGCAGTCCTTACGTATCAATAATTACTTGAAATGTAAGTGGGTTAAATATTCTAATTGAAGGACACAAAGTGGAGCGGCTGAGGGGATTAAAAAAAAAGGACCCAACAATATACTGCCTACATGGGACTCACTTTAGCTTTAAGGACACATATAGGCTGAAAGTGAAGGAATGGAAAAAGATATTCCATGCAAATTTAAACCACAAGAGAACAGGAGTGACTATACTTATACCAGATAAAACAAATGTTCAACCAAAATATATTCGTAGCTCAATAAAGCTGGAGAAAAAAAGAACGACCAAAAAGAGTACCTATGTCAATATGAAAATGGAAAACAGCAAAGAACCAAAACACATATGAATGTAGAGACAGAAATACAAAGTAAAATAAATCATTATTAAAATCAATCAGTTAATCAATCAATCAATAGATGGGTTAAAGCTCTCTAACAAATATCAAAGACTCTCAGATGGGAATAAAATAATTCTAGATTGTGTGTGTGTGTCTGAGACAGAGAGAGAGAGAGAGAGAGATTGAGAGAGCACCTGTGCCCAAGTGCACCAGCTAATGCAAGCACATGTGGGCAAACACTAATGTTCCGATATTGAACTGATGAGCAAAGAAATTGAAGGGAATCAATTCAAATCCCCCACCCCTGCCCCAGCCACGCTTACGGCAAAACTCACAGGTGTCTGCACTTGGCCCTAACTCTATTTTTCCAAGTTCTGGTGCCCTCCATTCTGGAAAGTACACCCCAACTACAAAACATATTCTTCTCTAGTCTGACCACAATGTAGATCCCAGACACTCTCTGGACAGAGTCTCTCAAAAAACCTGCCATCTCCTGTTCTACCTGGCCAAGACCTGACCCCCTCCCTACACTCTGCCCCATCACGGGCACCAGCTGCAACACTCTCACATCCTTCAAAACCCCTTAAAAGGCCCAACCTAACAGAAACTCAGGGCTGACATTTCTCTTGATGTTTGCTCCCTTCTCCTCCCTTGGAGAGTGAATAAACTCTATCTTGCTTGTTTTTTCACTCTCTGTGCAATTCTTTGCTGCCCACCACTGGCCATCCTAACAGTAATCATACTAGGATGATTATTTGTTTTTTTCTCTCATCATAACTCTAGGGTGAAAAGCTAAACACTACAGGAGGTCATAAGCATACTAGAACAAGACATAGATCAATAGTTACAAAAATATTTTAATGGGGATTTCTAAGCACAATACAAAAGGAAAGTATTGCCTAAATTTCTTTTTTTTCTAAAGATTTTATTCATTTATTCATGAGAGAGAGAGAGAGAGAGAGAGGCAGAGACACAGGCAGAGGGAGAAGCAGGCTCCATGCAGGGAGCCAGACGTGGGACTTGATCCTGGGTCTCCAGAATCGTGCCATGGGCTGAAGGCAGGTGTTAAACTGCTGAGCCACTCAGGGATCCCCTTAAACCTAAATTTCTGATAAGAAAATTACAATAAAATTTAAAGGCAAATGGTGAAATGGGAAATTATGTACAATACATATTATAGAAAAATGTTAAACCTTTTTAAAATATAAATAACTCTTACAAAAGAGAAAGTGAATATAGGAAAGGATCACAAAATAATAAATACTAAGAGGCTTAAAGATGTTTATATTTTTTAACATATAATTCTAACTTCTAGGAATATATCCTTAAGTGATAAGGCAAATATTTTTTAATAAATGCTTCCTACACAATTTTATCACAACATAGTTGTGAAAAATTTTAAACAACATAAAAGATTAATACCAATAATGATAGTTAAAGTATGGTACAACTATACAATTGGATGCTATTCAGGTTTTGAAAATTATGTTATAGAGAGAGTTTTATGTCATAAAATTTCTAATTCAATATGTCTGGTCTGATCAAAGTATCCTTCTAACAGATTACAGTGCTCGATTCTGTTATGGGCTCATGAAGAATGCCAGAACAGTAAGACTCTGCTTGATGTATTAAAAATGTAAAAAAAGAGGCATTTTCTTTTCAATGACACTACTGATTATAAAGACAAGTTTGGAGCTGACTGGGGAGTACTTAATGAAGACAATCTGGAGGATAACCAGTAAGTTAAGTGATGTATACGAAGACATTTCTTCAAAACCTATGCTGGAAATCTGTGGGTAATCCCATAAACCCAGGACTATATGTGAAAAAGAACCAAACTTCTCTCTTATGTAAGCTACAGTATTTGGGTGTGTCTTTAATAGTACTCATTTATTCAAGCCTTACACATCATTTATTCAAGCATTAATCACAACCTTATGTGTGAGCTTCATTTTGAGACTAAAATTCAACTGAAGTAGCTCAAGACAAAAGATTAGTTATCAGTTACATTAATGTGCAGGCACAAACACTTCATTATTATGTTTGAGTGATAAATACATAGCAAGTGTTGAAATGACAGAGGAAAAGTTTAAACAAAACGTTTTGTAAGTACATAAGTTTGTCACTCATGTTCATCTACTTTTTTTCTTTCTTTTTTGTTTTTCAGACGGAGGAAAAAAGAGGAAGAGGGAGAGAGAGAATCTTAAAGCAGGCTCCACACCCAGCATGGAACCTGATGGAGCCCTACATGGAGCTCGATCTTATAATGCAAAGATCATGACCTGATCCAAAAAACAAGAGTTGGATACTTTTGTATCCAACTACCCAGGTACCCCAATATTCATTTGCTTTCAAGAGCAACTTTAAAGAGGTTAGAAGTTCAACAGCCATGCAAAACTCACTAATGCAGATAAACTAGATCAAAAGTCTTTAAAGTGAATCAAAGGGCCACAAGATATAGAAGATAAAGTTAAAACTGGGTACTGTATTTGCCTCCATATTTTCTTGCAGATTTTCATGACTTTTCTAGGAAATATTTAAAATAGATTCTCTCATCATGAAATGCAAAGTCCCAAGTCATTCTCCTAAATATATGAATCTAAGTAGAAGGTTTAAGGACTTAGGACCACTTATCTATGGATATGTGTGGTTTAGGAATTATACATAAGTTAAAGAGAATCAGTAAAATAGCTAATTTTCTCACCAAAGCATAGATTTATGAGCCATCAGCAAAAACATTGGGAATGCTCCCATTTCTATAATATTAGATCAATGCATAGTATTGCTCAATAATCATTACACAGATTTTTCATTCATGTTAGTATAGCTTGAAATCATCAAAATCAACCTAGTCTTCATCAAGTTGAATGTACATGCATTAGGTGAAAGGAGTCAAGACTGACAGGCCTTCATTTATTAGAAAGAAAAATGACTGCCCAAGAAGAAAAAGACTTCTTGGTCCCTAATACAATTCATGTTTCTAGGATTCTGATTATCTGCTCTGATTTCACATTCACTGCGGAGTGAGTCATAGTTGACAGATAAAATTTCCTAGCACTACTCGATTTCCATTTCATGGTAGGAACCCTAATTTCAATACGGCAATTTGCTTTTTCTTCTAAGACATTTAATAATTTTTTTCCATCTAGTACCAAGAGGATTTGGGCTTATAATCAAAATTTCATGCTTACAAATGCCTAAAAAATCAGAATAAAGGAGCTCAGACAATGAGATGAGGCAACTTCATCAGAAAGACACTGGATTTGGGGCACCTAGGTGGTGCAGTTGGTTAACCGATTGATTTAGCTCAGGTCATGATCTCAGGATCACAAGATTGAGCCCTGCGTTGGGCTGCTTGCTCAGTGTAGAGTCTGCTTGAGATTCTCTCTTTCTCTCTCTCTCTCCCTCTCCTTCTCTCTCTCTCTTTTTCCTCCTCCTCATCCTCCTCAGCCTCTCCCACTTTCTCTCTCTCTCTCACGAAATAAATAAATCTTAAAAAAAAAAAAAAAAAGGAAAAGAAAGACCCCGGATTTTTAAAATGTCATGTAAAGAACCCAAACAAAAGTGTGCTTCAGTTTTAGTAAGAAATCAAGTTATACTAGTGACTATTCTCCCAGCACATTTCCAAAATAGAAAATGTTTTCCAAGGTTTTTAAATTAATTACATATTATTAGAATGACTTGGTGATTCTGAAAAATATCTGGCAATTATACTTACATGCGTGGGTGCATGGGATACAATGGCTCCCTGACTCAACACTCTGAAATATATTCTTTAAAAGTGCAGGGATAACAGAATATTTACTATTTTAGCCTTTTCACAATGTTTTATTGTACTCTAGGAAGCTATAAAACACTACTTGACTTACCAAATTTTATTTCTACGTTTCTCTAATTTCAGGCTGTCTTTTTAATGAAAAGATTAAAATAATTGTAAGGATTCAAAGAACATCATGAGTAAAAAAAAGAATGATATACAAGTAATTTTAACATATTAAAAATGGTATGCTTTTTATTATAACCATATTTTGCACAAACACCTGGGTATTTCCAGACAAAAGTTTTTATGCCGATTCTAAGCAATCTATGTGAATATTAACAACAAAATATTACAGGAAATTATGATAACAAATTCTAAAAATTTTAAAGATGTGATAGTGTAAAAAAAAGTGACATCTGGTTAGAACTAAAATTATGCTAGATGGTAAGCTAACTTATATATTTATTTACTTATGACCAAGTTTTAGGGAAAAACTCATCATTTGAATATGCATCTCACACCACAATCTTTTTACCATAAAGAAATCTTCAACATAAAGAACAATTAAAAGAATTAGACTTTTGTTGCATGAGAGCTAGAAATAAACTAAAACAATTTTAAATTAATATACCCACAGAAAAAATGTCAATTTTATTTTTGAAAATGGGTCGAATTTTGAAGGCCCTTTCATTGCAAAAGATAAATGAACACAAATTAATTTAGTGGACTGACTTCTCTTTAAGTTACCTAGAATAGAGCAATATTTATCTTCAATAAAAATAAAATTTCAAAGAGTGTATGCAAATCTATACATTTGAATAAATTCCTTTTTTTAAGAAATGTTACAATATATAATGTTTATGTATGGTGGGGAATAATAATGGTGGATATCACCTACTATGTTAGGCTCTGATCTTGAGTGCTCTCTAGAGACAACTCACTTAGTGCTCTTAACTACCTAAGTGACAATTATTACTATAATTTATAGATGATGAAACTGAAGTAAGGGAAAGTTAAATCACTTTCCCAAAGATATTAAAAGAAGTAGACCCGGTATCCACATCTGGGTAACAAGATTCTGGATTCCATATGTTCAACCCACAATAAAAACTATCTCTTACTAGGGTAATTTGAACCAAATTCAATTTGGACAACTATCAAATGAATTGCCAACTACATAATTAAAAACTTGCTATGTAAAAATGGTGGCATAATACTAACATCATCCCTTATCTTTCTAAAAATCACCTCATAGCCAAAGGGAAAAAAATAACATACAGAAATGTAACTACTAGTTTGATAACCATAAAGCACAGACTAGGTAAAAAGGCACAAATAAAGTCATGATGCAAAACCCCTATGTTTGTAGTGGCAGTAAATGGGAAGCACAGGCTGAGAATGGGAGCACATATGCAAATCATACCAGAAAGCATTATTATGGCCCTATGGCATCAGGGCAGAAGGAAATCTTTTATTGTATGCAAAACTATAGTTCCAGGGCAGCCCGGGTGGCTCGGTGGTTCAGCGTAGCCTTCAGCCTAGGGTGTGATCCCAGAGAACCGGGATGGAGTCCTGAGTCGGGGTCCCTGGATGGAGGCTGCTTCTCCCTCTGCCTGTGTCTCTGCCTCTCTCTCCCTCTCTCTTCATCTTTCATGAATAAATAAATAAAATCTTAAAAAACAAAACAAAACTATAGTTCCACATCCTCACTGGCTTAAGATAAACAAATATAAACACAACCCTAGGTCATTAACAAAAATTTCTGTTTGGCTCAAAAATTCTCCTGGTTCTCCACAATTTACAAAAAAAAAAAAAAAAAAAAAAAAAAAAAAGAAAGAAAGAAAGAAAGAAAAAGAAAAGAAAAGGAAAAGAACAGAAAAACTGCTTCTTTAAAGGACAGATCCTGTATAGATGCTATAGCAAGTATACAAAGACACTTCAAGGTGAAAAAGAACAGTGGCAGATGAAGAAAACTCACTACAAAAAAAGTTCCCAAATACATTAGCTTCCTAGGTCTGTTCTAAAATTTACCAGAAAATATTTGGCTTAATATAATGTTGATTTATTCTCTAACAGATTTGGAGTCTAGAACCCCAAAATCGTGTCAGCAGTACCATGATCTCTTAAAGGTTCTAGAGAAGAATCTTTCCTTCCCTCTAATTTCTAGTGGCAGCCAGTGTACGTGTGCAAAATTTGCCACCCCAAAGTGTGTCTCTTTGACATATACGTTATTTTAGGTTGAATATTTTTTGAGAAACAAGAAGCTCAGGAAGAACCTTTGACCTTCCCCCCAATGCCTAAAAGGATTTAGATAGAAGACTCTCCAGAAAGGGAGCTAAGACCATAGATGGATATAATATAGTATGAACTAGGTATGCCAGATAGGAGGAAGGCTAGCAAAATCTCTTTGTTAAAATTCTCCTGTCTCCTTGTTTCTGTATGGCCCAAAAAACGTTTGCTTACCAAACATTTACTCTTTTTCATCTTCCTATAAATTGTTTTCCCTCCCTTTCAAGCCCCAGACTCCTAATCGGTTCTCCTTAAGCCAGAATGACATTTATACCACATTTGGCCAACTGTCTTTGGAATTTCTCACATTTATTTGGATTCCCCATCTGTGTGTAATTAAATTTGATTTTCTTCTGTAATCTGTCTCATATCAATTTAATTCTTAGACCAGCCAGAACAGCTTTGAAGGGTAGAGGAAAATTTTTCCTCCCAATACCATCAATCTGTTGCATACCTTGGCTTGTAGTTGCATCACCACCACTTCTGCCTCTACTGTCAGGTGTATTTTCCTAGTGTGTCTGTGACTTTACATGGCTTTCCAGTAAGGACATGAGTCATTGGATTTAGGGTCATCCCCAATTCCTTATGACCTCATCTTAACTAAGTACATATGCAAATATCCGATTTTCAGAAAAACTCCTCACATTCAGAATACAAGGAAGGAATACATGGAAATTTTGTCCAAAAATTCTTTATGTATTTACAAAACTGAATAAAGATATTACTTTCATCAACTGAGCAGAATTACAGGAAAAGATAAAATGAGAAAACAGATAAAATGTAAAGTGAGGGAACACACATATGTTTTATCTCTTGTAATTTTTTTAAAGTTTTTTATTTATTTAACAGAGAGAGAAAGAGAGAGAGACAGCACAAGCAGAGGGAGTGGCAGGCAGAAGGAGAGGAAGAAGCAAGCTCCCTGCTGACCAAAGAGCCCAATGTGGGCTTGATCCCAGGACCCTGAGATCATGATCTGAGCTGAAGGCAAATGCTTAACCAATGAGCCACCAGGCACCCCTTATGTCTTATAATTTAAATATTTATGATTACCAATGTTATTTTTTGTCTGAGTCTCATGTGTTACTGTTATGTTGCATTTCTTAAACAGTTACCTTTGATATGGTGGTTATAGGACAATAATACTAAAAAGTATGGAAAACACAATATTCCTATTTGACACTCAAGTAATAAAGTTTCTTCATTTTTATTTGTTTTCCAACCATTTTCCAAGCCATTTTCACTTCTGCAAAATATTGAAGTGTATTACAAATGACTAACAATTTACCTACCATGCAAGAGACAATGAGTGGATATGGAATTATATATTTATTGAAATCTTTCCATTTATTACTTGACTTGCCTAGGTAAACATGATTCCCCCCTATTTAGAAAACAACTATGATCTAACGTATATTAATAATTATTTGTTAGCATCTCTATACTTTCCACATTAGAGCCTCTTGAGAGCAAGGACTATATTAGTTGTTTCCCCATTACCTTGCACAGTAAATTATACATAACAGATCCTTATCAATATTTCTTGAGCTTAATTATTTTTACCAATAGGCAAAGATGTTTGCTTGAAGAAGGAACATTTGATGCTTCACTCAAAACAAAGTTTAAAAATAATTTGACATAAAAAAACCAAAGTAGAGTATTTAATTTTTGCATAGGCTAACTGCCCAATTCTAATTAGGCCATGGGCACATGGGCTTCCACTTATTTTCATGCCTCCTTCAAAGCCCTGGAGATAACAGAACAGTGATCATGGCAGCCAAGCAAACCATATGGGAACTAACAGACCACAACTTAATTAGCACTGAAAATTTATGCCAGTAGTGTCAGCTTCTATTTTTATTTTACTTCATCTTCAGAACCCCAAAATTTTAATAAAATTTACATTTTGTCTTTGCAATTATCTTTCTTGAAATATGATAGATAAAATTACAATTTATCAAAGAAATTTATTTATGATAAAAGCTCACTACACTAGGTAACTAAGAAAAAATTTAAATCCTGCCTTTCAAAAATCACTTTATCATTAATATGCTTTAAATAATGATTATTGAAAGTAAATATTATATTTAACTGAACTAACCAGTTTTACTTAAGCAAGGCATTTGTAGCATACTCCAGTAACAACTATTCAAAACTAAGAAGTTAAATAAAACCTTGACTTTTTAATCTTTGCATCACAGTATATCTTTACAAAGTTTTAGGGAGATTTAATATCTGCTTAATAATTTGATAGTATACTTGATAAAAGAGTAATTCAGAAGCTGAGTTGGGAACAAAACGCTAGTCATCTGATTCTCAGTTTAGCACCCTTTCTAGAGTAGGAGGCAAGTGACCTAAAAAAGCTACATTAAATTTACTTAGCTATCATTTATATTTAAATTTCATTGGTTTAGGAGTTGAGATGAACCTAAATGACTCCTAAAAGTCATTTAAACATTATCATATTTTGTACACTCTAAATAACAATTTAATTAAAAAAGAATAGACCTACTTATGAATACTTTAATTTTTCTTACATATTCTAACCTAACCTGATCTAACCTATTGAGCTTTTTTTTTTTTTTTAATATGGCAATCTGTGAAGATCAGGTAAATTTAATCAGTAATTAACAGTTTGGAATTTGTATTCTTCTAATTACATTAACAAGAATAACAAAAAGCTTGTGTCTGCTGTTGTTTTTTCCCTTCAAATTCTTTGTTGTACCATCTGGCCAAGTAAGCTTGCAAACATTGCTGTCTGGACAGAGATATGACCAAGTACCCAGAGGTGAAATCCCAAAACATTAATAGTCTTCAATAATTCAGTGCCCAAACCACCAGTCTGTCACTGTTATACCTACTAGTTTTAATGAATCAACTATCATATTAGTCATATTTACTGTTTTAAACCTACCTTAAATGTTTTATATAACTTTTATATAAAAGTAATGTTTAAAAAGGTGTGATAAAAAGATCAATAGAAAAAAATCCCATTAAACTAGCTAATATGATAAAAAGAAACTGGATGTTCGCAGTATTGAAGTAATGTTTTCAGATTTATATAAAAATTTTTATTATCAAATTACTTTAAACAAATTGATAAAGCTTGTGTTTATTTTTCTTTTTTTTCTTAAAAATTACAGTAATGATTACAAATACCTAATAAGTAAATCATTAGTATTATAATTCATTATAATGGGATTTATTGACTTTGGTGCTTGAAATGAAATAATAAGTGTAATACAAGTGAAAATATTAGAATAGTCACAGAAAAAAAATTCTAAATTTAGTGTTTGGGAACTAATTTTGGACTTCTCCATTTTGAACATAAAAAAAAGAATTTTACCTAAAAGCAGACTGTGATGTTTATTGATTGATGATTGGTACTACTGGAGTTCACCACACTTTATCCTTAATAGTCACTTAACTTTACTTCTGACATTGGTCCTTCAAGGCACAAATCCCTGGGGTGAATGACACCTGTAATGGCTTCCTTAGCTCAAGGAAGAAATCTTTGGGAATGAGCCCCCAAATGGCAATTTGGACAGCTGCTTCCATTCTACAATATTTTCTCATGGAAAATGAAAAAAGTTAAAAGAAGCCAGAGAGACAAACACAGTTCCCAACAGATCCCTACGTACTTAAACAGAAGTCTTAATGACCAAATAGCAAACATAAAGTACACAATTGTTTCTACAAGCAGGCCCTAGTGGGTAATGTACCTTCAGATGTAAACTGAAAGTACGATATAAGAATGAGGGCTCTGAATTATATTTTCTACTTTTCTCTCATTTCTTTGACTTAACTGTTTTGGCATCACTGGCTTTTTGATTATATAGAGAATGTCATGGGAGGAAGGTTTAATAGAAGTGATTTGGAATGATGAAATTAATAGATTTCCCCCACATACATAAAAGACAAGTAATGAAAGAGGTACCACCAATATAGCAAGTTTATAATGGCTTCTAAAGTTTATAATAAACTATTTGAAATCTGGAAAATAAGAAAATAACAGTCATATTCAGTCAAGCAATATGAAAGTTCAAAAGAATAGATGTTCTTCTCAGCAGGGCACTACCTTAAAACTTAAAATCTTTTCATTAAGAAATGTACTTATGTTTTGGCCTCTTGATATCAGATAAAATTGGAGTGGACTGTTCAACACAAATAGTAAGTTAAATTAGCAAACTAGCTTTGATGGTTCTTCTGAAAAAGATTGTTTAGATTTACCTTTCTGTCAATCTAGATAATACATTTGTGATTCAGAAAGAAATCCACTCTTTGGGAGAGAGACTATTTCAGTCTATTTCTTACTGTGCATTTTTTCTGTGGAAAATTTTCATCACCTGTATGCTGGTAATACTCAGCTCTGGATCTCCCCAACCCCTGCCTCTTGAGACCTCATCCCAGGGGCAGTGATAGTATATAAAATTAATAACTGCTTCTAACTTAATTATTCAATAAGTGTAATAAAAATAATAAATTATATATATGAATATAACAAATATAACAAAATATTGTTAATTGAATTATTCAATAAACAAAAATGAAAAATTATGGGAAAATTGTCCCACAATTGTTACCTAAAAAGTCAAAATATTTGAAATATGGATGACAATATCTTTCTCTTCAGAGGACACTTTGTTTCTTTCAGGGACCTAGGGGACCAGACATTATGAAGACTAGTTTAGTTTAGTCTTAGTGATGAGTCTGTCTTGCTCATTTTTATTCTTAGGGAGTGATTCTTTGGTTCCTGGCTCAAAGCTCAGCTGTACCAGGGCTCCTCTTTCCTGGAAGCATATCTACATTCAATTAGTTTTCAATCATTATATAATTTTTTCCTTTTGGCTGTATATCATCTTTCTTTCCTTTGTCTTCCATGTCAATCATTTTTCCTTTCCTCTGTTATTCCTTTATAATTTTGGATAAATTCTCTACCTTGTTGTTTTATTTTCATTCTACACACCAATTTCTGTCACATCAATTGTACTTTTAACTTCTTTCAGTGTGGATTTTACTTCTCATATTGGGGTTTTGTTTCTTTTTTCTTGACTCTATGTCCTTCACTTGCTCTCATTTTTTTTTTTGTCATTTTATATATGCTTTATTCATTATCATCTCCATTTAAGAGGGCAACTTTTATTGTACTCTACTGAGATTATCAAATCCCTTTTTTTTCCTTATTTGGGCATTTATAATAAAAGTATATGGGGTTTTTTTGCGCTTTTCAGACAACCTCCTCCTTCTTTTTACTGTTCAGCAATAATTTGCAAAGCATGCTGTATTATTTTCCTCTTTTTATTCAAATCCCAAAAACGATGTTGGCTCACTGTTATTTGTTAATAGTAGAATGAGTAGTTTGTCCTTGATCTATTTCAATTAGTTGTGTTGTGATCCTCATCAAAAATCTATGGCTCAAAATTTGCATAATGCTTGTTTCTACTAGATATTACCTAGGTATTTCTATCATTCTGATGCATACACTTTCCTCTTTTCTAAGATCTAATAACTTTACCCCTCCTTGCTAATATATTTAGTAAAATATACTATTGGTGGGTCTGCTACCTTCTCCAGCTTTACCAGTAAGTCTTTTATTTCTTTTTAAGCTGTTTTCTGAGTGTGGCAGTCCCTGCTCAGATACAGAAAGATGATAATTGAAGAAATGAGAAAAAAAAATCAAGAATTCTATTTGCCTCATGCAGTAGTCTCAATAGTTAAAAAGGAATAAGTGACAAATTCTCTGTTTTATTTGTGCTCTACATTTGTAAAACGAGGTACAGATTTTTAAAAGGAGAAAAAGAAACCAAGAGACATCACTTTCTGAGTCTGGGGAGATTTTATTTAATTACTTCCATTTATTCATAATAATAATAATAATCAGCTTTTACTAGAATTTGACATTAAGTTTTCTGTTTAATTTTTGCCATCAAAGTTATCAGTTCTTTTGCTCTGTATCTTCAGGAATAATCCAGGGAGAAGTTAAGCAAAACTTCATGGAATCTGCTAGTTAGATTCTGCTTCAATTTGTATAAATCAGGCAACATTATTTTTAAGTAGTTTTTATTGTAAGATGCCAGCAAATTCTATATAGTCAAGATCAAGTTAATCACTTAAGTTGCAATAAATTCCTACCATAAGTTTCTGCTTTAATAATTATACAAATATATATTTATATACACACACACACACACAAGCTTAAGAAATTTGTACTAAAAAAGCCAAACAGGTTATGAAGAAAGATCAAAGGAGTGGGGGCAGCTAGAATCACAAATAAAACCCAATCATGACCTATTTCAGAATTTTTCTTAAAATAAGCTAAAAATACTGAAATATATCTCTGAGTTCTCCATCACAGTTTTACATAATGAAAACAGACTTTGAACAAAGAAGACAGATGTAGTGAATATTCTGGTGTACTATCCATAACTCCTATCGGGATCTACCAACTCATTCCATCACCTGCTGGCATGCTGATAGTTCAAAGCTGAATATCTCCCGAGAATTACCTTTCTACTGAAGGGAGCTGCCTCACAAAAGGGTAGGCCCTTTCCTAAAAACAGCACATATTCTATGACCCCTATTACCTCAATTTACTATGCCTCTGGATCATTCCAGATCCAGAATTCTCCTTAAAATCTGCTGCAAACGCACTGCAGTCCAACTCCTAGCTCTGCCCAATCCCTCTTTCCTCAGGTGTTATTGCTGAGAGCACTCTTCAATAAATTTTCTACATGGAAATCTTGTATCAGCATCTGTTGCTCTTAAAAATATTACTGAAGAAAATACTAAATGGTTTAGACTTCAAAAATGTTTCCTATGTTACTCTGTAGCATGAGAAGAAAATGTATTCCTTTCCAAAAAAAGCAAAACTTTTTCCTAATCTAAGCGAAACTAAAGACTCTTTTAGGTTGTTTCTTTTTCTACTTCATTATTATGTCTTAATTTCAAAGCTAAGAGTTAATGAAATACTATTACCAAATATGGGCATGCCATAGTTGTCTAAAGAGCAGACAAAAGAAAATTCATACTTTCTGCCAATACCTATCAAACCAGAGTAACCATCATTGATTAGACTATAAAATACAGTTAGACTTTTATAAAATATATAGTTAGACTATAAAATAAAGCAGCTGTGGCCCTCCTTTTGCTTCAGTACTTGTTCTACATTAGAGGGATCCTGCCTTTCTCATCTAGAATACAAGTATATAATGAGAAGAGACAAACCCTAACCCTATATATTTTAAACCCTCAATGCACAAAATAGTTACTGGGATACAAAAGATATGCAATAAAAAGTTTGTTGAATACATATATAAAAAATTTGAGAAAAATACTTTTGGGGATACAACATCATGAAGCTCTAAGAGTAGTGTAGAATTAATGTACAATACTAGAAAGAATTGTAGCACAGAAATTTAAACTTCAAAATGTAGAGTTGGGGCACCTAGGTGCCTCAGTTTGAGGGTCTGACTCTTGATTTTGGCTCAGGTCATAATCTCTGTGTTGTAGGATTTAGTGGGCATTGGGCTTTGCACGTAGAGTGCAGAGTCTGCTTCAGATTCCCTCTCTGTCTCTCTCTCTGCTCCTTCCCCCATGAACACTCTAAATAAATAAAATCATTTTTTTTATATAGGACTTAATCTTGAGAAGATTCACAGAAATCAAAAGCATTCACAGAAGTATTAATATAAAAGGTAGTACATTGTAAAAGTAGGCCAATATATTAATAATTGAGTAACAAATAAAATTCATGTTAGCTGAAAATTCAATAAAAGCAGGATAAGAGATGGGCGACTATATAGCCCAGTCAGTTAAAGCATCTGCCCATGGCTCAGGTCATGATCTTGGGGTCCTGGAATCCAGTGCCAGGTTGGGCTTCCTACTCAGCAGGGTGTCTGTTTCTCTTTCTATCTCTCTCTCTCTCTGTCCCATTCCACCACTTATTCTCTCTCTCTCTCTCTCTTTCTCAGTAAATAAATATTTTTTAAGTAGGATAAGAGAAAATCCAAAAAAAGACTGATAAACATATTTTAGTTCAGTGAACTAAATGAGAAAATGTGCTGAAAGATCAGATTCTACTCAAGAGAAAAAGAAATAATACTAGAATGACCTAAATCACACTAAATATGATTTTAAAAAGAAGAACATACAGACCAACTTGCCCAGTTTTCTCCAATTGAGAATTGAAATGAATCAAAATATTTGACAGATTCTTTTTTTTACTATTTTAGTGGGAAACCTAGAAAATTGAAAATTTAATGACACTATCACCTAAAAGCACTTCATGATTGAAAGTACATTGCTCCTGGTTCATAAGTAAAAACTGGTTCATAAGTAAAAAGGAGGTTCTATAGAGCAGTTAGCTAAATTTTATATGGAAATGACAGTAAGAAAGGCCCTATGCAGTATACCCTCTGTCCTTACTTATTTGTATAGCAAACTACAGCAATGTTTTAAAGTGAGAAAAATCATCAAACTATCTTGCATAACAATAAAGTGAAGAAATGTATTTCCTTAACGATGTTTAAATATATTTAATTTTTATACTTAATTTTTAAGTCTTCTTAACAACATAGAGATAAAACAATGTAGGATATGAAACAGTAATCACTAATTATCAGATACGCCAAAGCAACTGAAAGTTGTCCATAAACCTCTTTATCACATAATTTACCTGTCAGAAAAAAACTATTCAAATCAGCAATATGTTTTTTAACTAGGCAAATATTAACTACAAATATGCTGTGGCCATTAAAGAGCTCTTATCATAGTTTTATTTTTAATTTTTAAGTGACTGACAATGACTTTACACCTAGAATTCAGTAATCCACTAAAAACTTGTGTGACCATTGATGATAAAATCCTTTGCTTTAGGACAGCCTATTTTTTTTAACAATGTGTTTCAAATCGGTAGTCAAGTTTTAAACTAATTGAGATATCTTTTCATGGAAACAGCAAAGCAAATCCAAAGTGTCATTAGACCTGAAACTATTAATAGAGTAAGAGAAAATGCCCCTCACAAGAATTTCCATATAACATCAAAAATTTAACACAAAGTAATTGGGACTGACTAAGGATCATGTTCCCAGGATTTCATAGTCAGATTATAGCCCTTTTCCAAATGTGGGATGCCATTTAAGTTAATCAAAGCTCTTTGGTCCAGAGCTTTACAAACTCTCTGTGATGAAAGACTGATCTTTTTATTTTCCTATCTATTCCAGATCAAATATATATATATATATATGTAAATATATGTATGTAAATATATACACATACATATAAGCATTTTGGTTATTTTTTAATTTTTTTAAAGATTAATTTATTTATTTCTCCATGAGAGACACAGAGAGAGAGAGAGAGAGGCAGAGACACAGGCATAGGGAGAAGCAGGCTCCACCCAGGAAGCCCGACGCAGGATTCCATCCTGGAACTTCAGGACACATCCTGGGCTGAAGGCAGCGCTAATCCACTGAGCCACCCGGGCTGCCGAGCAGCTTGGTTTTAAATCATTTGGAAATGCAATGATTAAAACATGCTCACATGAAACCAAAATTAATTACTACAGCATTGTTACATACTCTAAGAATATTATAATGCTAAACCTAGAAAGGGATAGTAACACGACAGTTACTTTTTGAGCCATGTTTATAATAAGAAGATAAGCAAAGGAATAGGTCCACATTGAAGTAAATAATATAAGGTAGGTTTGACACATAAGCAACTCCTACCCAAACCCCTAATAGACATTGCTATATATAATTATAATTATGTAAATTGTCCACAAATAGATATGTATATTCAACACAATTCCATCCAAAAACATAGACTTGATTTATTTTTTTAGACATTGACAGGCCAATTCTAAAAATATATATGGAAATACAAAGGATCTATAAAAGATAAACCAATTCATTTTTAAAAAAAGACAAAGAGGTCTACACTACTAGCTTGCAAAAATTACTAGACATCTACATTGCCCAGGATTTACTAAAGGCTAGACAAAGAGTTCAGTGGTATCAAATAAGTCCAGAAATGAACTTACATATGCATGTCTATTTGATTTTCAGAAGAGATAACAAAGCAATTCAGGGGTAGAAATGACAACCTTTTCAACAAAGATGCTGCAACAACTGGTTTTCCAGTACAAAAATATATATATATATATTGGCCCTTAAATTCCACCATGTACAAAAATTAACTAAAAGTCAATTATACAACTAAATATAAAATCTAAAATTATACACATTCACCAAGGAAAACAAATATCATTGCCACCCTGGTATAGGCAAATATTTCTAAGATGGATAATAAGAAGTACAAACTAAAAACACGAAAGGTGATAAATTGAGTATAAAATTTGAAACTTTGTAATGCACTTTCTGTCAAAGAATATATAGAAATTATGAACTTTTAGTCTCAAAAAATCCATTAAAAATAGGCAAACTATTTTTTTTTTTTTAAATAGGCAAACTATTTGATAAGACCTTTCACACAAGAAGAGACACAAATGACATCACGTGAAGTTTTGCTCAACATCATTGGTCATTAGAAAAAATGTGAATTAAACCCCAAATGAAATTCCACTATATACTCATTAGAATGGCTAAAATTAGAAAGACTCAGAATTCCTTAAATTTTTACCTCAGCTGGGCAGCAACATAATAAAATAAAATCCCTAGCCTAACTCAATATATTCAAAACCTGATACAGGATTTTTTGTGGCTTAAAATAATTGCACTGGTTGTTTTCTACATCCTAGTGGAAAATTCAGACAAAGATGTAAAAGTATAGAGAAAATGTGAAGGAAAAAGTAAATCAACAAATATGTGTAAGCTACAAAAAGTAAGGTTTCACTTGAATCTTTTTTTTCCTTATTGCAAAAGAAGTTTCAAGTAAAATCCTTACTGTGCTCCTTCATTCAATATAGCTCCTTGAACATGACTCACTTTACTCCATTACTTAGAAGTCAGAAGATTCTTTTCCTAGCAAACAGATAGCATCTTTTCCACCCCTTCATACAAATAAATTTCTTTTCTTTTGTAAATGATAGCAGTACTAGATTTCTGGGTTTCAGATTTTCCTTGAGGTTTAATCTTTTTTTTTCACACTTTTAAGCTACTCAGAGAGTAGCCATGAGAATTAAATGAGGTGAATATAAATATATCAGGTAAACCAGGAACTGTCACTGCAGTGTTACCACTTATAATTACCATTAGTTGTTCCAAGGACATCATGCTGAGCTGTAGCTGACTCTGCAAGATAAGCTCTGATCATTTCCTGGATCTGCCTAAAATAAAAGAATATCTCAGATGTTATAAACACAACTTTTATACTTCACAGGAAATGCTAAGTTCTTATGTTAGTATAATAGAATCCGGCCCTAAATGGTTAATTTTTCTCTGAAATGTGCATCTAACACTCTTTCACTTAAAGAAGCCATCAAAAAAAATGTAAATGTCTCTTTGAAGTAAAAAATGAAAAAAAAAAATGCCCACAGTATCACCACTGAGGCAAGTGCTGTTTTGTATCTTTGCAATTTTCCTAGAAAATAAATGCTTCTGAGTAGCACTAAAATTTCATGACATATTTTTTGTATTGATTGAACACTTTTTAAAAACTATATGACCTTTGGGAATAATGTTACTCAAATACTTCTCTGCAAACTTCAGGAGTCCAATATGCATTTATAACAGCTAACAGCATGAAGCAAAGTTATTTCTAGGAAAACACCAGATAAACAGACTAGGAAAGCACAGTAAAAAAGTGACCAATCAGTGAAATGGGTCAAGAGTAAAGAAAACAATTTATTGATCACAATCAATATGTTCTATTTCTCCAGCTTACAGTGCAAATATCTAAATTTAACTTTTAATGTTGTGATCATTTTAGATTCACATAAGAATTTCAAAACTACCACAGATTTTAAACTATGAGATCTATCACTCAGCTCCTCCTTATGTTAACTTTTTACTCAATCACAAAATATTTATCAAAATTAAGAAATTAACTTTAGAATACTTCTAATATACTGAACTTCAACATTCATAGTTTTCCTCTATTGTCTTGTATGTTCTGTGATCCAAATCAGGATTCCACACATCATTTGGTTCTCGGGTTTCTTTCATGTACCATCAGTAATTTCCTCAGTCTTACTGGTCTTTTCTGACATTTTTGGGAGAGTACTGTTATTTTTTAGAATATCCTTCAATTTAGAGTATTTGATGTTTTCTTATGGTTAGCTTAGATTTTGTATGACTTTAAAGAATCACACAGAGGTGATATGTTCTTCTCACTGAGTGCTTCCTATAAGGGAAGTGTTCGGGAGGTTGATATGTATTATTGGTATGTTAATAGCTTGGTTAAAGTGGTATTTGCCAGAACTCTGCATTCCATACTATTTTCCCTAGTGAATTATTAAACACATTTTTAGAGGGAGGACACTTGGACACTAAGTTATCTTGCCTGTTTATTTTATACTTGCTAGTTCTAGCATGCATCAGTGGATTTTTCCAGTGACAATTTACATATTACTCTAATCATGTAATTCTATTTCTCTCTCTACTGATCCTCCTCTGACAACATCCCAGTGAGGGAAACGTGGGATTCTTCTTTTTTTTAATAAAATAATTTTTATTGGTGTTCAATTTACCAACATACAGAATAACACCCAGTGCTCATCCCGTCAAGTGTCCCCCTCAGTGCCTGTTACCCACTCACCCCCACCCCCCGCCCTCCTCCCCTTCCACCACCCCTAGTTCGTTTCCCAGAGTTAGGAGTCTTCATGTTCTGTCTCCCTTTCTGATATTTCCCACACATTTCTTCTCCCTTCCCTTATATTCCCTTTCACTATTATTTATATTCCCCAAATGAATGAGAACATACACTGTCCTTCTCCGATTGACTTACTTCACTCAGCATAATACTCTCCAGTTCCATCCACATTGAAGCAAATGGTGGGTATTTGTCGTTTCTAATGGCTGAGTAATATTCCACTGTATACATAAACCACATCTTTATCCACTCATCTTTCAATGGACACCGAGGCTCCTTCCACAGTTTGGCTATTGTGGACATTGCTGCTAGAAACATCGGGGTGCAGGTGTCCCGGCGTTTCATTGCATCTGAATCTTTGGGGTAAATCCCCAACAGTGCAATTGCTTAGTCGTAGGGCAGGTCTATTTTTAACTCTTTGAGGAACCTCCACACAGTTTTCCAGAGTGGCTGCACCAGTTCACATTCCCACCAACAGTGTAAGAGGGTTCCCTTTTCTCTGCATCCTCCCCAACATTTGTGGTTTCCTGCCTTGTTAATTTGCCCCATTCTCACTGGTGTGAGGTGGGATCTCATTGTGGTTTTGATTTGTATTTCCCTGATGGCAAGTGATGCAGAGCATTTTCTCATGTGCATACTGGACATCCACATGCAGAAGAATGAAACTAGACCACTCTCTTGCACCATACACAAAGATAAACTCAAAATGGATGAAAGATCTAAATGTGAGACAAGATTCCATCAAAATCCTAGAGGAGAACACAGGCAACACCCTTTTTGAACTTGGCCACAGTAACTTCTTGCAAGATACATCCACGAAGACAAAAGAAACAAAAGCAAAAATGAACTATTGGGACTTCATCAAGATAAGAAGCTTTTGCACAGCAAAGGATACAGTCAACAAAACTAAAAGACAACCTACAGAATGGGAGAAGATATTTGCAAATGACGTATCAGATAAAGGGCTAGTTTCCAAGATCTATAAAGAACTTCTTAAACTCAACACCAAAGAACAAACAAACAATCCAATCATGAAATGGGCAAAAGACATGAAGAGAAATCTCACAGAGGAAGACATAGACATGGAAACGTGGGATTCTTCATTCATCCTCACCAAAGTCAGTTCAAGCTCTTGAACTGGCCTCCACTGACACCACAAAGGGGTTTAGTTTCTGTATGGTAGAGGTAAAAGTTCTGGCTCTCTACTTGACCTTGTGTGACACTAATGCAGGAAGAGAAAAGGGGTGTCTGGTTACAGCATGGTCAGAAGAAGAGATCGGAGAGGGGACCACATTTATCTTCTGTGGTGTACAGCTTGTATTGAGTGGTTATTCTCTGTATGGCTAGGGTACCCTCATCTGCTCCTTTGCCTGAGTAGTACAAGCTTTTGTTAAGGACATTTTTTTTTTTTATTCATGAAAGACTGAGAGACAGAGAGAGAGAGAGCGCCAGAGACAAAGGCAGAGGGAGAAGCAGGCTCCATGTACCGGTAGCCTGATGTGGGATTCGATCCCGGGTCTCCAGGATCGCGCCCTGGGCCAAAGACAGGCGCTAAACCGCTGCGCCACCCAGGGATCCCAGGACATTTTTATCTTTTGTCTGTGCCTATTGGTGTTTTTATATTTCCAACTTTAGTCCCTACTTTAGGATATCAAAGGCAAAATGAAAACTCAAGAAATTGACCACCATGTTGTTTCTTGGGTCCTGTGGTCCCGGAGTGTCTGTGTTCTCTCCACCACTAACAGTTATCTTCTCTCTATTTTCTATGTATAATTTCCAGAATTTTTAGTTTCACTGCATAGAAAGAATTTTTAAAAATGCTTACTCTACCTTTCCAGAAGTGTAAATCCTCTTGCCTATTTTTAAAATTATTTTTTGCCTTTTGTTATTGAGGTATGGAAGTTACATGTCCAGTTACGAATTGCCAGAAATATGACCTGCAAATATTTTCTACCACTCTATGGCTTATGTTTTTTATCAACCTATTAGTGTCTTTTCAAAGCTAAGGTTTTAAAAATTGATAAAGTCCAATCATCTATGTGTTCTTTCATAGATTATGCTTTTGTATCTAAAAACTTTTAGTTTAATCAATGATGATGTGGATTTTCTTTTTTCTTCTTGAATTTTTAAAATTTTTGCATTTTATATAAAATCTGTTACTGATTTTGTATTAATTTTTGTATAAGGTTTAAGTCATATGAGTATTTTGTTTGTTCTGCATACAGATGTCAAATTGTTCCATTACCATTTTTTGAGATTAGACTTCTTCCATTGAACTCCGCCTGCAACTGCTTTTTCATTTAATTGCCTCCAATTTTGTGAAAATTACTTTATATGAGTCTATTTTTACACTATTTTATTCAGTTAATCCATGAATAATCATTCGCTTATACCAAATTGTTTTTATTATTGTAGCTTGATACTGTCTTGAAATCAGGTAGTGGGTACTCAAACTTTGTTCTTTCTTTAAATTACTTTTTATATTCTAAGACCTTTGTACTTATATGAATTTTGGAGTCATTGTGCTGATATCAATAAAAACATTGCTAAAATTTTGACAGGGATTACACTGAATATATTTGCAGAGATTTACATCTTAAAAATCAAGGTTGTATCTTCTAATCCATGAACACTGAATACATTACCATTTATATATCCCTTGATTTTTTATAATCAATAATTTTTACTATTTATAATTTTAGCATACAGATTCTATATGTATTTTTGTGAAATGTACCTAATTTTTGAATATATCATAAAAATATTTTCTAAATCTAGGAAGTTTCAAGTTTCCTTCATAAATTTCAATCTTCTGCAAAGATAGCTTATGTCTATAGTGGGGATGGTTACAAGAGCAAAGACTGGTAATTATGATTTTAGATCTTCCCTTTACATTGTGCTTCAGAGAAGGGTTTCTTTGCTTGTGGTTCTCTTGTCTTTTTAGCAGTATTCAACATTTGCTAGGCTTCTCTAAGAGAGTAGTAAAGGATGAGATGTATAAATATATGCTCTTCTGATTAAGCACTATTTTTTGATATGCAGTATGTCTCTGGTATATGTCTTACAGTCATTTTGTCTCTCAACCAGTTGTAGTTTGGGGTCCACTGGGTAATCCCTCCTCTCCCACAGGAGTTGAATTTTTCTTATTTCTTTACCCCTGCAGCAGTGAATGTTCACTCACATCCCAATGGCAGCCATTCCTGTTGTTCTTCCACCATAGATTAAGACTTATTCTGAAGGAGAAAATGAGAAAGCTCCAGCAGAGATTCTTACCTCTACTACACAGCTACTATTCTTCTTCAGGCCTGGATCACAGTGAATATTTCTTAGAGCTCTTTCCAATTTTTCTGTGAGCACACAGTGAGATTTCTAGAGTAAGAGTCTCCAAGAATTCCACCAATTTCTGAAATCCACAGGGGTTTCACAATACTCCACCAGCCCATATTAGGCCTTTACCATTTCATCAACTCTTCTAGCTGAGCTCTTCTTACCAATGTGCAGTTGAATTTACCCAAGGTGAAGTTCTCTCATCTACTCTACAGGCTCCATTTCTCCTTAAATTTTGGGCCACTTGTTTATTCTGCAAATTCAGTTGCCCAATTGGTTAAGAATTTGAAGTTATTCTCATCTTTTGTGATGGTTAATTTTACATATCAATTTGACTGGGCCACAGGGTGCCCAGACATTGGTCAATTTTTATTCTAAGTGTGTCCATAAGGGTGTTTTTAGATGAGTTTCACATGTGAATCAGTAGAATAAGTAAAGCTGATGGCTCTCTTTAATGTGAGGGGGCTTACTTTTTCAGTTTAAGGCTTGAATAGAACAAAAAGCCTAACCTTCCTCAGAATACCAGAATATCTACCTCACTGCCTAGAGCTTGTAACACCAGTTTTTTTCCCCCTACCTTTGGACTCCAATTGAAACCAAGGCTCTTCCTGAGTCTCAAGGCTATCGTCCTTCAGGATAGAACTACACATCAGCTCTGGTGGGGCACCAGCTTTCCAACTGCTTATTTTGGGACTTGTCAGCCTTTATAGTTGTGTGTATCAATTCCTCTTTCTCTCTCCCTCCTTTCCTCTTTCCTTCTCCCTATCCCTCTCACTTTCTTTATCCCTCCCCCCACACTTCCCCCTCCACCTCTCCATATATCATATATATTTACATATATCTACACATATATACTACATGTGTATGTTTTATTTCTCTGTAAAACACTTATTACCTTTCATAAGTGTCTTCCCTCTTTCAGGTAATTCCACTCATATAAACATTAGGAATCCATTTTCATTCCAAAGACAAGGCTCTAAGATACAAGATATTTCCTGAAGATGAGGGTAGATAAAATACCTACTGAATTAGAAGCCTAGCAAATCTATGTCAAATCTGAGGAAATTCAAGAGTATTTCCTGAAAAGAGCCAAGAACTTTGGAAATGTGTCAAATGTATATATGTGAGAGCTCCAATCACTTTTTTCTATAATTCCAGTCTTATTCAAGCTGGTCAAACTCACTAGGCTTACACACTCATACATTCATTCTTTCTTTCTCTCTCTCTTTCACACACACACACACACACACACACACACACACACACACCTATACACAGCCTTTACCTTAATAAAATACTAGGGTAGCTGAAAGTAATCCCATGACAGTTACTCATTTTGCCTCGACAGACCCAATTCTCAAAAACTGCAACCTGGACTTGAGATTGGAGTATGGTCCTTCCTCCATTATTTCCAAAGCCTTCCTCTATTTCCTACCTTGAATGAAGAGTAAAGCCTCTTCCTCGTATATAGTGGAATTGGTTCCTTAACAAAGTGTCACTATTCTTACAGCATTATCTATTACCTAAAAGTTGGAGCACATGATAAAGATTTTGGTGTCATTTCTTATGTATACAGAATAGGACCCTTAATTTTACTAAATGTCTGTAAGGCTGGAGCTAAGTGGCACAGTAATGATACACTACTGTCTTTAAAATTGCTTTATGATGAATCAGACTTCTGATCAATTTTACTGTATTTTCTTAATTGAAAAACTCATACATTAGGGTCATATTTATCTGGTTTTTTCTTAGTCCAGGCTATTTCCACCCTATAAAATATTCTAATAAAATAATTCACATTGTGCTATGAATTTACTAATAATACCCTATTATCATCTATTCTGAAAAATTTATGCCTATAAAAGCAAGGTCAACTTACATTATATTTTAGGGAAGTAGATGAGAATGAGGCATATTTATTGGGAAGAATACCTTGTGTGCAGGATAGATTTCTTGGTCCCTTTAAAATATGTGAAACAAAGTGCTTAACGAAGTGAGATTTTTAATACCAGCCTTGTCTTGGTCAAATTTAACCCTACTTTAGGCATATTCCATACTTTGATAACTTCAGTTGATCTGGGTTCTTAGCTCATGCTGTAGTACTTAGGAAAATGAATGAAGGGGTGTAGGAGATAAAGGTTTCCCGGTTATGGAATGTGTAAGCCACTAAAAGGCACAGCATAGAGATGATAGTCAATGGCATTGTACTAGTCCTCTATAGTGACAGATGGTAGCTACATTTGTGGCAGGCATAGCATTACATACAGAGAAGCTAAATCATGACGTTTTACAACTGAAACTAATGTACCCTCATGTGTCAACTACACTAAAAAAAACTTTTTAATGGCAAGCAAATCAGTTTAGAATGAGAGGCCTATGCAGAATTTATTTACCAAAGCTACCAAGGACCAACTTAGATAAGCCTTATTTTATCCCCATCAGTTATTAATTTAGAAAATTTAATAAAATTCTGGAATAGAAGGGATATTAAAATTTGCTCAAAATCTTCCTGGTGCTGTATATATTAGATGTGTTACTCAATTTAGTCATCACAAGAATTTTGAAAGAAAAGGTAGTATTATTCTCATTTCTCCATGGTAAAACTAATTATGGAATAATTTTTCTGATATCACAGATGAAGGCATGATGCTCAGTTTAAAAACTAAGTATGTCTTTTCCCAAATCTGAGCTTTTCAACTGCACATATATCTTCTAAACAGGAACAAAAATAGTAAAAATGTGACAAATATAGATGGATAACACAACCTCAGCGGAAAATAAAATCTGCTGGGATGCGTACCTGAAAGTGCACTATGCTCTATAAATAAAAGTGTGAAAATAAGTCATGCTTATTTGAGGCACCAAACAATAGACAGTAAATGAATGAAAAATAGAATATAAAACACAAAAACACACTCTGGTTCATGAATTCATTGTCTTCATGATAACAGTTCTCCCAAATGCCAACTATTCTCAGTGTGTAAATGCAACATTTATGCCAAAACAGCAGGAGCCCATCAGTGCCCAAACAGCAGCAGCAGGGACATTTGCAGCAACTGTATCCTTCCAGGATGAGAATGGAACTGAGCTTGCAGGAAAGGAAACATGCTTCAGTGATGTAAGGAAGCAAGCTTAAGGACAGAATTTGAGAAAGAAATTCAGAGGAATAAGAATCCTATGTGAATTGGACCATCAGGAACTGGCACTTTTGATACAAAAGACACAGGATGGGCAATAAAACATGGTTTCTGTTCATTAACACTGATTAGGAAGAGAAATGAGGAATCATGAGGAAATTATCTATTAGTATTTCTTTTTCAAATTAGAATTTATAAGTCAGTAGGGAGTTTTAATATATCAAACAGATGGTAGAAAATCAGGTACAAATAACTGTTATATAGGGATATAATAATTGAAATAACATTAATTTCACTTTTTTGGTTTAAGAACCCATTTAAAACTTTAGGTTGTTTGTATAAATCCCATAAAAAAAAGATATTTCCATTTTACTTGCATAATGCATACCTTAATAAGATTTGAACCTAAAAACAAAATACAGTAGTTATTAAAATTGATGGTATTTTATGAATTAGTAAATTGGATAAAATAAGGTGGTATTTTAACTTTTCTTTATATGATATGAACCTTATCAATATTTGAGTAAATGTTATCTTTTATAACTTTTTAATATGCCTTCTAATTCTTCTTTACATGTTACTCACTTAACTGAATTAAAGACAAGAGCATTGAGATACTCCAAAATGTTGTAACCTACTATAGTATTCCTAGCTGCAAGTAAGATCTCAGCCCTAGACACTGAGAGATGAAATTGTGAGAAGCATATAAATATATAAAGCAAGAGGCTTTGGGGATACAGTGAAAGGGTGATATAAAATCCATACCTTCTGCTCTTCTTACTGTCCCTCTCTTTTGAATTCTTAATTTTACATCACTGCTCAATAATAAATTGTCTCACTCAATTAGCAAATATATATTGGAATGCCAATAAAAGGGAAATGTGGAAGACAACTAATGGGTATTTAAGAGTGGCTCAATTTTAGTTTCTTAGTAGCTCCAACTGTTCTAACTCCAACTGTCTTTGAGATAAGACCTTATCAATTGGCATTTAAGATTTATCAGTAATAAAGAAAATTTGAGTGGATAGTAGGGAATTCCCAGAGAATAAGTGAGAACAAATATCTGCCAGCCTTTTCAAGCTATTCTGCCAAATAAGGTATTTTCCTATAAAATATACTAAGACTGTGCCAAGCTTGAAGTGTAATATAATTTCTCCTCCTTGCCTTGGAAAAATTCCAGAATAAAATGCTTTATAAAATGGTATTCATGCTAAATAACTTCTGGAAAACCAGTTAATATCATAATTGATGTTAAAGATCATTATATATAATTCCAAAATATGTTTCTAATTTTTAATAAAAAATCATATTTAGGAGGAAATAAAATTTTACAAAGACCATTGATATTCCCTTCAATTTTGTACTCTTTTTAAGAATAGTTAAATATATATGTCAGTAGCCTAGCCTTCATAAGTAGAATGAGCTGAAATTATAATATACATGAAAATATCTATTATATCAGAATATATCATCTACTGGAATGGGTAATAACAAAAACACCAAATAATAGCAAAATCCAATGTCTGAAAATTGAGGCATTTAATCTATTAACAAATTTCACCAAAACATTTTTGTGATAGATACCATTTCCTGGTTTTAAAACAAAGAATCTATGAAATAAAATACTTCAGGATTTTATTTTCCAAGATCATTAAATTTTCTAAAAAAAAAGTCTGGAAGACTCAGTCTCAATCCCATCCACGCTAAAACTATGATTTAAACCTAGAAACTGCCAAAGTCAATTTCTATCTTAAATTCTGAACTGATTCACTCTTAAATTATGTTCATTATAAAACTTCAACCTACAGCTGACAGACTTTTATTATTAAATGTACAAAATAAAACATTAACCATCTGTTAAAATCCTTTCTCCTTTTTGATGAAAAAAAAAAAAAAACGTATTAGTTGGTGGAATTTCTCCATTTTCCAGGAATAAAGGACACAAGAAACTTCCATTGTTCAAGCTGACTGGACTGCCAGATAGAGGCTTCATCAGTCACTGAATTGCCCTTGAGCGGCACAGTTTTATGATATTTCTAAGGAGTCTGTTTGTACCTGAAATGTTCTCCCACTTAGGAAATGCACTCTGGAAGTAGACAGATTTTCTATTCTATTCTCAGGCAAAAAAAAAGAAAAAAGAAAAAAAGAAAAAAAAGAATGAAAGAAAAGAGAAAGGTATTTTTCTTTACTGTCTTTGTTTTCCACACACACATTCAATAAGCTGTTCTGTCAAGAGAAAGAGCAAAGGGCTCAATTCAATAAAAAATTGCAGTGATTATGCTATGCAATTTTGCTCCTGCTACTTTATCACAATTTGCCATTCAAGTGGACACTGCTGTGCTCCGGGTTTAGAGGAGGGGAGAAAGTCTATCAATGTGCTGCAAGGTCATTTATACCAGAAGACACAAGTCCAATTTCAGAATGTGTCTATGTCATATTGTCAACATTCCCTGCATCATAAACCAAAGCCATGACTTCATGAAACACAATGCAACCAAAATGGATCATTATAAAATAACGCTTGCTTCCCTAGATAATCTTGGGGTCTCATTTAGTTCCTGACTATTATGTAAGGAGCTGCATGGTTCTTTCAGGCATCAAAAATAGGATTTAACTAGTTATTGCTCCTAAATACTGTTCCACCTCAAGGTCACCCTAAGTCTTATGAAAAACTAGGGAGGATCTCAAGCTTGGAAGGATGCTTCAGTTAGTTTGTCGTGTACATAGAAAACAGTAAAAAAGAATCTCTATCCTCCAAGATGATCTACATTTCCTTCCTTCTTTTGTATTTAGAGAGATGGATATGCAGGGACAGAGGGTTAGGGAGAGAAAGAATCCTAAGCAGTCTCCATGCCCAGTGCAGAGCTCAATGTGGTGTTTGATCTCACAACCCTGAGATCATGACCTGAGTCAAAATCAAGAGCCAAATGCTTAACTGACTGAGCTACCCAGGTGCCCCAGGTATCCTTTCAACTAGACTGTTTTGCTGGAAACTATGCGACCTCAAAATTGATACAATATTAATGTAGTAAACATCTCTACAAACATTTTTTATGTATGTGCTACAAGCTGCAGCATATTTGAAACTGTTATGATTCAGTATAAAAGGTTATTAAGACATTACATTATTTTCTCCCCATACTAACTCATCAAAATTTGGTATATATTTTACATTTATAGCACATCTCAATTATATTTCAAGTGCTCAAAAGCCAAATATGGCAAATTGCAACTATATTGAGCAACAGTATTCTAGAATCTTACAGGTAAAGCTAGATGCATAAAAATATTATTTTTATATAAAATATTATTTTATATATATTAAATACATATTATATATATATATATTTCTTGGAATTTAAAAAAAAGTAGAAAGTGTATTCCCTGGAGGATCAGGAATAGTTCATAACTACATTTGCTGTGCTGTGATTAGTATCTATCTGGCCATGGTTTTAATAGCAAAGCCTGTAAGAAATTGAATTTATTAGGGCTAAAGTTACATAAACAAAAATTTGAAGTCAAAATGTGTATATGATGAAGAAAATGTATTTTAGTGTGCCTGGAGGTGACTTTAAGGGGACAGTCAGGTATTTGGGAGCTAATTTGAAGCCTTTTATTCCTTAATAAGTTAAATATAATGATGAAATGAGCAGCAATAATGGTATCTAGGAAGATGAGTACAGAGAAAAAAAGACTTTGAACATACAGAAAAAAAAAAAACTTTGAACATACAGAATTAGTAGGTCTTTGGAATCCAAACAAAAGTATACTACAAAATCAATTCTAATATTTTGACTCTGTGAAGCAGAAAAGAATATCAAACAGATTATAAATGGCAAGAAGGAAAGTAAATGAAATAGGCCAAAAATAAGAGAATTAGAATTTGAATATATTAAGGTTGAGAAGCCATAAAATAAATAAGTGGATGTAGGTCTTCAACAAAATTCTGGACAGGTAAAATTGAATTTCAGAACAGATATCATGGACAGATTACAAAACTGAGAGTTGAGAAAGAGGTAGATATTGGAATTTAAAAAGTTAATGTAATGTATTGAGAAATTTTATGAAGAATGCTATACCTAAAAGTTTGTAAGATTAGGAGAGAGACGACAAAACACAGAAAGAAAAATCAAAATGCTATTTATTTTGGGAGCTCCACTAGTTTGATGTTTCAGAGGTTATCCACAGAATTTTAGTTTGAAGACTTCCAAGTAACATGGTAGATAGTTGCTCCTCTATTGCTATGTACCACCATAATATGATAAAAATATTCAATTAAACAAAAGAGTAATAGGAAAATATACAAAAAAAAAGGAAAATATACAACGGTGTTTCATACTGTTATACTCTGAATCAGGTTTTATTATTTGGAAAAATGAAACACTGAAAAATTCCATTACTGCCTGAAACAGGCTGAGCTATATAAATGAACGATTCTGATAGAATTAAACTCTAGACATTCTCCTTTTGCATGTATTCCATTAGATTATTTACCGAGTGTGTGTGGGGCGGGAGGGCGGGGCAGATTAAGGCTGGGGAAGAAAAAAAAAAGTGTGATTGAGACAGTATGGATCCAAGAAATCTTAAAACCAGAATGTGACTGAGAGCTGTGTAAAGTAAGCTTATCCCCTCTGAATAGCTGAAAAGATATGACCTTCACAAAAGTAGGCTGAAATCAAAGGACACTGATGATCAATTAACCATACTTTCTGAGAAACACTGGGTCTGCAAGGCTCTTACTATAGATGATGATAAAGCCACTGAAAAAATGTTAACTATGAAAAAAGGAAATCCTGCAACACTTACAGAATATGGATGTAAGAGAGGTACTTAAAAGATACAGAATAACACATATTTGAAATGGAAATTTCAGGAATGAGGAAAAGAAATGTTGGAGATGCAAGAGAAATACTGAGAAAAAAATGGTAAATAAATATGCAAAACTAAATCAATTTTTACCATATGGAACAATGATAATAAAATACTGGACAAAAATATTTGCGTCAGGAGAGGGGTGGTCAGTGTTATTGCCCTGTATAATACTTGTATTCTTTGGGAAACCAGTAAAGGTACTAATCATAGACCCAGGTTAGTAATACATTTTAATAGCAAACATTAAAGGAACAAATATAAAGTATGTAAACTTCAAAGTTAGCTGAGGGGAAAAAAATGGAATGAATGGGAAAGTATATTCTATTAATAATAATAATAAAAGACTGGGTTAAAAAAATAACACTTCAAGGTATAAGTGAGTTTGGGAGCAAAACATCATCTTATACATCTGGTAGGGCTTTTAATTGCTTAGAACTTTTTTGTTTATATACCCAAGTAGTGAGATTGGAAGAGTCCTGATTTTTAGGTTTATATGCTATCTATTCTTGAGATACTTTTAAAAATTTGTATACTGTTAACATATATTTATTTACTAAAGTATAATCTGTGACTCTCATTAAGAGCAAAAACAGGTACAAAAATTCTAGTGAGCACATCAACAGTATCAATATTGCTTAGAACGGATGTGTCCTTTGTCCATCATAGCAATGTATAAGGATTTTATCATGGAATGAGAGATTTTTAACAATGTTTCTACTGAGTTAGTTATAATAGCAAATGTCTATAAACAACTTAAATGTTCAAATATAGGTATCTGGCTAAGTAAACTGAAAATTATTTTGATGATTCAATACTATGCATGCCTTAAAAATATTTTACTATAGAAAGTTATCAGTGGTATGGGAAAATGCTTAAAATATGTTAAATGAAAGTTTTCTTAAGAACATAAACTATATGATACTTTATTAAAGATACATCATAAGATAAAAAGTGACTTTTTGTGTTTTCCTTTAATAATTCCCTATTTTCCATATCTATAATAATCATGAGTTGCTCTTAAGAAATAATTACAAAATAGAATAGCCCATAATTTGACTATACATTATATGCCATTGAGCAAACAGTAGTAATGCTAATAAAATTTCTCATTTTTTTTGCATATAATCAGAAATCAATGGTTTAAATACTATTTTCAGAGAGAAAGAGAGTAAGAAGGGCCAGGGGCAAGGGGAAAGGCAGAGAATCTCAAGCAGACTTGCACTGAGTGTAGAGCTTGACTTGGGACTCCATCCCACAATCCTGAGATCACAAGCTGAGTCAAAACCAAGAGGTGAACGCTCAACTAAGCCCCCCAGTTGCCTCAATATGACACTTATCCTAATAACCCATAATGTGGATGTGTGATCCAGATAAATCAACCATCAAAGCCACTGTTTCAGGATCTAAGCTTCAGCTAATTAACAATATAAATAAATGTGCTGCAAATAAGTAGGTGTTTATATGACAACATGGTGTAGTGAAAGACCACTAGTGCTTTTTGTGTGGTTTGTATTATATATGTGAATTTTTAGAAGAAATTCTCAGAAGGCTTTTCTCATCCTCTGTGTCTCAGTGAACATCCTGAAAAATTATGCAGGATAAATATATTTACATAAGCTACTTTATAGCAGTTTGTTTTCAATATTATCCTTTAGTTCAAAAAAAAAAAAAAGAAAAAACTTGCCATTTCAGAAAGAGGAATATATTCAGTTTGAAAAATATTGTTGATTCTAATTTTAATTCCTAGATTTTTAGGATTTAAAATGTGTAGGATTTAAGAATAATTCAGTTTTTGGTAAAATGTGTAGGAACCAATTAAAAAATAATAAATGTTCAAAGCTTACCTATTAAAATTTTGCTTGTTATTTGGCTATGCATATTTTTAATGTGTCAGTTTTAGTACCTGTATAAATAAAAATATTCCAAGGTCTTTTTTTACCTTTAAGTTAGATATTTAAATAAGTGCACCTTCCAGAACATAAAACAATGCTATGCCCTTTTTAAATTCAATTTGTTTAGTGTGGATGTCATTGTTTCTCAGATTTCTTACTGTTATTGTTTTAATTATCCAGGTCTTCTTCATAGAAACTTGTATACATAGGAAATCAATTACCAAAAAAAGGGAAATATAAAACAAAAAAATCATACTATTATGCTTTTGAAGGGAGAATTTTTAAAGACTTACAAATCAACCAGCTGTTCAAATAAATAATGTATGCTGCAGCTGGCTCTTGCATAGGCCTGAGTGTCCAATAGTAGCAGATGTCCCAGTTTTATAAATGTGCTGGTAGAGGAAGGTCCTAAATTGAGATTGAAACAAATTATGATGCAAGCCTACAAGTGAACTGAACATTGGATTATAGAAATAACAGATTTTTTTCTAAAAATTTCTGGAGACATCAAAGCAAAATGATGAAATGATGCTGAAAGATATGAAAATATCCTATAGTTTCCAAAAGAGTGAACTGATCACTACACTGATTTGTTTTATATAAACTCTTTCATCTCTATCCTTTCTGGACAATATGTTTTTTCAATTTGGAAATGTGTTTAAAAGCTAGAGTAAAATCAATTCAGACAATTGACATTGATCTATTTACAGTGATTTTTTTTTTAGAGATGAGGAAGGATGTTTGAGCCTAGAACTGCTGGTAAATGCCAAAATGAAAAAATCTCCAACCAAAAATTTTATTTAAATATAAAAATATGATGCAACACCTGTTCTCTAAAATGTTCACCTAGTGAGGAAAAGAGATTTGACCAAATATTTTAACCCCAGCAAATAAAGGGAACATAAGAAACAACAGTAGTAGAGATGAGAAATGCCATAAGCAAGATAGAAGGTCAGAGAAACTCTCCATAAAGAATATGATGATCAAACTGGTCTCAAGAGACACTCACTGAGTAAATAACATGGTGGTAGGGGAAAGTAGTCTATTCAGAAGGAATATTATATGCAAGGTCACGTGCATAGTAAACAGGTTTGGAATGGCTGAAGTACAAGGTTGAAAGTGGAAGCAATAGTGCAGGGTGAAAGACAAGGAATATCACAGACACCATACACTATACTATGGAGTTTATATTATATCCTATAAACAATGGAAATCTACTTAAATTTTTTTGAGAGGTGGAGGAACGCATATTGGATTTCTCACATTAGGAAGGTAAAATTCCTTCGCTTCACTGTACTGAGAATGAAAGAGAGGGTGAATTTGTGGGAGCTACAGTTGTTAAGACACTGAAGTCATCCATGTGAGAAAAGATGACTTTTTGAGCGAATGCAATGAGGATAGAGTCCATTTCCTTACTAAGCCAATCTATGCCTCTTCACTCAGATCAGATCATGATGAAATGAAAGCCAACTCTTATTTTGAGCATTAAGTTTTTCATACATTTGAAATTCTTCCTTTTTAGCTTATTAACCTATTTCCACCTACATTCCCATATCAGCTCCATTTCCATACACTGGACTAGATCAATGTTCCAAAATAAGATCTGATCTTCTCCATACCTGTGTGACCCCTAAACTTTTCAGTCACTCACCTTTATCTAGCAAAATTAATTATAGCTCTTTTTAATGCCTTTCAGAATATTTCTGTCATAACCCCTGTAAACTCCTAGAACAATATCTTCCACATAGTAGAACCTCAATAAAAGTTTGGTAATTTTTTAATTAATTAATTATTAATTAATGAGGGGGAATGAGAGAGAGAAGAGGGAGAAGGAGAGGGAGAGGGAGAGAGAGGGGGAGGGAGAGAATCTCCAGCAGGTGCAGAGAGTCTCTACTTCAGCACAGAGCCTGATGTGGGCTCAATCTCAGACCCTGAGATCATGACCTAAGACAAAATCAAGTCAGACGTTTAACATAGTGAACCACACAGGCGCCCCAAGGTTTGGTAAAATTAACTATCTTGCTTCAGTAAATGAGGAAACTGAAACTCAGAATAGTTCATGTGTTTATCCAGGATAAAAGAGTTAGTTCATGGCAAAGTCAGATTGAATTCAAGACTAAAATTTCAGGCTACCTCTTTCTCAACCATACTATGAGATTCCTTGAGAGAGAGAAAGTGAGAGAGAGAGAGTAAGCACAAGTGGGAAGGGAAGAGCAGTGGGAGAGGGAAAGAATCTCCAGCAGACTCCATGCTAAGCAGGGAGCCCCAACATAGGGCTCAATCTCATGACCCTGAGATCATGACCTGAGATGAAATCAAGAGTCAGACACTTAATTGACTGAACCACCCAGGCACCCCAAAGATTCTTATCAGTCAAATTGCCTCTACCTAGATTACTCTGGCATTATAAACTCCACAGAATCACATCCAAATTAATGGGACTTCTCAGCTATTTTCTACCTGACATGCTCTTACCATTATCTATTAATTAAATTGCCAGGGACAAGATCATCTAGATTTAAAATCTGAGTCAGCTTGAATTTATGTGCCTTCATTCACTTTTTTCTAGGACTTCACTTACTCCCCAGGTTTTATCAGTTTTACCTCTGTGGTGCCTCTTTGTTCCATTTTACTCTATGCTAGATTTTGGAAATAAGATCCTAACTGTTGTCCCTACTGCTATTAAATTCACTCTTTGGGGCAGCCTGGGTGGCTCAGCGGTTTAGCACTGCCTTCAGCCCAGGGCCTGATCCTGGAGACCTGGGGTCAAGTCTGACATCAGGCTCCCTGCATGGAGCCTGCTTCTCCCTCTGCCTGTGTCTCTGCCTCTCTTTCTCTGTATGTCTCTCATGAATAAATAAATAATATCTTTTAAAATAAATAAATAAATAAATTCACTCTTTATCCAACATATACTATATACCACAACAAATGCATCTTCATAAAGAGCAATGCTTGTCAGACCATTGCAATGGTAAAATAGTTTCTATGCCACTGAATACATTTTGAAGTGTTTTGAGAGTATACATTGAAAAAGATACAATGTCTTTCTTTGGACATATTTGTGAAGCAAAATATCCCATTCTTAATAGTATAATTTTTGAGCTTATAAAATACCTGAGAAGTATAAAAAAATTACTTTACAATGAAAATAAACTTAAAATGAGCTACATAAAAATATATAATAACATGGGAAAATCAAAATCAGCAGAAAAAAGATATAAGTGGAGATAAATTCCATTTTCATGTAATATTATTTTTAAAATGACATATAATTGACAATCAATATATCATGAAATGTTAATGTTTAGCATTTTTTATTGCTTTTGTTTTGGAGACCAGAAAATTTTAAAATGAGTACAAAAGAACCTCTGTTGAAAAAAACCTGATAATTGGGAAAAAAAATCAAGTGTAAAGGAAACTTGTTCTACCAATGCTGTAGTTTACTACTGTTGCATTACAAATTACCACAAAATTAAGTGCTGAAAACAGTGCCTTTAATTAATAGTTCCTTAGGTTAGAAGTTTAGTACTGCACTGGTGGGTTCTCTGCTCAAGACTAAAGAGCAGAGTATGACAAGACTAAAATAAAAAAGTCAGCTGCTGGATTCTCATCTGGAGATTGGGGTTTTTCCAAGTTCATTCCTGTTATTGGCAGAAAACAGTTCTTTATAGTTATGCATATACATATACAGTTATATATAAAAAAGAAATTCCCCTTTGCTGACTGCCAGCCAGGGAACACTTTCCATTCCTACAGGCTACTCTTGGATTCTTAACCCATCTGAGTAATGGAGTGCAAACATCTTCATGATTATTTTTTTCTATCAGAGAAAGTTTTGCTTTTAACAAGCTCATGTTGATGAAGGTTATGCTCATCTGAATAATGTCCCTTTCTTAAAGTCAACTATGCCACAAAAGGTGACATAAGAATAGAGTAATAATGTCAGCATATTCACTGGTTACATTCATACTCAATGGGAGGGTATTAAACAAGGGTGAGAGTTACCAGAGAATTACTTTAGAATGTTGATACCACAACCAGAAAGTGTACTGCAAAAGCAAAATAGAATGATATAGGAAAAGGGGGGGGGGTGTCAAGAAACAGATCTAAGTATCTAAATAAATTAATGTACAAAAACAGGACATTTCAACTAAGTGGGAGAGAATGGCTTACCTAGTAACTGTGGTTGGGATGAACAGCAATTTAATTGGAAAAATATGGGCAAATCAAGAATATGAAACACTTCTTAGATATTCAAGGGGACATATCAAGTAGTTAGTTGAATGTAACAGAGTTCAGTGGAGAGATTTAGACTAAAAATATAAATTTGAGAACAATATGATTTAGTATTTAAAAGCAACTAATTGAAGGCTAAAATATTAGAAATGACAAATACCCACCATTTGCTTCAACATGGATAGAACTGGAGGGTATTATGCTGAGTAAAGTAAGTCAGTCGGAGAAGGACAAACATTATATGGTCTCATTCATTCAGAGAATATAAAAAATAGCGAAAGGGATAATAGGGGAAAGGAGAGAAAATGAGTGGGAAATATTAGAAAGGGAGACAGAAAATGAGAGACTCCTAAATCTGGGAAACGAACAAGGGGTAGTGGAAGGAGAGGTGGGTGAGGGGATGGGGTGACTGGGTGACGGGCACTGAGGGGGGCACTTGATGGAATGAGCACTGGGTGTTATGCTATTTGTTGGCAAATTGAACTCCAATAAAAAAAATACAAAAAAAAAGGCTAAAATATAGAAAAGACTGTAGCTAGTGAAGAAACCCTCTCTAGTATTTGAAAGGAGGTTAGATTAAAAGGCAATTGCAAAAGAGACATTTAGCATCCTTTTAAAAAGTGAAGAAATAGTATTAAGCATTTATCATCCTATTTATATTAGAAAATGCTGATTTACTAATGTGACTTTATGATAGTGGATGATATTGGAAATTAATTCAACATTAATTTCCTTTCAAAGAACAAAATCAAACAAGCTAAAAGGCTTTCAATAAATTCACACTGTCTAAAGAAAATAGTGCCAGGACCTAAAATGGCATTAAATATTTCTAGTATCTGACTCCCCTCTCACTTTTTTGGTCAACTTCAACTGTAAAATTTCTTTAACAATAATTAGTTTGGTATATTCTTGTGAGGATAAAAAGATCTAATAGCTATAGGAGGGCTTGGCACATTTCATTGCACATAGCAAACACCCAATAACCATTAGACGTTATCCATTGCCTATTACAGACCTTGTTCAACCTGCCAGAACTCTAGCCAAATTATTTTATTGTCTGATCATGCTTTGTTATTTGGAATTCTATACTATTAATGTGCTTCACTTCATCAGGAATATGCTCCTTCCATTTTATGACATCTCTGCCCATATTCCATCCATCTTTCATGGTCCTATTCAAATATTACATTTCTTTTATATTATGTATAAAATTCCATTAAAAATCTTTGTTTTTGGGACACCTGAGTGTCTCAGCGGTTTAGCGCCTGCCTTTGGCCCAGGGCGTGATCCTGGAGCCCCGGGATCCAGTCCCGCCATCAGGCTCCCTGCATGGAGCCTGCTTCTCTCCCTCTGCCTGTGTCTCTGCTTCTCTCTCTCTCTCTCTCTCGTGTCTCATGAATAAATAAATAAAATCTTTTTTAAAAAACCTTTGTTTTATAATGCTTTGGTCTCAAGACAGTTAGGTTATTGTCTTTGGTTCCTAAATATACTTTCACCATACATCCAAGGCAGGGATCATGACTTTTATATCTTTGTATTTCTAGTATGTTTGGGGAATGGCTGATTACATTTTTATTTTTATTATGGTTACTTAGGACTTGTCTTATGCCCCTATTCTGGGCTACAAAAGCCTTGAAAATGAGAATTTTATGCTTGGGTCCAATATAGACCTTGACAAATTAGCTGGCAGGTGGCAAACGTTAGCTGAATTAAAACTGAAATACAATGAAAATTTATGTGACTGCAATTTAGGACTAGAATGTAGTAATGTATATAAGAAACATAAAGAGAAAAAGAGGAGTGATATTGTTGAGCATTTGTGACCTAGAGCTGGTTTTCCAAAAGTGCGTGACTAGAACCTTTACATTGAAAAATAAAGAGACAGAATTCCCACAGAACGGAAGAAAAGTTTATCTTCATAAAAAGTATTACAAAATGATGAGACATGGAAAATTCTTAGAAGCATAGCAGATGTTCAGAATCTTTCTTTTGCCTCCTTTTATCATTTGCTCAAGAACCCACATATTGCTCACATTTGTCCTTAAACTGGAAGAGTCTTCATCTTCATTTGTTTGTCAAGAAGGGCAATACATTTCCCCAAGATGTGTGGTCATCATATACACTCAAGTTGAGAAAAGGGCAGCACCAGCCAAACAACCTGGACCTGATGCCCAAATTGGCACTGATAAGTAGATGATGGTGCAGGGAATAAGATTCATGTATGTTGCTACTTCTCACTGAGAACACTTTACCCTGGCTTCTTTTAACAAGGCTAGATATGGAAATAAATGTTTAGCACAGGCAGAGGTAAACTCTAGCACAGGGATTCCCATCTGGTGCCAGGGGCCAGGTTCCAAGCCACGGAATGATGAAAAAGCACATATATAAGTAGTAGCCACACTACCTTTTTTGTATGTTTCCCTTCCTTGCTTCAACTTTTAAAATATTTCTATAATTTAATAATCCTTATGTCAGTTTGCTCAGTTTGAAAATATTAAAACATCTCCCCTTCATACAAAAAACAGACTGGCATCTCTACAGTCCCACCCATTTTTTTTGTTGTTGTTCTTTTATCAGTGACAACTTTATTTTTTTTTATTTTTTTTCACTTTATTTATTTTCTTTTTTTATAATAAATTTATTTTTTATTGATGTTCAATTTGCCAGCATACAGAAGAACACCCATTGCTCATCCTATCAAGTGCCCCCCTCAGTGCCCGTCACCCATTCACCCCCACCCCCCACCCACCTCCCCTTCCACCACCCCTAGTTCGTTTCCCAGAGTTAGGAGTGTTTATGTTCTGTCTCCCTTTCTGATATTTCCTACCCATTTCTTCTCCCTTCCCTTCTATTCCCTTTCACTATTATTTATATTCCCCAAATGAATGAGAACATATAATGTTTGTCCTTCTCCGATTGACTTATTTCACTCAGCATAATACCCTCCAGTTCCATCCACCCATTTTGAAGGTAGCATTGGATTTAGGATACATTATTCTAAGCACATTAATTTTCCTCATTACAATATTGTCTTTCCTTATGCAGTCCAAGGCATTTTTCGAAAAAGGTGCTATTTGTTGAACCGTATTTTGGGAAGTACCTACATTTTTCTCTAAAAAGAGGAATGTAATATGCATTTTATTTCAAATATATTTTAAAATAAATGTGAATATGTTTATATGATATTAACAGTGTACTGTAAGATTTGGTACTAGTGGATCACCACATTTTGTAAACCAACTGTAATGCTGTGGTTTTAGATTTCAAGAGCAATTACTATTTTTAAGACCTAGAGGAAAAATTACAATGGCTATTAATATAAGAATAGTAGTTATTACAGCTATCTACCTAGAAGACAAATAATTGACAAGTTATTATCTGTAAATAATGCCATGAAAAAAATTCTGTTTATTCAGAAATTACTAGCTGATATATTATTTCTATTCATTTTCAACCATGGGTTCCCTCATCCCTATAGAGTCAAATCATCTTAGGAGCAACAAGAATATATGGGGATTCCTTTGCAAATCAGATTCTACTTAAAAATAATTTATCCAACCCATGAACACATTTATGCTGCAGGGTGCTTCCATCTAATCCTTTCCTTCTAATCCATGCCCTTGGAATTAAAATGAGAAGCTTTTGCACTTTAATGAATGCCCAAATATAGTATCAATATTTACTCAACAATATTGTTTAAATTTCCCAGTGTAAAAAGAAAATGGCCAAACTCATTTCCACTGATAATTACTCAGCATGTACTCAATTAGCTCCCACCTGTGCTTTTACATCTTTGATAAACATAATCAGTTGGATAATTCCATGTATCTGCATATATACATATTATTTTCTGATCCTCTGACAAGAAATAATGTATTAAATTGGCTGTTTAAAAAAAAGTAATCAGCTGGCATTAAACCAGAAAATTCTTAAAATGATAAGAACAAAAGCAACTTAACAAAAATGGTCCTGTGATCAGTGGAACAGAATAGTTTTCTGAATGTACAAGTAAGAGGAAACTACGGCCATTTAACATGACAGCTAGATGACTTTTGTATACATTTTTTGTGACTGGACTTATTAAATAAAATTTTATTAAACAGAAGATTATTGGAATGTATTCAATGTAACTAGAACAGGTAAAAAATATTAGCTTTTGTTTTTGTATACTTTTAATTGCTTGTTTGTTTGCTTGCAAAAACAACCCAAGACTTTCCCTTCTGTTCTTCAGGGTATTTCTCTATTTATACAAAGAAAATCTTAACTCTGCTAGTCTATTATGGGGATCATAGTTCTAATCCCTTAACCTAAAAAAATGAGATATAAAAATTTACAGTTTTTTAAAAATGTAAAAGGCGGGCAGCCTGGGTGGCTCAGTGGTTTAGCGCTGCCTTCAGCCCAGGGCCTGATCCTGGAGACCCGGTATCAAGTCCCGCATCAGGCTCCCTGCATGGAGCCTGCTTCTGCCTGTATCTCTGCCTCTGTGTGTGTGTGTCTCTCATGAATGAATAAATAAAATCTTTAAAAACACAACAAAAAAATTTTTAAATGTAAAAGGCTTAAGAAGAGTTCCTAATAATAAGGAAATCCCTGGTGTTTATCACCCTTTTTCTTAGTGAAGAAAGCTTTCTTGTAATAAAAGGAGGCCTGTATCTCAGGTCAAAGCTAAACAATGTATCTTTAAGGTTTACAGAGTCTAATAGTTGCATGATTTAATATTCTGAGTCATAATATATATCTATGGATCCAGGAGGAAAATTTGTATTTTATAACCAAAAAATCTGGAGTAAAAACAGACATTTATTAGTTAAATTGACATTTTGGAGTCTGGGAATAAATAATTTTATTTTAGCTAAATCCACTTCACCTTAATCTTTGGTTAAAGAATAAGGAGATTTAAAAAAAAAAAGAATAAGGATATTTGTACCCTTTGATCTCTTACAACATAAATATTATATAAACTTATACTGAGCTACTGACCCCAGGCATTTAATAAATGCCTACTAATTAATGGTTAGAAGAAAAAAAATGAATGGATGATTTGATTAGATCAGGTAAACTGCTTTTACAATTTTTCACATTTTTCCCCCTCAGTAGCATTTTCATCAGAATCCCTCTGAGGGACACCTGGGTGGCTCAGAGGTTGGGCACCTGCCTTCGGCTTTGTGATCCTGGGATCCAGGATCGAGTCCCACTGTCAGGCTCCCTGAAAGGAGTCTGCTTCTCCCTCTGCCTGTGTCTCCACCTCTTTCTCTCAGCCTATGTCTCTCATGAATAAATAAATAAATCTTTAAAAATAAAAAAGAAGAATCACTCTGAGAAAAGAGATGTTACTGGTCAGCTTCATGGGTTCACTTCAGCCAGATCCACTAAAATTGGGTATCTATGAGCAGGGGTTCCCATGGTGTCTTTTTAAAAGGTTCTGAAGAGGGTACCTGGGTGGCATAGTCAATTAAATGTCTGCCTTTGGCTTAGATCATGATCCCAGGATCCTTGGATTAAGCGCCGCACAGGACTTCCTGCTCAGTGGAGGGATCTGCTTCTCCCTTGCCCTCTTCCCTTCCTTCCTACTTGTGTTCTCTGTCTCTTTCAAATGAATAAATAAAATCTTTAAAAAATAAATAAAAGGTTCTGAAGAAACTCTTATGTGGATCTCTTGTGTAAAAAAAATTAGAGACTTTTTTTACTTTAAGGTATAAGTCCCAGAAAACAACTTTTCCTTCTATCTTTACTGTCTGAGTCACAGAAGGAAAATATCTCATAAATAAGATGGACATTTGACAGCCAAAAAAAAAAGCACAATGACAAAGTACTCTTTCTGGAGTTTTATGCTGTTTGTGTGTGTGTGTGTGTGTGTGTGTGTGTGTGTTTCTCTGTGTTAAAAAAAATCAGTATGGCTGACATCATCTCTTCAGTAACTAATACACTTGAAAAAATAAATGTCAAAAAAAATAATAAATGTCTACAAATATTAATATGATAAAATGGAGTTCACAGTGTCAATACATATTGTAAACTGCAATAAAATCCACCCACCACTTATCTGTTCATCTGGCAAAGTGTTAAGTAGTTTATGTTACACTTGGAAAGATGAATTCCCCATGGTTAGAGCTCAATACCCTTGATGGTTATAAGTGCAGGTTAACGCTGTCATCGCTCAAAATGCTACTGAGCTTCCTGTGAGAAAGGCTTGGATTTTCTACAATCCAGTTGGTAAGGGAGCTTAGTAAATGGAAGGAAGCAATTATACAAAAGAGTTCAGATTTATCTTCAACTAATTTATCACTTGAAGATAAATAGTACCATGGCAATGGGCATCAAAGTAACCTATAAAAAATGGGCAAAACACCCTGATAAGTTGTCCAGAAGTTTATAACGTACATTCAGAGGTGATCTGTTGTATTCTGTAGCTATGACTTCACTTCCTGGAATGGAATAACTGTATTTAATGCCAATCATGGCTCTTTGGTTAATAGATTTCTAAAGTTTAAATTGTATTTTATATTAAAAGCCAGCTGCTGCACATATATTAATCATAACTGAGTTGCAAAACTCAAAAATAAATCATACTGTCTAAACCCTGTTCCTTCTCCTTGCTCTGATATATGTTCATCCTATAAAGTTAATGGCAAATATACAGCTTAGAATTTGAAGCTATATATTATTTAGAGTTTGCAGCAGGTGGCACTAGGAGAAAAACCATGAGTCTGTCACCAGGAGTTATACCCAGCAGAGCATAAACTCTCCATGGGAAGCCATAGATATGACAGCTGTTTGCAGAAACTATCTAGGAAATCTGAGGGGTGTCTTTAAAAGTCAGAGTTTTTCCAGTTGAGATAATTGTAACTAAAATGTTTATGTTAGTAACCCCATACTTATATTTTCTTTATGGGCTGCCTGTGTTTCAACATTTTCAAAGCAGAATGAATTCTGTATCCTTCATATCCTCATACAACTTCCTAATGCCTAAGCCATGAGTCATGTATATTTCAGGATGTCCCTCTCTTATCAACAGATAAAAATAGTTACAGTTAGAAAGTAGTTAAAGTTAGAAAATTTTCTTTTGCAAGTGGCATGTCCTTGCCCTGACACCAGAGTTTGAGGTATATACAAAAGTTTACTGGCAGTTTTCTCTACAAAAAAAAAAAAAAAATCCTCAATAAATGACCATTAATCTAAAATGGGGGAAAAACAGGCTGTCACTTCTTTGAATGTATGCCCTAGACAATCTGTTCCACTAGCAAAAGGTCGTAAAAAGAAAAAAAAAAACCCTATACCAAAGAACACTGGTATTCATATTAATACCACTCTCTTATTTTCCATAATATTCTTTTTCTCCTAACGATTAAATAAAATTTACTTTAGACAAGTAAGAAAGGAAACTATCCCTTTGCACTTTTATTTCTCTTTTAGAATGAACTTTGTAATTCACATAGTTCAACTTCCTGATTTCATACATTAGGAAAATGAGGTATATATCTGAAATAATCTCTTATATACTGGTTTTAGTCACCTCTCCACAAAATAATGGTTGCAAAAAGAAACTTCCTTTGCATATGAAACATCCATTCTTACTTTCCTAAATTTTATTATTATGGCATATGCTGATTTAAGAGTCAGTTCAGTTTAACATAGGAAAAAAAACCTAGCTTTTTAACTAACCGGTTTGTTTGTGAATATGAAATATTTAAAATTGCTAGCAGCACGGATCATGTGCATTCAAGTAACAGAACCAACAAGACTATGCACTGTTGGGGATTTACCCCAAAGATACAGATGCAATGAAACGCCGGGACACCTGCACCCCGATGTTTATAGCAGCAATGCCCACAATAGCCAAACTGTGGAAGGAGCCTTGGTGTCCATCGAAAGATGAATGGATCAAGAAGATGTGGTTTATGTATACAATGGAATATTACTCAGCCATTAGAAACGACAAATACCCCCATTTGCTTCAACGTGGATGGAACTGGAGGGTATTATGCTGAGTGAAGTAAGTCAGTCGGAGAAGGACAAACATTATATGTTCTCATTCATTTGGGGAATATAAATAATAGTGAAAGGGAATGTAAGGGAAGGGAGAAGAAATGGGTAGGAAATATCAGAAAGGGAGACAGAACATAAAGACTCCTAACTCTGGGAAATGAACTAGGGGTGGTGGAAGGGGAGGAGGGCGGGGGGTGCATGGGTGACAGGCACTGAGGGGGGCACTTGACAGGATGATCACTGGGTGTTATTCTGTATGTTGGCAAATTGAACACCAATAAAAAATAAATTTATTATTTAAAAAAAGACTATGCTATTAAACAATGTGGAATTCAAATCAAAATTAAGCCAAGTTGAGAGTGATACTATGTTTAAATGATGTCATATTTCTGAAGCGTTCTGTTCTGTATCTACAACTCTCCTGATTATTGTATCATATTTGGATGAATTTTTTTAAGATTTTATTTATTTATTCATGACAGACACAGAGAGGGGGAGAGACATAGGCAGAGGGAGAGGCAGGCTCCCTGCAGGGAGCCTGATGCAGGACCTGATCCCAGGACCCCAGGATCATGACCTGAGCCAAAGGCAGATGCTCAACCATTGCTACCCAGGTACCCTGTTTGGATGAATTTTTAATGAACATAGTTCTTTTAAGATTTGAGTAATCATAAAGATTTTGAGTTTCATTTATCTCTCTTCAATAACTCAGTGAGTAATAACCATAAATTTGTGGACAAGTATTCAAATTATAATGTGTCCTGTTAAAGTATTGTCTGTCTTCTTGTTTAAATGACAGGGTGTCAGACTGTAAAGTTTGATTTTGACTTCCCCTACGGAAAAGCCAATGCAACACACATGGCTTAGAAGAGAGGAAATGGGTCAGACTCTTAAACCACACCCCAATCCCTTTGCATCTGAAATTTATGTCTACCTTTTTGATGAAAAACCCTTAAGAGGCTGCCATGGTTAGTAAATGAAAAGTAAAACTAAAAAACACCAAACACACATACACATTAGGAAGTAGGAAAGCAAAATCTCTTTGTAGTGGAAGTCACAATACTAACCAGAGAACCTCAAGTCTGAAGACAGACTGTGAGAGCTATTGATTTACCTCCTATAAGGATGAAGTTCCAGCTCTTCTTGACTCTCCTGTTCCCCAAGGTATCCTTACAATATAGACTCATGAACTAAAAATTTTTACAAATTAAGCATGTCTGAGTTCCTTACAACTAAAAAGAAACACAGATGATTTACAAGCACCTCTTCTGAATGGCAAATATAAAAGATGATTTTGTGATAAATGCAAATATGGCCATTCTTTCTACCATCGACCAATTAGAATAGCACCACTTTCTCTCTAAATAACAAGAAATAAATATAATTCATCTCATTTCCATCTAATGATCAGCTCCTCACATGCAACTGCAGTGAAAATGCAATTAACTAATTTACTTAGTTCCTTACCAATTACATCTACCAAAAAACTATAACATTGAGAGAACTAAAAATCAAGCTATAGATACTGAAACTATTAGGTCCCTATGAAAAATTCTGAGTACAGCAAAAATACACACACATGCACACATAAGCACCATAATTGGGGGTTATTTGGCATACAATTTGGGAATTAATTTTTTAGTCGGGCTCATTACACCATGAATTTGATATTCAATTTATAATGTTATAGAGCATAGGTTTGTAAGCTATAGCTTATGGAATAAATCTGGCCCCTGTTTTTATATGACTGGTGGGATAAAGTATTTTACATTTTTATATGATTATATTTTAAATGATGATATAAAGACCAATATAATATTTTCAGTGTTGCCTCTTGTCATATGAAGCCTAAAATATTTCTTATTTGTCTCTTTACAGAAAATATTTGTCTTAATATTGAGTATACTGTACCCTTTAATGAAGTGAAATGATGTTATAAACTAATCACTGTTATATTTTGAGCTAAACTCTTCATAGTTCAAAAACCAACCAATTATCACCAAGTTGTCAGCCTCTCCCTCCCCAGGCAAATTTTTTTAATGCTGTGCTCATCTGGTAATATCTTACTTCCTGGTCATCGTTCAGAAGAAATATACCAAGTCAGATAAAAACCTACAAGACTTTATAAAATAGTATCCATGTATTATTTTATTCAACAGAATGTATTAGTCACCTCCTCTGTACTTGTGTGTATAAATTAGTTAACGTGCTCTGGGCAACACCCAAGTTACTGGTTTGGCCAGCTGCATGCAGAGCTGTGCACTCATCCAATAAAAGAATATTAAAAAGGTGAAGTTTCAAGATGAATTAAGGTTCTGAGATGCTTATGAGGCATGAGGTGGAGATACATGAAAACAACTTAAATATAGTCTAGCAACACAAGAGGAGTATGACCTAAAGAATAACACTGCAGAACCATAACCATGTATTTGGGAGTTGAAACATGTTTGACATCAACTCAAGAGAGATGTACAGAGAATAGAAAATTAATACATGGGGATTACCCACAGCTATGAGATAGCTAAAGAGCTACCAAATCAGTAACAATACTGGGACAGGTGAAACAACTCTGATCTAATTTTGAGGAGGAGGATATGGTCATCGGTATTGAATAGTTTTGGAGACATCAGTTAATGAAAGGTTTTTAAAAAATGATTTCAGTAAGAGAAATTTTGTAATCTTATTGAAAGATGATAAATTCTATCACATCAAAACAAAAATTGTACTGGACAAAGTTAAACAGATAAGGAAGACTTTATTCAAGGCTACCACATTAAGGGAAGAAGGGCCACAGTAAGTACAAGATCAACTCCACTGAAACTAAGGCCTGAAGAGTTTTAAGAGCTGGGGTGGGGGGGAGGGAATCATATGCCACTTGTGCCTCCATTTGGCTTTGCCCAAAGAGAAAGTAAATTTTCTCTTATCTTCAAGTTTTACAACTTGGTGCAAAGAGCCTACTAAAGTTAGTTTCCTATTCTTCTGCAGAAACTCCAGGACAGGGGCTCCATCATCCTTAATGATAAAATTTCAAAGGGATGCCCCAAACATTCCTGGGTTGTAAAGTGGGAGCTTTAATAAAATTTACATCTCAAAGGGGCGAGAAAAAATGGACAATAAGAATTTTTCTGAAGTAAATGTTCTAAGAAAAGGGAAGTTGGGGCCTAGAGTCAGGAAGAAGCTTGAGTGAAGTTTAATCAAGATAAATGGGTCTTTAAGGCTCTCCTGGTCAGCTAATGTGAGGAGTGAATTCAGATGAAAAATAAAAGATAGTAAATTATATCTTCAAGAAACTCAGGTGTCAAGAGATGGCAGGCTGAGAACTAGAGAGAAGGTAAGATTAGAGACTGAATATACATTTTTATGATAGAAGAAAAGCATTTTATAATCTGAAAAATAAGAGGAATAGGATACAGAGATGATAGGGATAACCATGGAAACAAAATCTTCCAGCAAGAGTGAGAATATTAGGTTCAGAACACATTATTAGAGATAGACAATGAGAGATTCTCTTCCTTTGGGACCTTAAGGATAGAGGAATCAATGAACATTTTTGTAGAATGGCCTATCAGAATAAAAATAAACAGAAGTTAATTAAAATTAATTTCCTCTAGAAAAGAGGCCTGGCATCAGTGGGAACCTGCTTTTTTACAGCTTCACACTGAAGTGCTTTAAGTTAAAGTTTTATTAATATTATTATCCTGTTGATAACTTATATTTGACTACATTATTTTCAGACATTCAAGATAAAGACCCACAACTGATAACCTTGGAAATTACATGAACTCTCTTACTGCCTAACAGTGACCCTGCTATTTTTGGAGGAGTGACAAACTGTTAATAATCAATAGCTATATAGAGCAACAGTGAGATTCTAAACTGAAGGTCAAATGTTTCTTTCCAGTCTGTAAGAAAAATGATGTTATAATCTTGGGTTTTTATATGGATGATATAATGCTGGAAAATTACATATGATAAAATAAAAACATACCTAAATATAAATGGGCTGTGGTAAATAAGTAAAGCACTAAATCATACGCAAAATTCTATATGCCATCTAGAATAGTGGTTTTTACATTTTGTGGAGTCATACTCTGAAAGGGTGATGAAATCCATGGACTCATAAATTTTCTCTAGTATAGAAGGACTTCATTGCCTTTGCTCCCAGTTGAAAATGTTCTTCTGGGATAAAACAGAGCACACATCATAATATTTGAGGAGGAACAGAAACATATTAAAACAGCATATTCTCATAAATCAGAATGGAGTTTCAGGTAAAAAAAATATTACTTCTGTTAGTTATATTTCAATATTATCTAATTCTGTGGATTTACTTTGGTAATACATTTCTGTGGACAAGAGAATACTAAATTTAAGCTCTAAGTCTGAAGAAAACTTTTAAAATATCTTCATATGTGGATCAAATTTTTCTATTTTGACACAAAATGAACCCCAATGGAAACTATTTAATACTTCAAATGTTTCTCAGTAAATTAAAAAGTTTATAAATAAAAATTCAGTACTAGTGTTAGGATACATAAGGAATACTTTTCCTGCAAAAATCACTAGAGAATCATCAACATCATAGCATTAATAAAAGGAGATTCTTTTAAGAAATAAATTTATGCTTAAAATTTTACATGTAATGTGAAAACTTAAATTGAGTAATTTTAAGTATTGCTTTGATCTTTAAATCAATATAATTAAGAAAAATTATGTCATTTGACTTAAACAAAAGTTGTTTTACACTAGATCTTACAGATAAGAGAAGAAACACACATTTAGTACACAGCATTTAGTAGTTTTAAAATAAAATAGAAACCAGGTTGACAGTCCTCCAAGCAGACAGAACATGTAAGCAAAATTAAATCCAGCTTATTTTAGGAACATAAGCAAGACTTAGGTTATCTTATTGGAAAAGTCTCTATTAATCATTTAATCATAAAGAAACTTAAGTCACCTTCCCAAAATGGTACAAGATAATCACGTTTTACCAATGCCCTGCTGTCTGAAAGCTCCCATTTTAGTAACAAATCCTTGTGAAGGTTAAACAACCTCTGCATTTTCACTTTATAAGCCATCCAGTAACATCATGCCTCTGAGCTTTACCAGTTTTGAGAGTGAAGTATCCTTACTCTTGAACAGTTTCTCACTCAATAAAATATTCATACTGAGTAAAGCTCTCTGAATTTTTTTTTTTTGAATTTTCTTTTGACAGTAGAAAGCTAACGAAAATTCAAGACTAATGTCATTTGTTTTAAAGTTTTCGAGTTTTCAGTATGGTATTGGGAAGATGTCTAGAAAATAAGATTGTTCTTTTTCAATGAAGTGACTCAAGGAATATTAAGGGGGGCGGAGCATGGCACACAAAACAAGATCTATGACATGCTAACATAAGCCACATAAAACGGAAAGTAAATGCTTAGAAGTGGTCCTTTTATGTAGCAAGGGATAACAAGATTTCAAATCTACCTATAACTGAGACCGATACTTACTGCAAGCTGGGAACTACTTTCAACCCCAAGCCAGCTTTCAACCTCAGCAAATGATGAGCTATTATAATTATTTAATACCTACTGCATTAGACCACAGTAGATAAGTCTAGTGATTGATCCTCACAAATGAAATCTTTATCTCTAGAGAAGAACAGAGCTATGGGAACATTGGATGGCAATAATTACCACTGTGGTCTCCAGGCTAATTATTTCAAACCTAAATAGCAATGTTAATAATCTATCTATTAGTTGCCAACTTATTAATTCACTATGAAAATGTATTTGCAATGGAACATACTCAGTAAATTTAATAGAAATGGATCTCCATTAATTGTTTCACTAAGGTGCACATTACCATCAATATCACAATCAGCTTTTGCAGACAACTATAATAATGCTGCTTGCTAGTCCTACCAAAGGATAAGCAGACAAGTAGCAATGCCACATTAAAAATCACCCATTGTTAATATACTGAGGGGGAGATGCCCATCACAGTACAGCTTTCTGTTATACTATGGACAATTTTTTTCTTGTTGCTGTGCAATGAGAATATACAGAAGCTTTATGCCCCACTAACTTTAATGTAGTGAAATAAAAGATAGCAACCACAGATGAAGGTATGTATGATAGGAAAAGATTATATAACTTTATCTATAAATCTGTATTTACTCAGATATATGGATAAATAGGTATATCTAAGGCAATCTCAAAAGTCATAGTACATTTATAAGCTTTAGATGCACTGAAAATAAGACCCAAATACTGAAGCAATATTTTAGGCTGCAGGGAAACACCAGCAACTGATGATCAAGTTGTATAGCTGGCATGGGTCCATCCCTTTCTCCTGTCCTCTCTTTTTTCTTTTTTTCTTTCTTTATTGCTTTCTTTCAACACTTATCAGGCACCTTCTTTGTGCTATGCACTGTTCAAGATCCTGGAATACAGTTTTTAAAAAGGCAGGGTGTGGCTATTAAATTCTCTACCTTTGGGGATCCCTGGGTGGCTCAGCCATTTAGCACCGGCCTTTGGCCCAGGGCATGATCCTGGGATCCTGGGATCCTGGGGTCCTGGGATCGAGTCCCGCATTGGGCTCCTTACATGGAGCCAGCTTCTCCCTCTGTCTGTGTCTCTGCCTCTCTCTCTCTCTCTCTCTGTGTGTGTGTGTGTCATCATTCATGATTAAATAAATAAGAATCTTTTAAAAAAAGTAAAAATAAAAAATAAATTCTACCTTCCAATGACTACCATCCAGGGAGGAAAGAGACCCTCAGAAAGTCCAAAAAGGAACAAACAAAAACAATGCATAAGGTTTAAAAAACATGTCTGATGCCAAAAAATCCCAACTAAAAGCCCTTTCTGAAGTGAAAATGACCCTGTTGCGAATAACTAGATAAAGGCCAGCATGGCTTACCTGGAGTGGTTGATAGGGGCTGGACAGAAAATGAATGTGGACAGATGCACACAGGGCTTATGGGCCATGGTAGAAAATTTTGATTCTATCCACTTGCTATGGCCATTTGGCAGAGAATCACATGACAGGCAACTGTTGTTGTTGCTGTTATTAATCAAACTACAAGCTCAGAGACAAGTTTCAAATGGAGATAGAATCATCATTCCATAAATCAGATTTAGATAGAGACTTTGAAAAAGTATGTTATGCTTAAGTCCTTTTGGCTATACATGAACACTATTATTTACCACATGTATAGTGCCTTTCAGTCTGTAAAATACTTCTATTGCATCACCTAATTTCATACTCACAGCCTTTTAAATACACAAAGATATTTCAAGCCTCGTTTTATAAATGAAACAATGAAGGCTTGAAAGTTTAAAACAAATTTACTACAGTCAAAATATTATTAAAAGCAGTCCTGACTTTTTATATCAAAACATACACAAGTATCTGGAAATGAATCACTAAAGGTAAAATTCACCAGAGCATGAACAGGACATGGCATATACAAAAAAAGCCAAACAACTTCTGTCAACCCCATCTCAGCTAATAGTCTCCATTGTTTAATCTGCTTTATTCACTGGAATACCCACTGGGAGAGCCCTTCTCAGGCAGACCTCTTACCTTTCATCTAAAACCAGTTTCTTAAAAAAATAAATAAATAAAATAAAATCAGTTTCTTTAGATTGGGAATATGTGTCAAACTCCCTATGGGCTTTTCCTCATAGCAGTATCTAACTTCCTTTGGTGAGGCACTAATGTGATACATTATTACACTAACAGCTATCTTTTAAAAGAAAGCAACAATCCCAGTGCCTAACTTAGACATAAAATGATTGCTACACTTTAAAAAGAAACTGAAGATTTTTAATCTCTCCTTGCTTACTTTACTATGCCTGGGAGACAGTGTAAAGATCATTAATATTAGGAAGATATTATTTTGTGACAGCTGCTTTTATCTCTACGCATTTCACAATGGCAGCTCACACAATGGTTAAAAACATGTCATAGACATATTCTGTTTAATAACTATGGAAGCACAGAAATTGAAAACAGTATACAGGCCCACCCACAACAGTAAGTTAGAATGACCTTGAAGTAATTACACGTGTGTACTCTATAGGTAGCTTTGGAACGTGTTCAATTCTTGATCTCATCAGTAAATACATTCCGACTTGTGGGATCAAACAAGTTTTTTGTTTGTTTGGCTTAATCTCTTATTCTGTTTCCTTGTAGCATGAGGACATTAGAACTCTGAGAGGTCTTTCTATTTCAGTGGAAATAATATCCTCTGGAATATTTTAAGAGAGTGGACTTTATCATAAACTGATAAGTGTGCAAGTCTAAAGCACTTATAAAGTTATGTTTTAATGTCTAAAATTTTTTTTAAGTGTAAACATCATGTGTTCAACAACTTTTTTTTTTTAATTTTTTTATTTTTAAGGAGGCTCCACTCTAGCCAATGCAGGGCTTAAACTCATGACTCTGGGACGCCTGGGTGGCTCAGCAGTTGGGCATCTGCCTCTGGTCAGGGCATGATCCTAGAGTTACGGGATTAAGTCCCACATTGGGCTTCCTTCATGGAGCGTGCTTCTCCCTCTGCCTGTGTCTGTGACTCTCTCTTTCTATGTCTCTCATGAATAAATAAATAAAATCTTTAAAAAAAATAAACTCATGACGCTGAGATCAAGATCTGAGCTGAGATCAAGAGTGAGATATTTCACCAACTGAGCCACCCAAAAGTCCCTTCTATTTTACAAGGGACTGATATTATGTCAGTTTTCTAGTTTTCTCCTTAACTAAAATGAACCTCAAAAAGGCATAACTATTTTTACAGCTTAGTCAAGGGAAAACAAGCATGGCATAAAAGCTACACCACCATCTGCAAATCTCAAGACAAAATCCACTGATACTGTGTAGATGTTTCACTGCTCCTGTGGATCACTTTTATTACATTCAAGAGAAAGCTATGGTTTAATGCTTTTGTTTTTATTCCTGTAGAACTCTTAAATTAGGTGCTATGTGTCTTTTCCCCAGCTTTATTAGGTTTAATTGACAAATAAAAATAAAATATATTTCAGAAGTACAAACATGAGCTTTAATATTTGTACACATTTTTAAATGATTACCACAATCAAGCTAATTAACACATCCTTCATTTCACATAGTTACCGTATGTGGTAAAAACACTTAACTATCTATTCCCTTACCAAATTTCAATTACACAATGCAGTATTAATTATAGTCACCATGCTATAACTAAGATACTCAGAACCAGCTCATCTTATAAATGGAAGTTTCTACACTTTGATCAATATCTCCCCCATTTACCCCACACCCAGCCCCTTGGCATCCTAAGTTTTACTTTTGTTTCTGTGAGTTTGATTTTTTAGATTTATTTATTTATTTATTTATTTATTTATTTATTTATTTATTTGAAGGGGGAGGAGGAGACAATCAGACTCCCCACTGAGTGGGGAGCCTGAACATGAGGCTTTGTTCTCAGGACCCTGAGATCATGACCTGAGCCAAAATCAAAAGTCAGAAGCTTAACCAACTGAGTCACCCAGGCACCCCAAGTTTGATATTTTTTTTACACTCCACTTGAGATCATACAGTACTTGTCTTCCTCTATCTACTTTACTTCACCTAGCATAATGCACTCCAGGTTCAGCCATACTGCTGAAAATGGCATGATCTCCATTTTTTAAAGGCTGAATAATACTAATATATGCATTACTTATATTTGATCCATTCACCCTCTCAATGAGCACTTACATTGTTTTCATATCTTGGCTATTATGAATAATGCTACAATGGACATGGGAGCACAGATATTTCTTTGGACATATACCCAGAGATGGGATTGCTGGATCATATGGTAGTTCTAGGTATAATTTTGTGAGTAACCTCCATTACTGTCCATAATGACTATAACAATTGACATTCCCACCAACAGTGCACAATGGTTCCCTTTTCTCCACATCCTTGCCAACACTTGTCATCTCTGGTCTTTTTTTTTTTTTTTTTTTTTCATCTCTGGTCTTTTTAATAACTACCAACATAGCAGACGTGAAGTAGTATCTCATTGTAATTTTAATTTGTTTTTATACAATAATTAGTGACCAGTGAACATTTTTCATACACCCATTCGATTTATGTCTTCTTTGGAAAAATGCCTATTCATGTTCTTTGACTAATTTTTCACTGGAGGGATCCCTGGGTGGCTCAGCGGTTTAGCGCCTGCCTTTGGCCCAGGGCATGATCCTGGAGACCCGGGATCGAATCCCACATCGGGCTCCCGGTGCATGGAGCCTGCTTCTCCCTCTGCCTATGTCTCTGCCTCCCTCCCTCTCTCTCTCTCTCTCTGTGTGACTATCATAAATAAAAAATAATAATAATAATAATAAAAATAATTTTTCACTGGATTATTTGTTTTTTGCTGCTATTTAGTTATAGGAATACCTTATATATTTTTAATATTAACTTCTTAAATATAGAATTTGCAAATACTGCCTTTCATTTCATAGGGTAAATCAACCTTACAAGTTATGTTAATGGGATTAATTAAGCAGAAAAGTAAAGGCCATAACTAGAAGAAAATTATGAAAAAAGAAAAAAATTCACTGACAAAGGCTGTAGATCAATTACTTATAAAGCTGGGATAAAAGTTAAGACAAAAGTAGTAGAATCAATTATGTCTAAATATTAGTTAAGGTATTCATAAAAAGACATAAAATATGACAGATAAAATACAGAGAACAAATTGATGGTTGCCAGAGGGTTGGAGATGGAGAGATGGACAAAATGGGTGAAAGGAATTGGGAGAAACAGGGTATCAGTTGCAGATTAAATGAATCACGAGAATAAAATGCATCACATAGGGAATATAGTCAATATTATAATAGCATGGTGACAGATGGTAACTATACTTGTGGTAAGTCTAGTATAATGTATAAATTTGAATCACTATGTTGTACATCTGAAACTAATGTAACATTGTGTGTCAACTACACTCAAAAAAATATGACATCCAATCCATAAAATGTAGAGTGAGGAAAAATATAGTGCTTCCAGAATCTGTTTGAATTTAAATGACCATCAACTTAATATAGACTGCTATATACTTAGGATGTTACATATGAGCCTCATGGTAATCCCAAAACGAAAACCTATAATAGATATATACACAAAGGAGAAAAGAGAATCCAAGAATAATACTAGAGAAAATAATACTAGAGAAATAAAGACTTATTTCAAACTCAAAGACATATAGACTGCAAGTGAAGAAATGGGGAAAAAATTCCCTGAAAATAGAAAGAAAAAAAATTAAAAAGCTTGAGCGCAAATACTTACATTAGACAAAACAGACTCTAACACAAAATAGACTGTAATAGAAGACAAAGAAGGGCACTACATAATGATAAAGGAATCAATCCAACTAGAAGATAGAACAATTATAAAGATCTATAAACCCAACATGGGAGCACTTAAATATATAAAGCAAATATTAGCAAACATAAGGGGAGAAACTGACAGTAATACAATAATAAGTAACTTTAACAGCCCCACTTAGATCAATGCATAAGTCAACCAGAGAGAAAAATCAAGAAAATTGGCTTTGAATGACACATTACACCAGGTTGATTTAACATACTTACAGAACATTCCACCTAAAAAAAAACAAAATCTCACATTCCTTCCAAGTATACATGGAATAGTCTCCAATACAGATTACATGTTGGGCCACAAAAATCAGTCTCAATATATTTAATATTGAAATTGTATCAAGAATTTTTTCCAACCACAATTGTATGAAATTATCGATTGAAGGGAAGAAAACCTAAAAAATACAGACATGTGGGCACTAAGCAATACGGTGCTAAAAACCAAAGGGCTAAAAAGAAATCAAAAAAGAAAATTAAAGACAAATGAAGATGGAAGCACAGTTCAAAATCTTTAAGATGGGGATCCCTGGGTGGCGCAGCGGTTTGGCGCCTGCCTTTGGCCCAGGGCGCGATCCTGGAGACCCGGGATCGAATCCCACATCGGGCTCCCGGTGCATGGAGCCTGCTTCTCCCTCTGCCTATGTCTCTGCCTCTCTCTCTTTCTCTCTCTGTAAATATCATAAATAAATAAAAATTAAAAAAAAAATCTTTAAGATGCAGAAAAAGAGTTTTAAGAGGAAAGTTTATAGTAATATAGGCCTATCTCAAGAAAAACAAAAAATCTCAATCTAACAAACTAGGGGGAGAAATAAAGAACAAAGCCCAAAGTCAGGGCAAGGAAGAAAATAACTAAGATCAGAACAGAAATAAATAGAGACAAAAACAAAAGAAAACAGAAAAAATCAATCTAGAAACTGGTTCTTTGAAAAGAAACAAATTGATAAACATTTAAACAGACTTTACATGAAAAAGAGAGGACTCAAATTAGTAAAAAGACATGAAAGAAGAAAAGTTACATTTGACATCACAGAAATATAGAGGATTATGAGAAAGCTATGAAATACTGTATGTCAACAAATCAGGCAAGCTAGAAGAAATGTACTAGAAACATACAGTCTTCTAATACTGAATCAGGAAGAAATAGAAAGTGTGAATAGAATAATTACTAATAACAAAATTGTATAGGCAATCAAAAAGCTCCCAAATATAAGTCCAGGACCAGACAGCTTCACAGATTAACTCCACCAAACATTTAGAGAAGTATGTATATCTATTCTCCTCAAACCATTCCAAAAAACAGAAAAGGAAGGGATGCTACCAAATTCATTCCACAAGGTCAACACTACCTTGTTACCAAAACTAGACAAAGACACTATTAAAAAAAAAAAAAGAAAATTACAGGTCATAATCTCTAATGAACATAGGAGCAAATATACTCAACAAAATCTTAGTAAGCTAAATTTAGTAATACATTAAAAGGATCATTCACCATAATCCAGTGGTATTTATTCCAGGGATACAAGGATGTTTCAATATCCACAAATCAATCAATGTGACAAAGTACATTAACATAATGAAGGATAAAAATCATAAAATCATCTTAATAGATTCAGAAACAGCATCTGATAAAATTCAATATTCATTCATGATAAAAACTCTTCAGTGGATTTAGAGAGAACATATCTCAACATAATAAATATCATATATGACATATATGACAGCTAACCTCATACTCAATAGTAAAAAGCTGAAAAATTTCCCAAGTTCAAGAAAAGACAAAGATGTCTATTCTGACCACTTTTATTCGGCATAGTACTCAAAGTCTTAGCCATAGTCCTCAGACAAGAAAAAGAAATAAAAGATATTCAAATTGATAAGTAAGTAATAAAACTTTCACTATTTGCAAAGGGCATGATACTATATATAAAAAAACATAAAGACTTTACAAAAAAATCCTATTAGAGCTAATAAATGAATTCAGCAAAGTTACAGGGTATAAGATTAACATACAAGAAATCAGGTGCACTTTTATATACTAACAACAAAGTAGCAAAAAGAGGAATCAAGGCAATAATTTCATTTATAATTGCTTCCCAAAAAATACCTGAAAGTAAGTTTAACCAAGATGAAGGGCCTGTATTCTGCAAACTGTAAGACACTGATGAAAAAAATTGATGACACAAACAAATGGAAAGATACACTATGCTCACAGATTAGAAGAATATTGTTAAATTATCAATACTACCCAAAGTAAGACAGGGACTTCAGATTCAATGTAGTCCCTGTCAAAATACCAGCGGTATTTTTCACAGAAGTAAAATAATCCTAAAGTTTATTTAGAATCAAATATCCTAAATAAAAAAAAAAAAAATATCCTAAATAGCTTAAGCATGCTTGAGAAAAAAACTGGAGGTACCACAAGCTCAGATTTTAAACTATGCTACGAAACTATAGCAATCAGAACAGTATGGCACTTGCACACAAATAAACACACAGATCAATGGAACAGAATAGAGAATCCAGAAATAAATCCATGCTTATATGGTCAACTAGTTTCTGACAAAGAAGGCAAGAATATGCAATAGGGAAAAGACAGTCTCTTCAATAAGTGGTGTTGGGAAAACTGGACAGCTACATTCAAAGGAATGAAACTAGATCACTTTATTACACCAGGCAAAGAATAAATTCCAAACAGATTGGAGATCTAAATATTAGGCCTGAAACCATAAAATTCCTAAGAGAAGACAGAGGTAATAATCTCTTGGAGAGTGAATTTAGGAATATTTTTCTGGACCTGTCTCCTCAGGCAAGAGAAACAAGAGCATAAATAACTACTAAGACTTGTCAAACTAAAAAGCTTCTGCACAGCAAAAGAACCCACCAACAAAATTAAAAGGTGATCTAGTGATGAGAAAAAAAAATATTCACGCAACATATATTTGATAAGAGGCTAATGTTCAAAATATTTTTAAAAACTTAACACCAACCCCCCCTCCCGATAATCCAATTAAAAATGGAAAGATGAGCTGAACAAATATGTTTCCAAAAAAGATACACAGATGGCCAACACACAAGTGAAAAGATGCTCAATATCACTAATCATCAGGGAAATCAAAACCACAATCAGGTATCACCTCATATCAGTTAGAATGGCTAATATCAAAAAGACCAGAAATAACAAGTGTTGGCAATGATATGGAAAAACAGAAACTTTTATCTATTATTGGTAGGAATGCAAATTGGTAGAGTCACTATAGAAAATAGTATGGAGATTCCTCAAAAAATTGAAAGTAGAAATAGTATACAACCCAGTAATTTCACTGAGTATTTACATGAAGAAAACAAACAAACAAAAAAACTAATTTGTAGATATATGTACCCCTATGTTTATTCTAGCATTATTTATAATAGCTAACATATAGAAGTAACACAAGTGTCCACTGATAGATGAGTGGATAAAGATGATGTGAACACACATACACAATGGAATATTAGCAAAGAAAAAAGGAATGTTCTTGCCATTATGACTATATGGATGTACTTAGAGGGTATTTTACAAAGTGAAATAAGTTAGACAGAAAAAGAAATATTATACGATTTTACTTATAGGTATTATCTAAAAGAAAGAAAAAGAGAAAGAAAGGATGGAAAAAGGAAGGAAGGAAGGAAGGAAGGAAGGAAGGCAGGCAGGCATAAAAATGGAGAACTAGGGATCCCTGGGTGGCGCAGCAGTTTAGCGCCTGCCTTTGGCCCAGGGCGCGATCCTGGAGACTCGGGATCGAATCCCACGTCGGGCTCCCGGTGCATGGAGCCTGCCTGCTTCTCCGTTTGCCTGTGTCTCTGCCTCTCTCTCTCTCCCTCTCTCTCTCTCTCTCTCTCTCTATCTCTGATGTGACTACCATAAATAAATAAAAATTTAAAAAAAAATAGAGAACTAGCAGATATCAGAGGGGAGGGGTGTAGGAGATGGGTAAAATGGGTGAAGGAACAAGTTATACATTTCCAGTTATAAGGTAAATAAATCACACACATGAAAAGTACAGCATAGGGAACAAATTCATTAATAGTATAATACTTTGTATAGTGACATATGGTAACTACACTTATGGTGAGTATTTTAAAGTAAATATAACAGTTATCATTATATTGTACACCAAAAACTAAAATAGTACTCTATGTCAACTGTATTTCAAAAAACTGGAAAGTAAAAATAAATGTCAAACACACAACACACTTTTAAGGGCAGTAGGAGAAGAATCATTATTTTATAAACTGTCAATGTCATGCTTCACAGAAAACAGTACCTGTACAAACTCTATACTTCACTATTTGGGCTAAAAAATAAATAAATAAAAATGTTCCAAAGGAGAGATGACTGCAGGCACAGCAAAGAAATGAGGTAGAAGGTGTTATGAAAATGTCCTTTGTGAACTACTGGTTCCTTCATATTTTTTCCAAACTGGCTCATTTACAAAGACTTGACATGAGCATTGGGCTAAAGTGAAGACTAATAATACCAGACCATGGAAGCAGAAATGCACTCTGAATGCACATGAAATCAGGAGTGGCCCAAAATAATCCTAGAAGATAATGTGAATAGATCAAAAAAGGAAAACAAAACAAAACGACAGTCAGGGAAGAATGAGTTCCAAACAAATTCTCAGACTAGCTTTTGAGCTCCCTACATAAAGTCAGTTCTGCTATAACACTTGTTTTAAACAGTCAATTTGTTCCAACATCATTTTGGCATAGCAACGATTTTGTGTTTGCCTAAATGTGATTTCATCTACAAACCATTCGAGAAACACATGCCAACAGCAGAAAACTGCACCTAGTCTGAAGAGAGTTGTGTAGAAATACACAACACACAAACATACCACCAGCAGCTCAGTGTGTATTATGAGCCTCACTCTTCCTTTTTTTTTTTTTTTTAAGATTTTATTTATTTATTCATGAGAGACAGAGAGAGAGAGAGAGGCAGAGAAACAGGCAGAGAGAGAGGCAGGCTCTTCACAGGAGTCTGATGCAGGACTCAATCTCAGACCCCGGGATCACAACCTGAGCCAAAGGCAGCCACCCAACCGCTGAGCCACCCAGACATCCCAAGCCACACTCTTTCTTGCCACCACTTCAAAATAACTCATCGCTGCAATGCTTCCAATTCCACACCACAAGCAAACTTCAGGTCTTTTTTAAAAATGTAAAATGTTATGCTGATTGTACAATATATATGTGTGTGTGTGTCTGTGTGTGTGTGTGTAAAATCATTTAACATGTAAAAGTATGCTTCCATTTTTTATAAGGTTCCATTTTTGGTGTGTATACCACTGACCAAGTTTTTGAGGGCTGTGTTCATATCTCTATTTTCTCCATAAACCCTACAATGTTTGATACATCATTTTGCCTACCAGGTAACCATATGACCAGAGCATATGGCAATGTTATGTTAGAACTGACTATACTGAAAACTGGCAGTTCTAATGTGACATAAATCATTCAAGAAAAATTCACTCACTCATATTTATGCAGTACTTATATAAGAACACAGTAGTTAAGCAACAATTTCATTTAGCCAATATAATCAATGACTAGCCAATGTGATTTTGATACAAAAATTATCTATAGTGAAAGCATGGGGCTTTATTATTTTTACCTAGAGATGTCTCTTTTTGATAACGACAAATGCGATTTTTTTTTTTAAGGCCTGCTTTTTTTCGACATACCTTTAAGGTTTTTTAATTGTTTCATATATGGTCAAGTTGAGACTTTTAAGAACTTCACTTTTGCTTGTAATAAAAGTTTATAAGTTTTTCCAAAAAGTCAAACTGCAAGCACCTATAAAACTATAAAGCATCTTTATAAACAATAAAAATGTATAAAAAAATAAAACCACAGATTAAACCATTGACCTCTAAATCTGAATTTCATAATGCTAAACAAAATACCAGCAAATAAAATTTAAATGGTTTAATTTCTATTTCATTTATTAGAATTTAAAAGTAAAAAAATGGCTATTTATCATAGTCATTTCAGATTACACTAATATTTTTATATACTAATAGTATTAGATATTAGTATCACATTAAGTACAATTGTATGAATAAGAAAATGAAAAATAAGATACGAATCGACTTAAATGCTTTTGATAAACAGCATTCCTCATTTAAAAAAATATTTAAAGCAAATCATTGTTCAAATCAATCTTACACTTAATTTAAAAATAATAGAAATTCACTGCTACAGGTAGGAGCATATTTCAGAGTAGCAATTATAATCTCATTCAACAAGTCCTAAAATATACAAGTGATCATGCAAACATAATAGCAATTATTAGTAGAAATTAACTATTTTTCAAAAATATTCACTTAAAAAGTAAAAGCAGAAGAGAACTAACTGAAAAATATTTATAAGTGTGCCTTATAAATAGTGGCTAAATTGGTTAAGCGGCTGACTTTGGTTCAGGTCATGATCTCAGGGTCCTGGAATCAAGCCCAGCCTCAGGCTCCCAGCTCAGCCAGGGGAAGGGGGCTTCTGCTTGTCTCTCTGCCCTACACCCTGCTCATGTGTGTTCTCTTTCTATCTCAAATAAATAAATAAAATCTTTAAAAAAATAAATTTATACAATGAGTAAGTTTCCTAAATGCCTGCCTGCTTTCAGATACCAAAGCAATGGATTATTTAGTAGATAAGAAAATCATTAACCAAACTATTAACAATCATAACCAAAGAAAAACAAATAATAGTTAGCTTGGAATATGACTTTAAATAGACAAACTATACATCCTTACGGAAATTCAAGTAAAATACCTAATTAAACAGAGACAAAACAAAAATATCTTGTTATTGAACAGGAACAAATTGTTTTTATTTTTCCCAAAATAATACTGCAGTAGGACTGAGGATTTAAATAAATCCAGTGAAATTATAGAGAAGGTCAACCAGAATAGTTAACAAACATAGTCAACAATATTCTATAAGAATTAATGACAAAGGATTTATATTATCAATTTAAGTTTAAAAGTTGCAAAATTGTTGACCAGTTTATAGAAAGATAAATATAATGGACAAATACTGAATATATAAAACTAGTACTAATCAATGTATACAGAAAGCAAAACAATCAAAAATAGATTTTATACATTAAATTAGCAAATAATTTTAAATGTTTAAGATTGAATACAGGTGATGTTGCAATAAGACCTTCCCTCTTCTATTCTGCTAGTGGAGTATTTTATTATTTTATGACAGTGACCAAAATCAAGTACCGCAGCTTGGGTGACTAAAACTACAGAAATCTTTTTTTTCTCAAAATTTGAGAGATGAGAAATCTTAAATTAAGGTTTTACTTTAGCAAGATTCGTTTCTTCTAAGGCCTCTCTCCTTACCTTATAAAAAGGCCTTCTTTTCTCTACATCTTCACATGGTCTTCCCTGTGTCTGTGTCCTTATTTCTTTTTCTCATGAAGACACCAATCATATTGGATTAGGATTTCATTTTATCTTACATACCTCTTTAGAGGCCCTGTCTCCAAATACAGTCACATTGTGAGGTACTTGGGGGTAGACTTCAACACATGATTTGGGAGATGGAGGCACAATTCAACCCATAAAGTTATCAGAGTAAACATTATGTTGACCAAGGAAGACCTTTCAAGACTATTAAAATAGGGGACAGAGACCAGAGTTCGGGGTGAACTCAACTCCACTGAAACTAAGGACTGAAGAGTTTTAAGACCTGAGGGGAGGTAGGAAGATCTTAAGCCATCTGGGTTCACTAACTGGCTTTACCAAAAAAAATATTTATCTTCCCTTATCTTCAAGACAGGAGATAAGGGTCCCATTTGTTTTGATGATTACATTTTAAAGCTATGGTTCTCAAATGTTTGAAAAAGACACTCCCACATAATACTGGCAAGAGGAAAAAGATTAACATCTCAAAGGACAGAGAAAGAATGGACAGTTACAAGTTTTCTAAAGTAAATGCTCTAAGAAAAGGAAATTTAAAGGCCTGGAGTTGTGAAGAAGGCTGCCTGAAGTTTAATCAACCTGAGTTGAGGGAAATGTTTAATCTGAGGGAAATGTTAGCCATCTTGGTGGGGGGAGGGGAGTGGCAGGAGTGTTCCTTTTCTCTAACCTTTCTTGTAAACATCTTAGCTCTTATCTTGAACAATTCATTTTGTTTTGGGGGGGATGCTATTCCAAGAGGAAAAAAAACAAACAAACAAACACATGCATATAAAGAATTATGTGCTTTCAGTATTATTTATAATAGTAAATTGTAAACTTTGTATTCTTCCAAAAGATACAAATAATTGATTCTGATATGTATTTGGCAAAACATATGATCTCATTACTACCAACAGGGTCTACTAAAATTTTATCGTATAAAAAACGCATATGATTTACTTTTACAGAAAAAAATACCAACTTGTATTGGTATGATCTGCAAAATATTTTCCACGTATGTATATATATACATGCACGTGTATGCACACACAACAGAGTCAGTGATCAGATTTGAAGAAACCTCACTGCAAATATTTACGGTAGGCATCTGTTATAGAAATATGCGATTTTTATATTTATTTTTATACATATCTAATTTTAAAATGTAACATAAGTAGGTCAAGAACAAGTAGAAATAACATGATACGTAGATAAATCCAGCTTACTTTGAAGAGCTGGTAGATGGAAAAGTTCACTGACATTAGTGAAGGGGAGAATTTGTGACCACAGAATATGCCTTTTTAGCGTAAGGATTATTTTAGGCTGATCATTTTTTTCAAAAAACAGCAAAGGAAAAAGTCCTGAAAACTGGGTAAAAGTTACCCTTTTGTAAGAGAAATGTATAATAAAAACCTCCATTTGTAAGGGTACACTCCTGTGCCACGGAGAGAAAGAGGACTAAACGTTGGGCCGGCGGGATCAAGGGGGATCCGGAGGCACCAACAAAATGCTGGCAGACCGCCCCCCCCCCCACCTTGTTGCTCCTGCCTCAGAACTTTCCAGCACTAGCAGATCGCCCCAGGGGAGACCCGATCTATGCAGGAAACCTGAACCTACTTTACCTGGACCCCATATAAGGGCACCTGCAGTTATTGCCCCAGGCTGATTCCACCAGTGATACGGCTAATACCTATCACCCTGCACAGACACCCAAGCCCTGCCCCTGCCCCCTTACAGAGCCCCTTGCCCCCCTTGCCCTCGACTTCCCCCCCTCGCCCTCCCCTGCAGGCCTCAGAACCTGGCCCGAGAGCGCGTCCCATTAAAAGCCTGTTCCAACCAACTTTTGCTTGGCCTATTTCACTTCACTATGGATCCGATTAAACCTGACATTTGGTGCCGAAACCCAAAACCCGGGAGGAGATGGAGGCCCCGCTGGTGGGGAGCCTCTCTCCTCTCCCACCGGGGCCTCACCTGAGCCCAGCACCTGGCAACGCGGCAAGTCCCCGAGTCCCTGCCCGAAGCCGCGGCCGCGCCAGGGCAACCCCACCGAGCCACGGGCCCCTGGGGGCCGGGAGCCGTCCTCATCCTCACGGCGACCTCCGTCTCTGTCCGCGACCCCGAGCTGCAAACGGGGTCGCCTGTTTTCAGTCTCTGGGTTACCGGGCGGGAATCATGGGAGCTGCCCAATCCCAACTTGACCCCGAAACTCCGTGGGGTTGTCTACTGGCCAATTTTGAAACTCCGGGGCTCTCACAGGATCTCAGAAAACGCCGTCTTACCGGATCCTCCTGGACCTGGACAATCTCTGCAGACGCCAGGGCAAGAGGACCGAGCCCCCCACGCGCAGGCTTCCTGGGACCTCCTCCCTTCCTCCCTCCCTTCCGCCTATTCCCTCAGCTCCGAAAGCCCCCAAATCCTTCCCCCCTTCCCCTCCCTCGGGGTCCCCTGAGCCCTCGGCCCCGTCCACCTACTCAGGGGACACCAGCCCTCCCCCCTCCCTCTCTCTGGAACCCCCTGACCCCTCTCCTCCTCCTGCCCCCCAACCACACACTCCTTTACCCTTTCTGACCCCCAGCCTTCACCCCCTACCTCCCCTCCGAGCTCCACACGCACAAGACCCCACAAGGTCTCCTCCTCCCCTGACCTGGCCCCTGCGAGAGGTGGCGGAGCTGAAGGGGTTCGGGGCCACGCTCCTTTCTCGCTCCAGGACTCTTCCCAAATTAAGCAGCTGGGCTCTTACTCCGCTAACCTGGGAAACTACATCAAGGAATTCCAATATTTGGCGCAGGCATAGGACTTGGCTTGGCATGAATTGCTTGTTGTCCACACCACAACCCTTACACCCGGGGAGACACACCACAACCCTGCGGCCCGAGAGCCAGTAGGCCGGGGCCGCTGTCCGGCCCTGGATCCGGCCGGGATTATCCGGCGGGCCAGGAGGGCTGGGGGCGCCACGACGGCATGGCCACTGTCTCACCGCTGGAACTCCTGCTCCCTCTAACAAGGCCGTCCACTATGATAAACTCCAGGAAGTCGTGGAGAACCCAGATGAAAACCCTGCGGTTTTCCTTAATAGGCTCACTGAGGCTTTAACCCAGGACACTCGCCTGGACCCTGCCTTCCTAGCAGGGGCTACTGTCTTGGCAACCCATTTTATCTCTCAGTCCTCCCCCAACATCTGTAAAAATGAAAGAAGGCGGAGGAGGGTCCTTAAATTCCCATTCCCAACCTGGTGAAAATGGCATTTAAGGTCTTTAACACCCGAGATGAAGCCGCTGAACTTAAGAGGCAGGCTAGACTCCAGCAGAAGGTCCAACTCCAGACTCGAGCTTTGGTGGCAGCCCCGTGGCTGGCAGGCTCCGGGAGCCCACAGAAAGGGGGAACCAACCGCACCCCGCCTGGGGCTTGCTTCAAATGCAGCACCGAGGGACACTGGGCCTGTCAATGTCCCAATCCCCAGGAGCCAACGTAGCCATGCCCTCAACCTCGAATGACAGGCCGCTGGAAATCCGCCTGCCCTGGCCTCAGAGGATCCTTGGTGCCTCCACATGGAGGAAACCCTGAGCTGGTAAGTCCAACCTTCCAACTACTCAGATTGGATGATGACTGATGGGGCCCAGACTCGGACACCCCTCCTAACCCAGGCCGAGCCCAGAGTCCTGCTCCAGGTAGTAGGTAAGTCCATCTCTTTCCTGTTGGACACAGGGGCGAACTACTCTATTTTGCCTTCCTACTCAGGTGCCAGTTTCCCCTCTCCAGTAGCAGTGGTGGGAATTGATGGTACCTGCCCTATTCCACGGACTACCCCACTCCTCTCTTGCAGCCTGGATGGGTTCCCCTTCTCACATTCCTTCCTTATAATTCCTTCCTGCCCAGCTCCTCTCCTCAGCCAGGATATCCTACACAAACTCAAGGCCACCATTCATCTTTCTCCCTCACCCACTGTTTCTACTCCCCTCCTCTTCATTGAAAATCCTAACATCTATCAACTTCTCCAAACTGCCCTAAGTAGCCAAGCTCACACCATACTTGCACAGGAACAACTTCTCCAAACCCACCTACAGGCTAACCCAGCTCAGGACCAGGGTCCCTTCTTCTGGATAAAACTTATCCAATAAGGCACTTCCCTCGCCAGCCTTTCCGACATGGGCAATCTGTCCCACTGTTGTATCTGTGCCGCCTTGGGCAAACCCCCCTGGTGGCCGTTCCCCTCCCTAATCCATTTAACTGCACCAACCCCACACCCACACCTCTGAGGGCCTTCTCCCTCTCTCCATTACATTCCCTTATTCACCAACCCTCTCAACCACCAATTCCCTGTTATTCCACCCCTAACTCTGCCCTCTGCAACATCACCCTGTCAAACGTTACCTCTCATCACTCCCCTATCGGCGGTTTCTTTTGGTGCAATGATACCCCTTCTAAATCTCTCAATACCTCTGCCTCTCTCCTCTGTCTGCCTGTCTCCCTGGTTCCCTGATTAATTATCTATATTCAGGCAGAAGTAGCTCTCCTCGCCAGCCCTCCAGAAAAGCAGAAACGAGCGTTCTTTCTCCCACTAGTCATTGGGGTCTCCCTGGCCTCAACCTTGGTGGCCATGGGATCCGGGACGGGGCCTTAATCCACTCTGTAGATTCCACCAGGGACCTACCTGAAAGGCTTCAAATGGCCATCGAGGCCTCGGCAGTCTCTGGCTTCCCTCCAACACCAGATAACCTCAGTGGCCCAGATGGCTCTCCAGAGCCAATGCACCTTGGACCTCCTCACCGCAGACAAGGGCAGAACCTGCATGTTTCTCAATGAAAAATGCTGTTACTACATCAATGAAACAGGTGTAGTTGAGACCAATCTCCACATTCTCACCAAAGTTCCTGAGTCTCTCCAAACCTGGTACCACCCCAGCGGCCCAATGGTGGCAGACCCCACTACATGGCTCCTCCCCCTTCTAAGTCCACTCCTAATCATCAGCATAGTATTAACGATGGCCCCTTGCATTCTCTGATTCATCCAGGAACGAATTCGTGAAATGTCTGGAGTATCTGTAACCAACTCCTACACCCCTACTCCCGCTTGCTCACTTCTGAGGGACCCACGACGCCCCCTACTCATCAGGAAGTAGCCAGATCTGAACCAATGCCCTATAACAACAAAAGGATTGGAATGTTGGGCGGGCAGGATCAAGGAGGATCAGGAGGCACCAACAAAATGGTAGCGGACCCTCCACCTTGTTGTCCCCGCCTCAGAACTTTCCCATCACCAGCAGACCGCCCGGGGACATGTCATCAGGGGAGACCGGACCTATGCAGGAAACCTGAACCGTACTTACCCAGACCCCGTATAAGGGCATGGGCAGTTATTGTCCCAGGCCGATTCCACCAGTAATATGCCTAATACCTATCACCCCGTACAGACACCTAACCCCTTACCCCTCCCCCCCTTAAAAAGCCCGCTTTCACTCCCCTGCCCACGACTTCTCCACTCTCTCCCTCCCCCGCGGGCTGCAGAAGCTCGCCCCGAGAGCGAGAGCGCATCCCATTAAAAGCCTATTTCAACCAACTTTTGCCTGGCCTCTCTCTTTAACTTCACTATAGATCTAATTAAATCTGACACTAAATCCCTACAAACTCAGGCAGCCCTAGTGGCGCAGCGGTTTAGCGCTGCCTGCAGCCTGGGGTGTGATCCTGGAGATCCGGGATCAAGTCCCACACCAGGCATCCTGCATGGAGTCTGTTTCTCCCTCTGCCTGTGTCTCTGCCTCTCTCTGAATAAATAAATAAATCTGCATAAACTCATCAATGGAGAAGTTACTGACTTAAATCTTGATGACAATACTTTTGTTGACTATCCTTTGCCTGGTCATCTGCCATATCTGGTCCTCAATCCCAACATCTTCTTTTGTCTTTAGCTACACGTGGTATTGAAGGTGGCAGTTTGAGCCATTTCAAGGGAGTTAATCAGTTTTCTGAGGTCTCTCATGTATATGAGAGGTATGTATTTTATTTCTGTTTCTCTCCTCTTAATCTTTTTTTTATTATTGGGGGGGGGGGGATGAGTCTCAGCCAAGAATCTAGAATAATGGAAAATTATTTTTCCTTCTCTAATTAGCATTTTAGAAGTATTTATTTGATGGGCATTTGTAGGCTAGATGTAAAAACTGAAAGCAGGTTCATAATGAGCCAACTACTATTTTATTCTCAGCCTGTAAACCCAAAAAATGAAGGAAGGTTGCTAACATTCTAAAATTGAAAGGAATAGTTATTTTTGAAGCCCATTTCTTCTTGGGTCATTTTACCTTCTTTGCTTCATTTCGTTCATCTGAAGCATGATGAGGTTTAAGATCTCTGCCCCTCTACACGTTTTTTTGTCCCTTACAGTTGCCTCATGTAGTGGAAAGGGAATGTTCCAGTGGGTTGCTAGAACTAGCTTGTATCAGCTTTCAAGAGTCAATTGTGCATCCCTTTCTCTACACTACATGTAGTGATATCAATTTGGTAGTGTGAAATATGCAATGATGGAATTATTTACACTAGGGACAGTGGCTACAAATCATGGGACTTTTTTTTCCTTAAGGACCAGATGTTATACATTTATCAGAACACCCCAGTTTTAGGATGATTATAAGTCATAGCAATGCAATACAAAGTGATCAGTAATTAGAAAAAAATACATTTGTCTTTTAGATGCTATTAAGACTATGAAGATGCAAGGCAACTGGGACTTGTAGACATAAATTTAAAAAGACAGCTGTATGGAACAAGAATTTTTTTTTTTTTTTGAGAAACCCAGGGTTACCATCAGACTAAAGCTTGATGGGACAGAGGTAGAAAAGAAAAAAGAGAAGGAGACCAAGAGGGTGACTTCGAGGTACCTGTGTAAGGAGATTCAGCACTGTTTGGGAAAAAAAATAGAGGGCAACGGTAAACAAATGATTGTACAACTCTGAAAATCAAGAAAATGGGGATTACAGGTCTTCCTCAGAAGATCTGTGTCACTCAGAACTGGAACAACCCAAATGTCGTCTCAAAGGGTCTTATACTTCATAGAGCCTAGCAAATTACAGTATGTCTAATAGGCACACAATTGATAACTGTTGAACAGAAATGAATAAGACAAAGATTCTCCTATCTCTATTGCAATATCTGGTAAGACTGCACTGATACAGCTATGTCAAAAATTAAGAGAATAAATCCTGTCTGAAAATAATCCTAATTGGCAAATCAACTTAAATAATAATGGTTCTAAAATGCAAATCAATCCACTCACTTCTCTCCCCATTAAAACCAACTGATGATTTCCCATTGTTGATGGAATGAATTTCAGAATTCCGAGCATAGTTTATTAAACAATTCAGAATCTGATTCTGCCAACTCTCCATGTTTTGCAAATGCAGCCCCACATCTCTCTGCTTTGACTCCTACATATCCTCCAGTACTTCCACAACAGACTAGATTCTCTGGCCCTATATATGTTTATAGAACATACTAAAACTCCCATCCCACAGCCCAAATCACTTTGATTTGTAAATCATAAGTCTGCATCTCTTAAAGAATTTAACTATGTCAAAGACAAGACTTTGTTCATTCTATCCAACACTTGCCCCATGTACATAGATGTGCAAGAAATATTTTAAATGAGTGGATGAATTATTTAAGGATTATTTATAGTCTCCAGGGAAAGATAAACTAGTGGTTACAGAATAAGTATAATTTCTGTAATATTTAGTCTTTACAAGTTATGAAATTATGTGTCACTAAGAAAATTCTCAAAGAATCTCATATAGCTAGTGGAGTTTATTTTTTTTTAAGATTTATTTATTTATTCATTCAGAGAGAGCGAGAGAGAGGCAGAGACACAGGCAGAGGGAGAAGCAGGCCCCATGCAGGAAGCTCGATGCAGGACTCGATCCTGGGTCTCCAGGATCACAACCCAGGCGGCAGGCAGCACTAAACCGCTGCGTCACCGGGGCTGCCCGCTAGTGGAGTTTAAATCCAGTTCTTTGCTTTTATCTTAACTGCTCTTCCAATTCAAATAAAAATTCCTTTATGCTTTGGTCAGAATGCATTGCTCCCACCTTATAGTAACCGTCTAACCATTCTCTTTTCTTTATTCAAAGAAAATCTGGGCAAAGGGTTGGCTTAGTAAAAATTTTACTAAATTAGATCCAATATATATTATTGCTTAACTCTTTGAGGAAATGTGTCTGTATAAATACATTAAAACAGATGGAGAGATGCAGATTCACAATGCAAATCAAAAGCAACATAAAGCAAATAAGAAAAAAAATGAGAAGATAAAGACTCGTGTCAAATTTTTTTTTAGATTAACCCAATCAATTTCCTTCACCACATGCCCCTTCTCACAGATCCAAACTACACCATTCTACCTAGTTTGACCAAGTGATGTTCTCTGTGAATTAAAAATTAAACCTGTGGTTGAATCTATGCCCTTCAATCAAGACTCATTTTTCTTGAGAATGACTAACATTTAGTTCTGCATAAATTTGCCTAGCAGGCAGTTCCATAATACAGTTTTTAATAGTGTTAATGTCTACTGCCAGACATCTGTTTTAAACCTATCTTCTTTATTGTACTTACTCCATCTAATTGCATTATTTTGGTAAACAGAAGAAAGTAATTTAAAATGACATCTATCTGAATCAGTCCCAAACTAATTAGTTTTTTTTCCCTCCCCAAAAGATGTAAAAACAGATGTTTTTGTTACTCTGCCCTGATACTGCATTATCTTTTTATTGTTGAATCAATTTGGTTAATCTTTTCCATTGTCTGCTTTTAACTGATGCTACTGTTTCCAATCTTATACAGAAATAGTCTTAAACATTTACTCTTGAAATTCTTACATTTTAACTACTATTAACTTTCAAATCTAACATCCTTTGACGTGAAAGAAAGAAGATGCAAGAATGCCTCTCACTGAATCAGCCCAGCATTTGGAGTGGAGGGACTTCAAACAAGGTAGTGGAATCCATAAACAAATACAATCTTTGACAAAATTAACCTGTGCCATCAGGTATCTACTCAAAATTTGTCTTCTTTTCTATAAGACAAATCAGACTATGTGACATCTCAATTTTCCAATGTCAAGGATAGAATCCTGGCTTTTACTCTTTGTGTGGGGGGTGTATGTTGGGTGGGAGGGAAAGAATTAAAAGAAAGTTTTAAAAGGAACAATTAGAAAAGCTAGAGAAAATCTAAAATGGATTGCTATCATAAAGCCAGAAAAAAAAGTTGAATAAAGAAGGAGGTTGTCAATAGCACAAAGTGGTAACAATATTAATTCTTCACACTTACATAGTATTTTGTAGTTTCCAATATTTTTCATATATTCAAATTTGTTACCAATGACAATTCCATGTTGGACCCAGGATAGATTATTTTTCCTTTTTTATAGATTTAAAAAACCAAGGTTAAAAAAGAAATCAAGGTTAAGAAAGATTAAGACCAATAAACATGAATATGGAAAAATCTAAATCATAAAACATTTTTGCTCCAAAGACATCACTTATTACAAGCATAGTTTATGATCTGTACTGCCTGGGTTCAAACCTCAGACTACTGTGTTTCTGACACTTTGATCTACCTAGGCCTCAGGACACTCATCCTGTATTAAGGAATAAAAAGCCTAGATACATATAAAACACCAAGACAACTGCTTGGTATTCAATAAATGTTAGCTGCTATTATTATAGTCAATGGGGTGACCATCAGGAAGAAAAGACAGCATCACTGTCTCAGTTTACCTTCCTTTTATGGAGCCTTGGAAGAATTGAGAAGGCAAAGGAATTGTCAAGAGACTCTTCAATAAACAAGCAGTGGCCATCCACCCAATTAAGGAAGCAGCGGGACAAAGTGAAAGACCCTACTCCCTGTCATAAATGCTGAGAGTGGTTAACTCTGGCCTGGGCAGTCTCCTGCAAGAAGGAGTAGAGAGCCAAAATTTTCCTATTTACAAGGAATTTACATCATTCTAATGAGGGCTTTTGTTTCAAGACAGTGTTATGGAAAGTCATAACATGTGAATTTAATTCTAGTCTAAGAAATTGTACAAGTGTAAGCATGTAAGTTAATTACTTTTAATGTTGAAGACAGAAATTAACTCACGTAGTAACATCTGGTGGGCCTATTTGCTTTTTCAAATTAGGATAATTAGAACTGACAAACTACCTTCATTCCAATTTCTCTTTCTCATCATCCCTTAGATTATTTGCCAGTTGCTTTTTGTTGTGGAAGGGTTTTTTTCCTCTCCTTTTACTCAGCATCAGTCAATTTGTTTTATATGACGCTATAGCAGCTGTCATCATTACCATGCCACTGTCCATAATACAAATTTATATTATGTTGAAGGAGTCCTAATATGAAAGAAGTACATAGAATGTAAATGGTCAGTACTCATCATCATTATGTAGTATTCATGAAACTATACAAGTTGTAAGACAAGTTTCTAAAAGACTTTCCCAAACATATTTAGTCCTCTTAGCTCTTAGAACAGGATCTGACGTACAGTAGGCATTCAATTTGTGGCATGAAGGACTGAATGAACCAATCAACTATATGTTATTTTACAGTGTTAAATTATCTGTCAGAGTTTAATTATTTTTGCCTTTATTTTAGAAGTCTTTATTGCTATTTTGAATCATGAAACTTTGTTACATTTATTCAAGCACCCATTTATCTACTTTGGATTGTGTCTCAATCATCCTGTGCATTCTAAAAATTTTTTCATTGCTAAGTAAAATGCTTGCCCATATAAAACTCTATGATCTCATGCTTTGTTACAAATACAGAGATTATTCATTCTTATAATTTATAATTAATTTTTTGGCCATTCTTCATAACCAGTATCATAAAAAGGGCAGTAGTATTCAGAACAGCTGAGTATTCATTCCAGCCCTTTAAAAAAATCACTTAATCTCTCTGTGCCTAATCTCATCTATACAATGTCAATAATTATAAACTCATTTTCCATAGCTCAGATAATTGTTCCGAAGACCAAATTATTTAATAAAAAGCCAACTAAAATTATTAAATTAGAAAATATCTTTATGTGTTTCAGGATTTTATCCTTTTTGTTTAGGGAAAACAATGAAATATTTTAAATATAATACTTTAAATATATATATTAAGACAAATTTTTTCCTTCAGAGTATTGAAATTTTTATGTAGCAATATGCTACTGTGTTTGAGTAAAATAAAATTAAAAATGAGAGCATTTACCCTAAAATCCTATTTTTAAGGTTATCTAATTTATAAAATATAAACTCAGAAGGTCAACAAAACAATATTTTCTTTAATAAACAGGCCAATCAACCAATTCATGTAACAAATATTTTGTAACACTTCTCATTTTTTTTCCATGTTTGTCCAAAAATGAGGATATGTTTTCATTAGAATACTTGTGAAGATCTCTGAAACTGCTACATGGAGATTTTAATACTGTTAAATATTCATCTGAGCCTTGTGGTAAATATTAAAAAAGAGAACTTCAATCTAGTTATATTAAACCTAAAATGTATTTATCACATGATGATAATAAAATTTCACAAATTATCAATCACACTTTGTGGGACTAAATTTACATACAAATATAAAGTCAGGCCTTTCTATCTCCTAGTTTCTCTTTAATAACTGTTCATCATATTTATTCTTAGATAATGCTTTTTTTGAAATTTTCCATAAACATTTAATCTACATTGCATATTGATTCCAAAAGGTCTAACATACAGTACAAGTTTTTAAAAAATAATTAAAATGAATAGAAATAAAAGCTTCTAAATTGAGACAAGTTTCCATAATATCCTAAGTATGAATAAGAACATTGCTGAGTCTTGTTCACAGTATAGAATCTACCAAGTATAAATGCACAAAAAACTATAAATGGTACTATTTCAGTGATGTTACTGAAATTATTTAAAGTAGGAATTTACTCAGCCTTAGGTGACCTAACAACTGCAGAGTTTAACAAACATCCTCATTTCCAAGACATTAATGAAGCAATTAGCAAAGAGATGAATGCAAATTGCAAGCAGTTATGGAGATATGTGAAATTCAAAGAAGGAAAATTAAAGCTATTGAATATATGACTGTTTTTCCTATTCAGTACCTTTGAGGATAACCTGGCTTGGCCATTAAAAATGAGTATTTGTCAAAACTGTTGAATTAAGATGCTTTGCTATTTTAAACAGGTGTATCAGTAGAACTCACCACAGACCTTTATCTCCAGGGTAGTCAATTTTTTTACAAAACCCTCCAACGTTTGCCAAATATCTTTTGTTCTAAAACACTAAAGAATATTTCAGGGGAAAAAAAAAAGTTTGGAGGAGGAGATTTATTCCTCCTGAGTGTCTTTCAGCTGCATAGAGTAAGTCAAGAATCACATTATACGTAAGATTAAAATTAGAGAATACGCTCAAAGACATTCTCAAATCACAAAGAATTAATGCACTTGACTTCCCTTGAAACCTCACCTATTGATGGGATGAGCACTGGGTGTTGTTCTGTATGTTGGTAAATTGAACACCAATAAAAAATTAATTTATTAAAAAAAAAAAGAAACCTCACCTATTGTCTAAGAGAAATTTTACAGGATTTTTTTTGTTGTTGTTGTTGTGTTAAGAAAACAATAAGCTCTAACTAGAGTCCTTTATGTTCAATCCCAAGTCACCAAATAAAGATTTAATACCTAACTACAGTCTCAGCCATGAATCGTTGAATAAAGACAATTTGACCTTTAAATGTATTCAGATTTAAAGTGTATTTTTTTGTCATTTAGCAGTTGGGTTTATTCTCACTGGCCTATAATGTTAGCTAGGGAAAAAAAATCCTTTCCTTCTTCAATGGAATTAAGTTCTACTGTACAAATGTATGATATTTAAAGCAACTAAATCAAGCACACTGACTCTATTACAAGAATATAATTTATTCACGGTCTCTTTTTTTAAACGACTAAACTAGAAAGTAAGCTAACAAGCAAGCTATTTAGAATCCCAGTTCTGCCAAGTATTGTCCTTGGGAAAGTCCCTAACTTTTTGTGCTTGAATTTCCCTGTCTACGATTGGGAAATAATAGAAACTGCTTCTTATATTTGTGAGGTTTAAATTAGTTAAGACAAATAAAGAATTTAGAAAAGTGTCTGATTCCTGTAAGCACTCAAAACATACTAGCTATTATAAAAAGTTAAGTAATCTAAAAATGTATAAGGAAAGATAGTTCTTGTTCCCTGCCACATTGAAAACCTTACCTCTAAAGAAATCAGTTTTCATATATCATTCTACACCACTATTTATGCTTATACAAATAAACATACACCTAATTTTCCTTTATTAACAAAAAGCTGGTCATACTGGATACGTTTTATTTAACTTATCTTTTCATTTAGTAGCACAGCAGATAATACAGCAGATAACTTTTTTTTTTTTTTAGCAGATAACTTTTGAGGTACTTATATTCCTTATTACATTTTTATTAAAAAGAGAAAATAGACAATGGAGTGAAACATGCCCTTGACTAGTTTAAAAAAAAAAAGGGGGGGAATGGATCCTGGGACAGTCCTAGTGGCTCAGTGGTTTAGCAACACCTTCGGTCCAGGGCCTGATCCTGGAGACCCAGGATCAAGTCTTGTGTCTGGCTCCCTGCATGGAGCCTGCTTCTCCCTCTGCTTGTGTCTCTGACTCTCTCTCTGTGTGTCTCTCATAAATAAACAAAATATTTTAAAAAATTAAAAAATAAAGATCCTTAAAAGCAAATTCCAAAGCATAGTATGAGGTATACAGAGGTAATACAACATTTTATGAGAACATATTCTGGAATGACTATCTTGGGAAGTTGGAAGGAAACAGAATTATCTTTATATAATTTGGGCCTTAATTTTTAAGAAAAATAAACAACTGCTAATGTGATCCAGCAAATGAGACATTAAGTCTGCTAAGCATTCTGGAGATAATTTAACTCAAAAATGCCATTCATCAAATAATGAGAAAAGGTCCGAGGCAGGGAGCTAACTTTCCAGTACAGTATTCACATTATTATAATCGATGTAACTAAAAGTTTTATGACATTGCATTTCAATAAAAATAAACATTTTGCTTCTGTTTCTGTTAATGGTAGACTAAATAATTCAGATAATCTTCGTATTCTGAGCCATTAATAATCTGGTAAAGGAGAAGCTGAGAGACTAAGAAGTTTTTGATAGTCCTGTCGAGCCTCAGAATAGAAACTGAGTCCAGTGTCACCAAAGCTCCCCACTGAAACTCCTTGCTTTGACTGGAACAACAACAAAAAAAGCAGAATACAATTCACCTTTGTATCATTTCAATCTCTAAAACTGGAATAATATGATTGAGACTGCAAAAATACACACTTAGAAGAATAAAATATTATTCCTCTTTGAAGAAAGATCATTTCATCTAGGGTCTCAAAACATTTGTACAAAAAATTCCACAAATGCAAAAGAAAAAAACAAAAACAAAGCAAAAGATAGTCCCATAAGGACATAACATAAACAAAATAGACTATAAGCACTCCAAATAATGTTATCAGATCTAAGCTTTAAAATAGCTGTAATTATCATTTCTATATAGTTAAATAAACGATGTTGGGAACTTAATAGACAACCATAAAGATATTAACTTGAAAGTGAATAAGAGAAAAGCACTTCTGAAATGGCAAAGTGAGTGCCTCAAAGAAAAATCACTTATCTATAGGACCAACAAGTACACTGACAATGTCAAAATTAAGATTTTCTGAACACTGGAAATTAACCAAAGTTTTAGAACAATCTGAAGAACGTTTATTCAAGCAAAATAGATGAATCACATTAAAATTATTAGGATTGGGCAGCCCCAGTGGCCCAGTGGTTTAGCACTGCCTTCGGCTCAGGATGTGATCCTGGAGCCCCACATCGGGCTCCCTGCATGGAGCCTGCTTCTCCTTCTGCCTGTGTCTCTGTCTCTCTCTCTCTCTCTCTCTCTGTCTCTCTCTCATGAATAAATAAACAAAATCTTTAAGTAAAAAAAAATAAAATTATCAGGATTTATAGTGTTTTAATTTTCCCTTTCGTCCTTGTTTTTTCAGTAACCCTGTAAACCAAAAGCCTTGCAACAACAGTAGGGGAGAAAATAAGCAAACAAGCAACCACTGGAGTGGCAGAATTGGTTTGGAGCTTTGCAAATGCCCCATCTGCAGATTATCATTATTTGACCAGCCTGTAGCTCCCATTCTCAGGGTTTGTCTTTACTTGACCTGATATAGACCTCACTGAATAGTGTTTGTTGAAAACAAATGGGGGCAATGTTTAAAATTGCAGCTGACCCACTTTGGAGGGTAAGGGGTAAAGTATGATACCAACTGGGGCTAAACAAAACTCTGATCAAAAAATTGTAAGGAAAAAACTGGAAAATAACATATTCATACAGGTCTTTGAAAATCTCTGGCATAGCCTTGGAAATCCAGAAGGCCAGGCACATAGAGAATTCTGGGCATGTCAAAATAAGACCTGAGAAGGCCATAATCTCTTATCTCTGGCTGTCCTTCAGGATCTATACAAGCAGGAAGTGAATGATGAATGATGACAGAAATGTAAATTCTCTGATGAAAAACTAAAGAAATGCTCCAATGCAAACACAGAATCTTTTGGCAAAGTCTGAAAGGCTTTGACTCACAGTATTTAAAAAAAAATTTTGCCTGATCATTAGCTGATTCTTAAGCTAATTTAGCAGACACTTAAGTTGCCAAACATAATATGAAGGATATAAGTTTATAGAGTTAGCCCTGGAACATTAATAAATAAACCAACAGTAGCAGCAGCAACAAACAGCAAAAATAAAATACCAGGAGAGAGATGCATTAAAAAAACCATGAATGTGTAGCACATTTGCAGGATAAAAAGAAAGAGAGGGAAACTTCTGAGGAAATCTTGATGTTGGACTCAATAGACATGCTTATAATTAAGCATGTAATAAACTAAAAGAAACTATGTCTAAGAATTAAAGGATGTATGAGAACAATGTCTCACCAAATAGAGAGTATCAATAACAGAGAAATTATTTAAAAGAGCCAATTACAACTTAGGTTGAGAAGTACATTAACTGAGATGAAAGATTCCTGACAGGAGCCCAGAAGATTTGAATGGTAGAGTCAATGAACTTGAAAATATGTCCATTTAGATTATCCTGTCTAATGAACAACAACAAAACAAACAAAAACAAAAAAGAAAGAAAGAAAGAAAGAAAGAAAGAAAGAAAGAAAGAAAGAAAGAAAAATAGACCCTCCAAGACATAATGAGAATCTCAGAAATACAAAGTATATATACTTTTAAATCCCAAAAAATTGGGATGCCTGGGTGGCTCAGTGGTTGTGATCCCAGGTTCAGGGATCAAGTCCCACACTGGGCTCCCTGCAAGGAGCCTGTTTCTCCCTCTGCCTATGTCTCTGCTTCTCTCCGTGTGCATCTCATGAATAAATAAATAAAATCATTTTAAAAAATTTAAAAAATAAAAGTAAAAAAAAGTGTCCAAATTTGACGGAAACCACTGATCTACAAATACAAGAAACTCAATAAATCCAAGTAGGATAATCTCAAAAAGATCCATACCCTGAAACAGCACAAACAGTCCAACGAATCTTGAACACAGTGAAAAACAACTTATTACATACAAGGGATCCTCAACAAAATTAATAGGTGAGTTGTCAAGAAAAACAGAGTCTAGAAGGCACTGTGTATGATATACTCAAGGTGCTGAAAGAAAAAAACTCGCTATCCAAGAATGCTATATCCTTCAAAATCATCCTTCAAAAGCAAAGGAGAAATTAAGACATCTCCAGACAAACAGAAAATGGAAGAATTAAAAAAAAAAAAAGAAAATGGAAGAATTCACCATTAAGACATTTGCCCAATAAAATGCTAAATGGAATCATTCGACCTAAAAAGAGGACACTAAGGAGTTACTCACACCCACACAAAAATAAACACCATTAACAAAAATAACTACATAGATAAAAACAGTTAAGTGTATTTTTCATACTTCTTTTATTCTAATTTAAACTACATATGTTAATATGTAATATATACCTCTTGAGAGCTTATAATGAAAAAATATAATTTGATGGCAACAATAGCAGAAAAGAGGAGGAGGAAATGAAGCTAATTGGAGAAGAATGTTCTGTGTTTTAAAAATTAATTTGCTATTAATATGAACTAAATTATTCTAAATAAAATTGTTAATCATTATTCCTGGGGCAACCGCTAAGGAAGTAACTAAAAAAAAAAATAGTAATAGGAACAAGAGAAATGAAATACTATGAAATATTTAACCAAAAAAATGCAATAATGGAGGAATATAGAAACAACAACAACAAAATAAGACATGTAAAAAACTCAAAATGACAGATAGATATCCTATTAATTACATTAAATACGAATGAATTCAGCATTCTGATCAAAATCAGAGATTAGCTGAATGGTTAACTAAACAAAAAGATCCATTTACATGTTGCTTACAAGACACTTCAGATTGCAAAATATTCCCCATATTTCAAAAGGGAAATAAACAATTCAACAACCATAGATGGAAATTTTAATATCCTGTTTTCAACACTGGATAGAATTAGGCAAGAAATCAACAAGGAAATTAGAACACTTGAATAATACTATAAAGCAACTGGTGCTAATAAACATCTATACAACACTCCTTTGAGAACCAACAGAATAGATAGAACATGCCACATTGTTCAAAAAATTAATTAATTAATTAAAAGCCTTAATAAAATTTAAAAGCTTTAGGTCATATAAATACTGAATTAATGTTGAAATCTTAACCAAAATTAATGTTTAAACCCTAACCAAAATACCTTAGAATGTGACTGTATTTGGAGACAGGACCTTTAAAGTGGTGCTTCAGTTAAAATGGGGTCTCTAGAATGGACTCCAATTAAATCTGATTGGTACCCTGAAACAAGAGAACAGGACCTAGAGAGGGGCACCAGTGGCATGCATGTACAGAGGAATGACCATGTGAGGAGGTGGCAATGAGAAACCATATGCAAGCCAAGAGGCCTCAGAGAAAACTCTGCTAGCAATTCGTAAATATATGGAACTTAACACACTCCTAAATAACCAATGAGCCAAAGAAATAAAATGGGAAATAATATTTTGCAATGAACAAAAATGAAAACATAACATACCCAAACTTATAGGATGCAGCTAAAGCAGTAAAGGGAGATTTATAGCTATAAATGCCTATATTAAAAAAAAAAGAGGAAATATCTTAAGTCAATAACATAATTTATCCCCTTAGTAAACCAGAAAACAAGAGAATATTAAACCAATACAAGCAGAAGAATGGAAATAATAATGATCAAAGATGAAATAACTAAAATAGAGAAAACTTAAAAAAAACAACAAAAACAAGAGTTGGTTATTTGAAAAGGTTAACAAAATTCCATTTACCTTCTCCCTCCTCCTGTGTCTCTGCCTCTCTCTCTCTATCATTAATAAATAAGTAAATAAATCTTAAAAAAAAAAAAAAAAGTAAAATTCATTAAGGGGATCCCTGGGTGGCTCAGCAGTTTGGCGCCTGCCTTTGGCCCAGGGCGCAATCCTGGAGTCCCGGGATCAAGTCCCACATCAGGCTCCCTGAATGGAGCCTGCTTCTCCCTCCTCCTGTGTCTCTGCCTCTCTCTCTTTCTATCATGAATAAATAAGTAAATAAGTCTTTAAAAAAACAAAATTCCATTTACCATAGCATCAAAAAAGAATTTTAAAATGCAGGAATAAACTTAACCCCTCTTCAGAGACACTTTAGCCTACTTTATTAGAACTGTGTACTTCTACTCAAGGAATCTGTCCAACTTGAAGCACACAAAATGTCTATTATAATAAATGGTACTTATCTACCCAATACTATAGTCTCCACCAGGACACTATTTCTCAAATGGAAAACAGAGCTATGCCACCTGTTTGCTACATTCTCACTTTCCTTGGATATTTGAAATAATCATTAGAGATTTCCAGATACTACATATTAACATCCCATCAGGAGTCATACTCCTTCAAAATAATATCTAGAAGTCTCTAAAATGAAATAAACACAAGTATTTTAAAAATTTATGAGATAATTGATTACCTTTTCATGTTTACTCTTGAAACACAATTTTTATCTGGAGAATAAAGCAACTAGAGAAGGTTATCTCCAACCTTAGGGAAAATAAACACTTCTGCTTAGAACCCTCCAAAATTAGTCTAAATAAATATACTAGAGTTGACACTGGCAGCTATTTCCTAATTTCCTCCTAGTCAACCAAAGGGGAGTTTATATAGCTATAGTTAATACTTACTGTTATTCCTTTATAAATACTACAGGACAAATAGTATGTTTAATATGACTAAACAAAACAAAGCTACCTTACTATCTAAAGCAAAACCAAATGGATTCTGGGACATATAATCATTACCTGGGTTTCATAATCTAGCTATTTAAGTTCAAATCCTATTTAAGAAACTAATTTTTCTTTTTTGGTTTCTTGAGGTGAGCCTGTATTGCTTTAATCTTTCCTGTTAGAACAGTTTTGCTGCATCTCAAAGATTTTAGACCACTGTGTTTTCATTTTTGTCTCCAAATATTTTTGAATTCTTTTTTGATTTCTTGGCTGACCCATTCATTGTTTAGTAGCATGCTATTTAGCCTCCATGTATTTGTTGTCTTGTTATTGATTTCACAGAACTTAATAATTGAAAATTTGTATGAAACCATACAAGACTCTGAATAGCCAAAGCAAGCTTGAAAAAGAGGCACAAAGCTGGAGGTATCAATCCCAGATTTCAAGATATACTATAAAACTGTAGTAATCACAAAGATATGGTCTGGCACAAAAATAGACACAGAGATCAATAGAATAGAGAGCCCAGAAATACATCCATAGTTTTATGGTCAATTAATCTATTACAAAGAAGTAAAGAATACACAATGGAAAAAAGACAATCTCTTCAACTAATAGTCTTGGGAAAACTGGACAGCTACATGCAAAATAATGAAACTGAGATCTTTCTTACATCATATACAAAACTAAACTCAAAACGGATTAAAGACCTAAATGTGAGACAAGAAGCCATAAAAATCCTAGAAGAAAACACAGGCAGTAATTCTTTGACATCATCCATAAAAATATTTTTCTAGATATGTCTCCTCAGGCAAGGGAAACAAAAGCAAAAATAAACTATTAGGAGTATATCAAAATAAAAACCTTAAAAATAAAAAAAGCGCCTGCAGAGCAAAGGAAACAACCAACAAAACTAAAAGACAATTCACAGAATGGGAGAATATTTCTGCAAATGACATATTTGATAAAGGGTTAATATCCAAAATATATAAAGAACTCATACAACACCAAAAATTAATAATAATCTGATTAAAAAGAGAGGATTTAAAGAGACTTCCTTCCAAAGAATACATATAGATGAGCAACAGACACATAAAAAGATGCTCAACATAGCTAATCAGAAGGAAAATGCAAATTAAAACCATGAGATATCATTTAAACCTATCAGAATGGCCAAAATCAAAATCATAAGAAATGACAAGTGTTGGTGGGGATGTGGAGAAAAAGAAAACTCTCACTCTTTTTTTTTGCAATGGGTTTGCTGCCAGAACACAGGTGTCGTGAAAACCACCGCTAAACCTAAACCAAAATGGGAAAGGAAAAGACTCACATCAACATCGTCATCATTGGACACGTAGATTCGGGCAAGTCTACCACTACTGGCCATCTGATCTACAAAGGTGGTGGGATCGACAAAAGAATTATCGAAAAATTTGAGAAGGAGGCTGCTGAGATGGAAAGGCTCCTTCAAGTGTGTCTGAGTCTTGGATAAACTGAAAGCTGAATGTGAACATGGTATCACCATTGATATCTCCCTGTGGAAATTCGAGAACAGCAGGTATTATGTGACCATCATTGATGCCCCAGGACACAGAGACTATATCAAAAACATGATTCCAGGCACATCTCAGGTTGATTGTGCCGTCCTGATTGTTGCTGCTGGTGTTGGTGAATTTGAAGCGGGTATCTCCAAGAATGAGCAGACCTGTGAGCATGCCTTCTGGCTTACACACTGGGTGTAAAACAACTAATTGTTGGTGTTAACAAAATGGATTCCACTGAACCACCCTACAGCCAGAAGAGATACGAGGAAATTGTTAAGGAAGTCAGCACCTACATTAAGAAAATTGGCTACAACCCCGACACGGTAGCATTTGTGCCAATTTCTGGTTGGAATGGTGACAACATGCTGGAGCCAAGTGCTAACATGCCTTGATTCAAGGGATAGAAAGTCGCCCGTAAAGATGGGAATGCCAGTGGAACCACACTGCTTGGAACTCTGGATTGCATCTGCCACCAACTTGTCCAACTGATAAGCTCTTGCGTCTGCCTCTCCAGGACGTCTACAAAACTGGTGGTATTGATACTGTTCCAGTGAGCTGAGGGGAGACTGGTGTTCTTAAGTTTGGTATGGTGGTCACCCTTGCTCCGGTCAATGTTACAACTAAAGTAAAGTCTGTTGAAATGCACCATGAAGCTTTGACTGAGGCTCTTCCTGGGGACAATGTGGGCTTCAATGTCAAGAATGTATCTGTCAAAGATGTTCATCGGGCAACGTGGCTGGTGATAGCAGAAATGAGCCACCAATGGAAGCCACTGGCTTCACGGCTCAGGTGATTATCCTGAACCATCCAGGCCAAATCAGTGCTGGATATGCCCCTGTGCTGGATTGTCACACAGCTCACATTGCTTGCAAGTTTGCTGAGCTGAAGGAGAAGATAGATCATTGTTCTGGAGAAAAGCTGGAAGATGGTCCTAAGTTCTTGAAATCTGGGGATGCTGCCATTGTTGATGTGGTTCCTGGCAAACCTTTGTGTGTTGAGAGCTTCTCAGACTACCCTCCTCTGGGCCGCTTTGCTGTTCATGACATGAGACAGACGGTTGCTGTGGGTGTCATCAAAGCAGTGGACAAGAAGGCAGCTGGAGCTGGCAAAGTCACCAAGTCTGCCCAGAAAGCTCAGAGGCTAAATGAATATTATCCTCAATACCTGCCACCCCAGTCTTAATCGGTGGTGGAAGAACTGTCTCAGAACTGTTTGTGTCAATTGGCCACTTAAGTTTAATAGTAAAAGACTGGTTAATGATAACAATGCATTGTAAAACCTTCAGAAGAAAAGGAGAATGTTTTGTGGACCATTTGGGGTTTGTGTGTGTGTGTGTGGCAGTTTTAAGTTATTAGTTTTTAAAATCAGTACTTTTTAATGGAAACAACTTGACCAAAAATCTGTCACAGAATTTTGAGACCCATTAAAACAAAAGGTTAACGAGGAAAAAAAGAAAAAGAAAAAGAAAACTCTCATGCTATTTGGATGGGAATGCAAATTGGCACAGCCATGTGGAAAACAGTATGGAGGTTCCTCAAAAAATAAAAAATATGGTAGCCCCGGTGGCAGTGGTTTAACGCCACCTGCAGCCCAGGGTGTGATCTTGGAGACCCCGGATAGAGTCCCACGTCAGGCTCCCTGCATGAAGCCTGCTTCTCCCTTTGCCTGTGTCTCTGCCTTTCTGTCTCTGTCTCTCATGAATGAATAAAAAAAAAATCTTAAAAAAAATTAAAAACAGAATTACCATATGATCCATTAATTCAATTACTGGGCAATTACCCCCCCCAAAAAAGATCAAAATACTAATTCAAAAAGATATATGTAACTTTATTGTGACATTAATTATAATACCTTGATATGGAAACAACCTAAGTGTCCATCAACAGGTGAATGAATAAAGAAGTGGTATCTGTGTGTGTACATACGTATATACATACATACATACACACACATACAGGAATATTACTCACCCATGAAATAGAATGAGATCTTGCCATTTGCAACAATATGGATGGACCTAAAGTGTATAATGTTAAGTGAAATAAATGAAACAGAAAACAAATACCATTTGATTTCACTCATATGTGGATTTTAAGAAACAAAGAAATAAAAATAAGAAGACTCCTAAATATTGAAAACAAACTGGTGGTTGCTAGGATGGGGGAGTGGGTAAAATAAAAAGGATTAGGAGTACACTTATCTTGATGAACAATGATAAATATAAGGACTATTCATCATTATACTGTACACCTGAAACAAACAGCACTGTATAATAATTACATTTGAATATTTATAAGTCAACAAGGAAAATAAAACATAGTAAAGCACTGGATGGAATGCTTTACCCACAAGAAGAAAGGACAAGCAAGATCACCAGTGTATGCTGGTACCCACCATGCCAGCAGATCTCTGCCAGCAGATGATGCAAGGCCACTAGCCTATACATACCCATCTTATGTGCCACAGAATGGAGGAGACCGTCTCCTTCTGCAGGAAAAAGATACAGTAGCAGAGTCAGCCAGTTGGCACATGACAGACATCATTAGGCAGGAAAGAGGAGTAATGCTAAGTCTGAAACAGGAAAAGATATTCCCATACAAAGCCACAAGCCCAGCACAAGCTTGAAAGCTCTTTATCAAGAAAAAAAGAAAGAAGGAAGGAAGGAAGGAAGGAAGGAAGGAAGGAAGGAAGGAAGGAAGGAAGGAAGGAAAGAAAGAAAAAAAAAAAAAGAAAGCTCTTTATCTCTTGGAAAGAAAGTGTTTCTAGCCCAAAGTCCATTCTTATGTGGCTAAGTAGAGGTTGGAAGACTGTGCAGGAGATGGGAGTATCAGCTGAAATCTTGAAAAATTCCATCAAGTGAGAAAATTTCTCCTAGCATTATAAAGTTACAATTATTCATACGAAATAATATTGGGGCACAGATAAACTGATGAATGCAAAAAATAGATGTTAGAAAGAGATCCATCCATATAGATACTTATGGAACTGCAGAGAAGTAACAATGGCAGTTTTCAAATAACTAATGGTGAGTCAATTTAGTACACATGTGGAAAAAAACAGGAAACTTGACTTTACACCATTCACAAAAAAATCCTTTCCATTTCCAAATCTTAACAGATTTACAGTTCATGGAAAACAAGGCAATGAAGCTGTAAGAACATTTTCATGGCTTCAGAAGTGGGAAAACTTAAAAGGGAGAAAATAGAAGCACTGACCAAAAAGAAACAAATTAATAATCTGAACTACAATGATGTTAATGAAGTCTTTCATCAAAACACATTATTAACAAGTAAAAAGGTAAGAAGACTGGGAAAGATTTTTTGAATATGCATAAAGCAAACGGTTGCCACTTGAACAACAGGGATTAGAGGCACCAATGGCCACATACACAAAAATCCTCATGACTTTGACTCACTAAAAATTTAACTACTGATCATGCCTTACCCATAACATAAACAGGTGATTTATACATATTTTGTATGTTATATGTATCTATACTGTAGTCTTCCAATAATGTGAGGTAGTGAAAAGAAAATGCTAGTGAAAAAAAGTGAAAAGAAGATTTAAGAGAAAATACATTTACAGTACTATACTAAATTTATTTTTGAAAAAAATCACATGTAAGTGACCCATGTAGTTTAAATCCATGATGTTGAAGGATCAACAGTACTGTTCAAAGTTGTAGTCATAACTGAGATAAACTAGGTTATGATTTTGAATAAACAGATGGCTAGTTTCATTTCCCTTATCTCTAATTATGCAGCATAAAAGACACACACTTCTTAATTTAACAGCATAAAAAGTATATACATTTATTTTGTTGAAGGAACAAGAGGATTATTGGATCACTGATTTTCTATTTATCCCACTGGGATGATTCTGGTTTATTTTGCTCTCATCAACTCCACTTTCCCTTGAACTGAATTTTTTCCTCTTGCATGTAAAGTAATAAATAATACTTATGAGTACTGTTAATGTAAGATTATCAATATTTTTGTTTGCTTTTAGTTAGAACATGACCACATTTTTTAATATATATATTTTTTAATTTTTATTTATTTATGATAGTCACAGAGAGAGAGAGAGAGAGAGAGAGAGAGGCTGAGACATAGGCAGAGGGAGAAGCAGGCTCCATTCACCGTGAGCCCGATGTGGGATTCGATCCCGGGCCTCCAGGATCGCGCCCTGGGCCAAAGACAGGCGCCAAACCACTGCGCCACCTAGGGATCCCGACCACATTTTTAATATATAGTTTCTTCTATATTTTAACATATATTTCTGTTTATTTTGTATAACTAAAAACTAAGTGATAGAAATGGCAATTCCAGGTCCTACCTAAATGACTATTTAATAAAAGCTATGGGGGAAAAAAATCAAAAGCAAAATGTGGTTTATCCTGGTTAGATAAATACTCTCAATTTTAATATTCTCTTTTACTCCCAACTTTCTAATAGGCTAAGAGTTATTAGCCTATTAGCATTATTATTTTTTAGAGGAAACAAAACTATTTAAATTTTATTTTCAAAGTCTAATTTTATTTTTTAAAAATTTTTTAACGATTTTATTTATTTATTCATGAGACTAGAGAGAGAGAGAGAGAGAGAGAGGGCAGAGACACAGGCAGAGGGAGAAGCAGGCTCCATGCAGGGAGCCGGATGTGGGACTCGATCCTGGGACTCCAGGATCACACCCTGGGCTGAAGGCAGGTGCTCAACCGCTAAGCCACCCAGGGTTCCCCCTCAAAGTCTAATTTTAATCCAGACTGAACAAACAAGCAGAAAAGTGAGAAAGCTAGCTGTATTAGCAGACACAGATATATCAAATGTAAAACAGGGTTATTAACAGAACTATTTACATGCATATTTACAAGCAATCGTTTTGTATATAAGTTTCACTTTTATTTAGTTGGACTATAGTATTTTGAATAACAGAGGCCATCAAAAGTGCCCATTCATAGAATACCTCAGGCCTACACAATGAACATATAATGTAACCGTTCTCTCATTTACATAGTCAATTAATCTGTGCTTCCGAAACTGAGTAAGCAGGGCCATAAGGAGAATTGAGGCTTTCCAACATTTAGTTAGCTGTATTTCCCAATCTGTGCAATGAAACAAATGGACCCTGGCACCACTAGAAGCTCTTACCTTAACCTATTAGTCACTTGTGTGACTCTAGGCCTGCAGTGTCAAACACATAGACCACTGAGCACAGCATGTGAAATTCAGCTACTCTGAAATAAGATGTGCTGTTGAAGTGCAAAACACATACTGGATTCTGAAGACTTGGAGTGGGAAGCAAAAGTAAAATATGTCACTTGTAATTTTAGTCTTGATTACATCTTGGAACATTTGGGATTAGTGAAATGGAATGGTTTATTATAATTAATTTCACCTGCTTTTTACTTTTTGCATTAGCTACAAGAAAATTAAAAATTATGATGTCACTTACATTTGAGACTTGCATTATATTTTACATTGACAATGCTGTTTTAGAGTATTCTCGGGCATGTTTCTGCTCTTGGCTTACCCTTTCTGAGAGCTATGATAATTCCTGCCTGCTTCTAAGTGCAATTATGGTTCTCCACTGTGTTCCCCTTTTAATATTTCCATCCTATATTTTCCCCAGTTGTTGTCTGTTCATGGTGCTGCATCCATAGCTAAGTCTGAAACTCTAAGTTGCGAATGGGGTTGTGTCTATTTCCTTACAGTCCTGCAAAATGCAGCATATTCACAGGGTGTAAGAGCATTTAACATGGCAGTTTTTTATTATTGCTGTCGTTAACTAAAAAGACAAATCCTCCATGACACCAAGAGTTTTACAGTTAAAATAACTAGTCAGTTTTGTGCTAGAACAAAGTATCCTTAGTAGAGGGTTTTAAAAAGTCAGATTTTTTTCACCTTATCCAAAGTGAAAATTTAATCTAAAAATTCACACACTTAAAAGGACAACAAGCAGCAGATGAAAACTAGTTTTCTGGGTCATTTTAGGAGCTCAACATTTTCCTAACTCATTGACATCTAGTAAAAATGTATTTCCAGCTTTGTGTTTGAAAGCTATCTAAAACATTTTATTTAGAAACACTAAATATAAAAAATACAGGATCTGTTACACTGATATGAGAGGTTTTTTTTTTGGGTTTTTTTAGTTGGCTTTCTCTTTTAACAATTGGCTCCTAGGATAAAAAGAACCAGGTATACACAATCACAGTGGGAGGAAACACACCATCAAAAAAACAAAAACAAAAAAAAAGACTTTTTAAAGACCAGTGGGGTCCTAATAAAATGATTCTGTTCTGTGGCAAAATAAAATTTTGGTTTTTTTAAAATCCCAGATACAATTAACCCAGTGTCTTTTATGACACGCACTTACAATGGATCTCCAAATGCAATGCTATTTCTTCAATGACAGTGCTTTATCACCCATTCTTTGTGCCCGTATGGAGTTATAGCACACAAAAAAATGTTTAGTAATTATCTTTCAGACACTGGTAAAAATAACTATCATATATATACATTTAATTTTCTCCTTTTATGTTACATCTTAAAATTTTTCACTGGAGTTGTTTTGTGCAGAATATCCACTTAGTAAATGCTTTGAAGAAAAAAAATAATAAAGAGGTAATTTAACATTTTTTTAATTTCACTTTATCCAAGGAAATTCCTTAAAAAGAATTTTGTGGAAGAAGTTAGTCTATCATATTTTAATGACTCTTGCATAATAATTAGGCTATACCTTGTAACTCATTCTAGATTTACTCACAATTTGGGACAAATGCATATTAACATATTAAGAGATTAAACTGTTTCTCCTCTGTTTTGATATTCTCAAACTCACAAAAATAAGTAAATCACAATATCACTAATTGTTTAGAAGAAGAATTAAATTTGCATATGGCAGCAAAAGTGTCTTAAGGAGACATGGCCAACTTACTCTTCAATGAAGAAAAAATAAAGTGAACTCCAGAAGCTGATACGCCACATAGTCAATAAGCCTAAGTTTCAGGGTCATTTCCACATCTCTTTCAAAAACCTGAATGTAATATAGTAGAAATTTTGCATACTTCTTATTAAAGATAATTTTGAAATTATTTTAGCCTTAGGCCTTTTGAAATAAAGAACCACTCCAGATTCTATGGTTAAATCACTTTTTTCCCCCAGAAAACATAAAGCAATCAAATTCTTATATTTAACTACAGACTACCTTGCCAAATTACTTTGGTAAGGAATGAAAAATGAAAAAGAAAAACTTAAAATTTGTGATTTGCAACATTTTCTTCACCAAAAATCCCTTGGATTATATTTTCCTTCATGCCTTTGATGTTTAACGTATTTTATACAACAGGATTTTACAGAAATAGATGAGATTGGGGTTAAAATAACTGATTTAAATCATAATTCTGTCTTACACAGCCTGTATAATTTGTGGCAAGTGTTAATTGCTTAATTTTTCTCTATTTTTACATAAATCTACAAGATCATTCTAAAATATGTTAACATATAAAAGAAATTAAAAATGAGATCATACTATAATACTATTGTAAACATTTTTTCACTTAGGAAAATACCATGTAAACTCCTCCAGGCTGAAAATCACATTCACTTTCTGAATAAATGCACAGCAAAAATTTACCATGACTTTGGTGATTATCCCATGGTGGAAAGGATGAAAAACGTTGGCAGAAACATTTCTACATCATTCATTTTAGTTATCACTTGTCTCAAGTGTTCAATATTTTGTGTCCATCTACTTGAACATCTCACATTTAAGATCTTGGACTACTTTACTCATGCTTCTATAATACTTTCTTATAGCTAGAAGCACTTTTGGACAATTTTGTTCTATTTGAGGGATTTGAGGGGTTATATTACTACTTCACTCATGCTTCTATAATACTTTCTTATAGCTAGAAGCACTTTTGGACAATTTTGTTCTATTTGAGGGATCTGAGGGGTTATATTTCTAGAGTTTGGGATTTCTGGTTATTCGTAGTTATTCACATTGTTTGCTTTATTTTGTTTGATTTTTGCCATCTTATATTTGCATAAATGCCATGCCAATTCTTCTGACATTTGCATCCCTAAATAGGCAGCTCTTCTAACACCTTGCCCTCTTACTGACAGAGTATGGATAACTTACTGATTTCCTTTCTACTCCATATGAAGAATGCTAGCCAACTAACATGTGGTTTCAGATTGGGGAATTTAGTATATATTTTTTCAGCTCATTTTTCTATGGTTTGAGAGAATGAGCAGGGAGACTGAGGACAGTAGCAAATCACAAATGCAGTGTCACATTTCTGTAAGATGTTTGAAATCAGTTCCCCATTCAATAGTTTTTATGAAATGTCGTACCAGGACATACTTCAGTGGTTACCCACTCTCACAGGAGAAACCTCTAAGACTCAGATGGCTTCTCTCAACTCCAGGGTGTGGCCTTGGAGCCTTCTCTGTTGATTTCCCTGAGTCTGTTTCTAGTTCTCCCTAGCAAGGGACAAGAGGAAGGGATATTTTAGACTGAGACTGTTTCATTACTGCAATAAAATTTCCAAAGCTGTTTCTCAACTTTCCTTCATCCTTTAACATATATATCTTAATTTTTGGTTTTTGGGTTTGTTTTTTTTAGTTGTGAGAAGAAAAATCTATTATAGCTATTTAGAAAAAAAGGGAGTTCAGTAAAAGGGGAATAGTGTCTTTCACAAGATCTAAGGTGCAACAATTAAACTCTAAAGAATATAAGAAGAGTAAGATTAGTCTGCAGAAGTCTATGGATCTTCAGTGCTGCTACCATTATCGAGATCTGGTCTAAGGCTTGTCCCTAAATTTCTTTTTTTTTTTTTAAATTTATTTATTTATTCATGAAAGACACACAGAGAGAGGCAGAGACACAGGCAGAGGGAGAAGCAGGCTCCTTCAGGGAGCCTGATGCAGAACCCAATCCTGGGACCCAGGGATCATACCCTGAGCGCAAGGCAAACACTCAACTGCTGAGCCACCCAAGCATCCCTTGTCCCTAAATTTCTTGTTCTCAAATTTCATATTCCCAGGAAAGACTCATGACTGACAAAACTTCAGTTTGGCACCCAGCCTTGAACTCATCAAGAGTTCAACTACCCAAGACTGCTACATGATTTTGTGGGGCCCAGTACAAAAGGAGAATGTGGGTCCCTCTGTTCAAATATTAAGAAGTTTAAAAGAGCCACAGCAGGAGATGAAAACAGAGGTGGAGTCTTACATAATTATAAAAGTGGCTGTCTATACAGCCAGCCCTAGAAATCATGGATTCTGCATAGGTATGTGGTAGATAGAGTAGCAATTGCCAGAAGAAGCTAACAAACAGAGGAGAAGAGGAAAAAAAAATATGCTGTACCTGCCATATCATTATTTGAAAAGAAAGCTAAAGGTACATCTGATACTTAAGCTTTATGTAGCTTATACTATCTCTGACATCCAGAGTCTATGGCATCCTCAAAATGTGGTTTGACCTCTCCTTCCACATCATTTTTTCAAGTAGTTGCAGACTAATACATGTGTATATAATAAGAGAAAAAGTAATGAATTCTACTCCAGCTCCAAATTTCATTAGATTCAAAATATATTTTAATAATATAATAACAAGCATGACAGAATAAAATTTTAAGAAAAAAGTAATATTTGTTGAAATATACATACGGGTGATCAGTATAGACAACACCATGACTCTTGCAAATTTTCTGTTTGGCAATCATAAATTACATGCAAAATGTAATTCCCCATGCTATATAGCTATATAATTTGAACACATAACATGTATAAAAATATATGTTTTGCATGACAGATATCATTTTGTCTTAATTTTTTAACCTATATTGGATTGATGACAATGCTACTTGTGAACAATAATGTATACCTAAAATATTACTACATTTGTTAAATAAAACTCATAATAGCATTCTCACACAAGTATGCCAATAGGAAAGGATGAACTGCTCTTAAAACAATTTCATTAAGTTCAGGATATTAATTTTACCTTTTTATCCAGAATAGAGTAAGAAATACTATATTTTCAACTAATCTTCTAAAGTTTATTGATAGCCAGTTCCAACAATTTATCCTGTAACTAAATTTACATCTTGAAGTGAAGGGATTCCAAATTTTGTATGAGTTGCTGTTATGACTGATCTTGAAATATGACATGCTATACTATAACTAGAGCACAATTTATTTGTGCCTTCTGCAACTTGGCACTCAATTCTAACTATACTCCAAATGGTTTATAACCTATTCAACCAGACCAGCCACTAGCATCATGTTTAGATATCATGATAATGTCAAATTGCTATAGAAGTTTCTAAACACTCACCCCCAATGTCTGCATTTATCTCAGTGTAAACAGTAACAGTTTACTATCAACCACCACTTTATGGATTTTTTTTTAAATTTTCTCAGTGCACCCTTCCTAGTAGCCAGCATCTGGAGAACAAAAATCTTATACTAAATAGATGTTCATGTACTAGCTACTGGCATACTAAGCCAAAAGCAAAGGAGTCCAATAAATGCAGAATGTGAAGCAAAGTATTCCAAAGCGGTATCCGGAGATAGAGAGAAACAACTGTGAAAACTAGCAATCAAGCTTTTCAAAAAATGTCAGATTTTTGAGTGGGAGAGGCAACTTTAATGGTGTTCAGCTGCTTTTATAGTTCACTCTAATTCTGTTAAATATTAGGCATTCGCAAGGTTAGTATCAATGTCTGCAATTTTAACATTTGATAATACTTAAAAACCTAGTAGATTGCCTGACCACTTTGCACTCAATCCTTTTTTACTTCTTTGCTCTTTGGAGCCAAAGCCCATGTTTCTCCTTAATAACCATCAACGTTACTTTTCTTCTGATAACTTCTGATTGTCTCAAAGTTACAAATGTAAAGTAGAATGGAACATAGAAGACACATTTAGAAGAAACAAAAAGATTTCTAAATGGAAATATTAAATGGTTTGTCCACACAAATGTATTCGTCTACTCTTAAGTCTCCAGGGCCACCTCAGTCCAATACATAGCCCTGAGGCAACTCTGGGAAAGACGGAGAAATCCCAGACTTCAGGGGGTTGCTGATAATGCCATATGCCCTGGCTACAGTAGTAATACAAGTTAATATCCCCATTTAATTAGAGTTTAGTTTCAAAATAGAGTATAGATATTAATATAGAGGGAGTACAAGATATGAAAGAAGTGAGGCATTCCTTGGGGACTAAATTATTAGTTTTATATTAATTGGCATGTGTTTTACTATCTTCAAAACAGCAACTAATAAAATAAAGTGAGAGTATATTGCAAAACTCAAGAAAATCCTTTAAGCGTTCTGATACTGAGAATTAATGTGTAATTTGTAACATGTAATTTGATGTTCCATTAATTTGTGGTATTGAAATACAAGCTTTAGTAACTGAAAATAATCTATTCATCAGAAATACTAATGCTTCAATTCTAAAATGTGCCAGAACAGGAAAAATAATCCTTTGTGAAGCTAGTTCTTTAAGAGAAGGTACTATCCTAAGTTTTTCTTGTTTGGGCTGTTGATACCTATAAATGCCTACGTATATGATTAATTAGTAGGTTTTGTTCTCAGTATCAGATCTATACCTGGGTTCATTTACTTGCTTTTTTCTTTCTCTTCTATCCATGCTAGTTTAACGTACTGAGTAATAAGATCTTTTAACCTGCTATTAAGTTATGATTAGCATTTTCAATTATGAATTAGAGATATATTTTTCTGGTTTCAACAGAAACACATGCACATTGTGTGATATTTGGGGAAAAAATATTTAAAAAGGAATCTCAATTTAACCTCTAAGAGGTAATGGCTCTGCATTTTAGTATACCTTTGAATAACTTAAATCAATATTGAATTTTGTTTTATCTCCTATTCTAATTTCCACTACCCCTTTCCAACAAAAGCAGACTATAACTTACTTTATGTACTATACAAAATACTAAGCATTTTGCTAGGTCATTATATGTTCTTTATAACAAATTTCCTCCAACAAAACTACAAGTCTCCCCTCTCATATTCTGGAAATGTAATAACAAATGTGATAGAATCTAACTATTTTTATTGATTTGACCTTATTAATTTATTGGAATGTGGTAGGCTCTTTTGAGCCAAATAATTAGTATGCAACCCACCCAACCCCCACCACTAATGTCATTTGCTACTGCTTCTCTTCTGGTTTCTTCAAGAACTCCATGACCTACCCAACTTTTCTTAGATCTCTCATTGTTTTCTTTATGTTGTTTTACTTCTGCTATTGGAAAGACTCTGCATTTGCATCATTACTGATCATCAACATTATTGACCAAATTATAGTAAAGTCAATTTGGATTCTATATTTTAGACTTTTCCTATTTATTGCCTCAGATTATTCATTTCTTTTTTTTAAATTTTTTTGTTTGATTTTTGTTTTGATTTTTAGAAGTAGATAGTTGAATGAATCATACTCCTCGGTTTATGCCATGCCATATTGTTAGCTGATATGAAACCCCTCATATTTTTCCTCTAATCTTCCAGTTCTAGATCTCAATCCTATCACCAACTACCATAAGTACTTTAATGTTTATTATGTATACCTTGATAAGTATGTATCTTTGAAAAATATATACTGCTATTTGATGCATATCAGAATTTTTTATTTATTAAAACATTTGTGCCATAGTTTCTGATGTATTTTCTTCCCTCCACTTAGAACTGAGTTTAAAAATCAATTCATAAATACATCTAGTATTTTACAACTGCCTCTGCACAGTTATTTCTATCCCTTCATCTATATCCATCTTTTGGGTGATGGATACCTATTTTGTCTAACTCTTCCTGATAGTACAAGCAGTGCTAATAAATGAATACATTTATACAAGCTCCCTTGTGGGTCTATTAAGCTCTCTGCCCTCTAAACAGAATAACATTGCTGGTTATAAGATTTTGGCATGCTAAATTTCATGAAATGCTGTCAGATTACATTCCAGGAAGCCTATATTAGTTGATACATAACCAACAGTGCATAAAGACTCCCTACATCCTAAGTAATCTAATAACCCAATTTTTTAATGTTTAAAAATCTATTCAGCATAAAGGAGTATATCAGTTAATTTAAATTGTAATTCTTTCATTACTGATGAGTTTGCATTAGCCTATGTTTATGTATATGTTCACATATTTTATATACTTTGCTCATTATTCTTTTGGGTCTCTGCTTTTATTCTTTTTGACATCAGTTAGTTCCCTCAGTACTTCTAGAAATTTGTCTCTTGTCTTTCTCATCTTGGCCTGCTACGACAAAATACCATAGACTAGGTGGCTTAAACCATAGACATTTCTTTCTCACATATGGTCTACTTGAATGCTCTTAAACTAATCAAAATCATTTCTAAAATTTCTCATAATTCCTATAGAAAATAATTTTCAAAAGTATGTTCTTTCTTTAAGTGTTCAAGGCAACGGGGTCAAAAATTGTCTATGGTTGAAGACCATATGTTCATTCTTCATCAAATGAGGAGAGCTCTACGTATGCCCAGTCATTACTAGTAAGTAGGGTGTGTGGTCTGCCGGGTTTTTGGACATCAAGTAACTGTATCCACTTTCCAGGCCAAATCTCAGGGAGCATCAACCTTGGAAGAAGTCTCCATTAGCCTCAAATGGGACAGTCACAGGCTTATTCAACTACCATTTTGCTTTTTAACAACATGTGAGATCTATGAAAAGCTGTAATACTTAATATGGACTGCTACTATATTACCTCCTTGACCCTACTTTATCTACAAATATAGTAGAGCACTTTAAGTTTCATCCCTTTCTCTGTCTACTGACAACTGTTTTCTAAAACTTTAATTACAAATAAGTATAAAAGATGGTATGAAGGCAAGGCAGAATGAGGACAGAGGCCCTACTGCTGTTTAAATGGCAAAATCATAAGGCAACCAAATTGATAAAGAAGTAAAATTATCATCACTTGTAGACCACATGGTACTATACTCAGAAAACCTGAAACACTTCACTGATAAACTATTAGAAGTAAATTCAGTCAAGTTGCAGCATACAAAATTTATATGCAGAAATCGGTTACATTTCTATACCCTAACAACAAAGTAACAAAAACAGAAATTAAGAAAACAATTCCATTTACAATTGCACCAAAAGGAATAAAATACCTAAGAATTAAGAAAATGGAAGAGGAGGCAGGGCAAGATGGCAGAAGAGTAGGGTCCCCAAGTCACCTGTCCCTACCAACTTACCTAGATAACTTTCAAATCATCCTGAAAACCTATGAATCCGGCCTGAGATTTAAAGAGAGAACAGCTGGAATGCTACAGAGAGAAGAATTCGCACTTCTATCAAGGTAGGAAGACAGAAAAAATAAAGAAATAAAAAAGCATCCAAAGGGGAGGGGCCCCCGCCAGGAGCCGGACTAAGGCCCTGAGCCAGTGCCCCCAGGACAGGAAAGCCCAGGCCCAGAGAAGCAGAAGCTTCACCAATCTTCCCGGACGGAAAGGCACTCGCAGGGAGTTGGAGCAGGATCCCAGGAGGGCGGGGATGCCCTCAGACTCCCTGGGACACTAACAGAGGACCTGCGCACCGGGGAGAGCCGCCACACACCAGGGCCGAGCTCCCTAAAGGGCTGCAGCGCACCCGGCGGGGCCTCCTGGCGGAGGAAGCTGCGCTGCCCCGGGTGCGTGATCCCAGCGGCGCAGGCCCCAGAGCCCAGGGTGCCAAGGGACACAGCCCAAGATCCAGCGCTCCGCTGGGACAGATGGAAGCCGGGAGGAGAGGACACAGGGCAGCAAGGACACTCCTGCTGCTGGGCGGCCCCACACTGGGCAGATCAGCACCCCACACCCCTGGAGCATCCAGGCCCCTGCGGACTGAGAGCTGCAATAGTGACTGTGGGAGCTGACTCCAGGGCTGAAGAGCTAGCCGCCACCATTGTTGTTGTTCCTCCTGCTGTCACCTTGTACCCGGGACTGAGCAGGGGCATCACAGGATAAACAGCTCCCACTGAGCCCTGCACCAGGCAGGGGGCTGGGCAGCTCCCCCAGGTGCACACACCTGAGAACCAGCAAAGCAGGCCCCTCCCCCAGAAGACAAGCTGAAGGACAGGGGAAAAGCAAGTTATTGACCAAGCAGTGCTGGAAAGTTCCAGGAGAAGTCGAGGGATTTACAGTATATAGAATCAGAGGATACTCCCCCCTTGTTTTTTGCTTTCTGTGTGTTCCCCACCCCCCCTTTTTTTTCTTTTTTCTCTCTTTTTTCTCCGTTTTCAGTACAACTTGTTTTTGACCATTCTGCACTGAGCAAAATGACTAGAAGGAAAAAACTCACCACAAAAGAGAGAATCAGAAACTGTACTCTCTCCTACAGAGTTAAAAAAATTGGATTACAATTCAGTGTCAGACAGCCAATTCAGAAGGACAATTATAAAGCTACTGGTGGCTCTGGAAAAAAGCATAAAGGATTCAAGAGACTTCATGACTGCAGAAGTTAGATTTAATCAGGCGAAAAATAAAAATCAATTAAATGAGATGCAATCCAAACTGGAGGTCCTAATGACAAGGGTTAACGAGGTAGAAGAATGAGTGAGTGACATGGAAGATAAGTTGATAAAAAGGAAGGAAGCTGAGGAAAAAAGAGAAAAACAATTGAAAGATCATGAGGATAGGTTAAGGGAAATAAATGACAGCCTCAGAAGGAAAAATCTACGTTTAATTGGGGTTCCAGAGGGCGCGAAAAGGGACAGAGGACCAGATAGTGCATTTGAACAAATCATAGCTGAGAACTTCCCTAACTTGGGGAGGGAAACAGGCATTCAGATCCAGGAGATAGAGAGATCCCCTCCTAAAATCAATAAAAACTGTTCAACACCTTAATATTTAATAGTGAAACTTGCAAATTCCAAGGATAAAGAGAAGATCCTTAAAGGATCAAGAGACAAGAGATCCCTAACCTTTATGGAGAAAAGTAGTAGGTTAACAACAGTCCTCTCCACAGAGCCCTGGCAGGCCAGAAAGGGCTGGCAGGATATATTCAGGGTCCTAAATGAGAAGAACATACAGCCAAGAATACTTTATCCAGCAAGGCTCTCATTCAGATTAGAAGGAGAGATAAAGAGCTTCCAAGATAGGCAGAAACTGAAAGAATATGTGACCACCAAACCAGCCCTGGAAGAAATATTAAAGGGGACTCTGTGAAAGAAAAAGGAAGTCCAAGGAAACAATCCACAAAAATAGGGACTGAATAAGTATCATGATGACACTAAATTCATATCTTTCAATAGTAACTCTGAATGTGAACGGGCTTAATGATCCCATCAAAAGGCACATGGTTTCAGACTGGATAAAAAAGCAAGACCCATCTATTTGCTGTCTACAAGAGACTCATTTTAGACCTAAGGACACCTGCAGCCTGAAAATAAAAGGTTAGAAAACTATTTACCATTCAAATGATCCTCAAAAGAAAGCAGGGGTAGCCACCCTTATATCAGATAAATTAAAGTTTATCCCAAAGACTGTAGTAAGAGATGAAGATGGACACTATATCATACTTAAAGGATCTATCCAACAAGAGGACCAAACAATCATGAATATTTATGCCCCTAATGTGGGAGCTGCCAAGTATATCAATCAATTAATAATCAAAGTTAAGACATACTTAGATAATAATACACTTATACTTGGTGACTTGAACATAGCACTTTCTACAATCGACAGATATTCTAAGCACAACATCTCCAAAGAAACAAGAGCTTTAAATGATATACTGGATCAGATGGATTTCACAGATATTTATAGAACGTTACATCCGAACGCAACAAAATACACATTCTTCTCAAGTGCACATGGAACTTTCTCCAGAATAGACCACATACTGGTCACAAATCAGGTCTAAACTGATACCAAAAGATCGGGATCATACCCTGCATATTTTCAGATCATAATGCTTTGAAACTAGAACTCAATCACAAGAAGAAGTTTGGAAGAAATTCAAACACGTGGAGGTTAAGGACCATCCTGCCAGAAGATGAAAGGGTCAACCTGGAAATTAGAGAAAAAATAAAAAGATTCATGGAAACTAATGAGAATGAAAATACAACCATTCAAAATCTTTGGGATAGAGCAAAAGCAGTCCCGAGAGGGAAATACATAGCAATACAAGCATCCCTCGAAAACCTGGAAAGAACTCAAATACAAAGGCTAACCTTGCACCTAAAAAAGCTAGAGAAAAAAACCAGCAAATAAATTCTACACCCAGCAGAAGAAGAGAACTAATAAAGATTCGAGCAGAACTCAATTAAATAGAGACCAGAAGAAATGTGGAACAGATCAACAAAACCAGGAGTTGGTTCTTTGAAAGAATTAATGAGATAGATAAACCATCAGCCAGCCTTATTAAAAAGAAGAGAGAAAAGACTGAACTTAATAAAATCATGAATGAAAAAGGAGAGATCACCACCAATACCAAGGAAATACAAACGATTTTAAAAACATATTATGAGCAGCTATATGCCAATAAATTAGGCAACCTAGAAGAAATGGACACATTTCTGGAAAACCACAAACTACCAAAACTGTAACAGGAAGAAACAGAAAACCTCAACCAGGGAGGATATTGAAGCAGTCATCAAAAACCTCCCAAGACTCAAAAGTCCAGGGCCAGATGGCTTCCCAGAGGAATTCTATCAAATGTTTAAAGAAGATACCATACCTATTCTACTAAAGCTGTTCGGAAGTATAGAAAGAGATGGAGTACTTCCAAACTCATTCTATGAAGCCAGCATACCTTATTCCAAAACCAAAGACCCCACCAAAATGGATAATTATAGACCAATATCCCTGATGAACACAGATGCATAAATTCTCAACAAGATACTAGCCAATAAGATCCTACAATACATTTAGAAGATTATTCACCATGACTAAGTGGGATTTATCCCCGGGATGCAAGGCTGGTTCAACACTCGTAAAGCAATCAATGTGATTCATCATATCAGCAAGAGAAAAAACAAGAACCATATGATCCTCTCAATAGATGCAGAGAAAGCATTTGACAAAATACAGCAACCATTCCTGATCAAAACTCTTTAGAGTGTAGGGATAGAGGGCACATTCCTCAGCATCTTAAAAGCCATCTATGAAGAACCCACAGCAAATATCATTATCAATGAGGAAACACTGGGAGCCTTTCCCCTAAGATCAGGAACAAGACAGGGATGTCCACTCTCACCACTGCTATTCAACATAGTACTGGAAGTCCTAACCTCAGCAATCAGACAACAAAAAGACATTAAAGGCATTCAAATTGGCAAAGAAATCAAACTCTCCCTCTTCGCAGATGACATGATACTGTATACAGAAAGCCCAAAAGACTCCACCCGAAGATTGCTAAAACTCATACAGCAATTTGGCAGTGTGGCAGGAAACAAAATCAATGCCCAGAAATCAGTGGCATTTCTATACACTAACAATGAGACTGAAGAAAGAGAAATTAAGGAGTCAATCCCATTTACAATTGCACCCAAAAGCATAAGATACCTAGGAACAAACCTAACCAAAGAGGTAAAGGATCTATACCCTAAAAACTACAGACAATTCTGAAAGAAACTGAGGAGGACACAAAGAGATGGAAAAAGATTCCATGCTCATGGATTGGAAAAATTAATATATTGAAAATGCCAATGTTACCCAGGGCAATTTACACATTTAAGGCAATCCCTATCAAAATACCATGGACTTTTTTCAGAGAGTTGGAACAAATCATCTTAAGATTTGTGTGGAATCAGAAAAGACCCCGAATAGCCAGGGGAATTTTAAAAAAGAAAACCATAGCTGGGGGCATCACAATGCCAGATTTCAGGTTGTACTACAAGCTGTGGTCATCCAGACCCTGTGGTACTGGTACAAAAACAGACACATAGATCAGTGGAACAGAATAGAGAATGCAGAAGTGGACCCTCAACTTTATGGTCAACTAATATTCGACAAAGCAGGAAAGACTATCCACTGGAAAAAGGACAGTCTCTTCAATAAATGGTGCTGGGAAAATTGGACATCCACATGCAGAAGAATGAAACTAGACCACTCTCTTACACCATACACAAAGATAAACTCAAAAGGGATGAAAGATCTAAATGTGAGACAAGATTCCATCAAAATCCTAGAGAAGTACACAGGCAACACCCTTTTTGAACTTGGCCACAGCAACTTTTTTTTAAGATACATCCATGAAGGCAAGAGAAACAAAAGCAAAACAATTATTGGGACTTCATCAAGATAAGAAGCTTCTGCACAGCAAAAGAAACAGTCAACAGAGGAGGAGCAAGATGGCAGAAGAGTAGGGTCCCCAAATCACCTGTCTCCACCAAACTACCTAGAAAACCTTCAAATTATCCTGAAAATCTATGAATTCGGCCTGAGATTTAAAGAGAGACCAGCTGGAATGCTACAGTGAGAAGAGTTCGCGCATCTATCAAGGTAGGAAGACGGGGAAAAAGAAATAAAGGAACAAAGGCCTCCAAGGGGGAGGGGCCCCGCGAGGAGCCGGGCTGAGGCCGGGGCGAGTGTCCCCAGGACAGGAGAGCCCCGTCCCGGAGACGCAGGAGCTGCACCGACCTTCCCGGGCGGAAAGGGGCTCGCGGGGAGGTGGAGCAGGACCCAGGAGGGCGGGGATGCCCTCGGGCTCCCGGGGACAGTAACAGCAACTGCGCGCCCAGGAGAGTGCGCCGAGCTCCCTAAGGGCTGCAGCGCGCACGGCGGGACCCGGCGGGACCCGGAGCAGCTGGAGGGGCTCGGGCGGCGGCTCCGCGGAGGGGGCTGCGCGGCCCGGGAGCGCGAATCCACCAGCGCAGGCTCCGGAGCACAGGGCGCCGGGACACAGCCCAGGATCCCGCCTCCCCCGGGACAGGCAGAGGCCGGGAGGGCTCAGGACAGCCAGGACGCTCCTGCCCCAGCTGAGCAGATCAGCGGCCCCGCCCGGAGCCTCCAGGCCCTGCAGACGGAGAGCTCCGGGGTTACTGCGGGGGCTACTCCAGGTTTCCAGAGCTGCCCCGCCACTGGGGCTGTTCCTCCTGCGGCCTCACGGGGCAAACAACCCCCACTGAGCCCTGCACCAGGCAGGGGCACAGCAGCTCCCCCAACTGCTAACACCTGAAAATCAGCACAACAGGCCCCTCCCCCAGAAGACCAGCTAGACTGACAACTTCCAGGAGAAGCCAAGGGACTTAAAGAACACAGAATCAGAAGATACTCCCCTGTGGTTCTTTTTTTTTTTTTTTGGTTTTGTTTTTGTTGTTGTTGTTGTTGTTTTGTTTTTTTTTTGTTTTGTTTTGTTTTGCTTTTTGATTTGTTTCCTCCCCCACCCCCCCTTTTTTTTTCTTTCTTTTTCTTTCTCTTTTTCTTCTTTTTTTTTCTTTCTTTCGTTTTTTTTTCTCTTCCCTTTTTTTTCTCTTTCTCTTTTCTTTCCTCCTTTTTTTTTTTTTTTTTTTTAATTTTTATTTATTTATGATAGTCAGAGAGAGAGAGAGAGAGAGAGGCAGAGACACAGGCAGAGGGAGAAGCAGGCTCCATGCACCGGGAGCCCGACGTGGGATTCGATCCCGGGTCTCCAGGATCGCGCCCTGGGCCAAAGGCAGGCGCCAAACCGCTGCGCCACCCAGGGATCCCTCTTTTCTTTCCTTCTTTCTCGCCTCTCTTTTTCTCTTTTTCCCAATACAACTTGCTTTTGGCCACTCTGCACTGAGCAAAATGACTAGAAGGAAAACCTCACCTCAAAAGAAAGAATCAGAAACAGTCCTCTCTCCCACAGAGTTACAAAATCTGGATTACAATTCAATGTCAGAAAGCCAATTCAGAAGCACTATTATACAGCTACTGGTGGCTCTAGAAAAAAGCATAAAGGACTCAAGAGACTTCATGACTGCAGAATTTAGAGCTAATCAGGCAGAAATTAAAAATCAATTGAATGAGATGCAATCCAAACTAGAAGTCCTAACGACGAGGGTTAACGAGGTGGAAGAACGAGTGAGTGACATAGAAGACAAGTTGATAGCAAAGAGGGAAACTGAGGAAAAAAGAGACAAACAATTAAAAGACCATGAAGATAGATTAAGGGAAATAAACGACAGCCTGAGGAAGAAAAACCTACGTTTAATTGGGGTTCCCGAGGGCGCCGAAAGGGACAGAGGGCCAGAATATGTATTTGAACAAATTCTAGCTGAAAACTTTCCTAATCTGGGAAGGGAAACAGGCATTCAGATCCAGGAAATAGAGAGATCCCCCCCTAAAATCAATAAAAACCGTTCAACACCTCGACATTTAATTGTGAAGCTTGCAAATTCCAAAGATAAAGAGAAGATCCTTAAAGCAGCAAGAGACAAGAAATCCCTGACTTTTATGGGGAGGAGTATTAGGGTAACAGCAGACCTCTCCACAGAGACCTGGCAGGCCAGAAAGGGCTGGCAGGATATATTCAGGGTCCTAAATGAGAAGAACATGCAACCAAGAATACTTTATCCAGCAAGGCTCTCATTCAAAATGGAAGGAGAGATAAAGAGCTTCCAAGACAGGCAGCAACTAAAAGAATATGTGACCTCCAAACCAGCTCTGCAAGAAATTTTAAGGGGGCCTCTTAAAATTCCCCTTTAAGAAGAAGTTCAGTGGAACAGTCCACAAAAACAAAGACTGAATAGATATCATGATGACACTAAACTCATATCTCTCAATAGTAACTCTGAATGTGAACGGGCTTAATGACCCCATCAAAAGGCACAGGGTTTCAGACTGGATAAAAAAGCAGGACCCATCTATTTGCTGTCTACAAGAGACTCATTTTAGACAGAAGGACACCTACAGCCTGAAAATAAAAGGTTGGAGAACCATTTACCATTCGAATGGTCCTCAAAAGAAAGCAGGGGTAGCCATCCTTATATCAGATAAACTAAAATTTACCCCAAAGACTGTAGTGAGAGATGAAGAGGGACACTATATCATACTTAAAGGATCTATTCAACAAGAGGACTTAACAATCCTCAATATATATGCTCCGAATGTGGGAGCTGCCAAATATATAAATCAATTATTAACCAAAATGAAGAAATACTTAGATAATAATACACTTATACTTGGTGACTTCAATCTAGCTCTTTCTATACTCGATAGGTCTTCTAAGCAAAACATCTCCAAAGAAACGAGAGCTTTAAATGATACACTGGACCAGATGGATTTCACAGATATCTACAGAACTTTACATCCAAACTCAACTGAATACACATTCTTCTCAAGCGCACATGGAACTTTCTCCAGAATAGACCACATATTGGGTCACAAATCGGGTCTGAACCGATACCAAAAGATTGGGATTGTCCCCTGCATATTCTCGGACCATAATGCCTTGAAATTAGAACTAAATCACAACAAGAAGTTTGGAAGGACCTCAAACACATGGAGGTTAAGGACCATCCTGCTAAAAGATAAAAGGGTCAACCAGGAAATTAAGGAAGAATTAAAAAGATTCATGGAAACTAATGAGAATGAAGATACAACCGTTCAAAATCTTTGGGATGCAGCAAAAGCAGTCCTAAGGGGGAAATACATCGCAATACAAGCATCCATTCAAAAACTGGAAAGAACTCAATCACAAAAGCTAACCTTACACATAAAGGAGCTAGAGAAAAAACAGCAAATAGATCCTACACCCAAGAGAAGAAGGGAGTTAATAAAGATTCGAGCAGAACTCAACGAAATCGAGACCAGAAGAACTGTGGAACAGATCAACAGAACCAGGAGTTGGTTCTTTGAAAGAATTAATAAGATAGATAAACCATTAGCCAGCCTTATTAAAAAGAAGAGAGAGAAGACTCAAATTAATAAAATCATGAATGAGAAAGGAGAGATCACTACCAACACCAAGGAAATACAAACGATTTTAAAAACATATTATGAACAGCTATACGCCAATAAATTAGGCAATCTAGAAGAAATGGACGCATTCCTGGAAAGCCACAAACTACCAAAACTGGAACAGGAAGAAATAGAAAACCTGAACAGGCCAATAACCAGGGAGGAAATTGAAGCAGTCATCAAAAACCTCCCAAGACACAAGAGTCCAGGGCCAGATGGCTTCCCAGGAGAATTTTATCAAACGTTTAAAGAAGAAATCATACCTATTCTCCTAAAGCTGTTTGGAAAGATAGAAAGAGATGGAGTACTTCCAAATTCGTTCTATGAAGCCAGCATCACCTTAATTCCAAAGCCAGACAAAGACCCCGCCAAAAAGGAGAATTACAGACCAATATCCCTGATGAACATGGATGCAAAAATTCTCAACAAGATACTGGCCAATAGGATCCAACAGTACATTAAGAAAATTATTCACCATGACCAAGTAGGATTTATCCCTGGGACACAAGGCTGGTTCAACACCCGTAAAACAATCAATGTGATTCATCATATCAGCAAGAGAAAAACCAAGAACCATATGATCCTCTCATTGGATGCAGAGAAAGCATTTGACAAAATACAGCATCCATTCCTGATTAAAACTCTTCAGAGTGTAGGGATAGAGGGAACATTCCTCGACATCTTAAAAGCCATCTATGAAAAGCCCACAGCAAATATCATTCTCAATGGGGAAGCACTGGGAGCCTTTCCCCTAAGATCAGGAACAAGACAGGGATGTCCACTCTCACCACTGCTCTTCAACATAGTACTGGAAGTCCTAGCCTCAGCAATCAGACAACAAAAAGACATTAAAGGCATTCAAATTGGCAAAGAAGAAGTCAAACTCTCTCTCTTCGCCGATGACATGATACTCTACATAGAAAACCCAAAAGTCTCCACCCCAAGATTGCTAGAACTCATACAGCAATTCGGTAGCGTGGCAGGATACAAAATCAATGCCCAGAAGTCAGTGGCATTTCTATACACTAACAATGAGACTGAAGAAAGAGAAATTAAGGAGTCAATCCCATTTACAATTGCACCCAAAAGCATAAGATACCTAGGAATAAACCTCACCAAAGATGTAAAGGATCTATACCCTCAAAACTATAGAACACTTCTGAAAGAAATTGAGGAAGACACAAAGAGATGGAAAAATATTCCATGCTCATGGATTGGCAGAATTAATATTGTGAAAATGTCAATGTTACCCAGGGCAATATACACGTTTAATGCAATCCCTATCAAAATACCATGGACTTTCTTCAGAGAGTTAGAACAAATTATTTTAAGATTTGTGTGGAATCAGAAAAGACCCCGAATAGCCAGGGGAATTTTAAAAAAGAAAACCATATCTGGGGGCATCACAATGCCAGATTTCAGGTTGTACTACAAAGCTGTGGTCATCAAGACAGTGTGGTACTGGCACAAAAACAGACACATAGATCAGTGGAACAGAATAGAGAATCCAGAAGTGGACCCTGAACTTTATGGGCAACTAATATTCGATAAAGGAGGAAAGACTATCCATTGGAAGAAAGACAGTCTCTTCAATAAATGGTGCTGGGAAAATTGGACATCCACATGCAGAAGAATGAAACTAGACCACTCTCTTTCACCATACACAAAGATAAACTCAAAACGGATGAAAGATCTAAATGTGAGACAAGATTCCATCAAAATCCTAGAGAAGAACACAGGCAACACCCTTTTTGAACTCGGCCATAGTAACTTCTTGCAAGATACATCCACGAAGGCAAAAGAAACAAAAGCAAAAATGAACTATTGGGACTTCATCAAGATAAGAAGCTTTTGCACAGCAAAGGATACAGTCAACAAAACTCAAAGACAACCTACAGAATGGGAGAAGATATTTGCAAATGACATATCAGATAAAGGGCTAGTTTCCAAGATCTATAAAGAACTTATTAAACTCAACACCAAAGAAACAAACAATCCAATCATGAAATGGGCAAAAGACATGAAGAGAAATCTCACAGAGGAAGACATAGACATGGCCAACATGCATATGAGAAAATGCTCTGCATCACTTGCCATCAGGGAAATACAAATCAAAACTACAATGAGATACCACCTCACACCAGTGAGAATGGGGAAAATTAACAAGGCAGGAAACAACAAATGTTGGAGAGGATGCGGAGAAAAGGGAACCCTCTTACACTGTTGGTGGGAATGTGAACTGGTGCAGCCACTCTGGAAAACTGTGTGGAGGTTCCTCAAACAGTTAAAAATAGACCTGCCCTACGACCCAGCAATTGCACTGTTGGGGATTTACCCCAAAGATACAAATGCAATGAAACGCCGGGACACCTGCACCCCGATGTTTCTAGCAGCAATGGCCATGATAGCCAAACTGTGGAAGGAGCCTCGGTGTCCAACGAAAGATGAATGGATAAAGAAGATGTGGTTTATGTATACAATGGAATATTACTCAGCTATTAGAAATGACAAATACCCACCATTTGCTTCAACGTGGATGGAACTGGAGGGTATTATGCTGAGTGAAGTAAGTCAGTCGGAGAAGGACAAACATTATATGTTCTCATTCATTTGGGGAATATAAATAATAGTGAAAGGGAATATAAGGGAAGGGAGAAGAAATGTGTGGGAAATATCAGAAAGGGAGACAGAACGTAAAGACTGCTAACTCTGGGAAACGAACCAGGGGTGGTAGAAGGGGAGGAGGGCGGAGGGTGGGAGTGAATGGGTGACGGGCACTGGGTGTTATTCTCTATGTTAGTAAATTGAACACCAATTAAAAATAAATAAAAAAAAAAAAAAAAGAAACAGTCAACAAAATTAAAAGACAATCTACAGAATGGGATAAGATATTTGCAAATGACCTATCACATAAAGAGCTAGTATCCAAGATCTATAAAGAACTGATTAAGCTCAATAGCAAAGAAACAAACAATCCAATCACGAAATGGGAAGAAGACATGAACAGAAATTTCACAGAGGAAGACCTACACATGGCCAACAAGCACATGAGAAAATGCTCTGCATCACTGGCCATCAGGGAAATACAAATCAAAACCACAAGGAGATACCACCTCACACCAGTGAGAATGGGGAAAATTAACAAGAAAGGAAACAACAAATGTTGGAGAGGATGTGGAGAAAAGGGAACCCTCTTACACTGTTGGTGGGAATGTGAACTGGTGCAGCCACTCTGGAAAGCTGTGTGGAGGTTCCTCAAGGAGTTAAAAATAGATCTGCCCTATGACCCAGCAATTGCACTGCTGGGGATTTACCCCAAAGATACAGATGCAGTGAAACGCCGCGACACCTGCTCCCTGATGTTTATAGCAGCAATGTCCACAATAGCCAAACTGTGGAAGGAGCCTTGGTGTCCATCAAAAGATGAATGGATAAAGCAGCTGTGGTCTAAGAATACAATGGAATATTACTCAGTCATTAGAAATGACAAATACCCACCATTTGCTTCGACGTGGATGGAACTGGAGGGTATTATGCTGAGTGAAGTAAGTCAATCAGAAAAGGACAAACATTATATGGTCTCATTCATTTGACGAATATAAAAATTAGTGAAAGGGAATAAAGGGAAAGGAGAGAAAATGAGTGAAAATATCAGTGAGGGTGACATGAGAGACACCTAAGTCTGGGAAATGAAAAGGGTAGTGGAAGGGGAGGTGGGCAGGGGATTGTGGTGACTGGGTGATGGGCACTGAGAGAGGGGCACTTGGCGGGATGAGCACTGGGTGTTATGCTATATGTTGGCAAATTGAACTCCAATAAAAAATTTTTTTTTAAATATAAGACTTGGGGGATCCCTGGGTGGCTCAGCGGTTTGGCGCCTGCCTTTGTCCCAGGGCGCAGTCCTGGAGTCCCAGGATAGAGTCCCATGTCGGGCTCCTGGCATGAAGCCTGCTTCTCCCTCCCTCTGTGTCTCTGCCTCTCTCTCTCTCTCTCTCTCTCTCTCTCTCTGTGTCTATCATAAATAAATAAATAAATAAATAAATAAATAAATAAATAAACAAACAAACAAACAAATAAATCCTTAAAAAAAGACTCTCATGGAGTCTTTTAAAATAAATGGAAGACTTGTACACTGACAACTATAAGATACTAATGAAATAAGTTGAAAATAACACAAACAAATGGAAAAATATTCTATGCTCATGGACTGAGAGAATATTGTCAAAATGTACATATTACCCCTAACAATCTACAGATTCAAATGAAATCTCTATCAATTACCAATAGCTTGTTTCACAGAACTAGAATAAAAGTAAAGTTTGCATGGAACCACAAAGACCCTGAATAGCCAAGGCAATCTTGAGCAAAACAACAAATCTGCAGTTATCATAATCCCAATTTTCAATATATACTGCAAAGCTGTAATCATCAAAACAGTATGATATTTGCACAAAAACCAACAATAGACCAACAGAATAAAACACTCCAGAAATAAACCCATGCCCATCTGGTCAATCAATCTACAACAAAGGAGACGAGATGACACAATGGGGGAAAGGCAGTCTCTTTGAATAATGGTACTGGAAAAACTGAACAGATGCATGTGAAAGAATGAAAATGGACCACATTCTTACATCATAAACAAAAATAAACTCAAAATGGATTAAAGATCTATGTGTGAGACCTGAAACCATAAAACTCCTAGTAAAAAATACAGGCAATAGTCTGACATTGGCCTTAGCAACATTTTCCTAGATATGTCTTCTCAGACAAGAGAAACAAAATCAAAAATAAACAATTGCATATACACCAAAATAAAAACTTTTGCACAGCAAAAGGAACCATAAACAAAATGAAAAGGCATCCTACTGAATAGGGGAAGATACTTGCAAATGAGCAACTGATGACAGGTCATTATCCAAACAGACAAAAAATTCCTATAACACCAAAAAAAAAAAAAAATTAAAAGAATATGCCCAGTTAAACAATGGGCAGAGAACCTGAATAGACATGTTTCCAAAGAAGATGTAGAGAGGGCCAAAAACATGCTACTCTAACACAGGCAACAATAATCATAAGGAAAAAACAAATCAAAACCACAATGAGATATTACCTTAGACCTGTTGGAATGGCTAAGTATCACAAAGACAATAACAAATGCTGGCAAGGATATAGAGAAATAGGAACCCTCATGCACTGTTGGTGGGAATATAAATTAATCCAGGCACTGTAAAAAACAGTATCTAGATTCCTCAAAAAAACTAAAAATTGAAAATAACATATGGTCCAGTAATTCCACTATTGGGTATTTACACAGACCCCCCCCCCCAAAAAAAACCCTAATAACACTAATTTGGAAAGATGTGTGCACCTGTATGTTTACTGCATTATTTACAACAGAAAAGATACAGAAGCACTAAGATTTCATCGTTAGATGAATGGATAGAGAAGATGTGGTATATAAACACACACGTGTGCACACACACACACACACACCCCACAGTGGAATACCACTCAGGCATACAACTAGAATGAGATCTTGTCATTTGCAAAAACATGTAGGTGCAGCCTGGGTGGCTCAGCGGTTTAGCACCTGCCTCCGGCCCAGGACGGGGTCCTAGAGACCCGGGATCAAGTCCCACAATGGGCTCCTTGCATGGGGCCTGCTTCTCCCTCTGCCTGTGTCTCTGTCTCTCTCTGTGTGTGTCTCTCATGAATAAGTAAATAAAATCTTAAAAAAAAAAAAACATGGATGCAACTAGAGGATATTAGGTGAAGTGAAAGAAGTCAGAGAAAGAGAAACATTGTATAATTTCATTTACATGTGGAACCTAAAATACAAACAATATAGGCAGAAACAGACCCAGGAATAGAGTGAACAAACTGGTGGTTGCCAAAGGGGAGGAGAATGGATAAATGGGCAAAATGGGTGCACAGGAGTGGGGGATACATGCTCCCAATTATGGAATGAATAAGATACAAAGATAAAAGATATAGCACAGGGAAAATAGCCAGTGGCACTGTAACAGTGTTGTATGGTGACAGATGGTAGTGACACTTGTGGTGAGCAAAGCATAATGTATACACTTATCAAATCACTGTGGTGTATACCTAAAACTAATGTAACACTGTGTGCCAACTATACTTCAATTTAAAAAAAATCACTAAGAAAGTAGACAGATGGTTGTCCATCATTCCCTTCTGTCAAACTTTCATTTCTGAACTGGGAGTAGAGGATGGAGAGAAGTACATATGATCTTCCTTCACACCAAGAGGTATGTTCTATTTCACACAGTATGGTGTGAGTAGATTTGGCTTATTTTCCAGTTTTAGTTAGAATAGCCTCTCAGTTAGTGTAAATTTTTCTACTCTATATTAATAGCTATTTACTTTTCATCCTATTTCTTTTTCTATATGCATTTTTTTTATTTTCAGAGAGAGGGAGGGAGCAGAGAGAGGAGCAGAGGGGGAGGGAAAGAGAGAGTGAGAACCCAAGCATGCTCCATGTCCAGTACAGAGCCGAACATGGGGCTCAATCCCACAATCCTGAGATCATGACCCGAGCTGAAATCAATGACTGGACGCTTAACCAACTGAGCCACCCAAGCCCCCCCCCCCCCCCCGCTTTTTTCTATATTTTTATCTTAAGTCTTTAGTGTGAAGTTGAAGAAGGCTAAGAAATAATTAATAGTTGCAGCCCCATTTTAATTAATATTTAACAGTTTGTTTTATTCTTCTCCAACTCGACAAATTTCTTAGACCACAACCTAGTGCAGAATAATATATATAGGCTACCTCATTTTATTGCACTTATCTTTATTGTACTTCACAGATAGTGCTTTATTTTTTTTTAATTGGAAGTTTGTAGCAACTCTGCATCAGGCAAAGGTACTGGTACCATTTTACTAAGGACATTAACTCACTTCATGCCTCTATTACATTTGGTAATTCTCACAATATTTTCAACTATTTAATTATTATTATTTTATTTGTTATGGTACTCCGTGATCAGTGATCTTTAATGTTATTACTGTAATTGTTTTGGGGTACCACAAACAGTATCCACATGTGACAGCAAGCTTAACTGATAACTATGTGCTCTGCTCCAGCAACTGATCAGTTCCCATCTCTTGCCCTAGGCCCCCCTATCCTCTGAGACAGCAATATTGAAATGAGGCCAATAGTAACACTACAATGGACTCTAAGTGTTCAAGTTAGAGTCACATGTCTCTCATTTTAAATCAAAAGCTAGGAATGATTGAGCTTAATGAGGAAGGCATGCTAAAAGCCAAGATAAACCAAAAGCTAGACATCTTGCACCCATCAGCCGAGTTGTCAACACAAAGGAAAAATTCTTGAAGAGAAAGGGCTACTCCAGTGAACACAGTAAAAATAATGAAACAAAACAGCCTTACTGCTGATATGGAGAAAGTTTCAGTGACCTGGATAGAGGATCAATCACATTCTCATAAACCAAAGCTTAATCCAGAGCAAGATTCTAACTCTGTTTAATACTGTGAAGGCTGAAAGAGGTGAGGGGGCTGCAGAAGAAAAAGTCTGAAGCTAGCAGAGGTTGGTTCATGAGTTTTAAGGAAAAAGGTCATCACCATAACATAAAAGTGCAAGGTAGAGCCGCAAGTGCTGATGTAGAAGCTGCAGCAAGTTGACCAGAAGATCTAGCTGAGATAATAAATGAAAGTGCCTACACTAAATAATAGATTTTCAGCATAGATGAAATGACCTTATATTAGAAGAAGATGTCAGCCAGGATTGTCATTGCTGGAGAGGAAAAGACAATGCCTGGCTTCAAAGCTACAGAGGACAGGCTGACTTTCTTGTTAGAGACTAAATGCAGCTGTAAGCCAAAGCTCACCATTCCAAAAATCGTAGGGCCCATAAGAATTATTCTAAATCTGTTCTGCCTGTGTTCTAGAAGTGCAACAACAAGCCTGGATGGTAGCACATCTGTTTACAATACAGCTTCCTGAATATTTGAAGTCCACTGCTGAAACAAGATTTATTTCAAAACATGACCACTGACAATGCACCTAGTCACCCAAGAGCTCTGATAAAAATGCGCAAATGCACAATGACAGTAATGTTGTTTTCATGCCTGCTAACACGGTGTCTATTCTACAGCCCAGGGCTTGAAGAGTAATTTCAACTTTCAAATCTCATTATTTAAGAAACAGCTTTCATAAGGCTAGAGCTGCCAAAGACAGTCATTCCTCTGGTGGATCTGGACAAGTAAACTGAAAATTTTCTGGAAGGAATTACCATTTTAAACATCATTAAAAACATTTGTGATGCATGGAAAGAAGCAAAAATATCAAGATTAACAAGAATTTGGAAGAGGTGATTCCAATCCTAATAGATGAGTTTAAGGGCTTTACGAGTTCAGTGGAGGAAATAGCTGCAGATCTGGTACAAATAGCATTTCAATTAGATTTTTAAGTGAAGCCTGAAGATGTGACTGAACTGTGACAATCTTATGATAAAATATGAATGGATGACAGGTTGCCTCTTATAGATGAACAAAGAATGTGAGTTCTTGAGATGGAATCTGCTCCTGACAAAGATGCTATGATGATGGCTGAAATGACAAAAAAGGATTTAGGATATTCCATAAACTTGGTTAATAAAGCAGCATCAGGGTTTGAGAGGATTGACTCCAATTTTGAAACAAGTTCTACCCTGGGTAAAAGGCTATCAAACAGCACTGCAAGCTACAGAAAAATCAGCTGGGGTAGTAGGAATCAAGGGTCGCCTGAGTTGCTCAGTTGATTAAATGTCTGCCTTTGGCTCAAGTCATGATCTTGGGGTCTTGGGCTCGAGCCCTGCATCAGGCTTCCTGCTTGGCAAATTACCTGCTTCTCCCTCTGCCACTACCCCTGCTTGTTTCTCTCTCAAATAAATTTTTTTTAAAAAAAAAAGAAGAGTCAATTGATAAGGCAAACTTCACTGTTGTTTTTTTTTTAATTGCCATAGCCACCCCAACCTTCAACTACCACCAGCCTGATGAGTCAACAACCTTCAGCATCAATACTCCACCAGCAAAGGACTACAACTTGCTGAACACTTTAAGATGATCATTAGTACTTTTTAGCAAAAAGTATTTTTAAATTAAGGTATGCACACTTTTTTTTTTTTTAAGATTTTATTTTTTTATTCATGAGAGACAGAGAGAGAGAGACAGAGAAAGAGAGGGGCAGAGACACAGCAGAGTGAGAAGCAGGCTCCACGCAGGGAGCCTGATGCGGGACTCGATCCCAGGTCTCCAGGATCACGCTCTGGGCCAAAGGCAGGTGCTAAACCACCGAGCCACCCAGGGATCCCCGGTATGCACACTTTTTTAGACATAATGATATTGCACATTTAATGGACAACAGTATAGTGTAAACATAACTTTGATATGCACTGAGAAACAATAAATTCATTTAACCCACTTTATTTTTGCTTTATTGCCATGGCCTGGGACTGAACCCACAGTATTTCCCAGGTATGCCTATATTCCTCAAAGCAATTAGTCTAGAGTTATACATGTTATAGGCATTTCAAAATTAAGTGAAAACATAAAAATTTATATCTAAAGTATTAGAAAAAAAGAATTAAAATGAATTCAAAGAACAGTTGAAGTTATAGACCTTGCTTTTAACTTCTTAGGCTCCTACAGATAGAGCTGTTTATTAGACTGAGTTGGTGTGGTTTATAAATGGGGCTGTGATTTTTACACCTGTTCTCTTGAGAGCCAGAAAGCCATTCATTATTTTTAATCAAATATTTATATAATACCTCTTTGAGTAGCTTGGGGTCTAAATGAATGGTTTTCTATGATTTTGAAACAAAACTGACTCTGCTCTACCAGAAAACATATAACCAACCAAAGAAAACACTAAAGTAAAAAAATTGCACAATGATGAAAAAAAAGTGTCAGTGGTAAACAAAATAGCAACACTAAAAGTTCGCATGCTGTGGTCTCAGAAAAGTTTTATTTCCTAGTAGTTCCTAACCTTGAAATAACGATATAATTTTATATGCTTTGGATTATTTGAAATGTCCACAAAATCCTCTTGTTGCTAGAAAACACTTCTAGGTCATAGATCCCCTGGTTATGACTTCTGTTTTTGTGAAGCTCTTTAAACCAGATCATCTTAAAAGGAGATACCTTGAGAAGCAACACACAAGAGCAGGGCAGGAACACCAAAGACAAATGCAATCAAAAAAATAATAAAGAGTTCTTTACTCAGTCTGAGAAAATTTCCACAGACACAACTGAAATGTGGTCACTCCTTTGTCCCTGTCAAAGAGTCAGTATTCCAACTGTCACTGCTTATCATAGCTATGCATGCTTACATAAAATGTAAAGACCAATGACTTTTTTTAAATCACTACGTGTAATTTCTCCTCTTACACTGAATTTTTTACAAAAGAATAAAGGAGTTCAGATTTTCTGACTTTCTCAAAAATTCAGCATATATTAATTTTTTCAAGTTGCAGCATACATAATAAATAGCCCAAGTTTCAGCCTAACTGATTTGCTTTATTGGTAAATCATTAAAAAGTAGTGAAAATATGTACTGAGCTAATATTAAGCACAAAATGAATGGTATGTCTGATTAAAATAACTTTGAGTATAGGGATGTCTGGCTGGCTCAGTGGTTGAGCATCTGACTTTGGCTCAGGGTGTGATCCTAGAATCCTGGGATGGAGTCCCCACCTCCTCACCCCCCCTAGCCTAGCCATCATGCTCCCCATGGAGAGACTGCCTCTAGGTCTGCCTGTGTCTCTGTCTCTCTCATTAATAAATAAATAAAATCTTAAAAAAATAACTTTGGGTATAATAAATAAAAGAGAGCAAGATGGCAGAAGGGGAATGACATTAGTAAAAAAAAGAGCCATCTGCAAAGCACAGTACAGTATTTTACTCTATCATTAATTCTGTAAATTAATATTATTCTTATTTTAGAGATAACTACAAAAAGATCCACAGACATTAAGGAAATTGTTTAAGGTCATATGTATTGCCTGGAGCTGTCTGCCTTAGAGTCTATACAACTTATTGTGGAAGATACATCAATCCTGATAGGGAAAGTGAGGCAGCGTGTTTATTCAATAAGAGATTAATTGCAGAGGGTCTTAAGAGTTTAACAATAAAAACTTAGTATTCTCATCACAAAAAAATGGAGGTTCAACAATTTAAGGAAAAAATGGAATGAATCAGTATTTTAAAAAATAGAAATATAGTCAAACATTGAATTACCATGGTAAAAGAGCAGAGCATAGCAAAGGAGGAAGCTGTTTTAGTCCTTAGATGGTATACAATCAAGATTAGAATGACAATGAAGGGTAAAATGCCCTGTTTGTGATAAAACAAAGCCTATTAAGATGTGTTCCTTCTTTGCTTGTCCAATCATCTCCATTGCCCTATCACCTTGATAAGAAAAGGGGTGTTCTGCCCATTGTTAGATACTGGAAGCACTGAAGCCAAGTCTTTATTCCCCTTTCCACTACTGATGCTGGTGGGAGCAGCAGTTGAAGAGGAGGTGGATGTCTGTCAGTGGAGATGCACAAACTTGTATCAAGTTGCTGGAATACTGCATCCATGATTACTTCTACAAACAACAGTCTTAGAGGTGGGAGGGCCTTAAAAACAACCAATACACAAATTATCTCTAGTACATGCTCACTGAACCTCTTTTTGAGTACTTCCAGCTATTGATTCTCTTTTTATGGTGGAGTCACTTCCATGGTTGGGATGCTCTCTCACAGTTTAGGCTCAAACAAATGGCAACAATAGAAAAAGGAAAGGAAAAAAAAAAAAAAAGAAGAAAGAAAGAAAGAAAGAAAGAAAGAAAGAAAGAAAGAAAGAAAGAAAGAAAGAAAAAGAAAAGGCCGTATCATGCAAATATACTGTTTGGACTTTGGATCCATATTGGAACAAATCAATTGTACATAGACATTTTTGAGATGACTGGGGAAAATTATGGATTTGATATTTTAAAATTATTTTATGGTTAAATTGTGTTATGACATGGGGTTCTATTTTTAAAAGCCCTCTGAGATGGCTATATATTGAGGAATCATATTGATTATGGGTATAAAAATACAACATCTGACATTTTCTTTAAAAAACCATATACACGGGGATCCCTGGGTGGCGCAGCGGTTTGGCGCCTGCCTTTGGCCCAGGGCGCGATCCTGGAGACCCGGGATCGAGTCCCACGTCAGGCTCCCGGTGCATGGAGCCTGCTTCTCCCTCTGCCTGTGTCTCTGCCTCTCTCTCTCTCACTGTGTGCCTATCATAAATAAATAAAATTTAAAAAAAATAAAAAATAAAAAAAAATAAAAAACCATATACATACAACAAAGTACTGGGAAGAACTATAGCCTTCTCTGGACTTTTTTTTTTTTTTATATTTGAAAATTTCCAGATGTTAAAAAACATGACTTAACAATAGAGAGAGAAAGACAGTGTGTGTATGAATACATATTAATGAAGACCAGGTATATACTGATAAATCTCACTTATACAGAAAGATCCAAAGTGTTTCTAAGGAGGCTGTTTGGATGTGTTTGTCTAAATTTGGAGGGTAGCTCTTTAAAATATTTGCAATGACTATGTGTATGTCCTGGAATTTTTTTTTAAGATTTTATTTATTTATTCATGAGAGACAGAGAAAGAGAGAGAGGCAGAGACACAGGCAGAGGGAGAAGGAGGCTCCCCACAGGAAGCCTGATGTGGCACTTAATCCCAAGACCCAAGGATCACAACCTGAGCTGAAGACAGATGCTCAACCACTGAGCCACCCAGGTATCCCTGTCCTGGAATTCTTAACAATTTTTAAACTTCACTTTTCTATTTGATCACATTTCAACAATGTGTATGTTTTTATTTTACAATCACAGGATACATAAAAAGAAATGTATTTTAAAATGCATGATGGATATCTTTTTTCAACATAGTACTAAAAGTCCTGGTTACAGCAATCAGGCAAGAAATAAAAGGCATCCAAAATGGTAGGAAAGATGTAAACTGTCACTATTTGCAGATGACATGACAATATATTACATGAAACCCTTAGAGACTCCATGGAAAAACTACTGAATCTAATAAATTTGAGTAAAATTCCAGGACACAAAATTAATATACAAAACTTTGTTTCATTTCTATACTCTAAAAAAGTAACAGAGTTAAGAAAACAATGTCATTGACAACTGCATGACAAAGAATCATAAACTTAGGAATAAATTTAATCAAGGAAACTGATCAACTAATCTTCGACAAATCTGAAAAAAATATCCAATGGAAAAAAGTCTCTTCAACAAACGGTGTTTGGAAAACTAGACAGCAACGTGCAAAAGAATGAAACTGGACCACTTTCTTATACCATACACAAAAATACATTCAAAATGGATAAAAGACCTTAATGTGAAAGAGGAAACCATCAAAAAATCCTAGAGGAGAACACAGATAAAAACTTCTTGACCATGACCATTGCAACTTCCTACTAGACACATCACCATAGAAAGAGAAACAAAAGCAAAAATAAACTACCAGAACCTGATCAAGATAAAAGCTTCTGTACAGCAAAAGAAACAATTAACAAAACCAAAATGCAGTGTATGGAATGGGAGAAGATATATATTTGCAAATGACATCTGATAAAGGGATAGTATCCAAAATCTACAAAGAATTTACCAAACTCAATACTCAAAAAACAATAAATCCTGTCAAGAAAGAAATGGGCAGAAGATATGAACAGACCCTTTTCTAAAAAGACTATTCAGATGGCTAACAGACACACGTAAAGATGCTCAACATCACTCATCATCAGGGAAATACAAATCATAGCCACAAAGAAACATCATTTCATGCCTGTCAGGATGGCTAAAATTAATGACACAAAAAAACAACAGGTGTTGGAAAAAAGAACTATATGGTCTGTAGAGAAAGGAGAACCCTTTTGTACCACTGGTGGGAATGCAAACTGGTATAGCCACTCTGGAAAACAGTATGGAGATTCCTCAAAATGTTAAAATAGAACTAGGTGGGCCACCTGGGTGGCTCAAAAGGTTGTGCCTCCAACTTTTGGTTTCAGCTCACATTCTAGTCTCAGGGTTGTGGGATCGAGCCCTGTACTCGGCTCCATGCTTCAAGCTCTGTGCTCAGTGAGGATTGTGCTTCTCTCCCTCTCCCTCTGCTCCTTCCCCCACTTGCATGCATACACTCTCTCTAAAATAAATAAATAAATCTTTTTTAAAAATCCTAAAAAAACAGAACTATCCTAGGATCCAGCAATTGCATTACTAGGTATTTATCCAAAGGATATAAAAATACAGATTTGAAGAGGTACACGCATCCTAATGTTTATAGCAGCATTATCAACAATACCCAAACAACAGAGAGAGCCCAAATGTCCAACAACTGATAAATGGGTAAAGCAGATGTGGTATACACACACACACACACACACACACACACACATATACACACAATGGAATATTGCTCAGCCACCAAAAAGAATGAAATCTTGCCCATTTGCAACAACATGAATGGAGCTAGAGTGTATTATGCGAAGTGAAACCAATCAGTCAGAAAAATAAAAACACTCTATGATCTCACTCACATATGAAATTTAAGAAACAAAACAGGTGAATATATGGGAAAGGGGAAAAGAAAAAAAGGAGAGAGGGAAGTCTCTTCAATAAATGATGCTGGAAAAACTGGATGGCTACAAACAATGAAAGTGGACTACTGTCTTACGCCATCCACAGAAATAAACTCAATGAATTAAAGACCTAAATGTGAGATCTGAACCCCGAAATTTCCTCAAAGAAAACATAAGCATTAATCTGTTGCACATGAACCTTACTTAGCAACTTTGTTTGGATCTGTCTACTCAAGCAAAGAAACAAAAGCAAAAATAAACTCTTGGGACTATATCAAACTAAAAAATTTTGCACAGTGAAAAAAATCATCAACAAAACCAAAAGACAACCTACTGAGTGGGAGAAGATATTTGCAAATGTTATAGCCAATCAGGGTTAATATCCAAATATGTAAGAAACTCCTACAACTTAACAACAACAAAATATAACAATCAGATTTTAAAATAGGCAAAGAAACTGAAAGGACATGTTTCCACAGAAGAGAAACAAATGGCCAACAGAAACATAAAAATATTTAACACTAATCATTAGGGAAATGCAAATCAAAACCACAATCATCACCTTAATCCTGTAGAATGGTTACTATCAGAAAGACAAGAAATAACAAGTGCTGGTGAGGATGTTGAGAAAAGGAAACCCTCAGGCACTACTGGTGGGAGTGCAAACTGGTGCAGCCACAAGGAAAATAGTACAGAGATTGTTCAAAAATTAACATTTGAAAAACTATATGATCCAATAATTCCATTGCTGTGTATTTACCCCCTCAAAATGAAGACATTAATTTGAAGATATATGCAGCCCTGTGTTTACTGCAACACTATTTTCAATAGCCAAGATATGAAAGCAATCTAAATGTCCATTGATGGAATAAATAACTGGTGTGTGTGTATAATATATATATATATATATATATATATAACATATATATATATATAACATATATATATATATATAAACATATGTGTGTGTATATGCTTAAATACACACACACACACACATAGAATATTAGCCATAAAAAATGAGATTTTAGGGGATCTCTGGGTGGCTTAGTGGTTTGGCACCTGCCTTTAGCCCAGGGCATGATCCTGGAGTCCTGGGATCGAGTCCCGCATCAGGCTCCCTGCATGGAGCCTGCTTCTCCTTCTTCCTGCGTCTCTGCCTCTCTCTCTCTCTATGTCTATCATAAATAAATAAATAAATAAATAAATAAATAAATAAATAAATCTTTTTAAAAAATGAGATTTTACCATTTGCAACATGGATGGATCTAAAGGATATTATACTAAGTGAAATAAATAAAACATAGAGAAATACCATGTGCTTTCATTTACATATGGACAAAACAAAGGCACATTAATGGAAACAGTCCCATGAATACAGAGAAAAATGCATTAAAAACCGATTTTTAAGTAATATAACTTCTAATTTATATATCTGCCTTATTGGCTATAGCACAGTTATTTGAAAAAAAATTTGTTAATGCCAATCATTTTCAATGAGAAAAATTTTATTGGAAACATTTACAATGGAGTCAGGATGCCAGCAGGGAGAGCACTCATGCCCTATCATTTCTAGCCAACTGTACACCCCAAAAGAAAAGATGGACCTTGCACGTGGATACTACTTTACTGTTCCAGCAGGAGGAAGAAAGTCTTGCCTCCTCACCTGGCAACAGCCCAGCCAATGAAAGACTGACACAATTCAGACAACAAGAGCCACTATATTTTGAACTCCCAGTTTATCTCAGTGGACTTTCTATGCACAACAGCAGCCTTCCCAACTTCCTCGTTTCCTCTGTAAAGGTTCATCTCTTTTGCTCTGTGGACTTGGGTATGGTTTTGCCTTAGCTTGCCTGTCCCAAATTACAATTCTCTGCTATTGCTGAATAAACTCATTTTTGCTAGTGAAATATCTGGTAGTCTTATTTTCAGGTTAACAGAAGAGGCACAGAACAGAAAATAATTCCCAACTATCCCTTTCACACAATCTCTTTGGCTACCTGATTACTGACATTTTCTAGCGATACTTTATTAATGCTTACTGGTATTCAGTTTAGATGCAGAGAGAATTATGTCATTAAGTAAAGCTAGTTATTTTATCTATCACGGAAAAATGCAAAATGATACTGTCTGTACATAAATCAAAAAAGAGGGAAGTTTTCCAAACTATCATTTAGAAGGAATTTCCTTGGAAACATTGTTTATAGGCAGGTTTTTTTTTTTTTTTTTTTTTTTTTTTTTTTAAAAAGCATGGGCTTTTGGCCTCCGATGTTCTCGAGTACTGCTCTAACTTCACTTACACAATTCTCATTCAGTTTTCCTTTCTATTCAGAGTCGGGCCAGAGTGAAGACTTTGATACTTGCCAAGAATTGGTTTCCCTGAAATATAAGGCTTAATACTGTATTTCCTTCTCCCTGATGACTATGTTCTTGCAGCCACTCTTCTTGGCTATTTTGTTACTCCTAATTTTTTTTTTTTGTCAGTAAATGAGAAGTAAATATTTTCATTTGTTCTCAATTTTATTTCAGTATATTTTACTTTTCTTCTTTTTACTGCTAAAAAAGTGACTTTATCTTGCCGAAGAGCTACATCCTTGACACTAGCATAACTCTGAGTACACAATAAGGGTTTTATAAATAAAGACTGCATGCTTAAAGAAATGCACAGTATTACTCTCATCTACTCACTACATTAAAACAGCAAATGCAGCATTCAGTTTGAAATATTCAGGAGTTTTTCTGGCTTAGAATCTTACTCCAGAAGCCATTATTATATTCCTGGAGGCAGAGAGATCTTTACTTACTAGTTCACCAGATAATTCAAGCCACTGATGATCCGAGCCTAACAATATAAAAACATTCAAGTCAATCAGTAGTGTTAGTATAGTGGGTAATAATTTTGTATAATAAATGAAGCCTGCTATCTTCTTTATGGGCAAATATGCTACTAATTCATAGAGGAGGATTGCAAAATGTTTCTCTCATGAGCTATTGCATTTTTAGTTTCTAAGTTATCTATATTGTTGAGGGGGCTGACAGCAGGTCAGTGAGATGAGGGTGTAATCTATAGTTCCAGAAAAGTCAAATTATGTGACTACAATGAATCAAATTGATAAAGGTGAGCTCCCTGGAAACAAGCACTAACTATGAAACCAAACTTACCCAAAGCTTTTCGTCATTCAAATATTGCTTTTGAGTGTCAAGTACTATTGTGACCTTTATTTTTCTACTTCTTCAAAGTATACCAGCCTAATTACTTGTTTTGAAGACAATGGCATTTGATATTGTATTTCAGTTACCACTTCTACATTTTTTACATAGGAAAGAAAAAAGGCATTCTGGGGCAAAACAGAATTGCAAAACTAAGTATTTTATTTCAGTAGTGACTCAGGAAAAAGCCTTGATACTTATTTCCACTTAAAATGGAAAATTTTTTTCCACTTAAAATACTGTGAGCCACAGAGCTGTACTTCTGTAGTAAATTAAAACATCTGATAATGAACAAAAATGTCTACAAAAAAAAAAGGCTTCTTCACATTCTTAAACTGTTCTCTTGTTCCTCAGTGATGAGGTATCAATGCTTAAAAAGTGGACTTCCTGAGGAGACAAGTAAAAAACCTAGACACATCTAAGGAACAAAATTCTAAGAAATATTATCAAAGTTTCCACATACTTTCCACTTTAATACAACACAACTTTTACTTTTTATATACCCTTGTTACTAACCTGTCACAGAGTAGAACTCTTCTGGAGATACTGCAATGAGACAATTGCATATCACAGAGTATGAATTTAGGCTGTAGCAAAAGTGAAACAAATACCAATACAAAGATCCTTTTGTACTACAGTACAGTTCCAAATTTCTATATTAAGGAAAATTGGTCTTATAACTGATCATTTACAGTCAACTGTGTTATGGCTCGTGCCCTCATGTTTTCTTTTGAGAGATTCAAAAGAAGAAAGGTACAGTATCCATTTACTTATTTTTTACTTTTAAAAAATTTTTGAGAGAGAAAAAGCACATGCAAGCCAGGGGGATGGGCAGAAGAAAAGGGAGAGAGAGAATTTTAAGTAGGCTCTACACTCAGTGTGGAACCCTACCCAGGGCTCCATCTCACAACCCTGAGAACATGACCTGAGCCAAAATCCAGAGTGAGAGGCTCAACCAACCAAGCCACCCAGGAGCTTCACAGTATCATTTTTTGCATATAATTTCACAAATATAGTACTCTCATAGGTAAGTATGATTGACTTTTTGAATTCTCTAAATGTGCGCATTTCTGGGAACTGGGACTTCTAGACGCATTATCAACATCAGGTGAAAAATTCTCCTTCATAAACTATAAAAATAATAATTGATTTATTCTATCACAAACACAATTCTAATTCCTTACCCAGATTTATAATGAGATATAACTTAGAATCATTATTCTTCATGAAATTTTTCCAAATAAATATAACTAGTTGAATTTTCTTAAAATTATGATTGTCTACTTATTTAAATATGAAACATTTCTAAGTTTTTCTTAAGATGCTTTCTTTGATTTTCCAAATTAGTACTAATAATTTATTTTGAAGTAGGACACAAGAAACACTCAAATAAAATAAGTTGTTGTTTTTTCATAATACAAATAGAAATTAAGCAGTCTATCTTTCCTTCTTTCCTGCTTTGACTTGGGACAAAATCTTTCCAGAGTAGTGTAAGCCAATTCTAACCAGAGGTTTTTTTTTTGTTTTGTTTTGTTTTTTTTAGAGAGATTTTATTTATTTACTCATGAGACACAGAGAGATAGAAAGAGAGGCAGAGACATACACAGAGAGAAAAGCAGGCTCCATGCAGGGAGACCGATGTGGGACTCGATCCTGGAACTCCAGGATCACACCCTGAGCCGAAGACAGATGCTTAACTACTGAGCCACCCAGGCATCCCTCTAACCAGGGTTTTAAAAGTCACATGCAAATTTCCAGTAAAGAAATAACTTTTTAAAATGGAATTCACAAGAGTAACTCTACCACTGACTTTTCACCTAAGTTCTCCATCACTTTACAATTTTTTGTGCTGCATCACTCACACACTTTGCATTAATATGTGCTAAAATAAAACAGTAAACTGTCTTCCAATTACTACATAAGAATAAAATGATCAAATGTGCTTTAATGGAGAATATAATCTTTTTGGAAGACTTCCCCTAATTAGATATGTGTCATGATCAGCATAGAAAGAGAACATTGTATTACTTTTAACTTGAACCAAACGCTTAACCAGCATTTGTGAAACAAATTAATAAACTTGCTTCCAACTTTTGATTTTATCTCCTTGATGCCAGTGAGATTTAAGAGTTAGAAAATGAGCAGAAAATATTCAGTCAAGAGCATGTATGTCACAAGAAGTTGTCCAAGAATAGTTCGTATTTTGGATAAAAGAAAAGTAACTTATAATTAAGTGATGTCTGAACAACACTAAAAGCAGTACATGTTCATAACTTACTCTTTTTAAGAAGATAGTACCTATAGAGTGTCTTTCTAAAATCAGGAAAAGAAACAATCAAACGTTTTTAACTAAACATGTAATAAGCATTGAATAAATTTGTTTCTTGTTTCCCCAAACTTCTTTAAAAACAATAACATAAAAATATCAATAAAATTGTTTCTACCATCTAAGTTTTAGTACACATAATAGTACTAAAATAATGTATTTATTAACATGCCCATAAAATATTTCCTTTCTTATTTATTTCACCTCTGGTTTATTTCTTTTCCTTTTTCTATAGAAGGATGCCCTCAGGTACTTGTTTATATGAACTAATTTTCAACTGCCATAAACTAAAATGTGAAAATATCGACATACTTGAAAAACTGCCTTTACTATACATTCTATTTAAAATCACATTCATGGGGCACCTGGGTGGCTCAGTGGTTGAGCATCTTCAGGTTGTGATCCCGAGGTCCTGGGATCTAGTCCACATCAGGCTCCCTGCAGGGAGCCTGCTTCTCCCTCTTGCCTATGTCTCTGCCTCTCTTTCTGTATCTCCCATGAATAAATAAATAAAATCTTTAAAAAATAATAAAATCATATTCACTATTCCTAAGATATTAGAAATTTTCCATCTGTGCAAAACTGGAAGATACATATGGGAAAATAAGAGAAGCATTTGGGCAAATCAGGCTTATGAATAATATCAAATGTAACTGTGCCAATATAAATTGCATTAAAATCAGGCTTAGTTTTACAAGAAAGCTTTCAAAAAATCTGTGTTTTCATGTCAAAATTTTGCTGACAATTCAAAAGGGAATTCATATTATAAATGTTATGTTAAAAAACAAAGGATTCAAAGTTTGCAACAGTCCTAATGAACAGTTTAATTTAGAAGAAGGATGTGGGTGGGCAGGCAGGAGGGAAGGGAAGGAGGATGGCCGAGGGCAACTGAGGTCACAGCCTGTCTTCAATACACACCTCCTACTCAAGAGTAATAAAGGAGAAAATGTGTTCTCAGAATTATAGTTTCTCCTTTAGACTTCATTTAATGCTTTATATCTAAATGTTAAAGAGCTAAAAGAAATTAATACAGAGAAATACATGAGAACATTAAAATATATGGGGCATACATTTTAAATCAGTTACTCAGAATTTTAAAAAACATGTCAACATGAAAACTGCTGGCAAGGTCATAATTAAGCTATTAAATTATCAAGTTAAGCTCCTTGTTTAGGTAAGGCAGAGTTAGACAAGCAAACAAAAATGAAACTCACACTAGGGTAACAAGATGTTTCCAAGGAAAAGTACTTGCAGTTCCCATGATGACTGGCACTGACTCTAAAATCACTTACTTTTAAAAAACATTTGAACTTTGTTTTACTATAGTTGAATAAACATGTGAAAAGTTCAAACTACACTTTGATTTTCATAACATAATTATCAAATTCAACTACACTCGGATATATTAAGGTCCAATAATCTATACACCAAAAGCTTGTGCCATATATAATTATCATGTTCTATAGCCTGTACAATCAGGTTGACACAAAAAAGTTTAAAAAATATGTTCAATCAAATCTCTCTTATAATTTAAATACAAACTGTATTGATGGTCTAAAATTGTTCACCAGGAAAAATTTTTTAATGCAAGTGATGGCTCTAACACTTACCTACATAAAATTCTCATTTTAGTTTTTTAGTAGCTATTTCTTAAAATACAAAGAATTTTGGAATGCTTAAAAAATAAGGGATATAAGTAGCAGCCATCTTAGAAGTCTTCAAAAATATAGTCACATTTAATCAATGATTTCCTTTGAAGTTTATCCAAGTATAACTATATTCTTTAAGGCCATATAAATTTTAAATATAAGTTAATTCATTGAGAATTCCAAATTAAGAATGCTATGACTTAAATCTTTTTAAATATGACAAACTTACATCTATTTACAATATCAAAAAAGAGAACAAAATACACAGTACCAAGGAATTAAACCTCAAATTTATTCATAATGTAATAATTCTGGTCTATTTATCAAAAATGCCAAGCATTTAAATTTATAGAGAATAAGTTTGAAAAAAAATCTATGTCATAGCTTCCTCAACTTCTTCACTCCCTTTTTACAGTAATTTATAGGAAATTTGATTACAAATAACATTCTTTGATTAAAGAATCAACTTCTGTTCCAGCTTTGTCACTAACCTGTTGTGTGTGCTTATAGAAGACACTTCAAATTTCTGTGTAATTAGGTGGTGTTTAGTATAAATTTATTCTTACTCTCTCAAATGATTTAACAATAAGTGGTTAAGGGAAAGTGGTTTAGAAAATAACAGAAACCTCATGGGACACCTGGGTGGCTCAGTGGTTGAGTGTCTGGTTTTGGCTCAGAGTGTGATCTCAGAGTCCCAGGATCAAGTCCCAAGATCAGGTCCCATATCAGGCTCCTTGGATGGAGCCTGCTTCTCCTGTCTCCGCCTCTTGCTGTTGTCTCTCATGAATAAGTAAATAAAATCTAAAAAAGAAAGAAAGAAGAAAGAAAGAAAGAAAGAAAGAAAGAAAGAAAGAAAGAAGAAAGAAAGAAAGAAAGAAAGAAAGAAAGAAAGAAAGAAAGAAAGAAAGAAAGAAAGACAACTTATTAGTTTATTTTTATCGGTATATCAGGCAATCAAACAGATAATTGGATAAAATTGGGTTAGCTTACATGGTAATGAAGGATTACCATATACTGAGTATTTGGTAGAGGCTAATTCATTCTTTCAGGACCCTAGATATGCTATTTCAAATGATCACAGGGATGTGCATATAATTTCAGCTTGATTACATAATCTACCAACCTACACTATACAACATCTATAGGACTATTTCATTCCAAATTAACTAAAAATCAAGCCAACAACTTTATTGTTACTCTTAAGTGAGTTTAGTATTTAGAACAATGTTTCTTTTATGCTAAACTATATAGAGTTTATATATAATCATATAAATATATATGCTAAACTATATATATAAACTATATATATATATAGAGAGAGAGAGAGAGGCTAAAGTACTGACATGGCTAACCATTAGAATGATTTCATGATTAAAAAAAAATTAAAAAGCAAAGGCCTAGAATCTATCCATGCTAATTAAATCACAATCTCTGAGGGAGATGTTTGGCTATCAGTAATTTTTCTAAAATTTCTAAGGTGACTCTGATGCTCGGCTATAGTTTGAGAGCTATCGATGATGAATCAGAAAAGATTATCCCTTAGGAATTTTAATATTTAAAAACTGTATTGAAGAAGATCCACAAAGTACAGAAATTGATTAAGATGGTTTAATAAGGGGGATCCCTGGGTGGCGCAGCAGTTTGGCACCTGCCTTTGGCCCAGGGAGCGATCCTGGAGACCCAGAATCGAGTCCCACGTCGGGCTCCTGGTGCATGGAGCCTGCCCTCTGCCTGTGTCTCTGCCCCCCTCTCTCTCTCTCTCTGTGTGCCTATCATAAATAAATAAATAAATAAATAAATAAATAAATAAATAAATAAATAAATAAAAATTTTAAAAAAAAGATGGTTTAATAAGTGGGAATTTGGAAACTGAGACTGAAAATATCAATTTCTTGAGTTTTGAATTAGTGGTGGTTGATTAAAACATAGGAAGAGTTTTTAAAGGTAAGAGAGATTTTTAACATAAATAAATGCTTATGGGAAAGATCCAACAAACAGGGAGAGATTGAGGTTATGAAAGGCAAATGGGAAAAAGGATGGAAAAATCCATCCTTAAGGTTGGAGATCCACAGGAATAATCAAGATCCATAGGAGAAGAAATGTACACAATAAAAAAGATGTCTCCTTTCTTTTCTGTAACAGAAGAAAATATGAGTCCAAAAGCAAGTGTATAAAACTTAGAGAAGGTGAGAGCAATCCAATAAAATAATGTCTCTTTCCTCTAAAGTTGGATCTAATACTACCTATGGGAAAAAAGTAAACCTGCATTATAAGTAATAAATATTTTCTAGGTATTAGCTGACTTAATTCTTAAAAGAACTCAGGCAGAGAGGTAGTGTCACCCTTACAGTTCAGAAAACAGGCAGACAGAGGCTAGGCAACTTTCCCAAAATTACGGGGGCAAAATGATCTGTAAATTGGACTCTAGAGCAGGAACTCTTAGCCTCCACATTACTATATCGTCTGTCAGCTAAGGTTCCCCAGTACTTCACAGACTAGAGTGAAGTCTTCTCCTCTGACATTAGACAAACCTCACTCTGATTCTCTTTATTCTCCTTAAGAAAGTTACTTTACCTTTTTCAGACTCGATTATATTATTAGCGGGCAGCCTGGGTGGCTCAGTGGTTTAGCGTCGCCTTCAGCCCAGGGCCTGATCCTGGAGACCCAGGATTGAGTCCTGCGTCAGGCTTCGTGCATGGAGCCTGCTTCTCCCTCTGCCTGTGTCTCTGCCTCTCTTTCTCTCTCTGTGTCTGTCATGAATAAATAAGTAAAATCTTTTTTAAAATTATATTATTAGCAAAATATAGAAAATAGAACTTTCCTCAGAAAATTGCTGGGAAGAAAAATTAAATTTCATTGCATATTAACTATTTATATACTTCCAATATTAGCAAGGCACAGTTCTGAGTACTGAGGGGTACATTAATCAGTGGAAAAGAAATTATTTTTTTTAATAGAGTTTATGTCCTAATAGAAGAGAAGCAGCAGCAGCAAGTGCACAAATTCTATGGACTGGACAAGATTTCTCTTAATTCCCAAGGATTTACCACTTCAAAGAAACATTAACCTCCAAGTTCCTTCATTCACAAGTGCTGCTTCCACTTTGCATTGTTAGCCCTTTTGAGAAACATATCACTTTATGATTTTCATTATAGCAACCCCAAGCACAGACAGTAAGCTTTTGTGATACTGAAAAAGAAGCATCCTGTCAATAAACAAAACAGATAAAATTTTAAGGTTTTGTAAAAAGATGATTAACAAGAGTCCAAAGAAATTTAATGTAGCTGTATTAATTTCCAAACAAGTAGACTTTAAGAATCATTACTGGAGATAAAAAATAATAATTTATAATGATAAGTTAAGCTATCAAATGTTTAAATTTGTTTTAATCTGTTAACATGACCTCAAAATATATAAAGTAAAAACAGAACTAAAAGAAGAAACAAATTTATAATCCCTATGGAAGACTTGCACATAGTATTAGCAATTCATGATAATTAGTAAGAAGCTGAAAAGATATGGAAAATCATTAAAGATATTGATTATATAAACAATACAATGAACATATTTCTCATATTTAGAATACCATATCCAACAATGAAGATTTGCATTTAAGTGCAAATTAAGTATTACTAACAGTGGCAATATGTCACAATGTAGGCATCAACAAACTTCAGAGAATTTAAACTACTCAGAGTATGTTAACTAACCACAGTGAAAGTTAGGAATTAATTAAAACAGAAAAAGAGAACATGCACATATACACAAGAAAATTCCTGATTTCCTGGAAATTAAATATTACTCTAAAAGATGCAAGAAACAAAGAAAAATGGAAACAAATTACAAAATACTCTGAATTAAAAATATTTCAAAATTTGTAAGGAAAAAAATTTGTGAAATAATATAGGTTAAGCAGCATTAAGAGAGACATTGGTAGCTTTATTTCATTTTTGAGACTTGAGAAATAATTAGTTGTGTTTTACATACTTTAATATTAAGAAATTATTTTTAAACAATTTATTTAAATGAATAATAAAGTGAACAGTTCACCTGTTTCTTCTACCCTAGAAACCCAGCCTCTGCTCTGGCAACTGCTAATCTGTTCTACCTGTGAGTTTTTTGGTTTTTTTTTAAGACAAATTACAAGACATTATACAGTATTTGTCTTTCTCTGATTTACTTCATTTAGCATAATGCCCCTGAGGTTCATCCATGTTGACTCAACAAGAAAGTAAGTGAGAATTCAATAAAAGAAAAGAGATTTACACCCAATACCACCGAAATACTAAGGATCACGAGACTGCTACAAACAATTCTAAGCCAACAAATTAGACAACCTAGAAGAAATGAATAAATTTCTAGAGACATACAATCTACCAAGACAGTATCACGATGAAACAGAAAATTTGAACAGACTGATTACTAGTAAGGAGACTGAATCAGCAATCAAAAACCTCTCAAAAAATTAAAGTCCAAGACTAAAAGGCTTCACTGGTGAATTCCACCAAACACATAAATAAGAATAAATACCAGTCCTTGTCAAACTCTTCCAAAAACACAGAAGAGAAGGAAACTCATTCAAATTCATTAACCTGATACCAACATCAGACAAGAACACTAGAAGAAATAAAAATTACAGGCCGATATTCCTTATAAACATAGATGTAAAAATCCTCAACAAAATATTAGCAAAGTGAATTTAACAATCTATTATTATTATTATATTTATATTATTATTATTATTATACCATGTACCCTGATCAAGTAAAATTTATTCCAAGGATGCAGGGATGATTCTCCATCTGTAAATCAGTTAATGTGATACACTACATTAAATAAAAGATAAAAACTGTATGATCGTCTCTTTTTTTCCAGCTGTGTCACAAATCCTTAACAAAAAGCAAAACAATTTTGCAGAGTAGAAGATCAAGCATCTGAGAAAGAAGTTTGCCCAAAAGGTCACTTCAAAAGGCAAGGAAGAAGCTTATCTATGAAAAAGCTCAGCATTACCACAAGGAATATAGGCAGATGTACAGAACTGAGATTCTAATGGCAAAGATGGCAAGGAAAGCTAGCAAATTCCATATACCTACAGAACCCAAATTGGTATTTATCATCAGGATCAGAGGTATCAATGATGTGAGCCCAAAGGTTTGAAAGGTGTTGTAGCTTCTTTGCCTTCACCAGATCTTCAGTGGCACCTTTGTTAAGTTCAACAAGACTTCAGTTAACATGCTAAGGATGGTGGAGTCATATATATATAGCATGGGAGTACCGAAATCCAAAGTTGGTAAATGAGTTGATCTACAAGTGTGGTTATAGCAAAATCAATAAGTGAATTGCCCTGACTCATTAACACACTGATTGCTCAATCTCTTGGTAAATATGGCAGCATCTGCATGGAGGATCTGATTCACGAGATCTATACTGTTGGAAAACGTTTTAAAGGAGCAAACAACTTCCTATGGCCCTTCAAATTATCTACTCCATGATTCCCCCAATAGAGAAAAAGACCACCCCATTTTGTAGAAAGTAGAGATGCTGGCAACAGGGAAGACCAGATAAATAGGATTATTAATAGGAGGAACTAAGGTATCTTCGAGGATTATTTTGTAAGTTGTAAGTCAGTTAATAAATGACTACTTCCAAATTTTAAAAAATTATGATCATCTAAATAAAAAACGATCTGACAAAATTCAACATCCATTTATGATTAAAAAAAATCTTTATCCAAATGGGTACAGGGAAACCTATATCAACATAATAAAGGTCATATATGGCAAGGCCACAGTTGACATTGTACTCAGCAATGAAAAGCTGAGAAAGCTTTTCCTCTAAGATCAGGAACACATTTATAACATTAAATGCCTGTACTGGAAAATAGAAAGCTTGAAAATAAATTATGTATGCTTTTCTTTCAAGAAGTTGGAGAGAGAAAAGTGAATTGAATCTAAAACTATAAAAGTGAAAAAAGAATAAAAATAATAAATCAATAAAGTCTAATGCAAACATTCAAAAAAGCAAACTCCCTCTCTCTCTCGCTCTGCCTACTATTCCCCTTGTTTGTGAGTGTTCTCTAATAAATAATTTTGTAAAAGGCTGTTTGTTGACTGATAATTAATTAAACCACATTAAGATCAAACATTTTGTTTATTAAAAGACAATAAACATACTGTTATGATTGATATTTGCATTACACATACACAAAGGACTTAAATGCATCATATATAAAAATCTCTTACATATTAACCCAACTAAAAACTTGTGCCAAAGACCTGATACTTCATAAAAGGAAATATCTTAATGGTCAGAATGCAGGTGAAATGGTGCACAATTTTTTTCACAAGGAAATAAAAACCACAATTCATTTATCATTAGACTCTATTACAAAGGGTAAAATCAATTTTTAAAAAGAGGGATCCCTGGGTGGCGCAGTGGTTTGGCGCCTGCCTTTGGCCCAGGGCGCGATCCTGGAGACCCGGGATCGAATCCCACGTCGGGCTCCCAGTGCATGGAGCCTGTTTCTCCCTCTGCCTGTGTCTCTGCCTCTCTCTCTCTCTGTGACTATCATAAATAAATAAAAATTAAAAAAAAAAAAAAGATAATACCAAGTGTTGGAAATATGTGGAATAATGGGAGGTCTCAAAAATTCCTGTTGAGGGTGTAAATCGATGTCATTTTGGAAAATTTTGGCAGCAGTTGCAAAAGAAGAGCATAAACACACTCTGTGATGCAGTAGTTCTTTAAGTGTATAAGTGTATATGGCAGTGAGAGTTAACACTCTACAAAACAGGAAAAAAACTTGGTTGACTCTCACTAATAGAACATTGAGCAAAAGGCATGCATGTAGTGTAAGTCCACATACATAAATATGAAAAAACAGGCTAACTTATGTCAGAAGGCAGACGAATGGTTACTCTTGCATGATGGGGGCTTCCCAGTTTAATTGAAAATGTTCATTTTATGAAAATTAATTGTTTATGATATTTCAGTTTTCTGTACATATATTATACCTCAAAATTAGTTTGTAAAAGTTAAAAACTGGGATCCCTGGGTGGCGCAGCGGTTTGGCGCCTGCCTTTGGCCCGGGGCGTGATCCTGGAGAACTGGGATCGAATCCCACGTCGGGCTCCCGGTGCATGGAGCCTGCTTCTCCCTCTGCCTGTGTCTCTGCCTCTCTCTCTCTCCCTCTCTCTCTCTCTCTGTGACTATCATAAATAAATAAAAATTAAAATTAAAAAAAAATTTAAAAAAAAGTTAAAAACTACCTATAATTTCTTCAGTTTCACTCAAAAAAAAAAAATTGCACTGGTACTTCCAACTAACTGAAAATATAGAATCATACCTTGTATTATTGCCCTAAAGACTTTTGCCTTATTTTTAGCCAATTTTAGAAAGTTAATCTAGGTCTTTTTAAAATATTTTATTTATTTATTTGTCAGAGAGAGAGCACAAGCAGAGGGAGCAGCAGGCAGAGGGAGAGGGAGAAGCAGGCTCCCCGTGGTGCAGGAAGCCCAATGCAGGACTCCATCCTAGGACCCTACCCAGGACCCTGAACCAAAGGCAGATGCTTAACTACTGAGCCACCAGGCATCTGATCTAGGTCTTTCTTAATAAAACTAGCTTCAAAATATACAGAAAATGCTTTGAAATTCAAAGAATTTTAAAGTAATTGTTCTTCATTAATAATCCTTTCAGCATCTATAAAAAGGTAAGATGCTGCTTCTCCCTCTGCCTATGTCTCTGCCTCTCTCTGTGTATGATTCTCATGAATAAATAATAAATAAAATATTTTTTAAAGCACAGATTTAGTCTGACAAATGAAACATAATTAGTGCAAAGCAAATAATCATATCTCCTCTTGGAAATTTTTTTAATAGTTCCTTATTGTCCATAGAAAAGTCTATTTTTTCTTTTTTTTTAATTTTTTAATTGGACTTCAATTTGTCAACATATAGCATAACACCCAGTGCTCACCCCGTCAAGTGCCCCCCCAGTGCCCATCACCCAGTCACTCCAACCCGCCCACCTCCCTTTCGACTACCCCTTGATGGTTTCCCACAGTTAGGAGTCTCTCATGTTCTGTCACCCTCACTGATATTTCCCACTCATTTTCTCTCCTTTCCCCTATGATCACTTTCACTATTTTTTATATTCCCCAAATGAATGAGACCATATAATGTTTGTCCTTTTCCGATTGACTTACTTCACTCAGCATAATACCCTCCAGTTCCATCCACGATGAAGCAAATAGTGGGTATTCATCATTTCTAATGGCTGAGTAATATTCCACTGTATACATAGACCACATCTTCTTTATCCATTCATCTTTTGATGGACACCGAGGCTCTTTCCACAGTTTGGCTATTGTGGACATTGCTGCTAGAAACATTGGGGTGCAGGCGTCCTGCCATTTCACTGCATCTGTATCTTTGGGGTAAATTCCTAGCAGTGCAATTGCTGGGTCGTAGGGCAGGTCTATTTTTAACTCTTTGAGGAACCTCCACACAGTTTTCCAGAGTGGCTGCACCAGTTCACATTCCCACCAACAGTGTAAGAGGGTTCCCTTTCTCCACATCCTCTCCAACATTTGTGGTTTCCTGCCTTGTTAATTTGCCCCATTCTCACTGGTGTGAGGTGGTATCTCATTGTGGTTTTGATTTGTATTTCCCTGATGGCCAGTGATGCGGAACATTTTCTCATGTGCTTGTTGGCCATGTCTATGTCTTCCTCTGTGAGATTTCTCTTCATGTCTTTTGCCCATTTCATGATTGGATTGTTTGTTTCTTTGCTGTTGAGTTATTAATAAGTTCTTTATAGATCTTGGATACTAGTCCTTCATGTGATAGGTCATTTACAAACATCTTCCATTCTGTAGGTTGTCTTTTAGTTTTGTTGACTGTTTCTTTTCCTGTGCAGAAGCTTTTTATCTTGGTGAAGTTCCAATGGTTCATTTTTGCATTTGTTTCCCTTGCCTTCATAGATGTATCTTGCAAGAAGTTACTGTGGCCAAGTTCAAAAAAGGGTGTTGCCTGTGTTCTCCTCTAGGATTTTGATGGATTCTTGTCTCACATTTAGATCTTTCATCCATTTTGAATTTATCTTTGTGTATGGTGTAAGAGAATGGTCTAGTTTCATTCTTCACGTGGCTGTCCAATTTTCCCAGCATCATTTATTGAAGAGACTGTCCTTATTCCAGTAGATAGTCTTCCTACTTTGTTGAATATTTGTTGACCATACAGTTGAGGGCCCATTTCTGGATTCTTTCTCTATTCTGTTCCATTGATCTATGTGTCTGTTTTTGTTCCAGTACCACACTGTCTTAATGACCACAGCTTTGTAGTACAACCTGAAATATGGCATTGTGATGTCCCCAGCTATGGTTTTCTTTTTTTAATATTTCCCTGGCTATTCGAGGTCTTTTCTGGTTCCACACAAATCTTAAGATGATTTGTTCCAACTCTCCAAAGAAAGTCCATGGTATTTTGATAGAGATTGCATTGAACGTGCAAATTGCCCTGGGTAGCATAGACATTTTCACAATATTAATCCTTCTAATCCAGGAGTATGGAATATTTTTCCTTCTCTTTGTGTCTTCCTCAATTTCTTTCAGAAGTGTTCTGCAGTTTTTTGGGTATAGATCCTTTACCTCTTTGGTTAGGTTTATTCCTAGGTATCTTATGCTTTTGAGCGCAATTGTAAATGGGATTGACTCCTTAATTTCACTTTCCTCAGTCTCATTGTTAGTGTATAGAAATGCCAATGATTTCTGGGCATTAATTTTGTATCCTGCCACACTGCCGAATTGCTGTATAAATTCTAGCAATCTTGGGGTAGAGTCTTTTGGGTTTTCTGTGTACAGTATCCTATCATCCACAAAGAGGCAGTTTGACTTCTTCTTTGCCAATTTTAATGCCTTTTATTTCTTTCTGTTGCCTGATTATTGAGGCTAGGACTTCTAGTACTATGTTGAATAGCAGTGGTGAGAGTGGACATTCCTGTCGTGTTCCTGATCTTAGGGGAAAGGCTCCCTGTATTTCCCCATTGAGAGTGATATTTGCTGTGGGCTTTTCCTAGATGGCTTTTAAGATGCTGAGGAATGTTCCCATTATCCCTACACTCTGAAGAGTTTTGATCAGGAATGGATGCTGTATTTTGTCAAATGCTTTCTCTGCATCTATTCTCTACATCTATTGAGAGGATTATATGGTTCTTGTTTTTTCTCTTGTTGATATGATCTATCACATTGATTGTTTTATGAGTATTGAACCAGCCTTGCATCCCAGGGATGAATCCCATTTGGTCATGGTGAATAATCTTCTTCGTGTTCTGCTGGATCCTACTGGCTAATATCTTGTTGAGAATTTATGCATGTGTGTTCATCAGGGATATTAGTCTATAATTCTCCTTTTTGGTGGGGTCTTTTCTGGTTTTGGAATTAAGGTGATGCTGGCCTCATAGAATGAGTTTGTAAGTATTCCATCCCTTTCTATCTTTTGGAATAGCTTTAGTAGAACAGGTTTTGTTTCTTCTTTAAATGTTTGATAGAATTCCTCGGGGAAGCCATCTGGCCCTGGACTTTTGGGTCTTCGGAGGTGTTTGATCACTGCTTCAATTTTCTCCCTGGTTATTGGCCTGTTCAGGTTTTCTGTTTCCTGTTCCAGTTTTGGTAGTTTGTGGCTTTCCAGAAATGCATCCATTTCTTCTAGATTGCTTAATTTATTGGCATATAGCTGCTCATAATTTTTTAAAATTGTTTGTATTTCTTGGTATTGGTGGTGATCTTTCCTTTTTCATTTGTGATTTTATTTATTAGATTATTTTCTCTTTTCTTTTTAATAAGGCTGGCTAATGGTTTATGTATTTTGATAATTCTTTCAAAGAACCAACTCCTGGTTTTATTGATCTGTTCCACAGTTCTTCTGCTCTCTATTTCACTGAGTTCTACTCGAATCTTTATTAACTCTCTTCTTCTGGGCATAGGTTTTATTTGCTGTTCTTTCTCCAGTTCCTTTAGGTGCAAGTTTAGCTTGTGTATTTGAGTTATTTCCAGGTTTTCGAGGGATGCTTGTTTGCGATGTATTTCCCTCTCAGTACGGCTTTGGCTGTATCCCAAAGATTTTAAATGGCTGTATCTTCATTCTAATTAGTTTCCATGAATCTTTTTAATTCTTCTCTAATTTCCTGGTTGACCCTTTCATCTTTCAGCAGGATAGTCTTTAAACTCCATGTGTTTGAATTTCTTCTAAACTTCTTCTTGTGATTGAGTTCTAGTTTCAAAGCATTATGGTCTGAAAATATGCAGGGTACGATCCCAAACTTTTGGTATTGGTTAAGACCTGATTTGTGACCCAGTATGTGGTTTATTCTGTAGAAAGTTCCATATGCACTCGAGAAGAATGTGTATTCAGTTGCTTTCTGATGTAACGTTCTGTAAATATCTGTGAAATCCATCAGGTCCAGTGTATCTTTTAAAGCTCTTGTGTCTTTGGAGATGTTGTGCCTTGAAGATCTGTCATTTGTAGAAAGCGTCATGCTAACATCTCCCAGTAGAAGTGTATTATTATCTAAGTATGTCTTAACTTTGGTTATTAATTGATATACTTGGCAGCTCCCACATTAGGGGCATAAATATTCATGATTGTTAGGTCTTCTTGTTGGATACATCCTTTAAGTATGATATAGTGTCTGTCTTCATCTCTTACTACAGTCTTTGGGATAAACTTTAATTTATCTGATATAAGGATTGCTACCTGTGTTTTCTTTTGAGGACCATTTGAATGGTAAACGGTTCTCCAACCTTTTATTATCAGGCTGTAGGTGTCCTTAGGTCTAAAATGAGTCTCTTGTAGAAAGCAAATAGATGGGTGTTGCCTTTTTATCCAGTCTGAAACCCTGTGCCTTTTGATTGGATCATTAAGCCCATTCACGTTCAGAGTTACTATTGAAAGATATGATTTTAGTGTCATCATGATACCTATTCAGTCCCTGCTTTTGTGGATTATTTCTTTGGACTTCTTCTTTCTTTTACAGAGTTCCCCTTAATATTTCTTGCAGAGCTGGTTTGGTGGTCACATATTCTTTCAGTTTCTGCATATCTTGGAAGCTCTTTATCTCTCCTTCTATTCTGAATGAGAGCCTTGCTGGATAAAGTATTCTTGGCTGCATGTTTTTCTCATTTAGAACCCTGAATATATCCTGCCAGGCCTTTCTGGCCCTCCAGGGCTCTGTGGAGAGGTCTGCTGTTAATCTAATATTTCTCCCCATATAAGTTAGGGATCTCTTATCTCTTGCTGCTTTCAGGATTTTCTCTTTATCTTTGGAATTTTCAAGTTTCACTATTAGATGTTGAGGTGTTGAACGATTTTTATTGATTTTAGGGGGAGATCTCCCTATCTCCTGGATCTGAATACCTGTTTCCCTCCCCAGGTTAGGGAAGTTCTCATCTATGACTTGTTCAAATATACTTTCTGGTCCTCTGCCCCTTTTGGTGCCCTCTGGAACCCCAAATAAACATAGATTTTTCCTTCTAAAGCTGTCATTTATTTCCCTTATCCTTTCCTCATGGTCTTTTAGTTGTTTTTCTCTTTTTTCCTCAGCTTCCTTCCTTTTTAACAACTTGTCTTCCATGTCACTCACTCTTTCTTCTACCTCATTAACTCTTGTCGTTAGGACCTCCAGTTTGGATTGCATCTCATTTAATTGATTTTTTTTTCGACCTGATTAGATCTAACTTCTGCAGTCATGAAGTCTCTCGAATCCTTTATGCTTTTTTCCAGAGCCACCAGTAGCTTTATAATTGTGCTTCTGAATTGGCTTTCTGACATCGAATTGTAATCCAAATTCTGTAACTCTGTGGGAGAGAGTAGTTTCTGATTCTTTCTTTTGTGGTGGGGTCTTCTTTCTAGTCATTTTGCTCAGTGCAGAGTGGCTAGAAAGGAGTTGTATTTGTTAGAAGTGCGAACTCTTCTCTCTGTAGCATTCCAGCTGTTCTCTCTAAATCTCAGGCCAAATTCATAGGTTTTCAGGATGATTTGAAAGTTATCTGGGTAAGTTGGTGGGGACAGGTGACTTGGGGACCCTACTCTTCCACCATCTTGCCCCACCCCCAAGTCTATTTTTTTCAACATTTTTTAAATAGTTTACAAAATGACCTTAATCTGGGTTTGCTGTATTAATTCCCTCTACTCTTTATTCTATTCATTTGTATGTTAAACTACTGATTGAATGTTTACATCCCATATACTATTTTAGAAGTTATCTCCATAGAGATAAACAAGGTAGTCAAATCCCTTCTTCCAGTGGAATTATACATCTCATAGAAATGATTTATAAGAAGGAAAAACTATGCATATAGGTCTATACCCCTTATCCCCACAACAACCACGCACTCACAGCTAATGGATGAAATCAGAAAATGCTCTTGTTTCCCTCCCACCACTTCACCCCGTTATATGCAGCTGAAACCCAAAGACATCCTGCAAGCTGGACTGGATTCTAATGATTCTGCTGAAAGGTACTGAGTCAAAAGCTACTGTTAACTCCCTTTATCCTTACTCTCAGTGCACTCCAAGACATGTTGTAAAAAAAAAAGGGGGGGGGGACTACCTAATAAATATAAGCAAAAAACTTGAGAAATTACCAAATGGATTATAGTTTTCATTCACTGAAAGTCCACATCAATCCCACTACAAAGAAAAATCATCTTGGGCCTGAAGCTATGACATAAGTATCCTTTAAGACTATGCTCCAAATATGTCAGCCTATCTCATTATTTCGAGGTACACTATTTTCACTACTGTACTAGATATCTTGGACTGCCATAACAAAATTCCAAGGTCTGGGGAGCTTAAATAATAGACATTCCACAGTTCCAGAGGCTGGAAGTCCAATATTAGGGTGCAAGTATGGTCAGGTTCTCATGACAGCTCTCTTCCTGGCCTGCAAATGGCCATCTTCTTCCTATGTGGTGGAATGGAGGATAAAGATCTTCCTCTTTATCTTCTTATAAGACCACCAGTCCCATAGTTGTAGATTCCACCAACATGATCTCATTTAATTAACTCCTAAAGACCATATTTCCAAATACAGTATTATCAGCATCAGTTACATTATGAGTTAGAACTTTAATATATAAATTTTGGGAGGGACACAGTTTTGTCCTAAAGCAATTATACTTTATAAGTTTAGAATCTAGAGATAGGGAAGCCCTGGTGGCTCAGTGGTTTAGTGGCACCTTCAGCCCAGGGCATGATCCTGGAGACCTGGGATCAAGTCCCACATCAGGCTTCCTCCATAGAGCCTGCCTCTCCCTCAGCCTGTATCTCTGCCTCTCTCTCTCTCTCTCTCTCTCTCTCTCTCTCTCCTTGTCTCTCATGAATAGATAAATAAAATCTTAAAAAAAAAAGAATCTGGAGATAAAGCTGTAGTGACAAATGATTGCAGCAATGTAACTATATTCATATTTTGAATAAACTCAAATGGTAATTAGCTTTGACAACCACTTGGAAATAAAATAGACTTTATAAAAAAGAACATTAGATAACCTCAGGAAACCTGGCCAACTGATCTTGGCTTTAGATTTGGTCAAAACATCCTTCAGCTTGATTACACTTTAGACAGATTCCTTTGTGACTCTAGCCCTCTAACATCCTTTTAGAAAACTAAAATTTTCTTACTTTAGAATACGGAAGTAAGTTTTCGTACTTTAAAAAACCTGCTATTGGAAATTTGTTCTCTGATCCTTTGAAATATAAATCTCTCAGCATCTTGCCATTTTTATAACCCAGGAACATCTTTTCTCAAAGACCTAGAAGCCAAACCCTTTGAAATATAATCATCCAGAAAAAACAGTTCCAGGTGGTGGGTAGAGCCTAATTTCCATAATCCCCAACTGGCAAACACAGTTAACCTCATCCCCTTAACAAACCTCCCTACTAATGCATCCTCCATTAGTTTTTCACTAGCTCATCCCAGTGCTTAAAAACCTTCCAGCCTTTTGAGCAGAGTTGAGTTCAGTCTACCTCTCTCATACTGCAATAGTCTTGACCTCTATTTCAATAATCTTGAATAATGTCTTCCTTGCCCGTTTAACTTATCCAGTGCAGTTTTTGAGCGTTCTAAATAAAGAATAATCTGTAAGATAAAAATAATAAATATCCTGTAATAAATATATACCATAGTAAATCCCATATTCTTATCTTGCTGAGTGGTAAATTTTACAGCCGTTAGAAGCATAAAAACCCCTAACTTATTTTTAACCAAGAGGAAAATGGGACAGATGAAAGAAAGAAGGCCACTGAGCTGAAGTCTTCTCCTTTGCTTTGAGAAAGATGCTGAGCTAATCAACCAATTATGCTAGAAAGGTTAACTAACTAGGTAACTTTACTTAGGGATCAGAAGGAAGAGCCAAAAGACAATGAGAACTACTTTCTAAAACATGATTTTTTTGTAGGGTCTATTTATTATAACTTGACCACACCTACTGTTCTAATTTTAATACTAGATTTTTAAATAGAATTATTTTTAAAAGGAAAATAAGTACTTTTATTGGATTTTCTATAAAGAATATTTATTAATAAAAAAGACATCATGCTCTTAATTTCATGTTTTTATAAAAAATGTGTAAGTTGTTTGGTCCAGTACTATTATCTGTTCAAAAGGGCTTTGTTAACTGAAAAAAAAAAAAAAAAAAGATAATTTCTGTTATGGTTTCTTCCTCCTGCTCTGTGTTGTCCCAAAACAAGAAGCATATATTTATTTATCCAAAGGGGACAAAACAGAGATAGACTTAAAATAATGAAACATTGCTTTCATCTTATTGTCCCAATATTCACAGCCATGTAACAACAGACAAGCCTCCAAGCTAAATATAAGAAATACAACAAACCAGTAACTTACAATTCTCTTAAGGGATAGAAATTGCTGAGAAACTTTTATATATCAAAGGAAATGCAAATCTACATAAGCATGATTTTCTAAAATTTTCCACAAAATATTATTCAGTAAATTATTCTATACAATCTCTCATTTGTCATAAAGTGTGGCTATTTCCTTAACCATGTTTAAGTGCTGTCTAAAGAATCTTATTCTCCTAACTGGCTTTTTTGGTGAGGTTTCATTTTGGCAGTGAGGTATATCTCAGTTGCTCCTCCATGGAAAGCTGTATGTTACCTCTTTCATTGATCTATAAGCATCTAGGTCCAAAGAATTAATTCATCATCTGTGCTTTTAATTTTTAAATTGTTATTTGGCATAGTTTTCCAATTAAATTATTAAAAATTATAGGTCCCAAAGTCCCTCAATATTCATCTTACATAATCAATGCATATTTGAGGAAAACACTCATTAAGTACAGATTTCTATATCCTATAAAAAAAAAAATCCTTCAACTGCCTGACAAAGACCAGTTGTAATCTTTCTGATGTTTATTTCCATTTTGCCTTGCAAAAGGAAGGCACACAGGTATATGTTAGAGTGAATTGAAGACTTCAAGTGTTCTTGAAGACTTGTTATAGCCTTCATGAATGAAGGCTACTATCTATCCTACTTCTCAATTATTTTCTCAGCAACACTTAGACTATTCATCAAATGGTTTTCTTTGTAGGGATGCTGCTGTTAAATTATTTTCAGAGGAAATTATAAGTAGAAATTACTAGTACAAACTAGTCAGAAATGCAAAAAAAAAAATACCATCATTTGATTAGAAAGTTTCCTAAAGTGGGTTTTTTAATGCTATTAATATTTCAGCACTGAAGTTAGGGGCTGACAATGTTAAAGATACATACCCTAAAATGTTCAAAAGTGATTATGACCCTACCTGAAGAAAGGTTTGCTATTAGGACACATCAGTAATCTTGGCACCACATCAGTAGGTAGGGACATAGGAAAGTCACATTTAAGAGGTTAAAAGAAGTCTATTACTTGTACTTAATGAAGCCATCAGCTATAATCCAGTTGCATACTGCTGCTTTTTTATAAGTTGTCCTCAATTATATAAAGTGGTGCTTCTGGAGTTAAGAGTTTTAAAATGAATTCCTTAAGAGGAGACAAAACTGATGCTAATAGAATTCATTTACTTGGACAGGAATTTTTCAGGTTCAGTATGACTCCAAACAGGGTATTTTATACTCTCAGCTGAATTCCATTGGCATATCTTAAAAAGAGACCTAAAGAGGCTTTTCAAATTGGTGACATATATAACTACAAAAATTCTCTGTAGTGACGTGTATTTAGACATCAAGGACAAGGCTTGGTCTTTATAACCTGGACAACACTGTGGCACTGTCTTAGGTTTCACTCTCTCTCACATATATGTGAAACAGAAAAAATATCATTAGGCATCAACCTCAGAAATGAGATATGGTCACAACAAGAGAGGCCAGGGCCCTTAAAAAATGATCCCTTTAGGATGAACAAGCACAAGTGGTTATTTTGAAGATAATTTACACATAAGTTTGTGGCATATAGACTTAGAGCAAGCTCATAAAGCCACAAGGCTTCTAAGAATACTGGATAGAAGAGAGAAATATTAGTAAGTTGAATATTAAGTGAATTTCACAGACAACTTCAATCCCAATTCCAGGTCCTGTAAAGTCCAAATTGTTCCCCATGTGGCTGAAAACTCACACGAGGCTCATTCTCTAATTCTAGTTGTTGACGTAGCTGGCAACAGGACAACACTGCCTGCCACATCTAGGATACATGCATGGACCTATCGTCCCTCATGGATCTGTTGTCCAGAAGGACCAATCCTGTTGGCACCTTGACTTTTGACTTCTGGCCTCCACAATTGAGAGAGAATATATTTCTACTGCTTTCTGCCACCAATTTTGTGGTTGTTGTGGCAGCTCTTAGGCTCTAAAATACAGGGACACTTCCTTCTTCTCAGAGGGCCTCTGCTTCAGGTCTAACTCAAGGCCTCCTCCTTGAGGGGTTTTCCTTGATGATGTCATTAAAATAAATCTCTAAATCTACCAACCTCTATCACTGAATCCTATTCATTTTTAGAGCACTTACCAAAAGTTATAATTACATATTTTTGTGTTTATTTCCCGACTTCTGCACTAAACTATAAGCTCTATAGAGGCTCTTTGTTTTCTGCAGTTGATTTAGCACAGTGTGTCCAGCAAATCATACATACGTAGCACACAGTTGGGTTCAAAAGTTGTTAATACATAAATGTATTATAAATGAATAATCTATGAATGTAATTGAGCCCTTTAACTGGTTTCTAAAAATAAAATTAAAAGCACACACAAAACATTCATGAGTACAGAATTTACTAAGAATAGAAGGCAAGAGAAATGGATTGTTTTCTACTGCACAGTACAAAAACTTGAAATCTTAGATATTTCTGTTTTCAAAATTCCTTCTGGTAATGCCACAACTATTGGTTTCTTTTGACTTTCCCCCATGCAGTGCTCAATCTCATGTTTTCTCCCTGATTCACGTTCTTTCTGGTCCCTTCTACATTATTTCAGAAACAAAAAAATTCCTATCTTATACAGATGGGTTTTATACTCTTAAGCTTAACCCTGAACATAAGCTCCCAGTGTGGTCACCTCCTAAATAATTTTCCTGTTTTAAAAACATTTACAGAGTACTACTTACACATCAATGACTATTCTGTTAAGAAATTTTCACAACTTAGAAATAAGGCAAAGAGAAAGCCACAAATCTTTTTAATTTTATATGGTGGAGCATTGTTTAACCAGTCCGTCTAAGTATTGTTTAATTACCTAAGAGACAGTATCTTTGACTTAGTATATATTATTAATTAAAAGCCCAAAGAAGGCAAAGTTACAGGTTAACTTGTAGGTTTTTGTCTAATACAAATGTAAATGATTTCTGTCTAGTAGAAAAGGGAGTCTCCAAGGTTACAATCCCTGTAGAACATTAACCCATTAGGTATCTAACATAGTCATTCTGGCTCGATAATCATACCACCAACATAGCTCTCTTCCAATAACCAGCTACGTAGATATGTGACATGTGCTCATCCTATTTAGAACTCTCATATATAGGATATACAAAATATAGAATATTCTATATGTGAGAGTTCTATGATAGACTTCTGAAAATGATAGTGTAGCAATTTTAAGTGTTTCAAAAAATGTTAACTCACCAATTACTTATCAAGTGGTGTTTTTCTTTTAAGAAATATTTTTTTTCCCTTCTAAATGGAGTTGTACTGCCAGATCTTAGGATATTAACTTAATAGCACCCCCCCCCCAACACACACACACACCACGTAACACATAGCATGAAAAATGTTAGGAGATTAACATAGAAAGATAAAATGCTATACAGGATTCGCTTTCGCTTTCCCTCTGAGTAACAGACCACATTTTCCTAATATTTCCACTTTCTTTTTTTAACTCAAAGTGATTTAAAAAAGCAGCTACACAGAAGTTAGAAAACTATTCTCTCATTGAAACTAATAACGGAGAGATTATTAGTGTGGCCTGTATTCACATGCTGCTCCTTACCCTTACACAGCACACATAACTAAAGCCATCTCTGGGCAAAGGGTCTTGTAGAAATGGCACTAGGTCAGATATAAAATGTATGGCAGACCATCTTCTTTAAATATTCCCCTCCATTCTAGGGAACATCCCTGAAGCATTTAGTCAAAATAATATCAAGTAAAGCCATTCAGAGTTTATAATAGTATGATTCAATCATCTTAAATATTTTTTTTTAAAAAAAAGATTTTATTTATTTGAGAGAGAGCATATGAGAAGGGGGAGGAGTAGAGAGGGGGAGACATGCAGATTCCCCATCAAGACCTGAGCCAAAGGCAGACGCTTAGCAGACAGAGCCACACAGGCGTCCCCTAGCCATACTTTAAATACTTGGTTGTCAAGGGCCATTTCTATCACTGCAGAAAGTTCTATCAGACAGTGCTATGTGAGATCTGACAGGAGGGGAATTCAGTACTTCACAATTCAGAACACAACAGCAGCTCAGCTAAAAGTTCTCACATTTATTACTGAACCAACCTACTGGTATAGAGGCATAGTAACAGAGAAAATAATTTCCTTGATAAGACATGTCTATTGGCCAGGTAGGAAGGATGTTTCCATATTGATAGGATAGGAACATGTGATCTCCATGCAGCTTAAATATGTGTGCCAATTATGTTTGCTATTTCATGATGTGTGATGCTTCCTCATAGACCCCGCTTGGTTCTTCTCCAGTGTCTCCTCTTGGAGTTGTACCTGATTTTATTACCAGTTTTCATCCGAATCCACTGGGGATGGGACAATTCTGCTTTTGTTTCTTGGCCAGTAATCACTTGATTCTGAAAGTCTTGTGAGAAGACATGGAGAGGAACAGTCAACCACATACAACCAGGATGGCGGCGAAAAGGAGAGAATCATCTTAAATATTTACATAAGAATAGTAAGAACTAAAAGCTGTCTTCAGGTTATACGTATAAGCATAGACACGCACTTATACATATGAACTTATATACACATATGCATACATTTAAATTCTCACTATCATATTAAAGTGGTAACTTGCAGTTATATTAACTTACAATAGACTATCAGAGTTTAACTTTTTGTTAAAAGATTTGACTGCAGAAAAGCTACTTTAAATAATGTTCTTGTTTCTTTAAAATTTTTAATGTGTGCTTCAAGGTGACACACTGAATATCAAAAAATCTACTATCTTTCACTTAGCATTTGTTTTTAAGATAATAGGAACATTAAAAAATGTAACCTGATGATCATATTAGGATATCAGATAAGAAGCTGACATTATTAACAAATGAGAATATGTACATTTACATGTGTGTATACACATACTATATATCTACTTCTATTCTTTGACATACAGATTGTGAAAGATGAAATTTTTAAGTTTGTTTATAGCCGAGGGGAGGGGCAAGATAGCAGAAGAGTAGGGTCCCCAAATCACCTGTCCCTACCAAATTACCTAGAAAACCTTCAAATCATCCTGAAAATCTAGGAATTCAGCCTGAGATTTAAAGAGAGAACACCTGGAATGCTACAGTAAGAAGAGTTCGGCTTCTACCAAGGTAGGAAGACCGGGAAAAAGAAATAAAGAAACAAAAGGCCTCCAAGGGGGAGGGGCCCGCGAGGAGCCGGGCTGAGGCCGGGGCGAGTGTCCCCAGGACAGGAGAGCCCCGTCCCGGAGGAGCAGGAGCTGCACCGACCTTCCCGGGGGAAAGGGGCTCGCAGGGAGTTGGAGCAGGACCCCAGGAGGGCGGGGATGCCCTCGGGCTCCCGGGGACAGTAACAGACACCTGCGCCTCGGGAGATGCGCCGAGCTCCCCAAGGGCTGCAGCGCGCACAGCGGGACCCGGAGCAGCTCGGGGGGGTCTCGGGGGCGGCTCCGCGGAGGGGGCTGCGGGGCGGGAGCCCGAATCCAACAGCGCAGGCTCCGGAGCACAGGGCGCCGGGACACAGCCCAGGATCCGGCCTCCCCCGGGACAGGCAGAGGCCGGGAGGGCCCAGGACCACAAGGACGCTCCTGCCCCAGCTGAGCAGATCAGCGGCTCCGCCCCGAGCCTCCAGGCCCTGCAGACCAAGAGCTCTGGAGTTATTGCGGGGCTGACTCCAGGGCTGGAGAGCTGGCCCCGCCACTGCGGTTGTTCCTCCAGGGGCCTCACGGGGTAAACAACCCCCACTGAGCCCTGCACCAGGCAGGGGCAGAGCAGCTCTCCCAAGTGCTCACACCTGAAAATCAGCACAACAGGCCCCTCCCCCAGAAGACCAGCTAGACTGACAAGTTCCAGGGGAAGTCAAGGGACTTAAAGTACACAGAATCAGAAGATACTCCCCCGTGTTTGCTTTTTGTTGTTGTTGTTGGTTTTGTTTTGTTTTGTTTTTGTTTTGTTTTGTTTTGTTTTGTTTTTTTTGCTTTTTGATTTGTTTCCTTCCCCCACCCTTTTTTCCCTTTTTTTTGTTTCTTTCTCTTTTTCTTATCATTTTTTTTCTTTTTTTCTTCCTTTTTTCTTTTTTCTTTTTCTCTTTTCTTTCCTTCTTTCTCTCCTCTCTTTTTCTCCTTTTCCCAATACAACTTGCTTTTGACCACTCTGCACTAAGAAAATGACTAGAAGGAAAACCTCACCTCAAAAGAAAGAACCAGAAACAGTCCTCTCTCCCACAGAGTTACAAAATCTGGATTACAATTCAATGTCAGAAAGCCAATTTAGAAACACTATTATACAGCTACTGGTGGCTCTAGAAAAAAGCATAAAGGACTCAAGAGACTTCATGACTGCAGAATTTAGAGCTAATCAGGCAGAAATTAAAAATCAATTGAATGAGATGCAATCCAAACTAGAAGTCCTAACGACGAGGGTTAACGAGGTGGAAGAGCGATGTGAGTGACATAGAAGACAAGTTGATGGCAAAGAGGGAAACTGAGGAAAAAAGAGACAAACAATTAAAAGACCATGAAGATAGATTAAGGGAAATAAACGACAGCCTGAGGAAGAAAACCCTACGTTTAATTGGGGTTCCCGAGGGCGCCGAAAGGGACAGAGGACCAGAATACGTATTTGAACAAATTCTAGCTGAAAACTTTCCTAATCTGGGAAGGGAAACAGGCATTCAGATCCAGGAAATAGAGAGATCCCCCCCTAAAATCAATAAAAACCGTTCAACACCTCGACATTTAATAGTGAAGCTTGCAAATTCCAAAGATAAAGAGAAGATCCTTAAAGCAGCAAGAGACAAGAAATCCCTGACTTTTATGGGGAGGAGTATTAGGGTAACAGCAGACCTCTCCACAGAGACCTGGCAGGCCAGAAAGGGCCAGAAAGGGCTGGCATTCAGGGTCCTAAATGAGAAGAACATGCAACCAAGAATACTTTATGCAGCAAGGCTCTCATTCAAAATGGAAGGAGAGATAAAGAGCTTCCAAGACAGGCAGGAACTGAAAGAATATGTGACCTCCAAACCAGCTCTGCAAGAAATTTTAAGGAGGACTCTTAAAATTCCCCTTAAGAAGAAGTTCAGTGGAACAATCCACAAAAACAAGGACTGAATAGATATCATGATGACATTAAACTCATATCTCTCAATAGTAACTCTGAACGTGAATGGGCTTAATGACCCCATCAAAAGGCGCAGGGTTTCAGATTGAATAAAAAAGCAGGACCCATCTATTTGCTGTCTGCAAGAGACTCATTTTAGACAGAAGGACACCTACAGCCTGAAAATAAAAGGTTGGAGAACCATTTACCATTCGAATGGTCCTCAAAAGAAAGCAGGGGTAGCCATCCTTATATCAGATAAACTAAAATCTACCCCGAAGACTGTAGTGAGAGATGAAGAGGGACACTATATCATACTTAAAGGATCTATCCAACAAGAGGACTTAATAATCCTCAATATATATGCCCCGAATGTGGGAGCTGCCAAATATATCAATCAATTATTAACCAAAGTGAAGAAATACTTAGATAATAATACACTTATACTTGGTGACTTCAATCTAGCTCTTTCTATACTCGATAGGTCTTCTAAGCACAACATCTCCAAAGAAACGAGAGCTTTAAATGATACACTGGACCAGATGGATTTCACAGATATCTACAGAACTTTACATCCAAACTCAACTGAATACACATTCTTCTCAAGTGCACATGGAACTTTCTCCAGAATAGACCACATACTGGGTCACAAATCGGGTCTGAACCGATACCAAAAGATTGGGATCGTCCCCTGCATATTCTCAGACCATAATGCCTTGAAATTAGAACTAAATCACAACAAGAAGTTTGGAAGGACCTCAAACACGTGGAGGTTAAGGACCATCCTGCTAAAAGATGAAAGGGTCAACCAGGAAATTAAGGAAGAATTAAAAACATTCATGGAAACTAATGAGAATGAAGATACAACCATTCAAAATCTTTGGGATGCAGCAAAAGCAGTCTCGAGGGGGAAATACATCGCGATACAAGCATCCATTCAAAAACTGGAAAGAACTCAAATATAGAAGCTAACCTTACACATAAAGGAGCTAGAGAAAATACAGCAGACAGATCGTACACCCAGCAGAAGAAGAGAACTAATAAAGATTTGAGCAGAACTCAACGAAATCGAGACCAGAAGAACTGTGGAATGGATCAACAGAACCAGGAGTTGGTTCTTTAAAGAATTAATGAGATAGATAAACCATTAGCCGGCCTTAAAAAAAAGAGAGAGAGAAGAGTCAAATTAATAAAATCATGAATGAGAAAGGAGAGATCACTACCAACTCCAAGGAAATACAAATGATCTTAAAAACATATTATGAACAGCTATATGCCAATAAATTAGGCAATCTAGAAGAAATGGACGCATTTCTGGAAAGCAACAAACTACCAAAACTGGAACAGGAAGAAATAGAAAACCTGAACAGGCCAATAACCAGGGAAGAAATTGAAGCGGTCATCAAAAACCTCCCAAGACACAAAAGTCCAGGGCCAGATGGCTTCCCAGGGGAATTCTATCAAACGTTTAAAGAAGAAACCATACCTATTCTCCTAAAGCTGTTTGGAAAGATAGAAAGAGATGGAGTACTTCCAAAATCGTTCCATGAGGCCAGCATCACCTTAATTCCAAAGCCAGACAAAGACCCCACCAAAAAGGAGAATTACAGACCAATATCCCTGATGAACATGGATGCAAAAATTCTCAACAAGATACTAGCCAATAGGATCCAACAGTACATTAAGAAAATTATTCACCACGACCAAGTAGGATTTATCCCTGGGACACAAGGTTGGTTCAACACTCGTAAAACAATCAATGTGATTCATCATATCAGCAAGAGAAAAACCAAGAACCATATGATCCTCTCATTAGATGCAGAGAAAGCATTTGACAAAATACAGCATCCATTCCTGATCAAAACTCTTCAGAGTGTAGGGTGGGAGGGAACATTACTCAGCATCTTAAAAGCCATCTATGAAAAGCCCACAGCAAATATCATTCTCAATGGGGAAGCACTGGGAGCCTTTCCACTAAGATCAGGAACAAGACAGGGATGTCCACTCTCACCACTGCTATTCAACATAGTACTGGAAGTCCTAGCCTCAGCAATCAGACAACAAAAAGACATTAAAGGCATTCAAATTGGCAAAGAAGAAGTCAAACTCTCCCTCTTCGCAGATGACATGATACTCTACCTAGAAAACCCAAAAGCCTCCACCCCAAGATTGCTAGAACTCATACAGCAATTTGGTAGCGTGGCAGGATACAAAATCAATGCCCAGAAATCAGTGGCATTTCTATACACTAACAATGAGACTAAAGAAAGAGAAATTAAGGAGTCAATCCCATTTACAACTGCACCCAAAAGCATAAGATACCCAGGAATAAACCTAACCTAAGAGGTAAAGGATCTATACCCTCAAAACTATAGAACACTTCTGAAAGAAATTCAGGAAGACACAAAGAGATGGAAAAATATTCCATGCTCATGGATTGGCAGAATTAATATTGTGAAAATGTCAATGTTACCCAGTGCAGTTTACACGTTTAATGCAATCCCTATCAAAATACCATGGACTTTCTTTTTTTTAATTTTTTTTTAATTTTTATTTATTTATGATAGTCACAGAGAGAGAGAGAGAAAGAGGCAGAGACACAGGCAGAGGGAGAAGCAGGCTCCATGCACTGGAAGCCTAATGTGGGATTCGATCCCGGATCTCCAGGATCATGCCCTGGGCCAAAGGCAGGCGCTAAACCGCTGCACCACACAGGGATCCCCCCGTGGACTTTCTTCAGAGAGTTGGAACAAATTATTTTAAGATTTGTGTGGAATCAGAAAAGACCCCGAATAGTCAGGGGAATTTATAAAAGAAAACCATATCTGGGGGCATCACAATGCCAGATTTCAGGTTGTACTACAAAGCTGTGGTCATCAAGACAGTGTGGTACTGGCACAAAAACAGACACATAGATCAATGGAACAGAATAGAGAATCCAGAAGCGGACCCTGAACTTTATGGTCAACTAATATTCGATAAAGGAGGAAAGACTATCCATTGGAAGAAAGACAGTCTCTTCAATAAATGGTGCTGGGAAAATTGGACATCCACATGCAGAAGAATGAAACTAGACCACTCTCTTGCACCATACACAAAGATAAACTCAAAATGGGTGAAAGATCTAAATGTGAGACAAGATTCCATCAAAATCCTAGAGAAGAACACAGGCAACACCCGTTTTGAACTCGGCCACAGTAACTTCTTGCAAGATACATCCACGAAGGCAAAAGAAACAAAAGCAAAAATGAGCTATTGGGACTTCATCAAGATAAGAAACTTTTGAACAGCAAAGGATACAGTCAACAAAACTCAAAGACAACCTATAGAATGGGAGAAGATATTTGCAAATGACATATCAGATAAAGGGCTAGTTTCCGAGATCTATAAAGAACTTATTAAACTCAACAGCAAAGAAACAAACAATCCAATCATGAAATGGGCAAAAGACACGAACAGAAATCTCACAGAGGAAGACATAGACATGGCCAACATGCACATGAGAAAATGCTCTGCATCACTTGCCATCAGGGAAATACAAATCAAAACCACAATGAGATACCACCTCACACCAGTGAGAATGGGGCAAATTAACAAGACAGGAAACCACAAATGTTGGAGAGGATGCGGAGAAAAGGGGAACCCTCTTACACTGTTGGTGGGAATGTGAACTGGTGCAGCCACTCTGGAAAACTGTGTGGAGGTTCCTCAAACAGTTAAAAATAGACCTGCCCTACGACCCAGCAGTTGCCCTGCTGGGGATTTACCCCAAAGATTCAGATGCAATGAAACGCCGGGACACCTGCACCCCGATGTTTCTAGCAGCAATGGCCACGATAGCCAAACTGTGGAAGGAGCCTCGGTGTCCAACGAAAGATGAATGGATAAAGAAGATGTGGTTTATGTATACAATGGAATATTACTCAGCTATTAGAAATGACAAATACCCACCATTTGCTTCAACGTGGATGGAACTGGAGGGTATTATGCTGAGTGAAGTAAGTCAGTCGGAGAAGGACAAACGTTATATGTTCTCATTCATTTGGGGAATATAAATAATAGTGAAAGGGAATATAAGGGAAGGGAGAAGAAATGTGTGGGAAATATCAGAAAGGGAGACAGAACGTAAAGACTGCTAACTCTGGGAAACGAACTAGGGGTGGTGGAAGGGGAGGAGGGCAGGGGGTGGGGATGAATTGGTGACAGGCACTGGGGGGGCACTTGACGGGATGAACACTGGGTGTTATTCTGTATGTTGGTAAATTGAACACCAATAAAAAATAAATTTTTTTAAAAAAATTTGTTCATAGCCCTTTCACGAAGATGGCGCCAAAGGCGAAGAAGGAAGCCCCTGCCCCTCCCAAAGCCAAAGCCAAAGCCAAAGCAGAGGCTTTGAAAGCTAAGAAAGCGGTGCTGAAAGGCTTGCACAGTCACAAAAAGAAGAAGATCTGCACGTCACCTACATTCTGAGGACCCAAGACCCTGTGTCTCCGAAGGCAGCCCAAATATCCTCGAAAGAGCACCCCCAGGAGAAACCAGCCTTATCACTATGCCAGCATCAAGTTCCCCCTAACTACTGAGTCAGCCATGAAGAAAATAGAAGACAACAACACACTTGTGTTCATTGTGGATGTCAAGGCCAATAAGCACCAGATCAAACAGGCTGTGAAGAAGCTCTATGGCATTGATGTGGCCAAGGTCAACACCTTGATCAGGCCTGATGGAGAGAAGAAAGCATATGTTCGATTGGTTCCTGACTCGGATGTTTTGGATGTTGCCAACAAAATCGGGATCATCTAAACTGAGTCCAGCCGGCTATAAATCTAAATATAAATTTTTTCACCAAAAAAAAAAAAAATTTGTTTATAAAGTATATTTTATAGTACATTTTTTTCTGTTTCTTGAAATGGTATTTATTTCCCTCTTCCTCTCCATCACTTTTTGCTAATATATTTTGTCAAATTCCAATACTTGCTCTATCCCATATTTGTTTTGGTGGCATGGTGGAGGAAGTCTGTGGTCCACTGTGAGTGTTTTATTATGACTGTGGTTAATCACTGTAATTACTAATCCTGATGACTGCTCTAAAGTTGAAGCATTAGGATAGTAGTTTAGTGTTTTGAGAGTAGTTATTGGAGTGAGAGGCAATTTTCCACATGTATATTTCATTCACATTAAGTTAAACATTTTTTTGATATGGGATATCTAAGTGGAGATGTCAGGCAATTGGATGCCTAAGTTCCGGGAGGATTTTTTATTCAGTTTTTTAAAAAAATGTTTTGAGTTAGAAGATAAATTATCAGATTTAAGCAGGTAGGAGGTATTTACAACCACAGAAGCAGATAAGAAAAAGTAGAGAAGGCTCAACGTCCTCCAGTGCTACAATCATAAGAAATATTTAATTGACAAAAATGGATGTTAATCAATAAGAGGTTATTTAACTTTTAAATTCTGTCTTATAGCAAATGCTCTATTCAAATAATAGTCCTATCTAGTGATTCCCATCCCTGCCTACTAGTGGTATCAGTGGAGCTATAAAGAAATTAAAAAATAATGTCATTCCTCTGTTTTCTAGAAAGAGGAAAAATTGATGGAGGCACTTTTCAATTCAATTAACTTTTCAGTCCAGATCTGGCTCTTTGACTTCAGATTATTGCCAGGAAAATTAAAAGGTAAAAATCATGGATTAGGGGTTTAACAATAACAAAGATAAAACTGCTAACATTTCTTATTTAAACAGATATCTTAAAGTGTGAATGGTAAAAATGAACAATGTTAAAAAAATTGAGTCCCAAGATTATGGGCAGAAATATTACAGAATTAGTAATAACTAGTGTTTCTGAACATAGGCTTTGGATGGATTTAGGACTGGGTTTCAATCCTGGCACCTTTATTTTTTTTTTTAATTTTTTATTTGTTTATTTATGATAGTCACACAGAGAGAGAGAGAGGCAGAGACACAGGCAGAGGGAGAAGCAGGCTCCATGCACCGGGAGCCCGACGTGGGATTCGATCCCCGGTATCCAGGATTGTGCCCTGGGCCAAAGGCAAGCGCTAAACCGCTGCGCCACCCAGGGATCCCCAATCCTGGCACCTTTAGATACTTTGTAGCTCATGCAAGTTATGTAGTCTTTCAAAGCTTTTTTTTTTTTTCTTACTTGCAAAATGCTGATAATTCTTATTTTATGCAATTAATATAAGGATTAATTAGTTGTGATAATGTCTATAAAATATAGAGGTTTATTAAAGAGTCTACAGAATGATTTTAACCTTCCTTAAGCTTTGCTCACAAAAATACCAGGACCAAGAGATAACTCAAGTAACATGACCCAAATCAACACCACACGTAAGTCTTAATTCTCGGTGAGTCATCTAAAATGTCATAATATTCTGCTATTTAAAATAAGACGATCTTAATTATCTGTATTATGAAGGAAAAAAGGAGGATATGAAATTACAATAAACTTGTGGTTATAGAAAATGTTCCTTTCACTTAAGGAAAACTACAGTTTCTTCCATTTTTATATGTAATATCTGACTGTACATGCCACCCTGAAATATCCAGATTAAAGAACAGAAAACTGAATTTGAAATTGCAAAATATTTACATTATTCTGTATTTCTCCATCCATGAATCTCTTTAAATTGTCTCAGCAATCTTCAGAGACCATCACTATCCTGATACTCTGCTTATCTCTAGATTTCTTGGCCCCTGAAGTATGAAAGAACTGACACTTTTAGGACATATTTTGATTATTTACATCCTTTATAGATAAAGCAGGTCAGACTATCACAACGACTCCAACACAAAATCTAAAATATAATATATCCATCATCCTTAAGAAATACACTCAACCAGAAATTTCTGAAGGATTCTGAAAATCCCTTAGCACCCATACCTTCCCAGATAAGAGTTGTTATACTACATATATCATATCCTAAAAATCATTGAAGTGACATTTTTATATATTTCATTTTCCACCATGTATTTAAATGATCAAGACATCCAACTAAGATTATGGAATATGCTGACATATTCAACATATGAACCCTTTTGTATATTTTTGGCCAAAATACTCTTATCATTATGATGGTATGCTCTTAACAATGAAACTATTATATGTTAATCAAGAAAACAGATAAAAAAGCAGCTAGATAAAACTTTAATGTATTCAAAATCTATGCACTGGTTATCCTAATCAAGTTTCTAGAATGCCTGTTACTGAAATGTGATCTTGGCTAGTTCAAAGAATTATTTGCCAACTCTGATAAAACCCTTAAGTCAACCAACAATATTACCATCTAGCCTGGTTTCAACAAATTCTTACATTATTGGGTTTTGCCAACTGGATTTCACAGTGATCAAGTTCACTACACTTCAATGATCAGATCGTTATGAAAAGGCAACATGCAGCTGGGTTCCATGCTCAGTCACTGTATCAACTCATAAAGCACCTCTATATAGACAGAACAGCAGAAATAGGACCCTAAGAGAGAAAGCATAGAAACTGTTGTTTGTTCCTAAAAGGTAGAAAGTCACCAATGATTTTTAAAGTTGCTTCTTGTCATTGTTTTTATGGGAACTATTTGAAGATTATCATTTGCAAAACTTCCATATAGTATAACAACTGCAAATATTCAATAGTAGTATGCTGACCCAAACTTAGAACTTCAAATTAGGCAAATGAAGTTAGATCATCAAAACTGATGTGTAATATTAATTTCAGCACAAGTCAATCAAAACTATCCAATCGTAAATTCTGAATTTAATTTTCTCCGGAAGCTAGTATCCTTGAATGCCTCTCATTCACTGAATATACCTGAGAACGATTAAGAAAAGGGATCCTGGAAAATTTATTCCTAGGATTCCCCTGGAAGAATACATGAAGAATGTAGAAGAGGATAGCAATAATTTCAAGTTTACAACACAAGCCTAGCAAAGCAACCAAGTGCTAGTCTACACATTGGATTGTAAGGTTTCTAATCTATTGGAAACATTGTTCCGCTTTATTCATAATAAAAGAACAGCAAATACTGAAGATTTAAAACATCAGTGAAACTCAGTTTTTCAACATTGTTTAGAACGATGAAAAAAAGAAAAAAACTTAATATCTACCTACCAGAGCATGATTAATCCAGGCAGTGGAATGCTGTGCCACCAGTGTACATGAAAACATTGTAATTGAAAGGAACTAAGTAGATTGAAATTTTTAAAATATCCAATATAATACTGAGTTTAAAAAGACATAGAACAGGAAATACAGGAGCAGCCATAGGGTCCCATTTTAATAAAATGTCATTTTTTTCATAAGAAATCTAGATGGACATATGCTAAGTTTGTAGTAAGTACTCCTCTAAGGACTAATGTTTAGGTGGAGAGATTTTGACTTTCAAAAGTATACACCTTTCACTTGGTTTGATTTGCTACTAGCATATCATTTTTATATGAGAAATATAGATATATTTAAAAACTTTTATTGAGGTATAATTGATATACATTATATCAGTTTCAGCTGTACAACATGACTCCATATTTGTATATATATCTGACCCATGTAAAATACCAGTTGGATTGCACAGATATGTGGATTTTTTGATACAGTATTATAAATAAACTTTCCTCTGATTTTTTTAATGTTCTTTTCTATAGCTTGCTTTATTGTAAGAAAACAGTATATAGCACATGACAAAAAAGTTAATGAACTGTTTATATTATTGATAAAGCTTCTAGTCAGCAGTAATCTATTAGTTAAGTTTTGGGAGAGTAAAAAGTCGTAGGTGGAAAAAAAAAGATGTAGGTAGATTTTCATTGCACAGGGGCAGGGGAGGAGGGTTAGCTCACCTAACTCTCATATTGTTCAAGAATCAAGTGTGTTGTGAAATGATCAACACAATAAGTCTGTTTACACCTATCACCATACATGGTTAAAGGATATTTTCTTTTCTTTTAATTTTTTAATTTTTTTTTAATTTTTTAAAATTTATTTATGATAGTCACAGAGAGAGAGAGTGAGAGAGAGAGAGAGAGAGAGGCAGAGACACAGGCAGAGGGAGAAGCAGGCTCCATGCACCGGGAGCCCGATGTGGGATTTGATCCCGGGTCTGCAGGATCGCGCCCTGGGCCAAAGACAGGCGCTAAACCGCTGCACCACCCAGAGATCCCAGGATATTTTCTTATGATGAGACCTTTGAAAGTCCTAGCAACTTTCAAATATGCAATATTATTAACTATGGTTGCCATGGTATACATCATATCCCCATATTCCATATAACTGGAAATTTTTACCTTTTGACTACCTTCATCCATTTTGTCCACCTCTCCCAAACAGCTCTGGCAAACACCAATGTATTTTATTTATCTAGGAGTCTCAATTTTTTTATGATTCTATACAAAACTGAGATAAGATAGTATTTGTCTTTTTCCAATTTCACTTAGCATAATATCCTCAAGGTCCATCATTGTTGTCACAAACAGAAAGAGATTATTTTTTAGGCCTGTATAATATTCTATTATAGACACATTTTTTTCACCCATGCATGCTTTTTCCCTCAGATTTGTTCCCTAATTTGTATTGTGAGTCTGTGAGATTGTTTAATATATAATCTCCCAAAGTAGATGGGTAAGATACTGAAGCTGTGCCTTGAAGTATATGTAGAATTTTTTTCCCCTGAACAATCCTTGATTTAAAAAAAAAATTATTACAGTATAGTTAACAGAGTATTAGTTTCAAGTATACAATACAGTGATTCAACAATTCCATATATTACTCAGTGCTCGTCAAGATAACTGTATTCTTAATTCTCTTCATCTATTTCACCCATCCCTCTACCCAATTCCCTTCTAGTAATCACCTAGTCTCTAAAGTTAAAAGTCCATTTTTTGTCTTTTTTTTCCTTTGTTCATTTGTTTTGTTTTTCAAATTCCACATGAGTGAAATTATATGGTATCTGTCTTTCTCTGACTTATTTCACTTGACACTATATTCTCTAGCTCCATTCATGTTGTTGCAAATGGCAAGATTTCATTATTTCTTATGGCTGAATAATATTCTATCATATGTATGTGTAGGTTTATGTGTGAGTTCTTCTTTATTTATCTACTGATGGACACTTGGGCTGCTTTCATAATTGGCTATTGTAAATAACAAAACAAACATATGGGTGCATTTATCCCTTCAAATTAGTGTTTTTGCATTCTTTGGGTAAGTACCCAGTAGTGCAATTACTAGGTGAGAGCATAGTTCTTTTTAATTTTTTGAGGAACTACTGTTTTCCACAGCGGCTGCATTCACACACAGTGCAGAAGGGTTCCTTTTTCTCCACATCCTCACCACCATTTGTTGTTTCTTATGTTTTGATTTTAGCCATTCTGACAGGTGTGAAGTGATATCTCATTGTATTTTGGATTAACATTTCCCTGATGATGAATGATGTTGAGCATCTTTTCATGTACCTGTTTGGAAAAAGTCTGTTCTCTGGAAAAATGTCTGCTCATGTCTTCTGCCCATTTTTAAATTGGATTTAGGGATGTTGAGTTTTAGAAATCCCTTATGTAGTTTGGATACTAACCCTTTATAAGACATGTCATTTGCAAATGTCTTTTAGTTTTGTTGATTGTTTACTATGCAGAAGTTTTTATTTTGATCTAGTCCGAAGAGTTTATTTTTGCTTTGGTTTCTCCTGCCTTAGGAGACATCTAGAAAAATGTTGCCACAGTCTAGGTCAGAGAAATGACTGCCTGCGCTATTTTATAATTTTCATGGTTTCAGGTCTCACATTTAGGCCCTTAATACATTTTGAATTTATTTTTGTGTGTGGTGTAACAAAATGGTCCAATTTCATTCTTCTGCATGTAATTGTCCAGTTCTTCCAACACCATTTGTGCAACGACTGTCCACCCCCCCACACACAATCCTTTCTGTAAACAAAAAGGCTTTTCTCCATGTTTTCTATGACCGGTTACTGCTAACAACAAAGTCACTTATTTCACTTTCCACCTCATTTGTACCTACATGGAAAATACATACATTCAAAGGATAATGAGTGAGGCAAGTAACTTTGACCTTTATTTTAGAAACTTTCATCTCGGCAGGCTCTCTGGCAAACATACAAGATCATGGATTTTGAGGTGTACAGGAGAAAGGTGGAAGAGAGGATTTTAGGAAAACAACCTAACAGAACAATAGAATGGGAAATGACAGCATTCTTCTCTTCTTCATGAACTCTTATAATTTCTAGTCTTAATACTATATTCTTTACCTGGTACTGACATTAGAAAAATGTGAAAGAGGGGACTAGTTTTGCATTAACAGAAAAGAACTGAGAAAGGGAATTATAAACTGCAGCATCCACAGGGGTTATGGGAGCAGGGAGTTTGAGTAGACATTTGGCTGAATCAATTATTTCTAAAGTAACTTTTAAGATACACATATAAAGTAATCACCAAGAAGAGATTCCCCATGCACAAAAATACTTAGATAAAAACTAAAAATTTTAACTGGTGTTATTTATTTCTAACATTTAAGTTATTAATGTCATATGGAATATAGAATAGATTGGCTAGGTACCTGACATCAATAGCTCAGCTAGGAGATCAAATAAGGTAACACAAGCAAGGCAAAATAATTGTCATATTGTAGGCAATTAATAAATGTCAACTAGATTTTTTCCAATAATGTAATAAATACAATTGTGTTTCTCAAACAAAATTTGAAAAATCAGTATACTTTTTATTCTATAATCATTTTACATAAAAGGGAACCTAAACTTTGGTCACCATTTTGTATTGTTATCTTCTAATTGCTGTGTCATGATAATTAGACTCCCATTTCCAATCTCCCAGACCAAATCATGCGTAAAAAGCTATGAAATATGTCACACCCTTGATTTTCACCAAAACATCAAATCTAAAAAGTCAAGAAACCATAAATTTTTCAGTTACATAAAAATACTATTCAGACTACTTTTGCTCTCCAACAATGCAAAGAACTGATTAGCATACATGATTAAAATATGGACATGGAGAACTGCAAACATTTGCCATAATAGATTTGAGGCCATGTATTATCTGTTGCCATAAACCAATTACATGAATCAGACCTTTCTCTAGAGCTTACTTTAAAAGTTTGATTTCACAAACAATGACATGACTACCTTTGTATCCCCAGTGCCTCTGGCACAGTGGGTGGTATATAACATTGTAAGTAATCAATCAACTCCTCACAAAATGGACAATGATACTTCATTTGGAACAGTAGATGCAATTCCTGTTGTCTCTACATAACATCATTAGATCACTCTCCTTCCCACTCTAAGACCTTTGAAGAGGTGATAAAAATCAAGCAACAAAATGAAAATATAGTCATATCAGACAATTTTAGAAGAATAGCAGTTAGTAAAGAGAATGATATTTGATAATAAAAAGGTTCAGAATATAAGCAAAGGGGAAAAAAGCCATCAAGAAACATAGAGAAAAATGAAAGGAAAGGGGACTATAGGAATGGTAGGTACTAGGGGTAAAGAACAGTTTTTATGTGTTACAACTGTCAACAACACAGATTAGTGAAGGATTAGGACTAAAATAGCAAGCTTCAACTAACCAGAGAAAGTAGAAACAAAAACCAGAACACCATTAGTTAAAGAGAAAAATGTAGGAGCATTCAGAAAAATTGAAGTCTGATACAAATTATTTATCAAAATATTGCAAGAAGCCTAAGGCCCTGAAGGTCTTATTTCACTAACAGTTTAGTATGTAAAGTTCATTTTTCTTAAAGAAAATGTAGCATTTTTGGCATAATTTCTAAAAAATGATTAATCATATCTATTTATGAAAATATTCATTCTTTGAGAACAGCAGCTGTGAGTGCTTTTATTTTTTCAATATTTACCAAAAATAACTTCAAAGGACTCAGATGATTGAGAAGACGATCTTCATTATTCTCAAGGAACCACACAGCATAGACAACCTAAACTCTTTTGTAAATTACTCTGTTTTATGCCCTCTCTCCATAAAAGCATCTCTAATTTTAGTTCTAGATTATCTTGAAAGTTGAAGAAAAACAAAAAGTATTTCATTAAGTTTCCTGGAAATATTTCTACTTGATATAGAACATAATATCTACACTAATTTGAGTGGGAATAAAGAAAGGAAGGCTGTCTTAGAGGCTTTGTTTCCTGGCTTACTAATGTCAGGACAACACGGGACAAATTATTTTATAAGAACTGATTTGGTGAACTCAATTCTTCCCCTCCCTATTATTCATGAAGAAGTCTAGAAATCGAAGAGAAGCAAATAGGCATAGCACCTTTCATTGTCTGTTAACATAAGACAATTTTTAACATAGCCCAGGGCAGGGAAAGGCAGATGCTCTTATGTTATAATAAGGCCAGAGTTATTAGTTATTTGTTTGTTACAAATAAGGTCAAAGTTATGTTAATAGAAGGAATATGAATTTCTTCCAGTACCAGATGGGGACCTTTAGAAATAAATGAGTCATCACAGTGGGAGGCATGTTTGATTTCAGATATTTGGGTGAAAACAAGCTACAGCCTGGAATGAAAACCCCTGCTCCACAATATCATCTATTTCCTCTGCCTAAACAAAAAACAAAGTCTTCATTATGTATCTCTAACACAGGCCAAAGACACAAATCCTAGCACAAAGTGTCACTCTCTGAAGGGCCAGCTGGAAACCAACATAGGGGAGAAAAGGTTTTAGCAACTGCTGTAGGCTGCAAAATTTGAAAGACGCAAGAGATAATTGGGCACAGAGGTGTTGGGAAATCCCACATATCTGTGTACATGTGTGGTGAGGGTAGGGTAGGGGGGCCTCCAAACCAAAAGGAAATAGGTTAAAGGAAGAAGACTGAGGGAAAGGGGCATAGAATAGAGAAATTAAACTTTAATATGTTCAGATGTGACATGTACCCATTTCATACTTCTAAACCTAGTCCAGGTAAGTGATCCTGATGTGACAAGAAGTCAGATAGCTAAACACCTTATCTTCCACCTACACAACTAATTAAAACTAACTTTGGTCAACTACCTGAAGTCAAAAGTAAATTCCCTAAATTTCTCTTAATGTTCTATATATTCATTTTGGGAATAGGAGCTTACAACACAATCTAGAATAGAGAGGTTATAGCCCCATGCCATCATCAGTGGACTCAGGCAGCATCCTTGATGTGTTGTACTAGCAATGGGATCTATTGACAAGGCCACGTTAGGTAGATCAGTCATCCCTCCTTTCCCTCTCTTTCTAAAAAGTGGTCTGGGGCAACAGAGGCATATGGATGAGAGAATAAAGGAAAGACCACTACATGGATTCTAGAGAATGTTGTTTCTCTTGAAATATGGCTATCATCAATTTCAGATTCCTCAAATGTAAAAGAATGATCACCAGAAAAATTTCTTCCCTTGCTATGGCTTTCAAATACCACAATTTTAGTTTTGCATAAAAAAAAAAGATGATCTACATTGAAAAATGAGTAATACTATAAAAATCTTAAAGATTCTTCAGGATTAAGAGCAAAAAGGATATAAATGTATATATTAAGAAAAAAAGACAAAAATGAAAGGGGACAACTGTAATATTCTCTAGGTTTTCAGGAGGTCATAGTTTTTAATAGTACTTTCAAGTTGTTCCTATGTGTTATTAACATTCCGTGAGAGATTATACTGATCAGTGATTCCACTGCAAAGACCTTAACTAGTACACACTTTTTAATAATCTGATTACTAAAATACCCTGGAATGAAAACAATAGCAAATAGAAAGAGACTGGCATATTAAAAAAATGTGGGCAAGTAATTTTATAAAGCTCCCCTCAAATTGATAGGATGCAAGTGCCTATCAGAGAAATAGTATTTAGAATTTTTGGCAAAATTAAATATAAATACAACCCATAGGGTCACTATCTTTTCTTTATATGGAAAGTATTAAAGCACTGACAGAATATATATATATATAGACACAACTGTATGTGTATAATATACAAGCAAATTCAATTTGGAACTATAATGTCTCAGCAGACAATCATTTTAAGTAAAAGCTCAGTGTTAAGGTTTTTCTGACTTAACCATGAAATCAAGCAGTTAGAATAAATGAATGGTGTTCCTAGGGCTGTAACGGGATGGAAGCTATTTTTACTAGAGAAAATAGATAAGGGAGAGGGAAACAAAGTTCAAAGTTTTTTAAGTTTTTTTTTTTTTATGGCTCACTAGTTTTAAAAAAAATCTTAAATTTTGTATGTATAATTTCTGTTGTCATGGAAGTACCATTTGAAAATAAACAAATTTGACAAAAAATATTTTTAAATCCAGATAATATAAGCAGTACCCGTATGATCCATTTCACACTCTTTCCACTATTGTAAAATAAATTTTTACTATCTCAGAAAATGTTATTATTTTCAAGGCTGTCATACAGATTAACTTCTAAACCATGCTTATACTCTTGAGGTGCTAAGGGTACCAATAAAAGAAGTCAGAATACCAGTAAAAGAACAACTGAGAAACAACCCATAGTTTTCTTAACTACAGAGAACAAACTAAGGGTTGCTGGAAGGGAGGTGGCCGGGGGGTGGTTAAATGGGTAATGGGTATTAAGGAGGGCACATGTTGTGATGAGCACTGGGTATTGTATGTAAGTGATGATTCACTAAATTCTACTCCTGATGCCAATATTACACTATATGTTAACTCTCTAGAATTTAAATAAAAACTTGAATTTTTTTTAAAAAAAAGGACTGATGAAGAGTCTCATAAACTGATCCCTAATTTTTTCCTATATCCAAGCCATATTTTTTCTGAAGAATTAAATGGCTGATACTATATAATTAGAGCAGAGACAGACTTGAAAATACGGGTTTATTCCTTTGAAAGAACACATTATTTCCTTATTTTTGCTGTCTTTTTTTCCCCCAAACATTCTAACTAAGCATAAAATACAAATCAATCAGGGAGAGCTAGTTCACTCTTACAAAATTTTTTCTTTTAACATTTTTCAAACAGTACTTCAATTGGTCTACAATGCTAGTGAAATTTAAATATTTGAATATGCCCTTCTTGTCAATATTATTGCAGCTGAATATTCTACAACTTTCAACATTATAATTTATTATTTTTCTTTCATTTCTAATGGAAAGCTTCTGTAATTTGCCTGGAATTTTGTCATGTTCATTCCTTTCTGGAAAATGCTTGCTAAATTCATTCTTGACAACAAACCAAACACTGAAAGCAGAGTGTCCCAGGAGTGGCACATTAATATTCAGCATTTCTGTTGAGATTCACAGTTTGTCCCTAGCAACCTTATACAGACATATTCCCATACTACAGGATGATGTATTCTATATGTGAAATTTAAAAATAAAAAGTAGTTGTTTTTATAAGCAATTACCTCCTTCTAACATGGGAGTGTCTTATTAGTAAGGTTTTTCCTTTTAATTGAAGTGTGTGATGGATGTCAAAGATTCACATGCTCCATTGTTGAAAATGTTGTTAAGGGACATGTTGGTATTAAAACTGAGGAGACATAACAGGCTGGATGTGGGAGATGGCAGATTTTAATAAAATAAAATAATCAAATAACAGCACATAATTATTTTCTGAAAAAACATCATGTTGGATAAATGAAGCAAGCTCCCAAACTGTATGGATATTACAGTTTTAAGCAATCAACTCCCACAAGTATCCACATTACACAGGATGGATACTATTATTTTTGAGTGTAGGAGGCATTCAGCTTTTCTTTTTTTTTTTTTTCATTTCAGTCAACTTTTATTGACTTATCTTTAAGCTCACTGATTCCAATCTACTGATGAGCCCACTCAAGATATTCTTCATTTCTGTTAATTTTTCTGATTTCTAGCATTTCCTTTTTATTCTTAGAATTTTCATCTCACTGCTTAAGTTATCCATTTGTTCTTGTATGTTGTCCACTTTTTCCATTAGGACACTTAGCATATTTATTAGTTATTTTAAATTCCCAATTTAATAATTCCAAAATCTCAGCCATATCTAAGCTGTTCTGATACTTGCTTTATCTCTTCAGACTGTAATTTTTGCTTTTTAGCTTGCCTTATAGTTTTTTGTTGAAAGCCAGATGATTTATTAGGTAAAAGGAATGGAAGTAAATAATCCTTTAGTATTAGGTCTTATGCTTATCTGGATAAGAGGCTGTGTTTACTCTTTGCTTTAGGTGTAGTGTCACAGGCAAAAGATTCCTCTAGGATCCCTGGTTTGTTTCGTTTATTGTCTTTGGGTTTCTCTATGGATTCCTTCTTAAGTAAGGACTGAGCTGTAATTTTCTATCATTTTACAGGACCCCTAGTGATGTGATGGTATTGTGTGTGGTGAGGGGGCAATCTATATTCCTATCATTAGGTTGCAGTCTTTTACTGAGACTATGTCCCTGGACTATGACCTACACAAATGCTTGTCAGTTGTTTTTGTTTTTCATCCCCCTGAGGTGAGACAGGAAGGCTAGAGGGAGCTGAATTTAGCTATTTTCCTTCCATAAACTAAGTTAGTTTTGGTGAAGCCCAAATCAGACTCTAGTAAAAAGAGCTTCCCTTGAGGATAGGCCTTCTCTTACAGAACAGAAGCTTTAAGCTTATTTCAAGATAGTTACTTTTTCCTTCTCCCTGCTATAAATATGAATGACATTTTGCTTCAGTTTATCTCCCTAAGAACATGATGGGGCTCCGGGAGGCAAAACACAGGAAAGTGTAGGAGACTTCCTATGGTTGTACTCACAAATGTTTCATGCCCAGCGTCCAACAATAAGTCAATTCTCCTTCAAGTGTTCTTTCCAAGTTGCATGAATGGCTTCTCCTCCAGGTAAACTATGATTCTTTGTGTTCTCCTATCTCTGCAAATTTAAGGTTCGCAGTTGCCTTGTGACTTCACTGATCTGATAAATACATAATTGTTAATTTTCAGTTTGTTCAGTTTTTTTCTCATTGCAAGGATTGGAGTTAACACTTCCAAACTCTTTACATGCTGTGCTTAGCTTTATAAATGTAACTTTAATGAATTATTCATCCCCATTTGCTTAAATATTCTTCAATCATTAAAAATCTGATTACTCAGAGATTATAACCCATCACCCATGTATCCTACCTTAGGTGTCATAAAACCTCAGACTTTATTTTCCTGACTGCCGATCTTCACAATATCCTGACAACTAGTTGAAGCTTCAATCTGAAAAGACTTATTTGTGGCTTGAGACATGATTGGTATTCGCTAGTATGTAAATACTTTGAATGGCAAGAACTTCTGGGAGATCTCTGAATGTGATTAGCAAGTCTGTCTTTATTATATTTTGCCAAAGGCAGAATACTAATTGTTAATTGAGAAGTTGCCTTCTCTTCTGGAAATCTATGTAAGAAACAATAAATCATCAGAAGCTGGAAAGCAGGCCTACTGTTTTGTTTGAATGCCATTCCCTGAAAATACTTTTACCTAATTTAGCAGACTTTGGTAGTAAGTATACCAAAACATTGCATGCCAAAAGTTAAATAAATGACCTTGAGACAATGAATGGCTACTTAAAAATGTTTTTAAAAAAGTAAATGTTTTCATGGTAAAGTCACTGGTGAAAAATGATCCTGTTGAAGAGTTTGTTTCTATGTAATCACGATTCATGACAGTCAAACTAAAAGATTTTTCTTTTGGCTGCTGTTTTTAAGTTACTTACTATATAGTACATTTGGCACCATTCACACAGCCAAAACAGATTATTTTTACTTTTAAAACATTGTTATCAAACAGAATGAGTCACCACATTTTCACATACCCACTTTGAGCCAATACTTTAAGTACTTTTTTTTTAACATAAAATGACAGAAGAGAACTACAGTAAGCTGCATGAAATTTCACTCAGTATTTGTCTACAGTAAAAAGAAAATGCCTTCATGGAGAAAATCACATAAAGGGAAAAAATATAACTAAAACTCTAAGGGAGGTGGGAACTAATGATGTGTGAGAATTTAATAGGCTTCAGTACGCCTACTATGCTGTACTCCATTTGTTAATGAATAGTAGAAGCAGCAGTTCTCTGGGTAAAGTGAATAAGGGTTATTAGCAATAATAATGGTTTGCTAGCTGATAAATTTGCAGATTAAGCAACCTCTGCCGTGGAAGTTAGTAATATTTCAAAGATATTGCTCAAAGGAGAATGGAATGGGTATTTTATTTTTATATCAAGAAAACTGGACTCTTTACCAAAGTGTGTGGCAGCAGAAGTCTTGATTCTCTCATTTTTCAATTTAATGGGTGGCAAGACTTCTACCCAGTACTGAAAATTTTATGACATTTCACTCACTCAATCATATAATGTTCTAGAGTTATACTCCAATCATCTGCTATTCTGCTCTTCTTGTTAAAGATCACATGAGAAAAAACAACCACCTATTTTATATCCAGGTCAGTTTTATAATAAATATAATGAATAATGTATGTAAGTTTCTCCACCAGGGTTGCATTTTTGCCATTTTTGCAATGAAAATAAATAGCTACTACTAAATTTTCAGAATGACCACTGTGTTTTTTATTTTTGAGGTTTCATTAGACAAAATGCCTTTAGGAAAAGGCCTTTAGAAATTTCATAAAGTGACCTTAGGGGGCCAACTAGTTCTAATTAGCTAGCCCCATGGCTAGAAATAAAGATATGGACCAGCTACATTGATTGATTTGTTGAAAGCATAGAGAATACAAGAAGGTCCTCAAGAATACGGCTCCAGAGGTAAGTGTACTGTGTTTTAGTCTTATCTATGCAGCTTTGTGAGTTGTCCACCAAAATCTCTTGTTTCATGATCATTTAATGGAAGCCCAAAATCTCTTGTTTCATGATCATTTAATGGAGGCCCAAACCACTCAAATTATATAATTATGATCCTTTTCAGTCACAATTACTACTTAGCCAATGGCAGTCACTATCAGTAGTTCCATGAGCACCCAGTGTTAGCAGCAACTCTAGGTACTAGACAATTTGGCTAAAATAACAAAATTCACAGTAAAACATTCATAGATCATATCTAAATGGCATAGGAGTATTATTTTCCTGATCCTATCATGAAAGGCACAGTCAAAATTATTTAGGGGACAGGAAGGACTATGCTTTGACAATAGCTTGACTGAAGCTGTGTCCAGAGAGCCAATAGGGATCTAGCCCAGGGTTTCTGAGTGCCCGAGCCAGAGTTCCTCTATATCAGGGGCAATTTAGGAAGCACAAGACCAACACTGGAGACCAGCAGACAAAGAACTCCAGTTGGTTTGGAGGCTTTCTCATAAAGGTAATGATCACAATTTACAATATAACCCTGGCAGAGTAAAAATAAGAATCACACCCAGGTGTTGAAGTTGATGATGGTGAAAATGGAAACTCCTGTACTACAAAAAACTCCTAAACCACTGGTTCTTAAACTTTGCTGTACACTCAAACCATGTAAGTGTTCTTTATATGAAACTCTTGGGGAAAATTATTTGAGTAGATACTAAGCAGTTTCCTTAAAAATAGGGATCAAAAGTTCAAATATATTTTACAACAGTTTGTACCCAACTCCCATTCCCTTTCATTTCTCTACCTAAAAAGAGTGTCTGGCAGGTATAAACATCTCTTCCCTTACCTTTTCAGGTCTGACCAGCAAGATAACTAACAATGTTTCTAATTTGCAATGTAAAAAAGACTAGCAGATTGCAGAGAAGCCAATCAGGATCATCTGGTTTCCATCCCTGAAAATGTAGTTTGCCCATATAAGCTAAAGGTCTTTTCCAGTGGTTTTCAAAGTCTGGGCCCAGAATAGGAACTTAAAAGACCATCTGAGAATATTTTAGAAATGCAAATTTATCCAGACCTACTGAATCGTTAACTTTTGGGGTGAAACCTGGCAACCCATATTTTAATAAACTCTCTAGATGATTTTGTTGCATTCCAAAGTTTGAGAAGCACTGGTCTTTATAATTTGTGAACTCTTCACTATTTTTCTTCTGAATTGGTGAGCAGCCTTATAATAAATATGTAGATTTTTTAAAAAATCATTCAATTTTCTGTGTTCTAAATTTTTATCCAAATACAAACTCTGTGCTGTCTTGTCTGCATATTTTACTCAGTTTTATAAGTCAGAGGGAACATTTGTTATGACTCTCACTAAAAGTAATCTTTTAAGGACCTGAACAAATAGCCCACATTCTCAGAGGTTTTCTGAATCAGGGATTAGGTGTAATTTTGCAGGACATCCCTTTTCTGTCTGCCACCTTATAAACTATCTGCAATAGCCAAAAAAGAAAAGACTTTTGAATCAGAGAGCCCAATTCAGTTGTTGGCTATCCCTTAACTAGAAACATGACACATGACAATTTTATGAGCTCAATTTCACAAGTGAGAATAAAAAATAAAATGAAAATACAAGTAACCTCCCATGATGAGAATTTAAAAAGATGATTTACATGGAGAAAAAGTCTTACCAAAAATGTGCACATTTTATCAAATAATTCTGCTGTCTGACAGGACCTACTCTGTCCTGTGTAGAATAGTGTCCACCCTCCCCAATGGCTGCCCACATCCTAATCCCCAGACCTGTGATGTATAACCTGACATGCCAAAAGGGACTTGGCAGATGTGCTTAAGGTTAAGGACCTTAACATGGGGAGAGTAGCTTGGATTACCCAGGTGGGTCCAATCTAATTATATGAATTCATTTAAGTAGAGAATTATTCCCCGTTGTGGTCAAAGGTCTATGAACAAAAGAATGGTCAGAGAGCTGAATCTTGCTGGCTTTCAAGATGGAGGAAGGAGGCCATGTCCAAGGAATGCAGGCAGCTTCTAGAAGTTGGAAAAAGCAATGAAATAAGTTTTCCCCTAAAGCCTCCCAAAGGGAGCAGAGCCCAGCTGATATCTTGATTTTAGACCTGTGACATGTTGGAATTTTGGCCTCCAAAATTGTAAGATAATTGTTTTTTTTTAGGGCACTAAGGCATAGGTAATTTGCTATGGCAATAACAGGAGGTTAATATATACCCTATGCTTACTCTCTTTAAGTTACTTTGAGATGTCAAAACTGGGGTATGCCACACCCATACACATTACAGAGCCACTGACATCCAGATGGATCCAGGACTGTATTAATGGTCCAGAGTATTATGATTTTAACACATAGGCAAGGTAGTTACTAGAGGTAAGCAATATGTATCCTCCTTTCACTGAATCAAAACATAAACTCACCTGAAGAAAACAGAGGTAAATCACTATTTGACAACGAAACTGGGCTTTTAAACTTTTCAACTTGCTTTTTGAAATAGATTTTACTTTCTTCCTCTCTCTCTTGCAAGACTTGAAAAATATATAGCCTTGGCAGCCTTAGCCACCACAAAACAGAGCTAGACTTACCATAAGTTCCCCTTGGAGAAATCAGAAATCATTGGAACAATGATTTTTTTTGAAAGTGCCTAAATGACTTCTGTTTGCCTAACAGCATAAGCAAAGAGTATAAGAAACAGACAATGTTAATCGGAGAAGGACAAACATTATATGGTCTCATTCATTTGGGGAATATAAAAAATAGTGAAAGGGAATAAAGGGGAAAGGAGAAAAAAATGAGTGGGAAATATCAGAAAGGGAGACAGAACATGAGAGACTCCTAACTCTGGGAAAAGAACTAGGAGTGGTAGAAAGGGAGGTGGATGGGGGGTGGGGGTGACTGCGTGATGAGCACTGAGGGGGGCACTTGATGGGATGAGCACTGGGTGTTATTCTGTATGCTGGCAAATTGAACACCAATAAAAAATAAATTTATATAAAAAAAGAAACAATGTGTTTATATTGGTTTTTAAACAAAATAAGCATCCAATTGCCTCACCAGCAAAAATATTCTAATATTCTTGAAAAGACATTGAAATATACTATATTGACACTGTTTTGCCAGGACTGCAAACAATCAGGATCTCACTTTTAGAAATAACATTTACAATTTTAACATTTTAAATACAAACAGAAATATTAATTGAGCAAAATAGGAGCCTATAAAAAGTTTTAACTAGCTTCTCTAAAGACAATGAGAATTATTTTCAAGATGTTTGCAACTGGCTGTCTTCTCATGGTATCCTCACATGACAGACAGAACAAGCACTCATATCTCTTTTATAAGAGGCATAACCCTATTCATGAGGGCTCAACCCTTATGATTTAACTATCTCCCAAGGCCCCACCTGCTAATATCACCACAGTGGGGATTAGAATTACAACATAAGAATGGGGGGTATCCATCTCTACTGTTATTAGTATTAAGTGGAAATCTATCAGAGGAAAAGAACAACCTACATTTTTCTTCTCCTTTCATCTAATTTTTTATTGTTGTTTTAACTAAGATAAGATCATATGCCCAGCCCTAGGCTTACGGAAAATATCCAATCAGGTTCCCATGGGACAATACAGCAAGCAGTAGACTGGTTGTCAGCTATGCAACTGCAGGAAAAGGAGGCGAGAGGTATCCCCAGGTTTAACAGGTGGGCTAGACGATGAAATCTGAGGGATCTAAAACTTCATCACCTATGACACCCAGGCTGAAGACAAACTGGCTATATGTACTATTGCTAAACCTCACATAGAAACAAAGTTGAACTTTTTGTGCATTCCCAATTGAGAGTTGACACTATTTGATTGTCTATCCAATTTATTCCCCTTCCTCCTGCATAGGCCCAAGCTCCTGGAGGTCAATGCTCAGTGATAGTAACTCCAGGCCATCACCAGTGATGCATGGGTCCCTGAACAAAGCTGAAACAGATTCTCTTTTCTAGAGCCACATGAACTTTGAGTATGGCTAGACCTGCCACATGCAATATAGGAAAATAGCCCTATCCTATCAAGGATGCAGAAGAGAAAACACGTCAGCAGATAGCAAAACAGACGTGCAGGGTGGAACAAAGATGAAGGATGCCAAGTCCCAGTGACTTTTCCTATTTGTGTTAGCTGAGGCCTGAATGAATTTCTGTCCTTGGATTCTATGCTGTGCCCTAGTACCCTGATTATTAATTTGTCTTTTGACTTAAGAAGTATCTCAAGTTGGTTTCTGTTACTTCAAATCAAAGAATTCAAACAATGTAATTGTATATAACCTCTGCTGAGAGATTTTTACCTCAATGATTACCTTCAAGTTCAATGTGAAAATATTATTGGATCTTCCCCTGGAATAGTGAAAGTAATGGGCAGAAAGAATTACAACTGCAACAGCCTAATCCTGTGAAGTCATTAAAGGTTTTCATGTGTGTCAATGCTACTTTATAGAGATGACAGTATGACATTCTAGCTGACTCCAAATAATAAACCTGAGCCAACTACAAAGCTGCTAAAGTAGCCTGAGGAATCTTAATACCATTATTAACACCCTGTAGCGTGAAAGTCCAGATTTTTGGAACTTTGTTCACTTGTGTATAATTTGGGGGAGATTGTAACAGTTTGCCAAGTAAGCAAAGCATTCTTCATATATATTTATTTAAATATTCATTTTAGTGGTTACTTTGTTTCCATAACAGCTGAAAAAAAAAAAAACAAACAAACTAAGGCTAATGCTAGGACTAAATTTAACTTTATTTTTAGTGATTATGCATTTATTTTTTTAAAAGGATCTTTCCATAGGGGAAAAAAAAATAAACATATGCACCATCTAAGACAATCAAAATATAAATGACAGAGCATAGAGATTTTCACTCCCAAACAAAATTTCAACCTATTCATGGATTTTGGTTGATAGATTACGTTTGTTTCCAACCCTCGCTGCTATCATCTGGAACTACTGTTACCAACTTACATTCCAATAGTGTAGCACCATATTCATTGATGGTAGTTTACTCATGAGAACTGGAATCTTGTTGCTATCATCCTACATCTTGAAAGGAAATTAGACTTTTGTATAAAGAGTATTTATAATTAACCTAATTAGAATTATTAATACAGGAAAGAAGAAACCATGTCATTTAGCTTTAAGTGACATTTTTTTTTCCTTTTAGCCAAAGATTTACTTGTTTTAATAACACAGAGTTTTATACTAAAATGCTAATGTTCATTCCTTGGATCAATGAAGAGCATGCCAACTAGAGGCACTTCAAACATTCTGAAATGGAAGACACAGTAGGAAGAGTAAAATGCAAACAATGTTTCATGAGCCTGTTTGTCTAGTAAAGTAGGAATTACAATCCAGTCTCCCCTTGGCTGAAAGAGGTGGTTGGCCTAGAGATGCAGAAAAAAAGGTGAATTATTGTCTGAGTCTTACACAGCCACAAGCTAGGAAAGCAGAGGAAATTTGAACTTTTAAGTACAAGGTAAGTGGGACGAGCACAAGACAAGATTCAGCACCCAAATTTAAGCAAGACTTTGAAGGTGGATTTGGCAAGTCCCTCTGGATGTCAAGTAGTTAAGTAGAATAGCCAAGTCAATGGACAAGGTATAAAGGACACAGAGCGTAACCATGCCTCCCTCTCCTGCCCTGAGTTTCCCTAAATCATCTTATGCAGTGTTCTCCACCCAGGATGTACACTGAATCACCTGAAGAACTTTAAAAAATATATTGATACTTGCTTTCACATAAGACCAATTTAGTCAAAATCTCTGGGGGTTTGACTGCACAGCCAGCATTAAGAACCACCCATAAAATTGAAGGAATTACTCAACTTGAGAAAAAGGTGCTGGTGAAATGGGAGTTCTTACAAGGAATTCCCTGAAATCAAGCCTTCCGAGGGGATTGTGCACAGAGCTGGCAAGGCCATAAGGCTTATACGGTCACAAGCAGTCATCTGAGGAGAAAGCTACCAAGGCACTAAGCCATCTCAGGGGACGTGCTCAGCTTCCTCTAGCAGAAAAAAAGTACATAAACTCAGACATAACTTAATGTCTATAATAAAGTTTATTCTAAAATGGATTATCACAATATAGCTAGAACCTAATACCCTACGTAAGTGCCCATAAAAAGCAAACAATGGGAGGTGCCCTAAATTGTTTCCAGCTTCAGTTCAAGGCATAATAGGAAGCAAATATTCATGTTTCCTTTTGTTTAAAATTCATTGAAAGGATCTTCATTTCTAAAATCTCCTTTTGTTCCAAGTGTTCAGAAATTCATATATGCAAAAACAAAACAAACAAAAGAAACCTCTTAAGAAGCTGATCCTTATAGCTGCAGTACTTTTCTATTCCGAAAAAACAGCATTCTTTTGTGTTTTTCTAGATGTTTTTCTCCTAAAATGTACACCTGACAACCAAAATGAGATGCCATCCTCCTCTGAGAGACAGAAAAGGGGCCTCCAGCCTTTGCCCCGAGGAAGTAAGAGCCCTCTTGGAATGTGTCCATCATTAAAACAGTGCTTGAGGGAATTTACCTGCTCATATTTTAATTATTATTTTAGTCACATTATTTATTTTAACCCTTTCAAAGTCAACCCCAAACCCACTTCCTAGCCATCTTCCTTGTTTATTAAGATATTTGGGATTACATCAAAACAATACTGTTAAAATTCATCCTATATTCTCTAGCGTCATGGTGAAATCAATCCCTTTACCCCACTGGTGCTGGAGGACAAGATAAACATGCCACATGAGTGAAATTTTAGCCTGAGTCAGCATAATTATCATGCTATTAGAGAATTCTGCTCTGCTGATTAGCATACAAATCAGCTTCAGTGTAACCCAAAACCTCTCTCTAAATTTGAGTGCATTTATGCAGTTCATCATCCAGTCCTCACTTTCTCTAAGCCAAAGCTGAGAAACTTAGACCCAAAGAAGGATTTTAAGTAATGTTGCAAAAATAAAAAAAAAATAGCCTGGATAAGACAAGGTTTACTTTGTAAATTAACTATTTTCCTGCTTTAAATATGTAACTTAAGGCAAATTCAGAAAAACCAGGATGGGAGAAAGAAGCAGACAATACATTTGATAATGTGAAGAGGATTCAACATTAAAGGTTGGGTCCCATGTATGTCCTGCCAAGGGTTAAAGAAGTTAAGAAAGAGGGTAGCCCTGGTGGCCCAGTGGTTTAGCGCCACCTTCAGCCTGGGGTGTGATCCTGGAGACCCAGATTCCCTGCATAGAGCCTGCTTCTCCCTCTGCCTGTGTCTCTCTGTCTGTCATGAATAAATAAATAAAATCTTAAAAAAAAAAGTTAAAAAAGAGATCTTTGGACAGTTTGTTGAAATGTGAAAGAAAACAGGAGTTCATTCTCTTTTTTCTCCTCTTTTATTGATACCTTCATTTTTAATATTTTTTATAGTTTTTGTTAAATTTTGTTATTTAATATCTAGTGCAATATTGGTTTCTAGGGTAGAATTCATTGATTCATCACTTACATACAACAACCAGAGTTCATCAAAAAAGTTATCCCTTGAATATCCATCACCTGTTTAACCCATCCCTCGACTCACCTTCAATCAACCCTCTGTTCTCTGTAGTTAAGGGTCACTTATGGCTTGTTTCCCTCTCTCCTTTTTTTCTTTTCCCCCTTCCCATATGTTCATCTCTTTTCTGTCTTTGGAGGTTCCTCAAAAAGTTAAGAATAGAACTACCCTAAATCCAGCAATTGCACTTCCAGTTATTTACCCAAAGGAGTTCATTCTCTAAAAGGGCTCCTTAAGGATAGGGATTAATTCTTGGAGGCCCCTGAAATTCAGTACTTTTTTTTCTCTCTTCTATGAGCAAAGGCTCTTTAAGAGGCAAATTTTCCTTCCTCAAACCTCCACCCTTTCTATTCTCAACCTGTAATTTAGCTAATTTCACTCTTATCTACCTGTGATTACTATTTGCTTTTTTTACATTATAGGGTTCTAAAAAACAGAAATCACATCTTACCAATTTTTGCCTTCCTCAAAATGCCTAACACTCAATGTTTCTATATATTCATTATGTGCTCCCTTCTAAGAAAGGTAGTAAGGGGTCTGAAAAGGTATTTGCTCAGGGCATTTCCAAGTGAAGGACATGAATGGAATCTCCTATGGGAACAAGTATTACCACCCAGATTTGGCATGTGCAAATAGGAACTATGCTTACTATAAAAAATTAACATATTCTGACATATAGAAGGTCAAACTGCATATCCAAATGAGTAATGAATCTTATAAAGTCATTCCTCAAAAGTATGAATAGTAATTGCTGAAATGGTAAAGAGCCATGACTTGGAGCCACACATGCTGTAACACACTTGGAGTAAAAGAAGCTCTAGGTTTTTCAGCTGTGCTTTTAGCATGTCCTGTTTCATCCTTGGAGATATCCTATTTACTATCATTTCTGTTTTTGCCCTTTGTTGTATAGAGCTAACAGGTCAGGAACTATAAACACTTTGAACAGAGACTAGTACTTCCTAAGTTATTAATATAGCTAACATAGCTACAATAATAATGATTAAAGTTATCTTGTCTAAAACTATTTTTCCTTTTCTACATGTAGGGATTCTTGGTGGCTAATATGTATTTCCATAATTCTTAGTTCAACAATTCATACAGTGTTGTATCACTTGAGAAACATGTGAAGATCAGGATGGAAAGCATGGTTAAAATAATCAATCCTCAAATACACCAATTGTAATCATGTGCCTATAAAACATTCTATACATTATAAGTAATAGTCACTAAGTAGTAAAAGATAAAAACCAAAAATTAATTTTAACACAAATGAACTAAATCCCTTAGAATTTACTCGGCACATAAATAAACTAAAAAGCAAATAACACAAAGATATAGAAGAACATGTTTTCATTCATGGGCTCAGGAGGATAATGATCACTATGGTAAAATAAACAATGTTGATATTAATCCATTCATCAAAAAACAAGTCAAAGTAGTAGTTTAACAAATTATTCATATAGGATATTAGTTATTGTATATGTCACAAGTGAAAGTCATGCTACTACTGACCTCCAGTCATTGGAAAAGCTCCAACATCAGAAGCTAAACTTTTCTAGTTATGTATATATGCTAATAGTTCAGTGTCTGCCATCTTCCCAACCCATCCTTCTGTAGAAAGTCTCTGCACATTAATGGATGGTTGTGGCTTAGAGGCTGTAATGAGGAGGAATATTTTTCTTGTTAAACTAAGCTACACTGATCATCTATAAAAGGTATCAACACTTAAATGAATGCCTAGAGATTTTGCTAGTAACTCATATCTGAGATTTTTGGAACCAGATATTTCAGAGTATAATTTATAATCTATTTTTCTCAAATCAATCACTTCATTGTTTCGTTAAGTGTTATGTCAAAGCTGTAAGTTACAAGTGCTTCTAAATGATGAAATATCTAAGTCCTTGCATCTGCCTTACTCATTTGTTTGCAAAGCTATGTGAAATAGGCTTCTGGGGAAATGGTATATTAATGTGCATTTGTAGTAATTCATAGTGTTGAGTTATGTGAAGTAATAAAATGTCATTTCCTCTAATCTATCAAAGGAAAAGGTTCTCACCACAAATTGAAAGAAAGGACATTTTTATAAGAAATGTGAACTTACACTGAATAACAGTCAAGAGCAAGAAATAACTTACACACTTTCGTGCTTTTATATTTGTCATCATCACTTTTACTATCATTCAACCTCAAGTGCTTTCCCTATTACCATTTATTACAAGACAGAAAAATTAATTGCAATGTTAAAAAATGAAAAAGGCTAAGTTCAGACATGAGCCACAGTGAGAATCCTGTTGACGCTTGGTTCTAGTTACAGCATGGAGTTTCAGGTACAGGTTACATAGTTACTCAACTTTTAGACTACAAGCTTATGCCATTCAAAAATATAGACTATTATTTGGACTAGGAAATCTAGACATAACTAATTATTAAACCAAGTTATCCATTATATGTTGTCTTTTAAGTACATTAATTTATTTATTCCAGGTTAATATCTATTTGCTGCACAATAGGAATATTTTTGAGTATCCCAGTCAAATGTCCTGAAATCAGTTCTCACACATTCTATAAAGAATAATATACTTAAGTGGGCTTTACATTTTGCACCTTCAGTGATGCACTGTGCTTTCTGCAGGAAAACTTGTCTGACCAATGCTCCTGGCCAGCATTGGTTTTGGGAAAACCATCCAAAATCCAAATCACACCATTTTTAAGGCATTGGAGAATTATCAAAGCTGTAGACTTGCGAGGCCCTGATCTCAGAAGGGAAATAAAAACGATAGATCCATTTATTACTGTTTTCCCTCTTCAATCATTTGGTAATTTGCAAGCAAAGGGTAGAGGCTGAGAAACTAAACAGAACTTCTTATAACATTGGGGAAATTAGAATTTGGATTAGAGGCCATGAAGGAGAAGAGATCCTAGTGAACACCCCAGTAAGGACCCATGAATGTTGATATCAATCACAGATAGCCAAACAAAATTATATGTTAGATGTTTAGGCTTGTATTTGTGTATTTTGTCTACACATGTGCACACATACTTCAGAGTTGAAACAAAGGTTGAGTAACCCTACAACTGAACTGCAATTCTGAATAAGCTTCATCCCTGACTGAATACAGTCTGTCCCTTCTCTATGTCTGAAGGAAGCAAAAGCATATTTTCTCTTAAGGAAATAACCAGAGCCCCAAATTACTGTTATAATTTCATATACAATGGAAAGAGAACATTCCTTTACAAAATTTTTGGTATACCAAGAAAAAAGACCAAATGAGTCAAAGTCAGAAAACAAGTAGGACAAGAGAAATTTATGGCAGATGCAGATATCAGAGTTATCAGACATGGATATTAAACATGGTGAGTACAGGGATACCTAAGTGACTCAGTGGTTAACCATCTGCCTTCAGCCCAGGGCCTGATCCTGGAGTCCCAGGATTGAGTCCCATGTCAGGCTCCCTGCATGGTGCCTGCTTCTCCCTCTATCTGTGCCTCTGCCTCTCTCTCTCTCTCTCTCTCTCTCTCTCTCTGTCTCTCATGAATAAATAAAATATTTAAAAATAAATAAATAAATAAATAAATAAATAAATAAATAAATAAACAAACAAACATGGTGAGTACAGTCATGTAATTACATAAAGTGGTAGAAAACTCCAGGCAAGAGCTGGAAGCAACTATAAAAATCAAATAGTCAATCTAGAAATGAAGAGTTTACAATGACTAAAATTGAACACATTGTGTGACTCTAGACATACCATGCTTACTCTAAAAAGTTTAATTTAGAAACTATCTTTGGTTGGAAAAAAGTATCTTTGGCCAAATTTTCTAAAAATTACTCTATAAATATCTGAAGTTCATTATGCCCAAATATGAGAACTCATTCTTATTCTTCATCTATAAAAGTTTGTATGTGTATCAGACCACTTGAAAATTTTACTTGTCTAAGAACATGAAAAATGATTCAATTAATCATACTGTAGTCAGGCTAGCCAAAGGGAATGCTAAAACACTATGTGATCCTCCGATATCATTTAGTATTTCAGCCTCTGTATGTTTTATCTTTTTCATTTGTATCTCTAAGCCTTTTACACTGTTAAGGAACAAGTTAAAGGTAACTGCTTTAATTGTCTTTATTTTTCCTAAACCTTCAAGAAACTATGCACAAAGTAGAAAAAAGCTTCTTAATGTTGTATTTAACACTTTTTATACAACAAGTCTGAAGGTATATCAATATGTACACACACACACACACACACACCAAGATAAAACTCATTCACCACTGAAGACATCAAGTCAGATACAAATGAAAGATTATCCAAGGGAAGGCTACATATTATTCAGTGAATAAGGCCATCATCAATACACTATCATGCATGATGTTATCACTGACCTGAGACAACCTGAGGTTGTCTCTGAGCCTATATATATGCACAAAGGAAATGATGCTTAATATCTACACTGTCTCTTTTAGATTGTATTACATATTTGAATATGCTGTTCTATCTTGTTTTCTATTATTTTGTGTCTCCTCTCTCCTTGCCCAGAAGAGCTTTTCTCTTCCCAGTCCCCTCTGTTCTCACCCCCCTTCTCTTTGCCATAATCGGTCTCCTTCCATTTGTTCCCTTCCTGAGTTCCACCCTTCCTTATTCATACCCAGTTGTCTTTTATATTTCTTTTTCTAGCCACTTTGCTTTATTTTTAAAGACTGTATTTATATTTATTTATATATTAGTTATATAATATTTATTTATTTATTTATTTATTTATTTATTCTAAGTCTTATTTCTCCACTGATATAATAAAAGTACATCTTATCCTGGGAAACCCAGAACTCAAGTATATGTTCTAATCCAAAAAGCCTTCTCTATGTCAGAAATTTGGAATTAAAAAAAAATAAGCATTAAATATATCCATCACCTTCCTTCTTTAGAAAAACAGAATAGATTAAGAGGCAGATTGCTGGGGTTCATGTTCCACAGCACTATACACCAGCTATATGAGTCTATAGAATGTACTTAATACCTCTGTGTAGTTTTCTCATTTATAAAAAAAAAATCACCTACTTCATAGGACTGCTATAAGAATAGAATGAAATAACATGTATAAAGGGCTTAAAACAATTCTTGGTAAGCTTTATGTTGTTTGCTACTCTTGCTCTTGTGACCATTGTTATCATTACTATTACTAATATTTACATATTCAAGTCCCTTCACCCATTATGAATTTCTAATCTTCCTTCACTTAGTAAAATATTTCTCATTTTCAAAACCTGACTCAAAAGGCTACCCTGAACCCCTAAAACAATCTCTTTTTCAGTGTTCGCCCAGAGCACTCTCTCTATGCTGTCATTATCAACCAAATTATACTGAAATTATCTATTTGAATATCTAATATCCCTTTACAACTGCATCCCTCCTCCCCACCATAAGGCTACTAGCTCTTCAAGTGCTCCATCTTTGTTTCCTAGCACTAAAGCTGTGTCAAGGTTCATAGAAGAAACCTCAGGTTCAATGGTTTACTGGAGGGCTCACAAGATTTACGATATAGTTGCCCTCATTATTTTGATCACCAGAATACAAAGCAAAATTAGCAAAGGGAAAAGGTACATGAGGCCAAAACCAGAGGAAATCAGGTATAAATTCCAAGATTTTCTCTCAATATGGAGTCACACAAGATATATTTTTTGTGTTGTGTCATTATTCCTCTAGCATGGAATTGTTGTAACACATGTCAAGTGCTATCTACTAGAGAAGCTCATTAGACATTCAGTGCCCAAGGTTTATAGTGAGGATTAATGACATAGGTATTCTTTGCTTCACCAGTAGTAAAATTCCACACTCACAGAATAAAAGCAGATGTTCAGCATAAACCAAGTTTGAACAGTCTAGGCAGAGTGAGCCCTTTCTTACTTTAGATAAAGTTTTATTATCACTGTAAGGAAATGTTTACTATTCAAGTTCCCGGATGCCAGTCAAGGCCCAGCTTTACAAGCAGGCCTTTCTTTTCTACACAAAAGCCTAGCACATAAAACATATCCAATAACTATTTGTGTTAATTGAACTAGACAAGCCAAGCTATCCAATGGAACAATGCTAACAATAGTGAGTAAAATAAACCCAACCCTCAAAATTTCATGTAACTTATAGTGCAACCATAATAGCAGGTTATTATGTACACATTCATCTAATAAACAACTTTCTGGGACGTCTGGGTGGCTCAGTGGTTGAGCATCTACCTTCAGCCCAGGGCATGCTCCTGAAGTCCCAGGATCGAGTTCCACATCAGGCTCCCTGCATGGGGCCTGCTTCTACCTCTGCCTATGTCTCTGCCTCTCTCTGTGTGTCTCTCATAAATAAATAAATAAAATCTTTAAAAAAAAAAAAAACATCTTTCTGGATACTTACACTGTACTTTGCAATGCATTAGGCCTGGAGATACAAAGATCAATAAGACACACACTCTGTTGTCAAATGGACTCATTTGGGTAGGAAAGTCAGATAGATTTAAAAAAAAAATACTTAGAATTCATTCTACCTCGTGTAAAATATGTAATTACAGCAATATCAATGTTGATTAATAAACTATCATACTTGATTTTCCAGAATTAGATATTTCAATGTTCTTAGGAGTCTTATAATTAACAATACATTAATTAATTTACAATATATCATTGTTTCAAAAAGTGTCAACACATTTCAACAGCTTCATTTATGGTTCTGATTTGGATAGTATATGTTGGGCAAGATATCCTGAAGAGTCTTACAACTGAATCCAGTATAAAAGATGCTTTTAATAGTTTACTGGTTTTCAGAAATGAAGGGAAACAATTAGGGCTTCTCCACAAAAACAAGCAGACGTATGAATAAAATCCTGAAACCAGGGCAGAACACTGAGTTGGAAACAAATGTGAAAGCTGCGTTTGAACTGGGGGATTAATCCCAGTATCAACATTGAAACTATGCCTTGGGGCCACACAGAATAGGAGAGCTAAATGGGGAAGGTAGAAAGTTAGAAGAGGAATGGTCAAGAGGAAGAAGGTAGGAGAGAGGGAGAAAGACGAGAATAGGCAAAGCTTTCACCAGACTCCCATTGTAGTCTTACTTTTAAAACAAATTAAAATCCATTAAACTAGAAATTTATTGTCTATCTCTTTTAGGAATCCAAGCCTTGGCCATTGATCTGTAAGCACCACACAACTGAAGAAATCATGCGAAGTTCCAAAAGAAAAATTCACTATATTTCAAAAGTAGACTAAGAGAAGATTCCATGCTAGGACCTACACAGGAATAATTTTTTTTAATTTTTTTATTTATTTATGATAGTCACAGAGAGAGAGAGAGGAGGCAGAGACACAGGCAGAGGGAGAAGCAGGCTCCATGCACCGGGAACCCGACATGGGATTCGATCCCGGGTATCCGGGATCGCGCCCTGGGCCAAAGGCAGGCGCCAAACCGCTGCGCCACCCAGGGATCCCGGAATAATTGTTTTTGAAAAAAAAATGATAAGCTTATATGTCTGATAAGCTTATCTGTGTGAATGTAGTAAAATATACCTTCTCATCCTCTTCAACTAGCTTATTGAAAGTATTGAATGATTTTGAGTAATCATGTGTGATCCCATTCTTACCAGGCTTTATATAAATTAAACTCTTTGAAGTATGTCTTCTTGGAAAATATTAAATATTGAGGTAAAAAAATTAAAATATGGAAAATTTTTCTTGACTAGCTAAAGATAATCTTAAAAATACAGCTAAATTTTTATTTTTATTTTTATTTAAATTCAATTTACAGCTAAATTTTGAATAACAGCTTTCTTACAAAAATCTTGACAGAAACTCTCAATATCCATAGAAAAAGAGAAATGTAATTTGTATAGTAAATATGAAGAGAATGTGGTATTGTGAGAAGCCATGAACATTTAATTACAAACTAGTGTATCTGCTAATTTAATATTATCTATAAAGACGCCCTTTGTATTATCCATTATTAAAAGCACATAACTAAATGGATGTAGTCAGTATAAGGATCTAAATAAAATTCAATCTCCAAAAATATTAACAATTAGCTTAAATCCATTTTATCCTAAATGATTCATCTCAATTTCTCCATGCATAGCCAATTTGATTTGTCAGTCAGCCAGTACAAACCTCCAATTAAATGGATTACAAAACTACCAGGTACTTAGGACATCACGAATACTATAAAAATTCTCATAGGCTATTTAACGGGTGCTTATGTTTACAGATTAGATTGTATGTGATTCTTTTTTTTTTTAATTTATTTATTTATGATAGTCACACAGAGAGAGAGAGAGAGAGGCAGAGACACAGGCAGAGGGAGAAGCAGGCTCCATGCCGGGAGCCTGATGCGGGACTCGATCCCGGGTCTCCAGGATCACGCCCTGGGCCAAAGGCAGGCGCTAAACTGCTGCGCCACCCAGGGATCCCAATTGTATGTGATTCTACAAATATAACTTTTGTCATTATTTAAAAGTGTTTCTATTTATGCTCAGAGCAGGAGGAAAAACAAACATATTCAAAGGATATCTTAGATGCTATATTAAGAAATACTGAGGTTTATATGGCTTAATATGATCTAGGGATTAATTCAGGTAGCCTGCCTAAATTCAACTCCAAGGCCTAAGTACTCTGCATATTTTACAAATCAAACACTGTAAATTTTTAAGTAGTATTCTGCTTTATTTTGTAACATATTCATGTATCTGTATCCATCTAACCTATATAGACTATATAAATGTATTTATATTGTCTAAATAGGCTAGGTTATGCTGCAGTTACAAACAGTCCCCAAATTTCATGGTCTTCAAAAACAATATCTCACTCATACTATATACCTATCCACATTAGTTGGGGGTTCTGCTCTATTTTGTGGTCTTCCTGGGACTCAGGCTAAGAGATGCTACAACTCCATGTTAAAACAATTTGCCAAAGGCTAAAGAGATAGAGAGGGGAGAGAGAAGAGAGAGCAAGAGAAGTAGTGAAGAGAATACAGATTTCTGTACCACTCATGAACTCAAATTTTTCCTTCTACTCAGTATTTCATTGACCAGAGCAATTAATATGATACATATAATTTCCTCAGTTTATGAGAAATGTCAGTCCTATCATGTACCCCAAAAGTGGTGAGCCAATAACACTGGGTGAACAGCACTAAGAATTACTATAATAGTCAAATATATGCCAAGTACTCTGGTTGTTCCTGCAACTTTGTTGCTACAAACATAGAAGCAGTTTCCTTTCTAAAATCTATTTTAAGAATACATATCATCAATACTATTCTTTAATTTATATTTTTTATGTTGTTCTCCCAAAAGATTAACTGGAAAGTAATTTGAAGTGTGTCAGGGGATAAAAAAGTCTTACACCAAAGACACATATATTACTTTTTAAAATATTTCTTTTAACTATAGTTGTTCCTAAATTACCCAGTAAATTTAAAATCAAATTATTCTTGGCTGCAAGTGATAATTACTCTAAGTACATTAATCCATTCAATCAACAACATCTATTAAGTTTTTAGAATTCATGAGTTCATACCTAGTTGTTATGGAAACTTTAACGATATATGTAAATTTCTCTAACACAAGGTACTTACCATTTTATTACATGGTTCCACTAACTCTTATTGAAACATGACTTAAATGCATCATCCAGTATGAAATATCTTGCATTATAACAGTGTTACAGGTCTAGGTATACAATTGAGTTATATATAGAATTTTTTTTTTCACAGTGAACTCTATAGTATTACATCAGGTCATCTAGAGACACTATTAAAATCTCATTGTTGCAGAATAATAGTTTCAGAGTCAGCTATTGAGACCCCTGGGTAGCTCAGTGGTTGAGCGTCTGCCTTCAGCTCAGGGCATGACCTGGAGTCCCACGATGGAGTCCCACATCAGGCTCCCTGCATGGAGCGTGCTTCTCTCTCTGCCTGTGTCTCTGCCTCTCTCTGTGTCTCTCATGAATAAATAAATAAAATCCTTAAAAAAAAAAAGTCAGCTATCCAAAGAATATTTTTTAAATGGTATTAGACCAGAAGAGCTATCTACTGAGAAATCCTAGAACTCTGTTCTATTCAATGTTTTACTGAAGATTAAATTCTCTATATCAAAGCAGTACTCAACTTCATAACGACGAAGAACAAAACATGAGAAACCAGCATTACGTATGTTTAATTATTCAGCAATAATTAGAGAGCTAACATCTGTAATTTATTCCATTTTTAACTCTATCACCGTATCACTATTCCTAACCTGTTTCCTAAAAGAGTTCTGAATTAGCTTTCACTCCAGAGTTTTCAAATGTTTGTTCCCAAGGAAGTAATTTGGTCATCTCAGGCTTCAATTCACACAAACTATGAAACCCTATTTATGGAAAATATTATCAGAGAGAAATATGCCACAAGATTAATGAAGTATAAGCTTCTACAGCCCTTAATAGCATGAAACTCTTCCAAACTCCTGAGAGATCATAGAAATATGTTCACTTGGTCCTATGATTTTGTAAAGTTTGTTTTGTAGTTTTTTGTTTTGTTTTGTCTTTTACAAATTAGATATTTTAGATACTTTCATTCAAAATCACTGTTTTTTTTTTTTTCACTTTGCTTCTGTTCAGTCTTTCTTACATACTTTGGGTGCCACTAGACTAACAAGCATCTTTTGATATTTAGCCAATCAATGACTGATTTTGGAAACAAGCTTAAAATAGATTCATGCCATAGTAGAATATATGTAATCATTATCTGTCTGGAAATATCAATCATACTCCTAATGACCACTCCACCAGTGACTTTTTTCATAGAAATGTGAAAAAAAAAAAAAAGAAGTGTGAAAAATCCTAGTCATATTTTCAAGGCTCCTTCTAGGGCCCAACACCAGAAGTATGTGGGTATTAGAAGACAAATATATGCTCAAATATAGCCAGGAGCTAGTCATTGGAAAGTTACTGCAGCTTTTATAACTCTTAAAATAATAAAACTTCAAAGAGGTCATCTCAAATCCCACAATCCTAAAAATTTACATAACATTACCGATAAAATGTTGTGAGGCTGAAAGAAAGTTTTCTATTAAAATAAAATTCCAAAACGATACTAGAGAAAAAATTTCCTGTTTTTTTCTTTTCACAAAAAATATGAAATTGGCATATGAACAGGTGATCAGAGTATGCAGCCAAAATATAGAAAAACATATATAGAAATGTTTTAGCCAATTAACAGCATTAAGTTATTTTTCAGAATATGGCAATGGCCACAGTATTTAACTTCCGATTTCTTTTAGTCTAAGAAATCATTTCATATATAAATCTGTATTTGTGATTTTATAGTTTTCCTAAAGAGAGCTCCTGAAATTGCTTTAGACTTTTACCTTTGGGCCACGCAAAATCTAGATCTACCTCCTGAATCATGACCTATAACACTCTCATCATCATCTTTACTTTTTTTTTTATTGGTGTTCAATTTACCAACATACAGAATAACCCCCAGTGCCCGTCACCCAATCACGCCCACCCCCCGCCATCCTCCCCTTCCACCACCCCTAGTTCGTTTCCCAGAGTTAGCAGTCTTTACTTTCTGTCCCCCTTTCTCATATTTCCCACACATTTCTTCTCCCTTCCCTTATATTCCCTTTCACTATTATTTATATTCCCCAAATGAATGAGAACATATAATGTTTGTCCTTCTCCGACTGGCTTACTTCACTCAGCATAATACCCTCCAGTTCCATCCACGTTGAAGCAAATGGTGGGTATTTGTCGTTTCTAATGGCTGAGTAATATTCCATTGTATACATAAACCACATCTTCTTTATCCATTCATCTTTCGTTGGACACCGAGGCTCCTTCCACAGTTTGGCTATCGTGGCCATTGCTGCTAGAAACATCGGGGTGCAGGTGTCCTGGCGTTTCATTGCATCTGAATCTTTGGGGTAAATCCCCAGCAGTGCAATTGCTGGGTCGTAGGGCAGGTCTATTTTTAACTGTTTGAGGAACCTCCACACAGTTTTCCAGAGTGGCTGCACCAGTTCACATTCCCACCAACAGTGGAAGAGGGTTCCCTTTTCTCCGCATCCTCTCCAACATTTGTGGTTTCCTGCCTTGTTAATCTGCCCCATTCTCACTGGTGTGAGGTGGTATCTCATTGTGGTTTTGATTTGTATTTCCCTGATGGCAAGTGATGCGGAGCATTTTCTCATGTGCATGTTGGCCATGTCTATGTCTTCCTCTGTGAGATTTCTGTTCATGTCTTTTGCCCATTTCATGATTGGATTGTTTGTTTCTTTGGTGTTGAGTTTAATAAGTTCTTTATAGATCTTGGAAACTAGCCCTTTATCTGACACGTCATTTGCAAATATCTTCTCCCATTCTGTAGGTTGTCTTTGAGTTTTGTTGACTGTATCCTTTGCTGTGCAAAAGCTTCTTATCTTGATGAAGTCCCAATAGCTCATTTTTGCTTTTGTTTCTTTTGCCTTCGTGGATGTATCTTGCAAGAAGTTACTGTGGCCGAGTTCAAAAAGGGTGTTGCCTGTGTTCTTCTCTAGGATTTTGATGGAATCTTGTCTCACATTTAGATCTTTCATCCATTTTGAGTTTATCTTTGTGTATGGTGCAAGAGAGTGGTCTAGTTTCATTCTTCTGCATGTGGATGTCCAATTTTCCCAGCACCATTAATTGAAGAGACTGTCTTTCTTCCAATGGAGAGTCTTTCCTCCTTTATCGAATATTAGTTGCCCATAAAGTTCAGGGTCCACTTGTGGGTTCTCTATTCTGTTCCATTGATCTATGTGTCTGTTTTTGTGCCAGTACCACACTGTCTATCAAGATCAGCTTTGACCACAGCTTTGTAGTACAACCTGAAATCTGGCATTGTGATGCCCCCAGAAATGATTTTCTTTTTTAAAGTTCCCCTGGCTACTCGGGGTACTTTCTGATTCCACACAAATCTTAATATAATTTGTTCTAACTCTCTGAAGAAAGCCCATTGTATTTTGATAGGGATTGCATTAAACGTGTATATTGCCCTGGGTAACATTGACATTTTCACAATATTAATTCTTCCAATCCATGAGCATGGAATATTTTCCATCTCGTTGTGTCTTCCTCAATTTCTTTCAGAAGTGTTCTATAGTTTTGAGGGTATAGATCTGTTACATCTTTGGTTAGGTTTATTCCTAGGTATCTTATGCTTTTGGGTGCAATTGTAAATGGGATTGACTCCTTAATTTCTCTTTCTTCAGTCTCATTGTTAGTGTATAGAAATGCCACTGATTTCTGGGCATTGATTTTGTATCCTGCCACGCTACTGAATTGCTGTATGAGTTCTAGCAATCTTGGGGTGGAGGCTTTTGGGTTTTCTATGTAGAGTATCATGTCATCGGCGAAGAGGGAGAGTTTGACTTCTTCTTTTGCCAATTTGAATGCCTTTAATGTCTTTTTGTTGTTCTTCTCATTTAGGACCCTGAATATATCAGCGATCCTCTAATTACTGAGGCTAGGACTTCCAGTACTATGTTGAATAGCAGTGGTGAGAGTGGACATCCCTGTCTTGTTCCTGATCTTAGGGGAAAGGCTCCCAGTGCTTCCCCATTGAGAATGATATTTGCTGTGGGCTTTTCATAGATGGCTTTTAAGATGTTGAGGAAAGTTCCCTCTCTCCCTACACTCTGAAGAGTTTTGATCAGGAATGGATGCTGTATTTTGTCAAATGCTTTCTCTGCATCTAATGAGAGGATAATATGGTTCTTGGTTTTTCTCTTGCTGATATGATGAATCACATTGATTGTTTTACGGGTGTTGAACCAGCCTTGTGTCCCGGGGATAAATCCTACTTGGTCGTGGTGAATAATTTTCTTAATGTACTGTTGGATCCTATTGGCTAGTATCTTGTTGAGAATATTGCATCCATGTTCATCAGGGATATTGGTCTGTAATTTTCCTTTTTGGTGGGGTCTTTGTCTGGTTTTGGAATTAAGGTGATGCTGGCCTCATAGAACGAATTTGGAAGGACTCCATCTCTTTCTATCTTTCCGAACAGCTTTAGGAGAATAGGTATCGTTTCTTCTTTAAACGTTTTATAGAATTCCCCTGGGAAGCCATCTGGCCCTGGACTCCTGTGTCTTGGGAGGTTTTTGATGACTGCTTCAATTTCCTCCCTGGTTATTGGCATGTTAAGGTTTTCTATTTCTTCCTGTTCCAGTTTTGGTAGTTTGTTGCTTTCCAGAAATGCGTCCATTTCTTCTAGATTGCCTAATTTATTGGCGTATAGCTGTTCATAATATGTTTTTAAAATCGTTTGTATTTCCTTGGTGTTGGTAGTGATCTCTCCTTTCTCATTCATGATTTTTATTGATTTGAGTCTTCTCTCTCTTCTTTTTAATAAGGCTGGCTAATGGTTTATCTATCTTATTAATTCTTTCAAAGAACCAACTCCTGGTTCTGTTGATCTGTTCCACAGTTCTTCTGGTCTCGATTTTGTTGAGTTCTGCTCGAATCTTTATTAACTCTCTTCTTCTCCTGGGTGTAGGATCTATTTGCTGTTTTTTCTCTAGCTCCTTTATGTGTAAGATTAGCTTTTGTGATTGAGTTCTTTCCAGTTTTTGAATGGATGCTTGTATTGCGATGTATTTCCCCCTTAGGACTGCTTTTGTTGCATCCCAAAGATTTTGAACGGTTGTATCTTCATTCTCATAGTTTCCATGAATCTTTTTAATTCTTCCTTAATTTCCTGGTTGACCCTTTCATCTTTTAGCAGGATGGTCCTTAACCTCCACGTGTTTGAGGTCCTTCCAAACTTCTTGTTGTGATTTAGTTCTAATTTCAAGGCATTATGGTCTGAGAATATGCAGGGGACGATCCCAATCTTTTGGTATCAGTTCAGACCCGATTTGTGACCCAGTATGTGGTCTATTCTGGAGAAAGTTCCATGTGCACTTGAGAAGAATGTGTATTCAGTTGAGTTTGGATTTAAAGCTCTGTAGATATCTGTGAAATCCATCTGGTCCAGTGTATCATTTAAAGCTCTCGTTTCTTTGGAGATGTTGTGCTTAGAAGACCTATCGAGGGTAGAAAGAGCTAGATTGAAGTCACCAAGTATAAGTGTATTATTATCTAAGTATTTCTTCACTTTGGTTAATAATTGATTTATATATTTGGCAGCTCCCACATTCGGGGCATATATATTGAGGATTATTAAGTCCTCTTGTTGGATAGATCCTTTAAGTTTGATATAGTGTCCCTCTTCATCCCTCACTACAGTCTTCAGGGTAAATTTTAGTTTATCTGATATAAGGATGGCTACCCCTGCTTTCTTTTGAGGACCATTCGAATGGTAAATGGTTCTCCAACCTTTTATTTTCAGGCTGTAGGTGTCCTTCTGTCTAAAATGAGTCTCTTGTAGACAGCAAATAGATGGGTCCTGCTTTTTTATCCAGTCTGCAACCCTGCGCCTTTTGATGGGGTCATTGAGCCCGTTCACATTCAGAGTTACTACTGAACGATATGAGTTTAGTGTCATCATGATATCTATTCAGTCCTTGTTTTTGTGGATTGTTCCACTGAACTTCTTCTTAAAGGGGAATTTTAAGAGTCCCCCTTAAAATTTCTTGCAGAGCTGGTTTGGAGGTCACATATTCTTTCAGTTCCTGCCTATCTTGGAAGCTCTTTATCTCTCCTTCCATTTTGAATGAGAGCCTTGCTGCATAAAGTATTCTTGGTTGCATGTTCTTCTCATTTAGGACCCTGAATATATCCTGCCAGCCCTTTCTGGCCTGCCAGGTCTCTGTGGAGAGGTCTGCTGTTACCCTAATACTCCTCCCCAAAAAAGTCAGGGATTTCTTGTCTCTTGCTGCTTTAAGGATCTTCTATTTATCTTTGGAATTTGCAAGCTTCACTGTTAAATGTCGAGGTGTTGAACGGTTTTATTGATTTTAGGGGGGGATCTCTCTATTTCCTGGATCTGAATGCCTGTTTCCCTTCCCAGATTAGGAAAGTTTTCAGCTAGAATTTGTTCAAATACATATTCTGGTCCTCTGTCCCTTTCGGCGCCCTCGGGAACCCCAATTAAACGTAGGGTTTTCTTCCTCAGGCTGTCGTTTATTTCCCTTAATCTATCTTCATGGTCTTTTAATTGTTTGTCTCTTTTTTCCTCAGTTTCCCTCTTTGCCATCAACTTGTCTTCTATGTCACTCACATCGTTCTTCCACCTCGTTAACCCTCGTCGTTAGGACTTCTAGTTTGGATTGCATCTCATTCAATTGATTTTTAATTTCTGCCTGATTAGCTCTAAATTCTGCAGTCATGAAGTCTCTTGAGTCCTTTATGCTTTTTTCTAGAGCCACCAGTGCTTCTGAATTGGCTTTCTGACATTGAATTGTAATCCAGATTTTGTAACTCTGTGGGAGAGAGGACTGTTTCTGATTCTTTCTTTTGAGGTGAGGTTTTCCTTCTAGTCATTTTGCTCAGTGCAGAGTGGCCAAAAGCAAGTTGTATTTGGAAAAGGAGAAAAAGAGAGGAGAGAAAGAAGGAAAGAAAAGAGAAAGAGAAAAAAAAAAGGAAGAAAAAAAAAGAAAAAAAAAGAAGAAAAAGAGAAAGAAAAAGAAAGAAAGGAAAAAAGGTGTGGGGGAAGGAAATCAAAAAGCAAACAAAACAAAACAAAACAACAACAAAAAAAAAAAAAAGAAAGAAAGAAAAAAGAAAAAACCACGGGGAGTATCTTCTGATTCTGTATACTTTAAGTCCCTTGACTTCCCCTGGAACTTGTCCGTCTAGCTGGTCTTCTGGGGGAGGGGCCTGCTGTGCTGATTTTCAGGTGTTAGCATTTGGGGGAGCTGCTCTGCCCCCTGCCTGGTGCAAGGCTCAGTGGGGGTTGTTTACCCCGTGAGGCCCCAGGAGCAACAGCGCCAGTGGCGGGGCAGCTCTGGAAACCTGGAGTCAGCCCCCGCAGTAACCCCGGAGCTCTCCGTCTGCAGGGCCTGGAGGCTCCGGGCGGGGCCGCTGATCTGCTCAGCTGGGGCAGGAGCGTCCTCGCTGTCCTGGGCCCTCCCGGCCTCTGCCTGTCCCGGGGAGGCCGGATCCTCGGCTGTGTCCCGGCGCCCTGTGCTCGGGGCCTGCGCTGTTGGATTCGGGCTCCCGCCCCGCAGCCCCCTCTGCGGAGCCGCCGCCCGAGCCCCCCGAGCTGCTCCCGGGGCCGCGCAGCCCCCTCTGCACGGAGCCTCTTCCTCCACCCGAGCCCCTCCGAGCTGGTCCTGGAACCGCATCATCTTTATTATCACTATCATTATCATCATCTTCACCACAGTCACAAGGCAGAACTAAGCAAATAACAATTTTAAAACCCCATTCTCATATTTCCTTCTATTCCTTTTAAAATTATATTTAAGCTGTTAGAATTTCTATGGTGTGTTTGTGTATTTCATAAGATCTATTTATCCTCTCTGTTCTGTCCTTCCAAGAGTGGTGGAGGAGGCTACAGCAGCTGGTTTATCATTTCCCTCATCAATCAGGAAAACATAGATATTGGGCACATCACTGAGGACTCTGTTTCCTGATGGGTAAAATTACAAGGTTGGGCTAGATAAACTCTTTTTGGCTTTTCACTTTGTATGATTATATCATGACAGATATTAAGGCAGTTCAGAATGTTTGACCAATAGACAAGAATTCTATTTTCCAGTAATATAAGCACTGTTAATGATAAATTAAATGACCATTCAATGTTTTCTCTATATCAACTGTCCATGCATCCTTGTTTTTTTTTTTAGAGAATGGTCAGATAGGAGAAATTTGAAGGTCAAGAGAACAGAATACATAAAGGTTTAAAGTAATTGAGAATATAACTATTTGTGGAACTGAAAGCTGTGAAAAATTGTAACATTCCTCTAGAGTTATTAGTATGTAATCAAAATAAGGCTAGTATGATTAAGGGGAGCCATTTTCTGATGGTACAGTTCATTTATATTAATAATCTGGAAATTTATTTTGAGGAGAACGCATGTCTAATATATTTGGCAGAACAGTAATTTGACCCAATTAATGAATATATTCGTTTCCTATTGCTGCTATAACAAATTATCACACATTTAGTAGTTTAAAAACAACACAATTACCTTACAGCTCTGGAGGTAGCAGTCTGGAATGGGCCTCATAGAACTAAAAACGAAGTGTTGGCAGAACTGCATTACTTCTGAAGGCTGAAAGGCATAAACCATTCCTTGTATTTTCCACTCTCTAGAGGGAATGTGCATTACCTGGCTAATAGCTACATCACTCCACCCTCTTTTGTTGCCAAGACTTCTGGATCTCCTGCCTTGTTCTTCCCCTCCTAGGAATAAATATATATATATATATATATATATATATATATATATATATATATATATATATATATATTTACATTTTACTCACCCAGATAGTCCAGAATAAACTCTCCTTCAATTCTTGAAAATCTTTAATTACATCTGCAAAGTTCCTTCTGCCACATAAAATATCATTTCACAAGTTCTGGAGATTAGAACACGAACATCTCTGGAGACCATTACTCTGCCTATGTTGAGCTAGATAATATCTCTACAGTCATTTAAAAATATTTATTTAATAAATTCTATGCAGCAAGAAGTGCATGAGTCACTAGGCATAAAAGGCTGAGCAATATGCAACATCTCTTCTCTCATGCAGGACATAAGATGGTAAAAGAGGAAGACATTAGTCAAGCCATCATGCAAATATGTAATTATTCTATGTGATCAAGAAACTGAAGCTGATGTACAGAAAGCTAGGGCAGCTTATGAAAGGGAGACTGGATACAGCCTGACATATCAGAGAAGGTTTCCCTAAACAATAAAAGGAAAATGAGAAGTGCCTATTTCACTTGTGAGGTCAATTAGATAGTGGAGAATTGCAAATAGTTTTTCCTGACAGTAACAGTTGAGAATATAGGCATATCCCAGATTTTACCAAATTGATAAATAAAATGGCAGATGAAAGAAATTCAGAAAAAGATGGGTTGACAACTCTAAAGCTTGGCTGTGAGGAGGGGGAGGGACAAAAACGAGAAGGGAATGTGAATTTGAAGGAAACAAGAGAAATACAAATGTTAATGAGAAAGTAAAAGTAACAAAATAGAGATTAAAGACACAGTATTAGGAAGGAATAACTGACAAAAGACCCCAAACCAACGAGTAGGAAATGGATCCACAGCCCAGATGGAGTAATAAATCTTAGATCATTCCTCTCATTGTATCAGGAGGAAAAGATAAGGTAAAAAGTTAAAGTTAAATTTTAGGTATACAGTCAAGAATTAGATTCTTTCTGATAGAGTTCATATCCTACAAAAGTAGAAGGCATATTCCTATGTGCTTAGCAGTCAAAGTGATGTTTTAGAGAAAACAGGACAGTTGAGTGATGAACAATTAATATTTTGCCAAGTGGATGATATGAAAGACAGGACAATGGAATAGGGTGTATTGCTGACAAACTTGTTATATATGTGAGATTAAAGAAAATACTAAAGAGAGGAGGGGACTAAATAGAAAAGTTATGCCACTGACTCTTTCAATTTGTTCACTGACAGATCTATGAAGATCTACTACATGCCAAGGTATTAAATCTATTCCAGGTATTAAAGAGTAAAGAAATGAGCAATTTCGGTAAGGCTGAATAAGCGAAGTGAAATAAATGTAACAGATTTAGAAAGATTAGCTGAAGTTATAATCTAAAATTGATTTTAAATTGAAGTTATAGATGTTATCATTTGGGAGTGGCTGATTTAAGTATCAGAAACAAAAGTGCTTAAAGAAAAAAGACAGTGAATTCATTGACTCGAGTAAATTAAAAATCCAAGAAATGAGCTAATTCAATTCCAGAGGCCCGAAAGCTCAAATGTGAAGACTTGATTTATCTCCTTTCTTGTGTATAAATTATTATTCTTTTGTTTCAATTCCCAGCTAACAGTCAGCTCAAACCTTTTCCTTCAGAGAAAAATGGCCACAGGAACTTCAACCTCCTATATCCTTTTAATCACATCCAATAAGAAACACCAAGAGTGTTTCCCAATCTTCCGCAAATATTCTGTGACTGAAAGTGATTGGACCATCATAGGGTAAGCTAAACCAATTACTGTCCTGGCAAGACAGCAATACTTTGGTTCCATGAGTGTTCTCCAGGCAGAAAACCACCAAGACAAATGGCCTTGGATTCCCAAAAGAAAAATGAATAAATTAAATAGAAAATTATACTAGAAGAATACAAATTAGAGGGCGAGGAAGTAAAGGATGGCCACTAAAGTCATATTTTTCCCAATATTTCTAATATTAACATTTTTTCTTATATGGCCATGAGAATTGACAAAATCAGAGAAGTGTTGTGTCACAAGTTGAGATATTCAAATCACCTACAATAACAGCATATCTCAAAAAGGAATAGATTTTCATGTGCCAACTTTTTAAATAAAATTGAATGAGAAGACTAATGGGTAAAATAAATGGTACAGGTGGCAAAGCTAGATGACTTAAACCTACCATTATTTTTCTGAATGTTGTATCCCACACATGGTCAAACACCATTTTAATTGTTCTTAAATATTATCCTTGAAGTAATACTAGCTTTATTTTTTATTTTTTTAATACTAGCTTTAAATTTCTTAACTTATCTAACATATTTTTAAATGTTTTAGGAAATTAAAATACACAAAAAATACACAATGTATTTTAAGATTTATAACTATCTGATATAGGACATATATTTAATCCTTGTGTTATTTTTAATTGAAGTATAGCTTACATATTAGTACTGAATTACTATTCAGCAATTCCATTCATATTGCAATGCTCACCACTACATACTAAGTGTACTTATGAAGTTTCATCATAGTTACTACAGTGTTAGTAACTATTCTATATTTTTCATCCTTGTAACTGACTTTATAACTACAAGTTTGTACTCCCTAATCCCCTTCATCTTTTTTCCTAATCCCCCACTCTCCTCTCCTCTGACAACCACCATTTTTTTTCTCTGTATTTAGGAGTCTGATTTTTTAGTTTCCACAAGCAAGGAAAATCATATGATATTCATCCATTTCTGACTTATTTCATAATACTTACAGGATAATACCCTCTATGCCCATCCATTTTGTCACAAATGACAAAATGTCAACTTTTTATAGCTGAGTAATATTCTATGTGTATATATACTGCATCTTCTTTATTCATCTACTGATAGGTATTTAGCTTGCTTCCGTATGTACTAATATAAATAATGCTAGAATCAACACAGGAGTGCATATATAATTTCAAAGTAGTGTTTTCATATTCTTCAGGTAAATATCCAGAAGTGAAATTGCTGGATCATTGGATATATTTTCAATTTTTTGAGGATTCCCTACTGTTTTCCAAATGGTCACACCAACCTGCATTCTCACCAAGAGTGCACAAGGATTTCCCCTTCTCCACATCTTTACCAACACTTATTTCTTGTCTTTTGGATACTACACATTCTGACTGGTGTGAATTGAAACCTCATTGTCGTTTTTATTTGGATTTACCTGATGATTAGTGATGCTGAGCATCTTTACATGTGTCTGCTGGCCATCTACATACCTTCCTTTAAAAATTGTCTATTCAGGTCCTCTGTCCATTTTTAATAGGATTATTTGGGGGTTTTGGCATCAAGTTGTAGGACTTCTTTATATATTTTAGATTATTAACCCCTCATCAGATATATGATTTGCAGATATTTTCTCCTGTTCAGTAAATTGTCTTTTTGTTTTGTTGATGGGTTCCTTTTGCTGTGCAAAAGCTTTTCAGTTTGATATAGTCCAAATAGACTTTTGTTTCCCTTGCCTAAGAAGACATATCCAGGGGATCCCTGGGTGGCTCAGTGGTTTAGTGCCACCTTCAGCTCAGGGAGTGATCCTGGAGTCCCGGGATCGAGTCCCACATTGGGCTCCCTGCATGAAGCCTGCTTCTCCCTCTGCCTGTGTCTCTGCCTCTCTCTCTCTCTCTCTCTCTCTCTCTCTCCCTCTCTCATGAATAAATAAATAAAATCTTAAACAAAAAAAGAAGACATATCACAGTAAAATGTTGCTGAGGTTTATATCCAGGAGATTACTAGGTTTCCTTCTAGAACTTGTTTGGTGTCAGGTCTCACATCTAGTCTTTAATCCATGAACTTTATTTTTATGAATGGTGTAAGGGAAGTGGTCCAGATTCATTCTTCCCCAGGTAGCTGTCCAGCATTCTCAGCACCATTTGTTGAAAAGATTGTCTTTTCCTTATTGTATATACTATTGCCTCTTTTACAGATTGATTGGCCATATAAGCGTGGTTTATATCTGGGCTCTCCATTCTGCTCCATTAATCTATGTGTCTACTTTTGTCCTACAGATACTGTTTTTTTTTTTTTCCCCTCCCCTCTCCAGATACTGTTTTGATTACTATAGCATTGTAACATAATTTGACATCTGGGATTATGATACCTCCAGCTTTGTTCTTATTTCTCAAGATTACTTTGGCTATTTGGGATCTTTTATGGTTCAATACAAATTTTAGGATTATTTTTTCTAGTTTTGTGAAAATATTATAGGTTTTTTAATAGAGATCACATTCAATTTGTACACTGCTTTGGGTAGGATGGACATTTGTGAAATATTAATTCTTCCAATCCACAAGTATATGTTTATTTGTATCACCTTCAAGTTCTTTCATCAATGTCTTAAAGTTTTAAGTATAGGTCCTTCAATGCCTTGCCTAAATTTATTCCTATTTATTGTTTTTGATGCAATTGTAAATGTGATTGTTTTAATTTCTCTTTCTGCTAGTTCATTAGTGTGTAAAAACAATTGATTTCTGCATATTGTGTATCCTGTAATTTTACCAAATTCATTAGTTCTAATAGTTTTTTAGTGAAAATTTTTAGGATTTTCTCTATACAATATCATTTGGATGTCTTTCTTTTTCTGGTCTATTTGCTATGGATATGATTTCCAGTACTATGTTGAATATAGTTGTCAGAGTGGGCATTCCTGATCTTAGAGAAAATAGTTTCAGTTTTTCATTATTATGATATTAGCTGTGGATTTGTCATATAAATGTGTTTTTTTTTTACCAGTCAACTATTATTGGATATTAATTGTGAATTAGGCAATGGAAGGATTCAAGGATGCCAGGCAAAAGTCATGGTCAGGAATGCCAAATGTGCTTCCACACTGGGCCCTCTTCAGTGGTACTTGCATAACCGTTCATGTTTGAGCTCCTTGTAAGAATGACAGTAGTTGAAAAGCACATAAGCAGCCAGCACCATAGAAATCCCAGCAACACACCCTTTCTTCACATTGATATACTTGCTGTAATACCAGTAGTAACCTTTTTGAAATGTTCCAGCAATGCCCTTAGGGGTGAAATCCGCATCTGTATCCAGCCTGGCAGCTCTCCTAGTTTCACCTCCATGAGCTTCTTTTCCTTCACTGGAATGGATGAACAACACCATCTTGGAGTCCTGGGTGTCCCTAAATGTGTTTTATTGTGTTGAGTTATCTTCCCTTCATATCCACTTTGTTGAGTTTTTACTATCAGTAGATGTTGAATTTTGTCCAATGCTTTTTCCTTGTCTATTGAGATTGTTACATGATTTTTATCACATGTGATGTATCACATTGATTTCTGGACATTGAACTTTCTCTTTATCCCTGCAAGTAAACCCCCTTGATCATGATAAATCATCCTTTCAGTGCATTTTGATTTTGGTTTGCCAATATGTTGTTGAGGATTTCTGTATCTATATTCATCAAAGATCTGGGTCTGTCATTTTCTTTTTTGCACTATATCTGCCTGGATTTGGTATTAGGGTAATAACAGCCTCATTTTTTAAAGATTTTATTTATTTATTCATGAGAGACACATAGAGGGAGGCAGAGACATATGCATAGAGAGAAGCAGGCTCCTTGCAAGGAGTCAGATAGGGAACTTGATCCCAAGACTCCAAGATCACATCCTGGGTCAAAGGCAGACACTTAACCACTGAGCCACCCAGGCGTCCCAATAACAGCCTCTTAGAATGAATCTGGAAACATTCCTTCCCTCTCCTATTTTTTTTTTTTTTTTTTTTTTTTTTGGAGGAGTTTGAGAGGGATAGGGTCTAACTCTTCTTTACTTGTTTGGTAGAATTCACCTGTCAAGCTACCTGGTTCTGGACTTATGTTGTTGGGAGTTTTCTAAATTACTTAACTTCATCACCAGGAATCAGTCTGTTCAGATTTCTATGTCTTTTTGATTCAGTCTGGAAATATTGCACATCTCTAGGAATTTGTCCACTTCTAGGTTCTCCAATTTATTGACATATAATTTTTTGTAGTATTCTAGTTCTTTGTATTTCTGTGGTGTTGGTTGGAAGTTTGTAATTTCTGATTTTGAGTTCTGTTTTTCATGATGAGTCTGCCTAAAGGCTCTTTAGTATTTTTCAGTTTTTCAAAGAACCAGCTCTGAATTTCATTGATATCTTTTTTTAAGTCTCTTTCATTAATTTCCTCTCTGATCTGTGTTATTTCCTTTTTTCTACTAACTTTGGGCTTTGTTCCATTTCTAATTCCTTTAGGTGTAAGCTTAGATTATTTGAAATTATTCCTGTTTCTTGAGGTAGGCCTATAATGCTGCAAACTTCCCTTCTGGACTTCTTTTGCTGCATCCAAAGATTTTGAAATCATTCTGTTTCCATTTTCATTTGTCTCTAGGTATTTTTTAATTTCTTCTTTGATTTCTTCACTGACTCTTTGGCTGTTTAGTAGAATATTGTTTAGCCTCTATGTGTTTGGAAGGTTTTTATTTTTTTCCTTGTTTTTCTTAAAACCGAGTTCTCATTTCATAATGTTGTGGTTGGAAAACATGCTTGGTATGATTTTAATCTTAAGTTTATTGAGATTTGTTCTCTGGCCTAACATGTGGTCTATCCTAGAAAATGTGTTTCATGTGCAACTGAAAGGAATGTGTATTCCGCTGTTTTTGGATTGAAAGTTTGGTACATATTTGTTAGGTTCATCTGGCCTAATGTGTCATTCAAAGCAATTTTCTTACTGACTTTCTACCTGAATGATCTATCCATTGATGTAAGTGAGATATTAAAGTCTCCTACTTTTACTGTATTACAGTCTATTTATCCCTTTATGTCTGCTAATATCTGCTTTATACGTTTAGGAGCTCCTATGTTGGGTTAATAAATATTTACAGTTGTTACAGTCTCTTCTTGGATTGACACTTTTATTATTATGTAACACCTTTCTTGTCTCTTGCTACAATCTTTGTTTTAAAGTCTATTGTGCCCAATATAAGTAATTCTACCCCAGTATATTTTTTTGCTTGCATTTGCATGCAATATTTTTTTCTATCCCTTCACTTTCTGTATATGTCTTTAGGCCTGAAGTCTTTTGCAGGCAGCATGTCGGTGGGTCTTTTTTTTTTCTTTTTAATCCAGTCATATCTTTTGATTGGAGCACTTTCTGTCCCTTCCCTCTGGCTCCATAACCACCCCCCTTCATACTATTTCTAAAATAAATAAATAACTATAATTTTTTTTAATTCTTACTTTGTAATGCTCATATGCCATCAACTTTAATAACATTCGCTTTCCATTTCTACATTCTCAAAATTATTTTATGAAACTTCATTTTACATGGTCTTATATACATGCATACGTATATTAGGAAAATTTATATTTATAGCAAAAATATTTCTTTTTAAAGATTTTATTTATTTATTGAGAGAAAGAGAATGCAAGCAGGGAAGAGGGAACAACTGGAGAGGGAGAATCCCAAGCAGACTCCATGCTGAGCATGGAGCCATGCCGGGCTTGATCCCATGACCCGGATACCATGACCTGAGCTGAAATCAAGAGTCAGATCCTTATCCACTAAGCCACACAGGTGTCCCCCCAAAATTTTTTTTGTCAAGAATCTAAATTATTACACATTTTATAATAATATAATAAAGTAGGTCTACTATTGACTTTTTGAGAAATAGAAATTATGAGAAATCCAACTTATTTTCAGTTTTCAGTATCACTATCATATGTCTAATCTGAAACAATGTATTTTCAGATTCAGTGCTTTTAGAAGATCTTATTCACGTTAATTTCATGAAAGATTATCCTATTACTGAAAAAATAAGCATCCATTTCACTAGAACATGAAATGAATCAATGAAAGAAAAAAATCTCCTTGCTTTATCAATCAATTTAAATCATTCGAGTAGCTTATGAATAGAAGTTTTTGTAACCACAAATAGCTTTTAGTTGGAAGCAAAATGTTAAATCAGTTTTTATAATTTTTGGCATTAGGAATAAAAATCAACTCTATCGACATTCAGTAGAAACAAGAACATAATACATCCTGAAGTTATTGAAACCAAATCCCACATTAATCTATTGCAGCGATTTACTGAAACAATCATTACCATATCAGAATTGCCATTGGATATTAGACCTAAGAAACGTATATCTACCTTCTTACCTTGTGAGCAGTTAGGCTGAATGGATACTGCTCTTCCCCTTGTCCCTCCCCCTTTCATTCTCCCTTCCTCCCCCTAGTGTTGTAGAAAAATAGTTTGAGAAAGACACCTTTTCATTATTCTATAATCGTTTTCAAATTCATGATGTTTGACAAGAATTAAATGTGTAGTTATGAATCTATACTTGTTGTGGTAGCACTTTTCTGATTTGCAAACAAATTGCTCCTTAGTGAGATAAACAGACAAAATAGTACCTTTTGGGGGGTAAAAAAAATGGGCTTTCTTTTTAAGTAAGGGAAATTTAGTCTTGAGAAATAAGTGAATTGATTTTCAAAGAATGATCAAATTTCTCCACTTCTTCAAATAAAGTTCCAATGTAGCAATGTATAGCAGTAAAGAGCCCCCTTGTGAGGTATTATTTTACTGTTCTGCACTGTAAGAATACAATGGCTATTAAAAACAAGTTCTAACATACTTACAGTATTTCTTACTGTCAAACCATATTGCCATAGTTCGTGATATTAACTTCACTTAAAGAAAATGTATTTCAGATATTCTTGGGAACTGAAAAATCTGTGTAAATTATACTCTAGCATTGTTCACATGAAGAAATTGTAGAAGAAAGGTCTTTAAAACACCAAAACATATGGATTACCTGGAGCTTTTTTTTTTTTAACAGAGCATGATTATGAATACATTCATGTTTATTTGCCCCAACCTCAAGTTTTGAATGTTTTTAAGGGAAGTGAGAAAAATAGATTTTGGTGAAAATGAAAGGAGGATATGTAAGTCTCAAGAAAGGAGGATATGTAAGTCTCAACCCCATGACCTGAGTTTGAAGCACAGAGATATTGTTCTTATCTATAAACTTTGCCTTTGAGAGTTAAACATAACAAAGAATGTATACTGGGTAAGAGCAAATGCTTTGGGAATACTAACTTATTCATCAAATCAACACTTACTAAGTGTCTACCATACACAGCTCCAAATAAAGATAGGTAACACTATTTGCTCTCAAGTAGCTCACTGGTCTAAATGGGGGTCAAAAAATCCCATTAAGAACAATATAGTCAATATAAAAAATAGTGAAAGGGAATAAAAGGGAAAGGATAAAAATGAGTGGGAAATATCAGAAAGGGAGACAGAACATGAGAGACTCCTAACTCTGGGAAACAAACTAGGGATGGTCGAAAGGGAGGTGGGCGGTGAGTGTGACTGGGCGACGCGACGGGCACTGAGGGGGGCAGTTGATGGGATGAGCACTGGGTGTTATTCTATATGTTGGCAAATTGAACACCAATAAAAAATAAATTTATAAAAAAAGCTGAGGAAATCTTAATAAAGTGTTGACTTTAGTTAAAAAAAAAAAAAAGAACAATATAGTCAAAATTAGTAACATGTATATGCACCAGTTACTAAAGAAACACAAGAGTTAGCAATACTGAGGGTGGGGAAAAAAGTACTCAACTTAATACAAATATGCAAAAGAAAGAATACTACAACAGAAACCTGAATTGCAAATACCTTAATATATTTGGAATACAGAACTATGAGTAATTTTAAGAGAACAAGGCGGGGCTTTTAATGCTTTGTTAAAAAGATAGGCATTATAAATAATGAGATGCCACTGAAGAATTTTTTTCATATAGTAATAACATTTTAAATTGTTTATATTTTTCTGGGGATCCCTGTGTAGCTCAGCAGTTTAGCTCCTGCCTTCGGCTCAAGTCGTGATCCTGGAGTCCCGGGATCGGGTCCCGCATTGGGCTCCCTGCATGGAGCCTGCTTCTCCCTCTGCCTGCCTCTCTCTTTCTCTGTGTCTCTCATGAATAAATAAAGAAAATATTTTTTTAAAAATTGTTTATATTTTCAAAAAAATATTTTATCTAATTCTAAAAACATTTTAAAGGCCAAAGAAAACAAAAATTGCATAATTTTAACTTTTAAAAAATTCTTACTTTTATTTCATTTCTATCCTAAATTTTAACTTTTAAAAAATTCTTACTTTTATTTTATTTCTATCCTCTTTTTAACATGACCACAATAACAATAGCACTGGAAGAAAAAAATAGCAAGAATTCCTTCATAACTAAAATATCCAGTCTTGCTACAAAAGAATTTTGAAATAGGATAATATGAATCTGTTTTCTCTGGTAGAAGTAGGGAAGGGAAAGTTGAAGTGAAGTGAGGGCAAGACTAGAAGACAGTAACGTAATAGCAGCCTATGGCAATAATCCCTGACAAGCAGGTATGCCCACAAGGTACCTGGCTTCTAGTTCAAAGGCTCCCAGATAGGAGTCAACATTTAACTGACAGTATTCATTCACACTAATATAGTAACTAATTCTACTTTTATTAAAGATGATTGATTGTAATAAAATTCTAGTCAGAAAGAAATGATTAGGCTTTCCAGAGAAAGATACTCTGTAACTCAAATATTAGAAAATATGAATTCCTACTATCTTGGGTCCCCTATATTAAAATATGCAAAATTATAATAGTTAACCCTTAGTTATAATTGAGTCTTCTTATATAAGAATATAATAGCTTTAAGGCCTTGAAACGATGACAAATCACAAAAAGCTAATTCCTGACAGTATTAGCTCAGAAGGGAGTTTTTCTAAAAGTTGTGGTACAGTGATATGAATAAGGAAAAGGAAATAAGGGATTTCAGTTCAAGAACTGCAAATGTGTAATTATTCTTAGTATTGCCCTATCCAAACTTGGATATGTCCCCAACTAACTCTTATCAACATCTTTATTCAACAGTGTTAAGCATTTAGAAAAATAAAATTAAATCTCCTTTTTTGATTGGATTTAAAATCAACTTGGAAATTTGGAGAAAGACACTTCCTAAAGATTCCTAAAAATCAAGACAAAACAGTGACCTATTGTGGACAAATCAAGTAAAATTAAGCAGTTATTCTATACTCATTACCCTGTTAGGGACTGAAGGGAAAGGACACCGAAGGGCCATAGGAGGCCTCATATATATATCACTGGGTATCACCCAATCACATAAATTAAAGCTTTCTAAAATGGGCAAGAGAGATAAATCCTGGAAATGAAAAAAGACAGGGATAACAGGTGGCAAGAATGGTTAATTGGCAAGAAACTACTGTCCTATGTGCTCTGCTTTAGTGAGGATGCTTCTGGTGCCTAAAGGAAGTGTTTTTGCAACATCTCATTAAATCAACACTTCTCAAAGTCAAAGCCATAGATCAGTGCTGATCTGTGAACTGTTTATCAATCTGCCATTAGTACAAAAATTGTAGTAAACAGTTGATGTTGCCTCAAAAAACAAGTGTGTAATTGCCATTGGCAAATGTCTGGGGTTTAAGTCTGTGTGAGAGTAAAATCCAAAATGTAAATGCAATGACAGAAAAATATTCTGGAGTAGTTACAAAGGTTAAGGAGTTTATGCCAGAATTTAAATGACACACACTGCTTCTGTCATTGAAAAGAAATCTTGCTGGGAAAAACAATATAAGAGATAACTGAACAGTGTACTTAGTAACTGATAAAACAAAGATGGGAATTATTTAAATCATATGGTATGTGTCAAATGAAGGATTCTCTTTATCCTAGCATAATATGGAAGATAACTGTAAAGAACTAATACTGCATTGCTCAAGTAAGAGGTTTATCATGGGGAAAGTTCTGCAAAAGTTTACAGTATGAAACACATACCTAGTTTTTCTGAATAGTAATAAATGTATGATGCCCAAATTTTAAAGATGAAAATTTGACACCAAGACTTGTTAATTGGTCGTATATTTTCAGTATTTTAAATTATATTATGCCATACGATTAAGGAATACATTATTTTCAATGGTAGATAAGATCTGAAGGAAAATAAACTGAGAAGTGTAGAAGGAAGAAGTTTCTACTGATAGGTATAACAAATCCACAGCAACAATCTAACAATTATCAACAAAGTAGGTGATTATCTTGACATTTTCTGTCTATAAAAGGTTTTGATAAACACTTTATATTTTGACAAAGAATTATTAATTTTATTTTCCATTAAAAAAACCTATGCATAGGAAATTCACAGATCTGGAATCAATTTCTTAAAACAAAAGACAATTTAAACTCAACTATATTCTTGTAGGGTAAGTTTTAGAATGGCTATTGATGAAGGGCTGAAAGTGATTTTTGAAAATTATAGATCACTTGCTTCATTTTGGATAGAAGTTAAAAAGAGTATTCTGAACTTGCTAAAATTGCTTTAAAATTTCTTCCTCTGTTCCTGTCAACATAGTTATAGAATACTGGTCTTTTTCTAAGCATCATTAAAATTTGGATACAATATAGGACATTGCCCCTCATATATAATGAGTCTGTCAATTCAGTCTAGTTTAAATTATTTCGCCAGCAGTGCATCCCATTAAATGACAAAGAGACTAAAGTGTGCAAATAGGTGTTGACAATGAGAAATCCTTAGTCCCTTCATAACTGTTTGTTACAACTGCACAGTTATGCATATAATAGTGATTTTTATATTAATACCCAAAACATCATTTTTACTGTACAACACATATAGATGTCCTGTTATGTCTATTCTTAGATTTATGGAAAATTTTAGGTCTACTGTATCAAGTAACAGATTGAATTTGAGACCTTGAGTTTTTTATACTTCTAGTAATCCATATTTAGTGTATATACAGAAGTATTGGTCCAGGAGTAGTTGAGGGGCTGGGTGGGGTGGGGTGGAGAGCAGTTCATCACTTGCAAGTTATGAAGCATTGGTTTACTCAAACCACCCATTTCTCCACCCACATGCATCTCTGCCTCATGTATCCAAGAATATGTAATGTTGTTAGGAATCAAAATAAAAAGATAAGCTGCGTTATCATTTCTGCGTATGATATACAAAAGATTAAGAGATCACATATTTGGCTGTGTTCTTTTTTGAGATACTGATTCTTAGTCTGTCTTTTGCTTTTTACCTTCCCCCTCCATTCCAGTAGAAACTGAGGCCCTTAGCATTTATTTATTTGTTGTTTTCACTGGGCATACAACCAAAATTATTTTAAGTCAAGATTCTTCCTTTTTGGTAAAAATTAAACTAAAATGGATTATCCCAAGTGTCTTCAGTCAGAGAAAAGAAAGAGAGAGTACCTTAAGTGGAATAAAAAGAGAACCCCACTAAGCAACATAGGCTGGGAGAACAGAATTGAAGGTACAACCAAAAATAAAAACAAAACCCTAAACAGCAACACCCTGACTAGGCAAAAATTACACTGTTATCCCATTGCATGATGTGGTCTATTCACAGGTAGAGGGGCTGCTGACTGGCACAGAAATGACTAGATATGTTGGAAGAGGCCAAGACATGAGTTTGACTTTTTCTGAAAGTCTAAAATGGCTGAATATCAGCAATTTTATATGACTCACCCTATTAATTGTAGTGATGGATTAGTACAGAACAGTGATCTCTTATTTCAACATGTATAGTTGGTATCTCCAGACTTATTCGTGCTGTGTATCGTAAAGATGATTTTGGTGCTGTATGGATTGGTGCATTCTATATTTGACACTGTGTGTGCATACATACATGTGCACATGAGGGAGAGCAGGAACAAACACACACACACACACTCACACAACTAGTTCAAACGTGTAGTTTTCAAAAGAAATGTATACATCAGGACTGAATGGGCAGAGAAGTGGGCAAAGAGAGATGATCTCTTATTTTTATTAGATGCTCTTACAAAATAATTCAACACTTCCCCAGTTTACAATATCTATCCAACACCACACTCAGAGAATAAACCAGTCAAATCACAGGGCAGCTTTTGGTCCTTGATTCCAGTGCAATTCTCTAGAATTATACCTATATAATAAAGCTGATCAAGTTCTTAATATCTTCACTTTGAAAGATAAAAATTGAGGGAGGTAAGAATATAATATTTAATGAACCCCTTTATGTGCCAGACATTGTACGGGACATTTTACATATTTTATTTCACTTAATGAGCAGATGGCTGATGGTTTAGCCATTGGAATAATTTGATAACAGTAAAAATGTAGTAGAGAATTAAGGTTGAAAGCTTCAACTATCAAGTAACATAAAAAACTATAGGTTTTTCCCTCACCTCTTAAATTAATTCAATTTATGTTGTGGCACCTAACTAATATGCATATAATTACTTTGTTTTGGTCAATGTAAAGACTAATTTGCCTGCAAGATTAGGATTGATTCACATAGAGCCATGATTAATATTGGAACTTGAGGATCAGTTATTTTTAAAATGTGTAACATTATTGACCATATAGGTTAAAACTTATGAAATATACAATATATTAGAAATGGATAATTTGAGGAGAAACCATTTGCTATTTTAAAGTTATAGTAATATAGGAAAGATAATGGACAACTTAGCTACTTCAGAGACATTTTTTAAACAACCTCTGGATCTTTGAATTTTATCCTACAAGCTATCCTTTAGTGTTGGTATTGGCAGAAGGTCTACAGGGGCTGGATGGGGAGAGAACTAGGGAAACCTAATCCACCTTTTCCTTCACTGTGACACTCAATGTGAACACAAACTTCCAGTAGTTTCCATCTCTAGATTTATAAGGGGAAAAGCACTCAAGTGAAAAGGGAAACAAGTCAACAGGAAAGTAGATAGGATGCCAGAATGTGAACAACTTTTCAGGATACTTTGCCCCCAAATCAAAAGAGGTAATTTAAGTCCCCAAAAGACCAAGCCCACCAATTCCTAGTCATAGGTTCTGGAAGTGCACAGACCCTCCCCAGTGTTAGGAGTCCTAAGAGAGGCCCCTCTGTGAGAGGCAAGTCAGGTAACCACAAACATCAGAAATGCACAAGTTGCCATGTTATTTCTTTTTGGAAGATCTTTTCAGAGTAGATGTGTTTACTGAGAACCATTGTTTTTTCCCTAAGATATAACATTAAACATCATCAGGGCTCCTAGGTGGCTCAATTGGTTAAGTGTCTGACTCTTGATTTCAGCTCAGGTCATTGTCTCAGGGTCCTGGGATGGAGCCCCACATTGGGGGAGGGGGGCTGTCCATGCAGAGTAGGGAGTCTGCCTGGGGATTTCTCTCACTCTCTACCTCCCCCTCACCTCTTTTCCTTTAAAAAAAAAAAAAGATTCAGCATCCTCATCAACAAAGGACATTTCTGAATTTTTTTTTCCATATTTTGGACTGTGGCCAATATCTTTAAAAAAAAAATCTTGTCAGTTTAAATTCTCGTATTCTGTGCTTGATTCTTTTTTTATGTTTCTCAAGCCAGTATGCTAAGGTTGATACAAAGAGTAATCTCAGGATAGAAGTTCAATTAATTAATTTATGTTTTATGTGAAAAATACTAAAATTGGTGTAATTTCTATCACTGCTACACAAAGATCAAGATTTGGCATTTTTTCTAGCTATTTTTATTTTACATGAACTAAACCACACACATATTTACTGCTTTCCATTTCCCATTCACTGAGAGGCCCTTTTGTATATTAACTCATTTAATCCTCATCTCTACCCTAATGAGGTATGTACTATTATTACCTGGCTTTTATACATAAGAAACCTACCCAATAGAACCCACTAAAAAATAACATGAGTCAAACTCCCTTAGTTTGGCTTTATACTTCTTTTGCTCTTAGCAGCTTGTCACACTATGTTTATTGAGCTTTCTTGCTCTGGCTGGAACTTGCCTAAGTTTTCCCAAGTTGTTACTTGTTAGAAGGCAAACAACCTAAGATAAAAATAGAAAGGCCCCATGGACTGAATTAAAGATAAAAGAGAAAACTGATGTAATTTTAAGAGATTTTTAAAGTATGTTCTGGCATAAATCAGTAATTTTCCACCGATGGAATTATCTAGGCCAGACTCCCAAAATGCCAAGTGAGTTTTCAGAACCACACTCTTAATGTCCACAAGGCTAGTAGCAATAGATATTATTAGACACTGCTAATTAAAGAACACTTACAATGTATTCATTTTTATGTAAATAATTCAACAAAAATTAGCAATTCAGAATTGTGAACCAGATGAATACAAACTATGCATCTTTGATTAAGATTTGCATAACTGTCTGTTTGTAATGAGTCAATTTTGGAAATGCTTTCTGTAGAAAGCAACTCAGGGAGAAAATAGTACATAAAAGAGAGCAAATATCCACTATGAGGCTCAAGTTGGAGAAAAGTAGGTCATGCTTTCATATTAGCAATCTAATAGAAATCTAAAAAGTTGTTTATGTACATAACTTATAAGCTAATTTCTTCAGCTACTTTGTAAGAGAGAGCTCTATTGAGGAGTCAAATAGCTCTCAGGTTCTTATATTTTTAAAACCCCAGGATCAATTCTTCTCATAGGTAAAATATTCAAAATTATTCAGCATATACTATTTGCATCTAATTTGTAACCTTGTCACAAATATGTGTCTTCCGTTGTTTTAGTAATTTTGTTGGTCTGTTGATTTACTTGCCACATATTTAATGACTTTTAATTTGGTGACATCCAGATGAAAACAATAAGGAGGACACTGAGGGATCTGGGAATGTCACTGCTTGAGTGATATCTTGGCATAAATAAGAGAAGATAGAGGAATTCTTGATAAGTCTCTGAATATTTGAATTAAAAAATATGTTCTATTTCTGCTACAAAATGTTTAACTGGGTTTCTAAAGTGAAGTTCTAGACAAGGACTTATAATGATGACTGAGATTACTGAAATGACTCTTAACCCCTCAGTCACACTGGATAATGAGTACTTCCCAAGAATGAAGGAATAGGAAGCACCATCTCCCAACTCCAAGTCAATGAAGAGGAGCTGGAGGAAAGAAGCTAGATCCATTTGACAGGTGTTTGACCTTAACCTCAAAATTGCAAAGGTAACACCTGGCTATCTTTCTGATGGAAAGAACAAAGGATCAACTAGTACTCAGTTTTAGGGAAGAAGAATGTGTCAAGATTTTCCATAGACCAAATGCAGGGCACATAAATGAAGGAACAGGTATGGATGGAGTCATATAATTCCCTTCCATGAAGACCTGTGGAAAAGGTATAAAGACTTCAGCAACAGAACCATTAAGTGACCAGTCAGAGTGAAGATTCATCAAGAAAACTGGTAAGTAAGCCAATCTGGAAAGGCTACATATTTTGCAATCCCAACTATACAACATCCTGGAAAGTTGGAGAAAAGTAGGTCATGCTTTCATATTAGCAATCTAATAGAAACAGCATAGAAATCTAAAAAGTTGTTTATGTACATAACTTATAAGCTAATTCCTTCAGCTACTTTGTAAGAGAGAGCTCTACCGAGGAGTCAAATAGAAAAAAAAAACAAAAAAACTATGAAAACAGAACAATAGCAGTGTTTGCCACGGATTAGGGAATAGGCAGGGATGAATAAGCAGATTTTAAAGTCAGTGAAGCTATTCTGCATCATGTGGTAATTGCCAAGATACATTATTCACTTGTCAAACCCACAGAAGAAACAGCAGATTGAACCCTAATGTAAACTGTGGGATTTAGTTAACATATCAATATTCATTCAGCAATTATAACAAGTGGGTCATACCAATGCAGGATGTTAATAACTGAAAACTGCAAGTAGATGGGAGAGAGGAATATATGGGAAGCTCTTTGCACACCTACTCAATTCATCTTGAAAACCTGAACTGCTCAAATATTAGTCTATTAGTTTTTTCAAAGATATCTCTTAAAGAGAAAGCAGCTAGAAGTTTAAGAAACCCATCACAAAAGAGTAGGAGAGGGAGGAGAAGGAGGGAAGAAAAAAGGAATGAACAGTATTTGAAAGTATGAGGGGGAGTGAAAATATTTGAAAGATGGTATCTGTGCATCCAGAAATGAATACTTTCAGCAGGGGATCTTCCACGGTGCATTGGCATAGCTCCGAGACTAGAGGTTAAGAAGCTTCCATGCGTGTCACACTTGACTTTTAGTCAAGTCACAATCTGTCCTTAAGGATATTTTCTCTATACTTGTATACTGACATTTGTAGCAGTCTTCAACTGTCATAATACTCCTTTTCCAAATCCATGAACTTACAAGGTAGGATAAAAAAGCTAAACACTACTGTCAAAAATCTAAGGAAATAATTGATGATCTATAAATATAAAACCCATTACCACTCAAATCTGCCTCTTTAATATTAGTCACTCACATTCATTGTTCAGTCCCTCAGAGGTGTCAACTGGAATGTTGGCAACACAATGCAAATAAAGTTAAATCAATTACAAAGTAAAATAGAAAATGTGGCAAATTACTTAAAGTGATGTTGGAAAAAAGAATTAGAAGAAAAAAATAGACAAACAGGGATGCACTAGATTTAAATTAAAAACCAAAGAAAAGAATAACCCATCCAGCTAAGTTTCAGAAAAGAGCAATTTGAAAAGCAAAGCATTAATAAAGATTTTTAGCAAAATGGGGAGCAAAAATTTTTAAATGGATTCCCATATTGACTGTGCTGTAGCACTCAGAGTAAAAGGATGAGGTCACAGGTTTTATCTCGTTTGGCAAAAACATAGTAAGAAAATACCTACACCACTATAAATAGGATAAAAAAATGAACATAGGAGAATTAGAATATGGCATCCATGCCTGAGAGAGGTGCATTCTGTTTGGGGTTGCATTTTCATGATTCATACTTATAAAAAAAAGCATTCATAAGTAGTAATCATTTAAATTCTGTATTCACAATTTAGTGAAAGAGGTGAGGGCTGCAAGTAGAAAAATTTAAGGACATAATTGAAAAATGTAAAGGACTGATCTGACCCTTTAGAGAGGTTTAAAATAACAAGAAAATTGGAAACAACCTAAATGTCCATCAACAGATGAATGGATCAATAAGATATAGTATATATATAATGCGGTATTATTGTGCCATTAAAAGGAAGTCTTGCTGTTTACAACAATACATATGGATGGACCTTAAAGGCATTAGAGTACATGAAATAAGTCAGATACAAATACGGTATCACTTATATGCGGAATCTAAATAAAAAGCCTTAACTCAGAGAAACCAAAAAATGGTTGCCAGGGGCTGTGGAGTGGGGGAAATAGGGAAAAGCTGCTAAAAGAATACAAACTGTCAGCTATCAGATATCTAAGATCTGAGGATCTGGTGTATAAAATGGTGCCTATAGTTGAGAATGCTGTATTGTATAAGTGAAATTTGCTAAGAGACAAGAACTTAAATGTTCTCTCACACACACAAAGATAAATACATGAAGTGATGGATATGTTAGCTAACTAGATGCATGGAATCCTCTCATAATATAATGTATATAAAATCATCATGTACACTTTATGTATCTCACAATTTTATGTCAATTGTAGCACAATAAATCTGAAAAAAAGGAAGAAAAGACTTATGTGCTCAACCATTTAAGAAGCAAAAAAAATTCATAATTTATAAAACACAATAGAGGTAATAGAGGTACATTAAAAAAAACTAAATAGCCAGAAAAGAGTAGAGAAAGTCCTAAAAAGGATTAACATTAAAAAAATACAAAAACAGTAAACACTGATAGTTTTAGAAACTAGTATTAAGGCAAAGGCCTGACATGGATGCTATTTTATTAAGAAGCAAGAGATACAAAGAGAGAGTGGCAATAAACGGTAAGTTGAAAGTTTTCATTATATTACTTCTTTGCTAAGTTCTTAGTTTAAAAAATCAGTATTTTTCAAATTTGTGATATATGAGACTGTTCAAAGAAGTACAGTTAATGTCTTTCTGTCCTTTAAATAGTTAGTTATCACTGTCTCTTCTATAGCTTCCAACATAGAGTCTTTTTGAATCTTAACTCTTAAGTCAGAAATACTTTGTATGCCATTCCCATCTCTATCTAATCTCAGATTTTGAATTTTCTTTTTTTTCCCCTCTGTCCTCAATGACCGCAACTGTTATCTCCATGTTTTCTCGTCTATACGATTCCCAGCTTGCAGATACCCATCTGCCAGATTACTTTTCCTATTCCTACTCCCTGACATTCCACCATCCAGTGCCAATGCAGAGAAGAAGAAAGCCAAATTTGAGCTGTGTTTATTAGGAGAATATTAATTTTTCTTATTGTTTTTTTCCATTTCCTGCCAGCCAACACCTTTGAAGAAAGAATAAAAAATACCTCTCTCCTGCCCTAACCTTTTCTACCTTCTTGGCAGAAGGTGCTTTAAAGTGCATATATGATAACTTATCTTTTATCTCCCTAGATATTTGTAGTTATAGACTACCTTATCTACTGCTGTTTTAGCAAGGGTAATGCCTTACAAAAGATCTCTTAGGAGAGCATAATATTGTATAAAGCCTTTAACATTTTTGTGTTTTATTTAACTTAACAGGGTTTTAGGATTATGAATGTGTCACAGTTAAAAGTAGGCTCTCTAAATACTGTTTTCAAACAATAATGTCCATTCTAAGAAATGCTTGATTTTATACTGTTTGAAAAGGTTCTTAGGCAACTTAATTTATTCCTAAAATAATATGCAATTATTAAATATATGCCATAGATGTTGCTACATATTTCAAAACGCAACATCCCCACACTGGTTATTCTGTAAGTATTAAGTGACTTAGCACACAAGCCTCTAACCCTGCAGCTGTCCCCAGGCATGTGGACAAAAGCCTTAATTGCTCATTCAGAATTCTTTATTTCTAGCTCACAAACACATTTCCTTTCATTTTATGTGAATCTATTATCTAACATTCTGAAAAACTCTAATAAAATGTGGATTTGCACTGGGGAGTAACTATTTTATATCTTGTCATCCTTTTATTGAAAAACAAAACTTTCTGGGTTGGGGTTTGATTTGGGGGCTTCTTTGCTGAGATTAACTTTAAGGGCATATGTTTGAAATAACCACGAACTTTTGTTTTTTCCACATCAACAGATCTTCTGAAGTCTCAACATTTGCAAAAACTGCCACTGGGGAACTCACAAATTGTTTCTGTCTATAATAAGAAAGAACTCCTCTTTCTGTTTAGATTTTGGCAGGACAAGGTATGATAAGCCATATCTGGAAGCACTACTGCCAAGGTTGAGTTTCTATAACCAAAGCAAAATTAAAAACTAAGGAAGTTTCTCATGACTTTTGAACTGATGAAGAAATAAGACTGCTCTGCAGGAAACTTCAAAGAACTGACACTTATGGAACATGCAGGTCATTTGACACTACAGTTTTTCCTGCAATTATCGAAAACTATTTCATGTGTGAGATATAGTCTAATTTTGCACCTTGACATTAAGAAAATGTTTGATGTTTCCAAATTAAAATAAAGATAGCTATTTTGCAAATGTTACTTTCATTGAAAAAAAATTACTCAAAAATAAAAATGTCGTATTGGTTCACTACTAGAGAGCTTCTTAGAGAATCCTTCATTTGGGGGAAATAATTGTGGTTTTTCTCTTAGCTCCCTTTATCAACAAAGGCAAATATTTGAGACCATTGGGAAAGGTTAAATGTAGAACAACTGCTATACCATATTTCACTGTTTACACTTTTTTTAGCTCTTGTTTTAATTACTTGAACTATGAGAATCAGATGAACTCTATGAATGCATTTATATGAATTATGAGAAATAAATAACTTTCAAACTATTTTAAAGAGGAACCTCTAGTTAAGTAACTTGTGTGAAATTACACAGCTATTAAGCAACCAAGGGAGACTCCTACATGCTCTTCAGTCAATAACCCTAACCACTACACTGGCAGCTGCCCACATCGAATTTTTAGTATCATTTGGAGGAAAAAAAAAATTTAACTATCACGTTCTGGTTCACAGCTTTGTCATCATTAAAGTAATCTTCAAAGAAGTTTGGGAACAAGTGACCTAATATACACAATGACAGATGTGCATGTCTTGTAATGGTCCCTGATTAAGGCTTTTAAACACTGTTTAAGTGCATACATAGACGAGTCCACACAACTTCATCTAATAAGATGGCTCACTGGAGTAAACAGCAAGCCTATAAATACCTCTGATCATCTTCCATCAAAATATTACTTCTCTCACCCTTATGCACACACACACACAAAACCTTTGTTGATAATTATATATACTATTTATATGCCCACATATATGCCCACATATGGATAATCTTGTCCTAGAGAAGTTACACTCTATCTGTAGAATTTATGGAAGAGGAATGCCTGGGTGGCTCAGAGAATTGGCTCGGGGTGGGATCCCGGGTCTGGGGATTGGGTCCCACATTGGGCTCCTGTGGGGAGCCTGCTTCTCCCTCTGCCTGTGTCTCTGCCTCTCTCTGTGTCTCTCATGAATAAATAAATAAAATCTTAAAAAAAAAAAACAGAATTTATGGAAGAAACCGGATAAAGCAAGAGATAAGAATTTAGCACAAGAGAACTATAAAAGATCTAGGGTTTGAAGAAGGGGGATGGGGGAACCTAGCTGGTAGTTAACATTTGTTAATAATTTCTATAAGTTAGACAATATTCTAAGTGCTTTATAGGTATTAAGTCATTCAATACTCCTAGCAATGCTTTGAAAAATGCATAAATATGTCATTTTACAAAGTAAGAAACTGAGCCTCAAGGAAGATATGCCCAAAATCACACAGCTAAAAAATGGTAAAGCCAAGGTTTGCATACAATCTAGCTCCAGGGTCCACACTTTCCACCATTAATGGACTAGTGTTTTTAAGTCAAGAGTGCAACATCCTCCCAACTTTTGGCAATATAACTTCAAGTTGAAGATCATATCATGTTGATAACAACTGATTTAGGCTAGCAAAAGCATGGTCATTTTGTGATAAAACAATAATAATTACAAGTTAATAACAATATAATTTCAAAAGAACTAGATTTAACAATTACTAGAAGACACCCCAGTTCAATCATGCCTTAAATATAGTAGGACGTTTTAGCCACAACATTTAAAATATTTATATATTTCAGATTCCCCTACTTAATATTTGATTCGGATCACCTAATTAAGTACTTAAGTCCCACAATTCCAGTCTAGTAGTCTAATGCACAATATCAAAGACACATAGGGACAAAACAGTAAAAGGGAGAAGTTTATTTCATGATGCATTTTACAGCCAATTTCAGGAGTTGACATGGATGAACCACCATCTACCCTTTACTTAACGACCCAAATCTTCCTTCAAGTACTCCCAATGATTTTAACATCACTATACATTAAACAGATGAAAATTCCTGTGAAACTACTGAAGAGGTTTTATATTTGTCTCTAAGAGCAGTGTTCATTGTTACTTACCTACTCTCATATCAAGTCTGTCACACGGTTGGTTAAATTAAGAACATTTTTTGCCCAATGCAAAAGGCAATTTACTTTAAATCATATGATTGAAAAAAAAGTTTAAAGGAGTTTGAAGAGTGGATGAATACCTGTGAAATTTCTAAATCTTATAGAAATTTCCAGCAGTTTGTAAGGAAAATAGAATGGTTAATTTATTCACTGTTTGATATCAAAATGTATTGATTTCAATCACACAAGTGTTAACACAATCATTTGCCTTATAAATCATAAGGCTCAATCATAAGTTAACAAATTATCTTCTGTAATTTTAATTTAAATATGGTCTAATTAGAGCTGAAATATTTTTTAAATATTACATTTTAATTCATGCACAATCTGATTCCTTTCAAATGGATTGCTAATTTTGCCATTACTTATTAAACACTTCCTTGTTCATCTATAAAAATTCTCAAGTTAGACTTTTCATAAGTAAATGAATCTCTATGCATATATGGTACTATACAGATTATGAATGCATAAACTAAATCATTTTTAATATATAACCCAGTAAACTCCTATCAAACTATTTAAGAAAACTAGTATACTATGCAGTTAGTAAGTTTAACAAACACCATAGAACTCAAAACTATTTATGTTTACAGAATTTGAATATTTCAAGGGCATACACCAGTACATAATAAAATACTTAGTATGTTAAATCCTGAAAATAAAGTTATAAAAAGAATCTTATTAAAAATATTTTTTAACTTTATTTATTTATTCATGACAGACACAGAGAGAGAGGCAGAGACATAGGCAGAGGGAGAAGCAGGCTCCTTGCAGGGCCTGGGACTTGATCCAGGACCCCGGAATCACGACCTGAGCCAAAGGCACTCAACCACTGAGCCACCCAGGTGCCCCCTATTAAAAATAATTTAAAGAAGAATGCTGGTTCAAATTCCTTCAAAGTTCTTTCATTCTACTCAACAAAAGTTTGAATCCAGACGATGTTGAAAAAGATTGAGAGTTTAAAAATCTTCTGCCAAATTCTACTAAAGAAGAAAAAGATTATTAATAAATACTATGGCTTGTTTTCCCCCTAGATAACTTTTAAATATTCTCCCACATTTCTGAACTAGAGCTTTAATGCTCTAAATAAACTAATGTATGCAAATTATATTAAAATATTACTCCCTACTCCTTCTTTAAATAAGACTTATATCATACATAATTATTCTACCACAGCACTTACATAAAATTGACCAAAATCAACCTTTTTTTTTTTTTCTTTAAATCAACCTTTTAAATAAACCAAACCAAACCAAACCAAACCAAACAAGACGTTGTCACAGATTCTTAACTTTCTTGGGCTGCTTTTTATCATGAGAACAAAGATGCATATGTAGGTTTCAGCTTTCAGTCCTGACCCTATTAGTTGATCTACAGCCTAAAATTCAACTATAAAATGAAGGAGCAGGACCTGGCCTCAGAGTATACTTTATCAACTCAAAATTATATTCCAATCTTGTTTAAAACACTTGCTTTTATAAGACAAAACAGTATATGAAAGTTTTAAAAATGTAAAATCCTGCTTATAACAACATATTCACTAAAACTATATTATTTACTGCTCTTCAAAACTTTGCTTATTTTCTTCAAAACAAATAGCTTATACTATGAAAAGATAATGATACTGTATATCCCAATATGGAAACAGTTAAAAATATAAAAATATTCTTCCAAGGTCAGATGGATTTGTACTGATCCTTTGCCTCCCACACTTCATTTTTTTTAATCTCTGCAATTTAAGAACTAAGAAGCTGTGGAGGGACAATGAACAAGTTGCACAGTTATTTTGTTGGATCCTAGTGATTACATATTAATAAGTGTCCTTGAAACCATGTTTAAAAGGCAAGAGACTGGAGACAGGAAGATAAAAGTGCTAGGCACCATTTTGTTTTGTTTTGTTTTCTTTTAAAGAACAGAAATTCACCATGGATATTTGTTTTTTTTTAAATATATTATAGCTCAATACATATAGTCAAACAAGTCATAGTGAAGTACTTTGAGACTGGATGCCTTACCCCTTGGGTATTTACTAACTGAATGTATTTTCCCTCGCATGCAGATACTTCCTTGTGTAATTTTACTAAAAATAACAAAAAGGTTAGAACTCAGGCTTTATGTTTATGAGGTTATGAAACCTATCCACACATTTCTAACACCTTCCTAAACACACATCACTCCTCTGGAATTTAGTATTAGTCACTCATTTCATAACACATTGTATTATTTTCCTCAGACAACTACAAGTTATAAAGCCAAAGAAAGCAAAAGCATGGTTACTTCTTAGATGGTCACCATTTTAGCACTAACCTTACTAGCATTTAAAGCCAAATTAATGGTTCTGAGATGTCAAATATTTACATATTACCCACAGCTCCATGTGTCTTCGATGTTGAGTTATTTGAAGAGAATTCACTGGGATTTGGACTTCTATATAATTTGACCTAGAAGTATTAGCTTTCTTTTTTTGTTTGTTTTACTTAGAGAGGGGTGGGTGAAGAGTGGCAAAGGAATAAGGAGATAGAGAACTCAAGCAGACTCCACGCCAAAGCATGGAACCCCATGCGGGACTCAAACCTCATGACCCTGAGATCATACCAAAGCTGAAATCAAGAGTCAGATATTTAACAGTCTGAGCCATCCAGGTGCCCCAACTTTCCTTGTTTTCTAACAAGCAAACTTCATTTTGTACTTTATCACCAGAACTTTTTTCTTCCCCCTAAAACTATTTTATAACAATGACCAATAGACTTTCAATTTTCATAACTACATATTTACTTGTATCTTTAAAAAGAGGTTTTATTATGTTTACTACTGACAGAGTTGAACAAGAATGTTCCAGGAAGCTGCAGCTTCCTTTCTCACATCTGGGATCAACAGCCAGAATCAAGGAGTCAGACAAGTTTATCCTTCTGGTCACCACATTCTTCTAATCCAAATTCAGAAATCTGTTGGTTTCTATCACCTCAGCTAAGTCATAAGAGACAGTAAATCAGTACCTAATTGAGCCCAATACTTGAACCAAGAGTTACAGAATTGATGTTAAAAAACAACAGTGATATTAATACATAATATTTACTTATGTTGTCAGGCATTGTTAATTATTTCTCACAATAAAATTTGAGATGGGTACCCATGTTATGCTCATGTATGGATATAGAAACCAAAGCTTTGGAAAAATTAATCACATTGGCCAAGATCACACAGTGGAGCCAAAGTCAAAGGAATATGGAATAACCATTTCATTAAATAAGAGAGATTCCCTAGTGTGCATGGAGAACTTTCTCCCACTGTCTTTCAACCTTCTTCTGTGGGCTAGTTCTTTCCTGCTCCTAATTAAAACCTCAAAAAAGTATCTGCACCTTTCTAGTTCACTGTAGTCAAAATAATAATTTCACTAGCCAAAATGTCCATTTACTATAAAAAAAGTCTAGGACTTAATGGAAAAGACATCTATTTTCCCATTTTGAGTCCACTTTGGGCCATGAAGTCTGTAGTAATGATGGCTTAGGGGCTTTCTTCTCTCTCCCTTATCAGACTGTGTGACTCAGTAGTAGTTAGATGGTGCAGTGGAGACAGGGGAAGGTGCCACTCTTATGTAAAGTTAGGTTCCTCTGGGTAAGAAGGACAAGTCCTGATGTAGGGGGTGAGGGGGAATGGGAGGAGGAAGAAGAATAAACACATTTGTCAAATTCTCAAAGCTTTATTCACTATCAATGCTGAACTTCTAACATGGAATATTCTTGTCTCTGTTGGTGGCTTCCCCCTAAGTTCCCTGTGTTTTCAGTCTACCTTTGGTACTTTTGGGTAGATAAACTTTCAAAATGGCTTCAAGCCAAGTCCTTTTCAAGAATCAGTTCAGCATATACATCCTTCACCTACCACATGTCAGTGCACTTTATTCCTAAGACAGCTCTCTGGCCCTCTGTAGTCAGGCAGGGGCATCTGTCTTTTGAGGCATATATACATATTTAGGTATTAATCTCCCAAACTCCAGGAAATGTTATCAGGCCCAATGAATGGACATTTTGAAGCTTCTCCAAGTTAATTTCAGGTTAGGAGGGAATATTCCCCTCCTTATAAAAAGCATCCTCTTCCATTCCTCCATGCAAAAGAGTTGGAAGCACTGATCATTTGGCCCTAACAAGCCTTATCCACAGGTCTCAAGGTTTTCATCAAACCTCTAGCTCCTCCTAACATATTCTCCTAGTAACTAATAAGCTCAGAATTAAAGACTTGATCTCACTATTTCCAAGTCCCACTGGGTAGTATAGATCTGACTTGGAATGTGCCCAACACAGTGGTACATTCTTGTATTCTTTGGCTGAAATTTTCTAATTTTAACACCATCTAAGAGTATCTCAGAAAGAAATTGAAAAGGGAGCATTTTCCCAACTATAACCTCGGAAATAGCTGATGAACAAGTTTACAGAATTTATTTGCAAAAACTATCCATCCAACGTAAGCAATGCAAAATAACACCTCACGAGAGTGGAAAACTCTTTACTCAATTTAATATCAACTGGAAAAAAGGTGTAGCAAATCCCCAATCCCTCCAAATCCCATAGATATATGTATATTCATGATAAAACCAGAGCAAATATTTTACTTACCTTCAAATGTATTTACATGGATATAGTATAGTGATCCATATAAATAAAATGTAGGATAATCTCTAACTATGGCTTACTGATGACATGTATTAAGTATTCAACAATATAAAAATTCATAGATACTAATGATCTGAGGTAAAATCCAGTACAATCAGGAAAAAGAGGGTTCATCTCAAAGATGAGAAGTTGCTCAGGTGAGCCTAATTTAAATGAAGGCACTCACCCAGGTTGCAAGACACAAGTGAACCAAATTAGAATGTAAAGGTTTGGTTAGCTTATAAAGTTATTTTCCTACAACCCAACAAAACTGAAACTATTCATTCTCAAAAGTCTAGGCCTGCACACACATACTGAATTTGACACGTGTGGCATGCTATATTCATGTTTAGACAAAAATACTTCAGCTGAATAACATTTTGATCACAACTCAAAGGTCAAGTATTCACCATGCCAGCTCGCTTAAAACCTATTGTTTTACTACTTACGTGCTTCAGAAGAAAAAAAACAAAAGGACTAAGGGGGAAATCTTTGGCAGAAAAATCAAATATCCAGTAGTTTATGAAATCAAATGATAACTTACCCAGCTTCTAGTCTAGAAAGATTGAAGGATTTCCTAATGAAGAAAAGATGCTGATCAGAATCACCTGAGAAATATCCTACCTCACCTATCCTACCTCACCTCCATCTGCTCAAACAAAAGTTGTTGGGAGCGGAGAAGGTGATTAGGCTTGTCCTATGTGAAAAATGGGGCATGTACCCATTTATTTAAACCTTTAAATGGCATGCACCCATTAATTTAAATCTTAAGTGCTAATTTGATTCCCTTGTGTCCCACTGCCTAAGTGCCTCCATTTAAATTAAGGTCACCTGAGCAACTTCTCATCCTTATGGCATGTACAGCATATATTACATATAGTATACATGGAATATTCCCACTAATCAATCCACTGATTGCCTTTTAATTTTAAGATTAAGGTAATTGGCCTCAACCTGTTAAGGGACTTGTTTTAGACCACAAAATTAGCAAAGCTCCAAAAAATCTTCAGACTCCTTTTACTCTGTCATGTAACTAACTGAAATTGTATTAAAATAGCTTGCAGATATGGCATTAGATTTGTTTTACATTCCAAAACACTTTGTCTGCCTTCCTCCCTCCCCCCAAAAAATTCTTCTTCTAAATAGGTTACATTCACAGAACTGTTCAAAAGTATTTTCCAGTGAAATAGGCACAGTATCAGGATTCTGTTTAACAAAACTGGCACTAACCTTAACTTTCTTTTTACATAAAAACCAACGTTATTTCTAGATGAAGAAACAGATAATGAGAATTTATCTTCAGTTTTTGAAAGGACTTATCCTGCCACATCCTTAACCAGCCCTGCTTGAGCTGAACAGAAAGAACTATTCCATTAAATCAGTCTGTTTATTCAGTGAGAACCTTCTAAATGTTACTCTCAACTTGAACTTCATTTTCCACAGTCTAACTTCAGGTCTTATTTGTTCAAAGGAATAAAAGAGGACTTTTGGAACCATGAAGAAAGTTGGAATGGTAAAAACTATCTCATAAACACGCTAATTTAAATTACTTAACTGCTTCCAGTAAAGTCAAATCTCCCAACTCTTCCCCCAGCCTAAATGGGGGAAATCAGGAACCATTTGGGAACTTTCAGTTCTTGAGATGTCTAAGCAGACAAAACCGACAATCAACAGTGTTGGCTATGGGGTTCTAGGCCAAAAACCTGGACAGAGAGCTGAGGTCCTGTGGGGTCAGAGGGGTCCGGGATTGGCTCGTGGTGTACTCTGGGTTCCTCTTGGCTCTCTCCAGGAAAGGAAATGTGGGCCAAAGCTCACTCAGCAAGCACACAAAAGGCACAGGACGGCAGGGCACAGGGAGGCATCACTTGGACGCTGCTTGGTCCCCAGAGCCAGGCAAGCTCTGCACTCAGGACCTGAGTTCGCCAAGAAGGTACCTGTGGATTGCTCCTCCTGCCTGGTGCTCCAGGCGGTGCACCCTGCCTCCCCACGAACGCCCCGCCACAGCCTGTGCTGCGTCAGATGCTGCTCCAGCCTCGTGGTAGCTGCAGTAGGCATGGGCAAATGACCTCTCCATTTTTCCTGTGGAGGACCGACGGTGCTCCCTGGCCCTAGCTGCCCACTTTCTGTGCATGTTCGTCGGATCTCAAGACACGTGTTCTGCTGTTCAAGTGGCCAGGCCCGAACCTAAACCCTGTGTCCCAGCACCCTCTTGATCCTGGGACCAAGGTCTGCTCTATCATCTAAGGTTGAGTGGAGAGCCTGGTACATACTTTCCCATTCAGAATTAATCCTGAGTCTAGCATTCTATATTCTCTCCAACTCCTTTACACTGTGACACCTTTCCCCCACCAACCCCCTCAGAATAAGCTGCGTGGAACAACAACAAAGGACACCGCTGTATTCTTATTCCCTTCTCATACTCACCTTTCTGGATTTTGTTTTCTAACTTGAAAATGTCAGAGGTGGAAGCAACAGAAACGCCACAGCACTACAGTGCGGAAAGCTGAAACCATGACTTAAAAACACTTATTTCAATCTGTATGAAATTTCTCCTTTTCTATCCATAAACTTCAATGAATAGATTGTTTTCAAGTAATAATGAAAAGTGATTGCCAGTTGAATCGAAATCAGGGCTTCTCAATCTTAGCACTACAGACATTTTGGGCAGGGTAACTCTTATGGGGCTGTCCTCTGCACTGTATTTTGTTGAACAATTTTGTTTAATCAGCATTTTTCACCTCTGCTGATTAGGTAACAGTAGTATCCCTTCATTTATTACAATGAGAAAGGCCTCTAGATATTGCCAAAAGTTCCATTGGAGCAACATTATCTTCTCTACCCCTTAAAGAACCATCGATCTACACCATTCAAATACTGAATTTTAAAAGTAGTTTGGAAAAATCTACCTCTCTACATTATAAATTATTCCCAGTATGCTTTATGCGGTAAGGAGACAACACTGAGAGTTTTCCTGAGGCTATCATATACTTTACCTATATTATTCAAAGCTGAAAGCGAATGGAATGCGTGGCAATTTCTTAACTGGCACTTTATGTTCCATTTTCTTTCCTTAATATATTAAAAATAAAATATAGGGGAAAGAATAAGATTAATTGCCCTGTATGGATAGGAAATGGATGAATACACTAATCAAGGGCATTGTAGATCACTCAAAATGTAAATACATGAAAAATTTACAGATTGAATCTAACAAAATGGAAAAGAAATGCAACATACCATGTTAGACAAGGTTTTCAAATCTTATTTCATTTATGAAAACAAGTTAATTAAAAGATGTTACATATTGAATTAAAATACATATAATTTATTTCTTTGATAAAAGGTCTAATGCCAGTCCTTAGTTTGCTGATCATGGGAGGAAAACTGCACTAAAATAATTATGTAAAATGTATTCACATAATTTCTAAGAGATTCTTTTTGTAAGGATTTTATTTATTTATTCATGAGAGATACACAGAGAAAGGCAGAGACATAGGCAGAGTGAGAAGCAAGCTGCCTGAGGGGAGACTGATGCAGGACTCAATCCCAGGACCCAGGGATCATGACCTGAGCCAAAGGCAGACGCTCAACCACTAAGCCACCCAGGCATCCCTCTAAGAGATTAATTCTATCTGTAGCAATGGAACCTTGTTCATATGGAACAAAGTTAAGTAAACTAAAAGGCATCCAACGAAGATCATGGAAATATCATTATTAACTGGAGCCTATTAGAACTCCAGTTTAGGATTCTAGTGCTGTTTACCTCTATGGACATCTTGCAAAAACACACGCTCTCCTCCCAGTGATTTCACTTCACCATTCACAAATTCTTCATGTTTTTTGCACTTTTCAAATTTCAAAAAACTTTCATGTCTATTACATCATTTATTCTTCATAGGTATTTGAATTAAGTGGAGAAGAATTTGTCTTCCATCTTAGAGAAGGGAAAACTGAAGCTGCTTGAACAACAACCAGTAAACAAGAGCAAGGACTCACACTTGTTTTGAGTCTTATATTCTTTCCATTCTTCCAAATTAACTTTTATAATTGGTATACCTTTCTTCATTTCACTGACCTGGATCAGATCTGATCAATGTTCATGAGCTCTACAAATAAAGTTAGGCTCAACAGACTTAACAAACAAACAAAACAACAACAACTCTCTATTCCTTATTGAGACTTCAGGACCAATATTGATAAACCTGAATTCAAGCTTCAGGCTAGGGCTCACTTGCTTTGTGATAGTGGGTTCCTCTGGAGTCTCAGTTATCTCTTAACTCATACTTTGAGGATCAAAAAGAAGATATGTGCAAAGGCTCTACTATTGGATTTGAAAGTTACCTCATCAAGTAAACCCAAAATAATCTTAAGAATATAGAACACTTCACTTTGTTAATTAGGGATTTGAGATTTTTTTTAAGATTTTATTTATTTATTTGAGAGAGACAGAGACAGAGAGCATGAGGCAATCAGACTCTCTGCTGAGCAGGGAGCCAGACATGGGCCTCTATCCAGGACCCTGGGATCATGACCAGAGCTGAAGGCAGAAGCCTAACTGACTGAATCAGCCAGGTGCCCTGTGAGATCTTTAAATTAGTTCTTTTAATAGGCTTTTAGGGAAGCAGATGGCTTGCAAAATTAGACAGGGATGAATGAATAAACAAGGAAAACCTATCTTTAGCAAGGAGGAGGAGAGAAAGAAGTAAAAAATACTGGGCTTCTCCTATTAGGAAAATCAAAAGAATTTATTGAGACCATGGGCATGTGGCAGACTCTCAGTTGGAAAGTTTTCTGCATTTCTCTTCAGCCAACATGGGCAAATGATAATGAGGACATAAAATGGAAAAAAAAAAAAAAAACATGTTTCACTTGAAACGACTGGATAGCTCGTTAGTAAGCTTCACAACTAATTAAGAAAGCTAAGTAAGAAAATTAACATCTAAGAATCACAGAACTTCATAGCCAGAGCAGAACTAGAGGCCGTCTAATTTATCCCTCTCCTTAATCAAATTTTGACAAATTGCAATCAGTAGGTGAAGATCATTGCTGAGATGGTGGAAGAGCTGGAGCAGCTAAAGCAGAGAGTTCCTCCAAAACTAAAATACTAGGAGGTATATTATGTTTCAACACTGAACACCTGATAAAAGGTGGCTGAGGGATCCCTGGGTGGCGCAGCGGTTTGGCGCCTGCCTTTGGCCCAGGGCACGATCCTGGAGACCCGGGATCGAATCCCACGTTGGGCTCCCGGTGCATGGAGCCTGCTTCTCCCTCTGCCTATGTCTCTGCCTCTCTCTCTCTCTCTCTCTCTCTCTGTGTGACTATCATTAAAAAAAAAAAAAAAAAAGGTGGCTGAAAATTGGAGTTTTACCTTATGAGAGGCTTGAGGTTTGTATGTGTTGCATGCATGTGTATTTTACAATCACCTAGATATCTCCAGCCAGCAAATTCTGTGTGAGTAGAGACAGATGACCCATGTGATTCTTAAGGCCATTTCTCAACATTTACACAGCCTGCCTCATACTCCAACATATTTCAGAATATTGAATCTCAATTCTGGCTGTATACAGATACCACCTGTAGAGCTTTAAAATAAGACTGCCCAGGTTCCAACACCAAAGATTCTGATTTGTATAGGTAAGAACTTGGAATTAGTGTACTAGCTCTCCAGGTGATTCCAGTGTACTACCAGGCTTGAAAATGATAGTTTTAGGATTATGGCCATAAAGAGTAGGGAAAGTAAAAATTTATAACAATAGGGAGAAAGTCATGTTAAAAATATTCAACAATAGAAAATTTGGGCAAGTATTTATATACTTTATACACTTTAAATTTTCACCTTAATTTGGAAACTAGTATTATATTTTTGCTTTCATTTTAGTAAAAAATAGTCTCTCTCCCTCTCCCTCCTCCTCTCCCTAAATATGCCTAACCTTTTAGCTAACCAAATCCAAAAATGTACTCGAAAGAGACTATAATAAGATCAAATATGACTGACATTGTGAATGTATGTGAAGTTTACCATCAAAATATGTGTGTATATATATATGTATATATAAAATTCTTCTTATTAATAGGTCAAAAAGAAAAAATCAAGATTATGTCCATATATGGAGAAAAGGAATTGATAAAGTCTATTCCTATATACTATAAAAATTATCAGCAAACTAGGAAATTTGTCATTATCTACTGATTAAACAAATGCCTATGCTATGACCCAGAAATCCTGCAATTAGTACATACTCAAGTGAAATTATTTCTTATATACCAAAAGAAAAACAGCAACAATGACAAAAACCCTTGCACAAGAATATCCAGAGCAGCTTTATTCCAGATAGTTCCAGGGGTATGTTGCAGTCAGCTTGCAGAAGCTCACAAGGAATTTTGTGAGCTTATTGTTAAGCCATGCAATTTGAAATTGGCCATGGTGAAAGCATTTACACCAGGGGAACTAGCAAATGCTGCAAATCAAGTGCACACCATTGAATAGTTACAAAATGGAAGCCATCCAAGTGTCATGAAATTAGATAAACACAAGATGGTATATCATAAAATGGAATAATATATGACATTAAAAAGAATAAATTGCTGATGCAGTAACATAACTAAATCTCAGAAACATACTGTTGATTGAAGGAACTCAGACCAAAGGAATACAGTAACCTATAATTATAGAATTCAGAATATTGATTACCTCTGGAGATAAGTGATATTGAGTATAAAGGGGCATGGAGAGATTCTGGCGGTGATGGAAATGTTCTACATTTTGTTCTAGATGATAGTGACATGGTTATATGCATTATATGCATTAATTGCACTACATCCTATATGTAAATTATACCTTCATAAATAAAGACTAAGGTTTAAAAATAAGTTTTTTAATGCACATAACACAAATACAAATCTCAAAAAGAAGTACATAAAACTAAGGCAATTTTGAGAAAATTAACCAAAAAACCAGGTATATGCCTTGTTAGGTATTAAAAATACATCAAAATAAATAAATAAATAAATAAATAAATAAATAAATAAATAAATAAAAATACATCATATCAGTGGTAACAAAAGCATATGGAATAAGCACAACAGAGAAATAACCAATAGGAAGAATACAGAGCTCAAAAAGACATAAACATAATTTGATACATGATAAATAAGGCTCCACAAACAATTAATTGCAAAGAGATTATTTAATAGATTATGGAAGGAAAACTCCATATGATTACACAGAGGAAAATAAGACTGAATCATTTAATTGACACCATAAATTTAAAAAAAAAAGCAGGAGAGTATTTTTGTGATCTTAACATGGGAAAGTACATATTAAAAAAAAACACTGAAACTAAAATCCGCAAGTCAAAAATTAATGTGTTTTTATTTATCAAAAATGAAGATTTCTATTGAATGAAAAAGACCACAGGGAAAGGTAACAGACTGACAACAGCCAGAAATAAGCTAACTAAAATATTCAATATTGCCAAGGGAGCAATGTCAGGCACAACACTCTTTAGCACAGTAGACACTTGCCACAAGTGATTAATCAAATGTAAATTAGTAGGAATTACAAAATATTAAAAATTCACTTCCTCAGTGCCACTAGCCATATTCCAAGTGCACAACAGTCATACATCACTACTACTGTACTATTATACAGCACAGATATAAAACATTTCCATCACTACAGAAAGCTTTATAGAATAACATTAAATATAGGAGCTCCCACAAATAAACTGGAAATTAATAGCAAACATGATAGAAAAATTGACCAAAAAAATTAAGACAAGTCACAGAAAGAGAAACTCATATAGTTTCATGTAGTTTACCTGTAAATAAGTTGCTCAAATTTACTAGCAATTTGAAAAATGCAAAGTAAAAAGATATTATACTTCTACACCTATTGAACTAAAAAAAAATGGATATGGTTTAATACCAAGTGCTGTCAAGGATGCAAAAAACTAGGAATCCAGGGATCCCTGATGGGTCAGTGGTTTAGCGCCTGCCTTCAGCCCAGGGTGTGATCCTGGAGACCCGGGATCAAGTCCCACATCAGGTTCCCTGCATGGAGCCTGCTTCTCCCTCTGCCTGTGTCTCTGCCTCAATCTCTCTCTCTCTCTCTCTCTCTCTCTGTCTCATGAATAAATAAAATCTTAAAAAAAAAAAAGGTATTCATTTGGCAAAAAAAAAAAAAAAAAGGAAAAGAAACTCAGTATGATTAGTCATCAAGAAGTGCAAATTAAAGCATCACTGGAATACCACTAACCGTGTATTAGAATAGTGATAACTAAAAAACTGACTGGTGAACCTTGTATAAAGATAGTGACATTATAAAAGGTAAATCCACTTTGTAAAACAGTTTAGCACTCTTAAAAATGTGAACCACTTTCCATATGACCCAGCCATTCCATACCTATTTATTTATTTTTAAAGATTTTATTTATTTACTCATGAGAGACACAGAGAGAGACAGAGGCAGAGACACAGGCAGAGGGAGAAGCAGGCTCCATGCAGGGAGCCTGGTGTGGGACTCCATTCTGGGACTCCAGGATCATGCCCTGGGCCGAAAGCAGGCACTAAACCACTGAGCCACCCAGGCGTCAGTCTATACATATTTATACAAGAAATAAAACCTATGTCCACACAGATTTTGTAATAGACAAAATCTGGAAATGACCCAAATGCTACTAACAGATGAATTGATAAACAAATTCTGTACAGTGGAATACTAGTCAGTAATAAAAGGAACTACTGATACACTCTGCAACTTGAATGGATCCCAAAATAATGAAAGAAGCCAGAAGAAAATTAATGAATACTGTATCACTCCATTGATAGAAAACTCTAGAAATTGCAAACTAATCTATACCAACAGAAAACTGATCTGTGATTGGGAGAATGGTGAGAAGGAGAGAGCACAAAAAGGCAAAAGGAAACTTTTGTGGCTCATGGATATGCTTGTTATCTTCATTGTAGTGATGGTTTCATAGGTGTATTCATAGGTCTAAACTCACCAAGTTGTACACTTTACATAGGTGCAGTTTTTCTTATGTAAATTATGCCGCAATAAGGTAGTGAAAAATAAGAGAAAAAAATGAAAACAAGAAAGGAGCTTTGCATAGAGCAATAGCTAACAACATCCTATGAATTGGAAAAGAGGAGCTTAACTCATCCACCTTCGCATAAGTTGCTCTCAAAATATTTTAAATGAGAAATCATGCTCTACTAAAAGATCTGCTCAATGCTTTCAATTATCACTGCTCAGCACAGAGATAATCTTTTCCACAGTCATTCAGTGCTAGCTAACCTTGCTATGGTTATAGGAAAAGCAACCAGTCTTTGATAGATTAACATTAATACTATTAACCTAAAAAAGAAAAAAATAGAAACAATCATTGGTGTCATGAACAATTAAGGTTTGGGAAAGATTTTAATAGTGTCTTAAGAACAAGATGTAGTTCAGGCAAATTTGAATTATGTTAGTTTATCTGCCATGAGCAAGCTGAATGGCTCTGTCAAAGTTAGTCTGGGCACCAGTTCTGTCTCCTTGAAACTACATCAAGATTTAAGCTATTTATTTTAGAGAATCTCCATACTGATCATGGAGCCTGACACAGGGCTCCATTCCAGGACCCCGAGATCATGCCCTGAGCCAAAACCAAGAGGAGAATGGACTGCACCACCTAGGCACCCCTCCTCATTATCTACTTCAACGGATTTTTACAACAATAAGTTAAGATTTCAAGGTAGTTTTATTCCCCTTTGTAGTTTGGGGGGAAAATGACATCTCTTATCCAGACCTCTGTTATTTATTGAATGATCTGTTACAAAATCATGTCTAAAGGAATCAGGTTACTTTAAGGATATTCACAAAAGAATGAATATGTCTATGTAGACACAGACATTCTTAATAGGTGCACCATATTAAAAGATTCTTCTAAAACTCTTAGGGTGGGGAAGACTTTGGAAAACAGAAAACTGATGAACAACGATGACCTATTTCCACCCTTTTCATCAAATTTGAAGCTAAAATATGGCATGCTACGGATAATCAAGCCTAGGAGAAGAAAGTAGCCACTGAATTACCCTGTGCATATTGAAGCATGTTCAGACCATGCCCCCAAAGAATGAAAGGGGAAAATAGCTCAATTTATGGCAGCACTCAAAATTACTCAGTAAAGCTCTTCAGAGACCCTTTCTTTGAAAAAGAAGGTTATTAATTTCAAGGTAACATTGAGTCTGGGTCAAACAGAAAAATGTCACTATTTCATACAGAATATCCTCCTAGAATGTTGTGATTATAGAATACCTAAAATCTTTAAGAGAAGCAAAAAGTATCTTGCAGACTGTGGGGCACACACAATGGTGGTTTTCTTCCTGAAGCGAAAACAATGATCTATCACTCCTGCTCTGATACCTAATAAATACTGGCGTTTCAAAGAGAATTACTTTTCATTTCAGCTTTGCTATTAACTTTATATACAACTTTGCTCAAATTTCAGGCCTTCTATATCTCTTGCTTTTTATAAAACTGCCAAAGTCTGTCTTTGAAGACTAATACAAATAGTAAGCTGTTTTCTACAAAAATATGTTTAAAAGAATTTTAAACTTATCAAAAAGCAATTACGTCAGTAACTTTGAAACAATATAGCTAAAAAGATGTGACTCTACATGAGAAATACTAAAATGATATATTTTTGGTATGTGATGGGGGCTCTTTGAAATTTGTAACTGGGTGTAATAAAATAATCTTGAGTCACTGCAGTCTTACTCTGATTGACATGTCAAAAGCTCCATTGGGTAAAGCCTTGTATAGTTGTCATCAAAAGATTGTAAAGTGACATGCTTTTCAAAGAGGAGATCAAGCTGTCACATTGAGTATTATGTATATGTTACACTGTATATTATATTATGTGGCATTATAACATCAGCTTATAAAGAGCCATGTGAAAAATAATCATGACTTTAAGTAAGAGGAGTCCAAGGTTTCCTACAAACTGTACTAAATATAAGTGGATTTTACTGACCAGTAATCTTAATTATCTGTTTTTCATTCTGTAACAACAACAACAAAAAAAGATTGATTCTACAACAGACCTTTTAAATTTACAGTTAGCTGACTGAAGTGCATGCAAATGGAAATAAAACTGCAGCCCTGGGACACTCTAAAACATGACACACGAGGTTGCCAAGGTAACCCACCAGGAGGCTGTCTTGGCATCTTCTGGAATAAAATGGGAAGAAAACATTATAGTGAAAAGATGGGGGATGGGGATCTTCTGGGTTTGGTTATATAATAAAAATGTTGCAAAAAACTACAGCTCCATGAAATTGGTTCCAAACAAAAAAGGAAAATGAATCTCTCACAATTCCAATGTTTAAATTGGGCAAGACTTATGATCCACAAGAGTGTGATTTTTTAAATAATTGTAAATACTATTTAAATGGCATAGTTACTTTGAAGTCACTTGTGACAACATTTATCAATTTTTGTACTTAAAAAAAATCAACTGTGGCATACAGCTGGTATTCATGATGCAAAAGTGATGTTAACTCTACTATTTTACTATTTGGGCAGGTCTTGTGGAAGCAGCAGAACTTATCTAATATTCTCAAAACATAACAACCCAAGAGAACAATAAAAGAATAGATGACACAAAGAATCATTTCACTTTAGCTCACTGTTAAATTTTACATTTATCTACTACCTTCTTCTTTTAGAATTACGAAGTATTCCTTTGATTTAGGAGTTCTTTCCTTATATTTCACAATGCTGCTGTTTCTTTTAAACACACACACAAAGCTTTAGTCCCTCTCTTTGAAGAGCTGATTCTCTCTAACAGAAGGTTATTCTATAAATAGTCAGTGAATCTCCTTGGCCTCTCCTTAGGCTTTTTTCATTTCTCCTCTGTCCCTGAAGATCGAATAAGAACTCTGAGATGATGAAGGACAAACATGGGGATAGGCCACTTTGGTGTGGTGTGTGTGACAGTACTTGTGGCTGTCACAGCTGGTTGCATTTAAGAATTCCATGTACAAACAGAAAATTCAAATAGAAAAGAAGAGAATTTAAAAGTAACACCATTTTATTCAGATGTTTATATACTTAACAAGTGCATTTTTTTTTACTTTATATAAAAACAGAATTGGTGTCATTTGGAACATTGCCAATAGCAAGATAACTGGAATCTTTGATGGTGTGTCTCCGATAGCAGTTACGCAATCAATTCCATTAAAAAAATCAAAGCTGATTATTTTACATTGTATATTCATTCATAAAAACCAATGTTATTTTGCTGTTTTGTGCAGTGAGATAATAAGGTAGACTGCCTTTTAAGAGATTACTTTCCTTTTCATACATAAGCAGCTATAACTCCATCTAGTCATATCACCACTTCCTCAAATTCTTTAAGTATTCCTCATCACCTATAGATGGTAGAGTATCCATACTATAATTCACAGACCCTGGATTTCTGCTTATGCATTGTAGGCTTCAGGGACCAGAATTTCTCATTGTTTCTGAATGCACGAGGATATTATTTTTTTCTCTCTCTAAGACATCTGTCTGCTTCTCTGGGAACTTGCTTCAACCCAGCTCACATGTCAGATCTTCTATGAAATAATGTATGCTCCTCTTCTCTCCTAGGGCAAGTGGCTATTTTTTCCCTTTATTCCTATTGCACTTTGTGTTTATCTAATGCACTATGTATCACATTGAAATGTGCTTTAGAACTCTATCTCCCATGTATGATATAATTCTTGAAGACAGAAATATGTCTCATTCATTTTGGGCCACTGGTACATAACAGTCTCCAGCACACAGTAGACAATCACCAATGTTCGGTGAATATTGAATATCTATTTTCAACTGCAAGGTAAAGAAGTACTGGAATGAGGAATGGATCCACTAACTGACTCCTTAGCTTTGTAGTAGAGCAGTATTAATGCAGCATAAATGCTCACCATCAAGTCTAAAATGTAATGTCTGCAATTTTATTTATTTATTTATTTATTTATTTATTTATTTATTTATTTATTTTTAAAGATTTTATTTATTTACTCATGAGAGACACACAGAGAGAGAGAGAGAGGCAGAGACACAGGCAGAGAGAGAAGCAGGCTCCATTCAGGGAGCCTGACGTGGGACCCCATCCCAGGATGGACTCCATCTCCAGGATCAGGCCCTGGGCTGAAGGTGGCGTTAAACCGCTGAGCCACCAGGGCTGCCCCACAATTTTACTTTTTTTAAAGTGGAAGCAAGTTACAAACAAGATCATAAACCCATAATCTCAATTAAGTAGTTTTCTTCATCTTCTCAAGGTCAGAAGAACACCCATTATATCATCTAAATAGTCTCTAAACATATTAGACCAGGAACCCTAGAGTTCCTGCAGTGAGAATCTTAGTATTCTTTGTATTTGAAAGAAATCAGAGAGAAGAATTCACAGAATGAATGTCTACTATAGAAAACCACTGCAGTGCTCATATCAGACACTGGACTCTACTGCTTGAGAAACAAACTGAGCTCTAATAGGTTAGCACAACTATTGGCTATATTTCTAACTTGAAATAACTTAATTAAATCAAGTTTATTTGAAGAGCTTTAAAATTGATGCTTGTATACTTTGGCTACCTATAAAATTGTTGCTTATATATTCCAGCTACCTAAAATTACTCATCTTGCTATTGTGTTTCAAGAGTCCCTAAGAATCCCATGGAAGAAAAAAAAAAAAAAAAAAGAATCCCATGGAAGCATGGCAATGAGTGGTATGAAGGAGGTGCTCAGCGGGTTTGTCTTCAATCTCCTCGGCCTACCATTCTGTGAGAATTATAACTGTTTTGTCAGTGTACATACATTATATGGTATCCAGCCCAGCCCAGCCACAGTCTACATCAACTTCTCAGCAGGAATGAGCTAATATATACAAACTTGTAATTCTAATTCCAGTGCTGATTTGAGTACCAACTCTCAAATAGGGAAGGTTCATTTACCTGAATCACACCTTCTTTGCTTGGTACTGATGTCCTGTCTTTCTTAACTCTTGCTGTCACTTTAGAACACTGAACAGAACCACTGTGTATACCCACCCCAATCCCAATGGTCAGATTTCTTCCACAGTGGGCAGATCACCTGGACCAGGATGCCACCAAGTCGCACATTGTGCCAGCTAGACTTTTCATGTTGCTGAACCTGAGTGAATCATATGGCTCTATCATTTGGCCACAGTTTCTATATCCATGATTTTTCTGAGCCATTCAGATAATATGCAGATAATTATTCAATGCAAGATTTAGCTCTGTGTCTGTATTCATATTCCTGCCCCCACCAAGCTGCTTCTAATATTTCCTCCTTTTTTTTCATCAGCCTGAGACTCTAAGGCCTCAGTATGTATTACTATCAAGCCTGTATGTAGGCTAGGATGTGATTAAGTCCTGATTAAGTCATGAACTCGCTGGGAAACTAATGCATTATGTTACTAAAAGTCTAAAAGTCCTAACTCTTGCTGGGAAATAAAGAGTCATATTGTGTAAGCACAGAATTATTGAAGACAAAAAGAGTTGCCCTGTTGATCTCCTGGCACATTTCCTTTTAAAGGCAATCTCTAAAAACATTCATTCTCTCCTTCAGAAGTTCATAGATTATTTATCAAAATATGTATCATAGAAAAGATTTTCTCCTCCTGTGGGAAGAAGCATCCTTTCTCAGAGAAAACAAACCTAAGAATTGATAAAATATAAGAGGGGAATTGTCCCAGTTTTGGTTGATTTGGGTTGATGATTGTTGTCTTATACTTTTCAAAATCTTTGTTTATAATGTCCCTTAAGGATTGACTAAGTTGAACTGGCTATTTGAAGTAAATTGTAATACTACCAGACTAAATCAGAAACAAGATGAATACAGGGGCAAGAGAAATGGCAGAAAGGGAAGAGAGACAAGAAACAATGTCATAACCAAAAATACAATTCCTACAACAACTTTTTCCAAAAGCCTTTAAAATCTGAAAAAATAAGATTGCCTAGGGTCAGAGGACCCTCAGATACTCAAATGTGTGATGGTTCTTTATTTTATGGATTTAGGAACTCATGGGGGAAAGGCAGCCCTGGAAACAACGTAGCAACTTTTTTTGCTTTCCTTCCTTGCTTTACTTCTATAGTTCTCTGAAGACTAATAATGCAAAATGCTATCACTTCCCTGTCTGCTTAGCTTTTAGAGCTATGTATATAAATTAATGCTATCGAACATCAATTTCTATTTGTAAATTTCACTAGAATTTGACAACTAACTGATACGCATTAAACACTCTGTGCCATTCACTGTGCTAACCATTATAATTATAGTATTCATTTGAGGGGTACCTGGGTGGCTCAGTAGTTGAGCATCTGCCTTCAGCTCAGATCCTGATCCCGGGGTGCTGGTATCAAGTCCCACATCAGGCTCCCAACAGGGAGCCTGCTTCTCCCTCTACCTGTGCCTCTGCCTCTCTTTCTGTCTCTCACGAATGAATAAATGAAATCTTTAAAAAAAAGAAAAACTATTTCATTTGACTCTTATAAAACCCATATGTGACATTGGAAGGAAAAAGGTTGACTTCTGTTTGTGGCTTTTTCTTTACCTGAGGACTTGACCCTTGGTCAAGTCTCTTAGTTATATAGTCCACAAAATTTATAGAAAAATAGGACACCAGATAGAAGATAAGTGAGAATTCGGTCAAAAACTATGTATTAAACCAAGCACTTGCTTTATTGTCCAGAGCAAGTAATGAATAATCTATATTGATAAAAAGCAACTTTTTTGAAGACTGAGGTTAATTATGAGCACCTGAGGCAACTGTGTGCCTAATTAAGAAAAAAGTGAAAGAGATTGCTGTGCTGATTACTCCCCTAAGTCCAGGTTGTCTAGCATCTTATATCATGATTCCATTGTCCCAAGTATAGAATGACTGGCACATCAAAAGCAATGCATATTAGTCATGCAGAATACATAGTCTCTGCTGTGGTGTTGCCTTGTGTGCTGTTATTTATTTCATTTCTCTCCTTCCTTTAAAGCTAAAGAAAAATGGTGCTGGTTCAAAGATATTGTGTCTCATGAACTTGATGATCAATCTAAAACCATAAGTCAATACTGCTGGACCTGAAGAACAGGTTTGTAAGAACTATTTACTATCTTTATTTTGCAGATAAGAAAATGTAGGCTTAGAGATGAACTTCTGATCAGTAAACAAACAAGTAGTAGAATCATCTCACATAAAAGATGATCTTTTAAATAATATCAGTTGTTTTGTCAATATTGCTTCCTGCCATCTTGCAAGTATAATTATGGGACTCTCAATTGTTGGTTACTAATAACCACCATATAACTGTATTTTGATAGTTGATATATAATCTCATTACATTCTCAAAATTCACCACTCTGATTTCAAAATCTCTCTGATTTCAAGTGTATCTACCCCCTGGCTCTCTCTGACTTATATCCTTTTACTATTTATTAGCACCAAAGTCTCGTATTTTCCTTGAATTTCTCCTCAGGACCATAGAAGAAATAACTATTTTTTTAAATTTACTTAAATATGAATCTGTAACAATTTTGCTTCTTTCAAAATTCACCAAAACATCAGTTTACTATTTTTAAGTTTCTTGTTTGATATTGGTATTACCTGCCCAAATACTCTTTATGTGACTGTTATCATAAACTACAACTACCCTATGGTAGGGACTACACCAACATCCTCCTGTGTGTACCTAAATATCATAGTTGTTGGACAGTAATAAATATTATAATAAAAGATCATTAATGCATGTGTGTGGTATATAAAGATTTTTATATAAATAGATATTTACTAAACTAAATTTAGATTATAATTTTTATAGAATATCCAAAGAGAAAGCTGAAATTTATGAACCTGGATTTATATTAGAGGGTATATGAAAGAGAAATTTGTCTGAGTTGCAATTCCATATTAGACCTAGGTATAGAAAACTTCATTCTCTTTTGCTCTTACTTTTTAAGGAAGGAATAAATTTTACTACAAAACCTACACAAACTTAATCATGAGAAGAAAAGGAGTTAGTTTATCTTCTAACCTAGCCTTAAAATAAAAACTGAAAGACTTGGTTCTGCTTTTTATAAAGTCATATTGGAAAATCCCCACCTTTTATTTTTGTGGGCCCAATTTATAACTGCCCTTTGCATTTTACTGGGTTAACGTTTTAGAGTTCTACTCTCCAAACTCCAGAAGCACAATTATCCCTTGAACATCTCAGTGGATCACATCTGGTTTCTGTAGGATACATAAGCATATTGTCAATGATGAAAGGATACTTTCTGTTAATACAAATACAGAAAATTTTCAAAGGATATTATGGATGATAAAGATTTTCTCCTGACAAAAATTACTATTTTTATTCTAAAAATATAAGGCAATATGGACTCACTAATATTATATTTTATACCTATTAGCTTATCCAATAATTATATTCACTAAAAATTCTATTGTCTTTTGCTAGGTTATTGTACCATTGTTCTTTTTATATAGCTAATCGAATATATATATTTTATAAATATAACTTAAAATATAAGTTTTATATATGTTATATATAATTTTTTTGGTAAACTATGGAAAATGTCCTAGTCCATTTGGGCTGCTATCATAAAAATACCATAGTCCAAGTGACTTAAACAAAAAACATTTATTTCTCACCATTCTGGAAATCCAGGTCCATTCTGGAGGGAAGTCCAAGATTAAGATGCCAAAAGATTTGGTGTCTAGGGAGAGCTTATTTCCTAGCCAATAGAAAGCCATCTTGCTGGGTCCTCATATAATAGAAACAGGCCAGCAACTCTCTGAAGGCACTAGCCCAGTTGGTGAGGGCTCCACCCTTATGACTTAATCACATTCCAAAGGTCCCACATACAAATATCACCACACTGGGGGTTAGATTTCAGCATATAAATTTGAGAGACACACAAACATTCAGTCTGTAGCAGTAAATTATTGAAAGTATAATTATTTTTTAAAGTGTTAAAGTTTTCACACATCGTCAATATGATCTTACAAAGCTTGTAAGAATTTATAATTCCACTTTAATAGAAGATAAAAGTGTGACTCAGAGAAGTTAAGTTAGTGAATACCAGAGCATAGATTTGAACCAAGTCCATGTAATTTTAGAACTTATTATACCTTATTTACAATGCATAATTTTTAAATTGTTATTATAGGGGTGTCTGGGTGGCTCAGTTGGTTAAGCATCTGACTTGGTTTCAGCTCAGATCGTGATCTTGGGTTCATGAGATTGAGTCTCACTTCAGCTCCAAGCTCAGGGTGGAGTCTACTTGAGATTCTCTATCTCTCCCTCTCCCTCTGCTCCTCCCACATGCACAAGTCCCCCCCCTAAAATAAAATAAATAAAATCTTTAAAAGTTATTATAAAAGTAATTTATTGTAAAGATACTAATGTCAATAAAACTGTCACACAGAGATAACACCTTTTTATACTCATATAACACCTGTCATATTCAATGAATATATAAGCTCTTGCCATTATATTTTTAATATACTTATATACTGACAAAGTATATGATTATGATACAGAATATTGACATATCTTTCTATTTGCATATATTCATAAGAAAATGTGCTACAGTCACATATATTTCTATATTTTTACAAATTTTTGTATATCCAATATTATATTCTACTTTTTTTTTTTTTTTTAGATTTTATTTATTAGAGACAGAGAGAGAGGCAGAGACACAGACAGAGGGAGAAGCAGGCTCCATGCAGGGAGCCCGACATGCGACTCAATCCTGGGTCTCCAGGATCATACCTTGGGCTGAAGGCAGGGCTGAACTGCTAAGCCACCAAGGCTGCCCTACTTATTTTATTTTTTAAGATTTTCTTTATTGACAGAGAGAGAAAGAGCAAGAGCATAAGCAGAAGGAGTGACAGACAGAGAGAGAGAGAGAGAAGCAGGCTCCCCCACTGAGCCCGATGTGGGGCTTGATCCAGGACTCTGGGATCATGACCCAAGGTAAAGGCACACACTCAACTGACTGAGCCACCCAGGTGCTCTATTCTGCCTTTCAATTTACAAGTTAGTGACCTTTTTTCTTTTCCTTTTTTTTAAAATTTAAATTCCAGTTAGTTAACATATTGTATAGTATTGGTTTCAGGAGTAGAATTTAGTGATTCATCACTTACATGGAATACCTAATGTTCGTTACAACAAATGCCCTTCTTAATGCCCACCACCCGCCTCCCCTCCAGCAACCTTCAGTCTGTTCTCTATAGTTAAGACACTTACCATTTGCCTCCTTCTCTGTTTTTATCTTATTTTAATTTTCCTTCCCTTCCCTTATGTTCATACATTTTGTTTCTTAAATTCCACATATGAGTGAGATCATATGTCTTTCTCTGACTTATTTTGCTTAACATAATACTCTCTAGCTCCATCCATGTCATTGCAAATGGCAAGATTTCATTATTTTTGATTGCTGAGTAATATTCTAGTGTGTGTGTGTGTATCAGAGCATATATTTATTTATACATTATAAATACTTATAAATTTATATATAAATCTATATATAGTACATATAAAGTATACTTTATATAGTATATATACTTTATATAGTGTGTATATATATATATATATATATATATATATATTACTTCTTTATCCTTTCATCAGTTTATGGACATTTGGACTTTTTCCATCATTTGGCTATTGTTGATAGTGCTGCTATCATGTACCCCTTCAAATCAGCATTTCTGTATCCTTTGGATAAATACCTAGTAGTGCAGTTTTTAACTTTTTGAGGAACTTCCATACTTTATTATAGAGGGGTTGCACCAGTTTTCATTCGACCAATAGTGCAAAAGGGTTCCCCTTTCTCCACATCCTCACCAACATCTGTTTCCTGAGTTGTTAATTTTAGGCATTCTGACAGGAGTGAGGTAGTATCTCATTATGCTTTTGATTTGTATTTCCCTGATGATGAGTGATAAGCATCTTTTCATGTTTCCGTTAGCCATCTGGTTGTCTTCTTTGGAAAAATGTCTATTAAGACTTTCTTCCTATTTCTTTCTTTTTTAAAATATTTTATTTATTTAAGAGAGAGACAGAGAGAGCACAAGTGGGGGAAGGGGTAGAGGGAGAGGGAGAGAGAGAGAGAGGATCCTTAAGCAAACTCTCCCCTGGGTGTGGAGCCTGATGAAGGGTTCCAACCCAGGACCCTGAAATCATGATCTGAGCCACAGGCTGACACTTAACTGACTGAGTCTCCCAGGTGCCCTGTCTTCCACCCACTTCTTAACTGTATTATTAGTTTTTGGGTGTTAAGTTTGATACTTTCTTTATAGACTTTGGATATTAACCCTCTATCCAATATGTCATTTGCAAATATCTTCACCCATTCTGTCAGTCACCTTTTAGTTTTCTTGATTGTTTCCTTTGCTGTGCAGAAACTTTTTATCTTCATGAGGTGCCAATAGTTCATTTTTTCTTGTTTCCCTTGCCTCCAGAGATATGTCAGTAAGAAGCTGCTGCAGCTAAGTTCAAAAGGGCTTTGTTCTCCTCTAGGATTTTGATGGTTTCTTGTCTCACATTTAGGTTTTTCATCCATTTTGAATTTATTTTTGCGTATGTTGTAAGAAAGTGGTCCAGTTTCATTCTCTTATACATTGCTGTCCAGTTTTCCTAATGCCATTTGTTGAAAGAGACTGTCTTTATCCATTGGATAGTCTTTTCTGTTTTGTCAAAGATTAGTTGCCCATACAGTTGTGGGCCTATTCTGGGTTCTCTGATCTGTCCTATTGATCTATGTATCTGTTTTTGTGCCAGTAGCATTCTGTCTCAATGATTACAGCTTGAAGTCTGAAATTTTGATGCCTCTTGCTTTGCTTTTTCAATGTTACTTTGGCTATTCAGAGTCTCTTCTGATTCCACGCAAATTTTAGAATTGTTTGTTTTAGCTCTGTGTAAAATGCTGGTGTTATTTTGATCAGGATTGTATTAAATGTGTAGATTGCTTTGGGTAGTATAGACATTTTAACAATATTTGTTCTTCTGATCCATGAGCATAGAATACTTTTCCATTTCGTTTTATCATCTTCCATTTCTTTCATAAGTGTCCTATAGTTTTCAGAGTACAGATATTTTACCTCTTTGGTTAGGTTTATTCCTAGGTATCTTATCATTTTCGTGTAATTGCAAATGAAATAAATTCCTTGATTTCTCTTTCTGCTGCTTCATTATCGGTGTATAAAAAGTCAACAGATTTCTATATGTTGATTTTGCATCTTGCAACTTTGCCAAATTCATATATCTAGCAAGTTCAAGTTCTAGCAAATTTTTGGTGGAGTCTTTTGGGTTTTCTACATAGAGTATCATGTCTGTCATATGCAAAAAGTGGAAATTTGACTTCTTCTCTGACAATTTGGAAGCCTTTGATTTCTTTTTGCTGTCTCATTGTTAAGGCTGGGGTTTATAGTGATGAGAGTGGCCATCCCTGTCACGTTCCTGACCTTAGGGGAAAACCTCTCAGTTCATTCCCCTGGGGATGATATTAGCTATGGGTATCTTATATATGGCCTTTATGATATTGAGCTAAGTTCCTTCGTCTCTACCTTTTTGAGGGTTTTTATCAAGAGAGGATGCTGTATTTTGTCAAAAGCTTTTTCTGTATCTATTGAGAGGAGTATCTGGTTCTTATCCTTCCTTTTATTAATATGATATATCATGTTGATTGATTTGTGATTATTGAACACTCCTGCAGTTCAGGAATAAATCCTACTTGATCACAGGGTGTAGGGAACAAGCTGCAGTGCACCTACCTGAGAACTGAATCTCATAGTCCTCAACACACTGGGAATACGGGAGGTCCTGAGTCAGCACACTGACTCTTGACCACATTGTTCTTCAGATACAGCTCCTCTCCTCTCCCCCTCCTTGAGTCAATAGCCTATTCTTTTACCTTTTGAAGTAAACATGTTTTTCTCTGCTTCCCAAAGATAATCATTCCTATAGATAATCTGATAGCTTTCTTAATAAAAACTGGAGGAGACTAATCCAAGTCTCAGTCCCCCATCCCCCAGATTAAAATTCAGTGAGACTCTGAGTCTTTCCTCATATCATCTCCTCTGACTATCCTGGATCCATGACAATGGTGAATAACCCTTTTAATGTACTATGGGATTCAATTAGCTAGTATCTTGCTGAGAATTTTTGCATCCATGTTCGTCAGGAATATGGCTTTTTGGTTTTGGGATCGTGGTAATGCTGGCCTTGTAGAATGAGTTTGGAAGTTTTCCTTCCATTTCTATTTTTGGGGATAGCTTCAGAAGGAAAGGTATTACTTCCTCTTTAAATGTTTGGTGGAATTCCCCTGGGAAGCTATCTGGCCCTGGACTCCTGTTTGTTGGGAGAATTTTTGTGACTGATTCAGTTTCTTTGCCAGTTATGGGTCTGTTCAAATTTTCTGTTTCTTCCTGTTTCAGTTTATGTAGTTTACATGTTTCTAGGAATTTATCCATTGCCCAATTTGTCGGCATATACTTGTTCATAATATTTTCTTATAATTGTTTGTATTTCACAGTGTTGGTCATGATCTCTCCTCTTTTTTTTTTTTCTTAAGATTTTATTTATTTATTCATAAGAGACAGAGAGAGAGAGAGAGGCAGAGACACAGGCAGAGGGAGAAGCAGGCTCCATGCAGGTAGCCCGATGTGGGACTCGATCCCGGGTCCCCAGGATCAGGCTCTGGGCCGAAGGCTGCACTAAACCGTTGAGCCCCCCAGGCTGCCCAATCTCTCCTCTTTCTCTGTGATTTGATTTATTTGGGTCCTTTTTCTTTTTTAAAAAATATTTTATTTATTTATTCATGAGAGATACAGAGAGAGACGTAGGCAGAGGGAGAAGTAGGCTCCCTGTGGGGAGCCTGATGTGGTACTCAATCCCAGGACCCTGGGATCATGCCCTGAGCCAAAGGCAGATGCTCAACCACTAAGCCACACAGGTGCCCCTTTCTCTTTTCTTTTCAATAAGTCTGACTAGGGGTTTATCAATTTGAATTCTTTCAAAGAACCAGCTCCTAGTGTTGATCTATTCTACTGTTTTTCTAAATTTCTCTATCATTTATTCCTGATCTAATAAATATTTATAATCCTTATATCTTCTTGATGGCTAGACCCCTTTATTATGATATAGTGTCCTTCCTCTTTCTTATTACAGTCTTTGGTCTAAAATCTAGTTTGTCTTATATAAGGATGGCTACTCCAGCTTCCTTTTGATATCCATTCGTAAGATAGCTGGTTCTCCACCCCCTTACTTTCAATCTAGAGGTATTTTTGGATCTAAAATGAGTCTCTTGTAGGATGCCTGGGTGGCTCAATGGTCAAGACCCACGTCAGGCTCTCCCAGGAAGCCTGCTTCTCCCTCTGCCTATGTCTCTGTCTCTCTCTGTGTGTCTCATGAATAAATAAATACAATCTTAAAAAAAAGTCTCTTATAAGCAGCATATTAATGTGCCTTGTTCTCTTATCCATTCTGATACCCTATGTCTTTAGATTGCAGCATTTAATCCACCTACATTCAGAGTAATTATTGATAAATATGAATTCAGTGCCATTGTATTACCTGTGAAGTCACTATTTTTGTAGATTCTCTGTTCCTTTTTAGTCTTTGTTACTTTTTGGTCTCTCTTTCCTACTCAAAGGGTCCCCTTTAATATTTCTTGCATGTCTGAATTATTGTTCATGAACTCCTTTAGTTTTTGCTTGTCTTGGAAACTCCTTCTCTCTCTTTCTATTTTAAATGAGAGCCTTACTAGATATAGGATTCGGCTGCATATTTTTCCCATTCAGCACATTGACTATATTGTGCCACTCTCTTCTGGTCTGCCATATTTCTGTGGACAAATCTGCTGTTAACCTTATGTGTCTACCCTTGCAGGTTAAGGATGTTCATTCCCAGCTACTTTCAGAACGCTCTCTTTATCTCGATATTATGCAAGTTTCACTATAATATGTCTTGGTTTTGACTTGTTTTAATTTTCAGTGGTGTTCTCTGTGCCTCTTGGACTTGAATACCTGTTTCCTTTCCCAGATTAGGGAAGTTTACAGTACAATGTGTTCAAATAGACCTTCTGCCCATTTTTTTCCCCACTCTTCTTCTGGGACTTCTGTGATACAGACATTATTGTGCTTTGTGGAATTACTGAGTTGTCTAAGTCTGTAGTCATTACCTAATAGTTTTCTTTCCTTCTTCTCAGCTACATTATTTTCCATAATTTTATCTTCTATATCACCTATTCATTTATCTGCTTCTTCCTTCCTTCTTGTGATTATATCTAGTCAATTTTGATTCTCAGTTACAGCATTTTTTATTTCAGCCTGACTAGTTCTTAGATCTTTTATCTCTGCAGCCAGGGTTTCTGTGGTGTCTACTATGCTTCTTTCAAGCCCAGCTAGTATTCTTGTGACTGCTGTTCTAAATTCTTGTTTAGGGGACACCTGGGTGACTAAGCAGTTGAGCATCTGCCTTCAGCTCAGGGCCTGATCTTAGGACCCAGGATCGAGTCCCACATTGGACTCCCCATGAGGAGCCTCCTTCTCCCTCTGCCTGTGTCTCTGCCTCTCTTTCTGTGTCACTCACGAATAAATAAATAAAATCTTTATAAATAAATAAATAAATAAATAAATAAATAAATAAATAAATAAATTTTTGTTTAGATATATTTCCTGGTCATGATTTCTTCTTGATCTTTCTTTTGGGGAGAATTCCTCTGTCTTGTCATTATGTGTAGCTTTCTGTCTTTTGTGTTCTATAAAAGCTTGTTTCTATCTTTGGCATACTATAAAAGCTGTTCTGCTCCTGAGAGTAATACTGTATTAAGAAGGTGTCCTACACTGTCCAGTGCCTGGTGCTTCAGGAGGTGTTTCTGGTGTATGCTGTGTGCACTCTGCTGTATTTTGGCTGCTCTTTTCCACAGGCCAGTTTTCTGCAGAATTCCTCCTTGTTTTGCAGTGGGAAGTGTTTAGATCTTTATCTAGGTGTGCTTTAATTCGTTTGTTAAGCTAAACCTGATTGGGGGGGTGGGGGGGGGCGAGGAGCCTGATCCAAGAAAAAAGGAAAAGGAACAAAAAAGCAAGCAAACAAACAAAAAAACTTTAAACCTGATTCCAAAGAAAAGAAAGAAAGAAAGAAAGAAAGAAAGAAAGAAAGAAAGAAAGAAAGAAAGAAAGAAAGAAACCTGATCTGAAAAATGAGAAAAGGAAACCAACCCACCAACCAATTGAACAAAAAAATTATGAGCCTGATTCCCAAGAAAAAAGAAAAAAACCTAATTTTAAAAAATAAATAGATAAATAAAAAATTTAAAGTAAAAGATTAGAAACTGGAAGAAAAAAAAAAAAAAGCCTGATTGTATTTCTACCAGAATTGGAGCTGAACTTTGGAGCACCCTATGAGCTGTAGTGTTGGTGCATGCAGAGGGCCTAGTCGGTTTTCTGAGTGAGAAGCTCGCTATGCTGGCTTACAGTCAGGCCTACCCTTGTAAATATGCCACTGCCAGGTCTAGGGTGGCAGGTTTTGGTGTAAGTAATTCTAGTCTCCATGTGGGGTGCTTATGTTCATGGCTTTCCTTTCACCATCATTAGGCTTCATGTATTACTCAAACCTGAACAATTTGAATTTTGTTTTCTACCACTCAATGGAAACTGTTTTTGCCAAAACAACTTAAGCCTTTCCTATTCCTAAACCTAATATCTGTGTGTCATTGTTCTTAACTGACCTACAAGGGTAACAGTGTAGACAACATCCTTTTTCTTCCTCATATGGCTTCATATAAGCCATATTCAGTTGTTTTCACCTAGCGATTTCTCCATCATATTTCAAATCTCAGCATAAAAGTTACCTTCCTAAGAAGGCCTTCCAAAAATATCCTCTTTAAATAGTCTCCTGCTGTTTACATCCTGAACACTGTTTATCCACCATCTCAGCACAATTTGTTCTAAAAAACGGGTGTGTGTGCCTGGGTGGCTCAGCAATTGAACATCTGCCTTTGGCTCAAGTCATGATCCAGGGATCCTGGGATCGAGACCCACATCAGGCTCCCCACAGAGATCCTGCTTTTCCCTCTGCCTATGTCTCTGCCTCTCTCCCTGTGTCTCTCATGAATAAATACATACAATCTTAAAAAAAAAAAAAAAAAAAAAGATTGTTTTGGCGGAGTCTTTTGGGTTTTCTTTTTTTTTTTTAAGATTTTATTTATTTATTCATGAGAGACACACACACAGAGAGAGAGAGAGAGAGAGGCAGAGACACAGGCAGAGGGAGAAGCAGGCTCCATGCAGGGAACCTGACAGGAGACTCAATCCCGGGACTCCATCCTAGAACTCCAGGATCACACCCTGGGCTGAAGTCAATGCTAAAATGCTGAGCCACCCGGGCTGCCCTTTTTGGGTTTTCTATACAGAGTATCATGTCATCTGCAGATAGTGGAAGTTTGACTTCTTTCTTGCCAATTTAGATGCTTTTTATTCTTTTGTATTGTCTAATTACTGTGGCTTGGACTTCCAGTACTATGTTGAACAACAGTGGTGACAGTGGATACCCCTGTCTTGTTCCTGACCATTGTTTATTCAATAGATGGAAAACACCAAAGTGCAAGAAAACTTTCTATTTTATTTAGCAATATAAACCATTGTACATCACAATGCCTGGGCCTGCAGTCTATGCTGAATAGTAAATGAAATTTTCCTTCCCAACATTCCTCATGGGAGAGAAGGACTTTCTTTGAAATCTTATCAGTGAAGGGCATACAAGTCCTATCTGACTCAAAGTAATGCTGTAAACTTTATATAATTCATGAAAAAAATATTTTAAGGTGGTAGCACAAAAAGAAAAGAATGTGAAAAAATATACTCATGAAGTCTTTGTTGATAAAAACCATTTAAACTCTGTCACTAACTGTAGGATCATGAACTGTTTAGTCAACCTGTCTTGATCAGTTATTATAGACTTCTCACCTAGATTAACAGTTTGAGACTCTTCATTAAAAAAATAAAATGATGCTAAGAAAGTGTCATAAATTCACACATGTTCTTTGTTTTCACCTTTAAAAGTAGATGATTCTATGATTCTTGAAATTCAATTATATGTCTCAAAAAAGGACAATTGCTGTTACAATACTTTCACTTTTGAAGATTAATTACCTTCCCCTAGCTTTGCTCCTTCAGTTAAGAATTTCTTGACATGAAATTCAGACATGAATTAGAGATACCATTGTCAGCATTTTTAAACTTTAAACGGAATTATATATAATTTTTGCATACTTCTTTCAAGCTTTCACATGTTAAGTATTAAATGAATATTTCTATCAATCCCTGCATATTTAAGTGTACTTCTATAAGTTCCAGTTTTAGTCTTTTCTCCTGATAAAAAATATACTTGATTTTATTTTTAATCTTACAGAATTGATTGAAGCTCATTTCTTGGTTTAAAAATATTTTAAACTACAATTTTTCAATGTTGAATAGCTCCCACATTAAGTTAAAAAACAAAATTGCTCTGTGCAACCCATAATTCATCCAGTTTCCCTCCAGATCTCTATTTTCTCTAATCCATCTATACTGCCAGCAGTATAGTACTCTAAACACAAACTAACCTCTTTATCAAGCTCATCAACTGGCAGCACTGTACAAGCTTTTAGCAGACCCAGAATATGTTTACTTTAAAAAGCCTCTTTTTCTTAAATATAGCTATCATGTTCCTTTCAAAGATAGTAGTAAACTCCTATAATTACTAAAATTACTGAGATATTTGTATTAAATCACACATTCATATTCTTAATCTTAAACATATTGTTGTCATGCATGGGTTTCCTTCTTTTTTTTTTTTTCTTTTAAGATTTTATTTATCCATTCATGACAGACAGAGAGAGAAGAGAGGCAGAGATACAGGCAGAGGGAAAAGCAGGCTCCATGCAGGGAAGCCCGATGTGTGACTCAATCCTGGGACTCCAGGATCACGCCTGGGCCAAAGGCAGGCACCAAATCGCTGAGCCACCCAGGGATCCCCATGCATGGGTTTATTTAAGAAGATAAGTAAATTGCAGGTGGTGCCTGAGAGGCTCAGACAGGTAAGTGTCTGCCTTCAACTCAGGTCATGATCCCAGGGTCCTGGGATCCAGCCCTTCATCAGGCTCCCGGCTCTACTTGGAGCCTGCTTCTCCCTCTCCTTCTGCTGCTCCCTCTGCTTCTGCTCTCTCTCTCTGTGTGTGTCAAATAAATAAAATCTTAAAAAAAAAAATAAAAACAAAAAGGAAGATAAGTAGATTGCAGCTGCAATAGGTTTTTTCCATTATTTTTTTCTGGAAATACATAATCATTTACATTGTCTGAAATACATTTAGTTAGTAACAGTATCACTTGTTAAAAAAATCTTGTTAATCAGTAAATAAGAGGAAATATAGTTAATACATGATTACAGCTCTGTAAAGAGTCATTATATCCTGACAAGCAACCAATACATATTATGCATCAGAGATGATGTTTTCAGGGCATGAGGTTTTATGGTGACTACTGAGGAATTACAAGTCACAGTACTTGTTAAGATTTTGACAATTTAGATTTATAAAATATGCCAAATCAGATTAAATCCAACTTGCCCACTAGTTTCCATCAAAGTATTTATTATCTTCCTTATGCAGCTTCTCCATCTTTAAGTTAGTTTTAGAGTCTGAAGAAAATATTCTTAAAGCTTCATACATCTTAAACATTCTACTTACTGTACACACATTTGCTTGTCTATTCTTCTAGATGGTAAGCTTCTTGGGGGTAGCAATTATTTATTACTTTTATGAGCAAAGGAGAAGGTTAAACAGCATAGTAATTATTATGAATCCTATATTTGTATAGGCTTTAATTTCACTCAGACACTCCATTTAAGTTTGAACATATTTTGCTTTGCCACAAATTTCAATCAAACTCATGCATAAATTTCAACATACTTTCCAATAATAGAAATAAATGGTAAGGCAAATTTCTCTTCACATCTATTTGTTTAATATCTGTCCCTCTCTCTCCTCTATTAAAATGAGAGCAATTACATCATGAGAATGTAAGAAGAGGAAATAGACACCAACAAGTAATTTTAAATCATTTTTAACAAAGCTAACTATAGATTTGAACAAAAGTTTAATTGGATCATATCAAGCAGTATAATTTATCATAAATTAATCTCTGCTTTTTTAATGTTTTTATCTTGTTACCTAAAAGCAATTATAATTACATATTAGTCTCTTATTATTACTTTTATAATAAGAGCCTCCAAAAGAGGATTTGTCAAGCAGGAAGAATTGGCATCAGAGTTAACTTACTGTGGCACATATTTTTATTCACTTGTATATTAGGTAGATTTTTATACTATCTTTAAGTAAGTTTTCCATAAAAAGATAATAAAGGTAATTTGAATATCTATAATTTAGCACCTTAGGTTACTTAATATACATGGAATACCAAACTGGCTAATAGTGTGATATTATTTCTTTTAGAGTAGTTTAATACTTCATATGTTCTAATTCCAACTGTGCTTAATCAGTACATTGCAAAAAATATGAACACTATAATTATTACAGTAAAGGAGACTTTTAAAATGAATATTAAAGTAAAAATAATATTACTTAGTCATTTAAAAGTCACTTTTTCTCTATTTATATTCCTTTCCTAACATGCCATAGCCATTTTATCTCTATTTTTACTTAACATAAGGAATCGTTTTAAAGAATATTTTTTATTTTTTTAAATCAAAGAAGTCAAATCACAACCCGATTGATATGTGATGAGGAGGAAATAAAGGACACCAGGAAGAACAGTTATTGAGCATCAATTTTATGAAAGAACTTACATTCTAAGTATAAATACCAGATTTTCATTCTCTTCCTTTTATTCCCATTCCACGTTCTTAATATTTGAGATGGCCATCTCAAATGGGCCATCTACATGGGAAAGATGGTAGCACTTGGTAGCATCATCCTACTTTTATTGTCCCCTCTATCTAGCTCAATAACTGCATCAATATATTTCCCTGCAATCTTTGGCTTTTCCTCCCATTCCTCTGCCAAAATCTCAATAAGTATACACTGTCTTTGAGCTTGCTCCTAGGTTGCTGAGATCTGCTAGAAAAAAATTATCAACAATAGTGATGCAGGACTAGAATTTACAAATGTCACTGATTCCAATAAAGCCCAACAAATTTCTGAAGTTATAACAAGTTAAAAAGGGGGGGGGGTGGTAGAAAAAAGGAAAACTAAACTGTTAATTAGTATATTTAGCTCTATGGAAGTTATCAGATTGCCAAATCTTGAAAGCAAGATTTAATTTTATCATGAAAAGCTGGTGTGCTTACTGTAGTTGAGAAATCAATCTATCAAGTGGCAAGATGATAAGCACAGATGGACTTTATGATGACTCACTTTCTGTTTGAAATAATAACCATTTGCAGAGATTGCTCTTAAGCAACTCTCAATTTATTTTATTGGTATAAATTGAATGTGATTTCCCTTTATGAACCCTATCTGCCAAAAACTAAATCCATTATTTTTCTCACTGTTTTCTTATTTAACCCAAGGGCACCTAATGTCATCATTCTGGCCCTACACATATGTTATATGGTTGAAGATAGGATGCTGCCAATTTTTTTCTCATTAACCACTTATTGTTTCATTCACCCTAGCATTATTTGTGAAGCAGTGATAAGATTTAGCTCATCTGTCAGATCCTTGTGCAGTAATTCTTTCCTGCCCTTATGTTAGAAAACTGAGGTTTTAAAGATGTATCCCTTCATAATTATAATGAATTCCTATGGTCTTCCAACAGTTGTATCTAAATTTAAACTTCTAAATACATGTTTTTATAATTTAGAATAATTCTTGCTTTGAAATCTATGATCACAGGAACTTATTCTGTTTTCAATACATATTTTAAAGTGTTTTAAAGTGTAGACCACCAAGTAGAAAATAAAAAGATGTATTTTTATTGGCAAAGAACGGATGACCAGGATGAAAATTAGTCTTCTACCTCTCATACCCATTGAATGCTTATGGGAAAAAACATAAAGATCCTGGATTGATGATTGACTTTTCTTTCTGATAACTTAAAAAATCTATATTTAGAAATTCAGTTCTATCATCTAATTGTCAAACTCAAGGTTTAAAAGATATATTAATATCTTTTCCACTGCTCATTCATGTTGATCATTTTCGTCTTAATTACAAGTCCATTCTCCCTGTTCAAGTTATATTTTTAATATCTTTTCCTCACTTATCTCTCTCCCTCTTTCTCTCCCCACCCATCCCTCTCTCCTGTCTCTCATTCTGTCTGCATGCACAGACACACACAAACACACAACACACACACATCGACCCATCCTTTAACAACCCCTTAGTCTACCCATAATTATCTTTACCATCAGTCATCTCTTTTCTATGTCAATTACCACAAACATGGTTTAGATGTTCAATGACTTAAGTGTAATAATAACCATCAACTGATTTCCTTCTCTAATCTAATTATCTTTAGCTTTTGGAGAGTTTCAGATTCCTTGCAGAATATGATGATAGCTTTATGTCCTCTTACCTGAAAAATTCTATGCACACAAAACTGACCATGCAGTCAATTTTGCAGTCTCTGATGATTAGCAGTTACAGCAGCCAGACCACAAGTGTAAGTTTGGAAATTTGCTCCTTTCCCCCACTTCCAATCTACTCCTACCCCCACTGCCACTTTAATTCTCTTAATGTATTGATTAATTATATTAATTTCCTCATAAAAATTTTGCTCTATCTTATTATTTGTATAATTAAATCTAAATCTTTATTCTGGACTCAAAATTCTATAAGCTACTGCTTTTCATCTTGTGAGACTCACCATTCCTATATTCTGTGAACCTTACAGTCTAGCTCCAGATTTCTTTCTTTTTTTTTTTTTTAAGATTTTATTTATTTATGAGAGACACAGGCAGAGGGAGAAGCAGGCTCCATGCAGGCAGAGGGAGAAGCAGGCTCCATGCAGGGAGCATGAGTGGGACTCAATCCCAGTTCTCCAGGATCACACCCTGGGCTGAAGGTGGTGCTAAACCGCTAAGCCACCAGGGCTGCCCCTAGCTCCAGATTTCATATGAACCAAATTTGCTCCTATATTGTCCTTCCATTACTGATTTTTCTCTGCCTAAACGCTCTATATACAAATTAAAATATACTAATTCCTAGATGCCCCCCCAAAAAGAGATTCTGAACTAGTCAGTTTGGGGTACAGCATGGGCATTAGGGGTTTTAAAGTTTTCTTTGTGTCTCTAATGTGTAGTAAAGTTTGAAAAACCACTGATGCAGATAATGTAATATATCCTGATCCCTCAGTTTTTTCCTCCTTTCTAATAATTTTAAGATTATATTTATTTGTTTATGAGAGACACAGAAAAAGAAGCAGAGACCTAGGAAGAGGGGGAGGCAGGCTCCTCACAGGGAGCCTGATGCAGGACTGGATCCCTGAACCCTGGGATCATGCCCTGAGCTGAAGGCAGATGCTCAAATGCTGAGCCACCCAGGCATCCTCATTCTTATAATTTTAGAAGACACAAAACTTGAAGAAGACATTTCTAATTGATCTGGCAAAGTACCCACATCCATAATATATTAAAATTCTCACAAATTAATGGGAAAATGGCAGGAAAATGTTTAAATGTGCAAAATAATTGAACAGGCATTTCACTTAAGAGAATACATTTATCCAAGTGACCAATGATAAACTAATGGGGTGGTCAAAACCATGAGTCATTAGGGGCATGCAAATACAAACTACAGTAAAATACTACTGCACATTTAATCTTGAATAAATTGTTTGACCACACAAAATGGTGGCAAGCAGATAGAGCTGAATAGAGCTGAATATATATATATATATATATATATATATATATATATATATCCTTATGACCTGTTAGCAATTATACTCTTAGGTATTATCACCCCGAATTTCCTTGTCCATATGTGCAACAACATGGACAAGTCTTTCAAATATAATCCTAAATGACAGAAGCCAGAGAGAAGAATGCACCTTGAGTGGTTTTATTCGCATAAATTTAAGCTGGCTAAATTAAACTGTGGAACTGAAAGCCAGCATAGTAGCAACTTTTGGATGGAGAGATGGAGGTAATGACTGAGAGGGACATAAGAAAGTCTTTTGGAATGTTGGATAGTTTTCTATATCTTGATTGGAATAATGGCTACACAAGTGTTCACTTTGTATAAAATCCATTAAGCTATACACTTAACTAGATATATGATATAAAATATACCTCGATTTGATGTTGTTGGGTTTTTTTAAGATTTTATTTATTTATTCATGAGAGACCCACAGAGAGAGAGAGAGAGACGGAGATACAGGCAGAGCGAGAAGCAGGCTCCATGCAGGGAGCCTGATGTGGGACTCGATCCCAGGTCTCCTCCAGGATCAGGCCCTGGGCTGAAGGTGGTGCTAAACCACTGAGCCCTCAATCTGATGTTTTTAAAAGGGAAAGACTATACATATTTACATGTCACAAAGGTAGAACTTTGCTAGAACTATTACTATATGAAGAAAAGCACATTTTTGTATAAAAAAAGGAATATTGCTTGGAAAATCATGGGTCATACTAAAGTATTGAACAATTATGTATTTTTTTCTAAATATTAAATAGTGGTATAAAACCCAGATTTGGTAATAATGATACCTATGCATATTGATTCTAGCATACAGTATATGAAAACTACAGACATGAGTGCTCAGACAAGAGTTGAAGTAGGAAAATGTGAACACTTCTGACAGAGTAGAGATACATGATAAGTATTGTCCATTCTCCCTAGTTAGAGACTCTTAACAATAACTGACTTCCTCTCATACATGAGATTTCAGTATGAGGATAACATATTTGCCTGATGAAGCTCCTAGTATCCAGGAAATAATTTTTTTCTTAAAACAGCATCTGGGGATGCCTGGGTGACTCAGCGGTTGAGGGTCTGCCTTTAGGTCAGGGTGTGATCCTAGAGTCTGGGGATCAAGTCCCACATCAGGCTCCTTTCATGGAATCTGCTTCTCTCTCTGCCTATGTCTCTGCATCTCTCTCTCTCTCTATGTCTCTCATGAATAAATAAATAAAATCTTAAAAAAAAAAAATCATCTGGATCCTTCAAGTAATTTTACCTTTTTTTTCACTTTATAGAAAATATAAATGTATCACTATTGTTTTTTCACTTTATAGAAAATATAAATGTATCACTATTAAGAGGAAAATAAATTTGACTATTCTAATTATACAACTTACTCAATATTTTTCGATAGACAAGGCTAGATTAGTTTAGATCACCAAACTTATCATTTCTATTAAAATAAAGCTTAAATATTGATTATATAGCAAATGCTATAGTTATTATGAATGAAAATTACCAATTCTATGTAAGTTACCAACAGAGAAAAATTATTTCCTATTAAAATTTTCTTGTGTCATATTTAAAGACTACTTTCAATCACCAAAAAGCCATTCTCTTTTGTGGATAATCTACTAGTTGGGCACATCATATATTAGAGATCTTGTTATTTATGTACTTTTATAAAATAGTTGTTACTTTTTTATATCTTAGCAACTAAGAGAAATACAAAATAAAATTCTACTCCCTCCCCCCTTTGTCTCTAATGAAGTGCTTTTAACTGCCAGAAGAAACCTGGCCAAAGTATCATCATATATAATTCATGTGTTAAGGTGCATAAAATTCTAAAATCTTCAGGCTTATGTACAACATGCAGAATTTTTTAGCATCCAAAACTATATACTTTAATTATGAACTATAATAATTTTTGTAACTGATATCAGATACTTCAAAATTAATAACAATTAAAAATGTGAATATATTTCTACTAATTATATTAGAAAGCATTTAAAATAGCCAGAAAGTATATTAAATTGACTAACATTATATTTAATTTTTTAAAAAGCACCGATGTTTAGAATTTTACATTTTGACAAAATTTTTTAATGAAAAGATTGGATATATCTCATAATAAATATGTGTAGCCAAAGACCTTAAAGACATCTTACCGAAGAAGATATACAGATGCCAAATAAGCACCTATGAAAAGATGTTCCACATGCCGTCAGAGAAATGCAAATTAAAACAACAATGAGATATCACTACGCATCTCTTAGAATGGCTAAAATTCAAAACACTGACAACACCAAATGCTGGAGAGTATGTGATGCAACAAGAGCAACCATACATTGCTAATGGGAATGCAAAGCAGTATGGCCACTTTGAAAGATAGCTTGGCAGTTTCTTACAAAATAAAACATACTTTTGCATATGATCCAGCAATTGAGCCCATTGGTATTTACACACAGGAGCTAGAAACTTATTTCCACACAAAAATCTGCACATAGGTGTTTACAACAGCTTTATTCATAATTGCCAAAAATTAGAGGCAACCAAAATGCCCTTCAGCTGGTGAAAGTATAAGTAAACTGTGGTACATTCAAACAATGGAATATACTTCAGCACTAAAATGAAATGAACTATCAAGCCAAGAAAAGACATGGAGAACATTGAAATGTATATTACTAAGTGAAATATGCCAATCTGAAAGGCTAAGGATTGTGTGATTCCAACCATGCAACATTCTGAAAAGGCAAAACTGTAGAGACTGGAAAAAGATCAATGGTTACTAGAGGCTAAGGTCAGAGTGATGAATAGTATTTTAGGGCAGTGAAAATAGTTCATATGGTGCTGAAATTATGGACACATGTTATTATATATATGTATTATGTATATAAATACATTTGTATAATATATTTATAGAATATACAACACCAAGAGTGAGCCCTAATGCAAACTATGAACTATGGGTGATAATGATGTGTCAATGTAGGTTCATTAAGTATTACAAATGTATCCCTGTGCATGGGGGGATGTTGATAATAGGGGAGGCTATGCATTAGTGGGAGAAAGAGGTATATGGGAAATTTTTGTACCTTCCTCTAAATTTTGTTGTGTACCTAAAACTTCTCTTAAATAAAATCTCATGGCAATCAATTTATGCTGGTAAAATGCATCTCTGTCACTTTTTCAAAGTGTTTTAACAAATATTAGCTGTGGAAAATATGTGAGTTTCATTGATTTTTTTAAATGTTTTTTTATTGAAGTTCGATTTGCTGTGTTTCATTGATTTTGTGTGTGTGTGCTGACATAGTTTGATTCCTGTCACATTTACTTTTAGATATGTTGTCATGCTTTGATTACTGTCACATTTTCTTTCATGTATCTTCTGTAGATATTCTCTTTATGGTTACCATGGGGCTTATATAAAACATCTAAGTTATAACAATCTATTTTAACCTGATAACAACATCAATCATTTATGAAAATGACTCTTACCTATCCCACCCCCACTTTATTTTATTGATATCACAAATCAGATTTTTATATAATGTGAATCTTTTAACACTTGCAGCTATAGTTATTTTTAATGCTTTTGTCTTTTAAATTCTAAGGTAAAGTGCTTTACTTACTACCAATATAGTATTACAGTAATCTGTACTTACTTATATAGCTGCCCTTACCAGCAAGCTTTGTATTTTCACGTGCTTTCATGTTTCTGAATGACATCCTTTCATTTCAACTTGCAGGACTCCCTTTAGCATTCCTTATAAGGCAGATCTGCTCGTGATGAACTCCCTCAGCTTTTGTTTACATATTTATTTCTGTCATCTTTGAAGGACACTTTTACCAGGTAACGTATTCTTGGTTGGCAGGGTTTTTTTTTCCCCTTTTGGGCGCTTTGAACATGTCATCCTATTCTCTTCCATTCTGAAGGTTTCTCCTAAGAAATATATTGATAATCTTATGGATGCTCCCTTGTGCATGACAGTTTGCTTTTCTCTTTCCGATTTCGAGATTTTCTCTTTAACTTTGACTTCGACAGTTTAATTATTATAATTTGTATTTTGGTGTGGCCCTCTTTCAATTCATCCTAGCTGGAATTCTTTAAGCTTCTTTAACTTAGGTGACCATTATATTCCTCAGACTTGAAAAAGCTTTAAAAGCCATTATTTCTTCAAATATTCTCCCTGCCTCCCTTCCTTTCTTTCGCAAACTCCCACAAGCATATAATGGCTACCTAATGGTATTTTTTGAGTTCCTTTAGCTTTCTTCACTTTTCTATATTCTTTTTTTTCTCCTGTGACTCAATGATTTCAAATTACCTGTCATTAAGTTCACTGTTTTCTTCTGTGTAATCAAATTCAACATTAAATTTCTCTAGTGAATTTTCCAATTAAGTTATTGAATTTGTTTGATTCTTCTATATACTTTCTGTCGTTTGTTGATATCCTCATTTTGTTCTTGTATTTTCTTGATTTTCTTTGTTTATCTGTGTTCTTTTGTAGATCACTGACTTCCCTTAAAACAATTATTTTTAATTCTTTGTCAGGTAATTCATAGATCTCTGTTTCTTTAGGTTTATTTTATTCCTTTGATTGTACAATGTTTCTCTGTTTCTTTGTGTCTCTGTAATTTTTTTCCTCAGTTTTTGCATTTGAAAAAACAGCACTTTTGTCAGTCCTTATGGCTCACTTTGGACAAGGGAAGACCTTCACCAATTAACCCAGATTCTGAGGGCCTCTGAAACTTTTTGTGGGGTGAGGATGTGACTTCTCTGGGCTTGTAAATTTCCCAATTAGAGATTTGCTTGTTTCCTTTTCAGGAGCTCATAATCTTTTGCTCCCCCTGGTGACTGTGCAATACTGCAAGTTTGCTGGTACTATGTAGTAAATTATTCAGCATTCTTTTGTTCTCAGCAACCCCCAGGCATCCAAGTATCCTGATTCCCTGTCAGGGGGCTCCAAGTCAGATCAGACAGAAACCAGTTTCTCAGGCAGCCCTCTGTAAATCTGGATGAAAGCTCCTCCTTTCCAACATGCCATGAGTTGGGTGCCTTTTACCAACAGCACCAAGTCACATGGGTGTCTGTGCACTGCAGGTCCTCCAGTGCAAAATTAAGCTGCTCCCATTTTCTCTTAATTTAGTGGCCCCCAAGCAAATTATGCTGGTTCCAGCTAGGCCAGTGCTTCAAGTCAGATAAGAAAGAAACAAGTCTCCCAGGCAGCCCTCTAAAACACTTGTATATTGGATATATGTTCCACTTTCCTGTTCCTTCCCCAGGGAAAAGACATGAGCTAGAGTTCTCGCTGATGACACTGAGATGTGCTGGCTTGGGGATGGGGCAATTGGGAGTAAAGTTAAGTAATTCCTATTCATTTCAATGTAGCTGTTCTGAACTTTTCATCTCCTTGGGTTAATACAACCTCTTAAGTGGTTCCTGGAGTTCCCATAAAGATATTTTGGTCCTTATACTGCTAAGTCAGTGTCTCCATAGGAAAACAGGGCTGGGTCTTCCTATTCTGCCATCTTGTTCTTATTCTCATTAATTTCTGCTCTGGTCTATTTCTTTTCCCACTTACTTTGGCTTTATTTTGCTCTTTTTTTTTTCTTATAGTGGATACTGAAGTCATTGATTTTATATCTCTCTTATTTCCTTATATATACTTTTGGTGCTATAAATTTCTCCATTCATAATGCTTTAACAGCATTACACAATTCTGATACATTGCATTTTCTTTTTCATTCAACTCAAAATTCTGATTTGTCCTTTGATTTTTTTTTTGACTCATGTTATTGAGAAGTGTATTGTTTAATTTCTAAATTTTGGAAAAATTTCCCAGAAAGCATATTATTAATGACTTCTAACTTAGTTCCTTCCACTGTGGTCAGAAACATGCACTGACTGACAGATCCTTTTCAATTTTTTGAGATTTGTTTTATGGTCTAATGCAATCTATCTTGGTAAATGTTTTGTGAATACATGAAAAGAATGTATGGTTTGGGGTAGAGCATTCTATAAATGTCAATGACATGAAGTCAATTGACAATGTTATTCAAATCTTATATTTATTACTAATTTTTCTTTCTCTTGTCCTATCTGTTATTGAGTTCTATCTCCTCTATAATTGTGGGCTAGTATATTTCTTCTTATGGTTTTAGCAGTTCTTACCTTACATATTTTCAATCTCTGTTATTAGGTGCATAAGTCTTGTTTAAAGATGTCCCACAATTCACTGATACAAAACTGAGTTTACTTTTTTATTTTTCCCTATTGTTCCTTCTTGGTTTCATTTTGGATAGCAAAAAAATTGCTGAATTTTCAATTTCATTAATTTTTTCTTCTGCAAACTGTTATCTGCCATTAATGCCATCCAGTGTATTTTTCACCTCACACATTATAGTTTTTATCTTTAGAAGTTATATCTAGGTCATTTTTATATCTTTTATATCTTCACTTAACTTTGATCATATTGAATACCTTTAGAGTAACTTTTTTAAAGTCCTTAAGCCCTGGATCAGTTTTGCTTATTGGATTGATCTTGCCACTATGAGCTCCATTTTCCTGTCCCCCCCTTTTTTGGTAAGTTTTCATGGTGAATTTTAACTTGCTGAGTGCTAAAATTTTTTTTGCTCCTATATATATTTTTAAACATTGTTTTTCTGGGATCAAATTAAATTACTCAGAAACAATGCTACCTTTTCTGATCTTGCTTGTAACATTTGTTTTATGAGAACAATGCAGTGATCAATCTACAGTCATCTGTTCTTTGTTACTGAGGAAAGGTTCTCTGTACTCTGCCCAATGCTCCATGACATTTGGGATTTTCCATTTTGTTTAGTAAACACTATTCCTGGCCCCATGTGAGCACTGAGCATCATTACATTTGGAAGGTTATTTTCCTAACCTTGCATCCTCACACACATGTGCTGATTGGTAATCAGCTGAATTCTCAATGGAGAATCCTCTGAAAATCTCCAGAATTTTCTCTCTGTGCCACTCTTTACAAAAATCCATTCTGTGAACTACAGCTGCCTTGGTCTCACTGAACTCTCAGTTCCATAGCCTCAACTCACTGTGTCTACTGAACTCCACCTAGGTTTCCCTTTCCTGTGTTGTCATCTGAAAACTCTCTTAAAGGAGCTCCATCCTAATTGACTAATGTCCAGTGTCTTGAAAATTATTCTATGTATACATATTTGGTTTTCACTCTTCAGACAGGAGGATAAATCCAATCTCTTTCATTCCATCTTGGCCCCAAACTAAAGTTTGTCAAGATGTTTTTTCTTAAGAATTTTAATTTTTTTGTGCGCTGAATGGACTATTCTAAGTGTATGTTGTCTGTACTAACAGAGACTCTGTTAAATTTTTTATTTATTTTTTTTACCCTTCAGGATAGCTATACTTGATGTTAAGAATTATTTCTCAGAAGCTTTCTTATGCCCACAATGATTCTTATCCAAGAAAGAAGTATTGTACTCACAATTACATTACAATTAAATGAAATAAGGAAAGGCTTATGAATAAAACAAATCATCCTTTATGATCTGAGAAATAAGTTTAAAAAAATAAGATTACACAAGCAGCAACCTCTTTGACTTCAACCATAGCAACTTCTTCCTAGGCACATCACCACAAGAGAAACAAAAGCAAAAATGAATTATTGGGATTTATTCAAGATAAAAGCTTCTGCACAGCAAAGGAAACAATCAGCAAAACTAAAAGGCAGCCTACAGAATGGAGGAAGATATTTGCAAGTGACATATCTGATAAAGGGTTAGTATCCAAAATCTACAAAGAACTTATCAAACTCGACACCCAAAAAACAAATAACCCAGTTAAGAAATGGGCAGAAGACATGAATAGACATTTTCCCAAAGAAGACAGCCAGATGGGTAACAGACACATGAAAAGATGCCCAACATCATCATCATCATCATCAGGGAAATACAAACCAAACTACAATGAGATATATCTCATACCTGTCAGGATAGCTAAAATTAACAACACAAGAAACAACAGGTGTTGGTGAGGATGCAGAAGAAAGGGGAACCCTCTTACATTGTTGGTGGGAATGCAAACTGGTACAGTCATTCTGGAGAAGAGTATGGAGGTTTCTCAAAATGTTAAAAATAGAACTACCTTATGATCCATCAGTTACGATACTAAGTATCTATCCAAAGGATATGTTTCTATCCACAGTGATTTGAAGGGGCACAAGCACCCCAATATTTATAGCAGTATTATCAACAATAGCCAAATTATGGAGAGAGTCCAAATGTTCATTGACTGATAAATGGATAAAAAATATGTGGTAAAGAGACGCCTGGGTGGCTCAGCGGCTGAGCATTTGCCATTGGCTCAGGGCATGATCCTGCAATCCCGGGATCGAGTCTCACATCAGCTCCCTGCATGGAGCCTGCTTCTCCCTCTGCCTCTGTCTCTGCCTCTGTGTGTGTGTGTGCGTGTGTGTGTGTCATAAATAAATAAATAAAACCTTAAAAAAAAAGAAGATATGGAATATATATATACAATGGAATATTATGCAGCCAACAAAAAGAATGAAATCTTGTCATTTGCAATGATATGGATGGAGCTAGAGTGTATTATGCTAAGTGAAATAAGTTAGGTGGAGAAAGATAAATACCATATGACCTCACTTATATGTGGAATTTAAGTAAAAAAACAGTTGAACATATAGGAAGGGGAAAAAGAAAAACAAGAGAGCGAAACACAAGCCATTAGAGACTCCTAATGATACAGAACAAACTGAGGGTTGATGGAGGGAGTGGGGGATGGGCTAGATGGGTGATGAGTATTAAAGAGAGTATTTGTTGTGATGAGTACTGGGTGTTGTATGTTAGTGATAAATCACTGAATTCTACTCCAGAAACCAATATTGCACTGTATATTAAGTACCTAAAATTTAAATTTGGTATGCCTGGGTGGTTCAGCGGTTTAGTGCTTGCCTTCTGCCCAGGGCATGATCCTGGAGTCCCGGGATCGAGTCCTACATCGGGCTCCCTGCATGGAGCCTGCTTCTCTCTCTACCTGTGTCTCTGCCTCTCTCTCTCTCTCTGTGTTTCTCATGAATAAATAAATAAAATCTTTTAAAAAATAAAATAAAATTTAAATTTTAAAAATCTTAATTCAATAAACAGTTATGAAATATAACACTGAATGACTTCAGACAGTCCTTGTATCCTAAGATTTTAATGTGCACAATATTTCTCAGAGCTTTTGGCTTGCTATGTGTGTGTGTGTGTTGCATGTGTGTTATATAATTTGGATTTTTTAATTGCATATGAAAATTTTGTAGATGCATATTGGGGCAACTGTCTGAATTCACAATAATATCCTCATTCTGTACTACACTCTTTTTTTTTTTTTTTTTTTTTTTTTTGATTAACTGGGAATGGGCTGGAAATGCAAGCCAGACCATTCATAATGCAACCACTTTCTATCATGTCAGGCCATGAATATTAATCCAGGTCATGTTACCAAGAATCTCTCCCTATGATTTGGGAAAGGAAAGTTCTTGCTCTTCTTTCTTGTAAATCTATAAGGATGTGAGAAAAATGTTATCGTATGCCATGGCTTTAGTTTTGGAAGAAAGCAATGTATGAGAAATGAAATGATACCAGCAGGTAAACTGAGAGAATCCTGGTGTTCATCACAGCTTCCAACTGAAAGTCACCTTAGCAAATCAGTTTTATTGGCCAATGAATCCTCTCTCATTCTTAAAAGAGTTTGAGTAGGGGGTCTATCACTTGCAAAAATTGTCCTTAAATGTTGATACAAAAATATTGAAATATATTTTAGAAGAATAACTAGCTGAAATGTTGACAATTCCTTTAATTTCATTTTAATGATGAATAATAAGAAAATAGAATATAAGACTACAGGTATCAGCTTATCTAGCTATTAGACTCTAAGTTGGATTGTCAGTTAATGATAAGATCACCTATACCAAACAATTCTAAAATGAAATTTTATCATAATTTTTATTTCTTTTGGTAATATTTAGATAAGGAAAATGATTCACATTTTATTCCATTATTTTCCATGTTTATGTACTGAAAAGAAAAATGTTTACATGGGTCCAATATTCAACCAAAGTTGCTTGACTCAACATGAGTGTGTTAATTAGGTAATAAAATTTTAGGAAGCAATAGAAATCTTCATAGTCCACAAACAAAAGGACATTTTCTTAGATAAAACAGAGAAGTGATGCAAAAGGAAATATAAAAATGGGAAATAATGGGATAACTGAGGGCTGAGACCAAACATAAAATGTAAAGATAACCTTGAAAATATTGTTAATCCTGGAGTTGATACTCTATCAGAAGCCCAAACATCTTTATCAAGTAAGAATATTTTTTTCAGCTTTCATTTTTTTCTTCTCTAAGGTAACCGGTATTTAATACAATAGGTAGTGCCCATCTCCTTCACATTTTTATAATTTCTTTCATAATATAGTCATCTTCTTTCTGATAAATGGAAAGCAAATCAACCTACAGATATTAACTGATTTTAAGGCACTGTGCAAGATTTGCAGGCAGCATTGAAAAGACCAGTGAGTTTTAACACTGTTTACTTTAAAGTGCTTATACTATGACTAATATGACTTAACCATTTTATATCCTCTAACTGGCAAGCTTTTGTTAAAAAGAAATTGTAACAGATTAGAAAGAAAGAAGTTTGGAGAGCTGAGGGAAAAAAGAAGACTCATACTCTCAATATAGCCCACAATTTCCACCTCCAAGTAGTTCCCATATATAAAACCCCTTAAATTATATTGCAACCCTTCCCTCTGGAGTCTTGACCTGCAGTTTGAGAAATACTGGCAGTGATATATGAAATACACAGATAATGCAAAAAACTCATTTTTCCACATAGTTTCACCTTCTGCCCCCATCAATCATATTACAAAATCTGTCAACAGGACGCAAATTGCCTTCCTTCCCATGGTCACTTTGTAAAGAAAGTGTTAATGACCAGCATAAATGTCAAAAATCAATAGGAATAAAGATATGGAGACAATATTCTAGTTAATTAACTTCTAAGTAGTAAGATTAAACTATATGGCAAAGCTTGTGTTGAAAGAAAAAAATGGAAAAGACTTCTGGATCTTGTTTTGTGATGTTTAAATAAAACAATATTACTCTTCAATATCAGTGCTTCTCTTACCTTCCTCTTTGCTTTCCCATTCTGCAGTTCTCCTTTTATCTCATCTACTATCCTGACAAAGCGCAGCATGGTAAGGGATGCAAAAATATTTGGAAGAAAATTTTGTAGGTATATAAAATTGTATATTAAATTCTAAATTACTTTATCTGTCACTTGGCTAATAAATATTTATTGTATGCCTGATACCTACCAGACAATAGCATGCATTCATATGATAGACATGGTTATAACAAAATAGTGCCTTACCTTATGGAGTTTACTCTCAACATTTAACAGTGAAGGAAAACTGTACCACTATTTACTAGCTGTTGAGAAATTGTTATGTGCAAAATGTTGAGAGTAGATTTTCATAGTGATAGGGAAATGTATAATTTGGGGATCCAGCTTATTTACATGCATCAGGAAATGTTTACTGTCATAGCAATATTCATACTAGGAATTGAAGGAGGACCACCATTTAGATAAGGTAAAGAGAAGGGATAGAACATTCCAGGAATATGAAACAGTATGCACAGAAACATCGAAACAGGAAAAAGTATTATCTGCTAATACAGAAAGCCAGAGTGACTGGCATGAATTGAGCAAATAGATTTGTACGTATGACACTAGAAAGGCAACTAACTATAGGTCAGATTATTGGAATTTTAGGAGCATTATTTTGAAGGTCCACTGGAAGCTGCTGAATGATTTTAAGAAAGAAATGACATATTCAAGTCTGTATTTTAAAAAGGGTAAATACTGGAGAATGGAGAAGAGGAGACTGGGTAAGTATGGCTATGTAGCCTAGTTAAGGACATTGACAATGGACGCAAGTAAAAGTGAATGGATTTCAGAGTAATATTGGTGATGGAATGTACTGAATTGGGCAGAAGAATAAGAGAAGAGTCTAGAATTATGTTTATATTTTTTGATTAAATACATAATGGATAGGGTGTCTGGTTCGCTCAGTCAGTTAAGTGTCTGCCTTGGGCTCAGGTCATGATCCCAGGGTCCTGATATCGAGTTCCACATCAGGTTCTCTGTTCAGCGGGGAGTCTGCTTCTCCCTCCCCTCTCCCCCTCCCCACTTCTTGTGCTCTTTCTCGCTCTCCCTCTCAAGTAAATAAATAAAAATTTAAAATAATTTTTTAAAATATATGTATATATAATGGATAGTAGAGAGTTTTATTGAACTTGAGAAAACTAGAAAGCAAACTTCTTAGATGGGGAAAAAAAAATATATATATATATATAGAGAGAGAGAGAGAATCACAAACCTGATCTAAAACTAAACAGCTAGCTGAATATTAGGCCTTTAATTATCAAGAATTTTAATTGCCCTTTTAGGGATTATAAGAATTCTGGGTAGATGATTCAGATAGCCCATTTCTTACTAAAATTTTTCAAATTTTGAATGAACATCTAAGGCATCTAAAATAAAATAGAATTATTTTCAAATCTGGATGTGCTCAGTAACTTATTTCCTTTTTTTTATTATTTTTTTAATTTTTTTTAATTTTTTTTTTAGTAACTTATTTCTTATGAAGAAAAAAACACCATGTTTAAAGGAAAGGCTGAACAAATGTATCTTACATCTTGCTGAATTCATAATTATAAGAGGAATTTCTAGTTATGGGAAATAATATCATCAGGAAACAATAAGAGCATTAAGCCATTTTGTCTCATGTATCCCTTTTGCCACTGACTGCCACTGTAAATTTCAGTTTGGCTTATAATTCTGTGTTCTCTACACAATAGCCTATGACATTATGTCTCGCCCAGACACATAAACCCAAGAGCTGCCATCTGCTCACCCAAAACATTTTCAATATTCTTTCTCTAAAATAAAGCCCGTTTTATTTCCTCAAAAGGTTTTTTTCCATACTACAACCATAGATTTAGTTTCAATAATCCAAAAAACAATCATTTACTAAAGTTTAATATAATACTTATTTTGAGCAAAGCAGTCTGGTAAGTGTTGAGCTGAAACAGAAACATTAACTTACTATATTTCACAATGGTTGAAATCCTGCTAAATTGATAGCAGAGTGCTCATACAATTTTGGGAAGATTAAACCAGTATAAAATTATTAACACTAAGTTTTAAAATAACTTACCAATATGTTACTATTAAACATTTTCTAATATAGGCCTACAAGAATCTTACTGGCTTGCACAGTTTCTCTTCCATTAAGAAGTGGGCAAACAATGAGATAAAATCTAAGAGATCTTAGCATCTTGTTACTGGTAACATAGAAAGCTTACATTAACTAATTACAGGGCCTGATTTCAAGATTTTTATGTATTCAAATACTTACAAGTTAATCAATTAATCTATCATTTACACTTGGAATATCTCTTCACCACCATCACTTTCACTCCTTGCCAGCCTTGTGGGATCATTAGAGATAAGATGCATGTTAAGATGAGTAACTATAAAAAAGAGATATGTTATTAACAATTCCCCTAAATGAGGACACCATTCTTTCCTGCTAACTTTTGAAAGTTGTTTTCCAGTGATTATACAATTCTATTCAGATGTTGGAAGATATACACTAAGTCTTATATATTATATACTATTAATATATAAATATAAAATATCTGTCATCTTTTCGAAGATGAATAAAAACAGGACATAATATTAGGATGCATTCATGGATAATATATACCTTATTGCTTCTATGATATATTCCCTGGCTTGTTTTTTGCAATTAATTTGAATCACGTAAAATTTATAATGCTAACACGGGCTTCTGGTTTCAGGTGGCAATTTTGGCACAAATATTCACCTCTTCTTACTCATAAGTTCTGAAAATCTGGCAGATTTTATGAAAGCATAGAATGTCTCAACAATTAAAAGTAGAATCATGAGGAAAAATTTTTAAAAGCTATCCAGGAAAGCCATAGTCCAAGTATGATGTGAATGTTCAAATCAGAGAAAGTAGTCAGCAGGTATAAGAAAGAAGAATACAACAGATACCAAGAAATAGAATGATTGAATGAGATGCCAAAAATAATAAAGATATGGTGAGGAAGGGAAATATTTTATCTTTCAGGAAAAAAAAGATAATAAGCAATTCCAGGGAAAATAAAGCTATATAAGAAAAGCATGAAAAAAATGTAGAAAATTAAAACACGATATGATTTTGAGAAGTCAACATATAGTGTATATTACTTTTTTCTACATTTCACTGGCCATAATTGTGGCAAGCTGTAGCTAGAAACTTTGATTAGCTGTACTAAAAATAAAGTTTGATGAGCACCCAGTCATATTTTACACAGTTACTATGAAATGCTTAACAGTTCAAACTCTTATTTTTTATTCCATCATTCTCAAATATGATCTTTTGACTCCTTACTTTGCAAGTTGATAGTATTATCATTCTCCCACCTCTCATCACTCTATCATTCAGTTTCTGTCACCAGCATATTTTTATTGCAAAGTTGGTAACATTTACCTTATATTCAATAATGTTAACTAAGCTTGAATTTTTTTTAATATTAATTGCCATAAAGGCTTATAGTCCATGACAGCATTTATCTTATTATAACTATATAAATATTTTTCATTACAAAGACAATTGTGTTCTATTATTGTATTTTTTTCAGTCACATCACAGGGGAGAATGTTTAATGGATTTTTCTTATCTAACCCTTTAACTAGTCTGAACAACAAAAAGAATATACACCCCAGTAGATGATAGATAGATAGATAGATAGATAGATGATAGATAGATAGATAGATAGATAGATAGATAGATAGATAGATAGATAGACAAACCGCCAAGGATTTCTGGGACTATAACAAATGATTTAGGGAAAGAAAAAAATGATGAAGCTAAAAGAGTGCTAAAAGAAATTATGGCTAAATACTTCCCAAATATGTTAAGGAACATAAACTTTCATATTTGAGAAGTTGAGTGAACCCTAAGCAGGATAAACCCAAAGAAAACAATGCTAAGACATATCATAATAAAAGTTTAAAAACTAAAAACAAATCTTGGAAATGGCTAGAGAAAAAGAATACCTTACTGTAGAGAGCAGAAGGAGTGGTACAGTATTTTTCTAGTGCAAAAACAACAACAAAACTCTCTCAACCTAGAGTCCGATATAAAGTAAAAATATCCTTCAACAATGAAGAAAAATTCAAGATAACATCAGATGAAGGAAAATGTGTTGCTAAGGAATACAGTAAGGAAAATTATGGGTAAATAAAATAGACTTTCCTTCTCTTTAGTTTTTAAAATTATTGATGGTTGAAGCAAAAATTCTAACACTGATATTATTTTAAATATATATGAAGGAAATATTTTTAAATATTATAAATGGAGGAGGATAAAAGGAGATAAAGGGAGATGAGTTTTCTACATTTCACTTAAACTGCTGAGAAAAAAAAGAGAAAAAAAACTGCTGAGGAAATGACACCAATAGACTGTGAGACATATCACAATATAGACATAGATATAAAGATATAATACAAATATATAGATATGACACAGGCACACAGACACACACACATATAATGTAATAGAACAACCACTAAACAGCCAAACAGAAAAATACAGTCAAAAACAATACAGAATTCTACAAGCTGGCGTCAACATGGTGCCTTTCCCACCTCTCCACTTCTTCATGCCTGGCTTTGCCCCAGTGACCAGCAGTGGAAGCCAACAGTATTAGGTAGGCCCTCACTGTCCCTGAATTCATGCAGCAGGTCTCTGATATCAAGAACATGATGACTGCCTGTGACTCTAGCCATGGCCATTATCTCACCAATGGCTGCTGTCTTTCATGGTCGGATATCCATGAGGAGGTAGATGAGCAGATGCTCAATGTGCAAAACAAGAATAGCAGCTACATTATGGAATGGATCCCCACCAATGTCAAGACAGCTGTCTGTGGTATCACACCCTGTGGTCTCAAGATGCAGCCACCTTCATCAGAAATAGCACGGCCATCTAGGAGCTCTTCAGGCCCATCTCAGAGCAGTTCACAGTCACATAATGGTGCAAGGCCTTCCTCCAGTACACAGGTGAGGGCATGGACGAGATGGAGTTCACTGAAGCTGAGAGCAATATGAACGACTTTGTCTTCAAGTACCAGCAATACCAGGATGCCACAGCAGAAGCGGAGGACTCAGGCAGAGCACCATCACCTCAGGCTTCTCAGTTCTCTCAGCCTTCTTCCCCAACCATCCCTGTCCTCTCCCTCAGAATTTGCATTTTTGCCTCTATCTTGTTTTTTTGTTTGTTTCCTTTATTGGAGGATGTGGCCCTAGAACAGTGTTTGGCACATCATAGAAGCTCAATAAATATTTTGTTGTTTGTTCAATGTCTCCTCTCCTACTCTTGGGAAACTTAGATTTCTGCCATTCTAGGTAGCCCTGTATTTCCTTTTGGTGTTCACTTCTCCCATCTGCCCAGCTTATATTTCCCTTTGCTTTTTGAAGATAATTCTCTAAGAAGCTGGGCCTCATCAGATCCCATTTAGATCCACGTGTTGGAAGCTCAGATCCATGGCCATTATCCTAAGCCTGTGTGTTAACCCAGGGGAAAGTAAGCCAAGCTACCTTATAGCAGGTAGAAGTATGTATGAGAAAAGGTAAGGTTTTCTATTCCAGAGCAGTTTTGAAGAGGAATCCAGGCTATTGACGTCCTAATTTCCAGGAATTTACCTGCTCCTCTCTTAGCTTCAGGGGAGCTGTTAACAGTAGTATCTCCATTTTTAGTCTCTTTCCAAGCTCTATCCTGAGCTGTTTCCTTTTCAGGAGTCTACCCCACTCTGTTAAGTGGGATCTTCCCTCTTACTCATCCTCCTTCACATGTTGAATTCCTTCCTTTTCCTTTGGTTAGAGAAGGGGGCCCAGAAGGGGAAGAAGGACTAGACTTGGTCCCTAAAGCCTCCAGAAAGGCTCTCCCCATCCCCCGTCATTTCTTAATAAAAACACAACCCAGGGACTCCTGGGTGGGTCAGTGGTCGAGCATCTGCCTTTGGCTCAGGGTGTGCTCCTGGAGTTCTGGGATCGAGTCCCACCTCAGGCTCCCTACGAGGAGCCTGCTTCTGCCTCTGCCTATGTCTCTGCCTTTTTTCTGTGTCTCTCATAAACAGATAAATAAAATCCTTAAACACAAAACAAAACAAAACAAACAAACAAATAAAACCAGCCCTGCAGTGTATATATGGAAAGGGGGTATTATCACCTAAATATTTGGGTCATTCCTCCAGAGAGGGGACAAAGAGACCCTCTGTCTTATGGCAACATCTTATCTCTTTCTTTTGCTATTCCCTCCCACTACCCTTTCCTGTCACCCATACCCCCACCCTTTCCCCCCACTCTTGGTTTTGTCCTGTCCTACATTTCAAATTTCTTTTTTTTTTTTCTTAAGATTTTATTTATTTATTTTGGAGACAGCTTCTGTGTGTGTGTGTGTGTGTGCTGTGCACGAGAGTGAGAGAGAAAGAGAGAGACAGAATGAGCAGGGGAAGGGCAGAGGGACAAGTAGACTCCCCACTGAACAGGGAGCCTGTTGCAGAACTCAACCCCAGAACCCCAAGATCATGACCTGAGCCAAAGGCAGATGGTTAATCTACTGAGCCCTTGAGGTGCCCCCACATTTCAAATTTCTTTTTTGAGTTGAACTTGTTTTTTTTCCCTATGGAAAAGATAGCATTAGGGATGCCTAGGTGGCTCAGTGGTGGAGCATCTGCCTTTGACTTGGGTCATGATCCCAGGATCTAGGATCGAGTCCCACATCGAGCTCCCAGCAGTGAGACTGCTTCTCCCTCTGCCTGTGTCTCTGCTTCTCTCTCTCTGTGTCTCTCATGAATAAATAAATAAAATCTTAAAAAAAAAAAAAAGGAAAAGATAGCATTGCCCTAAGAGCCAAAAATAAATGAGAGATTTAAAAAGACAATATCCATAAATTCAAATGGTAATCTAAAAATGCAAAAAAAAAATCAAAATTTGAAGGACTAAAGCAGTGCTAAGAGAAAAATTTCTAGCACTAAATACATGTATGCATGTATACACATACATATTTGTTAAAAAAGATAGTGGATTAAAAATCTTAAAGGTTATACTTTAAAATATCTTTAAACATATCTAAATTATATGTGTGTATAAGTATATACATAACTTATACATACATATAACTAAGACACATTTCAAAATATTTAAATGTATAATCCTTAAGATTTTTAATCCACTAACTTGCTAAATGACACATTTTATATAAAAATAATCTTAGTTTTTGACTGGTTTTGGAAAACTAAACCTAATATACTCAGTTCCAAAGGCTGAGTGTATGGTATTAATTGATGTCCTGGGTCCTGTTGTCTTGTGAATATTTAAGACATCCTAGGTCTTTTCATGGTGTTGCAATAATGGGCAAACATTGTAAATTGAGATCTCATGCATGAGATCTGTCTACCAAAAAGAACTTAACTAAACCTCTTTTTCTATGTTCTTTTTGCTGGCCATTGTCATCTCTCTCTACCATCTATTGTCATTGATGGCTATGAATTCCACTGAGAACATCAATTCAACAATTTAGACACGGAAGCTACTGAGACCAGGGAATTCAAATGAGTGTGCAATTGATGAGAGCAGCAGGAACACAAGGACCTTCTCAGGACCATCGAGCAAGCCCAAACAGAGCTTAATGAAGGAAGGCAATGAATAAAACCCCAGTGCTTCCAAACTAATATTGGCTACATTCACTGTGTATCCTGGGATAGAAATTTGATCCTGGAACAGAAAAGAGACATTCATAGACATTCAATGGAAGAATCTGAACAAAGACTAGATTTTTTTTAACAGTAAAATACCAATGCTAATTTATCATTTTGACAAGTGTGCCTTGGTTATGTAGGATGTCAACTTAAAAGGAAAATGGCTGAAGGGCATGCAGTAACTCTCTGCACTCTTTTTGTAATTCTTTAACAAATCTAAAAATATTTCACAACATAAAGTTTTATTAATAAAAAATTAACATTGAAATCTTTTGTACAAAGACTTGATAGTAAGGGCTTTGAAGCATGAAGTCATAATTCAAGCAAAAACTCAATACATTGATCAAGAGAAATACACACGTAAAAGAGATATGCCAGAACAGACTGGAACAATTTTTAAGTCATATTGCTTGAAGATCATCACGACTTTCTAAGTGGTAAATCTAGAATGAAATCAGAACACATCACATATTTTAAATAATTTCACGTAGATAATAATGCACTCTAGTTTAATGTTAGAGTAGCTATACTTTGGAGTTGCCAATGCTTGCTGTAAGCATTAGAAATGGTATAAAGAACCTTTAATGTTTCCACAAAAAGGACATTTATATGCAAATATGAAGGTTAGGGAAAATATTGTAGAATACTTTGACTAAATAAGGCCTGTCTTTAATTTCTGAAGTGAAGTATTAAAAGCAAGAAGCCCTTGTGGCAAGCTAAGTGGTTTGGATTCTTAAGTTTCACCTGCAATATAAATTCAATTTTCCTCTACACTGAAGAATTAAGTCCCATAAAGGTGAAATCTCTTTAAGCCACTTACCATATTTTTCCCCTTTAAACAGATTATAACTCCTTTCAGGAAAAAAAAAAAAATCAGAAAAAAATTTAAAATTTCAAAAAAAATCAGAAAACAAGCTGGAATTCTTTGCACTGATATTTTCCTACGAAGTACAAAAATAGAAGATGCTGGTCACTGTCCAGCCACTGTTAATAAAACTGTTATTGCTTCTATGTCTTTAGTACATGGTTAGAAAGTACACAGAATTTGATTCAAAAGTTAGAAAACACAAGAGTATGGCTAAGTGGTATTTAGTGTCATTCTACTCCTTCAAAAGACTGGAAGGTGAGAAAATTAGTATCAAACTGCAACATCCTGGCCCAAATGCAGTGTGAATCTGTGGAGGATTGTTCCCTGTGGTTTTTTTTTTTTTTTTTTTTTTTAGGGACCAACTCTCAAATGCATAGTTCTAAAAATTCAGTTACCTTTTTTTTTTCTTAAGATTGTAGAACAGTATTGGAAGTAAAAATAACAAGAAAAAGACTATAATTTAAGAAAAAACCTAACTAAGCATTAGGTTAACTAAGCATTCAATCCCATTTTCTTCATAGAACACAAAATAAAATATAAAAGTCCAGAGTAAATGCCATAAATAAAAGAGCTAATTAAATTAGACAGATAACATACAAATTGAGATAATATATTTAGAAACAAGGGATGCCTGTTTCCCCTGTGGCTGGCTCAGTGGTTGAGCGTCTGCCTTTGGCTCAGGGTGTGATCTCAAGGTCCTGGGATTGAGTCCCACATCAGGCTTCCTGCATGGAGCCTGCTTCCCCCTCTGCTATGTCTCTACCTCTCTCTGTGTCTCTCATGAACAAATAAATAAAATCTTAAAAAAAAAAAAAGAATGAGTAAAATATCTCAACTATAATGAGATATCATCTCATACCTGTCAAAATGGCTAAAAACAAACACACAAAAAACAACTGGTGTTTGTGAGGACATGGAGAAAAAGGAACACTTATGCACTGTTGGTGGAAATACAAACTGGTGCAGCCACTGTAGAAAACAGGATGGAGATTGCTAAAATAGTTAAGAATAAAACAACCTTATGATCTAGCAAGAACACTAATCCAAATTGATATGTGTACCTGTATGTTTACTGCAGCATTATCTACAACAGCCAAGATATGGAAGGAACCCAAATATCCTTCAATGGATAAAAAAAGATGTGGTATACATATATGCAAAAAAATATTATTCAGCCATAAAAAAAAGAATGAAATCTTGACATTTGCAATGACATGGATGGAGCTACAAATATAATGCCAAGCAAAATAAGTAAGAGAAAAATAAATACCAAATTATTTCACTCATATATGGAATTAAAAAAACAAAACAAAACAAAACAAAAATAAATAAATAAATAAATAAATAAATAAATAAATAAAAAACAAAATAAATATATAAAAGGAAGAAAAACAAAAGAAAGACAAACCAGAAAACAGACTCTTAATTATAGAGAACAGACTTATGGTTACTAGAGGGGAAGTGGGTAAGAGGATGGTGAAACAGGGGTTGGGGATTAAGGAGGGCACTTGTGATGAGCACCAGGTGTTGTATGGAAGTGTTGAATCACTATATTGTACACCTGAAATTAATATAACACTGTATGTTAACTAACTGGAATTATGATAAAAACTTTAAAAAAAGAGAGGGATGCCTGCTGGCTCAGTCAGTAGAGATATGACTATTGATCTCAGAGATGTGAGTTCGAGCCCTACATTGGCTGTGGAGATTAATTAAAGATAAACTCTTTTTAAAAATGAGTAAAATAAACAACTGGCCTTGGTAGAAACACATTCAATCAGTAACACTTTGTTGGTACTATGTTTGCTATTTAGAAGTCTTCCCTGGGCACGTGGCTGGCTCAGTCAGTAATGCATGTGATTCTTGATCTCAGGGTCATGAGTTTGAGCCCCATGATGGGTTTAGAGAATACTTAAAAATAAAATATTTAAAAAAAAATCTTCTCAAGAATGCTTAATCCTCCAGATTATATTTATACCTTTAAATCAGGTTAATATGATAAACAAGCTTAAGAGAGTTTAGTAACTACTATATATGTGGCTTATTCTGTTAAAAAGTTAAATTTTAGTCATGTAATTTTATATAGGCATGTACTCTATAACTCAGATATAATAGTGGTTTGTAGGATCCCTGGGTGGCTCAGCAGTTGAATGTCTGTCTTTGGCTCAGGGTTTGGTCCTGGAGTCCTGGCATCGAGTCCCACATTGGGCTCCCTGAATGGAGCCTGCTTCTCCCTCTGCCTGTCTCTGCCTCTCTCTCTGTGTGTCTCTCACGAATAAATAAATAAAATCATAAATAAATAAATAAATAAATAAATAAATAAATAAGTAAATAAATAAAAAACTGATTTGCATATATCTAGAATCATTCAAAGTTGTATTCTTCAAGACATTAGAAAATTGAGACCAATGAATTTGAATTAGCAGTATAAAATACTATTGGTGTCTCTAAACTTTACTATTCTTCAGATAATTCACAATTAAAAGACATTAAAGTGGTACCTGAATGGCTCAGTCAGTTAAGTGTCTGCCATGGGCTCAGGTCATGATCCCAGGGTCCTGAGATGGAGCCCCATGTCGGGCTCCCTGCTCAGTGAGGAGTCTGTTTCTCCCTCTCCCTCTGACTCTCCTCCTGCTTTTGCTCTCTCAAATAAATTAAATCTTAAAAAAAGACATTAAAATTAAAATATTTTAGCGTAATTATCTCATTCTACTGTATTATAATTTGCAAATGAATAGACTAAATTATTAGTATGCTGGCAAATTGAATGTAAAATAAATGTTAAAAATGAAAAATAATAAAAAATAAATAAATTATTAGCTGATTGCCATTCAGACATGAGAGAGAGAGTTTTCATAGATTTAAGAGGCTGGCATACTCTTCTTTCATTAGGATATGACCATTTACATGGTCAGGAATCTTTATATATTTCAGTCACTGCTGTGTACCAAGATCCAAGACAGAGTTCAAAATATACACTTTAATGTCCATTTTATGACCAAAATCTAAAAATCAAATGAAGTAAGCACAAAGAAAAGTTAGCTGATTTTTAAAATAAGGCCTCTATTTCTACTTCCTTTGTCAAGACAAACCATATTAGATTTAAAATAATAATATTAGGGAAAATAGCAACCAAAAAAAGCATGATGATAATTCCATATGGATTATTTGTAATGCTCTGTCATAACAGTAATAATTAGTTGTTCCCTGAATTCAGACCATCTGGTTTCTAATCCCAGATCTGACAAATTGCTATGTGATCTCAGACAAGTTACTTTACATTTCTGTGCCTCCTTTTCCTCATCTGTTGCAAACAATAATAGTACCTACCTCATAGTGTTGTCATGACACTTAAATAAATAAAAACATCTGGTTAAGTGTTAGCTAGTAGTAGTAGTGGTAGTAGTAGTAGTAGCAGCAATAGCACCATATTCTAACAACTGTTCAAAGTCTTTCTGTATGGACAATCCTAGTCAAGACAGAATGTACTAAGAATTTCACTTCACTGATGAGATGCATACACAATAACAACTCATTGAACTTCTAATGGTTTTGATAGTTATAAATATTAATAGTTTGTCTCTAAACTGTGCTAAATAAATATAAAAGAACATAAGCTTAGAGACTGGGATTTACCTTTTTAACTTGATAGTTAACTTTTTTTTTAAAGATTTTTTTAATTTATTCATGAGAGACACAGAGCGAGCGAGAGAGAGAGGCAGGCAGAGACACAGGCAGAAGGAGAAGCAGACCCCATGCAGGGAACCTGATGTGGGACTCGATCCCCAGTCTCCAGGATCACGCCCTGGGCTGCAGGCAGCCCTAAACCGCTGAGCCACCAGGGTTGCCGATAGTTAACTTTTTAAACTCATGTCTACAGTTAAACTCACATACTAACCATAGGTGATTTATTTAATATGTATTTAAATGTAGATTAATGTCTAGTTATTATTATTGCTCATAATTATGGATCTTCACTTTTTTGTTACAGTCGTGTGATACATATTTGTTGCTTATTGCTTATAGCATCTCTTTTCTAGATTGTTGTTGGGATAATACTATGAATTTCTCATTGAGTCTATATTCTGTCATGTTGAATTATACAAAAGGAAAGGAAAAGAAATGTATTTTGATAATATATAGGACCCTGAATGAGTTCAATTAAAAATAAGTTAAATAATGCAGTTAGTCTGCATGAAGCAGTAAACATGAGGACATCAATATCAACGGCAATCTGCATCCAATATTTCAGCACAAAAGCTTTAAATGTGTGACTTTAAATGTGTGACTTTATATATATGTGTGTGTGTAACGGGCTGAACTGTGTACCCACAAAAGATATGTTGAAATCCTAACCCGCTGTACCTCCAAATGTAAGCTTATTTAGAAATAAAGTCTTTACAAGGTAAACAAGTTTCAATAGGTCATTGTGCTTAGCCCTAATCCATTATGACCAGCGTTCTTATAAAATGGGGACATTTGGACCCAAAGACAGACACAAATAGAGGGAAGAGGATGCAAATATACACAGGGATAATGTCACGTGAAGACACAAGATTGGAGAGAAGCATTTACTAAAAGCCAGAGCACGGTATAGGCTACAGGAATTAAGCCTCAGAAGAGAGGCAGGGGAAGTTCCTTTACCTGTAAACTTCAGGAAGAGAATAGCCTTGCCAACACCTTCACTTCAGACTTCTGGTCTTCAAAGCTGCAAGACAAGAAAATGCCTGTTGTTTTGTGCCATCCAGCGTGTGATACTTTGCTACAGTAGTCCTGGGTACACATGACATTTTACAAAAAGTGCTGTTACTTTTCTGGTGTTTAGTTACCTGTCTTGCCTAATCTTAATTCTAGTTCTTTCAAACCGAAACTGATCCATAGGGATGTTACATGCCTGTAGAAATAATCCGGAACCTGAAGGTGTGACACCATAGGCAGAAGTCAGTTTTTCATAGGTAGATGTGATTGTGTTCTCATATAGTCTATAAAATGCATATTTTATTTATGCAGAAAAATTGGATTAGGGTTTTCCATTGAAAAAAAAAGCTAGTGTAAATTTCAGGTTTTTTTTTTTTAACTAGAATAATTTGTTTTATCTTAGACTGTTTTTCAGTGAGAAAAAAAATTGTGTTCTTGTCCACCTCGATTTGAATATTCAGTAGAAACATCTTAATGCTAATATTGAGTCAAGGGTAACATCACTTAGGTAAAAGAGAAATACTAAATCACATCCATCCGAAATAATCTGAACCACAGAAGTAAGTACATTCTATAATAAGCGTTAGTTATAACCATTCACCAGGAGCCAAGTGCAAAATAAAAAATTTTAAAAAGGAATCAACTAAAATTTCTCCTATAAAGCATTTCACTATAATTGAGAAACACATTTTGTACCATCTTTTTTTGATACTGAGAAAGTAAATTCATTCAACTCATAATTCTTTTGTTACTCTCATAGGTAAAGAACATAACTTACTTTCTTAATAATTGTAAGAATGATAAATATGTTTACTTCTTTCTCTCCTACTCAAAAATACATCTTTCCTCTTGTATTTCCTTTTCGTTCAGGTTCAAAATTACAGATTTTCTTCTGAGTCCTTCCTGTGCACTAACTTTATTCAGTTTGTAATTCCACAGATATTTTAGTCTTTGATGAAAAGACTAATGTTTACAAAAGATTTTGTCTATTATGCAATGGTAAAGCAGTTGTGGGCTACAAAGACAACAGTTGACACCTCCCAAGGGAAGGAGGAAGTAAGTTGATATGATTTGGATGGAAGACAAGAGAAAACAAATCAAGAATGACAAACTCGGGATCCCTGGGTGGCGCAGCGGTTTGGCGCCTGCCTTTGGCCCAGGGCGCGATCCTGGAGACTCGGGATCCTGGAGACTCGGGATCCACATCGGGCTCCCGGTGCATGGAGCCTGCTTCTCCCTCTGCCTATATCTCTGCCCACCCCCCTCTCTCTGTGTGACTATCATAAATAAAAAATAAAAAAAAAAGAATGACAAACTCATGCAGGCATAAAGAATGCCCATTAATGATCAGAAGAGGATCTGATCTAGGCAACCTGCACACAAAGGGACTATACAGGATGTGGGCAAGTGTACAGACTATGGAGTCACACCACATTCGTTGACTATACCTCTTAGTGGCTGTATGAACTACAGCATTAATTTTCTCATCAACTAAAGAGAAGTAATATAATCTATCTCATTAGTTTATTGTAGAGATAAAGTAAGATGATCTTTTCAAAGTTCTTAGCACAGTATTTGTGTGGCACATTCTAAACATCTGTTAATAGCCAAGAGTAGTAGCTCTGTTAAGGCAGACAAGAATTGACTAATTAAGTAAAAAAACTGGTCTAAGAATTATTTTCTGTATTCTTTTTTTTTTTTTTTTAATCTACCTGGCTGGAATACTCTGTGTGTCTACTGGAATAAAATATCTATCATTTCCATGTCAATATTGATTATAGTTTCAGCTAGACTCACGGCTTTAAGATATCAATATCTTGATAACTCAAATTTATATCTCCAGAAAAATAGAGCTACCCTACGTTCCAGAAATTGCACTATTGGGTATTTACCCCAAAGATACTGATACTGATGTAGTGAAATGCTGGGACATCTGTACCCCAATGTTCATAGCAGCAATGTCCACAATAGCCAAACTGTGGAAGGAGCCATGATGTCCTTCAACAGATGAATGGATAAAGAAGATGTGGTATTTATATATATATATAAAATGTATATAAATGTATATATATAAAATGTATATAAAATGTATATAAATGGAATATTACTCAGCCATCAGAAAAGATGAATACCCACCATTTGTTTCCACAGGGTTGGAACTGGAGGGTATTATGCTGAGTGAAATAAGTCCACCAGAGAAGAACAATCATCATATGGTTTCACTCATACTTGGGATATAAGAAATAGTGAAAGGGATTATAAGGGAAAGGAGGGGAACTGAGGGGAAAAAATTAGAGAGGGAGACAAACCATGAGAGACTCCTAACTCTGGGAAACAAACAAAAAGGTGTGGGAGGGGAGGTGGGGGGGGATGGGGTAACTGGGTAATGGGCACTGAGGAGGGCACTTGATAGGATGAGCACTGGGTGTTATACTATATGTTGGCAAATTGAATCTAAATTTTTAAAAATGTAAAAAAAAATGTATCTCCAAGCCTGGCGTTCCTTCTGTAATCTATATTCAATTTTCAAGTGAGTTTATTTACTTTGGTATCTATAGACTCTTAAGTGGTCCCTATGATCCTCACATCCTGGCTCTCATTCGCCTGTAGAGTCCACACCCATTGAATATGAATAGGATCTGTGACTTCAATATGGCAAAGATACTGGGATATCACTGTTGTAATTATGTTACATTATACAAGACTCCAACCTGCTTACTAACTTGCTTTACAGTCTTGTTTTCCTTGCTGATTTTAAACAAGCAAGATTCCATAAATCCTAAGGCTGCAAGGAATGGAAGACTGCCAGTCACCTCACTAAGCTTGGAAGCAGATCCTTCCCCAGATTATGTCAAGATAAGAACCCTCGGGATGCCTGGGTGGTTCAGCAGTTAAGTGTCTGCCTTTGTTTTTTTGTTTTGTTTTGTTTTTTGTTGGTTTTTTTTATAATAAATTTATTTTTTATTGGTGTTCACTTTGCCAACATACAGAATAACACCCAGTGCTCATCCCCTCAAGTGCTCCCTCAGTGCCCGTCACCCATTCACCCCCACCCCCCACCCTCCACCCCTTCCACCACCCCTAGTTCGTTTCCCAGAGTAAGGAGTCTCTATGTTCTGTCTCCCTTTCTGATATTTCCCACACATTTCTTCTCCCTTCCCTTACATTCCCTTTCACTATTATTTATATTCCCCAAATGAATGAAAACATATATTGTTTGTCCTTCTCCGATTGACTTACTTCACTCAGCATAATACCCTCCAGTTCTATCCACGTTGAAGCAAATGGTGGGTATTTGTCGTTTCTAATGGCTGAGTAATATTCCATTGTATACATAAACCACATCTTCTTTATCCATTCATCTTTCGATGGACACCGAGGCTCCTTCCACAGTTTGGCTATTGTGGACATTGCTGCTATAAACATCGGGGTGCAGGTGTCCCGGCGTTTCATTGCATCTGAATCTTTGGGGTAAATCCCCAGCAGTGCAATTACTGGGTCCTAGGGCAGGTCTATTTTTAACTCTTTGAGGAACCTCCACACAGCTTTCCAGAGTGGCTGCACCAGTTCACATTCCCACCAACAGTGTAAGAGGGTTCCCTTTTCTCCGCATCCTCTCCAACATTTGTGGTTTCCTGCCTTGTTAATTTTCCCCATTCTCACTGGTGTGAGGTGGTATCTCATCGTGGTTTTGGTTTGTATTTCCCTGATGGCAAGTGAGGCAGAGCATTTTCTCATGTGCATGTTGGCCATGTCTATGTCTTCCTCTGTGAGATTTCTCTTCATGTCTTTTGCCCATTTCATGATTGGATTGTTTGTTTCTTTGGTGTTGAGTTTAATAAGTTCTTTATAGATCTCGGAAACTACCCCTTTATCTGATATGTCATTTGCAAATATCTTCTCCCATTCTGTAGGTCGTCTTTTAGTTTTGTTGACTGTATCCTTTGCTGTTCAAAAGCTTCTTATCTTGATGAAGTCCCAATAGTTCATTTTTGCTTTTGTTTCTTTTGCCTTCGTGGATGTATCTTGCAAGAAGTTACTGTGGCTGAGTTCAAAAAGGGTGTTGTTGCCTGTGTCCCCCTCTAGGATTTTGATGGAATCTTGTCTCACATTTAGATCTTTCATCCATTTTGAGTTTATCTTTCTGTATGGTGAAAGGGAGCGGTCTAGTTTCATTCTTCTGCACGTGGCTGTCCAATGTTCCCAGCACCATTTATTGAAGAGACTGTTTTTCTTCCAGTGGATAGTCTTTCCTCCTTTATCAAATATTAGTTGACCATAAAGTTTAGGGTCTACTTCTGGGTTCTCTATTCTGTTCCATTGATCTATGTGTCTGTTTTTGTGCCAGTACCACACTGTCTTGGTGACCACAGCTTTGTAGTACAACCTGAAATCTGGCATTGTGATGCCCCCAGATATGGTTTTCTTTTTTAAAATTCCCCTGGCTATTCGGGGTCTTTCTGATTCCACACAAATCTTAAAATAATTTGTTCTAAATCTCTGAAGAAAGTCCATGGTATTTTGATAGGGATTGCATTAAACGTGTAAATTGCCCTGGGGTAACATAGACATTTTCACAATATTAATTCTGCCAATCCATGAGCATGGAATATTTTTCCATCTCTTTGTGTCTTCCTCAATTTCTTTCAGAAGTGTTCTATAGTTTTGAGGGTATAGATCCTTTACCTCTTTGGTTAGGTTTATTCCTAGGTGTCTTATGCTTTTGGGTGCAATTGTAAATGGGATTGACTCCTTAATTTCTCTTTCTTCAGTCTCATTGTTAGTGTATAGAAATGCCACTGATTTCTGGGCATTGATTTTGTATCCTGCCACGCTGCCAAATTGCTGTATGAGTTCTAGCAATCTTGGGGTGGAGGCTTTTGGGTTTTCTATGTAGAGTATCATGTCATCGGCGAAGAGGGAGAGTTTGACTTCTTCTTTGCCAATTTGAATGCCTTTAATGTCTTTTTGTTGCCTGATTGCTGAGGCTAGGACTTCCAGTACTATGTTGAATAGCAGTGGTGAGAGGGGACATCCCTGTCTTGTTCCTGATCTTAGGGGAAAGGCTCCCAGTGCTTCCCCATTGAGAATGATATTTGCTGTGGGCTTTTCGTAGATGGCTTTTAAGATGTTGAGGAATGTTCCCTCTCTCCCTACACTCTGAAGAGTTTTGATCAGGAATGGATGCTGTATTTTGTCAAATGCTTTCTCTGCATCTAATGAGAGGATCATATGGTTCTTGGTTTTTCTCTTGCTGATATGATGAATCACATTGATTGTTTTACAGGTGTTGAACCAGCCTTGTGTCCCGGGGATAAATCCTATTTGGTCATGGTGAATAATTTTCTTAATGTACTGTTGGATCCTATTGGCTAGTATCTTGTTGAGAATTTTTGCATCCATGTTCATCAGGGATATTGGTCTGTAATTCTCCTTTTTGGTGGGGTCTTTGTCTGGTTTTGGAATTAAGGTGATGCTGGCCTCATAGAACGAATTTGGAAGTACTCCATCTCTTTCTATCTTTCCAAACAGCTTTAGGAGAATAGGTATGGTTTCTTCTTTAAACGTTTGATAGAATTCCCCTGGGAAGCCATCTGGCCCTGGACTCTTGTGTCTTGGGAGGTTTTTGATGACTGCTTCAATTTCCTCCCTGGTTATTGGCCTGTTAAGGTTTTCTATTTCTTCCTGTTCCAGTTTTGGTAGTTTGTGGCTTTCCAGGAATGCGTCCATTTCTTCTAGATTGCCTAATTTATTGGCGTATAGCTGTTCATAATATGTTTTTAAAATCGTTTGTATTTCCTTGGTGTTGGTAGTGATCTCTCCTTTCTCATTCATGATTTTATTAATTTGAGTCTTCTCTCTCTTCTTTTTAATATGGCTGGCTAATGGTTTATCTATCTTATTAATTCTTTCAAAGAACCAACTCCTGGTTCTGTTGATCTGTTCCACAGTTCTTCTGGTCTCGATTTTGTTGAGCTCTGCTCGAATCTTTATTAACTCTCTTCTTCTCCTGGATGTAGGATCTATTTGCTGTTTTTTCTCTAGCTCCTTTATGTGTAAGGTTAGCTTTTATATTTGAGTTCTTTCCAGTTTTTGAATGGATTGCGATGTATTTCCCCCTTAGGACTGCTTTTGCTGCATCCCAAAGATTTTGAACGGTTGTATCTTCATTCTCATTAGTTTCCATCAATCTTTTTAATTCTTCCTTAATTTCCTGGTTGACCCTTTCATCTTTTAGCAGGATGGTCCTTAACCTCCACGTGTTTGAGGTCCTTCCAAACTTCTTGTTGTGATTTAGTTCTAATTTCAAGGCATTATGGTCTGAGAATATGCAGGGGACGATCCCAATCTTTTGGTATTAGTTCAGACCCGATTTGTGACCCAGTATGTGGTCTATTCTGGAGAAAGTTCCATGTGCACTTGAGAAGAATGTGTATTCAGTTGAGTTTGGATGTAAAGTTCTGTAGATATCTGTGAAATCCATCTGGTCCAGTGTATCATTTAAAGCTCTCGTTTCTTTGGAGATGTTGTGCTTAGAAGACCTATTGAGTATAGAAAGAGCTACATTGAAGTCACCAAGTATAAGTGTATTATTATCTAAGTATTTCTTCATTTTGGTTATAATTGATTTAAATATTTGGGAGCTCCCACATTCGGGGCATATATATTGAGGATTATTAAGTCCTCTTGTTGGATAGATCCTTTAAGTATGATATAGTGTCCCTCTTCATCTCTCACTACAGTCTTCGGGGTAAATTTTAGTTTAACTGATATGAGGATGGCTACCCCTGCTTTCTTTTGAGGACCATTCGAATGGTAAATGGTTCTCCAACCTTTTATTTTCAGGCTGTAGGTGTCCTTCTGTCTAAAATGAGTCTCTTGTAGACAGCAAATAGATGGGTCCTGCTTTTTTATCCAGTCTGAAACCCTGCGCCTTTTGATGGGGTCATTGAGCCCATTCACGTTCAGAGTTACTATTGAGAGATATGAGTTTAGTGTCATCATGATATCTATTCAGTCCTTGTTTTTGTGGATTGTTCCACTGAACTTCTTCTTAAAGGGGAATTTTAAGAGTCCTCCTTAAAATTTCTTGCAGAGCTGGTTTGGAGGTCACATATTCTTTCAGTTGCTGCCTGTCTTGGAAGCTCTTTATCTCTCCTTCCATTTTGAATGAGAGCCTTGCTGGATAAAGTATTCTTGGTTGCATGTTCTTCTCATTTAGGACCCTGAATATATCCTGCCAGCCCTTTCTGGCCTGCCAGGTCTCTGTGGAGAGGTCTGCTGTTACCCTAATACTCCTCCCCATAAAAGTCAGGGATTTCTTGTCTCTTGCTGCTTTAAGGATCTTCTCTTTATCTTTGGAATTTGCAAGCTTCACTATTAAATGTCGAGGTGTTGAACGGTTTTTATTGATTTTAGGGGGGGAAATCTCTCTATTTCCTGGATCTGAATGCCTGTTTCCCTTCCCAGATTAGGAAAGTTTTCAGCTAGGATTTGTTCAAATACATATTCTGGCCCTCTGGCCCTTTCGGTGCCCTCGGGAACCCCAATTAAACGTAGGTTTTTCTTCCTCAGGCTGTCATTTATTTCCCTTAATCTAACCTCATGGTCTTTTAATTGTTTGTCTCTTTTTTCCTCAGTTTCCCTCTTTGCCATCAACTTGTCTTCTATGTCACTCACTCGTTCTTCCACCTCGTTAACCCTCATCGTTAGGACTTCTAGTTTGGATTGCATCTCATTCAATTGATTTTTAATTTCTGCCTGATTAGCTCTAAATTCTGCAGTCATGAAGTCTCTTGAGTCCTTTATGCTTTTTTCTAGAGCCACCAGTAGCTGTATAATAGTGCTTCTAAATTGGCTTTCTGACATTGAATTGTAATCCAGATTTTGTAACTCTGTGGGAGAGAGGACTGTTTCTGATTCTTTCTTTTGAGGTGAGGTTTTCTTTCTAGTCATTTTGCTCAGCGCAGAATGGCCAAATACAAGTTGTATTGGGAAAAGGAGAAAAAGAGAGAGAAAGAAGGAAAGAAAAGAGAAAAAAAAGGAAGAAAAAAAAAGAGAAGAAAAAGAAAGAAAGGGAAAAAAGGGTGGGGGAAGCAAACAGAAATCAAAAAGCAAAAAACAAAACAAAACAAACAAACACGGGAGAGTATCTTCTGATTCTGTGTACTTTAAGTCCTTTGACTTCCCCTGGAACTTGTCCGTCTAGTTGGTCTTCTGGGGGAGGGGCCTGTTGTGCTGATTTTCAGGTGTGAGCACTTGGGGGAGCTGCTCTGCCCCCTGCCTGGTGCAGGGCTCAGTGCGGGTTGTTTACCCCGTGAGGCCCCAGGAGGAACAACCGCAGTGGCGGGCCCAGCTCTCCAGCCCTGGAGTCAGCCCCCGCAGTAACTCCAGAGCTCTTGGTCTGCAGGGCCTGGAGGCCCCAAGGCGGGTCGCTGATCTGCTCAGCTCGGGGCAGGAGCGTCCTCGCTGTCCTGGGCCCTCCCGGCCTCTGCCTGTCCCGGGGGGAGGCCAGATCCTGGGCTGTGTCCCGGCGCCCTGTGCTCCGGGGCCTGCGCTGTTGGATTCGGGCTCCTGCCCTGCAGCCCCCTCCGCACGGAGCCTCTTCCTCTGCCGGAGCCCCCCCGAGCTGCTCCCGGAGCCTCCACCCGAGCCCCTGCGAGCTGCTCCCGCCCTGCAGCCCCCTCTGCGGAGCCGCCTCCCGAGCCCCTCAGAGCTGCTCCAGGCTGCGCAGCCCCCACCGCATAGAGCCTCTTCCTCTGCCCGAGCCCCCCCGAGCTGCCCCCGCCCCGCAGCCCCCTCCGCGGAGCCGCCGCCCGAACCCCTCCGAGCTGCTCCGGGTCCCGCCGTGTCCCCCGTGCGCGCTGCAGCCCTTAGGGAGCTCGGCGCACTCTCCTGGGCGCGCAGTTGCTGTTACTGTCCCAGGGATCCCGAGGGCATCCCCGCCCTCCTGGGTCCTGCTCCACCTCCCTGGAGCCCCTTTCCCCGGGAAGGTTGGTGCAGCTCCTGCGAATCCGGGACGGGGCTCTCCTGTCCTGGGGACACTCGCCCCGGCCTCAGCCCGGCTCCTCGCGGGGCCCCTCCCCCTTGGAGGCCTTTTGTTTCTTTATGTCTTTTTCCCCGTCTTCCTACCTTGGTAGAAGCGCGAACTCTTCTCACTGTAGCCTTCCAGCTGTTCTCTCTTTAAATCTCAGGCCGAATTCGTAGATTTTCAGGATGATTTGAAGGTTATCTAGGTAATTTGGTGGAGACAGGTGATTTGGGGACCCTACTCTTCCGCCGTCTTGCCTGTTTTTCAAGTGTCTGCCTTTGGCTCAAGGTGTGGTCCTGGAGTCCTGGGATCGAGCCCCACATTGGGCTCCCTGCATGGAGCCTGCTTCTCCCTCTGCCTATGTCTCTGCCTCTCTCTCTCTCTGTCTCTTATGAATAAATAAATAAAGTCTTAAAAAAAAAAAAAAAAAAAAGATGAGAACCCAGCTGGCTGATACCTTATTTGCAGGCTTGCAGAGAACCCAGTTAAACCATGCCCAGACTCCAACCTCACAAAAACCATGAAATAATAAATTTATGTTATTTTAAGTTATTACATTTGTGGTGATTTTTTTATGCATCATAGAAAATAAGTACAGGGATTTAACAAGCATCTTCTCACAAATTAAACTTGTCCAAAATAGAGTATTGATACCCCTAACATTCAAATCTGCCTTTCTTCTAGTGTTCCCTAAGTTAATGCCTCACCATTTACCTGGCTGATTAGTTAAAATATCTTGGAACCATTACTGATGCCTTTGTGCCTCTCAGACTGAAAAATCCTATCAGCTATGTCCAGAAAAGCAACACTTCTTATAATCATTTGGTTCTAATCATCTGCCTGGGCTACTACAAAAGCTTCTTCAAATCTTGACCCTGTAGAGTCTATTTCCATGCAAAAGCCAGAGACATACTTTAACAGGTAAATCATATATCAGTTTCCTGCTCTCAAGTCTTCCCATGAGACTTGGAACAAAATCCAAATCGTTTATGTGACTTGGGGCCCAAATGATTCGGCCCATGAATAACTTTTATATCATATCCTATTTCTTCTTCCCTTATTTATTTTTCTTCAGCCATACTGATCTTCTTGCCAGTTATTGGACACTCCAAGCAAATTTTCTACTATACTCCTTCAATTTGGCGTCCTTTCTGCCTTAAATAATTTTCCCTGGGCAGCCCTGGTGGCGCAGCGGTTTGGGGTGTGATCCTGGAGACCCGGGATCGAGTCCCACATTGGGCTTCCTGCATGGAGCCTGCTTGCTTCTCCCTCTGCCTGTGTCTCTGCCTCTCTCTTCGCTCTCTCTGAATGAATAAATAAATAAATCTTTAAAAAAAATAATTTTCCCTTAAATACTCTCGCAACTGGCATTCTTTTTTTCCAAGTTATCTCTTCATACAGGCCTTTTATGAGTCACTTATCTAAGGGAGAAAACTGCGTGTCTCTTTTCACTTGCTTTAGGTTTTCTTTTTTTATAGTACTTATTAAAACTATCACTATTATTGAGATAGGGAAATTGAAGGGACCCCAGGAAGGACTGTTTTTTTTGCTACCTCTATTCTTGCCAGGACCTGCACCCCCACTTTACATGTGCCTCATAGTCAAAATAATGTATGTCCTCCTTATAAGGATCAAGGAGTTAATGATTTCTTCGGAGACTTCCAGCATAATAAATAATATCCAAGGAATGACCAGGTGAAAATGACCAGTTGAAGCCATCCTGTATGTATTCCAGACCACTGGCACTAGACATCTAGACACTAAGACCCTGTGGCTGTAAAGAATAAGTGACTGATGGAGGACTCCTGGACCCTTTTTTTTGTTCTGACCAGTCCCTGGATGCCTGAGAGGACATGTACACCAAACCACTATCCTCTATAAAAAACCGTACACCCCCAAGCAAAGATGAGATTCTTTCTCCTTTTCTTTACAAGTCTCCCAGACGCTCTGTCTGTAACTACACTATCTATATATCATCAATAAAATCTGCTCCATTTCTTCTCCGTTTGCATTTGATTTCTATCATGCATGAAGTCAAGGATCCTCTTGGCTGTCCTGTGGAATGCCCTCTAAGTCCTAGGACCAGAAAGAATACTCTGCCATAGTGCTTTGAGAAGTTCAAAATGCCCCATAGAAAAGCACAAGAGTACATTTCAAACTTTAATTGAAAATTTAATGATTACTAATCACAAAACTATATTCTGTCTTTATCTTTTTATATTCCGTTGTAAGAAATTACATAAGTGAAATACCCTCATGAAGTAATGAGTATCCCAAACTATAGCCCTTGTTTTCTCTGCCAGCTACGTCTCAACAATCATTTTTTACTCTCCAATATATTTAATGCAAAGAAATAGAAAATAGTGTGGCAGAAAAGTAAATAATTTGTTCTCCAAGTATGTTAACAGTGAGTATAAAAGTCAGATTTGTAATGCTATCCGACAGAGGCCAGAGACTCTGTCCATGGGAGATATGCTTGTGGTGACACAATCCATCATGTTGCCATTATTTGACAGTCACAGACAAGAAGAAGTACCTAGGAATTACAAATGAATTTTCTCACTAGCAATTTATAGCAATTTGCAGAACATTGTAATTGGTACATTTTCTTCACATACGTTCCATATATTACAATTTTAAAAAGAAGCTGATTTTTGTAAGGTTGTTTTATTCAAGAAGATATTTACCAACAGAATAGTTTAATGTGTTAATGAATTGAGTCAAATAATTCTTCCCTCTTGTCTGAGCCAGTGTTTCTCTTCTTGAGCAATGGGTAGCTTAGATGATTGATAACAGAATCCACAACCTTTCACCTCCAAGTCACGTATTTAAATCTAACCTAGTTGAGCAATGAGAGACATTTGTTTCCATAGGCAGCTCATGAGAGGCTTGCGTGTAATGAATGGTTAGTCTCTATTTGCTTATTGGACTTGAATGATAGTTACCTGAATTAGAAATATTTTCTGCTCTGAGTAAACACCTAGATTATCATACTAATATTCATTTTCAAGGCCCTAAAGTTAATATATTATATTAATTGGTATTCAGTTTCTGACTAGAATTTTACTCTCTAAGGCAAAAATATCTTCAATATTTTCAATGTTCTAAATATTAAATAAGTATTATTTTAGATATTTAATAATTAAAACTTACACGTGGTATAATAATGAAGGAGAGCAGAATTGCCTACCCTAAAATGTCTTTTTGGCATAAGGATTGTATTAAGCTGATTATTTTAAACTGCAGACTGGAAAAGTTCTGTAAAACAAGAAACTACCCTTTTATGAGACATTTACATTTATAAGGGAAATCTCCATTGTTAGGATGTCTGCCTCTCTGTACTAGAAAGAAAAGGATGACTCTAAATTCCTAGAAACTCTTATCAATAGATCATGACCTGAGGCAAAATCCAGAGTCAGTTGCTTAACAGACTGGGCCACCCAGGCACCACCAGCTTTTGTAATATTTTAAATCCATTTGTTATTTGAGGAACTTAAAAGTAAACTCACAAAAGTATGTTTTCTGAAGACATCTCAAAATAAGGGAAATATCTTCCTCTATTAAACAAACATGTGATCCAATGAGTGAGTTAGTCAGAAGTGAGTCAGGTTAATTGGGGCCTCTTTACTAGAAGCTTTCAAAATATATGTAATGGTAGGGACGCCTGAGTGGTTCAACGGTTGAGTACCTGCCTTTGGCTCAGGGTGTGATCCCAGATTCCCAGGCCTGAGTCCTGCATCAGGGTCCCTGCATGGAGCCTGCTTCTCCCTCTGCCTGTGTCTCTGCCTCTCTCTCTCTCTGTGTCTCTCATGAATAAAAAAATAAAATCTTTAAATAATATTTGTATGTAATGGAAGAAAAAGTTATTTGCACAGATAATTTTTAAAATATATGTTATCGGGGCAGCCCGGGGGGCTCAGTGGTTTAGCCCTGCCTTCAGCCCAGGGCCTGATTCTGGAGTCCCAGGATTAAGTCCCAGGTCAGGCTTCTTGCATGGAGCCTGCTCCTCCCTCTGCCTGTGTCTCTGCCTCTCTCTCTCTCTCTCTCTCTGTCTCTCAAGAATAAAGAAATAAAATATTTTAAAAAATAAATAAAATAAAATAAAATAAAATAAAGTATATGTTACCTGCAAGAGCCTCCTCTGTTCTTAATATAGTCTCTATACTCACCATACTGGTTAAGATTGTCATTAGAACTATTTTAAAATATTCCATTTGCCCCTCCTGGCACACAGTGGCGTAAGTATAATGCTTCCTTGACCCTATGGAAGCTATGTGTGGATATAAGACTTGCTTTTTCTTTTTTTTTCTTTTTTTAAAGATTTTATTTATTTATTCATGACAGACACAGAGATAGAAAGAGAGAGGCAGAGACACAGGCAGAGGGAGAAGCATGCTCCATGAAGGGAGCCTGATGTGGGACTTGATCCCAGGTCTCCAGGATCACAACCTGGGCTGAAGGTGGCGCTAAACCGCTGGGCCACCCGGGCTGCCCATTACTTGCTTTTTCTAATAAAATGTGAGTGGAGATTACATGTGTCACCTTTCCCGCTGTTGCCATGATCACAGAAACATGAATCCACCAGATGCAGATCTTTCCTACCAACTTGCTTTGCACATGTACCACGTACAATAAATTTGTTTTTAAATATTAAGCACTTGAAATGTAGGGGCTATTCATTACCAGGGAATAATATGGCCTATCCTGACACATAACACAGATATCATATTTTGTCTCTAAGATTGTAAAGGCAGAGAAGCCTGAAGAGGACTAAAATATATAGCATAAGAACGTATCAAGGCAAAGCAAAAAAAAAGGGGGGGAGGGGGAGAATCAGAGCGAGATCTATGCAGGGAGAATTACATAAATTATTAGGAAGGAGGGCAGCCCAGGTGGCTCAGCGGTTTAGCGCTGCCTTCAGCTCAGAGTGATCCTGGAAACCTGGGGATCTAGTCCCACGTCAGGCTCCCTGCATGGAGCCTGCTTCTCCCTCTGCCTGTGTCTCTGCCTCTCTCTCTGTGTGTCTCTCATGAATTAATAAATAAAATCTTTAAAATAAAATAAAAAATAAAATAAAAAAATTATGAGGAAGGAGGCAAAATAAAGAGATCTTCATTGTCTAGCAAATGAGAAAAAGAGACATGAGAACTGATTCCTCCAGAGATTTTTAAAGATGTAAAAATATTATATCATATATAGTATATGACCTGTGCCCCTTTATTTATTTTTTTTTTTGACCTGTGCCCCTTTAAAGCCTTCTCCTTTGTAGGGGCCAAGGGTAGGCCATCCCAAAATAGGCCACGTTGGCATAAACATGATTTTTAGCTAAAAGCAGTCCAAACCCAGCAGATTCAGAAAAAGTCCTTTACCTTCCCTTCAACTGCCTGCTTTATCAGGAAAAGAGCTATTAATAGAGATTCCTCTTTACCTAAGAAACTTATCTGTGTAGTAGGACACCTTTATTTTTCAAACATCACCTTTACCTTCCTGCTAATGGTTTTTTACCCCTTTGTATCTTCAGACCCCTACCCCTCTCCTTAGCTCATATAAGCATCATATTGCCTGACCGTCTTTGGAATTTCCATTTCTTTGTGGATTCCTCATACATACACTATTAAATTTGATTTTCTCCTTTTAATCTGTTTCATGTCCATTTGACTCTAAGTCCAGCCAGGACCTTGAAAGCTAGAGGAAATTCTTCCTCCCCAACACCTCTAATGGGACTTTAGTAAAATCTTTCTCTCACTATTCCTCTGCGAGTATATTCTCTTTGAGGGACTGGAAAAAAAAGTTTCAAGGTTACCACAGGAAAAAACAGAAGCTGCAATGGAAGGCAACCAACACAATTTCTTTCCTAGAAGATAAGTCAGAGTTGTATTTTATGTGGTTAGAAAATCTACAGCCTTTTGTTGTGAAGGATATTTAGGTATTCCCAAATACTGCTAATGCTAATATTGATTCAACCAATGATTGTGAATATGTGTTTTGGAACTACAGGAATAGGAAAAATGTGTGTGGTGGGAGGGGAGAAACCAAAGAGAAAAAAATGAAACCTCAGCTATGGAGGAATTCACTAGATACCTGCAACTGAAAATCAGGAAATATCACCATGTACTTGTTATTTAGAAATGAGGACTAGGGATACCTAGGTTGCTCAGTGGTTGGGTGTCTGTCTTTGGCTCAGGTCATGATTCTGGGTTTCTGGAATGGAGTCTCTCATCAGGCTCCCTACAGGGAGCCTGCTTCTCCCTCTGCCTATGTCTCTGCCTCTTTCTGTGTCTCTCATGAATAAATAAATAAGATCTTTAAAACAAAAGAGAGAGTATAGAAAAATCAATCAATCCTTCAAAAAGATATATTTGACAAAAATTGTATAAATAAAATTAAAGAAGCAAAATCTTGTTCACACTTTTTCTTTTTTTTTTTTAAGATTTTATTTATTTATTCATGAGAGAGAGAGGCAGAGACACAGTCAGAGGGAGAAGCAGGCTCCATGCTGGGAGCCTGATGCAGGACTCGATCCCAGGACTCCAGGATCATGCCCTGGGCCAAAGGCAGGCGCTAAGCCACCCAGGGATCCCCTTGTTCACGCTTTTTCATTTTTAATCATCTAAATTTGTTTTGATGTCTTTAATTTGTTTAATGTTTAATATTGTTATTATCAAAGAAAATATGTGCTCATTTTATAAAACTTAGAAATTACAGAAAATTATCATTCTAATTTGGTTACACTTCCCTAGCCAATGTCCAAAGTTGAGCCACCCAGGGATGCCCTTGTTCATGCTTTTTCATTTTTAATCATCTAAATTTGTTTTGATGTCTTTACTTTGTTTAATGGTTAATGTTGTTATTATCAAAGAAAATATGTGCTCATTTTATAAAACTTAGAAATTTCAGAAAATTATCATTTTAATTTGGTTACACTTCCCTAGCCAATGTCCAAAGTTGTTCTACCTCACACAGGAAATGATCCAAATGAATGAAGGAACCACTCACCTAAACATCACTGTTTTGCTTGAATACTGAGACTTTCTTCATCTCAGTCTCCACAGGACAAAATAAAGTGCCAGCCAAATAACTAATTATAAATTGAAAATATCCAATTGACAATTGAATGTAAGAGGAATCGATGAAGATTATCAGAGCACAGAGCAATGCATATTATTCAGAAAAGATTTGAAATGATTAAGGAAATCATTACCTGTGATGATTTACACAATTATATTCTAATGTGCCATTAGTCTACTCCATCGAAGGCTTTTTGATCAACCAATCTAGTAAAGAAAATAATCAAAAAAGGAAATGGCCAGTGGTAGATATTCTCCTCTTTTTTTCACCTTGCTTTATTTCTTCCTCCCTCTTTCCCTCCCTCCCTTTTCTCCTTCCTTCCTCCTTTTTCTGCAAGGAGCAAGTGAGGGAAAGGTAATTCATAGTAAGTAAAAAGGTTTCTCTTCAGGAAACAGTCGTTTTAGGCTCAGGATTCAGCATAGAATCAATCTAACAGGGGTGGGAGTGGGGGGATTTACCAGGCACTTTTTCCAATGGCTATGACCTCCAGGACTTACCATTCTTGTTGATGTTGTTTTTTGACTTGTAGTTTTCTAATGTTTCCCACTCAATCGATTATTGCCTTTAGAAGTAATTTCATGGCTTTTAGAGTACTATAGCTTTATCTTTCTAACCTTCATGCTGCTGTGAAAGATTGGTCTCATTTCTTGTTAATTCTGATTCTTCTTTGAGGTTATGCTTTCCTTCTCCAAGGGAATCATCAGGCATCATTTTATTAGTCTTACACATCATGCCACCTCTGGGGAATTTGTACTAGCTAATTCATCTTTCCTGACAATTGCCAAAATAAATGGTAGCCAGAGCACTTGTTTTATTTCTGTGAACTTATTTTATTGCTCGCCACCTTTCACAGCAGTGAGCAGTCATAAAAACCAAATAGACAAGAATTTTCTTTTTTTCCAGGATTATATCTAATGGTCAGTTTTAAATCATTTTAGTTGCAAAACTTTTTAAAGAATAGTTTAACCCTACATTTTTTATCTGACATATTCATTTCTTCTTGTATTTGGCAACAAAGGGTAATGGAAGAAACAATTCACTAGTATTAGAGTCTGCATTCTGGTCCCAGCCCTATATATGACCTCACACAATTTACCTAAGTCCTCCAAGCCTCAGTTTTATAATCTATAAAATAGAAGAACTGACCTCTGACGCCTGCTGAGGTTTTAAGAGACTGTATTTCCAGTAAGAAAAGATACTGTCCAATTGTCATATCTTTAAATACAAACAAGCTCACCTAAGAGTATATTTTACCTTCCGTTTATTAAAATGTGTCCAGAAGATAACATCTAAATGTCTCAGTTTCTCAAAGATCTGTCTTATTATGAAACACTCTTTTACATATACATAATTAACAGACCAGAATTACAGAAAGTTACAAAGTTTGGAATAAAGTAGTAATTAGATATTTTTTAATTCTTCCTACAAAATCCAGCCTTCAGAGCCTAAAATATTTACTATCTGGCCCTTATCAGAATAATTTTTCTAGCCCTTACAATTAATAAATAAATGAGAGAGAAAGGACTATGGGGGAGAAGAGTACATCACCCCAAAATGTGCCACTTTTGCATGTGGATTGCTCTGAGCCAAAGGCAAGTAGGACCCAGCAGACTCAGGAAAGATTTAGTTTCCCTTTTTAATCTCTCCTTTAACTTCCTATACCTGGAAGAGCTATTAACAGAGGTAACTTTTTATATCAGAAAGACTTTTCTGCATGGCACGGGAAACTTCTGTTTACCACACATTTGCTTTTCTCATTTTCCTATGAATTGTCTTCCTTCTCTTGGAAGCCCCAGTCCCCTATCCCCTTCTTCTTAGCTCAGATAATACAGAAGCCTCAATTAGCCTGATTATATGAGAGCCTCTCATGTCTTTCGGTGCTTTTATACTGTATGAAATTAAATTTATTTTTCTTCTGTAAATCTGTCTTTTGCCAAGTTAATTATTAGAGTAGTCAAAGAACTTAAAGGGAAGATGATAAAAGTTTTCTACTATTGCAGGATAAATCTTCCTTACCAAATTCCAAGGAGTAAATATAGAAGTGTAAGAAGTAGAAAATCACCATTAGAAGACAACAGTGATAAGATTCCCTGATGGGTGGCAAAACTTTAAGGTAAAACAAGATAGTTGCATAGTGTCAAAATACCCTGTCCCATACATATTGATTATTATGATCATTTTAACACATACACAAAATTTGTACATTCCTCCCTCCAGAGAATTGAGAGTTCAATTCCACTCTTTTTAGTGTGGACAGGATTTAATGACTCAGGTGGAAAGATAGGAAAAGAAAAAGATAGGAAAAAAGCGACTTCACAGTGGAGAAACCAGGTAGATACAATCTCAAACAAGTAATAAGATTAAGCTTACCCATCATTGTACGTATTGGCATCATGTGCTTTTGGTAGGATGTAGGGAGAAGGGCATTTCATCTAAGTAGTATTCTTCCCCAAGACACAGAATCCCAGTGTAATCACGAGAAAACATCAGTTGTGCCCAAATTGGGGAACATTCTATAAAATATCTAACCAGTTATCTTCAAAACTCTCAAGGTCTTAAAAAATATACCGTGAGGGACACCTGGGTGACTCAGCAGTTGAGTCTGTCTTTGGCTCAGGACATGATCCCAGAGTGCCAGGATCGAGTCCCGCATCGGGCTCCTCTGTAGAGCCTGCGTCTCCTTCTACCTATGTCTCTGCCTCTCTGTGTCTCTCATGAATAAATAAATAAATTTTAAAAATATATATACGTATATATGTGAGTATATATATATATATATATATATATATACACACATATATATACTGAGAAAATGCTATAAACTGGTGGAAACTAAGAAATATGCCTCTTTTAAATGACCCTAAATTATTGATTCCATTCAAACATGTTTTCTGCAAGGCACCCAGAATGTACATCAGACATTCATTGGCATCTTACTGCTTATGACTGTGGGAGAATTTATTTAATAGCCAAAGTGCATAAACATGAGACTGTGTCTTTATAACATTACAGGATTATAAAGGTGTCAGGTTATAATGTGAGTCTGAGTTGAACACAGCATGCTGAAGCTAATGTATATTAATATATAAAACAATGTAGCTATGACTATTCCTTTTTTAAATAGGACATAAAATATGAGTATCATATGAGAAAAAGAAACACTGAATTGAGTTCCATTATGAAAAAGAGATAACTCTAAAAATTAGAACTTTTTTTTTTAAGATTTTATTTTTTAAGTAATCTCTCCAATCCAACATATGGCTTAAATTTACAATCCCAAGATCAAGTGTTTCATGTTCTATCAACCGAGCCAGCCAGACACCCCTAGAACTTTGCTTCTAATTCTGCTGATTTTTCTTTCTTTTTTTTTTTAAGATTTTATTTATTTATTCATGAGAGACACAGAGAGAGAGAGAGGCAGAGACACAGGCAGAGGGAGAAGCAGGCTCCACAAAAGGAGCCCAATGTGGGATTCGATCCCAGGACTCCAGGATCATGCCCTGGGCCAAAGGCAGGTGCTAAACCGCTAGCCACCCAGGGATCTTGATTTTTCTTTTAAAAATATCTATTATAAGAAAATGAAAGACAAAGTGTGGATAAATGTTTTATAATAATCTACTTCTATATGATAATACTTCTTGACAAAGTGATGATGTGCCTCAATGCTAAAAACCCTATGAAGTTAAAAAATAAACTCTTGAAATATACATGTTTCATTATAATTGCATATACTAGTAAAATAATTTTTCCTAACAGCAGAATATGAGGAGGTATCTCTTTCCTTTCTGTTCTCTCTTAAAGAGAAAATAGGCCAAACATTACTAAAACATATTCAATTTTTTGTTAATAATTTCATTTTTTTAAAGATTTTATTTGTTTATTCATGAGAGACACACAGAGAGAGAGGCATAGACACAGGCAGAGGGAGAAGCAGGCTCCATACAGGCAGCCTGACATGGGACTTGATCCAGTGACTCCAGGATCATGCCCTGGGCCCAAGGCGGTGCTAAACAACTGAGCCACCCAGGCTGCCTTTGTTAATCATTTCTTATTGAATTTGAATCATACAAGAACAAAAGATGCCTTATACCCTGGACAAAGATATTTAAGTGTGAATTGCGTTACTTACACTGTAACAGATAAGAGAAATCTCTGGTTACTAGGGCAAATTATGGTTCTTTTAGGAAATTTACCCTAAAGCCCCTACTCAAAAAGCTGTATTGACTACCTGACTACCTTCATCCCAGTATGCTGACTTTGTTTATGGAATTGCATGTTTGCTAGTGAGTGACACTGACATTCAACAAGAACTTGGCACCAACCTAACTTGATCTCCATGGTCACTCATGATTCAGTCAAGCTAATTGTCGATCCCTTCAGCTGTGACCTCTTTGACAATGGGACACTTGAATAAAAGAGCCCTCTATTTCAGGTGCTTAGTGCGATGCCCCACTCATTTTCTTTCTTTCTTCTTTCATTTCTTTTGTTTTGCTTTTTTGATAGGAATATTTAAGTTCTCTCTTTGCAAATTTCAATCATACAATACAGGGTTATCAAATATTATCACCAGGTTTTATATTAGGTCTTCAGACTTTACTCAACTTACAGCTGGAGTTTATACCTTTTTACCAACTTCTCCCTATTTTCCTCATTCCTCAAGCCTGGGTAATCACTTTTCTACAAACAACCTGATTGAAAAAAAAAATGGTCAGAGGAGCTGAGTTTTCCAAAGTTTTCCCTTTGTATGTCTACAAATGGCCAAGAGGTATATGAAAAAGTATTCAATATCACTAATAATCAGAGGAATACAAATCAAAACCACAATGAGATTTCATCTCACAACGGTTAGAATGGCTATCATCAAAAATACAAGAGATACGGGAAGCCTGGGTGGCTTGGCAGTTGAGTGCCTGCTTTTGGCTCAGGTCATGATCCCGGAGTCCTGCGATCGAGTCCCACATCGGGCTCCCTGCATGGAGTTTGCCTCTCCCTCTGTCTGTGTTTCTGCCTCTCTCTGTGTGTCTCTCATGAAAAAAAAAAAAAAAAAAAAAAGGAGGTAACAAGTGTTGGCAAATATATGGAAAAAGGGGAACCATTGTGTACACTTGGTGGGAATGTAAATTGGTGTAGCCACTTTGAAAACATATAGATTTCTAAAAAAAAAAAAAAAAAAAAATGGACCACCTTATGACAATTCAATTTCCAGGCATTTATCCAAAGAAAATTAAAAAATTCACTTAAAAACATACATGCACCCCCATGTTCACTGCAGTATTATTTACAATAGTAAAGATATGGAAACAACCTAAGTATCCATTGACGAATGAAGGAATAAAGAAAATGTGATATATTTATACTATGTAATATTATTCATAAAAAAGAATGAAATCTTGCCATGTATAACAACATGGATGGACCTTGAAGGCATTATGCTAAGTGAAGTAAGTTAGCAAAAGACAAATATATCATCTCACTTACAGGTAGAATAAAAAAAAAAAGTTCATAAATACAGAAATAAATTAGTAGTTTGGGCGCCAAAGTGGGGGGTGGGGAGGGATGATGAAATAGGCAAAAGGTGTCAAAAAGTACAAACTACCAGTTATAAAATAAATAAGTCATGGCAATATAATAATGTATAACATGGCAGAAAAAAAAACATGGCGACTATAGTTAATAATACTTATTGCAGATCTGAAAGTTGCTAGCAGTAATTCTTTTTTATTTTATTTTATTTTATTTGCTTATTCATGAGAGACACAGACAGGCAGAGACATTGGCAGAGGGAAAAGCAAGTTCCCTGCAAGGAGCCTGATGCCTGACTCTATCCCAGCACCCCAGGATCATGACTGAGCCAAAGGCAGATGCTCAACTACTGAGCCCCCCAGGTGTCCCAAGAGTAAGTCTTTAAAAGTTCCTATCCCAAGAAAAATAAATTCTGTAGTAAAGTATGGCAACAGATATTAACTTAACTTATTACAGTTATCTTTTTGCAATATATGCAAATACTGAATCATTATGTTGTACATCTGAAACTAACATAATATTGCATGTCAATTATACCTCAATAAAAATAAAGTTTAAAAAAGAATTAAATAGAGGTGGCTGGGTGGCTCAGTCAGTTAAGTGATTCTTGATTTGAGCTCTAATCATGACCTTGGGGTCATGGTATTGATCCCCACATCAGGTTCCATGCTCAACACAGTCTGTTTGTCCTCCTTCTGTTTCTCCTGCTGCTCTCTCTCAAATAAATAAAATCTTCACACAAACACACACACAATTAAACATGAGAATATTGTATAATTTGCCATTTTAAAATATATAAGAAAAGTTTCACAAAGATTTATACTTCAACTAAAAACCTATTTTGATTTCACCAAATTATAAACTAATGCAAATTTATCTCAAGTATTTTTAAATTTTAGTTCAAACCAATAAGGAAGCAAATTTTGATGGTAAAGTGACACTGTATTTCAATTTTTTGTTGTTGCTTATTCATAAATAATATTTAATTCAAAAATAATCACAATCCCCTTCATAGAATGCTGGAAAAGGATAAAGATTTGAATCTCATTGTTCACAAAATAAGAGAACAGAATAAGGGACTGCCAAAAGTAGCCCAGGTCAAGTAGAATGCAGGAAAATGTGGAGAAAGGATGCCCCCAGCTGTATATCCCTGACACTGCTGATAGAATAACACTCTCCAAATAAGTGTCTCATTTTCAGATACAAAACCAAAAGTTACTTCTTTACAATAAGGGAGAAAGAATACATAAGTGGGCAAGCAGTGAGAGCTGCTATACTTCATTTGGTGGAAGGCAGGGGTGAATGGGAAACAAAAAACAATTGATAAGAGCAAAGCACATTCTATTTACTGACTTCTGCAACTCGAAGAGAGAGAATGAACTTTCTCTCCCAGTTATAGCTATATAAGAAATTACTTCAAACAACTATTTATTATCTTCAGAGATTCTGTACATCAGGAATTCAGACAGAGCATAGCAGAGATGACTGTTTTCTGCTCCACAGTATGCAGGTCTTTAGTGAGAAGGCTTCAAATTTGGGGGCAGGAATAATCTGAAGACACGTTCCCTCACATGTCTGGCAGTTGGTGCTGGTTCACAACAGTTAGAGGATATTATAATGGACATAAGAGTTCCTCTTGCCACAGCAATGAAAGACCAAAAAAGAACAAGGAATATGAAAGACATCTATGAAGAAAAATTTAAAGTTCTACCGTGGATATCAATCAATAGAAAATGCATACTATATTTCTGAGTTTAAAAAAAATTCTGAAGAATACAAAGATGTTAACTTTCCCTATGTTAATTATGATCTTAATGCGATGTCAACTAAAATAAAAAACATAAAGCAAGCTGATTCTAAGGAAAATGGCATTAGCTGTTCCACAAGTTTTGATTGAATTTGGATCACATTTGCCACCTCCACTACTGGCCCAAGCCACCTTTATCTTTCATTTGGGTTACTGAAATAGTGTAACTGGACTGTCTGCTTCCACCTTTGCATCCTCTCCCTCATTCCTCTCCACCCATTAGTCAAGTCTCTAAAATAGTGTTCCTTTGATAATATCAGTCATATCCTAACCTCTCATTCGCCTGCTCCAATGGCTCTCCTGCATATTTAGAGTAATCCAAAATTCTTAACATAGTCCACTAGGCATTCTAGTACCTGAATCTTTCTCTGATCACATTTCCTACCAGTGCCCTACTTATTCAGTCTCCTATTTTTTCTGTTTTTTTCTCTTTTCTCCAGTCATATTCCAGAAATATGCTTTTCAAGCTCCTGCCTATCAGACTTTGCACTCCTCGTTCCATCTGCCAGCCGTGCTCTATGGACTCACATTCATTCCTCCTCAGAGAAACTGTCTTTGACACTCCAAGAAAAACACAGTTATGTATACTATTTTATTTTCTTCATATCATAGATTGATTTGTTTGGGGGATTGTTAGCTTTCTCCACTAGGAGGTGCATTTCCACAAAAATAGAAATTCCTGACCACTTAAAATCTGAACAGCAAGTGCTCAGTAAATATTGAAATGAATAAGTATAGTCAGAATCATGCTGAAAATTAGCATATCATAAAAACAACAATGTAACCCTAAGTCAGCATAACATAAAGAGTTCAACCAAAATGAAATATACTAAAAGGACCAGAAATTGATCAAATACAATGCAATTTACTATAAAAGAGAAAAAAATGCAAATTAGGAGAAAGATTGTTTCATAATTATTGGCATTCCAATAAATTAATATCCATTTGTTACAATAAAATAAAATTAAACAGAAGTCTTACCTTACAACTTAAACTCCAGATGAATTAAATATTTAAATATAAAAAAAGATACCGAGAAATACTAAAAAACCCATGGTATAATTTAAAAAATCATCTCAGAAATAGGGTGAGTCTTAAAGCTATGGCATGAAGCCCAGAAACCAATTTTAAATGTTGAAGACTTTGAAAAAAAAATTAAATGTTTTTATTTTAAAGATCACTTTTAAAAAAGCAAAAGAGGGAAAAAGAGTTGCAATTGGTATCACACACAAATTGGCAAATTTTCTCAACATATGATCAGTTCTGATAAATAAGAAAATAATAAACAACCAGTAGAAAAATGAGCAAAATTTATGAATAGATATCATTGAATTAAATAATTCTTAAATAGGAGTGCCTGGGTGGCTCAGTTGGTTAAGCATTTGCCTCTGGCTTAGGTCATAATCCCAAGGTCCTGGGATCAAGCCCTACACAGAGCCCCACATGGAGCCCTGCATCTGGCTCCCTGATCGAAGGGAAGTCTGCTTCTCCCTCAGCCTCTCCACCCCTATTTGTGCGTGCTTTCTCTCTCTCTCAAAAGAATAAATTAAAATCTTAAAACAATAATTCTTAAATACATGAAAATATGTTCAATAGCACTCAGAGAATGCAATTCAGCTGACAATGACATGTTATTATTTACCTATATCATTGGCAAGCATTTAAAAAAAAAGTTATCACACTGACAGGGTAGGTATAAGATATATCAGGCAAACTCATATACTACTATTGGAAATATAAATTGTAATACCTTCTATGAAGAATGTATTAGTTATCTATTGCTACATAACAAATTGCCCTAAAACCCAGAGGTTTAAAAGAGCAATAAACATTTATTTTCTCTGACAATTTATCTGGGTCAGAAATTTGGGAGCAGTTTAGGTTGGGCAGTTCTGACTCAGAGTCCCTTGTGAGGCTGCAACCTGGATGTTAGACAGGGCTGTAGTCACCTTAAAGCTGGATTAGAGCTGGATGATCCATTTTTAAAGTGGCTCACATAACTGGCTAGTAAGTTGGTGCTGGTTGTTGATGAGAATCCTCAGATCCTCTATATGTAACCTCTCCCTGGGATACTTGAGAGTTCTCATGACCTGGTAACTGGATTCCCCTAGAGCCAGAGATTTAAAAAAAAAAAAAAAAAAAAGACAGGGTAGTAACTGCTACATCTTTTATGTCCTAGACTCTGTAGTCACATATCATTTCCCTAATATCCTATTTGTCACATAGGTCGGCACTGTTCAATGTGGAAGGGGGCTACACAGGAGTATATATTTCAGGAGTAAAAGATAACTGGGGACCATTTTTGGAGACTTGTTATCACAGGGAAACAAGTTGGAAAACATTTTTCAAAATGAAAATTTCGCATAAATCCTGAAACTAAAGTCCCACTTCTAGTTATCCTTTAGATATGCACTCAGATGTATAAAAGAATATATTCATCTCAGCACTGAAAATTGAAATAACCTGAATACTTATCAATAGGGATATTTTTAAATAAGTCATAATCCATCCATAATGTAATATACATGTGTTTAAAGGAATAGGATGCCTTGGATAGGATCCACAAGAAAGAAGGAAGGGAAAAAGGAAGTGATGATTGGGGTGACCAGAGGGGTAAATTTATTTTTCAATGAGTACTCTTCTTTACCTTTAGTATTTTATAACCAAGTACAAGAATTATCTACTTTGAAAAAGTGGGGGGGGGATACATAACTGCTAAGTAGTTTTTGTAAAACTACTTATCCCCCCAAAAATGTGAGTTGGGCTCCACCGAGCCTTCAGGACTTTTTATTTTGTCTTTTTGTGACATATTAATCAATTTACTATCACCATCATCTTTATTTGGACTTTCTTTTTTTTTTTAAGAATTTATTTATTTATTCATGAGAGACACACACAGAGAGAGAGAGAGAGAGAGGCACAGAGACACAGGCAGAGAGAGAAGCAGGCTCCATACAGGGAGCCTGACACAGGACTCGATCTAAGGTCTCCAGGATCATGCCCTGGGCCAAAGGCGGTACTAAACTGCTGAGCCACTCGGGCTGCCCTTACTTGGACTTTCAACCCAATTCTTCTCTGAGATTTCAACTTGAGTGAACAGATTACCTGGCTTATTTTGTATTCTCCAACACACAATATTAAACACAGAGAAAGTACTCAATGCATATTTGTTTAAGTCAAGTGTCTTAACCTGAGCACTGCTAACATTTTAGCCAGATAATTCTTTGTTAGAAGAGGCTGTCTTGTGCACTGTAGGATGGCTAGCAGCATTCCTGGCCTCTGTCTACTAGATGCCAGTAGTACTCTCTAAATTATGACAAACAAAAATGTCTCCAGACATTGCCAAATGGTTCCTTAAAGGGAAGAATGATCCCCAGTTGAGAGCCATTGGTTTAAAGTAATGACGTATCCAATCTTAAGATGTAGTTACAGAATTTGAAAACAGATTTTTAAGCAAGATTTAGTATATATTTTCTACTATAATATAAAAATTTGGTAATATACTATTGGTGTAAGTGAATGAAAAGAAATAATATAATACATTATATACTAAACACTAAACAAAAATTAGCATTTAATCCTTGTCATCCTATTTAATTATTCCTTATTTTATATCCAGAATTGACCTTGCATAGGAAAGTAAAGACTTCAGAATTTAGTGAAGCAGTATGGTTTGTAACATGATGAATGATGACCTATATGTGAAATACATCATTTTCAGCTCCCTTTCTTCTACATGACTGTAATATTAGAAAAAAAAATTGATTACCAGTACACCCAGGGTATGATTTGGAGTAAATACTCCATTCTTTGATGCAAATCACTTCGTCAAATAGGGATTAAATTATATAAAGATTAATTATTCTAGCCAAAGACTTAGTTCTGGATGATTTCTTTTAATTGATAACCAATGGTTTACAAACTAGAAATTATCATCTGTGAAATTGGATATAGAGCCTCATAGTGAGAATGATAGACAGAGTTACACTGAGGATATTTAAGATAGATCATTGTCATCTCACAAACAGCATTATGGGGGATAAAGGCCTCCATAACTCCAGTAAAGAATTTTTTTTTTAAGATTTTTATTTATTTAATTACTTGATAGAGAAAGAGAGCACAAGCAGGGGAAGCAGCAGAGGGAAAGGGAGAAGCAGACTCTCCACTGGGCTGGGAGCCAGAGTCAAGGCCCAATCCCAGGACTCTGGGATCATGACCTGAGCCAAAGGCAGACATCTAACTGACTGAGCCACCCAGGTAATCCATGAGTAAAGGTATTAATAAATCTTTCCTTATCTTTATGATTGTCATTTTGTCACTGAAAGTCTTTCTAGTATTAAGAACATTTCCTATCTTTTCTATTCAACTTATTTTCCCCCTTTTGTATTACTTCTATCAAAAGGAGAGAAAGGAAAGAAGAAAGATTGTTTGGGTGGCTCACTTGGTTAAATATCTAACTCTTGATCTCAGGTCAGATCTTGATCTCAGAATCATGAGTTCAAGCCCCACATTGGGATCCACACTGGGCATGGAGTCTATTAAAAAAAAAAAAAAGAAAGAAAGAAAAGAATGAAGGGAAGGGGGACAAGAAGGGGGAAAAAAGAAGAACGGAAGGAAATTTTTCTATGATAGAATTAAATTGCCAGAGATTTATAGTCCAAGAGATAAAAATTAAACTAGTGGCCTAATTTTGTATTTTTCTGTCTTCTAATTCCACCAAAACACAATTTAGCTAACATCTATAAAGCCCACTTCTGGAAAATACTCAAGAAATTTAGTTCTCTAAAACTATTTCCATATTGTAGTTTTTAATTTGAAGGCATTTTAGCTTTTGAAAAATATTTCTTGAAATGCTAACCTGACTAGAGCACAAAGTTTGAACATTAGGTACAATTTTTAATTCTCATTTCATCTTGTTTACACCATTACCGTATAATAGTCTTCTATTTAAAACAAAACATAAGTGAAGAGTAAGATATCTGGTCACTTATTTTATATGAGCATAGAAAATAATTACAGCATACTATTATGTATTATTTATTTATTTAAAAAGCTATCAGTTTTACATCTTGACTGTTTATAGAGCAAGACAAAGGCATTATAGAACCATCCTGTCAATGTAGGCCATTTGTATAATAACTAGAAATTTACATAGAATCCACAATCCAGTAGTATGAATGGTCATTTATCATACTTTAAAGACAAAATAATCAAGAAGGAAAATGCTTTGTGTGCTTTCAGGTATAAATATTATATCTTCTTTGTGAGATAAATGTTATTTCACAGTAAATAATAATGGCTACAGCATGATTAACCTCATATGAATTGATCTTAGAATTTTGACAGAGGTAAATATGTTTATATTAATGAAGCTAAATCTAAGATTTGTCTAGTAATTTCAATTTTTTTTTTTTAAGAAAAAAAAAAAAACATAGGGACACCTGGGTGGCTCAGTGGCTGAGCGGCTGCCTTCAGCCCAGGGTGTCACCCTGGAGTCCCGGGATCAAGTCCCACATCGGGCTCCCTGCATGGAGCCTGCTTCTCTCTCTGCCTATGTCTCTGTCTCTCTCTGTGTCTCTCATGAATGAATAAATAAAATATTTTTAAAAAAATAAAAATTAACATATAGTATTATTCATTGGACCTTCAAAGACAAATACTCTTGGTATGATAAATATCCATTTTCTGATATAATTTCTTTTATAATAATTTGAGCCAAATGAAAGAAATTGCAGATATTGCAATTTCATATAATTCAACCCAACTACATGAGCAAGAAAACTAAGGAATTGAAATAAGAGAAAGAAAGAAAATGTAAAGAAGAAAGCTGGTTTAGTAAAGATAAACAATTCTCTAATTGTGTCATATTCAAATTATTCTAAATAAAAGCTGAGGAAAATCACAAAAAAATTCGCATCCAAATGACTTCGAAAAATTTACACAAAACATTGGTCTAAACAACCAAGGAACATGTGACATGTAAATTTTATACTTTGACTTTGTGTCATTATCAGGTATCTAATGGATGAGAGATTAATAAAACATTCTACTCAACACTGAATAGTTAAGCATAATGAATGGATAATTCTGATTATAATTATTTTTTTTAAAGATTCTATTTATTTATTCATAGACACAGAGAGAGAGAGGCAGAGACACATACAGAGGGAGAAGCAGGCTCCATGCAGGGAGCCCGATGTGGGACTCAATCCCGGATCCCCAGGATCACACCCCAGGCTGCAGGCAGCGCCAAACCACTGCGCCACCGGGGCTGCCCTGATTATAATTATTTATAGAAATAACAATGCATTTGCAAGAAAAGAGATCTTTTTTTTTTTTTTTAAGTTGATAATGTCAGGGCTTTATCATACTTTCTTGACTTAAATAGTAAAATCATATTGTAGGGACTACAGATGCTCTGTGATGCCTTATACCTGAAACTGTTCTAGGTAAAAACCCAAGTAGCAATTCTGCATATATTATTAACAATGTGAATGTTTATAGTGAATTCCAAGTTATGAATTAACTACATAATTGACATATTTTGAGGGTCAACTACTTATAGTAATTTAGGATATTAATACTGATCTGAGAGCAAAAATGAAAACACTATTGATCTTAGCTTCAGTTTGATAACATAAAATTGGCATAATGACAAAAACAAGTGAAATGTAATCAGGCAATTCAGGAAATACTGTTTCGGTTAAGACACTTTAGTACAGAACTTCAAAGTATTCAGAGCCTTCAGTGTAGGTTTTAAGACATTATTGCTAATAAACCTTCCATAGAATCCCAGTAATCCTCAAAGAGATAGGATTGTGATATCAGCCAGTGCTGCTGCTAAATAGATTATCCTTTCTTTGACCCCTTGATTTGTTCACAGTGTTGATGTATTTTATTAATGCTCACCATTTTGGAGAATTAAATGTATTTTATTGAGGGAACTTGATAATTTTTTATGGGTCAAGGAGGATGAAACATGAACAGCTCTTCTTCTGGCATGTGCACTACAACAAAATAAAAAATATTACATGTCAGAGAACATCAGATCTCTAGTACAGATTTTAAAATATAAATACAAAGTTTCTCAGGGGCCAATATTATGATAAATATAGTTTTCCCATTTTATGAATTTGACTTCCTAAAAAAATCCATCATATAGTAGAGAAACTGCTATCCAGTATTCTGTTTGGTACAGACCCTAAGTGAATTAGCCAAGAAATTTTTAAAAACAAAAGAGGAAAAGTATCTTTCTACACTCTTCCAAGTGGACAGATATGACAGGAAAATATGAGGGTGTTTGTTAAAACCATGGTTTTCTTCTCTGATCCGTATATTCCCTTCCCCTTGTCCACACAGATGTAGTTCTTGACAATATGTTTCTTCTAGGCACCCCGAATTCTTCCAGGATACAATTATTTGGTTTATGGGTAAGCAATTTATCTAAGCTTGTCAAACAAGAATTTCTTTTCTGAAAATTTGGATTTAGACTTAGAGGCAGCAGTTAGATTCTTTATTATATATATATATATATATATATATATATATATATATATATATATATATATATATAAAGTGTAAGGGACGCCTGGGTGGCTCAGCGGTTGAGTACCTGCCTTCCGCCCAGGGCGTCATCCTGGGGTCCCAGGATCGAGTCCCACATCGGGCTCCATGCGTGGAGTCTGCTTCTCTTTCTGCCTTAGTCTCTGCCTCTCTCTCTCTCTCTCTCTCTGTGTCTCTCATAAATAAATAAAATCGTTACTAAAATATGTATATATATGTATATATGTGTATATATATATTTACACTTCATATATATATATATATATGAAGTGTAAATGGTATACATGTGTGTATATGGAGTGCCAAATGTTCCCTCTTCACCTGACCAGCAATGGCCCTTTAACTACAGTAGGAAAAAACAAAACAAAACAAAAAAAAAACATTTTGTGTGAAACTGGTGACAACTGACATTTAAGATCAGAAAAAGAGCTGTTTATACTTGATACCTTAAGATGCTGTCTGCCCAAAGCTCTGAAAGACTTTAAGGTAGGAAGTAATACTTCCCACAATACCACTGAATTTTCATAGAATCATTATATTTGATAATAAAATGTACCTGTTTAATCTCAAAAACAAAAAAAAAACAAGCCCATGGTATCATCAACTGAAGTGGAGAAACAGGCTACCCCCAGCCAAGCCTGTTTCTCCACTTCAGTTGATGATATCACAATTTATACTTTTTCTCAGGGCAAAATCATTGGAACCATTATGATTTACCTCCCCAGCCCACCTACTATATTCAATTCATCAGTAAGTGTAGTTGGTTCAACCTTCAAGTCCCAAATATAACCATATATCATATATACTACTCGCCACCCTAGTCATGAAAAGTCTCCTTATAGGTCACCCAACTTTGGCTTCCTATAATGGATTTTGGGCACAGAAAACATAATTCTATTTTAAATACGAATAAGAGCAAAAGAGGGTGGGGGAGATAGAAAAGGAAAGATGAGGTAGAAGACAGAGAAGAACACAAGGAGGAATGTGAAGGAGAGATGAGAAAACTAAGGAGAATGAGGTGTATGTGAGAAAAAGAAGAAGAAAGAAGTGTGAGCTGAGGATAGACAACTAAAGAGAGGAAAGACAAGAGAGAACAAGATAAAGACACAATGGAGTTATCCTTTCTCTCCTACCATCCATATGTAATCTATCATCAAATTCTATAGATTCAACTTCATAATATATCTGAAATCTGTCAATTTATCATTACTTCCACCACCACTACTCTAATACAAGCTATTGCCTCTTGCCTGGACTACTTTAAAAGCTCCCTAAATAGGGATGCCTGGGTGGCTCAGCGGTTGAGCGCCTCCCTTCGGCCCAGGGCGTGATCCTGGAGTCCCGCTTTGAGCCCCGCCTTGGGATCCCTGCAGGGAGCCTCCTTCTCTTGCTGCCTCTGTCTCTGCCTCTCTCTCCGTATCTGTTATGAATAAAAAAGTAAAATCTTAAAAAAAAAAAAATGCTTCCTAACTAGACAACCTACTCTGTCCTTGCTATATCCATTTGTCACATAGCAAGCAGAGTGACTCTTTTAAAATGTAAATCACGATATCATTTCCATATCTACTCCTTCTGTGGCTTCCCATTATACTGAGGAAACAATAACAATTCTTGATGAGCTGAACTCAAGCTGGTTCTCTGACCTCCATTCTGATTACTGTCCCCTTTGCTCACTGTTCTCCAGGTGCCCCAACCCCCAGGCTGGAATATGCCTCACATTCTCCTACTTCAGAGTCATTGCTATTCCTCTTGAGATGCTCTTCCTATACATGCCTGGCTTCCTACTGGAACACCAACCTTTCAGAAAGGCCTCCATAAAACATCAGCCCTTTCACTGTCCTTTACTCTAATTTATATTTCCCTATTGGACTTACCAATATTTGACATTTTAGTACATTGATCCATATTGGGTTTGTTTGTTTGTTTGTTTGTTTGTTTGTTTTTTATCAGTGTTTGCCCACTTTCCTATAGGTACTTTCCCTAAAGACAAGGACTTGTTTTGTTTACTTTTGTATTTCTATTATCTAGAACAGAGTCTAGCATGTTAAAGGCACTCAGAAACTAGTTGTTGAATGAATACAAGACAACAATAAATCTAGACTTATTCTTAAACCTCTACCTGTTTGTTAGCATGAGAAAATATAAGCTAAATGTCCCTATCATCCAATTTAATTTAAACTGAGATTGATTCAATACTTTTAAAAGTCCCTTTAAGTTATAGTTGATCATTTGGAAAAAATAGTAAATCTTCTTTTTAATACTAGATGTTTTATTTTTTTTAATATTTTTATTTATTCATGAGAGACACAGAGAGAGAGAGGCAGAGACACAGGCAGAGGGAGAAGCAGGCTCCATGCAGGGAGCCCGATGTGGGACTCCATCCCAGGTCACCATGATCATGCCCTGAGCTGAAGGCATGCGCTAAACCACTGAGCCACCTGAGCTGCCTAATACTAGATGTTTTAAATGACTGTCTCCATCTCCATTTCTTTTCCCAAAATGATGACAAAAGACATGGGTGGCTAGAGAGTGAGGCTCCTTGTGGCAATAAAAGACAGGTAGTTAAAAAAAAAAAAAAAAAAGACAGGTAGTTCTTAGCTAATGAATTTATTATATAATTTTTCCGGAAAAAAAAATTTTCTGGAATATTTTCTTCAATTATTCTCTCTAATTTGACGTTTGCTTCTTCATGCTACCTCTGTTTGACTTGTTTTTGTCACAGAAAGTAACGAAATTATAAATACTTTTATTTGTATATACAATAAGCTATTTTTTGATACTTTAGAATTTCTGGTCATAAGTGGCTGTATGTTGCATACTGTTTGTTATAAAATATTCAATAGAAACTTGATATTAATTCCTGATGTTAAAAAAAGCATATACTTGAGTTGAATATGATCAAAGACACTGATTCCAAAGAAACCATTCCTTATATTTTTACTTGTGAATGTCTAAACTTGTTTAAGAAAAAGAAAAGGAGTCACCCTGTGTTTTGAAGGTCATCAGCTAATGAATATTACTGTTTGAATTTTCTTCTTAAAAAGATTCATAGAATAGGATAGTATGATATTTAGATCATGAACCTGTTTATAATCAAAAGTATACAGAAAATTTTGTTCTGATCAGCATTGTCAGTTTTATTTCTAATATAATGAAATGTTTTCTTCTTGAGAAAAAAAATAATTATCCTTTGCAGATAAGCTTTCTCTTTTGTATATTAGACACACACACACACACACACACACACACACACACAATCCAGCTTTAGTATAATGGATCAGAGCTGAGTGGTGTGTACTGACTCAGAAATAAGGAATGACGTTGCTGCAATGCATACCATATTTGCTTAGATGGTGTTTTGAGAACCAACTCAAGTCATGTCTTTTCCTTCATAACAGCCAGCAAAGCTATAAAAATAGGGGCTCAACAATAACTAAATTTTCATCTAGGAAATGCAATTAATGGCCTTATTCATCTACAATTTTAAGATTCTTCTACCCTGCAACTACCCAAAGGGTGATTGGTGCCATTTCCATGTTTTTTGCCTTCTTTCCACTACACCTAATAAATGGATTGTTTTGCATTCCTCCTAAGTGATGTTAAAGAGTTCTTAATTCACATGAACAACGTTGTTGAACTAAAAAGAATTGGAATAGACTGTGTATAATTAACTGCTACAAGTTGCCCACAACAGATAAATGCATAAATGTATGAGAAGTTTTACAGAGTAGGGAAAAAAAGAAGAAGAGTGAGAGAGCAAATTGTGATTAAAGAAACGGAATTCAGGGGGCATACCTTGGTTTCCAGAGCTACAAATGAAGTTGTGATACTTTTAAAGATGTTAGCAAAACAAACAAAAATACTTTAGCAAAACAAAGAACCTAGCATAATAGCAGAAACTATAAAGATAATTTAAGACAGCTGGAACCAAAGAACAAAGACCACCTCAAAATAATATTTCTATTTTTTGTCAATGTCTAAGGTACTGTACTAAAAGTATGCATGAGTTCCTCACCTTTGTTTTCATCATTAATTTCTAAAGTTAGCAACAACTTTTCAATAGTATTTGAAATTGCATTTATTCTTTGAAAGTTACTGAATTCCAGAATAAAGTGGTCATTTCACACATAATTCTGTTGTCCAAGTAAGGCTGAATTTAAAACAAGTCATATAGTTTCCCTTAGCATGAAAGTTCTAAACTTTCTGGTGTATATAAAATTAAAAATAAAGAGTCAATAATACTTAAGATAAATATTACATGTGATTAATAACCCAAGTATATGATTTTCTACCAAATCTATTCATCATTATCTTGTTAAGCAGGCCAGTTCTTTAATAATTTGGAATTTTATTTTTTTTTAAATTCTGGGTTTTTAGCAGATTTACCATAACCTTCAAGTATTTGAGTTAGCAGAGAATTTATTATGCCAGTTTCCATAAATATCAGTTATATGTATGTTTTCACATGTCAGACACAAACATATCTCAGACTCTCAGTTTTACACTAGATGTCTTCTTATGGATACCACAAACATCCAGGAATTCAGCTTTTATATTGTTTTCCACACTGATCTGAACAGATAATTCCAGATAAATACTTTAAAATCAGAGGAAACATCCAAAAAATGGAAAAAAGTAAATTTCTTTAAGTCATGTATTTCACTTGAAATACATGAGTTTAAGAAGTTCTAGCAGTTCTCCAAATGATAATATGCTTCCTAAAACCAGAGAAAAAATTCGTGTAATACATATAAATGTGTGTATTGCATTTCCCAAAATTTAAAATAATGTTCTTAAATGCAATTTTATGTATGTTTACCAGTTTCCTTTATTCTAGTTACAAAAAATTATTTGAAGTGTACTTTACCTTCAGATAAAAAAAATAGCATACCAGTTACATAATTAATTATTCTTCAATTTCAGCTTTATATTTTTAATATTGAATGGTAACTACTAATCTAAGGGAAGAATGAGTTAACTAAAATTTTATACTGATGGGTACATTACTATCAAACATAATTAAACATTTTTAGGTTGGGAAACTAAATTCCATTCCACAATCAAATAATTATAAAGAAAAATCCAAGTTATATAATAATACATGACTAAAAGTTATCATGTGAAACTACCATTATGCTGACTTGACAAATTTTATGTGGTGTCCTCCAGCTTAATGTACATATAAATCATTTAAAAGAATGTGCCAAAATGCACATTCTGACTCTGTAGGTCTAGATGTAGTCTGAAATTCTAACAAGTTCCAGTGATGCTGATGCTTATAGATCATGGAACACATTGAATAAGAAAGGGAAGATTTTAGGAAATTCCTCACACACTATATCATAACTATAATAAATGTCATCCTTTTACAGGCCATGCTAACCTCCTAAATATTAATCTGACTTAGCATTTTTTACTGGACACAAAGTGATTATCCAACTCGCACTTCTTCCAGTGACTTTAGTACTAATACCATTTCCCATTCACCTCCACCCCTGTCAAAGGCTATCAGTCCAGTTAGAAACATTTGATCCATGAAGACAATAAGATTCTTTCTGGATGACTACTTTTTTAAAAGATTTTATTTATTTATTAATGAGAGACACAGAAAGAAAGAGAGAGAGAGAGGCACAGACCTAGGCAGAGGGAGAACCAGGCTCCATGCAAGGAGCCTGATGCAGGACTCCATCCCAGATCCCAGGATCATACCCTGAGCCACAGGCAGACGCTCAACCACTGAGCCACCCAGCTGTCCCTTTCTGGATGACTATTAAAGTTTAGTCACTTTTGAGATGCCTGGGTGGCTCAGCAGTTGAGGGTTTACCTTTGACTCTGGGTATGATCCCCCTGGCCCCTCCAGTCAAGTCCCACATCAGGCTCCCCACAGGGAGCCTGCTTCTCCCTCTGCCTATGTTTGTCTCTCTCTCTCTGTGTCTCTCATGAATGGATGAATAAAAATCTTAAAAAAAAAAAGCTTAGTCACTTTAATGGAAGCCCCTCAATACAATCTTATGTTTCTGATACTGAGATCCTTGGAGCTGCCTTTCTGAAGTTTGATCAATTCATTTTAATCTGAGTTAACTTCAATACGTATCCAATAAATCCTCCTCTGAATTTAAGTTAGTCAAAGCTGACGTGTCTCTTGAAACTCAATAAACCTCAATAAAACAATCTATCAGAGTAAGAATCAAAATATAATTATTATGAACATTGCCTCTACTGAACACCATAAAAAAATAAGTGTCAAAAAAAATAAGTGTCATTGTGCTATAGAGTAGCTACTAGGTGCATGACTATTTAAATAAATTAAAATTAAAGAAAATTTAAAATTCAACTCCACTGTTGCACTAGTCACACATTAGGTGTTCTATGCCTTTATGTGACTTATGGCTATCATATTAGTGCAGATAAAGGACCATTTCCATCATTGCAGAAAGTTCTGTAGGAAAGCATTATCTAGAGACTGACATCAAATAAATTGATTGGGGTTTGTGGGTATAGCTAAGTTTAGAATAAGATTACTTAAACATGCTAAAACAATTCCTTGGGGATCCCTGGGTGGCTCAGCAGTTTGGCGCCTGCCTTTGGTCTAGGGCGTGAACCTGGAGTCCCGGGATCAAGTCCCCTGTCTGGCTCCCGGCATGGAGCCTGCTTCTCCCTCCTCCTGTGTCTCTGCCTCTCTCTCTCTCTCTCTCTGTCTCTGTCTCTCTCTCTCTCTCTCTCTCTCATAAATAAATAAATAAATAAATAAATAAATAAATAAATAAATCTTTAACAAAATAAAAATAAAACAATTCCTCCATTGGACATCATACAAAGAACGAATTCATAAATTATATCTCTAAGTTCTACTTTCTCTTTTCAGAAGGAAACTTCATAAACTGTCCATTCTTCTATGAATGCTATAATACTCTTGCCCCTATTTCCAGTAGCCAGTACGCTTATCCTAAATTTAGGATGACTCTAGCCAGTATGCTTATCCTAAATTTAGTCATTAACAAACCATATAGAGTTACTATTTGATAAAACTAATTAAAAAAAAAAAACTAATTTTCAGGGCAGCCCGGGTGGCTCAGGGGTTTAGCGCTGCCTTCATTCCAAGGCCTGATCCCGGAGACCCGGGATCAAGTCTCATGTCTGACTCCCTGCATAGAGCCTACTTCTCCCTCTGCCTCTGTCTGTGCCTCTCTCTCTCTCTCTCTGTCTGTGTCTCTCATGAATAAATAAATAAAATATTTTTTTAAAAAAACTAATTTTCATTAACACGATAAAAATTAAGTCTAAACTGAGAATTATACTATATGTTGGCAAATTGAATTTAAATAAAATACAAAACAAAACAGTTAAAAAAGTAAACTGGGAATTATAAATGAAAAAGAAAGTATTAAAGTATTGGATCAGAAATACTAATTAATTCATTATGCATATTCATAATAAGTAAAATATGCTAAAATACTTATGTAAGTAAAATATGCTAAGAGGAGGCCATTCTCGAAGAATCTAAAACAAATCAATCTTATAGTCACTGCAGACCAATGAGGAGAGTTCAAAGGTCATTCACTTTCCATTGGCTAGCCAATGATGTCTTTCACTGAAAGTACAAGGTATCACTGTAGTATTTTATTTTACCTAACTCTAAAGTCGTATGTCATTATATATTTCTACATTACACAGTAAAAGTAAAATATTATGTTGTTAATGTTTGAGACTAAATATTTACCCTACCATTCCCCTAGTAGGCACATACTCATTAAAGTGTAATGTCAACCTTGTAAAGGGAAGAAGGCTTATATGCGTACATATATACATAGACCCATGAATCTGGATTCAGACACTTTTTGTCTGAATCTTCAGCCCTGTCCCTTCCAGCCACCGTTTTCTCCCTATATGAGAAGATATAAGGATGAAGGTCGCCACTCTTTTTTGGCTTTTCTTGTTTTCAAATGATACCGAATCTAAGAGGTAATAATCAATTCTAAAAAAATATCCTTATTAATTAAATAACCAAATTATAATCTTTACCCATGTATAAACATATCTTTATAAGAAAACCCAGAATATTCTGAGGTAAACTTACTGTGAAGACAACACTTACAAGCTGATGTGTTCTCTAACAAACAAGCAACTTTTTTCCATATGACATTTTATATGCAAGATGGTACCTTTATTCTGAGTCTTATGATGAAAATATATTGACCATTTAATAGATTTCTAAATAGATCATTTAATATCTGTAGCAAAGTATGGGTAATACTTAGAACATAAAAAATTCTGACTTTGGAATTTAATTATTTAAGCTTTTGAATATTGCAGGAAAGTTTTTAGAGTGCAGAAAATAAATTAACTAGTTGATAAAAGGAGTATGCTAATGAGACTTTGATGCCTGTATATATCAGTTAATTTCCATCTTTTTCATTACTTTTAAATCTTAAAACTGTGTTTGTGTGTGTATATATAATATGTGTATGTATGTTGTGTATGAGAGAGAAAAAGAGAGACTAAATTAATGCAAATGATCCCTATATCAGAAAGAACTGCTATGAGTACATGTGTTACTCACAATGGATCGATATTATTATTTATTTGAAAATGACACTTAATCATATTGCTTGTTAATTAAGTTACAATATCTCTAAATCTGGAGTCTATTATTATCTCCATTATATCAAAAACAATTCTATAATTGATAAATAATTTTGGTGGGGCTTACCAGCAGATTTACCGGTACTGATTTCAGGAATTAAATCAACCCACTCAATTGAATGAAGTTCAATTCCATATAATTGGCCTGTGCTCTCCTAACTCAAAAAACAACACTCATTAAACTGTAATACATCTGATTACTTTATACAACAAAAGCAACATACATCTAACTGATAGAGCAGCTGTGGTGAAACAAAATACTCTCTTCCCTTTTGGAGACCATTAGAAAGCTAAAGCTGATAGATGAGTCAAATCCACAGGGGAAACTCTAATAGAACAGTAAAACAATATAGATAGTACTCCTCTGCAGAATTATGATCCTGTTAAAGGAAATTTCTCTCTAGAACTGTCCTCAATGACTCCTACACTCGTTCATATTAGAATACCTATAATGTGTGACACATGGAAAGTAAATCTGTTTCAAGTATGCATGGTCAGATTAAAAGACTATACTTCGCCATTATTTAAGTGTTCCATTTCTCTTTTTAAAGTTAAAACATATGTCATGATGTTACCATTAGCGTTTCATATTTATACTATTCTGCCTTTTCCCAATAAAACTATTTATCACTGTCTATACTTTCTACTTACCACTGATATAAATTTTATTTCAAATTGATGTTAATATGAGTAAGGAAATATTATTTAGTTGTACTATCATTACTGCTACTTATAATGTTTGCAAATATCCATGGTAAATCAATGAAAGGACACCTTCAAGGCATTTCTACTGCAACAAATGTGACTTTTATTAATGTAACTTTTAAATGTTTTGATATAAATTAACATGTGAATATAGATGTAAATGTTTTAAGAGAATATTTCAGATCAATTGATGAAAACATGTTGATAAATAGTTGGTGAGCTACAGAACAAGAAGATGAGGGTTTAAAGAGAAGAGGCTCACAGAGTGGAAGTACATCGACAGAGCAGTAGAAAACTAAGAAATATAAATTACAATTACATGGAAAATAAATAAACAAATAAATAAATAAATAATCATTACATGAATCCTTAACCTTAAATGCTTTTCCACTGGGAGGTAGAGGAAACAAAGGGGAAAAAATCTTTACCAGACTTTGGGTATTCCAAATAAAAAAAGGAAGATCTTTTTGCTGTCTCTGTAATACAGGTGCTATCTATCAATATAGCACTATAGTCAGGCCATGTGGTCCACTTTAGTTAGTGTCCTCCTAAGTGACTATTAATTAGCATGTTATTATATAATAAGTCTCCTTATCATTCCCAAGTTTATAGTTGGTTCCTTACTTTCTTCTTTCCTTGGAGTATGCTTCATGAGTCTTCTGAAGAAGTTCCAATGCTTACAAGCGCTCAGAGCAGTAACGTGTTTGTTGGCAGCAAGTTTTAGTAACTGGCAGGGAGGGAGTAGACAATAAATGAGCCAACACAAATGAGGATCATAAGTAATAATGAAACACTAATAATAATGAGTGGAGTAGTTTTCCATATCTCAGGCTTTAGCATCATTTAACTGAGAAAAATATATATGTTTTAAATTGTAGTAAGAAATATTCCTCTCTTTAATATGTATTTATTCATACAACAACTAATTGTTCACCTATGATATTTCTGGAAATGTGGTCTGGGATAAAATTACTTTTCAAACTTCATGATGAACGTGAATTTTAGCTCCCTTGCCTTTTTCACTTATACAGGATAGGTACCTCTGACTTCAACCTGTGAAAAACTTTTAAAAGGTGAATGAAACACTGAAATAAAAGAAAAACATACACATAACTTAAAAGCACAGGAAGAAATCTTCAACATTGTAATTTGGAAAACAGCCTTGTATACTTACAAGGCTTATATTTTTGCTTTGAAACAACACATGGTCTGCCCATTTGCCACACCTAAGAAATGTCTAGGCTACCCACATATCTTGTTAACAATTTCTTAGATTTACAACCACCATGCTGATCAAAAATGCTTTCTGAAGGTATTTTGTCAAAATGAAATTAGTTTTACTATTATGTGAGAATATATTAATTTGGGATAGAGCTGAAAGTATTATTTCTCACCTAGATTCTATATGAGGTTCCAATATGGAAAACAGGTCAGTGGAACTTAAGGAATGATTTGTGCCAAGAGAGAAAAAAATAATCTTATATATTATCAATTATATAATGAGGTTTGCAGGCAATTATTATAAACCATATCATCCATTGGCACTTGGGTCTTAATATTTAAAAAGCAACCCTTCCGTTTGTTTTTTCTTTATTTAAGACAATACTTAAAAAAAAAGACTATACTTAAGTCACCTGTTTTCAGATAACTGTGGACAAAAATTTTGAGGTTCAATAATCTATATAACTATGTTAAGAATTATTTGTAAGTAATGTAACTGATATCAGCATGAAATAGTTTAGAACTAATACTCCAGGGGCTATTTTTATTACACAAAATATCATGGTTAATATATTTCTGCTCTTTTCAGCTATATTCTTTCATTCAAAATAAGTGAATTCTGTACCCCATTTGTGAGTAAACCACTTAGGCAGTTGTCCAGGGAACAAAGAACATCCATAAAAGAAAAAGAGAGGTACAATGCATTTTCCCTAAAAAGAAAAATAAACTGTCTCTAGAAATATAAAACTGGCACTAAGCATTTTAGTTAAAAAATACGAAAAATGTCAACCTTCACAAAAATTATAACTAATAAGCACAATGCTAAAAACAGATTTTGAAGACTTGGAATAAGAATTTTAAAAATATATAAGCCAATAAAGAACATAAGCATTGAGAAACACAGCAGAATCTCTAACAGACTTGGAAATCACTAGACATGAATCCAGACTTGATTAAAAAGGTGACATTCTGACAAATACCAGGGTGAATTTTATTGCAATTTCTCAGTGAAAAAGGAATATGAAAACCCAATGTCTTTTGCACATAATTATGTTCCCAGTTGATTGCATACTAAATTTTATATAGTTCTCATTCTATAGTGATGTCAGTGATTCTACACATAAACATTAAGTGTTCATAGAGTCCTAATAAAAGAATCCTCCCAGGCATATTTGCAACAATGACCTCTATGTAATTGGCCAAGTTCTGGTGCCAGGAGTACAAAAAAACAAATAAGAACATTCTCACAGATAATTGTTTTTAGCAAGGCTTATTTTTGTTTGGGTGTTCTACTTATTACATATGCATGCCTGATCTCTTGCAAAACTAAAGCTTTATAAGAATGTCAAGGTTAGAAGTGAGGTTCTGTAATTTTCCATTAGTCATCAGGTGGTAGATTTAAACAGCAGATTGTGACTTTCAATTGGTTTACTTGGCTGGTGCCAAAGCCTATTCAAATGTTCCCTGCTTGTTGTTTACTTTTGTATTTGTGACTCAAAGTATTGCTGCCAAGTATTCTATGAGTTCTCCAAAATATTTTAATGCAAATGGGTTGGAAATGTCATCAGGACAATTATATTAAAGAAAAAGGTCAAATAAATCTACAAGCAAATGGGAAGGGGGGGGCACTTTCACATAGATCATTAATTCTTAATAATGAAGATAATGAAAATAAGGCACTGATAAAATACTATGTATTTAACATTAGCTGAGAAATAATGATTAAGCAGTAAAACCATAAAACTGTGATTGGAAGATGACAAGCACATTCCAAGCAGAAAACAGAACAGAAATGAAAGCACAGTGGTAGGAAGAATAAGACAGAAAAGGCAAGAGAGCAAGGACTGCAGAGTCTTCGCAGTGTTTGTACTTGGATTTTTTGCAGAAGCCATCAGTATCCTGTTAAATAGCCATCCCAGCCAGCAGTCAAGTCCATATGCCCAAGGTCAGATACCAAGGGGGCTAAATTTTGCAACAAATGTGACTAGACAAACTAAAGGGCACACTTGTGTGAAATTATTGGCCTGCTCAGCAGGACCAATTCTAATTCCTTTTTTCTAGTATCTGACAACATTCTCTATCTCCTTCTTTAAAGTGCAAATGGCATGTTGCTATTAACATCTGATATCAACTCCTTAAAGCCACTGTCAACTTTGGTTTACAAGATTCAATCTATATCTGCTGTCTGTTTCAAAATTCTGAGTATCACAAGCCTATTTTATATCTCATTGTAGTCTCTTTGTCTAACCAAATCTTAAATACAAATCAGAAAACAACTAATAGTAAATATGCAAGAGACTTTAAGGCATATAATAAATCATCATTTTTATGACATTTACTCTATGTATTGAATTTAAAAGTTTCATCTAAATTATTTATGATCAGATCAGGCCAGGTATATAGGAGAAAATGCATCTATTCAAATATAGTCAAAGCATCAAATCCCACTTATTATTCACCCTCATTATTTTAATTTACCTTGTATAAATTAATATATTTCAAAATTATAGTATGCGATGTTAACCTTTATTTCAAAACCAACATATGGTTTCTCTATTTCATGAAGTAGCTTGTGGAGACAGTATAGTGATTGATAAAAATATTTAGACACAAGAAGGAACTTTAAAGTTCACGCAGATACCAAAGGTCAGAAGAGGCAATAGTTTCAAAATCCAGGAAAACAGTTTGGGCAACTGAGATAAGAAAATGAAGCAAAAAGACTGGGTAACGCAGGCCAGACAAAGGCAAACTTTCATACAATAGGAATTTAGAGCCAAACTCTGAATATTTATGGGAATTATATGATCCAACATCACACAGGGCCTCAAACTAATAAATTTATGATAGATTTATGAACTTATTGTTTGATAGGAAAAATATGAAATATTGAGCCTCAAAAATTAAAAGATAAGACAAGGGCACCTGGTTGGTTCAGTCCATTACATCCAACTCTGATTTCAACTCAGGTCATGATCTCGGGGTCCTGAGATCAAGCTCTACCTTGGGCTTCTTGCTTAGCAGGAAGTCAGCCTGGGATTCTCTCCCTCTCTCTTTTCCTCTCCTTCCGCCTCTGACCCTCGCCCCACTTGATTCCCTAAACAAATAAATAAATAAAATCTTAGAAAAAAAAAAAAAAAAGGAAAGAAAGACAAGACAAATAGGTACCTCTAGCCTGGAAGATAAAGTAAGGTGAAGAGAAGGAAAACCATGCCTAATACTTTGCCTTTTTTTAAGCATGAATTTTAAGTTTCTTATTAAAGTATAAAACATTTTTAAAATGACGATCCTAAGTGTTTAGTTGCAATTACATGCAACCCTTTAACTACCCCCAAAACATGATAAAGAATATTTATATAGGACATTTATAAGAAAATTTACATAGAACATTTATATAATTCCAAAAAGTTCCTTTATATCCACTTACCTTTCCATTTCTATCACCTCCTGAGGCAACCATTTGCAGATTTCTATAACTATATATTAGTTTTGTCTTTCCTTGGAATTTACGTAAATGAATCATTGTATGTATTCCTTTTTTGCATATAGATTCTCTTTTTTTTTCATGTAGATTCTCTTATACAACAAATGTTCTTGAGATTCATCCATGTTGTTTGTATCGTTTATTCTTTTTTGCTGATTAGTATTCTATTATACAAATGTACAAATGTTTATCATTTGGTTTACCCTATTAATGGATATTTGTTGGGGTTTTTTTATTTTCAAGTATTAACCTTAAAAGAATACGCCTCTATAAATATTTATATTTGATGGCTCTGTAGATAGCTGTCACAAGACAGATGTATGTTTAACTTTATAAGAAACTCACAGATAGGGGTGCCTGGGTGGCTCAGTAGATTTTTTTTTTTTTTTTTTTTTTTTTTGGTGGCTCAGTAGATTAAGCATCTGCCATTATCTCAGGTTATGATTCCAGGGTCCTGAGATCCAGCCCCACATTGGGCTCCCTGCTCAACAGGAAGCCTGCTTCTCCCTGTCCTCCTGGCTCATGTTCTCTCTTGCTATCTGTCTCTCTCTCACAAATAAAATCTTTAAAAAAGAAATTAAACACACAGATAGTTGTCCAAAGAATTTATTTTGTACATTCCTACTAACAATTTATCAACATTTTATTTTTTTAAATATTTTAAAATTGGGACGCCTGGGTGGCTCAGTGGCTGAGCTTCTACCATTGGCTAAGGGCATGATCCTGAGATCTGGGATCAAGTCCCACATCAGGCTCCTCTTAGGGAGCCTGCTTCTTCCTCTGCCTGTGTCTCTGACTCCCTCTCTGTGTCTCTCATGAAAAAATAAATAAAATCTTTAAAAAAAAAAGATTTTAAAATTTATTTTATTTTATTTTATTTTTAAGATTTTATTTATTTATTCATGATAGTCACACAGAGAGAGAGAGGCAGAGACATAGGCAGAGGGAGAAGCAGGCTCCATGCAGGGAGCCCGACGTGGGACTCGATGCTGGGTCTCCAGGATCGCGCCCTGGGCCAAAGGCAGGCGCCAAACCGCTGCGCCACCCAGGGATCCCGTACTTCATTAATTTCTATTTTTATATGTATTATTTCTTTTCTTCTTAAGTTGGGTTTAGTTTTATCTTTTCTAATGTAAAAGCTATACCTCCTCCTTCTTTTCTAATACAGGCAATTAGTGTTATAAATTTCCATTTACACCGATTTTGGATGCATCCTACCAATTTTGATACATTGTGTTTTCATCATCATAGAGTTTAAAGTATTTTTCATTTTTCTTGTGATTTCTTCTGTGATTCATGGGTTATTTTTGAAGAGAATTACTTAATTTCTAAGTATTCTGCCCTTTTCCAAATATTTTTGTCACTTATTTCTAATCTGTGGTCATAGAACATGTATTATTTGTTCCTGTTACTTTGAAATTTATTGAGACTTTTTTATGTGCTAGCATATAATTGGTCTATCTTGCTGAATGTTCTTTGTGCAGTTAAAAGGAATTTGTACTTTTGATTGATGGATTTCATATTCTGTTAACTTCATTGGATCAAGTTATACAGTGTTATTCAAATCTTCTTTTCTTGATTTTCTTTTTATTGTTCTTTTAATTATTTATTCTAGATTTGTTTATTTCATCATTTAATTGTATCATATATCGTTTTGTGGCTTTGCTGCATACCTACTGAGACTTATATCTTCTTAAACAATGACTTTTGCCACCATGGATTTGTCTTTTTTTTTTTTAAGACTTTATTTATATATTCATGAGAGACACAGAGAGAGAGTCAGAGGAAGAAGTAGGTTCCCTGCAGGAAGCCTGATGTGAAACTTGGTCCTAGGACCCCCAGTTACCACCTGAGCCAAAGGTAACTCTCAACCACTGAGCCACTCAGGTGCCCCTATCATGGTGAGTTTAAAAACCCTTTCAGAAATGTCCAACAAATGGGGCATTTTTGTGTTTGCCTCTATTAAGTTTCCTTTTGATCCAGGCTCACATTTTCTTTTGCCTTCACACATCTCATAATTTTTATCGAATGCTAGATATTAAAAAAGGAAGAGTAAATAGTATTTGCCCTAAAAAATATCTTGCCACTTTTTCTATCAGACTTCTTGTTTGGAAGTTTGAGTCTATTAACTCTTTAGATTTGCTGAGTCTGGACTTTGTTTAAGCTTTAATTAGATTCAGTCCATTTCCTTAAAATGTGCTTGGGTTCTCAGCACAGGCAAAACCCTGGAAATTACTTTGTACATGATAGCTCACCCACTAAACTATCTGCTACTCTTTTAGCTCAAAAACCCAGCTTCCAGTATGTCCAAGAGTTGTTCTCTTTATTCCTCAGTCTTGCCTGTCTTTCAGTGTCTGCATATAATTGTCTCCATCCTGTTCCCCTGCTCCCAGTCTTCAGAGGGCTGCTGCAATACACTTAATGAAAGCCTGGAATCCTCAAAGGGACTGCTCCCATCAATCCTACCTCACTCCCTCCCTTTCACATACTATGTTTGAAAATTTTAACCTTTGGAGTTAGAGATAGGGTGGGTGCAGACTTACTCAGACTGGAGCTCCATGAGACTGTCATTTATCATTCCAATCCACACACAACCATTAAACATTTGGCTGGTCTCCCTTTATCTCTGTTTATGGTGCATTCATGTAGTATAAAGGTACTTTACGTGTCATAAACTGTTCTGTGTAGGCAATGAAAGAAGTTGTTGCCTTTTGTATTAAAATTTATTAAAGTTTGTGTCCTCAGGTCTCTGACCAGCTTTTTGTTTGCTTGTTAGTTTTTAACTGACTTTTAAAATTCTCTCTGTTTTTTTGCTGGTGAAGAGGACCAAAAGTTTTCTCTTGCAACTTCCTAAGTCCTAATTGGGCTCTGTATTTTTCTTATTTTATAACCCTTTCAGAACCCTCCTCCAGGGTTTCTGGATTCAGTTCTCCACTTTGCCACAGTGGTGGTGATCACTTACTAAAAACTGAAAATACTTCATTTCTCCCCTAACCACTTAATTTTACTGATTGTTCTTCCTTGCATTCAGGTTGTAAAAAGCTAGTTGGCCCCCTGTGACTCATATGTGTCCTTGCTTCTTATTCCCGGAGTCTCTCACTCCAGTCATGTTTCCCTTCTTTTCTATCTATGCATAACTGGGTCTCCCTGGACTTTGAGAACAAGACTGACCTTTGTTAGGACATATATAAGTTGAATTTAACCCTAAGGCTTTTAGTTATCGTTAAGCTCAATTCTTGGACAAGTACTTACCACAGATGTATTGCCCAGACATTTTGCCTAGATCCTTAACTTGCATTATGTTGGCTCTCTCACTCTATTTTAAGGATTGCTTCTTTCTGAAACCTTTTTTTTTTTTTTTTAAATACTAACCATCCTGTCTAACCCTAAATCTGAAAATGTTACTTCCCAGCTGTGTTTAACTTTTGGACTTGACTAGTTGCCCAACTGAGCACATAAAACTTGTTATTATTATTCTCTAACTTCTTCTATAGCTATGGTCACTGAAGAAAAAAAAATTGTCATTTCCCCTTCCCTCTATTTACCAAAACTCCAACTTGAATAGTCTCAATGTCTTCCAAATAACTTATTAGATTTGTTGTCTCACCTGGATTGCTGTTCTGATTATTTATTTATTTTTAGATTTTATTTATTTATTCATGAGAGACACAGAGAGATAGGCAGAGACGTAGGCAGAGGGAGAGGCAGGCTCTATGAAGGGACCCCAATGCAGGACTTGATCCCAGGACCCCAGGATCATGCCTTGAGCCAAAGTAAACACTCAGCCACTGAGCCACTCAGGTGCTCCTGATTATTTGATTTAATATATAACCTCCAAAATGAATATGGGAGATAATAATTAGGATATCAATACTATGAGAATATATTATTTGAATTTTAAATAATCTTGACCTTGGAAAACATATGGCTATATATATATTTTTTAGTATAGTGGGCTTCTTCTATTCTTTGATTACCAGGAGCTATTAGTAATTTAATGATCATCTTCATCTATCAGCTATCTCATTGTTCTCATTCCACCAGTTTGTCAGGAAATAAAATATATAAAACAAATCATGAAATTTCGAATTATGTGACTCTATTCCTCAGCAACATCACTGATTTTAAGTTTAAAAACTCTTTTCTCTGAGGCATCTGGGTGGTTCAGTTGATTGAGTGTCCTACTCTTGGACTCTTGGTTTTGGCTCAGGTCATGGTCTCAGGGTCATGGGATTGAGCACCAATTTGGGCTCTGCACTCAGTAGGAGTCTGCTTGAGATTCTCTCTCTCCTCTGCCCTTCCCCCCTTTCTCATAAATAAATAAATCTATAAAAATAAATTACAAAATTAAAAACTCCTTTCTCCAAATTCTATATTTAGCTCCTTCCATAGTCTCTCAGGAAACACTCAGTGATAACCAAATCCTATTGATTTTATTTCCCAATTATTGCTACCTATTCATCTTCTCTGTTTACCAGGCATTATTACCTTTATTCTGGATCCTTCTCATACTTATATAGTGTACTTAATGATTAGCATTAAGTCATAATTCTAAATTAGCATTAAGTCATAACTCCTTAAGCCCTAACTCCAAAATGACTAATTTTCTTTCTCAGTGTTCAGCCTAATTTCATTTTCTAATTTGTCCTCACATGCAGTTTATGCTATTTTCATCAGATGTTTATAGTTAAATAAACCATACTCTTTTATAGCTCAAGGCTTGTGTACATGTTTGTTTGTTTGTTTGTTTTGCGTGTAATCCATTTCCAGTTTTACTCAGCTAATTTCTTCTCAAATATGTCCTCCTCTAGAAATTCTTTACTAATCCCTAAGTCTGAACCAAATGCTATTTCTGTATGCCTCCTGTGCAAATTTTTATCATAGCATTTATCACATTATAATTGTTGATTTACTTAACTCTCTTCCCCACTAGGCTCTAAGTAATATTGATGAGTTCAATGCCATTGAAATTAAGAACTTCTGCTCTTTCAAAGGCACAGTTAAGAGAATGAAAGAACCACCACAGACTGGGAGAAATTTTTGCACACCACATCTGATGCAGAATCCATACTTGTATTTAGAATTAAAAACTTATAACTCAGTAAAAATAAAATAATGATAAAAAATGGACAGAATTCTGAACAGACACTTCACCAAAGATGCTATAAGGATGGCAAATAAGTACCTGAGAACATGTTCAACATCAGTAACCCTTAAAAAATGCAAATTAAAACCATAAGAAACCAGTACTGACCTATTTAAATGCCTAAAATTAACAAGAATGACCATTCTAGGAATTGACAAAGTTATGGATCAAGGAAAGTCTTAAACACTAACAGTGAGAATATAAAATGATAGAGCCACTTTGGGAAACAGTTTGGCAGTTTTTAAAACTTCAAACTTAAACCTATCACAGATGTTCTACTCCTATGTATACACTTCAAAGAAATGTAAGCAACATGTCTTAGAAAGACTTGTACATGAATGGTCACAGCAGCTTTGCTTATAACAGCCAGAAAGTTGAAAGTAACCGAAATATCCATCAACAAGTGAATAAATTGTGGTACATATTTATAAGGGAATACTTAGTAATAAAAAGGGATGGACTATGGTACTTGGAACAAGTTGCATAAATCTCAAAATAAGTGCACTGAATGAAAAAAATCTAGGAAAAGAAGAGTATATAATGTTTGATTCCATTAATGAAAAATTCAGAAGATACAAGCTAATCTATAATGAAAGAAAGTATATCAGTGGAAGAAGAGCAAGATGGAATTATAAGACACAATGAAATTTTTGTGGATGTGAATATATTCATTATTTTGATTATGGTTAATGGTTTCACAAGTACATGCATATGTTCAAACTTCTCAAGTTGTATACTTTAAACATGTACAGTTAATGGTATGCCAATTATACCCCAATAATACTTTAAAGAAATAAAAAATAAATTAAAAATCTCCTACACATTCCTAACTTTATCAAGGGAATCTTAATAAATCTTTTAGTGGTACTTAGATAGCATTCTTCTATTATTCATATACATTATTTCATTGTTTTGTTGATTTACTCCTTTACGTCACTAAATTATAGGCAATATAGAGGGGAAAGACATTATTTTTGAGATTGATTTCTTAGAGCTAAAATAGGTCTTTTCAGAAAACACACATTGTTTCTGTTCAAAGTAGAACACTGACTTGAATGGACATTGTCTTGTACTGATGCCCAACACCCTCTTCTTATGCTAATATTTGTCATCATTATTAATTACTGGTGTTTGAAATTTGAAGACTAATCTGGAGATCAGCAGAATTGAACATGTAATATTTCACACTGAAAGTTAAGAACTTTGAGAATTGAAATTAAAATGTTAAATACATATATTCTGACATATCTTGTAGGTATGCCAGCTTCTACATGTCTCCTCTGTCTTAAATCTAAAACGAAGTCATCCTATGCATGTGGTTGCATGTGGTTCATTAAATTCCCCAAAATCTTTGCTAGGGGTCCCATGTCGGAAAAATGTAACAAATAATAAGGTTAACAGCCCAAGCCATACCAAACTGTCATAATTTAGGAATCTTAGTGTGGAGAGGCTTTCGTACTCAGTGTTTAAAAAAAAAAAAAAAAGAAAAAGCACGATGAAAATTAAAGGAAAGTTCAGGGTTAGCACGAAAATCTCAATAGATATTAAGGTAAAGTATAAATGATATTTTCTCTCTTAAACTAAAGCTTTTTTGCTCTTTGTCAGCAAAAAATCCTAAGAACTCTAGGGTAGTTTTGTGTTATTGTATGGAGCTGTGTTGTCTAAAAGAATATGTCCTGGCCACATGTGGCTATTAAGAAGTTGAAATGTGGCTAATCTAAATTGAATCAGGAAAATTTAAGACTTCATATGAGTAAAATATCTCATTATTATCTTTATTATATGTTGAAATAATGTCTTGGACATATTGGGTTATTACAATTCTATTTTTTTATTTTTTCTAACATGGCTACTAGAAAACGCAAAATTTCATATATGGCTTGCATTTGTTGCTCCATTATATTTTTGTGGGGCAGCACTGAATATACAGAATAAACAGTTTCATCCAGTGCTTGAACTGATAATTGGCATCTCTGAGGAAGAATTTCCGTATTTTTATTAGTCCCTTTAAGTTCTAATCATTCTATTTTGAATAGAGGAACAAAAGAGAAAGGATTCTAAAATTTTGATAACAGTATCACTGCATTCCAAAAGGGTTGGAAGGATATTGCTGTTTGTGAACAGATATTAAGGGGAGGTCTTGTATCACCACATTCCAAAAGGGTTGGAAGGATATTGCTGTTTGTGAACAAATATTAAGGGGAGGTCTTGTTATAAAAAAATAAGTCTCCAGGCTAGTTTCAAAAGAGAGAGGTTGAGATAAAGATAGCATCGAACTGGTCTGTATAAGAGAAATTCTCCATTTTCATCTGCAGCAGCTTGAGAAAAAGGGATTCTGGTACTTAGAATTTAGGAAAAGCTCAATAGAGAGTCAGAGGAGGCCCCCAGGGAAGAGATGGACAATTGGGCTCAGGAAGAAAGGGGATCACTATGTGACTCTTGGCATAAAATGAACTTTAAACTTGAATAAAGATCAGCGTGGTACTGTTTTGTTTCCTTTTTTTGTGCTTAAGTCCCTTTTTATTTCTACAAGTCTTTGGTAATCTGTTTGTTGTCCATACAGCTTTCTGTTCATTGATTGTAAAATGATGGAAAGGAGCCGTGTTTAAACACATGGCAGAGGTATATGGAGAGCAAAGAAGCATCCAGAAGCAGTGATTAGATAGCACAAAGTGATCAAGATTTGAGCCAGGAGCAAAGCACATAAAATAATGACAGTCAATTACCAACAGAGTCGTAAGCCCTTCTCAGAAATATTTAGAAAAACTGGGGAATGCACTCCTTTGAAGAAAAGGTATAAGGGAACAGAAGTAACATGAGTTCTCTCCTTGATGAGTAGACTACACCAGGTGGAGTTGTCACACAAAGGAAACTTTATTTACAGCAACTAAGGAGATCACTGAATAACTCCCAAAGCCATGACTCCAGAAGTGGGTTAAGTGGGTTTCTTTTATCTAGGGTAAGGATGAATCTTCAGAAATGGAAGCTTTGTCATTCATTTACAAGGAAAAGTGGGCATAGCATTGTGCAACCATTCTTGGAAAACATGCTTATACACCCTATGTTTAACATAACAATAGTCTGTTATGTTAATAAAGCTTGTGCTCCTCCTGGGGCGGAGACTTTAATACAATTAGCAGAGGTAACTACTGGACAAGGAGAAGGGACTATCAGTGTACTCAAAGAGCAGTTATAAACTGGATGCATCTTGGGCTCCTTCTTTCAGGTAAGAAATGCAGGGCCTGGCTTACTTTTGAAACAACACAGGACTTCGGGGTAGTTTTACCACTCTTTTATTGTCTTTGATATGGTTTGGCTATGTCTCAGCTTTTAGAGATGTTAGTTTTTACATTCTCTTTGTTTCCTTAAAATCATTAACTATTGAGGTTTTTGCTTTTTATTTGTAATTCTGACACCTAGGAAGTTCTGTAAGAAGTGTGTTAGGGCAAGTTGAGGCAGTAATATCACAGGAAATAGCTGAGGACCTAAAATGACTTCTCTTTCTGAGGACCCCTACCTCTGCCTCCTTACAGGAGAAGGTTCAGGTTATTTCTTACCTTTTTTAAAGATTTTATTTTATTTATTCATGAGAGACACACAGAGAGAGGCAGAGTCACAGGCAGAGGGAGAAGCAGGCTCCATGCAGGGAGGCCGACGTGGGACTCGATCCTGGGTCTCCAGGATCAGACCCTGGGCTGAAGGCGGCGCTAAACTGCCGGGCTGCCGGGTTCAGGTATTTCATTTGCTTATTAATGTAAAGGGTGACTCTAGAAGGCCAGGTAACTAGTTGTTGCAGGGTTTTTTCCTTTGGAGACCATGGTTCTTTGCTGCTTTGAAGAATGAAGAGGCAGACCAGAGAAAAGTGGTGGGCAGCAAAGCAAGGTTTATGGAGTGACAGCAAAATGATAGTACAAAGCTCCCGAGGGAGGGGACCCAAGAGGGTAGCAATAGGACTTTCTAACTCTATGGGTTATTATGGGCTTGTTAGTGGGCTGTTTTAATCAGATTAACCTTCCCTGTGCCTGTAATCCAATCAGGTTTTTGTCACCTGTCACTTGGGAAACGATGGAGGGCTCCTTCTAGGGTGGTATAAATATCTTTTAAGGGTGGTTCCATTTAGGGTGGGGCCCCCTGTTCTTGCCTGGCTGCCTTCCAACTATCCTTCATGATAGGGAGTTATATTGGGTAATTATACATGTGGAATGAATACTCAGGAATCTTTAGCTTCTCACCTACTTCCAATTCCTATTTCAGACTTAATATGCAATGAGAAAATATAACTCTAACTACAGGTTCTAACTAGTATAACTCTAACTACAGGTTCTAACTAGGTTTTTAAAAACACTATTTCAAGGTCAGAGTGATGAAGTTTTGGAATACAGGTGAGGTCTGGAGCCGACGACCAAGGAAGAATTCTTGAGACAACTTTGGTGCAAAAATGGTGGTTTTATTAAGGGATGGAGAAAGGATCTGTGGGCAGGAAGAGCTTCTGGCCTGAGCTTGTGTGGAGTGGCTGATTATATACCCAGGAGTTTAGGGGAGGTAAGCAAAAGGGAGATTCCAAAAGGATTTTCATATGCTAAGTACCTTACGAGATACTGGAGGCTTTCCATTGTCAAATTGAAGACTGCTTTTCCCTCTAGCAAGGCATTAGCATTAGCCTCGTGAGGAATGCCACACATATCCCACCCAGGGGTGGGGTGAGGTGGTGGCTGTCGTTTGTGGGTTATCAGCTGTGCTTTGTCCTCAGCTAGCCCTGTTCTCCCATCCAGAGGATAACTAGATGTGGAAGTGATGCACTCTCTATATAGGAGCTCTCTTAAAACTTTAAATGTTCAAGTAATTTTTTTTCACTCATTCTCATATGACATTTACTGTATTATATTAGAAGATTATATGCTTAGGGCATTTGTATTTTTTACAATGACAAACCACAAAACACCAAACCTACTTGGACATCTTTCCACCATTCCTCACCTTGGTGGCCACTGAAGCAACTCTGAAGAACCCCTATAACCAGAATCATGGGTGTCTCATTTCATAAGTGAAAATTAAAACCCATTCCTTTAAATGTTAAACTCGATTTAAATAATTTTTTAATAGGACATTTAAAAAACCGTAAAAAGAGGACTGTTCAGAGTTTTCTGAAAAGAAATGAGGGGTCACCTAGTATTGATATACCATGATTGAATCCTGCCTCTGTATTTCTAATTCATAATTATCATTTCCCAAAGCCACTTTTGAAAACAAGGAGAAATAATGGCTAGCAGATACAACACCATTACTGGGACTACTGATTTAGGTCTAAATACAGCCATCTTTATCTAATTGGGTTTTATAACCTATTTTTTTTTTTGCCATCCTTAATTATTTTACAGCTAGGGTTTTTACTCTAGTCTTAATGGACAGACTTCAAGAAAAACTTTGAACTCTTTGAAAATGTATACAAAATACTGTTGTGTATCTCTGTTTTCCATTGGGAGGGGGAGGGTCCCCAAGATTATGATTTGTTGAAACCAAGCTATTTATTTTGAAAACTCAAATAATGTTAGTGGAAGACGCCATTCCCTGCCCTCTTCCTTCACCTTCGGAAGATTTGGCTAAACAAGAGGGGCTGAAAATGATTTGATCAATGTCCCATTGTTGGGCATTTAGGTTAAATGAACACACTTTGTACAGAAATCTTTTTTAGAGTTCTCATTAGTTTTAAGATAAATTCCAAAGGGTAAGATTGCTGCACCAAAGGATGAGAAAATTAAAGTCCCAAAAATTAGTTCACTTAATTTATTTTTAGTAATCTTTACACCCAAGGTGGCTCTGTAACTCAGGACCTTGAAATCGAGTCCCATCTTGCTTCTATTCAGCCAGCCAGGTGCCCCCACCCCAATTTTTTTTAGGTGCCCCCAAATTTTAATAGTCTTAATACATGTTATGAGATTGCATGTTCACCAACATTGTGAAGACTTAGCTGTAGTAACTTTAAATCTTCAAAAAAAAATTGTGTATTATTTTGACTTGTATTTCTTACTTTCACGTATCTTCATATTCCACCAGCGAAACAAACCGGTCCTGCCCAAAGAGAAATAAAATTCCATTCCTTCCTTCCGTCCTTCCTTCCCATGTATGCGGTGACCATGATGGTAACAGCAGCTAACATTCATGAAACGTTAAAATTTCTCTGCAGGCAACAGAGTCTAGTCTGCGCTTGACAGGTATTTTCTGGATCTCACTCAATCCTTAAAACTTAATCCTTAAAACAACTCCGTATTGTTATTCCAAACGAGACAGCCCAGCCTTGGAGACACTAGCCTCAAGGCCCGGCGACGATCGGAAGCACCGGGGTTCGGGCTGGGCTCCCACCGCGGTCACTCACCTGGGACTTAGGGGACCAGGGGGTGGAGGACGGTGACCTACGCGCAAAACCAGCAACACCAGACCAACCAGGAACAAAAGACAGGGCTCCTGCCGCACTTAGCTTCCTTCTACCAAGTCAAAGCTTCTAAATTTTAAAGGATGTGACTTTTTGGCTGCCCGACGCCTGTCCACCAACCAGTTGATCCCATTCCCAGCGTCGCGAGCGTCAGCGACGACCGGCAAAGCTGCTCAGCTGAGGGTTGAGGCAGAGAGTCTTTTTTTTTTTTCCTTTTGCTAAAGGAAAAAGCCTGATAGGAAGAAAAAAAAAAAAGGGTTAATACTATTTTTAAATTTTCGAGGGCTAGGACGACTATTTTTTTTTAACCTCTGGGTCTTGGGAGACCAAGGCAACAGAACCTGCAGGGTGAACAAACTAGAGCCGCCGCGGCGCTTCCGGGCTGTAGCGAAGGGTCAGAAGGACGCATGCGTGGGGCCCGCGCCTGGGTCATCCACCTACGAAGGCGCTGTGCGCAGGCGCGGACGCAGGTTGCAGCAGCGCCCGGCCTCAGCTGATGCCGTCCTCTGGCCGCCCCTCCCCCGCCCCGTATCCGCGGCGGCCGGGCGCCTGCAGGCCTGTCGCTCCAGCCCCAGCGGTCGCGACCGCCGACCCCGTGACACTGTCCTCGGGCCTCTGCGCGCGGGAGCAGCTCCGGACGGCGCAGCGCCCCGCGTGACGGTGAGCGACCCTGGACGAGCAGCGCCCCCTCCCCCCCGTCCCTCGTGCGGAGCGGAGCCGAGCGGAGCAGCGGCGCCCTGGGAAGAGCCGAGACGGACGGGGGTGGGGGTAGGGGTAGGGGTGGGGGGGGGAGAGGAGAGGCCGCAGGGGAGCCGGGCCCGCCCGCCACCACAGAGGCGCTTTCAGGGTTGGGTGATGGCGGTGTTGTGTCACCTCCTACCCGGACCCAGCCTCCTGCCCAGGAGGCTCCAGGCTCTGGCCCGAGCCCGGAGCGCAGGGTTGATTCCAGGCCCTCACACCTTGCGCGGTCAGGGGGCCTGGTGTTGCTGTTGTGGAGCTGTCTTGCAGGCTTGCCTTGCCCTTTCACCTCTCCGGAGTAGTCTGTGCGCCGAGTTTTGTTATGTAGTTTATGAAAGGTGATGGCTTACTTCGTTATCACAGAAGATCATGACCCTTTTAAATTGGATGGAGTGCTGTACTTCTTTTTTTTTTTTTTTTTTAAATCTCTCTACGCTGCCTTAGATCCATGTTGGGTTTTCAGTAAGAGATTGTGAGGAAAAACATGGATTACAGGGAAGAGAAGGGGGCATAGCACCTCCTCATAAACACACCGGCGAGTCTCCAGGAATAAAAGTGGTAAATGTTTCTTCCCTGTGAGGAAAATCCGGTGGGGGCGGGGGGCGGGGATACGAAGTACCTGACAAAAGTCTGGTGCCTGTCAGCTAGCCTTGCTGAAACAAACACCTGTCAGAGGCCGAGTCATCAAAACAACAGATAGGAATAGAAAACAGGCCCATGCTGAGAGCCACTTGATCTTGATCTTGCCTTCTGTGTCTCCCCTCACCCTCCACCAAAGCATTCTGGTGCGGTGCACCTTACACGCCGGTTGTGTTCACTGAGATCCCAAAAAGGGTGCCTGAGACCTCACTACTGAGGCCTCCCATCCCTGTTCAGCTGATATTCCATATAGGTCAGTGTGTGGGAACAGTGATGTTAATTCACCCCTCAACTATCTGTGATTGGCAAGGGTTCGTTTGGCTTGGATTTATTTGTTTGTTTTGTTTTGTTTTGTTTTTTTTTGCTTGGGTTTAATGTCATTGAGACAAACCAAGAGAAGAAGAAGATAATGCATTTGTGGAAATTACAAAATCATTTATGTTTTTAAACTTATATGGACAATGTGTGTAGTTTGTTTTTTAATGGTAAAATTGTGAAAGTAAGCATCTTCATTCTACAATTTTAGATTTGTCTCCTAGTTGTATAATTTTTTATCCTGCTATATACACTATGTTTCAATGATACCAACACTTAGATGGCATGCCAATATTAAAAAAACTTTTCTTCATATGATAGTGTGACTTGAATGACTGAGTTTTCCTTACTCAAATCAATGAGAATTTTTAAAAGAAATGTTTATCTCTTCATATAAATGTCTATAATTATTTTTAGGAACTGGTAAAAGATACATGATCAAATTTAGAAAGAGAAGAAATGTTATTTTTAAATTATGCTTTCCTTCTTTATTAATTTTCCCTCCGAATATCAGCAGATTGGATTATGACTTTTCTCTTCATCCTTAAAATTGTGTTACTCAACTGCAGTGCTATTGCATTACCTACATGCAAGGATTATTTTAGTATAGGCGTGGTGTATGTATAAGTACTACTACTTATTCTTACTTGGTTTCCCGTTATTTTTAGATACTATCATTAAAATTTTGAAATTAATGTTCTAAATTTTGTTTTTTATATTGGTGAATTATATTAAATATTTTGGAATACTAATTTCATAATTTTAACTGCCAGCAGTTGAATGAAAATAATCTGCATGATTGGTTTTTTTTAGTTTTTGTTGCAAATGTTTAAACGTTAAGGCTAGAAATGTGAGAATGAGAAGAATTGTGGATTTTATTTATCACAAAGGGGAATGAATTTTATAAGGCTAAAAAATACTACTTTGAACTTATAACCAGGGGTTAGGGGCCCAAGAGAACCTGGCTCCAGGAGTCCCAAACACACCAGGTTCAACCACTCACCACTGACAAAATCCAAAAGCAAAGAGAGGAGTGGTGGTGAAACAAAGGAATTTAGTTCAGTGAGGCCAGCATGGGGAAGACAGCGGACTAACATTTCAAAAAACTGTCTCAAGTGCAGAAAATACTTCTGAGTTTATATAAGGAAAATGTGGGGAAAAGGTGGGTGGGTACATGCAGGTGGGCAGTAAAGGTTAGGTTAGATCCGTCATTGTCTTGCATTAGTCAAGCTGCCTCTTACTGCTTGAGGTGTTAGTTTTGCTTCCCTCCATAGGGATGCTTTACCCTCAGGGTCTTTTGCCTGAGTTAAGAGATAAACTGGAAGGAAGAATTTAATTAGAAAGTATAGCCTGAGGTCTATCTGGAGGTAGTTGTAGTCTTTTAGATTTACCTGGCTATACATATAATAGGTAATCATAATCTGTTTAAACCAATTTTAGCATTTAGCACTAATTGGTTTAAAGATAGAATGTTTTTGTTTTATTTATTCTAAGAAAAGTGAAGGCCCCTTTCTTTTCAGAGAACCCTTAGGGAAGTGTAGACTTCTCATCATAAGTCTGATATATCATTTTATAATTTTTTGTTGGAAGAACACTTTGGACTCCTGGCTCCCTTGTTTCAGACATTAATTTCATTAAATATAATTCTAATCAAAAGTAATTTGAATATTCCCTTGTAGTTTGCTCTATATTAATTAGATTGGTATAAAAATCCCACAGTATTGATGTATACTTTTTTCCCTAAAATTTACTGTAAGATTTTTCTTCTTTTAGACATGGGAAAGTCTTTTTCTCAGTTGCCTTTGCATTCAAATAAAGAAGATGCTTATGATGGAGTCACATCAACTGAAAGTATGAGGAATGGACTGGTTAATAATGAAGTCCATAATGAAGATGGGAGAGGTGGAGATGTCTCTCAGTTTCCATATGTGGAATTTACAGGAAGAGATAGTGTCACTTGCCCCACTTGTCAAGGAACGGGAAGAATTCCTAGAGGTATGTGTTGCTGTGTTGTTTTTCCTTTAAAGAGTAATTCCAGGCTTTCGCACAAGTAATATAAAATCCATAGATCTAAGCACAGTCCTTTGTTTTAAAACTCTTTTAGGATTAAAGTCAAAACCATGTATTGCCTTCAGTTAAAGGGACACAGAGAAACAAACATAAACATTTAGAAAAAAAATACACAGGTTAAGGTTCCTAAAGAAGTCATGAAAACCACCCGTCTACCACTAGTATTTTTTCTTTCCCACCTGCAATAGCAGATACGTACTATCACTTGACTGAAACATTTTAGAACTATTTGGCATCAGTAGGGGGTCATAATCACATGTTGGGCTTTAGGAACAATTTTAAGTAGTTTGGTGACCTAATATTTTTATTCATGAACTAAAGAATAGTAAGAAGCCAGTCATGCCCTAATTAGTCATTCTTAAGAGGAACTACACGAAGAGGGATGGTAAATGAAGATGAGCAATATGGGGGAAAAATCAGTTTGTGGTATATCATAGGGAAATCCAGAAGGGAATAATCTTCATGTGCTGTTTGTAGGCTAGACAAATTTTAGTAAAAGTGGCCACAATGGAAATAATAAAAATACCTTGTGCTAATCTTGTTTTGTTCTTGGTTGAAGTTGATAGGGAGCCCTGGAGAAACCATGAGGGAAGGACAACGTGACAATAGAATATACACCAGTTTCTAATAACGCCCTGGGTTGGGGAAGTTTATATATAGAGAGAGTTGGCCTTTTGAATGTGATGGTTTTATCTTTGCAGGGGTAAATAGCTGTTGGAGAATGAAAGGATTTTTCTAAGTGAAGGGATTAGTGCCTCAGGCTCAGAGGAGAGAAAAAAGGACTATTTTAGCAACTGGATGAGTTTTTGAGGTATAGCCAATAGGCTTTTTGGTAGCCTGGAAGTGGATAGGAAATCAAGGATGACTCCGGAAAGTATTATTGTCTGAACAGCTGGAAGAATGGAAGTAGCTAGCTCTTTATTAGAATGGAGAAAAGATTTGAGTGTATGTGTATGTTCTGGGAGAGATCAGGAGCTCTATTTTACAGATATAATTCTGGAGATGCATATTTGACATCTAAGTGGATATATTCAGTAGGTAGGTAGTTACAATAAGTGCCTGGAATTCAAGTACAAGGCCTCTGCTATAGTCATCAGAATATAGGTGGTACTTAAAGCTGAGTTGGATGAGAGTACCAAGCAATCAGTGTAAATTAAAAAGACACTGTAGTGCTGAACCATAGGGCTCTGTGACATTTCAAAGTCAGTGATATGATAAAGATTTAGCAAAGACAATGAAAAAGCAGCCAAAGGAGAAGGAGGAAATTCTAGTGTGTCTGGTGTCCTGGAAATAAATGTAGGAAGTGTACTAAGGAGAAGAGACTAGGGAGTGAGGGGAGTGGATCAGCGGTTTGGCACCTGCCTTTGACCAAGGGCGTGATCCTGGGGACCCGGGTTTGAGTCCCGCATAGGGCTCCCTGCGTGGGGCCTGCTTCTCCCTCTGCCTGTGTCTCAGCCTGGGTCTCTCATGAGTAGATAAGTAAAATTAAAAAAAAAAAAAAAAAAAAAAGAGAGAGAGAGAGTAAGGAACTGTTAGATGCTACCAACAGATCAGATAATATAAGGACTGAGAACCGACCATTGGATTTGATGATATAGATACAGAGTAGTGGACACCTTTAAAAGAACAGCTTGGCAAGTTGCATAAGCATGTATAGCATATACAGAGTGGGATCAAGAGAGCACAGGAGGAGTGAAGTTATATAGTAAAAAAATTTTTTGAGTTTTACTATATATATACATATATATAGTATATATATAGTATAGTATATATATAATAGCATATATAGTATGTATAATAGTATATATATAAAGAAGAAGAGTGGTGGTAGCTGGAGGGAGCTATGAGGCCAGGAGAGGGAATTTTTTTTAAAGATGGAGTGAATAATATGTTTGCTGATGAGGAAAAACAATGGTTAATGCAGGAGATGGGAGAATTATTAGATGTAGTGCACAAGTTTAGGTGACTGCTCTTACAGAGGAGCACCTACAGTTTACTCTTTGTAAAAGGAGAAAAGGTAGTATATAGATACAGAAATAGGTGGGTGGATGTGGTAGTGGTAGCTTGTGAAAGTTCTTTCTTGTTTACCACATCATGGGCTAAGAGTGAGGATATGGAAGGAGCTATTGGCAACTTGAAGCAAGAGGTGAAATTACAGAATTGTGATTTTGGAGAGGCAAGTTGAGAGTGTGAACTAGGGAGTATTGTATGATGGTTGACATCATTAAAGGCCGCTTGAGATTATTGATCTAAACAAGGCCAGTGAGCAGAGTTGCATATTTTTCTCTATCCACATTTATCCATATGGATATCAGCATATTAGCTAAAAGATTTCTTTTAGGGCAGCCCCGGTGGCGCAGCGGTTTGGCGCCGCCTGCAGTCAGGGGAGTGATCCTGGAGACCCGGTATCTAGTCCCACATCAGGCTCCCTGCATGGTGCCTGCTTCTCCCTCTGCCTGTGTCTCTGCCTCTCTCTCTAGCTGTGTCTCTATGAATAAATAAATTTAAAAAAGAAAAAAAAAAGATTTCTTTTAAGCAGGATTGTAGTTTAGCCAAATGAATACCCCCAAACAAGACAGGATACATGTACATACAGAGAGAAAAATATATATTATAACATATATTTACATGTGGGTGTGGGGAGGTAGTGTGTGTACATGAGGGGAGAATTGGTAGAAGGGGCATGGAGGAATAATAGAAGCATTATAGGAAGCTTAAAATAATTTGACTATAGTGGTTTAAGAGTTAGTACAAAGAGCCACATTTCTGATAAGATTGAAAAATTGTTTATTAAAGATCTATTTATGCATTTAAGTATATGGATATAGCCCAACCTAAGAAATAAAAGATGGATTTTAAATTGAGTTACTGTAGATAGTGTGTGGCCTGTATGAGTTGTGGAAGCCTCATTTTGTATGCTCTCTTAAAGCATGAGACTTGTTATATGTCAGATTTGGTTTTCAAGGGGCATAGTTTAGTAACCTCTAGAGAATTTTAGGACATTAAGGTAGCAATATTTCTTCTGTTCTTATCCAGATAACCAAATCAGAATCTACGTGGAAAATAGTTGAAAGAAGTCTTGGTAAATTCAGATCTACCAAAAGCTGGGACTTTCAGTAAACAGATTACTCTTTCTCATTCTTTGTATTATTTGTAGTCATAGCTAGACATCAAACTATGAAAAATATGTTATCTGTTTGGAACTCTGTGTCTACTAGATAAGTTTTGAAAATTTCGAGAGCAATTTACCAGAGAGATAAGATGAGACCCAGATTTTGGTAGAAAGCCACTGTATGTTATGTTAATAAATTTCTAAACCTTTTACTTTTAGGGCAAGAAAACCAGCTTGTGGCATTGATTCCATATAGTGATCAGAGATTAAGGCCAAGAAGGACGTAAGTGATAAAAAAAAATAGCAAAATTTTTGAGTATTTTTTGCTTTTCAAATTACATATAATTACTCTAATTAACAGTATTAAAATGAAAAATGCTATCAGGTTGTTAAATTATGCCATCAGATGCTTCATATCATTAAAAAAAGGATTTCTGATTTGGGGTAACGTCTTCAAAGCAGCTTAGTCTGAATCTTCTCAGATCTATTTACTAAAACAGACAAACCTAGAATAGCAGTAGGAAACACAGAAACATTTTCATCAAAAAATGGGTGTTAAGGTTCTCCTACTCATCCCAGAATAAAAATGGAGCAAGGGTCAAAGCATGTTAGCAGCTGTGTAGAATTTGTGAAGGGAACGAAGAATTGCTGAAGGTCCTGAGAACCCTGATATACAAAGCAAATGTTCTGATACATAATTCCCAAAAGAAGAGGATCCCACACAGAGCACTTCCAGCAAATGCTTCTGGATAACCTGTCAAAATGGGAGGACTCTTGGTGTTATATACCTTGGAAAAGAGTGTAGAAAAGGCTACAGAGATACACTAACGGGCCTTAAGAAGATCAGAAGGTACTAGACCACCTTGATCTCTCAAAGACCTTGGGAAAACACCAAAAACTCTTTCAAAAGGACAGACATATCCTAAGGAAAAGCCTGCTAGGGATTGAATCCATTTTGTCCAAAGAAAGAATAGGGAAAAAAGAAAAGTTTCAAAAACTAAAGAGAGAGGATCCCTGGGTGGCACAGCGGTTTGCCGTCTGCCTTTGGCCCAGGGCGTGATCCTGGAGATCTGGGGTCGAATCCCACGTTGGGCTCCCGGTGCATGGAGCCTGCTTCTGTCTCTGCCTGTGTCTCTGCCTGTCTTTCTCCCTCTCTCTCTCTCTCTCTCTCTGTGTGACTGTCATAAATAAATAAAAATTAAAAAAAAAAAAAAAAACTAAAGAGAGAATCTCAGAATTATAGAAGTGTTTATACATCTTAAAAAAAAGGGGATCCCTGGGTGGCACAGCGGTTTAGCACCTGCCTTTGGCTCAGGGCGCGATCCTGGAGACCCGGGATCGAATCCCACATCGGGCTCCCGGTGCATGGAGCCTGCTTCTCCCTCTGCCTGTGTCTCTGCCTCTCTCTCTCTCTCTCTTTCTCTGTGACTATCATAAATAAAAATTAAAAAAAAAAAAAAAAAAAAGAACAACTTTGTATTCCAATAGAAGGAGTTTTGAGCAGTGAAGCTAGGAAGGCCACCCTGGCCCATCCTTATCATCTAAAATGCAAGTTTCTGTTAAAGGTACAAAACATGTCCTTTAAACATGAGCAACAAAAAAGTATTGCAATGAAGCATCATACAAAGACAGTTAAAAAAAAGTGGGGATCCCTGGGCGGCTCAGTGCTTGAGCGTCTGCTTTCGGACCAGGGCATGATCCTGGAGACCCGGAATCGAGTCCCACATCAGGCTCCCTGCATGGAGCCTGCTTCTCCCTCTGCTGTGTTGTGTCTCTGCCTCTCTCGTGAATAAATAAAATCTTAAAAAAAAAAAAATGAACTGAAACAAAATGCTGACCCATAGTAGAAGCATATCAGGAGACATGAAAACTGGAACTTAATATTGTAAATTATTCTAAAAGAAATTAAGAAAACTATGGAAGCTATGAAAGAATTGCAGGAGTTGGAAATAGAAAAGCTCAGAAATGAGATGACTAAACAACATGAGGACATGGAAAACCTATGTACCTTGAATTAGAAAAAATTAATTTCAGAAATGAAACCAAGGAAATGAAAACTGGTAGAACACAAGTGCAAATTGTAAAGTATGGCAAAGGAAGTAGAAGTTACAAAGGAGGAAATGAAAACACAGTTAATGAAAAGTAAGATAAAACGGTATAGAACACAAAGAAGATTGAACACACATGTTATTGAAGCCTCTGAAGAAAAATCAAAGGAATCAAACTGAACAAATACTAAACATTCAGTTCAAGAACACTTCTCTAAAGTAAAACAAGACATGAACTTCAAAATATTCTACCCATCCTAGTGAAATGACTGGACTTTGAAGGTTAAAAAAAGAAAGAAAAAAAACCTCGATAAAACCAGGCAAAAGGATCAATTAATTTATAAGGGACAGAAAATCAGATTAGCATGCTTCTTCTTGACTGCAGTGCTCCAAACAAGTAACCAGTAGAGCAGAATATTTAAACATTCATAAAGGGGTGCCTGGGTGGCTCAGTCAGTTTAGTGTCTGCCTTCAGCTCAGATCATGCCTCAGGGTCCTGGGATCGAGTTCTGCATCGGGCTCCCTGGTCAACAAGGAGTCTGCTTCTCCCTCTGTCCCTCTCCCCAGCTTGTGGTCTCTCTCTCAAATAAATAAAACCTTTGAAAATAAATATCTATGGAAGGAAAATGAACCAGGGATTTTTAAGTCTATAGTAGATGGTTATGAATATTCAAGAAATTAGGCTTAATTCCTCTAAATCTTAGGATGAAAAACCTTTTCTGCATTTGATTCAAAATCCAGTGAGGAAAGAAAAGATGGAATTCATCTTACAGAGCATAGATTAACTTTTATAAGATGAAAACAAAAACCTTAATTAAAGCCAGAATATAAATGGCAAGCTGGGAGTGATGTCTGTACATTATCACAGATATTATGAATGACTAGTCCACAAGAAAGAAATACAGATGTCTTTTAAGCATGGGAAAAGATGTTCAGTCTTATAAGAGAAAAACAGATTAAAACAACATTGAAATACCACCTCTTATCTACCAGATTAGCCAGAACTCCAAATTTTGACAGTGTTTTGTCGGCAGTACTGTGTGAAATGAGCACACACATACCTTGTTAGTAAAGGGGGATTTGGCATTACCTAGGAAAATTACATATACATTGACCCTTTGGCTCAGGAATTCTACTTTGAAATTTTTTTTCTAAGGATAATTGTCAGATATAGTCAGTGGCTTTTGTGAAAGTTATCCACTGTGCCAATGTTTGTAATAGCAAAAGACTAGAAATAATGTAAATGGCCAGTGATGAGGTTCTAGTAGAATAAGTTATGCTACATCTATACGATGATGAAATGAGGGAGAACTCTATATTGTACTACTGTCGATATCCAAAGTACGTTTTTATCTGAATAAACACATACATACAGAGAAGGAGAGAGAAACAGTGGAATGATAAACCAAAGACTTCTAAAACAATTACTCTGAGAGTTTGGGAGGGAACTAGGAAGGGGGAACAGGTAAGCAAGTGAGATCTCTGTATGTATATGTATTTATATTGTTTGGACTTTAGAAATACATTTTTTTTAAAAGAGAACTTAAAAGTTGAAATCAGAAGGAAAAAGAAAAATTCCTAAAAACTGAAACAAATGATTCTAACTGAATTCCAGTTCGTGGCATAACCACAGATCAAAGAATCACTTTTTTTAAAAGATTTTATTTATTTGTCAGAGAGAGACTGTGCACAAGCATGGGGAGCATCAGGCAGTGGGAGAAGCAGGCTCCCCACGAGCAAGGAGCCCAATGAGGGACTTGATCCCAGGACCATGGGATCATGACCTGAGCCAAAGGCAGACGCCACCTAGGCATCCCTGAGAGAATCACTTTTAAGTGACTTGACAGTATTTCATTTTGACTGTCAATGTCTAGTAAGACATGTTCTAAATGACAAAGACAACTAAAAACAAAAGTTTAAACTGCACTCAATAGCTACATTATTAGAAGTAATGTTAGTATCATTTTGAAACTGATACATAAAGCAGATAGTTATGTACTAATGCCATTAGGGAATAAGATTCTTTGCATAAAAACAAAGGGCTACAAATACAAAATCAAATAAATTTGATTTTTTACTTCTGACCAAGATGGAATCCTCATAGGCACTAGATTTATTTTTCTGTATAAAACAACTAAAAAACCAGACAGATAAATGAAACCATATTTTTGGACAATAGGCATCAGTCAGTACAGGACAGTGGTATTTGAGAAAGGAAAAACAAATAAGGTAAGTCCTACAATCGTATCACATTAGTGTCTAGGGAAAAATACCAGACCACAGCACAATGGAAAGAGCCCAGACAGAGTTTAGCAGTGCCCCTAAACTGAGGAGATAAATGGTAATGGGAATCTAGGAGGCCAAGACCAGACTTAATAGGACATAGTACTACTAGGCAGTAGAGAGCCACACTGGGTATTCCTTGAGTGTTTAGCTGAGTACTGGTCAGTGTATGTGTATAAGGAAAGTATTTGAGACTGAAGGAAGAACCATGCAAAACAGGACAGAGGGAACAATCCTCAGAGCCCACATAGGGCTAGGGATAGTTTCCACCAATCACTATGGAAAATTTCATAATTCATAGGGAATTGTGTAGAGTACTCAGGATTATTTCCACAGTAACAGAAAAAACAGTAGATTAAAAGCTGTAATGCTCATGCTTAACAAAACCCAAGAGCAGACCTTAAAAGGTTCAAATTGTTTTCAAGAAACTCAACTCTACCCCATACAAAACTCAAGAATATATGCAGGAATACTAAAATATCCAACACTCAACATGGTAAAATACATGAGTCGGCATCCAATTAAAAATTACCAAGCATGGAAAGAAGATGAAAGATGTGGCCCATAATGAGGAGAGTTCACTTATAGAAACAGACCAATAAATGACATAAAGTGACATGCAAGACATAGAAAGAAACAAAGGTGCTGCTGTGGAGTTATTTGTTGGAGAAATCAGGAAAATTGTATTTTGAAACCCTAGTTTGGAGGGTAAACTTGAGGATGGAGGCGGATCCCTGGAGATTGGAAATAAAGAGCGAGAAAAAGAAGAGCTAGATTTCAAGGGGAATTTGAAAAATAGTAAAGGCATAGAAAGTTTATTTTTTTCTTGTCTTATATCTGCATAATATTACTCCTTTCCTGATTTTCAAAAAAACAGTTTAACAACATCATCAAAGCAGAGTTGATTAATGTCAACAGTATTTTTAAAACTGGAGTACATAAATACTTTGGAATGAGAGATTCAAAGTGTTAGTGCGACTTGGTGAGATTGATGAGGCATGTGGTTATGTCATTATGTTTTTAAGGATTTCACAGGTTCTGATGAGCCGTCACTTTAGGGAATTATATAATGGCAAAACCCACATGTGAAAATTCTGCTTTAGTGAATTCAGAAGGGAGAGAAGGGAGTCTTGAAGTCTATTTTTTTATGAAGTTCCTCAGCTTAATTAATTATAGTGTATAGCCTGGTTTAGGAATTACTGTAGTAAATATTCTACCTACGATAGCCCTGAAATCCCAGTCTCCAAAATGGTACATATGTCTTTTAAGGAGGACATTTTAACACTTAATAGACCAAACCCAATCCTACTAAATATTTTTATAATACAAAAAGTTGGTAAAATTGTACATCTACTGCAAGTATAATAGGGAAAATTCAAGTTGAAAATATCTTCTCTAAATGTTTTTATTATGTACTTTTTGATGCACATGTATTTCAGTACTTCATTTTTCTTTTCAGAAAGCTGTATGTGATGGCTTCTGTGTTTGTTTGTCTGCTCCTTTCTGGATTGGCTGTATTTTTCCTTTTCCCTCGCTCTATTGACGTGAAATACATTGGCGTAAAATCAGCATACGTCAGTTATGATGTTCAAAAGCGTACAGTATATTTAAATATCACGGTAAGTACAAATTTACGTTAAATATTTTACTATATTCCTTTATGATATTAAGTATGCCTTTGTCCCTTTAGAGAATATTAAATGTGGCACTGGTCAGTTTGCTTCTGTGTGTCTGCTATTGATCTTTATCATTTCTGGTTCTGCTGAAAATGGCAAATAGTACTGGCAATTGTGTATACAAGAATCATTTAAGCATTTGAAGTTGCCTTTAAGATGGTAAAATGAACAATCTTGGGCAAAAAAATATTAACAGTTTGTTCACTTTTCAACATTTGACTTCAACTAGCTTCTAGCAAAGTGTTAAAATAATTGATTCTATAAATGTTATAAATATACCATTTTCTTTTCCTTGTATTTGGTGGAGTACAGTTTTTGTTTTTTGTTTTTTGGTTTTTTTTTGTTTTTTTTTTTGTCATTTTACCAGACTATTCCTTTATGGTCTTGAAAGATAAAGTATAGATGACTGTTTGATTTCTCTTATAAATTAGTGAGTGGGAAAATATCCACAGTATTTTCCTGGACAGTGGTGTTTCAGTACTCTACAGCCTCCCTACTCCTGAAAGCAACAAACAAAACCTCAGAGAAGGTCTGCCTATTTAACTGTTAACATTTGTTTGAAAAGAAGCATGGTTTGGAAACCACTAAATAATTAAAAAGGAAAATGTGTATTGGTCATGCCACAAGGGTGCATCTGTGTGGCAGTGGTTTGTTGGGAAGAGCAATATTGGACTCTAGTTGGTTTTCCTTGCAGGGGTGGTTCATATCCTTGAGGTAGAAATAGAGATACCTCTGGTTGTAGTTGTGAGGAGAGAGGTTTGGAGGGACAGGAGTATAGGGGAATGGTATGTTAAAATGGAATTGCTCATTAATTACAGGAGAAAAAGAACTCTCCTGGGTCCATTTATCCTCATTACTTACCACCAAAAGTTGTTAATCTCCTGGCTTAAAAAAACAACTGCATCTATGGAAAAAAATGTGCATAAAACAACATAATGCTAATTATAAATCATTTCATATGACTGGTGAATAATTGTTGACTATTTTCTCACTCTATTTATTTTTTAAGATTTTATTGATTTATTCATGAGAGACACAGAGAGAGGGAGGCAGACATAGGCAGAGGGAAAAGCAGGCTCCATTCAGGGATTCCAGTGTGGGACTTGGTCCCCGGACTCCAGGATCACGACCTGAGCCAAAGGCAACAGCTGAGCCACCCAGGCGTCCCATATTTTCTCGCGTCCCATATTTTCTCACTTTAACAGTCATCTGGAATGAGAATTGTATTTTTCTTTTTGTACAGCGTTTAAGGCAGTGGCCAGATTTTTCTTTTGGCCAACCTCTGAAACTTGTTTTAGTATCAAATATTATAAATTCATAATAAAAGATTAAAAAGTCCTATGATGTTCCATTCTAAATATAAATATATTTAGATGTAAATATACTTTATTTTCAGTAAATATTCAGGAATTCCCACTTTTTGGGATGCTAACACTTAGAACGTATGAACATTAAATAAGAAATAATATTATTATATAAGATAAACATTAAGCTTGACTGGATTACCATCAGATGAGGTTGAGTTTTCCATAGGTTCTCTATCAGTATTTTGAAAAGTGGATTATATAGTACTGCGTTTGTTTCTTAAAATGAATATACATTAGTACTGCTTACTCTGCTTTAATAACTTTTGTCTTTCTGCTTATGAACATATTAATCATTGTAATACATTTGAAAAATACTGTGATGTATATTTTTATTTCTACCTAGATCTAACTATAAATATATACATATATTTGCTAATAATGCATGTATATATTTGCATACTTATATGCATTTAGAAATGTAGTCAGGTATTTTCATAATGTATATAAGGGATACACACGTGTATAAGTGTATACACATGCACAGTTTACCTTAAGTGAAATCTCACTAAATTTTCCCATATTAAGTGCTTTCATGTAGTCTTTTATATGGATGTATTACAATTTACTCAACCATTTCTTAGTAGATGTTTAATTTTGCTATTATAAATATTCAGAAAACATCTTTGTACTTAAACTTTGTTTCCATTTCAGGTTACTTCTATAGGATAGATTGCTAAGTGTAAATTTGCTAACTAAAGATCACAGATCATTTAAGACCTTTGATAATAAGTCATCATTACCTAAAAGTTTATTTTAAGATTTTATTTATTCATGAGAAAGAGAGAGAAAGAGGCAGAGACACAGGCAGAGGGAGAAGCAGGTTCCATGCAGGGAGCCCGATGTGGGACTCGATCCGGGGTCTCCAGGATCACACCCTGAGCTGAAGGCTGTGGTAAACCGCTGAGCCACCCAGGCTGCCCTACTTAAAAGTTTACGACTGTGATCTCTTGACTTACAGATTAAGTGGATTCTCACTGCTCTCAGCAACAAAATGTCTGATAATGCTAAACTTTCTGTCTTGGGTTTTTTTTTTTTTTTTTTTGGCTGTTGTTTTTTGTTATCTTTTTAATCTTCGGTACATTAGAGGAACTACTTTAGGGACGCCTGGGTGTCTCAGTGGTTGAGCATCTGCCTTCAGCTCAGGGCGTGATCCCGGGGTCCTGGGATCAAGTCCCACATCGGGCTCCTTGCATGGAGCCTGTTTCTCCCTCTGCCTATGTCTCTGCCTCTCTCTCTCTGTATGTCTCATGAATAAATAAAATCTTTAAAAAAAAATCTTCAATACATCTTTTTCTAATTCTTGTAGTTTTCTTCTCAACCTGTTTTGCATCATTGATCCCTTCACTATTCTACTGAAAGCTATGGACACTTCAGAGAAAGAAACATACCAGCATTATTTTGCATGTGCAAAGGATTCCAAGATTCTTCTGAATCCCCTTTGGCGTGTATCAGAAAGTCTATTGACTTCAGATTAACAACCCTTTCCTGTAGTGTTTAGAAATTAAATTGACATGGGTAATAAGAGCCAAGTAAATGAAACTATATATTTAGATAAAGGTTATTTCTACTATTATGGGATTTAAAAATTCTCTATATTTATAACTATAAATTAGTGCAAAAATGGGGTCACAAAATCACTGCTAGCATATTCTTTTTTTTTTTTTTTTTTTTAAGACTTTATTGAGAGAGAAAGCTAGCAAACCAACGGTGGTGGGAGAGGGAGGGGTAGAGAGAATGAGAAGAGCAGACTCTCTGCTGAGCAGGGAGCCCAAAAGCAAGCTAGTGGGGCTCCATCTCAGAACTCCAGGATCATGAGCTGAGCCCAAGGCAGACACTTAATTGACTGAACCACTTAGGTGCCCCTACCATGTTCTTTTTTTTAATCCTTGTTTACTGAGACTGTTGTTTCTTTCCATTTACTCCATATGGCATTGTTCTACCTTTTTCCATATTCATATTAATTTATAAGCTCACATTTAGCTTTTTTTTAGTTTAATACTTATTTTCAAAGAATAATATTTTGTACATATTTTATACATGTTGGTTTTCTCACCTGTTAATACTTTGTAGAAATCTCTCCTAATTTTCTGGTTTAGAGTTAATCTCTTCTTTCCAGTGGGCCACATAATATTCTATGTAATGATTTAATGCTATTCGGCCATTTTTGTGAATGGGCATTCACTTTGTTTTCAGTTTTTTTGTTTGTTTGTTTAGGATGTTACTGTCATTAACATCCTAATATTTTTATTTCTTTAGAATAAATGCTCAAAAGTAGGATTGATAGGTCACAGGATATACATTATTTTTATTTTAGTGGATATTGCTAGTTTCCTTATTTGAATGGTTGCAAGACTTCACATGTTTTCCAGGAATGTAAAAATAGACCCTTTTGCTCATATCCCTGTCAGGAATAGAATTTGTTGCTTTCTACAAGTTTTACTAGTGTAATGTATCTAAAGCAATATTCTGTACTAAATTCAACTTTTTCTCAACCATAAATGAATTTGAGAATTTTTAAGTGTTTCTTGGCCATTTATATTTGTACTCTTTTGATTTGTTTACTCATGCTTTGCTTTTTTTTTTCCTCTTAAGGCTTTGTTTTTTTGTTTTGTTTTGTTTTGATTTTTTTTTTTAAGATTTTATTTATTTATTCATGAGAGCCACTGAGAGAGAGACAGGCAGAGGGAGAAGCAGGCTCCATGCAGGGCAGAGGGAGAAGCAGGCTCCATGCAGGGAACCCGACGTAGGACTCGATCCCGGGTCTCCAGGATCAGGCCCTGGGCTGAAGGCAGCGCTGAACCGCTGAGCCACCCGGGCTGCCCTCTTTTTTGGTTTATAAGGACCTTTTGTGTAGATGATAACCATTACAATCTGCCTTACAAATATTTATCATTTAGTTTCTGTTGATATCTTCGTGATGACTATTCTGGATGTTTTATTTGTTATTTTTTGTCTCTTGATTTAACATTTTTTCATTGGTCATTTTCTAAAATAATTTAAGATAATCATTATGAATTAGAATTGCAGAAGTTGCCCCAGCTATTAAGCATAGAAATATATAGCTCCATTTTTTTGCAACAGACTTTGAATGTATCACATTTCTTCCTCAAAGTGACCCAGTTAGAATCTCTACTCAGAAGTTAAAATCCAATTTCTTTTAAACAAAATTTATTTAAAGTATTATTTAACATTTTAAATGGTCATCTTTGTGTTTAGTAGACTAGGAAGTAGCTTATTAATATTGACTGTGAAGATATTTATATATTAACATTTATCAAAAACTTAGGTGAAACTTAAATTTTTAATAGAATTTTTGCTAAGACTACAAATAGATTTTCTAACATTCATTTTTCTATATTCCTGTACAATACACTTTTTGGACTTTTTATTGTGTTTATTATCAGCATATTATATACATAGTACTCACCATAAAACCAAATAAGCAGTTCCTTTAATGTCCTTTGATATTTTTGGCAATACTTTTCTTCCTCCTAATAACTGAAGCATGGCCACAGCTGAAGTCTTTATTTTTTTGAGGTCATTTAAAAAATTTATTTATTTTTAATTTATTCATGGGAGACAGAGAGAGAGGCCAAGACCTAGCAGAGGGAGAAGCAGGATCTCTGTGGGGAGCCTGATGCCGGACTCCATCCTCCATCCCAGGACCCCAGGATCATAACCTGAGCCAAAGGCAGACACTCAACCACTGAGCCACCCCAGTGCCCCTAAAATTAATTCTGAGTACATATTTGTTATGTTTATACATTTTTTATCTTTCTTTTGCAGAACACACTAAATATAACAAACAATAACTACTATTCTGTTGAAGTTGAAAACATCACTGCACAAGTTCAATTTTCAAAAACAGTTATTGGAAAGGCACGCTTAAACAACATAACCAATATTGGCCCACTGGATATGAAACAAGTAAGCTTCCATCATGAAATACTTTGGAGGAGTTAAATGAATCTTGACTTTGTCTATCATATTAACTTGAGTCAAGGGGAGGTGGGGAGATTTCCTTAAAAAAAAAACAAAAAAACAAAAAACTGACCTTGACATGTGTCCCGTCCATGTATAAGAGAAAGTCTTAGAATCAACTTTGCAAAAGGAGAAATTTCTAAACCTTGAGATTATGTATGAAATGTGTCTGCAATACTTGACTCTTTGATCCTCTTTCCAGTTGGCTTATTTTCATTTTTTGCTTTTCAGATTGATTATACAGTACCTACTATCATAGCAGAGGAAATGAGTTATATGTAGTAAGTTTTGATTTTTAATCATTTTCTCATTAAATTATAAAGTATGAAGAATAAAGTATATGGACATGGAAACCACATTTGGAATAATCCTGTTGGCCTCTGATTGTTTCTGTTCTCTTTGCCCTTGTCAACATATATAATATTTATGTACATTATGTACCTATATACTTAATATTTGTTTTTTACTTATTTATTTTTCAGAATTAAGATATTCTTACATATTTTAGTATTTGTTGACTTTTTAGTGTAAGAGAACTAAAAAAAAATACTAGTAATTTATAATACTCTATTATTGGTTTGAAATTCTCAGGCTTTTCAGTTGAATCTAACTGATTATTGACTCTTATTGACTCTTACTGAGTAAAAAAAAGGGATAAGGGACGCCTGGTGGCTCAGCGGTTAAGCATCTGCCTTCAGCTCAGGGCGTGATCCCGGAGTCCCGGAATCCAGTCCCATATCGGGCTCCTTGCATAGAGCCTGCTTCTCCTGAGTCTGCCTCTCTCTGTGTCTCTCATAAGTAAATAAAATCTTAAAAAAAAAAGAAAAAAGATACATTTTTATCACCTTTATACCAGGCTTACATAGAATTTCTAAGTAGTAGACTGTTTACTAAAATTTCAAAAAGTGAGTAAAAAGTAGCAATAATTTGTAGCCTGGGTTAAATAGCTCTACAAGTTCTATAGTAGGAAAGCATGTCTGTTTTTAGAATAAAAAGTCATGAAGATACTTAACCATTATTTGAGCTATAGAAAGTTTTGAGTCAATAAATGCTTTTATCTTTTTTTTTTTTTTTTAAGATTTATTTGTTTATTTTAGAAAGAGAGAGAGCACTCAAGGTGGGGAGGGGGAAGATGGGGGAGAAGGAGAAGCAGACTCCCTTCTGGCAGGGAGCCCGATGGTGGGCTGGATCCCAGGACCCTGAGTTAATGACCTGAGCTGAAATCAAGTCAGATGCTTAATCAACTGAGCCACCCAGGCACTCCACTTATATCTTCTTTATAGTATCTCTATTAGTTGTAACACAGGAGGAATCATAATTAAATAATTTTAAATTTATAATATAGCTTGCATTTATTCACATTTTTTCTTTTTAACAGTGATTTCTGTACACTGATGTCCATCAAAGTGCATAACATAGTACTCATGATGCAGTAAGTATGAATTTTTTTTGAGGTATTTCTTTGTTAAATTAAGATGTATAACATTGGCTTATAGCATATGCAACGCCTTTACAAATATCAGTTCAATTGAATTTTGAACCCTATAAAAGTTCTATGAGGTGAGTAAATATTCCACTTTACAAATGATGAAAAGAGGAGCTCAAGGAAGCAATGAAGGATGACATGGCCACTAAGCAGTGAATCTGGACCTTGCAAGAATGCTGGAAAATGAGGAGGGGGTTGGGACAGAGAGGAGGACTGCCTGTAGTAAATAATCCTTAAAAGTAATGAGAAATACTGTTACTGGTTTGAAAGATGGGTATTATTCAAAGCCATTAAAAAATTGTAGGTTATAGGTTTGGTGTTTGGGTCATTAGCTGACATCTAAATAATCCTTTTCCTGTGATAAGAGAACTATATGATTTTTTTTTAAGATTTTATTTATTTATTTGAGAAATAGAGGAGGGAGAAATAATCTGAAGCAGACTCTGCTGAGCACATAGCCCGATGGAGTGCTCAATCCCATGACCATGAGATCATAACCTGAGCCAAAACCAAAAGTTGGATGCTTAACTGAGCCACCCAGCCACTTCTATAATTATTTTGAAGAGTGAAATGAATGTATTTTTATTTCATGATAAGTGTTCTGGAAACATATTTTGCTTTGTATAATTATTTGAGCAAGGCTTGCTAAACCAGCATTTATGTTTTCTATTAGGGAAATAGTCCCCAAGAGGTCCACATCCACAAAATTATCATTAATCAGTCTCTGAAGAAAATTTTGATATATAGAAGTATTCTCAGTTTAGGAAACGTTTTATATATATATATATTTTTTTTTTTTCGTTGTTTTCTTTTTTAGAGTTACTGTGACAACAACATACTTCGGACACTCTGAACAGATATCCCAGGAGAGGTACCAGTATGTTGACTGTGGAAGGAACACAACTTATCAGTTGGGGCAATCTGAGTATCTAAATGTACTTCAGCCACAACAGTAAAAACCGAAAGAGATGCCACTGGAGAAGAAATCCCTATTGATATTTTTCTGAACTCGGAAGGATGAGGTACTTACTTCCTGATAGAAGATCTTCAATTGAACAAACCTAAAGTTTACACTTCCATTTTAGGGGTACAGTTAAAATTGTGTGGACTTGTACATTATACTCTGTGTTCATATCTGTACCAGGATCTTTTACTTGAATCTAAATTTGCTGATTTTCTTCCCCCTCCTCCCCTAATGGGGACATTGAGACTTCCCAGGTAGGACAACAAATAATTATCTATAATTCACAGCTTCAGTGACTACTGGAAACATAATTTTGATGATGAACATAATTGGAGAAACTTTATTTCTGGATGTTTTTATAGAATATTACCGAGAACCTGTTATTCATGAAAGACTTTTAAAAAATAACTTTTTTTCTGTTTTACAAATTCCCATTGCTACATAGTAGTATTTCAGGATATTTTAGCTTTTAGCTAAACATTTGTAGTTTTTCATTTGTTGAAAATCTACTCATTTGCACATTTTGACAGTCTTATTTCAAGCTAGTACTTGCATAACACTAGAAACCAAAATAATCTTTGCAAAGTTCTGTACCTAAAAATTTTTTAAAGCCCCGTTTCACATGTCTTTCCATGTAAGTAAGTTTTGTGAAATTTTTGTGTAGTCTTCAAACATAGTTAATGTACAATATTGTAAATAAACTTTGCATGGCTTTTATACAGCTTTAATAAATATCAAAGTACAGTTTCAACAAAGTAAGTCGCTCATAAAAATAAACAGGAGAATGAAATTCAGAAACTTACAGAATGTGAATATGGTTCCAATTACATATGGGATCAGGCATAAAATAGTTTTGAAATAAAGTATTTTGATTCTCCACTTTTTTTTAAATATTGCTTTGCATACTAAGAAGTTGTAGAGATACTTTTCACAACTATTAGGTATGTAAGTCACCCATGTCATCCATTTTATACCTGTTTTAAGGAGGAAATTATGTCTTTGGTAGAAATTATCCAAGAAATTTTGTCATTAAGCGATGGTGGCTATATCAAAATTAAGAGCTGTATTATCCTTTTAAAAAATTAATCACTTTGCACTTCACATGGATATCATGCCTCTAGTGGTTACATTTTAAAATTTTCAAATTTTTATTTGGATTTTATTTAAAATTGTTTTCAAGTATAAATTACTTTTTCACATCGTTGTTTTATATCTTCAATACCATTTTCCATTCGGGCTTCTTGCCTTTTCACTTATCAGGTTCTGATTACCTTGTAAATACGTACCACTGAGGGTAGGGGCCGACTGTGATACCAAAAAAATAAAATAAAATAAAATACGTGGCTTGAGATGAATTTCTTTCTGGTTCCTAGTGACAGAAGTCAGGTCTCCCCCTCCCCCCCAAAAAAGTGCCTAACTTATATCTGAAACATACCTAGTATCAGTCAGACTCCAGCTATAACACACAAGCTTTGTCTAACTATTTAGAGTGAATGAAGCCTCCTTTCTGCCTTGAAACACTCAGGTCTCTCCTTAGCTTTCATATTTTCTCCACCTTTTCCTGAGTGAACATTTTAAATGGGTGGAATGCGCAAACTTTTTTTTTTTTTTTAACTGCTTGTCTTACCTTAATCCATTGCGAACTCATCCATCTTCACTGTTAAAAGTCACCCCATCATATTTGTTACAGACTCACTGTCAAATCCAGTCTTAATATGTTTTTCTTCTGCTGTGTTTTTTGACTACTCCCATTCTCCTTGAAACTACACGCCTCTAATATATTGATTCTATTTGTATTTTTCAAATCCCTTGCATTTCATTTTCCCTGTCTTTTGACATCTTTACATGAGTATTATTTAGATCCTCTTTTGCCTCAAAATTTCTAATTCTGTAACCTTTAATTAACCATCTGTTAGGGCTTCCAAGTCTTTCTATATACCTGACTGGTCACCTGTCTACCTAGAGATAATAGTATTTCAGTGACACTGTGGAAAATCATAAAATGTTTGAAAAACTTTTTAATCATATTCTGTTTTCTTGTCCTTGAGTCCTGTGTACTTCAAAATCACCATTTTTTTCAAAATCATCCTTCAGATATGCCTCCTTCAAAAATCAATCCTGATTTATTTTTCTGCTCTGTATCTTTTAACCTTGGAAAGGTATGTAGTGTAAATTAAATGGAATTTTCTATTGATTTGTGGTTCTGATATCCTTTTAGAGTGCATGCATAGTGTCTGCTGAAGAGATAGAAAAATGAGGGAACATTTACTTTTAGTGACTTAGTTTTAAATATTTTGTCTTCATTTTTTTGTCTTCGTTTTTTTAATTAAAAATTCTTTATTATACCTACATTCCATGAAGTATAAGGTAGAAAAACCTAGAATTTAAAATAAGTGCAAATCAACAGTAGAGGAAAAGAGGATCACCTGTTACTGCTTTCAGAGAGGTTTAAGTAACTTGCCAGAATAAGCCTGGAACAGAGTAGGCTGTAAGTTAATAAAATTACAAAAACACATTCAGGTGAAACAAAATTATAGCCATTAAAAAAAAAATAGGGAAGAATGAATGAGCATTGTTCAGTGAATTTTTTTCTTGCATAATGGTAGGGTAGATATTGTTATGTGTTTTTGATTTTTTTTTTTAACTGCTCTTGGATCTTATTCAAAGGATATGGTAAAGATGTTAAATTTTTTTCCTGATACTCAAGAATAATTTTTTTCTTGAATTACACTTTTAATAGACTGGTCGTTCTAACCAAATGCAATATTATAACAAGTCTCTGTGTATTGATATTATATCTGATACTATGGTCTTCTAGAGCTCTTTCATAATGTTTTTCTTACATAATTTTCTTATATAATTTCCCTGGTCCTGTGAGTCAAAGGATGGCAGGATCCTCATCTTTTAGAAGAGGAAGGAGATGCATAGGGAAGTTATGGGACTTGAAGAAGATTACTTACTTAGTAAATAGTTATATTGGGCCCAGATCTAGTTTTTCTGTTTCCTTTGTGGGTGCTCTGTCATTTAAAATAGAGTCCATTAGGAAGCCCTGTTGACTCAGGTTAGTATGAAAAAACTCAGAGAAAACATTTACTTAGTTAATAGTGACAATCAAAATAATATTGATGAACTAAGATTTGGGTACTTTTAAAGTTAGTACCGTACCTGAAATAATTCTAAATGAAAAATGAGCACTTGTACAATATTTTGGTATAGCATAAACTATAGCTGATTTTTTTCTGTTAGAATTTATACTCCTTGATCATTCCAATAAATATATGACTGATACGTTGTCAGAGTAGGCTATTTATAAATAATAGAGATTAATGTATTTGAGATTAGAAATAAGAACAGTGTGAAAATATTAAATACCAAATAAATTGCTTGAAATTGCTAAATAACCGTCTTTAATATAGTATATGACATGTAAATGATTGGTTTTATTTATGAGCAGTTTTTCATGCTTTTTTTTTTTCTTTTTTAAGCCAGTGAGGTAATTACTTTCTCTTAAGAGTTCATGACAAAACAAAATTCAATTTAGATCTTCTGAATTATAGTTTGGAAGTGATACAGTGCAGTGTTAGAAGGAAAATGATTGCCAAAACACAAAAACTATCATTACTGCAATATAATTCTGAATGTTTTGATGTAGGTTATATCCTCAATTTTTTAAAACTTCCTTAATTCTTTATATAATGATTATATTTCATTTTGGAAAATAGTTTGTTAGGTGCTTGACCCCCAAAGTAAGTCACTGCTCAATATAACAACATTTATTAGTTATTTACTGTGTCATATACTGTAGTAATCTCTTATGTGCATTATCTGATTATTACTCAGAAGAGCCCTCTAAGGTTGATACTGACAATGCCTCATTTTATATCTGAGGAGATTGAGTTCTAGAGAAGTTAAGAAATATACATAAGGTTGGAAGTGGCAGATTTGAAATTCAAAACGTGTCTGATTGACTCAAAAACATCATTGCTCTTAAAATTAGCATATCTTCTTTCCAGCCTTTGAGAATGTTTTATTTGTAAAAATGTATTGATTATTGCACTTAATATATAAGATTTTGAGGGTTTTGCTAGTATTTTCAAAAATACTATTAGTATACTTTATTATTTTGTAGATCTTTGGTATGATAAAAATCGTTTCTCAATGAATTTTAAAATTTTTAAATTCATACTTATCTGTTATACAGGATTTTTTTTTTAAAGAAAATTTTAAATTTACAAATATACATCAGACTTCTTTGGTGAGCAGTGTGAATTGAATTTCAAGTTATTAGGTTGCAAACCAAAGGTTATTTACCATTGTGTCATGATTTTTAGGTCATAGTATCTGGAAGCAGCAACTACATGACTCAAATACATCTAAGAATAATTAAATTTTATTTCTCTTTTTCATAAAATCAGATTTTAAATGAGATGTTTATCTGAAACGTTTATTTTAAGGAAAATATATGTGTTTGAGAAGATGGGGTTAAAAGACTTGAACATTATTTCTTTAAAAAAAATTATTTTTACATGAAAACAATATATTTGTGATGTGCTTAAATCAAAAATTTTATTCTATATCCCAGATCTTATTTCAAAGTAAAAATTTTCACTTAGCTGAAATTTCTGATTAGAACCAACATTTGTGTATTTTTGTGCTTAGTGAGAATGTAAATTTCACAGTGGATTTTTGAAATTTATCCTTACTTTGGATAAAAGCAAGTGATATATTTATAAAATTACTATAGGGATAAATTAAAAATGATAATTTCCATTAAAAAAACTAGTATAATTATGTTTATAGTTCTTTTTACACAAGTTTAGCACAGAGTCTAAATTAAATATCTGTATTGACCCTAAAACTATTCCATAAATTAATTTAACAAATATATGGCAAGTTTTTCATAGCTAAATAGCTCTTCTAGAAGGAAATTGTTGCCTTCTGTTTAATTACATTAATTGAAATGTGTTTAAGAGAAATGTTTTCAGCATATTTTGTATACTAAAAAACAAAAAGGGTTAGTATTGGGCCAATGGCCAAGAGGTAATATTACTACCATGTAGACTATTATTGTTCAAACTGTCCCACTTCCCCCAGAATTTTAGAAACTAGAAGTCTGGGAGATAATGTATCAGCTGTGGTTGGGTGATTCTAAAGTGTTGTAAGTATATTCATCTTTTAATTATTGTGTAAGATGGAACAAATGCCAAGTTGCAAAATATGCATAATTTTGTTATGTAATGGTTTGTTTTAGGCATAAAATACCAGCAAGCTATGCCTTGTGTTCTGTCTTATATTTCCTTATAGAACTATATTAAGTAAGATTTTTGGAAAATAATTTAAAATGCTTGCTGACTTGACCTGATCGGTCAGATACTTGAATGATGGCATTACTGGATAGATTCTAATCCATGATTCTACTTGTGGAATAAAGCATAATATAGAATGAAAGACTATGTTTGGGCACTTACTCTTTGCTAATATTATGTGTTAGCCTCCATCATAACACCATAACACGCTGAATTTCCAAGTTGAGCAGTTCTATAATTGTAATTATTGTTGCTGTTCATGTAACAAAACATGCTTATATTAGTAAAAGGAATAGAAGTGCTCCCAAATGCTATTTTTTTAATTACTTGTAACTGTTGCTCTTGTAATTGTGTTTGACAAAATAAAATTTGTAAACATTTTAGCATGAAAAATAAAATTTGTATCAGGCAAGTATCTTGGTCTTACTTTTGAAATTCCCTTGACAAAAACAAATCAATGTAGATATTGAAAGTCGTTTAGCTCAGAGCTCTCAAGTCCTTTCAGTTCTCTCCTGAATTCCACTTTTGCATCATCCTTGATTTATTTTTCTTCATCCATTTGGCTTCCATTCTGTTGTCAAATTCTGTTTTATGTCTGTAATATCTCTGGAATCTGTCTCATATTTGAAATCTCTGTTGCTATTACTCCCTAACTTGTTTACTGAAGAAAGCCCATTTCCTTGCTACTGGTATTGACAACTTTCCATATTTTGGCCATACCTAAATCCACACTCTTTTTTCTTGTCATTTTCCTTCACCTCTGTCCCAGCCAGATTGAAATGTTGGCCATTCTTGGAAATAGTCCTTTCCATTATCCATGCTTTGCTCATTGTGTTCCCTTTTCCTGTGAAAATTATTTGACCATTTCTTTAATCCTCAAGCCTATCTGTTCTTCAGTGTTCAGCCCAGTGCCCCACTCGACTTTCTGACTCTTACTGTATATTCACTCACACATTGAGTGACTTATTTTCCAAATGTGGCACAGTTTTTAAAAGAATTGTCCAATCACAAAGAAGGTTTTGGTTTTGAACTCAAAACTTTTTGCTTGAACTGAACTTAAAAACTTGTTTTAAGCTTTTATTTCAATCAATATTTACTACATGTTTTGCAAGTTTACAACTAATGTTTTAATTATAGTTTTAAAAATCTTGTGTCCGGACGCCTGGGTGGCTCAGCAGTTTAAGCTCTGCTTTGGCTCAGGGCCTGATCCTGGAGTCCCAGGATTGAGTTTCATATCGGGCTCCCTGCATTGAGCCTGCTTCTGTCTCTGCCTGTGTCTCTGCCTCTCTCTCTCTCTCTCTCTGTATGTCTCGTAAATAGATAAATAAAATCTTTAAAAAAATAAAAATTTTGTTTCAAGTAGCATGATCTGAAATTAGATGAGATTTAACCAAAACAACTTGATAGTTATTCAATAGGGGAATAAAAAAGATCTATTACCTGGGTGTGCTCTGCCTAGTGAATTTCCAAAGGGAGAAAGAAGAATCACCAGCAAATTTGTGAGAGTTTTTTTTCTGGTAGATTTCTGTTCCTTTGATCTGTGGTTTTCAGAATTTTTTATCATTTTAATTGTGAAACCTATTTTTAAAGTAACATCTTACATACAACCCCATTATGACAAAACCTAACCACTTTGACTTAGGAGCAGAATGCATGCAGTCCGAGACAACTCCTTCCACAGTAGAAGAGGAAGCCAACCTGCAGCCACTTCTTTACTGATAACTTAGGGCAACTTAAAATTCCTTTTGTGTATGACTAGCACATTTTTAGAAACTGAGCAAATACAAGCCTAAATTTATTTTTTAGGTTTATATTTTATGAATAGTTTTATTTTTTTTTAAAGGTTTTATTTATTCATGAGAGACACAGAAAGAGAGAGGCAGAGACACAGGCAGAGGGAGAAGCAGGCTTCATGCAGGGAGCCTGACTTGGGATTCGATCCCAGGTCTCCAGGATCACACCCTGGGCTGAAGGCAGCACTAAACCGCTGAGCCACCGGGGTTGCCCTTATGAATTGTTTTAAAATGACAAAGGGAGCTCATGGAATTCCTAACTTTCTAATTAGTGATTTTCCATTTTTACATATATTTCAAATTATTACTTTTTACTTATTTATGTTTTATTTATTCATGAGAGACACAGGTAGAGGGAGAAGCAGGCTCCATGCAGGGAGCCCAATGTGAGACTCGATCCCGGGTCTCCAGGATCAAAGGAAATTAAGAGAAAAAAAAGGCTTGAGACTTTGGACAATGTGTATCATCTTAAAGTGATTATATAATGAATTTATTTTTATTTTATTTTTTTAAAGATTTTATTTATTCATGAGAGATAGAGAGAGAGGCAGAGACACAGGCAGAGAGAAGCAGTCTCCTCACAAGGAACCTGACGCAGGAATCAATCCCAAGACCAGCATCACGCCCTGAGCCAAAGGCAGACACTCAACCTCTGAGCCATCCAGGCCTCCCATGAATTTATTTTTATTTAATGGATTCCAGATTCATGAATAGAATATATTGATAATAGCATTTTTTTTAAGTTACCAGAAGAGAATAGAACTACAAAGAATTCCAATCCCATATCTGCTTCAGATATTTAATTCTTAAATTTTGAAGGGTGCACTTCCTAAACAAAACTGAGTTTTCTGCCCTGTTGGTAATTTGTGAACAATTATTTCCGCTGTTTAGAACAAATACAAATGGAGATAATCAGGCATATGTAATAACCTATGTAAAGTTAAGAATAAGATTAAAGTCAGATTCTTTTAAATGGTGTTTACTAAAATGTGAACTTTCATGGATCTGAAATTGATTTGAGTAAAAAGACTTTTTCTATTTACATCCTAAAATAAATTTTAAAAAATACATCCCTACTTGTTATGTTTTACCTTTGAGTCCTTACCAGGTAACTTTTGTGTTTTTAAGTTAAGCAATATGGAATATTGCTTTAGAAATTGTAAAACTATGTTATTTGAATATTCACATTACTTAGCACACTTAATTTAAAAGCAGCACCTTAAACCAATATCTTCCTTATAGAGACGACTTTTAGGCAAACAGGCTTGAGCTGTGGGATGTAGGAGAGGGTCACAGCAACCTCCTGGCTGAATACAGATGGGCCCATCAGTTGACCCACCTCAAAACCTCCAAATGGCCCTAATTTACCAGTGGGCTACTTAAGACCAGGCACAGTTTCCCCAAAAGGGAAGATTCCATAAGTTGCCATATCTCTCCATCCTCCCTCTTTAAAAACAGCCCCTACTGTAAGTCAAGCTAACATTTTACTGTATGAAGAGGACTGTATGAAAAAACCACAGTAATTGATTTAAATAGGCTGTATTTTGATGCTAAATTGCCAATAATTTTCACATCACCTACTGTGTGATTTATAATCATGTATTTGGTCTTCATCACATTGCTGGTACTGCGGTCCTAAAACGTTTGGAATTTCTTAAGTGATAGGAGTGATAAAAATGCCTTCTCTTATTTATAGCAAGCCCCTTTCAATCACAGCCGAATTTATGTTAATGATGTGGTATTTGGAAAATTCCTTGGGTGGACTGGTTGCTGGGAAAGCCAGCTATTAGAGGTTGGAACTGGCAATGTAATCCCTGAGATTTTTGCGGAAGGGTGGGGGAGACCAGAAATGGAGCTCAGTTATCAGTGTCTGGTGATGTAATCAGTCATGTTTGTGTAATGAAGCTTCCATAAATATCCAGAATGACACAATTTGGAAAGCTTCCAGGTTGGTGAAGGCATCCAGATGCCAAGGGGGTGGCAAGTCTCAGTTCTATGGACACAGAAGCACCTGTATTGAGGACCTTCTGTACCTCACCCAGTGTACCAATTTAAATTTTTTTTTTAATTTTTTATTTATTTATGATAGTCACAGAGAGAGAGAGAGAGGCAGAGACACAGGCAGAGGGAGAAGCAGGCTCCATGCACCGGAAGCCCGACGTGGGATTCGATCCCGGGTCTCCAGGATCGCGCCCTGGGCCAAAGGCAGGCGCCAAACCGCTGCGCCACCCAGGGATCCCCAGTGTACCAATTTATTAGGCTGTTCATCCATATCCCGTATAAAAAACTGGCAAATGTTTCCATGAGCTCTGTGAGCTATTCTAGCAAATTGAATTCAAAGAAGGGGTCATGAGAACTCCAGGTTTTAGCCTGTGACTCCAAGTACAGCCAACAATCTGGACTTGAAGTTGGTGTCTGAAGCGGGGGCAGTGTTGTGGGGCTGAACCCTTAACCTGCAGGATCTGATGCTATCTTCAGGTAAATATTGTCTGGATTGAGTTATATTTGTAGGATACCCAGTTGATGTTCACTGAAAATTGGAGAATTGCTTGATGGTGTGGGAAAGCAAACCATCCACTGATTACTTTTTATCCCTCAAGTATTTTGCCTTTTATCCATACCTCTGGTAGGAAACAAAAATGCCCTTTTAAGTAGAAGGCTTTCTGAAACTGGGTGATTACTTAGTTCTATGTTACCTGAAGTGGATGATGGCCGCTGGTAACTCACAAGAGACAAGGAAAAATGAACTGATTTTATAAACCTGAAATGTGATTCTCAGATGCAGAATATTAAAAAGCCAACACTTTCTACAGAGCCACTCAGCACTCCAGGGGAAACTTGATCTGTAGGAATAATAATAAGCTATAATGTTAATAACCAAGTGCACCTCACAGGGGTACTAAGCTTTAATGACTCAATATTTGTGGAACTCTTTGAGCACCTCCGAGGTTATATAAGCATAAATGAATAAGTAGGGATATCATATACCATAGTTATTTCTACATTAAATCTCTCCTGATAATTTCTTATAATATCTTATACGGTAGACACTGTATGAAGCTAATATATGAACAAAGTTATGGAAAAAATAAAGTACAAAATCTTACATTGTAGTGACTTCCAATGAAATCATTATACTCTCATATTAGTTAACGAGAATGGAGTCATTAATTGCACCTCTAAGAACTCATTCCTAGGTTGTAAAGTAGGAAAATGAAAATCTGGAATAGACAATATATAAATGACTATAAGGAATTTGAAAAAGCACTAATTTTTTTAATGGAAGGGACAGCTAAATTTTTTTTACATTGAAAAAGTTATGATATTTTCTGTTTAATAGAAATTATATATATTATTTTTATACATATTCTATTCCTCTTTTCCAGTCTCACCTCCATTACTAACAGTATATATACAGTCTGTTACTTTTAATGCTCCTAGGTTTAAAAAAAAATCTTTACAAGAAGCCTGTGTATCTTTTATCATATTTTCCAAAATGTGCCAATAGGATTGTAGTATTTTCCTCATTTAAACTTAGGTGTCTAAAAATAGAATACATTAACCCAAATGATCTCTTCAACAAGTTTTGCTGTAATATGATATCCACCAATGAAAGATTCATTTTTCCCAGTGAGTATCATCTTTTAAAATAAAAAAATTCTCTGAGAGTATTCTGTTGAGACTGCTCTTCCCATCCTTGCTTTTTGCCTTTCCCTTAGGTGGCATCACTTTCCTTAAGATAAAGGGAATTTCTAGAAGGAAAGGGAAAATAATAAGGTCATATCCTTATGAGGAAAATAATTCTGGGTGAGATAACTATCAAGTTTTGAGCAGGTTCCTCATCTTGAAAGGGCAGAGGGGACATAGAAAAGTGGGAAGACATCAATACAAAAGCCACATGCTTTATGTGCTGCCTAGGAGCAGATGGGATTGTCAATGAACATCAGAGGCATATATCTCTGATCATATTTTCTGTTCACTGAACATTCTTGCCAGCATTCTGCTTTTTATTTACAGCATTGACATTTGAACACAGTTAACTGTTCTACTAAATTTTCTAACTAAATTTTGTCCCTCTGGTAGCACTGTGATCAGTTCATCTCAGACTTGGACAACAGAGGTCTTTATCTACCCAGGCAGGTGCTGGAGCTCTGGAGCTGTTTTTCACCATGTCACTCCTTATAGGACTAAGGGCATGTGGTCATCCAGAAACCACATTCTGCCTTTAGACCATACCATGGGTAGCTGGGACTCTGGATGTCTGTTTCTGAGCCCACTTTTCAGCCCCGTGTACTCATCCTTATATCCCAAGGGTGGGCAAGAGACAGCTGTTAGCAGGGATGTCCATGGATCTTGGATGTGAATGTGTCCTTTGGCCACCAGAGGCACAAGTGTAGAGTGCTGTTGGGGAGAGAAGGAATGGGGAACAGGAGTGGGTGGTAAAGTGGAGAGAGCTGGAGATGGGACTGGACCAATTCCTGCCATCACTACATTAGTTGTAGGATGAAAAAAACTCTGAAAGTCTATTGGGGCCTCCAAATTCCTTTATTTTTTTTTATTTTAAGATTTTATTCATTTATTCATGACAGACAGATAGAGAGAGAGAGGCAGAGACACAGGCAGAGGGAGAAGCAGGCTCCATGCAGGGAGCCCGACGTGGGACTCGATCCTCAGTCTTCAGGATCACACCCTTGGCTGAAGGTGAAGGGGCTCCCCGGGACCTCAGAATTCCTAGACATCACCCCAATCCCCCTTTTTTTATGGTGTCTCAAGCTTTAACCTCACACACAATTCCTCACAAGGTCTGATCTGAAAAGCCTCAAATAGAACATGGTCTTTCAGCCTTAGGCTTCTTGCAGGATTTTTAAGGAAGAACCCAGGAGGTAGAGCCTGGGATCACTAGGTGGTCAGAGGATTCTAGACCTAAAGAGAAGCCTTCAAGCCTTCAAGAAATCTTCTCCTTTGCTGCCTACACTGCCTTGTACCACAATGTTTTTGGCAAAGAATGAAATTAATTTTGAAATCCTGCTATCCATCCTACTGTTCTTTACTGACATTAAACACACACACACACACACACACACACACACACACACAACTGTGTAGAGCTGTATTTGTTTTTACAAAGGTAGAAAATATTTAACAATTTGTTGGCCTATTTTTTGTATCTTTTATGTTTGGACTGCTAGACCTGATTACCTAACAGGGCATTCATGGCATCCCTGGGTACTATTGGTATAGGACTGAGAGGAAATTACTGATTCAGATGAGTATTTTTGTAATACTTTCATGCTACAGTGCAAGAAAAGGGGAGAGAATGGAGGAATCTCATGCATGCTATGAAGTTTTCTTAAAATTGTACTGCCACTCATAACAAAATGACTCTTTTTCTCATAGTTTGCAAAGCACTGATCTATATTTAAAATGGAAAATGATTAAATCCCTAATAACTCTGCATTTATAAGTGACTATTAATGTAGAAAGTCATGATACAGTGTATTAAAAATTATTATGGAACTTTCTTTTAGGCAATAAAAAAAACTTTAGAAATAACCCTTCATTTTATATGTATGATGAAGTTGAGACCAAGAGCTTCAGCTAAGGCCCTATAATTAAATAGTATTGGTGCCAGATTCCTAATCTTTGTGTTATAATCATTCCAAATGGCTGATCTATCATTAATACAAAATGCCCCCAAAAGCTATTTTATATCATACATGGACTATATTTCTTTTTACACTATTTTAATTTATACATGGGTCATGTTTCTGTTAAATTAAGGTAACATTCCCCTGTTTCTTGGTTTGTTACATTATTGCTTACTGGTTTAACTGGAATTGATTGTTACTAAGCAAATATTGTGTAAACCTACAGAAAACTATATATAAAAAGTTAACTGGGTACTTATGATCCTTAGTTCATTTCAGGACTCCACTAGACAATGAGGGGACAGCTGAAAGAGGCATTCTCTTTTTGGAGCAATATCCAACAGAAACTTTTATTCAATCCTAAAAATATGTTTGCTTTAAATCTCTGATTATGATTAGTATCCCACCCGTTTCTCAGTATTTGACAAAAACATTAGGGTAGATGGTTCTGTGTATACTTGGCAAAGAGTTGCTTCAGTTTTTTATAACATGAACAATTAAAAGGAAGCTTAACATTACTATCATAAAAAATACATTAGCAATTAAATTTTAAAGGAAAATTTGTACTATATTTTGAAGATAATGTTTCTATTTTGCCTGTGCAGCAGCACTAAAAATTGATTGTGTAGGGAGGAAAGATTTCAACCTTATATTGATTTCATTTGCAAGGGAAAGGAGAATATGTCTTTTTAAAAATTGAGATAGAACTTACACAAAATAAAGTGCTCAGATCATAAGTACACAACTTAATAAGTTTTTACATGTTGGTTCACTCATTTAACCATTACCCTAATCAAGATATAGAATATTCTAAACCTCCCTGAAGATTCCATTGTGCCCATACCCACCGGTACTCCCTGTCCCCGCGCCCAACACACACGGCACTACTCTTGATCACTACATTAAGTTTGTTACTTTTTTATTTATTTATTTATTTTTAAGACTTTTTGATTTATTTATTCATGAGAGACAGAGAGAGGCAGAGACATAAGCAAAGGGAGGAGAAGCAGGCACCATGCAGGAGCCCGATGTGGGGCTCCATCCCTGAGCCAAATGCACATGCTCAAACCCTGAGCCACCCAGATGTCCCAGTTTGCTACTTTTTAAACCTCATCAGTAGGTTCCTACATCAAATATTCTTCTGCATCTGGCTTATTTTACTCAACATTAAGTTTGTCAGATTCATGCATGTCATGTGTATCGGTAATAAGTTACTTTTTGTTACTGTGCATTAATTGGTAGATCAGGGAGTTTGTTGAACATTTGTAGAAAAGCAAATATTTTTCCAAATTGGTGATAGATGATAACAGTAAAAGTTCCAGTTGCTCCACATCCTCACCCATCCTCTTTTGTTTTTTTTTTTTTTCATTTAAGCTACTCTGGTGGATGTGGAGTGGTTTTAACTTACATTTGTCTGATAACTAATATTTTGGGATCTTTTTATATATTTATTGGTTCTTTTGATTCTCTTAGGAAGTGTTTAATTCTTATTCATTAATAATTAAATGTTCTTTTTCTTATTTATTAGTAGGAGTTCTTTAGGAGGTCTAAATGTGAGCCTGTTGACATACTATGTATTGAGAATATTTTCTCCCAGTTTTGACTTACCTTTCATCCTTTTAATAATTTATTTTAATAAACATAAGTTCTTTTTTTTAAGATTTTATTTATTTATTTATGAGAGACACAGAGAGAGAGAGAGGCAGAGACACAGGCAGAGGGAGGAGCAGGCTCCATGCAGGGAGCCCAATGTGGGACTCGATCCCAGGTCTCCAGGATCAGGCCCCGGGCCAAAGGCAGACACCCAACCTCTGAGCCACCCAGGCATCCCATATTTTAATAAACGTTAAGTTCTTAATTTAACAAATGTTAATAGTTTTATGGTTCACTACATGCATATATCTTACTTTGTATCTTGTAGAGGTTTAGTTTTACATTTAAATCTGGGACCAATCTTGGAATAATTTTGTATGTGGTATAAAATAAGGGTCTAGGTTCTTTTTAAAAAATGCATAAACTAGTTGACCCAACACCATTATTGAGAAGATTGTCATGTCTCTCCCAAATTGCAGTTGAGATGCATGCAAGAAACAAGCACAGGCACATCCTTTGGAGGAAACTGATCTGTAAACAAACAAAGAAAAGAGAGAGACAGTAAGAGAGAGAGAGACCAAGAGGAGAGAAAAGAAAACCAAAAAGGGACATTCTGGAAAATGCTTCTTTATTTGATATCAGGGCACATGTTAGTTTTCAATTAACAGATAGACTCTGAAAACTGTATAAAAATGTTCTAAAATAAAAAGTTTAATTTAAAATGTATGCAGACTTCCAGTTTAAACTCTGACATGTAAGGAACTTAGAAGTCATCACTCAGATCATGCAACAAGAAAAATTTTGAAAAAAAAACTGAAAATTGTGGTTTATCTTGGGCTTATTGGAGACCTGAGGTTACAGAGCAAATCACCATGCGAAATCTGAAGAGATAGGCAAATACAGAGAATCCCAGATGAAATCAGCTGACCTGGAAGAGAAGCTGAGTTGCAGACCGGTAAGAACACTTAAATGTCACTTTGAAGAACTGCGGGATGCAGAGCATAAACTTCTTGGGTTTTATGTACAAGTTTTATCTCCATATTTGCTAATTTTCTCTTCTCCCTTGCTTAGTATGCTGCTAAAACTCTTCAATGTTATTAATTCCAGATACTATATTTTGCTGTCCTGTTGTCCAGTTTCTTACAGATTCTAAAGTTCTATAGAAATCATTATTCATTCATTTCTTCATTTTCCTCTCTTTAATATTTTAATCACAGTTATTTTGCAGTTCTTTTTCTTCAACTTCATTTCCTTAGTTTTCTCTGGGTCTGAATCTGTTGACTATTTTACATCTTGAATATCAATGACTACCTGTTGTTGTTTTGCTTGTTTAATAATTTTTAACTTTATGCCAAATATTGTGAATTATTTTATATGGGAGTTCTTAATTATATTCTTCTAGCTTTTGTCATGTTTTCCTCTGGCCAGCAATAAATTAACACCACCTATTTTAAAAGGCTTGATTTAGGGATGTGTAGCCTGGTTAGCTTTAGCCATCTTCTTCCTCTTAGTTTTTTGTCCCTGTAAGGCACTGTTCTGTGCAGCTCCAGCATCTCTACTCATCCCTTCAGGATCCCAACAGCTATTCTCTGCTAGACCTCCCAGCCCTTCTTAATACATATGCAAAGTTTAGGAGTTGGCCAAAGATTAGAGAGAAATTTTTATGCAGATTTTTGAGGCCTAGTGTATTGGCCTCCTCTTCAGTACTCTGATTCTCAAATCTCAAATAATTATGTAACTCTGAACTCTGATCTTTGTTTTCTTTTCCCACAATGAGACTACACCCTCTCATTGGGCTCTGTTTTCCTGAATTACTGTGTGGGAAATGCCTCAGTCAGAAAGCCAGTGAATGTGGTGCTCTCATCTTACCTTCTTCCCTTTGCTCAAGATCATAAGTAACCTCATGTGATAGCTCTTCATTGCCAGCAAATCGTTTTTTAAATTTAGAAGTTTTTTCCAGTTTTTATTATATTCACAACAGGAGTTTAAACTTGGTCCTAGCTACTCCATAGTAGCCAGAACCAGCCATTAAATTTTGAAAACTAATTTATTATAAGAAAAAAAAATTTAATATGTATTTGCAATCAGATAATAGGAGATTTTAGCTATTTTAGAAATTTTGTATTTTATTTCCCAAACTTCCCACCCCTTTTTAAAAATTTATTTATTCATTAGACACAGAGAGAAAGGCAGAGACATAGGCAGAGGTTCACTGCAGGGAACCTGATGTGGAACTCCATCCCAGGACCCTGGGATCACGCCCTGAGCCGAAGGCAGACCCTCAACCACTGTGCCACCTAGGCTTCCCCTTTTTGCCCCTTTTAGATAATGACCATAAGTTATAATGAAATAGAGAGCAGGGACCCGAATTTTTAATGCTAGTACAGAGTGTTTTCTCTGAAATATAAAACATTACAGTAAAATGTCATTTTAAAATTAGGTCTCTTTATGAAAGATTAATTGTATGTGCTACATACTTGGTCCCAAACCACTGAAGTTTTTCAGAAGATAAATGACTGAGCTAGTCAGGGACCTATCAGGAAATAAAAAAGTGATACATTTAAATTGGGTAATTTGAGGAGGGTGCCTGGGTGGCTCAGTCAGTTGAGCATCAGACTCTGGTTTTCTGCTCAGATCATGATCTCAGGGTTGTGAAATCAAGCCCCACTGTCAGGCTCTGCTCTCAGTGGCACATGGTGGTGGTGGCTGTGGGGGTGGGAGAGTGTCTGCTTGAGATTCTCTCTCCCTCTTCCTTTGGTCCTCCTCTCCCACTACACTTTCTCGCTCTCTCTCTCTCTCTGGAATAAATAAGTATTTTTTTAAAAATTGGATAACTTGAGGAATGTTTAATGAAATGATTTTTTTTTTCCTTAGGTGTGTGGACGGAGTACAGGGAAACTACAAGAAATAGTCCTATATCTTGGGACTAGTGAATGAATCCTGGCACTAATTCCACCCTTAGGACAGAAGGGGAAGTGATAAAAAGTTGTTTTGAGAGGAATTCTTGGCAGGTACTGAGATCTAGTCAAGGGACTTCATCAACCCATGTCACCTCACAGGAAGGAAGCCAGAGAGAAAATACATTCATATTTCATTTTCCTCCCTTGAATGATGTCCTACAACAAGGGAGCTTTTTGACATAATCCATAAAAGTCCAGTCTTCCAGAATACAGAGTAGGGTGAAGATAGTGTTTCTAGTTGAGCAAATCAAAACTGTCCAGCACACCAATGACAGGATTTGTTTTTCCCTTATTAATAATCTCAGCTTAGGGGCACCTGGGTGGCTCAGTGGTTGAAAGTCTTCCTTTGGCTCAGGGCATGATCCTGGAGTCCTGGGATCAAGTCCTACATTGGGCTCCCAGAAAGGAAACTGCTTCTCCTTCTGCCTGTGTCTCTGCCTTCTCTCTGTGTGTCTCATGAATAAATAAATAAAATATTTAAAAAAAAGTAATCTCAGCTTAGACTTTTTTTTTTCTCAAAAGAGATAATAAATTCACAACACACACACACAAACGAGTCAAACTTTATCAAAGTGGCAATGAACAAAGTTTCCAAAAAAGGAACAGGGTCTTTGTTTTTGTTATCTGTTGAATTCTCAGGACTTTGAACAAAGTGTGATACATAGTAGATAATATTTGTTGTGTGACTAAATCTTTAATTGGAATGTAAGACAGAATAGCAAGTAGGAGTTTCTTTGGAGAGACACCCTCAAATTATATAAGCCAATCCTTATTTTGTCTACCGAAGAAGTTGATCCTACTGTTACAGAATGTGTTGCTTAACTTTCAAATTCTGCCTCATTATATAACAAAATTTTATTGAAATGTAGCAACTTAAAATTTGAGCTACTAAGAACTTTCTGAATACTTTTTAAAGTTTAAGAAGTAATGTCTTAATTGACTAGTTGTTTATTCAGAGTAACAAAATATTTTTTTTTCAGAGTAACAAAATATTACTTTATACTAAAAATTATACCCTTAAAATTATGCCCTCAATCATTTGATTACTTACAAGGTAAATCACTATATATTTTCATTACATCTAAGCTTTTATTACTAAACTACAAAAATTAGCAGGCTGTTGACTACAAAATTTAATTTTATTTCTTATAGTCATAAAATGATATGAAAATTCACCACATGAGACATGCTTATTTTATTTTTAATTGGGCATAAAACATGTTTAAACTAGGAAGACAAATATCTTTGTAGGTCATTAAAGAGCAATGAATTTTCAGGGCTTCATTCAAATTTAATAAGTTAGTTAAAGGATTTTTTTAAAAGAAAAAAACGAGGCAAAATATAGCCTATATTGCAAAATATGTTTTACTAAGGATGCTGTCAATGGAAGGTATGTTAAAGCAATTCTGTCTCTCCTTTCAGTCTCTGTGTGATACAGTTAACATTTCACCAGTGGTTTGACAAGTTGATTCTTTCTAGTAAATATGAGATATTCCCTTTTTTTTTTTTTTAAGATTTTATTTATTTATTCATGAGAGACACATGAGAGAGAGAGGCAGAGACACAGGAAGAGGGAGAAGCAGGCTCCCTGCAGGGAGCCTGATGTGGGACTTGATCCCAGAGTCAAAGGACATGCCCGAAGCTAAAGGCAGATGCTCAAACCGCTGAGCCACCCAGATGACCCAATATGAGATATTTCTTACAGCATTCATGAGAAATTAACTTTCGATTGTTTTAGGCTACTGAGATTTTACCAGGGTTTATTCCTACAGGATTACCAAGTCTGTCTTGACTAATATGGTGTAGGTAATATAACTATTAGAACAGTTGTAGTGAAAGGCTTGGCCTATAAGAAATCCCATACCTAATACCAGCCACTCCTCATTTTCTCCTCCTCTTGGCACCCAGTCATCACTAATCTATTTTCTGACTCTGTGGATTTGCCTATTTTGGATATTTTTATATAAACAAAATCATACATTATGTGTCCTTTAGTGAATGGCTTATTTTGTTTAGAATAATGTTTTTAAGGTTCATCCATGTTTTTAAGGTTTCATTCCCACACGGCTGAAATACCCATTGCATGGATATGTCATATTTTGTTTATCCATTCATTGACTGACAGTCACTTGGGTTGTTTCTGCTTCTTGACTATTATGAATAATGCTGCTATGAACATTTGTGCAAACATGTATTTTCAGGTCTCTTGGGTCCATACTGAGAAGTGGAATTGCTGAGTTATATGGTAACACTGGGTTTAATGTTTTGAAAAGATGACAGGCTGTTTCCAAAGCAGCTTGCACCATTTTATATCCTCACTAGCAATGTACGAAGATTCCAATATTTCCACATTATTGCTAATAGTTGTTATTGTCCATCCTTTTGAATAGAATCATCTTAGCGAACATGAAGTGATACCTCATTGTGCATTTGGTTTGCATATCCCCAATGAACTAGTGATGTTCATTATATTTTCATGTGCTTATTGACCATTTTTACATCATTTTAAGAAAAATGTTCAAATCTTATGTCATAATGTAATTGAGTCATTTGTCTTTTATTGTTGAGTTGTAAGCATTCTTTTATATTTTGGATACTAGGCCCTTATCAGATATATGATTTACAAATATTTGTTCCCTCTAATTAGGAGGAATGAGGAAGGAAGAAGGAAGAACAATTACTAACTTATTGGAGTAACTCAAAATGAGGAATGGTGAAGCAATAGTGATGGAAAACGAGAGGAAATAGGGAAAATTTAAAGAGTTGTTTTTTTGTATCTGATAATAACAGCAGATGAAGGAGCTGGGCTTTGCTGTGAGACACTGTTAGCTGTAATCCTCATGCTTCCTCTTACTAGCTGGATAGCCAAGTATTGGTGTTTTTAGAACATAATTGTACACACAATTTTTATTAATATATATTTTTAAAGATTCTATTTATTTATTCATGAGAGGCACACAGAGAGAGAGAGAGAGGCAGAGACACAGGCAGAGGGAGAAGCAGGCTCCAAGCAGGGAGCCCAACGTGGGACTCCATCCGGGGTCTCCAAGATCACGCAGGACTGGGCCGAAGTCAGCGTCAAACGGCTTAGCCACCAGGGCTGCCCCACAATTTTCATTAAAAAATGGTCCTGGGTGCCTAGGTGGTTTAGTCTGTTAAGCAACCAACTCTTCACTTTAGCTCAATTCCTGATCTCAGGGTTGTGAGATGGAGCCTGGAGTCAGGCTCTGTGCCTCCAGGGAGAAAGGAGGTCTGCTTCCCTCCTTCTTGCCCCTCCCCCCACTCAAGGGCATGCACACACTCTCTCCCAAATAAGTAAATAAATCTTTTAAAAACTTAAAAATGGTTCATAAATATTATTTTTTAAATCCAAATTTGCTCAAATGCTCAGGTTTGGGGGATTTTCGAAGTAAAAATTTTCTGGAAGACCTATGAGCAAATTCTTCTTCTTTTTCTTCTTCTTCCTTTTTTTTTTTTTTTTTTTTTTTTGCAAATTCTTATTCTTTTCTTTTTTTCTATAAGCAAATCCTAATAAAATTTCTGTTTCTGGGAATTTTTAAAGAAAAAAATTGTGTGTTGTACTTATGTTTATCTCCAATTGGCTGTATAGTCTTGGGCAATCTTATTAAGCATCTTTGGAAATCCATTCTCTCATCTGTGAAATTGGGGTAATAGTTCTTACATATGGAGTTAAAGGGGAAAAAAAGGAGTGGTTCATAGCACGTTTTTGAACTCAAACTACCCGCATTCAGGTCATGTCAGCTATGATGTGTGTAACTTTGTGAAATTACACAGCTTACTGTGTTTCTGTATCATATGGGAAAAGGAAGATGATATTTAACATTGAAATGATGTTATGAAGATTGAGCTAAAACAAATTAAACTCAGCAAGGAATCTGATAAATAGAATTTCCCAATAAATATTAGCTATTATTGTAAATGCTATATAAATAATTTATGGGCAGCCCGGGTGGCACAGTGGCTTAGCTGAGGGCCTGGAGCTAAGGCCCAGGCCTCGATCCTGGAGACCCGGGATCGAGTCCCACGTCGGGCTCCCTACATGGAGCCTGCTGCTCCCTCTGCCTGTGCCTGTGCCTCTCTCTCTGTCTGTGTCTCTCATGAGTAAATAAATAAAATCTTAAACAAATAATAATAATAATTTATGTGTAGTACTGATTTTAGGGCCTGGATATAAAGGTAATTAATGCATGCTTGGTGCAATACTTTTAATAAGTATTATTACTTGATGTCAGAGAAAGAAAAAATCAAAAGTTGAGGAGGATGAACACAGTTTCTAGTTTGGCAAGGATGTTGTAGCAAATCACTTAGAAAATAAAGACAATATTGGAGCATTTTAAATCACAGGTGCTTGATAACTTGGTAGAAATTTCCAGTAGATAACTGATTGTATTCATTTAGACACTGGTTAAAGGAAGGACTTGGGGATGCCTGGGTGGCTCAGCGGTTGAGCCTCTGCCTTCGGTTCAGGACGGGATCCCAGAGTTTTGGGATGGAGTCCCGCATCGGGCTCCTGCAGGGAGCCTGCTTCTCCTCCCTCTGCCTATGTCTCTGCCTCTCTCTGTGTCTCTCATGAATAAATAAATAAAATCTTTAAACAAAATAAAAGAAGGGCTTGAAAATTGCTTAGGATGTTTCCAAACATCTGTGTTTGTTCTAGGCTTTAGTTGGAGTGGAGGCTGATATAACGGGAAGATACAGTCTAGATCTTTGGTTCACTTGGAGAAATCAGAGAATAGGAGGAGGCGACAAGCACAAGAAAGGAGCTCAAGGTAAACTGATCATAAAATTGATTTGAGAAAATAGGAAGAAAGGTGTTCTGTCGGTAAAGGAAGAACTTCAGTCATCCATCTCGGATTTACAAGCTCAGGAGTGTGTGTCCAAGGAAATTCAGTGTAGCGATTATAAGTCATGAATTCTAAAGTAATAATTACCTTTTATAATTTTGCTAGCTTTTTGTTGTAGGGAAGAAAAATATACTTAGAGTAATTATACTAACCAGGGTCCCGGTAAGAAACACACGTATGCTCAAGTTTGGTCATGAAGGAGAATTTTTAGTAAAAAGGACTTTACAATAGTGAAAGCATTGTCCAGAAAAAGCATCAATGAGTGATACACTATGCTTGTGCAACTAACAAGGGCCTTTACCAGCCCAAACTTGATAGAGGCCAAGGGAGGTAACAGTGATTAGATCCCAGAGAAGAAAGCTGTGGAGGGAGGGTGGCCTCGCAGCAGACCACAGTCAGCCAGGTGCTGATTATGAAAGAATGCATACTTTGACATGAGTTTCCCCACTCTCTCCAATCTCCTGGCTTTGTCCCATTGGCTGAAGCCAAAGCCTGTGAGCAAGGGAATCACCGATGCATCCTGGGCTCAGCATCCTGAGGCACAAAACAGGGTGGGAAAAGATGGAGAAGGCATCAGCAGATGTACTGGCAGGTAGTTGGCATAGCAGTGGAAGCCAAACAAAAATGAGTATCTCCAAAAATTACTCCCTTACAGAAGCAAATTAGTTAAATGTGTTAAACTATCAAATAGTGCTTTAAGTGAGGTTTCAACTTAGGCTTAATGTATTCTACATCTCTGATGTGTCCCACAACTTTTTAAATAAATCCATGGAAAGGTTTAATCGGAAATATGAAAATTACTTTAGAAAAAAAATCAATCTCCTTAATGACTACGTAATAAGCCAACAGGCTTTAAAATGATGCTGCATGATAGCTAGCTTGCCATGATTGTCCAAGCCCTGTGGGGTTCAATATGAGTGCTCTGAAGTGGAATGAAAGGATGAGGCAAAACAGAGTTTCTCAATTGATTTTAATAATCTTTGAAATTAGAAATAGATGTTCTCTGACAAATAGCTTAACCTTCTCAATTTTCAGTTGAAGTCTTATTACACTGTGGCTTTTCAAACAAGCTCTGATATTAAAGAAAAGTAGATTTTGTATATACAGCTTCATCTCTTTTTAATTGTACATTATCCATAACCCATTTTCTAATTTAAAAAATCATATTCTATGATAGAAGATAATGAAAAATAAGGATAACAATTAAGTTTTTAAAATTACAAATAAATTTAGAAACTCTTTTTCTCGGTATCTTAACATTCTTTATATCAAACTAGCATCAAAATGCTGTTTTTTCCTCACCAATATGATAATGGATTGTGTATGGTTTATTGTCCATTCATGGTTATCACTGGGGATGACAGACAGCAAGAAACATGCAACAGAATTTTCTAAATTTCAAACTTTACTCTTTCCTGCCTCTATTAGTAGCAGCAACTTTACCTCCTCATGATAATCAGATCCATGACCTCTCCCACTATAGTAACTCTGCCTGCTTGTCTCTTGGTATTGGGAATCCAACATGTCCAGGTGGCAACCACAACTATAGGCTTACAGGCAAAACTTTGCTGTGTTTCCTGAAAGAATCATTCCATCCCCTACCCCTCCCTAAACCCTAAACCCTCTAATCCTACAAAGCCCAAAGTTGTGTCAGAGTTAAGCACACATTCCTCAGGTGGGTCAGTAGGAGTGATGATAAGAGAGTCTAATTGTACTCACTTGCCTGGGACTCTGCCTCATGCATTTATAGTTGTTGAGAAAATATCACCATATAATGGCTTTTGGTTTAACATATATACTACATCTTATATAATAATGTCCCAACTGCCAACCACTCATCCTCAGACTGAAGCCTTAGCTGGGCATTTAAGAGGCCATTCCAGAATTTTATCAGTCCGGCAGCTTTTGGGTGATAAGTTTAGTAAAACCAAACTTTGGGGTCTATGGTTGTATGCTGTCTGCTCTACCTCCTATCGCATAATATTGGTTGTCAGCATCAGTCACAAATCGGTGTCCAACAGTCCTGAGGAATATCTGTACTCTTCCTTTGCATACAGTTATATGGGTACATGTCATGGATCCCTCTGGGGACAGACTAGGAATACTATGAAGAGTAGGAATACCTACTCTACTTGCCATGGTGTTAGAGTCTTTCCTTAATAGCACTCAACATCCCTCTCAATTGGGAATGAGAAATGGCTTAGGTCTAGAAACTGGATAACATGATCAATGATTTTTCCATTGTAGCAGGCTTCTCTACTGGTCTGCTCTTGATATTTTTGAATTTTATAAAATGAGAAGTAATTTTGTTGGTTACTCCTCAATCTGACTTCCATAACAAGCATGATATGTAAACCTTACTTCTAATTGTCAACATGTGTATTTCTTTGCCAGAAGAATTTTTCTGGCTATTCCACTTTGACCATGTCAACTGGAATGGCACATAATGCCTGCCTTCTAGTCTCCCATAACATCCTTCAAACAGTGACTAGTGGAAATTTGTAGGTAAATACTACTGCTGCCTCAGTGAATGAGTTTTGAGATATGAGGCCATTACTGTGTGAGATCAGGCTTCAGCTGACCTCAATAAAAAAAAAAAAATCTCTTAATCAACTTTCTTTTCTTCTTTGCCTCATTTTTTCACTACCCTGCAAATGCTATCTAGAATCACCTTCCAATAAACTAGTTAAACTCAAATCCTTGTTTTAGGTCGACTTGGGGTGGGGATAAGCAAAATTAAGACAGTATCGAAAGTAAAGCCTTGAGACACAATAATGGAATTGAATCAATCACACACTAGGTAAATGCCAACAAGTTCCCATTGCTGGTGGCAATAGGATGTGATTGTCCCTGGGATACGCAGCATCAGTAAGATCTGCACCTGTGGTGAATTCAGGTGACATACAGGTAGAAAGTGATGTGTATAGACTTACGTAATCCACTAGCCCTGGAGAAAAATGGGTATGATAATAAGGATTGTGGGGCTGGTTGGTTGGTTGGTTGGTGAAAAATGACATTAAGGTATGGAAAGAAAAAATAATGGCTTTATGTCATCCAATTCTTAAATCATTGCATACTGAAGAAGTTCAAGAGTATTTAAAGAGACCTTCACCTCCTGTAAATTCCGTGTGCTGTCTCTTTCCATCTTTGCACTGGAAAAGCTTTAAAAACTGCCAGTGGATAATCACATTAAAATATAAAAGTTATGGTGATAAAATGTACGAGCCAGAAATATTTGAATGAAAAGATCATATGTCAATAAATAGGGCTGGGGTAACACTTATTTCTTTATCCTTTTATTATGAAGATATAAATTAATCAGTTTCTCTTCAAATAGAAACTCAACTTTGTAAACATGAAAATCTTTGTAATTCCCCTTTGCACATGTCCTCTCCTCGGTCACTCGGGGCCTAAAAACAATGTTCAGTTTCCTTTGATTGATAGATAACACTTTGTAGCTAAAAACTGAGTTTAATCTATGTTCCCTCTAAGAAATATTTCCAGTCACAGTGAGAATACAATTCTTATAAAGTGACTTATAATTTGACCTCAGACCTTTTTACAATAAAAATCCTACACTCTTATTAAATTTCAGCATGGTGAAAACTGATGGCCTGACAATTTGCACTGGATAACTGAGGAATAGGCCTCTTTTTAAATTTTATAGCAGCGATTGAATCAGTAAAAGTTGATATTGGAATCAGTTATATCCATAAAAATCATTAGCTAGTTTTTATAAATTTTAAAATGTGTTCCAAAAAAGAACATGTCTCCTTAAGGTAGCATCAATAATAACCAAGAGTTCATTAACCATGTGCTAAATCAATTTTTAAAATCTTGTGTCAGTCTGTGGTTTACTTAGAACTAAAATTCTGTTGATTCCTTCATGAATCTACCAGACATTTCTGATCACCTCCTATATACAAGGAATAATGACTGGTGCTGGGAGCTTTATAATAGAGTATGGAAACAGAGACAGCTAAAATATGCTCAAGGCTCTGGGAATGCAGATACTCATGCTGCCTAGAGGAGCCAGGAAATGGCTTTTATTTTAGGAAATAAAACTTGAGCCAGAACTCTTTAGTGGGTTAAAAAAAATTGGTCTGTGACTTTTCAGTAGTTCAGCTGAGAAGTAGTCCAGCCTGGTGGCATGGAGGAAAGAGAAATAAGCCTGGAGGGTAAGGAGGGCGCCGAATACCAGGACAAGATGTGGAGGATGGCACACTGTGGCAGGGTGGCTGGGCTATGGTAGAGTCCTCATTCTTCTCTTGTTTTTGCTGACGTACCCTGGACAGTCCTTCCTGCCACTGTAGGAGTCTGGGCAGTAGCCTTCCATCAGCTTCTAGGGGTTACCTGAAGAGATTTCCTCTCGCTTATATTTGGATATTGAGATGTGGGTGGAATGGCTTCTGTGAATTCCTAACCTTGTTCCCAATGATACTCCTACAATAACTGGTCTGAGAAATTCTTTTTTACCTTTCTATTTTGTAGGGTAGGCTACCTGTGGCCAAGACCTGGCTTCTCTTCTACCATTTTTTTTTCATATTTATATATGGTTTTCTGTATTTGTCAATTTACTATGATTAGAAACATTAAAACTTCCATCCATAGTAATAATCAATGGAAACAAAAAATAAAAATAAAGCTATTAACACATTTCAAAGCTGAACATTCAGGTTACAGTTTTAACATGAAGATCCTGCTTTGAAATGGAAAAAAACTGGTAAAATGCAATATAATTTTCAAAGCTCAATAAAACAAACAAACAAACAAAATCAACAGAAGTTCTCTTCAAATTAGAAAGCAAAATGTAGAGTGAAAGAAAGGAAAAGTTTCTGAGGGCAGCCTGGGGGCTCAGTGGTTTAACGCTGCCTTCAGCCCAGGGCGCGATCCTGGAGACCCAGGATCGAGACCCACGTCGGTTTTCCTACATGGAGCCTGCTTCTCCCTCTGCCTGTGTGTGTGTGTCTCTCTCTCTCTCTCTGTTTCTCTCATGAATAAATAAAATAAATAAAAATGAAAATATTTAAAGTTTCTGAAAACTTTACTAGGACTTTGAAGCCTAACTCATCAGATAGGCCTTAAAAATACAGAATTTTGTATGTGAAGTAGAAATTTTTCCTGTAAATGGAAGGAACATCTGGGCAGACTCCGTTGAAAACAGAATGCCACAATCAGCTTATAATACAAGCCAATTCAAATGGAAAGAGATGATTCTCAAAAAAGAAAAACCATTTTGAGAATAAAGGAACATACTCAAAACCTACAATTTATTCTTAATGATGCTTCATTTTTCATTTGCTTTATAGCAGCCTCTACCCAAAGGGCAAAGATTGACAGACTATTTCTTAGTCCCTTTATTTAGGCTGTCCCCTTAACTATGACTCCGGGGCTGGAATGTACAAACAGGACAGTAAATCAGAAGGAACAAAGAACCTTTAAAGCTATATGGCAGAGGGGAGAAGGAAAGTATGCAGAGAAATTCCCTTTATATGTATTCTTAATAATTGATAAAGTATCAAGTTTGCTGAGTTCAGTTATATATTTTTCAAGACAGATACATTTGTTCATAGTTTTTTTTTCCAAATTTTAAGCAACACAAAGGGTACTGTTTCACATTTCTTCCTTGATGTTATACCCTAGTCAATTTATTTAAAATTAAAATAAATTTGGTTTGGTTCTAGAAATATTCATACTTGCCCTGTCCTTAGCACTTTCAAAACATGCAGTGTATATCTTTGTTGGTTTGAAGCAAACCTCCATTTAAATGTCATCTTATCAAAAGTGGCACACTACTGCATTAGTCAATAATACTCTAAATTTGAGGTTTCTCTTTAAATACATGTAGCACTTCTGAAACAACTTAATTTGCCCATTGCAACACATGAATACCAATACTTTTTAGCTTCTTTGTTAAAGAGCAGATCTCATTAGATTTTTTCTTGATTTAAATGTTTTATAATTTAATAGTTGAACTGTTTTATATGCATTGAAGTATTATAGACAATTTTTTCATGTAAGTAATGACATCTTTGACCTAACAACTAAAAAGCATGCATGTAAGGGTCAACATTTGTCATACTAGATTTCATTACTATTTTTACTTCTGTCACTATAAGATGATTAAAAGCACAATTAGGTCAAAAGGAAAGTTCAAGAATGGAGTCACTGGTTAGAGATGCTTTGGACAAATTGACTTCTGTTATTTCTCATCTCAAGGACTTTGGTGACACTATTACAGGTTAGGATTTGTGAGATGGTCATTGGGCAGGGCAGGGAAGTTGGTTAAGCTTTTCAGCTACTAACACCAAGTAGCAGTGCTGAGAGAGAAAAGCAGTTCTGGAAATGATGTACACATGCTTCAGTTCCCCTAAGCTTCAAAGGGAAACTAAAAATGAGCCTGGATGATGGCAGTGTCCGTTCTCATTCTTAACTGTATTTATTTTTTTTAATTTTTATTTATTTTAAAGATTTTATTTATTCATTCATGAGAGACCCAGAGAGAGGCAGAGACACAGACAGAGGGAGAAGCAGGCTCCATGCAGGGAGCCCGATGTGGGACTTGATCCCGGGAATCCAGGATCATGCCCTGGGCCAAAGGCAGGTGCTAAACCGCTGAGCCACCCACGTGTCCCACTCTTAACTACATTAGATGGTAGGGAAAATTTGTAAAATATAGACTAGATGAAGAAGTTTTATGCTAAAGCAGCAGTTTCCTTGCAGTATGAAGTTAATTTCTTCAACTTTTAAAATTCCGTTCTTCCTTCTTAAATCTAGAAGTTAACTTGCAATCTTTCTACCTTACATGTGTCATTAATATTGCAGTAATTGCCTATAAATAATAAAACTATACAGAAAAGTAACAAAGCATTTTTATGATTACCATCTTTTATGTCGCCAAGGAAAAAAAACATTTTAGCTTATAAATTCATTTTTCAGCAGTCTTTATTTTTTCCTTTTCTAAACACTTTGGATCCATTATGCCAAATCTCTATGCATTAAAATTTTTTTTTTTTGTAATCAGATTTCCCATCTTCATTCAACAATGCCCATTCTGTTACCAGATGTGCTACATCTATAGAGAATTGCTCTGTCTTTCTTATTTAGAGTGGAAAAGGATTTGCTTATTTATCTTTAACATTGTTGAAGCAATCCCACATAAAACACCCAGAGATGATGGGCATGGCAGTATTCAGGTGAAGCAAAAATGTTTTGTTTTTCCTGATTTATTTGGGAATTAGTCATGACTCTGAAGAATTCAACTCACTCGTCTGAGGAAAAACACCCTTTGTGTTTTTGTGTCTTTCATCTACTGAAGAATAAATCGAAGCTTCAGAAGGAAGTAAAATATTAATTCCGCTAAAATGCAAGGGCTAGGACACTGAGAGAGAGAGAGAGAGAGAGAGAGAGAGAGAACTGAGTACCCTGATGTCTCTTCCTCCTAATAATCTTAGATCTACTGCTGCTGACTCCAAGTGTCCTGGCTGCCTCAGAAGCTGCCCTGCAGGAAGCCAGGGTAAGGCTCTCTGTAAAAATCAACAGGACGGCACAGAGGCAGAGAATGACTAACCACCAGTACAAATGGGTCAAACAGCAGGTTAGACAAAATTTAAAAGATAATTAGCGATTTAGATATAGGTCTGAAGAAATCATCCAGTAGCACCGAGAGGATTTGGAAAATAAGGAATATGAGTTAATTGACACGCAGAATGGAAGAGAACAAGGGATTTATATTTCTGTTTTTTAAATTTTTATTTATTTAATTATTTTTAAAGATCTTATTTATTTATTCATGAAAGATACACAGAAAGAGGCAGAGACATAGGCAGAGGGAGAAGCAGGCTCCATATGGGGAGCCCAATGCAAGACTCGACCCAGGACTCCAGGATCACAACCTGAGCCAAAGGCAGACACTCAATCACTGAGCCACCCAGGTGCCCCAAGTGTTTTATATTTCTAATGAGTATTCTGGAGGAAAGAACACAAATAAAGGGAGGAGGCACAATTAAAGGAGATGTTAATAAAAGTAGTCATTTTCCAATAATAAGAGAAAACATGGAGGAGCTTGGGTGGCTCAGTCAGTTAAGTGCTCAATTCTTGGTTTCAGCTCCTGTCATGATCTCAGGGCCATGGGATTGAGCCCTATACTGTCTCCCTGCTCAGCCAGGAGTCTGCTTGTCTCCCTCTCCCTCTGCTCTTCCTCCTGCATGCACTCTCTCTGTCTGTAAAATAAATACATCTTTAAAAATAATAATAATAGAAAACACATACAGCATTTTCTATGTGCTGGGTATTTGACATCCATTAACTAACTTAATCAATGTAAAAATCTTAGAAGTAGGTATAGCATGAATCCAAAAATACAAGAAACACAGTAATTAGTGAGCAGTATAAATAAAAAATAAACTAACATTCACCTTGTAGTCAAACTACAGCATACTACGTAAAAAGAAAAGAAAGAGAAAAGAGCCAAAATAAAAGACAGTAACAATAATTAGATTGATAACAGAAATTTTAAGAACACTGGAATAAGAATCCAATGTATAGAAAGAAAATAGCTATGAATGTATAATTAGGTGTCCTATAAAACTATTTTCAAGTATGAGGGAATCACAGCAATATTCTAAGGTAAAAGCAATGTTGGCATTCAAAACTTTCACTAAAAGAGCTTCAGAATGTACTTCAGGAAGACGAAAATTAATTGCAAAAAGAAGGTGAAGAAGCAAGGCAGAATGGAGAAAATATTGATAAATATTTAACTAGATTTAAGCAAATAATTGTCTTTTACAGTAATAGTAATAATTGTCTTTATAAATTATCTTTATAAAGTCTAAAAAATTCTGGAATGCCTGGGTGGCTCAGCAATTGAGCTTCTGCCTTCAGCTCAGGGTGTGATCCTGGGATCTGGGATCCAGTTCCGCATCCGGCTCCCTGTGGGGAGCCTGCTTCTCCCTCTGCCTCTGTCTCTGCCTCTGTCTTTGCCTCTCATGTATAAACAAACAAACAAACAAACAAATAAATCTTTAAAAAAATAAATAAAATAAAGTATAAAAAATTCTAATTTAGTATGTAAAAGAAGATAAAATTAAAGTACAACAACAGGGGCAGCCCAGGTGGCTCAGCAGTTTAGCACCACCTTCAGCCCAGGGCGTGATCCTGGAGACCCGGGATCGAGGCCCACGTTGGGCTCCCTGCATGGAGCCTGCTTCTCCCTCTGCCTGTGTCTCTGCCTCTTTCTCTCTCTGTGTCTGTCATGAATAAATAAATAAAATCTTTAAAAAAAATACAACAATAACATGTAACTTGGAAGGAGGTTGTGAATGGCTCATATTTTTTTAAAATGAGAGTGAAGAGGGATTTATATTTTATTCATCAATTGAAAATTTCAAAGGCAATTATCAAAAGGATCAAAATATAATATAAATTACTCCCAAGCCTGTTAAAACAAAAAGATGAATCATAATCAAATAAACATAATATCTCAGTCAATCCAAAAATAAACCAAGAAAGGGAGGGAAATAGTAAAAATGTGACAACTAGCAAAAAAAGAAAAAACAAAAAATCGAAATGTCAAAGTACTTATAATCACAATATTCAGTTCTTTCCGGTTGAAAGACAAAATGACTAATTATATATATATTTTAAGATTTTATTTATTTATTCATGAGACACACACACACACAGAGAGAGAGAGAGAGAGAGAGAGAAAGAGAGAGAGGCAGAGACGCAGAGGGAGAAGCAGGCTCCATGTAGGGAGCCTGATGTGGGACTTAATCCCAGGACTCCAGTATCACACCCCAGGCTGAAGGCAGTGCTAAACTACTAAGCCACCGGGGCTGCCCCAACTAATTGTATTTTTAGAAAAAAATCCAGCATCCAGCTATATATTGAATTCAAGAGGTATGCATAAAAGAGAAAAAAGTTGAAAACACAGGAGAAAACGATTACTCAGGAGGATTTTTTTTTTTCAGGAAAATTCTTTTTTAAAAAATGGAGTAGCTATCAATAACCTGTAAGTAACCTTTAATAACCATTAATCAAAAAAAGCATTATTAGGAATAAAGAAGTCAGAACATGTATTGATTTATCAATAGCTGTATGTAAACTTACTACTATGGGTTTGTAGGTATTAACTTATTTAAACCTCATTTCAGTCCTCAAGTAGGCATTATTTCTATCTCCATTTTTCAGGTGAAGAATGAAGGGATAGAGGTTAAGTAATTTGCTCAAGATCACCCTGCTAATAAGTTTAGGATTCAAATCCAGAGGGCAATATGTCCCTAGAGTCCATGCACTAAACCACCAAGATATGGTCCCTGATCAAAGGCTAACTGTACTAGAGACTTGTAGGCATCCAATTTAATGGCCTCAAGAATATAAAGTTATTTATGTATGTATGTATGTATGTATGTATTTATTTATTTATTTATTTATGATACAGAGAGAGAGAGAGAGAGGCAGAGACACAGGCAGAGGGAGAAGCAGGCTTCCTGCAGGAAATTTGACGCAGGACTCAACCCCAGAACCTCGGGATTGCAACCTGAGCCACCCGTACGTGCCCCTATAAAGTAAGATTTGAGAAAGCTACAGGGAGAAAGAGACAAATACAAAAATGATTTTAAAAAAGAAAGATTTCAATACCTTTCTAAATTATCGGAAGATCAAGCAGCTAAAAAATTTGCAAGGTGAAGAAATTGAACAACATAATTTAAGAGTTTGATTTAGCAGAAATTAATATACTTTGTGTTCATTAATCAACACTTTATACAAGGCAAGGACAATATATGAGTTGTCCACTGCTGACAAACAATCACTCCAAAACAGTCTCTCAAAATAACACACATCTTTTATATTCCATTTCCTGTGGGTCATGAATTCAGGTTTGGTTTAACTGAGTGCCCCTGACTCAGGGTCACTTAGGTTTCAATCAGAGTGGTGCCTGGGGCTATGCTTTCATCTCAAAGCCTGACTTGGGCATGATCCACTTCAAAATCTCTCAGTGGTTGTCAAGATTCAGTTCCTCCTGGGTTGTTTGGACTGAAGGCCTCGGTTCTTAATGGCTGATTGCTGGAGGCCCTCCTCATTCTTTGCTACCTTTTCATAGGTAAACTGACTGTATGGCAATTGGCTTTCCCCAGAGCAAGCCAGAGATCAAGAGAGGAGGGGTGAGAGGAGCAAGGGAGAAGTTATAGTTATTCTATAATCTAAGAAGTGACAGCCATTATTACTTCTCTCATATTCTATTTGTTAGCAGTGAATCATTAAATGCAACCCACCCTCAAAGGAAGGGTATTACATGAGGGTATGACTAGGAGAAAGTGGTAGTCGTTGGTGGGCATCTTAGAAGTTGCCTGGCACAGGTAATAGACACAATACAGGGCAGTAGCTTGGAGCCATGAGAAGCAGAGTCACAAGAGGAGCATAGAAGTAGGTGCAATCATATTGACATAGCATATTTCTGGATTGGATGACTGAATTGTGGATGTCTATTTTGGTATGTTTTATAACCTTAGAGATACATACTATTTTCTTTTACATGCATAAAATACCACATGTCTTTTCAAAAAGAAAGGTACCGGTCGTCCTCGAAACAAAACAAATCTCTATGTATTCAGTACTGACCTCTTTAGTTCTACTGAAAATTAGTCATTGCATTTCATTTGATTTATGAGTCTTTGGGAAAGTTGCTTCATCTCTATCTGCCATACACACACACACACACACACACACACTCACACACATATATATGTATATACATATATATAATGAATAGAGCATTTTAATTCTATCTGTAAAGTAATATGTTCATAAATTCATTTTAAAGTATCATTAAGTCATTTCTCTAAAGATTCCAAAAAGTGGCATGTGGTTGGCTCAGTGGTTGAGCATCTGCCTTTGGCTCCGGTCTTGATCCCGGGTCCAGGGATACAGTCCCACATCAGGCTTCTCATAGGGAGCCTGCTTCTGCCTATGTCTCTGCCTCTCTCTCTGTGTCTCATGAATAAATAAATAAAATCTTAAAAAAAAAATAAAGGTTCCAAAAATTTCACATAATAGGCATTCTACAACATATAAGTATAAAACATTATTTTGTGGTATATGTTCTCCCATAAATTTAGGCAAATGTGAACTCCTTGATTGAATTATTCAGGTAATAAACTCAACTCTAAGCTGTAAATGTGTGACCTCTAAATGTTAGAACTAATGCAAACAAAAGAACTTGGTTTCATCATTTTCATATGTAGCATATTTCTCTCCTGCCCACCCCCTTGCCTGATAGTATTAGAAATATAGTTTGATAACATGAATCAAGCTAATAACATTAGCCTGTGACTGATTACCTGTCCCGTTTGGCCTCATATGAAAATTCTGAGCAATTAATTTTAATCTTATGATAATACTCAAGGGACTGTAAACCATTCTCCCTAATTTAAATACAATGGTTTCCAAGTTAAACACATATGCAAAAATGAATTAGCAAAATCTTTTCTCTGAAAAAGAGTAGAAGCATCATGGCTAAAATTTTATACAAAGAACATATTATATTTTAACTCATTTTTATTTACCCTTTTCAGTTAAAGAAAACTACGCATTGGTTCTTTGATTTTCAATTCCTATTTTTTTGAGTGTCTCTTAATTGGCATTTCAAGAAAGCTGCATTGTTTGGGGCTAATTAGAGATTCTGCAAAAAATTATATTGTAAAAATAAGATTATTATTAAAATTTTAAGCAGTACAAAGATATACGAAATAATAAAGAAATCTACCTACATCATCCTTCAGCTCCTAATTCCACTTCCCTGACTTACAAAATTTTAAACATTTGATATTTGTCTTTTTTTTTTTTAGATTTTTATTTATTTATTCATGAGAGACACACAGAGAGAGGCAGAGACATAGGCAGAGGGAGAAGCAGACTCCTCTCAGGGAGCCCAATGTGGGACTCGATCCCCAGACCCGGGATCATGCCCTGAGCCAAAGGCAGATGCTCAACTGCTGAGTCACCCAGGCATCCCAATATTTGTCTTTTTAGAAATTTTCTATGCTTTTAATAATATACATCTGTTTATATATATGCAAACATATACATTTTAAAATCAGAGTATATACTATAATTATTGCCTGAAAATTTGCCTCTGCATTTTTTTCATTTGCTATAACATAGCCATCTTTCCAAGATATAAGACATAGTTCTGCATGAATCATTATTTTATTGAGTATATAGAAATTCTATACATGAGTATACAATAATTTAACTATTTTCCTATTAGTCACTTAAATATTTTTATTTATTATTTTTTTATTTTTTCGTATTGAAAACTATGCCACAATAAACATTTTTGGCAGTGGAATTATTTATTGCCCTAATAATTAAATTATCAGAAGAGTAACATACCAGAGTTTATAATTTTAAATCTCCATGTGCTCTCTCTCTCTCTTTTTTTTTAACATTTATTTATTTATTCATGAGAGACACACAGAGAGAGGCAGAGGGAGAAGCGGGCTCCATGCAGGAAGCCCAACGTGGGACTCCACCCCAGGACTCCAGGGTTATGCCCTGGGCTGAAGGCGGCGCTAAACCGCTGAGCCACATGCCCTCCATGTGCTCTCTTAAATGGCCATATCTCATAATTTTCACTGGCAGGTCCCAGTTCATTGCACTAAATAGATGTGATAATTCTTTAAGTTTGGGCATCAATGAAAGGTTATAGATTTTGATTTTAATTTTCACTTGTTAATTCAATTATATTATATATTAACTAAAGTATTCATAATTGTATGTCAGTTTCAACTCAAATGAACAACTTAACAAAAATAAAGTTAGTCTTAAATATTTTATCTAATTTAGCATAAAAACTATCACATGGTAGTATAAGAGTATTTGCTCTCCTCTGACAGTCTTACACTTAAGATAAAGAATTTACTTTGCTTTTTAAAGAATAATGAGTAGCAATCATCTTAATTAATTGCAATGTGGCTTTTACAAAGAGCTTGGAGCCTCATTAGTTAAAATCTCACATGTATATTTTCTGCATGAGTATTCTATCAGAAGTTACAAACTGGTTATTCATTTTGGTTTCAAGCACACTTGTCTTTTTGAGTATTTCCTAAGGGAGGGGAGCCCACCCCGTTCCTCTTTCCTGCAAGTTATCTCACTGATGCTTGTTAAAGGGAAAGGCAGGGCCTGAAATAGGCCTGTCTGGGTTGGTAAAGGAGTTTTCTGTTTTAGTGGAAACTCAATATTTACTCGCTTGGAAGACTGTTATGGTGTTTAAAACAATTACAAATAGAATTTTTCTCTTAATTTGCTTGTCTTAACAGTGATAGGAAGGTTAGGTCAGCTAAACAGAGCTCACAGATAGTATTCTATCTGGGATCTTTGTTCTTTCATTTTAGGTGAAACAACAACAACAATGTATTCCTTGGCAGGCTCCTCCTTTTTTAACGTGAATCTAATGTTGGAAGCTTTTTAGAATATATTATGCATCAGGACTTTATCATTAACGGTAAACTGCCTTCTGTCCGCTCTAGCCCGTTGCCCTTCTTGATTTGACCATATGGCTTTAGAAAAATCCCACTCTTGTTCTGCAGAGCCAGGCACACAGCCATATGCCAAACCCTCAAAAGGAGCAATTCAGGCTTTATGTTTTGGGAATGCAAATTTCCATTTCCTATAGCTATTTCTTCTCTTATGGGGTGACAAGTAAAACTAAAATATTTTTTCAAAGTATTTGCAACTCATGTGAGGCATGATGCATTTTCTCTGTATAAAGGTACCCACATTTTACGCCAAGCTCTGTTGGTGCCTTGTGATTTTTTTTTTTCCTGGATCAAACCATTCTACTCTCCTATGTAGTCCATTGAGTAGGAAATGATTGGTCAGACTATGTATATACATCGTTAATGCTTTATTCATTTCACTTGTAATGCTGCAGCAGGCTGTGTTTATGACATTACACTGGAAATGGCTTGACTCTTTGATATAGGGAGACAGGATTCATGTCAACTCCAAAGAAAGAATGGAAAATTGGCACCAGAAAGGATTTGAAATAATAATAATAATAAAAATCCTGTTCGAGATCTCTGGGTGGCTCAGTGGTTTAGTCTCTGTCTTTGGCCCAGGGTGTGATCCTGGAGACCCGGGATCGAGTCCCAAGTCGGGCTCCCGGCATGGAGCCTGCTTCTCCCTCTGCCTGTGTCTCTGTCTCTCTCTCTCTCTGTCTCTCATGAATAAATAAATAAATAAAATCTTAAAAAAAAAAAGAAACCCTTCTATATATTTTGATCTATGTATCTGTCTGCCTGAGGGAATTAAAAAATAAAACAAATTGAGATTATTCTTACTCTAATATTTGTATCCAGTAAGTCTTATACTTTTCTCAAGTTCATAGTTTTTTGTTTTTGTTTTTTTTAAAGATTTTATTTATTTATTCATGAGAGACACACAGAGAGAGAGGCAGAGACACAGGCAGAGGGAGAAGCAGGCTCCATGCAGGGAGTCTGATGTGGGACTCGCTCCTGCGTCTCCAGGATCACGCCCTGGGCTGAAGGTGGCGCTAAACTGAACCACCAGGGCTCCCCAAGTTCATAGTGTTTTTAGTCAAAGATTCTTTAGGTATCCTCATGTACTAGACACGTGGCTAGGGGGATCCCACTTACTGCAGACAAAAGGCTGGTGCCAAGAAGGAGCATATTCAGGAAAGCATCCTTCACAAATATTTTTTTCTCTTTCATGGAGAGATCCTATGAATCTTGATTTAGAATTATTTTTTAAGGACAGGAAAAAAAAGGTAATTTTGAAATACTTGAAACTACTGGCTATTTAAATTGCTAGAATTTTCCAAGTTCAGGGTATATATGAAAATCAAAAGGTTTTCTGCTTACATTAATATTACTCACAAAAGTTTTAATCTAGTATAGATCGGGTAAATCACCACATCTTTGAATGAAATGTTCACTGCACTCAGGCATGTGGCTGTTATTATTGATTACTCATCAGGAGTGATGAAGATATCTAGGTTTGCAGGAAAGACTGATGCTGTATTAATGAAGAATTTTAATTTTGAAGAATGTCCTGTTTGCATTAAATATTTAGTAGGCTCTCTTACTAAAGTCCTTTTGCATTTCTGGTGTGTTACCTGGGAACTGAGGATCTAGCACCACCTGCAGGCGAAAATTGGCTAATTTCATCCGGCAGGATACAGTTTTACAAAAGCTTTCCAATATTTTAAAGCTTTCCAAAGCTTTAAAATTGTTTCTCCAATGAAGAAGACGGTCCTTACAACAAAAATGTCAGGTGAAATGCCATCTAGTTTGTTTTCCATTTCTTTCATTCTCTCAGAGCATCCACAGTGGGTAGTACTGTGGTCTAAGACTCGGTATGCCACCGGCTGCTACACTGGCAGGCAGGGCCACCTTTCTGATTAGGCACAAAAGACATAGTGACTAGGATCCACAGTACTTTTAGAGGCTCAAGAAAATGTTTTAATTTTTTGTAAAATCAGGGGAAAAAGCATTTATAGGTCAAAGAAAATGTTTTATTTATTTATTTTTTAAGTATTTTATTTATTTACTCATGAGAGACACAGAGAGAGACAGAGATAGAGAGAGAGAGACAGGTAGAGACACAAGCAGAGGGAGAAGCAGGTTCCATGCAGGGAGCCTGATGTGGGACTTGATCCTGGGACTCCAGGATCATGACCTGAGCCAAAGGCAGATGCTCTACCACTGAGCCATCCAGGTGCCCCAAGAAAATGTTTTAAAGTATAATATTAATATATTGGCCTTTTTATCAACCTACCTGAAGAATATCATTTTAAATATTTTTAAGTGGAGGAAGGGGCCCAGAAAGACAGGAGGGCTTAGCACCCATGGATGGCTCAATGCTGAGCTAGAAAGAGCACTCCTCACAGATGAGTCAGGAGGAGCAATCAACTGAACCGTGTAAAGCACTTACAACACAACCTGGCACACACGCAGTTCACAAATTGTAGTCATTCTACACCAGCTGCTTTTAAAGCCTTTTTAGTCTCATTCTCACTAATTGTATGCCAGACTTGATTTAAAATTTACATCCACTTATTTTATCTTGTTTTCAGCTCACATACTATTTAATCAATGCCGTTTTTTTTTAAATAAATTCTTTAATCAGGGAACAAGAAGCACCAATATACAGGAACCATTGGAAAACCTAGAACCCAAGTAGGGGAGTAGATTTGTCATCCTGTCCTTGGGTGGTTCCACAGACTTATTTTCACCAACAAAAATAATAGATAATAAATATAAATAATAAACCCACATATTTGGCACTTAATAGATGACAGTCATTGTGAAAAATCATTTCTAATAATCTCATTTTCAATTTAAAATTACCCAGTGTTCCCATGAAATAAATATTACTTACCCCTATCTTACACATGAAGGAATTAAATATGAAGGAAGTGAAGCTCTCTGTGCATGTCTACATCACTGGGAAGAGGTGGAGCAAAGATTTGAGGCTGAATTAAACTCAGGCTCCCCCAACTCTAAAGTCCCAACCCAATGTCATGCTGCTCTCCTACCTTTCGTTTTATTTCTGGAGAATGCTCTTTCTTATCAGACTCCTTTCTAGATATGGATGCATATTCCACAATTAAAATAAAACAGGCTACTAATTCAGAAAGTCTTCTTGAAATGTGTTCCATTCAAAAATACCTTTGCTAGATAAGTGAATAAATTAAAACCCCTTATTTTAACATGCATTGTCTTTTTTATCAGTGCATACTGTGGATCGAAAAGATATGGAGGGGGAGAGATACCCAAGAGGAATCCTTTATTGAAATTATCAAGTGGTCTTGAGCCATTGAAAGCCATTGAAAATTCTCAGCTTTTTTTTTTTAAATAAGTGATACGATGCAATTAAATAATAGGCTTCCATTTCAGATAGATACGCATTCAAATACAACCACTGCAATACATAAGTAGCAGCATATTAAACAACTGGACTTTTCTGGCCTTTGGAATCTTTATCTGTAAAATGGGGATGAATCTCCTTATCTCCATAATTTTGTGAGGTCTAAATAATTAATATTAGTTAAAATCCCTGGCGTTGTGTTCAATACAGTTTAGTTTTATTTCTCTCAATGTAGCCTGACAATTTGATAATCACATAATTGATCTACTTCAAATCAAGGAAATACTTCTGATTCTCATAATTCGCTACTGAAAAAATCTATGAAAAAAGAGTGGATGTTGACTGGAGATAGTATCATAGGTAGCATTTTTCTTTAACATTTATTCTCATGAGCTTTAGTTTACCTGCCTCAAATACATAATTTTTTTAAAATCCAGGGGTGCGTGGGTAGCTCAGTCATTTAAGCATCCAGCTCTTGGGTTTGGCCCAGGTCATGATCTCAGGGGCATGAGATTGAGTCCCGCTGGGGGAATCTCCACTCAGCCAGGGGTGTGGTGGAGATCTTTCCTTCTGCCCCTCCCCACACTGGTAAGCACACGAGACAGAGCATGAGTGCTATCTCTAAAATAAATAAATAAATCTTTAAAATAGTTAAAAAGAAAACTCAAATACAAAAAACTTCCCTTGACAACAATTTTCTATCTAGAATTACCATAATTTCTCAAGAATAGGGGTCTATTCTGGCCTAATTATTTACCTCAATTAATTTCAGGAGCGCCAAAGTCAAACTCTTAGTTATTTAACTCAACTAACTTCAGCATCACAAAACCCATGGTATACTGGGATCTTCCTGTATTTAGAAGTCTTATATACCCACCTCAGAACATGAACTTTCTCATAGCCTAAATACAGGCAGCTCCACCCATGTAACTCTTCTGGCTGTGATCATGGCTAGTCAGAGCTGGACACTGGTTCAAGCCTACCCAATCCTTAGACTTTCATTACCTTCTGAGTTTTTTCTCACTCTAGACTTTTGAACTAAACGAGATGTTTTCTAGCCAGTGGGTGGCTGCTATGGGAACTGAAAGACTGCCATGTGGATTTGGTGGCTATATTGGATCCTGAGGAGGATCCATAAAGGACAGCAGAGTAGAGAGAACTAGAAAATTTCAGAAAAACCAAGGGAAGATGAGCTATGCAGCTCTGGTAAGAGAAAAGAGTGGGTCTATTTTCTTGATTGTTTCTGGTTCCCATTAATCCCAACTTTGCATCTTGCCTTTGAGCTTTATGAGATTTCTCTATATTCTTTTACTAAGTCATTTTCACGGCGTTCAATTAGACTTACAACTTGATGCTTTGTATGTTCGAAAAGAGGCAGTTTTCAGCAAAGTACGACAAGACAGAAAATGAAGGAAGCTGGGGGCAGTTAACCACTCTTCAACACAAGGGATAGGTAGCCGTCCCCATACATATATGCAGCAAACTCTGAAGTATTCCAGGCTGTTGCGAACAGATAATCAGAGGATATGGTGTCAATGATGCTGCCCATCCTTTTTTTTTTTTTTTTTTTTTTTGCTGCCCATCATTTTCAACATCATTGAAGAGTTATATGAGGAGGTCCTTGGGAAGCGAAAAACTGACAAAGTCATCAACAGGCTCATTTTTGCCGCCCATTGTCAGGATTAATGGCTGAGTTCTATGAAAAATGTAAGGTATCTAGGAAAAGACTTTGTAATATGTTTCTTTTTTTTTTTTAAAAAAAAGATTATGTATTTATCTATTCATGAGACACACAGAGAGAGAGAGAGAGAGGGAGAGAGAGAGAGGCAGAGACACAGGCAGAGGGAGAAGTAGGCTCCATGCAGGGAGCCCAACGTGGGACTCGATCCCAGGTCTCCGGGATCAGGTCCTGGGCCGAAGGTGGCGCTAAACCACCAAGCCACTGGGGCTACCCAGATGTTTCTTATTCAATGTTAAATATTAGAAATTTCAGCATAACTGTATTTTACTAATGTTTACAAATATATCATCTCATCCTCTTCATCAGATGAGGAAAATATGTTGAAAATGTATGGATTCTTAAGACTATCAGGATTTTCTTTTTCTATAAAGAATTGAGTTGATGTTTTTGGTATCATTTGCAAACAGTGACTGAGAAAATATCAGCTACAGGGCTATCAAAGTCTCAGAAGTAATTAATACATTCCACATAGATCATCTACAAATCTTTTATGAACAAAAGAGGCTATTCCTCTTTTGTTTCCCCATTTAACATGTTTAATATTTAGGCTACTTCATATCATTTTAGAAATAAGAGGCACACATATCATGAAGAATGAATTATTAAGTGGCATAAAGGAAAGCAAAATATTACATTATTTAATTAATATAAATACACTGGTTTAAACTCTAGCACATAAGTACTATAAAAATAATTACAGAGTAATAATGATACTTATAAAATATATAATATATATATGTTCCATTATTGATTCTAAATATTTACAGATAATTTTAATCTAAAATTTAAAATTTTATTATGTATGTTGTGATTTGGATAAGTTTCATAATTCATGAATATGAAAAATAAGATATATTTATAATTCCATCAAAAAGATTATGATACTTTAATATTTTAGAAAAAGGGCTGGCAGGGATATTTTAAAAGTTTAGAGAAGTTTATATTTAAATAGAGGGCCAGAGAAAGGATTGGAATATTGGACAACTCAAACATTTCATTTAAATGTTAACATGAATAAACACAAAAAGCCAAGCATATTAAACAAAGCCTATAATCTGAATTCTTTTTGGAAAATGATTTATAAGGTAAACATTGAAAGGTACACATTTTAAAGCATTTTTGCTTAAGTTCTCAGACACTCATTATCTTCAAAGTATTATCCAAATGGATTCTGGATAAAACATTTTAAAGTTAATAAATGTAAAAATATCAACAAGAAGTAAGAAAAATTAAATTTCTTCTCCATAAATTTATCAAATTACTTGCTTTTCTAAACTCATATTATATTTCTAAAACATTACTTTCATTTGCATGAGTCATTAGCTTTCATAAAGAGCGCTTTTATATAAAATCTGTAAACCATAGCATTTCTTCATTATTAGCATGTACAGGCCCATTAAATCTATTATAAATGGATAGTCTACTGATTAATATTTTAATTGTAGCTTGGGGTTCTTGATGTAGATCTAGAAAATATTAATGAAAGATTAAAAGTGTTGGTTTAGACATTTCAGAATAAATCCTTGAGCAATTATAACTTTTTAGTCATAAAAAATACATTGAAAATTAATTTAATAAGGTATTGATAAAGTTGCTATGTTGAATACAGCAAAGGTCATAAAGAGACAATTATTAAAATTATATCTATTTTTATTACATCTATTTTTGTAGGAATTTTAATTCCAATTATTAACTTTTAAAAAGTATTCAGTTTTTTTTTTTTTAAGTATTCAGTTTTATCTAGTTTTTTTTTTTTCTTTCTAGGACTTATATTTTTATGAGAGCACAAAAATTGAGACACACACTAATTGTCAATTGCATTGTCATTCTGCATTCATGTATCTGTACTTTTGGTAACAAAGTAAAACATGGTGAAATACTGTATTTTCTTTCTTTTTTAAAATATTTTATTCATTTATTCATGAGAGATACACAGAGAGAGAGAGAGAGAGAGGCAGAGACACAGGCAGAGGGAGAAGCAGGCTCCATGCACCGGGAGCCCGACGTGGGATTCAATCCCAGGTCTCCAGGATCCCGCCCTGGGCCAAAGGCAGGTGCCAAACCGCTGTGCCACCCAGGGATCCCTCTTAAATAATTATTTAAAAATACCTTTCCGTAAATATGAAATAAATTAAAATCTCTTTAATTCTGACATTAAATGCTATTATTTACAAGATTCTTACCAAAGTCAGCATAATTTTAGTCTAAAAATGTCTTACTTTATCTTATAGTTTAAACATGACTTAGAAAAAAAATAAACATGACTTAGGAATGCTCAATATTTCCACTTAAAAGAACAAAATGAGTTTTGTGAACTTGCATGCTTTAAAATAGATATCTTCAAATTAAAATATTTTCTGGGGGTGCCTGCGGGCTCAGTTGGTTAAATGTTTGCCTTAGGCTCAGGTCTTGATCTCTGGGTCCTGAGATTAAGCGTGGTGTCAGGCTCTCTGCTCAGTGGGGAGTCTACTTCTCTCTCTCTCTCTCTCATAAATAAATATAAAAATATTTTTTTTAAATTAAAATATTTTCTGGAAAAGACAAAGTGAGGTCAAATATGAGATAGGAGAGGAAAAGATTTATAACTGTAGATAATCTAGAATTATTTATATCTGAGGCAAATCCTTCAATCACATGTTTATACTTGTTGACATTACCTACTTCCCCAATAATTAATGCCATTAAGTTTTCTTTTATTGGGACGCCTGGGTGGCTCAGTGGTTGAGCGTCTGGCTTCGACTCAGGGTTCTGGGATTGAGTCCCACATCAGGCTCCCTGAGAGGAGACTGCTTATCTCTCTGCCTGTGTCTCTGCCTCTCTCTCTCTGTGTCTCTTATGAATAAATAAAATCTTAAAAAAAAAAAGTTTTTCTTTTATTTAGCATTCACTTCTCTTTTGATATTTGTAGAAGGATTTGATTTTGTGATAGTTTCTCTCTTTGCTTCTACATCAAAATAGATCAAGGTACCAAAAGAATGGAAAAATGAAACAGACAATTTCATGCTCTTTTTTACATATCAGTACAGTGACCAAGTAAGCCTTCCAAGACAAAAATTTCATTATTTCTTCCACTTCATTCAGAAGTGGTACAGGTTAGAGCAACAGAAAGACTTGAGGGGAAAAAACAGCAAAACTAAATATAGTATTTTTATCATGGAAAAATGATGGCTTTAGTCTCTGGAATATAGCCCAAAGCAATAAGTACAATGCAGGGTATGTCTTCTAGTAGCTTACTATTGTCTCGTCGGTAACACTGACTTCCTTCTAAGGCTGGATTCTCCGGAATCCCCTTTTCTATGTGGTTCTCGGTTAGAGTTTGCTGATGAGAAAAGCTTTCCAGAGAGACAGGAGATGGAAATGGAAGTCATTATTTTTTCAAGGTGTTTGCATCTAGGTATTTGGATAGATAAAAAAAAAAAATTACAGTGGCTTTGCAACAATTTTTTTATAATGACCTGCTTTGCTTGAGAAATTGGTGGAGTTTTTAAAGATTCTCAAGTATTGCAGCAGCTCTAAGAAAGTTGAAAGGCATCTGCTTGAGCCTTTAGGCTGTCTTCAATATGTACTTCTCTGAGCTCCAGCAGCTGCTTTCCTGACCTCTACCTCCCCTTTCCCCACCCTCACCTCCAGCTCTTCCAAGAATCCTCAGAGTTCCTAATTCTGCATTAAACACTTCATATCTGGATACATCAAATGGCTTCTGTTATGTTGACTGATGACTTACTCTTGATGATAAAGACACCATCACAGTAAGAATTGGGAAATACTCAGTTTATTAGGTTATGGTGAATGTCTCAAATATCAGATACATCATCTCAATATGAAAATAACAAATCACATTTCCAGGTCAATTCAGATTACCTGGATTTCTTCTTTGATATTCTCTAACAATGACAGGTAAGAGCATTCTATATGTTATTAGTTTCTTCAGTCTTTAAATAATTTTTAAAATTAGGTTCAAATCAACTTCAAGTAGTTATCTTCAACTTTTTCTGAATTAAAAATTTCATTCTTACAACAGGCTTGTGATGCACATAACTTGATATTAATGGCGTTTTGTCTGTAGTAGGAAGAGGGAAATCAAGTTTCAATGAATATTAGAAAACCATTTGACCCTTGCTCATTATTTGTACCTCCTTTTCTCTGATGTGACAGAAAGCTCTTGGTTCTACGTTTGCCACTGCAGACTAAATACTGTTCTCATAAAACTAAGATCTAATCCAGATCATATTTAAATATCAAAGCAGTTGTGACTAAATGGAGCTTGGATACTACATTACTCCATCTTGACAAAAGGTTGTATTCAAGAAACATCCATGCTGAATAGAAGCCAGGACATTTCTTCCTGAAACTTTTCAGGAAAAGACTGTTTTTTCAGTGTGTGACAACATTTCTCTCCAGTCTCTTTCCTCATTTTTTTCCTTCTACAGGTCTATTCCTCTATTCAATGTAATAATCGTAATAATCGATAACCAACTTACACAATGTTTTCTCCATACTAGGCATATGTGTTAATTTAGTCCTTTAACAATCCTATGATTAGGTGTTATGAGCACCGTAGTACAGATGAAGAAACTGAAACTCAGGGGGTTTCAATACCTTGCTGAAGGTCATAGAGTGAATAAGTGGCAGGGCCAATGCTAAATGTACCTAGCAGCTGGCAGCAAGTTCTGAAACCTCTGGAAGCCTTTCATAAATCCACCTGTCTTTAGCACTTGTTTCTAGCTAGAAATTCTCGTTTTGTTGCTTCCATTGAAATTCTAGCAACTCAATCACTATCTTCCATTATTTTTCCCCCCACTACCTCAGGATGCTGGAAGAAGGGCCAGGAAGGTAGACAGGGAGGGAGCAGGGAGGAGTTCGGGGAGGAGTCAGGGAGGGTTCTGTGAAACCCATAAATAGTAATTGTTTGTTTGTTTTTCCCTGTTAAAAAGAAATTTATTTTTACCCTCTGTTATTGCTCACCAATGAGCAATAGAGTAAAGCTCAAGTGAGAACTGAAGTCAAGAATTTGGAAGAGAAGATTATAGGAAAGTAGGACATGGGGTCCCTGAGCTATTTTTTTTTGTTTGTTTGTTTTCCTTTTCCTTCTCCATGACCCACTGTTCTTTCCTTCCTTAATAAGACTCCAGGTACAGTCTCAGCAGCACCATTAGTGGGGATGAAGATAATCTGAGGAGGGAGTGAGGTAGTGAAGAAATAGATAAATATAGGTTATAGAGAAGACACCTAGTTTAGTATGTCAAAGTGGATTTGAAAGCTTTTGAAGTCATAGGGTTTTCTGTGCCATAAAAATCTCAAATAAAATAAAATAATAGACATGTTTGCTGCTGAATCAGGGCATTCGGGTTTTTACATTTATTGTTCTTAACAACAGTTAATCAAATGGATACTCAATAACTTTGGTATTCTGGTTTTCAAAACACAGTAATGTTATGAGTTTTTTTTTGTTTTTGTTTTGTATGCATCCAGGCTGGACACCAGGGCAAGGAGAAGTGCAAGTGCATGTCCACTTTGCCTCTAAGCCACATTGATTCACTATCACACTTCAGAAAGAAAATTCTTTATCATTTTTCAAATTATGGTACTCCAGCAGACTGATATTCACAACCTTGGGCTTTCTGAAATGCTAAATAGAATATAATTGCTATTTATTTATTTTTTAAAAGATTTTATTTATTTATTCATGAGAAACAGAGAGAGCGGGGGAGAGACACAGGCAGGGGGAGAAGCAGGTTCCATGCAGGGACTCAATCCCAGGTCTCCAGGATTATGCCCTGGGACGAAGGCTGTGCTAAACCCCTGAGCCACCCAGGCTGCTGTATAATTGCTTTTTAAATTAAAACTAATGCAGATTAACTTTAAGAAACTTTCGAGAGCTCTGCTGCCTTTCTGTTGTTGTTGTTTTTGCGATTAGCATTACCCTCATACATACTGGAATTAGGACTGACAAAATACCTTGGCTGTAGATATTTACAAATTTAAGACTGGAGACAAGATAAAATTCAGTTTAATCTTGTAAGCACAGATTTGATTACAGAAACTCTTAAAATAGATGTTTCTATAGCACTGGCCTTCTAAATAAGTGTGGGGCTCTATCAGGAACTCTAAGAAAGCATCTATTTTTCCTTTGTTTTCTTGATTTTTAAAATTTAAATAGATCCAAATTCTAATGATAAGAAGAGGGTTTTTTTTTTTTCTTTCCCTGAAATTGATTCTAATAGGGAGCAAATAAAGAGAAAGAATTACAGTCTGATGGGACACCTGGGTGGCTCAGTGGTTGAGTGTCTGCCTTTGGCTCAGGCCGTGATCCTGGTCCTGGGATTGAGTCCCACATTGGGCTCCCTTTGGGGAGCCTGCTTCTCCCTCTGCCTATATGTTTCTTCCTCTCTCTCTGTGCCTCTCACGAATAAATAAAATCTTAAAAAAAAAAAAGAAAAGAAAAGAAATACTGTCTGAGAAAAGAATGAGGATAGACAAGGTTTTTTTTTTTTTTTTTAAAGATTTTATTTATTTATTTATGAGAGACAGAGAGATAGAGAAAGAGAGAGGCAGAGACACAGGCAGAGGGAGAAGTAGGCTCCATGCAGGGAGCCCGACGTGGGACTTGATCCCGGGTCTCCAGGATCCAGGATCATGCCCTGGGTAGAAGGCAGTACTAAACTACTGAGCCACCGGGGCTGCCTGATAGACAAAGTTTTAATGGCACACAATTCATCCTCAAATCAATCAAGTAGTGGATTTAAAAAAAAATTGAGGGAGGAGGAAGGTAGTCTTTTAATCTAGTATTTGACCAAAATATAAATTAATGGTCTTAAGTCCATATTGGGGAATATTGGTTTTCTTTCAGCTCCAGTGCCATGAAATAAAACATTATACTTGCCAGTCATATCTATTCATTAAAATTCCTTAAGTGCACATCAAAATTTTGAATAAGATAACTCTATAATGATACAAAATGATATTATTTTTAGTTTCAGAGGCAAATAGTAAATCCTCCCATGTTTTTTATTTAGAAGTAAAAGAAAATAAACATAATAGGTAGGTGTCAATTGCTAAGTAGAATATCTGAGTAGACAGCAGATGTCAATATATAATATTTATTTTCTGTTTAAAATTGAAAATACCTGTACTTTCTTTTCACATTTGACTCCAGAATATCCATTGCGACAGGAGCACACATTGGGAAATACACATCTCCCTCCATAAAGACACTTCTGTTTGCAAATTGCTGCAATACACAGATTTTTACAATTACTGTCCTTTGACACAAATGCTTATGACATCATCTATTCTGGTGGTCTGAAGCCATTCAGCTACTCAACTATAAAATAGTCATAAGATTTTATGAACGACCAACTGCAGTCCCATCCTTGTGCAGCCACTGTGCATGCACACACACACACACACACACACACACTCAAACACAAAAAAACAAGACATTCAAAACACAACACAGTATTTTCACATTTCTATGAAGATATTATTAAAGCAAATAGAATTTTCATTGGCTACACTTTAAACACTAGGTATATGGTTTTGTTTTCTTTAGAGAGGAGATACAAATCAGCAACATAAAATAGAATTCATAATTTGCTTTTTAATAATTTAGCAAAAGTTTAAAAGAGATAATTCAGTACTGGCCAGTGTATGGAAAAATTGACAATTTAATATACTATCATTGACTGTAATAACTTTATTAGAAACTCCCTAAAGGAATGCCTGGGTAGCTCAGAGGTTGAGCGTCTGCCTTTGGCTCAGGGCGTGATATCAGAGGGGTAGGATCGAGTCCCACATTGGGCTCCCTGCATGGAGCCTGCTTCTCCCTCTGCCTGCGTCTCTGCCTCTCTCTCTCTCTCATGAATAAATAAAACATTTAAACAAACAAAAAAAAGAAACTTCCTAAAAATTTTTACACTAGCAATTTCTTCCTTAAAATCTCTTCTCATGAAATCTAATACCTATACCTATCTCAATATACCTCAATATCGATCTACTTATCTATCATCTATCTATCTAATCTATCAACCTACACTATCATCTATCTACCTACTGACTTATAGAGAAAATGCCTGGTAGAGTAATACTCTGTAAATGACTATAATGTTCAAAATAAGAGTAAAAATCAAGTGAATGTCATATGTATATATGTACATATAAATTATGTTACATTTAAAATTACATTTTATATGTATTACAGAACTTAATATTCCATTCAAAATTATGTTTTGAAGGACATAGAAAATGCTTTTAAGTAATACTGAGTGAAAATAAGCATAATATAAAATTGCATACAATACAGTTATTTTTCATGAGAGAGGTATCTGCTTCCAGAGCTCGTAATGAAAGCTTGTATAACTCAAGAATAATATTTTCTTTGGTATAAGTGCAACATTAAAAGGTTATGTTCTTCTCAGGGCTGGTAGGTATGGTTGGGCAGGTTGTGTAAGGCACAAAGTTCCACAGCTAAAGAAGAACTTTTCACATCACAGACATCATAGATTTGAATATTTGTTACAAGAACTTTCCAGCAGATGGCAATAAGACATCTAGTTCAAGTAACGTCAATATTTAGAATTTCTGGACAGTTGGAAATAAAGGATTTTGAGGAAGGGGACTTTGAAAAATTCTCAGAGAAGCTGCAAGGTACAAAATTAGAGGCACATCTTCAGGCCGTGGTCAGAGTACTTCAATCCACACACACTAGGTCACGTCCCACATTAATGTGCTTTTAATATCTTATCATTCTCCCTCCTGGTCCACATAGACCTCTCTCCAGAGTAAGCAGGCCAAATTGACGGTAATAGCTCTTTTTTCTAGCAATTTAATCACACTGACCTTCAAGCAGATCAAACTTTTGAGCAGATATTTCCTAACTAGGTACTAGCACTTAGTGAATTCTTTGATAATATTTTCTTAGAATGAAAAATGTACAAATTATAATAGCAGTTACCAATAAAATAAAGTCAAAGAGTCATAAAAGATATATGCAGATTCTCTGGTACATGGAAAGAAGTGTGGTTCATAAAATATCAAAAAACAGGGCAAGTATTTCTAGTAAAAACACATGGTCATTTTGCAACTGTATATATTCAGTTTACAATGCACTTGGATCATCAGTTTTGAAATGATGCAATTATTGATCACTTGAAAATATTGGGGGGATTTCCAGTTTTTCCCATTGAGTCAATTATTCAATATTTATTTATTTATTTATTTATTTATTTATTTATTTAAAGATTTTATTTATTTATTCATGAGAGACACACACACACACACACAGAGAGAGAGGCAGGGAAGCAGGGAGAGGGAGAAGCAGGCTCCATGCAGGAAGCCCGATGTGGAACTTGATCCCAGGACCCCAGGATCACACCCTGAGCTGAAGACAGGTACTAAACTGCTGAGCCACCCAGGGATCCCCAAGTTTTTAAATATTTTAACATGGTATTTCAAGTTTTCATAAATTTCAAAATTTCATGAAATTTGATTTTCTTCAATATCCTGACACCTCATCTATGTAACATCTATGACTAAAACTAAAGGGAACTATATTAACATACTAAAGTCATAAAAGGAATTAGTTCTGGGTGGTGAAATCTGGGACAATTTAGTTTAAAATTTTTTTTAATATTTTATTATTTTCATGATTAATATGTATTTTTCTCATAATATGAAAAAATACTCAAAGTGTATATTAAGTGCTTCTTCAGCACACCTGAGAGAACTTCAAAGGCAATGCACAGACTGTAATTTGGAGTTAACTCTATCATACAAAATCTTAAAATCATTTTACCATATTTTCTCCTTTTGAATGGGTGTAACAATGAATAAGATTTTCTTTATTTCTAAAACCATTTTTTGAATGGATCAATATGCTGGGATTTGCTCTTTTCTGTGATTTTTCCTCACACTACACTTTGATAATTGTAAAGATTCAGGTTCAAGAATGTAGACTAAAAGACAAAGTTTGTAGGCTTACGTATTTGACACTGCCCTCCTTCCCATGTGGTAGGACAATGGCATATACTGGGAGCAATACATTCGCCACCATTTTTACATTTCTGAAAGCAGAGAGCTGTAAACAGAAATATAAAAAAGTTAAAAAATTAAACCGCAAAAAATTTCACTAAAGGAGAGAACCAGTTAAAAGTTGATGATTTAAAGTTTTCTCGTAACATTTTGCCAAGAATATTTTTCACTGTTCTTGCTGACTCTAATAAGTTGGTTTTAATAAGTATATAACGTTCCACTGATCTAATGCATTGTGTTTCAACTTTTCCTCAATTGTTGGATATTTAAGTTGCCTCTTATTTTTCACTTTGATAAATACCTTATAATAGCTGATAATTTTAAATAATAATTTAAAAAAGGAAAAAAAATGAATCATTTGGATGAGGAGAGCTGCTATCACCTCAAAATCTAGCCAGACTTGAAAGCAGGAGCACCCCAACTTGGAAGGTTCTGAATTGGTTGGTCTGAGACAGGGTGGAGGAATGTCATTTTTTACCGTTTCTCCTGTCTTCTACTTAATGACAAGGAGACAGGACTTAAAGACTTGTCATTTATGTTGGCAATCACAGTGTAGAGACTGGAAAAACACCCTCTTTCTCTGGTAACCTGAAAGAATGAATTCAGAGCGCTTGGCATTTTACTCTATTTCAAAAGGGAATCCCCTAAAGTAGGAACAAAAAACACAACACAACAAAAACAAGGAAAATGTTTTTTTGTAGTAAATTCTGCTTTATGTTCTCATGAGGCTTTAACATTTGAAGAGTATTCTTACCTATGTTGCATTGTTTCCCTCTCCAACCGGAAGGACAAGAGCAAATGTTTGGTCCCACGCATTTTCCTCCATTCATGCACATGGGATCACAGATACCTTAAGGTAAAAGGATGAAACAGCCCTGAAACAGCAATACTTTTGAGATTTAATGTGTCTGCTTTACCTGTGGTTGGCAAATACATCCAGTGGTGTCTTACTTTTTTGGCATCTCTTCCCAGCATATCCTTCACGACAGGCGCACACATTATTTCTCATGCAGCGGCCACCATTCTTACAGGGAGGGTGACAGATAGCTAAAAGAACACATGGCAGCAATCTGTGAATATTACAAATTCAATTATTATATATTACATATTGCATCATGTGCTTGTTATCTATGGGGCCATAAGGCAGAGAAATGTGCTATTAAAATAAAAGATCACAACTGCAGGTGATTAAAACCATCCTTTCTAAATCATAAAATCCAATGCTCATAGCTTTAAGCAGCTAGTGAATTAGCACAATTTGAAATGTATTGATGAAATGTTCACAACAAATGGCATCTTTGGTATTATAATGCTTAAATTATGAATCTTATATTTCACCACTCTTATAAGTTAAGAGTGAGTGAAATGATCTGGATGGAACCAAGAAAATAAGTTAAAACCTGGTTCAAAATAAGAAATGTATCTATTCCTGCAGAAATTAGAAAATGTCAATAATCTGTCATAGGATTTTTGGAAAATAATCTTAAATTGACTTTTGAATAAAGGCAGAGCTTTATATGTGACTTATTTCTGTGGATGCTTAGTGAAAATTCATTTTAACAATAAATCCTTGGCTTTGTTAGGAATATTTATTGGATAACCTTGACTATGCTATTACTCGTATTTTCTGTGTAAATGATTCTGCTCCATGGAATTCAGAAGTTAATATTTATCATCTTTTACGAGAGAATTTTTATTGTTTCATGTTTCTTCCAGACATGATGATTAAATGCCTTTACTTAAAAAAAATAAAAAATAAAAAAAAAATAAAAAAGCAATCCTGCCTGGAAATTTAAAGTTTATTTTTTCTGTAAATGATAATAAAGATCATGTTTTTTTATCTCTCCTGCATCTTGTCCAGCATGTCTTAAAGACAATGGAGCATCTGGGGGTCTCAGTCAGTTAAGCGCCCTACCTAAGAGCCTGATTTCAGCTTAGGTTGTTTCTCAGAGTCATGAGATCAGCTCTACATTGGGCTCTGCTCTGGGCATGGAGCCTGCTTAGCATTCTCTCTCTCCCTCTACCTCCGCCCTTCCTCCTATTCCTCTCTAAAAACAAAAAAACGAAAAAATGAAAAAAAATACTATTATTTATGGTAGCTAGCCATGTGCTTACAGTATGTATGTCTCACTTAATCCTACAGCAACTGTCTAGTTCAAACCTGAAAGTCAGGAGGTCTAATCCTAGAGACTTTAAGTAAATTTCAAACCATGCCAGCTACAACTTTTAGAGGCTACCTAATTCCAAAACCTGCTAACATGACATATGTTCAATAGGTACATTTTAGTTCAATATTTAATAATTGAGAGATCTGCTCCTTTCCCAGTTATACAGTTGGCATATAAAGTTTAGAGAAGTTTTCTCACTCTTATCTTACATCTACTGCAAGGAGCATGAGAGAGATCAGCTTTTTATTTCTCTCTTACATTCTTAGTCAAAACTACATCTATAGCTCATAAATATGGGTTTAGACATAGTCGCTTGGTTTCCAAGGTTTTGCCTTAACTTAGTCTTTACTTCCTCCCCTTTCACAAACTAGTTCCTTAAAGGAAATCTTAATTAGAAAAACTCATCTGCCATGCCTATATAGCTAGTACTCTAGTGATGGTTTCTTCCCTACCTCAATGGCAATGAAAGAATCCTAGCCAACCTCCAAATAAAAGAAATGAAATCACATCAAAGTATAACATGGCAAGGAAAGTATAGGTTTTAGGAATTGAATTATGACAGGTTCTGACATGTTTCTACTAAAAATCTACTCTGCATTTTGCATAAACCCAAAGATATGATGATGTAGAAAATACATTTTAAATTCCATTTACTGATATTAATTCATGACTACACCGTGAGCTTCAGGACATGCTCGTTATTTTGAAAAAACAAAACAAAACAAAACAAAACCCTGTATCCTTACTATATCAGGAAAAGCATTAAAATAGCAGGCCACAAAGGGGGGAAATGATGCATCTTTAGGTCCCCATATCACCTTGCACAGTGCCATGCATAGCTAGCTTTTCATAAACGTTTAATAAAACTGAAGTTGAGAGATCATGAGATAATAGCAGACATTAGCTTAGCCATAAATCAAATGCTTTTGCTGTGGGGGCAATAAAAATGACACCACTGCACACAACAGACTGCAAGAGAACTTTGCTTATTTGGTTCACACTTTGATCCTATCGAACTGCACAGACAAGTGCCAAGGTCGGGAGCCTAATGTATGTTGAATAAATACAAATATTTATTTTATTTTTTTAATTTTTTTAAATTTTTATTTATTTATGATAGTCACAGAGAGAGAGAGAGGCAGAGACACAGGCAGAGGGAGAAGCAGGCTCCATGCACCGGGAGCCCGATGTGGGATTTGATCCCGGGTCTTCAGGATCACGCCCTGGGCCAAAGGCAGGCGCCAAACCGCTGCGCCACCCAGGGATCCCAATACAAATATTTTATATAATAACTCATACATTTCTATGATCTGGTCATTTGGTGGCCACAGGTGCAACATCACAAGAAATAGAGAAAAAAATAGCATCTTCCCTTTTGAGACTTATCTTATGTTTACTCTGAATTCTGTTTATACTTTTCCCTTTTTTTTCCCTTTTTATTTATAAGAAAAAAAGAAAGACATAAAAACTAATTACCATTCTGACACTGTGCACCAAAGAATCCATTTGGACAGAGGCAAGTGTTTGGCTTATTACAGGAACCACCATTGAGGCAAACGGGGTCACACAAAGCTGAACAGCAGGGGGAAGAGACACCATAAAAGTTTTATTATTTATAAAATGAAAGCTGCACTGAAGTACAAAAGAGTGCATAATGAAATATTTTATTTTTACTGCAAGTAAAACCCATAACCTACAATTAATTTGACTTCGCCAAACATAAGAGGAATGAAATAACTGGATAATAGCTTTGAAAGTTTGTTCATTAAGTTTACAAATAATACCACGCTAAGAATATGGAGGTTATCATTAGAATTCAGAATGCCCTCTGTAGGCTGAGAACATGATGGGAAACTAGAAGACATTTCAACAGCACTAAGGGATGGTCTGTAATCTACTCAAATACCTCTTTAAGTCTCCTTCCTAATCCAAATTGGAACACTCAAGTCGTTCTTTTTTTTTTTTTTTAAGATTTTATTTATTTATTCATGAGAGACAGAGAGAGAGAGAGAGAGAGAGAGAGAGACAGAGGGAGAAGGAGACACAGGCAGAGGGAGAAGCAGGCTCCATGCAGAGAGCCTGATGTGGGACTCGATCCTGGGACTCCAGGATCACACCCTGGGCCCAAGGCCATGCTAAACTGCTGAGCCACCTGGGCTGCCCGGAACACTCAAGTCCTAACATTTTCAAAAGCATTCTCTGTTTTTGCTTCTTCCCTTGTCCCACTTTGAGAGGCACCCCCAATTCATTTTTTCAACCCAGACTTTACCTATCCTCCAAGGTCTACCTCAATACTATTTTCTTCCAAACTGTACATGCCAGAATGAATTTCTGTCCTCTCTGCTTCCAAGGAACTGTGCGTTAATTACATTGCCAATTATAATCCAACCTGTATCACAGTCTTTTTAAATAACTGTATCCTAAGTCTCCTTCACTAATGCTATGCTAGTTGAAGTCAGGGCAAACATCAAACTGATCTTTGTTTCCCCCTTGCATCATGCTTCACACATAGTTGGCAAGCTATAAACATTAAGTTAAATTTGTGAAGTCATTAGATCACAATAGATTAGATTACACATAGATACCTGCAAACATTGCTGGCAAAGAAGTAAGCCTGATATTGTGATAAAGAAACAGAATAATGTGATGGTGTCACTTAACTCAATTGCTTGAATGTTTCGTGAAACAGAATGTCTGTGTTGTGATTAAAAAAAAAAAAACTTGAAAGAGATCGAGAAGATGTAGCACAGATCCGTTTCTCTCCACTCTAAGGCAAGTGGATGATGGAAATAACCCCCCCCCCCCCGCCAAAAAAAAAGAAAGAAAGAAAAAGAAAGGTATTGGTTGGGGTGGATAACAGTAAAGCTGAAATACACTCTATGGTCTGAGACAAGAAAAAGAACCAAGATAAGAGATAGGGTTTTAGTAAAACTTCAAATTAATCTTATCATATTAATTTTAAGCTTTAAATTTGTTTTAACTGATTTATTCATTGAAATATTTATTTTACCTGTACCACAAGTAGGTCCATACCAGCCAGGCTTGCACTGGCAAATATCTGGTGTAAGACATTCACCTCCATTTTCACAGTGCCTGTTACAAACCACTAAGGTCATAGAATAAAAATAAAAGCAAAGTAAATTAGTCTTGGAATTGGTTATATTATTGGCTCTTACCTAGCTAGCTCATAACTGCCTATCACATTTTCTAATGAATGAGATCAGAAAGAAAAATAAAAATAATTTATTCTTTGGCTTTAAATAGTCTCTGATTCTCACATTCAGCTATTTTTTTGCTAATAGATATGGGGAAAGAAGAAAATCACTGAACTGAATGGTAAATAAGAGTTGGGTATTTGAGAAAATTATTAGTTATTAATGAAAATAATCATAGATATAAATGAAACAAGATAAACTTACATGCAAATCAACAAACTGAAATTCTTATTATCTCAAAGAAATGGTCAAGAAGAGAGTTGCTAAGAACAAAATTCTTTATCTTAGTACTGGCACCCAGGGCTCCTGGTGGTATGCAGAATGATAACTGTCATAATAAATCATTAATGTACGTTCTATAACTAGGCTCTGGGTTTATCTTAGTATTAAAGCCATCAACTATTTAAAGGAGCAGTTTCATTACATTAGGCTGCAAGAGAGTTCTGCTTACTTGTTTCACACCTTGGTCCTATAAAACCGTAAGGACAAGTGCAGAGATTTCCAGCCAAGCAGGTGCCACCATGTTGACAAGGTGGGCTACAATGTTCTGCAGACACAGATTATGTTATTATATCAGCTATTAGGAAAAGGTCAGTTTATATTTACAAATCATAGCCACAATAAACTTTCTTGTAAGAGCAATTTATAATAAACTCAGTTCTCTTCTATTTTTTTTTAAAGATTTTATTTATTTATTCATGAGAGACAGAGAGAGAGAGAGAGAGATTGAGAGAGAGAGGCAGAGCCACAGGCAGAGGGAGAAGCAGGCTCCATGCAAGGAGCCTGATGTGGGACTCGATCCCGGGACTCCAGGATCATGCCCTGAGCAGGAGGCAGGTGCTAAACCGCTGAGTCACCCACCCAACCTCAGTTCTCTTTTACTATGAAATTTAGTTCTGTGGGATTGACTATTCAGGTTTATACCCTAAAAACACCAGCAAATCATCAGCATGTTTGGGTTAGTTGGATGGAAATATACCATCTTAGGTTTCTTCTGAAAAGTGAGACTTAGACTTACATGTTCCTGCCCTAAAAATACAATACTCCTATATTTCCACAATTACTTTCATATGCCATCAATATTGAGTGTTCTATTAGTTCACTCTCTACTGAATTTAATTTGTTAATTTGTACCTACGCTTGACATGAAAGTATTTAATGTAACTTAGTTTATTCATAATTATTGTACCATCTATCAAAGTGTGTTCTTTAAAATGTTATATTAAAAATAACAAATGTGTTCTTTTAAAATATTAACCATTTTTAAAATGCCATTTCATAACCTCTCCAAAGATTGCAACCAAAATAATAAAATTATATGGCTAAAGACATGTTATTAAAAATCACTCTTCAGGATTCTTTTTACTATTTAGTATCTTCTAACTATTTGGATTTAGCACTTTCTTGGAGCCACATTTGGCAAGTTATTCAATAATCAGGTGTCCTTTGCTTGAAGCTAAAATATACGTAGGGATATGGCACCTTATAACTAACACTCAAAAATATTACTTCCGAAGACAATTTTACCAAGGACAAATAAGCTATTACTCTTTGGATGTCTAATTCTCTATTTTTAAGTTTTCAGAATCTTCAAATGAATTAGTTTTAAGGATGCCTGGGTGGCTCAGCAGTTGAACAGCTGCCTTTGGCTCAGGGCATGATCCCAGTGTCCTGGGATTGAGTCGCACATTGGGCTCCCTGCGGGGAGCCTGCTTCTCCCTCTGCCTGTGTCTCTGCTTCTCTCTCTGTGTCTCTCATGAATAAATAAATAAAATCTTTAAAAATTAAATAAATTATTTTTAATAAACATTAAAAAGCTTAGACTTCCCCACCAGCATTAATGAGCATATATTAGTATAAACACAGTAAAACTGGTTTATCTTTACAAAAAAACTTTAAAGAAAACAGTTTTATTTTGGATCTGTTATTTGATTTTTAATTTGAATTATCACCTTCATCACAGGTTGCACCCCCATGTCCCGGGGGACAGTCACAAATGTTAGGCTTGATACATTTTCCATGGTTTTTGCAATCAGGATGACATACAGCTGCGTAAAATAAAGCTCATGTTTTAGAAATGTCAATTATCAATTAAATTCATTATGTGAACTAATGAATACCATACCTACCAGTTTGGCAGTTAGAACCAGTGTAACCAGGTTTACATTTGCATATGTTTGGGGCTACACACTCCCTGCTTTTTCCACATGGGTGTCTACAAATGGCTGCAGAAATGAAGGAAAAAAAGCTGAATTATTGATACAATATATACATGTTGCTCATAGACTTACAAGGAAGATCAAATTCTCTGAAATTTGAAAATTTTGAGGCTGCTTATTAAGCAATAACATCTGCATTTATCCATAAAATTTTTCCCTTGTATTTGTTTTACTACTAGAGTGACTGAGAAACATGACTAATATAGTCAGAAAGAAGTACCATATGTGGTAATTACTCCCATAGCAAAGCCTGACGAAGGTGGCTGCTAGCCATAAATGGGATTATAGTCTTCTTTCAGAGGTCTGTAAAGTTTCAGATACTAATCAGGTAAATGTTGGTAAATGGCAGGAATAATCAGAATATAAAAGTGCAAGAGCAAGATGCTAGGAACACATCCTAAGTTTATAGGTTTGTATTCCTTAAGCTTCTTTAACTCATGATATATTCTATTAGGCATTTAACATTTTTCTGAGGTAACCCAAATGTATGTGATTGTTTTGTTTTGTTTATTAATAATATGGAGTTTATATTATAAACATGTAAGAATTGAAAGTTGTTATTATTATCACTATTCCTACAAAAAAAAAAAAAAAGAAAGAAAGAAAACCAAAAAAACAAAGTAATTACTCTTAGTAATACTGGGAACAAAGAAATACTCCAACAAGCTCTATTGCTTAAGTTGGTCTCAAATAAATCAAAATACAAATAACACAAAACAAATAACAAAATAACAGCAACACAGAAAAGCTTCTGCAGTACCAAAGCCAACAATTTGATTTGCATCGAAGAAAACAATACTGATAATTGTGAAGAGTAAACACTCCTTTCAAAATTAAAGTGATGCCCAACTTGTTTTATTCTCAAGAGCTAGAGGAATTACAGAGAAATCTAGTTTATGCAAATAAGTGAATATGCCAGAATTAGTAATTTAAATTACTAATGGGCTAAATGCCCACCATGAGCTGAAAAGAACCCAGACCACAATGTCATTCACATCCTTATTTTATCTCTTTAGCTGCTTAATGCTAGGCAAGTGAGCTAGCCCACTAAGGCTCTGCCTTCCTATCTGGACAATGGGAAAAATAACACATAATATGTGGAGTCTTTATGCATTATATGGCATACCTGACAAAGAATGTTTCTATAGACCTTGGAACACAGAAGGTACTCAGAAAGTATTTATAATATATAGTTTTAGTACTATTTGATATTATTTAAAAAAATAACTCAGGAACACTCATGTTAATATTTTTTTGAAATATGAAGAGTATTTATACAAATAATAAACAAATACAATGAATAGAAATTGGTGTAGAAATTGGTGAACTAAGTGAAGTAAAAAGAAAAGCATCTCTTAATTACTTAAATGTGAACCAAATAGTTTTCTTCCCATCTTCTGAAGAATTTTCATACTACCTCTGCAATTGATACCATCTCCATAATATCCAAAGGGGCAGCGTCCACATTGGAAGTGACCATCTGTGGTTGGCACACAAGAAACACCGAGAAAACAAGGTGATCCAGCACAAGTTGATATTTTCATCCATCCAGGCTTTTCTGGCAAAACAGTGATGGCTCTAGTAACTGATGAGGCATACCTATCTTTATACTGCGTGTAACTTTGGGCAGACCTGTTAATTTGAGAATTATGCCCTCCTGCCTCTGTTTGGATGGTGCTCTGTATAAAATCCTTTACTTCACCAGGGGAATGATTTGGGTTAACGCTTAAAGAATTATGGTTGTTCATGGAAACTCCCAATTCCTCCAGACTGAGATTTGTACTGATAGTATGATCCATCTGTTCAAAGCCTGATATTTGATGGGAAAGAACTTTCTTTGAATTATTCATTTGAGTTGTAACTGATTTTAATGAGAAGTGTGAGATGTTACTGGGTGTGTCCAAGAACTTCTTGACAGTAGGAGGACTGTGGGTAAAGTTTGCCCCAGATGGTGAGTGATCTGTTGATGGTGGCTGAAATGCTGTATCTAAAGAACGAAAAAAAAAAAGAAATGTCAGTCAATAACATTTATTAATATTCTGCTCTTCCCATAGTATTTAACATTAAGCAATTAATTCCTTCATTTAATGTCTATCACATGTATACCATTATACTAGGAGTTGTATAGTAATAAGAAGTCACCAATCAGTTCCTGCCTTCAAGGGATTTGTAATCCATTTGGATATGCCAAGTACATAGAATGTTAAACATTGTAAAAGTTAAAGAACAATAACTAATAATTGTATTAAGAGTTAGAAATAGCCAACAAACATTTATTGACCACTTCATACACTGAGGCTCAAAGCAAAGGAAATTACTCACAATTCATAATAATAATCTGAAGCAAAAATTTTTTTAAAGATTTTATTTATTTATTCATGAGAGACACACAGGGGGGGGGGCGGGCAGAGACACAGGCAGAGGGAGAAGCAGGCTCCATGCAGGGAGCCCGACATGGGGGAAATTTTAAATTATACAAACATACTATGTATAATTCTAAGCTAAGAATTTGAAATCTCAAAGAGATAAACATTTTTTTTTCAAATTATAAATGATTAAATTGAAGAAGAAACAGAGGAGTTGATAGAACAATTGCAAGGAAAGAAACAAAAATATTTTAGAGTCACCCCCAAATATGATGCCAAGACAGATGATCTAATGGAAAAAAATGACCAAATTATCAAGGAAAGAATATTTTATAAAACTCTTGCAATGCACAGAAAGAGATGAAAAGTTTTATAAACAATTGATCAAGTGGCATAATCCTATCATCAATACCATTTATGAAAATACATAAGCATTTTAAATGAAATACTAGCAAATCAAATGCAGCAGTGTAATTACAGACTCTTACATCAGGATGAAATAGACTTGTATCTCTACTAATCGAATTACATATAATTGCATTATAATATTAATAAAGAGAGCAATATAAAATGTTAAAAAGTAATTTGTTACAATTTTCTGTTGAAACCTTCTGAAAAAGTTAGCCTAATGAAACATTAACAGAAATAACAGCAAGTAATAAATGATGCTGAAAAACCATTTGATAAAATTTGAAAACTACTTCTAATTTAAAACTAAAGAGAATTCTTAGAAAGTAACAAATAAAAGCATCCTTAACTGGGTGAAGGTTTTCTAGCAGAAACCTATGATGATATCATACTTAATGGTGAAACGTGAGAAGAATTTCCATTAAAACCATTAAGAAACAATTCTCTCCCTACACACTTTGCACTGGAGGTCCCAGCCGTTTCAATGAGGGCCCAAGTTTGAGAGCTGGAACTCTGCAGTCAGACTATTCAGGTTCAAATCTCTCTTCTTTTACAAACTCTATAAATCAGAACAGAATACTTAACTCATCTATGCCTCTGTAAAGATGAGTAATATCCATTAAATGGAAATAATAACAGTTACTGTCTATAACTATTGAGAGGACTGAATGAGATAGTATATAAATAATATCTAACGCTGGTATACCATGAATACAGAATAAATCATAATTACTACTATAATAAGAAAGTAAATAAGAGTTAGAGACAAACTCACTGTTGGCAAGAGGTATTACCTATTTATAAAACAAAGAAAGAGAATAAACTATAAAAACAGTGTAAATAAGAGCGTTTAGTAAGGTAACGATGCATGAATACATTAAAATCAGATAGCTTTCCTATATTGCAGTAATCAACAATGATATCTTTCAAAATAAATGTGTAGTGATAATTTTGCAAGATGAATAGCTAATATTACAAAATGCAAAAGCATAAAGAAAACTAATGTAAAATGTGTAAGGTCTTTATGAAGACAATTAGAATATTTATTGTATAAATCAAGAGTTATAAAGATAGTACTCTTTAGGAAGAGAAAAGGCATTATGAAATAATGAGCTTCTTATAATTTTTAGGGTTTGAGCTTATGTTGAATGACCAGGGAGTTATAAAATATAACTTTGAAATGGTCACTTCCAGTCATAAGCTTCTCTGAAATCATCTTAAATGTCATTTGTTCATTATACAACATGCATCATTTTTCTAGAATATAAACCAAAGGAGTCAATGGATTAGCAGAAAAAGAATAATCTGTAAACTGTATTGTATAATCTTAAAAAGAAAAATCCCTACGGAAAACTATGTTGGTCTTCTTGGAAATAAATGGGAGGTATTACTCATCATTAAATTTTAGCAAGATCGTTACTTACTAGAGGCATTTCCATTTGTTGACTTAACATAGCTCTCTCTTTGTATGGCATTTTTACCATTCTCTTCCTTAGTTTTACTTTTGTTAGAACTTGTCAGAACCACAGTATGTGTAGTAGATTCATGTAAAATCTGTGTTTCAACTATGGATGTATGCATGAAAAACAGACTAAACTATTACAAAATCAAAATACTGTAAGAACATACAATAAAAACATCACTTGGAGGGCTGCCCGGGTGGCTCAGCGGTTTAGCGCCTCCTTCAGCCAGGGGCCTGATCCTGGAGACCCGGGATCGAGTCCCACATCTGGCTCCCTGCATGGAGCCTGCTTCTCCCTCTGCCTGTGTCTCTGTCTCTTTCTCTCTCTCTGTGTGTCTTTCATGAATAAATAAATAAAATCTTTTAAAAAAATGTCACTTGGAATGAACGCTTCACAATTTAGATTACAGAGCTAGTTTAAATGTTCCTCTTCAGCAAATCCATGCGTTATGGACTGAATTGTATTCCCCCAAATTTATTTATTTATGTTAAAGCCCTAATTCTAAATGTGCCTATATTACCTTCAAAGAGGTAATTAAGGTTAAATGAAGTAATGAGTGAGGTCCTATTTCAACAGGACTGGTGTCCTTTTAAGAAGAGGAGGAACCACAAGGAAGGTGTACAGGTGAGGACACAGTGAGAAGGTAGCCATCTGTCAGCCATGGAGAGAAGCCAGAAACCAATCCTGCTGGCACCTTGATCCTGACCTACCACCCTCCAGAACTCTGAGGAAATGAATTTCTGTTGTTTAAGTATAAGCATTTTCTTAAATACACAAATGTCTTGTACAGAGTTGAGAAATTTATTAATCACTCGTGTAATGGGAGTTGGTTCAACCTGCTTTTGTCTTAAGTTCCACTTGCTATAGGTTTCATTCAGGGAATGAGTTTCTGTGAAAGGCAGATTTTAGATCACTTGAGTTCATAGAGTGAAGGGTATGATACTGTTGAGTATTTGGGACTGTGTATGGAGGGAGAAATGTGAGTGGCTGAGCTCATAGGGAACTTCCCTTACCATCCTGCATTAATATCTATTTTTCACCAAAATGGGGTCTTATTTACCTAACGATACCAAAATACGGTTCTTTGACACTGTCTTCTATAAATAACTTTTCTCTTTTAAGCTTTTAAAATGTTAGCATCCACCAATTTTTGTCCTCCCTTCTCTTAGCATTCTCTTTGGGCAATTTCATCCAGGACTTATGCCGCTAAGAACTGTATCTTTACTTTAACCTTCCCTCCTGAGTGCCACTTGAAGTCACCTCAATCTCTATGTATCCATACTGAATGCATTCTTTCCCTTCCCAAATCACTTCTTCTTTCTTAGTTTTCACGCATGTTGTGTGTCTTGGTCAGCTCAGGCTGCCATAATAAAACACCAGAGACTGAGTGTCCTACCAACAGGAATTTATTTTCTTACCACTCTGGAGGGTAGCAAGTTCAAGATCAAGATGGAGGCCCTTTTGGTCCCTGGTGAGAGTCTCTTCCTGGCTCCCAGACAGCCACCTTCTCCCTGTGTCCTCACAGGGCAGAAAGAGAGTAAGTTCTCTGTTGTGTCCTTTTATAAGGATACTAATCCTATTGGATCCAAATCCTCCTTTATGATCTCATTTAATCTCAATGCGAATGCCAATTCTACACACTCATTTGCCTAAACTGAGTGCTTGGGACTTAGTAACTCTTTCCTTTTCCACATTAATATTAATTACAGACCACAGGCCATCAACTTGCTTCTTTAGTGTTTCTTTAAGACATTACCTCCTTATTCAAGGTCAGAATATCTTCATGTCTTTCCTACTTATTTGTAATATTGTCTCAGCTTTTCTTCCCACCTTCAGACTTGCACAGTTCCTCACCCATAAGTGGTCATCCTCTGTACATGTCTTGAGTAGACTTCTCAGATGTAAACTGTATCATGTTTCTCATGGTGTCTCAGTGATCTGGCCACTGGCTAGTTCTCTAGCTTTAACTCTTTGTAGCAGTCCCTTTTACCCTCGACTTTAAGCACACTGAGTTATTCATAGTGCCCAAGGTGTGCTGTGACATTACATGCCTCTCCACCCTTATTCAAGATGTTTCTTTGCCTAGAAAGCTTCTCTCTCTTGACTGGATACATTAGATTTAGCTGTAACAACACTTCCTTTTTAAAACTTTTCATTATCCCTCCAGGTAGACATGATTCCCTGTCTCGTATTCCTTCTATTCTCTCCAGGCACTTCTATCAAGACACAGAACACCATATTTAACTATGTGATTACACATTAGACTCCCTGGTATTATACTCAAACCTATTAGGTCAGAGGGCATGTCTTATGTATTTTTGCATCCTCTGCATCCAGCTCAGTGCATGACAGTTAAAGAATATATACCACATGAATGCATGAGTTAAAGAGATAATAGAACTGAGAAATTTGGATTAATTAAATGTAGCAAAAAACATTTCATGGCAGAAAATCGAGACGTTTACCATGACATATTTTCCCATCACCATAAAATCCTTTTGGACATGCACCACAATGATAGGAACCAAAGGTATTGAGACATTCTGCTCCTGGAAAGCAAGGCCTGGATTCACACTCATCAACATCCTCCTGGCAAGTTTTGCCTAAACAAAATACAGATTGAGAGTTTAAATTATTTATTTTAAAAACATCATATGTCCTATCAAGCACTCATTATTTGATTTCTTTTACCTAAAGATATTTTATTTTACTTTCCTAAAGACATCCTTATTTCTTTTACTTTAAGCTATGTCTTATAAATTCTGGAAAAGCTATCATACATTAAGAGGAATGTACTCATTTTAAAATTTACAGCAGAATTAAAAAGTCATTAACTAGATTCTATTTAACATTAAATAAAGACCTTTCAAGTACATAAGATTTTTTTCTATAAAAAAGAAGATAAGAAAGCCATTAATATTTTAAGGCAAAAAATTACCATATAATAGCAGCAATTTTTACCTTGTTTGTACAAAAAGCTCAGGGAATTTTTTAAAAAGTTATTAGAATGACTGCCTGCTTAACTTAAGGACAACTTACTCAGTGCAGTTAATGCATTAGCCGTGAAAATCCATGAAAATTTTACAGCATGCTAGGAAAAGTTAATCTTTCCTCAGTAAAATTTTTTGAGATCAAGTATTGCTCTCTGAAATGCTTAAAAACTTAATTGAATGAATATATTCATAGTCATTTATTCATTAGAGTACAACATATGAATTCTTTAAATGTAGTCTATAGTTCAATAGTTCCAAATTATAAAATGATAAAGTTTTTATTTTAAGATTTTATTTATTTATTTGAGAGAGAGGGAGAATGTGAGCAGTAGGAGGAGCAGAAGGGGAGGGAGAGGGACAAGCAGACTCTGTGCTGAACATGGAGCCTATATAGGGCTTGAACTCAAGACCCTGAGATTATGACCTGAGCTGAAATCAAGAGTCTTACACTTAACTGACTAAGCCACCCAGGTGCCCCTATTATTTTTATTTCAAAATGCTGAGAAAACTAGTAGACACCTAAATATCCTGCTTAGTTCTATTACAATGTTAAAATAGATGTCTTCAAGGAAAATATCAGCTCAATAATTGCATATTTACTTATTTAAAATTTATATCTAAAAAATAATAAAATAAAATAAAATTTATATCTGGAAATTAGAGGAAATATCGGTATGACATATAAAAAGCCTTGGGAAATTAAAAGTTGTCATTCATATACTTGGTTGAGATTTCTAGAATCAGACACTTTAGGATAATTAATGAGTTAGCAAATTTCATTTAATTTCAACTCTAACGTTATGTCATGATCTTTTTTTCATGATCCTTTTAAGTTAATGAAATATCAACGTTTTTAAATGATAATTTTTACATTTCCCATGGCAAATTTCCTTATTATTCCATACAATATTTTAATGGCAATTCATTAAAATATGTTTCTACCTACTAAATATATACAGAAGTGTTTGGGAACCTGCAAAATACTACATGGACATGGAATATTGCCATTAAAATTATGAAAATGGGAAAAATTATAAGAGTGTATTCAATGTAAATCATAAAAGAATATGGGTAGCAAATGTATTTGTGATGACTTTTACTAGACTTTCTAAATGTGTATTAAAATCTTTAGGACCATATACTTGCTTGAGTAATCTGCAGATTAATTTGTTTGCAGATTAATCTGCTGTCTAACTTGTTCACATATTAATTTCATTCACGAAGAACCAAAACTTACCTTTGAGTTCAGGTGGACATACACAAGAATAACTCTGAAATCCACTAACACATTTGCCAAGACCACAGGGGTTTGACTGGCACTCAGTGACGTTCACTTCACAAAGACTGCCCTGAAAGCCAGGCAAGCAGACACACAGGTACATCCCACTTCCTGGAGGAGATTTAGTGTCTGACACGCATAATCCACCATTCAAGCAATCACAAGACTTCACAGTCACCTTCAAAAGAAACAAAAAGTAAATGCTCTACTTTTCAATAAAAGTAACTTCAGTTTATGCCCCCAGAAATTGTGATAAGTATGTATGTTTATGTGTAAGTACGACCAGATCACAAGTTTTGCAAAAAATTAAAAAAAATTAAAAATACATATATATTTCATGTACAAGAGTATTTGAAAAGATAGTTTAATAAAGCAATAATGCCAACTTTCAAGAGCATAGCCAAAATATAAATGCTGGGGAAAAATTTTTAAATGTTACTAGATGATTGATCAATTTCTATAATGCAAGCAACACAATTGGAAAAAAAAATCCCTGAAGTGTAAAACAGTCACCAGTTATCCCAAATATAGAGAATAAACAGTCACTTGAATTAACAGGTTAACATGACAGTACACAATTGCGCTTCATACTACTACTTCTCTATAAATGTGTCCCAAATTTCAAGTGAATACAGTGTACAAAATACACTATTAATAGCTCATGACTGATAATACCAAAATAACAGTCAATAAAAAATGACTTTCCTTGAAGGAAAAGTATATAATTATCAATCTTAGGTTGATCATTCAGAGAGATAGACATGAATGTATTCTTTATCTTTTTCATAGTTATATACAGGCCAAAATGGTCTAGGAATTAGTCATTTAGCTCCATGCTCTAGACTTGAGACTCTCCCTAAGGTTTAAATTCCAACAAAAACAGAATTTTGGCAGTTTAATTTTCCCATGACGTTGAATAATTTAGTTCCTCATCACAAATTAAGAATTATATTTTGAGTTTAAAATAGATAATGGTATTGTTAATTAATTCAGTGGCATTTACGTAATGATAAATATTACCATAATCGTGACTCTCGTTTCAGCATTACAGTCGTCATTAAAACGTAGAGTGAATTCCTGTGGAGTTTGGGATTCTGTTTTCCACATAAGAAGTCCTGAAGAGGAAACATTTGCTCCCTCAGGACCCGAGTCCAAGGTAAAACGGACGTCAGAACCTTCAGGATCAAAGGCCGTGAACTGGTACAAAAAGTTCTCCCCGAAAAATGTCTGTAATTTGTCTTGCGGTATTTGAATCACTGGAGGTTGGTTGTCTGTCACAGAGAAAACATATACTTTATATTTGTGTAGAAAGATAAAGGAAAAGGGAGACTAGGCTACAGAGAGCTCTCACTTCAACATTCTGATGAAGTTTTTGAACTCTGCTATAACATCCAATACCTACCTTGACTCCTTTTTCAATTTTTTTTTACATTTGAAATAAATTAAATTGCATTCTTAGAAAATGTAAAAGTAACTGGCAGGTGCAAGACTTCAAAATTTGCTATGAGAGCATAAAAGCACTTTGACCAGAGCATAAGATACATAGCCACATCTGCATTCCTCAGACAGGATGCATCTTCTTTGAGATCTGAAAATTACTTCTGGAGTCGACCAACTAACTGCTTGCTCTTTCACTCTCTCTCCTTCATCCTCTCCCTTTTCAGCTTTACTTTCCCCCTCGACACCTTTTTTTCTTGTTCATTTTTCTTGTCCCCTGAATTTTCCTCACTGCACCTGTCTCCTCAGTTAGAACTGGGGGCCAGAGAGTCACAGCAATACTCTGCTCCTCCAAGGGCTTTCCTGCTGCCAAGCTCACATGCTGGAATGCTGGTTATTTCAGAGGGCACGGGGGCTCCCTTTGTGCTCATGTCATGCTTTAAAACATCTTTTTATACTGTCACATTAAAAAATGTCCCCCTTCCTTACCCACCGGCTTAACAGATAGGAAGAATAGCCTTTTTAATTGCGCTGGGTACAAATACACTCTGCTGACATCAACAAAGCACTGATGCCAAGAGAATGTAGTTCTGGCTCCTGTTCTGCCCTCATATATCTTTTTTTATTTAAGATTTTATTTATTTATTCATGAGAGACACAGAGAGAGAGGCAGAGGAAGAAGCAGGCTTCCCGCAGGGAGCCCGATGTGGAACTCGATCCCGGGACCCCAGGATCAGGACCTGAGCCAAAGGCAGACGCTTAACCACTGAGCCACTCAGGCGTCCCTGCCCTCATATATCTTTATATAATTTACTGATTTTAATGTCCTCACCCCTCAATATGAGAAATTTGGGATAGATGATATTTCCAGACCCTTTTATCCTTGAACATTGTAAATCTGTGATGAGTCAGTCACACCAAGCCATGAAAAACATAGACATCAATTCATAAGCTCTATTGTGTTTCCCTGGTCTCCGGCACTAAATTCTTCTCCAAATTCTCATCGTCTTCCTATAACACCCCATGAGTCTTGCACCTGAGCGATGAATTATCTGACAAATGGTCTAACACAGTAACGGAATTTTTATATACAATAATATATATAGTGATGTTACAAAGCACAGTATAAGGTTTTATGACTCAGATAAAATTACATGGGGCTGGGGGCAGGGGGTAATGATGCCTGGTCTTTTGACTGAGGAAAGAGAATGAAGAAATATCTACATGGAATTATATAAGCTGTATTTCAGGAAGTGACAAATTTTATTTTGTATATTTTTTTATTGGAGTTCGATTTGCCAACATATAGTACAACACCCAGTGCTCATCCCATCAAGTGCCCCCCTCAGTGCCCGTCACCCAGTCAGCCCATCTCCCCGCCCACCTCCCCTTCCACTACCCCTTGTTCATTTCCCAGAGTTAGGAGTCTCTCATGTTTTGTCAGCTCCTCTGATTTTTCCCACTCATTTTCTCTCCTTTCCCCTATGATCCCTTTCACTATTTTTTATATTCCCCGTATGAGTGAAACCATGTAATGATTGTCCTTCTCCGATTGACTTACTTCACTCAGCATAATACCCTCCCAATTCCATCCACGTTGAAGCAAATGGTGGGTATTTGTCCTTTCTGATGGCTGAGTAATATTCCATTGTATACATAAAGCACATCTTCTTTATCCATTCAGCTGTCTGTGGACACTGAGGCTCCTTCCATAGTTTGGCTATTGTGGACATTGTTGCTATAAACATTGGGGTGCAGGTGTTCTGGCGTTTCACTGCATCTGTATCTTTGGGGTAAATCCCAAGCAGTTCAATTGCTGGGTCATAGGGCAGATCTATTTTTAACTCTTTGAGGAACCTCCACACAGTTTTCCAGAGTGGCTGTACCAGTTCACATTCCCACCAACAGTGCAAGAGGGTTCCCCTTTCTCCACATCCTCTCCAACATTTGTTGTTTCCTGTCTTGTTAATTTTCACCATTCTCACTGGTGTGAGGTGGTATCTCATTGTGGTTTTGATTTGTATTTCCCTGATGGAGCATTTTCTCATGTGCCTGTGGCCATGTGTAGGTCTTTGGTGAAATTTCTGTTTATGTCTTCTGTCCATTTCATGATTGGATTGTTTGTTTCTTTGCTGTTGAGTTTAATAAGTTCTTTATAGATCTTGGATACTAGCCCTTTATCTGATATGTCATTTGCAAATATCTTCTCCCATTCTGTAGGTTGTCTTACAGTTTTGTTCACTGTTTCTTTTGCTGTGCAGAAGCTTCTTATCCTGATTAAGTCCCAATAGCTTATTTTTGCTTTTGTTTCCCTTGCCTTCATAGATGTATCTTGCAAGAAGTTGCTGTGGCCAAGTTCAAAAAGGGTGTTGCCTGTGTTCTCCTCTAGAATTTTGATGGATTCTTGTCTCACATTTAGATCTTTCATCCATTTTGAGTTTATCTTTGTGTCTGGTGTAAGAGAATGGTCCAGTTTCATTCTTCTGCACGTGGCTGTCCAATTTTCCCAGCACCACTTATTGAAGAGACTGTCCTTTTTCCAGTGGATAGTCTTTCCTGTTTTGTTGAATATTCGTTGACCATAGAGTTGAGGGCCCATTTCTGGGTTCTCTATTCTGTTCCATTGATCTATGTGTTTGTTTTTGTGCCAGTACCACACTGTCTTGATGATCACAGCTTTGTAGTACAACCTGAAATCTGGCATTGTGATGCCCCCGGCTCTGGTTTTCTTTTTCATATTCCCCTGGCTATTAGGGATCTTTTCTGATTCCACACAAATCTTAAGATGATTTGTTCTAACTCTCTGAAGAAAGTCCATGGTATTTTGATAGGGATTGCACTGAATGTGCAAATTGCCCTGGGTAGCATAGACATTTTCACAATATTAATTATTCTAGTCCAGGAGTATGGGATATTTTTCCTTCTCTTTTTATCTTCCTCAATTTCTTTCAGATGTGTTCTGCAGTTTTTCGGGTATAGATCCTTTACCTCTTTGGTTAAGTTTATTCCTAGATATCTTATGCTTTTGGGTGCAATTGTAAATGGGATTGATTCCTTAATTTCTGTTTCTTCAGTCTCATTGTTAGTGTATAGAAAGGCCACTGATTTCTGGGCATTGAGTTTGTATCCTGCCACATTGCTGAATTGCTGTATGAATTCTAGCAATCTTGGGGTGGAGTCTTTTGGGTTTTCTATGTACAGTATCATGTCATCTGCTAAGAGGGAGAGTTTGACTTCTTCTTTGCCAATATGAATGTCTTTTATTTCTTTTTGTTGTCTGATTGCTGAGGCTAGGACTTCTAGTACTATGTTGAATAGTAGTGGTGATAGTGGACATCCCTACTGTGTTCCTGATCTTAGGGGAAAGGCTCTCGGTTTCCTCCCCCCTTTTTTTTTTTTTTTTTGGTTTTCCCCATTTAGAATGTTATTTGCTGTGGGCTTTTCATGGATGGCTTTTAAGATGCCAAGGAATGTTTTTTTATTTTTATTTTTTTTATTTCTTAATTTAATTAATTTATTTATTTATTGGTGTTTCCCCATTTAGAATGATATTTGCTGTGGGCTTTTCATGGATGGCTTTTAAGATGCCGAGGAATGTGCCTTCTATCCCTACACTCTGAAGAGTTTTGATCAGGAATGGATGCTGTATTTTGAGGAAATGATGAAATTATATGGTACATAACTATGATGTGGGGTATTTTTTCAGATGGAACAAAGTATCCAGACATTATCTGGACCTGCTATTATACTCAAGTAGTCACAGAATGGTAGGGCTGGGAGGCATTTAATAGATTCGTGAGTCCAGGTAATTTTATTTAATAGGTGATGAATGCATGGCTTCTGGAATTTAAATAGCTAGATATCTTGTCACAAAACTAAAAAAGAATTAAGGCTAAGAACAGGATATAAAGCATTGGTCTCAAAGCAATGTTCTCTTTCCACTATACCCACCAACCTTACTGATGGATGTTGTATGTACTTACCTAGTACTTGAGAGGTTGTTTTGTTAGTAGCTATTTGACTTGTACAAACTGTATAGCTGAACTAATCATTTCCATTTCTTCTATTAATAATTCACATTTGCTTTCAGTATCAAACGTTAAAATGAAAATCCCATACTCTATTGTAGTATAATTGTAGAAATTACATGAAATAACATTTCACCTTATATTACATTCAAGCAAAGTGAATCATGCAGACAGGAAAGATGCTAAATTAAGCACAGTGTTCATCTTAAACACATTTATGTAACTCATGGTTTATAATCACTTAAAAAATATCTTGTAGAGAAAACATTTGGATTAATAAAGATTAACTTACTTTCTAAAACTGACCAAGTAAATTTTGACATTTTTGGTTTACAAATCAAACAAGGGCTGGTAGGATTTTTATCTTCTTCAACGTAGCAGAGTCCATCAATAATGCAAACATTTTCCTAATGGAAATTTAAAAAGAAAAACAAGATACTATAGTTAGTGTTTAGGAAAAAATGTACATAGAAAGCCAGCATCACATATGTTGGTGATTCTAGTGAAAGTATATTTTAAGTCTGCTTTGATTTTTTCATATGTCCTAATGGAACTGATCAATATGGAGAGAATAAGAAAACACTTTATAGCTTTATCTCTATGTAGAATTATAGCTTATAAATAACATAAAAGAAAACCTGTCTTTTCTTCTTGTTTTGTTCTTTGTTTTTTTACTGCTAACTCAGCTGGAAGTACTCTTTTAATAAAGAAATGAAGCAATTTTTTCCCCTGCTCATCTTACAGAAACACATTAGTTTATAGCATTTTCCCTTGCTCTAGGAGCCCACTATGTCCTCTGAACATGGTGAAACTCAACCAGAACCATGGCACAATTATCCACACTTGACAATGGATATTTTACAAAATAGTAGAAAGAAAGGCTGATCTGCAAAAAAATAATGTTAAATGTAGCAATCATTTTTAACCTGGGTAGAAGACCAAATTTTGTTCAGCATATATAAACTTTGCCCATTTAACAAAATCTCCTCTGATGTCACTTAGAACATGACGCAAAAATAAGAAGAGAAAGAATATAAAACAATTGTGAGTTACGACATTTTAAAGGTATTTCTTGGGATGCCTGGATGGCTCAGTGGTTAAGCTCTGATTTTGGCTCAGGGGGTGATCCTGGAGTTCAGGGATTGAGACCTACACTGGGCTCCCTGAGGGGAGCCTGTTTCTCCCTCTGCCTGTGTCTCTGCCTCTCTCTCTATATATATCTCTCATGAATAGATAAATAAAATCTTTTAAAAAAAGAAAAAAGTATTTCTTGTAAGATGTGGAAATGGAGTATTTAGGGGAAAGTAAAAATCAAACAACTTTTCAGAAACAGAAACTTCTTACTGATATGGTCTAATTACTAATCTCAAGGGAAGATAGATTTAAAATTTTAAATAATAATACTTTAAATTTGAGTATTATTTGATATGCTTCTCAGTTTTGAAGAGCTAACTAATATTAGATCCATGGTATCTATTAAATCAGCAGCTGGCATGTGAGAAAGATCTGTTGATAAACCCAACAGACTGGACCTAGGTTAAGAGGGTGTGGCTGTGAGGATTCAGCTTTTTTTGGGTTGTTCTGTGATCCTTTCAGTGGTGGAGATTTGCAAGGTTCAATTAATTTAGTTGCCACAAAAAAGAAAAAAACGAAAAACAAAACAAAATAAACCAAAAAAACCCTCCTTCCTGTAAAAGTGTTAGCCTTATACATTTTACAAGCTCCATTCAAATGCACACCACTTGTTACAAAGATTAGGTGACTGCGGAGAAACATCTTACTGGAAAATAATTTTTAGTCCTTAAAAAGAAATATATGCAGGAATTAAAATTCAATCTGAACCTCCTCTTTTAATTTTTTTTAAAGAATAAACAATCTGCTAACTTTAAAACACAAAAGGTAGAAATCCTTTCCTTGCCATTTCAACAAGAGTTACAGTCAGAGTAACAATTTTAATTAACCTCATATAAACTTGAGAAAGGCTTTTCTCCATTAGTATTTCTGATATGAAGGTGAAAAAACTAATATACCATTATCATGCCAGTAGCATGGGAAATGAAAATACCTATCAATACTTACCTGGCAGGGGAGATACCATGATCACGAAAATACCTATCAAGTAAATGTGAAAATAAGTGAAAAAAAAATACATACCTTTAGAGCACATGAGTCGTTCCCATAGAGACCACAAATTTGACAAGCTCCATCATAAATGATCATTATTTTGGGATTACTGAACCTATAACCATCATTGGATACCTGTAAGATATAGTTTTATAATAAGATAATTTATTCTAAATGTAGCTTCATAAATTATGAACTTTTAATATATATTTACTTTGTTTACAAATATGATAATATATATATATATATTTACCTTTAATTGCCACTTCGCAATTGGTTTCTCACCCATCAGATTCATGGTATCAGATGGTTGAACATCAGGGGGCAGCTGACAATCAACAGTTCTGCTATTTTGAAAAACAGTATGCGTGTAGACAGGTTTTCCAAGGACCCATTTACTGCTATTATACTAAAGGCATAATGAGAAGGTAATTAACCCCTTTTAATTATGGAAATCTCTTGCTAGTAAATTACGTATGATCAAAATATAAATTTTAAAATGCATGCCTGGTATATTGGAATATATAATGAAGTAATAAAAGTGACATCCACAGTGAATTTTATCCAGAATAATGAAAATCATATACACCTTAATTTGACAGAAACTGCTTCTAATGCCTCATGCATTTCTTATGGGTTCAGATCAAAGAAGTTACCAATATTGATCATACATAATGAATCACCATGTAGTGAGTTTTGTAGGAAGAGGAAACACATTTGACTACATAGCTGACACACAGTGGATTGATTTCCTACCCAGAAACTAATCTCTCCTGCAAAAGCTCCTTTCTACTTCTACTCAAAATTGCTCTTTCCATTCTTCCATCTGTGTGGTTCCCAGAACCCCCTCATGTTCTTATATGACCCATCTTCCTAACTACACTTAACTACTCCCTGGTGGATCTAAGCTGAGCCAATGCTTTGATTATTTGGAATATTTTAACTTTGTACTAGAGGGTAACTTTGTCCAGCTCTGGTGGCTTGAGGTGCAAGACACAAAGTTATGGAGCTGTGGGGCTGTGCTTCTCACTACTTGGAGAAAGTTAGTATCTAGTAAAAGGGGAAAAATGAAGCCTGAAGAGAAAAACAGAACTGAGACAGATAAACACACATATAAGTGCAGACAGAGTTTTTAATGTGTTCAAGTTTCAAGTTCAAATTATTCCTGAGAATTCAGCAATTACATTCTAATCCTGATTCTGTGAAAAACATCTTGTCCTATAATAAATACTATTTTTGCTCAGGGTAGTTCGAATGAATTTATGTAACTTATAACTAAATTCTAATCAGTTAGCCCTATTTAATAACTCAGAGGCATATCACACTTAGCCTATGCTTAAAGGACTATTTTTCAGTATTAAAATGCACTGGTGTCTAAAAAAGAAAAGCCACAATAATTTTCTGTGTACTGGTAACTACACAGAAAACTAAAAGGACATGTTTTATTGACAATATTTTGATTTCAATTTTTTAAAAAATTTCTGACTGCAGAATGCTTTCAATTGTTCAGAAATGGTCAAGGAGGGATGCCTGGGTGGCTCATCGATTGAGCATCTGCTTTTGGCTCAGGGCGTGATCCCGGAGTCCTGGGATCAAGTCCCACATTGGGGTCCCTGCATGGAGCCTACTTCTCCCGCTGCCTGTGTCTTTGCCTCTCTCTCTCTCTCTGTCTCTCATGAATAAACAAATAAAATATTTTTTTTAAAAAAGAAATGGTCAAGGAGCATGCTGACACTTCCATACTGAGGGTCAGTCGGAGATGGGAAAGAAAGTAAGAACATGCTCACCTGTGGCCAACAGAAACTATCCTGTTAAGATTTGATAACTGAAAGAGTAGGCCAAAGTAGAAATCTCTATGTTTAAGAGGGTGTGTACAATCTGGCCCAACAGATTGGTCAGTTCAGTGGTCCCTCTCTAGTCCCCCTCTAGTGGAAAGAAATTGACAACAATGTCTCAGGGTAGTCATGATATGGACACTTGGATGGACACAGGACTTTGTGCATTGAAACAAGACTCCAGCCAATGACTGGAAATCCAGAAATTATTTCCACTTGTCTTTGGAGAAGCCTACCCCAAATAAGGAATAAACAGAGTTCTATTTATTTTCCATTTATCCATATTTTGTGTATCTTTATATGCTGAGGACTCTCTGATGAAAAAAAGATCACAGAGGAAAAGACAGACAAATAAAATAATTTTAATATTGCTGTAATCGAGACTCAAATAAAGCTTAGTGAGAGAGAAAGAAGCCATTGAGTCTAGCACAGTTAGGGAGGCTTCTCTTCCTGAAAGCAGAAGAGACTGCCATCTGGACATTGGAAGCAGAAATGGAGAGAGTGCCATTCAGCGTGGCTGGAGGGGATACCAAGTGCAAGGCAAGGATGCATGAGACAGCATGAGATTTTAGTAGAACTCCAGGGAGTTCAAGTTTGCAAAATTAGACAAGAGCTGGATCACAAAGGGCTAATCATTTCTAGGATAGCTACTTGGATTTAATCCTATAAGTATTTAAAAATTGTATTCTATAAACTCCTGTTTTGGGGGGAAGGGAGTGAAAGAAAGGATTGGGTGCTTGCATCTCTAGATAAAAACTTGTTTAAGAGTACTACTGCAAAAGCAGAAAAGAACATCAATAATACGCTACCCTTCATGCAAAAAGAAGGGATTTATCTGTTCCTTTGTGCAAAAGAAATGCAGTAAGGATAAACCAGAAAATAATGAGAGTGGATACCTCAAGGTGATAGATGGAAATGGAATGGAAAGAAAGGATAATGGACAGAGTGGCAGAGATGATAAGACAGTGGCATTTCTCTGTGTATACCTTTCACATGGCGCAGACCCTCAGAACCATGATATTATTTTGTATATTTTCCAAGTAAGTAAATAACTAAAATCAACACAGTGTGGAGAAAATGCGAAGTGGAGTATAAATATTTAAAAATAAACCAAATTGTCTTACAAGTGAAATACAAAAATATCCTGAACAGGGTGCGAAAGAAAATAGCTAATCTAAGTAAGTTCGGTTGGGGCTAGTGAACATGGATATTTCTTTCTGTAGTTCTGTATAGTGTGCTAGAGAATTTCACAGTGTGCTCTTTATCAGATGTTTAGAAAAGGAATGTAATATGAGAATAAATATCACAGCAAATAATGTATCTGAAAGTAAGCACAATGTGTACTTTCCAAGAGAATATAAACCTACAAAACGATGCAGAGAAAGCATTTGACAAAATACAGCATCCATTCCTGATTAAAACTCTTCAGAGTGTAGGGATAGAGGGAACATTCCTCGACATCTTAAAAGCCATCTATGAAAAGCCCACAGCAAATATCATTCTCAATGGGGAAGCACTGGGAGCCTTTCCCCTAAGATCAGGAACAAGACAGGGATGTCCACTCTCACCACTGCTATTCAACATAGTACTGGAAGTCCTAGCCTCAGCAATCAGACAACAAAAAGACATTAAAGGCATTCAAATTGGCAAAGAAGAAGTCAAACTCTCCCTCTTCGCCGATGACATGATACTCTACATAGAAAACCCAAAAGTCTCCACCCCAAGATTGCTAGAACTCATACAGCAATTCGGTAGCGTGGCAGGATACAAAATCAATGCCCAGAAGTCAGTGGCATTTCTATACACTAACAATGAGACTGAAGAAAGAGAAATTAAGGAGTCAATCCCATTTACAATTGCACCCAAAAGCATAAGATACCTAGGAATAAACCTCACCAAAGATGTAAAGGATCTATACCCTCAAAACTATAGAACACTTCTGAAAGAAATTGAGGAAGACACAAAGAGATGGAAAAATATTCCATGCTCATGGATTGGCAGAATTAATATTGTGAAAATGTCAATGTTACCCAGGGCAATATACACGTTTAATGCAATCCCTATCAAAATACCATGGACTTTCTTCAGAGAGTTAGAACAAATTATTTTAAGATTTGTGTGGAATCAGAAAAGACCCCGAATAGCCAGGGGAATTTTAAAAAAGAAAACCATATCTGGGGGCATCACAATGCCAGATTTCAGGTTGTACTACAAAGCTGTGGTCATCAAGACAGTGTGGTACTGGCACAAAAACAGACACATAGATCAGTGGAACAGAATAGAGAACCCAGAAGTGGACCCTGAACTTTATGGGCAACTAATATTCGATAAAGGAGGAAAGACTATCCATTGGAAGAAAGACAGTCTCTTCAATAAATGGTGCTGGGAAAATTGGACATCCACATGCAGAAGAATGAAACTAGACCACTCTCTTTCACCATACACAAAGATAAACTCAAAATGGATGAAAGATCTAAATGTGAGACAAGATTCCATCAAAATCCTAGAGAAGAACACAGGCAACACCCTTTTTGAACTCGGCCATAGTAACTTCTTGCAAGATACATCCACGAAGGCAAAAGAAACAAAAGCAAAAATGAACTATTGGGACTTCATCAAGATAAGAAGCTTTTGCACAGCAAAGGATACAGTCAACAAAACTCAAAGACAACCTACAGAATGGGAGAAGATATTTGCAAATGACATATCAGATAAAGGGCTAGTTTCCAAGATCTATAAAGAACTTATTAAACTCAACACCAAAGAAACAAACAATCCAATCATGAAATGGGCAAAAGACATGAACAGAAATCTCACAGAGGAAGACATAGACATGGCCAACATGCATATGAGAAAATGCTCTGCATCACTTGCCATCAGGGAAATACAAATCAAAACTACAATGAGATACCACCTCACACCAGTGAGAATGGGGAAAATTAACAAGGCAGGAAACAACAAATGTTGGAGAGGATGCGGAGAAAAGGGAACCCTCCTACACTGTTGGTGGGAATGTGAACTGGTGCAGCCACTCTGGAAAACTGTGTGGAGGTTCCTCAAACAGTTAAAAATAGACCTGCCCTACGACCCAGCAATTGCACTGTTGGGGATTTACCCCAAAGATACAAATGCAATGAAACGCCGGGACACCTGCACCCCGATGTTTCTAGCAGCAATGGCCACTATAGCCAAACTGTGGAAGGAGCCTCGGTGTCCAACGAAAGATGAATGGATAAAGAAGATGTGGTTTATGTATACAATGGAATATTACTCAGCTATTAGAAATGACAAATACCCACCATTTGCTTCAACGTGGATGGAACTGGAGGGTATTATGCTGAGTGAAGTAAGTCAGTCGGAGAAGGACAAACATTATATGTTCTCATTCATTTGGGGAATATAAATAATAGTGAAAGGGAAAATAAGGGAAGGGAGAAGAAATGTGTGGGAATTATCAGAAAGGGAGACAGAACGTAAAGACTGCTAACTCTGGGAAACGAACTAGGGGTGGTAGAAGGGGAGGAGAGCGGGGGGTGGGAGTGAATGGGTGACGGGCACTGGGTGTTATTCTGTATGTTAGTAAATTGAACACCAATAAAAAAAAAAAAAAAAAAAAAAAAAAAAAATAAACCTACAAAACTCTTTCTTGGCAAGTCACTTAATAGTAGTGTGATGTCATATAATTTATTCTGCCATGAACAACATGAACAACTTTACATGAACAACAGTAGACATAATGTCTACTCTCTTGAGTAATACTGAAGTGAATAAAATTTCCGTTTTCTATTTTCTGTCTTATTTCACTGGGATTAAAATATTTCATGGTTATTTAGAAAAGTTCTACTCAAAAAACATGGAAGTAAGTATACTTGTCTTGTATCATGATTTGATAAAGACAGATATAAAAGTTATTTCCTCCTTAAATTCTCAAACCCAGTATTATATTTGGCTTCAACAATTTAGAGAAAAAAGTATAAAGAGTGCTAAAATGTCATTTGCTGTTTTAAGTTTTCAGCTTCTCTAAGTAAGTACTTCAAAGAATTTTCCTTAAAATAAAAAGCCACCTGAATAAAGAAAAAGAAGAACATACAAGTAATCATCCAAATAAGGTATAATCTGATATACCAGTGTTCAGACTGAGTGATCATATGTGCTGTTTGTGGCCCGAAGAAAGAAAACACTATTTTCTTTTTGAAATCCATAGTAAGAGAATATACAGGATAAGTGCAGTTAATCTTCATCTTTTTGTCTTGTAAAGGGAATTGTTCATATCCTTATGTCCTATAAATTATACAGATTGTCTTGGACAAAAATGATCTCCATTCTTTGTGGTTTTACATTTCGATGAATACAGAAGCTTGCATATCAAGCTTAATATCATATTAATTTCTTAGTATGACTGGAATAGTGAACCAATACTGTAATAAGAATTATATAAAATAGTTTAATAGAGTTAACAAATAAGGGAGAAGCTTTAAGGTTAAGCAACTTAGCCATTTTCCTACTGAGCTCTCTGTGGATATGACATCTTTTGGGATTATGTTGCTAACTGGTAAACCAAATTAGTCCAAGATAAAATTAATCTGAATAACTCATAAACTTAATTGTTTTTCAACACTAAATTTAACATACCTGCAGTTTAGTAACTTCACATTTAATTGAAGGTGATTCTTTGAAGCCTTTACCAAACACTCTCACTATCATACAATTATATTTTCGAATATTACAGAATCCAGCATTCTCAAGTTCTATAATTTCAGGAGGCATGTCTTTTGGAAAGAATGATAAAACAAAATGGATAAATTTTCTTTAATTCCAGAAAAATAAACTAATTATTTTCAAGGTCCAAATTAAAAGCATTGGAACATAATATTTTGAAATCTACTCCAAATATTAGTACATTAATTAAACTATTAAATATTAAGAATAATCTGATGTTAAAAGAAGTGTGACCCACCATCAAACCAATACAAATAGCAATAAAGATATTACCAATACCTGAATATGCAGGTTTAATTCATGTTTTAATAAAGTTTAATATCAATTATTTACAAGTATTAAGAAATTACTACTACAATGGTCTGTGTTTTGTTCTTGCCATTTTGGTTTGTGCCATAGAGATAGGTTACAGAAAAAAATACTTTGGTAATAAAATACTGTAATTAGGAAGGTCTGGGTGGCTTAGTGGCTGAGCATCTGCCTGCAGCTCAGGGCATGGTCCTGGGGTCTGGGGATGGAGTCCTGCGTTGGGCTCCCTGCAGGATGCGGTTTCTCCCTCTGCTTGTGTCTCTGCCTGTATCTCTGCCTTTCTCTGCGTCTCTCATGAATAAATAAATAAAATATTTTTTAAAAATAGTGTAACTAGCAATGTAATGTATTAAAATTCTTAAAAATTCTTAAACATAAGAGGTATCAAAATTTCATTTAACTGTTATTAATGTTTTTAGGTATTATTGCTATCTTATATGCCACCATAATCTTAGATGTACTTTCAATCATAGAAAAAAATTCTCCTAGCAGACAGTGTTAACTGATCTTCATATAGTTATATCTATGATTCTGGCATTGGTAAGATAACACAGTATTTGTATAAGCAAGATCTAGTTGTCAAAATAGATTAATGCAGCATATAAAAGTAATTGAATCCTCTATTGGCAAAACTGAAGTGAATAGAACTTTACTAGCAGTGGAATATAAAATCATAATTTGTGTACTCAGAATCCCAAAAATGCTTATGAAAATTATAAAAATATATTTGGTAGTTTATGCTTTCATATTCGACAAACTGTTTACTAAGCAATTTCTATTTTTCTGGTTATTCTAGGTACCTGGGATATATAGCCAGAATAAAGTTCCTGCCTTCATATAACTTCATTCTAATATAGGAGGACAAAAAAATAAACAAATGAAAAATGAAGTGTATAACATAAATGTTTTCAAGACTAGGGAGAAAACATATATATTAACCATATGAAAGGACATAAAGACTATAGACTTGTGTGAAGAAAACCACTTTATTTTGAATGACCATGGAAGAAGTCTCAGATAATATGACATTTGAAGAGAGATGAGAAGGAAGTCCATCATGAAGATATGTGTTGAAAGAAGTAAATGCAAAGATTCTGAGGAAGAAGCAGGTTTGGCCCTTTGAGAAACAGCAACCACTTAAGAATACTGGGGAGCAGTGAAGTGAGTTATAGAGAGAATGACAGATGAAATTCAGTGAGAGAGGAGACTCCCATTGGATAGGGGCTTCTAGGCCATGGTAGTAGGGAATGTAGATTTTACTTGGAAGGAGAGGGGAGAGCCATTAGAGAGACTTAAGCAGGAGTACTATGATCTCACTATCATTTCAAAGGGATTACTATTTTTTTTAAGATTTTATTCATCTCTTCATGAGAGAGGCAGAGAGAGAAGCAGGCTTCCTGCAAGGAGCCTGACATGGGACTCAATCCTAGAACCCCGGCATTACGACTTGAGCCAAAGGCAGACACTCAACCACTGAGCCACCCAGGTGCCCCTCAAAGGGATCATTTTAGTTGCTGCATGGAGAATAAGCTTTGAGAGAATTTATAATTAGGTGAGAGCTAATGGTGGCTTGGACTAAGTTGTACCAGGGGAAGAAATGAAAATCATTGAAGCTAGAGCAGGATTTGCTACTAATGGGTTAAGCTTGAGGCATGAAAAAAAGAGGAAAAGTCAACATGACTACAAGTTTTTAATGTGAACAGTTAAGAGAAATGAAGTGTGCATTTACTGAGATGGCAAAGTCTGCAGATGGAAAAGGGCAGGATGGTGGGGGTAGAAGGAAAATCAGGAGGAGTAATTGGTTTAATAGCTAATTAAATCAAGTTGATTTTTAAAAAAAGATTTTATTTATTTGTGAGAGAGAGAGCAAGGCCAGGGTTGGGGGCAGAGGGAAAGGGAAAAGCAGACTCCTCACTGAGCAGGGAACCTGAGGAAGCACTTGATCCCTGGACCCAGAGATCATGACCTGAGCCAAAGACAGACGCTTAACCGGCTGAGCCACCTGAGCACCCCTCAAATTGATTTTTAAAAATTTCTTTCTCTTACATATTGAGATATAATAGTTTGTGCCACGTAGGTGGACTAGAGAAAAATTAAGCAAATTGGTATGATTAGCAGAGTATTATAAACACAGTACTCAAAAAATATTAAATTTGAGTTCTAGAAAAAATAATTATTCTCTACAAGTGGAGGGATGAGCTGTGTGCAAAGACCCTGAGGTCAAGAGAACTTGGCTTTACAGAAACCAAAGTGGGTCGAATGAAATGAGTAAGGGTTTTAGTTGTAGGGGATGACTGAAGAGTTACTGCGTGCCTGATTATGTTGTGCAGTATAGGCTACTGTAAGTACCTCAGCTTTTACTCTAAGATGAGACACTTTGGAAGAATTATTACTATATTGATTAAATAATTTGGGTTCTTTGCCCTCTATAATCTGAACAAATGTTGTTAAGATACTGAAGGTAAAAAACAAAGAATTTTCATAATCAAATAACATACACAATATCGAAGTTGGAGAGTACTTACCATGCGAATCACTGCAGTCATAGGAACCAAAGCCAGGGGAACATGCGCATCCCCATTCCATGCACTGCCCATGGCCGCTGCATAAATTGGGGCATTTTAGTACCAAGAGAATATCTTCGACTGACTTGCTATTTTCTTCTGCATTGTATTTCCCCTCTTCCAAAATTCTCTTTTCACATTCATTTTCTAAAAGAGCCACACCTGCTTCTGCCCAGCTGAGGTCATCTTTTAGGAGAACATCCTTAACACACATATCTATAGCATTGTCCAGACTCTTGCCCAGAAAGGCAAGACAGTGTCTTCCTACACTAGAGTTGGCAAGAGTCTGCTGGCACAGTGCCAAAGTGTGGCCTTCGGTGAGACCAGAGGGTGTGGGCCACGTAGGGACAAACTCCTGGTGGACATCCTCAGTATGGTCCTCAGGGAAAAAATAAGTCAATTCTTCTAGGTCACTTTGGCTGAGACTCTGGAAAGCAAACATAGGAAGAAACTCATAAAAGTTTTGCCGTTTCCATCTGTTTTGTGGATCCCGCCTCATTTCCTGGCTGTGGCTCCCCTGGTCCTGTGTATGTTTCTCGTTGTCCAAAGTCTTCGGTGCCTCTTGTTTTTCATTTCCAGGATGTTTTTGTAAATGTAATTCCAGTTTGCTTAGGTTCACATGCTTTTTTTCTTGAGGCAGGAAGTTCAAGTTATTTTCTTCTCCAGATGTATACTCATTTATCCCTCTGATGAGAGCTTCTGAATTAATATATTCAGAGGTGACATCTAGTTCTGGTATCAGGAAAGAGAATTTGGCATGTTTGAGATCTTTGCAACCTGAAATAATCTCTTGTTGAGATACACTGTCCAGGTGATCAAAAGGATATAATGAATTAGTGTTCAATGAGCAGCTACAATAGGAGAGTTTTCCAGGTGATGGCGGAGAAATTGGCATTGTGTCAAACATGCTTTTCCCCGGCAAAATCCTTCCAGGTGAAAAACAGAAAAGAATAGTAAATTGGACAAGAACATGTTTTCTCAGTAATGTGTTGCAAAAAAAATCTGAGAATCGTGTCACCATTTTAAATCAAACGTGAATACAATAACAAATGAAAATAGTTTACTTTCTTACCTCCACTCATTAATAAAAGCAACACAATTATTAAATGTTAGATCAATTTTTATCCCATTTTTATTATGGAAATCATTTTCTGGGTTATTATCAAAGGTGCCACAAAGTCCCAGAGTGTTTCGGTAGTCTAGGCTAGGGGCTCTGATTGTTAAACTCATGCCCCATTCACTAAGATCAGCACGGATAAATGCTCCAGAAGAAAACCAGATCTGAAATACAGAAATAAAAGATGCTTAAACAATATTCAACATGGACTAAGAAAAAAACTATTATTTGAGAAGAAATAAATTCATTTATTCCTTCAATATAAAAAGAGAACAGAATAATGATTTTCTTCAGACTACAATTTTCCTTTTAATGCTATATGTCAAACCAGTGGGCTTTTGCACTTTGCTGACTTGAAATTTGATCTCATATTGATTCTTTCATTGATAAATATTGTTCAAGCCTCTTTCTTTAAATAAATTTAAACTAAGGTGAGATATTTTATACAATCAAAACAGTTATAGATGTTGAGGATAATGTTTACCAAGTAATGTCTCTGATGATAATTAAATATAGATTTAGACTACCAAGTAATTAATTTATACAGATAAATATAATTCCAGAAGAATATATGTTCCTGTGGCTAATCAATATTCTCATCTTCACAGTAGGCAAATTTAATCAGAAGCCAAATTATAACCAGGGCATATCTGGGGAGTTGGAATGAGAGCAAGGGGTTTGTTGAATTATCTTAATAGCCTGTGTCATCTGTGATCCTCCTCGAAGGCCTATCACCACTCCCAGATCAGGGACCTGAATGTTGAAAAACTATCCTCTAAAAATCATGAAGATACACCATCTGTGTCTGTTCTTCTGACTCCTTCTCCTTTAATTTTTTAAATTTAAAAATGGCACTTTTTTCTCTTTATAGAAATGGTAAGTGCTCATTCCTGAAAATTATTTGAAAAGCAAACAAACCTTATATTGCTTAATTCAATCCGAGCTTGTTAATGTTAATGTGGTACAGATTCTTCTAATTCTTCTTTCTTCTAAAACTATCTTTGCCTGTCAATAAATACAATCAACTCCAAAAAAATGCAATCAACTCCAAAACTTTAACGACTAGAAAGTGTTCTATTATATGACATCACTTAGAGTTTTGGTTAACCTAAAATATTCTTCACTGATTAATTTCAACGTTTTCCTTTAGAGAGAGATGCAATGAATATCATTGGGGCTCTGCATATACTTAATTATTTATTATGGTAAATTTCCAGAAGGAACTTCTTGAAAAATGACATGCAAAGGATTTATGCATGCATAATATATGTGTTCTCTGGAAAGAGCGTAGATACTATTTCTACTCTTGCCAATATTGTATGAGATGTTTAATCTGCATTTCTTTACTAATGAGGTTGTGGTTTTCATATTTTTGTTGGTTATTTATACTTTTGGATATATTTATCAGTTTTATTTCTTTTGTAAATTGCCTGTGTATATTATTTGTTCATTTTAACTGGAGTGCCGATTATTAGTAAAGTATAAGATTGTTTTCTAAGAGCACCTGGCTGGCTCAGTCAGTAGTGGTTCTTGATCTTGGGGTTTTGAGTTCAAGCCCCACGTTGGCTGTAGAGTTTCTTTAAAAAAAAATATTGGAAGATAGAAAAATATTTTTAAAAGGGCATATTTTCTCTATTAGCTGTATGTTTTATATGTAGAAAATATTTCCCCAACTTTTCATTTGCATTTTGGTTTTTTGAGGATGGAATTCAAATATGTAACATTATGTTTAAAAATTCTTGTTCACCTCAGGTAAAAAAACATTCACCTATCTTTTCTACTATTTTCATTTAAATTTGAACCTTATTCACCTGGAATTTACTTTCTTGGAAGATGAAAGGAAAATGACATTATAACATAAAGAGCTTATAGATGTCAAGCATTATTTTAAAATATGAATGAATACATATTCTTGGATCTGTTTGTTGGTTTTCTAATCTCTTCCATGTACCTGCCAGCCTATTCCTGAGGCAGAACCACCTGTACTCATTTCAAAAATTGGCTAACTACTCCTGAATATTTATTCTTAATTATATATTTCATTTCTGTGTAACATATAATTTATTAGGTACCATCAAAAATAATTTTTAGGAATAACCCATCAAGTTACCAAAATCTTAAAATAAGGCTGCTTAGATTTAACAGTGTCTTAACCATGTTGTGTCTATTTGTGTGTGCAAAGTGAAAAATAATGTTATTCCTTCTAAGATCAGTATTAATCAAAAGGTATTTTGGGGAAAAAAACTAATGTTAGAAAACGATAGTTCTTAATTTAATGGAGATGAAAAAAAGTTCAGACTAAGCCAAAATCTATAGGAAAAAGAGGAAAAATACTTTTAATTGTAAAGAATTATACATACTGTGACTTTTCTTCCTAAATAAGATTCACTTATCTTGACATTGCTGGTTACATCTTGACTCTTTACAGATAAATATGGCTGTGATTCATGTAGCTGACCACTGCACATGTCGAAAGTTACTGTATCACTTTCTTCTTTGGCAACAAACCCGCAGTTACATGACACAGGATAGTGAAGGCTTCCACAGTCCCACTGGCGTACATGGACTTCAAAATCACGTGACATACTCTTATAAAGCACAAATGTTCCAGTCTTGAAATTATCATATACCCTATCATTAACAGAAATCAACTGCATTAAGAATTGGTACAAAATACCACAGTAATATGTTATAAGCAAAAAAAGTGTGTTAAATTTATTCATACACATTCAATATATTTTGATGCAAGAATGAAAAATCCATATTTCTCATAGCTTCATATTATTTTATTAAGATTTACTTATTTGAGAGAGGGAGTGCATGCATGCATGTGAGAGGGAGGAGGGGCAGAGGGAGAGAGAGAGAATCTCAAGCAGACTCCTTGCTGCGTGTGGAGCCCTACAGGAGGTCCCAGCCAGGACCCTGAGATCATGATCTTGAGCCCAAATCAAGAGTCTGATGCTTGATCGACTGAGCCACCCAAGCGTCCCTGCTTCATACTAGTTTAGAGAACTGAATGAAACAAAGTAGTGATCTCACTACTTGTTTCTTCCTTTCACCACTTCAGTCAACTCCTGCTAGATTCTTCTCCTCTCTTCCTTGCTGTATTTTTTTTCTTCATAGCACCTATGTTCCTTAGATACACTATGTATTTTATTTATTAATTGTGCATATCTCTCTTTACCTATACAGATGTAAGCTGCATGAGAGCAGAGGATGTTTGTTTTATGCACTGCCATACCCTCAGCATTTAGCACAAAGTTTGTCACTCATTGCACAATTAATCTTGTTGAATTATAACCAATTAAAGTAATCCCAACTATGCTTTCTGGAGGCTTTTCCACTAAAACTTCTAAGCTTTTCATTGTAACCATAAAGGATTCTTGCATGTGGAATCAGTTTCCACAACTTTTCAACACTTGCTCCAACTTCTGGATTATCATTTGCTATGGAGTTCAAAATCTATTTGCTCATATTGAAAAATGATCACGTTAAAAAAATTTAAAAAATATTTATTTATTTATTCATGAGAGACACCCACACAGAGAGAGAGAGAGAGAGAGAGAGAGAGGCAGAGACATAGGCAGAGGGAGAAATAGGCTCCCTGCAGGGAGGCCGATGTGGGACTTGCTCCCCGATCCTGGGATCATGCAGAGTGCCTGGGGGCTCAGTCGTTGGGCACCTGCCTTCCGCTCAGGGAGTGATCCTGGGATCCGGGATCAAGTTCTGCATCAGGCTTCCTGTGAGGAGCCTGTTTCTCCCTCTGCCTATGTCTCTGTCTCTGTATCTCTGTGTCTCTCATGAATAAATAAATAAAATCTTTAAAAAAATTTTTTGTAAATAATAAATTACCTTACCTTACATCATGAAGAAAATTTTGACTCAACAAAGAGGTGTTCTTATAATTTTCTTTAGTGACATCTTAAAATTATATATTTCCCAGAATGGTATAACTGAGTTTAAATCCTCATAGGTAGATATTAATAGCAAGATAGCTTAGATTACTTTTTGATCATTTTGCCCACTTTACTTGCATTCCAGGGGCAGATATCCAGCTATTCATGATGGCTACAATAGTTTTACCCTGATTATTCTTGTCATGAAGTAGAAATGCTTAGTTTTATAAATAATTATAATGTGTTAGTCTAATCATTTTGCCTAAATCCTAAAGATTATTTCAGTATCATTCAGAAATGTAATATACTAAAATATCACTAGAGTAAAGAAACCATTATTAAAAATAACTAAATGATCAAGTTAAAATGATTGTTCATATTTGCAAGAATTTTCATTTTTACAAATTCAGCTCACAACTAATTTGTGTATTTACCAAGGGCCAAATTTTAGGGTAAAAACACTCCATACAAATAAATCAGTAGTTTGAAACAAGCCAGCAATATCCATATATGCCTTCCCTTCTAATTTTTCAGTGACCAGGATGAAGAAATAATAAAATAGTAAGATATTTAAAGCAAGACAACAGCAAAATCCAAAGAAAACAACAACTACTATAAGAAAAAACTTTCAGGAAATTACCTGCCATCAAATGTAATTATATGTGGGTCAGTAAATGAATAGCAGTAAGCAGTTGGGACATCCTTTACTTTGATCTTAAAAGCAAAGATATTTTTGGTAAATATTATCATTAATTGTATTTACTGATACACAATAAATTTCTTAGCAATCTCAATGACTTTTTCATTAATTATTGTTTTATCATAGTTATTGAAATTGAATCATTTAAAATGGAAAAAACAAACAATTTTGAAATGAAAAGTTTACAAGATGCATTGATCAAATAAATATATCTTTTTTAAAGCTCCAATTGTAAAGATTTTTTTTGTAATTTGTCAACCTGGATGCTGTCTGGAATGTAGCTGTTCCACAGGAAATCCTCATGAACTATAGGCTCCACTACAATGTTTGTAACTCGATCTCCATCTCGAGAAAAATCTGTTACAGCAGTGTAGTACACAAAAGCATGGCTACAGGATCCATTAGCACAGGATGATGTTTGGTGAAGGTCCACGTGACAGGAAGACAATGCCAAATTTAAACCTCGCTGTTCTTTACCTATTTTGTGAAAGAATACATTGAGATTTTTTTAAGGAAATATACCAACCAAAACATGTAATAACTTGATTAACATGGAACACTGAGTTGAGAGATTATTCTTATTTTCTCTTATTTAAAAAATATGGTTGTAATTTTGTCTAAATAAAACCAAAGCTATGAACCCTTCCCAATCTTTACGAATAATTAATCAACTGCAATATAAACATATATCTATACATACACAGTACTATTTTCAATAAGGTTATAAACCCATGTGTACTTGTAAAAAATTCAAAAGCAATATATAAGATTGATTGTATTTCTGTAAAAAAAATCATAATTCTACCACCAAGGAATATAATTTGATGTTCTTTCCGCCTAAAAATTGTGCTTTGGGTCCAGATATGTCTGTAGTATTTCACAGGGTTTGTATTTATGTTCTATCCATTGATGAGTGTTAGCAATGATTATTGATAGAGATGATTATTGTTATCATCATCTTAAAAATGGAAAAATTAAAATAAATTAAGTAACTCCATACCAGTAATAAACTCTCTATTGCTTTTCATCTCCCAAATGGCCCAATATATTCAGAACCCTAAGATGCTCCCTTTCCTATGGAACAAAGAATAAAAACTAATAATTTAGAAAGAAAATAGTAACAGAAGAAAGGAACATCGCAAATGTGTAACTAAACAAAAAGGATAGATTGCTCCAAAAACTGGCAACAAGGGAAGTTTGCTCTTATATCTAATCAATGATTACAAAACCTTTTTGAGATGTGGAAAAAAAGCAGTCATTAAAAACTTTTTATTTTCTTTTCTTCCACACATAATTTTCAGTATAAAATTATACTGTTCTGACATAGAACACTGCACTAGACTCCAAATTCCTGAAAAAAAAAAAAAAAGTTCCACTTCGTACATTTCTTCCCCAAGAAATACATACTGTTCCTATGCACTTAAAAAATAACAGAAACATCTAAACTCTTAGCCGGTTCCCTAAGGTAATTATGGAATATATCTGGCTTGGATATAGCCCCTGACATCATTTCCCTTGATCCACAGTGTGAGGGCCAAATACTGTTCTCTGTAAGCCTATAAAAATTAGTGCAGTCATTGTAGAAAATCACTAAGAGACACCAACTTGTTCTGTATGGAAGTAGATACACTTAAAAAAAGATAAAATGAGGCATATCCAGAATGAAATCCAGGAATTTTTCTCCAAAAAAAAGGGAAATTATTTTTAATTGAAAAATAATAGGAACATGCCAATTTCTAAAATGTAGAAAATATATTGCTTTCTTATTATAATTATGCTTGTCTTGTTGAAAGAATTGAGAGCACAAAAATATAGTTTAAAGTAAACTTGCAGTTGAAGAAAATCTTCGTCTAACACAGGCCTGGAAAATATTGATAACATCATCCTCTTCCTATTTGCCCCTCATAAACTATAGTAAAATTTACAAAATATGTCTTTCACAGATAGTATGAAGTAGAATTATGTCAAGCAGTCTGATAGACGGTTTTACTGCATATTTCTGTGCTGAATTTCACAACACAGTGTTGTTCATGATGCTCCTGAAATCTAAATAGGTAGTGGGGTATTACCTCAGTCTCTGCTTATTGTCAATTGTCTTGGTATAGCCTCTCCTGATGCCTCTATTTCCATGTTCATCTCTTTTCTGAGTGCAACATTCATTCCCATTGGACTCTCCTAGCATTTTTATCTGTTTCTCTGGTTTAATTTGATATAACATAGACATGAAGACCTAGATACATTGTATTTGGTGTATTTACTACATAACAGTTTATGTCTTATGGTGAAAAACTGTATAAAAAGAATCTCTCTTACAACTTATATTCTAATTTATGTATCTCTTACATGCTTTGGTCTCTGCATCTAAGTCTCAGGGGGAGAAATAAAACTCAATCAAGCCAATGACTGCTATATATGGTCTGTCCTCTCAGTCTATCGTGTTCTATGGGAGAATTTCATCTCTATCTATAGGCTATGACAGTGACATATATGCAGCCACGCATCATACAATCTATATAATTAGTAATTTAAATAGAATTTTAAAACAAAAGATCTCAAACACAGCTTATGTTAGAGAGAGGTTAGGAGATCCGTGTTGCCCAAGTTTGAACTTATGTTAGCATAACATATCATACCTCCCTAGCTAGGAGTATCTGGAAAAACTTAAAGGGCAGTTTGTCCCTCCAACTCAGAAAACAAAGCAAAGAAAAAAACATAAGTTGGAGGAGGAGAATGAGGAGGAAGAAGAGAAAGATGAGGAGGAGCTGCTCATTACTGTCTGTTTGATTTTTTTAATGTGAAGTTGCTGCCGTCGTGTGTGTGTGTGTGTGTGTGCGTGTACGCATGCATATAAAAATGTATGTGTGTGTGTATATGTGCATAGTCAGTTAATTAGTTTAAAAGCAAACCAAAAAACATTAACCAAACATTGAGAATTACTTTAAGGCAATAGATAGCACCTTTGCTTTCTAAGAGCATATATTTTAGGCAAATATGCTAAACACATAAAAAGACAATAAGGCTATGAATGAAAAACATCAAAATACTTATATTGAAGATTTAGTTCATAAGAGCTCAAAGTCAATAAAAATTACTTCCACCTTGATTAAAAAGGAGGGAAATTGGACCGGGCCATAAAAGATACATCAAGGGGAAAAGAAGGAATAAGAGAGCTAGCAGAGAGTTAATGTGTACTGAGTTTGTGGTCAAGCCCAGGAGGGATAAATGTGAATTGCAACATAGATTGTTTTGACAGTCATAAACATGGCCCAGTATTATTAACATGACTGAGCTGTAATTTGGTGTAAACACACAACATAATGAATTATATGTGTACACTCCAGTGACTTTTTCTAGAAGAAAAAAAGCATTAATTATTATCTGAAATCTAATAAAAATAAGGGAATTTAGTATATTACCTTGCTCAACAGTTTTCAGTTTTAATGAGATTTTGCATTCCTGGTCAAGCTCATTGAATTCAGAACAAATGACAGGAACTGTGCTCTCTATCTTCAACTGATATTCTTTCCCATCTTCTGATATAGTGCTTAATTCAGGGTGTAACTGGTATAAGAAAATATGTAGAGCAGATATGTAGAAATAGAATTTATTCCAAAGACAAAAATTTGCAAGAGCAGTTTTCTCAACAGCTCATATTTTGCCAAATAATCTGGGAGTAATAAACTTAAACCCTGGAATTTTTTTAATTAAATAAGATCAGTTAAAACCAAACCCTTAAAAACATTAGCAGCATGTAGAGTCACTGGACTGCTCTGAGTTAAGGCATAATCTGGTTCCCCAGCATGTTAGGCAGTCTGGTAGGAATCTGCCTTCGCGATTATGGTTCTGGGAATGGTTACTGGAGGATGGAGGAGACAAAGAAATGCCTACACTCTTTCATTTGTTTGTTACTGTTTACTGACTCACCAAGGTTAAGAGTCTGTTTATTCTTAGGGATTAATATCATCCCTAACATAAGTTACAAATCTAAGGGTTTTTTCTTCAATTTTTTATTTAAATTCTAGTTAGTTAACACACAGTGCAATATTAGTTTCAGGGGTAGAATTTAGTGATTCATCACTTACACATAATACCCAGTGCTCATAAGTGCCCTCCTTAATACCCATCACCCATTTAACTTATCTCCTGCCCACCTCCCACTATCAAGTCTGTTTGTTCTCTATCATTAAGAGTCTCTTATGGGGATACCTGGGTGGCTCAGATGGTTAAGCATCTGCCTTCACCTCAGGTCATGATCCCAGGGTTCTGGGATCGAGTCCCACATTGGGCTCCCTACTCAGTGGGGCACCTGCTTCTCCCTCTCTCCTGCTCATGCTTTCTCTCTCTCTCTCTCTCTCTCTGTATCCCACAAAAATAAATAAATAAAAATCTTTTTTAAAAAGTCTCTTATGGTTTGTCTCCCTCTTCTTTCTTCCCCTCCCTCCCATATGCTCATCTGTTTTGTTTCTTAAATTCCACATGAGTGAAAACATATGGTATCTGTCTTTCTCTGACTTATTTCGCTTAGCATAATGCATTCTAGGTTCATCCACATTGTTGCAAACAGAAAGCTAAGTATTTTTGAATATATAAATCGAAATACTTTTGTCACCTCAAACATTTCAACCTTCAGCTTATTTCACAGCCTCTGTTTTCCTTATTTGGATTATGGAGTATTGAAATCTAAAACTGGTCCTATCCCAGTTCATAGATCAATCCTTTTTTGAGGCAGGAAGTTTTTACTCAGTCTTGATTCTTGTCTAGCTCTCAAAACAGATGCTTCTTAGCACCGCACTGTCTTCCTGTTAGCCTAATCAAAAACATTTTCTGGGGGCTGACCACTGTCCCTGAAACTGTCTGCTGAGTGTTCACCAGTGGAGATCCAAAGGTTCTGTGTTCCGACATCTGAGCTCTGCTCTCCTTCCACTGTGATTATGCTGTTCTGGCAACATGGTTGATCTTCTCACTCTTTTCCCTGGTTTCTATTGTGTATAATTGGACCTTTTTTAAAAAAAAATTAGGATTTTGAGGCTCTTGGTTCTCAATATTCAGTCTATGATGAGATCCTGAAACCAGGGATGCCTAGATAGCTCAGCAGTTAAGCGTCTGCCTTCAGCTCAGGATGTGATCCTCAGTTCAGGGATCAAGTCCCACATCAGGCTCCCTGTGAGAGCCTGCTGCTCCCTCTGCCTATGTCTCTACCTCTCTCTGTGTGTCTCTCATGAGTCAATAAATAAAATCTAAAAAAAAAAAAAAAAAAAAAAAAAGATCCTGGAACCAGCATCCACAGTATGGAAAACACAGTGATAGAGAAATAATCTTTCTGATCCATCCCTATGGCTACATACCTTAATGCCTGCAAAAAATTCTTGGCTTTCGATGGCTATACTTTGTACGTGTGGTTTCTCCAATAAAAAGATGGAAGCACTACAGAATATCTACAAATACAATTAACAAATAATCATTTAGTAGTAAAATTATGGAGAAAATATGTGTAAACTTATAATTAAGTACTTAACTTTTGGTAGTGCAAAAAAGAAAATAAGAAATTAAATGATGTTAAAACTTAATTGAAAATTGAGAAAAATTCCACCATTTAAAAGTATTAGCTATTCAAAGCCTCAACATAAATTAAAGAGCTATAGACTTTGTGTTTAAGATATATTTAAAAAAATATAATAAGTGATACCATCATTAAAAAAATAAAAACATTTTTCTAGAATAAAAACATATCATTTTAAAACCAGAAAGAGGCATCAAGTTATAAAGGTTCATTGATAATACAGCAAACTGTAACAGTGGATATTCATACGTAGTCACTAAGATTACTGATCATGCAATAATCACTGGAGTTGGCACAATTGCAAAGGAAAAAAGAAAAAGAAAAACAATAGTGCTTTATATTTTGGGGACAAGAGTATTTTCAGGATATGTTATGTTAAGAAATCCATTTTGAAAATTAATACATTCATGACAAGAAAGAAAAGAAAAGAAAAGAGAAAAGAAAAGAAAAGAAAAGAAAAAAGAGAAGAAAAGAAAAGAAAAAGAAAACCCAATTGTTTGTGAACATACCCTATCTCCAAGTCTGAGATTTATGCCATCCAGTTCTAATAGAGAGGATGCCTGAACTGTGGCCTCTTGCTTCAGTTCCTCTTTGATTTCTTGAGAAGAAAGTCTAGACCAAGTTATGAGAAATCCCACTGAGGTGTTTGTAGGGTAAACATCAAAAGCACACCTACAGAAAAGCCTGGATCCAATCAGCTCCACCACAACTTCCGGCCTTCCTGGGGGTGGTGGTGGCAATGAAGCAGACAGCTGACCTGATGGGAGAAAATGAATGATCTGTAGTCAGGCATCTTAAAGAATGGAAACTGGCTTATGGGTAAAGCTCATGGAGACTGTAACTCGGGGATTTATATTACAAAAAGGAAAATAACATTTAGAGAAATAATTATTCTCTAGCAATCAGCAAAATAGCATGTTCTTATTTTGACCCATAATCACGGAAATACTGATAGCAGAGAAATTCATCAGCTCATCAAGTTTATATTAATGCATGTTGGATACATCTAGCCTTGAAGAGTCTAGCTCTTGAACACTAAAGTAATTTACCTCTTTTTAAGAAATTTCTGAAAGATTTTCCTAAAAGATGGAACAAACAAAATTAAGATTTTTTACATTATAATTTCTTGCTTAAAAATTATAATGTAAATTCAAATGACTTACTATTTACTGTTATCATTTACTCTTACAACTCAACACATCATTACTCTGGATTGAAAGAGCTGCTCATTATGAGAGTGATTATACTGTTCAGTGAAATACATTTAATGTTAAAAAATAGTCTTATTCTTTTCATTTTTCTGATATTAAAAATGTTTGAAATTTTCTCTAGAAACAGGAAGATTTCACAATTTTTATCTCTGGTCACTTGCAAGATTAATTTGGGGATCTAAATGTTTTGATTTGTTTTGTTTTAGAAAAGAAAAAAATAAGTGATAAATTTTACAAGATTTAAAACATATGTGCTAAAATGTACAAATATTCTTCTGTGAAATAGGTGGTAACTTTACAAGAATTGCAAAGTTAAAAGTTTAGCCCCATCATATAGATTTTTGGAAACTCTGAGGGACTTTAACCTAAATGTATGGGAGAAAACCTAATGTATTTTGAGATATTTTAAAGTGCTATTTTGTTAGATATCTAGTTACAAAATCTCAATAACAAATGAATTTTTTCAAATTTATCAAAGTAGTAAATATTTTGCTAAACACCAAATCATTATGTTCAGATTTGAAATAATAGGCTACCCTTTACTACATTGATTTTTTTTTTTTAAAGGTCCATTTATTTATTCATGAGAGACACTGACTGAGAGAGAGAGGCAGAGACACAGGCAGAGGGAGAAGCAGACTCCTCCCAGGGAGCCCGATGTGGGACTCGAACCTGAGGCCCAAGATCACAACCTGAGCCAAAGGCAGGCACCCAACTGCTGAGCCACTCAGGCGTCCCTAGTACATTGATTTTTTAAAAATTATATATCCAAGGGAAAATTCCCTCTTAAATAAATTAGGAAAAAGAAGATGAACTTTTATCTAAACAGGGAAGAACTATCTATGGAAATGATGGTTAAGAGTTAGAGATGATAAATAACTGAAAAGAAAATAATTCATGAAAATTAAAATTTTTGAATCAATATTTTATTTGTTTTTTTAAAGATTTATTTATTCATGAGAGATGCAGAGACACAGGCAGAGGGAGAAACAGGCTCCCCGGAGGGAGCCTGATGTGGGACTCGATCCCAGAACCAGGATCAAGCCCTGAGCCAAAGGCAGATGCTCAATCGCTGAACCAGCCAGCCGTCCCTGAATCAATATTTTAAATGGCATCAACTCTGGGTAAACAGATCATTACAGCAATGTAGATCAAAGAAACTTTGTCAACATATACTTAAAAGGAACGGTTTCAAAAACGGAGAGATAAATGATCTCTGCTTCATAAGCATAATTATTATCCCTTTGTCAATTCCAATATTGAGTTGCTAAATATGTTAACATATTCTCTATTTTATCCTGAAGCTGTTGACTTTTTTTAAAGATTTATTTATTTATTCATGAGAGACACAGAGAGAGAAAGAGGCAGAGACATAGGCAGAAGGAGAAGCAGGCTCCATGCAGGGAGCTGGATGTGGGACTCGATCCGGGCACTCCAGGATCACACCCTGAGCCAAAGGCAGACGCTCCACCACTGAGCCACCCAGGTGACCTGAAGCTGTTGACTTTTGACTAAATATTTCCATTCAAGTGTCACCTCCCCAAATTGTGTATGGTTTTGTATAGCATTTTTTCCAATTAATTGCATAAACATTCTGAATAACATAAGTAGCTTAAATTTATTACTTATTCAGAAGAGAAAGTGATTTTACTATAATATATGTGTATGAGAAAGAAAATCCAAACCTATTATGCAGAACAGCCAAGAAATTATACTTTATGGTTAATGTCCACTATATTAGGGATATTATTTTATTCTCTTAAAATCTTAAATCACAGGATTTATATAACGGATACTTTCAAATAAAATAACAGCTTGTTTAAAGAACACTAGAAAAATGAGAAGGCAAATCCATTTACAACTGGAATAGAATATAGGAAACAAGTGATTTGTTTTGACCACTGCTATAAGAGTACTTTTCAAGGCAAAGCATATTAATTTTTAGAACTGGTATCTAAATATTATGTGATATATCCTGATCTGTTTTATATCATTATGGTTTATTTCACCATTAAAACACCTTCATTAATTATATGTCAACAATCCCTTATTCATTTAGAATATCTTCCTATTACCATCAATATATCTGATTCCACCAAAAAGCTAATGTTTCAATAAAAATTTTTAATTTCTTTTCATCCTTTAAGTAGACATCATAAATTTTATTAGACAATCTATTTAGAGTGATTTATTTTAAGAAATATTGAGTAGTGAGTCTTTATTTTGGAAAAAACTTAAAAATTTAAGTTAGAAAATAAAAAAAATATAGAGATTGAGAGGAGGAGAAAAACAGTATCATTAACATCTTTGGTGGTTATCTTTCAAGAATTATTTGGTACAAATGTAATAATTCACAGAAAACAAAAATGGGATTGTGCTGTGTAATCTAATTTCTTACCCACAATATGCTATTAATAATTACTAATGTCAAAGAATGTATTCCTGAATTTTAATATTGTTTAAAGAATATTTTATTATAATGGGTACATCAAAAATATTGAATTATCAACAGTTATTGGATATCTGCAATTTATTTTTTTCATGTTATTAGAAAATACTGTTTGAAACATTCTACTTATATACTTTAAATATTTCTGTAAGCTAGATTTTTGAAAATGGAATTGTTACAAATACACATGAATTTTTAAGATTAAAATAAATTGCCAAATTTCCTTGTAAAAAAGATGCTACCAACATACATACATGTCTTCAGGGTATGGAAATGCTCAACTCTGTATATTTGCCAATTCCAGTATTATTCCTTAAAGGCATGATAAAGTGATTTTCATTTTTGATAGCCACTAGAATGAGGCATTGTCAAACAGTATAATTAACACCTAAGTAAGTTATAGAACATAAAAACCCACTGAAATTATTAATTTATAATACATTATTAAAAATAATGTGATACTTACGAACACAGTTACCTCCAATTTCAATTTCATCAGGGTCACATGGGTATAATTTTGCATCAGAAATAGCTGCAGAAGGTTAAGGTTTGGGTACTTATTCAATTGAGCGTAAAGATATAAATACATACATAAATATCTGAAATAACATTTCTTTGGAGAAGTATGTTTTATTTTTATTTTTATTTTGAGAAGTATGTTTTAATGAAGACTAAGACTTCTCATTTTTTTAATAATAATTTTTTCCCTTTTCAGGATGAGATCAAGTGGAGATAATCTGGAATCCCATTTTAAAACAATAGCTTTCATATCTTGTTTTCTTTTCTTTCTTTATTTTAAAGATTTTATTTATTTGAGAGACAGAGAGAATGAGTGGTGGGGAGCAGCAGAGGGAGAGGGAGAAGCAGACTCCCCACTGATCAGGAAGCCTGACAGGGGTTTGTTCCCAGGGCCCAGAGACCAACACCTAAGCTGAAGGCAGATGCTCAACCAACTGAACCAACCAGGCATCCCATATCTTGTTTTCTAAATTTTAGTCTACATTATTAAGTAATGAAACAATTTCCGTAAATTTATACAACAGTTGGTTTGAACCACTTCCATGGACCTTGCCTCGCCTCTAATCATGTGCAGGATCACAGAAATGAGTCAACAACTGTCATGGCAATAACTATAACTCAATGCCACAGCTCAGTTAATTGGAACAAGGGTAACTACCTGAACAAAGATAGGCTCATCACATTGCCTTTTGGAAGAATTTAGAATTTAAACTGAGAGATAGAACTTGAAATCTGAGTCAGGTCAATGATGGAATGTCTATAGATTTCTGCCAACATCATGGGAGCTGCTTTATGGCTCATACCTTCTGAGGCCTTCCTATGCAACTCTTCCTCAGATTCAATAACATTTCCTAAAATCTCTACAGTTCATCATTTTTATTTTTTTTATTTTTTATTTTTTTATTATTTTTTAAATTTTTTATTGGTGTTCAATTTACTAACATACAGAATAACCCCCAGTGCCCGTCACCCATTCACTCCCACCCCCCGCCCTCCTCCCCTTCTACCACCCCTAGTTCGTTTCCCAGAGTTAGCAGTCTTTACGTTCTGTCTCCCTTTCTGATATTTCCCACACATTTCTTCTCCCTTCCCTTATATTCCCTTTCACTATTATTTATATTCCCCAAATGAATGAGAACATATAATGTTTGTCCTTCTCCGACTGACTTACTTCACTCAGCATAATACCCTCCAGTTCCATCCACGTTGAAGCAAATGGTGGGTATTTGTCGTTTCTAATAGCTGAGTAATATTCCATTGTATACATAAACCACATCTTCTTTATCCATTCATCTTTCGATGGACACCGAGGCTCCTTCCACAGTTTGGCTATTGTGGACATTGCTGCTAGAAACATCGGGGTGCAGGTGTCCCGGCGTTTCATTGCATCTGTATCTTTGGGGTAAATCCCCAATAGTGCAATTGCTGGGTCGTAGGGCAGGTCTATTTTTAACTCTTTGAGGAACCTCCACACAGTTTTCCAGAGTGGCTGCACCAGTTCACATTCCCACCAACAGTTCATCATTTTTAAACATTGTTTTTATTTGTTTTCTAGTATTTGCAACTCTAATAACCATTGTGAGTCACTTTTTCATTTGCATTTTTATCATTTTATTTGTATATGGAAATCTAATTTATTGAAACCACTGTCCTTTTTCTAAAGAATTGACTGTGTTCCTGGGTTGAAATCAGTTAATTATGTGTTAATTTATTCCTGACTTCTCCATTCTTTTTCCACTGATCTGTCTATCTTGATGGAAATATAACGCTCTGTAGATCATTGCTACTTTAGATTAAGTCTAAAAGTTAGTATAAATTGTCCAATTCTTTCCCTTATCAATATAGTTTTGAGTATTGTAGGTATTTTATATTTCCATATAAATTTTAGGATAAATTTATCAATTTCCACAAAAAAGCTTGCTGAGTTATTGACTAGGATTGTTTTAGAGCTTTAAATTATTCTGAGGAGAACTGATTTCTTAATATTGAATCTTTGTTCCATAAACATGGTTTATTTCTCCATTATTTTAAGTTTTCCAATTTATCTTAGCAAAGTTTTACTATTCTCACTTTATAGGCCTTATACAACTTTCTCCATATTTATTCCTAAATATTTCATATTCTTGGCACTATAATTGGTATTTTTAGATGAAATTTCTCTAGTATATAAATACAAGTGTCTTTTAATATGTCGGTCTTTCTTCTTTCAGCATCGCTGCTTGCTAGCTCCAGGAGCTATTTTATAGATTCAACTAGACTTCTAAATAGATGATATCATCTATATTTATATTCATGAAGGACATTTTTTCATAGTTTTCTTATAAAGTCTGTGTCTGCTTTTAGTTTCAGATTAATGCTGGCCTTACAGAAGTTTTGTAGTTCCTACTATTCATTTTTCTGGACAAGTTGTGTAAAATTGGTATTATTTCTTCCTTTATTATTTGGAAGAATTCCCAAACCATCTGGGCCAGGGATTTCCTTTTGTTTTGTTTTGTCTATGGAATAGATTTTAACTAGAAATACAATTTTTTAAATAAATATAGGACTATTGAAATTATCTTTTTGAGTGAGCTCTATCTGTGTATTTCAAGAAATTTGTCTTAATTTCAATTTTCAAAAGTATTGGGAATTCTTCATAATAATTCTTTATTCTTTTAATATCTGTAGGGTTTGTATTTGTATAAACCTCTCATTCCTGATACTAGAAATTTATCTTTCTGTACTGACTGAATTGGCTAGAGAATTACTAATTTTATTGAATTTCTCAAAGAACTAGCTTTTGATTTTAAGTTTTTTGTTTTGTATATTGTTTCATTGATTTTCATTCTGATCATTATTTCCTTTCTGCTTATTTTGGGTCTCCTTTGTGCTGCTGCTTCTAGTTTCTTCACATATTAGCTGAGGGTTTTTTTTGTTTTGTTTTTGGTAAAGTTTCTTGTTTTCACAGTATATTTAATGGGTTTTTCTTTTTACTAACATCAAACTTTTTCTAATATTTTAATTTCCTTAATTTATGGCCTGGACTATATCTATCTTGGTAAATGTTTCCTGTGCACTTGTAAAGAATGTGGTTGTTCAATCATTTGTGGAATCTTCTCTGTTATTTATTTATTTATTTATTTATTTATTTATAAGAGCTGTGATTTATAGCTTTATTATAAAATGGTAATTTATTTTAACAAATGTCTTTAGATCTGTTTATATACTATAACGTGAGTTTCATATCTCATAGGGATTATTTAATTTTTGTAAGCATCTTATCCCTGAGGAATTATATTTTTTTAATAATAAATTCATTTTTTATTGGTGTTCAATTTGCCAACATACAGAATAACACCCAGTGCTCATCCCCTCAAGTGCCCCCCTCAGTGCCCGCCAACCAGTCACCCCCACCCCCCGCCCTCCTCCCCTTCCACCACCCCTAGTTCATTTCCCAGAGTTAGGAGTCTTCATGTTCTGTCTCCCTTTCTGATATTTCCCACACATTTCTTCTCCCTTCCCCTCTATTCCCTTTCACTATTATTTATATTCCCCAAATGAATGAGAACATATAATGTTTGTCCTTCTCCGATTGACTTATTTCACTCAGCATAATACCCTCCAGTTCCATCCACGTCGAAGCAAATGGTGGGTATTTGTCATTTCTAATGGCTGAGGAATATTCCATTGTATACATAAACCACATCTTCTTTATCCATTCATCTTTTGATGGACACCGAGGCTCCTTCCACAGTTTGGCTATCGTGGCCATTGCTGCCAGAAACATCGGGGTGCAGGTGTCCCGGCGTTTCATTGCATCTGAATCTTTGGGGTAAATCCCCAGCAGTGCAATTGCTGGGTCGTAGGGCAGATCTATTTTTAACTCTTTGAGGAACCTCCACACTCTGTCATTTAGATCAAGTTGGTTGATAGAGTTTTTCTAGTCTCCTCCATTATTTTGTTGTTGTGTCTATGTGCTTAATTATCAACATGAGCTATAGATTTGTCTATTTCTTGTTGAAGTTCTGTAAGTTTTGCTTTATGTATTTTGAATTCCATTATTAGGTACATAAAGATTTAGAACTGTTTTGTCCTGTTGTTCAATTGACCCTTTTGTCTTTAGGAAATGACCTTTTTTTATAGGTAGTATTCTTTGCTCAATAATTCACTTTCTTTAATATTAATATCACCTCTCTAGATTTCTTGTGATTTGTGATACCTAAGTATATATTTTTCTATCCTTATGTTTTCAACCCCATTTTTCTTTATATTTAAAATAGGTTTTTCTGGGCAGCCTGTAGTTGAGCATGCTTTTATTATCCAATCTGGATAACATTTCTGGAATGGAAATTTCTGACTTTCAATTGGGGTTTTTAGATAATATATATTTAATATAATTATTGATACTATAGGGTTTAAACTTATCATGTTGCTCTTTCCTATATGTCCTATTAGCACTTTTCACCTTTTTCTGCATCTTTAAATAAATGTGTAACTTGTGCGACTTATCTCTTATATTGGCTATTAGCTATTATACACACAGACACACATATACATTTTCTAGTGGGTCCTGTAGGATATATAATATCTGCCCTCAAATTCTCATAGCCTACTTTCAAATGATATAATGCCTCTTCAGGTGTAGCATTAGCATCTAAGTACCTTGCTAAGTAAAAATATGGAAAATGTGAAAAATATTTTTCCAGTGAATTCTTCTTAAATGACATATAAATCTTTTTGTTTGAATGGCATTGACTGTAAGTATAAGAAATTAACATTTCTTTTATTTGGCTTCTAGAAAATACAGATAAATTGTGTAAAAATTATATATAAATTATTTTTTAAAATCCTCATAACTATGAGGATATATTATTAAATTGGAAACATCTTTATTTTTTCTGTTTTGATTATTTTAAGCTAAATATGACTAATTGTTGATATCTGATAGCCTATTAGTTGGAAGCAGAAGAATGTTCAGGTAAAAACAGTACATTTTACAGACTGCCTCTGAGGACAGAGATAAGCTAAAGAATTCTTCTGAAGTAGCTATGATAAGTCTTCCAAATAAGCTCCTTAAAGGGGGATAAGTTTCAGTTAGCAAACACCTTCTTTGTGCCCCTAGGGCTTCTGCTTTTCTCCTGTCTAAAATGCACATAAAGGGTTAAAACTGGAGCTTCATCTCATCACTGTGAAGGAAAAGCAAAAGCCTAGAAACTCAGAGAGACCTCCACCTGACATTGTAAAGTGGCCAAATCACCATCACCAGGGAACATCTGCTTCAGATTCTTAGTAAGCAAGAAAAAGAGACACTTAAGTGGATTAAGTGACTCATTTTTGTCCGCTATCTATGAAGTCTAATTCAAGTCTAAAGAGTATTTCAAAGTAAGCTTTTATTGGCACATCAGAGAGGATAATTCATGTGTTTATCTGATTAATAACTAAAACACAGAGTAAAAATAACTATCCTCTCTCCAAAATTCTCTTGACTTAAAACCAGTAGGAGGACTTGAACATGGAAAATAAGAGAAATAATCCAGAATATTCAAGCTTAAGGAACTGAATGGGTGGAAATGGCATAAACGAGAAATTTTTTTTAAGTTTTAAAGGCTTGTCATAAAAATGCAAATTTTATGTACTGTTTTTAAATTCAATGTAATCTCTTTCTGTTGAGGTGATTGTCTTTATTTATTTGGTGTTAAAGTTTTATTTTCATCTTTAATAGTAATCAATATTTCTTAAAATAATATAGGCATATTTTGGGTTTTTTTTCCCCATTGCAACACCTACACCATTTTCCACACATACTTGGTAATATTATTTGAGATTTTATAAAAATTAACTATTTTTAATGACCAGAATTTTGAAAAATACACAAAGAGACATTTTTCAAAATCTCTCATCTTGGCCACTCAATGAAGCTGAAGCATCTCCCTGGATTTTCTCCTTCCCAGTGAATAACACTAGCTGTATTAACTGAGCAGATGTTGTCCGTCCTTACTGAATATATTGCTTTCCGCCAGTTTTAACTGGCTAGCAGCCCTTTGAGAAATGTGAAGATTTACTGGCTATGGCTCTTAGGATAATTCTCCTAAGACTTCTCAAAGCACAGAGAATAAAATGAAGAGCTCCCTAAATATCAGGCCTTGCTGCCTTTCCAAACCCATGGCTTGTTACGCTCCTCACTCTTGGCAATCCAATATCTTGCTCCAATGTCTTACGGGGCTTCACTCCTGAAGCAACACCACACTCACTGCCTTAAGGCCTTTCACATGCTGTTGTCTGGAAGGTTCTTCCCCACACTCTTCTCTTTCTCTGACCCAGGACCATTTAGCCTCAAACTCTGTCAATGCCCTGCTCTCAGAAGAGGCTTTCTCAGGTGGCACCTCATTGTAAATGTCACCCTCCCTCCTCTCCGGTGTTCTCAGCTACAACAACTTTTAATCTCCTCATTCATGCCATTCACTGCAATTTGGGGTTCCATGTATGCTCTTTAACATCGTTGTGCCATATCTGTTATTTGGGTTTTTTAATTTGGAAAGTCTAACAACCTCAAATGAAAATGTTTGTAGGTATTTACTCATACAATTATTATTGTTTGCTGAATCAAGTGTTTGCCTAGTTTAAGAACACTGATCTACAACACTATCTCCCAGCATTTTCAATCTTCTACGTATAGAGGAGTCCAGATAACATAGCAGAGGGAGGTTGGTCTTCTCCCACAATCTGGCCACGTAACAGCATATCAATACACTCCCTCCATCCTCCCAAAAGAATAAATCCCTCAATTATTGGCTTCATTCTTATCTAAGCAGCCCAAGTTAAAAAAAAAATCACCATTATGGAGTTTCTTTCTATTTTGAGCTTCTAGTATATCTGAAGAGTTGGGTCACTAGTTCTATTAAACATTCATTTATTAAGTCCTTACTTTGTTCAAGACATAAGGTCATGAGACCCTGGTATAAAGGGTACATTATCTTCAAAGAGTTCATAGTCATAATCGAGTATAGAGAAAAAAGAAACAAAACCTCATTAAGTTCAATTATCTATTGTGAGCTCCATGATAGTGTATTATGGGAGTTACTCACAAGTGACTCTACTCCCCAACATCCTTAGTCAATACCGTATCAGTGGCAGGCTCATGAATCTGGTGTGCATTTCATGTCTGTACATCTCATGTCCCCTCTTACAGAACAGGACAAAATACAACTCTCCATTTCTATCTTCACTCTAACTGATGTGTTACTTTCCCAACTCAATGGCCCAAGCAAAAAAAACTAGGATTTGCCCTTGGTTCCTTTCTTTCCATCTTCTGTATTCAATGCATGAGCTCTGCTTCCAAAAGACATCTGAACTCAATAACCTCTTTCCTCTGCCACTAGTTTAAATCATTTCCTCTTCCCCCCACCTTTGAGCCACCACCATCTTTCCATAGCCTCCTAGGTGGAGTCTTACTGCAGCATTCGTGGCCCTTTAAATACAATCTTTAGATCATATTCACCTACTTTAAACCCCATAAGACTTTATACTGCAATTATGACTAACTCTAAGTTCTTACCATGGTCTACAGAACCTATAGATTCTGCCTCTTCCTATTACTCTGACTTCATCTCTAAAGTCTCATCCACCCAGTCTTCCTGCCATTTTGTTCCTCCCTCAGTTCCTTGGAGGGCCATCTTCATACCTGTCTAAGGACACTGACATTTGTTGCTCTTTCTACCTGGAATGCTCTTTCCCCGTAGTATCCATGGCTGGCCCATTGTCCTCATTCAGAGCTCAGCTCAAGTTCATCACCTATTGAGAGAAACCTTCTTCAGGTATTCTTTGTAAGGCAGCAACCCTGTGCCAATCAATGCCTATTGCATTGACCAGTTTTCTCAATCATCATTTTCAACGGGAGGGATGGCAAGCAATCTGCTCTGATACTTTCACATCAACAAATATTTTCCAAGATCTTAAGATCTTGGTAAAGAATCCTAAACAAATTTGGACAATTTAAACCAGAAATTTAGCTGTCATTTTGCAGCAGTGGCAGACCAAGACTCTTCCTGAGATATGTATTATCTCAACACAACCTCTCCAGAGAATGGCCCCAACACATCAACACACACAGTTCTGTGACTAGCAGTTCACATATATTACTCATATTTTCTTACCTTCTGCACAATATCCCATACATCCCTGAGTAGGCTGTAGTAAGTACACAAAAAAATTTCCACAGTTTCTTACAGACACTGGGATTTGAAAAAGGCAGCAGTCTTTGGTAGCACTAAACAAAACCTGCCATGTAGCACAAGCTGTCAGTTGCTTGATCTCTCCAGGTAAAGGCAGGGTCTCTGTATCTCTCAGAGACAGCCAGATAGGAGCCTGTGTTCCACAGTGATTCATCTTTTGCAACAGAGAAAACAAAAGTTGAAAATCCAATTTATTTTCACACATGATAGATAAGTCAACTTTGCATTTTCTTCTAAATAACCCTTAAAATAATAAATTATTTAAAGATTCTAATAATTTGTACCCTACTATTAAAGTAACTACAGAATACTAAATTTAAGGTAAATTGCTCATAATTAATATAATCTTAACTCTTTTTTTTTAAGATTTTATTATTTTTTTTATTTATGAGACACACACACACACACACACACAGAGGCAGAGACACAAGCAGAGGGAGAAGCAGGCCCCATGCAGGGAGCCCAATGTGGGACTCTATCCCAGGACTTCAGGATCATGCCCTGGACTAAAGGCAGGCACCAAACCGCAGAGCCACCCAGGGATCCCCAATAATAATGTTATTCAATTTAAATGTATTCTATTTGTTACCTTTGTAAACAAGAGAAATTCAGTGTCAGATAACTTACTTCCATAGTGATACATCCTAAGATAAGTGAATCTGAAGTCATCTTAATACAGAGCAAAAGATAAACTCACCTTGGAGATTTCTTCTAAAATTACTGGATATAGGGTATGTAAGAAGTTAATGCACAGTTCAGGAGACATCAAAAGTCAGGGGAGAAGGAAAAGATGTTCAAAATCTGGTGATGAAACAATGGGTTTGCAATTTGGAAAAAAAAATGAAGTTAAAGCCTCACTTGAAGCCAATTATCAAAATCATTTCCAGATGGAAAATGGAGTTAAATAGAAAACTGACCCAGGAAAAATAAGAGGAAACTATATAATTTGGGAAGGCCCCAAGCACTTGCTAAATGCATGACCTCAGGCAAGGCACCCAATATCCTTCCCTTTTGCTCTAGGTGGATGGTAGTTAGTACCCACCTCACTGTGCTGTGGTGAGATATAAGTATAATTATGTACATAACATAATTTCTACAAAACAATGAGTCAGTAACTCAATAATAATAATAATGCTCAATATTATAACTATTTCCATGCTTAAAAACAAAAGAAATCATAAAGGACAAGATTGATAGTTATGTTTAAATAATAGTTTTTAAAATATAAGAATAAGAAAAAGTATTTGTTAATAGCATTATATTCAGTGTATTGTTTATTGTCACATTATTATATTTCTTATTTTATTTTAATGATATAATATTATCCACTTAAAAACTCTTAAGATCAGAGATGGGTAAAATACACAAACACATAATTCACAGAAGAAACATACAGATGCTTAATAATGAATACATGAAACTATTCAGTATTAGAAAAGATATTTTTATCTACTAAAATGAGAAATGAGCCTTATATTTTTTAAAAATAATCATGTATCGAACCTTCAAAAGGACATTAACCTTCACTAATTTTACTTATAAAAATAATCTAACTACACTAAAATGTAACAGTGATTTTTTTGTAGTAGTGATTTATATGCTAATTGCAGAATTATTATAGCAAAAGCCTGACTGTGCACACATGACAATGTTTAAATAAATATGGCTTATATATGACAGAATATTATTTTCAACATTAATATTAAAGAATTTTCAACAGTATAGGCAAATGCTAATGCTGTACTTGAAAACTGAAAACTGTACCTGAGAAAAGCATGTTATGCAACTGAACATGCAGCATGAACCTTACAGAACAATATGAAAAGAAGGAAAGACAGCAGAATGTTCATGGTAGTATGACTGTGTGAGTAGATGATGAATGAATGTTATGCTATAAACTGTCCATTATTCTAAATTTTCTATAATACACATGAATTATTTTAACCATCATAAGTAGGCATTTATCTACACAGATTTGTACAATCCTGTAGAGTTAATTTTTTTTTGTTTTTATTTATTTATGATAGGCACACAGTGAGAGAGAGAGAGGCAGAGACACAGGCAGAGGGAGAAGCAGGCTTCCATGCACCGGGAGCCTGACGTGGGATTCGATCCCGGGTCTCCAGGATCGCGCCCTGGGCCAAAGGCAGGCGCCAAACCGCTGCGCCACCCAGGGATCCCAATCCTGTAGAGTTAAAGAAAAAAAATTCTACTAATTCTCCAGTTGGATGCTCTAAAGCCTTGGCTCAAGTAGGATGAGAGGGTGGGGATAGGGAACACTTCCCCATGGAAGACCCAGCAAAATCAGTTCACCTTTACATTTATGGGAGGCTCTAGATACAATTATAATTAGTTCAGCCAAAGAAAAAGAACACAAATATTTAAAGATGTAGTGAATTTCCTCAAATTTTACTTTTATTTATTTATTTATTTTAAAGATTTTATGTATTTATTCATGAGAGACACAGAGAGAGAGAGAGAGAGAGGCAGAGACAGGCAGAGGGAGAAGCAGGCGCCATGAAGGGAGCCCAATGTGGAACTCGATCCCAGGTCTCCAGTATCACTCCCTGGGTCAAAGGCAGACATTCAACCCTTGGGCCACCCAGGCATTCCCAAATTTTATTTTTATTTTTATTTTTTTTTTATTTTTTTTTTCAATTTTTACTTTTAAATTCTGATTTAAAAGGTGGACTGCATGAATGAGCATAATATTAATGTTACTATTATTATTAGAACAGAAAACATGGCAATGCTCTTTTGCATTAATTCAATCTTGACACAAAAATAAATATTATAAAATAATATTTACAGTTATATTAAAGAATATAATTTATAATATTAAATAATAATATATATATTATAATAAAATATTTCAGAGCAAGAAATAAATGGATTGTAACATGATTCAATCCTCACATGAAAGAATATATAAGAAAATACATGTGTAGTTCTTAGTAGTTGAAATACCTCAACACATTTGGTGGGCATCTCGGCAGGTCTGTCAAAGATGAGAAATCGATACCATCCAGGAGACAGGGAATGGTCACATATTAGGTCTTGAAAGGGAGAATGCTGGAGGTGCATTGAGTCAAAATGCACACTTCTATAAGGGCTCTGAAGAAGCTGGTGTCCTCCAGGAGAGCACTCCTGAACTAGGATGGAAAGACAGGTGTCTCATGTGTATGTGTTTTCTTCATTAACATAATTTAGCCCTCAATTAAAATTGATTTCTCCCCCAAATTAAGCAAATAACCTACAAGTGCACATCATGACCATCTGAAATGTCAGCGTCTCTTAGTCAAAGACGACTTGCATTTTCCATAAATGCAATAAACCAATCTACAAACTGAAGAATGTTTGAGGTACTGTATTTCAAGAAATTTATTTTCATTTAATTTGGACAAGGAATACTGCTGATCACTGTTGAGTTAGGACTGTTAAAAAAAAAAAAAAAAAAAAAAAAAGGACTGTTGCCACCTGAGGTCACAGACCCTGCAAAGACTCCTCTTGAGAGTGGCCTTCCAGATCTGAAAGCCATCAACGACCCTCCATGACCTGCTTTCCACATGACTCCCCAAGTCCCATCTCTGCCACATCTTGGAAGGCAACATAGTAAATTAAGCTTTTAATGTCAATCTATTTTTTGCAAAATGCTCTCCTACTGAAGTTCCTTACATTCTTCAGTACAGGAACGAATATAAAGTTTTCAAAGTTTTTTTTTTTTTTTTTTAAAGATAAAGTATTGAAATCCACTTTATTACCAAGCACAGGAAAGGAATAGGGTGTAGGGGAGCAGTTTTGAAGGAGAAACAAGAAAAGACCCTAGAGAAAGGGAGAGTTCTGTAGTTTTTTTTAGGGAAGCCATTTTCTGAGCAGCACTTGACCTGGAAGATAGATACCTTTTCTGTCAAACCCACATAGGCAGATCATAGAGCTCTTGTCCCAGCAAGAAGAGAGAAACTGGGGTAGAAATATATCCTAGAAACAAATTAATAACAGCACAATAAATTAGAGATATTAATGTGCAAGTTGATCTCCTAAGTGTAGCTTATAAAAACTGTTATTATTATAACTTTGTTTTTTGTCATTTGTAGAGATAGCAATTAAACTGTACAAAATATAGTGTTCTTCAAGACAAAGTCTCCTCAAAGAATTTTTTGTAGTAGAAAAATTTAGGAATGAGCACAAAAGATTTCTCCTCCCTTTATCTCTTGCTCCACCAGTTTTCAACTTCCCAAGAAAAATGTAATTCAAAATGCTCTATTGACTTTGATGATCTCAATCTGTCAACACTAGATAAATATTTCATAAAATGTGTATGGATAGAACTCAGGGGATATATATACTGTCATTTCATTTAATTTTGAAATAACTCCAAGATACTCTCAATATCAGAACATTGTACCTGGTTGGAAACTTAGGAAAATATTTAAAAAGAGATTACCAGTGAGGTTTGCATGAATTATTGAAATGTTTTCTCTATCTCTTTCCTGCGATAGAATATTATCTTGGGGAAAAAAAGTCACTAACTCCGTTTTTATTCTGTACAGTTTTTCTCCTTAATGTTTCTGTAGTGCTCACATTTCCTCTGACTCTGCACTTTGAATTATTGTTCACTAATCCAAAGCTAAAAATGTAATAAATGTAGTGGCAATCGCAGCATAACATCAACAGTGTGTGGAAATTCTGAGGTTTAGAGCAAACAGTCAAAAAAGAATTCTTGAGATGTCTTTGGTGCAAAAATGTGGTTTTATTAAAGCATGGTGGGGCACCTGTAGCTCAGTGGTTGAGAGTCTGCCTTTGGCTCAGGTTGTGATCCCGGGGTCCTGGGATTGAGTCACCCATTTCTCCTTCTGCCTGTCTCTGCCTCTCCCTCTCTGTGTCTCTCATGAATAATTAAAATAAAATAAAATAAAATAAAATAAAATAAAATAAAATAAAATAAAGCATGGTGACAGGACTTCTATGCTTTTGAGAGGGGGTTAGAGTAACTCTCTGAGTAATTTTGGAAGCAAGGTTTCTAGGACCTTGAGGGGGTTAGCTATTGTTAGAGAAAGGCCATTCATTACTGTCTACTAAAACCCTAGTCTTGAGACCCTGTAGATGTGTATCAATGGGCCATGTGCTTGGGGTATGATTGCTAACATGTATCTTGTGGGGCTAGAGATAAAGGAAGTTTCCAAAAGAATTTTTATATGTTAAAGGAGACTTACAGGATTGTGGGGGTTGGGTTAATATTAAGATAAGGTACTAGCAAAGTATTACATTGAAGCAGTTGAGTTCCTATAGAAAGGTCACTCTTCCTTTCTCAAGGACTTGTCAGTGGGTTTTAAGTTGTAAGGAAATTTTTTTTTAAGATTTTATTTATTTATTCATGAAACACACACACAGAGAGAGAGAGAGAATGGCAGAGACACAGGCAGAGGGAGAAGCAGGCTCCACACAGGGAGCCTGACGTGGGACTCAATCCTGGATCTCCAGGATCACGCCCTGGGCCGAAGGTAGGTGCTAAACCGCTGAGCCACCCAGGGATCCTCCAGGATATTTAATTTTTTCTTTTGCTTTTTTTCCCCACATCAAAACACTAAAGAACTATAAAATATTTACTCAGAAATTTTTAAAAGTTTATTTATTTTTAACATTTATTTTAGACAAAAATTCTTATTTCATATAATTAAAAGAACTCATATTTTGTATTGTTCACTTCATTTTTTACCAAAAAATCTGCTTGTCTTTTTTTTTTCTGCTTGTCTTTTTAAAAAGTTCAAGGTCTCTGTAGAAAATTTAAAAATTTTATTAGCAATGAACAAGCCACACTCTTAAAAACCTAATTACAACCTTAACCCTAGAGTGCAACATATAATTAACTAGGTGAGAATTATTAGGATGGTTTTGGCTCCCATTTGGAAATTTGGGGACTTAGCTTCTCAAATATAAATAATATTTCTCAAATAATAAAAGAAAGCTCTACAATTAGATTATTACAATTACTCATTAATCAATTTCATGGCATGAATAATATGCTAAGCTTTCTAGAAAACTCCCAATATAACTTTTCCTTCATAACAAAAGTACATATAGGGGTGCCTGCATGGCTCAGTCAGTCAAGCATCTGTCTTTAACCTAGGTCATGATCTCAGGGTCCTGGAATCCACCCTCATGTCAAGCCCCATTCTCAGCGGGGAGTCTCCTTCTCCCTCTTCCTCTCTGCTCTCCCTCTCTCTGTCTCAAAGAAATAAATAAAATCTTTCTTTTTTTCAGAAATACATAGAAAATACACATTAAAATTGACATTTCTATTTATTCTGTCTTCTTTTTTTTAAGATTTTATTTATTTAAAAAAATATTTTATTTATTTATTTGAAAGAAAGAGTGAGAGAGCACAAGGGGAGCAGCAGGGGTAGAGGGAGAGCAGGGAGAGGTGTCAAGTTGTAAAGTTGATACATAATGATACAATATGAAAATGGTTTTCTAGTTTTGTTTGTAGATACAAAATAATCTGTACCAAATTGTTTTCTAGTTTAACACAATAGCCAAGATTCTTTAAAATTCATAATTGGTGGATAAACAAATATGTTAAGAAAGTAGATAAATCATTGTATTATTAAAGGCAAAAATGCTTATTAATGTCTGAAGACAGGTACTTCATAATATTTTCATTTATAAATATAAAATCTTTGGTATATTGCCCTATGGGAATTTCAAATATTTGTGGATTTTTAAAATTTTTATACCTTCCCTAAAGCTTCTGATATTCAAAATAGGACTATGAATCCTGCAACAACACAAAGGTTGAAAAGCAAGGTCAAATAGTGACTAGTTTGCTATATTACTTTGCCCTCTTTTATATCAAGAGGCAAAAAGTATGCCTCTTGCAAAGAATACAAATAGATTGAAAGTAAAAGTATGAAATATCATGCAAACAGCAACCACAAAAAATCTGGATTGGCTAAATTAAGATCAGACAAAAAAAAACCTTTAAAAATGTTACTAGAGATAAGGAGGGGCAGTTAGGTTCAGTTCATGAGGAAGAAACTCAATTACGAATACACACACATGCACAGAAGGAAAAAATACGTACTTCAATGGTAATGGTTGGAGACTTCAATACTTCATTTTTTAAAAATATTTTATTTATTTATTTATTTATTTATTTATTTATTTATTTATTTATTTATCTGAGAGAGAGAAAGAGCAGGGGCAAGAGCAGAGGGAGAGTTACAAGCAGACTCCACGCTGAGCATGCAGCCTGACACAGGGCTCAATCTCACAACCAGGAGATCATGACCTGAGTAGAAATCAAGAGTTGAATGCTTAACCAACTAAGGCACCTAGGTGCCCCACAATTCTTCATTTTCTTTTCTTTTCTTTTCTTTTTTTCTTTTTTAAGATTTTATCTATTTATTCATGAGAGACACAGAGAGAGAGAGAGGCAAAGACATAGGTCGAGGGAGAAGCAGATTCCCTGCAGGGAGCCATTGCGGGACTCAATCGCAGGATCCTGGGACCACGCCCTGAGCCAAAGGCAGACGCTCCACCACTGAGCAAGCCACCCAGGTGCCCAATACTTCATTTTCCCTATGAATAGAAAAACGGCAGAAGATCAACAAAGAAATAGAGCTAGAACAATACTATAAACCAATGTGATCTAACAGACATCTATAGAACACTCCTCCCAACAACAGCAAATAGAAGTTCTTTCGAAGTGCACACACAACATACTTCAGGAGAGACAATACGCGAGGCCACAAGATAAACCTCAATAAATTTTTAAAAAGATAGAAATCATGCAAAATGCGTTCTTTGATCACAATGGAATGAAATTACAAATCAATAGCAGAAATAAATTTAAAGAACTTACAAATAGGTGGAAATTAACCTAAATAATCAATGGGTCAAAAAAGAAATTAAGAAGGAAATGAGAAAATACATTGAAAAGATTAAAACAAAGATACAATATGTCAAATTTATGAGATGCTGCCAAATTAGTACTTAGATGGAAATTTATAGATGTATTTGCCTACATTAGATAAGAGTAAGATCTCAATGTAATAACTAACCTTGCACCTTAAGACACTGGAAAAAGAGGAGCATACTATGTCTAAAGGAAGCAGATGCAAGGAAATTATAAAGATTAAAGAGAAAATTAATAAAATTGAGAATAGAAAAACAATGGAGAAAATCAATGAAACCACAAGCTGGTTCTATGAAAAAAATCAACACAATTGGCATATCTCTAATGAGATTGAGAAAGAAAAAAGAGAAGACTCAGATGCCAGAATCTGAAATGAAACAGGAGGCATCACTACAGATTTTATTAAGGAATATTATTACAAGGGTGCCTAAGTGTTGGACTCTAGGTTTCAGCTCAGGTCATAATCTCAGGGTCGTAAATTCAAACCCTGCTTCAGGCTTTGTGCTCAGCACAAAATCTGCATAAGACTCTCTCACTCTGTCTCTCCCTCTGCTCTCCATTCTGTACATTCTCTCATTCTCTCTCTAAAATAAATAATATTTTTTTAAAAGAAAGGAATATTATTACAAGCTGGTATATGTCAATAAAGTGGATAAGTTAGATGAGATTGCCAAATTCCTAAAAAGACACAAATGACAAAACTGACTCAAGTAGAAATAAGCAATCTGAATAGGTTTACATCATGTAAAAATATTGAGTTAAAAAACAAAACAAGGGATCCCTGGGTGGCGCAGCGGTTTAGTGCCTGCCTTTGGCCCAGGGCGTGATCCTGGAGACCCGGGATCGAATCCCACGTCGGGCTCCCGGTGCATGGAGCCTGCTTCTCCCTCTGCCTGTGTCTCTGCCTCTCTCTCTCTCTCTGTGACTATCATAAATAAATAAAAATTTAAAAAAAATTAAAAAACAAAACAAAACACAACACACCCATAAAGAAAAGGCCAGATTCAGATGGCATCAATACTATATTCTACCAAATATTTAAAGAATAATACCAGTTCTTTACAAACACTTCCAAATAATATATAAAAGGATGGAATACTTCCAGATTCATTCTATGAACCCAGGATTATTCTTGATACCAAAACAAGAAGAAAAAAAAAAAAAAACACAAGAAGAGAAGACTGTAGACCAATGTATCTTTTGAATATGGATGCAGATATCTTCAGCAAGATATTAGTAACATGAATCCAGAAATTAGAAAAAGAATTATAACCATAAGCAAGTGGAAATTAAACCAGGTGTGCAAGGTTGATTTAAATTCCAAGAATGAATCGACATAATATGCCATACTGATAGGATAAAAAAAGAAAAATTCACAAGTGCTTTTTCAATAGACCCAGAAAAATCATTTGAAAAAAATCTAACACCTTTTTTTGATATATATACCCAACAAACTAGGGATAGAATAGAACTTACTCAACCTGACAATCTATTAAAAAAAAATTAATTAAAAGAAAAAGCAAGCCTCCAGTTAACATCATACTTAATGAAGAAAGACTGGATGCTCTCTTATAAGATTAGGAAGGCCCATTCTCCCTGCTTTCATTTAACATGGTACTTCAGGTTCTAACTAGGACAACTAGGCAAGATAAATAAATTAAAGGTACATAGAATGGAAAAAAAGAAAAACCATCTCTGTTCACAGATGATATGATCTTTTATGTAAAAATTCCTAAGAAATCTACAGACACAAAAGTTACAATGAACAAGTTTAACAAGGTTTCAGGATACAAAATCAAGATACTAAGTTTAATTATGCTCTCATACATGTGCAACAAACAAATAGACTGAAAATGAAATATTCAAACGATTCACTTATATAGCTTCAAAAGAACAAAATACTCAGGGATAAATTTAACAAAAGAAGCCAAAACTTACACTTTAAACACCAAAAAACACTGTTGAAGGAAATTACAGATCTATGTTAATGGAAATACATCTACATTCATGGATCAGAAGATTTAATGTTCGGATTACAATCCTCCCCAAATTAACATGAAGATTCATCAAATCACTAACAGAATACCAAATGACTCCTTTGTAGAAATTAGCAAACTAATTCAAAATTCATATGGAATTTCAAGGGACACAGAATAGCTAAATCAATCTTGAAAAAATATAGGAGGAATCATATTTTCCAATTTCATAATTTACTACAAAGCATCAGCAATAAAAACAGCATAGTGTTGACATAAGGATAAACATAGGTCAATGAATAAAATTGGAAGTTCACAAATAAACCCACGTACCTACCTATGGTTTTCAACTAATTTTCGGCATGAGGGGCCAACGTCATTTAATGGGGAAAGGACAGTCTTTTCAGCAAATGGTGCTGGGAAAATTGGATATTCATATGCAAAAAAAAAATAAACTTAGACCCTTATGCTGTACCATATATAAAAATTAACTCAAAATGTACCAAAGACCAAAATACAAGAGCAAAAACTATAAAATTCTTTAAAAATATATTGGGGTAAATCTTCATGAAACTTTAGATTTGACAACAAATTCCAAACTATGATAACAAAGCACAAGCAACAAAAGAAAAGATATATAAATTGGATTTCATTAAAATTAAAACTTCCGTGTTTCAAAAGACATTATCAAGAAAGTGAAAAGACAACCCACAGAATGGGAAAAAAAAAAACTGCAAATCACATATTTGGTAAGAGAATTGTATATATAATACATAAATAACTCATATAACTTAACCCAATTTAAAAACTGTTAAAGTATCTGAGTAGTATTTCTTTAAAGAAGATATACTAATATCCAATAAACACATGAAAAATGCTTGCCATCATTAGCTACCAGGGAAATGAAAATCAAAACACAATGAAATGTCACTTTATACATAATAGGATGGCTAAAATCAAAATCTCAATCTTTACAAGAACATGCATGAATTAGAACCCTTGTGCACTTCTATGGGACTATAAAACAGCACAGCCACTTTGGAAAACAATCTAGTCCTCAAAAGGTTAAATAGAATTATTCCATGATTCAGTAATTCCACTTCTAGTTATACCTATGCATAAGAGAAATGAAAACATGTGTCCACATAAAAACTTGTACCATGATGTTCTGAGTAGTAATATTTATTACCGCCCAAATGTTCATCAGATGATGAATGTACATACAAAATGTGGTAAATACTTAGAATGGAAAACTATTTCACCATAAAAAGAGATGAAGTACTAAATATGGTACAATATGGATGAACCCTGAAAACATGCTAGGTGAAAAAAATTCAGTCACAATAGACAACCTGTTACATGATTCCATTTATATAAAGTATCCAGAATAGGTAAATCCATAGAACAGAAAGTAAGATCAGAGATTGCTTACACTTGGAAGAGTGGGAGGAGAGGGTCATGGAGGGAATAGGGGATGGAAAGCTAGAGTAAGTATTTTTTCTCAAGGTGATAAAAATGTTCTAAAACTGATGATAGTGGTTGCACATATCTGTGACTATACTAAAAACCAGATCACTGTACACTGCAATAACTATTGTACACTGTGGACTATATTCAATAAAGTCTGAAAAAAGTTTCATATTTTCCATTCCTCTCCTATCTCTATTAAATATAAAAAAGTTACCAACTTTACCATGATACGAGTTTAGAACCTGGTAAGGGTTAATATTTGGCTTCAGTAGAGAGATGATAAAGCTATTATGGAGAGGCAAGAAGGGGTTATGTGATCTATAGTCAACACTGAAATTCTCTTTATATATACTGGTCATTTTTTAAGAAATATTTTATCTAACCGCAATACATGCATATTTAATGTCATTACACGTATGTTGAACAGTTCTTCAGGAAGATCTAGTAAATCTGTAAGCAAATCAAAGAAGGTATAGACTAATGATACCTTTCAGGAAATAATATATTTAATATTCTTTAAAAAATGTTACATGGGCTAGTGCAACTTGCTTTTTTACAGAGCAAATTTACCTTAGTAAAATAGATGTAGATCAACAAGATAATAAGACAAAATTATACCCTAAGCAATTATAAATGTTGCACATAATTCTTTTTTCGAAGTTGTACAACAGATTTATTTCTGAAAAATATATGGAAATTTATAATACAAGCATAAGCTACCTTTCACTTAATATCTTATCTACATATACACAAAAAACAATCAGGAAGCGCTAATTAACGTTTTAACTTCACTGCATTCTATACTATTCTTTGTCATGGATTAAAGAGGCAGGAATGGGGCTATTTTTTTTTCTTTTTTGGGGGGAGGAGGGCTATTTTTTTCGTAGAGACCTCTTACAGGATCAAGAGAGATTCTAATAGATATACTAAAAAAAAATCATACACAAAACTTACTGATTTATTGTAGGGATAAAATGTTCATCAATTACTTATTTCCGGCGGTGGGGTGGGAGTGGGGTAGAAACCGAGCAGTTTGGAACCGAACTCTTTTCGGATAATGCGGATCCACTTGCAGCTGGGATGCCTGGCAGATCCAGTGAAAGTTTCTAACGGCAAATTAGAGAGCCCTCAGGGACCAGGATAGGAGGAGGAAACAGAGGAACAGCAACATGCATTGGCCAAAGGCTGCGGTCGGGGAGGAAGGAGCAGATGCGCAGGGGCGCTCCGCGAGTCACCCAGGGCACCGCGCGCCCCCGAAGGCCGGAGCGTGGCCCCGGGCTCCCTCCCGCCTGCGCCCTACCTTGCCGACCTCGGCCCGGGGCCAGGAGCAGCAGGGCCAGCGCCCAGACCCGGCCGAGCATCCCTGCCGCTGTCGCAGAGCCCTGGCAGCGGGTGCAGGCAGGACGCGGACCCCTGTCCCCTCCTATCAGGGCTTTCTCAGTCGGTTCGCGCTCAGAGCGCAGGGTCGCCGCGGGTCCTCGCTCTGGGACGCAGCCGCCCTCCCGGGAAGAGCCGCGCCGGCCTTTCGCGCCTCCCCTCGGCGGCTGCAGCAGCCGGCGGAGCCACGCCCCCGGCGCAAAGCCACGCCCCGACACGAAGCCACGCCCACTTCCCCTCCCCGGGGACCCTTCCCGCGCTTCCCAGCTCTGGCTCCACCACCTTGGATCTCAACCACAGGCGTGCAGGGGCAAGCTCCCGGGGTAGAGCTTGGCACCTCGCATCTCACTGATAAATCCTAGAAATTGTTCAGATGGGCCTTCAATAAAAGCAACCTTTGAGCGGTTCTGTTGGAAGGGGCAGTGTCCTTGATTATACCTGTGGAGGGATTCTTAGCCTGATCATTGGGGGTGCTGGTTTGCCTCCAAAGGCACACATGCTTCTCAGAAGTTGCCCCTGTCCCCTCAGGCCTCAGTGATGAAGGATGGGAGGGAGGGAGTGAGATTAATGTTGCTGGCTGTATTGGCTGGTGATCCTACTGTTCTTTCAGTTATCCAGTGGTGACCCAGTAACTCAGGATCCTTTAGTACATGGTCACATGACTCTCAAAGTGGCCTGGGAAATGGTCTTTGATCTGAAGCTATCTTCATATGTGTGGTTCCCTCTGCAGAGGAAACAGGCCCCCACCTTTAAAACAAACAAACACCTGATTCTGTATCATAGGTCATTAAATGAAACCTCAACTTTCCTCGCTTTTCTTTGGCAGTCTCAGTTTTTGAGTCCCCTTATCCATCACCTAGAACTATGCCCTCAGAGCTGGTACTTGAGGAGAAAGACACTAGTCAACAGAAGGTAGGTCCTGGTGTGTTCCAGGATTCAGGCCACAGTTTCACCTATAGATTTGAAAGACTGAGGCTTGGATGAGGCATGCTGATAACACAGAAGATGCCCAAATGCATAAAGAAGTTCTTTTAAAAATAGTTTAGTTTTTTTACTTGAAAGAGAAATTGCAATTAAAAATTTTAAACCTGTTTCCAAAATATAAGTATTAACCTATTTTGAGAAAAACAAAAAACTTTGCAGTGCACAAAACTTGTGTGTAAGGCAGCCCGGGTGGCCCAGCGGTTCAGCTCAGGGCATGATCCTGGAGATCCTGAATCGAGTCCCACATCAGGCTCCCTGCATGGAGCCTGCTTCTCCCTCTGCCTGTGTCTCTGCTTCTCTCTGTGTGTGTTTGTGTCTTTATGAATAAATAAATATAATTTAAAAAAAAAGTTGTGCGTAGCCCCCTTTACACACAAAGAAGGCACCCAATCCAGAACAAAAATGAAACATAACTTTTTGGTGGGGCTGGATAGATGATTTTTATCTTTAGACTAATTATGGAAGAACAATTTAAAATAAGCAGGATGAAAGCTGAGAGATTTTTTAGTGTACATCTTTGGTTTTAGCTAATAAGGCCCTACTAAAACTGGGACAGAAGGGCACGTGGGTGGCGCAGTCAGTTAAGTTGCTGACTCTTTTTTTGGCTCAGGTCAGGATCCCAGGATTCTGGGATCCAGCCCTGCATAGGACGCCATGCTCAGTGGGGGAATCTGCTTGAGGATTCTTTCTCTCCCTCACCTCTGCCCTTCCCTCCATTCTCTCACGCTGTCTGTCTCAAATAAATAAATGAATCTTTTAAAAAAATTTTTATTTATTTATGATAGTCACAGAGAGAGAGAGAGAGAGGCAGAGACACAGGCAGAGGGAGAAGCAGGCTCCATGCACCGGGAGCCCGACGTGGGATTCGATCCCCCATCTCCAGGATCGTGCCCTGGGCCAAAGGCAGGCGCCAAACCGCTGCGCCACCCAGGGATCCTTAAATAAATGAATCTTAAGAAAAAAAAAACTGGGGCAGAAAAATAAATATCAATTGTCTCAATTTGTGAAATCACAAGGAATAAAATAATAGTTATAATCAAGATTAAGTTGTAACAGGCTTTTTGTAAATTTTTTGGTTCAACAATATCTGTAGAAATGCAATAAACTTTTATGCTTTCTTAGAGGACAACATTACTTACCTAATTTTCAACAAACCCTGATTATACAATTTAAGTACCATTTTTCCCTTCAGTTTTTGATGATGAATACCATTTTATGAGTTTACAATACATTTGTTACATTTGTAACAAAGAACCAACTTTCTTTGATATAAGTGAGTTAAGATGGAAAAAAAAGCTGAACTCAAAAAATTGATTTTCAAATCTCAATGGAAATATTGTCTAAACTGGTGTGGGTCTGTAAGAACATACCAAATAAAAATTAGTCATAGGATTGTGGGAAAAAGCAACATAATAAAAATGATGCTTTAACACATATCTGGTGAAGTTCATCAAAAATTGGATTTCAAACCAATTCAAAGGATTCAAACACTTTTAAGTTTTTATTTTTTTTTGAAAAGGAGAAAAAACAGTGAATGCATGGTACCCTTATTGTAAATATCTAAAGCGCTGGGGAAACGCAGCAGATATCACTAAGAGGAAAATAGTATAGAATGTCCCAGGGAAGATGAAATGAAGCCAAGAGTCAATAAGTACAATATAACTTGAATAAAGAGAAAAGCCCATCAATAGAAACTTTCAAAGGATGATTTTTTTTTCTTGGAAATGAAAATAACTCAGCACTTGCCAGGTTCATTTGCAAAATGATGATGAACTTGTCTAGGTAAAGCCCCCAAATTTGGAGGGGGCAGAAAGACACAGCAAATTAAATGCACAGACCTTGGAGTCAGAACACCCAGGCTCTAATCCTAGATCTACCTATTTACTAGCTATGTAACCTTGGACACCACCCTTAACCTCTTTTAATCTCATTTTTCTGTACAACGGGGATGATGATAATAATAATACATACTCCATGGAGTTTAAGAAACAGAAGTGTATATATGTGTGGTGATGGGTGCTAAGACTTCAGACTCCTCTGAAGAGAGAACACTTAGCATCTGGTGCAGAGTAACTAAAATGAATGCAGATAATAGTTTACTGTTAATAAAACAAAGGTGTAATACCACATAATTATTCTTTTTCTTATCTTGTTATTATGTAAAGGTACATAGTTTCTCAGTAGTATCCTGTAACAGTGTACAGTGTAATTTGGAGTAAAATTATTGAAAACACACATTTACATAACATATGAATTCCTCAGCCAGTGTATATTTAACTAAATGAGAGAGTCTGGCTCTCTCCCAGATACATCTAATTTTTTTCTTGGCAGTTGGGGGAGGGTTAACAGGAAATACCATCAGGGGGAGATAATGGTATCACCAAATCAATACTTGAGCTTCATAAATAATGTCTTGGCTCTAATTCCGAGTTTATATTCAGGAGGCTATTGCTCCCAGACAGAGACACTAAATGGAATAGACATCTTACTACCAAGAATACAAGCTTCTTTTTCTTAATGAGGAGTGAACTAGAGATTTGATATATTAAAGGAAAGTCATTGAGAACATCCATTAACTGTGAATTTTAATGTTTATCGTGACACGCCTCTACAAAATAACATGAGAGAGGAGAGTTGCCTGCCAAGATGAATGCTGGTTAGAAGAATGAATCTTTCCACACCTGTTCAAAGCAGCATTACTCACGATAGCTAAAATGTGGATGAAACCCAAGTGTTCACTGATGGATGAATGGTAAACAAAACGTGGTATATACATAGAGTGGAATATTATCACGTTAAAAAAGGAGGTACGCCTGGGCGGCTCAGTGGTTGAGTGCCTGCCTTCGGCCCAGGAAGTGATCCTGGAGACCTGGGATTGAGTCCCACGTTGGGCTCCCTGCATGGAGCCTGCTTCTCCCTCTGCCTGTGTCTCTGCCTCTCTCTCTGTGTCTCTCATGATTTAATAAATAAAATCTTAAAAAAAAATAAAATAAAAAAGGAAAGAGGGACACCTGGGTGGCTCAGTGGTTGAGCGTCTCCTTTGGCTCAGGACGTGATCTTGGGGTCCTGGGATCGAGTCCTACATCCGGCTCCCTGCATGGAGCCTGCTTCTCCCTCTGCCTATGTCTCTGCCTTTCTCTCTCTCTCTCTCTGTCTCTCATGAATAAATAAATAAAATCTTAAAAAAATAAAAAGGAAAGAAATTCTGATACAATACAAACAAGGATGAAGCTTGAAGACATTATGCTAAGTGAAATAAGCCAGTTAAAAGGACAAATATAAAAAAAAAAAAGACAAATATTGTATGAGTCCACTATGTGATGCACCTAGAGTAATGATGTTCATAGAGAAAGAAGGTAGAATGGTGGTTCCTAAGGGCTGGGGGCAGGGGCAAAGGGGAATTATTAGATAAAGATTACAGAGTTTCAGTTTGGAAAGATAAAAAAACTCCAGGAGATGGATGGTGATAATGATTGCACAACAATATGAATGTACTTATTGCTACTGACCTGTATAGTTAAAATGGTTAAAATGATAACTTTGTTATGTAAATTTCACAATAAGAAAAAATAAATAAAATGAGTGAATCTTTCAGACGTCAGCCAGAAAGTAAACTCTTCATTTAAACAGATCTCAACATTATTGACTACAAGAAGATTTCTTGAAATGTTGTAGAGTAAAACTAGTTTAACTTCTGATTGAGTTTACAACTGGGACATAAACTCATACTTACAGAGGTTGACAAATTGATTACAAATTGATTACACATCAATCAGCCATGCAAAACCACATAAATTGCAACATGGTGACATAAGATTTGCCAGCTCAGCAGTTTTCCTATCTCGTCAGTCAGAATATTTCACATAAATTACTTCTCAAAGATTTGTTTCTGTCATTTTTATAGAATAAAAGCAGATTTTATGAAGTTATTTTAATAAAGAAATTAACTTGTTTCAACTTAATATTTTCCACAATGTGGTTTAAAAATGAGAGTGAAATACTAAAGTTCCTTTGAATGGAATTGGAAAAGGTGTATATTATTCCCTTTAACAGCCATCCATACACATAAGTAATACTGTTTGCATCTGAAGTATATATTATAAAATGCCTTTATAACCAAAATGTCTGCCTAGTAAGTGTCATGATTATACTTGAATGTTATTTAGATTCTTCCAGAAGACTTAAATAAAATGTTGTAGCAGGTGGGAAAACTATGCAACATTTCTGTTTATATGATTTATGTTATCATCCCTTTCTAAATCATAAAACATTTTGAGCCTCATAATTATGACTTGTAATATATGATTAGCTAAATTCTGTAACTATAGAAGGGAAGTTTGATAATATTGGAGCAGAAATTCCATTATTTAGAAAATGAATAGTTAGATTTATGACAAAAATCTAATAAATCTAAATCTAGTAAATTTGTTTTTGTCCAACTGTCCCACTCACCCTAATCCAGTTTGAAATAAGCCAGAATTTTATAAGATGCAAAGTGATCTAGGAATGGAATGGCTGGTATTTATCTCTAAAATGAAGTTAATAATAGTATTTCCTTGATAAAGTTCTTCTGTGAATTAAACTAAACAATTTATATGAGGTACGGAATATGCTCTACAAATGGCTGAGGCTTTTGTTACTGTTAATATTATAATTTCTCATTTACTGAATCAGTGCAAACTCCTTTACCTTAGCACATCTAGTAACTGCAGCCTGAAGAAAATAAAATTATAGGAAATCATCCATTTCTTGACTGGATTATTTGGTTTGGGGTGTCGAATTTGATAAGCTCTTCCTAGATTTTGAGTACTAACCCTTTACTGATAAGACTACGTATATGGAACTAGAGGACATTATGCTAAGTGAAATAAGTCAGAGAAAGACCATTATATGATTTCATTCATATGTGGAATTTAAGAAACAAAACAGATAATTATAGGGGAAGGAAGAGAAAATAAGACAAAATCAGAGAGAGAGACAAACCATAAGAGACTCTTAACTACAGGAAACAAACAGAGTTGCTAGAGGGGTTGAGGCGGGATGAAGTAACTGGGTGATGGGCATTAAGGAGGGCACATGACGTGATTAGCACTGGGTGTTATATGAAACTGATGAATCACTAAATTCTACCTGAGAAACTAATAATACACTATATGTTAATTAGTGGTATTTAACTAAAAAAAATTTAAATTGGGGGATCCCTGGGTGGCACAGCGGTTTAGCGCTTGCCTTTGGCCCAGGGTGCGATCCTGGAGACCTGGGATCGAGTCCCACATCGGGTTCCCGGTGCATGGAGCCTGCTTCTCCCTCTGCCTATGTCTCTGCCTCTCTCTCTCTCTCTCTCTGTGACTGTCATAAATAAAAAATAAAAATAAAAAAATTTAAATTACAGGAAATTGTCAGGAAACTGAGAGATTGCTTATGGCTATCATAAATACTCATTCTCAGGCAGCCCCTGTGCAGGGGTTTAGCGCCGCCTTCAGCAGAGGGCGTGAGATATATATATATATATATATATATATATATATATATATATATATATTCTAGTTATATTTGAATAGAATTTACCTATTTAGAGCTGGAGAAGTCATCAAGATCAATGGTTTTTAAGCTTATTTTAAGACAATTTATTAAAAAAAAAAAAGTGTGTATCAAAGGCTCTGATTGAAGATGGAATGGAAGTCCTGAAACCCTACCTACTAGCTTTGCAGAGGACGGTTTAGGAAATATGGCTTGAACTCAGGGTACGTACTCAGGATTCCACAGATGTAGGGCAGGAGAGGTAAATATGTGACAATGGTTCAGTGCAAGACAACTAGGAAAGGTGGGGACTAGGGCATGATATATGCATTGATTACATAAAGTAGCTGCTACCTCCATCTGATTGTTGTACTAACAGATTTTGGACCTATTTTGCTAAATATATCTTTTTTCTAAAAAGCATTCTTTCATTCTTTCATTTTTAAAATACTTATTAAACACTACAATTTTAAAAGTCACTGGGATGCCTGGGTCGCTCAATGGTTGAGTGTCTGCCTTTGGCTCAGGGTGTGATCCCAGGGTCCTGGGATGGAGTCCCACACAGGATCCCACATCAGGTTCCCTGCATGGAGCCTGCTTCTCCCTCTGCCTATGTCTCTACCTCTCTCTGTGTGTTTCCTATGAATAAATAGATAAAATCTTGAAAAAAATAAGTTAGAAACTAGTTTAAAACAAACAGAAAAGAAACAATATTTTGTTAGATCAAAGAAACAATTCTGTCAATCAGTAACTTCTGCTTAGGATCAAGGTTCTCAGGCAGCCCGGGTGGCTCAGCAGTTTAGCGCCACTTTCAGCCCAGGGCCTGATCCTGGAGACCCAGGATTGAGTCCCTCATCAGGCTCCCTGCATGGAGCCTGCTTCTCCCTCTGCCTGTGTCTCTGCCTCTCTCTCTGTGTCTCTCATGAATAAATAAAATCTTAAAAAAAAAAAAAAAAAGGTTCTCATTTTATGGGTAAGAGAATGGAAGATCAGAAATCATGACTTCAGTAAGGCTGGTATATATTCTTTGACTTTGGTGTCCAAATACACTTTTCACTAACACATTATCTTTGACTAGGAAGAGAACTGGGCTGATCATGTAGTAGTTAAGAGAGCAGACTTTGTGGTTGGACAGACCTGTTTTAGAAATCTCAGCTCTGAATCCTATAATATTTTAGCTTTTTCGTTTGTAACATTAAAGGATAAGCACATATTTCCCAAGGTTGTGAAGAGGGTTAAATGGGATAGTGAATGGAAATCACTTAGTCCCATTCCTGGCATATAGTAATCACTTGATTAATGGGCCTATTACTAAATTTTACAAAGTAATGAAAATTTTGATAAGAAATAAGTGTGAAAAATATAGATCTAATTCATTGGTCAATTGTGGCTATGTCCATATACACATTTCTGTCTTTCTGGGTCTACAGAATGAATTAAAGTCTCCAAAAATTATTACACGAATAAAAGTTGTTTAATTATATTAGTTTTCAATCAAGAAAACAAGGACAATATGAATGCTTTTGGAAGTTTCCAGAGGCGGATGGAATGAGACTGTAGCCCTCTATATATGTAACAGTGACAATTCATGGAAACCCAAGTCATATAGGGGAGCCTATCTTGCAAGTGTCAGTGAAACATTACATATCTCAGTTTCATGTTAAATGTTGTAACACTCAAGCTAGATGAGAAAGGAACTACACCTAAAAATAAGCAAACACAGGAATATAATTCACTACAAAAGGAGACTGAAGAAATTGTCACATTGAGGAAACATATGGCTTCTTGAAATTCATATCATGTTGAACAATGGTTTTAATGAGAGACTTCCAATAAAATAATGCCTTTGAAAAGATCTCTTTCTTCCTTTTAACTATCAAAGCAAATCCAAGCAAGTCTTGCTTCAAGGAACTGAATTTCCTGTTTGTTATTTCTTAGAGCTACAAGTTGTTTTTATTGAATGGCAATTTCAACTTCAGGCAGTAATCAAAAAGGCATACACCACCAAAGCACTGTAATAAAAGGATTTTGTAGATGATAGAGGATATTATCTGAATTAAATAAAGAAAGGTTTCAAAAACAAATCACTATGTTCATGTTTCATTTCTTAAAATCAAATGTATAGCTCACCATTAGAAGCAGGATATAAAACAAGAAGACTCCCAGGAGTCCAAAGCAGAAAAATTCTCTTTTTATACTCCTCTTTAAACCTGATTATTTAAACAGTGAACAGCTTGCTTTGATAAATCATCATGACCTATTCATAATGAAAATTGTTGAAAATAGTAGACTAGAGTAAGTACCAAATTGGCAGGACTGTTGGGTTTTGTAATCTAGTTGTGTGAAAGATTCCTAAGAAATCAAAATAGTAATATTTATTACTTTTCACTTAAATAAATTCTTAGGTAGGCCGTGATTTGTTGGGTACTGCAGGGGAAACAGATATAAATAATACATGGGCCACTTAAAAATAGTGATAAAGTGGGGTGCCTGGGTGGCTCAGTGGGTTAAGCATCTGCCTTCAGCTCAGGTCATGATCCCCAGGTCCTGGGATGGAGCCCCAAATCAGGCTCTCTGGTCATCCAGAAGTCAGCTTCTCCCTCTCCCTCTGCCGCTCTCCCTGCCAGTTCTTTTTTGCTGGTTTCTCTCTCTCAAATAAATAAATAAAATCTTAAAAAAAAAAAAAAATAGTGAGGGCAGCCCCGGTGACTCAGCGGTTTAGCACTGCCCAGGGCCTGATCCTGGAGACCCGGGATTGAGACCCACGTCGGGCTCCCTGCATGGAGCCTGCTTCTCCCTCTGCCTGTGTCTCTGCCTCTCTCTTTCTCTGTGTGTCTTTCATGAATAAATAAATAAAATCTTTAAAAAAAATTAGTGATAAAGTTGTGTCAGTCAAGTTGCTGTGCTGGAAACAATGACTCTGTGATGTAAGTAAGAAGGGATTTAATGGAGGAACTGGATGCTCCCTCAATCATTGCAAGGTCTGAGGAAAAGACTTCAGTCTAGGTCCCAGGAATCTCTTGGCATGAAGATCTGCCCTGATAAGTGGGCTTCGATCTCTACCATTGTCAGAAATGTGAATAATCAAGAGGCTGCCTTGGAAATATCGACTCAAAAGACCCATTACCTTCTCTACAAAGCGGCGTTCAGTAGGTGGAGATGAAGCCAGCAATGCTTCTGCCACTGCAGCCACCAGCACTGCGCCAAAAAGCTAAAATGTTGATACAAGGAAAATGGAAGAGAGTCTGGCCACCAGGCTCACTCTAATGCCTCTAGATACTCAATAAACTGAAGCCAGGGCGCATAGGAAGTCAGCACTGCTACAGAAAACCTGTATCTTCACATTCTTTTCTGCCTGAAGAAAAAGACATGTTTGCCTCTATTTCACCTTTGCAGCCATTCCATTTAATTTTTGTTTCTTTAATATCACTCAATTCCATTCATCTCTCACCTTCCTACTGATAATACATTAGCATAGCTTACCGTTACCCCTCCTGGGGTTAGTAAGTAGGTGAACTCACCCCGTGGTCTTCATTCATGCCCCCAGGCCTCCTAACACCTCTGCAGCAGCTCCCCTTTATCTTTGTCCATAAGATAGCCTGCAGGGCTCTTCAGGGTGGGCTGAAGAGTCTAGCCTACATCTCTGGAGTCTCCTACCACAATACAGTTCTCCAGCCGTAATAAGCAGCTTGGAATTACCTGGATTGAGCAAGTACTTCCTTACAGCACTGGATCCCTGGCCTGCATTCTTTCTGTTCCTCACCTTCTACCTGGCTTTCTACTCCCTGAGTTTAAGTCTCACAGAGACATCTCTTTCTCCAGCATTTTCTTGTCCCACTAACAATCATTCCGATGGCATTCATCTTCCACATTCTCGCAGCTCTTATCTTCACCTATGGCATTAAAAATCTCCTCCTCCCGGATTGTCTAACTCACCATATGAGGACGTCCTGGAAGGTAAATCTTTCTGAGATGTGATGTTTTCCCCAAGGTTGGCTCAGTGCTTGAGGCATCATAGACACAATCCACACATGCCTAATTAAATTGGTTCTAGCAAAACTATGAATTTTACTGATGTAAAATTTGGGCTCCATGCTGGGCACAGAACATATTTTTTTAAAAAGTCAGTCTTCTAAAACAACCTAAAAATGCATGTTGGATGGTTTAATATACCAAAATTATAAGGGAAATTCTTCAAAAGAATGGCGAGTAACTACTCATGAACCTGTGTTGTTATATAATTATATGTAGTTACTTGTAAATGTATTATCAAGTAATTATTTTAAAAACAAAATAGTAATAACCTTAAATATATAGGAAAATTTGAAAAGTAAGAAATAAGACATTTTCAAATATTTGGGGAAATTGTTTTTAAGCTTATTTAAGGTGAAGAGCTATTTATTCAAAGTTAATTACAGGTGACAATGGCTTTGGTTGAAGATGGTGTGGAAATTCTAGTATCCTACTCACCATCTCTGCAGGGAGCAGTTTGGAAACATGGCATGAGACCAGGACTAATACTCAGATGTCCACACAGGCAGTGCCTGAGATGAAAATGGGTGACTTCTGTTCAATGCAAGGCAACTGAGAGTAGTAGGAATTAGAAAGTCAAAAGAGCATTGATAACTTAAAGGGAACTGTCTATCCCAGCTGACTGTTGCACTGAAGGAATGTGGTCCTATTTTGTCAGATGGTTTGTTTTTTCAAGAAAAAACTAAAAATATTTTCTTTTTACTCTTGTTTTGTGGGGGGTTTTTTTTAGTATAATATTTTTAAGTTGCAATTAATCTTAAAAATTAAACAACCTTGTTCTGGCCAAAGAAACAATTGTTTGAGGCAACTGCCAATTAGCAATCTGTACTCAATAGGGTAGAGATGAGGTAATGGAGAATCAGAAATCTTCATAACTTGAGTAAGTCTGGCATATGGCTCTATGACCTCGGTAACCAAATGCTAGATCAATAACACATTATCTTTGATTTGAGAAGAGGTTTGAGCTAATCTTACAGCGGTTAAGAGCCTGGACTTTGTAGCTGGACAGAACTTTCCACAATTCTAGCTCTGGGTTCCATTGTGTCTCAGTTTGCCTGTTTCTAAGATAATAGTAATAAATGCATATCACACAGGGCTGTAGTGAGGATGAAATGAGATAGTAAATGGAAAGTATTATCCTCACCCCTGTATATAGTAACTATTTGATAAACTGCGATATTCCTAAATCTTAGATAGAAGTAAAAAATTGAGTGTGAGTTAGTGAGAAAAGAGAAAGTATAGGCCTAATTGGCTTCACTGGGTAAGCATGATTATAAATATATATGCTTTTCCCCTTGGGTCTACAGAATAAATTTCTCCCAAATTTATCATATAAGTCCAAAATATATGCTCATGTATTCATCTGCAATAAAACAAATACCCATCACAGGTTTATGTGGGTGTTTCTAAAAACAGAGGGGATGAGACTATAGTTCATGACATAGATAACACTGAACGTGCAAGTTCACCAAAGTCATACAAGAAAATTTGTCTAGCAGGTAACAAGTGACACACTGAATATCTCAGCTTCACCCTTATTATTTGAGTTGCTTAATGTAGAACAAGAAGAAACTACAGTTCAAAATGTACAAGCAAATGAATGTAATTTTTTACAAGAGTATAAAAAATGTTGGGGAAATACAGTACTTATTACAAATAATGCCATGTTGAATAGGGCTTTAATGATAGACTTTCAATAACATGAAGCCTTTGAATAGATCTTTTTCTTTCCTTTTAACTACCAAAAAAAATTCCCAGCCTTGCTTAAAGCCACTAATACATATGTTGTTTATATGTCTTATATTAATGACTATTAGTTTGTATTTATTATATTGTTATATTAAATAGTATTAATTAATATTAACTGAATGCTCCATTATAGTACATCATTTAATATTAATTTTTGGGAATTATCAAATAAATAAAAAATACAAGGTATGATTTATTCTGTATGCTAGATTTTACATAAAGACTTTCTGGAAAGGAACCTTATGTTTTGTGCTTTTCTAAGACTTTATTTTTAAGTAATCTCTATACACAATGTGGGGCTTGAACTCATGACCATGAGATCAAGAGTTGCATGCCTTAGTGACTGAGCCAGCCAGGTGCCCCAGGAACCTTTTTTTTTTTTTTTTTTAACCAAACTTTTTTTTACCAGATTCTATGAGACAAAATAGAGCAAGAAAGTCTGAAACTGCCCTTGGCATCTCCTGTTCTTTTCTTTATTTAACTATTTCCCTGAAAGGTTTCTTGCTATGTTAATTCTTATTCAATGATGTTAACTTCTTCCCTTGGCCCATCATTCTTACTTTGTTCACATTTGTAATATTTTTGCATTATCCATCAACTCTGATGCTTTATCTACTTTTCTTGCCCACTAAATTACAAATGTGATTCTCTAGTCCTGACCTTCTGCCTGAGCTTCAGTTTCATATAATCAGAATCTGTCCCCAACATGATGACCAAGACTTAGCTCATTTATAATGTGTACATTTGTCCACGATCTGTGCTGTGTGTAATTCATCAACCTCAGCACCTCATATTTCTTGCTTCACACTTAGATACAATGGAAACGATCTCTGTTTTCAACCGTAGTACATTTGCTTTTATCTACTGGTATTGAAAGGTTATCTGTTTCAAGTTTTATCTCACCCACTAGGCTCTAAGCTCCATTAGAAGCAGAACCTTGCTTACTACTCAACTTTGAGAACCCAATGCTTACCTTAGTATTTAATACTGATAACAAAAACACTGTTGAATTGGACCAAACTAAAATTAATCTACTTGAAATCTACATCTGACATTCACAGCTCCATTACCTACTGGAAGTTTACTGGGGTATCCTAAAGGAAACATGTAATATCCCACACCACCCATAGGTGGTATAATCTACTTACAAAACTAAGGAAACAAAAGTTCTAAATGTGTTTTAGGTACTATTAGATTAAATTTGCATTTTTTTTGAAGTTTAAATTTAGTCTATATAAGATTGCAATGCGTAAAATTTAATTTGCTGCAAATTTTAAGGAGAAGACAGTCTATTAAACTGAAACCTTTGTGAAGATTTTCTTAGTCAAGATCTCGAGTCACCTACATTTCATTGTCCCACATTTTCCAGCCTTTTTAACTTATATATATATTTTTTAATTTTTCTCTTTATTTACTTGAAAAAGAGAGAGCGTGAGTGAGGGGGGCAGAGAGAGAGGGACAAGCAGATTCCTTGCTGAGTGGGGAGACCCAACTTTGGACACCATCCCAGGACCCCGAGGCCATGACCTGAGCCTAAGGCAGATGTTTAATCAACTGAGCTACCCAGGTGTTCCTTGTCTTTTCATTTTAATATAAACTTTGGGCTAGTTTTACCCAGACCAAGCGATGGAAACAGTTTTTCCCACAACTATTAAGGAAAAATAAAAGTTCAACATATTTAGTTCAGATCTTTCTTCTTCTTTTTTTAAAATCACATTTCTGGGTTATATATAACAAGGATACACAGCATTAGATGTGAAAAGTTGACCTTTTTTTTCATGCTCGTCTAATTATTTTAATGTAAACACAATTTCTCCCAGAATCTAATTTATGGTAATTACCTTTGTCTATTTTAGATGACCTTAAAGTAGCAAGTGGTTTAGTAAATGAAATATTATAGTAAGACATTAAAGGCCAAAGTTTTTATCACTTACCAAATAACAATATAGCATTTACATTTATCTGGGTTCCCCAGTTTATCAAGGCTTTCTAAAAATACTCGTTTTTTTAAAGATTTTATTTATTTATGAGATTTTATTTTTATTTATTTATTTATTTTAATTTATTTTATTTATTTTTTATTTATTTTTAGTATTATTTATTTATTTTTATTTATTTTTATTTATTCATGAGAGACACAGAGAGAGAGAGAGAGAGAGAGAGAGACGGGGCGGGGTGGTGGGATGGCAGAGACACAGGCAGAGGGAGAAGCAGGCAGGGAGCCTGACGTGGGACTCGATCCCAGGTCTCCAGGATCACGCGCCAGGCTGAAGGCAGCGCTAAACCGCTGAGCCGCGCCCCACCCCACCCCCCACAGGGGCTGCCCAGAAAATACTCGTTTTTATAAAAATCTTCCTACATGGTTAAAAGTAATTTTCTGCAGTTCTTGAAATTATTATTTACCAAATAAATTTAACACCCTGCTAACAAGTCAGTCCTAGAAATTAGTGTGTCAGTGGCAAAGAATTTTTCTGTACAAAAAGTTCTAAGTACGGACTCTGAAGCTGGAATCTACATCTTTGAATTTTTCATGAGCAAATTGTGAGGCTGGTTAAATTCATCTTAGGGGGCCATGGGAGCAAATATTGGGGGTTGCTCGTATCCAGCAGGTAAGTTTTCAGTGCAGGTAAGTTTGCTAGAGGTGATGTATTAGCAAACTCATAAGGCAAGAGGAAGAGTCAGCTACAAAAACAAGAAAAGAGACTGAGAGTATGAAGTCCATAAGCAATCTCTAAACTCCCTGACAATTTCACAGAGTAATATGCAATTTAAGCTTTTTCTGGCTGCACTGAATAAATTTGCTGAATTAATAAGATTACATTATAGGTCACATGAGGAATAATAATACTAATAATAACAAAAGCCTTAGACATCTATTAAGCATACAATAACTTTACAAGGCAAAGAGTATTATTATCTCCATTGTACAGAAGTAGGAGACGGAGGTAAAGACAAGTTAAAAGAACTTGCTCAGAATTGCCTAGTTGATGATTGGCAAAGCCAGTTTTCAAAACAAGTCATTCTAATTCCAGACTCATGATTTTAATTACTGCACTGACTTGCCTTACATTGTCCTTGAGTTTATTTATTTTTTTTTTTTGTCCTTGAGTTTAATGCAGTAACTCTCAGGGCAACAGTGACCTGGCATCAACTCACTTCCTATCCAGCTGACTTTCTGTGCCTTGAATTCAAACTCTCCAAAAATGAAGACGTAATGTGTTTACAAAATCAGCATCTGACTTGGAGCCTCCTGCTATGCAGCCTACTCCCCCAAATTTGTATGTTGAAGATGTAATCGTGAATGTGACTATATCTGGAGGAAGAATCTTTAAGGGGTAATTAGGTTAAATGAGATCATAAGGAGATTTGCAAATGACCACCTTGTCTCTGTGTCCTCATATGGTGGGGAGAGAATGAGATCTTTCTCTTCCTCTTCTTACAAGGACACAGTCCAATCAGATTACAGCCCTTCCCTTATGACTTCCAAGACAGCTCCAGTACCAGAGCACAGCTAGAGTACACTAAGCTGTAAACTCTGGCCCTCCTGCTCTACTCCTGCTAATGGTCTGTCCTAGTTTCCAGGCATTTGTTTGGGTTAAATTAAAATACTTGCAGGTTCCATCCAGGCTGGCAACTTGCAACCCATGAACTCATGTCCACAGAGAAAGATGCAGTGCCCTTTGGAGCCAGAGAGAGCCTCCTGATGGCCACAAAATATGTCTTTCCAGATAGTCTGTGGTATCTATGCAATCTTCTGATGGTGTGGACTGAATTATGGATACAAGGCTCAAATCTGTTTGGATTTTCCTATGAAATTCTGGTATGAACTTCTTTGTTTGCATTTATTATAAACATACAACTTACTTGAAGGAAAGACAAAAGAGCTAAGCAAAATATTTTCTGTTTGAGTTGAAGAACATCAGGAAGTCAGTGAGAAGATTAGACTTAATAAAGAAGCATATGACGCTCTCGAGTTCATCTGTGGTAGAGGCCAGTACTCAAAAGGTACAGACTCTGTGTTTGGCAGCACTTAGTAAAGATGCAAACAGGTCTACCTTTTCCCTGGGGGACAGAGACCTTCACAGAGACTCAAAAAGAGAGTCACCAAAAATTTTATTGAATGGAGGGGTACCTGGGTGGCTCAGTGGTGGAGCATCTCCCTTTGACTCAGGTCATGATCCCAGGGTCCAGGGTCCTGCTTCTCCCTCTGCCTATGTCTCTGCTTCTCTCTGTGTGCTTTCATGAATAAATTAAATAAGTAAGTAAGTAAGTAAGTAAGTAAATAAATAAATAAATAAAATCTTTCTAAAAAAATTTCATTTAATGGAGTGATGATAGTTTATCTTTAAAGGAAGTCGCTATGTCACTCAAAGAGTCATCAAAATCCTTCCAATTTCAAGTTACTGGGGCCAAGGACAACTTAAAGGCATCTTAGAAGCAAATGGAACTACATCAGAGTGGAATAACTAGTGGTTTTGATGGAAGAACTCAGGTTCAAGAAAGCATAAAACTCTTGGCCAGAGAAGATGCAGAATGGCAAGAAAGAATGTGGAAACTAAAGGAACAGAAAGAAAAAAAAAACTTTAAAACTTTAACATACAATGGGAACTTGTGAATCTCTCTCTGATTGAAACATTCCTGAAGATGATGAGTACGCTTGAACTCATTGGAGAAGATCACATTGGTGATATCCACTTGGAATTAGAGAAAAAGAGTGATTCAGGAAAAATGAGAATTTAAATATTAAAAAATATTTTTAAAGTTACGTGAAGGCAGTCAAATGAATGAAGCAAAATTCAGTTTCAAACCGAGACAGCATATTCACAGTGTGAAATACGCATTTTGAAAACGTGATTCAAGAGCTTCAGCCAACACCTCAAATGCTGCTTCAACTACACCATGAATGTGTCAGGCAGCGTCTTGGTAAATCAATTGATGAGGAAACTTATAGCTTAAGATGGAGCAGAATGCACAGAGGAGAAGATAATGTGGAGATGAAGGCAGAGAAAGGAGTGATGTGGCCATGAGCCAAGGAATACCGGCAGCCACCAGAAACTAGAACAGGCAGGAAGAAATTCTCCCCTAGATGCCCGATGGCAAGTGAGGGCCCTGCCAACTCCTTGATTTCCACCCAGTGATTCTTATTTCTGACTTCTGGCCTCCAGAACTGTGAGATAATACAATTTCTTTAGGTTAAAAGAAGGGGGGAAGGAGGGAGAGAAATAGAGTAGAAACTTCCCAAAGTTTATGAAAACATCGGCCTTACATATTGAAAATCTGGCACCTGCAGTAACATGGCCAAAGATCTGGAGATAGAATTGGAAAGGATCACTTTATTCTATCACAGATGGATTTTCTCCTGTGACGAAAACCCTGAAGAATGTTGCTTGACAGCTCTGTTGACTGAAAAAAAGCTCCATGAGCTAAGGGAAGGAAATGTTTGAAATAACTCAGAGCTTTGGACCCCCTTTGCCAAGTGGCCCTTTTGCACCTGTTATTCTCCAGGCAGCCCTGGGCAGTGACCAGAGAGAATTAGAGCACTCCCTACATCCTCAGGTTCCCAAGTGAGGGGTAGGGGACTGTGAGGGCACAAAGGTTCAGGGTGATCTACAGGTTTGATTCAGATTTACAACAGCTGAGTCTGAACATTCACATGTATGGCAGGACATCTGAATGGGTTTTCTCTCTTTAAAGTAGTTTTGATCCAGCTCTTTCAAGTGTAAATGGCACCCTGTAGCTGATGATGCATGTTCTATTTCAAAATTTTATATATTATAACTCCTAAGAGAGTGATTCCCAAATATAGATGGTTGAAATATAATTCTTATTAATGTATTATTTCCATTTCATTGGACTTTACAAAATTAGATTATATAAATATTGTATTTTTAAAGGAATAAATTGGCCCACAATTACTTTAGCTATAACTGAAGTTTGACATGACCAGCTGAAGATATTTGAAACATTAAAGTCTATTTCTACATACTATCAAGTACACTAAAAAATCTGTAGAAGTAACTTAATATTTACTTTAATAATTGATTATTGGTTTAAAAGTAACAGAACCTCCTCCCCCCAAAATCATAAAACAACAAAATCCAAGCAAAATTTATTAATGTTTTGTTTCTTCATTCTTTTTAAGAATTTTCCTCATTTTGGGGGTGCCTGGATGCCTCAGTTAATTAAACATCTGCCTTTGACTCAGGTCATGATCCCAGGGTCCTGGGATGGAGCTCTACACCAGGCTCCTAACTCAGCATGAAGTCCCCTTCTCTTTCTCCTCGCTGCCACCCTGCATTCATGCTCTTTCTCTCAAATAAATAGATAAAATCTTTTTAAAAAGAAAATAATTTTCCTCATTTTTAAGATATGCTAATCATTTGCAGATGCATCCATTGTCGTTTGGTTGAGCTTTCCCTCTTGAGCCCCAGCAAAATATATTGTTTGTCGGTTTATTAATAATTTTATAGACCAATTTAGGGGAGTTGACTCATATCCACAGGAAAGCATACATATATATTTAATTAAGACTCTTTTTATATATTCTTTAGAATTTTTCTCATCCATGTGCTGCACACTTATTTTTAGACTTGTTTTTAGGTATTTTAACTTGTTAATAGTTATGAAAATACAGTATTTCAAGATATTAATATTTGTTTCCTTCATTTAGGGGAGATTTTCTTTCCTTCGATTAGACTCTTTGTATAATTTGGGATGTATTCTTTTCATAGGTTGATATTTAAGAATGAAATTATCTGTGGCTTAGATTTTTACAATTTTATGAAGTTTATAAGGTCACATATGGCACACATACCTAAGTGAAAGTGAATCAGAAATACTCAGTGACTATGTGAGTATAAAGTCCTTTCCCTATTATAGCACCTTAACCAAGAGAAAGACCATTGGGATCAAGTCCTCCCTAACCTTCTCACCCCTTGCCATGCTGGGAAGCTGAACCACAAATAAGATTTTGGTTTATGGGTATGAATCACCAGTGTGGCTACTGCACAATGCTTTTATATTTCTCCTTTTAAAATAACAATCTCTGAACATTCAATGTATCCTCTTTGTGTAGAGCTCTGAACGTTTTCATGACATAATGTGTGTGCACCTACCCCCTTAAGCAAGAGATAAAGAGGGATCTCCCCCCAAAATGTCCCTAGTGTTCGTTTAAATTCAACAGATCTCCCACCTCCAGTCCCTGACACCTGCTAAGCTGTTCTCTGACCAAGTAGTACACTGCCACATTGATGAAATCTAACAATGTGTAGCCGTTTGAATCTGTCTACTTTCACACAGCACAGTGGAACTGAGATTAACCCTTATAAAAATGCCATATTTGCTTTACAGCTCTAGTGCTGGCTGTTGGGCAACATTTCTTTCCAAACACAGCCTGCCGGTGTCACTTATTTGCAAGAAATGAATCATTTTTAATGTTGGAGGGAGACATATAAAGTTTATTAAAATACAGCTTGACAATTACTATGCAAGTATGGATGAAGATTAATGGGTGCAACAATGAAGAGGCATAGAGAGCAATGAATGTGACACTCTGGAGATGACTTACTTTTCTTGGCATGGAATTTATGACTCCTTTACCACTGAATTTATTTCAGCTGAATCATGGAAAGGGTCTTGTCAGTAAGAAATAGCAGGAAAGGCAGTTTGGGCAAAGAAAACAGTGTGAACAAGGGTATGGCAGTGTGAGAACACGTACATTTTGATATCACATTGCAATAGAGTGTACTTACAGAAAATGGTGTGCATCAATCTCAATTTCCTAATCCAAATACAAGACCCCTTTATCATTGATAGTCTGTAGTCTGGATATACTATCCCTGAGTTATATCATGCTAAGCAAATATATAACCGGAATTGTACCATGACTTGAAAAACAATGGTATATATTTTTATAATATGATTAATTACTGAGCATTTTGTTGCCCTGTGTTGGTTCATAAATTGGTCCCACTGCAAGGCAGGCAAGGACAAAGTGAAGAAAGGGCCAGACCTCCCCAGACTGGCAGGCTTAATAAGCAAGGGAAGAAGAATTGTCTTGGCTATGTACCCGCTAGAATCTTAAAAGTTTATAGAGAGGCCTTCACTGGGTTCAGTTGCATACAACATCCTGATGGTCTCAACAACACATTACTCTCCAAGGCTGTGTCCCTGGAACAGCCCCAGCTATGGGAACGAGGGTAGGTCACGCATTCCAGGGAGAGAGGAAGAGATGAGGAGCCATGGGTTCAGCTCTCACGTAAAACAGCTGTCCGTCCTTTTGATGACTCCCTGCAACAACTTGGTAGGCAGGTAGAATCAATTGGCAGTGATTATATATCAACTTAGGTTTAATCTCTTGTTTTTTAAATATCTGAGGGTGAAAAAAATAGAGGACAAAGCAGATGAGTTTTTAAGCAGGTTATCTGGCACCTTCATATGTCAAAGCTGAGTCTCTCAGCTGGGATTGCAGAAGCAACTCTGCCTCCTGAGACCAATAATCGGCCTTATTCCTAACTTTCTCATGAACCTACTGAATAAGTCCGTCCTCTCAGGCCCTTGTCCTACCTTTCCTCATCAGCACAATTCATACTATCATCAGGTTCAATTTATTTTATTTTATTTATTTTAAAGATTCACTTATTTATTTTAGAGAGAGACAGAGAGAGAGAAAGAAGAATGAGCATGAGCGGTGGGGAGGCACAAACACAGAGGGAGAGAGACAGAGAAGCAGGCTCCTGCAGCTCAGAGCATGACTGAAGGCTCAGCAGGACCCTGAGATCATGACTTGAGCTGAAATCAAGAGTCAGACACTCAAATGACTGAGCCACCCAGGCACCCCCAGGTTAAATTTAATCAGGCAAGTCCTTTTTGAGTGTCATCAATGTCTCAGTTACTGAGCCATTCTCTGGAGATAGCAATCTTTAACTTCAAGAACCTTACAATTTGATAGGATAGGCAGATGGGGAAATGGGAAGTTTTCACACAGAAGAATGCTTAGTACATGGAACTATGGAAATCTTTCTTGGTGGTTTAAGAAAATACCTGAAAAAGTGAGGTCTCAGCTGAAAGTTAAGGCTGAATAGAAGATAGCCAGATAAAAAAAAGATGGAATAGAAAACCTTCAGGCCAGGAAAAATGAAAGAAAGAAATGAAGGAGAGGCTGGTCATATCAGGGAACTGTAAGCTGTTGAATGAGGGTGTGGGGAAAAAAAGAATAAATAAAGATAAAAAGGAGTCTACCCTGAAGACTCTTATAGCTTATCTTTTGAACAGGGGGCCTTATGCAAAGGACAATGTGGATGAACTGATAGATTTAAGTAGGAATATGAACATGAAAGCAAGAAGAGAAGTTACTGCCGCTAACATAGGAGAGAGGTGATGGCTATCTGCCCAAGCAGTGTCAGGAAGAAATGGAGAAAATGAATGGAATTGAGTTTTGCTAAAGGAGCAGATAGGTTTTGGGGACTGCCTGGCTTTGGAAGGAAATGAAGATGACCCGCAGGCTTCCAGTTGACAGGAAGTGAGGGAATTATTCCTAAAATAGGAACTCATGGAAAAGAGAAGTTTTGAAGCAGGTATGTGAATGGGAGCAATGGACATAACTGGATCTGGGGACCATGGGGAAGCTGGACAACAGGCATTTGGGTTTACTGGTATGGAGCCAGCAGAGAGGTTGGGCTGAAAGAACTCTGGACACACTGTTATATATTGTTTACTGGTACCACAGGTTTGAATGGTGTCTTAGGTTGCTCCTTTCATTTCTTAAATCCTGTGATATCTGCAGGGGAAGAGGGATGCTGCTTTTGCAACATTTGTCTCCACTTTCTCACTGTGCAGGAAGGCAGGAGAAGCATCTCCTGAGAAGCAAGGTTTTCATGAGCAATCCAGCACAGAGGATTGGAAGGTTAAGAATCTGTCTGCTGTAAATAATAATAATAATAATAATAATAATAATAAATAATTTTTTATAAAGAAAGAAAAAAAATTAATTAAAAAAATAAAAATAAAAAAGAATCTGTCTGCTGGTTGAGGTGCCAGGGTGGCTCAATCCTTAAGCATCCAACTCTTGGTTTCTGCTCAAGTCATGATCTCAGGGTCCTGAGATGGAGCCCGGGTGGGGTTCTATGCTCAGGGACAGTCTGCTTGGGATTCTTTGCCACCCTGCACCTTCCAGCCTGCTTTTCCACCCCCCCCCCCCCCACACACACACAGGGGCTCTGGCTCTCAGAGGCTCTCTCTCTTTCTCTCATAAATAAATAAATAAATAAATAAATAAATAAATAAATAAATAAAATCTTAAAAAAAAAAAAAAAAAAAAAAGAACCTGTCTGCTGGGACAGTCAGGGCGCTACCCCCTTCCAACTGAGCTCCACCTGCTCCATCTATTGGAAGCTCCTCTCTGCAGTTTCTAGAACTACTAAGCCTTCCCCAAACAATTGCACTTAGCCCGGTGCTGCCTGCCGATCCCCCCTGGCGAGCCTTCCCTGGGACTGAGGCCGGGCCGCCGCGCAGGATGCAAGAGTGAGAAGGAGCAGGAGAGACTGGCGGCGGGCGGGGTCGCGGGGCGGGGGGGGGGGGGCAGCAGGGGCCCCGCGCAGCCCCAAATCGCTGCCTGGGCCGCGCGCCCCCTGAACCGGGAGGCGGGACGCCGGGCCGATCCGAAATGTCGCAGGACCAGCGGAGCCCCTGTCCCCGCACCTCGGGCTCCGTGACATCTCGGACTCCTCCCCCACAGCCGCGCCCGCGGAGCTGGCCGAGGCCGCCGCGAGGTCGGGGACGCAGGGCTCCCCCGGAGCGTCGCCGAGCATCCCCGCGCGGGACCCAGGCCTCGCCCCTGCCTGTGCAGTGCCGTTTGCTCCCGCCGGTGGCCGTGGCTGTTCTTTTTCCTCTGACACCCTGCTCCTTAAAATCTCCTTAATGATCCGTGAGGAACTTCTACTCGCTCCTAAAGGCATCCTACTGGCAAGGAAATGCTACTTAGCAAGAAGCATAGCGAGACGCGGATTTCCGCCCCAGCCCCTCCTACTGTAGATAGACCTCGGCTGCGGGAAGACCCCGCCCCAACTCCTTTCGTCCCCGCAAAGACGACGGAGCTTAGTGCACCGCGCTTGAGACAGCAACAGTGTGCCTTAGCCATCCCTAGTCACTGTTCGGTAGTTATGCAGACAGGAGTATTAAATTATTTTAATAATAAATATAAATAGCCACGCCTGGGTGGCCCAGTGTTTGAGCGTCTGCCTGTGGCTCAGGGCGTGACCCCGAGGTCCTGGGATCGAGTCCGCATCGGGCTCCCTGCAGGGAGCCTGCTTCTCCCTCTGCCTGTGTCTCTGCCTCTCTCTCCCTCTCTCTGTGTCTCTCATGAATAAATAAATAAAATCTTAAAATATAATAATAACAATAATAAACATAAATAAAATATAAAAGAATAAATATAAATAAAATATAAGTAAACATAAAACATTATTTTCCAGATACCCCTATGTTTCACAAAACGAAACATGTCATGTAGGGGGAGGAATCTTATCGACATGTCATGTAGGGGGAGGAATCTTATCGACAGCTTTAAAAGGGGGAAGTGCAAGACTTAATAACTGTTTAGGATTTGTAAAAATCGGGAGCTGTCCTCTCACCCACCACACAATTTAAAAATGAATATTAAACCGAATTTATTAGATCATATCCTGAAATAACACACCTGAGTATAAGTGCTTTCTAAATTTCTCCAACAGAAATAATATCTTCATAAAGAATGTTAAAAAGTGGATTTGTGTAGTTTATAAAACATGTATTTATTATAAAAAGACGAAACATTTTGCAAGAAAATACTTGACCAACATTTAAAAAGGAAAGAGGGATCCCTGGGTGGCGCAGCGGTTTGGCGCCTGCCTTTGGCCCAGGGCGTGATCCTGGAGACCTGGGATCGAATCCCACATCGGGCTCCCGGTGCATGGAGCCTGCTTCTCCCTCTGCCTGTGTCTCTGCCTCTCTCTCTCTCTCTGTGTGACTATCATAAATAAATAAAGAAAAAAATATTAAAAAGGAAAGAGACTGGGATCCCTGGGTGATGCAGCGGTTTGGCGCCTGCCTTTGGCCCAGGTCACGATCCTGGAGACCTGGGATCGAATCCCACAACGGGCTCCCGGTGCATGGAGCCTGCTTCTCCCTCTGCCTGTGTCTCTGCCTCTCTCTCTCTCTCTCTCTCTCTCTCTGTGACTATCATAAATAAAAAAAAAATTAAAAAAAATAAAAAAGATAAAAAGGAAAGAGACTTAAAAGCTTATTATATTTTTCTCTTTTATATTTATTCTCTTTTTAGCCCTAAGTGGCCTTGTCATCTCTCTACTTAAGGCAAGCATTGTCACCAGGTTCAGAGTTCTAGGTATCATTGGTTGGTGCCTCCTCTGTTTTGCTAGCAAATTTACCATGGATTTACTGTGTCTTCATGAACATCTTTTAAAAATGCATGCATATAAGATAGTGCATGTCTGTTAATTTCGGTTAGACAAACTATTTAAAATAAAAACCTTGACCAAAATTTTATTTTATTTTATTTATTCATGAGAGACACAGAGAGAGAGGCAGAGACCAGCAGAGGGAGAAGCAGGATCCTTGCAGGGAGCCTGATGTGGGACTCAATCCCAGGACTCCAGGATCACGCCCTGAGCCGAAGACAAGCACTTAACCGCTGAGCCACCCAGGCATCCTGACCAAAATTTAATAAGGAAAGGTATTTCAGTTTTTACTATAGACCACATATCTCCTTTACAGCCATCACATAAATAGTAATGGCATCTCGCTAAGACAAATATTATCACTTACCAGGTTCTAAGCTCCTCTAAAAGTAAAGGGGATAATATCCTTTAGTTTAATTGAGTAGGGGTACAAGGAGAAGTGAGAGGAAATGAATGTTTATTGAGTATCTTTTATATTTAGCAAGCATCATAAGGGCATTAAAGTATTTAATTAAATAATCCTTATTAAATTGGAAGTTTCAGTTGACGCATGGTAGAGTCATTTACAAGTCACTAGCAGCAGAAATACAGAAGATTTATCTTAGATATGTGGTATTAGAAAACACCTTAGTTTCATAGTATATGCAAGCAATAATGGAGCCAATGACTTTTTATATAATGATAGTTGTGTTACCAGAATATTATCATAGAATTATAACTGATACTTCATTTTAGTATCAAAATAAAGTTAATAGAGTCAATTTTCATTGAAATGTCAACTCAGACACTATGGAAACATTTGTAGAGAGAATAAGCTATTTTACATCTGTTCTTCTGCAGGAGAAGCTTGTAGAGAAATTAACTTTATAAGTAAAAATAGGAGGAGTTAGTTAAAATAGTTGACATATTTTTTTAAAGATTTTATTTATTTATTAATGTGAGACACAGAGAGAGAGACAGAAAGAAAGAGAGAGAGAGAGAAAGAGAGAGAGAGGCAGAGACAGGCAGAGGGAGAAGCAGGCTCCATTCAAGGAGCCCGACACGGGACTCGATCCCGAGACTCCAGGATCATGCCCTGGGCTGAAGGTGACGCTAAACTCCTGAACCACCTAGGGATCCCCAAGTTGACATATTTCTAATTGTAAGACATATTCTGAAGACATACAGCAGGCACTGAGGAAAATTCTTTTACATATTTTCACTTAAGATTTTGGTTTGTTTTTGTTTGTTCACATGCAAGGGGGTAATAGTGTCCTTTCTTTATTGTATATTTCTTATGGTTTTCTGAACAGATTGCCCAACAATAACATATGACATTATTAAGTATTTACAATAATCACAATCTCTTAGTGTATACACCAGTACTATTTTAGAATTTATTCAAACACGGACCAAGCTAATATAGACTTGAAAGTAATCTTTATCTGTTTTTCTCCTCTCCTACACACACTTACTACAACAAAGATGCAGTTAAAATATCCCAGATCTGATGCTTTAAATTGGAAAGTGAGTGGAATTAGCGCAAAGATATTAAGTGGCAAACTAGTCTTTTTGCTCATCTTTTAAAAGAATATTCTTTTTATTTTGTACTATCAACAATAAAAACATTTTGTCTTGTCTAATCTCTCTTGTTTACATTTGGATGGCATTTGTAATAAAATATAAATTTAAAGAGCTATTTTTTGTTGTCTTCCATACTGGGATTTTTTGGTATAAGTTTCTCCTATGTTAGAGGGCACAGTTGTATCCTTTTTAGATATGTCCTAACAGTGTAACTCTCCACGTGAAAATATAGTCTTCCCAAAAATGTAAATATTTTTGATAACTAAAGAGTTGTATTATATGCTGAAAAGTGTAGTGTAGTGCTGTAAAGGAAGTTTATTTTTGGCATTCATTTATTTATATCATTTTACATAATGTTAGAGTTTCCTAAAACTTGGCCATTAAAGCAGACTTTTGAACCTTTTATTATTTTTTTAAGATTTTATTTATTTATTCATGAGAGGCAGAGACACAGGCAGAGGGAGAAGCAGGCTCCCTGCAAGGAGCCCGACATGGGACTCGATCCTGGGACTCTGAGATCACGCCCTGAGCTGAAGGCAGACGCTTAACCTCTGAGCCACCCAGGTGTCCCGACTTTTGAACCTTTTAAATTTACGTTATATTTCACAAAGCTTTTGATTCTCAGACTTATCTGAAGATTCCTAACTGGTCCCATCAGAACAAAGTGGCAATGGTTTTGGTCTTGAACTTACAAGTTCTTGTAAGTAACAGAATGTTTGATATACTTTTTCTTCTTTGTAGTTCTTCATGGTATTCTGTGTTCTGTGCATTTAGAGTTTGTATTTGTCTTCTTGCATCTCAGTGAACTGAATCAACAAAATACATTGATCAATTCAACTTGTATATTGAGCACCTGTTGTGTGTTAGTTCCAGAGTTGAAAATATACATGAATTGGGAAAAAAGAAAAGTAATGCAAATTCTCCAAGTGCTCTGTTTTCAGGAAAATGTATATCTAAATGAAGAAAGTAAAATGATACATGTGACTATTGAAAAATTTGATATTGATACTTTAGGGGCTTTATTTTGTATTGCTGTTGCTGTTGTTTTAATGTTAGCATTATTCATGACAGAGCCTACTTACAGATTTAAATGGAAAAGGAGCTGGAAAGAACTTGTAACAATTTTAGAGATAAGAAAACATCTCAAATTCATCTAGTGTGTTGACGTTGGAGAAAGGTTAAAATCATATGAACCCAGTACTCTCAGTAAATGGTTGTTGACTGATTAAATGATTAAAATTGTTAATTTGTCAAATCTATTAAGTATCCACTATGTGACCAATCCAATATGAGTAAAACAGATGATATATATAGATTTTTTGCAGTCTAGTTTAGCCAGTCTGTCTTTAAACAAAAAGAATGCTTCTCACCATCTCATTATTGTTATTCTAAAATCCACCATTATCCTTTATCTTCACCTTTAGTATACTTTTTTTCTACTGACTGCCTTACTCTCTAGGTTGTGTGGATTTCTTATAATGGGAATTTCTTTAACATACCCCTTGGTGTTAGAAGGTGAAGGAGAGACAATAAAGTATTCTCCAAACTGTGAAGATACTTTGAGAATAAAAAATGAAACAAACCGCTCTATACCATTTACACAGAGTTTTATTCAGTGTAACATATTGACGGTGGTGACAGGGGCAATAATCCAGGTGCTATGCAGCTATTCTCTGCCTCTACGGACCTTAATCCACAGGTTTTATAGAGCTAGGGGCATTGTGTTGAAGTCGAAAGGCAGTTATCTAAAATAGAGCTTTCTGTGCACCACTTTCGGGAAGATCAGAACAAACCTTCCCAAATTTGGGCCAAGGCATATGTTAACTTCCAAGAGTCCTGGAAAATATAGCCCTAAGGGAGGCCATTGTGTGGGCATGAATGCACGGAAGGCCAAGGATAGTGTCAGTGTTGTCAACACTCCCACAACTGGGCATTGTGAGAAGGTTGATCCTCAAGAAGTAGGTAGGGATGATGGTACCACATTACACATTTATTTGGATTCTGGATACAAAAACCAACATAAAACACTAGATTTCCCTTTGAACTAATAACTCAAGAGGAATGTCCTAGAATAGTTGAGACATAATTTAGAAGGGACTGATTATTCTGTGTCTGCCAAAAAATCAAGCTGAGAAGAGTCGGGCCCAGAAGAATGTTCTGCCTTCAGTGAAAAGAAGAGGAGTTGATACTATAAGCTACGTCTTTCCTCATTGCACCTAAAATATGTGTGTATATACATACATATCTATCTATATCTTTTTTTGTTTCCTTCTTTGGAACTGGGTGTTATGACTACTCTTGACATATTTTTTCTATGTAAAGTAGCTTATATAAAATGATAAATTAGCTGCTTTCAGGCATCAGAGTACACTAAAGCAGCCAGAACACAGGGACTAAGATCCCAAAGAGAAGAAAAGTCTTTTGAAAGGAGCTCTGTGGGGTGCCTTGGTGGCTTGGTTGGTTGAGTATCTGACTCTTGATCTAGGTCTTGGTTTCAGGGTTGTGAATTCAAGCCCTGCATTGGGCTTCATGCTGGGTGTGGATATATATATATATATATATATATATATATATATATATATATATAAAAGTATACTATCTGATGCTGCCATGAATGTGAAGAAGGGCAACTCTCCTGCTTTGCTGGCTGAAATACAAATTATTATTGCCTTCTGAGAAATTCATTGGCAAAATTAGAAAAAAAATTTAAAATATACCCTTGAGAGAGCACTTTCTCATCTAAATATAAATTCGACAGATATAAAAAGTCCATATTAGGATCTCTTGGAAGAGATCTTTATGATAGCATTTTGAGTAGGGAGGATCAAAAAGCTGAAATCAACCTGATTATTCATTGAGAGAGGAATGTTGAATAGATTGGGATATGTCCCCCTGTGGCTATTAAAAATAGAGTTAAATCTATGTTTACAGACATGGAGAAATGCACAGCACGTGTTTTCAGTAAGAACACAATTTACATAGCTGGAACGGCATAACCTCAATTTGCAAAAACAGAAACAATAACCCCAAAGCCTCCCTTCTGCCTATACATGTGTGTTTTTGTGTGTATATGTGTGTGTGAATGTGATTTTAAGTGTGTGTGAGTATATGGTAATGATTGCTTATCTAAAAAAGGAAGGTGCAATCTTGTGAAACTTTTGGTTATGATTTTTAAAAATTATCTTGTATTATGATACAAATACTTTAGAGGGTAATTTATATCTTAGTAGAAACTAATTGTTGAATACATACTGAGAAGCCATTTGAAATGAGTGTTAAATCCTTCAAGGATAGCCAGAAAGGGAGGTTCTACTGTCAAGGGAAAGAGATGAAGTACCAATCTCATTAGTAAGAGCTGAGTCTCTCGACATTGATTCTATGCAACCTTAACTATGTTACAAAATATATCTAAGCTTCACTTTGTCCTCTTAAAAAGGGAAATAAGTTGGTATAAAATTTAAATAAAATGATGCATACAAAATATTGAGCACAATGACTAGTAAATACTCATTGGCAGTGATTCCTACCATACTGTCATTGCTGGGTCATCATTACAAGCACAGTACATAAAATATCCTTTTCTATCATTGGTGACAGAGTGAACATGCTAATTAGAATATAAGACCCAGAAGGACAGAGAGACTGTCTGTTAACACTTAGCCAAGGATTTCTAAATACTTAGTCTCCAACTGAGCTAGACTCTTTCTGCTCAGTAGGTGATGCTCAGCTTTTGCTGTAGGTTTGGCAAACTTCTTCTGTAAAGGGTAAGATAGTAAATGTTTTTGGTTTCACTGGCCAGTCTTTTGCAGAAACTATTTATCTCTGCAGTTGTGAAGCAAAGGCAGCCATATACAATCGATAAACAAATGGATATAGCTGTTTTACAGTAAAACCTTATCTACAATTACACAACACAGCTTTGTAATTCGGCATACCAGCTATAGTGTATTAACATATTCCTTGCAGTTTGCATTAATAATTGTCAACATGTCTTGCAAAGACTGACTGGCTATTTCCTTAATTTTTACCCATATGATATTATTTTTTGTTGTATTGTAATTCATGTGAAATCTATTGGAGAAATTATCTAGATTTGTGTGTGTGTCTACAACTTTTGTGGAAGATGAAATGGGAGTCCTGAAGTCCTTCCCCAGTGTCTAGGACAGTTGCCAACTGGCAAGCATATCATTAATAGGACAGACTTTGAAATGAATGCTGCTTAAGGTCTTAGAAAATGTGATGTGATATTACACTTACCTACACTTTTCTAGTAAAATAGGTTTCATAGTTTTTTTCCCCTGTATGTAGCTATGTCATTTTGTGAGGCGAGGTTTTTAGTTCTAAACATTAATTAAAGTAAAAATATTAATTTACTGTCAAATGTAATATTTATTTTGCACATAGAAGTCTACTTTGCAAATTGAAAGTCAAATATCATTTACACTAAACTATGCTTTTTTTTTTTTGCTTCCAAGTTTCATTTCTGTATTTGAAACTGGTAAGGATGTAACTATTAGTTGATGTTACTTTTATATTCCATAACTGATTGTATGAAATATATAACTCCACAAGTTGGTACTGATTAGTTATACTAAGTGATATTAGTTAACCTTATATATTCTAGTTAAAATTATATTAATTTTACATTTTACAACTATTTTAAAAGAAATCAAATAAACATAATGCCTTATTTATTCTTTATGTAGTTTTTTGTGTTTTTCTGGACAAACATCCATTTATTAATCAAACATTTTTAAAGAATCTTGTGACACAAAAAAAAAAGAAAAATTCCTTTTCAGTATCCTATTAGTCTTCTGGTTTTATCCTTATAAACTATCTCCTTATAGGTTTTTTTGCTCTTCTGACTCTTAATAAATGTGTTCTTAACTCCTCTCTTTGGTTCATTGTTCTTTTTACTCTGTCTATACAGTATTATTGTATGATTCATTCTCTCTCGTGGTTTCTCTATTATTCATATCCCCCAGCTCATAAATGTAAATATCCACTCCTGACTTTTGTCTGAGCTTCAGATTCATATTATAAGCATGTCCATCCAACATGTCCAGGATATAACTATTGTATATCATTCAACCCCCATACCCCCCATACTTATGTTGTATTAATCTACATGAAATATTTTTCTACCTTAAAACACAATTTTCCATGATCTGGGATATGCCTAACTTCTCACCCTTTACTCTTCATAGTTTATGCTTCATACCGACACGTTATTAACACTGAACTCTGCTGTTTTCCCATAGCACAGGATCTTTTATCTCAAGGTATTAAAATTATATGTTTCTGGGTTTATCTCAACTACTATACTATAAGCTCCTTGAGAATCAAAGCCTTATTTATATATGGATTTCCAGTGCCGAATTCAGCATTTAATATTGATATTAATATTATTTGAACTGAACTAAAATGTATGAAATGCAAGCCTACATCTGATGCTGTTCTATAGCTCACTGATGGACATTGGAGTATTGATGCAGATTGTCATACTCTACTGTTACCCTTGGGTGGCAGCAAGCTCCTAAAATTAGAGGGAAAATGGTCTGTGCATAGGTTCAGTTGATCACAAGTTAAAATGGTATATATTCTACTGTATATTTTGGCCTTTACATGAATAACCACTATGCAAAGTTTAATTTTCCAGAAATACTAAAAACAGAACACAACATATTAAGCTCCTTGAAGTATTTTCCTGTCATGATTACTCATTATCTCCAGAGCCACTTAGAAAACCTCATTGTCTTACTCTTTCCCGTTTCTTTTATGTAGAGGCTGTCATGTGGGCCTCTATATTTTCATTTTGTGGGCATTGAGCAAAACTATGAAGTTGATTAATTTCTTTTTGTAATAATTTTTCCCCTTGACAAAAGAACCTCTTTTTCTGACTTTTCCTGAAGTATTTATCACTCATTCCACAATGAGTCTTCCTGAAGTACTCATCAGTAAATTTTTAATAAAATATTAGTTACATCTTCTGAAACATTTATATCATAATACAGAATAATCTTTAAAAATTAATAACAAAAAATAGTGAAATTTTTCTATTTTCTAGGGTAACCAGTTATAAATATTTTTTTTAAATTTTTATTTATTTATGATAGTCACACAGAGAGAGGGAGAGAGAGGCAGAGACACAGGCAGAGGGAGAAGCAGGCTCCATGCACCGGGAGCCCGATGTGGGATTCGATCCCGGGTCTCCAGGATCGCGCCCTGGGCCAAAGGCAGGCGCTAAACCACTGCGCCACCCAGGGATCCCAATATTTTTTAAAATATTTTATTTATTTATTCATAAGATCCCGGAACTCCAGGATCATGCCCTGAGCCAAAGGCAGATGCTCAACCGCTGAGCCACCTAGGCATCCCTAGGTATAATTACATGGTATAGATCCTTCTTCATACTTAACACTTATAAAAACACACATACACATGCAGATGCACACATAATATTTAGAGCAGTTTTGGTTTAGTTTTTATAAAAAATGAGCTTATATTGTAGTAATATACATAAAGTATTTTTTTACCTGGAAAAAAATCATGTACATTTTCAAGGTTTATATGTATATATCTAATTATATTTGATAAATATAAAATATTCCACAATGTATACATATAAAAATCTAGTCAATATTTATGGATAATTAAGTTGATATCAGCTTTTAATAATCCATCTCATCAAAATACTTCTGTATAGATAATTTGCAATTTACCCTTAAAAATAGTCCTTTTGAGGCAGCCCAGGTGGCTCAGTGATTTAGTGCCGCCTTCAGCCCAGGGCTTGATCCTGGAGACCCGGGATGGAGTCCCTTGTTGGGCTCCTGCATGGAACCTGCTTCTCCCTCTGCCTGTGTCTCTGCCTCTCTTTCTGTCTCTCTCTGTCTCTCATGACTAAATAAATAAACAAAATCTTTAAAAAAATAAAAACACTTAAAAAATAGTCCTTTTGTCTTTGGGAAATCATATTTGAACAGAAACTCCAAATTACTCTTTAATTTTAATTGCTATTACCAAAAAATGCCTGAAAAGCAATAATAATATTCCACCAACATTTTAAAATGCATTTATGAAAAACCCATGGCTAACATCATACTCAATGGTGAAAGACCGAAAGCTGGGATGCCTGGGTGGCTCAGCGGTTGAGGGTCTACTTTTGGCTCAGGGTGTGATCCTGGAGTCCCGGGATGGAGTTCTACATTGGGCTTCCTGCAAGGAGCCTGCTTCTCCTTCTGTCTGTGTCTCTGCCTCTCTGTCTCTCATGAATAAATAAATAAAATCTTAAAAAAAAAATAAAAGAAAGAAAGACTGAAAGCTTTCCCCCTAAGATCAGGAACAAGACAAGATGACTTCTTTACCACTGTGATGAACTGGTAGCTCCAGCAAAAACAATTAGACAAGAAAAGGAGGGGAAAAAAGACATCTAAACTGGAAAGGAAAACGTGAAACCATCTCAATTTGCAGATGACATGATTCTGTATATAGAAAATCCCAAGGATTCATGAGAAAACTATTAAAACTCATAAATGAACTCAGCAACATTAAAGGGCATAGGATTAACACAAAAAAATAACTGTGTTTCTGAATGCCTAGAGTGAACAATCCAAAAAGGAAACTAATGAAGCAACTCTATTTATAATAGCATCTAAAGGAATTAAATACCTAGAAATAAATTTATTAAGAGAGGGTGAGACTTGTACACTGAAAACTACAAAATATTATTGAAATAAATTGAAGAGGATCTAAATAAAAAGAACTACATCTCATGAATAGGGAGACCTAATATATTTTTTAAAGCTTTTGTTTATTTATTCATGAGGGACATAGAGAGAGAGGGGCAGAGACATAGGCAGAGGGAGAAGCAGGCTCCTTGTGGGGAGCCTGATGTGAGACTCAATCCCAGGACCCCGGAATCACCACCTGAGCCAAAGGCAGACTCTCAACCACTGAGCCAGCCAGGTGCCCCAGGGAGACTTAATATTATTAAGGTGTCAATATTACCCAAAGTGATCTACGGATTCATTGCAATCCCTATCAAAATTTTAACAAACTTTTGGCAGAAATGGAAAAGTCGGTTCTCAGTTTCATATGAGTAGCCAAAAAATCTGAAAATAAAGAACAAACTTGGAGGATTCACAAGTCATTTTCAAAACTTACTGCAAAGCTACAGGAATCAAAACAGTATGTAGTGGTATTAGGATAGACATTTAGAACAATGGAATTGAGTTGAGAGTCCAAAAATAAACCCATACCTCCATTAATTTTTGACAAAGTTGAAAAGTTCATTCAATAGGAAAAGAACAGTCTTGTCAACCAATGATGCTGAGACAACTGGATTTCCACAAACAAAGGAATGAGGTTGGACTCCTACTTTATACCATCTACAAAAACTAATTCAAAATGGATCAACAACCTAAATATAAAAGCTAAAACTATAAAACTCTTAGAGAAATACATAAAACTCTTAGAGAAATACACAGAGGTAGATCTTCATGAACTCAGATTGAGCAATAAATTCTTAGGAATTACTCTGAAGGCATGAGCAGCAAAAGTAAATAATTGATGAATTGGACTTCATTAAAATTAAAAACTATCATGTCTCAAAAACCATTATCAAGAAACTGAAAACATAACCTATAGAATGGGACAAAATATTTACATGTCATATATCTGACAGAGGTTTAATAACCAGATTACAAAAATGACTGATACAACTTTAACAACAAACATGTGGCCCAATTAAAAAGCAAAGAACTTGAATAAACACTGTTCCAAAGAAGATATGCAAATTACCAATAAGCCAATAATTGAAAAGATGTTTAACAATATCAGTTGCGAGGGAAATACAAATCAAGAACTCAATGAGACATCACTTCATACCTACTTCATCACTTCATACCTACCATGATGCCTCTAATAATCATTTTTAAAAACCTCAAAAGCAAAAGAAAATAACTGTCACCAAGGATATAGAGAGACTTGAAATCCTTGTTCACTGCTGGTGGGAATGTAAATGGTAGCCACTGTGAAAAATAGTGGTGGTTCCTCAACAAACTAAACAGAAATACCACATGACCTAACAATTCTCCTCCTAGGCATATACCCCAAAGAATTGAAAACAGGGACTCAACACCTTTGTGTATGCCAATGTTCATTGCAGCATATTCACAGGAGCCACAAGGGGAAAACAATCAAAGTGTCCACTGACAAATGAGTGTAGTACATGCATACAATGGCCCTAAAAAATAAACCCTTGATCCGTGCTACAACATGAATGAACCTTAACAACATTATGCCAAGTGTAGTAAGCCAGACCTCAAAAGACGATTACATGATTACACTTATATGAAATCTCTAACATAGGCATGTTCATGGAGCTAGAGAATAGGTTAGAGATTACCAGGTTCTGGATGGAGGGAGTTTTAGGGGTTATTGTTTAATGGTTGCAGTTTCTGGTGGAGTGATAAAAGTTTTAGAAATCAAGAGTGGTGATGGTTGTACAACACTGTGAGCATGATTAATGTCATGAGTTGTATACTTAAAAATGGTAAAAAAAAATACATGAGCATTTCCCTTTCTTCACATTTATGACAACACTGGATAGAAAAACTCATTACCTCTTATCATCCAATGAATAAATAATGATACTGCTTCAATTTACATTTTTCAGCCCCTGGTGAGAGAAAGTATTTTTTCATATTTACTGACCATTTGATTTTCCTCATCTGTGATTGTTTTCATTACATGTTTTCTTTATATATTTTGCCCATTCTTATATTTGTTTTCTTATCAATTTGTGAGGACTCTTATAATATCATGAGTATCAGGATAATCTCCCCATGTATCACAATTTTTTCCTATTCACTCACTTTTCATTTGAAATACAAAATTTAAATGTCAAAAAACATACTCCATATATCTTTCGATAGAAGTTAAGAGCATTCTTAACATTAGTTTTACAAAAAGAAAAAGTCAGATAGATGATAGATGATACAGATAGAGTTGATATGTGTATGAGTATAGGTACAGGTAGGTGTAAGTATGGATATGGATATAGGTATAGGTATAGATATCAATATATTTTGGGTGCACCGAGGAATGGAGCTTGTAGTGTCAGCAGCCCATTTTCCTAATCTTAGTCTCTTCTCATTTAAGTCAATGCATTTTTGTGGTCCAGGCTGTCTTTTGGATTTGACTGATGACAAAAGCAGTATTATTGATCTTTCCTTGGCCATGTCTTTGAGGACTTCAGGCCACTCTGCTTTAGTTCACAGTGTAAGTGGAAAGCCAGAATTTTGAATTGGGTCCTTATGTGTAACCCAAATAATTGCCATGTTCAATGCAACTGTTCCAGTCAGTGCCTGAGGATCAGTCTTCTCTCCCAGCTCTCAAGGTCTATTCCCACCACTCAAAGCAAGAAGCTACTCTTCATGGAGGGATAGTCCACAGAATTTTTACACCAAAAGTTAAGTGCTGTTTCTAATTAGTTGAATAGTATTGTTCTTGGCAAAGCTACTTGTTAGTAATTTGTGGAATTAAATTTTTGTATAACAGGTCATAAGTAACTTGATTGTTACTTTTGATTTGTTTCCATTATAGTTGCTACCTATACGGAAACTTGATGCTTTTATCCTTTTTTGTAAGCCTCCAGAAATCATGAACAAAAAAAACTTCTCATAATAAATAATCTACACAAACTAGAGAGTGAAGAAGCCACATAGAAGAACAGATAGTTTACTAAAGATGAAGATCAAGAAGAATGGGTATAACAGTAACCAGGTGGTGATGAGCTTTCTATTTTCCTAAAAGAAGAGAGAGGCACAGAGCATTTTATGCTGTTAAAGTTCCATATATAGTATTTGTTGGATTCAAGTTGAAACTTTATTTTTTTTTTAAGTTGAAACTTTATATCTGCTACAGAGTCTACACTATTAGTGAGTACATACTGGATACTCATTTGTCAAATTATCCATTTTCATAATTTATTTAGTCAATAAACATTTATTGAGATTATGGAATCCTAGGATTATATTCCCTCTCCAATATTAGCATTTTTATGAATTGAGGAAATTTTATCATCCAGAAAATTACTTCATAAGTTTCTTTCACCTCCTTTCATACTTGAAGCAATAGGGAGGCTCTGTAATAACCAACATTATAAACAACAGCAACACTTTAGCAATAACAAAGTAATTCTTACCCAGGACTTTTTCCTTTCTTAACACTGTGCGAAAGAACAAAGTATTAACATTATTTCATTTGAGTAAATCAGCATTAGACTCTTGCTTCTGACATAGGAGTTAACATTGCCAATCATTTTACTAAGAAATACTTAATGCGGTTGTATCATCTTTCACTGGTTTGCATATACAGTTTGAATAGTCATAATTTTATTTCATTATTTAATGACATGATTGTGTTAGTATTGCTTAAATCATAAAATAAAATAAATTATTTCTGAAAAAATACGGTGAAGTCTAAGAACATTTCAATTAAATGGAACAGAGTAAGAAGAAAATAGTTTTGTGTCTTTGTGTGCATTTGTGTGTTTTCAGGTGTCAATTCTATAAATCCTATAAATAATCCTATAAATACTTTTTTAAAAAAATGGAGCATCTTAGCTTCTACACCTGATATCTGACTTTTACATGACCTACTCTGATTTATTTTATGCCATATAGCTTATTTTATCATACCTTTAAATCTGACATGCTATAAATCACCTTTGGTTATTGTATTACTTGGGAATCAGCAATCCCTTGTTCATTTAAAAACATTTCATTTAGTCAATAGGTCCCACAAAGAATTTTCAATAAATAAATTTGACCTCTGTCTATTCTTTAGATAGAAATTATAAATGTAATTAGTCAACCTATCCCCAAGTTTTTAAAAAATTTGCTTTATTTTTAGTTAATATCTCTTTATTTTGAGAGTAGCAAGGGAAGCATTTTTAAATAACAACATAATATTAAGGTCTGCATTTACATAGAAAAAATATAGTTTATTTTCCCCTTCCTTTATTGGCTTATTTTGTTTTAATAATAATAGAAATACAAAGTCCTAAATACATATTTTGGAGAGTCCAATGTGGGATCCCGGGGTGGCTCAGCGGTTTGGCACCTGCCTTCGGCCCAGGGCCTGATCCTGGAGTCCCAGGATCGATTCCCACGTTGGGCTCCCTGCAGGGAGCCTGCTTCTCCCTCTGCCTGTGTCTCTGCCTCTGTGTGTGTGTCTCTCATGAATAAATAAATAAAATCTTAAAAAAAAAAGAAACGCCAATGTAATCTTAAAGCCTGGAAAATATGATTTATAATCCTGACAGCCAGAGCCAATGACTGTTAACATATTCAGTTTTTATTTACTTCCTTTTTAAATTCCCCTTTTTTACAACATACTTTGTCTCTCAGCATATGACAACTTTCCATAATGTTCTTTTTTTCTAGCATGGTAGAGTCAGAGTAGTTAGCCTTCTTCTGTGGTGGCTGGCTTATCTCAGAGCAAACATCCCAGGAGAACCACGTGAAAGCTGAATGGCGTTTTCTGATCTAGCTCAGAAATCCCATAGTGTTACTTTTACCATTAATGGTAAAATCCACAATAAGCCTCCCTAGATTCAAGGGAAGAGCACAGACACTCATATCAATGGGAAGAGAGTCAAAGAATCTTGGTTTATGTTTTTGAACTACCACAGAACAGTAAGAAACAACTGTAAACCAAAATCATAATTGGCACTATTTTAATGAAAGAAAATATAAACATTTCTACAAAGGAAAAGCCTAAGCTGTGTATCATCTCATTTCACTAAAAGAGCTCTTTCTTATATTTAGTATGTAAGGATTTTTATCAAATTCCACAATAAAATTGATGGCCGTGGTAGGAAGGATGAGAACAAAACAGATTTTAGAGATACTTGAGGTGTAAAGATTTGAAATGTTGCTTCTTATACTGTTCTGAATAATAGCTGAAATTACTGAGAACTTGCTTTGTGCCAGGTGATTGCAAATATAACTATGTGTGTTATCTCATGTAAGTTTCCTAAGATATTGGAAAACAATGATAAAGTCATACTGTGGAATATTCCACAGAAGAATGAATTGGATCTGATATGTTGATTTGTAGAGATGTCTATTATATATCAAGTGAAAAAGGAAATTCTACATTTATATATGTATGTGTATGCATATATAAAATTTAATAGAAAAATGTCTAAGGATACTTATCAAATTGTCATACTTGGTATCTTAAGGAGTTGAGATTGGAATAAAGAAAAACACTTAAATTTTTTTAAGGAATTGTCAAATTGTTAACATTCACATATATTGTTTCTGTGATAATAAAACAAATTAAATATCTCCTTCTCTCTCTCTCTCTCACTTTAGGGAAAGAATTGGGATAAAGGAGAACAGAATAAGAAATGTAAAATGAAGTCAGGAGTCTAACCAGGGAGATGCAAAATTTTCAAGTCAGAGTAAAAAGTGCCATGAGAACCTGAAGGAAGGAATGCTAGATCCTGCTTGTGGGGTTAAGAAAGGTAACTGCACTCTTAAGAAGTTCTGGACAAAAGCATGGTTAAAGGAGCCCATACATTGAGGAGACCACTCATGTAAAGATATGGTGAAAAAAATCCTGAGGAGTAAGAAAACTAGTCGGGTGTTGTTGTTTTTTTAGATTTTATTTATTTATTCATGAGAGACACGGAGAGAGAGAGGGAGGCAGAGACACAGGCAGAGGGAGAAGCAGGCTCCATGCAGGGAGCCTGATGTGGGACTCAATCCTGGGTCTCCAGGATCAGGCCCCGGGCTGAAAGTGGCGCTAAACTGCTGAGCCACCCAGGCTGCCCTGGGTTTGGTTTTGTAGAAGCAAAATCTCACTGAGCAAGAGAATGGCAAGTGAAGACATTGGATAAGCTGGAATGAACCCAGCTGTGAAGGTTTGCATTTCTGGCAGAATAATGTTTTGAAATATTATGCTAACTTCTTTCGCCTTCTTCCAATATTTTTGCCTTTTACCTATTTAGATTTTAAGTAGTTTTCTCTATGTTCATTGCTTGAAGGAGAATTCTGAGACATAAAGCTAGACTATACTAAGAATCTCAGCTTTTGCTTTAATTTCACAAATTCATAGGAGAATTTAGTAGATTACAATTCATAAGGAAAAATCTGTACTTCATGGGTAGGATGATGCCCTTGCACCTCTGTACTCCATGTAAAAAATATTCCAGATGGCCACATAGGGGGAAAAGGTGGGCAATGACACATACACAGGGAAAATGGGTTAGAGAGCAGGTCATGTTCTCTGTCATCATCCCAATGGTGAGGCAGGACCAGAGAAGTAAATATCTTATGACTGATCATTTTTGTATTAACATTTTCTTTGATCTTATCACATCAGAAAGTTATTACAATTAGAGTGACATCTTATTTTGCATAATTATTATTCACTTTCCATTTCATTCTCAAAAATTCCATGGTCTAAAAAAAAAAAAAAAAAAAAAATTCCATGGTCTGAGCCATAAATTAGATAGTCATTCTAACTATAATCAAAGCCATTCTTTACTTTTTTTGCATGCTGCTACTCTTACTTCTCCACTATTCTCATTTTCAAAAGAATTTGAAGGATCTTTGTAAATGACACAATAACATAAAAAGGTAAGTATATTGAGTTCAAAGACCTGACGATATCAAATAAAATGAAGCCAAGAATAAAGTCAACACACAAGTGAATAACACAAGGTTCTCTGTGGTTTGTGCATCTGAATCATGAACATATTTTTAGTATCAAAATAAGCAACAGGATTCATAGTTCTGGTGAGAAAAGAAGAAATAGCTCAGTGTAAAACATACAGGAAACATTTGAGAGACTGACACAGGCTATTGTAAATGAAAACATTTTGACAGTCGGATTTCATTAATTTTCTCACTAGATGCCATGCATGACACTAAAGTAATAGGGATGAACAAAGCTAAGTTCTAGACCTCATGAAACTTATATTCTATTAACGGAAACAACTAACAAGTAAATAGTAATACTATTTCATTCAAGTATAAAGTTAATAAAAATGGTGCTAGTTTTAGATTGAGGTGTCAGGAGGCAAAACTTGTTGGATCCAAGAATAAAATATAAAATATGAGGAGGAAAAGGTGGTTAAATTTCCTTTAAACAAAGTAACACACTCTCTGAGAACCAAAGGCTCAATTAATAATTGAATAATCTGTAATTTAAAACCATATTTTAGATATACATGGTTACGATTATAATTCTGATTCTCCATTTTGATTTAATATATATATATATATTCACTTTTACATTTACCTCCAATCAAAAAGCTACATTTATATAAAAGTCTAAAGATAGATGTTTAAACTAGAAAACTGAAAAAATGAGGAAAGAAATTACCAAGTAATAGCCAACAAAAATATGTAATGCACATCCTTTCAATTTTTTTGTGTGACTACTTATATTTAGCATAATTAAGTTACTTTTCATGTGCTTTATAGCCTTTTTAAATTTTTCTGATATATTGTTATTATTTTAATAGAGAAAACTACATATCATCCTCTTAATGACTGCACACTCCTATATCATTGTGTGGATTGTATGGATGTAGTATTTGATTTAAAAATATTCTTTAGGGATCCCTGGGTGGCGCAGCGGTTTGTCGCCTGCCTTTGGCCCAGGGCGCGATCCTGGAGACCCGGGATTGAATCCCACATCGGGCTCCTGGTGCATGGAGCCTGCTTCTCCCTCTGCCTGTGTCTCTGCCTCTCTCTCTCTCTCTGTAACTATCATAAATAAATAAAAAAAATTAAAAAAAATTAAAAAAAATATTCTTTATATCATCATTTAGGTTAAGAGCTATTCCAATTTTTTACAATTTAATACTTATGCTTTAGCATTTAGTGTGAAGAATTTTACAACTGATCATATTATGTTTCAAATGACATAAAAGGTTATTATAAGCAGAAACCCTACTAAGTTATTGGCTGGGATATTTGGATATAAAATTTCTATTTTCTAAGAAAGAAATTGTTAGAATTCTTTTGGGCTGAACATTTTTGACTCAGATTTCAGTCTAGACATGTTTAAAAACAATGCATACCAATTATAAACTAATAGAAACAAATTTTAGTATACTTTGCTTACTGCATATTCACACAAAATCTCAATAGATTTGACTGTTTAATGCTTGTTGAGAGAGTAAATAACAGTTCATTTAATTCTAGAGGTTATTAAAAGGCACAATTATTCAAAATCTAAGGTACACTTCAAGTCAAATCATATACCTTTTATATGCATCAAATACATTTTATATAATTCCATCTCTTTATCTTTTCAAGTTATAATAGCTAATGGTTATATGATATATAAAAGGTGTTTTGTTTTGTTTTTTTACCTGGAAAAATTGTTTGGGGAGAATTACAAACAGATCTTGCCACCTGGGATAGAGGCAGTGTTTTGTTTTTCAGATAAATACCTTATTCTAAGAAGGATCACTTTGTAAGGGGTGTTTAGTAAGAGCTATTGCTTCCTCATTGTTCTTGGGGAGTCATTGTACAGTGAAATAGCCCAAAGCAGATACATCACTCCAGGAGACAAGTGTTAAATCAGTTCATGGACAACCCATATCCTGAAATGATCTCTTTTCTTCTGGGAAAGAATCTTAGCCACGTATTTCTCCCACAGTCTGGAAGAACAGGACTGAATTTGGAATGGAGCAGCACACCGTGAGGACATTAATGTTACATTTTATCTTCACATTCTACCTAGGTCTCTGTCTACCGCTTTGGAGTTTTACTAAAATATGCTATGTATTTCTTAGTTTTCATAATTCATATATTCACCAAAATTAATTGTGCATGGCCTGGATGTTGGCTCTCCTGCTGTCCTCTGACTCCTACATCTGTGTGGTCCCTGGAACCCCAATCTTAGCACTTGTTCAGAACTTCCTTCCAGAGGAATGCAGAGGCATCAAGCCTGTACATCAAGCCAAAGACTTTTCTTAATAATCTCATCTTTTTTTGCAAGGAGCAAAAAGAAAGGACCTATACTGCACATTTTATAATGAAATAACTGGGAATTTCTTATTTGTCCTTTTGGATTTTCCATCCATCCTGCACCTCTTCTAGACTTTTCCTTGGGAAAGCAAGCAAGTTCCTTGGCCTATAATAAAAGGCTTCCTGCTAAATGTCTGAAATCCAGGGAGAACAGGCCTATGGAGGCTCAATTTGAACCCTAAAGCAGGCTTACTAATCATCTCCTCCACTAAGAATAATGAGAAGCTATCCCTTCAAGGAGTCTTCCTACCAACAACTAAGAGAATAGAATGTTCTCACCACATGTGAGTAGGAATTGCCTCCCTCTGAGAAAATAACCATAATGGGTGATGAAGGGAGAAAAACAAGGAAAATAGTGACATGTAGAAATGGTTCTTTTGTATCTGGAAGGTGGTCAGTCTTTTGTGCAGTCGTGGGGAATATGAGTTCTGCAGCCCTTCCCCAGGTAAACAGAGACAGGCCTTTGTCTTAGTCTGCTTGAGCTGCCAGAACAAAATACCACAGGCTGGGTGGTTTAAAAAACAAACATTTGTTTTTAACAATTCTGAAAGCTGAGAAGTCCAAGATCAAGGAACCAGAAAATCCTGATTCTGGTGAAAGCCCTCTTCCTGGTTTGTGGATGGCTGCTCTCTTCTTGCTGTACCCTCACGGGGCAAAGAGAGCAAACACTCTGGTGTTTCCGATTCAAGAGTATTAATCTCATCATAAAGGTCCTGCCTTCTTGACCTCATTGAGATCTAATTACTTCCAAAGGCTCCACCTCTGAAAACCAGCACACTAGGGGCTAGGATTTTGGCATATAAAATGGGAATACTTTAGTCTATAACAGGTTTTAACCCCAATTATCCCTCACTGCCCTCCACAGAAAGTCTCCATAGACCAGGAAGGACCAAAGGAGGAAGTGGAGAGATGAAGATTCCTCAGGCAGTCAGTCAACTGTTTCTCCACAGATTGCTCAGATAGGATAAGAGGCTCAAGATAATTTATGAGAAATAAGCTGTTTCCTTCAGAAAACCATATTTTGCAAGATTGAATATTCAGCACATATTGTAGGATTTTTTTCAGCTTTTTTGTTTTTTGCTCTTCACACATTTTAAAAATTAACATTGTAATGAATTAATTATTTGGATAATTCCGTGGCCTGGCATGTGATACATTTTCAATATTGTAAATTTAAGATCAATTCAAACTGAGTTTATGAGAACAAGATGATTTTCATCTTGTGTTTAAGCAATTTCTTTAAAATAAAGCCTTAATTTTGAGGGATCCTGGGTGGCTCAGTTGAGCATCTGCCTTTGGCTCAGGTCCTAATGCCAGGGCCTGGAAACTCCACTGCTCCCTACACAGCAAAGAGTCTGCTTCTCTCTCTTCTGCTGCCCCCCCCCCCCACACACACACACATGTATGCATGTACACACTCTCTTTCTCTTGCTCTGCTCTCTCTTTCTCAAATAAATAATCTTTAAAAAGGAACCAGGGTAAAAAAAAATTAAATAAAACCTTAACTAAAAAAAGAAAGCAGATTTACAATGTAGAAAATAAATATAAGCAATGTCAGAAGAATGTGTATTTAAAAAAAAAAGAAAGCAAGAGAGAGACAAACCAAGAAACAGACTCATAACTCTGGAGAACAGACTGATGGTTCTCAGAGGTGGGGGAGGATGGGCGAAGTAGGTGAGGGAGATTAAGAGTACACATACTATGATGAGCACTGAGTAATGCATAGAATTGTTGTGTATTGTATACCTGCTACTAACAACACTGAAAGTTAACTATACTGGAATTATTTTTTTTAAAAGATTTTATTTATTTATTCATGAGAGACACACACACACACACAGAGGCAGAGACACAGGGAGAGGGAGAAGCAGGCTCCTGATGTGGGACTCGATCCCTGGACCCTGGGATCATGACCTGAGCCAAAGGCAGATGCTCAACCTCTGAGCCACCCAGGTGCCCCTATACTGGAATTAAAACAAAACTTTTAAAAAGAGGGGAAAAAAGAATATACATTTTAAAAACCACCCATAACCTTGTCATACAAAGATGACTCAGTTTAACAAAATTTTGATGCAAACTTTCTTCTTTGGAAGGAGTGGAGACAGGGCACAGAATTTCAAGACAGAAAATAAATCTATTTTCTGGAGGGCTAATTGTAGTGGCAGCATGAGGAATCAAGTTAGAAACCCATAAGAAAATGATGACTAAAGAAAAAAGAGAGAAAGAAAAAGGTCACTGGATTGCTTCTTCCTTACCTAAAATTCTCTGGCTAGAGTTCTTTCTGACTTTCTCAGGTAAGGGACAGAACCAGGTTCTAAGAGGCCTAAAGTTTGTATAATCTGGATCCTATTTATAAAAAAAGAATACAAATTTATGCATACAAAACCAGATACAAAATGAATATTTTTTAGAAAGAGAAAAATCACAATATCTTACATATTTAAAAAGCTGGCAAAACCCATAAATATCACAAAATGCAAATAAAATGCATATTTTTATTAATAACTTCGATAATACTTTTTCCTAAATTTTTAGCTGCATGCTCTGAGTGCCTCCTCACCTGAAATAATGTTATGACATTTTTATGACAATCTTCTAGAATAGTTGATAGAAAATTTTTATTACTAATAATAATTTCAAAAAATTCATTTAGATTCACAGATTGTCACTAGTGCTTTGAAGTAAAGTTTTGCAGTAGTTGTGTCTTTCATTTGTGAGCTATAGAGTTTGGACACATTTTCACAGGCTAGTGTTTGAGTAGGTATATTTTAAGACCATTTTTTTCCTCCATTTCTCTTCTAGTGTCAGATGCTGTTGGATATGTTTATAGAGTAATATGCCTCTGACTCAGGTGCTAACATCCTTGTGACATGACACTCATTGGTATGATAGATCACAGAAAGTCATTTCTAGACAGAGGCAACCAAAAATGATGCTACTATCCATGTGAGAGACTGAGCCATGTTAACTAGGTGCTATTTTAAACACAATTGCAATGTGTCCCAATTAATTTGCTTTTAGACTAATCTCAAAACTTTCTTCCTTTTTTTCTTCAAAAATTTATTCCTTTTATTTTAGAGAGAGAAAGAGAGAGAGAATGTGTGGGGGTGGGGCAGAGGGAGAGGGAGAAGCAGACTCCCCACTGAGCAGGGAGCCCTGAAACCCTGGAACCTTGACCTGAGCCAAAACCAAGAGTCAGACACTCAACCAACTGAATCACTCAGGCACCCTTCTAACTTTCTTCAATCATTCCAACCCCATTTACCTTGAAGAAAGTAGAAAGAATACAAAGTGAAGAGAGAACAGTCTTAACTGCTTTCATATAAAATACTTGACTTTTGCAAGTATTACAAAAGCATGTGCTGATTCCCATTGCTATAGGTCCTTTGTGAGGCCCTGGAAGTACATGACCAGTCATAGTAAGAAGCCCTGAAGCTGTGGATTCTTCAACAGCTTCCTGGTAAATCCAACTCTGACTAGAGAGTTGTGCTTTGCTTTACCAAAAGCTAGTCTCCTAAAATTTCTCTCACCCGATGTTGGTAACTCCTTATAGACATAGACATAGAGCCATGTGGCACAAAGCATCCATAGTTCCATAGAACATTTGCTCAGTTAAGTAGACTTCTTTTAATACCAAAGGTTATTTCAGGATTTCAGAGTATTGGACTAATAAGTTTAAGAATGAGTTTAAATTATGATTATATGTTTATATTTTATGATGGCCAACAATAATAATAATAGTTAACTCATCTATTGTAATGTTTTCCTCTGTTTATACAGTAGTTTTAACTTTTCAATATACATTTCCATAAAGGTCCATGGCTATTAACTAGATTCACTGTCACCAGTAAAAATTTAGATAATACATGTAAATATGGATTAGTAAAAAGATCTGGCATCTCACTTATTTACATAGAACAAAACCTGCATTTACCTACAGTACAATAATTTAATGTGTAAGCAGATGCAGCAGGATCTACAATCTCTCCCCTCATGTAAATATGTGCCATTCTGTATATACAAACTACCTCTACAACAAAATGGAGATTAGATAAATGGGATTAAAAACCATAGTACATGACTTAATGTTTAAAATATGTCATCTGAGCAATTTCAAGTATTATATTGAGACTTAAAATTTAGCAATCTCTTTTATTAAATCACAGATTTAGTTGTCTTATAAACCAGTTACTAATGCAGTTTAAAATAATATTCACATATTAGTTATGAAAGAAGAACAGTACAATAATTCATTGTAAAAATATCTGTATTTTGAGGATGGATTATCACCAAAAAAAGATTTTTTAGAGATAATAAAATGTTTATTTTTATCTTTCTGTTAGTTTTCCAGAAGTTACTATAATTAGAAATTTTTGACAAATAAAATATGCAAGAAAACTAAAAATGAGAATACTTATAAATGAAGACAAAAAATAAGCATTCTGATTTTTGCTTAAGTGACAATTTAATCTGAATAGATCAATAATGTGCCCCTTAACTAGGAAAAAAACCAGAATATCACTTGAACTGGGGGAGCAATAAATCAGCTGTGCCATACTGCTTGTTGAATAAGATAAATGTTCTGAACTGACATCATATGACACCAACAGTCTGTTTTTTATTTTTTTTTTCAGTCTGTTTTTTATAATCAAATAGTAGACATGATTGTGTATGGATGATTTCCTGCAGAAAAATAAATTTGAGAAAATATTTCATAAAAGCCAGTCTTGGTATTCACAGCTGATGCCTTTTTAAAGCAAAAAAGCCCCCCCCCCTTTTTTTAATATGGCAAAGAAAATGCTATAACCTCATGTCATTCAACTAACAAACTTAAACTAGAGTCTTACAAATTTATTTAAAATTAAAATTAAACTTGAAAATAAGCAATACACTTCTGACCAAAGGAGTTTTGAATTGACCTACTACTTATCTTGACTCATAGTTTCATTGAGCTTTTTTTGTTGTAATTTTTATAAAGATAAATCCCACAAATGACCAAAGATCACTTACTATGCCCATAATATTAAACCCGGTTATTTTAAAATTTAACTATTATGATCTCCTGATATATGTATTGTGTTTTCTTTGAGACAAGGATCTTAATCTGTGTCTATAATTAGTGAATCAAGCTCAGATTCTGTGAAACCTCTGAAATTATATCCAACATGTTTTGTGAGGTGTGATATTTTTAAAGAAAGGTAGTTCATAGTGCTCATTGGATTCTTAAAATAGTCTGTGACCTACAAAGTCTTCATACCTAATTGACATCATTATCAGCTGTAATGTAAGAAAGTGAAAAACTAGAATCAAGAAAGTCATTGGAGTGTTTGTATCCAACTGAATTTTCATATTTATAAGTTAATTTCATGTAAGCTATTCTTTATTTCATTCTAGAGTCCCCTCTTTCTTCCTAGCAAACCAGTCATGTATCCCAGAAAACACTCAAATGAAGAAGTATACAGGATCATTCTCTCAGTATTTTTGAAAATTACTAAAACCTAAGACTATATATTATTTTTCAGTTTTATATAATTGTGTAACAAAACCGAAATTTCTGTTCAAATTAAATAAAAAGGAGTTCCAAAGTGATTCACTCATTTTGTCATACTTAATATAATAGGCTACTTAAAAAATAAGAAATAAACACTACTTTCTTTTTGTGCTGTATCATTTGCTAAAGAAGAACCTACATAAATAGTGTACCTTATTCTAAGTTAACATTCCATCACTCCTTTACAGAGTTACTAAGAAGCCATTATAATTTGCTTTTCATATTCTTTTAATCACATTAAGTGTTGGTGTCCATTTATATTTAACTTGTTAAAATGGCCAACTGAAAAACAACCAACAGATACAGGCAAGATTTCATCTTTGAAGATATTATTTTTAGAAAATCATTTTAGAAACAACGTGCTGTGTTGCATTTTAATTTCCCTAGTTGTCTTCAATTAGGGAACTGCCATTCACTATTATTTTGTTTTTTGTTTTGTTTTGCTCTATTTGTTATTCCTAAGTGTGTAAAACACCTTTGTCATTTCCCCCTTTAGGACTATATTTGTCTTCCAATCAGTTTGGTGTAGGGGTTGTAATATATATAATGTATATAGGGAGTTGTAATAAATATGTAATATATATTTGTAATATATATTTATGTGAATATAAATATGCATATATAATTTTATAAGTTTTTTCTTAAGAAAATAAAAATATCTATTTTATTGATATCTCCACTTAAAGAAGTTAGAATAGCCAGAATTTGAGAGAAAGTAGACAAAACCCTTTTGTTTATGATCAACAGAATAGTATACTGGGTCTGCCAGGTTCTTCTGTGCTAATAATAGTATCTTTAGATGGCTTTATTCATCAGTCATTCATTTTCTGAATTAATTCATTTGGGATAAAAAATTACAGCTTTCAAAAAACTTATCAATCTCAAGTGGCTCCTTCATACCAGATTTCCAGTGTGCTCAGACCACCATCTGTAATGGTGTATTTATTTATTTATTTTTTTAAAGATTTCTTTATTCATTCATGATGAGACACACACACACATACAGAGGACACAGGCAGAGGGAGAAGCAGGCTCCCTGCAGGGATACCCGATGTGGGACTCGATTCCGGGTCCCCAGGATCAGGCCCTGGGCCAAAGGCAGGTGCTAAACCGCTGAGCCACCGGGGCTGCCTGTAATGGTGTATTTAAAGGTATGGTAACAGATTAAAAAACAAAACTTAATAGCTGAATTAGAGTTCCTATTATAATTGTATTTACAAATAATGCAACAAGTTCATCTTCTGTCAAATAAATATATAATGATTCATAGTTACAAATATAGAATTAAGTTTGACTTTCTAATTGAGAAACTATTTAAAGCATAAAGATAAAAGGAAGTCACTTATGTAACAAGAACAGGCAATGGATATAAACAGATGAATTACGGAAGAGAAAACTTAAGGGGTTAATACATATATCTAAAAAGACTCAACCACATTTACACTAAAAATAGAAATAAAAATTAAAAGCCATTTCATTATCAATTAGAAAACATCTTTAGAAGGAACACAAAATGCTGATAGATGTACAGTAAACACAGATACAATTGTATTCTCCTAAAGCAATGTAAACTTGTATATTTTCTCCAAAAACAATGTCAATATAGATCATGAACTTAAAAATCATTACGTACTTTGATATACGCCTGTATCCCAATCTAAGGAGATAATCAGAAATAAAATCAAATTAGGTGCTCATTTCCCAAGCTAATGTGAAGTTAACCATAATCCAAAATGTGATCATTGGATTTAGACCTTTGTAAAGCTATGTTGATGAAATTTTAAAAACCAATAACTAGGGATGCCTGGGTGGTTCAGCGTTTGAGCATCTGCCTTTGGCTCACAGCGTGATCCCAGTCGCGGGATCCAGTCCCACATCAGGCTCCCTACAGGGAGTCTGCCTCTCCCTCTGCCTGTGTCTCTGCTTCTCTCTCTGTGTCTCTTATGAATAAATAAATAAAATCTTTTTAAAAACCCACAAAAAACCAATAACTGTATTATTAATAAAAAATGATAGTGAAAGAGATTTTGTTTTCCCTTTTGCAGAGGAATCTGTAATAAAATCCATAGTTATATTGAGTTATCTTTTTAACATATTTTTAAACCTTCTAGAAAGAATAGGTTTACTTCATAATTTTTTTTATTTTTTTAAAATTTTTTTATTTATGATAGTCACAGAGAGAGAGAGAGAGAGAGAGAGAGAGAGAGGCAGAGACATAGGCAGAGGGAGAAGCAGGCTCCATGCACCGGGAGCCCGACGTGGGATTCGATCCCGGGTCTCCAGGATCGCGCCCTGGGCCAAAGGCAGGCACTAAACCACTGCGCCACCCAGGGATCCCTTACTTCATAATTTTAATCATATTTACTTGATCACTGATAATTACTGAATGGTTTGATACAATAGTAATGGATATATTAATTTTTTTAAAGATTTTATGTATGTATGTATGTATGTATTTATTTATTCATTTATTTATTTATTTATTTATTCATGAGAGACACAGAGAGAGGCAGAGACACAGGCAGAGGGAGAAGCAGGCTCCATGCAGGAAGCCAATGTGGGACTTGATCCCGGAGTGGGACCATGGACCAGAGACAAGGCAGATGCTTAACCGCTGAGCTACCCAGGAGTCCCATGGATATGTTAATTGTCAAGGTTTACAATCAATGAATATGTATATATTCAATTCAATTCATTACAATCAATGAATATATATATATATATACTCTTCTTCACTTGGAGATAGACTGCTCTAGCATAAATACATAAAGAAAAGTCTCTCAAGAATTCTCCCCATTTCGGGGAAAATTAACAAGGCAGGAAACCACAAATGTTGGAGAGGATGCAGAGAAAAGGGAACCCTCTTACACTGTTGGTGGGAATGTGAACTGGTGCAGCCACTCTGGAAAACTGTGTGGAGGTTCCTCAAAGAGTTAAAAATAGACCTGCCCTACGACCCAGCAATTGCACTGTTGGGGATTTACCCCAAAGATTCAGATGCAATGAAACGCCGGGACACCTGCACCCCGATGTTTATAGCAGCAATGGCCACGATAGCCAAACTGTGGAAGGAGCCTCGGTGTCCATCGAAAGATGAGTGGATAAAGAAGATGTGGTTTATGTATACAATGGAATATTACTCAGCCATTAGAAACGACAAATACCCACCCACCATTTGCTTCGACGTGGATAGAACTGGAGGGTAAAACAAACAAACAAACAAACAAACAAACAAACAAAGAACTGGAGGGTATTATGCTGAGTGAAGTAAGTCAATCAGAGAAGGACAAACATTGTATGGTCTCATTCATTTGGGGAATATAAATAATAGTGAAAGGGAATAGAAGGGAAGGGAGAAGAAATGGGTAGGAAATATCAGAAAGGGAGACAGAATATGAAGACTCCTAACTCTGGGAAATGAACTAGGGGTGGTGGAAGGGGAGGAGGGCGGGGGGTGGGGGTCACTGGATGGTGGGCACTGAGGGGGGCACTTGATGGGATGAGCACTGGGTGTTATTCTGTATGTTGGCAAATTGAACACCAATAAAAATAAATTTATTATTAAAAAGAAAGGATTTTCCCCATTTCCTTTATTATTACCAGTGATTGCAAAATGTTAATAGAATTAGAATATACACATTTAAAATAAGCAGCCCACATCTAACCCAAGTGAAAAATTGAATTCCAAAAATCCAGTGATCAAAATTTATTTATTTTTATTTTTTTGTTTTTTTCCAGTGATCAAAATTTAAAGGCAACCAGAATTAACCTATTTCCTAGAATCCATATTATGTTTCCAAGGGGCAGGACTAACAGGATGGTTCTAAGTACACATATTGCTGCCTACACCTGCGAAAATGTACTATGCAAGTAATTTTGGAAAAGAAAAAAATTCTACTTTCTTCACTAGTTTTTAGAGGTCACAGTCATAAATATACTAGCTTGGTATTTTAGATACAGAAAAAAATATGTCTCCTCAAAGTGTTGACATTTTTATATCTGGATACCTTTTGAGGAAAAAACTCAATTTGCACACACTGCTGTGAACATAATCTGTTTTTTTTTCCTCTGAGATAGCACAGAAGGCTTACCTGACCATATCATATGTAAATCAAAGGAGGGTTACACTACTTTTTCTGCATTTGTGGATGGATTGCTTCATATGACCTTCTGAAATGTCCATATATCGCTACTTGAATACATCAGGAGTTTTTCTGAAATGTCAGTGTCTCCAAAATTGGGCATGGAGGTTTTTATTTTCTATAAATGTTGTCTCAAGGTAACATCCACTAGATCTCAGACAAGGAAAAATATTCTTTGATTAACTTTTTAAAGTCTATCAAAAACAAAGGACACGGGGAAAAAAAGGACGGATATCCATCTTGTATTATGGACAACCCAAAGGATCATACTAAAGCTAAGGAAGAGAAATAGTGCTACTGGAGTTTTAACTCATTGCTGGTTAGTTTCTAGCTGCTACAAATCTTTCCTTTCAATAATTTATCTTTGGAAAGATCAGGGAAATAGTAACAAATGCATTATTCTTCAACAAATTGCTACGTCTTTTCATTTTGAGTTTAGGGTGTTTCTGGAAATAAAAAGATACATTAGGGTCTTATGTTGGAATAAGGTCACTTCAAATACAGAATGGATATTGAAAATAAGAGCACTGAAGAAGGGACAGATCACTATCAAAATATCTAAACACTGTATGTTTATTCAAATTCATTTAAACAATTTGGTCTTCATAATGCACTAAAAAAATAGCAGCCTTATACGATTTGAAGGGTTGTTATTATGTGTTATAAACCATGATTTGGAGTTGTATTCTTTTTTATATTTCATATTATGACATGGCTCAACTATGGACAAAATATGGCTTACTGTACCTGAAACATATCTGTTTGTGTAGATGGAAATCGAAATTTATTTTTACTTTCATCATGGATTGTCTGATTAAATTTAGTAAATTATCTTACATCTCAAAACTACAGTTTTTTTTATATCTCTACAGTAGAGATAATTCTTTCTTCCACAAATACCGGAAAATTTTAATGAATTAAATTAACTTTTAGCACTCAGTATATGGGTAGAAAATGTACCATTTAATTATGCTCCATTTACTTTTTCTCTCATAAATTATTTTATAAAGTCTCAACAAGGAGGGGTACATTAATGCTATTACCATATTTTGTGCTGTCAGCTACTTTTCTGGATGATATGCATGTTACTATAGAATGTTAGACATCTAAAGGTGGGCTACAGTTCATTTCAGGATGGAAGATGTAATAGAAGACATGTTTTACGTCTATTAGGACACCATTCTAAATACTTATCTCTGACTCTTGGACTAAGATTTTCTTCTTCCGTGTGTTTCTGTTATGTTATTTAACATTTACTCAATTGCAATGAAAAAAACTAAAATGTCCCTCCCCCCAATTGTTCTATTATCTTAGATGTGTATCTGTCATATTTAGTCAGTTCATAACAAGTAGTTTACATTTTGCATTTCTATGCAATTTTCAAAAGTATTGCATCCTTAAATTCCTGTTGGTTTAAACTGTTCCACAAAATAATAGAAGTTAAATTTTAGTGGTATGGCAAGAAGATAATGAAGTCCTTAATGAAGTAGACTCTGAGAACTAAACTCTTCTCTACCTCCCTCATTCACTGATAACCTGAGATACAAATTATAATTTACATAGGAGAGGCTTTCAAAGCAGAAGTACGATAAGCATTAGCATGTCAACTTGAGTGGGGGGATTTGAGAAAAGTTGGATCACAAGTAGGACTTTAATCCAACATAGTAGTCAGTGGATCATGAGATACCATTCTTATCTTTCCTAGATGGTCTATAGCTCATGCAGAGGTAACTCAACTGCTTCAAAGTTTGGCAGAAGATGAGTCCGAAAATGTGGATAAAATAAAAATTGTGGCCATTCATTTTTTTTCTATACACTTGTTTTGCCCAAGAGGAGATGTAAGCCCAGAAATCAAAATGACCTACACAAGTTCTGCCTATTTTCACTCATTTAAACCTTGAATGAGTCACTTAATCTAGGGGATTTCAAACTGTCTTCCTCTATAAAATGGGCATCGTTGTGGTGGGATCTGATTTCTTTCTTCTACCGATAAGGTTTTTATGAATCCTAGGAGTTCTATAACTTTCCAGTGAACTGAGTCGTGTCTCTTCCCCCCCTAAAAAAAATCAGTAACAATATTTATTGAATAATTATTATTAGGTTATATTTGCTCTTTTGCCACCTCAGTTCCATGGCATCCAGATGCAGTCAGATATGCTAATAATACAGTCTCCACAGGTGCATCACTTCACTGATGTGCTCCTAAACAAATGGATTATAGTTGATATTTTTCCATTAGTATATGTACATGGAAAGAAAGGACTATGGCTTATTAAATCGTGATTCTCTAGTTGATTTTACATGTATTCTTTAATAATTTTGGAGAAACACACTATTCCAATCTGAATATATGTAGTGCTTTGCTCCACAACATGGTCTCCAGACAGAGACAGAGCACCTGTATTCAAATCCTTGTTTACACTATCCTGAAGCTTCATTCTTGGAACTTCACTGTGTTCATCAAATGAGGGAACCCCACAGTTTTTTTTTAAGTTAGAATTAAATGATAGTAAGCATGTAGAACAATGCCTAGAATATATTTTCAGAATAAAATAAATATTTGCTAATATTATTGCAAAGCAACTGATACATTATTGTTAAATCTAACACAATTAGAAAATTTACTTAATTTTTATTATTTAAATTTGATGTCTACTTTTTTTTTCAGAGAATAACCCCTTGAATGCAATATAACATATGTGGAAATAACTTTGGTAGCCTGGATTATGAGCCTGATGTTCACTCTATTGGGAGTCTCCTTCACTTACCTGATACTTAATATCCAAAAACTTGAGGAGGGAACTTAGAGAATAAATTTAAAAATTTGTCTCAAAGCTCAAAATTCACATTACTTGTGAGAATACTGAAATCGACCCAACATAAAAAAAACTACATTGCATTTACATGAAGACATATTGCATGGACTTTAAAACATTATTTCTCTAATGATTAGAATCTGGTCTCTGTAAGGAGACAGTGGCCCAAATGTTGCCAGTGTGTGAACAAGGTATACACATGAAAATGGTTTTGAATACTTTAGAGTCCTTTCACCGTCTATGACCATGTAATGACAAGATGGATTGTAAGTTAAATTTTACATCAGCTCTTTATAGAAGGCCAAAAAAATATTTTGAGTGCTGTTGCTTTAATTTTTTTACAGAAATAAGCCAAATCAAAGCATTAATTTGGATCAATAAAAGAATACAGTCTTTAGAGCCAATTATCTGCAAAATTTCAGTATCAAATTTTAATGGAAAAATTGCAAACAAAAATATTTTCAACTGAATGAAAAGAATTTCAATCTTCAAAGTGATCTATAGCACCCCTACCTTAAGCACTAGTAAGTACTAGTAATTCAATATGTTTGTTTAAAAAAATCAACCTTTATGCAGTTATAATCAATAGAAACCAGATATGCTGATCTCTGTGCATGGAAAATAACTGGTCATAACGTCAACATTTAAAGTTTATTCTAATTTTTCAAGCCACTGATGAACATCTTAGAATCAGGCAACTCTTACCACAATGTTCAAGCAAAGCAAAGCAAACAAACAAACAAAAACTCCATGGGAGTTATACCAGTTCCCAATGTTCATGTGAGCCTTTAGAATATATATTGACCAGAAGATGAGTAAACTAAAATTTGTTTAATAAATCATAAATGTTGTCAATATACTTTAATAAATTATGTATATTGTTATTTATCTCTAACAAGGAATTTATTTTTAAGTGAAACTTTCAGAGATTATTTAATTAGAAAATCATCTCTCCATTTTGTCACTGCTTTTCCCAGACCTCTAAATAACCCTGTGAAGTGTTAACTTCCAGACTCTCTCACTCACCACTAAGTTTCCCAAGATCTGAGAAAGAGCTCTTCACTAAAACTTTCTTCCAAAATGAATTCAGTAAAGGGCAAATGCAAAACAGGACACATATGGCAGGAAAATCACAGATGCAAATATTAACCAGGTAAATTATGGCTGAATGTCAATTATACTTTTAGAACAGTTCTTGGAAAATCCAAGCTTTCCCTTGAATTAAGTGATGTATTTAGAGAAGCGAATGAGAGCTAGATTCCAGCATTTCAGAATGAAATAAGTGCTGGATAAATTCAAATCATATAACAGCAGAATCATATAACCCACAGACTATAGCACCAGCTGCACCTGCATGAATGTGACCAATGCAAGGTTGTTTGAGACTAACTCAGCAAAAAATGTGGAAGCACTTGGACACCCAACAGGAATAGAATCCAGCTTATAAATTATGTATTTGTCTAAGAAATGAGATTCAAAATAACTTTATAAAATGTTTTGTGTGATTTCATATTTTCTTAAGGTTTTATGTATCCATAACACTAATGCATTCTGAAGTTGCTGTTAGAAATATGTAGTTTCAAAAATGAAGTACTTTTGATAAAATATAGTTATAATTATAATTAATCTTTATTACAAGAAACCAATCTTGATTACAATTTGTTAATTTTTTTGGCTAACAAGCGTTTCCTTATATTGCTCCATGTTTTATTACTCTAGTTTACCACAGAAAAGTTAAAGGACCATAGAAAAGAAATAATGGAAAATGAAGAAAATAATGTGATGGCTATCTCCCCAAATGCTGATTATTATGGTGAATATATTTGAAATATAAAAAGAAACCTATTTCTGCACTAGAATAGGATGTATTTCAGGTATATGCATATATCTTTTCCATAATGTTTTGTAATAGTATGGTCAAAAAGCAATAAACATTGATCATAATAAAAAAAAATCCCTAATAGTCAGTATACATTTCCAGGTTTTTAGTCTAACATTACAAAATAATTTGTCATGTAAATGCCAATTGGTTGGTTATGTATATGCTAGATCGTACAGCATTTTCTCAGGCATCTTTAATTCAACAACCTCATTCAGAGAAACACAATTATAAAAAATATTAATTAAAACAGAATTCATGGAAAATGGAAGACTATACTTGATTTTATTTCTAGTTTAACTAAGAACCAGATTCTGTAGAGGTCTACAGTATTTGAAAACATGAGATCCTTTTAAATGCAACCATTCAATACCTATGATCCAGTCTCAGGTAATTTAGGATGCAAAGCAGTAAACGGTATAAATCCCATTTTCTTTCTCTCATCCCAATCATGACACTGGTCTAGAGTTTGAAATTGAGATGAAACTTCTTCATCTGTACCTAGAATTGGGAATAGATTTCTGGAGGCCATGGAGCAGGCAAATATTTTTCACTGAGCAAAATCAGGGCTCATAGACAGGAGCGATGGTGAGTCCAGAAATCCAAGGCAAAACTGATGCACAGGTCACAAAACCAGCATTTTAGAAGAGATAGAATAGGACAAATCTTGCTGCATTTTGAAGAGCTTTGAAGCATAGAAAATGGGTAGAGAAGGTTGATGAAGCCCTCAGAAGAATGTTATAGAAGTAGCACTGACATTTACTCAGTGACCCTGGGAGCTTTAAAAAACATCAAAGGGTGAGGAAATGGGTGGCAAATCCAGTTCTTTGCTGTTTTTTGTTTTTGAATTTTCAATACTCTATCTTTTTAAAAAAATTTTTCAACTTATTTAAATTTAAAAAAATAAATAATTCACCCATTTCTCACACTTACTACCTACCCCTTGCCTCTTACAACCACTGATCTGTTCTCTGTATCTATGAGCTTATTTTGTTTTTGTTTTGGGGGGTATTTTTTTTAGATTCTACATATAAGTGAGATTATGCTGTATTTGTCTTTTGCTGTCTGATTTATTTTACTTAGTATAATGCCCTCAAGGTCGATTCATATTGTTGCAAATAACAAGATTTCATTCTTTTTTATTGCTGAATAATATTCCGGTGTGTGTGTGTGTTGGTGTGTGTGTGTGTGTGTGTGTTGGTGTGTGTGTTGGTGTATCACAATTACTTTATCCATTCACTCATTGATAAACACTTAGGTTGTTTCCATATCTTGGCTTTTGTAAGTAATACTTCAGTGAATATGGGAGTGCATATATATTTTTTGAGTTAGTATTTTCATTTCCTTCAGACAAATACCCAGAAGTGGAATTGCTGAATCATATGGTAATTCTATTTTTAATTTTTTGAGGAACTGTCATACTGTTTTTCACTGTAGTTGTACCAATTTACATTTCCACCAGTAGTGCACAAGGGTTCCCTTTGCTCCATATCTTTGTGAGTACTTCTTATTTCCTGTTTAGATGATAGCCATTCTAACTGGTGAGATACTTCATTGTGGTTTTCATTTCATTTCCCTGATAACTAATGATGTTGAACATCTTCATGTAACTATTGCCCATCTATATGTCTTCTATAGAAAAATGTCTATTCAGATCTTCTGCCCATTTTTTTAAGTAGGCTCCACACTGGGTGTGGAGGTTTGATCTGAGATCAAGACCTAAACTGAAAAAAAAAAAAAAAGAAAAGAAAAAGAAAAAGACCTGAACTGATACCAAGAATCAGATGTTTAACCAAATGAGCTACCTAGACATCCCTCTTCTACCCATTAGTTATTTATTTTTTAATTTTATTTCATTATTTTAAACAATATTTATTTATTTTAGAGTGAGAGACAGTGAGAAAGAGGTGTGAATGCAGGGAGGGGAAGAGGGAGAGGGAGAGAGAACCCTTAGCAGACTCTGCACTCAGCACAGAGCTCAACATGGGACTCAATCTCACAACCTTGAGATCATGACCTGAGCCAAAACCAAAAGCTGGATGCTTAACTGACTGCAATACCCAGGGGCCTTCTGCCCATTTTTTAAATGAAACTGTTTTTTTGTTTGTTTGTTTTTTGGGATTTTTTTGTTGTTGTTTTTGCCATTGAGTTGTATGAGTTCTTTATATATTTCAAAGATTAGCCTCTTGTCAGATGTATGATTGCAATTATTTTCTCCCATTCAGTAGGCTCCCTTTCCATTTTGTTGATGGTTTTATTTGCTGGGCAGAACCTTTCTAGTTTAATGTAATCCCACTTATTTATTTTTGCCTTTGTTGCCTTTGCTTTTGGTGTCAGATTCAAAAAATCATTGTCAGGACTCATCAAGGAGCTAACTGCTTATGCTTTCCTTTAGGAGTTTTGTGGCTTCAGGTCTTACATGTAAGAAGTACATGTAATGAATGAAGTCTTTAACTCACTTTAAGCTTATTTTTCTGTATGGTATAAAAGTGGTCCACTTTTATTCTTTTGCATGTGGTTGTCCGATTTGCCCAACACCATTTATTGAGGAGACTGTCCTTTCCCCATTGTATATTCTTGGATCCTTTGTTGCAAATTAACTGACCAAATGTGTTTAATTTGGGGCTCTCTAGTCTTTTCTTTTGATCTATATATCTGTTTTTAGGCCAATATATAATGTTTTAATTACTATAGTTTTGTAATATAGTTTGAAATCAGGGAGTATAAGGCCTCCAGTTTGTTCGTCTTTCTCAGGATTTTTTTGGCTTTTCAGGTTTTTTTGTGGTTCCATACAAATTGTATAATTGTTTTACTTCTGTAAAAAACATCAGTGCTATTTAGATATCACTGCATTAAATTTGTATTGCATTGAATTTGTAGATTTATTTGGGTAGTATGGATATTTTAACAGTATTAATTTCTGCAATTTATAAGCCTGGAATATCTTTCCATTTATTTGTTTCATCCAATTTCTTTCATTGGTGCCTTGTAGTTTTCAGAATATACATCTTTGATTCATCCACTTAGTTAAATTTTTTCTCGGGATTTTTTGAATGTAATTGTAAATGGATGTTTTTTAGAAAATTTTCTTTCTATTAGTTCATTATTAGTGTAAAGAAATCCAATAGATTTGTGTGTACTGGTTTTGTATCCTGTAACTTTATGGAATTTGTTTATTATTTCTAACAGTTTTTTATGAAGTTTTTAGGATTTACTGTATACAGTATCATGTCATCTGCAGATAGTGACAGTTTTACTTCTTCCTTTCCAGTCTGGATGCTTGGAGTCTTGCTTCTTTTTCTTGCCTAATTGCTCTGGCTAGGATTTCATTCAACTGTGTTGAATGAAGGTGGCAAGAGTGGACATCTTTGTTTGTTCCTAATCTTAGACAAAAAACTTTTAGCTTTTCACCATTGAGTATGAAGTTAACTGTGGGCTTATCATATGTAGCCTTCATTATGTTGAGGTATGTTCCCTCTAATCCTACCTTGTTGAGAGTTTTTATCATAAACAGATACTGAATTTTGTTAAATGCTCTTTCGGTATCTGTCAAGATGATCATATGATTTTTGTCTTTCATTTGTTAATGTGGCATATTTTATGACTTAATTTGGCATATTTTATGACTTTATTTTTAATGTGGCATATTTATGACTGACTGATTTGAGAATGTGAAACAATTCTTGCATCCCTGGAATAATACCACTTGATTGTGGCATATGATCCTTTTATTGTATTGTTGGGGTTTTTTTTAGAGATTTTATTTATTTATTTATTCATGAAAGACACACAGAGAGAGAGAGAAGAGAGGCAGAGACACAGGCAGAGGGAAAAGCAGGCTCCATACAGGCAGCCCGACGCGGAACTTGATCCGGGGTCTCCAGGATCATGCCCCGGGCTGAAGGTGGCGCTAAACCGCTGGGCCACCCCGGCTGCCCTTTTATTGTTTTGTTGAATGTGATTTGCTAACATTTTGTTGAGGATTTTTGCGTCTATGTTCATAAGGAATATTGGCTTATACTTTTCTTTCTTTCTTTTTTTTTAATTTATTTATGATAGTCACAGAGAGAGAGAGAGAGAGAGAGAGGCAGAGACACAGGCAGAGGGAGAAGCAGGCTCCATGCACCGGGAGCCCGACGTGGGATTCGATCCCAGGTCTCCAGGATCGCACCCCGGGCCAAAGGCAGGCGCTAAACCGCTGTGCCATCCAGGGATCCCTATACTTTTCTTTTTTTATGGTGTCTCTCTGATTCTGGTATCAGTCTAGATTCATAAAATGAGTTTGGAAGAATTCCCTCTCTTATTTTTTGAAAGAGTTTGAGAAGGATTGGTATTAACTATTCTTTAAATGTTTGGTGGAATTCACTGATGAAGCTCTCTTATCCTGAACTTCTCTTTTGTTGAGAAGTTTTTGATTACTGTTCAATTTCCTTTCTAGTAATCAGTCTGTTCCAATTTTTATTTCATCATGATTTAGTGTCAGTAGGTTGTATGTTTTTAGGAATTTATTCATTTCCTCTAGATTGTCTAATTTGTTGGCATATAATTGTTCATAGTAGACTCATGATCTTTTGCATTTCTGTCATATTGCTGTAACATCTCTTTCATTTCTGATTTTATTTGAGTCAGCCTTGCTAAATGTTTTTTAATTTTATCTTTTCAAAGAACTATTTCTTAGTTACATAGATCTTTTCTTTTTTTTTACATAGATCTTTTCTATTGTCTTTTTAATTTCTATTTTATTGATTTCTTCTCTAATATTTTTATTTCCTTTTTTCTACTAACTTTGGGCTGCATTTGTTTTGTTTTGTTTTGGTAGCTTCTTGAAATGTAAAGTTAGATTGTTTGAGAACTTTCTTGTTTCTTGAGGTAGATACTTATCACTATGAATTCCCTGGGAACTGCTTTTGCTGCATCCCATAAATTTTGGTATATGCTTTTCCATTTTTGTTTGTTTCAAGACATTTTTAAATTTCTCTTTTGACTTCTTCTTTCATCCAGTGATTGTTTGATAATATGTGGTTTAGTGTTCACATATTTGTAAATTTTTAAATGTGCTTCATGTAATTAATTTCTAGATTTATACCGTTGTCGTTGGAAAAGATGCTTCTATGATTTCAACCCTCCTAAATTTATTATTTATTTATTTTTAAAATTATATTTTATTCACTTATTCATGAGAGACACACAGAGAAAGAGGCAGAGACATAGGCAGAGGAAGAAGCAGGCTTCATGCAGGGAGCCCAATGTGGGACTTGATCCCGGGACTCCAGAATCATGCCTGGATCCCAGGACCGTGGATCATTCCCTGAGCCAAAGGCAGGTGCTCAACCACTGAGCCATACAGGCATCCTAAGCCTCCTAAATTTATTAAGAAATGTTTTGTCACCTGATATATGATCTATCTTGGAAAATATTCCATGTGCACTGAGAAAAATCTATACTCTGTTACTTTTGGATGGAACGTTCTGTGAAAATCTGTTAAGTCCATCTCATCTGGCCTAACATGTCATTTGAGGCCAATGTTTTCTTGTTGATTTTCTGTCTGGATGATCTATCCAACTGATGTAAATGAGGTATTAAAGTTCCCTACTATTCATGTATTTCTATTTCTCCCTTTATGTTTGCTAGCATTTGCTTTATGTATTAAGTGCCTCCATGTTGGGTGCACAAATATTATATTGTATTGTTGGATTGACTCTTTGCCATTGTGTAAAGCATTTCTTTATCTCTTATTGCAGTCTATGTTGTCTAATATAAGTACAGCCAATCCAGCTGTTTTGGCTCCATTTGTAAGAAATGCCTTTTTCTGGTGCTATTCAAAAGAAACTCTAGGGGGCACCTGGGTGGCTCCCTTTCAGTCTGGATAAGTCCTTCCACCTAAGGTATATCTCTTGTAAGTAGCATATAGATAAGTCTTATTTCTTATTAAAACTATTTCAAGTGTTGTATTGAAAATATTTCATAATAGAATCATTATTTTCTTTCCGGGGTCAGCACAGTATGAAAACAGACATTTAATAGTATTAATAGTAGATAACATTCGTTAAGTGTTTAGCATGACCTAACCACTAAGCTAAGCAGCTTGAGCACCATATTTTATTTATGCAGTTTAATGATTTATTTATACTTAACATGTGATGTAACTAAAATTCAGTAAGGTTATGTGAACATCTCTTTGTAATAAGAGATGCAATAATCTTTTGAACTGATGCTCTTCAGCATGAGCATTAGATGATGGCAGCATGAGAATTACTTATGCTAGTTAAGCACTACTTTATCACTGTAGTTTGCTGAAACTCAGGTCAGAATTCTACAAAGTAAACTTTAAAAATATAAGAGATCATTTAGAGAAATGAATTCTTCATCTCAGGAAATGATTTTCAAGTCTAGAGAAGAAATTTCCTTTGTCAGGTGGGGTGAGTAGGGAGTGGGGAGGAGGAAATTTCTTAAACTGTCTTGAAGTTATTGTTAGGAAAAAAATGTACTGAGGAAAGAGTCACATCTGAGGTTGGATACTTGTGGCAATAATAAAAAATAGTTGTCCATCCTGGATGTATCATTTGTCATTAGGAAAAAACAAAAGACAAAAAGGAAATAGTACTAACCTAAATAGGACATATTTATAATCACATTTTTTGATAAAGTTGAATAGGAGATAGACTGATTAATACCAATATGGCAATTTTCCCCAGAATGTAATTGGAAGACCTCACCATCATTCAAATCTTTGGATTTGCATTCCCACAGTTTCTTTCTTTTTTTTTTTTTTTTAAGATTTTATTTATTTATTTGAGAGAGAGTGAGAGAGCACAATCGAGGGAGCTCAGGCAGAAGGAGAAGCAGGCTCCCCACTGAGCAGGAAGCCCCACCAGGGACTTGATCCCAGGACTGTGAGATCATGACCTGAGCAGAAGGCAGATGCCCAACTCACTGAGCCACCCAGGTGACCCCACAGTTTCTTTTGAAAAGAACCAGATTAAAAAAAAAGTAGTCCCTCTAGTTTTCTTCTTTAGGGTAAAATTCTAGTGCAAGATTCTACTTATGATCCAGGAGTTGAAGAAGATCGGATTTCTCAGGGCTGTATGTTCCTCTCTGCAAGATTATCCGGAGGCAATATTTAACACCATCCACAAGAAAAAGCTAAGATTCATGGTAGGAAACATGATCTCCTTTTTGTCAGCTCTTCCTCATGTTATTGTTATGTCAGCAGAATTTATCACAGGGATTACAGTAAATGGATTTCTTATCATCATCAACTGTAAAGAATTGATCAAAAGCAGAAAGCCAACACCAGTGCAACTCCTTTTCATATGTATAGGGATGTCGAGATTTGGTCTGCTGATGGTGTTAATGATACAAAGTTTTTTCTCTGTGTTATTTCCACTCTTTTATAAGGTAAACATTTTTGGTACAGCAATGTTGTTCTTTTGGATGTTTTTTAGCTCTGTCAGTTTCTGGTTTGCCACCTGCCTTTCTGTATTTTACTGCCTCAAGATAGCAGGCTTCACTCAATCCTGTTTTCTTTGGCTGAAATTCAGGATCTCGAAGTTAATGCCTTGGCTACTTCTGGGAAGTTTGCTGGCCTCCATGAGCATTGCAGCTCTGTGTATTGAAGCAGATTACCCTAAAAAGGTGGATGATGATGCCCTCAAGAATGCCACATTGAAGAGGACTGAACCCAAGATAAGGCAAATTAGTGAAATGCTGCTTGTCAACTTGGCATTACTATTTCCTCTAGCCATATTTGTGATGTGCACTTTTATGTTATTCATTTCTCTCTATAAGCACACTCATCGGATGCAAAATGGATCTCATGGTGTTAGAAATGCCAGCACAAAAGCCCATATAAATGCATTAAAAACAGTGATAACATTCTTTTGCTTCTTTATTTCTTATTTTGCTGCCTTCATGGCAAATATGACATTCAGTATTCCTTATGGAAGTCATTGCTTCTTTGTAGTAAAGGACATAATGGCAGCATTTCCCTCTGGTCATTCAATTATAATCCTCCTGAGTAATTCTAAATACCAACAACCTTTCAGGAGACTTCTCTGCTTCAAAAAGAATCAATGAAGAGGAGAAGCAATGTAAAATATTGTGTATTTCTTTAACATGGACTCGATGGACTTATGATTGTTTTTGGTTACTTATGTATTTTGTGTGCTCTTTTGGGCAATTTCCTTCTCATCTCCTATTCCCAGGACAGGTGAAGCACTAATTCTGAAGTGGGGTGGAATAGGGTATTTCTTTTTCCAGGGATTGTATCTTAAAAATATTATGATAGTAACACATTTAAATAATTAGTACTTGCAGTAGAGTCCCAGTTGCGTTATAAATCAGGGAAAAATTATCTGTTATCTGTCTTCTCATATCTTCTGGTTTTGATAAGCAAAATCAAATTGATTTAGGAGAAGAGTTGGAATAGTATAATAAATTTGGCTATTTGGGTAAACATAGCTATTTTTCAAAGAGCATCATTTGTGTAATTATTGTTAAAATGCAAATTATATACTGAAAGTGTATGTACGTCAAGACAATGTATTCAGATATACAGATTAAAGTCCTACTTTGCTTTCAATTTCAGTTACTAGTTCAGGTTTGTTAATGATAAGATGCAAATTGAGCTAGCATGCATGTGCATAGACACACACAATCCAGGGTCTCTGTGTTTTACAAGATGAATAAATCTTTTTCAACTCCCTGAAGTGTTAAACTGATGCCCAAAGAGAATCTGAGTGAGGTCATTGACTTTGAAGCCCCAGCAGGAAAATGTTCAACTGGTGTCTTACCCCTCAACTGGGATGTTAACTCCTTCGAACTGGAATGTTGTCTGGGGTATGGCAACAGCAAATGACTTAAAGATCTAAGGTAAAAGTTTCTAAATATATTGATAGATTTAAGTGGATTCTGCTCCTTAAGTATCTTAAATAATCTTGCTTTAGGAAAGGACAATAATTTTTGTAATGTCTTACATCTCAGGATATGTTTGAATCTGTGAAACCTTCACTGGCTCCTAAACAAACAAACAAAAAGATGTGTAGTTACTGTAATTGTAAATAAATTGTTGTCAGGTGAATTAGAAGTTGCAAGGGTGGAAAAAAAAATACCAAACCTAGATATGTCTGTGTGTGTCCCTGTGTGATTTGTTTACTTTACAAAATAGTTTTACACAGAATTGTTTACTTCATCCTCAGATCACTTTGTAAATAGACAGTAGAATTATCTCCATTTTCACATGCATAAATAGGGTTGGAAGAGAATATTACAGATTCCTAAAGTCCATCAGCTACACTCAATAGTGTAATTGGAACTCAAATGTGGCTCTTCTGTCTCTACAGCCGGTACAGTCTTATTTGGTTTTCTTTCCATTACTGTTAATACCAACTTTAGATTCTGAAATTTGTGATAAGAAACGATGTTTGCCCTATAATGTATGATACCCTATGACCTTTCTTCATTATGTCCCTAAAATGTCAACTGAAAAATATTTCACAAATCTCTTGAATTATCCTGTTAATTGGTCAAAACATTTATTTTTTAATTTATCTCATATTTGGCTTACTAATAGCCTAAAGTGATCTAAACAGAGGTCCCCCAATTTACAATTTAATATCACTCAACTCTGGGAATTTGCTGTGCCACTTTCACTTATTATGGGTCAGGGAAAATTAAGCTCTCTACTGGGAAAAACTGGTATTCACTATGTTTCCAGCCTGAGCTCTGGACAATTGTGTAGCTGGAGCCTATTCTTTAGATAGCATGACCAATGAGTTTTTGCATCATACTGGGGAAGCCCTATGACCCCTTGTTTCCAAAGCCAAGTTGAAAGTCTCACTGATGCTAGTACCTGAATTACATAGGTATTCATGATACATACATCCATATTGAGGTCTGATACCGTTGGGCCATTTATATCTTCTACTATATTCATTTTTTAAATTTAAAAATAATTTTAATAATTGTTTTTTAACTTGTAAAATAATACATAATATAGAAAATTGGGAAAATACAGAAATATAATAAGTGAACCTGATAGAATGCAAGGTAAAATTTTCATATACATTCTTTTGGCATTTGAAATCCATATACAGGGCAGCCCAGGTGGTTCAGCGGTTTAGCGCCGCCTTCAGTACAGGGCATGATCCCGGAGACCCAGGATCGAGTCCCACATTGGGCTCCCTGCATGGAGCCTGCTTCTCCCTCTGCCTGTGTCTCTGCCTCTCTCTCTGTCTCTCTCTGAGTCTCTCATAAATCTCATAAATAATCTCATAAATCTCATAAAAAAAAGAAATCCATATACACATATGTGCATATACAAGTATATATATGTGTGGCGTAATTTATAACATTATGGAGATCATGCTGTATATATACTTTTTGCTATATTTTTATTTAAATTATGTGTATAAAATTTTGCACTTGTAACAGCTTCATGTTTCATTTTATGGGTATAGTTTTGTTTTAACCATTCCTATATCATTAACCTGTATTTCCATTAACAATGAGAACTAAACAGTGGAAAATAATGTTGATATCATTAAAAAAAATTACTCAAACAAAACAAAACAAACAAAAATAAAATAAAAGTTTACAATTAAAGAACAAGGAGAATATTTTGCTATTATTACTATTCATACATGAGTAACCAAATTTGTACTACTGCCTTGAAAATTTTTGGTATGAGAATTTCTTGACATAGGTCTGTGAGCATGAGAATCCTTGGAATGAGCCTTTTGGCATGGGAAACTCTTGTAATAATGCCATGGTCTGGGAATTCCTTGGAATGGGGCTGTGGCATGGCAAGTATTCCAAGATTATAAAGAGGCACTAATGCCTTTGAGAGAAATTCCAATAATCAGGTAATTAATTTTCTATTCCAGAATTGCTTTGCATTTTGTGTTATTTCTTACTGATCATAACAACCCTGGTAGAGAATATTATTATCTGTATAAAATATTAGGAAATATAAACTTGGAGAGACAAAAGAATTGGTTATTTATCTAGACCTGAATCTTGCCTTCTAAATCTAAAGTCCTAATTTTTTTCTAAACATAATTATGCATAAAAATTGCCTGGGAAATACTTTTTAAAGTGTGGATTTCTGGGCTTATCCTAGATTGGCTGAATATAGTCTCTGGAGATGGACCCCCAAAGTCTATTTTATAGATATGCCCAGGCAATTCTGATGTAACCTGTTTACCAACCAAGGTTTGTGGCCCACTACTCTACAGCATATTAATGCTACTAACTGGAGCCCTAAAAATATATTCATGTCAACATAAAGTTTTTCTTGGGAGAAAATTTTTAAGGCACTTAAATAACATTCTTTTTCATTATAAAACATTCAAGTTATTGCTTAGCCTTTTATTTAGACTCTTTTGGCTGAAAAGAACTGATTCACATTTTGGTCACCTAATGTATGTGGAATGCACATGAAATGATAAAGAATAAACACTGTCATGGAAATACAAAAATAAAAGCTGATGCTGGCCGAGTAAAAGGAAACTCTATAGATAGAGCTCAACAGCCATAATAATTGGAAGCTTCCCTAGTGCTCCTCCAATATTATGAGTCAACCTCTCTCTGTATACCCACTTTTCCTTCTCTCACTATAGGCAATAATTCTCCTCCATGGTGTGGAGGATATATAAATATATATATTATATTATTATAATAATATAATATATATTTCTTATATATAACCCTATTTTTCTGCTTACATATATTTATAACTCTTATTTCATCATAAATACAACTAAGTCTACCATTCTGGACCTTGACTCTACCTCGTGACTTTTTTTTATCTTATACTTCAATGTATATTGGTGTGTGTGATTTGACTTATTCCTCAATTCAAATTTTTCTAGGATATAACTGATTGCACATCTGTCATCCAATTACACACCTGTCATTGTTGTCAGGCCATCATTAGGATCTCTGGTAGGTCTAGGTACTGGTTATCCTTGGATTAAGGGTCCAAATATGAACCAATCAGATTCAATCTGGGAAGGTAAAGCCACTGGTCTGCCTAGGGCTCCCTATCCCTTCAGCTGGGCTGTAAACAGAGAGGTTTCTCTGAAAACATCAGGCTGGGGTTATCAGATTGATTATCACAAATCTGTATGCTTCTGTAATGCCTCATTTTTCAGGACTCAGATAAGGCAAGAGATACCCATAGTTTCCATGAAGACTTTTCATGTCACTGAGAGCTTAAAATCCACAAATAGGAATTTGATTTATCTTCCCTATGTATTCTAGATAATTTTATGTCAAAGAGGATTTGTTATGTATTTGGACAAGGTCTTTTACTATACAATACTAAATGTATACTATTCAGTAAATAAGTAAATACTGAGAGTCAATTATGTAGATACACCGAGGTCCACATGTTTGTATGTTTATAGTTCTTGGGCACATCACAACTGTTTCAAAGCTGAAAATGAGTTTCAGGACAACTGTATTTGTTCTATTTCCTCTTGCTTCTCCCTCCATAGATACAGCTCTCTTTTATATATTTCAATAGTAAACAATTTATATTTAATTAATCAATAAAGAGTTTTAGTTTTAACCATTGGGTCAAGTTATTAGAAAGATTTTATCAAGTTAATCCTGAAAATTCTGTACTTCTTCTGTGACACTATTTAAATAGTAAATCTTTTGAAAATTAAGATCTACCCATATACACAACATATTTATCCACTTTTCAAATAATAAGAATTGCAAAATCTTATTGTATAAGAATTCCTTTCACTTTATAAGACAAGCTTCCTGGATTTTATTGAAGGGATAAATAGGAAAATTGCCAATAACTTTCACATAAGTAATTTCAGGATTAAAAGAGGTAATACAGATTTCTCTGATGGGGTTATGAATAGGCCATTGACACTACTTATGACACCAAATATGATACAATATATTGTTTTCAGAAGGAGATACTCTGATCATAGCATAGATTAGCTTTGTATCAGTTAGTTGCCCCTGATTCCATGGAGTAAAGCGTAAGTCAATTTCAATAAAGGCATGAACTCTGGAAAATTAGTTCTCTGCGTGTTTGACTTGAATGGGATGAATCTCAGTGTGACATCCAAGGGACGATGGGAAATAGAGGTATTTTAAACTAAATTTGCCATTTTTGTCAGAGTTCTGCTGTGTGTCACAGATATATAGTATAGAGGCTCCTTGACACATGGAAAGTAACACTCAGATTTCATGCTTCAAGTTGATGGTATTGAGTCATTAATGGAATTATTCTTTTTTTAATTTTTATTTATTTATGATAGTCACAGAGAGAGAGAGAGAAAGAGAGAGAGAGAGAGAGGCAGAGACATAGACAGAGGGAGAAGCAGGCTCCATGCACCGGGAGCCCGACGTGGGATTCAATCCTGGGTCTCCAGGATCGCGCCCTGGGCCAAAGGCAGGTGCTAAACCCCTGCGCCACCCAGGGATCCCAAATTATTCTTTTTTTTAAAGATTTGTTTATTTATTTGAAAGAGAGAGAGAGAGCAGGAGGAGGGGCAAAGGGAGAGGGAGAGAGAAAATCTCAAGCAGACACCCTGCTGCGCATAGAGCCTAACGCAGGGCTGGATCTCAAGACCCTGAGATCATGAACAGAAACCGAGTCAGTTGCTTAACCAACAGTGCCACCCAGGTGCCCATGGAATTCTTACAACACTGTACTATGAGGCCATGCTATGAGGCCATAGATGAATGAAAGAAAGTATTTAATTCTTGAGTATATTTAATTTCTAACTCAGGGAAATTATAACAACAGTTGCCATACAGAATCACTGAGCACAAAGCACTTATACTCATTAAGTACATGTTATATCAAGAAGTGCTCTTTCAGAGTATGCCAAATATTATTCTCTAATTTGTCAAGGGGTATATAGTTTTATAGAGGTGATAGGGCAGTGGAAATAAATTCTATGGAATTATTCCATGGAAATAGATGGGAATTAAAAAGGATGGGGCTTTATTGACCTAGTTTTCTTGGTAATGATTCTGAACTTTCAAATGTGTTTTCATTTTCAGAGACCCTTGTTGTTGCGATATGTCTTACTAATTAATTTAAGAAGTTGCTAAGTCTGTGCTTATGTCCCTTTTTAAAAATTGTACTTCCCCCTTGTGGTCTGTGTTTTTTTTTCAATATCTAGTTTCATGTAAGTAACATAAAATGGCATTTTGTTCTTTAAGCCATCATTAAATTATTAATAGGTTTTGTTTTTACTTTTCAAATATATACTAAATTTTCTAAGAAATTTAGATAGCTCTATCAGTGTTCTCCCGGGTTGTACCATAAGTACTACAATGTGTTAAAGCTTCTATAACTTTTTTTTTTGCTTTTATAACTATTTAAATCATAATCACATTTATAAAAAACAAAGCATTCCTTGGGGCACCTCAGTGGCTAAGCATCTGCCTTCAGCTCAGATCATGATCCCAGGGGTCCTGGGATGGAGCCTTGAGTTGGGCTCCCTGTTCAGCGGGGAGCCTGCTTCTGCTCTGCTCCTCCCCCTACTCATGCTCTCTCCCTCTCTCAAATGAATAAATAATTTTTTTAAAAAAGTGAAGATTTGCTACCATATGAAAGAAGTTTTAGGATCTATACTAGTTATTCCCTCACTATTCTCTAAAACAGAGGTTCTCAAATTTAAGTGGACATCAGAATCACTTGGAGGGCTTATTAAAAGGATTGCTGCACCCCACCTCCAGAGTTTCTGACTTGGGTAGGGCCTGAGAGTTAACCCTTCTAAAGATGCTCATGCTGGTGGTCAGGGACCACACTTTGGGAACCACTGATTGAGAGTTCGTGTATTGTAAAGGCTAAGAACCTGGCCTCTGAGGCCAAACTGGATTGGTTTTCATCCCGGGCCAGCTGTATATTAATTGTATAATCTTGAGCAAGTAATTAGACCCCTTCCTTCAGCATCCTCATCTGTCAGATGAAAAAAGAGAAGTACCTATTCCCAGAGGTTACTACGAGATTGAGTGTATTAACAGGTATAACACACCTAGGACAGTGTCTAGCACACAACAAAGACCTGTCCCAAATATTTAATGAGTCAAGGAAATATTTTAATTGCTGCTATGTGGAAGGCATGCCAATTATTTCTTAAATAAATTTGTCTACTGTTTTGAAACTGGACAAATAGAACTAGAATTCTATATTGGTACTTGGAGAAAAGAGGTCAAATATGCTTTAGTTTAGAATGACAAAAAGGTTAGTATTTCAGTTTGGCATAAAAGTAAGCAAGTAATTTTGACTTCTTTAAAAAACAATAGACTGACCCAGGTGGCAGAACAAAAATTAGTAACCGCCCAGAAGGAGGAACCACAAAAGGACAATAGCCCCTGCAGATGGGAGTGAAGGAAGGTGCCAAGAGCCTAAGGAGTATGACAGAAAGACAGATGAGAAGGCAATGTTCGCCATCTTGCCTAGGTCATGGTTTCAGCTGTGGGACACTGTTGTGCATTGGCCTGGTGAGTAAATATGGAACAAGCCATCTGTGGAACATCACTCCCACGCCACCCATGGAGATCAGTGGAGCATGTTTTTATCAGTGTGACTTGAACATAGATGACTGAGGGAGAAAGTCTCTAACCACAGTAAATTTGAGAGGCCCTTTGGAACAAAGGGGAAACAAACAAACCAAAACACAAATCAACAGACAGGCTTTGAACATTAATGACATCAAACCAGGCATTCTCTGGCCTAGGACCGAACAGCCAGTATAGGCACAGTGTGAAAGCATCATACATAATTAGAGATACTTTATGCTTATTGACCCTGTTTTGTAGATAAACTTATCATGAATGTATTTCCATTTCTGGTAGTGATCAGAAAGCACGACTTTCCAATAACAATCATAATCATCTGTTAGAAAAATCTATTCTAAAATTTATTGAGGTTCTGTGGTGCATCAAGCATGACTATCTTAACGGTCCTGAGACTGGCCCTGAGAATTTACCTTGATCTATCTGGACAATAAGACAATTAGTATAGGGGGCTCCTCCCTCCCCCTAACAGAAGGAGTTGTTAGCTTCTCACTGGACTGTTAGCATTTCCCCTTGAAAAATAGGAATGCAACTTTGCACAGGCCTGCAAAGCCATCAGATGCTGGGCTTTCTCAGACAGTTCTATGAATAGCTGGCAGCCAAATTCAGCAAGGCTGGTCCCAGAAACTTGTTAGTCACTTTGATCTGGACTCCACCTCCATTGATAAAGTTGCTTCCAGATATGCTTTGTGAAACAGAGGAGTAGCAGGAGGAGGAATTCCTATTACCCAGAAAGTTCACTTACAATGTGTCCAAGAGCAGGTGCTGGCCCACATCATCTATCTAGAGCATATTAGGGGGATCAGAAAACTTAAGTCCTCTTTTTTCCTGATCTTTGCTTGTATATTTGTTACTCTAATAAAATCCATTCCCTAACCCACACTGTGTGACATGTCAGGTGATGAGTGCAAAGAGGCCTGCCTCGCACGACTGAGTTGAGAATAATAGGTTAATTTTATTTCCAAAATTGTAGAAAATTGAGTACACTCAATTCTACTATCATTTTCGTGAATAAACAAAGCAAAAGAATAAAGTTGAACACTGGGGAAAACAACACAGGCAAATTTATCTTGGCAGCTTGAGTTATAAACTGGGATAAGATTATAAGTAATGCACTGCCACCCAGTGGCACACTTTCACTTTAAATGAAATAATGGTTTATAGAGTTCAAAGACTCCAGCCACTGGGAGTCTTTGGTCAGGAACTTTTATACACCACTAGCAAAGTATGAGGGAAAGAGAAGTTAACACTCAGGTCATAGGAAATTTTGAACCAAATGAGAGTATATAACTAACCCAAGTCAAACAAGCAAATTTTTAAAAAAGCAAAACCAAAATCATTTATAAGATAATTGGAAACTTGGCTTTTGCCTTGATACTCAATATCAATGATTTGTTGTTCATATTTTTTGATATTGTAGTAGTACTGGGCTTATGCTTTAAAATAAAGTCACTTTTGTCTTTTAGAGTAAACATTTCAAGATAATCACTGATAAAATGATGTGATGCATCAAATTAACATGCAGAGTGGAGGGAGATAAACTGGAGCTATATTTGAAGCAATTTGAGTTATAAAATGAACATTTTAAAAGTTGCATGATGGTTACATGGGGATTCATTACATAAATCTGTCTACTTCTGTGCATATTTGAAATTCTCTATAACAATTTTTTTCAAATATTACCGGGACATATATTACCCTTGATTATAGGATTTGATTAGTAAAAATAGTGTTTTCCCCATAAATTGTTTTGCCGAAATCAGTAGATTGAATCATAGGTGAGAAAGAAGAACTTATAATCTTTGTGTGCCTTATAAATGAACATGGAGGAAACTAACACAGACCTTCTTAAGTCCAAGGGAATTAGAGAGTTGAAACAGCTTCTTGGGATGCCTGGGTGGCTCAGCAGTTGAGCATCTACCTTTGGCTCAGGTCATGATCCCGGGGTTCTGGGATCCAGTCCCACATCGGGCTCCCTGCAGCGAGCCTGCTCCTCCCTCTGCCTGTGTCTCTGCCTCTCTGTGTGTCTTTCATGAATAAATAAATAAAATTAAAAAAAAAACCCAGCTTCTCAAGCATGTTTGTATCAAGGGTCAAACTCATGTCGACTTATGAAACAGATGACTAAAAAATAACAAAAGATGAATTGTCAAGACTTATTATTTAGTAAACTGCACTGGAGTGCGGTTAATTTCTCTCTCTCCCTCCTCTCAGTATCTAACTATTTGAGCTCCCAAGTATGCGGATTTTCTGACCTTTCAAAAAAGAGCAAGGGAGTTACTGCCTTGTTGCTAGGTTTTAGGTAACAATTAGAGGTCCTTTCACTCAATGATAGAGGTGCTTTCACTTTTTCTCCTACTCTGACTTGAGTCTTTCAGGAAATTAATTCCGTTTCTTAGCAACCCAGATGGGTCAAACTTAAATATAGTAGGGTTCTTTTGTAAAGCAAAGGCTAAATGCTTCCCTTATAAAACTGTTTGTTTAGACTTGCTAGGCTTTGCAGAAAAGATTTGCTGAGATATACTGCCCTAGAAATTTTACAAAAAGCTCAGTTTCAAATGGTGAGTGAAATTATTGATTTTCTAACGAATTCTCCTGCTTTTGTTTTATTTTGAATTGTTCTACTTTGTCAATTTGACTAGCTTTTTAGAATCTGTATTTTTATATGAGATAGATGAATTTATTTATGAAAGAGTAATATCTTTATGTATAATATTGTAAAAGGGAGATTATGAAAAATGTATTAAGAAGGAGAAAGTTGAGCACTTGGGTGGCTCAGTGGTTGAGCATCTACCTTAGGCTTGGGTCGTGATCCCGGGGTCCTGGGATTGAGTCACACATCAGCCTGTGTCTCTGCCTCTCTCTGTGTCGCTCATGAATAAATAAATAAAATCTTTTTATTTTTAGAAAAAAGGAGAAAGCCAAGCTGGAATAAAGTGCTGAATTTCTTTATAAACTTACAAATATGCAAAAAACAAAAAAAACCCCTTACAAATATGCACGAACTTGTGGTTCACTGTGCTCTTAATAGCACACTGCTTTACGCTGCTTTTTCTTATATTGACAGCATTTAGGTATTGGGTATATAACCTATATTTCTTTAAATATCTATTACCCCAAATACTAATATTACAAAATTAGATATGTAGGCAAAAAAGCTTAAATTTGCATACATTTGCTAATCAAAGAAGTTTATTTCTTTTAACTAGCATATCATTAAAAACAGATAAAAATATTTTGTGACTCTCCAATTAAAAATATTTGAAGAATAAATTAAATGAAAGCTTGTATTTTATATTGCCACTTGTATATAGAAGCTCTCCATTATTTAGGAATAAATATGATTAGATATTTGGGGTTTTAGATACAGTTTTCGAAAACAGAATCTGTAATTTTCAGTTTTTGACAAACATAGAATACTTATCATTCCTCTTACTGAATCACATAAAATTTGCATTTTTGTAAGATTGGAAAATGGTTGAAAAATAGTATTTCACATTGCTCAATTTAAAATATGCTACATAGGATTTGTAAAGCTAGAAATCCTTGTCTCAACAATTTTATAATCTAATTCGGAGGCAGAGTTTGTAAATAATTCACTTTAATAGGTGCAAGGCAAAACGTATCTTCAGGCTCCATTGTTCTATTCAGAAGGAAGGAGGAATCCTGAAGGGGAAGCTGGGAACACTTCTACTGGAGATGGCATTTAAAAGGGTCCTTCAGATATAATAATTTCATAGGTGGAAAGTAACTGTGCTTACTAAATGCAGAATAACCTATTCTTTCATTTTCAATGAGACAACTTGGCCAAAATATAACTTCCATAATATCAACATTTACCACAAAACCTTGAACTGAATGAGAATATTGCTGGTTTATTTTTTTCCTAATTTCTAAACCACACATCTCATAACTTTGTATTTCTCTATGTTGCAGCTTTTACCATTTAAAGTAAGTATGATGAGATATCACCATCACAGACTTCAATCATTCAACTAGGTCACCAGGTGATTTCTTTCATCTGAGGTGGCTATGGACTCCGATGAAATATGCTAATACATGATTCATATACTATAAAAGCCTAATGTTACAGACATATTATTCAAATGAATAGCATGTAAGACTAAATTCATAATATAAGGACAAAATAAAGTATCACAAAAATTGGAGAGAATTTATTACCATTTAAAATATTAATTTAGTAAAAAAATTAAAAATTTAAAAAAAAATAAAATAAAATATGACTTTGTTTCATTTTTTGTTAGTCAGGAATCCCCAAGACATAAACAGAGACAGGCACGTCTCAGTGTCAGCAAGGTACTGGTGAGCATGTCTATCTAGTCAAATAGAGATCTAGGCCAGTGTTACATTGTCCCACCACAGCCTCTTACTTTATGGCTAACTCTCTTACTGCCTTGATACTTGTTTTTATGTCAATTAGACTTCCAAGGTCTTGGCCTGGTTTTATTCTTCCGGTTTATGACCCTCCTGGTGTCAATTTCTTTCCAGCTGTATGTCCTGGTGAGGTACTTCACTATCTCATTCACTGACATCCTCAACCTCAGTGTCCTTTCATTGCAACAAATTACAAAACCCCTGACCACATAGCCAGATTTCTGAGCCCTGCAGGAAGTAGGTATGTGCACAATTTTAGCCAAGACTGAGGCTTCAGTGCTCCTAGAAGTTTAAATATATATTTTTACAGAAATGTGTAGGATCATGGGTGAGACAAGACTGTTTTATATATATATATATATATATATATATATATATATATATATATATATATAAATATATATATATAACAAAAAGCAAGAAACAAAAAACAAAACAAAACAAAAAAAAACATGTACTAGAACAAATTAACTATCCACTATCTGTCAAGGACTTGATTTTCATCAATTCCTAGTGAGTCCAGAAGAATCCAGCATGAATACCAAACATGCAAAGTTATTAAATGACATGAAAAATAAACCAAACGAACTCAAATTTTTGTTCTAGTTCATTATCTTCCAGTAGATTACTGTTCACGCGAAGTCAAATATCACCTAATTGTGATTTGGTAAAAACAAAATCAGAATAAGGAGAATTAATCGTGTGGTTTTATATTAAATAGCCCCAGCTTATGAGATGCCATACATATTGATCTCTAAGTATTGAGGGATATGATAAGGGAAATAAAAATATCAAATGTGGGTCAGGGTACTCTTGTTTCCAAAAGATTTAAAAAAATATATATATATTTTTAGATTTATTTGAGAGAAAGAACACCTGAATGCCTCCAGATAAATGGAAGACGGAGAAGGAGAGGGAGAGAGAAATCCAAGAAGATTTCTCGCTGAGCACAGAGCCCACCAACATGGTGTTCCATCTCAGGACGCTGAGATCATGACCTGAGCCAAAATCAAGAGTCCCTCTAACTGACTGCACCACCTAGGTGCCCCTAAGAGATTATCCAAAGTGGGCTGCCAACCTGCAAGCTACCCTCTACACCTTCTTAAATGTATTTTACTTATGAACACTTTAAAATTCTATGCCAATATTCCTGCTGTAATACAAAAACATGGTATCAAAGTATTTTTTTAAAGATTTTATTTATTTATTCATGAGAGACACACAGAGAGAGGCAGAGACACAGGCAGAGGGAGAAGCAGGCTCCATGCAGGGAGTCAGACGTGGGACTCGATTCCAGGTGTCCAGGATCACACCCTGGGCTGAAGTTGGCGCTAAACCGCTGAGCCACCCGGGCTTCCCTCAAAGTATTTTTTTGAGTTTAACTTACTATCCTTTGAATTTTAGGCATTGCTCAGAGAATAGTAATTCCACATTTTTATTTCCACATAATTTGTTGATTAATGTGGTATTTTAATGATTAAATTTAATTCATTTTACCAGTAATTTTATGGAGATTGTAAGTGGCTCTCTATTCATCAGATTTGCTTTATTTTTACTGTACTATTTATCAAGAAGAGATAACATTTTTGAACACTTGGGGAATTTCAAATTTTCATAGTCAGATGATGAATGTCATTCTCTTTTTGGTCTCTATTCAGTTATTTTTTTATTGTAGTAAGAATACTTAACATGAGATCCAATGTATTTTTTAAATTGTTATTATAGACAATATATGTGAAGTGCTATTCCACTGCATTTCCCTCATCATAGTGATATTGAGCATCTTTTCATATACCTGTTTTCCATTGGCTTATATTCTTTAAGTATATTCAGTTTTTTAATCAAGTTCTTTTTGTTGTTGTTGTTGCTATTGAAGTGTAGGAGTTCCTTAAATATTTTGGATATTAATCCCTTATCAGAGAAATGGTTTGCAAATGTTTTCTCCCATTTTGTAGGTTGCCTTCACTGTTGATTGTGTCCTTTACTTGCATATTTCCCATTCCCTTGACTTTTTTGTTTTTTGGGTTTTTGTGTATGTGTGTTTTAGTTTTTTGTTTTTTTTTTTTTTTTGCAAAAGTTAAGTAGACTCAATTAGGTAATAGCTATGGTCTTGTTCTATTTATTTTTCAGAAAAAAATTGTCTTTTGTGTATATTGAAATTTATCCAACCTGATTTAATGGTTAATTTGGTTTTTTTTCTCTAATTGAGACAAAATTTACATAATTTCACTAGTTACCATACTGACATGTACAACTTAGTGGTTTTTAGTATGTTCACAATCTTATGAAACCATTACGACTATCTAATTCCAGAACATGTCTATCTTCCCCCTGCTAAAATCTTGTACCTGTTGGTAGTCAATCCCAATTCTCTCTTCCCATATCCTATGGCAAAAATAAAAGATTTTTTATTTTAAATCACTGAGTTTGGGAGAGTTTGTAATATAACATTATTGCAGATAAGCTGACTTAACCACAGGTCTATAATTACAATTATGTAATGTATCTATATTTTGTTTAAATCTATTTATCATTATGATCTTTTTCCATAAACTATTCTTCCTTTTATTTTTTCATAGTTTTATTTATTTACTCATGAGGCACACAGAGAGAGAAAGAGGCAGAGAGATAGGCAGAGGGAGAAGCAGGCTCCAGGCAGGAAGCCCGATGTGAGACTCGATCCTGGGACTCCGGGATCACGCCCTGAGCCAAAGGCAGGCACTCAACCGCTGAGCCACCCAGGCGTCCCTATTCTTCCTTTTATATTTCTTATCTTGGTTAAATAATTTTGTATTAGCACCGATGCATTAAAACTTCTTGATGTGCCACGAATGACTTTTGCTAATATAGCCCAAAAAATTTTTCTGGCTTTATATATCATAGTATTTCCACTGTCTCCTCACATACATAGGCTATATGCCAACCACATTGTACTTCTTCCTTTTCTCTCAATGAGCCAGTCATTTAAAAAAAATTTATATTAGAATTTGAAAAGCAATTCATTATTTTATTATACAAGATATTGTATAATAAAAGCATTTTCTAGTAACATTTTGACAAATACATTAAATCCTAGAAATATGCCAACGATTTCCTTGCCACTGGTCAGCAAAAAGCAAATCCACGATTCTTATCCACAGATTCCAGTGGCAAAAGCTATGATTCACTTGTGGTGGTTTAGGTGACCATAGGTATCCTAGAAATAGCTTTTAATAAATTCTACACACCTTTTGTGCCTTGGTGAAATGTTGTTTACTTCCTTAGCAGCCTGGAACATTTTTACTTATCCTTCAAGATTGGTCCAAATGACTTTTCTTGTGACATCACTTCTGTTTTCCTGATAGAGTTAGCCCATCACTCTCCCTGCTTCTCACAGCACTATTGTAATATCTATCACATTATACAGGGTTTTTTGTTTGTTTGTTTTTGTTTTTTTTTTTTCTTTCATGTCTTTCTCCCAAGTAGCCCCTCATTACTTAAGGACATTGGTTTCACGTTAATTATCTTTGAATTCCTAGTCCCTAGCATAGTGACTGCTGGGACCAGGGTGCTGAATAGATGCTTGTAGCAGCCATGATGCTTCCCTCCCATTCCACACACATGCACCCATCATTTCTGAGCTTTGTTTTCCTGATTCATAAATCTTTCAGGGATTACATTTGCCTGAAGAAAAAATATCCAATCTATCATTGCTATAGTGGCAAATCACACCAACTGGCATGTCTGTTGCAGATTGCTACATGTGAAAACACTCTCAGCCCAATGTATCTGGATTCCCAGAAAGGCAACAGAAGCAGATATGTCACAAAAGCATGCAGCATCCCATACAAGACTTCAATTCCAAATGGAAAAAAAGAAGTCCTACAGCCACCACAATGTAAAATGGAAGTCAACGCATGGGAAATAAAGCCTCCTGATTTCAGTTATAAACTGTATAAATCTTTGAGATTTCCAGAAAAATCATCAAGGACTAGTAAGGAAGAACAAGGGAGGGGGAAAAAAAGTAATTTTCCAGAAACAATGCTTCACCTGCCCAACATAAGGAATCATTCCAAGAAGGTCAAATCCCCTCCTTTTATAACTACATTCCCACATCTGGATTCACATAAAGCAAAGTTAATGTTTGTGAAGAGTGGAAAATATCCAAATGGTGTATACCTCAATCCAAAACCACATGATTTTCGACAGGTACAGAAGTGTGTTTGACTCAAAATAACATAAAACAGATAAGGAAAAAAATATATTATTTTTATTCATTTCTTAAGTGTGACTATTACATGGGCAAAAAAGGTATGTGCATATAATATGTATAAATCTACATCTTTATTTCCGATGGAACACTATAGTTCAGATTTAGCAACAAATGACAGAGGAGAAAGGTAAGATCTTGGTTGATGTTTCAGCTGATGTTGATGATACAGTTTTCTCTGCCAGGTGGAATGAATGACTCTGGGATGGACTTTCTTAGTTTTTAGAACAGTTGGAACTTACATGTGATTGGGAAACAGACTTCAATTGCCAGTTTACAATCTAAAAAGTAATAAAATCAATTCATAGAATGAACAGATAAATAAATAAAAATTCATTATTTTTATTGACAAAGGGGGCATTATATTACTTTAACGAGTCTTTCTAATGATTAATAATTTAAACAATATGTGAGCAAGACTTAGATTGATAATTTAAAATAGCGGTGAGGAGTATATATTTAAGGAAATGCAAATGAGGTCAAAATATAATTCCTCTAGAAACTGAATGTATCCTCTACTTAGGCCTATAATTTAATACATAAATAGGACTCTTGCTCAGTAATGAGGAAAGCAATAGGACTGATAATACAAAAAAAAAGCTATAAAAAGAATAAATTTTTTCTTGGAAAATATAAGAAAGCAGTTAGGAATGTGGCCTCTGGGATTAGATTATCTCTCCTTGTCCTCTTATTTATAATAATTTTGGACAAATTATTAAGTCTCTTATTTATAACATGAAATAACACTACTTCATATTTAATATGGTTCTTTTAACTAATGAAGGAGATGATTATTTACAAAGTACTTACAACAGGATCTGGGATACTGAGGTATTCAATGAGTGTTAACTCTTAGGAGGTCTTAGGATAAAAGCTACAAAATTCAAGAAGCCTTGATCCATAAACTTCTTTACTCATTTAGGGCATCCAAACCCTTCTATTTTCAGTAAATGAAGTATATTACCTTTTGGAGACAAGAGAGAGTCAATTAAATAGCATATGTCATTGGTTTATTCAAGAATTTCTCTAGTTACAGTTACAATTACAAAACTTAAGTGAGTAAAGTTCAAGGAATGGGGGATATTTTAATTTTAGCTGAATTAATTTGTGTTTATGAGAAAGTGTATTGGAGACAGTGCAATATAAATTGTGCAACCACCAGATGTCAGTATAATTTTTTAAATGAACGGGGTTCTACATTTTATTTGATTAAATAGTGATAAATCTTGTGTTGGAGTTTCCTTTGGGACTTTTAATATTTTGCTGTTTGCTTCAGCAGGATTTAGAATCACTCACAAAGAAGAGGACTGTCTAACCTCTGCCTGAGTTCATCCTTTTGTGCCACATTGATTCAGCTTTCAAGGAGAAACATTTGTGATTTTTTAAGATTAGTTTCTGGAAGTGTACAAATTCTATTTCAGTTCATATAAATTAGTTCATTTAAGTCATCTAGGGATGCCTGGGTGGCTCAGCGGTTGAGCATCTGCCTTTGGCTCAGGACTCCGGGATCGAGTTCCGCATCAGGCTCCCTGCATGGAGTCTGCTTCTCCCTCTGCCTGTGTCTCTGCCTCTCTCTCTGGCTCTCTCACGATTAATAAATAAAATCTTTAAAAAAAATTTAAGCCATCTAAAAAAAAATTAAGCCATCTAAAAAAAGCACTTTGTGGTATAGCTTACTGAAAACAGTCAATTCTATGCCAGTCTCAGTAAGTTATTTTAGCTTTGTGAAATATTTTTATGTCCTTGAAATAAACTCAGCTCCAGAAACATAACATGTAACCCTATTTCATTTGAAAATAAATGCAAATTTTGAATGGATTCTTTTAGTTTCATGCTGTTAAAAATATTATGTCATTTATTCACACTAGGATATTTGAAGTACTCTATTCCACTATAAAATGAATTGGTTATACAGTATCTTGAATTAGATTATTCTTTCAAAGTTTCATTTGCAAGTTGTAAATGCTATAACAAAATCATCACAATTGCATTTTGCCAGTGAAATAAACAATACTTGTAAAAATCACATCACAAATACAATGTCAGTAGTAAACAATACTTATTAGTAATAGTAAAATCTTCTCTTTACATATCTAGTACCAACGTAATTTACCAAACTTCGTGACAGCTTGTGAAAGGGATCCTTTTGGATTAAAATTTAAGTCCAAACACTTAAGTACAGGTAAGTCATTATAAAGTTATGAATATAACAAAAAATAAACTTTCTGCATTATCTTAATAGTAATACTTAGGGTTAGCTCAGTCAGTTGGGCCTCACACTCTTGATTTCAGCTCATGTCATGATCTCAGGGTTGTGGAATAGAGCCCCATGTTGGGCTCTGTGCTCAGTGCAGAGTCTGCATGAGATTCTCTTTTCTTCTCTCTCTGTCCCTCCCTTCACTTGTGCTTTCTCTCTAAATAAATACATACATACATACATACATACATACATACATAATCTTTAAAAAACAGTGATACTTGTAAAAACAAACAACTAAAATGATTTTTTTAACTTATCATCTTTACTAATATGGTAAATTTTTTAAATGCCCAGTTAATTAATGGGAACAATCCACTTGCTTCATTATCTACAATTTTTAAATATTATTGGAGATTGAGTTTTTAACTCAAAGTGTTCTGTATAGAAAATCAATAGAATAAATGCTTAAGAGTATAGACCAGGAAGCAAACTGTCCCAAATTACCTAAACTATCTCTTGGTCTATCCATCTGTAGGTGGGAATGATAATAATTGAATCTATATCATAGAATTATTGTGAGCATTAAATACATTATACATATGTACATCACTTTGTTAATAATGTATATATAGCACATGTTACCTGGTACGTGGAAATACACACACACACACAATTATTATCATGGTGCTATTTGAACAGTGTTTGTCCAGGGTTAACTTTGAATTATCTAGCATTCCTTATTTTGACAAGGATAATAATACATGCATACATGCATTCTATATTTACATATTATAATTTTATATCAATTATAAACAAAAAAATAAGATATTAATAGTGATTGTCCCTGAGTAATAGGGTAATGGTTGAATTTTACTTTCTTCTTTTAAAAATGACAATCAAGTATTTTATAATTACAAAATTAAATTAATTTGTTTGTAAGTAATATACACATTTTAGCACGGGTCATATTGACAAAAACCTTGTCTATGTGTGTAATTAAAATGGGACATGTCAACTTTTCTTATGTGTACTATGTGTAAGTAACTGTGGAAAAAAATATCATGGATACTTTATAAGATCCAGTCTCCGATCTCAAGAAATGTGTAAGTAAAATTTAAGGTAGAAGGCAAAATATGCCAGTCAAGTCACAAAATACTACTGAGAAGTTTAAAAAGAAGTTTCCAGGGAAATAAAAGGTAGGATTTGAATTGAAGTTTGAAGGTTGACATTAATTCCAGTAGAAATGGTGGGCAAGATAAGGAAAATTTTATTTGGATTTGCATTATAAATTGTCATCAATGTATCTATCTTGGGCCCTAATCCCCAAGTATATTCTGAGAAATATCATGAACAAAGACCCATATAATTTCTAAGTTTCTCATTTGTCTCCATATCTGTAGTACATGGGCACCACTCACCGAAAGATGATAAACAGAAGAACAATACAGAAAGATTCATCACCTACAAGCCTCATGAATGCACCTGGGATTCAAAGCTAATTTTACTAAAAGCCCCGTGGCCTATTAAATCCGCTTCATACACAGTAAGCTTGACTTTCTCTTCCTCAGCTGTTGGGAAATGTCTCCAACACTGTCATTTTTTTTAAAGGTTTATGAATCTTTTTTTTTTAAGATTTTATTTATTTATTCTTGAGAGACACAGAGAGAGAGAGAGAGAGAGAGAGGCAGAGATACAGGCAGAGGGAGAAGCAGGCTCCCCACAAGGAGCCTGATGTGGGACTCCATCCAGCATCCTGAGATCATGCCCTGGGCCAAAGGCAGATGCTCAACCACTAAGCCACCCAGGGGTCCCTCCAACACTGTTATTAATGATTGCTTTAATGCAGGAGTTTTTAATTTGTTGTTAGCATAAATAGGGAAAGATATTATCTCTAAAAGTAGAGCAGAAAGATCTCTGTTTTTTCTTAAAAATGCAAACAGTGAATTATCCAGAATTTTGGATTTTCTTTTATTATTACAAAGATAGTTGGTATGGTGGATTGAAGCCTGAATAGTGTGAAGAATTTTCCCCAAAATTTACTCTCACCCCATTTGGAGCAGCCCATTGAGTGAACTGCATTCAGGAAGAAGACCTGACAAGAAGACTTTGTCATACCCTCATCAAAAGATTTTGAGAAAACACCCTTTACCATGGCTCAAATTCTACCCTGGATAAGTAAGGCTCCTTTGTATCCCTGTATGTTCAAAAACAGCAAGATGTGCATTTGGCATATGGAACAAGTTTTTAAAGTAAAGATTATTAAATAGCAATTTTAAAAAGACAAACAACAATTAAAGTCAGTACATGTCTGCTTTTGCTAACTTCCTTTGTGTTATCTTCCTTAAGAGACACAGAAGGCGGCGAGATGTGTACAGTGCATTTATGGATCGTGTGGAAGAAAAGTTTACCCAAACATGCAAGAACAGGTGGGCAGATCCTTCAAGATTTGTTGTTATTATTAATTTGTTAGAGTTGGTACTCAAATGACTTTTTTCAATAATGTGTACTTTATCCTATAGAAGCTCCATCATAAGAATTGTAAATGAAGTATATGCATGATGCTTAAATCATTTTAAGTGGAGTCCGAGAGAATCCAGTCCTTTGATCAGATAAATTATTATTTCTCTGAGATTCAATGGAATTTTGGAAAACTACCAGTGACTTTATCACAATTCCAGGTTTTGCCCAGATCCCCTCAGACTTCATCATTCTAGAACACATGCCAACCTGCCAAGAGTCAGCATCTGTATGTCCTTGCCCAGGGCTATCTGTGGCTGCTGGAGCTGCCCACAGCTAGCCAGAAGTGCTGGGGGTCACATCTCCCAGCAGCAGCCCTCAAGTAATAAGGGGGGTGACTGTTCTGCACTGCTGCTCCCCAGAAATCCCCCAGGGGGCCAAACTCCAGTTGTCCAGTAGTGACTTGCAATTTGTTGACTTCCTTCCTGTCTCACTTGGTCACATGCTTACCTTATCACTATTTTACCTTCGCTTGGGGACCCCCTATGTTTTCACTAGAATCCTTGCCAAGTACTGCTTGTGGGAAAGCCTAAACTATGACACCAGAAGGCAGTTAGTATAGTGACCTTAGAAGGCAGAAAGCCTGGCTTTGAATCTCAGCCTGGCCACGTGATCTTGGGCAGATTACTCAATCACACTCTTCCTCAGTTCTTCAGCTGTAAAATGGGAATAATATGCACTGTCCTTAGATTCAGACAAGGTGGAGGCATCTGAGTTAATTAATAGCTTTTCTTACCTCTCTTTATGCGCTTGTCAATGGTCTGTGGGAAGGGGGGGCATATTAACATAGTGAATAGAGTTTGAGTTTTGGATTCGGTCAAAATGGCTTCAAATCTTAACCAAATCACCTATAAACATAATCTTGAATGATTTGCTTACAATTTCTGAATCAATCTTTCTTAGATTTTAAGAGAGCTAATTGAAAGGGTATTATATATAAGCTGCTGGTAAAATCTCTCATATCTTCTGGATTGATTTATCATTGATTATTATTGTTAATGATAATATAGAGATAGGGCTTTGTATAACCATAGAAAGTTACTTAATGACTATGGCTCAGTTTTCTCATCTGTAAAATGACAATAATAATTAACATCCATTTCATTGAGTTGTTGAGAGAAGTCAAAACTTTGTAAAACACGTGGGACATAGCACTGACAGTGATTACTAGATTACTAGGTGTTTTAGAAATAAAAATTTAAAAACTCTACATCTTGGGGTGCCTGGGTGGCTCAGTGGTTGAGCTTCGGCCTTCAGCTCGGGTCATGATCCTGGGACTGAGTCCTGCATCAGGCTCCCCAGAGGGAGCCTGCTTCTCCCTTTGCCTATGTCTCTGCCACTCTGTGTGTCTCTCATGAATGAATGAATGAATAAATCTTAAAACAAAACAATACAAAAAAAAATCTCTACATCTTACATCTACAAAAAAGGTATCTAGGGACTAGTCAAGTCAAAAATTGACTGAAAATAAAGAGAAGAAAAGAGGGCTGGGGGGTGGGAAGAGGAGAGAGAGAGAGAGAGAGGCTCTGCTTATGGCCTTATGTAATGAGGGGAACCAGAGAGTCAATAGTCAGTAGACAGCTATCTGAGAGGAACAGACTAGAGATGAATATGTAAAGAGGAGATCGGTGTCCAGTAAACTGGACAAAATGGGAAAAAAATTATTTTATGTTGCAAGTGCTTGGTATGAATGACATAGGTTGTAGACTTATTCTTACAAAGTTTACAAAGTGATTGTTTCAAATTGCAAAGACCCTGCTGTGCAGCGAAGTGGTGATCACCACAGCAATAGCAGGGGCTTCTCCTAGATAGATGATTTGTACTTGAGCTTAGTAATTAGGGGTTCCATCCTAATTGCTATCTTATAACCAAACACAGGCTCCAGTCACAAAGAAAATGACAGGGCAGTCCATCACCAAGTTACTTAAATGGATTGCAGAAAATCACAGACTCTTGCTGACTGCAGCATTATGAATTAAGGGCCTCCAGCCTCCTCCAGAACCTCACCCTTCCGAGCTGCTCCCACTGGGAAGTATCTTTGCTTAACTTCAAGAGTAAACCTAAATTAATATCAGGCTTCTCAAAATAAAAATATTTTAATCTGAAATCATAGTTTCCTCTTATTTTGTTCCTTTAAAAAATATTTGATATACTTAGCAAATTGAACCTTGTGATAGTTCAAGCAAAATGGCTTTATTTTTCTCAAACATGACGTTCAAGTGTGCTGTGTTAGATCTTTCTCTCCTAAGTTTGAGAGCATCTTTGGGAGATCCCACAGCTTTTCAATCATTTCATTTATACCAGCAACGTCATTTCTGTAATTTCAATTCACACTCACCCATGAAAAAGCTCAGGCTAGGATAAAAAGCATATATGATTCTTACCTCTACCATCCATAAAGAAATCAATTTGTGTGGTTTGTAGATTCAAATGTGAGAGGAAAATAATACTTCTAAATAAATTCAGGAAAATAGATGATATCTTAAACAGGACCCAAAAAAGGGAATATCCATATAGAAAAAAATTTATAAAAATTTTCTATGTATTAAAACTCTAAACTTCCATTCACCAAAAGACACAATTTGGGAGTGAAAAGCCAGCCACAGAACTCATGCAAATAAATATGAAATAGACAAGCAACTCAAGAAAAAATAATGGGAGTTTCACAGAAGAGACTATCCAAATGACCAAACTTACAAAAATGTGCTCATCTTCTGAGTTGTCAGGAAAATGCATCAGAAACACAGTGGAATACCATTGTACACCTACCAGAGGAGCTCAAATGAAAAAGAAAAGATGAAGCATTGGGAAAGATATGAAGCAACTAGACTCCTCTATACTTCTTGAGGAAAGTAGATTGAGATGAATACCTTGGAAAACTATTAGGCAGTATATTCTAAGGTTGAATGTGTATATAACATATGAAACAACATTTCATTCCTAGTATATTTACCTAAGACATATACACAGTATATACACACGCACTATTAGATATGTACAGGAGTATTCATAGCAAAATTATTGTTATAATCCTCAAACTATAAACAAGCCTAATGCCAATAGGTAGTAAAATGGATATAGTGTGATCTATTTACCCAATGGATTACCATATGGCAAAGAAAATTGCAACTACATGGATGAGTCTCACAAATATACTAATGAGAAAAAAAAGAGAGTACAGATACATTATATCCAATACATATTACATAGTATACCTATTATATAGTGTATATATGATAGATATTTATTATATGGTGTGTGTGTATATATATATATTACAGATAGTTATTCCATTGGATAGAAGAAAACACTTGTCTGTGCAAGAAATCAAAGAGTTGGTGTCCTTTGGTTTGAAGGGAAGGAGTACAATGAGGAGTTTCCAGGTCCTGGAAATGTAGTAAGTCTTGACCAGGTGGTAGTAATGCAGATGCATTCCCTTTGTGATATTTCATAGAAACATAATTTAATATAGGCACACTATGCTTCATAGAGGTAAAACTTTAATGAAAAATTAAAAACTGGAAGTTTTCTTGTAATTGCCTTACATTTCATAAATAAATAAGTAAAAAGGCCTCATCTGTTCTAAATTAAAACTTTAATCTAAAAACTTCTGCTCTCCTCAACAACAGTTCCCCCTGCGGCTCCAGGGTTCACAGGAAGGAAAGAAACATTGTCTCCTTTTTTTCTCTCTCTACATCTTCTTCCCATGACCCTCCATTGCTTCTTTGTCTGCCTTTTATCTCCAAAGTGCTGGTGCCTAAAGGAGAAGCAGGAGAAGCAAAGAGGGGGAACAGGGACCAAAACATCAGGTAGAAAAGATCGCCATAATCAGACAAGGCCATTGCCTGTGTGGCAGATGGCCGAACAGGGACTTGCTTGTGAAGTTCATTTTGTTCATCCCTCTTTGTCCTGCCCAGGGATCTCATTCTGCACAGTCCTTTAGTGAAGACTAATGTCCAGTCTCCCTCCCTCAGCAGTCTGTCCTACTGCCTCTCACAGGTAGACCCAAGTCCCATGTGGACAGCCTTCTTGGTAGGACTACCCACGAGATAGCTGGAGCTGAGCTTTCTTATGAGTCCACTGTGTTTGTGGAACACTCCATACAGCTCACCAAATAGTGAGCATGTGGATGGTCCCATAGTTTCCTTTCTCCTCACCTTGACACTGTGAGTTACCCATCTTTTTATCTCTAGACCCTTCTCTATGATCAAATGCACACCCTCTGAAACGTTGGAGATATAGATGAAACCACTCCTCCACCAGGAACTGCCATAGTACCTTCTGCTGAGGGACACCACCATGGTCTCTGCATTTTCTGCAGCTCAGCAAGAAGACATCCACACCTGCCAGCTTCCTCCTCTTGTAGGCAACCACCATCTGTATTCTCTATAATGATTATTCTGAGAATTTTTAAATTGGCTTTGCAGGGATCACCATCTTTCCTTTCTCATAGGAATCAGAATGGGTACTCTGCAGTGCTTCCCTCCAAGGGTAATGATGCCTAATTAAAGAAAAAGATGCCTTCAGAGTATTAATCATGTACTTGCACCGAATTTGGGTGGAGTAGAGGGTGAGAGTAACAGGTCTGGCCCATCTACTTTTTAGAAAACCCTGTGGAATATGTCTTTTAGCATCTTCTCTCCTTGTGTTTTCAGCTTTGGGATTTTGCCTCATTTCAAGACAACAGGAAAGATCCCACTTCTACCTGCTGTTAACACTTGTATTCCTTGCCTCACTGAGCCCCTATCTTGCTCACCTAAGTGAGAAGCCTGGAGCACACTCTTCTCAAACTCCTCAAATGCCTTCAAGCCATTTCCTGGGAGTCTGTCTACGAACATCCCTCCTCAGACTTTCCTACCTACCTATTTTATATGAATACCCCTCATCCATACGGGCGGTGGGGGGACACCACCCAGAGCATACCTCTAGCATAGCTTTTATTGCACACTTATAGATGATGTACTGCCTCTTTCCCCAGCTAGGTAATAATCAACCTCAGAGCCAGGCTCTTGCCTCATTTTATTTTATAGGTGAGTGCCTGGAGCATGGTACTTAAAAAAACTTTGCTTAATAAACGAATAGAAGAAAATAGTTGAGGTGGATTTGTGAAGCATTGACATAGATCACTGGAAATTGGACATAAAATGGTCTATTGTAACATTCCTTAGTACCTTCCACCCTACTGCTGCTGAAGGAAGGGAGATGTTTAACTGTGTGAGACATGACATATTTAGGAGTCCTTGACTTTGGCATTGTTCAGTCATCTTTTACAAATCAAACTCCACAATGTACAATCACTTTCATAGCAATGGCTTCACTCAGTTCCCTCCTGATGCCACGATGTTTACTTCAGTATCCTCCACCTTCTCTCTCCCCTCCTCCTCATCATCCTCATCATCATGGTTCTAATTTTATGAACTAGGAAACTGAAGTCCTCATTAGGAACTTAATGTTCACAACATTTATTCACCATGAGGAACCAAAACACAATGAGCTTCAGATCGCAATGGCATATGCATACTTGCTGATAAATAGCCAAAAATAAATTTATATGGCTAACACAATATAGTTCTCATTTCCTATGATAGTTGTCATGCTCAGCTTTTCCTCTTATTATCATGCCATTATGAGCTTGGTTTTAAATGAATAGCCTTATAATAAAATAAGAGGAGGGAACAGATGAGGTCTAGCATTTGCAGTCAAGTTTTTCTGGTCCTGAGAATGACATACCAGGTAAACTTCCCTCATTTATAGAAACTGATTTAGGAAATTTTGGTCTCACATTTCTCTTCTGATTGTTTAGATAGTTGATGGACTGAAACATCATAGGGCTCCCTGAAATTTCTCCTGAGTGAGGGAGATTCATCTTCTGTGCATTTCCTTAGGAGAGCATCTATGGATTTTGGTATCATTCTGGATTCTACAGAAATAGGTACTTTCCCAAAGTCATAAGAAAGTTCTAAAACTATAAGGTTTTCAAACTAAAGTTGCCTAACTTGAAATTGCTTTGTTGCAACATAGATGAGAATGCTGTTATCACACTTGGGATTTGTGAAAGTTAGGTCTTGTATCTTTGAGTGGAAAGCTGATAAAAGTTGTACTTTCCATTAATGCTCAAAGTTAAAGAGATGCTCTAGTCTCAGGTTAAGCTAAGAAGATGCAGGTAAGGAAGAATAATGCTTACTAAATTTGACCACCAAGCTTCTCTAAGACAGGCACTGTGAATTTTGTTAGCATTCTTCCTATTAATAAGAACTTTCTGTTAAGTAGCATATATTCTTTTAAAGGATGAATATTATATCTTTTGGGGACCTACAGTTGGTTAAAGATAAAAAATTTTGACATAAAAAATAGAGAACAATGTAGCAAATAGAATTGAAGTATCTCACATAAATTGGGCACTTTTCTAGTGGGATATTATAAAAAAAATGGAGATTAATTTGTGCACAGTGATATTTTTTCTAAAGTTAAGTTGTTCCTAGAAGTAGGTTTTATTTTAGAAATTTTGGGATGCAAATGATCTATAACAGTATTATTTCTTTAAAAAAACCACAAAAACTCAAGAGTTTGATATATAAACTTTGTGTTCATATTTGCAAGGTGGCATGGGCTGAAACATACCTTGCATATCTATGTCATATTGAATCAAAATATGAACTTTTTAAAAGATTTTTAAAATTTTATTTATTCATGAGAGACACAGAGAGAGAGACAGAGACACAGACAGAGGGAGAAGCAGACTCCTCAAGGAGAGCCTAATGTAAGACTCGATCCTGGGACTTTAGGACCACGCCCTCAGCTGAAGGCCGATGCTCAACCCCTGAGCCACCCAGGTGTCCCAGAATCTGAATCTTTATTTTTCAGTTTTTTCCCGATATATCTTTGAAGTTTATTTGACACATTCAAACATACTAAAAGAGAAGATCTCCAACTGAGGCAAAACATGTCCTTCTTGAAGATCATCAAGAGAGATGATCAGAGAATTTATAGTTCTGGTGGCACAGAAGGGAGAGTCTTTTAGCATATTAAAATCATTTTCTAAAATTTTGCTTAAAAATTTGGTGGGAAAGAAAAAAACCCTGAAATGTCTTTGTTTCTGACCAAGATTTGATAATTTTCACTTTAAATAAAAAATAAAAAGAACTTAATGCCACTCACATTTTTATCAAATGAATTATCCTATCTCCTTTACAATTTCACTATGGAAACTAATTGGAATGAAGTAAAATAAGGATTTAATAGCTTTGTTTACATAAGCAACATTAAGTGGAAAGATGAGGCAATGAGTTACATCATTTCCCCAAGGATGTTCTGCATAATTCAAGTTCCCTGGAATTGTAATAGATAGTCCATGAAAAGAAAATGTATTCTTTAGAAAAACAGATGTAGCAGATACTGGATTAAATACATCAGATAGGTTTTACTCAGGACTTGAGTAGCAAGGCAGGAATGCTCCGGGGCTCATTTCTTGGCCCCAATCTCTTTCCTATCTATATGAGCCCTTGGTGATCTCATCCACATGCCTTGGGGGGTGGGGAGGATAACTAAGTGACGGGCATTAACGACGGTACTTGATGTAATGAGCACTGGGTGTTATATGCAGCTGATGAATCACTAAATTCTACTCTTGAAACTAATAATACGCCATATGTTAATTAACTTAAATTTAAATAAACTCTAAAAAATAAAATAAAATAAATGTCATCCACGTGCCTAAGACTTCCTAATGTATATCCCTAGCCCTGGAATCTCTTCTCAACTCCAGACTACTAGACACCTTCCCATGACGTCTAATAGTCCTCCCAAACTTACCGTGCTCAAAACTGAGCCCTGTTATTCCGCCCTATACTCCCATAGTCTATAGTCTTGCCTATCTCATTAAAGAGCAATTCTATTCTCCCACCTGCTCAGGCAAGAAATAAAACTAAAACGGAGTCGTTCTGTCTCTATATTTCACACCACATATCAACAAATCTTATGCTTTCTACTTCACATTTTACTATAATCTCAACTATTTTGCACCATGTCTAGTGAATACATGGTCAAAATCTTCATAATCTCTTGCCTGAATTATTGCCATCGCCTCCTGTCTGCAGGTCTCCTGGAGGCCCACCCTTCCCTTAAAACAGAATAGTTGAGTTGTTTGACTCGTAAAATGCAATTCCTAATATGTCATTTTTTCTGCTTAAAACACTCCAATGTCTCTTACATCTTAAGCCAAAGTTCTTTCAATATCTCACGTGGTCTTTTGCTCCCTCTTCCTGGTTATTTGACTGAGTTCATCCACTACTGTCTTCGCTTACTCTTCTTCAGCTATTAGGGTCCCCCTACTAACAGGAAAGCCCCAGATTTTGTTAGTGTTCACTGCTGTGCCCCAGTGCTAAGTGGAATAGCTGATATATATAGTAGATGCCCATTAAAACTTCATTGAATGAATGACTTCACTGCAATAATCTGAGAGCTACGTAAGGCATAGATGACTGATTCCTACTCACAGGAGCCAATGAAGCTGAAGTTATCCAACAGCAGTTGAGTTCTAGAGTATGTATATATTCTATGTACCATTTCTCTTCTACCTTAAAATAGGTAGAAATGAACTGACTTATAAATTAATATCTTTGTGGAATAGCATGCACTTACACTGCTTTGCCTCTGTCAGGAATGTTGAAATCTCAAGATTCTTATACATTGTACTTGAAATGGAAATACTATCCCTTGAGGTCAAAAATGAAGCTTTTAGGGAAAATGCATGCATTTCAATGATTGCTACGTCTTTTCATCATTGCCAGGCAAACACAGGCTTAGCATTAAGGCTTGCTGAGAACACTAATGATTAACTGCTCAAAGATGCATGAGGGAAGTAGTCTAATTAACATAAATCTCTACGATACTGTGTTCACATCCTTGTAGGCAATGGATAAAGGTCACACCATAAGCTCCTGGTTGTATATCTTTTGCAAGTTTGTGAATTGTAAAGTGACTTTTAGAACAATGTTAAATTATGTCATAGCTTGATTAAAAAAAAAAAACACTCTGCAACTAATTCACAAAAGAAAGATCTTTTGTAAAAGCCAAATTAATTCAAAGACTTTAAGCATAATGAGAACTTTTTTCTATCAAAATATAGTTTTGGAAAGTCTAAAAGGACTTTCATGTGTACTGTTAATGGGAGTTATCTCTTCTAAACTACATCTATTAAATCATTAGAGGTTTACTAATTTTTAATGAGAGCATCACAAAGATGACAAAGATGGTTAAAAGATCATTTTAAGATTCTGAATACTTATGCACATGTTTTTAAAAATGTTGTAATAAGATTCCTAGCTTACTTACAAAACTGTTTGCCGTCCTTCAGGGCAATAAATTCATAAACTGTAGGTTATATTTTCTACCTGAGAGAAATCATTTATATTCCTACTACAGCTAAATATACCAGTTAACATGTATCTTAACAGAGTCTGGGCCTTAGTTAAGAGTAAATAGGCCATATTCTCTAGATTATCACCATCCAATAGAAATAAAATACCAGTCACGTAAGTAATTCAAAAATTTCCAGTAGGTACATTGAAAAAAAAAGAAAAAGTAAAAAATATTTTTTATAATAAACTTTATTAACTCATGGTATGAAAACTATTATCAATTTAACAGAATATAACAAGTCATTAATGAAATATTTTACATTCTCTTTATATTAGTTATCTGATTTAATTCTTACAAAAATTCTTGAAGATATTATTACCATTTTAGAGATGTGGAGGCTAAGAACATTTACATAACTTGCTAAAGGACACATAGCTTCTAAGGGGAAACTAGTGGAAATAAAATCCAGGTTTCTTAACTGCAAAGCCTGAACTATTAACCACTACGAGATACACAGAGATGACTTCAAAATCAGTTCTTTCAACCCATATCAATTAAATAGCTAAACATTTGCTAAGCAAATTAAAGTGTTGTTAATGATATAATTATATGTCATTAACATATCCTTTAGACCAGAAAAATGTGTTTTCTAGAATGAGTAGAATAAGTAGGAAGAATTGATACAAAAAAAAGGTTTCTGTAATTATAGGAACATACTATTTCTTTAACCTTTAAAAAAACAATTATGTTGCACACCTGAAATTAATAACACTGTGTTAATTATACATCAATAACAATAAATCAAAAATTAATAAGGGAAAAAAGTCCACATTAATTTTTTGTAGTGTAATAAAAATCAATGGTTTTGTTCTCCTTAATTTCTATATTATAGGTTTGGTTTGTAAATTGCTTTTATTTCATAGCAAGAAACCATAAGGGATTAATTTTGATTTTCATTATCACAGAATATAATTTGGAAGACCTTTCACATTCAAATAGAAAATTGAAATAGAAATGGAATTAGGAAAAAGGTCCTTGCATACTGGTTTTTCAAGGTGAAAATCTTCTTGAGAATATAAGGCCAGTAGAAATAAAATGTGGCCTCATAAAATGTGCCATAACAATAGTTTGGCATTTTTTTCTCTTTTCTTATGTTTTGGTTCAACTTGTATAAACTAGAAATTAGCATGGTTCCTTGAATATGTGGTAGGAATTATCTATACAGTTCTCCTTGTCTGGTGCTTTCTAAGACAGAAAGCTCCCAACTAGTAATAAGATATATTTAGTGGCCATTAATTTATTTAAGTTGCTTTACCATCTTTTACTAATTTTGTCACTCTACGTTTTTATGTTATTTGTCCAACTTGGTTTTCTAATGCACTGTTAAATTGTTACTTACAGCATAAGTAATTTTACCTATCTCATTCTGTGCTTTGTTTGTTCCCATTTCCCAGACCATTTTTTTTTTCCCAGACCATTTTTTTAAATGTATGTCTGGCTTACTGATATTTAGGGAAAAAAAAAAAAACAGCTTTCAGTTTTGTAAATCATGTCTTTGTCTCCCAATTCATTTAATGACATTCTATTATTCCCTTGTTCCGTATTTTGTTATTTGCTTATTCAGTTAATCTTTTTCTTTATTTGAAGGCTTATATAATTTACATATATGTATATATATTTACTTTCTGAATAGTGTTTTCAAAACCATACATTTATCTCTATTCATTGCTGTATTAGTTCTGAATTATTTCCTAGGAAAAGGAGTACACATTCTATAACAGTTCCTTGTTTTCTTAGCTCCACTTGCTGCATTAGGCTGGCATTTATTTAATACTTGTCCCCTCCCAGGGAAAATTTCCTCAGTAATTTAAATTTTATATATAGCTTATTCATTTCCTTCCAGATTCCTACTGAAGCAAAATACTGAACTGTTTTTTTGTTTGTTTGTTTTTTGTTTTTTTACTTATTCATGAGAGACAGAGAGAGAGAGGCAAAGACATAGGCAGAGAGATGGGATGCCTGGGTGACTCAGCGGTTGAGCATCTGCCTTTGGCTCTGGGGAGTCCTAGGATCAAGGCCCACATTGGGCGCCCTGCAGGGAGCCTGCTTCTCCCTCTATGTCTCTGCTTCTCTCTTTGTGTCTCTCATAAATAGACAAATAAAAAATCTTTAAAAAAAAGATGTATAGATGTAGTTTAGGAATAAAATTACATGTTTTCCTACTTGAGCCTGGCTTGCAAAACAAAGGGAAGGAGGTGTGCTGCCCTCAGCAATCCAAGGGGTTTCCATCTCCTCAGGTCATGGGCCTTGAGCTGAAGAGTCAACCCTGGGCTGCTTCCTGGGGGCTCCGCAGACCCCTCACTAGGACCAAGTCCCCCATCATGCTGGGAGTGTGGATTCCAGCAAAAAGAGCTGGAAAAAAAAGTGAGACTCCACAGACCCCCTATGGGGGACCCCAACTTAGGCCAAGGACTGGGTATGTTGGGTGCTCATGAGACCCTAGGCCAGACCCCTTTGCTGAGGACTCCTTGGACTATTTCTGAAGAACCCTCTCCCCACATACACCCCTTCACAAGCCACCCCTCCTAAGAGGCAGGGGGCCCTCCCCCCCTCCCCTATGTACTCCCCACCTATGTTCTGTTTGACCAGCATAGAAATATTAAACGTCCTGTATTCACCGGGGTGGGGCGGGGGGGCAGCTGGACATCTTTGTGTCTGGTAGACATTTATAGATAGAATCATAAACTTTATTATTTTCAGAAGAAGGGTTGAGCCAGACCAAAAATTGAAGAAACTCTTTTACAGCTTTGAAAATATATATATTTTTTAAAAAGAAAAAGGGTGCAGAAAATCATTCCTATCTATCTGAAATACTGCTTCAAAACCTATGATTTCAAGCAAGGGCAAAAATATATTTTTTTAAGGGCAAAAATATTTAAAAGAGGAAGCTAAACATGAAAAGAGTACCAGCCAAATTCCTTAATACAGACCCATGTGGCAGGAAATATCATGGCAAGAGATGGTCTAGCCAGCTGATGCAATTTCAGACCGACCTTCAAGGCTTAAAATCATATCACCCTAGGCTAGGGTAAATTATTTGGTTTTCTTTTTTGGAGACAGTCATGTGGATAGAAATATGGGACTATGGACCAAATAATACTTAAAGTCTTATCCATCTCTCATCTTCTAGCTCTGACTTCACAGGTATTTCACTGAGGAAATTGGCTACCCAATATATATATAAAGCTATATTTTTACAGCTGCCCTATGCCAAAGTACTTTATATGTAGATTAAATATCTAAAGAGCAAAAGCAAAGCTATAAAATGGTTAGAAGACAATATGAGAGGATTTTGTCAATTTGGAAAGGCCCACTTAAAAAAAATCTACACACAACCACCAATAGGCGGGGACAAATTATTTGTAACTCATATATGAGAAAACGAATTAATACTCCTAATATACACAATGATTAAAGAAATATAAGAAAAAGAAACCATACAAAAGATAAATATATATTAAAATAAAAGTTATAGAATACCTAAGACAGCCAAAAAATATTTTAAAAATGTGTTCAACTTCACTGTTAGCCAAGAAATGGAAATTAAAATCAAATACTGGGGTGCCTGGGTGGCTCAATCAGTTGAGTGTCTGCTTTTGGGTCAGTTCATGATCCCAGTGTCCTGGGATCAAACTTTGCATCAGGCTTCCTTTTCAGCGGATAGTCTGCTGCTTTCTCTTCCTCTACTCCTCCTTACTGCTCTATTTTTTTCTCTCTCTCTGAAATAAATACATAAAATCTTTAAAAAAAAATATAGGGGCACCTGGATGCCTCAGTGTTTGAGCTCAGGGAATAATCCTGGCATCCCAGGATGAGTCCTGCAATGGGACCCCCGCAGAGAACCTGTTTCTCCCTCTATGTCTCTGTCTCTGTCTCTGATGAATAGATAAATAAAAGCTTTAAAAACAAAAAACAAATGCAATACAATTTCATACCCATTGAATTTGCATTAATTAAATTGATAGCACTAAGTACTAAGACCTGTGAAAATGAATAGCCTTTCTTTTTTTAAAGATTGTATTTATTTATTCATTAGAAACACATGCAGACCCTCAACCTCTGAGCCACCCAGGCTCCCCAAACTCTACCTTTTAATTTGTAATTTATCGCCTATAGAATATATGTCTTTTCACTGGGTGTGTGGGGCTGTAAACAATATAGAATTTCCAAAAATCCCATCCTTCCCTCTAGGAAATCCAGACTTGTTGGACATGAACAAATTCCATGTTGTTTTAGAATCTTTGAAAGTATGCCATGATTTTAACTTTTATTTTTATTTGTGAAATTATAGGGGATAACCATATCTTTCTTGTTCTTGCACATAACCGTATCTTTCTTGCTCTCCATTTTGACAAACATTTTATTATTTAAGGAGTGAATGCCTATTTTTGGCTCATGGAAACCCACGTTTAGTGGTTGCAACATTTAAAAAATTTGATGCATATCCTTTTCAAATATTTTAGTTGATACAGACATATTCATGCATCACCTATCTGTCTTCCCATCTGTCTCTCTCTGTTCATCCATCCATCCACCTCTCTCCATGTTAGTGCTTACGAGCACAAGCTTTAGAGCCAACTAGATTCAGTTTTCTACCCAGCCAGTTCTAGCTGTGTAGCCTCGGGCAGGTTTCTTGGCTGCTCAGTTTTGTCTCTCAAGTGTTGACATTTGATATGATAGAACTGAGTTAATACAAATAAAGTGCTTGAAAGAATTATTGCCAGAGAGTAAAATTCTTAATTAATGCCTATTCTTATTCACACACAAATATAACCCACACACATTTCAATTTAAATGGAGAGCACACTTATATGTGGCTTGCTTTTAAATGAATAGATTATGATCAACTTTTAGGTAAGTATGCATAGATTTATCTCATTAAAATTAATAATAACCTCATGGTGTTAATATGCCATTTTCTACTTAAATAATTTTAGTTGTTTTAAAATGCACCTATTCAAATAATATGTCAATAAACACATTTCTATGCATATTGTTCTTTATATGTACTTGTCACTATTTCTGTAGGAGAGATTTCTAAAAGTGGAATTTCTGGGTCAAATGAATTCTACATTTTAAAAAATTTGTTAAGATATTAACAAATTATATTCTTTAGGGGCACTTGGTGGCTCAGCCAGTTGGACAGCTGCCTTCAGCTCAGGTCATGATATCGCAGACCTGGGATCCAGCCCCTCATTGGGCTCTCTGCTCAGCAGGGAGTCTGCTTCTCCCAATCTCTGCCTGTGGTTCCTATTGCTTGTGCTCTCTCTCTCTCTCTCTCTCGCTCACTCTCTCTCTGTCAAATAAATAAATACAATCTTAAAAAATTGCACTCTCTAAAACAATGTAAGAGTATCTATTTTCCCATTCCTTAGCACTGAATGTTAATCTTTCTTTTTTTTAAGTGTTAATCTTTCATTGAAAAACAAATTGCTTCCAATCTGATGTATGAAAATTTTCTCATTTTTTGAAAATTTGTGTATTTGTGATTATTAGTGAGGTTGAGCACCTGTCTATGTATTTTTAACCTGTTTATATATCTTATGGGAATTTCATGTTTTTAAAAAATTTTATTACATAAATTAACCCATTTATTAGAGGCTACCAATGTTTCAAATGGTGGAGCTTCTACTGGTCTTTCAACTTCTTTAGTCGTCTGATGGCAGACTTTACTGTGACGGCAGAAGTGCTGTTGTACGTCCAGGTGCCACCAGCTACCGTCATCATGCAGGAGCCACAACGCCAGATGCCCACAGTTCGCCTTTTCATCTTGGTTTTGCCACAGAAGGAGCAGGTGTACTTGGCGTACTGGCTAATTTCAATCATCTTCTCCATTTTCCTGAGGGAGGCACCATAACGGGTTCGGTATTTACCTACGATTCTGATCTTCTTGGTACGGTTAGCCATGTCGCTAACAACCGGTTCTGAGCCCAGAGCGGAAAAGCAGAATTTCATATTTATTTTTTTTGCATCAATGTCTGCTGAACTACACATTTTTTTCATAGTTTGCAGATGGAGAATATTTTTGCTTTCACATGGGTTGCAAATGTATCATTTATTTTCCTTCTTTATTTTCTCCTTAGGAAGTCCTTTCTAACCTGATGTTAAATATCATTCACATATGCTGTATTGTAATAATTTGGCAGTTTTGTATTGTCTCCTTATATCTTTTTAGTCCATGTGAAACATATTTTGTATTGTCATATGATGTAGAATATGAATCCTTCCCCAAAATGATAGCCATATTTCTCAATATGATTTTTTTCTATAACCCATAAATATTGATTCAAAATATCATATTTATTATACATAAATTCTTATTTCTTAGCTTTCTATCTAATCTACTTATTTATTCATTTATCTGTAACATGCTTCTTTTATCATGATAATTATTTTTCCCTTTAACTTCTGCAATGACAGGTCTTCACTAAATATTTTTTCCAGAATTTTCTTATCAATTCTCACATATTTTTCCATGTAAAATTAAAAATCAGTTGAACATTAACTTTTTTTTTTAAGATTTTATTTATTCATGAGAGACAGAGACACAGGCAGAGGGAGAAGCAGGCTGCATGCAGGGAGCCAGATGTAGGACTCGATCCCGGGACTCCAGGATCACACCCTGGGCTGAAGGCGGCGCTAAACTGCTGGGCCACTGGAGCTGCCCCAACATTATCGTTTAACATAAGTTTAATCTACTGTTCTGGGAACATGATGTAATCATGGCATTTGGTCATGTCTTGGTCAAGAGTATTTCAGAATTTAAAAAAATTCTTATTCCTAGACTTTTCATGATTGAATATATGATACATTTGTGTTTTCCCATATGTTGTGTGCTTGCATATGACTATATATATAGTTTATGTATGTATATAATATACATGTGGTTTTATTTTTTGTACTCCTATTCCAATAATAGGTTCACCTTCAAAATTAAAGGAGTAGAAACTACACAATTCCAATGTATAGTTAAAAAAAAATCTGATAATCTTTAGAAGTTACTAAAAGTTATAATTTAGAAAAATTTGGTGTTATTGGAAAGTTTTTCATAATAACATTGAATGAAAGAAAAAATGTCAAATACAAAGTTGTATATTCATATTTGGTTAAATTGCAAATAAGCAGATTACTTTTGAATATTTTGTGTGTGGCATATACTGTGTACATGTTTTCATATGTATTTCCAGTTTTATCTCACAACAATCATTTGTGAGAGGCCCTATTATTATCATTTCCATTTTCTTTTTTTTTTTTTTTTTAAGATTTTTGCTTATTTATTCATGAGAGACACAGAAAGCAAGGCAGAGACACAGGCAGGGAGGAGAAGCAGGCTCCATGTAGGACCCCAATGGAGGACTGAAACCTGGAACCTTGGGATCACATCCTGAGCTGAAGGCAGATGCTCAACCACTGAGCCACCCAGGTGTCCCTATCATTTCTGTTTTCAAGAAGGGAAAACTTAGGTATGGAAGGGATAAGAAACTTGGACAAGGTTGTTTGTACTCAGTGCTGAGCTGGTATCTGAATCCAAGCAATCGGAGTTATGAGCTCACCATCTAAACCATAGAGACCAAGAATAAAATAAATAAAATAAAATAAAATAAAATAAAATAAAATAAAATAAAATAAAATAAAATAATAAAATAATAAATAAAATAAAATAAAATACCATAGAGACCATCCAAACATCTACAAGCTTCAGGATATCTAGGCCCTAACTGGACGAGGTTGCCTAATTTTTGAAGAATAGTAAATTGATTTGACATGTATTTAGATTTATTTTAGCCACACTGTTTTCTTTAATCTTAGAATCAAATACAGAGATTCAGAGATGATGGGACTCTGGGAATATATAGTTCTTGATTCCAGCAGTTACATAAATATTTGAAAAATCAAAGATAATATTTTAAATAAATTAATGTCTATAAGTTTGAAATTCAAAGCAAATGGATATATTTCTAGAAAATGTAAAGTGTCAAAATTAACACAAGAAGAAATAGAAATAAAAAAAAAGGAAGAAATAGAAATCTTAATTGACCAATGTATTTTAAATAAACAACATTGCTTTAAAACATTTTCTATTTAGAAGTTTTACATGTGAATTTTACCATGTAAACATAGGCTAGTTTGTCTAGGAAACAGAAAAAAAAAAAGCTGCTAAAGTATTTTAATGAGCCTATTATAGCATACAAATACCAATAAAGACAGTTTAAGAAAATAAAACTATGGTTCAGTTTCATTTGTGAACAGCAATATTAATATTATCAATAAAATTTTATCCAACCAAATAAAAATGTGTTTTGTTTAAAATAATAATAATTTCAGGGATCCCTGGGTGGCGCAGCGGTTTGGCGCCTGCCTTTGGCCCAGGGCGTGATCCTGGAGACCCGGGATCGAATCCCACGTCGGGCTCCTGGTGCATGGAGCCTGCTTCTCCCTCTGCCTGTGTCTCTGCCTCTCTCTCTCTCTCTCTCTCTCTCTCTCTGTGACTACCATAAATAAATAAAAATCTTAAAAAAATAAAATAAAATAAAATAAAATAATAATAATTTCAATAGATCAAAAAGAAATAAAATCCCCACATGTTCAGCATTCTTAAAAGACTAGGTAGAAAGGGGATTTTCTTACTCTAATGACAAAATAATAAATTATAGCAATAACACATCAAATGAAAACATTTTAGGATTTCATTTAAGATTGGAAAAAAATATAGACCAAGTATTTCACTCCTATTCAACAGAACACAGAAAGTCTTAGACAATACGAGAAGACCAAAAAAAGAAAAAAAAAAGAAAAAAATAGAAAGTATGAATTGCTAGGAAGAATTGAAACTCATTACTTGCTGATGATAACCTGAAAATCAAGTCTAAAAATCTACTGACAATCTAATTGTCTCAATAAGAAAATCCAAAAAGATTATGAAATGATTAGAAGAATGTGAGTATATAAAATGAAATATAAATTCAAAAGAATTAAAATAATGGAATTATTATAAATAATTTTATAAGTATTTTAATAAATTTTATAAATAATAAAATTGAATGTGTCTGTGATTTCAGGATAGAAAGAGATTTTTTTAAACAATACCAAAAATAGCATGAAATATAAAAGGAAAAATTGATAGCTTTACTACATTGAAGTAAAGATGTGCCTTCAAAATAGGATGACAAATACAAAATTAAATCATCAGCGGTAGACTGTGTGAAAAATCTTTTCAGTTTCTACAAATAACTAAGGATGTTAAGAATATATATAAAGACGAAGGACTCATCAAGATAATGTCAAGGAACATTATAGAAAAATAATTTAAAGCTGTGGAGTAATTTGAATGGCCACAAAATATATGAAGAGTGCTCATTGACTGGGGCCTTTTGTTCATTGGAGGAACTTTGTGAACAGCCAATATTTGAGCACTTACTATGGCCAAGCACTATTCTAAGTGCTTTTAAAATATAAAGTGCCCTGATTCTTACAGCAACTTTATGCGCTAGATATTATCATGATCTCATTTTACGGATAAGGAATCAGGAACAGAACGTTACACAAGTGTTCAATGATACAAGCAGGAATCTGGATCCAATTGGGATAGCTTTGAGTTTACCCACCTAATCTCTGAACCACTGTGACTCTGCTGCTGCTCTTCTACAATGGTAAAGTCATAAGCTAGCTAAAAATTTGAGAGATAATATCAGAGCTGATGGAGATGTGGGGAAATGAGAAATCTTATATAATATTGAGAGGCGTAGTACAATGTAGCTGTTTAGAAAACAATCTGGCAATATTTAGGTAAAATTGTAGGCATATACTTTGTGCCCCAAACTCTCACTCTGGAGTCTACCCTCCAGAGATGCTCTTCACAGATGCCCCAGAAGACATAAACAATGATAACCCTCAAAGCATATTGTGCTAGAAAGAGTTGAAGGCAACCCAGGAGTTCAAAAATAGATACCTATATATGTAAAATGTGGTATATGGATATGCATGAGAGGAATACTGTACAGTGTCAGAGCCAATGGGCAGCATGGAAGAAATAGCTGTGTAACCAGGTTTCAAAACTATATAATTGAATAAAATAGTAAGAAACAAAACGTGGCACTATTTATGTCATTAAAAGCATACTATGTTAAAAATAAATTTCAGGGGCACCTGGGTGGTGCAATCTTTTGAGCAACTGACTCTTGGTTTCAGCTCAGGTTATGATCTCATGGTCGTGAGATTGAGCCGCCCCCTCCATAGGGCTCAGGACTCAGTACAGAGTGTGCTTGAGAATCTTTCTCTCCTTCTGCCCCTCCTGCTTGTGCTCTCTCTGGAATTGAAGAAGAAAGAAAGAAAGAAGAAAGAGAATAAAAGAAGGAAGGAAGGAAGAAAGGAAGGAAGGAAGGAAGGAAGGAAGGAAGGAAGGAAGGAAGGAAGGAAGGAAGGAAGTTAGTTGGTTAGTTTCAAGGACAAACATATTTACAAGTGGCCACAAACTATGTGGAATGTTCCTTGGACTGCATGTGAGTGGGTGCCAGATGGGTGTGGGAAGGGGATAGATGACGGAGGAATGAATGGGAAGAATCATGAAATAAAACACTGGTTGACAATAAAAATTTGCTATGACCCAAGGCAATTCTGTGCACCTGAGATAAAATTCTGTGCACCTGAGATAAAAATCCCAAGGTAAATAAAATAAATAAAATAGAAATAGCAACAAAAATTTTAAAAATTTAAAAATCTGTCATCTACCTAATATATATATTTTTAATGTTGGTGTATCAATACATAAATGTTATGTAGAATTTAGATCTATTATAATAAAAATATGTAGAAATTTAAAGAAATTATGGAGACCTATAGAATAGCACAAAGAGAATGGTTCTAATTCCTTTTATCCCTGTATATTCTTTTAGCTGTGTGACAAAAAGGAAAACATTGAACTCAGGAAGCGTTTCACATGAATTGTAAAACCTGGGTTACTAATTTACTATTTTATTTCTATCTGGCATAAGAATGCATAGCAAAATACTTGTTTCTATGACCTGAAATCTTGCAGCCTTACAAAAATATTCAATGATTGCTAAGGAAAATATGCCTTCTCTTGCATGTATTGGCCTTTCTTTTGATCTAGTTCCAAAACTTATAATGACTCCAAAATGTATTTACTTATTGAATCACAGAAACAGCAAAGAGGGAGAAGCTTGGTGAGTACTTTAAGAGAAGGCAAAAAAAAAAAAAAAAAAAAAGGAAAATATTTCTTCCCTTTCAGCTATATTCTAATGTATATTCTAATGGTCTTAATTACTATCCTCTTACATAATGGCCTTTATTATGTGCTTGCAATACTTATTTAAACAATGGCAAAAATGCAATGTATGTATTCCTTAAAGACAAAAGGTAAAAAAAATCCTATTCTCATTTAGAGATATAGTAAAATATTTATGAATAAAATGATACAATGTCACTTTAAAATCCTCCAGGAAAGTAGTTGGTGAGAAAAAGATAAAAGGAAATTGGTAAGGTGATAATAGTTTTTGATATTGAGTGGTTAGCATATAGAGGTTCACTATCCTCTTAGGCCAACTCTTGTATAAGATTACGATTCCCCATTATAAAATGTTTTTCTTAAAAACATAATAAATTTGGACTTTGTATGGTTTAAAACATGATTTTGCTATAAATGCCTTCTGAAATATTTATGACGTGAATAAAGCTCCTAGAGCTGCATGGCTGGATACATTAGGAAGAGTTTATGATGCCATCCAAAAGGCCAGCCGCATCAGGGTGAGGTATGGCTTGACATGTCTCTCATTTCCAAAACAACTGGCAGGTGTGGGCTACTTTTTCTTACGTGTGGTAATCATCAGTAAGTTTTTTCTTCCCTGAATTTGTGTGGGGCACCTCCTGTCTACAGATCTTGCTTTCTCTTTCATTGAACAATTTCCAGATTAAAGTAGGAAGTGATGAATATTTATTAAAATCAAGTAAACTTGCAATGGAAGATAATGAAAGTTTTTGTTCTGTTTTGGTTTGTTTGCAACTTCCAAAGTACATTGCAGAAAAACGTTGCCCGAAAAGAGATTAGTGAGTGAAATTGTAAATGTTACTGACATAGTTTAAACCAAGTCATTTGTTTTCAGAGAATTTTCTATACTAAAATACTAGTTGAGGGGATCCCCGGGTGGCTCAGCGGTTTAGCGCCTGCCTTTGGCCCAGGGCCCGATCCTGGAGACCCGGGATCGAGTCCCACATCGTCGGGCTCCCGGCATGGAGCCTGCTTCTCCCTCTGCCTATGTCTCTGCCTCTCTCTCTCTCTATGTCTATCATGAATAAATAAATCTTTAAAAAAAAATACTGGTTGAAAATTAGTAACATGTATTTTTTAAGGTCTGTGACAATTTAATTATTTCAAGTAATGAGTACTAAAATCTGAGACTGTGGAAAGTCTGAGGAACACCGCTCTAGAGGTCTGTGCCAAGCAGCTTTCCTCATATGACCCTGTAACTAGATGGCTTCTTTTACTTGTCATGTCAAGTAAACCAAGCTCATTATTTAGAAAAGGGTCACATCTTTCAAAAGGTCATCAGGAGGTTGACTTTTCTGTCATTTGGATGACCAGGACAGGTTTTCAATTTTTATAGCTTTCCACTTTCCCTCTTGGGATGCTGAAACTATAAAAGTGAATCTTTTCTGCAGAAAGTGCTCTGCCCATCTGCTAAGAGAAGTTTAAAAATTTAATGATGAAATTGAATTTTAAAAGTTTAAAGTTGTACTACAATAAAAGGAAAATAGTTTGACATTTGAATTTTTTTTTTAAGATTTTTATTTTATTTATTCATGACAGACGCAGAGACAGAGAGGCAGAGGGAGAAGCAGGCTCCATGCAGGGAACCCAACGTGGGACTCAGTCCCAGGTCTCCAGCATCAGGCCCTGAACTGAAGGCGGCGCTAAACCGCTGAGCCACCCGGAGTGTCTGACACTTGAGTATTTTTACTTTGTATTTCAACCAACGAAAAAAATCGAATGTTCCTCCACAGTCATTTAAAAATATGGAAGTTTTTTTGGCTTTACATTTTATCTTATTCTAGAAAACATGAAAAGACATTTTTTCCACTTAAAGAGAAGAATAAAAAGCTGTTTTGTGTGTTTGTCAAATTTCTAGACAAATAAATAGGTCAAACACTTAGTAGTTTAGGGGATACAGTTCCACAAAGTCAGCTTTCCATGATAAAATTAAAGGTGAAAAGACATTTAAAAGCTGTTTCCTGCCCACTGCATGATTGTGACTCTTAAAGGCACGGAGTATAGTAGTTAGGAATCTGGAATTTGCATTAAAAAAGAAACAAAGCTACCTGGGTTTTATTTCCAGATGTTCCATTTATAATCAGTGTGTCCTCTGACAAATAAGTGACCTCCTCAACATCTCCATCTGTAAAATAATGATGATGAATATATACTGAGCACATACATGTAAAAACATGCACATTGTTGTACAGGTTAAAATAGACTGTGCATAAAAGGCACATAACAAGGAAGTAGCATATTTATAGAACGTGCCCAGTAAGCTTTAATTATTATTGGCTCTGAGATACCATTTACATTTAATTTAAAATACATAGCAATGGATATGTATGACTGGCCAAATAATTGCTTTGAAAGGAAATTTAAAAAACACATTTGTTGTACAGCAGAAGCCAAATATGCAGCATGTATTTGCACAGTTGAATGATTCTGAATTGCCCTGAAATTCCCTGAAAGAGACAGTTTTCTCATTGGAACATACTTTGACTTTCAAACTGCATCTGGTTTGAATTAGCCTTGGAAATCACTGCTCTTTTTTCCTAAAATAAGTGCTTGATAATCTCACATAACCCTGACAAAAATGTCATTTAATGGTTTTGGTTTTTTTTTGGGGGGGGGGCAGTAGTCTATTGACTGCTCAAAACTTTCACAAAGAGAAATATAAGTAGCAGGTTATGGGCCTTTATCGATTGTTAATGTGATTGTAAGAATGTGAACAAGCTAATCTCTGGCTCACAATTGCTGTGCTGTACAACTGTACTCAAATGTAGAACATTTCTCCTCATTGCTTTCAGTTCTTAATTATTAATATTCTCAAATCGATATCATTGTGGCTCCAATAAAAAGCTTCTTACCAAATAAGTGCCAGTATTTTCCCCAAAAGCTGTTCTTTATCTAATAGGGCCTTAATATATCATATTCATTGACCTTCCATCTTATTCCCTACAGGTATTAATTAAGACATCAAAGATAGATTCCAATGACGTATTGTTGGAGAAGAAAAGGAGCCCAGGTCTTTAAAAAAAAAATGCCAAGAGCTCTCCAAAGATTCCTGGATGGCTCAGAGGAGAACCTAGCATCTGTGAGACTCTGAGAGGTTGACAACTCTAACCAGGCTGTGTGGTCTGTCACCCTGTTTCAGGCTGGACCTGTTCAGAGAATTTCAATGAAAGGTTTAAGAGATGCAATTCTGGACACAAACTGTTGAAATCAATTCCAGTTCTGTCACCTACGGTGTGTCTTGGGTAAATTGTTTGTGGTCTTTCAAAAAGGGAGAAAAATAATTCCCAGCTGGTAGGGTAGTTTTTGAGGGTTAGGTGAGTCCATTCATGTAGAGTGCTTAGGATAGGGCTTAGCACAAGGTAGGAGGCCAGTATATATTTGCTATATCATTAGTATCAACATAACCATCATCATTATCATAAGTATACAGATAAATACACATATATACATACATGTAAATATGCATACATGAACCAAAATGGTAACCCTTTTGCTTTTACCTTGCAATTTGTACTTACCATGCACTATTTTTTAAAGGAAAGTACATAAACATTTATCTCATTTAAAAATTGCTGCCTAGCTTTGAGCAGTGGCAGTATGATAGCCAATGAAGTTTATCCGAGGCGTGACTATTGCTAATTGAAAAATTGCTGCCTTCCGACACATTATTTTGATATACTAATCTTACATTAATGTACTTTTAGTTTTTCTTTCTAGGCTTTTTGCTTTACAAATAGTATTTAAACCTACAGGATTTTATATATAAATTTGCGTATGAATACCATTCTTTCTGAAGAATTGATTTGTAGAAGTGAAACTGATGGATCAAATTATATTTATTTTCAAAAATTTGATGGATGGGACGCCTGAGTGGCTCAGCGGTGGAGTGTCTACCTTCGGCTCAGGGTGTGATCCTGGAATCCTGGGATCGAGTCCCACATCTGGCTCCCTGCATGGAGCCTGCTTCTCCCTCTGCCTGTGTCTCTGCCTCTCTTTTTCTCTCTCTGTGTCTCTCATGAATAAATAAACAGAATATTTAAAAAAAAATAAAAATGTGATAGATACTTCTAAAGTATTCTCCAAGTGTATCATGCCCCCATTTTATTCTTCTAAAAACCATATAAGACTACTCTTTTTTGGGATGCCTGGGTGGCTCAGTGGTTGAGCATCTGCCTATGGCTCAGGGCGTGATCCCAGGGTCCTGGGATTGAGTCCCAAATTGGGGTCTCCACAGAGAGCCTGCTTCTCCCTCTCTTTCTGCCTATGTCTCATTCTGTGTCTCTCATGAATAATAATAATTTAAAAAGGTAGAGTTTCATATCATGATCTTAATTTTGTTTAAAATGTTATCAGAACTTATCTGTGGGTTGTATGATTAGAGATAATTTGAATCTTATTTGTAGTTGGTACTTTCAAAATTGTCTTCAGTAAATATAACTATTGTAATCAGAAAAATTTACAATAAATATTAAAATTAAAAAATAGTGGGAAAAATAAGAATGATTCTTGCTTTTCAGAAGTCTCCCAAGTATCACAATGCCCCACAATTTCTTTGGTGAAACAAACTGCCTTCCACTTTTTTCCTCAGTGAGCCTCAGCTGGGAGCATGAGCACCAAGTATCTAGGGGATAATTATGGAATGGCTTACTTTTAATCTTTGTCACTTCAGGAGAGAGACTGAGCAGACCTGGAAGTGATGAGGCTCCCCTTTGCCAGTTTCAGAACAGTGTTCTCTGAAATATGTAAAAACAAAACAAACAAAAAAAACACAACAAAACAACAAAACAACAAAAAAACAAAAACAAAACAACAAACTCTTCAAAAATCCTTCCAATCAATTTGAGTAGTCCATAGAAGCCTGTGATTTTTGGGAAGCCTCAAAGTATCAAGATAAGAGGAAGCTAGAGTCAAAGGAATACCAAATTGCTTAATTTAAACTCATATAAAGAGATGTTAAGTCAAGGATAGAATTTGCTGAAGGAAGAATTTATGGTCAGTGAGAAGCAGGTCTTTCAAGCCCTTAACTTTTATTTTTTATTTTATTTTTCTTAAAGATTTTATTTATTTATTCATGAGAGCCATTGAAAGAGAGAGAGGTAGAAATATAGCAGAGGGAGAAGCAGGCCCCTGCAGGGACCGGGATATGGGACTCCCTCACAGGACCCCAGGATCCCAGGACCATGACCTGAGGCAAAGGCAGACACTCAGCTGCTGAGCCACCCAGGCCTCTTGCCTTTAACTCTTTTAAACAACCTGGTATTTGGTTTAAGTGAATTAATTAACCTTATTTTTGTAAGTACCTGCACACAAAATGATGATCTGATCATGTCTGATTTCCATCATTCTCTATGGTCATACAGCTCTGACATTTAAATATTCTAAGTAGTTGTTGACAAAGTCCTTGAAAATCCTAAATTATTTCTCAAGGCTGGTCAAATCACGGCTACACACAAACAAAACTAAATGAAATGCTAATTGGATAATTAATAAATAGATACATTTAGAAAAATCAGGCAAAAAAAAAAGTTGCTTTAGTCTCAAGCATGTTAGCCTCAATCTTATCGTATTTTAAAACCAGAATTATCTTTATATCTCTATCTGCATAAACGTAAACTTAAAGCAAAAATTATCACTTTACATCATAAATCTCCATGAGACTTTAGACTCTCAAACTTTCTTTTTGTCATAAGCATTCTCTAATATGTAAACTAAAATAATGATGGGGTTTGCTCTCAACAGTCTTGCAGGGGTTAGCTATTTCCTATACAATAAAAATAATAAATGATTTATGTATAATGAAGATATTAAAAAGGAAGTTGCTGAATCAACCTGGGGCCGTAAGTAGTTTTACAAGAAATGAATGATTTATCAAAACAGCAATCATTCAAGACCAATAAAATCTTTGCCAAGGTACTGAGCCATGACCATGTCATCATAGTATTATGTATAATTTTAAATTAATTAACAAAAGGGAAAGTTGTATAATCCAAATGAAACTAAAAAAAGATAAAGGTGAATTTTTTTTTGAAGTTCTAGTTTGTCTAGTATAATCAGGAACAATTTAAATACAATTTCCCTAGAGTGCATTTTTCACTTTTAATAATCACATGGCTTTGGTAGGTACTGGGGCTAAGGGATCTTGCTAATTATTAACTGTGTTTATTGATTGTATTCTCACAGCTTTGGCATACATTATTGCTTTTAATCCTCACAACACTCAACTCTTCTGATGCCAGGTTCCATACTTAAACTCTTAAAGCATTTGGTAAATCAAACAAAAGTTATTGCTATTCAGCAGGACTACCAATAAAACAATTGTATTTTTTTTTAAAGATTTTATTTATTTATGATAGTCACACACAGAGAGAGAGAGAGGCAGAGACACAGGCAGAGGGAGAAGCAGGCTCCATGCAGGGAGCCCGATGTGGGATTCGATCCCGGGTCTCCAGGATCGCGCCCTGGGCCAAAGGCAGGCGCCAAACCACTGCGCCACCCAGGGATCCCAAAACAATTGTATTTTTAATGACATTATACATTTATAGAGAAAACAAAGCAAATAAATACCAACTTTAAAGACTTTCCCTCTCCTGGAAAAAAATATATATACACTTCCTGTCTTTTGCATATATTTAATTTCCACAATTTTGTGGTCACAATTCAGTGATGGAAATAAGATCCTCTGAGCTCTAAGATTCTGCACCTTGAGGAATGAAGATCACTTGGAAACAAATTTTTTTTGTTAGTATGTTTTTATTTTTGGTTTATCAACTCATTCCAATTAATTGCACAATGAATCAATTATATTCTTGAACATTGTTATCTATTTCAAGGATCAAACTGTGCAACATTTCCCCTTGAGCATTAGCCTTCTAGAAGAACACCTGTCCTGAATTTAACCACAGTCTTCACACCTTGGGATTCCCGGTAAAAGATCTACTTACCTTGGTTTTTTAGACCTGGACTAAGAGAGTATTTGTAAATGGATAAAAAAATAATAATAAAAAAAGTAATTTAATCCAAAATCAGCTATTCAACCACACCAATTCAGCGTGTGTTATCCTAAGGCCAGAGAAGAAAATGGTGAGACACAAGTCTGTGAGTGAGCCTACAATCTTGTGAGCAAAAACACACTTTGCAATGTACTGCATATCAAGATCACTGGGAGCATGCAGGATGCTGAAATTCAGTGGAGCCAGGGTAATAATGATGTTGAATCTATGTATCTTTCTTTTTTTTTTTTTTTTTTTAAGATTTTATTTATTTGAGAGAGAGAGAGCGCATGCAGATGAGCAAAGCGGGGGTGGGGGGGGTGGGGAGCAGAGGGAGAAGAAGGCTCCCTGCTGAGCAGGGAGCCAGGTGTGGGGCTCAATCCCCAGCCCTAACTCTGGGATCAAGACCTTAGCTGAAGGCAGATGCTTGACCGAGTGAGCCACCCAGGGACCCTAGAATCTATGCATCTTTATTTTTTTTTTATATTTTATTTTTTTTTAATTTTTATTTATTTATGATAGTCACAGAGAGAGAGAGAGAGAGAGGCAGAGACATAGGCAGAGGGAGAAGCAGGCTCCATGCACCGGGAGCCTGATGTGGGATTCGATCCCGGGTCTCCAGGATCGCGCCCTGGGCCAAAGGCAGGCGCCAAACCGCTGCGCCACCCAGGGATCCCCGAATCTATGCATCTTTAATTAAAACGTAAAGAATTGGTAAGACAGATATGGAAAAAGTACTATAACACAAAGGGGAGAAAACAATCCACTCTTAAGAGTCTAGAATTTGAGAGAGAGAAAATCTAGACATGGAAGGGAATTTGTTATCTGGTTTTAGGAAACTTTTTTGAATGGAAAATGGGCAGTCCTTATCTCCTTCAGAATTACAAATATTGTTCTCATAGGAGTGGATTTAGAGAGTGGATTAGCCACTATCAATTTCAGTTGAATTTATGAAATTCAACTTCCTATATGTCAGGGGTGATTCCAAGTTTGTGTCTATTTATTCACTTAATCATGACATTCCTATGAGGTATTTTATTTATTTTTTTAAATCAGTATTCCCATTCCACAGGTGAGAAAAATGAGACACAGTAATGTTAGGTAACTTGTCCAAGTTCAGTCAGTTGAAAAGTGCAGGGGCCATTCCTCAGCCTACTTCAAAGGCCTAAATAAACCAGGCCATTCACTTCCAGGCATACCTCTCCTCAAGATGAGACTCAAAGCAAGAGCAAGAAAGTAGGCCACTGGGATGGACTGAGAAGCATTTTGGATACCCTGGTTGATTAACTGTGGAGACAAAATGAGAAAGCTGAGTCAAAATTACATCATGTTAATGAAATTAGGAAGAAGAGGAGAAGCATGTTTGGAGAGAATGATGAGATTGATTGTTTTGGACAAGCTGAACTTGATCTTGGCAGGATCAATTTAGGGAGGTCTGTCTAACAAGAAGCTGCAAACTGAAGTCTGGAGGCTGCTTAGTCAGGACAGAACTCATGTAGTAGAAGTGAGTTACCTCAGGCACAAAATCTAAGGGAAATGGAAAAAGGATTTCATCAAAATCAATAATATTTCAATATGTTACTTGTAAAAATACTAAAATTAATGCAAAAAAAGACAAACCAAATATCAAAATTTTAAGTAAAGGAAGATCAGCATTTTTCCTCTGCCTTAGTCTCCAACATGGCCCCAGATAGCATTATTATCAATTCTACCTTAATTTGAAAACTTTTAATATTTGTCATGGTTTTTGCATCAATTTTGATTTGTTATGATACTGCCTTAAAAAATAATTGATCTTGGGGAGCCTGGGTGGCTCAGTCAGTTAAGAGCCCAACTGTTGATTTCAGCTCAGATCATGATCTCAGGGTTCATAAGATCCAGCCCTGTATCAGGCTCTGTGCTGGGCATGGAGTCTCCTTGAGACTCTCTTTCTCCCTTTCTTCTGCCCCTCATCTCTCTCTCTCTCTTTCTCTCTGAAAGAAGAAGAAGAAGAAGAAGAAGAAGAAGAAGAAGAAGAAGAAGAAGAAGGAGGAGGAGGAGGAGGAGGAGGAGGAGGAGGAGGAGGAGGAGGAGGAGGAGGAGGAGGAGGAGGAGGAGGAGGAGAAGGAGAAGAAAGAGAATCGGTCTTGATCACTGAGCTTTTCTGTTTCATTCCTAAATTTTGCATCCCAGGCAGGTGCTTCACCTGTCTTACCCTAGTCCTGCTTAAGCAAGAGGAAATTCTGCTTATCCATACTAAAGTTCTTTTTTAAATTACTTCACTAAAAAAGAAATAATTTCCTTTTATTTTTATTACTTCATTAAAAGGAATTCCTTCACTAACAGGAAAGGAATTATTGCTGAAACTGAAACTGAACTGATGAATCTGATTTTTACGTTATCTTGTATCCAGATTATCAGTTCTCATAATTTTTCACAAGAGGAAGGAAGAGAACAAAGTCTTTCTCCTGTACAGAAAAGAAAACCGAGAGATATAATGGCTCAGTTCAAACTAAACTTCCTGGAGCTACATGGGACATATTAGATCAGATGCTTCTTGGGGTATAAATTGGAAGAAATAAAAATATGAAGTATATTTATGTGAGCAAATCCTAGACAAATCATTGGACTGAGAGAATGAGTTTGGGTAAATAGCATGTACTTCTGAATGAGACATAATGAGCTTGAATTCCTCCTCAGCCATTCCTAACTAGACAACCTTTGACAAATCGCAAAGCCTTACTTAGTTTCCTCATCTATAAAATGAGCCTCATTATACTTACCTATTATTGTTTTGGTTAGGAGGGGGAAAAACAGAATATAGCTATTAATATTTATCAATCAGCATCTCAATCTATAAACACATGATATTCACAAAACAGGAAAATCCCAGAAGTTGTGCTTTTTTTTTCTTTTTTTGTAGGCTATATAAAGAAGTAGGACAGATAAACCAAGAATTGTAATGCACCTGGTTGCTGGAAACAAAGAGAGAGAGAGAGAAGGAGAGAGAGAGAGAGAAAGCCACATAGAGTTAGTGACTGTTGGTAGAAGAAACCAAGTAAATAAATATTCTGACCTTGCTCTCCTCTCCCACTTTGATTGCCAACCAAACTCTAAGCTAGTGGTCATGAAAGACCAGTGCTTTAGTCTATGCTATCATCCCTACAAGAAGACTGTAGGATCAGAAGGATGGAGAAAATACCCAGAGAAGCAAAAGAAAGCCTATGTGGAATCCTACCATAATAGCTCATGATTAGTGAGCATTTCCTATGTAACACATACAGATGCTTTACTTGTGTCATCTCATTTAATGGAAATAACAGCCTTTATGGTGAATACTATTATTTTTCCATTTTATAGGTGAGGAACCTGAGACTTACTACAGTTCACTAACTTGCTGAAAGCCTCAGAACCAAGAGATGTAGGCAGGAATTGATGTACCATAGCCCACCACTGCAGAACAATAAAGAGTAATGACTGCTTTCATAATTATCACCACTATCATCAAAACCATTTAATTCCAATCCCTCCAGCGATTATATTTCTAGGAATCTAACTCACAGTTATAATAATGCATGAGTAGAAAAAAGTACATTAAAAATGATGTTTATAACATTGTATTAGCAAAAGATAGAAAACATTTAAATGTCTATGAACTTGGTCAGATGAAGCTACAGTACATTTTAAGATGATATTTCTATTTACCACAGAGTAAAGAAGGCAGCTCTAGGAGCATTGTGTATTAATATATATTGATATATTGTTTCAGAACAGTGTGCATAGTACCATTTCTATTAGAGAAAAAAATAACTATATTATCTATATTCTTGTAGATAAAAGAGTGTTTTTGGAAAAATACAGAAGAAGTTGATAACTTAGCTGCTTCTGGGGAAAGCAACTGGGTGGCAGGTGAGATGGAAGTTAATTTTTGTATTTCACAACTTTGTGCTTTTGAATTTTTTCCCATAGTCACCTAATATCTACACACAAACATAAATTAATCAAGGAAAAATTGACTTATACATTATTAGTGACCTTTTGGGGACTCTTGTAATTTGAGAAACAGTAAAAGAAAATGCACATGCATAAAAATCAGTTTTCTTAATCTTCAGATCCTGAGCGATTTGCTTTTTCAGTAACAAAATCCTTTGCCATACCAGCTTCGGTTAAAAGAATGCAAAGTAAAGAGTAAAATTCCACATGAATGGTATAGTGCTGCCAAAGCAAAAACTGTAGGGTGAACAATGAGAACTCAGCCGCTTGAAGCCAGGTACCAGGTAACTCACAAGGCAAACTGCGCCTATTAGCACAGACCCTATGCAGCTCGAGAATACCCCAGGAGGAGGGCTCGTTTTTTTTCAGAAACCTTCCAGGCCAAAGAAAGCAGGTGGCAAAGAGCTTAACCACAGCTCCTGAACCCCAGGGCATTTGCGAGAGCTCTGTCCTCTGCATTAGGACCACCAGCCTTCCAGATTTTCAGCTTTCCAAGAAACCTGACACGTTTTTCATGGCATTTTCAAATTGCATAGATCAAGACGGAAATTTCGGCTATCAGGAATGGAGAGACCGGCCGGTAAATGAAGGAGTTAGTGATACATAGACAGCCAATTTTCTCTCTTTCCTTTCTTTTATTTTTATTTAATTTTTATTTTTTTTAAAGATTTTATTTATTTATTCATTAGATACACACAGAGAGGCAGAGCCACAGGCAGAGGGAGAAGCAGGCTCCATGCAGGGAGCCCGACGTGGGACTCGATCCCGCGTCTCCAGGTCACGCTCTGGGCCGAAGGCAGGCGCCAAACCCTGAGCCACCCAGGGATCCCCTCTCTCTTTTTTTTTAAAGAAGGATGCGCCCACCAGAGTTTAAGTTGCTGATCTCCTCCATTTACTGCCAGAAAAGAAATGTCCTTCCTTGGGCTAGGAGGCATTTCCAGGAGTCTCTGTAAGGTCCCTCCGGGTCTCACGGTTTCTGAGCTCGGGACTCTCCGGCTCACTCGGAGCAGGCGTAGGAGTTCGGCCGTCGGCGCGGCGATCCGAGCCCCAAGGCGCCCCCGCCCCCAGCCCCGCCTCCCCGCCGCGCGAGCCCTATAAAGTCGCGCCGGGCCGCGTCCCTGGCGCAGGTCTCGGCTCGGTCCGACCTCCCGGTCGTCGAGGTCCCGCGCCCTCTCCCGGAGCAGTGCCCGTCGGAGCCATGGCCCAGGGGCTGTACCACGAAGAGTTCGCCAGAGCCGGCAAGCAGGCGGGGCTGCAGGTCTGGCGGGTGGAGAGGCTCGAGCTGGTGCCGGTGCCCGCGAGCGCTCACGGCGACTTCTACGTGGGCGATGCCTACCTGGTGCTGCACACGGCCCAGGCGAGGCGCGGCTTCACCTACCGCCTGCACTTCTGGCTGGGTAAGGGGGCGCAGGCGGGGGGGAGCGCAGGCAGGGGGAGCAGGCAGGGGGAGCGCAGGCGGGGGGGCGCAGGCAGGGGGAGCAGGCAGGGGGAGCGCAGGCGCGGGGGGGCGCAGGCAGGGGTAGCAGGCAGGGGGAGCGCAGGCAGGGGGAGCAGGCAGGGGGAGCGCAGGCAGGGGGAGCAGGCAGGGGGAGCGCAGGCAGGGGGAGCAGGCAGGGGGAGCGCAGGCAGGGGGAGCGCAGGCGGGGGGAGCGCAGGCGGGGGGAGCGCAGGCAGGGGGAGCGAAGGCGAGGGAGAAGCGCTGGCAGGGGGAGTGCAGGGGGGGGCGCAGGCAGGGAGGGCGCAAGCGAGGGGGGCGCAGGCGAGGGAGAAGCGCAAGCAGGAGGAGCAGGCAGGGGGAGCGCAGGCGGGGGGAGCAAGCCGGGGTCGCGCAGGCGGTGGGGGAGCAGGCAAGGGGACGCAGGCCGGGGGGCGCAGGTGGGGGGGGGGCGCAGGCAGGGGCGGCGCAGCCGGGGTGGGGGGCGATGCCTACCTGGTGCTGCACCAGGCCCAGGCGAGCCGGGGCTTCACCTACCGCCTGCACCTCTGGCTGGGTAAGGGGGTGCAGGCGCGGGGGGCTCAGGGGGGTGCGCAGGCCGAGGGACCCCGACGCGCACAGGTCGAGGAGGGGCGAGGCGGCGGGGAGGCTGGGATTCGAAGGCTGGAGGTGGGGTGCGGCGGGGGTGGGGTGGCCTTCTTCGCGCCAGAGTCTGCTCTTGCGGGCGCGCCTGCACGCGGGGCGGGGGACGTGGGGAGCAGCCTGAGCCCGCGGGCTTGGACCTCCGCCGGCCGATCTCGGGGCTTGGAGGCTGGCTCCTCTCGCGTCTCCCCGTTTCACCTCCAGATTGGAAACCCCGCTGCCTCCCCCCTCCCGCTGCTTAGCGCACGCAGGCTGAGGCCGAGCCCCGCTCACCTGCCCGCTCACCTGCCCGCTCACCTGCCCGCTCACCTGCCGTCCGACAGGTTCAGTCCTGGTTTCCCGGTGGGCGAGGAGACCAAGTCAGACAAGTTGGTAGGCATCCGCCGCAGCTGGCGAGAAGTACCTCCCCACTCCTGCCGCCCTTTTCTCTAATTAATTCATGTTTATTTTTTTGCCCTTGGGCCCCGGCTTCTATTTCTCCACAAATTTCGGCAATTAATGGTCTGGGCGACTTTAAATCAGAATCCACTTGCACCATACTGCTCGCACGTGTGGCTAACAGAATATTCCTGTTGATCGGGATGTTGGCGATCCTGGATGGAAAGGAGAAAAAAAAATAGATATATTCAATATAAATATAATATAAATAGCTTGATATGGCATATTTATTTTTTAGATGAGTTGCTTTACTGTAATCGTATTATTATTATTATTATTATTATTATTACTTAGCTATTTGAACAAGGATACAGTGGGAAACAAAACAGCTCCTTCAGGAGTAGTAATTATTTTGGGCTGCACTTGGGCCAGGTTGTCAGAATACTGGGCCTTGTGTGCTCTACTTTTTCCACCTTCTACTTTTACTCGTAAACATCCTGAATGTCCAGCCTCTCCCTGGAAGATCCTGTGCCAGGGGGCACACCCCATCTAACAACGTGCCGATTATTTGAGACTTCTTGCCTTCTTTTAAAACTAGCTTTGCCTCCCTTGGACTTCTGTTTCTTTATTTTTAGCTTTATTCCTGAGCCTGTGGGGAGACCACACAAAACCACACACACACACACACACACACACACACACACAGTCCTTGAAAAGCCATCATTTTTATTTCTGACATTTTATTTAAAATGGCAGGAAACCTTAAGGAGTGATATTCCCAATGGTAGTGAACACACTACCTGAAACACACTCCAAATGAGAAATACAAAGAGGAAGAAGGATTTTTTATTATAGCGTTTGATATTAAGATTTTGTGCTTACCCTAGCTGAATTCCAGATACATTTTGGCTTCCCAGTGTAGTGTCACTTTTCCTGTTATAGACAGTGATCTATTTATATCTTATACCAGAATTCACTGAAACCTTAATATAAGACCATGTTTATAAATGAATGATGCCAGATAAAATAGTAATGTTCTCAGATTGGCCTTTCTATTCAGAACTTGGATCTAGAATGAATCAAGGTGTCTGAAATGCCCCATTTGTAATTTTGGTGAATGGAGATGTGAAGGGACTTCATATCTTGCTGTAGACAACAGTTAAGTTTGACTTTATCAGAAGACTGCAAGAAGTTTTGAACACAGTTTGTGGGTTTTGTTTATTTTAGGAGGGGGTTTATGCTATAGGTTCTTTCTTATGCAAAGAAACTCGCTTATTAAGCAAATTGTTTTTTAGGACTTACAGATTCACATTAACTCAATTATTCATTTAGTGTTCACCAATTTTGAAAACTGTAATAGAAAATGCTTTGGGCAGAAACACTTTATGACTTTTTTCAGTCTTTTTTTTTTTTTAAGGATTTTATTTATTTATTTGACAGAGAAAGAGAGTGCACCAGCAGAGGAGTGGTAGGCAGAAGGAGGAGAAGAAGTAGGCTCCCCGCTGAGCAGGAAGCCCCATGTGCCCCCCCACCCCGTGTGGCGACATGGGGTTGGATCCCAGCACCCTGGGATCATGGCCTGAGCAGGAGGCAGACACTTAAGTAACTGAGCCACCCAGGTGCCCCACACTTCATGATTTTAATGATCTGAAACTGAAGTTAATAGTGTATTAATAAATTAATTCATTCAGTAATTATTGAAAGTGCCCAGCATTGTGTAAGGCGTTTTTGTATATGAATAGTTTATGAATCCTCTCTGAAAGTTTATAATCTCAAAGATACAATAAGATAAAAGGTGATACAACACAGGTAGAACATGCTAGACACTGTGAAAGAGACAGTATCTGCAGTTATGGGGAAGCAGGGGAGTAGAGAAGCTTTGACAGAAAAAAAGAAAAGGAGGGCAATTGGAAGGGATCTTGTCCGAGAGAAAATCTTGGGGAACATGGAAAAGTTTAGCACAAAATGGTCCATGGAGCCGTTAGATGGAATTGTTCTACAGCCCTTCCTACTTTAGTTCCCTGAAGCAAGCTGGATTTCATCCAGAATATTCTAACCTGAGAGCTAAATTTGGATGAATTCATGATGATTAATCAGAGAGACAGATTGCGGAAAAGTTCCAGGGGGGAAGAGTGGAAAGTTTAGGGAGAAAGGCAGTTTAACTAAAGGATCAGTGGGAAGGAAGCTGAAGGGGAGCGACGTTAAAATCAGATTAGGGTAGAAAGGTACATAGGATAAAAATCAAGAAACAGGCCAGGTAAGAGAAGCAAAGGGCACACAAGAAGCAGCAGGACATACGGAGGAGAAGAGGAGAGGAAGGGTCCTCTTTCCTGTTCTCTCTCAAAGGCTTTCCATAATACCTGTGCATATCTCAGATTGTTTCTGTATTATTTTTTTCTTTACAAAGTAAGAAATTGTCGCATTTGACTTACAAGTTGTTGCACTGGTCCTTCCATAAAAACCATATCAGCTTTGTACCTAGCAGTTTAAAAGCAGCCACCCTGGGCTGCCCGGGTGGCTCAGAGGTTTAGCGCCACCTGTGGCCCATGGCCTGATCCTGGGGACCTGGGATCGAGTCCCACTTCGGGCTCCCTGCATGGAGCCTGCTTCTTCCTCTGCTTGTGTCTCTGCCTCTCTCGCTCGCTCTTTGTCTCTCATGAATAAATAAAATCTTAAAAAAAAAAAAAAAGCAGCCACCCTCTACTCCTCATTACTTAGAGCATCATGTCTCTGAGCACAGCTAATAATAAAGCTACTCTGCACATCCTGGACCTGCGCTACAAACACTCACCCTCATTGTTTCTCTTTTCCAGTTTTTAATTTTGCATAAATGTATTTGAGAGCAGTAAACATTTGTGGTATATCTAGTCAATGCTAGGCTCTATCCAAGGCACTGGGAATCCCAAGAACTGGATTACAGCATACAGTGTACAAGTCAGGGAATGTGTAATATACAAGGGCTGGTGAAGATGCTGAGAAATTGGATTTTTATACATTGCTTAAGGGGGAAACGTAAAATGCTACAACCATTATGAAGAAGAGTGATGGTTTCTTAGAAAATTAGACTTGAAACTGCCATATGATCCAGCACTGCATTCATGAGCATTTATTTCAGAGAAATGAAAATTTATGTACGTGTAAAAGTCTACACATGAATTCCACAGTAGCTTAATTTGAATAGACAGAAGTTTGAATCAGCCCAGATACCCTTCCACAGGTGACTGATTTCATCAAATTGTGGCAAATGTATCCCAGAGACTATTACTTAGCAATTAAAAAATAAACTATTGATAAACACAACTCTGATGAATCCTCGGGAGATTAGAATGAGTGAAAAAAACTAAAGTCAGGCAGCGCAGGTGGCTCAGCAGTTTAGCGCCGCCTTCAGCCCAGGGCGTGATCCTGGAGACCCGGGATCGAGGCCCACGTCGGGCTCCCTGCATGGAGCCTGCTTCTCCCTCTGCCTGTGTCTCTGCCTCTTTCTCTCTCTGTGTCTCTCATGAATAAATAAATAAGAAATCTTAAAAAAAAAGAGAAGCCAAAAGTTTCCATACTGTTCAGTTCCATTTATATAATATTTTGAAATGATAGAATTTTGGATTTATTGTTATCCGAGTTTTGGGATGGAGTAGGGAGCTGGGTGATGCAGGTGGGAGATATGGTAGTTATAAAATGGCAACATGGGATCCCTGGGTGGCGCAGCGGTTTAGCGCCTGCCTTTGGCCCAGGGTGCGATCCTGGAGACCCAGGATCGAATCCCACGTCGGGCTCCCGGTGCATGGAGCCTGCTTCTCCCTCTGCCTATGTCTCTGCCTCTCTCTCTGTGTGTGACTATCATAAATAAATAAAAATTAAAAAAAAAAATAAAATGGCAACATAAGGGATTTTTTTTTTTTTTTGGTGATAGAACTATACAGTATCTAGACTGGGATGATGAATACATGAGTTTATATGTGATCAAATTTTAGAGAACTAAACACACATAGATGAATACAAATAAAATTGGGGAAATATGAAAAAAAATGAGAGAATTGTATCAGTATCTTGGGTTTTGTATTCTGTGATGTACTGTGCTTATATGCTTGTGCTTTAGTCCACTGTAGCACACCGAAGTGTACCATAGTTTGGAAGATGTTACCAGTGGAGGAGATTTGGTCTGTTGATCTATCTCTCTCCTTCTCCCGATACCATGCTGTCTTAATTACTGTACCTGTAGAGTAAAACCTTAATTTCAAATAGAGTTATTCCTTGGAGCTTATTTTTGTCAAGATGTTTTAGCTCTTTCAGGACCTGTGCCTTTTCATATGAGTTTTACAATAAACTTATGTAATCTATAGTCAATCTTCCTATGATTTTTTTTATAGGAATAATGTTAAGCTTGTAGGTCAACTCGGGGAAAATTAACATCTTTGTTATATTGGAACTTACAGTCCATGAACATTATGCTTTTATATTTATTAAGGTCTTTGTTTTTTTTTATTAACATTCTATAATTTTTAGCAGAGAGATCATGTACCTGTCATCACATCCCCAAAACAATTTTAGGAATTTTACAGCATATGTACAAATATAATGTATGGCAATATAATATAAAATAACACAAAGAACGTATCATAACTTGAACGAGATCAGTAAAAGACATTGGTAAAAGGCATCAGAAAAAGGAAAATAAGGGTGCCTGGATAGCTCAGTTGTTTAAGCATCTGCCTTCCACACAGGTCTTGATCCTGGGGTCCCGGAATCAGCCCACATGAGGCATCAGGCTCCCTGCTCAGCAAGAAATTGGCTTCTTGGTCCCCCTTTGCTCCTCCCCCTGCTCCTTCTCTCTTGCCCGCTCACTCTCTCAAATAAATAAATACAATCTTTAAAAAAAGGAAGAGGGAAAATAAATGAGATCATAAGCAAAATTCATAGAGCAAGTTCATATGTTTCTGAACATTGCTAAAATTACATCACCATACATGATATCACTGAATTGGATTGTGGTTTTAACATTCAGAGGTTGGTATTGGCTTCTTTAGGATCGTTTAACTTCTTTAGAGCAGGGATTCTAGTTTATTCATACTGGTATTTCTTGGCCCAGAGCAGTACACAAGCATCAACAAATGAGAGTATAATTTAATTAATTTACTTTTAGGTCATTCATTAATTGCATGCCTGGCATTTACATCTGTCTAAAGAAATTTGTGTTTCAACTTGTGCTCAAGTAAGAATGTTTTTGTCAAACAATTGTCCTTAACACTTTTGATATTAACTTTGATTTAAACTTCCCTCTTAAAACATCTGTGCAAATCTACATCTGTGTCTTTATTGGTAATCTCATTTATGGATGGGAAGGTGGATAGAATGGCACTAGTGGTCTTTCACATCGCAAAATTGCATATGTATTTTTTTTTCCTTTGACCCCAACAAGTCACAAAATTGATACTATGTCAAATACTCTTATAGCTAGTGTTTATTTATTTATTTATTTTTGTCCTGAGAAGATAAGTTGCCACACAGGTTCCCTTTGAGAGAGAGGAATATAAAGAAATACGATTCTTTCATTAATGTGGCTGACTCCCTTCAGCTTTGGTGAATACATTCAATTGGGATCTCATGTGAACTGTAGTATTGTTAGGGCTTCTAAACTTCATTAGAGACACAGGCAGAGGGAGAAGCAGGCTCCACGCAGGGAGCCCGATGTGGGACTCAATCTCGGGACTCCAGGATCACGCCCTGGGCCGAAGGCAGACACTCAACCACTGAGCCACCCAGGTGTCCCTGAGCTTTATCTTATCAAAAATTCTGCCTTAATCCTTTTCCTTGCTTGGTAAATGAGGTGCCGTCCTTTGCTGTTTCAGGAAAAGAGTGTACTCAGGATGAAAGCACAGCGGCTGCGATCTTTACCATTCAGTTGGATGACTATCTGGGCGGCAAGCCAGTGCAGAGTAGAGAGCTGCAGGGCTACGAGTCCACTGATTTTGTTGGCTATTTCAAAGGAGGTCTGAAATACAAGGTAAGCAGCTCTCTTGAACTGTTTCTATTATGACCCCCTTTCTCTTCCTATCCATCTACATCTTACGTCTTTACAGAATGAAAGTTCATTGAGGGTAGGGTTTATTTTTGTTGTTGTTGTTTTGTTTTTGTTTCTGTTTTCTTAATGATATATGCCAGTACCTGCCAGACACATAGTAGGTGCTCAATAAATGTTTGTGGAACATGGGTGTAATATGTGAAATACTCTGACTTGATTTCATTTAGTAGGTTAATTTTTTTTTTTAGTAGGTTAATTTTTAATAAAGTTAAGAGCTTGCAATAATTTTGTCACAAGAAAACCCGTTAAAATTTTGTGGAGTTACTTCAGTTAATAAATATTGGCAATTTAGTTATTAATAGTTTTTGTTTATGATATTCTAGAGAACCTCTGAATTTGCCACAAATAACCCAAGACTTGGGAATCTCAGTTATTCTAGAATATCTTAATTCAGTATTTATAACAATTATAATTCCAGTTAATAGAAAGGACTATTCACACATTTCCCAAAAAGTTGGTTTGATCTTGGAAATGATAGAAATAGAAACAAATCATTGAGTTGAATATATATGTGGTTCAGCCTCATAAAGTCGAATATACATACATTGCCAAAAACACAATATATGTGTTTTGGCCTGAAATACTAATCCTCAACTGGCTTTACTTCTGAAAAGGCGAGCAAAAAGAACAAACAAGTTAAATAGTTCTTTCCTTTTAAGGCAACCTTCAGTGAAGGACAGCCTTTTTTTCTGGAATTCCCTCCGTGAGCCTTGTAGACTGGCCATCCTTCACAATTCCCCTGTTCCCAGGAGTGCCCAGTTAGTTTCAGAAATACCTCCTTAGAGAAACATTTCAGAAGCAATCCTTTTCAAAATCAGACATGCTCCAACAGATGATATGCAGACCCCGCCTCGCCCTTTGAGCATATTAGCTTACTGAAGACTGTAAACCTCAGAGGTAAACTAGACTTCTGAGTATATATGTTAAATCTATTACCATGCCGTGGTTTATTTCTATTTTTACCTGATCAGAGCCTTAGTGAATAGTTTGTGATGCTATTGAGATGAGGATAAATACTTAATAGGTTCTCTTCTCTCGTGAAATCATTTTTTTACTCTAGGCTATGAGCAGTCCCAAATATGAAACTATATATGCCTTCTCATTTTATTTAATTTGCATAAGTTCCTACAGTTTATGTCAAATGATCCTGAAACTTCTTTTATGTCAGTGAAACCAGCATTTTGAATAAGCTGGGTCTTATAGTTACTAAAACCGTGTCCTATTATATCACCCTGGTTATGAACCCATTTCTGCTACATATGACTTGTTTACCTCAGGGCAAGTGTGTAAGCTTTCTGTGCTCAGTTTCCTCAAATGTATAATGGGTGTAACAACAGCTTTCTCATATAGGTGTTGGTAAGGATTAAGGATCAAATTAAATAATAAAATACATAGTGCATATACAGTCGGTAGGAACTTGTGATATTAATCCTTCTGGCTATTAGCAGGACCTCTGAAATCAAACTTCTGGATATATATTTAAAAGTGGATATAAAAGCGATTTTACAGTTATAAGATAATTATAATTATCAACATCAAAATCACTACAAATCAGCATTTTTTTTTGAAAGAAGGTATTTGCGAATGGAGGTCAAATTTATCAGCAAGAAAATTAGTTCACTGTCTTATCACTAGTGACATCGAGCAGATTACAATATGTGCAGTTGCAAAATACTCAATAGGAAATGTGGAAGCAAAGATAATTTGCCACCCAGAAGAGCAAAGACTATATTTTAGTCTTTGAGGCAGTGCGGGGGGAGGGAGAGAAGAGAGAACGAAAGAGAGAGAGAGCAGGGGGAGGGGCAGAGGCAGAAAGAGACAATCTCAAACTCCATGATAACTCCATTATGAGCCTGGGGCCTGACTCGGGGCTTGATCTCACGATCCTCAGATCATGACTGAGATCATGACCTGAGCCAAAACCAAGAGTCAGATGCTTAACTGATTAAGCCACCCGGGTGCCCCAGAATAGCAAAGGCTATGCTCTTGTGTTTAATTTCATGCTTATAAGAATGTGCTAAGCACTTCATGTATATCATCTCATTTCATCAAATGGCACCCCCATGGTGCAGTTTCTATCATTGTCATCCTATTAAGATAAATAAACAAGAGGTGTAAGAAACTATGTAATTTAATAAGGTCTAATATCTGGTATATGACCTGGTGACCATCTGACTTCAGCGCCTACGCTGGTAATCATACTATGATGCTCTCAATATAAATAAATGGTTCAAATACCAGGATGAATGTTTTCTTTAAGATTACTCTGTGAAACAGAGTATTGTGTATGTTTGGAATGGGCACAGTTTGGCAAAACCTATTACCAAGTCAGCAACAGCCATATTTAGTTATCCTGTGTAAGGGAAAGATTCAGCTAGGCAACATGAACACCATCTTCTTATGTCATTTAATTGATCTGAGGGTTTTTTTTTTTAATGGGGTGTTTTAGGGGGTTGAGAGAGTTCTAAAGGATAATTATTTCCCACTACTTCCTTATCTTAAATTTCTTTCCCAAGCTGAGCAAGACCCAGCTCTTAGCCATGATTGTAAATAGTGACCATCAAACATCTAACAGCCAGTAAAACCATGTTTATAGTGTAACTGATAGAGGGTTATCCATCTTGCTTTCATTCTGCCTTGAGAAGGTAGAAAGAGACTGGGAGTTTTTAGGGTTAATTCAAGCACTATTCCAGAAATACTATCAAATACAAATGTATATGAAACTTACAGTTTTCTTTTGTGCCTTTTTCACATCAAATATTAAGACAAAATTATTTTTTAAAATACTGTTAAATGTTCACAGACTAGATATCACTGATGATTCACTATGTGACAGTAGGTTAAGTATCCTCAGTCTAGTCTGTTTTATATTTTATGACTTTTTCAGATGACAGTGTTCTTAACTCTGTTTATCAGATCATAATGTACTTATTTTTTTTTAAAGGTGAAATGGCTAAGAGCAGTAGTATATAGATGAAAACTTGTATTTATTTTTATTGTATAATAGTTTGTTCATTTATGACAATCTTGAAATTATTGATTGAGGAATTATTATATATTTCATAAAATTTATGGTTGGCCTACAGTCAACATTTAGCCTATAGTAATAAAGCCTTTCTCTTCATGAGGGTCTTTTCTTGGGGAATGCTGGCAATTTAAAGTCTGGGGAAATTTCAAGAATGTCTTAATGATTACATAGGCAGCTTAACTTCTTTCTTTGGATTTACTCTATATGTTTATGAATAATTTTTAAAAAGTGTTTAATTCATTTATTTGTGAGAGAGCGAGAGCTCAGGGAGAGAAGGTGAGGGAGAGGGACAAGCAGATCCTTCACTGAACACTGAGCCTGACTTGGGGTTCGATCTCATAACCCTGAGATCATGACTTGAGCTGAAACTGAGAGTCAGATGTTTAATCACCTGACCCACCTAGGTGCCCCTATGAATAAATTTGAAAATTGGATCATTTTACAGATTTCCTATACTGCTAATTTTCTTACCGTATTTTGTAGGAGGCATTGAGCAATAAAAGTGATTTGCTTGCATTGCATCTTTACTATGCACATTACCTCATAATTAATTGTGGAAATAAGATTATCCTTTCTAAGATTTAATTAAAGAAATGATAAAATCTTTAAAGAAAAAAAATTAAAAAAAAGGAAGTGAAAAGGTAAAAGCTGATTTCAAATAAGGCAAGATGTACTTGATACAGTTAATTGTTTTCTTTAGCATTTTTAAATTGAATATAGTTTTATTTTGTTTTGTTTTGTTTGGAAATGTGCAACCGAATTTAGGATATAAATACTTAAGCCTGATGAAGAAAGAAAAGAAAGAGAGAGAGAAAGGGAGGGAGAGAGAGAGGGAGGAAGAGAGAGAGAGGGAGGGAGGGAGAGAGGAAGAGAGAGAGAAAGAGAGAGACTGAAAGAGAAAAGAAACAAAGAAAAAAATTTTTTAAGGTTTTATTTATTCATGAGAGACACACAGAGAGGCAGAGACAGGCAGAGGGAGAAGCAGACTCCCTGCAGGGAGCCTGATGTGGAATTTGATCCCAGAACCCCAGGATCATGACCTGAGCCAAAGGGAGATGCTCAACCACTGAGCTGCCCAGGTGCCCAGAAAATTTTTTTTTATAATGTTAAAATAAAGGTCATTTATAGGATCCACCCACATTTGACTACACTCTGCTCCTTTTCTCTATCCTAACACTGTGTGGACATGGGAATTTTGGGGTGTCTTGTTCTCTCCTCACTTGCTCTCATTACCTCTGACTCTCTTCTATCCTCCTGTCTTCTTCTTCCCTGGAATCTTGTCTGTCTCTCACTTAATGGTTTTAGAATCATTCATTCCCAAAGGACAAGAGGTACCACTTCTGTTCATTTATGCAGCAGGTTTTATACACTGAAGGTTCTTACTACATACTAAGTTAATTAGTACATACATACACTTAGTACATACACTGTTAATTGAATGATTAAAACAGGAGGAGCAGAAGGCCTTAAAAGAAAAAGAAGTGTTGATTCACCAAGGTATTCTCTTCTGCATAGTAAGTTTTTCACATGCTCTTAGGTAGCTGTTTTATCTTGGCTTGACAGACAGTTCTGGCACATATACCAGACCAGGTATATGTGCCATATACACACATAACCATACCAGGTTTTGTATGTTTTTGCATCTACTTAGAAGCCTTATCTGTTTTGTTTTGTTTTTTTTTTTTTTTCTTTGTCTTCCTCCTACTGATCAGGCTGGAGGTGTGGCATCTGGATTAAATCATGTTCTCACGAATGACTTGACTGCTAAGAGGCTCCTGCATGTGAAAGGTCGGAGAGTGGTCAGGGCCACGGAAGTTCCTCTCACCTGGGACAGTTTCAACAAGGGCGACTGCTTCATCATTGATCTTGGCACTGTAAGTGTAACATGCAAATGCAGACAGCTAAAGGGAAGTGAATTGTCTTCAGATCAAGTAAGATGTACGTGCCGTGGAAGAGAATCACCTTTTCTACACACGGGGAAGAAGTCTTGTTTATGTGAGAGACAATCATATCATATGACCAATTGGCAAGTGTTTAAATAACACAAAGTGGGACTTCAAAGTTTTTATTTTCTTTGATAGGTTTAGAATGGAGAAGTGATTTAGTTCTTCCTAGCATAGAGCACATATTGAATAATTTTTCATACACTGACCCTTCTGTCTGGACAGAGCTTCCGCTGATTATTTTTGTCCTTAATTGGGTGTGGGAAAACATTACTTGAGGGGAAAATTGGTTTCCCGGAAAGCAAAGTTTCTAGAATTTCAAATGGACCCAAGATGAATCTAAACAGCCCGCCTGAGGGGTTTTTAGGGGATATTTTAGTATTTAGATCACACATACACTACACCATACTGTTTCATAAATTTTTATTATTTAAGGGTATTAAAAGAAAAGGCACAAGTACAGATATCAAGTATCATCTTAATAGGTTGGGCAATATCGACTTACATTTTCTTCAAGGAAAAGAGGCCCCTCTAAGTTCAGGTATATTATTCTTAATCTTTATTTAATCTTGAAATGAAGTATTGCTTCAAGGTCCTGTGCTAGATTCTAGAAAGTGGGATTTAAGTTGGGTCTTTTAAACTTTGTAAGGTAGAATTAAAATAAAGTAGAAATAAAAGGCATTCCCTACCACTGAGAACCCATGGGCAAAGCAGAGAAGGCAGGAGAGCACAGAGCACATCTGTGTTGCCCTCCTCCTGATCATCATTCTCTCACAGCACGTACATCATCATCCTGCTTGTCGTCAATAATATTTCTGGGCCGAGCATTGTACAGAGACTTGCTCTGACCTGTGCTGCTTCAGGGAGCTGAGGCTTGCACTGGTGGGAGATCTGCTTCCGGATGCACAGCCAGTGAGCAGTGAAGCCAGGATTAGAGCCTGGGGAGGTCTGATTCCAACCTGAGTGTTGCATTTTACTGCCTCTTCAGGGGCAGTATTTGGGGGGAAGAGCATCAGACAAAAGCCAAAAGAGTTTATTCCTCATGCCTAGGAAACGGATACTAAGGGTTTTGAAAATGAAGCTACACAGTCAAGGTTCGTTCTGTTAAGGCAATCTTAATTTGGCAACAGCACTGAGATTAAGTGTCCGAAGGTTATAAATCATTTGGAAGATGGCCCCAAGCTATAAACTTTGTGGGTTTCTCTCAGGATACACCTAGAGTTTTATGACTGCTAAAGTATAATTCGACTATCTTGGATCACACCAGGTTGTGTGTGCAGTTGGGATCATAATACTAATAATGCCCAAAGTACAATTCTCCATGTCACACTTAGATATCTGCCCTTACAATGGCAGTATCACAGTCCTGCATCTTGCCATATTTCTTGGAAAAGTTTTTTTCCTAGAAATGCTAACCCATTCTCCTAATCGGTTTAAGTCCTGACCCTCAGATGGAGGCAGAAAACATATTGTTCCATCCTTCTGTTGTTCTGCAGCCAACACCATAACTTATACAAATCCATGCCCACACATATCATCAAGCCACACAGTTCCAAAAACACTTACAGCATCCGGAATCTCGCAAGCCTATGCATAATAATTAATTATCTACCTCAACATTCATCTCAACCACTTATATTTTTATAGCCCTTTATCCCTTGATAATGTAGCATATAAGATAGTATTTTTCACAGAAAAATAGAGACTGGTTTTTTTTATCCAAGCTGATTTCAATCTCAGATTCCTGTCTATAAAAGTCGAGTGTTTGATGAGATGATCTTTGGGGCCCCTAAACAGAAGAGACACTTCCCGCTGATAATGTAACTCATCACTGCCATGACTTGAACATATTTCTTTCTTAAAATAACTTTTCATGTGTAATGTAAATTGCTCCACACATGCACTAATCTCTTTAACTACTGTGAATGACTGCTAAAGAACTTATTAAACTCAACACCAAAGAAACAAACAATCCAATCATGAAATGGGCAAAAGACATGAACAGTTCAGCTTTCTAACCACCTACTCTTTAATCTTGAGCAAGCCATTAAACTCTCCAAAGCCTTAACTTCCTCATTGTTTTCATCTCGCCTCTGATTCTCATGGTATTTCTACCCTTAGCTGACTATGATTCAGTCTCCTCTGACACAGAGTCACATCTGGAAATGACAGTTGTCGTAATGGTTTCACAAGAGAAAAAAAGCCTAGAGGGTGTAAGCAAGTCGCTTGCATTAAAATAGGTTTAGTGGTGACCTGGGTCTGATGTGGGGTTTTCTATTCTTAGTTTACTTAACATTCTTTTCACTACCCTAAGCTAACTTGATAGGGTATAAAATGGTATGGCTCTTTAACAGAGTATCTTGCAACAGTTTCAGAATTTGCTCAATTCAGAATTATGTCTAATCTAGCTTAAAATCTTCCAAATGTAGTATTGTTAATGAAGTATTGAGCTTCCACAATGGCTTAGATAGTTGGGTGCTATGGTAGGCAGATTGTAGTTCCACTGACATATCGTCTTCCCGTAGGTGATGTCTGCCATGGGAGTATGACCCATAAATACAAACTCATATGTTAGGGACAGAGCCTTGATTTTGAGATTCTAGGACATTTATCTTCTTAATAGTAAATCACCTTTATTTTATATAATTACCTTTAATGACTTTTTAAGTTGTCTCCTGCTCTAATGCCTGGTTAGAGACATTTGGAATGATTTTGTTGCAGAGATAGTTGATTATCTCTTATGTTATAGAAGTATACTGTACCATAAAGGGATACCCTGGTAGGATTCAAGCAGTCTTCATACACTTTCATTTATTCACATGATCTCTTTGTGTGTTACTAACCTTTAACCAGTTGGTATGTTGTCAATAATTTCTAAATGGTGATAAGATCTTGCAATTACCTTGGAGACTTTATTTTTGGGGTGTGACACAGTAAACAGAGAAGGATATGAGACCAAAATTTTCTCTGCCAGAATATTTCGGTAGCAGTTATTGGGTTATGTAATAACCAAATTCTGCATCAGAGAGTAAGAAAAGAAGCCATTGCAATTTCTTCAAGTTTGTTTTATTATCCAGGTATGAAAAAAGTAGGTCAGACATCAAAGTTCTCTTCCAACTAGTGCCAGCTGGCCCAAACTAAGGTTATGGATATAACCTAGATCCTATATTTTGATTGTGTTTGAGGAAGTCAACTTTTTTGATCAACAATCACTCTCATTAATATATGTCATATACCTTTGAAACATATGCTGTTATAGGATTTTTTAAAAAATATTTTATTTATTTATTCATGAAAGACACGCAGAGAGGGGCAGAGACACAGGCAGAGGGAGAAGCAGGCTCCATGCAGGCAGCCTGACGTGGGACTCGATCCCGGGACTCCAGGATCACGCCCTGGGCCGAAGGCAGGTGCCAAACCACTGATCCACCCAGGGATTCCCTGTTATAGGATTTGAAAATAAAGTCAATATCTCCTAGATAGGACCCTGTAACCACCTCAATTAAAAGTATGAGATTATAAAATTAACCATTTAATCACTTTGAAAATAAGAAATCATCAACATTTTAGAGGATGATTTGGATAAGCTATCTTAGTTTAGTGTATTCTCAGAAAATAATACGGAACATGGCTCAATCTTAGCAATTTGGAATTTACCAAATCTTTGAAGTGATTTTGAGCAGTGTATTTTAATGTTGGTGAATTTATTGATAATCATTTTCTCACTATTTTTAAAGCTATGAGGTAGTTGAGGTAGTGTGGAAATGACTAACAAAGTCACCTCAAAATATAATGCAGCAAAGCCATCAGTAACTACAGAATGTGAGTGATAATAGAGTCAAGAAGCTCAAAGTTTGGGATGTAGAGCTCTTTTAGAAATATGTGTCCGAGCCACCACTAGTGGAGAGTTGGATTTCACAGGAGGAGGGATTTTTGTGGTGAGTTACTAATTGCGCTGTTGGGCATGTTCCGTTTCCTTGTTAACTTGTTTGGTCAGTTATGCAGCTTTGCCCCACTCACTTTGCTATTTATAACCTATAGCCCCCTCTCTCATTGTTCCCTGCTTTGAAAACAGCAATCTATACTTCCTCATTTGCATGTTGGTCTGCAACCCACGTTTCCTGACTTTCACTCCCACCCTTACTTTGCATCTGTCCATCCTATGGCAGCAATGCCTTCTGCTAGATCCAGTGGACACTTGGTTCATTATTTGCTCCATTCTTGTGCTGCAATTGACATTATTTATTATTCCTTTTACTTCAGCCTCACTCCTCCCCTGGCTTTCTGCTTTTCCTCCCTTTCAAGCCATTCTTTCTCATTCTTCTCGCATGGTCTGCCCACCTCCTCAAGTTTGTTTATTTTTTTAAGGATTCCACTTTTGATCATTGTCTCTTTATACATTCTTTCTGAGCAAATTTACTCTTCACCCAAAACTTGAACTACTCACCCATCAGTAAATCTTAATTTTATAGTCTCACTCTGACCTCTTGCCTGAGCTCTGTCAGTGTTTCCGACTACCTCCCAGATATTTCTTGTGTGTATCACAAGAACCTCAAACTCAACAATAAAAATGGAACTCATCAACTTCATGCTCTCATTCCTAGAAGTCATCCAGATGACTTCTCCCAAGGGCTGCCCATTCAGTCCGTTGCTAGACCTACTCTCTTCCTCAGGTCATCATGGTTTTGCTTTGCATACATTGTTTCATCTGCGGAGAATCTACTCCTGCTCTGTATCGCTTCTTTGGTATGCATCTGATAATCCTCTCCTTAAATATTCAACTCTGATACTGCTTTTTTTATGATGTGTTCCTTGGCCTCTTCCTCCCTCCTTCCCCTGTCCCACGTTGCACCCCTGTAGAATTAGGTAAGCCATTATCTCATATTTCCTATCACCTTGCAGACTTGCCTGAGCATTTGCCACATTGCCTGTCCATTCATTTATTAGCCTTACTCACTCACTTTGTCCTTAGTAGAAGGTTCGGAACTTATACTCACTCAACAGATGTTTCAGCAAATGTATATCTGTCCAACACAAAGCATACAGTCTCACGCAGTCATGTGGATAGAGATACAATTTTCTTTTTTCACCTATAGCTAAACCTGAGTTCATAGTGGAGCTTCTATTTCCACAGAAGGGTTAAAAATAAAATAATCTTGCCCTAGTAAGGTGAACCTTGTTTATCATTAATACAATCCAAACTTATCCCACCTGTCCCCTTTTTCATCTCTCAGGTACAGGGGATATGTGTGTGATATTATGGCTGGAGGATGGAGGACTGGGTTGAGAATAGAAGTGAGTCTGTTTGCAGTCTTTAGCCCTCACTGCTCTCTAATATTCAATGAAGCTCGGCCATTTCATTCATTCTTGAGCTTTGGGCTTTGGCCTCGGTCCCAAGACTTGTGATAGAAAATATCATTGGCCTTACTTTGGTTTTCTGATATGTCCACTTATCCATTGCAAGACCCTTTCTTTTTTTTTATTTTTAAAAAAACTTTTTTATTCATGAGAGACACACATGAGAGAGAGAGGCAGAGACATAGGCAGAAGAAGAAGCAGGTGCCTCGCAGGAAGCCCGATGCGGAACTCCATCCCAGGACTCTGGGATCACACCTTGAGCCAAAGGCAGACACTCAGCCGCTGAGCCACCCAGGCATCCCAAGACCCTTTCTGGTTGTATTAGCCACTACGATAGCCCCTTGGGAATTCTGACTTATTTTTCCCATACCCATGCAATTGTGAAGACACTGTACCCATATTGTACCAGTGCCCATTGGTCTGATGCTTAGACACTGCCCACAGTTTTTCTATTCTAATGCTCAGGGTCACAGATGAATATATTACAAACATGTTGGAGGGAAATGTACTGCGCTCTTCTCAAAGATTGATTAATTATATCTGATCAAGCTTCCCATTCTCTTGTAATCCCAATAATTTTCTCTTCTTGGAATTGAAAAACCAGTCTTCTGACATTTCAGTGTGGTTCCTGCAATACACTGTAGCCCCTAAGATCAAGACTCTGGTTCTTGATGTACAAGACCAATTTTCTGTAAATTGCTGCATCCTTACTCCTTCCCTCAGAAAGCTTTAACAAAATCCAGGTTATTTTAAATTAAACCTATATTGAGGTGCCTGGGTGGCTCAGTAGGTTGAATGTCTTTCAGCTCAGGTTGTGATCAACGGTCCTGGGATCAAGCCCTGATTTGGGCTCCCTGCTTGGTGAGTAGTCTGCTTCTCCTTCTCCTTTTGCCTGCTTGTGCATTCTCTCTCTCTCTCTCTCAAATAAATAATCTTTTTAAAAAATTTAAAAAATAAATTCAACCTATGTTGACTTTTGGACTTTCATTTCTGCTATGACTTAAAAATACTTATTTTAGAACAAAAAAGTGAGCAAAAGTCTTCTTTGTTCTGAATAAATTTGTCTTTATGCATTCCACTAGATTTGTAAGGGGAAAGAAAGCCTTGAGACAAAAAGGAAAGATAATGAAAAAAGATAATAATGGTAAATCTCTAAAATTACCCTGCAACAAAAGTAGGGATGAATGGTATTTATTATGCACTTAGTGTGTGCTGAGTGGTGGAATATGAAGATGGAAGCCAGATAGTTTTTGACCTCTAGGTCCTATCAAATGACGAGAGGCACAGACACACACATGCACAGCCCGGAGTATGACAAGGTAGAAGGTAGGAAATGCTGGAATGAAGACACAGACACGTTACAGTTGGAAAATAAATGAGAGCACTAGGAAAGACACCTCCCAAGGTCTTAGGATTTATGTTTTCATTCTCATAGTTTCACATTAGAATCATTAGGAAAAGTTTTTAAAATAACCGAGGCCCATGTGATAAGAACCCTAAAGATCCTGATTTTAAAGTTTTGAGATGGGACTTTGGTGTGAGTACTTTTTAGGCCCTACCCCAGGTCATTTTATCTAAAGGTACTGGAAAATTTAGGGATCTGAAAAAATTTAGGGACCTACACATCTGAAAAACCAGTAGATCAGTTAAAAATAGTTAAGTCACCAACTCATGTGGCTGCCAGAAATTATTTGTGATGAAATACGACTAAAACTTCTTTGATTTTCCAAATACTCTGAAGAATATAAAGAACATGATTTCACTAACTCTCATTATCCCTATGAACTCATTATCCCTATGAAAAGAATGCTCCAGGGGCACTCGGGTGGCTCAGTGGTTGAGCATCTGCCTTTGGCTCAGGTCGTGATCCCAGGGTCCTAGGATCGAGTCCCACATTGGGCTCCCCATGGGAAGCCTGCTTCTCCCTCTGCCAGGTCTCTGCCTCTGCCTCACTCTCTTCAAAAAAAAAAAAAAAAAAAAAAAAAAAGAATGCTCCAAAAACTGTCACCTGGTCCCAGTAAGTGACATCACTACCAGCAGCCAAGCTAGAAGGGTCCAAGTCATGTCCCTCTCTCCTTGTCTTCCAGTACACATTCCAACGGCATTGTTGACAATTCTGGAGGCCTTAACTTTCTAGTGATCCTTTGATTCTTGTCTTCTTCATTGCCACTGCTCTGCCCTGGTTCACATGCAATCCCTTCCTCTCCAGTCACCAAGCCTTTAGTGGCCATGCATACCCACTCCATTCATCTCCCATTCTATAATCAGAGGTGTTTATAAAAATTCATATATGCATCACTGAATGATACTGAGCTGGTTCGGGTTTGCACAACAACAAAATGAGTTGTAAATAAACTCTTGTTCATCCAAAAACTAAAAAAAAACCCCACCCTGGTTTAAAGTTTAAAAATAGAACAAGGTAAATTCCTGGAGGTATCTCACAAGTCATGATGGTGTTTAAGTCGTGCTTAGAGAGTCTCCAGCAGAGAGGGATATTTGGATGAGCTTTTATATTTTGTTAACTAGCGCTAAGGGAGAAATAAACACAATAAAAGTAAAGCCAGTAGAGGCAAGGGAGAGGAAGAGGTCTGGCCACCCTTCTCCTTTTGTAAAATTGTAAATGTATTTAGAATAAATAACTTGGAAAAGAACAAAAGGGTAACAGGTCTATGCTGAATTCTTTGCACATGTTATGAGTCAATATCACATGGGCTGTTCTGGGTCCTCCCTTAAACTTAGCTTCTGAAATCTTGCTTCCCTCCAAGGGCGTCCTTGAGCATTGTTTTATTTCTGCTCAATTTCCTGCTCCCAAATGAGGTTTGGCTGTACTTTGATGTTTTACTTGTTAACTCTGACCACATAGTTTAAAGGAAATTTTAGAGACTTCTAGTCTATCCCCAGTATGGTTGTTTCCATAAATATCATTCACTGGCTTTTATTTCTGATTATTGGTGGTCCAAGCAAAATCCATAACAGATTTGTCTTTATTCCCTTATTTACTTTTCCAGTTATCCATAATGATTTTGTTTTCCTTTAATAGTCTGTATATTATACAATCACAATGATATAAATACAGTATACAATATATAAATACTTTATACAATTATACAATAGTTATAATTTCACAATCTTCAACTATAGGGTGTTCATGGGCAACATGTACATCAATAAACTTTGGCCAAAGTTTAAGTGAATTTCATTCTGAATTGAGTGTATACTTCATATTGACTGGGGTTTTGTCCCTTTCCCCAAATAAGTATAACATTTATTTATTTTATTTTAAAGATTTTATTTATTTATTCATGAAAAACAGAGAGAGAGGCAGAGACATAGGCAGAGGGAGAAGCAGGCTCCCTGCAGGGAACCCAATGCGGGGGGGGGGGGGGGGGGGGCTCATCCCTAGATCCCTAGAGCCTAGGATCAGGACCTGAGCCAAGAGCAGACACTCAATTACTAAGCCACCCAGGCGCCCCTAAGCATTATTAATATTTAGTGTTGAATTGTTAAATTTTTTAGCATCTTAGAGGGTAAATAGCTTTCTCTGAAACCATGTTTGCTTTATAATTTTCAGGGTCTCATCTGCTTAAATCAGATTTACAAAATAATTTTTACCCAAATCCCCATTAAAGTATTATAAATGAAACATATATGATAAGTTTTTGTTGTAATAATATGTATCAACCTGTTACATCAGTTCAGGCATTTTTTAGCTCTCTGTAGCATTCTTATTTTGTTTTGTTTTGTTTTAATTCGCTTTATCCAAAAAACAGGGTAAGTTGAATTATAGGAGCATTTTTCAAGCACAGGGCCAATTGAATACAGAGTTTCCTTGTATTCAAGGAAATACAGAGTGGTGAAGTGGTCTTAACCAACTACCTCTAAATAGAGTAAGTGTTGGCAGTACAGCTTATTAATAGTACTATACACATTTATTTAGCACAGTAGAGCTTTGTTAAAATGAGATGTCTTAACCACATCATCCACCCATGATAGAATTTAAATTACTCGTTTAATGAATTGCTAAAGTTCTACTTAAAATCTAAACAGATTTTCTGTTTAAAATCTAAAGCATGTTTTAATGTGTTGCTGCCATAATTGAATGAATATATTTGCAGAAAAACTGAAGTAGCATCCAAAGAAAAGTGCTTTTAAATTAATATAACTCTTTAAACAATTTTGGCTTTTGGCAATTTATAATTAAAGTCCACATTTTATTGTATTTCTTGTCTGAATTAACCCCTGAGAATTAAGTCTAAGAAATAGGATAATACATCACTTTTATATAAATAGCACAAAATTAAGTGAAAATAATAAAAGAGTAAGTATAACACAAAGCATTCATTTTCATGCCCAATTAAGAAATTTTCTGTAACACTTTTCTTTGGTAATTGGGTCATCTTTGAGTTAAAAAGGAACATTTTGCTTTTAACAGTTTTATTATTTTTATGAGCATTTCCTAGATATGTTTTTGCTTCTTAAAAATTTTTTTATTGAAGTGTAGTTAACATACAATGCTATATTAGTTTCAAATGTACAACATAGTGATTTGACTGCTCTGTACATTACACACTTCACCAGGATAAGTGTAGTTTCCCTCTGTCACCATACAACATTATTACACTGTTAATGAGTTTATTCCCTATGCTGTAATTTTCATTCTTGTGATTTATTTATAACTGGAGGTTTATACCTCTTAATTTCCTGCACCTGTTTTACCCACCCCTCTCCCATCTGACAACCACTAGTTTGTTCTGTGTTTATGATTCTGTTTGTGGGTTTTATTTTTTTAGATTCCACATTTAAGTGAAATCACATATTTGTCTTTCTCTGTCTGACTTATTTTTCTTACCATACTACCCTTTAGATCCATCCATATTGTCACAAATAGTAAGACCTCATTCTTTTTTATGACTGGATGAGAAGTGCATGTGTGTATGTTTTCTTTACCTATTCATTTATCAGTGGACATGTAGCTTGCTTACATAGCTTGGCTATTATAAATAATGCTCCACTGAACATGGAGTGTGTACATAGCTTTTCATGTTAGTGTTTTCTTTTTTCTTTTCTTTTTTTTTTTTTCTTTGTTAAACACCCAGCAGTGGAATTGCTGATCACATGGTAGATCTACTTTTAACTTTTTGAGGAACCTCCATACCATTTTCCACAGTGGTTGCACAAAGTTACATTCCCATTAAGTGAGGGTTCCCTTTTCTCCACATCCTCGCCAATCCTTGTTATTTCTTCTCTTTTTGATTCTAACCATTCTAACAGGGATAAGGCAGTATCTCATTGTAGTTTTGATTTGCATTTCCCTGATGAGTAGTGATATTGAGCATGTCTTCCTGTGTCTGTTGGCCATTTATCTGTATATCTTTGTTGGAAACATGTCTAGTCAGGTCCTCTGCCCATTTTAAGATAAGATCGCTTTTTTGGTGTTGAGTTGTATGAGCTTTTTATATGTTTTTGGATATTAACTCCTTATTGGATATATCATTTGCAAATATTTTCTCCTATTCAGTACATTGCCCTTTCATTTTGTCGATGGTTTCCTTCACTGTGCAGAAGCTTTTTAGTTTGATGTAGTCCCAATTACACGTTTTTGCTTTTCTTTCCCTTGCATGAAGAGACATGTCCAGAAAAATGTTGCTAAGGCTGATGTCCAGGTAGATAAATCTACCTGTGATTTCCTTTAGGAATTTAATGGTTTCAGGTCTTACATTTAGGTCTTTAATCTATTTTGGCTTTGTTTTTGTGTGTGGCATAAGCAAGTAGTCCAGTTTTATTCTTTAGCATGCAGCTGTCCAGTTTTCCCCACACCACACATTGAAGAGACTATCTTTTCTCCAAAGCATATTCTTGCATCTTTTGTTATAGGTTAATGGACTATATAAGCATGGGTTTATTTCTGGGCTGTCTGTTCTGTTCCATATGTCTTTTTTTTGTACCTGCACCCTGATGTTTTGATTACTGTAGCTTTGAAATCATGGCTTGTGAGATCTCCAGCTTTGTTCTTTTTGCTATTTTAAAAGTAGAAACTGAGGTCTGTCAGTAATGGTGAGGAATATTTTCTACAATTGAAGTTACCTGTGAACAGATACTGCACATAAAAACTCCCAACCTAAGGTAATGTCATAGAAAATATTTTAGGATCCATGGAATATTGTAAAATTCTACATTAAATAATAATTGTGTTAGTCAAATATTATCTACAATTCTCTTCTAAACACATTTTACCAAGCTTCCATAATGCTTTATAGAAGCTAATAAAATTTCGTGTGATTCTACTATATAACCCCTTTGAAGTAGATGAGAGGTCATTTATACAGCTGAGGTGAGGAGAACATAAACACCTGTTAGACAATTATATAAACACACAGCAAGTCAGTAGTGAAAGTTGCTAACAGGTCTGAGAAATCTAGAAATCTAGATCTACCGCCTATATTTCACTGTCATGCAAATATTGGAAGTTTGCCTTCTCAGACCTACTGAGAAGAGAATTTTTAGCAAAATCTCCTGGAATAAGATAGGAAAGATATCTGAGCTAACAACCTAAGCCTAGGTATACTTAGAGTAGCGTGCTTGGCTGTACTGGATAATGAGACGTTATAGATTCTCTGTAAATGCCATCCAGTTGCACTGTGCTCAAGGCCACCAGCAGGGGTTCTCAGCCTGAGTTGAGTGCTAGGATCTTCTGGGGAGCATTCAAAAAACAGGGCTGCCGGGAATACACCTGAGAGTCCCTCAGGGTTCTGCTCGGGTATCTGCATTTTTAAAATCACCTTCCTACTCTACCACCTGATTTTAATGCACAGTTATAGGCCCTGACTGATCACTGGGGACCATTTGTTCTCACTTTTTGTAACTGCTGACCTGGGCATAGTATTCAGATTGATTCAAAATGTGAGTCTCATATTCAGATATCCAGATGTAGAAAAGAAACGAGAGAGAAAACAATGGCAGTGCACCATTCTTTTCAAAATGGAAAAGAAATACACCTTGACCACGTAGACTAGTTCAGATTCTACAGTGAAAGGAATTGCAAGACGCACAGTCTTTTTTATTATATTTCTTATAAAGACTTGAATTTCTAAAATGCCTCTTTTATTCTTGAAGAGGAGTATGGAATAGGTGAGTCAGGAACCTGGAGAGGGTGGGGGAAATCAGAGAGACTACCCTAGGCCTATGTGATTCAAAGTTGAACCCCCAGGGCCTAGAAGGGAGCCTGCCTGTTTTAGGCAATCAGTAAAGTATTTGGGAATAAAGAAATGACTCTGGACTAGAAATGTTTTATCATCAGAGAAAAGAGCTATTCTCTCCAGATGCTTGGGTGCTGTTTGTTTTGCTGTTGTTAATTGACGTGCTCTTTTAAAAATTGCGAACACAAGGTCATACAGCTGGTAAGTTGTGGCCTGGTCTGTGTCCTTCACACTTAACCACTACTCTTAAGCACCTCTCCACGACGGACCACATGAACCGTGTGGTTTTGAAAGCAAGTGTGGTACAAATACATTATTAGCATTAGCTGTCTCTGTGTCAATCTCTCCTTGCTAGCTTCTCTTATTCTTTTCTCTGTCCCCAACATCTAGCTCATTATAGGCACCTAATAAATGTGACATTAAAAAAAAGAGGGGCACCTGGGTGGTTCAGTTGGTTAAGTGCCTTTGGCTCAGGTCATGATCCTGGGATCAAGCCCCAAGTCTCTTCTCCCTCTTCCTGCTGCTCCCCTTGCTTGTGCTCACGCACTCTGCCAAATACATAAATAAAATCTTAAAAAAAGGAAAAAAACCCTCAACCTAGATAAAATTTGAAGACTTTCTACGTATACATGCCTCTCTCCATCTGTTAAAACTGTGTATCTTTAAAAATCTTTATTTGCAAACAGAGCTTATGTTTCTGTTTTTACTTAAATGGAACTAGATTATTCTGTGGCTTTATTTTATTCTTGATGGTATACCTTGAATGATTTTCTGTGTCAGTATTTAAACACTTTTCTCAGCTTTTAGGCATCGAAGAACAATCTGCAGTCTCCACATAATGACATGTATATAACCATCGCCCTACTAATGGACATTTGTGGGGTTTTTGTTTTGTTTTCTTTGTTTTTGTATACCATGTTTGAATATTTCTGTAGTATAAATCCCTAGAAATGGAATTTCCTAACCCTAAAATCATATGTAATTTTTTGATATGATACCAAACTTCTTTAGAAAAAGACTGCCAGTTTATACAACCCAAATAGAATGTGATAACACCCATTTCCATGCCCCCACCAAGCCTAGGTACCATTGAATTTTTCTTTTTCATTAAGACCACATTTAATGGAGAAGATATTTTATTATTCTTTTATTTTTCTGTATCCTCTGAACACTGTACCCAAACCAAAAAAATATACATTATTTTAACCTAAATCACAGCTAATATAATCTGTTTATTTTAGAATACATCAAACTGTAATTTTGTTTTTATTTTTATAGATTTCTAAATATAACTTTGATATTAAGTATCTGTTTTTTCCATGTATCATAGTGATATGTAATTATTATCCTATTATAGAATATTTAATGTCTTTCCAATGCCTCATTAATATAATTATATAGCAATAAAAATCTGTATACATATGGCTTTTTCCTAATTTTTCTGAGTGATTTATTAAAATGAACTCCAGATAGTGATATTACTGGGTCAAAGGTTTTAATTCTTTTTATGGCTATTGATAAGACTCATTAAATTGCTTTACAAAAAGTGTTAGATCAGTTTTTATAATCATCAAGAGTATATTATAGAGTAGATTTTTGACTACCTTTCTGAAATATGGTAAAATTATTGTTTTAAATTTAAGTAATACGTACTAGTTTATTTTCATAAATTGTAATGAGTGGATTATACACAAAGAATGGTGAGATAAATTATGTTTAAAAAATGGTTACTTTATCATGCTAACTGAAAGCAACAGGATAGAGAATGAGAGAGAAATACATAAAATTATATATGCCTCCATAATAGATAGCTTTTATTTTTTATATCTTTTTGTTTTTTCCTAATTAATCACCTTGGGTATTACAACAGGGCTAAATGTCTTCCACCTATTTCTGGGTTAAAAGATTTGTCTCTTTCTTTTAGGAAATTTACCAATGGTGTGGTTCCTCGTGCAACAAATACGAGCGTCTGAAGGCAAGCCAGGTTGCCATTGGCATTCGGGACAATGAAAGAAAAGGAAGATCTCAACTCATTGTGGTGGAAGAAGGAAGTGAACCATCAGAGCTCAGAAGGGTATTGTGACTTGTGTTGTTTTTTGAAGGTTTACCACTCTAAGTAGTGTGTGTGTGTGTGTGTGTGTGTGTGTGTGTGTTTTAGTTTTAACAAATTCTCTAATACTGGGGCTCGGCTAAGATTAAGTAAGGGGAAACATCAAGGTTATCTAAGTCATGATACAGAGAAAATAGAAAGTCGTGACTGTTTTCTTTCACCAATGGTATGACCACTGGAGGAAGCTCTGACTCCCATCATCTGTCGTATAGGTGGACAGATGGGTAACACTTTTGGCATTGACCATAAGAGCATATTTTGGAAAGAAAATAGTTTATTCGTGTGAGCCTCTGAATATACATTTTTTTAATACAGTGATAGTCTTCAATTTCAGCATTCATTATTTTATGAAAAGAATGAAATAAAATCTTATTCCAAGAGAATAAAGATACCAATATTTTAAATATTTCAGTAATTTTAAACTAAGAATTATTGGCAAGGTGCATATGGTTTTAGTATAGTTATTAAATTAATTTGAAAATTATCTCCACAGCTCTTTATACCTTTGCTATTTATTTAGCAATCACGTCAGTCTTGGATATTTGGTTGTAACCAATTTTTCCCCTTTAAGAAAACTGAAGTGAGTGCCTAAGTGTATATATTTTATATTTTAAGATTTTGATTTTGATTCAAGGATATAATCATATTCAAGTTATCTTGATACTTGTTGGTACATTGATTCCCATTTGTCCATTCAACAGTATTTATTGGACACCTGTGGTATATCAGGCACTAACTGTTCCCACCTGACTTCACAGAACCCTGTCAAGATTTACTTTACAATAATATCATTTTTTTTTTTATACAAGTGTATGGTGGCCTTGGGAGTCACCCATGATTGTGATAGCTTGGCAAGGCTGAAAGGAAGGCTGTTAGATGCCAAAGCCGTTAGTAAATGAGGGGACCATTTGGGAAGTCAATAGATGAAGGTATCATGAAGGGATAAGGGGAAGGCATGAATCTTGAAGTGTTTTCATCTGAGGACATTTAAGTAATAATCTCAAAAGTAGCAAAAAGAATTCTGCCCTTTGCCCCCCTTCTCCTTGTAGTTATTTGGGGGTATAAGAGAAAGAACCTTGGGAAAGACCTTAGAAGAAAAGGCTTCCTTTCAGGCTTTATCTGTGAGAAGGGGTTAAGGTTTTATGCAAGAACTTCAATAAATATTAGGTTCAGAGGCTGCACCAAGTCCTTGCTGGACACTGAGGATGGAGTCATGAACGGAATGAAGTCCTCATCCTTACGTAGCTCACAGTATGGTGTCTTGCAACACAAAATGTTGATATTTTTTTTTTTTGCAATGATTTTATTCTCTTTATTTAGTTTTACTTTATTTCAAACAAGACACAATGTTTTAATAGTAAGCATGCATATGTGTGTGTCTTCCATGCTCTGCATTCTATAAGTTGTTTTTATTATAAGTTAAGAGAAGTAGAGTTCGCTTCATGGTGACCTTCTTCCTGGGGTCATGTCACTGCTGCTCAGGCTGCAAGCTCCTTGTGCTGGTGCCCGAAGGCTTCAGGGTCCACATCAGTGGGCATGAAGGTGTTTTTCACCATGCGCTCAGCTCTGGCCAGCCAGCCTTCCAGACGGTTGGTCACACAGGGGCCATCCTTGCAGGAGCTCTTCTGGGCAGTGAGGCTGGAGCCCTCAGTCTCCTGCTCCTGCTGCAGCTCACGAGCCTTCATCTGCACATAGTCCTTCACCACTGCAGTCAGTAGGACCCATATTTCGTCCTCAGTGAGTGTAGCAGATTCCAGTGGGTTCTCCAAGGCAGACCTGAATGGTGCAGCCTGTAGGATGCCTGCTTGATACATGACCAGGAGACCAATAGCCAGAAATGGGGACAACTTCCAGAATCCCATGACGCCTCTGCCTGCAGGCAGCCGGTGGCTCGGAGCACAGGCGGTGGCAGCTGTGGCAGTGTTGGCGTCCGATGTCAGGCGATGGCACCGTGGATGTGGCAGGGACCCTTGAGCTGAGCAGTGGCTCTGCTGCCTCCCAGCACCAGCAGCTGCTCTTATTCCCGCCGATCTGGGTCTGGGCAGGGGTCCAGGAGCTCTACCCTGTGCCACATCGCTTCTAGGCATGTGGACTCTGCTTAGGAACACACTGCCTCTCAGATGTCTTTATTCAGCATTCTTCCTTTTTAACTCTTGGGAGGGAATAAAAACTCCGGGTCTGGAGAACTCAGAGGAGAATCACAGAGGGAAACTCAGCAAGAACCAGTGCCTGGAAGTAGAGATGGACTAGGATAACCAGAATTGTGACAAGTGGCTGGACAATTGTAAGAGCTAAAAATTCCAGGAGGACCTGGCCCTGGTTGGGTGGAAGTGTGTTCCACAATTTTGTGAGATTTACATCGAAGACTCCACCAGGTTCTCACAGTAAGACTACATAATCCAGTGATCAAAAATTATATGAGATCATTTTATTGTCATGTCTTTAAACTTTAGTATTTTAATAACCACCGAACACGACTTTCATGTTAGTGATGTTTTAAATGACTTTTATTCATTGGGAAGATATTCATGGTCAAATGCTAAGAGAAAAGGCAGGATATAAAATTTTATAAATAATATGTGTGTGTGTAGGTTTGTAGGTCAGTATATAGCTATATATTCTTAATATGTAAGTTTATATGTAGGTAGGCATATAGATATATTCATATATATATCTGGGAAGAAATATGCTGAAATATTGCCAAAATTACCAGTATTGTCTTTGACTCCTAGCATATGACTCCTTGTAATTTTTTAATTTGTCCTTGTATTTTCAAAATTTATTATAATAGATGTGTATTTTATTTCATTTTATTTTTATTTTTTTGTGTGTTTTCCTTTTGTAATCAGGTAAAAAAAAGGTCAACTAAAAAAAAAACAAAGCAAAATTAGGGATTAACTGGGTTTCAATAGTCATAATAACATCACTAATAAGTTACACTTTGAGAACTTCAAAACAATTTCTTGAACTTTTAATATTCTTTCAAGGCCTCTGTTCTAGAGAGTTAATCACCACTTAAGTCTTCCAAATTTCATATTTGGAAGCAAAAATCTATAAATAAGATGCATTTCTAGTTGATAGTAATATCTCCTTTCAATAACTATGCTTTGGTAAGAGTGGACTGAGGACTGAGATTCGTCCTGGTGGAGTAGTGAAGGGGCCCTAACTCTCAGACTAGCTTTTCCTCTGTCCTCTTGGGTCCCAAGTAAGTCCCTTAACCTCTGTTGTTTCTTGTTCCTCATTTGTAAAGGGCAGGGTTAGACACAGCGGCTTCTGTGGTCCCTTTGGGTTCCAATGATCTATGATCCTGCCTTGTCTTTTTGGCAGTTTCTGTGTTTAATTACCAAGTCGTTTGTACTCTGTTCCAGAAAGTGAAGGAAGCCACAGGCTTGGCACCTACTGCGTGTATACATTTGCTTGCTTATTGGATTTCATTCAGAGTTTTGAGAGAAAATTTAAGCAGTCAATATATTACACTGTTAAATTTAAAAGGGAATGCAGGGTAGCCCGGGTGGCTCAGCAGTTTAGCACCGCCCTAAGCCCAGGGCCTGATCCTGGAGATCCGGAATCGAGTCACACGTCGGGCTCCCTGAATGGAGCCTGCTCCTCCCTCTGCCTGTGTGTCTGCCTCTCTCTCTCTCTCTCTCTGTGTGTGTGTCTCTCATGAATAAATAAATGAAATCTTTAAAAAAAAAAAATGAAATACAAACCTAAAGAAGAAAATTGTAAAAATATAACTTTGATCTTAAAACATTAGTGATAGAGATAAGGGGCGTCATCCTTAATGTAAAATGTGATGTTTTTGTGTTAGGGGATTTTCATTTTTTTGTGTTTTTTTAAAAGATTTTATTTATTATTGAGAGACAGAGAGAGAGAGAGGCAGAGACACAGGCAGAGAGAGAAGAGGGCTCCATGCAGGGAGTGCGATGTGGGACTTGATCCAGGACTCCAGGATCACGCCCTGGGCCAAAGGCAGGTGCTAAACTGTTGAGCCACCCAGGGATCCCTCAAAATATCTTTTAAAACTGTCCTTTTAAGTGATTCATTTTTAATAAGACTCTTTTAAAGTTATTTATCTTCAAAAGCTTTGAAGTCTCTATATGAAGGTTAGTAATAGCTTAAAATCAAGGACTTGACATAACGAAGCCAGTTACATGATTACATCATTACTCCATATTCGATGTGGAATATTCAGAATGTGTCTTTCTAACACATCAACACATTTCACTATGAATAGTGAAAAATACTTTTTCTGAGAGTTTTTTGGAGAATTCACCTTTATTTCTTGGTATTTCAGCTATCTTTTCATACTATTACGTTCATACTGTAATGTTCATAAAATTTTAATATGGCTTATGTCTAGGATGGTCATAAATTAATCCTTCAAACCAAAACACTCTGGAGAGTAACAGGGGGCACTCACCAGACAGGATTGGGAGAGAGCATGTGTTCACAAGACTCTGTGGGGAAATAGGGTGTGTGTTCAGCCTCTTATCTGTGTCTTTAGCACTCTTAAAAATTCATATTTCTAAATAGGAAAATTATCCTGTACATGGAACTAACTAGAGCCTATAACTAAAATCACATTTTACCCTGTGCATGTTTTTTCTTCACTGTAAATGTATTTACCAGGAAAAGCTGCTCATTAATTATGTAATGCTTTTTTCTTGCTCTTCTTTTCCTATTTAAAATAAATAAACAATGAATGTGAAGTAGATTTAAATATGTCACTAACCCTAAGGTTCTAGACTTTCTTCATTGGTCCTATTTATCCTCTAAACATTAGGAGGCAAGCTAAAAAAAGTGCCCTCAGGAAAAATTGCTAAGGTCAATAATTTAACTGTTTTATAGACTTTCATTTTTTAAAGAACAGCATCTGGTAGATAACAAAAAGAGAATGCAGAAAAGGCAAGTTTTTGAAATGAGAACAAAAATCAACTAATTTTTCTAATTCAGAAAGACTTCTTTCAATGATTTAATGAACTTCTGAAGTCTATAATAATTATAAATGCTCATGGTGGAATACTGGCAGCAAAAATACTACAGAAGATTTTAAGTAACTGCTCTATTGCTAACTGTTAGCTTTCTTGTTCTTATGAAAATGTGAAGGCTCCCTGGAAAGCCATGCACAATCGTTATTTCAGATTCTGGACAAAAAGAAGATCGGAAGGAAAGCTGGAATACCATATTATGCCCAGCTAATAAGCATTTATTGAACACTGGGTTGGTTCCCAATGAAGCTCAGAAACTGCTTACTTTGTCATCTGATTGAGAAGAGAAGCACACACTAGAGCTAAGACAGAGTCAGAAAGTGGGAGCAGATTGTGAGGGTCCGCAAACACCAGAAAGCATGGTTGGATACCACCATTATTGGAAGCCTTCTCATGATAAAATTCATGTATTTTAGACTGTCTAAAAATAACAAATAGGCTAGATTAACCTCCAAAAGACTCTCCCAACATGGGACTTGTGTTCATCTTATTATAAGTCATAATTGACAGCTTGAAAATAAAATAATCCTTTTAATCATTCTCTTGGCAAGTTGATTGGATATGCACGATGTTCCCAGCAGAGCATCTTGTGAGTATAATCTAGAGTTGAATAGTGCAGATATTTCTGAAATTACTCTTTAGAGATGTTCATTTAGGCAAACAGTGAAACTTTAGTCCTATTTTTTCAAAGTATTTTGCCAAATAAAATTTATGTTATCACTTCCACTCTAAGTTCCTTGAGGGAAGGTATTACACTGCCTTTATATCTGTGTCACCGTTACAACTCGAACTCCTTGCACATTCATATTTGGATAAGTAATACAATTTGCTGTGAGCTACATGGTACCAGAAACCCATTACATTTGTTTTTCTGTTTTCTGGAGGATAGCAGTACCTCTTAAAAAACTTTCCTATGTTTTGATAATAGTGTTGGTGAAGATTTGAAAAAGCCACACTATTGATGGTTTTAAAGTCCACTGCATTTATGTAAGAGCAGTTGATATTTAGATAAGGGACAGCTCATATATTCTACTAGTCTTCTATCTGCAGACAGATAGTTACAACTAACCTTTTGGAAAGCAGCAACTGAATCTTGGGATTGTTTATATTTACCTTCCCATGTATTAGGCAGCACGTACTTTCACGTACGTGAAAGCATGTAGCATGGTAAGAAATAAGTAACTGGTCTAAAACTTTTCATTCTGTGGTAAAAATACAGTTCTCTGGAGCTGAAGCTAGATACCCTTATCTGTAGAATCCTTCCTCCCAGGTCGGGTCACCTCCCCACTTAGTGTCCAGCAACCACAAAAACCCACATCTCTCACTGACTAGCACACAACAGGGCTGTTCACTGGCCTTGACCACTTTGCTTGGCTGTGGCCCGCATCCCGGTGCTGCTGCTTCTCATGACTAGATTAAAAATGAATATGGCCCATGAACTCCAAGGAACTACCCAAATATAGAGCTTTATTTTTGAAATCACTCCATGTATTTGTTTTATTCTTCCCCCAAACTTAACATCAAAAGACTGTGCATATTACTAATGCCTCTGAACTTCTTATGTATAAATTTATGGAAAAGTAAAACCAGGAGTGATTTTGAACATTTAATAATAAGCTTTGAAATATTCATACATTTCAGCATGTAAAGTATGATTAAGAAAGAAAAAAATTGGAATTTGGAAATTTAGAATTCTGTCAACATTCCTTAAAATTTCTTTGTGGAAATGTTTGTTTCCTAGAATAATCTTGGGTTTATTGGACTTACATGAGATCACATTTTAAACTTTTAACTAAAATATTATTGTATGTTTAAATCAAGCATGATCATTTTGACATGATGTTATAGATAGTGGGAGGAACTGTTTTCTGGGGATAATCTTTGATTAGATACATCAATCCCTATTTATCTTTGTAGACTAGTATCAAATGAACTGTAGAAGTTCCAAGTATAGAAATAGGGCGCTGTTTTGAAAATCCGCCTCATGACCATTTTAGAACAATGAATATATAATATTTTTTAAAGGATCTAAAGATCTATAGAAAAGTAATACAAAAATAAAAATCACATTGCTTTTTAAAAGCATCTGGGAACAAACGTGGGTATTTGGAGCTCCTTAAATGTAAGACCTAAGGTTGTTTTGTGGGTTTGTAATAGCCACACACATACAAATCACTCAGTAAGCTATTATCTCTTGCCTTCTTACAGATTTCATTGTTAGTCACAGCTCTGTAAGGGCAGAAATTTGAGTAGCTCGAGATATTAATTTGGTAAATAGACACAGTAAACACTTTGACAGTGAGACAAAGATTTTATCAGAGAAACACTTATCCTTGTGTGCTGTTCAAATAGCTTTAGCTTCCTTGTTTATGCCTCCTTTATTTTCCAGGGCCTTTTTGTAAATTTTTGGGAAATTAAATAATATCTTAAAGATTTTGTAATTTCCCATTCTAGCGGCATGGTGTCTGGCATGTAGGTGCTCATCAGTATTCATTGACCGAAATAACATTATTATGAGAGCCATGTAGAAAGAGAAGGTCCATTTATGGGCTTAACCATTTCAAGGTTTTTCAGTTAAAAGGATTCAACATGTTTGCCACTCTCTCCAGTTTAGTCTTGCCTAGAAAATATCAGAGGGCCAGAAAATACTTTTCTCCTATTCTTTTCTCTACTGCATTGGAATTAAATAATTTTCTCCATTTTGCATTACAGCCATGATATTTAGTACATGGTCAAAATCTGAAGAATTATACTGACAAGTAGCCATGCTGCAGGGTTATAATGCTTTCAAGAACACTGTGCTTGCTATGGCTCTGTTTCTTTTTTTTTCTTGTCAGAGTTAATTTTATATGCCATTTATTGATAGTTCACTGTATGCCAGGCACTGTTCAAGGCACCATTCATTGTTGTCATTTATTTTAATGAATCTTTTATTTGGATTTCTAGTATTCAATTCAGATACTCATTTTGTTTCTCACCAATTGATTTAGTGGTTGAAGTTGAAATATTCATTTTTGGGTTTTTTAAAAAAGATTTATTTATTTTAAAGAGAGTGCATGAGTGGGAGGAAGGGCAGAGGGAGAGAAAGTCTCAAACAGACTCCCCACTGAGCACAGAGCTCAATGTGGGGTTCCATTCCAGGACCCTGAGATCACGACCTGAGTTGAAACCAAGTCAGACACTTACACAATAGCCACCCAGGAGCCCCAGGACCTTCTGAACAAAGATAAGATACAGTAATAGTATAGTTTACCATATGCTGCAATATAATATTTCAAATAATCTTCCACTTTGTCACACCAAAGTTCAACATGAAGACTTGTGAACTTACTGATCAGGTGTCACTTTTATTTACCAAACCCAAATTAATACCTCTTGGCAATCATTTCTGAATGAGATAATTTTTCCTTAGTTGGTAGCTGAGGTGAGGGAATAGTGTGATAGGACCTGTAAATAAGATAGTACAATTCTAAGACAGATGGACTATATAGAAGGATAGATCTTTGTCTCCACAGATCTATATTAGAATTAATAAACTAATATAAATATTAAACTAGAATGTCAGATTTAATTTTCCTTATTTATATTTCTCATGTTTCTTATATTAGTGATACTATATAATAAAAACCTAACAGTAAGAATATGTTTTCTTTAAGCAATTTTAGATAATTTATCTTATCTCAATCTATATATGTATATATATATAACCTGTATAAATATACATATTTATTTATAAAAAGGATTTTAGAGGCACATAAGTGGCTCAGGCAACTGAAAAGCAGCTGCCTTTGGCCCAGGTCATGATCCTGGAGTCCCGGGATTGAGCCCTACTTTGGGCTCCCCACTCAGTGGGGAGTCTGCTTCTCCTTCCCCTTCTGTCCCTCCCCTTGCTCTTTCTCTCTCTCACTCACTCTCTCTCTCTCTCTCAAATAAATAATTAAATCTTTTTAAAAAAGAATTTTAAAGTAACTTTGTCAGGAAAACATGATTTGTTCAGGTACATACAGTATGTTTTCAGTAGAAACCAAGAGGCAATCCTTAGTTGTAGGTATAACATTCTACTAGTCAGGAAAAAGATACAAACATACTGTTAAAAAATATTAAAATATATAAGTACGTGCATGCAAACAAATAAGAGCCATGCAGATATACAGGGAAATGAGGTACTATGCCATGCATAATGGAGAAATTAAATTACCAATGCCCAATTTCAATGAATACTGGCAACTAAAAAGCAAACCCAACTGAATGTAGATTTTAATGAAGTCTGACAGAGTGCATGGACAAGACAAATACGTTAATTAAAAACTATCTCAAAGCAAGCAACAAATGCAATACAATTAAATATGAGTTGCTGTGATATTCACTGTCATGGGGTTCTATTGCTATGTGATGACATAATTTCTCTCATCTTTTTGTTCTGGGGTGATAAAGGCAAGTGGCTCACTAGCAGGCTGACTTTTGTTTGTTCCTTAATCTTTCTAGTTATGCTTTCTTTGTATCATACAAGTAATTATTATCATTAACACAGAAATTCCATAATCTAAGAAACAAATTTGTGACTTTTTTTTTTTTCTGCAGATGAGGTGACAACAGCAAACCATCATAGCAAACATCCAGTGCCTATCATGTGACTAACATTCTTCTATCGTCTTTACAAGAATGAGCTCATTTCATTCTTACAACAGCCCTGTAGACTTGATAGATCTGTTCTATCCTGTCTTGGTTTGTGTTCCTCCAAAAGCCAATGCTATACAAGGACTTGGGGGCAGGTGGTTATTTGGAAGATGATCCTGGAAGCAGAAAATAGGAGTAAAGTGAGGCAATACTTTGTAAATACATAGTTTACTGCCCTGGGAAACTGGGGCTAGTCCCAGAGGGACCCTATGAGAAGCTATATGGAACACACTTCAGAATTAGTCCACAGGTGGTTGAGGTTGCTGCAGGATTTAGCTAGTAATTCCCATCCTTCATGGGCTGAGGGTCACTCTTTGGGTGTTAACTTCCCAGAATTCCAGCCTTCCTTTGTGTGGAAACATACAGTATAGCTCGGTGGCCAGATAATGCCATCAAACAGAGAGCAGAGGGCTTAGATCTTTAAGAAATTAATTACAGATGACCTCTGAGGTAGACCAAGGTGAAATGGGCAGAGCACCAATGGGATCTCTATATCTTTACTTTATGGATGAAGAAAGTAAATCATAGAGAAGCTGCCAATCCTCTCTGGACAAGACACACTCTCTGAATATCTCTGAATTTGAGAATCCTTCCAGGCTATTTTCATAGGGTTGAAAACAAATGAAATGTGTCCTGCTACTTCTCTTATTTGTCCATGAGTGTAATAACTGGTGGATCATGTTAAACTTCCTCACTAAATTTGGAAGCAACCTCAGTATCTTTTTCTGCAGACTGCTCCGGCAGCCACTGCCTATACTGGCATTTGTAAATGCAACAGGCGAAACTCCTTTAGCATCCCAGCACTGAACGTCCGCTCACTGAGGACAGGGGCCAGAGCTAACTTACTAATCATTATAGCTCCCAACCCTTTCCAATGGGATATATCATAGATACTCCATACCTAAACCTTACTGATAAATAAACTGTAACTGATATATGCTGACTCACCAAGATAAGATCATATGTACAGGACTAAATGGGGAGATATGATTGAAACAGATGGGAAGACCAGAGAATCTGCTTCATAACCAAAGACTAATGATATCATATATATTTCAATTGTAGAGAAGAGATGATCTTATTTTCCTTCTCAGCATTATTAATTATTCCTTTGCTGATGCATAGGAGACTATCTTCAGGTTTTGCTTGAACAGGGATATTTAGAACTGTCTTCAACTTGTTTTAAATCTAAAATATAAGACTTTGACAAGAGTGCACTGTCAAGACATATGGAGTTCTTAGTGACATCATTAGATCAAGACATGAACAAGTAATAAGTGAATAAGTAAACATAAGTCCACAGGGAGGTATGTGGCAAGAAATTCAATGGTAAAATTATCATGCAAAGAATCACAGTGGTGAATGGCAACGTCTTGCCAGGGAGAGGGAATGACCCTCTGAGCAAGGCAAGTTTCATTCTATGTATATAAAGGTGGAGAAAGGATGAGACCTAACTTTTGGGGAGTTCTCACGACATGCCAGGTACAGTGACAGTCACTTCACATACATTATTTCACTAAATCATCATGATGATTGTGAATAGCATTAATTATTAGACCATTTTAGGGGTGGAAACAAAGTCACAGAGTCACTCTGGACATAGTAATGTCCAAATGGGTTTCCAGTCTTAACAAACCAAACAAAAAAAGATTTTATGATTCCTAGAAAGGGTAGATGGGCTAAAATCTTTACCTGAAATTTGCTCTGGGGCAGCTTCCTGACTGCAGGCCATGACAGTTTGTCCAGGGAAGAGTTCCCTGAGAAGCTATTTCAACATCAGAAATGCTTAGAAGACCTGTCCTGATGTTGAGATAGATAAGCCAGGTTAACAAAGCTGATGCCACTAAAATTGTGAATATATCACAGAACCAGGCCCAGAGGGGTTTGAAAATACACAGTGCCAGGGCTTCAATCAGGATTTTGGGCTCAGATTCAGACTTTAGTACTTATTATCCTAAGTCCCCAGATGGTTCTAATATGTAGCCAATTAAGACAACTGCTCTAATTTAACAAGTTGGCATTCTGGCTTATGTATTTTAATACGTAAGTTATGTTAGCTTTTTCCATACTATAGTATCTTATAAGTTAGCTTTCCATTGTATAGTAACTTTTAATTTGCTCTCCATATTACCATAACTTAAGAGTTAACTTTCTTGTAAATTGGACCCTCTAAATCTGATCTCCAATACCCTGATGCTACTGTCAAAGAATGAGACCTGCATCATGGTGAGTTGTCCAAGGCCACAGCATTCTCTGAGCCCTCTAGAGGTACACTGTCAAATACAGCATTGGCTGACACAAATGGCTATTTAAATTCTGACTTAAATTAAGTAAAATTAAGTAAAATAAAAAATCCAGTTACCTGGTTATGCTAGCCATATTTCAGGTACTCAGTAGTTGCAGGTAGCTAATGACTACCATATTCTAAAGGAGAGATGTGGAATATTTCAGTTACAGAAAATTCTATTGGACACTCCTGGCCCAGATTATTAAATAACCAAACCTCTCCTGCAGACTCATAAACCACTTTAATCTTTTATCCAAACATGTACTTAATATGCTTTCTTTCAGTCTAAAATAACTTTACCCACTACTTGATGTATTAAATTACCCTTTTTATTTGATTTATCAGTAATGGAGTAGAGGTGTTTCAGAGGCAGGGACGCACACCACTGAGATCAGGAGAGCAAATGTTGGAACTTCATATCCAGATTAGGTGGAGCTAGCTAAATGAGGTCATAGCTTTTCTGAGAATTGCCTGTGATTTTATATCTCTGTATGTCTTCCCTGTTATCAAATATTTATCTGACTTACACCATAAATTACTTGGAAGCAATATAACAAGGCTATATTTTGCCTTTATAGTTTATTTCTGTTCACCATATGTTAACAATCAACTAATTTTTTTTTCCCAGTTAGGGAAGGGAAATAAGACAGGAGAATTTCTGGGTAATTAAAACATTAGCTCTTGGGACCTGAGAGCCTCCTTTGTATTTAAGTGGTAACAGTAAGAAGACTGTGATGTCTCCTATGCTGTGGGGAGTTGGGAGGCCTGGGGTTTGCATCCTTGCTTTACTATTTACTAGACTTGGACTTCAGGCAAAATTCCTAGCTTCTCTCATTCTCATTTTCCTAATCTGTCCAGCTGAAATCACAGTTGAGAAGCACATGAGACTTTTTTATGTTAAATTCTTTGAGGACTTGATACCAATTGGAACATTTTCATCCAGAGTGATCTGGAGTCTTAAGTTAGATATTGTTCTTCCTCCAGGCTATGTATTATCCCTTCTTTTCCTACCATTCACTCTGAATACTTACTTGTTCAAACGTCCTGAGTTATCTATAGAAAGTTAAAATAGAGAAAGCGCATTTGAGGGAGCAAGATCAGAAATGTTGGAATTTCATATCCCAAATAGGTGAGGCTGGCTAAAAGATTCAAAATAAATAAAGACAGATGCAAATGTGAAGATTAAGTAAAGATTATGAAGAGAGAGCATTTTTTTTTTTTTTAACTTCCTGGTCCTTTTTTTTTTTTTTTTTTTAATTTATGATAGTCACAGAGAGAGAGAGGCAGAGACACAGGCAGAGGAAGAAGCAGGCTCCATGCACCGGGAACCTGATGTGGGATTCGATCCCGGGTCTCCAGGATCACGCCCTGGGCCAAAGGCAGGCGCCAAACCGCTGCGCCACCCAGGGATCCCCTGGTCCTTCTTTCTTAAATGAACTTACACATAGGCCTATTTATGTCTTAAAAGAAAAAGTCCCCATGGGTCATAGAGAAAAAACACAGAACACTAAGGATGGACTAGACCCATGTCATGAGAACCCAGAAAACCCAAAGCTAGAGGACTGTGAATCTAAAGCAAGCTGGTGTACTTGCTCTAATGATTCAATATAAATATCTCCTGGATTATTTTGTACTGAACTCCTGTTGAAGACAAAGAGTGAACAGCAGAACAAAAGCTCTACTTTGGCATAGAATAAAATTATATTCCCACAAATTTCCAACCTCTCTAATGTACTTAGTGTCTTTAGTTGTTAAACATTTCCATTATGTTACTAACAAACAGAGAGAGAAGATAGAGATACTCCCATTTTTCTGCTAATACCACACCTATAACAAAGTAGCACCCATGACCTTTGGAATCATTTACTTTCTTGATGAAAAATTAAGGCCCTTTGTCACTGGTGGCCACCTGTAGATCTTTACATTAACAAAAGTTTCTCTGACTAAAATTCCTAGAGCATTTAGGAATCCATCAAGAATAGTTACTATGCTTTGATGAACTGAGTGAAAAAGCCTGAGGGAGAAACCTAAGATAGATTATAAATTAAAAGGAGTTACAATTACTGTGTTTGAAGTAATGAAATGCCAACTATTTCTTCCATGGGGAGGGAAAATAAATACAAAAACAAGAAGTCAGTATTTTTTGTTTAATAAAAGCTTTTGCAGTTGTATTTATTAAAGACAAATATCTGCTTATTATTGAAATTTTACATAATATACATAGTCATAGTAGAGACAAAATATATCCTCAAGTCCCACCTTTTAGGAAAAAAGTAACTAAATTTTTCCTGATCTTCGTTTTCATGTATGTATTTCTGTGCTTTCACAAGAAAGATTTCATATTGTAGATAATGCTTTGCAAGCTAAATTTATATTATTCTGAACATTTCTTGACCATCACATGATTTTTATAATATTTTAATGTCTCTATAGTTTTCCATTCTGTTGATACACCCTAATTTATTTAATCAATCCCTTTCATGTTAGGCATTTATGTGGTTTGTTTTTTATTTTTTATTTTATTATTTTTTTAAAAAAGATTTTATTTATTTATTCATGAGAGACACAGAGAGAGAGAGAGGCAGAGACACAGGCAGAGGGAGAAGCAGACTCCATGCAGGGAGCCTGATATGGGACTTGATCCTGGGTCTCCAGGTCTCCAGGATCATGCCCTGGGCTGAAGGTGGCACTAAACCGCTGGGCCACCAGGACTGCCCTGGTTTGTTTTTTAATATGTAAAATGCTGTGATGTATTTTTAGGTTGATTCTTTCATGTATTTTAATTATTTCCTTAGAATAAACTACCGGAATAGAATTATTGGGTTAAATAATTGGTCTGTTTCTTGAGTTTCTATTACCTACTTCTAGGCACTTTCCAGAATTTGCCTTCTCACCAGAGTGGTTGGTTGAATACAGAAGCTTTCCCAACATCAGATGTTATAAGTTGCCTCCTAACTTTTAACAATTTCATGGGTAAAGAAGGGTTGTTTTATTTTACATTCCTGGTAGCTCTTTCATGTTATTGAATACTGTCCTATCTTGTTTGAAGAGCTGTTTGCTCACACAGCCCCGTGATGTGACACAAGAACTTCCCTCTGCCAGCCTTCCATGCCCACAGCATGGGCAGAACCGATAAGAAGGGGAGTAGAGAGAGGATTTGGAGAGAAATGAGAACAGCTGTGGAGGGAGGGGGGCAGAGCATGGTCACCAGATGAACTAGCATATGTGCCGCACAGTAGACATGCTAGTATTGCTCTAAGCAGAAAGAGAGAACTAAGAGTGGTCCCTGTACATATCTCTGCTATGAAACAATTCTGTTTTATCGCTAGAGACCAGGCCTGCGCAACTAAATGTGAAGACCCCTTTGAAGTGGCTACAGAGGCAGCACAGCATGTTAGTTAAGAGCATACGCTCTGGAGCCAGAGTTCAAATCCTGACTCTGTCCTTTGTTGTAAGCTGCATGACTGTGGACAAGTTACTTAGTCTGTTTCTTGAAGCATCAAATGATATAATAACTGCCCAGTTGATGTGAAGATGAAATGGCTTGTTGAATCTAATGTTCATAGACTGGTGTCTGGTAAGTAGGGGTATATAAGCATCTTTTGTTTTTTAATTTATTTAATTTTTTTTTTTTTGAGAGCGAGCGAGCACACAAGAGTGGAGGGAGAGGCAGAGGGAGAGAGGAAAATCCTAAGCTGGCCTCACACTCAGTGTGAAGCCCGACTTGCACTCGGTCTCACAACCCTGAGATCATTACCTGAGCTGAAAGCAAGAGTTGGACACTTAACCCACTGAGCTACCTAGGTGCTCCTGTAAGCATCTTTTAAACAAAATTTATAAAGTCCCTGGCATGGCACATAGTAGCACTTGAGAAGCATTAGCTGAAGACATGTAATACACAATAAAAGGTAATAAATATCAACAAGTTTCAATACATGTGGTTTAGATAGGAAGGGTACTAGGTATTAAAGGATAGTTTCAAACAAATAAAATCATGAGTTTCACACAAATATAAACTAACCCACATCAAAGATTTTATTTAGGGATGCCTGGGTGGCTCAGTGGTTGAGTGCCTGCCTTCCGCTCAGGGCGTGATCCTGGGGTCCTGGGATTGAGTCCCACATCAGGTTCTCCACAGGGAGTCTGCTTCTCCCTCTGCCTATGTATCTGCCTCTTTCTCTGTTTCTCATGAATAAATAAATAAAATCTTAAAAAAAAAAAAGATTTGATTTAAGGTCATTCATTAATGAGATAACTAGTAAGGGGAGCCTGGGTGACTTAGTTGGTTAGGCACCCAACTCTTGATTTTGGCTCAGGTCATGATTTCGGCTTAGGTCATGATCTCTCAGGGTCATGAGATTGAGCCCTGCATTGGGCTCCGTGATGGGAGTGGATCCTGCTTAAGATTCTCTTTCTCCTTCTACCCCTCCCTCCATGCTTTCCATTCTCTCTTGGCTCTCTTAAAAAAAAAATTAAAGTTATTGAAATTATGGCATTAAAGGGATCTCTGACAGAATTTAAGCCTCAATATTTAGCAGTTCTGTGAGACGATCACTTTACCTCTTTAAGCATCAGTGACTTTTTCTGTAAAATGAGGATAACAGTATCTAGCTTATGGAATCCCTCATAAAGATAAAATAGTATGTGTCCCAAACTCCTGATACAGTGTGTAACTCATAGTAGACATTCAATAGGCAATAATTCAATAACTATTACTGTGCTAATTATAATTGGCTGAACCAGCCAAAGGATAATTGTTCAGTTTTTGCTTCTACCACCTGCAGTCAACCCAGGTTGAAGTTACACACAGCATTCGGTAAAGCTCTGGGGAAGGAAAGTATGTGGTTCCCACCAGGGATGCTGAAAATATCAGTTTGGTGAGAGAAGGAGAGAGGGCAGAGAATGCTGAGAAATAATGCAGTGTAGGTAACATCCAGTCTCTGAGGGGGCTTTGGAATCCAGACAGAGTTTTGGCAGCCAGTTTGGCATCATCTGGAGTGTAGATTCCGGGGCCTCACCCCAAACCTACTGACCTAATGGCTGGCAGTTGAGATTGTTTATTTTATCAGGTTACCCACATATTGCTTGACTGCATTGAACTTTAAGAATCACCGGTGCAGATTTAAGATAGAAACCTTTATCTGGAGTCATATTTTTTTTTAAAGATTTTATTTATTCATGAGAGACAGACAGAGAGGGGGGTGGGAGGGAGATGCGGCCTCCATGCAAGGACCCCGACATGGGACTCAATCCCAGGACTCCAGGATCACGCCCTGGGCCAAAGGCAGGCACTAAGCCACTGAGCCACCCAGGGATCCTTGAAGTCATATTTTTGAAACTTAGGAGCAAAGTGAAATAAGGGGCCTCCCATCCAGGGTACAGGATAACTTTCTGGATGAAAAAAAAATGAGGTGAGCCCTGAGGGCAGGAAGGAACTGACAGGAGTAGGTGCAACCCATCAATTGACTCAGGTGGTGAGGGACTTTGCTAAGATGGGAATAAGGTGACTCTAAACATTATGATAAAGAAGTAGAATGGAATGACTATGAGGGTAAGAGATCAATATGGAGGACAGGAAGTATCCAAAATTAACCTCCTGATTTTAAGTCCAGGTGAATAGAATAGAGATTCACTGACACAAATGGAGGATTGCGAATGGTGAGTTTTGTGGAAAGCTAAGTTCAGGGATCCCTGAGTGGCTCAGCAGTTTAGCGCTTGCCTTCAGCCCAGGGCGTGATCCTGGGGACCCTGGATCGAGTCCCACGTCAGGCTCCCTGCATGGAGCCTGCTTCTCCCTCTGCCTGTGTCTCTGCCTCTCTCTCTCTTTCTTTCTGTGTCTCTCGAATAAATGAATAGAATCTTTTTTTTTTTTTTTTTTTTTTTGTTTTAAAGAAAGCTAAGTTCAGTCTGGAGCATTTTAAAGGATGATGATACTTTTAAGTGGAAATTTACAGAAAATAATTGAAGGAAGGGGAGGGGCAGGGAGGCTCCAAGCTTGAGTGACAGGTCTTGGCTAGGACAATAGAAGAAATTTTTAAGAAACATTCTCAGATAAGACTTCTCTGTTTCCTTTCCTCTTTATATTGTCAAAATATATGTTTTTTTATCCACCAAGGATCATATAAGTTCATGATAATCACTTGAGAAACTTAAAATGAATGTTTTAAATTTAGGCATTATCCTACTTATGAAAAAAAGCTGTATTTATAGTTTATTTCAAGGATCAAAATATATAGCTTAGTTGATAAAGAGAACATGTTTAATTATTTTTCTCTTTCCAGGCAAGATATAGTATCCTTAAGGTCTGGAAAGGTGGTTAGAAACTCATTTGTTTACTCATACCCCAGAGAGGTATTTGGTAAATGCTTAGTTGTTCAACTGAACTTTATTTTTTTAAATTTTTATTTATTTATGATAGTCACACACGGAGAGAGAGAGAGAGAGAGAGAGAGAGGCAGAGACACAGGCAGAGGGAGAAGCAGGCTCCATGCACCGGGAGCCCGACGTGGGATTTGATCCCGGGTCTCCAGGATCGCGCCCTGGGCCAAAGGCAGGCGCCAAACCGCTGCGCCACCCAGGGATCCCTCAACTGAACTTTAAAATGATTCTTGGCAATACCTGACAATGTACATCATTCCCCTACCGTGTAGTTAAGCCTGTTTCTGGTAAATCCCACGGGTTCAACTCCCAACTGTGCTACAATCCTTTGAGAGGCTAATTAAGATCCTTGGCTCATATGGGAATTGTTGTCTGAAAATTAAAAGTTAGAGTGTGTCCCAAATCTCAGACTCACTTGGCCCACTGGGAAACTTCCAAGTATTAGATGTGTCCTCAACCCAAATTGTTGATTCCAAACTACTATCCTGGTTGAAGCTGAATCACGAAAGGGTGCATAAGGAGCCTGTTCCTGCTCTTAGAAGACATGCAAACTTCTAGCACAGTAAAGTTGTTTAAAAAAAAAGCACCTTTGCAAGTGTTTTAATTTTTGTCTTGATCCTACTTTTAGCAAAAAAGAAAAACTGTATCATCATCATTTGATATATACAATAATTAAAATGTTTTATTGATCACTGTGTCAACAGAAAGATCTGCATGTTCCCAGAGAAAATAGCTTCTGTAATGTGTTTCTAAACTGGAGGCAGTGTCCATACTTGAACAAGGATTAGAATTTATATACATTTTTATTGTTGCCTGGTATTTGGCAGTATGTATTTTCACACAATGTATTGTAGTGAAATAAAACACATTATGCAGGTGTTTGTATATGAAATATTGTATATGAAATGTATATGAAATATTTATTGAATCTAAATGAATATCTTCTTTGCATGTTCTAAACTTGAATTATGCTTATGTTGTTCTAAAAGTCACATTATTTAGAGTAAGTTTATATTTTTTTCCTGTCCTTGACATATTATATTTGTGTCAATTAATTTAATCAGTTAGGTTGCTTTGTATACCTATATTTTTGTGATTGTAGTGAGTAGAAAATCAAAGCAGATTCAAATGTACTTTCTAATAATGCCTTATATACTTGAACATTTGGATTATATCATATATTCAGAGAATAAATACGTTCGTTTATTATTTGACAATCACTTATTGAGTATCTCTTATGCTCCAGAAACTATGCCATATATGTAGCAGGAAATAGCATTGTGTAGTCAAGAATTTGTCCTTTATCTAATGATAACGGTACTCTACCCTCAAATAGTAATTTGATACAAGTTTTTGCAATTAAACCTATAGATTACTTCTAGAAGTGGAGGTCACAAGAAGAAATTCTGTTATGGAAGTGAATTTAGAAATCATATTTTAATTGATTCCTACTAGTCTAAAATAATATGAACACCTGTGCTTTCAAAGTGTAGGATTTTACTTTCTTGGAAGTTCACATCATGGCAAATTCAGTGTTTGTTTACTTAATGCAACTGATTCATTTGATCCTTGGGAAAAGGCCAGTGTGGTATGATTGGTGAGAAATGTTTGAGCCTGGTCGTTTTAACTGCAAATATTTTATAATCTGTGTCTTTAGAAATATAAGATAGTTTACTTAAAAAAAAAAAAAAAAAAAAAAAAAAAAGCTAAACCCTGCGTCCTTTAATGAGAGATCTTTATCTTTTTATCTGGTCACTTTTTTCTAGGTTTTAGGGACAAAGCCTGAGCTCAGGGATGGAGACGATGATGACGACATCGTAGCAGACATAACTAACAGGAAAATGGCCAAACTCTACATGGTAAGTTCACTGTTAGTGAGTTCTGTTGTTTTTACTAGACTGGATGTAGCCCAGAGGCCTGTTATGGAAAGGACTCTGCTACAGCTGATAATTCTTGTTTCTCTCAAAGAGAAGTATGTAGGCAGAATCCATTCTTTGCTCTAGTGTGCTTATTAAAATTCCTCTTTTTGTTACTTACTTTTCTTAAAAATGTCAAATAATAAGTGAAATGATTGCTACAACTTAAATAAAATTAAATAGGGTTGTGTGATAGTTTGCAACAATATGTTTTGATATATATGACATTCAATAAAATGTTTCCTTCATGGAATAAAAATACTTGGGAAACTTTTTCTTATAAAATTGTGATAAACTATAAAATCTTCACATTATTTTAATGTTACAGGAGGGCAAAGCTATCAAACCAAACAGCTGGGAGGAAACAGGGTAAAAACAGCCCTATCCTGGGCATTGGAGACCTTGTGGTGATCACCCACTAGATGACCTTGGGCAAGATATGACCATGCTGGATCTCAGTTTTTTTTATCTGAAAAAAAAAAAAAAAAAAAAAAGATTACATGAGATTTTTTTTAGGTTCCTTATGACTCCATGATTTTATAATTTTATTGCTGGTGAAAGTAACAGAAGCTACAGATATACCATTTGAAGAGACTGCTCAAATGGGATTCTTCAAGAGTTCCCACCCCTTGTAACTTTCCAAGCACATGATTTAGAACAGACCATTAATCTCTTTGCAGAGCTAAGTAGTCATCAGTCATCACTGGAAGGAGTTACATATGCTCTTCTTTAAGGGAACTTCTAGCTCAGAAACTGATCTGAATGAAGATCAAATGTGTCTAATAACTTGCATTTTGTAAAGGGGAAGTCTATTATTTTCTTCCTAGAGGGCAAAGGAACATGTAGTCACCACTTCTGCTAAATACTGATGATTTTAATATAAGTCACACAGCAATTGTTATTCTAAAGACTTCACGGGTCACCTCAATGGCTCAATCAGTTGAGCCTGGGACTCTTGGTTTCCACTCAGGTCTGGATCTCCGAGTGTTGGGGCACAGTCTGCTTAGCCTTTGCATTTCCTTTCCCTTTGCCCCAACCCCAGTGCGTGTGCTCTCTCTCTCTCAATTAATTAATTAATAGTAGAAAGGGGGGTGGAGCAGAGACAGGCAGAGGGAGAAGCAGGCTCCATGCAGGGAGCCCGGCAACGGACTCGATCTTGAGTCTCCAAGATCACACCCTGGGCTGAAGGCAGCGCTAAACCCCTAAGCCACCCGGGCTGCCCTGAAAGTAAAGTCTTAATGGCACTTTTTTTTTTCACTACTGCTTACAAAATCCCCTTTCAACAGCTTAAATATCTTTTATGCCACATCATCAAATAAAACCATCCTTCCTCTTGGAGAGCATTATGAACTAAAATATTTTAAAATGTGAAAATGTTAATCCTGAATCATTGCTCCCTCTAGTGGATATATAATGTATTGCTTATATGTAAAATCCAAAATCTGTCTGAAAGTACTGTAATTTGGGATTGCAGAACATAGCTGGGAAGCAGAGTCACCTAGGCAATTTCTAAAAAAACAAACAAACAAACAAAAAAAAACAAAAAAAAAATACCAGGATTCAAACCCCACCACAATGCTGCAAAACAACCACTAATCTTGGGAGAGCCCTGGAGTCTGCATATTTATCAAGTACCAGGTAACTAACAAGCTGGCCTTTGAAAAACAGTGAATTCTAACCTGGGCATTAATATCACTTTCAATTTTGCAAGACCACCTCCAGCTTTTAAAAAAATGTACTTTTTAATTTTTATTTTTAGGATTTTATTTGTTTGTTTGAGACAGAGAGCACACAGGCAGGGGCAGAGGGAGAGGGAGAAGCAGACTCCCTGCTAAACAGGGAACTGGAAAAAGGGCCTGATCTCAAGACCCTGAGATCATGACCTAAGCCAAAGGTAAATGCTTAATAGACTGAGCCACCTAGGTGCCCCTAAATAAATGTTCTGTGGTTATTTCCAAACTTCAGGAGTCTAAGTAAGTAACTATTTGTGACAGAAGAAATCTACTTCGACAACTTACACAAAATATACTTAAATTACAGGATTTAATTTGAAAACAGTCTATAAGCATAGACTATAATGTACCAATGCCTTCTTAGTATAGTGCTTAGCGTATGGTAGGCACTCAGTAAATGTTGAATGAATAAATGTTTAAGCTTTAGCTTTTATTATATAGAATGAGTGTAAGATTATTATCTAGTTGAAAAGATTGTTCTAAAAATTAGTAATCATGTAAAGTTCATCACTTGGTGCCTATTATATAGAAATCTCTACAAACCTTAGCCATTACTATTATGATTATTTTCTGATGCTTTAGGTCTGGTGTTGAAGCTTAACCTTTTTTTTTTTTTTTTTAAGATTTTATTTATTTATTCATGATAGTCACAGAGAGAGAGAGAGAGAGAGGCAGAGACACAGGCAGAGGGAGAAGCGGGCTCCATGCAGGGAGCCCGATGTGGGATTCGATCCCGGGTCCCCAGGATCGCGCCCTGGGCCAAAGGCAGACGCCAAACCGCTGCGCCACCCAGGGATCCCGCTTAACCTTTTTTTAATAGTTCTTTTACCCCAAAAGACTTAAAAAAAAAATTCCACGGTGTTATGTTAGTTTTAAGTGTACAATATAGTGATTCAACAATTCTATACATTACTCAGTGCTCATGGTAATAAATGTACTCATAATCCCTTCACCCATTTCACTCATCCCCCCCCCCCTTCCCTCTGGTAACCATCAGTTTATTCTCTATAGTTAAGAATCTGTTTCTTGGTTTCTCTCTCTCTCTCTCTCTTTTTCCTTTGTTCATTTGTTTTGTTTCCTAAATTCCACATATGAGTAGCATCACATTGTATTTGTCTTTCTCTGACTGACTTATTTCACTTAGCATTAAAGTCTAGATCTATTCTTGTTGTTGCAAATGGCAAAACTTCATTCTTTCTATGGCTGAGAATATTGTTTATATACATACCATATCTTCTTTCTATATTTATCAGTCAGTGGATGCTTGGGCTGTTTCCATAATTTGGCTATCGTAGATGACGCTGTTACAAACCTATGTAGCTGCATAGATCTTTTCAAATTAGTGTTTTTGGGCAGCCCGGGTGACTCGGTGGTTTAGCCCCGCCTTCGTCCCAGGGTGTGATTCTGGAGGCCTGGGATCGAGTCCCACGTCGGGCTCCCTGTATGGAGCCTGCTTCTCCCTCTGCCTATGTCTCTGCCTCTCTCTCTGTGTCTTTCATGAATAAATAAATAAAATCTTTGAAAAATTAGTGTTTTCATATTCTTGGGTAAATAAATACCCAGTAGTGGAATTACTGGATCATATGGTAGCTCTATTTTTACTTTTTTAAGAACCCCCATTCTGTTTTCTACAGTGGCTGTACCAGTTTGCATTGCCACCAACAGTGCATGAAAGGTTTCTTTTTCTCCTCATTTTTGCCATCACTTGTTGTTTCTTGTGCTTTTTATTTTAGTCAATCTGACAGGTTTAAGTGATACTGCGTTATGGTTTTGATTTTCATTTCCCTGATAATAAGCATGATGAGCATCTTTTCATGTGTCTGTTGGCCATCTGAATGTCTTCTTTGGACAAACGTCTGTTCATGTCTTTTTTGCCCATCTTTAATTGGGCTGTTTGGGGTCTTTTGGTGTTGAGTTACGTAAGTTCTTTATATATTTGGGATACTCACCCTTTATCAGATATGCCATCTAAACATATCATCTCCCATTCTGTATATTGTTTTTTAGTTTTATTGATTGTCCAAAGAACTTTTAAAAAACCTTTTAGGGTATAATTTGGCTCATGGATTTTTGTTATTTTTTTTCTTTTAAAGAGCTTTGTGGAGATACAATTTACATACTATACACGTTTAAAGCATACAATCTGATGGTTGTTATTATGTTTACAGAGTTGTACAACCATCACCATAATGTAATTTTAGAACATTTTTATTATCTGCAAACAAGCTCATGGGTTTTATATTAGGTTTCAGATGCCAGTGGATCCATGAGAGTGACTGTGGTTGCAGAAGAAAACCCCTTCTCCATGGCAATGCTGCTTTCTGAAGAATGCTTTATTTTGGATCATGGTGCTGCAAAACAAGTTTTCGTATGGAAAGGTAAAAAATGTCATTGACATTGTAGCAGCGCTTCAGGTTTACAGCTATTTCTTTGGAAAGGTAAAGAAAACATATTTTCTGATTTAAAAAAAGACTATCTTTTTGAGACTTGATCTGTAAATAGCGCATATAAAATGCAGACATCCAAACCCTATTTTCTTCCTACTAGTATCATGTCAAGAATGATAGTGTTAAAGAAAACATTAGGGCAATATAAAAAGTCTTTTTTATATAAGGCGATCATTATATTACTAACTATATTTAACATACTAGGAAATTTTTCCATTCTCATTGTTATATTTAAGTTGTAATTATGTTCATTGCTTGGTGCACAAATATTTCTTAATCATATGATATCTTCCTTCTCTGAGATTCTGTCTTTTTCATTTGTCCTCCATTTTAGGTAAAGATGCTAATCCCCAGGAGAGAAAGGCTGCAATGAAGACAGCTGAAGAGTTCCTAAAGCAGATGAATTATTCCACCAATACCCAGGTATGTGTGCAAATGAGCTGGCTAGTAAAAAATTAAAAATATGGGAACTCATCATATCTCTACAAAACTCATGAGAGAATTTGGTTCAAAGTAACATATGCATGGAAGTCCTCCTTCCCTTATGTGTGTGTCGCATTGTGTCCTGTGTCCCTAGAACCATAGGGAATGGTTGGAATTTTGTGAGGATGGAATTTTGCAGAAACTACCTATCAGACCATCTGTGGACCTGCATGATGAAAAAAAGACCCCATCTACTTCCTCCACAGCATTTCAGTGAAGATAATCAACCACAGCTGGGTGACCTGAGAGGACTTTCCAGTTAGTCCGTAGAGCAAGTTGTCCAGACATGGGCTAATTCCCAGTTAAGATTTGGCTTCATCGACATCAGTTTAGACACTTGCCACCTATTTACTCCGCCTTTTCTGAGTCTTTCAGCCTCATCCTTTCTCTTTAGTTTTATGTCCTGACCCAAGGAACATAACGAGATCATTTCTTCCAGGTTACAGACCTCTTATAAGCCCAATGGAGAAAAATAGTCATACATATTTGACTGTCATGGTAACACGAGAGAACTTTGTTCTTTCTTCCAGCATCCAAATTCAGTGCATTCACTTTCGCTATGACAGAAAGGAGCGTTGGACTGTTTTACCTTGATATCTGATAACCTTCCATGTTACATTCACTTAAGGATCCCAGCTTCTAAGTTTCCATTGGTCATTGCAGAAACCAAGATAGTCTTTTCATTTCCTTAGTATTTTCTCCACTACTGGATGAATGACTTTCCTCTATTTTCTTTTTGTAATTATTATTATTATTATTTTTTTAAATTTTAGATTCAAGTTCTTCCAGAAGGAGGGGAAACACCGATCTTCAAACAGTTCTTTAAGGACTGGAGAGAGAAGGATCAGAGTGATGGCTTTGGGAAAGTGTATGTTACCGAGAAAGTGGCTCGAATAAAACAAATTCCATTTGATGCCTCAAAACTACATACTTCTCCACAAATGGCTGCCCAGCACAATATGGTGGATGATGGTTCTGGCAAAGTGGAGGTATTTGGCTGTTTCTGTTTCTGTGTGTTTGTTTTCATCAAGACCACTTACACCACTATACCTGGAAATGTAATTTCAGAGAACTACAAACATTGTACTTTTACTTGTTAATTTTATTTGTTAATGAAGATGGTCAGTGACTATATATTAAATCAGGAAATTTAAAGCCGGAAAAGATACTCGCTGACCTTCAATCCTGCTTTACAATGTGTATGTTGAGATCCCAGGAAGTTAGGTGATTTGTGCAAGATCACTTCATTATCATCTCAGAGATGTGATATGGAACCCAGCTGTCTTTTTTACTGGTCCAGAATTGCTCCTGCTCCTGGAACTGGGATTGTCCAGTCAGGGCAAATTGCTTTGAGTGTAGCAACTACCATTATTAGACCTTTCCTTGTACCTTACAGGTATTCACAAAAGTAAAATGGGTATGTGCTAAAATCACAGATATTTTTAGAGCATTCAAATTGTTTATTATTCCCCTTTTTTGCCAAAAAAATGCTAATAACACCCTATAATTCTCCTTAATTCAACTCTCTTCACCCTCTACTGTGGAGTAATCTCACTTAATAAAAACTGGGTAATGTCACATCTTCTCATAAAATATTTTAATGGCTCTCCATAGTCTTCCTGAGAACATTGATCCTCATCTGGGCCTGCAAGAACTTTCATAATTCGATCCTTGCTTTCCTCTCTGTCTCACCTTTCCACTGCCTGAGGGCTCTTCCCCTCCCTTCTCCCTCTGGCTAAAGTCTCCACATGTACTCCTTCATAATTCCGTTCAGTCACAAGCTGCATCTCTTTAAAAAGCCTTCCCTCTGCCCTGAAGCAGCCTTCCTCTGTGCTCAAACTATAAGTAATATTTTTCACAGAACCCATCATAAAATATTGCAGAATTGATCATTTTTCTTCCTAGCCCTCTTGATAGTTCCTTGAGGGCAGGGATTGAATATTTTATTGTTGTATTCCCAAGGCTTCCTACAGTGTTTGGAGCAAGGTATATGGTTGAGAGACTTAGGAAGTAGTTTTTCCTCTTTTCAAAGACACACAGTGTGAATCTAAGCTCTCCAAGGGTTGTGGGAACTGCCAAGGGACAAATGCTTCTTATGGCCATTGTCCGAGGGGTATCAGCTTCTGGTCTGGGTCTGTCTCCTACTCAGATAATGTTTTTCTTAAGCTCAGCACAGCCAGAGAGCCTTGTTTCAGATTTGGTTCCCCAGCATCACCTGCAGTCTCCTTTGTCAGGTCACATTGTCTCTGAGATGTCTTGAGTCATCCCAGGACTTCTGAAGTCTGGAAACGTTCTCTAGATTTTTTTGGGTTTAGCCTGGCAGTGCTGCTGTTTCTCCTCAGCTCACCAGGATGTCATGCTTCTCTCTGAAAGCACTGCCACTTGTTCATCTCCAAATTTTAAAGCAAGGGGCATATCCTCTACCTCCCCCCTCCCCAGTGGGGCCTGCATACACAAAGTGCCTGGCAGGCTCTCTCCTGTTACTTTCTTGGTTCATCTAAAACTCTCATCTCTCCAACTTGGAGTGTTTTTAATCTGTGATGAGGATGAGAAACTAGAAAAAAACTGGTTCTGCCTACTTTTATCTTTTCAGTCTTATGTCTGGATGGCACCTCTTGAAAATATTCAGGCAATTGGCATATTGATTATTTGGTCCCAATCTGTCACTGTTGCCTGAGGAGATATTGGTTTCATGCCTTACAGCGCAGGGAAAAAAAAATTTTTAACAAACAAGTTATCTCCCAGAGGATTGAAATATTTTATACAAGGGATATATTTCTGGGCTGAATGTTTTACTTCATTATTCCACTGAAGTCTCATGTTATTTTCACTAACCAATCGAACAGTAGGTATGTATTAATAGGCTCAGAACTGAGCTAAGTACTATGGAGGATGCAAAAAATATAAGCACCTAAAAAATCAGTCAACAAAATTGTCAAACTGATAAAATTTCTTCTCATTGCTTAATTTGAAAACTAGTTAGAAAAGTAATTTAAAAATTGTTTAACATAACAATAGGTCTAAAAAAAGTTTTTTTAACTTCTGAAAAGTACTATTAGGTCAAGAAAATTTTAATATTTTGCCTTCTGAAAAGTACTATTAGATCAAGAAAATTTTAATTTTGGTACACACATTCCATTCCTTTCAGATTTGGCGTGTAGAAAATAATGGTAGGGTCGAAATTGACCAGAATTCATATGGTGAATTCTATGGTGGTGACTGCTACATTATCCTCTATACTTATCCTGGAGGACAGATTATCTACACATGGTAAGTTTTCCTCTTTCATAAATCTCAAGTTTCAAAGAAGACAGATTCTGCTCCAAAGTGACATTTCATTAAATTCCATGGGATAGGGATCCCTGGGTAGCGCAGCGGTTTGGCGCCTGCCTTTGGCCCAGAGCGCGATCCTGGAGACCCGGGATCGAATCCCACATCGGGCTCCCGGTGCATGGAGCCTGCTTCTCCCTCTGCCTGTGTCTCTGCCTCTCTCTCTCTCTCTGTGACTATCATGAATAAATAAATAAAAATCTTTAAAAAAAATAAAAAAAAATAAATTCCATGGGATATGGGATAGAATTATCCTATAGTTAGTCCAGTGAGATTTGTATAGCATGCATGCGGAATTTTATTTCAGTATGATTTTTGACTATATTTTGTAACTCCTGTCCATAAGCATGAGGAGGTTAGATGAAAATCATCCTTTCTAAGGGCATCTGAGTGACTTAGTTGATTCAGCCTCTCTTTATTTTAGCTCAGGTCATCATCTCAGGGTCAGGATCTCAGGGTCATGAGAACAAGTCCAGGGTCTGCCTCTTCCACTCAGTGAGGAATCTGCTGGAGATTCTCTCCTTCTCCCTCTGGCCCTCCCCCCACTCATGCATGCTCTCACTCTCTCAAATAAATAAATAAATCTTTTTCAAAAAATCATTCTTTCTAGTCTAGGAAAAAGATTTTGATATCCAAATGTAGTATTCTTTTAGTGGGTATGTAGTTGAATATTTCACCTCCCTTGCAAGCTAACTCCAGCTGGCCAGCACTGGCTACCATGTATGCTTATTGTTAAATTTCACCGAAGTCCATCTTAATTGGAGCTGTGAAATTGCAGTGAGGCAAACCCTCTAAGTGATATATATATATAATTTATGACCCTGTTTCAAAATGATGCATTTTACTCTTGGTCCTCATGAAATTTGTGGCAATAGAAGAGAAAAAAAATGCCAGTGTATCCACATCTTACATGGTTTTGCATAATGATTTGAGTTAACTGAGGGTTAAGTTTACTCAGAGTCCATGCTAAGTCCCTGACCAATGGGAAATATCCAATCAGGTAAGTTAAGTATACATACCATGCTGGGCTATTCCAAAGGCATGAGGATTCTGCAACAAGTCATATAGTGTGTGATTCTCAAATTTTTTGTTAACAGAAATCAGGTAAAATAAAATATTTCTGAGAAGAAATAAAACTTTAAAAAAGAAAAAACTTTTCAAAGAAGATCATAAAACTGAGAGGTGTGGGTAGGAGGTGCAGGGGTGAAGAGAATCCTACTTTTGCCTATGTGGTACATGGACGCAGGTCTCTGCTGACATGGTGAGGGTCCTACCAGTTGACAGATTCACCTCCATCCCTATAGTGTGACCACCTACCACTTACATTGACCAGTGCCTTGAACCCAACCATGTTCAGGAGATGGAATGATTATCTTTATCCTGTAGGCTCTGGTACCCAAAGGGTGGTGTGGGAACCAGAAGCATCAGCATCATCAGTGAGCTAGTTAGAAATGTAGAATCCCAATACCCACCTTTGACCCACTAAAGTATAACATGCATTTTAAAAAGATCACCAGATGATTCACATGCACTTTCATGATTAACAGGCACTGCACTGCCTTAGGCAATGGTTCCCATCATACTCTGTCAAGGATTAATGTATTTAGCTATTTGACTCTGTATTTAAGGTGTCATCTTCATAGCAACCATTTTTGGGAGCAGCGTGTTTGTACTAGCAAAGTGCTAGATGTTTCCATTTATTATGTTTGTTCCTTACAACCGTGTCATTTTCAAAAATAAGGGGAAGGGAGAATCAAACGGATTAAGTAATTTACCCCACATTCACAACTGTCGTAATTGGTGAAGCAACATCTCACACCTTGATCTATAGCTCTCTTTAAGTCTAAAGCTGAGTGCAGCTATACCTTGGTATTTGGCCATTTGGCATTTCCTCTTCCAAAATTTTAATTCAGAAAACTATTTGTGCAAAGCCTGGCATTTGTAGGGATAATCAGTTGTTCTCAGTCAGCTTTTCTTTTACATTCTGTTTCTTAGTCTTCGTCTTAACTCTTTTTTTTTTAAGATTTATTTATTTATTCATGAGAGAAACAGACTGAGAGAGACTGAGAGAGAGAGGCAGAGATATAGGCAGAGGGAGAAGCAGGCTCCTTGCCTGATGTGGGACTCGATCCTGGATGCCAGGATCATGACCTGAGCGGAAGGCAGGCGCCCAACCGCTGAGCCACCCAGGTGTCCTTTAAGTCTCTTTTGTATATGAAAAATATAATTGATCGTGGCACTTAGATCAAACAAGAAAGACTAAACAAGGAATTCAAAAGACTATTTTGAAAAATTAACAATTTGTAATCTATGTGAATAACTATGTGGATATAACTAAAACAGATGAAATCAGATGATCAATGTTAAATGCAGTTACTATTTCTCAAATTATTTGAAAGTATTCACTGAACACTTTCTATGTGGCAAGCACTGTGCTAGATACATACTTAAGATAGAGTGGTTAAAAAAAATATATGACCTGTGTTTCAAGAATTTACACTTTGAAAGGAAGCAGGTGATTAGGCACTTCAATAAAGTATGAAGTATTTTAAGATAAAATCAAGCTGATCTTTGGGAAATTCAAGACAAGATCTCTAAGCCCACTCCTAGGGCTCCTAGAAGAAGGGACATCTAAGTAAAAGCAGAAGTATCAGCGAGGCAGGCCAGCAAATAGAGAAGTTTTTCTAAGCAATGCAGAGAAAGTATGCTCTCATCTACTAGTAACAAGCAAAGTTAGGGAGCAAAAGATAAAATCGGAGAAATCAGAAGGAGCCAACCGGTGAATGGCCTTGTAAGTGTCTGGGGAGCATGAACTTTATTTTCAGGGTATTGGAAACCAGTCAAAGAGTTTGCTCAGGGCAGTAGTATGATTAGCTTTCCTCTTAGAGAAGTTGTTCTGGTTGACATCTCTATGAGAATGGACTGATAGGAGAAGATCGTTGGCAGGAGAGGCCATTGGGAATGTGTTGCAGTCATCCAGCTGAATGAGAATGTGGCCAGAACTGAGTGTTGAAAGCATCAGGGAGAGAAGTTAATACCAATGTGTGGTATTAAGGTGTTGGCATCTGAACAACTGGCTATGGGAAACAAGATGACCACATCAAGGGTGACCCCAGATTTCTAGTCCATGCACAAGTGGGTAGTGTTTCATTCACTGAGATAGAAAACTTAGGAGGAGAGCAGGTTTGACCCTCACTGTCAAAAATGCAAAGGGAAAAGTTGAGAATATGCCACACTCTTAATAGTTACTCTCTTTGGGATGGGACAAGAATGGAGGGAGAGATCATTTAATTTGTTCTTTTCAATTTTATGTGTTTGGGTTTTCTATGATGAGAATTGATTTTTATAAAATATCAAGAATATAAGTTAGATACCTGAGAGTCCTTTTGAGAGTCTTTGCCATTTAATATCATGGATGTTAAATACAGAAGTTTGTTAACATTGCATGGTTTGTAGGACTTCAAAGCTTGTATGAGAACAGTGAAGAGATATTTAGAAAATAAGCAGATCTCTTGAAGATTATCTTTCAAACTAAACAACTTCACAGTTGATGTGATAATTTTGGTGCAGGGGTGCAAATGTTTAAGTCCAGGAGGCACAGCAGAAGGTGAAGGACTGGAATTAACTACTGAACACACATATACGTTATTGTTTTTATTCCTGAAACCACTTATATTCTAAAATGGTAGGGTGAAAAAACATTTCAGCAGTGATCTTTTCTCTGGAATGTCAGGTAATTGAAATTAAACAAATATTGTTGAACAATGGCAATGATGAATCTCTCAAAGCAATAAATTCCATTTTCATGCAGCATTTATTTTTAATTTGTAACAAGCGCCAAAAGTTTATAAAGAAGAAATCATGTCAAAGTAGACTGTTGCTCCCCACCCCCAGCGCCCAAACATAGATTTTCAAAGCTAGAGACAAAGAGCAACTTTATTATGTATTAGTTGCAGTAGCGTATTTAACCCCCTGCATCAGAGATCCATAAAGCAAACTGGTCTGAATCTGTGTGGTTGGGTGCATGGGTCACTTTGCCATGGAGTAGAAGAGGTAAATAGTGAAGAAAAACTTTTTAAAAATTTTATTCACTCATGAGAGACACACAGAGGCAGTGACATAGGTAGAGGGAGAAGCAGGCTCCTCATGGGGAGCTCAATGCAGGACTCAGTCCCAGGACCCTGGGATCATGCCCTGAGCCAAAGGCAGACACTCAAGCACTGAACCACCCAGGTGCCCCAAGTAGTGAAAAATGTATTGAGAGTGTCCAAAGGTGTAAGTTTGGTGAGGCTTTCCAGGTTTGCTTGTTGAAATACTTCAGAGGTAAAAAAATGGGAATTGAAACAAAAATTTGGTGATACTGTCGATAGTCAGTTGAGTGTTTTTCTACAGAAACAAAGAGGAAATGGAGAAGTCAGGGAATTGCAGATGTGTCAGAGAAATGACAAGTGGTAACAGATCCAGCTGTCACCCACAGCTCTGTTACTCCCCACTCTGTGGTCCTGGTGGTTCACAGAAGTGTTTGTTCACATTATAGGCTCCTTGAAAATTTAGGCTATTAGCATTAAAGGACTATATTTTCATGAGTGTCTTTATTAGGGAAAACATTTTTAATTTTCTTTCAAATATGTGCTTCATGTGAGCATGTCCCTTTTTTTTTTTTTTTGCCCCCCGCCCCCATTGTGAACATTTTTATATCATTTCACCCTGTTGGTGCAATGAAATATTCTGAAATAAACAAAGCATGTTTCCTGTACCTAGTGTTTTGGGGTGTGTGTATGTATATGTGTGTGTTGCCCAGGATGGGAGGTTATTGCTAATCTGTTCTGGGTATTGGACAAGTAGGTCACTCTTAAAATTTCAGAAGAAAAGATATGGTTAACTTCTTAAAAAAAAAAAGATTTATTTATTTATTTTAGAAAGAGAGAGCATGTGTGCAAGTGGGGGGAGAGGGGCAGAAGGAGACAGAGAAATTCTCAAGCCCCCAATGTGGGGATTGATCTCATGACCTTGAGATCATGACCCAAGCTGAAATGAAGAGTTGGATGCCAAACCATCTAAGCCACCTGGGTGCCTTGGTTAACTTCTCAAATCCATTTCCAGGATTAGTGTTTCTCCTGCTAACCCCTAGTGAGACAGAGATGAGAAAATAGGCTAGAAAGAAACTGCTCAGTGCTTTGGCTTCCCTCCTGACCCCCACAAAGTCATCAAACAAGCAGATCTCCCAAAGTTGCTTTACAGGTTAAGCTAGAGTTTGGAGATATAATCACAAGCTACTTTAGAAAGAGAAATTGGAAATGAACTGAATGAACTGATTTATTGGCCCTTATTATCTGGGTCTCTGGTAGAACTAAGCCACTTTTATGGTTTTACTGATAATTCCTTTAAAGAATCGCTAGAATGACAAAACAGGGCCACTCCACTACCTACTTCTGATGATTATTTTCTTGATTTTTCTGGGTCCAGACATTTGTTACTATGGTCACCAAACATTCGTGTAATGATAGGATGCTTCTAATATCCAGCCTAACAGATGAGGCTTCTATTCTACTCAAATGTATTATTTTTACTGTGGAGATGGTTTCCCAAAATAGGCAGCTCCAACTTGAAATGAGACTGCCCTGATTACTTAGCTATGTTATATAAGGAACTAAGCCTCAATATTTTTTTCTATAAAATGAGGACAGAAATATAATTATCATGTGTAGTCCTAGGCAACGTACAGGGCAGTCCATGGCTCATTGTTAGTACTTTCAAAAAACAATAGCTTCCGTGGGTATATCACGTCAAAACGGTTTCATCTTGATCTTTCATAATGACTTAAGTCTCTGAAATGCCTACATTAGAAAGTCTTAAAATGTAAATACAAACTAATTTATTTTACTTTGGTTCCTCCAGGCAAGGAGCGAATGCCACACGAGACGAACTGACAACATCTGCATTCCTGACGGTTCAGTTGGATAGGTCCCTCAGAGGACAGGCTGTGCAGGTTGGGATAGTTTTACTCCCAGAGCACACGCAAGTTAAAGTTTTGCTAGCCAGATGATTCGTTAAAGCCTTCCTCTCAAGTTGGGATGGGAATATGACATTTTCTAAATATTGCATCTTTTTCATTTTGCAACTTAAATATTCCTACTTTAATGCCATACTATTTCTCTCAGATTCTGGAAAAGAGAGAGCAAACAAAACTAAAAACAAAAACAAAAAGCTATTAATAGATCTAAGGAACCCAAAGAATTGACAGTTGACATTAAACGATTCTACCCAAGTTATTATTTCCAGGCGATCACTTTCCAGTTTTCAAATCATTGTAAATGTGTCTTTACTTCTTAAAGGGTAATAATTAAATAGGGAGGTAAGTCAAATATTTTAGTACAGAGAATCTAAGATGTGGACGCTAAATTTGGTCTTCCGGCTGGTTTCTTTCCTGTCTTGGTGCTTGTTAATGGATATATATAAGGCAATTTAAATTTAAATGTAAATGTTCATATAAACTTTTTAATTTTTTTTATAAATTAGCAAGATGACTGAATTTTTAAAATGCACTGAACTCTACTTTCCCATGAACTGTTACATTCACTTCTTGAAGAAATTTTTTTTAAAAGATTTTATTTATTCATAAGAGACACAGAGAGAGAGAGAGAGAGGCAGAGACACAGGCAGAGGGAGAAGCAGGCTCCATACAGGGATCCCAATGGGAACTCGATCCCAGGACTCCAGGATCACACCCTGGGCTGAAGGCAGGTGGTAAACCACTGAGCCACCCAGGGATCCCCTTGAAGAAATATTTCTAGTTAAGAACTGACATCAGTGTCATGTAATTGATCTTTAAAGTGTTCCTTACCAAAATATGCAAAAACTTTGAAGATCTACATTGTGCTTTATAAATTCTGTCTTTTGTAATAAAATATTTGGTATGCCCAGTGAATGAATTTCCATTAATTATTATTAGCCCACTGGAAAAAAAAAAAAATATTAGCTCACTGAATCCTAAATTCACAATGAAATGGTAATGTTTAGTTTAATCACTAGATGGCAGTAGTTTACAATAATGTATAAGCAGCTCCAGTGCTGTACTGCTGTTTTAAAATTCTTTGTAGTGTACATTAGCAGTAGTGAAAGTTTTTCAACTTACTTTTTATCTCTTTTATTTTAATTTAACAGTGGAAAATGGGTCTTAATCAGGGGCCGTCTTTTTTTTTATGTTGGCAGTTGAAATTTTCTCACTGTTACAGGAAATGCCAAGCCAACAACAGTTTTTTAGGTAATCCTAGCTAACCTTGTGACTTAAAAGACATTTTCATAAGTTGCTACTTGCTTATTTGAATGTCTACTAATTGGAAGATATCTGTAAGGGGTGCCTGGCTGGTTCTGTCAGTAGAGCATGTGAATCTTGATCTTGCAGTTGTGAGCTCAAGCCCCACATTGGGCATAGAATTTACTTAAAAATTTTTTTAATAAAATAAGAAAGAAAGTTAATTATTTTCAACGTTCTTTAGACCTCTCTGCTATGGTATGTGCATCAGCATTCTCATTTACTTGGCTTCTAGAAAAAGACACACTAGGTGTGTAAGACAGTTCATTTTTAGCATAGGGCAAAATAATTGAAAAAATATAGAGAACTTACACAAAAGTTGAACTATGTAAAAAATTGCATCAATAATTTATGTAAGAAATAGGAAGCTCGGGCAGCCTGGGTGGCTCAGCGGTTTAGTGCTTGCCTTCAGCCCAGGGCATGATCCTGGAGACCCTGGATCGAGTCCAAGGAGCCAGCTTCTCCCTCTGCCTGTGTTGTTGCCCCTCTCTCTCTCTCTCTCTCTCTGCGTCTCTCATAAATAAATACATAAAATCTTAAAAAAAAAAAAAGAAATAGGAAACTCATTTCTAATCCAATATCTGGTGTTAAGCTAATAGGTGAAATTAAATAATTTACCATTTACTTTTTTCAATTTTCTTATCCTGAAAAGTCCTTATATTACATATTTTTAAAGTGCTTGTATTAAGCAAATATATTACCATTTCTATGAATAAAAAGTAGAAAATATATTGTATTTATTGTTGCCAGATTTTGATGCTTAGAGGCTATGTTATCATAATTTTTCATTTCATAGTTGTAGATATGTACAAGTAATGAGTATGCTTCGGTGTCATCTTATTTTTGGAAGCATTTACATGCACATCTCTTTATCTTCTGAACAAGATCCAAACATTTCAGAAACAAGAGTGTCACTACACAGCTATCAAATGTGGGTGCTCTTTAAGAAAGAGTAATTTTTACAGTGACTTACATCAGCACTTTGTTGTTTTTTCTCTTTTGAAGATGGCCATGAACACACTCACGATTTTATACTTTCTGGATGCAGGAAGTGGTGCAGTAGGGTGATGTTTCCCCCTACAAGAAATGGCTCAGCGTACTGTGTCTAGAGTCAAAGACTCTTAAGTAAAGAACACTGTGCCTGATTAGCATTAACCTATATTATCTGATAATCATCATGCCTCCTGCTCTGGATTATTTATTTATTTTTTGTTTTGTTTTCTAAAAGGAAAATAACACATGTGGAAATAGAACCCTCCTTCGTTGTGCCCTTCATCACATTTCTTTTATCCACCGCCCTCCCAGATCCGAGTCTCCCAAGGCAAAGAGCCTGCTCACCTGCTGAGTTTGTTCAAAGACAAACCGCTCATTATTTACAAGAATGGAACATCAAAGAAAGGAGGTCAGGCACCTGCTCCCCCTACACGCCTCTTTCAAGTCCGGAGAAACCTGGCATCGATCACCAGAATCATGGAGGTAATGTCATGCATTCAATAAAACGTGCCCTATTTATGGACTTCCCAGTGGACCTGAGCCATTAACAAATATGAGTCTTCAAAAAAATTGTCAAGTAAACTCCCTGTCTTTTGAAAATTAATCCATTATTCTCATAAGAACAAAAACAAAACAAAACAAAAGCAGGAGAACCAAGTAAAAAGTTAACTGTAGAGACCAGGCCTCTCACACTTTTCAGTTGCATTGTATCAAAACAAATGAATTTTAAGAATAATGTAACAGATCAAATGGTCAAGGGCCTGAGGCAATTGAAGCTTTATCTTGAAAGGCCTGGAGGAAGATGGATGGCAGGTGATGGTCAGGTGGTCACACAGAGAAAATTTGAGAGGGAAAACCCTTCTTGGTACAACTGTAACAAATGCGGAAGGCAGGCTTCCCTATATTGGGCCAGAGCCATTACTCAACCGGCCAAATAAGCTGTCTCTGACAGCAGCTGTCAAAGAACTCAAACCCCATATCACAGGTCAGAAGACAAGAAGACCTCCAGGTATGGACAAGCCAGTAGGCCCAGGTGTTTAAATGGCTGAGTGTTTTGACCTCTAGATAATCCATCACCTTTCATGACCCAGACACCTCAGTCACCATTGAAATCTCAAGGCACTGAGGGGGGCACTGGACAGGATGAGCACTGGGTGTTATGCTGTATGTTGGTAAATTGAGCATCAATAAAAAATAAATTTATAAAAAAAAAAAAAGAAATCTCAAGGCTCTCCAGTCATACCTAAACTGCCCTACACATTCTGTAACCCCCACATTCGGACCCACCCGCCAACCCTCCCCTTCACACAATCCATTCAGCCAAGCCCTTGACACTGGGCAGGTCATGGCATACCCTCCACCTGCAACCTCTTCTCTAAACCAGCCTCCCCCATTACCTTCTTGCTCTGTGACTGTCCTCTGAGGACACAGAGTCTCATGCAGCCCTCTATAGTTGTTTTTCCCCAATGTCCTCTTACCAGGTAGGGGTGTGGGTGGGGTACTCCCCTTGCTCACTCTTGCCTCTTTGACTTTTGTCCTTCTTATCAGACTCTTCCTCCCTTAGCCTCCTGGTGCCGCCATCCATGGAGCTGCCAGTCCTTCCTCTCTTATTCTATGGTGGCTTCAGCCATTGTCTCGCTGAGGACAGAACCTCCAACTTCTGTCCATAACCCCTGCCTTCTTGCCTTCCTACGGGCTTTCCTGAATTTCCCTTGGTCTCGTGTTCTTACTTCACTTCCAGTTCATCATTATGGTGGGCAGTGATCTCCTTACTCTTCTGTATCAGCAGCGCCTTCTTCCTCTCTGGATCATTTACTTCAGAATGCAAGCATGCCTTTAAAACGCTCCTGTCTTCCTTTAAAAACTCTCTTAACCCTGATCTTCCCAGCTGCCATGTTGTTTTCTCTGTCCTGCTTAAGAGCACAGGCCCTCAAAGCATTGTCCTCACTCACTCCCTGTCCCTTCATGGTTAAGCCCTTTCTCCTCTCATTCTGGCCACTGATGGCCTGTTACCTCATGCCTGCCTTTAACGGAGTCAAACCTCTTTCTGACCTCTTTCCTTAAGCTTCCAATGGCCTTTGCCGTAATCATTCTTCCCTAGCTTCTTGAAACACTGTTTTTTGTTTTTTTCTCTAAGACCTTTGAAGCACCACACTTATCAAGATTTCCTCCAAACTTCTGAAGAGTGTTTTCACTCCACTTCTCACGCCAATCCAGTTTCTGCTTCTCTTCCTCTGTGTGTCTTCCAAACCCCCCAACGCTCAGTCTTGGCCGTCTCCATGGCATTCTCATTCAGTCATATCATTTAAATGCCGTCATATGTATTGACCTCATCTAGAACATTCTGTACACAGATTCTCATGTGTTCAATTATGATATATATACATATATATATACTTTTTAATCTGTCACATTAACCAGTAAGCTCTCCTCTGCAGGCACTCTCAGCTGATTTTAGATGGAAGAGTCAGTGAGAATCCTTGCATTCCTGGTCTCTTCTGGCATGCATGTTCTTATGAGACATGTGAGCTGCTTATGATGTGGTTTCTTTGTTTGCTTGCTGCCTCTCAAACTGTCCTTCACATTCCCCTCCTGTCTGAAATGTGCTCATCAGAATCATTGTTTGTAAAGCTTTCTATTTTCATCTCTTGGGAGGCTAAAGCTGAATAATGTTCTATTTTGGAACTACCTTCCTGATGTCACACTGCTCTGTGTGGGGGCCTATTGTCCCCTGTCTATCATCTAAGCTCTTTGTAGCAATAAGGAGACATTGGGATGAGGAAATTGGCAATCCTGGTTCTTATTAGTCTCCATCATCACATCTGGTAGATTCCTTTGACTCTTAGTCCAAAAGGCTTTGTTCCTACAAAAAAGAGATGATTGTAACCAACCCTTGGAACACATCTTTAACATTTCCAACAGATTGTATGTCAAGTATACTTTAATAAAAATATTAATAAAAATAAAACTTCCAGTATCTATTTCTTCCTCCTTTAGTGCTCTTTCTGGGAATAGGGTCCTGATGAACTTGGTGAAATCCAACTGTCCACATAATTAATGGCAGCTCAACTCAGTTGACGAAACACCATCATTGGGCAGCTCAGCATCACTTCCTTCTTGAAACTCCCTCAGCCCTTGGGCTCAGAACACCACCCTTGATTTTTTTTTTTCCACCCTTGATTTTGTTTCTCTGTCATGGCTGCTGCATTTCAGGCTTGCTCACTGATTCTTCTTCATCACATTGAGTCCCTCAGTGGTGCAGAAAGTCATTCATATACTGTCATAGTCACATAGTCATGTGGTCAGACAGAGGTCCTCACAGAGTCTGACACAGAGTCACAGAATCACAAGTTTATAGGCATGAAGGCACAGGGCCATCATAGGACCTTTGGCCTGTGACTGTACATGCTTGCCCTGCCCTGATGTTGCACTTTCAGCCTCCCCTTCAGGCCAAAGCCTGAGCCCAAGTGGGTCCTTCTCATTTCTCTGTGATCATAGAGAGCAGAACTATGCTAACCTAGCTGATCTCAGACAGTGGCCACAGCTTCTTGGTTGAAAGAAAGGGACATATCAGTGCTGTGTTACTAATCTGCTAAAGTCTTACACAATTTGAGTTACAATTTATCAGAGCCCAGAGAACCCTTTAGTGAATTTGCATTGTTATTTCTTTGCTGACATTGGACTCCAGTCCCTGTTTTATGATTTTTTAGGTGTCCTTTGGTAGCTTTAAAAAAATTTCAGTGTAGTTAATATATAGTATTATATTATTTTCAGATGTACAATATAGTGATTCAACAATTCTGTACATTACTAGGTACTCATGGTAATAGGTGTACTCTTAATCCCCTTCGTGTATTTCACTCATCCCCCCACCTCTCCTCTGGTAGCCCTGTTTGTTCTGTATAGTTAGGGATCTGTTTTGGTTTGTCTCTTTTTTTTTTCCCTTTGTTTATTTGCTTTGTTTCTTAAATTCCACATATGAGTGAAGTTATATGGTATTTGTTTTTCTCTGTCTTGTTTCACTTAATATTATACTCCGTAGATCATTTATGTTGTCAAATGGCAAGATCTCCTTGCTTTTTATGGCTGAATGATATATATATATATATATATATATATATATATATATATATATATATATATATACTACTTCTTCTTTATCCATTTACCCATCATTGGACACTTGGGCTGCTTCCATCATTTGGCTGTTGTAAATAATGCTTCAATAAACACAGGCACATATATCCTTTCAAATTTGTGTTCTCAGATTCTTTGGGTAAATACCCAGTCATGCTATTACTGGATCATAGTGTAGTTCTAATTTTAGCTTTTTGAAGAACCTCCATACTGTCTTCCACAGTGGCTGCACAAGTTTACATTCCCACCAACAGTGCACAACGGTTGTGTTTTTGATTTTAGCCCTCTGACAGGTGTGAGGTGATCCCTCATTGTGTTTTTAATTTGCATTTCCCTGATGATGAGTGATGTTGAGCATCTTTTCATGTGTCTGTTGGCCATCTGGATGTCTTCTTTGGAGAGATGTCTGTTCATGTCTTCTGCCCAATTTTAATTGGATTATTTGCTCTTTTGGTGTTGAGTTATTTAAGTTCTTTAAATATTTTCGATACTAACCCTTTTTCAGATTTATCACTTGCAAATATCTTCTCGCATTCAGTAGGGTGTCTTTTAGTTTTGTTGGTTATTTCCTTTGCTGTGCAGAAGTTTGTTTTGTTTTGATGTAGTGTCAATAGTTTATTTTTGCTTTTGTTTCTCTTGCCTCAGGAGACATACCTAGAAAGATGCTGTTATGGCCGATGTCAGAGAAATGACTAGCTGTGCTGTCTTTCAAGAATTTTGTAGTTCAGGTCTCCCATTTAGGTCTTTAATCCATTTTGAGTTAATTTTTTTGTGTGGTGTAAGAAAGTGGTTCAATTTCATTCTTTTGCATTTAGCTCTCCAGTTTTCCCAATACCACATGTTGAAGAGACTTTTTTCCATTGCATAATCTTGCCTTCTTTGTCAAAGATTAATTGACCATATAAGTGTGGCTTTATTACTGGGCTTTTGTATTCTGTTCCACTTATCTTTGTGTCTATTTTTGTACCTTACCATACTGTTTTGATCACTACAGCTTTGTAGTATACCTTGGAAGTTTGGAATTGTGATACCTCTAGTTTTGTTTTTCCTTTTCAAGATTGCTTCAGCTATTCAGGGTATTTTGTAGTTCAATACAAATTTTAGGATTGTTTGTTCTAGTTCTGTGGGAAAATGCTGTTGGTATTTTCATAGGGATTGCATTGAATCTGTAGATTGCTTTGGGTAGGTGTCGCTTTGGTTATTTGGAAAACTTTCTTCAGGAGAGAAGAACTGAACATCTTTGCTTTATGTATATCATGTATGCATATTACACCCACTTTCAAAACATCAATCATAGCCCATACTTGTTCTTATGGTTTCTTTGAATATTATCTTTGTTACTTGTTACTTAAGTTTGGCTACTTTTATTCTTAGAGCCCTGTGCTGCTCTCTGCAGGCAGTTGAGCATTAAAGTGATACAGAGCAAGGTGCTACTGGTATTTCTAAGGCCATCGTGGTGTTCCAGTGCCACCCTGGGATCAGGACAGAAGGCGATGGATGGTTTGTCCCTGTCAGTTTCTCAGACATGTTTATTGAGGGAGTCGCAATGAATTTGAATCACTGTGTCATTTTTCTTTATATTCTAGGTAGATGTTGATGCACAGTCTTTGAATTCCAATGATGTTTTTGTCTTGAAACTGAGACAAAACAATGGCTACATCTGGATAGGAAAAGGCGCTAGCCAGGAGGAGGAGAAAGGAGCTGAGTATGTGGCAAGTGTCCTCAAATGCAAAACCACAAGGATTCAGGAAGGCAAGGAACCAGGTGTGTACTGCAGTGTCAAGGACACTAGCCAGGACTTCTGTTTGGTACAATTGCTTATCATATAATTCATTATTTTCATAAATAAGACCTTCAAAGCACTTATAGGGCATTACAAATCCTTCCATTAGTTTCAAAAATGGGTGAAGATACCTGCTATATTTAAGTAGTTTCTTGACATTAAGGTCAAGGTGAAATAATATCATTTGTTAATATAAGGCAAGACCAGTTATGTATACAATGGAATATTACTCAGCCATTAGAAATGACAAATACCCACCATTTGCTTCAACGTGGATGGAACTGGAGGGTATTATGCTGAGTGAAATAAGTCAATTGGAGAAGGACAAACATTATATGGTCTCATTCATTTGGGGAATATAAATAATAGTGAAAGGGAATAGAGGGAAGGGAAAAGAAATGGGTAGGAAATATCAGAAAGGGAGAAATAACATGAAGACTCCTAACTCTGGGAAATGAACTAGGGGTGGTGGAAGGGAGGAGGGCGGGGGGTAGGGGTGAATGGGTGACAGGCACTGAGGGGGACACTTGATGGGATGAGCACTGGGTGTTATTCTGTATGTTGGCAAATTGAACACCAATAAAAAATAAATTTATTATTAAAAAAAAATAAGGCAAGACCAACTCTCTGCTCCTGGAAATGCAATGGATAACTCATTGTGTTTTTCACAGAGGAATTTTGGAATTCCCTTGGAGGGAAAAAAGACTACCAGACCTCTCCACTGCTAGAAACACAGGCTGAAGACCACCCGCCTCGGCTTTATGGCTGCTCTAATAAAACTGGAAGATTTGTTGTGAGTGTCTTGCGAAATACTGGGGTAGAACCAAACAACATTGGGAGAGGCATTCTGGTGTGGCTCTAACACTTTTCAGCCATGTCATTGCTGTGATTCTCAGTTTTAGCCCTCTTATCTGCAAACAGCAGTTGATAATCTTAGCTCTACAGACGGTGGTTTTAAGAGTCAATGATGTCTGAGTAGTATTCCATCGTATACGTATAGGACTACTACTCAGCCATCAAAAAAATGAAATCTTACCATTTGCAATGACATGGATGGAACTAGAGGATATTAGGCTAAGTGAAATAAGTCAATCAGAGAAAGACAATTATCATATGATCTTACTCCTATGTGAAATTTAAGAAACAAAGCAGAGGAGCTTAGGGGAAGAGAGGAAAAAATAAAACAAGATGAAATTAGAGAGACAAACCATAAGAGACTCTTAATCATAGGAAACAAACTGAGGGTTGCTCGAGGGGAGTGGGGGGGGTAACTGGGTGATAGGCATTAAGGAGGACACGTAATGTAATGAGCACTGGGTATATATAAGACTGATGAATCATCTCTGCCTCTGAAACCAACAATACATTAGATGTTAATTAATTGAATTTAAATAGAATTGAAATAAAATAAAATAAAAATGTATGAGATACCTAAACAAAATAGGAAAACAGGTAAGCAATAAAGCAAAACTGTGGAAAGAACTAAAACAGGTCTATCTTACATGTAATTCTGAAATTAGATAAATGCCTGTTTTCAAAAAAAAGAAGAAAGAAGTGAGGGGAAGTAAGTATGGGGAGTTAATGTTTAGTAGGTGTGGAAATCAGTTTGGGAAGATGAAAATGTCTGGAGGTGGATGCTATAGAATATGTGAATATATACATACACACTTGAAAATGATTAAAATTGTAATTTTTATGTTATATGTATTTAACTACAATAAAAAAGAGTGAGGAACACACATACACAGGAAAGGAGTCAATGGTGTAATGGATGTCAAAACGTAGGAATACTGTAAAGTACTATATAAATAAAGCTGCTTTTAAAAATAGCAGCTACTTTGCACCTGTGTCAGCATGAGGTTGTTGCTGTATGAATATGCATGTGGTTGGATTTACTGATTTAATAATTTGACACTTTCTGTGGGAAACCATGGTAGTTTCTGATCAAACTGTGTCAGTTTTACACTTCAGTTTCCCAGGGAATAAAAAGTTTCACCACGTTGACTGCCTAGAAATATTATGAAAATATTATGATCATTGGGCAGAATCATTGAAAGCTACGTACACACCTGCAAATAAACTGAAATCAGCGAGAATATTCTATTTTATAGTCATTCACACACAGGCTTTGAATTCCAGACATTTTGAAGTATCTGGTGTACAGGACTGATTTTATACTGGGCTCAAAGATATCCTGAAGTACAACCCTCTTATCTCACTTTAACCATAAAAATTCTGTTTTCTGTTTGACCTGCTAGGTTTTTTGAGGAAGAAACTGCTCATGTTTAAACCACATTTGAAGATTATAAGTGATTTGCCCTAAAAATTAAGATTCAAATTAAAGATTTGAATTGTGATAAATATTTGGTTGCTGGGCACCACAATTGCTCACTACTTCCTAGGAAATCCCTGAATTTTATTTTATTATTTTATTTTATTTTATTTTATTTTATTTTATTTTATTTTATGCAGAAATCCCTGAATTTTAGAAACTTGTTAGAAATAATGTTATTTTACTCTTTTAACTGTTAATTTGATATGGCATCCAAACAACTTCTTTTTCAACTAATCATTCTGTAATTTCTTATTAGTATTATATACTAATATTGCTGTAAATGACATGCTTGTTTCCAATGAAGATAGGTTTTACAAAAATAATACCTAGGCTTTGTTCTCAGTCAGGTTCAAAAAAATCTATTAGTCTTTGTTTTTGTCATGAATATATTTAAGGGAAATATACTTTCCCCTACACCTATTCATTTTCTTGTTTGATATTTGTAACTCTGACCATTCCCTTCACAATTTAAGGAAAAAATGTCATTAACAAGTATTTGATCTGGCTATCATAATCAGAAAGTAGACTTTAGACATATTGATTCACACAAGACAGCAGAGCCTATGGGTTAAAAGCACAGGTTTTAGATCCCATCTGCCTGTGCAGTATCACTTACTTGGTGATACTACTTACTGGCTATGTGACCTTAGGCTGGTTACTTACCCTCTTCTGTGCTGTAGTATTCTCATCTGTAAAGTGGGGAAAATCCTAGTACCCACTTCATTCAGTTGTATGAATATGAAATTAGTTGTTCATATAAAAGATTTTAGAATCATGCTTTATATGGAGTAAGTGATATTTAAAGTTTTTGCTTTTTTAAATCACTCTGTGATTGGTAAATATTCCATAAAAAAGATAATACAAACTAAGTTTTTGCCTTCTGTAAGTAGTTTTTGTTTGTTTTCTGTATAACAGTCTCAAAGCTTTATCAGATTACAACAAATATGAAACTGCAGGTTGCCTGGGACCAAATTTACCTGGGCCAGGCCCAGCTGGGAGGTTCTCCTTTGGGCTACAGGTTGGATTCATGCCTGTTTTTCAGTGACTGAGCCCAGGAGTGCAAGAGGGCCTCTGATGAGTCACATTTGCTAATATGACATGGCCAAGGCTGAGGGCACCTCCACTTACTCAACTATACTACAGAGTCACACAGCAGAGGGAAGGAGAAAAGAATTAAGAACTGTAATCTGATCTGCTACATCTTCCTAAAAATCAGGGGGTTCATTATCCAGAATCCTTTAAAAATTTTGGACTTCAGATAAATATCTGCCACTGGTAGTGGGTGCATTAAACTAACCCTTCCCAGTAACCTTTAATGTCAACTACAGAGAACACAATTTAACCATTTAAAATAATTATAATAAAGCTTTGCATATGGAATATTATATCATCTTGGCAAAAATAGTTGGTTTAGAAAATGACCAGACCTATTGATCTTATTAAAATATTCTTGACCAGGCTCCTGGGTGGCTTAGTTGGTTAAGCAACTGACTCTTGATTTGGGCTCAGGTCATGATCTCAGGGCCCTGGGATGAAGCCCCAAGTAGGGCTCCGTGCTCAGTGGGGAGTCTGAGGCTTCACCCTTTCCCTCTGCTCCTCCCCCTGCTTGTGGTCTCTCTCTCTTAAATAAATGAATAAACCTTTAAAAAATAATGATAATAACCTTGACCTACAAAATAAAAGACAAATTTAATACTTAGACCATAAACTCCAGTGTCTTTAGGGACTAGAAAGACAATGGAAATCTGTGAAGCAGCTTGTCACAAATGAGCGATAGCCTACCTAAGGCATTCTGGTGCAGTGTTTATATGAAGCACTGTGCTTCCCAGATAAGATTCCATCAGTTTGTGATACATGAGTAAACAGATAAACAATTATCTAAACCTTTATTATCCAAAAAGAACCCAAAAAGTGACTATCAGGCTTTATTTTTGTGGTGCTCCAAAAAATACGGTGTGTTTGTAACCTGTGTATTAGAAAAGTTATTGCTTTACTGTTTGATCATAAAACTTTTTCATACATTTCAGATTGAAGAGGTTCCAGGAGAGTTCACCCAGGATGATTTAGCAGAAGATGATGTCATGTTACTAGATGCTTGGGAACAGGTAAAACTATATTTGCTGTGCTTATACTTGGGAGCTGACAAAACCAACTTTGAAAAATGACAAGTCTAATAATAAATAGATTTAGGCTGTATTTTAAAAAGACAACATAGTTTTGGCAAAAAAAATAAAACTAATACATATAGCAAATTGATTTCTTAATGTGGAAAAATTCTATGGCTACCATCTGTGGGTGTATAGTTTTAGGCAAAAAACTTCTATTTTTCATTTATTTCTAAAATTCATTCATTCCCAATTTATTCATGCATTCATCCATTCATTTAACTAGTAAACACACTAGTGGGTGCAATGCCATGGGGGTATAGTGCCATGGGGAAGACTGAAAGATTTAGAATTTTTCTTAAAATCTAACAAGAAGTCATCATAGGGGACCTCTGCTCTGGGGAAGAAGCAGATGCAGAATAATTTTGAATCTAAACAGTAAAATATGTTACTGTTGTGTGTATCTTTATTTGGGAGAAAATGAATGGTGATTTGGCATGCTGTGCCTGATAGTTGGATTTTTTTGTTGTTGTTTTAGCCTTTGTGTAAGCTAATAATAGTGAAAGGGAAAAGTAAATATATTAGGAACTAAATTGTATAGAACAATTATGAAACCCATATCTGGGGCAGCATAGGTGGCTCAGTGGTTTAGTGCCGCCTTCGGTCCAGGTCGTGATCATGGAGATCTGGGATCGAGTCCCACACTGGGCTCCCTGCATGGAGCCTGTTTCTCCCTCTGCCTATGTCTCTGCCTCTCTTTCTCTCTCTCTGACTCTCATGAACGAATAAATAAAATATATATATAAAAAAGAAACCCATATCTGAATTAGGCTTCATCTTAGAGTCGACCCCAGTAATTGTTAATTCTGGGTCTGTTCTTAATTGCTAAAGTCATTTGATCATATTACTCCTTGGCTTCTTGGTCTAGAATCACCATATGTGAATTTGGAATTAGTCATAGATTCTCTCCAGGTGAATGGATCACTTATTTGTAGATAGGAAATTTAAAATGTCATGTGAATAAAACACCTTTTCTATATTAAGAATTATAAAATAAGAATGGCATTTCCTTATTCAGGAGAATTTAATTATTTCCGTTTGTAGTCTGTTCTATAGTCATAGATACTTGAGATGATTTCCCTTACTACACTTCATTTTTTAGATCATATTTTTCATTTTTATGACTGTGCTGTTATGGTTTGTTCTGTGCCCTACAAGTAAATATTTCAGTGCTTTCAGTATGAATTAGAATACAATCAAAACTAATTGGGTCAAAATTTGTCTGCCAACAAGTTATTTTAAAGTGATTTAAATATAAGGTAATAGAGATATTTCGGTATTGAAATTCACAACCTACACGTTTGACAAGAAGATACATACAGAATATGTAATTATATCAGTTAAAAAAAAAAACCTCAGTATTTAAATACTAATCATTATAGCACTTACACCAAAGTGTTAGAGGATACAGTTTTAGGTGTATACTACAGGCTTAAGACAGAGGTTTTGCAAGGGAGTCTGAGGTCCCCACAAACAAGCTAAGTGTGGTCCCCCCAAGATAATAATAATATGGGGATCAAGACTGCCTTACAACCCCAAGGGGTGCCTGCAGAAAAGAGCCAATATGTTGTTTTGAGAAAGTCGATAAACTAGAAAATACTATATAAACCTGAAATGCCAGAATTTGAATTCTGGAGTCACTGGCTGGCTATCAATTTAGAGTGTCCCCTAATAAGTGCAAACATTGGGAGAAGGATGGAACTTCTCTGCACCTCCTTCTCCACGAGGATCCCTAACTTCAGGACTTGCTGTGAAGATGAAATAAGCGATGTGTGAAGGCACTTTGCATAGGGCTTGCACCAAGCTGATACTCCCCAAACAGTACATATTCTTATTGTTTCATTTTTCAGATTTTTATTTGGGTTGGCAAAGATGCCAATGAAGTCGAGAGAACAGAGTCTCTGAAGTCTGGTAAGTGAGATCCCATGAACAGTGATGACATTTACCCTGAGTGGTTATTACTAAGTTCTTGACTGTTCTTTTCACCACATTCTTCAAAACTACATATTAAAACTGAGAGGAATCTAGTAAGCTTTCACTTTCAAAACTAAAGAGTAATGGATTTTTTTTAACTGAAGCACTTCATAGTAAGAATAAGAAAAATGTTTTGTTACCTAATTTAGAACATGATTAATTAATTCTGAAAACTTTAAATTCAATTAATGGTATTTATTATAGAAATATAAGACCTCTATCACTATGATAACGTAGATTTTTAAAAATTCTTTTTGAGTAGTACTGTTCTTTTTGGCACAGTTTTTTTTTAATTTTTGAAAAGTACAAGAATAATTATGCCATAAGGATAATTCTATAAAGTTTGAAATTTTTTAGGCAATCATTAGACTGTCATGTGCAAGGAGATAAATCAATAAGGAATTGTTCATATGGAACAGTATTTGGCTACTTTGGGGCAATGGAAATTTGATTCATTACTTTTATTGGAATACTTTTCATTCTATAAATTTTAGTTTAATCAAAACTGACTCTACAACCCAGCAATTGCACTACTAGGTATTTATCCAAAGAATACAAACGTAGTGATTTGAGGGGGCACATTCACCCCAATGTTTATAGCAGCAATGTCCACAATAGCCAAAGTATGGAAAGAGCCAGATGTCCCTCAACAGATGAATGGATACACACACACACACATATGGAATGGAATATTACTTAGCCATCAAAAAGAATGAAATCTTGCCATTTGCAATGATGTGGTTGGAGCTAGAGTGTATTCTGCTAAGTGAAATAAATCAGAGAAAGACAAATACCATGTGATTTCACTCATGTGGAATTTAAGAAACAAAACACATGAACATAGGGGAAGGGAAAAAAATAAAATAAGGAAAACAGAGAGGGAAGCAAACCATACAAGACTCTTAACTCTAGGGAACAAACTGAGGGTTGCTGGAGGGGAGGGGAGTGGGGGGATGGGGTAACTGGGTGATGGGCAGTAAGGAGGGCAGTTGATGTAATATCACTGGGAGTTGTACGCAACTGATGAATCACTACATTCCACCTCTGAAATTAATAATACAATATATGTTAATTAAATTGAATTTAAATAAATTTAAAAAACAACAACTAATGATGTGTTTATCTTTCAATTCTTTATAGCCAAAATGTATCTTGAGACTGACCCTTCTGGAAGAGACAAGAGGACACCAATTGTCATTGTAAAACAGGGCCATGAACCACCCACATTCACAGGCTGGTTCCTAGGCTGGGATTCCAGAAAATGGTAAACTGGTTTTTGTAGGAAAACAAACAAACAAATATTATGGAGCAACTGTCTCATTGCTGTTTTGAGGGGAAGAAAGGGTTTTTTTTTTTGTTTGCTTGGCTTTAGAAAATTAACCTCAGCCGCCATATGGCTATTTTTTAATGCCTAGGATTGGTTTGAAATTTTTTTAAAACTAGAATTTTCTTACATTAGTATTTTAAAATAACCTAAATAAATTTTTGTAATATTTTGTAATATTTTGAACCAATATTAGCTCTGCTGGAAACTGATTTATATCTTTTTATATGACCTTTTAAAAGTGAAAAGCTGCATATAATCTAGGGGAATTTGTCAGAGGATTTTATAATTCAGGAGCCTTTAGCCAAGTTTGTTAATACAGGAGAGAACTAAGCCATAATGCCTCTTGAGGTTATTCACTTTCCTATGTGTTGTGAAGAATTGTGTATTTGCAGTGGGGTTTATGTTAAGAAGGGTTAAAAGTTTGTTGTTATTTTCCTTCAGCCAATGTGACTCTGATATCATTGACTCCTAAGTGTCATTTCTAAGAGTAACTTTACCATTTTTGCCTTTTTAAAAGCCTTTGAAATCACAGCTTTTTCATGACAAAATAATTATAGTCTTATCCGGTTGGATATATGTATTTGACAGTACATGTTTAACACCACAAAGGTTATGTACGAAAAAATTCACTAATGCTGTCTTTCATCATTAAAATGCATCTCTTTTTGGAAAGGTTTTTTGTTGTGACATTTTATTTAAATATGACGTGTGAGTTAATGACACAATTAGTTTTAAGGTTAAATACTTTTATGCATAAATAAATACGAATTTAATATTTCTTAATTCATCCTCATTAAGTAGTCAAAATTAAACAACTTTTCCAAGGTTACATAATTATGAAAGATTTAAATACCAGTGCATATGAAAGTTGGGCCCCATTAAAAGATAAACTGAGGCATACTAAACACCTCAAGAGTTTATTTGAGCAAAAATCAGTTTGGATTGGGCAGAGCTCAGGGAAAGACTTTTATAGAGAAAAAGTAAAGCAAATTAAGGAAATTGTTGATTGGCTGGGCTTAAAGCCCAGTTGGCTATTTGTGCTTGGTTGTCCTCAGGTTTTTATTTTTTAACCTTGGGGCATTTATAGGTTTAGACTTTGGTTTGCTTACATAGGTCTCCAGAGTATTAGAGCCACATCAGTCTCCCAGCCTCCTGTTCAAATAATTTAACGGACCCCAGAAAACAGGAGTAGGGCAGAAGGTGGAGCTCCAGTAAAGCAGAAATCAACTTTGGCAGGAGGCTAGGAAGTGGCTTGTTGAGGAGCAGGAGCTACATTTCCATGGAAAGGGGATTTGGAGCCAAGGAGCGATCTGAGGAATTCTCATACTCTCTCTGGGGAAAATGAATGGTGTTATGTGTTTCAGACTGGGTCCTGGCATGGAGAAGTGAGCCCAGTATCATTATAGCCGAAAAGTGAATGGTCTTGTGGGGACCTGCAGCTTATATGAGTGATGAGGAAGCCCTGAGAAGCTGCACTTCCAGGGACTATTCCTTCAGTCAGTAAATATTTTTTTTTATAATAGGCATCTCCTGGGTCTCGCATCTTTGAATCCAACATGAACGAAATAAACAAAACCCAAACAGTCATGGAGTTTATATTCCAGGAAAGAAGCCAGCAAAAACACAGGCACTGAGTGGTACAGTGGTCCCCACTTAACCCTCAGTCTTGCCTTCCATGGTTTCAGTTAACCGTGGTCAGCTGTGGTCTGCTCTGTAGCAGATGATCCTCCCGACTTATACTCAGAGGGTCAATGGGAGCCTAACGCTACGACACAAGGGCTGTGACATTTACTTCACTGCATCACGTAGGCATTTTACCATCTCACCTCACCACAGGAGAAAGGGTAAGTACAGTGCAATAAGATATTTTGAGAGAGAGAAAGCCCACATTCACATAACTTTTATTGCAGTACATAGTTATAATTGTTCTAGTTCATTGTTGTTAAACTCTTATAAGAGCTAATTTATAAATTAAACATTATCAAAGGCAGCCCAGGTGGCTCAGCGGTTTAGCACTGCCTTCAGCCCAGGGTGTGATCCTGGAGGCCCAGGATCGAGTCCCACGTCGGGCTCCCTGCATGGAGCCTGCTTCTCCCTCTGCCTGTGTCTCTGCCTCTCTCTCTCTCTGTCTCTCATGAATAAATAAAATCTTTTTTAAAAAAGTTATCAAAGCTATGTATGTATAGGAAAAAATGTATATATAGGGTTCTGTACTAACCTTAGTTTCAAGCATCCACCGGGGATCTCAGAATGTATCCCCCATGGATAATGGGGACTACACTATATTTTAAAATGTATTAGAATATAAGTTCTATGGAGGAAAGACACAGGGAAGGAGGACAGGAAAATAATAGGTGAGAGTGAGGCGGAGTGCAATTTGAATAGGGTGGTCACAGAAGGTCTTGTTGGGTAGATGACGTTGAAACATGGACTTGGGGGAGGAATGGGCCTGTGATCGTGCCAGGCGCAGAGGCGGGAGTGTGCCCGATGGCATGGCTTCATTCTCGCGTGCCTGAATTCTAAAGAAGCAGGGAGATTCCTTAGGGTTCTCTCCTATCACCATTGGACTAGAACCAATTCATCTTAAGCAGAACAGCTGCTTTAAGCCTGAGCTGTGAAAGGATTGCTTTCCTAGACTCCAAACCCAAGTACTCAGAGGCAGGAATGGTGACACTGAAGGAGGCAGCCACTCATCAGCGCAAGCCCTGTGTGGGGGATGTGTCTACTGGGCAGCAGTGCCCAGCTGGAACCCTGGAGGTGGCCCCAGAAATTACCAGTGACTACAGCCGCTATACCAAGAAGACTTAGAAGCCCTACATTTAGTCAAGTGGAGGGCAGCTGGTGGAGAGATGGGAAACAGAGGATTTAGAAAAATTACCTGGAAGGAAGCTAGGGAGTTGCTGTTTTTGAGTTTTACACCAATATCTGCTATGGCTTGGAGAAACACCTGCAAATCAGATTAAATCACTGTGAGGGGGAGGGAAACCCATCTACTTCCAAAAAGGTGATTGGTGGATTATAAAAGGATCATTGTTCTATGATATGATAGTCTTAAAACTCAAATTATATGTGAACCTCCATAGAAATTAGTCTTCTGGATTTAAAATGCAGTTTCAGACAGCCTAATTGATGTAAAAGTTTTATAACTTTCTATTTTTCTTGAACAGAGCTATTGCTTATTAATTTTTAATATGAACCTTAGATTTATTTCTTCTCTTTGATTTTCCTCAAAGACTTTTGGGATGAGAAACCAAAACAAGGAACTTCTGGGTGGCTCAGTGGTTGAGCTTCTGCCTTCGGCTCAGAGCATGATCCTGGGGTCCTGGGATCAAGTCCTGCATCAGGCTCCCTCTGCCTGTGTCTGTGCCTCTCTTTCTCTGTGTCTTTCATAAATAAATAAATAAAATCTTTAAAAAACCTGAAACGAATATAGTTGGTTTTCAGATACTAGTGCTTTTACAGACCTTTCCTTGCTTCAGATAATAGAGCACACTCATTTTTGTATGAAATGTATGGCTAGAAAAGAAAATTTAGTGAATCCAGGAAACCGAAGTGCTAACCAGAAATAAGTATTCTAGTCAGAAGTAGAATTCTCAGGAATTTTTATTTTATTTTATTTATTTGAGAGCATGAGTGGTGAGGGACAGAGGGAGAAGGTGAAGCAGACTCCCCGCTGAGCAGGGAGCCACATATTAGTCTCTGTGGATATCTGTCCCAGGATCCTGAGATCCATGACCAGAGCCGAATGCAAACACTTAACCGACTGAGACACACAGGCACCCCAATCTCAGGAATTTTAAATAAGAAATCAGATAGTGATATTAACTGAGTAAAAGATCAGGAAACAAGGAATCTATGTAAAGTGAACTATTGTTTTGTCTTACCATTTTTTGTGTTATTTTGCAAGTTTACTAGAGAAGTGGCTTCAAAAATAACTTCTACAATGGACATTATTCAGAGGGATGAAATTCTGGTCAAAATAAAAGAATAATATTCATTATATAACTATATCTATAGATACAGGATACATATGTTGTAGTTCAAAAATGAGTTATCAAAACTCTTGCTGTCTTATTTTTTTCTCCACTATGATTTCTTCCCTTTTAGTTTTAAAGACTTACATTAGATATTTTTAATGTATGCTGTGTATTTTACAAATTTTCTAAAATAATTTTCTCTGAAATACCATCCTTACCATACTACCTAAAATATTAATGATGAGCTGCTTTGGTGTTGGGAGAAGAAAAAGAAAAGGTTGGATCAACATTTTAGTACATGTGCCTAGATAAAGTTTACATAGTTCAAAAAGTTAAAGTGAAAAGGAAACTGTGAAAATAATAGAAGAAAACATAGAATTACATCTGAATAGGGAAATCCATCATTCAATAGCTGGTACAGTGAGAAGAAAATCAGTAAGAACCTAGAGGTCTCAAACAATGTTCTCAACCAGCTTAACCTGATTGATAGGTACTGAATACTCCACCAGTAATAGAAATATACATATTTGCTCTTTAAGAGCATTTAAAATAGTCACCAAATACTCTGGGGCATAAAACAAATTTCAACAAGTGTAAAGTATTGAAAAATCATACAATGGTTTCTAACCATAGTGGAGTTAAACTACGTGTGAATGACAGGGAGATATCTGGCTAATCTCCAAATCTTTGGATGAAAGGAGAGATCCCAAGGGAAATGAGAAAATATTTTTATGTCAGTGAAAATTGGAATGCAGCATATCAAAAGCATGGCTAACTCAGTATTTAAAAGAAACTTGAAAACTGTAAATGTTAACAGAATAAATAGAAAGGCCTTAAGTCAATGATGTAAGCTTCAACCTTAAGAAACTGAAGGAAGAGCAAACAGCTCAAAGAAAGCAGAGAGATGGAATGATTAGAACAGAGTCATCCAGGAAAAGGGAAGAAATATGAATTACTAATATCAGAAAAAAGAGGTTCTATTACCATAGAACCTGTAGACACTAAAAAATAAGAAACATAATTTTATGCTTATAAATTTAACACTAACAGGCAGATTCCTTGGAAGACAGGGACTAATAATGCTAACTCAATAAGGAGCACCTTATTTTGCCACCTGAGTAGCAAAACGTGTGCATACCAAAGAAATTGAATTCATAGTTATATATCCTAGCGAAGTCTAGGCTTAACTGGACTTCACTGGTGACCTCTGTCAAGCATTTAAGAAAGCAACAAAACCAGTTCTATAGAGACTCTTCCACATAATAGAAGATGATTAAAAAAAAAATGTCCTGACTCATTTATGAAGCCAGTATACCCTGATATCAAAAAGAAGCAGATTATAAGAAAACATACCAGCATTTCTCAAGACATAGATTAAAAATCTTTTAAAATATAAAAAATCAAATTCAACAGTATGACAAAAGCAAAGGAGTTTATCCATGGAATACATTTTAACATTTAAAAATTTGTCAAGAATTCTCCTTATTAAGACTACGAAGGGAAAACCATATGAACATTTGAATTAATGCAGCAAAGCATTTAATAAAATTAAATAACCATTCATAACAAAACTCTCAGCAAACTAGAAATAGAATGGAAGTTCCTCGATTTTAAAAGGGGTTTTTGCAAAAAAAAAAAAAAAAGTGCATCCTATCTGAAAGTGGGAAACAAATGTTTCCCACTCAGATCTGGAGCAAAATACAGTTGTTTGTGCTTATTTTTTCTATTCCATATTTTACTGGAGGTTATAAGCAGCCTAATAAGGCAGGGTTTCTAAACTTTGGCAATATTGGCATTTTGATACCTCTTTGTTTTAAGGGGGGCTGTCCTGTACATTACAGGATGATTAGTATCATCTCTGGCCTCTGCTTACCCAATACCAGTAGCACTCTCCTCTACCCACAGTATACCAATTGGAAATGCTTCCAGACATTTCCAAATGTCCCTGGGGAAACAGAAGCACAATGGCCCCTCCATGGAGAACTACTTCAATAAGATAAGAGAATGAACTAAAAGACTCAAAGATTGAAAAGGAAGAAATATTCCTTGTGAAAGTTATCTGGGTATTAATAGCCTTTAAATGTTCCCAGGTGATCGTAATATGCAGCAAAGATAGAAACCTAGTCTAACCCTAACCCTCTGCAAATCAAATACAGCTCTCTCCAGCTCCAGAGCCCTCTTCATTAAACAGGGAGCATACTTAAATTATTTTCATATGCAGGAATAGTGAAAACTATAATTATTTGTCTTTTAAACACGTATTTGATAACTAGCAAATATCCCTTTGCCTTAAAATTTCTGTCCATGTCCTATTCTAGCCTCAAATCAAATTTGAGGCAGTCAATACTCCATTATAAAAAATCCACGCTCCAACAGCTTAAAATTTATTTTCTGTTTATCCTAGAATTTTACTTTAAAGCAATAAGAATGGAAGTTATCTATTTGTAACTCTTTTCAAATTCGTTTAAACAATGATCTACCACCTGATTAAAACAAAAATTAGGACGTTTTAAAAGCCTTCAGAACTGTGTACATCTAAACAGCACAGTAGAGGGCACTCTTTCTCCACATTAATAAAGACAGGCTTTACTCGTTTGTAAAAAAAACACAGAAATACAGTCATATTTATTTCTGTTTTATATTGAAAGAGAATGGTGCTTCTAAGCAGGTCAAATGTGGCTGTGTTCTCACTCAAAAAATATTTTATACTATCTTCTAAATTTGAGGTTCAACAGAGTGCAATCATATATTGATTTTTATAATATATTTGCTACATGCCAGGCTATCTGTGTGTGTGTGTGTGTGTGTGTGTGTGTGTGTGTGTGTGTACCAGGATATATCCTGGTATACATCCTTGAACTGGTGATACAGCACAGGGCAGATAATTAAGGATACCCTGTCCTCAATGGAGCTACAGTTTAGTGGGTAGAGACAGAAAAGAAGTAAATAACCAAATATGTATTGTGCTGTACAGCACTAAGTGTTATAAAGAAAATAAAGCCAGAGAGGATAGCATTTGTGGGATGAGGGATTCTATTGTAGATGGAGCGAACAGAAAAGGCCTTTCTAAGACAACATTTGATCAGAGACCTAAAGAAAGTAAGCGAATGAGTCTGTGATGGTTAACTTTGTGACCCAGCCATGAGATGCCCAGATATCTGGTTAAACATTGTTTCTGAGTGTGTCCATGGAGGTGTTTCTCAAAGGGATTAGCATTCGAACCAGTAGACTGGGTAAAGCAGATGGCCCTTCATCCAATCTGTGGAGGGCCTGAATAGAAAAAAAAGATGGCAGAAGGTTGAATTGGCTCTCTCTAACTACTTGAGTTGAAATACCAGTTTGCTGCCCTAGGATGATGATTTATAGCATCAGCTCTATTGGTTTTCAGGACTTTGTACTCAGATGGGAATTTATACCACCAGTTTTCCTGGGTCTCCAGCTTGTAGACAACATATCAGGGGCCTTCTCAGCTTTCATAATCACTGGAGCAAATTTCTTAAAAATAATTCTCAATTATACACATGCACACATACATCCCTCCTATTGGATTTGTTTCTCTGGAGAATCATAGTTACTGACTAATACCGAGGACATATCTCTGGGCAGATCCAGCAGAGTCTTTCATGCAGAGGGAAAAGAAGCTGCTTGGCTTGTTCAAGGCACTGTAAGGAAGCCCGTGTGGCTAGAGAGGGATGGGGAAATGTGGGAGATGAGGCAGAAAGGTAATAGAAGCACAGATCACATAGAAATTGTGGTATTTTAATTTTCCCTCTGGGTGAGATATGTTGGAGTAACATGATTTGTCTCACATTTAAAGAGGATCGCTTTGGCTGCTGAGTTAAGAAGAGAGTGAGGTTGGTGAGCCTGGAAGGAGAGGCCAGTGAAGAGCCTTTGATTATAATCCAGGCCAGAGCTGACGGGAGTTGGTAAGGAGGGACTGGATTCTGATATGTTTGGAATATATAGCCGATAAGAAGATAATGGATTTGATAATGGTGTGAGAAAATGAGAGAAAACGATTCTCAGAGGACTTGCCATTTACTGAGCTGAGAAATGCTGTGGGAGGAGAAGCTTGACTGGGAAACAGGAGTTGAACATGTTCCTTTTGAGATGCTTATCCTACTGGGCTGTCAATGTAGTTGTCAGGTAAGCTATTCAAGTTCAATAGAGAATTCATGGCCAGGGACATATATTTGCTGTGAGTCAGTGTATGGATACATTTAAAGATGTGAGAGCAAACATGATGACATGGGGTGTGAGTGTAGATAAAGAAGGCATCTGACAGGATAACCGAGTCCCAGGATATTCCATCATGCAGAAGCCTGAGAGATGGGGAGGAGCAGCAAAGAGGATGAGAAAAAGATCTCAGTGAGGCAAGAAATCCAAGGGTGTCCATGATAAGAATGCTTTGGTGAGGATGTTGGCTTTCTTTAGTCACACAACAGCCCGTGCCTTTCCGATAATATTCCAACAATATAATCATATACTTGTGAATGTTCTAGTGGATGCTTAAGGGGTATTCATCATCAAATTGTGTTGCGTGCTCTGTGGCAACATGCTCAGGGTCCTGAGGGAAATAAAAGAAAAGCAAAAAAAAAAGAAAAGAAAAAAGAAAAGAAGAAAAAAAGAAAAGAAAGAAAAGAAAAAAGAAAAGAAAAGAAAAAAAGGAAAGAAGAAAAGAAAAGAAAAGAAAAAAGAAAAAAGAAAAGAAAGAAAAGAAAAGAAAAGAAAAGAAAAGAAAAGAAAAGAAAAGAAAAGAAAAGAAAAGAAAAGAGATGGGGACAGGAGGGACACAGTGGATGATGTCCAAGCAGTGTCAGCTTTATTCAAGGTTCTACAATATTATATAGCATAAGCAAAACAAAGATAAGGAAGTGTCCATTCTTAGCATATTTGTGAATCCCTCCAAGCTTTCCCTTTATCAGCATGCAAGACAGACCCACAGGCACCAGAAGATTTAGGGTCCTGGTCAATAGATAAGCTTGTTGCTCCAGGTGTATATACCTCGAAGGAACATTATATATGGTTAACAGACCAGCAAGGACAGCACAGACCCTTATTTAAGTTTATGACCAGGCCAGAATAAATTGTATCTACGTGGGCAATCACGTAAAAGCAAGCTCTGAAAACCATTGCTCAAGCCCTTTCTCAAGCATCAACCAACTATTCACCCTTTAGGCTCCCGAGCCTTTTGAGTGAATGAGGGACGCAAGTCCGGACCTAGTTTGGTTTAGTTACTCCAGCTAATCCATGGCCACCCACAATCGTGCACTACCTGAAGCAGTGACTTTCGACTAGAGCTAATTTTGCTCTCCAGCGGACTCTTGTCAATGTCTGGTGACATTTTTGGCTTGTCACAGCGAGGGAACATCAAGTGCTACTCGCATCTAGTGGTTGGAACCCAGGGATGCCACCACACATCCTAAAGCACAGGAGAGCCCCTCACAACAAAGGATTATTTAGTCCAACCTGTCAACGTTGCCAAGGTCAAGAATCCCAAACCTAGAAGAGCTACATTTCAAAGTGGAAAAAAAGTAGTGTGTTACTACAGAGAAACTTAAGGAAGTCAGCTAAAATGAGATATTGCCACATGATAAGATAGCTGCATTCTTTTTTTAACATGATGTTTCACCATAAAGGACAAATAAGACCTTCAGATTAATTAACTAAATTTGCCATATTCTTATCATCATGACGTAGAGACCTTGTACCTAAGACTTCATTATTTAGCAGATACTAAAATATATGGATACAAGTACGTGTGTATATATATTTTTTTAGTTTTAAACACTAAAAATTTGATATTCTATATTTAAAATTGATGTTGCTGAATCATGGTATATTCATTTCCTATTGCTTCTGTTACAAATTATCCTGAATTTTATGGCTTAAAACAACACAAATATATTGTCTTCCAGCTCTGGAGCTCAGAATTACAAAATGGATCATCAGTGTTGTGATCCTTCTGGAGGCTTTGGGGGGAGAATCCCTCTCCTTGCCTCTTCCAGCCCCTAATGGCCTCCTGCATTCCTTGGCCCGTGGCCACTTCTGCCATCTTTAAAGCTGACAGTGTAGCATTTTCAAAAAAACCTTTCTCTCTCTCTCCCTTCCTGACCTCTGCTATGTGACCATTAGTAGCATCCCATTCTCTGACTGACTTTCCTACTTCCACTCCTTCTTACAGTTATAAGGATCTTTCTAATTACATTGGGTTCTCCTGGATAGTCTCTCCATTTCAAGACCCTTAATTTAATCACATCTACAGTCCTTTTGCCATGTAAGGTAATATATCCACAGGTTCCAGACAGATGTGGTCATCTTGGAGGGTTTGTTATTCCACCTACTACACTGGGTAGAAAGGTATAAAATGAAATCAGTATTCCAATCACTTGGCATATTGGGGGAAAACTGAGGAACTGATAGATTTTCTGACTCCCTTCCATCCGTTCTGACTCCCTTCCATCTGTTCCACCTTCAACCTAGACCCTCATCTCCTAAATAGAAAATAAATATAATTGTAGCTGGAGGGAAATCTAGTCAGCATTTCATCTCTTTCCTAATTCTTGCAAAGTTGCTGTTCTTGCTCCAACAGTAACTTTGTAAATGGAGAAATCTTATAAATGGAGGCAGAAAGAAATACCTCATCCTGGGGACTGTCTGTACAATTATAGTAACACTACTTAAAAGACAAAAGTAAATATGGGACAATTATGGAGACAAGGGAGTAGGTACAGTATATCATTGAGGTTTAGCCACAAACAAAATATTTAAACAACTAAGGATCTAATTTCATAAGAGATTTTTGAGCTTTGGTTTTTGAGAATGGTATTTTTCTATTCTCAGGCACAGGATATCAGTGAATTTCCTGTATTTGAAGATACAGTAGAGACACTGCTAGAATGATAATAGTCTCAGCAGGTCATCAGCAAGGTTAGCCAACAGACTTCTAATGGTGCATAATATTCAACCCAGGTTCGAACGAGAAGAATCATTATTTGAAATTTTGACTTCTGAATATAAAAGTACTTCAAAAAAGGTCATATTTTTATTAGGTCAAGTATTATTTTACATGAGCCTTTACAAGGGCACTATAGATAACATCTGTTTTTACCATCCTTGAATCAGCTGCTCATTTAAGTCTGTATTTGATACTTGCCTTTGTAATGTTTTAGACCCCAAGAGGTCATCAGTTACTCAAAGCGGAAAATTTATATAATGCCTAACCATCCCTACAGAATCCACATAACCCTCTTCTTTATGTTCCCATGATGATATTCCTTAGGAAAAGAGGCTGCAGCCAAACACAATATATTTCTCAAGGAATTTTATAAATGTTGCAGAGGAGCGAATCACTTCATATTCTAGTACCAAACCTGCCACAAGCTCAAAAGAATGTGTAGCCACAAGCTCAAAAATAGCCACAAAATAATGATTCCACAGCTTTTAATGAAAAAACCCTAATAGCAAACTTATTATGTTCTATTTCCTAGTAAGGATTACGGTACTCTGTAGTTAAAATATTCTATGATCCTAAAATTTCTAGCTCTATGGGTTTTAATTTTTTAAATGTATTTAGTGCTCGTTGACTTTAAGGATGATCATTACATGAGACCAAAAAGGAAAAGGTATAATTTCATTCCAGGCATGTTTTTTCCCCACAGAAAAGAAACTACTCAGTCTCAGCAGAACCAGATTCCCTCCTGGGCATCCCTACAATGGTACATAATATAAATCTGATCTATTAGACTTCCTTTGTTTTGTCAGAAAGCAATGTCATTGGTTGTAATACCAACACCACACTAAAGAACACTACATTGGGTCTTGGTAGGTGCTTTAACTAAAAGAGACCTTGGGAAGGACCCTGGCTCTATCATTACTAGTGGGATGGGTATATTAGATAAATTGCTTAATGACTTTTTAGCCTCAGTTTCTCTAGTAGGTGAGTATGCATTTGTTTGCCTAGTCACCTTACAATCCACATAGAAAACAGCCTTCCCCAGTGAGTGTGGCTGCTGACTGCCAGAAGTCAAAAGGAGGGGATGTTGGCAGAAGCTGAAGGATAGAGTAGAATAAATAAAACAATAATGGTGAGGAGGGTGTGGTGATGGTGAAGAAAAAGAAAGCTGAATGCCTGAAACTCTTACTGATCTGAAGTACTTTGTGATCAATAAGATTTGTTACAGATGCAAAGGTGAAAAGTAAAAAATTAAACACCTATGCAGAAGATAGGGAATATTCCTTCATTTACAGGAGTATTTTTGGAAGGAATTTTTTGGAAGAAAAATATCCACCTAATGGTGGAGTGTTAATAACCATTTTATATATCCACTCACATTTTGCATTTCCCAGAAACAATCTTCTCCCATCAAGCACATCAGTAAGACATTGCAATTATATTGAACATTCAGAAAGTAGAAGTTTTGAGAGGTGTTCTCTTTAGCTCTGAAAAAAATTGAGTGTAACTTGAAGGACAAAGAACAAAAAAGCAGAGCGTATTGCAAATAAAAACCTTTTATTGATAGTGATTTGGTGCTGATAGACTGCCTGAATATCCAAAGGATATGAAATCTAGATTGAAAATATATAATTTTGTATATAACTTGGGAGCTAAAAATACTGTTTCTAAATATGTGAGCTATTTCACTCAAAGTGATGTCAAAAACAGAAGAAAAGGAGGAACAAAACATATTAATGTGATATTTGTATTCACTAATTGGTCTGTATTATCCATTTTTCTCTTTTTCCTTTGAGTAATAGAAACCTACCTACATGTCTTCATAGTTCACAGTCTTCTTGTTTCCAGTAACAAGGTGATGTCATCTGACTAGATTCTGGCCAATGACATATGCTCCTAAGTTCTTTGAGTTATATGGGCAGGTTTCTAGTCAATTCCTAAAAAGGAAGTTCTTAGTCCTCCACTTTTCTAGTCCCCTTCCCGCTAGTTGGAAAGTGATGAGAGCTTAAATGGTTACCTTGGGCCCAGAGACAGAAGCCACATGTAGTGGATGACAGACCTTCTCTACTATGACTTGGATCTACTTATTTTAAGATTGATAGATAAAAAGAAAGAACATTGTGTCATAGGCGAGCCACTGTACTGTGCAGTCTCTATAGAACAGTTCAGCTTGTACTCTAATTAATATAAAAACCTCTATCAGAAGTGTAGTTTTTCATAAAAATGTTCTAACATATGGCATCCTGCTTTAATGATAGACTTGCTAGGGCACCTGAGTGGCTCACTTGATTAAACATCTGGCTTCAGCTCAGGTCATGATCCCAGAGTTCTGGGATCCAGCCCCCGCATCAGGCTCCCTACTCCGCGAGGATTCTGCTTCTCCCTCTCCCTCTGCCCACTACCGGACCCCCCTCCTGCTCGCTCTCTCTCTCTCTCTCTCTCTCTGTGTTCTCTTTCTTTAAAAAAAAAAAAAAAAAAAAAACCACCACCACCAACAAAAAACATTTGCTAGGAGTAGTACATATTGTAGGCTGAGATGCCCATAATCCTTTATATGCTAAAACATTAAATAAAACTGTTACCAGTGGTAACTAAGAAGGCAGATCAGATGCCTGCTAAGGTTGAGAAAATGCAGAATGTTAATGTGTGTTGGCTGTTCCTTGCAGTTTTTAGCAATGTGCTCTAAGAGAGATGAAGTCAGGCAAGAATTAATCAGTTTAGAGCAGAGATGAAAGGGGAGCTAAATCGGCTCTCTTCTCAGCAGGTGGCCTTTAATCTAAATTGACTAAGGGATTAGTAACTTGGAAAAGCCAACTGTTTCTATAAACAAAATAACAGTAGATAAAGTTGTCACTCAGGACCTTATTCAAGAGCCTTCCTTTAAGTGTTCTCAACCAGGAATGGGAGCCAATCCAAAATCAGATTAAGGGGGTTTTTCCACTCAATGTAGCTGCTCTTAAATGTAAGGGAGAGAGGGATGATACCACTATTAGGGTGGTATTCAGATAAAGCCTCTGCTTGTGGTTTCTTTCATTTACAACTACCTGGAACCAAGTAGACAAGGAGTCAATTCTGGTTTTGAGCCAATTATACCACTAAAGAACTTACAAGTCTGGTACACACACACTTGTGATTATTTAACCATAAAGCACCTCCTGAGATCCTCTCAGCAGAGAGCTCAGAAACTTGTACTACTTGTGCTCAAGACCTAGAACCCCTTGTCTATTACCCCATTTAGAGTAGAAAAGAAGGTATGCTCTCCGATACGCATAGTAGTTGTGTCCCAGGGGATTATGGCCAGAGGAGAATTTCCCACAGAAGGAAGCCTGGAGACCAAGAAGACAATGGACAAGAGACTTTTTTCAGAGAGCAGAGCAGGATTTCATTAAGGAATAAGGGTAGTCTTCATACTTTCTGCCCAGCAAGATTTCAGCACTGCTCTAGACAAGTGATTCTGTATGTTTCCCATTCTCTGCACGTCCAAGTAGGAATTTTTCTTGCAGTTTTCCTGGTTCTATTTCATTGCATTAGGTCAGGGTATTTACACTTGTGAGTGGCGACTTGGGGGCTGGAGGCATGACAGTGAGCGTATCTACTACTTTATGGGTCACAGGAACCAGACAAAGCCTCATTGAGGTGCATGGAAATAATTTTGCATCACCTAGATAATGGAGAAGAGTTGGAAGAAAGGCGGGCAGGGCAAGGGGCCCCCCTTCCTAAGAGGAAACTACCCTTAAAAGGAAAAAGACCCCATCCTGTTATTCTACACCACCCAGGAAGGATCCCTCCACCATTTCCCATGTGAGCAACTCCCTGATAGGTAGATGAGCAGGTGGACAAAAACCTGATTGAGTGACAGGTGCAGGGAGGAGGGTTAATCAGATTAAAGCACCCCACCAACAATCTCATAAAAACCTCTAGACTTAGAAAGTCCAACAGCAACCCTCTTGGGTGCCCTCCCTCTTCAGGAGCTTTGTACTATCACTCAACAAACTTTGATTTGTGGCCCACCACTCTTCATCTGGTCTATCTCTTCATTCTTTCAAGTGGAATGACCAAGAACCACCAGCACTAAGGGACAAAAAAATCCTGAAACATAGACATTCTAGATTTTGAGCTAAACTGGATTGGACTCTTACCTTGTTCACTCTTGGAAAAGATGTATGTGAGATAAAAGAGACAGGAGATAACTTAGTTACCATACAAATAGGTCATGGTAGAAGCCACTTAGTATTCAGTATCCCTTAATGCCTTCTAATCATGGAACTGACTCAGATTTTAGCAAATACATGGCTGGCCAAATAAAACTAAAGTTTCTCAGCCTTACTCGAAGTGCATTGTGGCCACATGGCTCATTACTGATGTTTACCAATGGATGTTTACCTAAAAAGGAATCTTCTTGCTATAGAAGCTTAACCTATATACTAATGAAGATAGTACCTGAGCATTTGACAAAAATGTTATAGGAAGGCATTTAACTATTTCTAGGAATAATAATGGAATGAAAAATAATAAAAAAAATTATTTATAAGTATCTTATCAGGGGCGCCTGGGTGGCTCAGTACTGTTAAAGTCTGCCTTTGGCTCAGGTCATAATTCTGGAGTCTTGGGTTTGAGCCCAATGTAGGGCTCCCTGCTCAGCAAGGAGTCTGCTTCTCCCTCTCCCACTCCCCCTGATTCTGTGTGCATGTGCTCTCTCTCCCTCTCTCTGCTAAATAAATAAATAAAGTCTTTTGAAAAATAAGTATCTTATCAGGCAAGCTTAATATACTTAAGGCTGGTGAGAAAGAAATATAAAGAGTACTTTTTCACAAAATTAATAAAGAGCAAGATTAGTGACTCAATGTGAATTGTATTTGACTATGGTTCTGTAGCTTATCTCGTGGTTTTTTTTTTTCTTATCTCTGATTTCTAGGCATATAGAAGGATTTCAGTTAATATCTATTGAATGGTAAACTTAGATGGGAGAGGTAGTAAGATTACAAGGTTGTGAAAGCCTAAAATGATTATTCAGTTTTGTTGTGGAGTTGTAGCCTGTCCAAAAGAAGGAGAAGAGAAGGAGTGCCTGAGTGACTCAGTTGGTTAAGCATCTGCTTTTGCCTCAGGTCATGATCTCAGGGTCCTGGGTTGGGGCCCTGAATTGGGATTCCTGCTGAGCAAGGAGCCTGCTTCTCTCTCTCTCTCTCTCTCTCTCTCTCTCGGTCTCTCTTTCTTTCTCTCTCTCTCCCTCTGCCCCTCTCCACCACTGGTTCTCTCACTCTCTCTAATAAATAATAAAATGTTAAAAAAAAAAAAAGGAGAAAGAAGAAAGGACAGCTGTATGGTTTCTGAATGCATCAGAGCAAAAACATATGCTCTCAGAAAGCATAAAAGAAAAAAATATGATACAGTTTCCTATCAGAAAATACAGTTGATTAGAAGTCATCTGCCTTGGAGAGCCACTTTGAGATCATCTGTACTTACTCAAGCATACTTCTTGATACTTCCATCTCCTATCTCAGTAGCTTATTGAATTATTCTTCACACCACCTACTTCTAACAGTTCTGGTAAGGAAAATTGCCCCCATATTGTATTTTTAGCAACATTTGGCCTCCAGTAATGGTTAGAAACCCACTATAGATTCAAACATTAAGCATCTGTCCAGCAGACTCATCATTCAGCCATGCAGCAGTTTTCCTGCCAGCCATTTCCCAAAGCTCCAAGCTGTAAACATATACTGTTGTATAGAGCAACCAACGCTTCTACTAAAAATATCAAGTTGAACCTTACTTTGAATTAGAAGGAAAAAAAAAAAAACCTAACATTTATTTTAAGCCCAATGGATTTGAACAGAGTTTGAATTCAAAGACCTACATATGCCCAGCATAAGGAGAATGACCATTCATTCCAATTGGCTGTGTTGTCCCTGGGTAAGACAAACAACCTGCGGGGTTGGGGGAGAGGCTTATAAATGCACTTCACAAAAAATAATATAAAGAAAGCCATTATATCTACAAAAAGTGCTTCAACTTCAGTATTCATTAGGGAATGGCTGAAATCAAGTATTTTACTTGGCAATACCAAGTAAAAATACTAGCGAGGGTATGGTGCACCTAGAACTCTCATCCACTGCTCGTTCAAGTTTCAGTTGATACATTGGTTTTGAAAAACTTTTGCTTTCGATTAAAATGAGCATATCCATACATACTCCAGGACCCAGAAATTTCACTCCATGGTATATACCCAACAGAAATGCATACAAAAGTGCACCAAAAGATATAACTGAATTTTTAAGTGATAAATTTATTTTTTCGCATTGGCAAAGAAATGAAATTACTGATTAGCAATTTCCTTGTATAATGCAATCAATGGAAGGCAAATCAGAGGTATTATTTGCTTTGTGCTTTGCAACTTGTGTTGTGTTTTTCTCTTTCATACTGACATCAGCTGTCTTATTTGACAATAACAGTCCTGTATTAAGATGCCATGTTCAGCACAGAAAGGACTATGGTATTTGCATGTATTTCATTCGATCTCCATCTCTTCAGAATGATAATTTCCAACACATTTTTCTCCTAATACCAAAATAAGAATTCAGCAGTCCTAATGTTTTCTAGAACCTCTGAAAAAACAGGCTTTTTGATTTAGTTACTATGACAAAGTCCATTTTCTTTAGGAGGATAATGTTTAATGTTGTTATGATAAAAATGACACCTTTATTAAAAATGCTTCATCATAAAATGCATTTCCATACTGATTGCAAACAGTACTGAATTAAAATATTATTCCTGCAAATTTACTGTGACACAGTCTAAGGTTTTAATAATTCATGAATTAAGATTAATGTTGATGTTATCCAAATTATTCTGGCTAATGTCAACTCCCAAATAAACAAATAAACAAGAATGAGATTATTTCAATTTTCCTAATTATCTGACATTGGCATTGGCTTGTGCTAGATCTGTAGCTGGAATATATTTTATAATATCTTTCCTCACAGAGGACGGATGATCCCTGCAATGGAGGAAGAACAGTGGGGGATGGCCCTCAACTCCCTAGAACCGTCAAAGGAAGAGATGAATGGGGACATGTTTTCAATGGAACAATGACCCACCAAAGATGCTACACAAGTAGAAATCCCTCCTGACCTCTTCCTTTTCCAATGAACTGGAAATAGCAGCTGAATATGGAGTCTTCAGTAACAATATATCTCCTGGAAAACAGTCGTGCTTAACATTTTAGGTGTTTGTTATGCATAACAGAGCTCATATCAGATAGAGTTCAGGGAATAAGATGAAAAAAGGCAGGCAATTGAAGGGAGGCTGTCTCCCTCATTTTAGAAGGACCCGATGCTTGGAAAGGGTGATTGTGACGAAAGCTGATGCCAAGGCTCATTTATATGATCTTGCTTCTTTTCTGTGCCCTTTGCCTTTGGGAAGAAGTCCTGGAGGTATTTATATCAATCCTATCATTTCTTTTAGATACAAATTACCTCAGGGCATCAGCGAAGCTGGAGAATTCATGGAATATGAGAAATAAGACATTGTAATTGCTGTAGAGCCTAACCCACTCTGGGTGAAGTGCCTGTCTTTTTTAATTCAAGGGCGGGCGGATATAGACTACAGTACCTCTACATATGCTTTTTGAGAGCACATTTACTGACTTATTTGTCTATGCACTTCTCTATGGATGGGAAACAGTAGACAGGTAAATACAGATTTGACTGTATCTGAACAACACCTCTAAAAAATCAGAAGTTATACATCAGATAGTTAGACTTCTCCATGGAGTCAGGAGATTCTCTGAACAGGCGATGTCTGGAGTGGAGATAAGTGGTGTGCTAGAGATCATGTGCCATTTTAGTGTGAATATATAACATCACCATGATAGCTTTGTATTAATGAAGGAGATAAAATCCAGAATAAGTGTCTCTATGGTCACTTAGGGAAAGAAAATGGTTTAAATAATCTATTTTAGTACTACTTGACCTGTAGTCAGATATCATGAGTACACATAATACAAATCACTGTTCTTATTCTAAACCACACCTAATATATTTAATACAGTAGTTGGCTAAAATGGCACAGTGGCAAATCCTGGCCCTAGGTTGCCCCATGCAAAATATACAGTCCCCCACTTTATACAGGTCGCTCCACACTTAGCCCTGGAATTTTTATGTATGCAGCCTACTCTACGTAAGTATTTGGTAAACACAACGGCCTCACTCGTTCAAGATCAAATGGCAATTAGCAAAAGCAAAGTGTTCAGAGCAGGGGTAGTCTCATGTTTGGGCCTCATCTGTACATTGGCTACTGGGGCTTAAGGGGTTCTGTAATATTGCCATTCCGTAATATTGCTAATACTGGGGAGATACCCTGCATGTAGATTATGGCACATTTGAAGTGCTAAAGTATTCAGGCTATGGGGCCAAAGAAGGAGTTTGGGAGCCTATTTGCAGCCGCTCAAGGCTACAGCAGATTCTAAGTGAATTAGTGATACAGAGCCCAGAAGGCAGATTTGACAAGCAATTTCCATTTTTAGATAAGGGAATAATACTTTCAGGGTCAGTTTCCCAGGCAAATCATGCAGGGATAGCTCTCAAGACTAGCAGAAAACATCTGTTGTTCAATTGGAGGCATAGATCCTGGCTGTGTCAGTCTGGATGGGTCGGGGTAGAAGTAAAGGAATCTTTTCTTTTCTTGAACATCTGTAGCCATCTTTAATATAAGATATCAAGAATACCCTGGTGTTCACACACCACACACACACACACACACACACACACACACACATTTTGTTTTGTCAAAGAGAAATTACCTTTATTTTCTGGTTATAAAAATGTAACCTAATGTAAGTGCCCCTCACCACCACACTAATCTCAGTGTAGAAATGGAACCTAAAGAGACAAAGACCCAGCTCCAGGAAGCCTTTGAAGTAGTTTTAGGGTTTGTTGCAGTTCTCTTGAGAAGGCCACAAAAAGGGGGTTAATATAGTAGAACATAGAGCAGGCCTTCTCCCAAATCTGCTCTTTGCAGAAGCTGCTGTATTTCTCACTTACTCACTTGCCACCCTCCCTGTCCTCCGCCATTAGCCCAATTCCTACTCTTAACATTACTCTCCTTTTTACCCTTCAGCATAATCAAGCACAAAACAATGAAAACAAACGAGCAAATAATAGCTCACACAAGACGCTTGCCTCCTTGGAAGGGAGGGTGCATTGGGAGGATTGCAAATCTTATGATTTAACTGTATTTCATTACTTTCACAAATTGTATGTTGTTTCCTAAGGTGGCCATCACAAATTATGACAAACTTGGTGGCTTAAGACAACAGAAATCTATTCTCTCACAGTTCTGGAAGCAGAAATCCAAAATCAAGGTGTCCTCTGGGTCATGGTCACTATGAAGACTTTAGGGCAGAATCTTTCCTCTTTTGGATTCTGGAAGGTCCAGGTGTTCCTTGGCTCATCGCCAATCCTTCACAAGGCCTCCTTCACTGTGTCTTTTCTTCTTGTAAGGACACCTGTCATTGGGTTTAGGGCACACCCAATTAATTCAGGATGATCCAATTTCAAGAGCCTTAGTTACAACTGCAAGAACCCTTTTAGGAAGAGGTCACATTCACAGGTACAAATGAACACTGCAACTTAAATTTTCTTGTATAAATAAGCAGAGAGTAGAAGCCTAGATGGACATAGGTCTTTTCCTGTTATCTTCCCTGATAATGTCCAACACACAGCCTAGTAAAACTGGCTGAGCTATGACTTGAACACAGAGCATACACTTCTGACTTCTATGCCCTGGCATTAGCCAATACCCATGAAAGTCTCAGTGCTTCTACGTGGTAATGAAACCTCCCCACTACCCAGACCTACACTAGAAATTGGAGCACCTTTTCTACAATTGAAATGCAGAATATAGTTCAGAGCAGGAAAAATGGGAGTGTCTTCCTATATCAAGATAGTTTCAACTAGACACAACTAAGTTTGTACCACTGCCCTATCCCTGCCTTTGTCGGGAGGAAGGGATTTGCTTAAGCACCTTGAGAAATCCTGAGCACATCAGCAATGTACCATCCATTTATCTCTCAGAAGTTAGGAAGACTGTGACCATGTAACAGCTCAACATGAAAAATGTTCTTGAAACCTTCTAAGAAAGGAGACTGGACAAGGTGAGGGGTGACTATGGCTTGGCATCCTTTAGCACTTTGGTGTTCATGTGTCCTTGAACACGGCTCAGTGATTCTGAGAGGCCAGGGCTGTTGCTGACCAGTAATCAGTCTGGGTGAAGCAGGACTATCATGTATCACTCTGACTTCTCCAAAGACAAGCCTGAGTGATATATTTATGAGGCAAGAACATCTAAAGAGGGAAGAAGGCTCTTGTGTGTTATTAGTGGGAAGATCTTTTTAGTTTAGTTTTGTTTTTGTTTTTTCCTGAGGGAGATTCAGTAATAAGAGAAAGGGTTTATTTGGACTGGAAAAGGTAAAACATTTGGGATAGTGAGTGGGAGAAAGTACCAATAGTTTGGTCTCCTGTGAACAAATATTGAGCAAGGTTCTACTAACCTCTGCCCCCCTTTTTTTTTAAGTATTTTTTTTAAACTTTTATTTATTTATGATAGTCACACAGAGAGAGAGAGAGAGACAGAGACAGAGACATAGGCAGAGGGAGAAGCAGGCTCCATGCACCGGGAGCCTGATGTGGGATTCGATCCCGGGTCTCCAGGATCGCGCCCTGGGCCAAAGGCAGGCGCTAAACCGCTGCGCCACCCAGGGATCCCCCTCTGCACCCTTTTTAAGACACCAGGCAGTATAATAGTATAAGGATAGGAAACTAAAGTTGAAGTTCTTCATTCCCTGAACCAGTTGCACTTGAGAAGCACAGCCGAGCACGGAAGTTGAGTTGGAAGTGTCATAAGCATAATTAGAGGATAATTTAAATTAAAGCTGAAAAACAGGCTAAGAGAATGAGCAGAATCCAAAACAAAGAATTGATTAAAGAACAATAAAAGTACAAAAAATAATTCCCCTGGCAGAGTCTGGCAAGTTCTATGGGAAGCAATGTTGTGCATGGAGGTAGACCTTCCAATAGCCAGGGAAGCCGACAAGGACTCTGAGCTTTTGGCGGCAGCCCACTGAAATGAGTTGGAAACAAAAAGTTCAGAGGATCTAATATTTAGCTTGGGGATCGTAGCTAATAATACTGTAGTAGATAATTGAATGTTGCTAAGAGAGTAGATCTTAAAAGTTCTCACCACAAAAAAAGGTGGTAATCATTTTGCAATATATAAGTATTTCAAACAACATGTACATCTTAAACCTACACAATGTCATGTACCAATTATACCTGAATAAAGGTTAGGGGGAAAATGGAGTAAGAGAGAAAAAAATGGGGAAATACTGGTTTTAGGTTTGGTAACAAACATTTGCCAGAAAAATCCAAGAAGCCCCTCATATTACAGCATGTGAGATGAAGATATATAAAATGCATAAGAAATGGTTTATTTACAAGTTGACTTTTGACCTCACTTATACCTTCAAGTTATTCTTTATTTAATTGTTTTCATCATGTGTTCACGACTTTATGATAGCTCATTGAAAATACAAATGTTTCGCCCAGATCTCATCACTTTAGTGCCTTTCATAATTCATATTAGTGAAAATTTAGAGTTAAATTGTTTATTTGATTCAGAGCTGAGGCTTATTTTCCCAAAGCCTATTCTCTGATGGCTGTCCCAATTAGAATGAGGCTAGTAAAGATAAACATGTCCTGAATCTTACTTTTCAGTTTATATTTTAATTTTTCTTTAATTTTCAGAAAGCGTTAAATCATTAATACTTTATCTAGATTTTGAGCCCATGATTAGCCAAAAGGGAGGATTTCTGTGTTAAATCATCAGTATAGATCATAAGGAGTGATTAGCAAAGAAGTATTGAATTCTGCCCTGAGAAAAAATTAAGCTTAAGAAGCCTGCCTGGAGTCTTAGCATTTTGCATGATATCATATGAAAATCCCTAGACAAGCATTTCTAAGCTAAGTTTTATAAATTTCCATTATTTTTCTCCTAATATGAGGAAAATGTCACTTTCCTGGTACATATTTTATCCAAAAATATTTATTTAGTATGTGCTAAGATATTGGCAAATGTGAGAGGATGCAGAATAACATTTGAAAGTTGATTGTTTAAAACATGACTAAGGATTCACAAAGTGCAAATAAAGCTATTTTGCTCTAGTTAGTGTTCATTGCCTAAGTGAGAGACAAATATAGAATTTCCCCTTTGACCCATTACCTGATATATTCTATTCTTTAATCCTGATCTTTATAGTAGTTGTTCATTTCTTCAAAGTAACTAGCTCCTTTGAATCTCATTGATCTGTTTTAAATGTACTAACACCTGAGTATGATACCTCTTAGAGAAATAAGCAAGTAGCCCAGGGAAGGATAATCCTAGCACCATGACAGAGGGCAGAGGGGCGTATTACTAATTGCAAATAAAATTAACCCATCTCATAGGATTCACCCTATATTTATTTTCAAGCATGTTCTAATTTTTTGGATGTCTTTATACAATGTTGACTATATAAACATATTATAATGTATAATGTAGATGTATCTTTTCAATCACTATCCTATTCATGTTTATTTTGTATCTATTCAATAATTTATATTGAGTATATATACTATGTGCTACAAACATGCAGTGGTGATCAAAATAGGCACAGTCTAGTGGAAAAGTTGGAGCATTAAAGAGAAAATTATAACACATTTTAATAAGTCAATCATGCTAAGAATAGTAGGAAGGCTAGTCTGGAATATGAGGGATAGTAGAATAAGAGGGCCTCAAAGTAGATATTTTACAAGAAATGACATTTAAGCTAGACCTGAAGAATAAGTAGATGTTAGCCAGGCAAATAAGTGTCATGGAAAACTCTTCCAGGGTAAAGAGAACAGAGACAACGACCAAAGGATCTTCCAGAGAATGTTTCATATTTCAGGAATTCAGAGAAAGCTCCCGTGGTAAATGCTATTATTTAGTCCATATGTAATTTTTTACTTCTTTCTTATGAACCGAACTCTGATTTTATTCAAAGGAGAAAAACATCTAGGTTAAAAGATATAAAAAACAAACACCAAAAACAAAAACAAAAACAAAAACCTACTTGTTTTTGCTTGATGTAGAATTAAGGGCCATTTGCAGAGTTCTGGCCAATGAATGAAATATCAGCAGACGTTTAGGTGCTTTATAAGTAGGTTTTGCTCTCTTGACAGAGGTGCTATCTCTTCTTCCCTGTTGCTTTCTCTCTTATCTCCTCTCTGGAATATGGATGTACTTCTAGAGGTGGAGCAGCCATTTTGAAACCATGAAGTAACCATAAGGAGGAAAGCCCGAGCTGTGGGTGGTGGTGTTGAAAGATGTAATAAGAAGCCCAGGCGGTTGATGATATCATGGTGTCACTGTTCTAGCCCTGAACTGTCTACCCTTGAATTTCTTGATATGGTAAAAAATAATAATAACAGACACCCCCCCCCCCAATTTCAGTTATTTGGGTCAGTGTTTACATATAGCTGGATGTAATCTCATCTAGTGCAGACGGCTGGTGCATTGTGTGTGAAGATTAAGGCGGACGAGCAAGCAGAAACAAGATCAGTGAAAGACCTTAAAACATGTTAAAGAGTTTGGACTTTATCCTTGGAACATTTGGGACAGCACTAAAAGATTTTAGAAAAAGAAGCCAGTAGCCGAATTTGCATAATAGAAAGTTCCCTTGGCTGCAGTGTAGAGAATGTACTGGAAGGGGCGAGAATGGAGGCAGGACAGCCACTGAGGCTGGCAGCCATCCAAGCATGAGACAGTAACGGTATAAACTAGAGTAGTCACGTCAAGGATGGAGAGAAGTGAGCAGTTTTGAAAGATACTGAAGTAGCAAATCAATAGGGAGAACTCTGCATACAGACGGACATAAAGGGTGAGACAAATAGATGAGCAAAGGCGATGGCAGTTTTCTGGCCCAGTCAGCTGAGAGAGTGGTGTTGTCATTTCATGGGAGAGAGACAGAGTGTGGAAACAGGCAAACCTTGAGGGAGGACTATGAACTTGGTTTTGAGGATTTTGAGTCTGTGATGTCCATGAGGCCATCCATGCGAGTGTCAATGTTGGCCACACAGATCAGGAGCTTAGGCTGTATCTCTAAGATACAGATCTGGGAGTTGTCATCATTTAGATGATTTTCAGAACCATGAGAGGAAATGCAGAAGCCCTAAGAGGTATTTGGAGAAAGAAGAGGTGAGGTCAAGGTCAAAGGCTGGGAAATAATAATATTTAAGTAATACTGTAGGGAAAATAAAGGCTTCTGAGGGCACTCAAAAGAAAAGGCCAAAGAAGGCAGGAGAGGAACACAAGACTGTGATATCTGAGAAATCTGGGAGAAAGAGGTGTCTTCAGTCTCAAAGTTGCTGAGTGATTGAGGATAAAACCCAAGCACCACCTGTCAGATGCAGCTCCAACAGTCTTTGCAGAGGTCTGTGAGAGCAGTTACCGTGGGAGCTCAGGAGCTGAGGAGGGAGTGTGAGGTGACATCATAGAAAGACCTGGTACAGGAAATTTCTTGAAAGAAGTTTGGCATAGGTTTTGGCCGTGCAGCCCCAAAGCCTGGGTCTCTGGCTCTCCCACAGATTCAAAGAGCTCTCTGACATTTTTATATGTTCCCTTTCTGCTTCACTAAGTGGAACTGATTTCATTTGTTGGCAGCTTGGAACCTCAACTGCTGCTGCAGACCAAACTGTTGGAATTGAGGGTTTCCTGGAAAAAAATATGAATTTCTGATACAATCACCTTTAATTCTTATGTCAGCGAGGGCTGTGATTCCAGAATATCAGCGGATACTGCAGAAAGTTCCATCATAAGTTGCTCTAGTAGATCATTTCAGATACCTTAAAAATCTAAGAATGAGCCAAAAGTTTCTTCCTTCCACGTGGGAAATATTTTATTGTCAGAGCTCCTCAGCATGGCGAAAGAGAAATCTGGTGCCCTGGTCTCTTTTAGTCACTTAAAGTTATGTCTGTAGAAGAGGTACAGACGAAAACTGAGCAAATTTAGATTTTAGTGTTCTGTGCATTTGATTAAATAATTTATAGTGTGCTTAGCACTAATATCATGAAGGAAAAGAATACGTGGTGAGATCTATTACAACAATGGTTAAAGAACATCTTGTATGTTTCACATGGTTTGTTTTTTTTTATAAATAGGGATCAATATGCATCTCATTTCCCCAGAGCCTAGCCCAGTGCTGGCAAGAAGAGACTCTATAAATATTGTATGTATGTGCAGATATACTCTGCCTTCGTACACATGCATGTTTAATTTCCAAGACATAAATATCAGGCTGCAGAAGGAATTCATATACATAACACTGTCTGTGTTTATGCCAAAGTCTTACCAGTCACATGAGTGTTCAGCTTGGTAAGGAGTCTGAATGTTCAGCCCGGATTAGAATGTATACAAACACAGCTGCCAAAACTAAGATCTGTGTCTCCATCTCCTGGCACAGTGGATTGCCAAATACCTTCATTTAATCTTTGTTTAGTCCTCTTCTTTGATGTTGTAGCAGTGCAATTTTTATACTTTATTTGGAATGAATTATCTGTGAGATGAAAACATGTAGTGGACCCAATCCTAAACTGAACCCCTCAACTGCATTCTGTTGATGTGGGAAGTCTTGCATATGTAACTGAAGGTAGTACATGCTCATTAGTTCCTTGTCAGTCAATCACTCTTCAGATGACCAGATATTTTGATACAAAAACTCAAGATCTATTAAAGCCAGAGCATATGGGCCTTTCGGAGTAAAAGAACCGTAAAGAATTCAGTCAAATGTCTGTTGTTCTGAACACACCGTGAATGGTAGCCTGTACAACTATCCTGGAGAAGTGGAGTATTGCAAACTGTTTTGTGTTTGTTTTGTTTTTCACCACCCTGAATGTGCTAGATATCCTTGTATCTGAGTATGTAAGTCTTTTTAAAAAGAAACATGATTTACTTGCATGAACTGGTTAGTGTTTGAGAGATTGCTACTGCCCTCCTTTAAAAAAAGAAAAAAACAACTACATGATTTTTGGTATATTCAATTATATGGTCATATTCAAGATCAATTTTAGGGCATTTTTGTCACCAGAAGAAGAAACCTCAGACCCATTAGCAGTCATTCACCATTTGTCCCTATCCTTCTCTCTTCCTAGCCCTAGGCAGTCACAAATAATCCTTTCTGTTGCTATACATTTGCCCAAACTAGACATTTCATACAAATGGAATCAGACAATAGGTGGTCCTTGTGACTCATTTTTTTTCACCTGGCATGTTTTCAAGGTTCATCCATGTTATAGTATGCAACAGTATTGCATTTATTCTTATCGCCAAATAATATTCCTTTGTGTGGACACACCACATTTTGTTTATCCATTCATCCTTTGATGGACATTTGGGTTATTTCCACTTTTTGGCTATTATGAAAAATGCTGATGTGAACATTCATACACAAATTTTTGCATGAACATGTTTTCATTTCTCTTGAGAAGATACCCAGGGGTGGAACTGCTGGCTTCTATGGTAATTCTGTTTAACCTTTTGAGGAACTGCCAGACAGTTTTTCAAAGCAGCTGCACCATTGTGTATTCCCAGCAGCAGTTGCATATAACTTTTTAATATACAAATATTTACATATTTTGGCAATTCAGTAAGACTTTAAATTTCTGTATCTGATAATATAATATTCGTTAATATCGAAGTAAAATCTAAACAAATGGAATTTTTTAATTGTTTGGAAATTATAGTTTTGAATACAAAATATTAAACGGTAATTGATTTTTAGAAGCCTGATTTTAGCATCAATTTCTTTGAAGAAGGAAACAAATGTTTTTGGCTGTATTACACATAATTATACTTTGTAGGGTGCCTGGGTGGTTCAGTCTGTTAAGCGTCTGCCAGAGTCCTGGGATCTAATTCCACATCGGGCTCCCCTGCTCAGAGGGGCCTCCTTCTCCCTCTCCTTCTGCCTCTCCCCAGCTTGTGCTCTCCTCTCTCAAATAAATAAATAAAATAATTTTAAAAAGTATTATACTTTGTAACTTTACAAGTTGTATATGAACTTCAGAAGATCAAATTATATTCCACTTTTCATTTCTGCATTATAAGCTAATCAAATGCCCTCCACTAACCTCTGACTAAATAAATGGAAACTCTATTTACTGACAAAAAGTGGAAAATATTAACCATGTTCATCATGTATAATTTCCTTATTAAAATAGAATATACAAAATTATTTCCCAAATATATTTCTCATTTAAATATATGAACAGAACTAAAAATAAGTATAATTTTACTCTGAGATACAAAACATTACATTTTAACTTGATCTTCTGATACTAATAGTTTAGCAAATATTATTAGAGTCAAATGTTAACATATTCTGGTGGATCATTTATACTTTCTCTATACCTCTATTTCATGATGAAATAAAATTTTTTTCTGGTATGAGACAAAAAGGATAGGGTTGGGTTCTATTTTGTTCTATATTACAAGCAAGAATTCAAATTTCAGTACTATTTATCTTTATAGTAATTCATATGCACAGCTTTCTAATATTTCAGATTTTTTGTGAAACACAACATTGCCTTATTATATTTAATATGTATCCTGGAGACAAGTTTAATTTCGGTATTATAGAAATGTTTGAGAACCTGGCATGGTATTGTATTTTTATGTAATGTCTTAAGTTATGACTTATAACAGAAGTGATTTCTCAGTTTATTAGGAGGATTTAATTTTTAGATTTCTGAGGAAGTATATTGACCCTCAGCTTCATAAGCTATCCAGCACACTTTCAATTTGTATCACAGAGAGTTGTGATTCTAAAGAACATTTGAAGACCACTTGGTGATCACATGTGGCATGGAGAATAGCTCCAATTTTCTACTAAAAGGCAGTGCTGTCTTTAAATAGAAGATAGCAGGACAGCCCCTCAACACCAGTATTTCTCTATGAGTGTTAAGCTTAAACTTGATTTCATGCCTCAATTGAGAATTGATTAATGAAATTAATCATTGAAACCACATAGGGATATGCTTTAAGACCATACACTCCTTTTGGATTGAGAACATCATAAATTTGCTACCAACTGTCAATAGATTCCAGACTGATGGTTACTAATCCTCGAACACTAGGTCTTCATGATAAATGAAGCATACGGAGGAATTAACGTGCTAAAAACAGAAAATGTACTTTCAAAACATATTGACCTTCCTTATTTTTTTGCTGCCCTATCCTGGAAATTTTTTGAAATAACTTTCTTCCCTCCCTTGCTCCCCACCTCCTGGAGTTAAGTCAGCAAGTGGTTACAGACAGAGGTCTTACCTGGAGTTAGCCAAGTTACAGTTCCAAAACACTAGCTTAGTGGGCCCCTGGGTGGCTCAATCGGTTAAGTGTCCCACCCTTGATTTTGGCTCAGGTCATGATCTCAGGGTGGTGGGATCAAGCCCTGTTGGGCTCAGTTAGGGAGTCCACTTCTCTCCCTCTCTCCTTGTCCCTCGGCCCCTCCTTGCATGGCCCCCTGGTCGTGCAAGCTCTCTAAGATAAATCAATCAATCTAAAAAAAGAAAGAAAGAAAGGAAAACAGTTTAGTGACCCTTGGCAAATAAATCACTTAGCCTCACAGAACCTCAGGTTCTTCATTAATAAGATTGGGACAAATCACACAGATCTTGCTTGGAAGGCAGTTCCAAGGATAATTGAAGAATGGGGAAAAACTCACGTTTTAAATAAGTTTGTAGACAATAACTGGTCTTCATATATTTAACAAATTGAGCTTTATAAAATGTTAATGATTTACCAGATTTCAAATTTAGCAGTTTGTTCATTAAATTACTCACAAATAGCCAACAATTTTACCTTTCTTTTCAATAGGTCAGACATCTGCATCTTTGCAGTTTACTCGTTTTATGCAGTTTACTTGTTTTATGCTACATCTTTGCAGTTTACTTGTTTTATGCCAGAAATGTCAGGAGCTTGGAGTAATTTTTAAATCCTAATTACTTATAACCAAAATGCTTGTAGTTAAGAAGTTCTGCGCTCTTTAGGAAGTTGACAAATAAAAGTAGTCATATATAATAAAATACTAGGATGCCTGGGGATCAGTGGTTGAGCCTCTGCCTTTGGCTCAGGGTGTGATCCTGGGGTCCTGGGACTGAGTTCCCAATTGGGCTCCCCGCAGGGAGCCTGCTTCTCCCTCTGCCTGTGTCTCTGCCTCTCTCTGTGTGTCTCTCATGAATAAATAAATTATATCTTTAAAAATAAAAAAAATAGATGAAATACTCTTTTTATGTTATGAAATCGTATAAAATAAAGTACTATTGTAACTAACATTGTTGGTGTTATGCATAGACTAGCTTCATTCAATGCCCCCAAAAACAAGCCAAGGAGGAGATGAGGTACGAAGACCCCAAGGAGCACGGAATTGGCTAATTTATTCACTCTCGGAATATTTTCTAAAGGCCTGCGGGTTGGCAGGTGTGGGACTCGCAGGATTTTAAAAACTGTTGCTGGAGTCTTCCCCTGGCGCGGTACCACCTGCAGAGGGCGCCCTTTCGCCCGGTGGGCGTGCTCCGCTGTAGACTGCTGCTGGCTGCGCAGCAGGTGGCCGGGCCTGCCCTAGGGTCCCTTCTAATGAGGAAGGGCGGTGTGTGAGCGCTTAGCAGGGTTGATGCCAGGAAGCTGGCCAGTAGCAGCTCCCCGCTGGACCTCTGCCCACGCCCTCTTCCAGTCCCACCCGAACATCCCGGGGTTCAGATGGCCCGGCCTGGTTGTATGCAGAAGGCAGGAGCAGTCTCCCCTGCCAGAGCAAACACGCCTCTTCCGACTCCCATCTCCTCTGGCACCGCGTCTTCTGACCGTCTCCTGACAGTTGACCAATTGTGCCAAGTAATGCAACTCTTAGATATTTCTGTGAACGTGAAAATACAGGCTTTCCTCCAAGTTTCTGTCCTCCCCTTGTCTCTAGTAATTACACCTACCCTGCATCGATGCCAGCAGCCCTGGAAATTTATTCTGTACCGACTTCTGTCCTCAACTTCAGTCAGTGGTTTCCAGCTACTTCTGATTCTAAAAGTGGTGTAAGACCTTAGCCTGACATAGTCCGATGTGATAGATCTGGATGGGAAAACTGGGACATCTTTTGACCATACGTTAGAGTTGTATTCCTAGGAGACCATGCATTATCACAAAGTGTGGTAGTAAAGCAGATGTTTCAATGAAAAAATTAAACAAGAGAATTAGAATCTAAAAACTTTTACTCGTATGGAAAAATTTTTCCTGCACCTTTTAAACAAAATGATAATGAGTATGGCTTTAAAACGGATATAAAATCAAGCAAATCCAGACATGATTTTTACCTAGAATTGCTGAATATTGCCCTTCCAGAACTCTTAATAGCACAGGAATCCTTATGTATTTTTAAAAAATGTATTTTTAAAAGCCTTACACTTTTAAAAATCACTGATTTAGGAGGCACAAAACCACATGAAGTGGCTGTTGTCCAAGAAAACACCTTTTATTTTAATGCTTGCTGTTAATAAATCATTATTTACCTGCTACTTTCTGCCCATGGTCATATTATAATGAAGGGTGTTTTGTAGCAGTGTGAGGAAAGCAAAATGTGTTATCTGCTTAATCAATCATGATGTAATCCAACCATAATCTAAAAATTCCATCTGTAACAGAAATTTCTGGATTATACAAACAATCCTCACCAGGTGATTCTGGTTTTTTTCACCAGCTGATTCTGATGACAGTTTTGAAGATGACTGTGTTACCCTCTGCTGTGTGCGTACACCTGTGACACCACCACGCCAAGCCTGCCTTCTTGCTTCAGACTGGTTAAATTCTCCCAAGTCGATTACACTTTGTGTTTCCTATCTTTTGTTAATGGTTCTAACATTTTCCTAGTTACTCTGTCTAAATACGTGAGAGCCATACAACACCATTTTCTCGCCTCCTGTATCAGTTTGTAGGACCTGTCAATCTTCTCTTCATATTATTATCTCCATATTACTAATCTTATTTAGGACTTCCATTACCTCTAAGCAGGAGTCTTACCTGGTTAATCTGCCTGACTAGTTCTCCCTCTATTCTTAACCTTTTTTTTTTTTTTTTGCCAGAGTAATCTTCTCAAAACACAGACCTGAAACCGGCAGTCTTCACCTAAAAAAAAAAAAAAAAAAATCTTGGACTATTCATTCTGTAGCTGGTGGGACCTACCTCAAGAGTGGAGGGTACAAGTCAGCTCACAAATCTTATTTTTCAAAATAAGACCAGCTCAGAATCAAATATTGGGTTAGCAGGAAGACCACAGTCTTCCTTTTGGGGCCTCTCCTCTCTCCCTGAATGATCCCATAACCATGGGAACTTAAAGAACTAGCCTTACTTTTAAATACTTTGTGATGATGGGGTTGAGGATAATATGACCAGTTTCCCATTGGCCTGTTTTTCACCCACTTTGTTTTGGTCTGTCCTGCAGTGTTGCTGTTCCAGACAAGACCTACTATCATAATGTTCTTATTGGTAGAGATATCTGCAAAGCCTGAAGTAGTTCTGACATAGAGGAAGAGTGAGCTTACATCCAGAGGAAGTCCACCATGCTGGGAAGGCAGGATGAGGAGGGACGTTTGCATTCATCCATGGTGTGTATCAGAACAAGGCCTTACTCCCATCTCTGTTCAAACCCTGCTGCTGAATCTAGATCCCAGGGCAGACCCTCCCCCCACTTCTCTTACAGAAGTTCCCACCTGAAGCCCCTCCCTGCTTTATGCCTTGGCTTGAGACCATGTCAATCTAAAAAAAAAAAAGAAAAGAAAAGAAAAGAAAAGAATCTTCAGTAAGTTACATGTCTTTTATTCCTCTTCCACCCAAGAAGTTCCTTGGCTTCAGACCAAGGAACCTTTTCCTAACCAACAAATCCATTTGGAGTGGCAGTACTGTTTACCAAAAAAAAGGGCCCTATTCTGTCTTATTCCCTAGACAATTTTTACCCAATAGCCTTGCATTTATTTAACTAAAAAGGGCATTTAAACTGCTTCTTTACAACCAGAGATATGCCTCAAGGAGACTTACACCGACTCCCAGGCAGAGAGGCAGTTGGCAACTTTTACATGGCAGATGTGGCTGGATTAAAAAAGTAATCAGCCTAATAAATCACCTTGCTGTGATAAATTCTGTACCAGTGTTGCACAAGGCATTGGAGATCAAAGAGTCTAGCAGGAGAATTAGACATGAAAACAGAATTTCAAAGTGATGATGCTTATATAGTGGTAGGTACATGAAACCGACACAAAGAAAAGAGTGATTTACTCTGCTTGGGAAACAGAAAAGAATCACCAAGGTGCATGCTCTGGAACCTTGTACATTACCTCCAAGAGAACAAGGGTCAATCCAGGCCTTGAAAGGGGATGGACATGGGACATTTTGGGCATCGTATACAAAGGACAAAGGCATGAATTAGCATGGTTTGCTAGGGAATACCTGGAGAAGTAGTAGTTCCTTGTGGATGAAGCACAGGAATGGGGGTAGGGAGGTGAGGATGAGGGAAGGGTAGCAGATGGGGTTAGAAAGCAAGCCAAAAAAACAGTAACGAAAGCCCTACAAAGTGGAGTATTACAACTTCAGGGATACATAGAGTTGTTTGGGGGGTATTCAAATCTATATTGTAAACATGGTTCATTTTGCTAAAATATTAACTTTGCTTTCTGATGGGAAGAGGTAATTTATGGGGATACCAATTTTTTTGTCTACACTAAAACGTAATCTATTTCTTTAGTAATACCTAGAGTTGTTTTATTGACACTTAATTGAGTAGTTGTTTTTTTTTTGTTTTTTTTTTTTGTTTTTTGTTTTTTTTTTTCACCACTTCTACTGAAACTATTCTCTGGGAGGTCCTCAATGACCTTTCACATGGCAAGTAATTTTTGGCAAGTGATCATTGCATCCAAAAGTTTGTTCAGCTCCAGTCCAGGATCATTCTTTTGTAACATCTTAAACTTTTTTCTTTTTTATCCTTATTTAAAAAAAAAAACATGAAATAAATGCAAACAAACAAACAAACAAACAAAAACGCACAGAAATCCTAAGTTATGCAGCTTGGTAACCTATAAGAAAGTGAACACATCTTTTTAACCACTATCAAGAAATAGAACAATATCACTTATTTTTAAGGAGTTACTACTCTGGTCAGGGTCTCTACTAAGTCCTGTGTGTAGACTTTAGAACTAACTTAGGCTGGGGTGATAATACTAAGGAGTCATCAATGGCTGAAATCCAACTTCATTACCAAGATATTCAAGACTCTTCACTATCAGGGTCAATTTTTCCCCCTTTCTGAATCAGCCTCATGTCACAGAGCCCTCATTCTCATTCATTGACAAATTACTTGCTATTTAGTTGGAGCACACCCTAATTTTCTCCGGTGCCTTTGCTTATGCTGTTCCTTCTTCTGGGAATGCAGCTCCTCCTCCTGGCCTGTCCTTTGTCCTGCCTTCCCCTAGCACATGCAGCGCTCAAAGCTTTCTTGGAGACTCAGCTTGAACAACATCTTTTCAGTGATGTGAACCTGCTCTTCCTGATTGAAGGTAAGTCCTTGTCTTCAGATATTTTCACAGCATTATGTATAGCTCTGAATCATATATTTTTAACCCTAATAAAGTTTTCGATGCTCAGCAACACAAGCATCAAAGTGCATTAACTGATGTCATACATTTGGTAGCACGGAAGCATTCAATATGCATGTCAGATGTGCTCAGAGATTTCCTCGATGTAAACTGGATTGTAAACCAAAATAAGGAGTAGAAATTTAAAATAAAATAAAGTTTAGAAGGCTTTTTGTATTTGGGGTTAAGCTTTAAATATAACTTCTGCATCACAACAGAAAGCTCATCTAGGTTTTGTAATATTCTCCATAGGCAACAAAAATATATTATTTATTCAGTGAGAGATATGTTGATATCTAAACACATGTGATGTACTTTAATTGTCCTCTTTTTCTCTTAAATAATCTTTTCTTTTCATCTGTCAAGAACAAAGTTCCCAGTGAAGCATTTGGTTTTCATTGGTACATGAGAACTCATAGAAAGGAAGCGAAGATTCTACTTGACTTATGATTTTAAAATAAACCAAACTTCAAGCTGCCCTTAAATACTAAATGTAAGACAATGAAAAAGTAGTTTATTATATTACTTAACATCATAAATTAGTTATTCCTTCCTCAGAATTTGTACATCATATTTGATTACTTGACTTAACTTTGTCTTCCTTCGAGAGCCTCATCGGGTCAACTACTCTAATGCCATTATACACACACACACGCACACACACACACACACACACACACATGCATGCATTAGGACAAAGATCAACTTGTGGTTTTCTAAATATCTGTTTCAATACTAGGGTACTGCTCTAAAAAAATCTTTGTGGAATTTGTGTTTAAGCAAGTGAATTAACAAACAAATAAAATGGGCTCAAGAGTAATGTAACTGAGCTTTTCTCTTCTCATTTTCCATAGGATATTAGGCCATAGTTTTTCTAAATTGTCCCAATAAAATTACTTACGAGGTGGTTTCTTGTAAAGAAAACTAATATATTTATGTATATTCATAAAGCTCATTTATGGATACCTCAAACTGCTAGGATTTTTTTAATAATTGGGAGACTATTTGAGGCAATATTTCGGCTGCATACTGTTTGGTTAGATGTTAGAATGTTGTTTTGTCTTAATTAAGACACCCTGAAGTACTATAATATCGATGCTATTTGGGGTAATATCTAATTTCCCTCACTAACTATACAGGTGCTCAATTTCTTTTTATTTTTTATTTTAAAGATTTTATTTTAAGTAATCTCTACTTAAAAATGTGGTGCTCAAACTCACAACCCTGAGATGAAGAGTCACACGCTCTACTGATGGAACCAGCCAGGTGTCCCTAGATGTTCAGTTTAGAGAATTTGAAATCAGTTATTTAATTGCTTATTCTGTCTTTGACAAAGAGGGAGCACTTCAGTTATATATAGTTATTTTAAACAATCATTTCACGAGCGATTGTTACATATTTTATATCAGGCACATATGAATCCTGGACATTAAAAGTATAAAGATACATTTTGAAAAATTGAAAAGGGGAATTCCTGCCCATTCTCGACTCGTGGTAATAATGTTTTTACTCCTTATCTCTGAGGAACAGTGTGACAGTGTTAATCTAGTACACTGTGGTAACTGTTCTCCCACCCTCACCACAGGTTAACTAACTACCACTAACAAAGCAAAGAAGCAAATATTGGGTAAGAACAAAGAAATGGAAAAGCTGAAAATAGAAGTCTGGCTGACACTTGAGCTAAAATATTTGAAACACGGATGGTTTGAAGGTAGAGGAAACTACCATTCTCAAAATTGTAATTAGCTACTGCCTCAAAAGTTGTAAAGATCTGAACACTACTTTGGGTCCCCTTGCTCTTAGGACTGAGAAACCACCTGAAGGGGTCCATTAGTTATAAAAAAAAAAAAAAAAAAAAACAGCCAGCACCTGATGACTGGTCTTAGGAGTAGTGAAATAACTGTTAAGTCTAATGAAGATATTTTACATGGAGAAGCTAAACATTCTATTTCGTCATAATGGTGCATTCAAAGCTGTTTATCTCTTTTTTAAAAGATTGTATTTATTTGTTTGAGAGAGGGAGCACAAGTGAGAGCAGAGAGCACAAGTGGGGAGGTGGGAAAGAGAGATAGAGGGAGAGGGAGAAGCAGGCTCCCCACTGAGCAGGGAGCTGGGTGTGGTGCGGTGTGGGGCTGGATCCCAGGATCCTGAGATCATGACCTGGGCCAAAGGCAGACACTTAACAGACTGAATCACCCAGGAGCCTTCAAAGCTGTTTCTGTAGGATCTGCTGCCTGTTTAGTAATAAATAGGTACAAGTTGTTTTGTTTTTTCCCCTCTGAGTAGAAATATATCTTTAAAATTATCACTTGTAAAAAATAATAAAATAAATAAAATAAAATTGTCACTTGTTTGTATGGAGATTACTGGGTTCCTGTTTGAGCAATTATTCTTAGGATATGAAACATTCCTTCAATAAATTCTGATTTCCTACTATGTGCCAGACACCGCAATAGACACTGAGGGGTAGAGTGGCACATGACATTGACGTTATGCTTGCCTCCTAGAACTTTTAATGGAAAAGGAAGTAGACAGAGTACACATACAAATACAAATTCTAGGAAGAAGAAACAAAGCAGAGTAAGAGAAAGTGGTGAGGAGGATGGGAGGTTGCTCAAGCAGATACTTTATTTTTTAACTTTTTATTTTTTTAAGTGGGCTCCACAGTGGGGTTGAACTCACAACCCTGAGATCAAGTCTGACACTTTTTTTTTGAAAGGATTTTGTTTATTTATCCATGAGAGACACAGAAAGAGGCAGAGACATAGGCAGAGGGAGGAGCAAGTTCCCTGGAGGGAGCCCGATGCAGGACTCTATCCCAGGACCCAGGGATCACAACCGGAACCAAAGGCTGACGCCCAGCTGCTGAGCCACCCAGGTGCCCCCAAGTCTGACACTTTAACCGACTGAGCCATCCAGGTGCCCCAGGGTAGATACTTTAGATGAGATGTTTGGGAAGGCCTCTCTTAGGTGCTGACATTTGAGCCTGAGGGAAGAGCATTCCCACTTTCCCTCAAAAGCACAGAGACCACGGACAGGACCAGAGACACCCTGGACATAGACTGAAATGTGGAGTGGTAAGGCAGCAGTAGGGTGGTAAGAAGTGATTTGGTTTGGATGTATGTGTCTGTGGGATGGATTAGATGTGGTGTATGAAGATGACTCCCAGGCTCTTGCTCTGAGCAAGTTGGTAAATTGAGTGCTAATATATAGGATGGGGAAAAGGAGGTTTAGGAATTTTTTCTGATGTTTATATTCTCAGTTGTGGAATTCAGGGAATAGGTCCAGGTTGGAAACAAATTTGAGGGAGTAAAGGTATTTAAAGTCCTGGTCCTAGATGAGATTGCCTAAGGAGAGAGTATAAAGATCCAAAGACTGAGCTTTGGAGCATTCCAGCAAGAGGACATGAATGTGATGGGGAAGATGACAATATTCATGTTAGAAGATAGAAACGGAAGGATAGGATAAGACTGGACTGATGAAATCAAATATAACACACCGTGCTTGTTGTTGTTTTTTAATATTTTATTTATTTGAGGGAGAACATGGGTGAGGGGGGTGGAGAGAAAGAGGAAGAGGGAAAAGCAGACTCTGCAAAGAGTAGGTGGTCCACCACAAGGCTCAGTCTCAGGCCCTGGGATCATGACCTGAGCTAAAGGTAGACACTTAACCAACTGAGCCAACCAGGTGCCCCAACATACCGTGCTTGTTAAAACAAGAAGAATCGGGACTCTTCTGTTCTGATGTGATAGTCTTACTGGGATCCTGTTAGACTGGACATTCTCACTGTCAAGCATGCCTGAAGAGGCACGTCCAAGGCCAGGAAATAGGGACATAGAAAGTAGACCTTGTTTGGTGTGGCATGAATCCCTCCACCAGTGTGTATTTTGGCAGCTGGGCATGACTAGGAATCCAGAGGCATGTGACAGCCCTCTCTGAGGAAGGGACAAACTGTCCTGTGACTTGAAACCAGGTGAAGGTAGTCCTTGAAGCTGCCCATTAAAGAAGTTCATGGAGAGGGTTTTGGACCTGTGGACCTGGTGAATTCTTATCTAGGGGTCATTCTATGTAAATTTGGGATTGTACTTCCCTTCTGACGTTTTCTTTTTAAAGTCTTGTCAAATCGTACTTTGGCTTTATGCTATAGTGGATCAAAGTGAGTTAGCTTAAATTGTGGACTCCCTAGAGTATAATGAAGAAGAAAACAGACACTGGTGCCAGACGTAGGGGACAAATCCCAGCGCCACTGCCTATTAACTGAAAAATCAGTTAGGAGGTAAATTAACTAGTTTAGGAGAGACATTATGAAAACCAGATGTAAGTACTGGAAATAGAATGTAAAGAAAGAAATGGATTAAAGAGACATTGGTGGCTAATTTTAAGTGGGACATCGGAGAATTTTTAAAATGGCTCTGCAATTCTACTTGGGGCTATTAAATGAACTACCATCAGCCAAAACAAGGACTAAAAGAGCAGGGCCATGTTTCAACAAGAGTGATAATGAAGTGATAATTAAGTTTCGAACATGCTGGGTCTTTGGCAGAGGAGTACAAGAGACCATTTAAAATGGAGTGTAGCTCAAAAAAACCTTTCTGACTATGAGGTTATGAAACATGAATAATTTACCATAATATGAGTGATATTAACAGATTTAGAAACATAAAATGCAAGCATTTTTATTCTATCATTTGGGGCTTGGGAAAATCTATCATTTTGCTGGCACATCTCCCCCCCCAACCCCCAGTTTTCTTGAGATATAACTGAGAGGTAACATTGTATAAGTTTAATGTGTACAAAGTGATGGTTTGAAATATTGTGAAATACTACAATAAGGTTATCTAAATTATCTGTCACACTTGTGTGTATGTGCATGTGTGTGGTGATAACATTTCAGATCTACTCTCTTAGTAACTTTCAAGTAACAATACAGTATTGTTAACTACAGAAGCCATGCTGTACATTAATTAGATCCTCAGAACCTAAACTGGAAGTCTGTACCCTTGATCAATATCTCCCGATTTTTCCTTCCTGCCAACCCTTGGCAATCATCATTCTACCCTCTGCTTCTGTGGTTCAACTTTTTAAGATTCACACATAAGTGATATCATACAGTATTTTTCTTTCTCTGATTTATTTCACTTAGCATTTTATACTCCAAGTTCATTCAGATTGCAAATGGCAGAATTTCCTTCTTTTTTATGGCCAAAAAATATTCAATTGTGTACATATAGCACATTTTCTTTATTCATTCATCAATTGACACAGGTTGTTTCCATGTCTTAGTATTGTGAATAATTTTGCAATAAACACAGGGGTGCAGATTCTTTCTTCAAATAGTGATTTCATTTTATTTCTGGATCACATCACAGTTTTATTTTTAATTTTTTGAGACATCTCCATAACGTTTTCCACAGTGGCTGCACCAATTTATATTCTCAGCAGCAGTGCACAAGGGTCCCTTTTCTCCACATCCTCACCAACAGGTCATCTGTTGTCTTCATGACTGTCATTCTAACAGGTGCAAAATGATATCTCATTGTGGTTTTGATTCACATTTGCCTGATGATTAGTGATGTTGAGCACCTTTTGGTAAATCAGCCGGTCATTAATATGCCTTTGGAAAAATGTCTATTCAGGTCCTTTGTCCATTTTGATTGGATTATGTTTATATTGTTTTATTTTTGGCTTTTTGGTTATTGAGTCATATGAATTCCTTACATATTTTAGGTATTAACCCCATATCTATCCATTATCATATAGATAGTTTGCAAATATCTTCTTTTATTCCATAGCTTATCTTTTAATTTTGTTGATTATTTCTTTTGCAGGGCAGGAGCCTTTTGTTTGTTTGATTGATTGATTTATATTTTTTTAGAGAGGAGAGGGGCCATGGGCAAGGGAGAGAGAGAATCCCAAGCAGGCTTCACACCCAGCATGGAGTTTGATGAGGGGCCCAATCTCACAACCGTGAGATCATGACCTGAGAAGAAATCAAGAGTTGAATGCTTACCAACTAAGCCACCCCAGTGCCCCTGTGCAGAAGCTTTTTAGTTTGATGTAGTCTCACGTATCGATTTTTGTTTTTATTTCTTGTGCTTTTGGTGTCATATCCAAAAAATCATTGCCAAGTCCAATGTCGAGGAGCTTCTTCGTTATATTTTCTTCTATAGAAATATATATTTCTATATTATATATAATATATATATGACTTCAACTGATAAAGATAAGAGTCTTTTAAAGTATTTTAAAGATAAGAGTCTAATTTGTTCTTAAGCATATGAATATCCAGTTTTCTAATCCTCTTCTGTTGAAGAGACTATCCTTTTCCTATTGAGTTTCTTGGCTCCTTTGTCATAAATCAGTTGACCATATTATACATGGTGATTTCTGGGATCTCAGTTCTACTCCATTGTCTGTTTTTATGGCAGCGCCACACTGTTTCCATTTCTATGGTTTTTAATATACTTTGAAAACACAAAGTGTGACCCTTTGTTCTTTTTCAAGATTGCTTTCGTTATTTGGGGTCTCTTGTGATTTCATATGGATTTTAGGATAATTTTTCATATTTCTTTGAAAAATGCCACTAGAATTTGGAGAGAAATTGCGTACAATCTATAGATTGCTTTGGTTAGTGTGGACAGTTTAACAATATTAATTCTTCAAATCTATGAACACACAATATCTTTTCATTTATTTGTGTCTTCTTCAATTTCTTTCATCAGTGTTCTATTTTCAGTGAACAGATCTTTTATCTTCTTAATTTAATTTATTCCTACATATTCTATTCATTTTAATGTTATTGTGAGATTGTTTTATTTTGTTTAGTTTTTTAGCTTGTTAGTGTATAAATACACATCAGATTTTTGTGTGTTAATTTTCTATCTTGCAACTTTATTGAGTTTATTAGTTGGTACAGTTTTTTTGTGGAGTCTTTAGTGTTTTCTATATATAAGATCATAACTACAGGGACAATTTTACTTCTTCTTTTCTGATTTAGATGACTTATATTTCATTTTCTTGCTTAATTACTCTGGCTAGAACTTCCAGTGTTACATTAAGCAGGAATGGTGAAAGTGGTCTAAGAGGAAAAGCTTTCAATCTTTCATCATTGGGTATGATGCAGCTGTGGGCTACATATATGGCCTGTATTATCCTGAGATACATTTTTTATACATAATTTACTGAGGGTTTTTATCATAAAATGTTAAATTTTTTCAAATGCTTTTTCTGAATCTTTTGAGGTGATCATATGATTTGTATCCTTCATTCTATTAATGTGGTGAATCACATTTATTGGTTTGCATACTTTGAACCAGGCTTGAGGTATTAATGATGCTTATTTGACATCTTTACTTTTTCTTAATGTAGATATTTATAGCTATAAACTTTGCTCTTAAAATTGCTTTTGCTGCAACTGATAAGTTTTATTATGCTGTGTTTCATTTTCATTTCTCATGATATTCCTTTTCTCTTTTGACTTCTTCTTTGATCTATTGATTGTTCAAGAATATGTTATTTAATTTCCATGTATTTGAAATTTTTCCAATTTTCCTCCTGTTAGTGACTTCTAGTTTCATGCCATTGGGGTCAGAAAATATACTTGATGTACTCTCAATCTTCCTGAATTTATTGAGACTTGTTTTGTGGTCTAACATATGATCTATCTTGGATAATGTTCCCTGTGGGTTTGAGAAGAATATATATTCTGCTTCTGTATGTGTCTGTTTGTTCCATAGGGTTGTTTGAAAGCTGTTTCCTCATTGATTTTTCTGCCTGGATGATCTATCTAGTGTTGAGTGTGGGTATTAAAGTTTCCCTATCAAATATTTTTTCCCCATGGAAAATTGTAATCTCCTATTTTTGGATGTGTTTGAACATGTCATAAGCTTTATGCTTCCATTCTCTGCATACTGTTGCTTCCACCTGCAATTCTACTCCCCTACATCAGTTTGGTGTTGAATTCTTTTAATATTCAGCTTTAAAATTACAACTTTTTCAATTAAGCCACCCTGACTCTGTCAGATAGTTTGTACAAGCATAGGACTTGATAATAATTTCTATTTTACCACTCACAAGTCCTATTGTATATCATAGTAATTATGTGCTATGTATCTGTTGTCTGCACTGAATCAATTCTTTCCAGCATAGTCCATGCCTTCTGTTTACACAGACTCTCCAACTTGAGAGATTCCAGTAAGTACCTACCGAAGCAAATGAAGTGAGGTATCCTAGAAAACAGTATATAAAAGTAAGGATTGGCAAAGGTCATGCAGGACATTAGCTACGGTGTGTGACTACTTAATTTAAGCATATAATAGAAAATCAGATTATGGGAGAGAGGAAAAATGCTATTGGCGTCAGATTTTATCTGGGTCCTGGTATTCAAAAAGGAGAAACAAGGTAAATTACTCAGTTGTAGTATTTAAAAGGAGAAACCTTATCAATTTCTTAAGATCAGTATTTCTTCAAAATATCTAATCATTAATTACCTGGAATTCTTGTTGGATACAGATCACCAACCCCTCCCCAAATGATTTGGATTTAGCTGGTCTGTGATGGAGACCGGGAATGTATATTTTTACAAGCACTACCAGATGCTCATTATTAGCAAAGTTTGGAAAACCATAACTAAAGGCAGAGGTTCACAGAGCCTGTAGTGTCTAAATAATTTTTTCATGGTGCCTCAGGCCAGAAGAAATATCCCAATATTCTATTTAAATAGATAGAGCCAGACAATAGTTACAATGGTCAAGAGAGTCCAACAGATGGCACTGTGTTTCCCTCAAAAAAGTTAAAATATCCCATAGAATCCCCATGAATTCTGAGGCACCCGGGAGTATCTCAGCACATAGCCTATGAACTACAACTTAAAGGGAACATTTTCCTAGAATAGCATCAAAATATCTGAACTTGCCTTCTATAGGAAGACTGTGCAACTAAGTAGACAGTGTATTCCAGAAATTTCATCACTTTTATATCATTTGTTGCAGTTTTTGTGTGGTTGTTATTATAGAGGAGGAGTATCATTTTTCTATAAAGAGCTGGAGAGCAAATATTCTAGGTTTTGGAGGCCACAGACAGCATCTATTGTATAGCCTTATCTTCTCTGTTGTACCCCTTTAAACATGTAAAAGCCATGCTTATCTCCCGATGTGGCCGCGTGCACACAGGCTTTAGTTTGCCAACGCCCATATTAATTATAAGCCTAGGTTATAGCATTCAGTGCAGTTCAGTGAAGGGGATTCTGCAAGGGTAGAAGCTCTCAGTATTTTCCTATCTCCTCCGTTTTGCTGCAGGGAAAACTATACAAATATGCATCCTCGCAACTAATATCGGAAGGGCCTACTTGATTGTAAACTATTGTAAACAGAAGGCTGTTATGGACTCTGGTTCTTAATTCTTCATGTAATGACAATTTGCAATTTTTTCCAGTTCAATAAGGAATACTTGTTAAATTTCTAAGAAGAGGAAATGAGTCATTGCATGAAGCCCTGTATCCCTTACTTGTTCATTACTATAAATGGCCAAAGAAGTTCCACAATTATAACTAATACAGCAAGCTATAGCTTATACTATATTGAATGACTTGATAGAATATGCTATTTGAGACTTCTGGCTTTATTTTCAAAATCGGTGTTGCTGTCTCGAAAATACACACTGCGCTTAGTCCTAAGGTTTCATGTTTATTTTTTAAAACCTAGTAAGATAAGCACTGTTTCTATGGTAGTCGTAAAGGCAATAAACATCACTAGCAATAATGGTGTTAAGAGAAATAAAAAAATTTCCTTGAGGAAACTTCAATCTACATTTAAAAAGTGCAATGTTTGGGGTGCCTGGGTGGTTCAGTTAAGCATCCGACTCTTTGATTTTGTCTCAGGTGGTGATCTCAGGGCCCTGATCTTAGGGTGGTAAGATCAAGGCCCTCCTCTGGCTCCCAGTCTTTGCTTGCTTGAGACTCTCTCCCTCTCCCTCCCTAAAATAAATATTAAAAAAAAAAAAAGTGCAATGTTTCCTTAAAGTGCACCATGTAAATTCCTCCAAGTTCCAATCTCTTACAGCCCCCACCAAAAAGATGTTTGTCGACTGACACTTTCCCATTTACCCCTCCTCCGATGTTGTCTTAAGTACCCTGAAATGATCACTGATCACCTTTTTAATTAAATTATTCATGCAGCAACTTGGTTACTTCCTTTTTGTCCGTGAGACCAGTATTTCACGAGAGCAAAGCCAAGGTCTGATTTGCTCACCGTTCTATCCCCAGGCACATAGAATTGTGCCTACAGCCTGTTAAGTGTTCAGTATTTGCAGATGTATGGGTCAAGCACGCAACTGACATTTAAGGTCAGAATTATACATTGGGAAGCATTAAGCATTTAATGACTAGCAGACTTTTAAGTTCCAGGGACACACCACTTATTTTCTTTGGGTCAACAGACTCAGCTCTTTAATCTTCCAGTTTATTTCCTCATTTGCAAAACCAGGATATTTCTACCTCACGGGGATGTTGCTCGGATCATCGAGAGAGAGAGAGAGAGAGAGAGAGAGAGAGAGAGAGAGAGAGAGAGAGAGGGAGAATTTATTTGCTTTGCAAAAGGAAGGTGAGCTCCAGACACTGGTCTGGCCCAGGCGCTCCGGGCAGCTACCGAGGCACGCCCACGTCACCCCGTTATATAAGGGGCCCGCCCCGTCTGGTGTCTTCCGAGATCTGACCCTACGTCACCCGCCCCCGCCCCGAGGTCCCCGGGAGGCGCCCTGGGGTAGGCAGCGCAGGGCGGGGAGCCCGCGGGGCCGGAGGAGCGTGCGAGGCCGCAGGCGCCGCGAGGCTGAGGCCGGAAGCCCCGCCCCCCGGCCGGTTCGAACGCGGCCTTGTTTTGGCGTTGCTAGGAGACCGGCTCCCGCGCGCCCCCCACCGGCCAGCGCCCGCGCGAGCGCTCCTCGGGGGCGGGGCCGCGGCCGGCGCGGGGAGCCATCGGCCGAGCACCGTTAGGCGGCCTGGGCGCGGCGCCCGCCCGGCGCCCCTGGGAGCTGCGTCTCGTCCCGGGCCACCGACCGGGCCTCCCTGCTGCCTCCCGGCAGGTACCAGCGTGCTCCTGAGCGGCTGTGAGCGACGTCGGCTCCCGACGAGGAGGGGCTGTGACTCAGGTGAGCCGCGGAGGGGCGGGCGGCTGCTGTGGCCACGCCCTGCCGGCCCGGGGCGGAGGGCCGAGGCGACGGGTCTCGCTGCGGGGGCGGTGGGCCTGCCCCTGCGGGGGCCGCACAGCCAGTCCTTCGCGTCTGGCGGCCGGCGTGGCCACCGCGAGCACCCGGGCCAGCGGACAAAGGGTTAACGCGCGGCGGTGACCGCGGGCCCCGGATGTGAGAGCCGCGGCGCGGCGTCCGCGGGCCGCGCAGCAGGTGCGCGGGGCGGGCGGGCGGGCGGAGCGAGCGCGCTGGCGGCGACCCGACCGACCGACCGGCCCAGGTGCCCCCTCACCTGCCGGGGCCACTCGGCTGCCTCCCCGGGCGCCTTGTTTTCTAACTTAAGGGCAACAGGTGGTGCCGGTGGACCGGGAGAGAACCCGGCTCGGCCGCGCCGGGAGCGGCAGTTGCTCTAGCCAATGGGGGCGCGGGGGCGGGCTTCTCGGGGACGCGCCGTCGCGGCTGGCCAATGGCATTCGGGCTCATGGGTGGGCCGTGAGGAGTGGGCGTGGCCAGCGTGAGTCTCCGGGTTCTAGCGCTGCAACTGCCAGAGCTGCGCCGAGAGCTAAGCCGAGCGGACGGGAGGTGCGTCTCCCCGCAAAACCCCGCGTCAAAAAACGCCTACCAAATGCTTTCTCGTTTGGACCCAGACTCCAGTTCCGGAGGTGAGCGCGTTGTACTAATTTGGTGGGGCAGGGGGAAGGATAGTGACCTTGGGTGGGCTCTTAAGCACGTGGAAAGGAGATTCCCCAAGATAGGATTGATTATGCGTTAGGGGTTTTCTGCCCCCCAAGAGGCACTTCTGTGCCTGGACCGTATACCGGTGACTAGGTTGTCCTCGGAATGAGTTCTTTGAGATTTGGGAACCCAGGGGAGTAGAGAAGTGCGTGTTTCTGCAATTTTCTTGAATCGTTAAAAGAATTGGAATCACAAGGATTGTTCTGTCAGATGCCTTGGTTTGCGTACGTTTCATAGCTCATGTGGTTTGTTTGCCGAAGCAAGTTTTATTTTTCAAGCTGCTCGTCTTGCTCGTTTAAAGCAGAGAGGGAGAAAAAACAGTTGTTATAGTACGTTATTTCTCTACCAGAATAACTTACTCATTTTTTTTCCCCCTCAGCAGTCTGGTAGCCGGATCCCCTAGGAGGAGAAGTAGTAAAGCGGTAAGAAGAAAGCATTTCAGTTTGGAACACCTAACTTGCACCTGGAAATGGGGAATGGACTGTCAGACCAGACTTCTATCTTGTCCAGCCTGCCTTCATTTCAGTCCTTTCACATTGTTATTCTGGGTTTGGACTGTGCCGGAAAGACGACTGTATTATATAGGCTGCAGTTCAATGAATTTGTAAATACTGTACCTACCAAAGGATTTAACACTGAAAAAATTAAGGTAACCTTGGGAAATTCTAAAACAGTCACTTTTCACTTCTGGGATGTAGGTGGCCAGGAGAAACTAAGGCCACTGTGGAAGTCCTATACCAGATGCACAGATGGCATCGTGTTTGTTGTGGACTCTGTTGATGTTGAAAGAATGGAAGAAGCCAAAACTGAACTTCATAAAATAACCAGGATATCAGAAAATCAGGGAGTCCCTGTACTTATCGTTGCTAACAAACAGGACCTGAGGAACTCACTGTCTCTGTCAGAAATTGAGAAATTGTTAGCAATGGGTGAACTGAGCTCATCAACTCCCTGGCATTTACAGCCCACCTGTGCAATCATAGGAGATGGACTAAAGGAAGGACTTGAGAAACTACATGATATGATAATTAAAAGAAGAAAAATGTTGCGGCAACAGAAAAAGAAAAGATGAATGGTGATCCTTTTTATATCTGTGTGGAGTAGGTTTTCTCTGGTCTGATGTTGACAAATGGAAGAGTGTCTACAGCCTGGTTTGCCCGCCTGCCCTCCTGGATGCTGATAAAGCTTTGTTTTGTTGAACAATCCGATGCCCAACTCTTTTGCCTTGTGGAAAATGAGTAAATGCAGTGCTTCTTAAAATGGTCTCTTCTCCCTACCCCACAAAGCTTTTGGTACTACCATTCTGGGAAGCCAAGCATGGATAGTTTATTGACCAGAAAACAGTTGTGGAAATTTGACCTGAAGTTAGTGAAATAAAACTTTGAAGAATGTCTGCCTAGTGTTTTGTCCTTACATCTTGTGGGGGGAAGCCTTTACGAGGAAATAGCATATGAGGCTTTGTATGTTAAGATAAAATGCTAATGGATGGAAATGTTAAGATAGATTAATATATATACAGTTATATCGATCACATTGGTCCAACCAGTAAGGGATAAAGAAAGAAGTGTTTGCTTTTTTTAAGTTTTGGCCAAATGAATTTTGACATTTTCTGGAATCCAATGATGTAATGCTATATCTTAATTCTAGACAATGTTTAATTTGGTCTAACTTGAAATAATAAAAATAAGATATTGGGGGCATATTCAAGTGCATGGATTAGTTTTCCTGACAATGCATGTTTCGGTGTGTAGTTTTTTACTTTTTAGAAGTAGCTATGCATCTTTCTCCATGGTCAGGTTTAAAACTCTTTTTTGGGGATTTAGGGCTGTTACAGAAATAGTTTATTATCAGAAGCACTTTCACTCGAAGAACCTAAAATAATTTACTTGATTCTTTTATATAGTAAATTAGGGCATGTAGACTAATAAATGCGTATGCTTGGTATATGTATGGATTTATGAAGAAAGCAATTGAGGGATTCAGTCAAGAGGACATAATTACAATACATAGTTTCTAAGGTAATTCCAGTGGTAAAATATTTGTTTTATTGATCCTTGCTGGCTGAACACAGATGTGGTTTCATATATTTTTGTAGTGTTTTGGGAGGAGCAGAAGCTTTATAATCAACACTTGATGCACTGTGGAGTGAAAATGTAAGAGATATCCTGTAAGTGCTCTGAGCTTTAATTTTTTGTTTACAATCTAAGCAGTGTTATGTGGGCCGTCCAGTCCTGATTATAAGGTGGGAAGAAATGAGGCAGTACTGCAGATAAGAATTATGATTCTAGAAAATGAAGGGGAAAGTAGCAAAGCTATGTTTTGTGAAAATTCGCTGGTGCCGTTTACCCTGGAATCCAAAAAGCCCCTGTAAATTAAAAGGACAACCCTTTGCCTAATTCTTATCTATAAGCAAGGACTTACTTCCAGTGGTCATATATTATTAGCAAATCAGCATAATTTTTGTGTGTATAGCCAACAGCTGTTTGTTCTAAAGATAACCAAAAGAACTGCACTTTGCTAGCAGGGTTTTGTTTTGATTTGGGGTTTCTGTTTTGAGGGTTTGTTCTGTTAAGTTTTTGGAACCTTGATTCTTGTTACACACAAAACGAAGTAGCTTCCTGTGGAGCTTTCATTGTTAAATGTACTGCACTAGTGACAGTCACTTAGAATGTTTATATTTATAAAAATGTGGATAATTACCAATAAACTACTGGAGGCACTAGGAGAACAGTGTTTGAGTTTTAATGTATTTCCATTTGGTAAAGCTTTTAATTAGGTGTGCAAAAACATCTGACAGCTGGGTTTACATAGTCCCATAGTAGGTTGGGTTTTCCTCAAGTCTGACATTGCACCAAAGGCTGTTTTCCGGAAGAACTCTTTTTTGTTTTTAACTTTCACTAAATGAAATCATGATGCATACTCTAATCACTAAATGTGTGATGGATTAATAAGGCTTGCTGAAAAAACAAAAAACAAAATCAGTGAATGGGTTTAGATATTTAGCACACTTGTACTTTTTATATACTTGCTGTATGAAATAGTACTGTTTTAACTATCTCTTGAAAGTTTAAATGTTTGACCCTTATTTTGTAGCCTAAGAATTTGATGAGCCAATCCACGCTAAGTGTTTTCATATTTAGCACACAACTATAACAACAAAGAAAATGGTGTGTACACTCTACTAGCTTTGATGTATAAAACACATTTTCAACTCCAAAACTGGTCGTAATATTTTCCATTTTGCTAAGGAGTCTTCCTAAAATACATCCTGAAGAGTTTAGCAGTGTTTTTATATCTAGTTTTTTATTAAGGTACGACTTTTCCAAAGTATATTTCTAAAATATTTTCTTATATTTAGGATGATTTTGTTTAATATCCAATATTAATCAAGAACCAGATAACTCTAAATTCAAACTATTATCAAAGATAAGTTAAATATAAAGAAGTCTGGGGTTATTCCTAAATGGATTATAGACACTTGGGGAAAAAAGTTGTGTAGTTTATGTAGCCAGCATAGGTTCCCTAAGAATCATAGAAAAATGAATAAATCCTTGGAAGGTGAAAAGTGAAATTACTAGTAAAAATAAGTGTATGTAGAGGGGGAATTACTAGTCTGTAAAAGCATGATGGTTTCTCAACAGAGGGAAAGACCTAGACGTAGAATGTTTTTGTTTGTACAAGGCATTTGACACCTAAACCATGTTTGATTAATAATTCATAGTGACCTGGAAGGAGGTCTTTGGTAGACTGTTTCAGGGTTCTAGTTAATACAAGAATTTCATCAGTAATGAAAATACAACAGTTTCTTCAATGATAACAAAAGACAAAAAATATTTGATTTTTAAAAAACTTTTGGCGATGTAACAGTCAACATTTAGGTAATACAAATTGGAACTTTGAATATTCCATCATTTGAAGTTGGAATTTTACATTTAAGGTTTAAATTTAGCAGAAGATTCTTAAATGAATAGTAGTGATGCTTGTATAACATTGTGAATGTACTTAATGCCACTGAGTTATGCATCCAAAAGTAGTTAAAATAGTAAATTTTGTGTATATCTTACCACAAAAAACTTAAAATACTAAATATACACTTAGTTTAAAAGAATCAGCCAAAAGTAGTCAGGGCATCCTAATTTAGAGATCAGATTCAGTTACAAATTTTACGGAAGATTGAGTTATCTGAAGCTTAATATGAATGGGATGCCTGGGTGGCTCAGTTGGGTGTCTGACTCTTGTTTCAGCTTAGGTCATGATCACATGATCACGGGATCATAGGATTGTATTCCTCTCAATTGGTCTCTGCTCAGTGGGGAATCTGTTTGAGAGCGTCTCCTTCTCCTGCCCCCCACCCTGCTCTAGTGTGCATTCTCTCAAATAAAATAAATCTTTAAAAAAACTTGATATGAAAAATATAGCATGATAAACTAATAATCATAAAGTTAATATTAAAACATGATAATCAGAGAGAATAGTCTCAACAAACCACAGCTGAAGTATGTATTAAATTCTCCATATGCAAGTTAGAAACACAGGAATAGCTACATGGAAAGCTAGTTTAGGAGGACAAGTATGCTACCTAAAAACAACAGGAGATTTGGAGTGAGATTTGGATTCAAATCCTGACTCTCCCACTATTCACTTGTGACCTTTTGGCATGTACTTTGAAACTTCTCATGATGTGAATGCCCTCCTGGGAAAATGAAGACTGTCACATAGAATTTTGAGAGGATTGGGTGAAATTATGTAAACTACTTAGTGCCTCACCAATTCACAACTCAATAAATGGTAGCTATTATTGTTAATTGGTATGGATTAGTAGGTGTTGAGAGGCAGTTGATAATGGCTATAGAAATTCAGATTTGGACCTTAGATCCACCATGCACTACTTTCATTTTGGACAATTTATTTGCCCTCAGCCTTAGTTTCTTCACTGGTAAACTGAGGCAGATGCCTGCTGTTTGAGTTTAATTGCCTAAAAGGATTAGATGAAACAGTATGATATTTAGTGAGTACCTGACACATAGTAAACATTTAATGGATATTTGCTATTAATAGAATATTTTCTGACAGATGTATTTAAAGATAACTTATTTTGTAGGGGAACGTGACACAAAAAGCTCTTAATTTTTTTTTAAATTTTATTTATTTATTCATGAGAGGCAGAGACACAGGCAGAGGAAGAAGCAGGCTCCATGCAGGGAGCCCGACGTGGGACTTGATCCCGGGACCCCGGGGTCACACCCTGAGCTGAAGTCAGCGCTAAACCGCTGGGCCACCCAGGCTGCCTTTTTTTTTTTTTTTTTTTTTTTTTTTAGCATTCCTGCATCATGGTATGAAATGGGAACTTGGTGGAACTTGGGAAAGACTAAACATACTGAATTCTCTTGGTATCTGGGTCATTTCCATAAATTTCTAAAGCACCAGTCTATTTTAGCACAATATAATCTCACCTTCCCTTGTAAGAAACAAACAAAATTTTAAAACATGGTTATTTTTTGGTATAGACACAAATCAAAATAGAATACTTCACGGCAGAAATTAAACATCTGGAACCGTGTACACTGTTCAAACTGCCTCAAGATTGTTATCAATTTTCAGATTTTACCTAATGATAAGTAGGGATCTGTATGCTGACCCTTCTTTGGAAACTTGTCAGTATTTGTGGACATATCTGGTAGTGTGGTGATAATGTGTTTGCTAGATGGATATGTGTGCTGTGTTACTTTCCAATTACTTTCAGTTTGGGGCCATATTTTTATGTGTTCTGCTTATGTTTTGCTGAGGTTGAGATTACTGACATTAGGTGTTGGGTTATAAACAAGTTGAGTAGAATATCCTGGATTATTAGCCAAAATAAACCCATACTTTCTTTGGCTGTCTCTTCTCTGAGTCTGTAATAAGGAAGAAATTAAAGCAGTGCCAAAATAGAAGTACTATCTGGATCGTTGTCCCCACCCCTTCCCTTCCTGTTTGAAGACTAACAGGTAATGCAGCTGTGTGTGTGTGTGTGTGTGGTGTGCACATGCGCTGTATTTACCTCCTCTAAGTGATTGAGACCGGTATCGGTTAACACAGTGGTTCTCAAAGTGTAGTCCCTGGACCAGAAGTATTAGCATTACCAAGAAACTTGCTAGAAATGCTGATTCTGAGGGTCTATTCTAGACCTATGAATATAAAAGTTTGGGATTTAGCCCATCAGGTGATTCTGATTTTCGTTAAAGTTAACCATTGAGTTTAACAGAAAATCCAGTCACTTATCATGCTAAAAAAAAAAAAAAGAATTAAGATAAATAATTCCAGTACCATAAGATTCAAGCCTTTTTTAAACATGCTTTTTTCAAAAGCATGATGTTTGATTTATAGTAGGTGTCTAGTGAAACCTAGTTGAATGAACTTTAGTCAAGCCAGCAGAAACACTCTTTTAAATGTAATCTTATAAATTTATTTTTATACATGTACATATAAACAAAAAAAGAGAGCTTTGCTTGTATACTATATGCTAAATATCCTAAGATGTGTAGGATTCTAAAAATGGGTGGTTGAAGAGGAATGTTGAGGCTGACTCATTTCATTGATTCTCTAGTTTAAAATAAAAATCTTAACCTTTTATTATGACAAATCTCAAACTTCTATAAAAGTAGAATAGCATAATGTACACCCAAGTATTTCTCATCTAGTTTCAGTAATTACCGACTCCTGGCCAATTCCGTTTTTGTTTTTGTTTTTTGTTTTTTTTTTTTGTGGGCAGCAAAACAAAGTTTATTGACTGATAGCAAAATGATAGTACAAAGCTCCCAAGGAGGGAGGGGACCCAAGAGGGTTACCCCTGGCCAATCCCATTCTCTGTATTCCCACTTACTGCCTTCTTGGCCACTTCCCCACCACCCCTGGTATTATTTTGAAGTCCTAAAAATTCCATTTTATTTATAAATATTTTGGTGTGTGTCTCTAAAAGATAAGCACTTTTTTTTTCTTGTTTTGGAGAGAGAGCATGGTGGGGCAGGGTGGAAAAGTAGAGGCAGAGAGAATCTAAAGCAGGCTCCACGTTCAGCATGGAGCCTGACATGAGGCTAGATCTAGGACCCTGAGATCATGACCTGAGCTGAAATCAAGAGTTAGATGCTTAATGGACCAAGCCACCCAGGTGCCCCAATAAGTACTCTTCTTAAAAACAATCTCAATATCATCACATGTAAAAGAAAATACTCCTTCAAAACAAGTATCCATTCAGTGTTTAGACTTCCCCTAATAAAAGTTTTTAAAAGATTTTGCACTGGAAGACATCTGCCATAGAACAGTCTCTGGTTAAAAAAGGACTCTTGCCTTTCTATCGTGCTTTATATAATGCCAACATGAGTATGAAGAGTCATTTGTTTCCTTTTTTTTTTTTTTTTTAAGATTTCATTTATTTATTCATGAGAGACACAGAGGCAGAGACAGAGACATAGGTAGAGGCAGAAGCAGGCTTCCTGCAGGGAGCCTGATATGGGACTGGATCCCAAGACCCCAGGATCACGACCTGAGCCAAAGGCAGATGCTCAACCACTGAGCCACCCAGGTGCCCCATTTGTTTCCTTTTTAATGCAAAAATGGAATAACCCAGCAGCAAGTGTTTGGAAACCCTGGGTATCTAATCTAGTGGGCCAAAGTATTTTTTCTTAAATATAAAAATGGGAAAGGCTTGTGTCCCTTAATCCAACATTAATCTATCTGTAGATACCCTGTAATGGGTCAGTAACAAAATGGAATTCCCTAGAGCAACATTTTGCCAAACTGGCTGTACTTCAAAATGGTTTAAGGAACTTTTAAAACTCCCTAGGCTCTACCTTGGACATTTTGATCAAATATCTAGGGGATGGAGCCAGTAATTTATTTTCTAACTCTTCCTAGCTTTTTAAAACTCCTACAGCAGCCAGATTTAGAAACCATTGTTGGGAATGACAGAGGGATGGTATGTTTAGTGGCAGAAATAAAGAGACCATAAATAGAACTGGCTAGGTGAACATTTACCTGGCTGCCTTAGATCTCTCTCTTTTTTAAAAATTTTATCTATTTATTCATGAGAGACACAGGGAGAGTGGCAGAGACAAAAGAGACATAGAGGGAGAAGCAGGCTCCTCACATGGAACCCAATATGGGACTCAATTCCTGGACTAGGATCACGAATTGAGCTAAAGGCAGATGTTCAACCGTCGAACCATCCAGACATCCCAGATCTCTCTCTCTTTTTCTTTTTCTTGTATGGTGGGATTGTCTGTTGGCTTGACTGATGTCAAAATAATCAAACTGAGAACTTTGTCTGATTTAGGGATGTCTCAGATCTGATAGCGTGAGGGAAATCTGAGAGAACCCCGGGGAAAGGCAATCTATGAAATAAACGCTTTTCCTTCCATGGACCATGTATATACTTTATGCTAAGAGGCATAAGGAATCCTAGAAATGTATAAGTAGTCCTGCTCATCTCAGAAAAGATAGAGGCCAGTTAGAGACTTAGAGGTAATATAATAACTAGTGCCTAAAATGTTGCTTTTCTGTAATCCTCGTGGGAACTTTACATATCACAGATTTCAATGATTATATCCAGTTAGTTTGGGACTAACAGGTATGATAAGGAAAAATCATAGGTTTATTATAGTAGCAACATCTAAATAAAATAGGTAGTGCCAAATGGCCTAGACTAAACCCCTGACATATTTGATTAATAAATACTTCCAGTCTCTCAGTTTACTAGACAAAGATGGTTTGTTGCTGTTGTTTGATCAATCTGTCAGCAACTCCCGGTGCTAAAAACCGGTGCTTGTTTTAAATTTTAAAGAGAAGTTTTAGAGGATCCCTGGATGGCTCAGCTGTTTAGTGCCTGCCTTTGGCTCAGAGCGTGATCCAGGACTCTCAGGATCGAGTCCCACATCAGGTTTCCTGCATGGAGCCTGCTTCTCCCTCTGCCCGTGTCTCTGCCTCTCTCTGTGTGTGTGTGTGTGTGTGTGTGTGTGTCTCATGAATAAATAAATAAAATCTTTAATAAAAAAATAAAGAGGTTTTAATCCTACTCTTGGCATGCATTAGCTCTGTGACTGAATAGAAGTTATTTTATTTCCCTGAGTTGCAGCCTTCTTACTTTAAAACAGTGATACTACCTCTGTTACAGGGTTATTTTCTGAAAGGCTTGTAAGTTATCTGGCACATATATCAGACATTCAAGATGTATTTGAAAGACTACCTCCCCCTGCCAGGTGTTTGGAATACAACAGGAAGCAAAACAGAGATGGGTGCTGTTTCTGTCTCCTGCATAGAAAGTAAGCTCCACCAGTGTTGGGAATTTATCCGTGGTCATAATCCTAAATCTTAAAACACTGCACTGCATGTGCACATGCTAATAAGCCAAGTGAATGAAGCTACATAATAAGCCAAGTGAATGAAGCTCACTGCTAATGAGGGAGTCAGACAAAAGATAATCAAAAAACAAATATAAAATATGGAAAGTGCTATGAAGGAAACAAAGGACAGAGGAATGGACAACAAGAGGAATAACTTTCTTTGGATAAAGTTGTTTGAAGTTTTTCTGATCTGTCCAAAGAGCTATGGGAGGACTAGAAGAAAAAGCATTTCAGGTAGAGGGAACATTAGCTGCAAAGGCCCTGACATGGACAGTCACTACATGGAGTTGAGAACTGAGAGAAAAAAACTAGCATGATTAGAATAGTGAGAAAAGGAGAGAAGGGCAGGACATGAAGTTGAGCAAGCAGGGTAAAACATTTTTATCCAATTTGATAACTGGTTTTGTTTTTAAAAAGATTTTATTTATTTATTCATGAGAGACACAGACAGAGGCAGAGACATATGCAGGCTCCATTCAGGAGCTCGATGTGGGACTCGATCCTGGAACTTCAGGAACACGTCCTGAGCCAAAGGCAGATGCTCAACCGCTGAGTTTTAAATGAGAATAGTTGGCTTTTATTTAGTCTCTCTCTCTCTCTCTCTCTTTCTCTTTCTCTCTCTCTCACACACGCACTCTCTTTCTTTAAAATTTATTTGGTTTAGAGAGAGAGAGAGAGAAAGAGAAAATGAGCAGGAGGGGCAGAGGGAGAGGGAGAGATAATCCCAAGCAGACCCCACAATGAGTGCAGAGCCCAATATGGGTTTCGATCTCACCACCAAGATTTCAATCTTCACTAAAACCAAGAGTCAGATACTTAACCAACTACGCCACCCAGGAGCCCCTTATTTAGTTTTTACGTATTTAATTACAAATTACTGCTATTTGTGTTTAAATCTACCATCATATTTTTCATTTGACCATTTCTGTTTCTTTTTAATATATTTTCCCCTTCTTTTTGATTTATTGTTTTATTCTTTTTTTTATTATAAAGTTTTCTACGATTCTTTTTTTGTTACCATAATTACAACATACATCCCTGATACAGTGAGGTCTAATATAAATCAGCACTTTTGCCACTTATATTTTTTTTGAACGATACAAAAACATAAAGTACTTTTAACTGAATTTACTTCCTTTATGAGATAGAGGTTATTATTGTATATTTTATACACACTGAAGAGCTCCTAAAACACAGTTATTTATTTATTTATTGCATACTTATTCCTTCTGCTCTCTACTTTTTCTTGAATCTCTTGAGGCGTAATCTGGGAGCATTTCCCTTCTGCCTAAAGAACTTCTTTTACTGTTTTCTCTAGTATGATCTGCTAACAACAAATCCTTCTATGTTTGGTTTCTAGAAATACTTATTTTATTGAGTATAGAATTTTAAGTTGGTTTTTGTTGTTGTTTTTGTCACTTTAAATTAAAGCACATCATTCTAGGGGCACCTGGCTGGCTCAGTTGGTGGAACATGCAACTTGATCTTGGGATTGTGAGTTCAAGCCCACCTTAAGTGTAGAGATTATTTAAAAATAAAAAATCTTTAAAAAATAAAGCATGTCCTTTAACTGTCTTCTTGTTGGGAGGTCAGCTGTTAATAAATTCTTTTGCTCATATGAGGGTAATATATCTTTTATTCTCTAGTTATTTACGAGATTTTTCTTGGGGTCACCTGGGTGGCATAATTAAGTGCCTGACTCTTGGTTTCACCTCAGGTCATGGTCTCAGGATACTAGGATAGAGCCCCACATTGGGCTCCACGCTCAACATAGAGTCTACTTGAGATCCTCTCTCCCTCTCCCTCTGCCCCTTTTGTTCTCTCTCTCTTTCTCTATCTCTCTCCCTCAAATAAATAATCTTTAAAAAAAGAAAAAGATTTTTCTTGGTGTTCAGGTTTTGCAATTTGACTATGTGTCTAGGGGTGGTTTCCTTTATATCTCTTTTGGTTGGGATTTGTAGAGTTTCCTCAATTCATGCCTGTCAGATAAACCAACATCTGGTTATTTGTGAGTCTGTTTATGTTTTTTAATTAAATTTTACCCTTTTATATTTCTGTTTTTCTTCCGACTGACTACCATACATCATAAATAAAACTTGAATGATATTTGGGCACCTGGGTGGCTCATGGTTGAGCATCTGCCTTTGGCTCACGTCATGATCCTGGGGTCCCAGGACTGAGTCCCAAATCTGGCTCCCCACAGGGAGCCTGCTCCTCCCTCTGCCTATATCTCTGCCTCTTTCTCTATGTCTCTCATGAATAAATAAATAAAATCTTTAAGAAAAAACAAAACAAACTTCAGTGACATTTGAGGCTCTATAGGGTGTCATCCTCCAGGAAGAATTTACTTCTGACACTGGTAGCTAGCAAAGGTTCATCTCTCTGGGCTTCTTTTTCCTTTTGGCTCTTTCCCCCAAATCCTTAGTATCTTGCAGCTCTATGATCCCTTGAAATAGATTGAAAAACAAGTTGCTTTTCTAGTTTGTCTTAAGTGGAAGGTTGGTCTGCAAGAAGTAAAAACAGCAAAAATAAAATTAATAGGGAAGTATTTAAGGATTTGATATCATCTGATTCTTATTTTAAGATGATATTTAAATTAATTTATTTTGTCATCTTTTCCCTTAAAATGTCTCCAAAGTCACCTTTTATCTCCATTTCCACTGTTATCATCCTGACCTGAACTCCAGTTACTAGCTTGGGTCTTGCTTTTATCTCCCGCTTTCAGGCCCCGAAGGCCATGCAACATACCAAGGTTCGATTCTTTTTCCTGAAATCCTGTTTTTTTTTTTTTTTTTTTTTATGTCTAGATTTGGAACTTAAAAATAGCCATGCAGGGCAGCTCTGGTTGCTTAGCGGTTTGGTGCCACCTTCCGCCTGGGGCATGATCCTGGAGACCCAGGATAGAGTCCCACATCGGGCTCCCTGCATGGAGCCTGCTTCTCCCTCTGCCTGTGTGTGTGTGTGTGTGTGTCTTTCTCTGTGTGTCTCTAATAAATAAATAAAATCTTAAAAAAAAATAGCCATGCAATCCTTTTACTTAAGTAAGTAGTTTTAGTAGATGCGTTTCATAGAAGAGCAAAGTGGCTTGAGGTGGCTAAGGAGCCTGGTCAGTGAGATGGAGCTACAGGGTGAACACAGGCTCCTTAAATTTCAGAAGTTAGAGCCATTATTTTCTGTTACCAAGATGTATTCTACTCACACTATATTTACTCTAAATGTAGCAGCATTTGTATTCTGTTGCTGCTGCAGACAAAACTTTGTTAAAATTTAAATAATAAGAAAAAGTCTAAACTTTTATTGTTGTTTATGCTCACTGATATCAGAGTTGCTTAGAGAGAGTTTTTTTTCTGAGATGTTCAGAGACATTTTTTCTGAGATGTTTAACACTGGTCTATGTAATTGTTAACAATATTTTAGAATAGGAATCCCTTCTATTTATACATAAACAGATTTAATATTTTACATAACATAATGTATATACACACACATGCATGAGAATTTTTTAAAAAGATATAAGACATTAAATTTAGTGCTTTGCAATTTTCATTATCTAATCAAAATACGTGTATTTTAAAGGATCAGAGAAATTTGTTTCCTGGATCACAGATACGACCTTTAATTTGATTTTTCCCAGGTACTGTGATATTTTTACTTTCGGATGTTTTTTGGCACATTAAGTGCTTAATCACTTATTTCACTATATATCAGGCTGCTATATATCAGGCTACATGAATGCTTACAAGTCTGGACATAGATTGGGGGGTATAAAGAAGCAGAGCTTTGTCATTTTATCTTAAAATAAAATCAATATTAATGTTCTCATTAATCTATATTCTACTATCTGCCATTTATTTATTTTTTTAAGATTTTATTTATTTTGAGAGAGAGAGCAAGCAAAGGAAGATGCAGAGGCAGAGGGAGAGAGAGAATTTCAACCAGACTCACAACTGAGCATGGAGCCCAATATGGGGCTCAATCTTATGACCCTGAGATCATGACCTGAGCTGAATCAGGAGTCGGACACTTAACCAACTGAGCCACCCAGGCACCCCAATTTATATTTACTGGATTAAAGTTTCAATTCCATCTCAAATATACTTTAAATTCTTGATACCCCCCCCCAAAAAAATTCTTGATACCCTTTAAGCCTAGCTAACATATGTCAAATAATAACTGGATTCCCATTCATCTTAGAGAGACTGATATAATCCCCTGGATTTGAAATACTAGAATTTCAGTCTTGATAGAAGAGAAAAAGTTGAATGAAAATAGTGGTGGTGATAACCCATAAAGCTCTCTAAGAGAGAGGCAGGATATTATTGTTAAGAGCTTTAGATTCTGGAACCAAACTGGGTCCAAATGCTGGTTTTACTATTTATCAGCTCTGTACCTTTGGATAGGTTAGTTAACCTCTCTGGCCACAATATCATCGACTATAAAATCAGATAACAATAATATGCCCTTTTAGAGTTGTTATAAGGATTAAAATAACCATGACATGTTAACTATTTAGAATCTTGTCCTCCTCTTACTAATTTATGATTTTTATTCTTATTAATTTACCAATAAAATTTCCTCTGAAGTGGCCCAGATATAGCAGGGTTTGTGTGGAAGATCCTTGTAATCCCTGACATTCTGTCAATTTAGTTTTCAGAGATTCTTTAGGTGTGAACAAGCTGTGACTCTCTCCAATGTGATATTGCTTATTTCTGTACCAATTGTGCATATGGCAATCTGTGGTCTATATACTAATAAGCAAATGTTTATTTAAAACTCAGTGTTATGAGAGGGAAGGGTAGATTCTGACATAAATTAAGCATGAGATAATTAAAGAGATTTTTCAAGAGGCAGCACTAAAAGTTTGCTTCCTGGCTGCAGAGAGGAATGTTCTGGGAGGTCTGATTCCCAAGGAGGAGCAGCAAACAGCTAACCACCGTTTCCTCCAGGTTCTGCCTTTTGCTGCCTTTCTCTGACCCCATTTGTAATTGAATGTTAGGTGGACAGAGGGCTTCTGCTGTGTCCTGGAAGTCAATAATATTTCTAAGTAATATGTGTCACCACTTTAATTACACAGCCTTGCTGAAATGTTGGTGGCCTCAGGTTTCACAGGTGTGGTGTAATACTAAATTGGCCATGACCTTGTGTCATTCCTTTCAACCTACACAGCAGTAACCTGGTAATGTGTGAACACCTGGATTGCACCTCCTTTAACCTGAAGCAGAAAGGAGAGGAAAAGCCTGAGTCTAGTTCTGTCTTTGTGAGAGCTGACCCATGGCTCTCCACCCCTTTAGAGACATTGTATTTGGATATGCGCCTATGGATAAGTTTGTATTTTTTAGAACAGCTCTTTGAAGGAGCCATTACTTTTGCTGTATTATGTACAGCAATGTGGGTGCTAATGAATGTTAACTACTAATAATAACAATACCAGTAATTTACAGGTGAAGCATTGGTGACTCACTACTTACCGTGTGTTCGGTATTTCAACTTGGTTCTGCAAATGTACCAGATATTTCTTATATGAACCTAACTTTTAGGACATTCAATCACTGGAGTCATGGTCAAGGAAGAACATTTTAAATACTTTTTGTTTTTTGGGGCTTTTTGTTTTTTTTTTTACTTTTAATTTTGGAATAGTCTTAAATTTGGAGAAGAGTTGCAAGAATTGAACTAAAAAGAAAAAAGAAAAGAAAAAAAATTCTGTGCATCCTTATCCCAGAGACTTCATGCAAGGTTGGCCAGTTGTCTCAATAATGTCCTTTATGACACAAGATGCAATCCAGGATCGATTGTGATACCTGGTTGTCTCATGTATTTTGAAATAATTCCTCCTTTCCTTTCCTTTCCTTTCCTTTCCTTTCCTTTCCTTTCCTTTCCTTTCCTTTCCTTTCCTTTCCTTTCCTTTCCTTTCCTTTCCTTTCCTTTCCTTTTCCTTTTCCTTTCCTTTCCTTTCCTTTCCTTTCTCAGCTATATCATTTTTGAAGATTATAGCCCAGTTTTTGAGAGGTTGTTCCTCAGTTTGGGTTTATTTAATGTTTCTTCAGAATTATATCCAGGCCATGCATTTTTTGAACAAAATCTCACAGAAGTGATACTTTTCTCTTTTCCTTGCATCTAATCATATGGCACATGGTGTCAAATTTTTTCATTACTGGTGATGTTAGCTTTGATCACTTAAGTGAGCTGGTGTCTCTGAGGTTTCTCTACTATAAAGGTATGATGTTTTTTAGATTTTTGAATTAGCAATTATTTTGTGGAGAGAGATTTTGAAACTGTAAAATCCTGTTCCTCTGCCTACAATCACGGATTAGTTTTAGCATCCTTGCTAAATAATAGCTACTACTACTACTAATAGCTATTGCTATTTCTTACCTGATTATTACTCTATTGGTTGAGAAATGTTCATTTTCTAATTTCTTCATCCCTTCTACATTACTTGGTATTAAACTGCAAGGAAGCATTTCTTTTTCCCCCATTTGTTTATTTATCTGTATCATTGAGGACTCATGAATTTTCTTTCTTTCTTTCTTTCTTTCTTTCTTTCTTTCTTTCTTTTTTTTTTTTTTGAGAGGGAGTGAGGGAGGTGGTGGGGAGGAGCAGCAGAGGGAGAGGAAGAGGGAGAGAGAGAACTTAAAAAAAAGGATTTATTTATTTATTTATTTATTTAACACAGAGAGAGATAGCATACAAGCAGGGAGAGTGGTAGGCAGAGGGAAAGGGAGAAGCAGACTCCCCAAAGAGCACGGAGCCCAATGCAGAACTCCACCCCGGGACCCTGAGATCATGACCTGAGCCCAAGGCAGGCACTTAATTGACTGAGCTATCGAGGCACCCCAGAGAAAGAGAGAAAATCTTAAGCAGACTCCATGCTCAGTGTAGAGCCTGAATCTGGGCTCAATCTCACAACCTGAGATCATGACTTGAACTGAAATCAAGAGTTGGATGCTTAACTGACTGAGCTACCCAGGCACCCCCATGAATTCTTTTTTTATTCAATAAGTTCTCATTAGGAACTATCGTTATTTATTTTAATGTTCGAATTACCCCAGATTTGATTAGTAGGAGACTTTTCAGGCTGGATTCTGTGTGGTTTTGACATGTAACCATCATTCTTATTTTCTGCCACAGTCAGATCATCCAAGCTCATCTTGTTTTTTCCTTATACCAGCCCTGGGATTAGCCATTTCAAGAAACCTTGCTTCTTTTAGGAGAGTGGCTGCTATGCATGTGAGGTGTGCCCATTGCTGGGAGAGATACTCCTGTTTCTAGGCAACTCTAGTGGAAAGAGGAAATTTATATATATATGTATATATATACACACACACACATATATATACACATACACATACCTTTTTCTCCGTCTCTCTCTTTCTCATATATATATATATATATATATAGTTATGTGTGTGTGTATGTGTATATGTATACACACACATTTATTTATGGGTACACACCATACCTCCAATACCTCTCACTACAGAACTCATTATGGGGTCTTTCCCAGCTTGCAACCTGGTTACCTACCAATAAACCCATCCAAAGTTGAAATATCGTCAATTGAAAATGCATTGAATACACATGACCTACTGAACATCATAACTTAGCCTAGCCTACCCTTAACATGGTCAGAACTCTTCCATTAGCCTACATTTGGGCAAAATCACCTAACATAAAGCCAATTTTATAATACAGTATTGAATATCTCATGTAATCTATTGACTACTGTACCAAAAGTGACAAACTGGGTGGTTGTCTGGGTACAGAGTATTGGTCATTCACCCTCATAATCAGGGGGCTGACTGGGGGCTCCAGTTGCTGCTGTCCAACATCACAAGGGGCCATCATAGAGCATATCACTGGCTTGGGAAAAGACCCAAATTCAAAATTTGAAGTGTGGTTTCTACTGAATGGATATTACTTTTGTACCATCATAAAGTTGGAATATTATATTAAACCACTGTAAGTTGGGGACCATCTGTAGCTTTCTCTCCATATTTGCCCTTTCCTCCTCTGACAGTAAGAAACCTGGCTTTCATTATGTCAATATACATTATTTGCTCAATTCACCTATATGCAGCCAACTTTGCTGGACTGCCTGCCTGCCTCTTGGTTCTGCCTAATGGCTCTTTCACTGAATTGTAAACACGAGACAGAGAGAAGGGAGAAGGAGGGAGGTAAGAGAGGAAGAATTGGAAAGAAGAGAGGAAGGGAATGACATTTTAAAATCTAAGTTGAAATTTAAAACTAGATTTTTTTTTGCAGCTGTTTTCTATTATAGGTATTATAGAAGTAAAATTCTAGGAATGGGTTTTACTATTTTTTTTTTTCAGATTTTGTATATGTTCTATTTTGTCTTTATATATTCATTCATAGCATTTAATGGTAACATTGTTAGGCATACAAAGATGAATGAATGCAAGTAAAATAAATTCTACAGAATTCTATAGACAATGCAGAATTTGATCAGGCAAGCAGACATGTTAACAATCCCTCTAGTAGTACGATAAGGGTTATCGAAGAAAAATACAAAAAATTGATAGGAGCAGAGAGAGAGCAGGTGGGTGAGTTGGGAGAGGGGCAGATGAAGAGGGAGAGGGAATTTCAAGCAGACTCTGCACTGAGTGTGGAGCCTCACCCTATGGCTCATCCCCTGACCCAAGACCATGACCCAAGCTCAAATCAAGAGCTTAACTGACTGAGCTCCAAGAAACCACTAGATTTTGAGAGAAGCAGCTGAATTGTTCTCTTCTCCCTTAAGAGGAGGAACTGACAAACTACAAGGTTAATTTCTAGCTGGCCTTCTGAATTCTGTCTTTTTAAAAATTCTTTCTTTTGCCCAAGCATCCCACTTCTCAGTGATTATAAAGCCACTATTATAAAATATATACTACCAAAAAATGCCAATATTCTAGAATCTTTGTGCAAATCAATCATGTCACGTACAAACTTATAGGTAAATAGCTTCAATTTTATTTTAGTAAAAGACTTCTTTATTATATAAAGTATCTTCAAAACATGCTTAATAAGTGGCACCTGGGTGGCTCAGTAGGTTAAGCCTCCTACTCTTGATTTCAATTTGGGTTGTGATCTCAGGGTCATGGGATCACCCTGACTCTGGCTCCATGCTCAACAGGGAGTCTGCTTCTCGGTCTATCCCTCCCTTCCCACCCCCTGCTCTCTCTCTCTCTCTAAAATAAGTAATTAAATCTTTAAAAAATAATAATAAAAGGATGCCTGGGTGGCTCAGTTGTTGAGCATCTGCCTTTGTCTCAGGTCGTGATCCCAGGGTCCTGGGATCGAGTCCCACATTGGGCTCCCCACAGGGAGCCTGCTTCCCGCTCTGCCTATATCTGTGCCTCTCTCTCTGTGTCTCTCATGAATAAGTAAATAAAATCTTTAAATAATAATAATAATTAATGAAAAAATAAAACAAGCTTATTAAGTCTCAACAATGAGGAAATGTAGGTTGGCTTTATCACTTTCCAATTAAAAGTTATTCCTCCATGGCTTCCAGGGAAGAAAGTTAAGGGACTTAGAGAAATTGGTACAATTTTACATGGTGCAAGTAAAATAAGTAAATCAAGATCAGTTAATCCTGACCTTTTTTTTTTTTTCCTGCCCTAACTTGTCCTAGAGGTAAATATACTCCCTGCTTTACTAACTGAATCTCAGGTTCTAGGTCAAAAAGCCGTTGTCCCTTATTAGCACTGACCTTCAAAACTCGATATGGTACGTTTTCAAATGAAATCAATTTATAATGAAAAATTTTAGATTACTCGAAAGGTAATGGTAATGTAACAAAAAAACCCATTTAAAGCTACCTTTCTCCCTGCATTATAGAAGTTGACAACTCTAAATATCATATTATATATGTGTATTATAGATGCATATTATACCATTACATATTTTACACTGTAAAGATATTTCTTAAACTAAATACTAGTATCAAAATTGTAATTATCTGTCTGTATTTGATATGGAGCATGGATATTGGGTCACATTTTGACAAGGATCTCGGGCCTGTTGCAAGCCTCTTGAAATTCAGGGTGGAGTCTACATGACAGGCCCATTATGATTATATCTTGGACACAGCACAGTGACACTTCACTTGTAACTTATAAGTTCACAGAGTTCATAGGTAATTCGTATAAACTCAAAGTGTCTAAGTAGCCAGATTAAAGACTATTTACATCTTTGGGGCACCTAGGTCTGAGTTTGCAACTCATTTTTATATATCTAGAAACTTTAATAGTCACCACCTTGGTATAGGTATGGTTAACTCTCATTCTTTTGGATTTGGATGGTTTTAAAACCAGAAAGTCACTAAGTCCAGCACAATAATCTTGTTTATTTTTTAGAGCTTTCTTTCTATTCCTTTTGGTTTTATTCATAACTCTAATTTAAAAAAAAAAAATGTCACGTGAGTAGATGAGAATTTTTGAAAATCTGTTTTCCAATCTGTCAAAGGAAGATACTCTTCTGAGATTTCCTTTCTGGATTGCTTTAGTCAGAGGAATGCTATGATAAAATATTTTCACAATTATTTTATCAAGCATAATGTTCAGTAAATTATAATACTAACCTGATCATACAGCATCTCAGGAAATAGGTAATAAGTATTATTATTTCATGTTTAGTGATAGAAACATTAAGATTGACACTGAGTGATTTTAAAATAATGATTAAATTCCAGCTAAACTAGTCATTTGACAAGCATTTACTGAAAGTCCTTGAGAAAGCAGCAGCAGGACTGATGGTAATACTAAAAACACAGCAGGATAGACTGGCCTCTTTAATGCTCAGAACTCTTGTGCAACATGTGTAATTAACTCGCCATTGAAACCACTGGAGGAACATCTTGTAACTTGATTTAGGGAGACTTTGTCCTCAAATTTACTAGCAAATGATATTCTGTAATGATCTGGTAAATCATTGCATTCTATTGATTTTAAAATATTTGGGCATATATAGTTAAAAATCTAAAGTCTGACAGAGAACTTGAGTTGATACCTTTTATTTTAAACTCTTCACAATAACCTCCTGGCATTTTTTCAACTTCTGGGAAATGCCCAGAATGTCTGTCTCTCAACAGATGAAGTGAAGCACCAACAACGGAATTTTATTTTGAAATCTAGCAATTTCAGAATCCTATTGAAATTATATTCATCATTACTAAACTTTATTGAAATAGATGTTGCATAACAAAATTATGAGTCAATGGTAAATCATTCATTTGGACTTCTGTAACACAAAAATTAAGAGGCAACAAATTCTGCATTTCTTTCTGCCTCAAAGTAGCTGAAGTAAATGTATTTTTAAATGATAATATCTGCAATCATATAAATGTCATAGCTCTTTAAAAATATAAAATTCTGAAGAATAAGTTACATGGGATATACCAGCTTGCAATGAGATGTACCAAATATGACTGCTTAGCAGAAATATGAAAATCTGGCTGATGATTTATTGAGAATCAGTTTGGAAAATGTTTTCAAGAAAAATAGATGGAAAGTATTTCTTTTTCATATGGTTTCAATTTAATTAGCAAAAACAACAAGACACTTCCTAGGACCTTCCTCCTGAGATGTTGTATACACCTCGGCACATTTAAGGATGTTCTTAGCACAGAGATTCTCAGACCTTCTTGGATCATTGCACTCTTAGCATCTCAGTAACTTTATCATGGTGACCCTAGGTCAAAAGAAATATCCAGCAGTTCTGTTTATTAAGCACTTAGACCCAAATTTAATAGTATTGTAGTAGTGGTTTGTGTGGTGTTTGACAGATGTGGCTGTGCTTCCCTAAAATTTAAAAATATTCTATAATACTATTGTATGTTTACAGCAGCCAGCATGGCTTGGGAACTATGGTCTTGACAGCATTAATGGCAAAACACTGGTAATGACTCAAATGCTCACTCATTGGAAGACGCTTAAAGGATAGTGTATCTATATGATGGGTGATGGAATACTATGTAGAAGTTAAAGAGAGTGAAATAGATCTGTATATACTGATTTAGAAAGGTCTCCAATACATGCCATTAAGTAAAACTTGGAAATTTCAGGGGAATATCTGTGGTATATACCATTTAAAATACATACACATATACATATATATGTAAATGTATATGAACACACACAAAGTATATATTTATTTTTTTGTGTACACATACGTTTTGTGTATTTTGTGCTGGTTCCTGAAGCTCCCTACCCTGTTCAGGATGCTCCCACCCAGTATTTTTGTCCACTCCGAAGCACCCAGGCTTTCTCTTTAATGGTTGTCTTTTCCCTTTTTCTAAAATTGCTGTCTGGCTCTGCATATTCCATTTTATCCCCTCCCTATTTATTGTTTTATTTTTTTATCCCCTCCCAATTTTTAAAGAATTGAAACAATTTTAAAAAGGAATAATATTGTGGAAAGAGTAAAATTGAAGTTATACCCTGTAGGACTTTCTTGATGATAGATTAAAAATCTTAAAGCCTTACCAAGGAGCCCATAGTTGCAGAGCCTCCATCTCTAAGTCAGTTTTCCTGACCTCAGCTTCACACATTTCTTTCAAGCCTCCTCCTCCTCTTTCTACCCTTTACTGTAAGTGCTTCTAATATAGCACACAGGCAACTCCACACCTTGCCTAGGACATAGCCTAATTCCTTCCCTCCACAGTGCATCTCCCTGCCTCCCTTAGATATTTCTCATAGACAGGAGCCTCCCCGTTATGGATGGGAGAGATGTTCCAAGACCCCCAGGGGATGCCTGAAACCTTATATACCCTGTTCTTTCCTATACATGCATACATACTTATGATAAAGTCTAATTTATAAAATAGGGATAGTAAGAGATTACCAATAGTAACCAATAATAAAATAGAACAATTCTAACAATACACTGTAATAAAAATTATGTGAAGATGTGAATGTGGTTTCTCTATCTTACTGTACTGTAGTCACCCTTCATGTGATGACAAGACACCTACATGATGAGGTAAAGGGAGGTGAAGGCATTGTGACATCATGTTAGGCTACTATTGACCTTTTCTGACTGTGTGTCAGAAGGTGAATCATCTGCTAGACCACTGTTGACTGCAGGCAGGTGAAACCATAGAAAGCAAAACCATGGGTAAGGGAAGGACTACCATCTCAGTCCTCTGGTACACGTGGGAAAGGCTTCTCTGGGTCAATTCTGACTGTCACAATTGCTCAACCACATGGTTTGTACAAACACTCTAGCTACCAGGCACTCACACCTGTTTCTGCTTTTGGGCTTGTGCTGTAGCTTATTTCTGGCACCTGTCAATATCATGTTCTCACAGAGGCCTTTCCCAACCTCCCAACTTGAGGAGTGTTCCAGGTAGAGTCATCAGATAAAATGCAGAAGACAGAGCTCAATTTGAATCTCAGATACTCAATAAATTTGTGGGGTTTTGTTGTTGTTGTTTTGTTGTGTTTGTGTTGTGAATGTATGTCTCAAATAGTGCATGGGACATATTTATACTAAAATAATAATAATTAGTTCATCTGAAATTCAAAATGAACTCTGTCTCCTGAATTTTTGTTGGCTAAGCCTGGCAACCTTCTAGTCATTTTCTAATATAACACACTGTTGTGATTTTCTCTGCTACGTGATATTTTCTTGTTTATTAAGCTGGATTTGTGTTTGATGCCTGTCATCCTCCACAGGAATGTGGGGTCCAAGCGAGCAGAAACCGTGTCTTTCTTCCTGCTGTTATCCCAGAGCCTAGGAGTATGTAGTAGATCTACATTACACTCCTGATTACACTCCCTTCAGGGGATGAACACAAGTCTTCCGAAGACAAATGTTAATTCTCTAGGGTAATCCATTTTAAACTGAAATATTCCCTACCTACCTCGTATTTTGTGAGGAACTCACCTTTCACGGAGTTCCATTGTCATGTAATTATAGATGGGGCAGTTTATCCTTTACTGCTCCCAATTATGCCCTTCAGAACTGCTAAAATAAGAAGGGAGTTATGTGGTCCAGTTACAGAAAGAAAAGCTTTGAAAAGACCATTTAAAATAAACAAAACTTCATTACATTTAGTGATCTCAATAAAGAGAAGGAAGGTCATATATTTTACCTAGGACATATATTTTAACCATTTTTTAACACTTTAGTAATAATAAAAATATATCAAATTTTAATTCATAAGATATTATCCACATTTTAGGTTGTCTGGGGGTTAACTTTAAATGGTTTTTGGCAAAAATCTCACCATAACGCTCCTCTTAATGTTATCGCTACATATTTTTGAACCTTTTTTTTTTTTTAAATGTAGTATTATATGAAATTCATGAATTTTTTAATTTTTTTTTTTAATTTTTTTATTTATTTATGATAGTCACACACAGAGAGAGAGAGAGAGGCAGAGACACAGGCAGAGGGAGAAGCAGGCTCCATGCACCGGGAGCCCGACGTGGGATTCGATCCCGGGTCTGCAGGATCGCTCCCTGGGCCATAGGCAGGCGCTAAACCGCTGCGCCACCCAGGGATCCCGAATTTTTTTTTTTTTTAATTTGTTCGCAAGTTAATTGGCTTTCTGGTAGTTTAAAGAAAGGTAAACTAATAGTTATGTGCATCCTAGTAACTTATTTTTTTTCTGGATAATTTGTGTCCTTGGAATGTAAGTTCCCCAGAACATTAATCTTATTTATAAAAGGTAAAGTTCTATATGATCTTTTTCACAAAAAGTTTCCATATCTTCTTTGGGGGAATTTGGCTAAGTGATCTTTAGGCAAAATGACCCAAGTAAAATTATGAGTTGAGCAATTAGGAGGAGAATCTAATCAATATAGACTGATTTTGTGTAATTCAGACCTCTTTTTCTCAATGACACATGTAAGGATCAGGATTTTAAATTACATCAGTTTCTAAATTGTGCTCTGTTTATTTACATGAAGTCTAAATTGGTGAAGGTTGGTGTGTGTGTGTGTGTGTGTGTGTGTGTGGAACCTGAAAGTGTACATGACTGAAACCTTTAATAGATTTGTCTCCATTTAATCTGTATGCAACATATGTATAACATATCAATATTTTGCTTTTAACACACAGATCTCTCTTGGATGCTGATAACCAAAGCATCTATGATGTTATTCAGAAACCCCCTCCACTATTAACTGGGGATGTTTGATCTTGCAGCTTGCTCTTGCAAAGCAGCTGCTAAGGTGCTTCGGCATAATTAGGAGGCTTCCCTTTGCCAGTCCCTGAAAGCAACTAGGTTTTGCTTGAATGAAACAAGTAAAAAAGCATGAGGCTAGCAAGAGGTTGTACAGAGTGGGTAGTGGGCTCCCTCAGCGTTCCCCTGGGCACCTCTTATTCTCTCTTCTGCTTGGTGTGTGTGTGTGTGTGTGTGTGTGTGTGTGCACTAGCTGATGAAATCCCCTTCCTGCTGAACTGGGACGGAACTAAGTGAGCAGGGTGTAGCTTTGGAGGGTTCTGAAATCTAAGAACAAGCTTCCTTTCCCACCACTTTACGCTGAGTCAGTTCACTGCAGAGTGCTCCGCAGGATCTAGAAGCCTTTGTGTTCAGATTATTTTACTAGCTACAAAAGCCACACCCTTGTGCTACACAAACAGAACACTTTGTCCTTCCAGGAGGTCTGTACTTTGACCACAGCCCTGGGATTTCAAAGCGCCTCACGGTGGCCTGCCTATTGTGATGTAAAGTGTTAGGCCAGAGAGTGTCTCCTGTTATAATGCAGGTTTTCACAATTGTGAGCTCAGGCAGTGGAGGCTTTGAACAATGATTGACCATCACTTAAAACTGCCTCAAAAATTCATTTATTATACTCACATAAAAGAAAAAAGTACAGTGACAGAAAGAAATGGAATAATGTGTTTTCATTTAGAAAAATCCATATTTATTTTTTAACCACACATACTCATTTATAGCAAATATAGTCCCCCACCCCCACCCCCAAGCCATCTGAGGTTTTAGTTTCCTGCAGTCGACCATGATCTGGAAGCAGATGATCCTCCTTCAGACAATCACTTAGAAATATCATCATATCTATACGTCAGCAGTAGCTTAACACTACTTCCCAGTGTTCACGTCATCAGGTCACTTGCCTCATCGCATAAGCATTTTATTACCTCCCATTGTCACAAGAAGGAGAGTGAGTACAGGACAGTAAGATGTTGAGAGAGAGAGAGAGAGAACATTCACATAACTTTTATTATGGTATATTGTGATACTTGTTTTATTTTATTATTGGTTATTGATAATCTCTTACTGTGCCTCAATTGTAAATTAAACTGTATCAGAGGTGTGTACGTATGGGGAAAAAAAAACATAGTATCCATAGGGTTTGGTACTATCTGTGGTTTCAGGCATTTGTTGGAGGTCTTGGAATGTTTACCCTGCAGATAAGAGGGGACTACTGTTCCCATTTATATTTGTTTATATCTGTTTAGGGTAGTAAATGGTACACTGGTCTACACTGGCACCAGTAGGAAAGAAGTGGAATGAGGACTGAACCTAGAGGCTGAGCTACACCCTAAGTCTCCTGCTTCTTCCTAGCAGAGCAGTGATCATTTTCAGAATATCTTAGTCATGTCCCTATTCTCAAACTCCATTGCAGAACCAAGTCTGTTTCATGTAATATTACATTTCTAACAGTATGGTAACATGAAACTACCTCTTAGTGAATGATTCACTGCAGTATGCATTGCACTGTGCTAAATGCTCTATTTTCTCATTTAACTCTCAACATTTCTTTTTTTTTTTAATTTTTAAAAAGATTTTATTTATTTATCTGACAAAGAGAATAAAAGAGGGCACAAGCAGAGGGAGCAGCAGGCAGGAGTAGAGGGAGAAGCAGACTCCCCACCAAACAGGGAGCCCAATGGGGGTCTTGATCCCAGGACCCAGATATCATGATCCAAGCTGAAGGCCAATGCTTAACTAGCTGAGCCACCGAGGCAACCCTCAATGTAACTGTCTGAAGTAACTACTATAATCCTTTTTTTTTTTCATTAAACAAGGAAAGAGGCCCAGATGTCGTTAAATCTCTAGACATAGTCACTCAGTTAATAATGACAAGAAATGGGGTTCTAAGAAGGCTCTAGATTCTAGAGCTCGAGATTGGAACTCCTAAGAAATTCAGCCCAATAATTGCACCAGCCTTTGCACTAAATTAAGGAGGGCTTGAGAGGCAGTCTAGTCAAGCTGGATGGTCAGAGGGCTGACTTTGAAGTGTTGCCCTAGGAAGCAAGCTGTTTTTACTTAGATGGGATGCTTATTGTGGGGGGATGGGACATATCGATAGCTATTACTAGACACCTGAGCACCCAACTGGCCTAGCAAGCGCCTTGGCAAAATCATTGCCTCTGCTATTGCTTTGCAACATACGTAAAACAATATGAGATGTCACTTTTCCTTTAGCCAAGTAGATCTTATGGAATCCTCCTTTTTACTATCAGAGCTCCCTCCCTGGAACAGAAGTTCACTACCACCCACCAAACTATATGCCAAACACTTCTGCAAAGTAAATCTCACACAAAATTAATTATTGACATTTTCCTGAAGTCTCGCACTTAGACTTAATTCTAGACTTAATCTTACGAATTTCAGTCATTACAAGAAATATTGGAAAACAACCTACCCCTGCTTTTTTTTTTTAATTTTTATTTATTTATGATAGTCACACAGAGAGAGAGAGAGGCAGAGACATAGTCAGAGGGAGAAGCAGGCTCCATGCACTGGGAGCCCGACGTGGGATTCGATCCCGGGTCTCCAGGATCACACCCTGGGCCAAAGGCAGGCGCCAAACCGCTGCGCCACCCAGGGATCCCTGCTTTTTTTTTCTTAACAAAACTTAATTGCATCTGTCTGAGGAATTTAAAAAATTGGCTTATGAGTGGTTATGTTTTTATTTTTTATTTTTACATGTGACTCTAATATCAGCCATGACTATCATTCATTTAGTGAGCCCTCAAACTGAATACAAATAATTCTAAGAAGTGTTTATTTGTTTGTAAATATGAGCTGATTTGGTCACTTTTTTCTGGAAACATGTTCTCCTGGCTTCTGTGGCACCGTAGTTCTCTAATTTTCTGTCTAATTTTCTGTTCTACTTGCTTTGCTAGTGTTTTGTGTGTGTGTGTGTGTGTGTGTGTGTGTTTTTTTTTTTTTTTTTTAGAGAGAGAGGGTAGAAGGTTAGAGGGAGGAGGAGAGAGAGAGAATCTTAAACTTGCCTCCTGGGGCTTGATCTCATGACCCTGAGACCATGACCTGAGCTGAAATCAAGAGTTGGATGCTTACCCAACTGAGCCACCCAGGCACCCCTGGAGGACCTTGGATTTGACATTGATCTCTCTCCTCCATCTATTCTCCATGCCTTTCTGACCTCACCTAGCCCCATCCAAAATTAAAACCATCTCTATCCTGAGGAGGCTAATGTTTATTTCTTCAGTCTTAACATCTCCCCTGGTTCCAGATGTCTAGTCCACATCTCCCTCCCTACGAACAATGACAATGTTTGTCATGTGTACAAAGAAGGACTTTTAATTTTCTCTCAGAATGATTCCTCTCCTAATCTCGTCCATCTTGGTTATTTATACTACTATGTACTCTGTTGTTCAAGCTATCTCATGGTCTCTTGCTTTTGCACCACCCCCATCTCTCATTCTCTTTTCTCTCCCCAGACTAGCTTTTCACTGTGTATTACTTTCCGGTATTGCAGAGAGGGACTGAAGCTTCTGAATGCCAACTCCAGCCCTAGCTTAGGAAAGAAAGTCATCTGGTTAAGCTCTGGTTAGCTGTCTGTCCTGATCTATTGCAGCCAGCATGGGACTAAGGTCATATGCTATAATCAGGCCTTAGCTCTGGTTATGAGTAGGGCAGTTTTTAAAGAAGGGGGTTGGTGGTGCATGAGATGGACAGACATCCTAATAATGTTTACAGTCTTACCATATTTTCAATTCCTTTTTTTTTTTTTAAGATTTTATTTATTCATGAGAGACACAGAGAGAGAGAGAGAGAGAGAGAGGCAGAGACACAGGCAGAGGGAGAAGCAGGCTCCATGCAGGGAGCCTGATGTGGGACTCGACCCTGGGTCTCCAGGATTACACCCTGGGCCAAAGGGGGGCACTAAACCGCTGAGCCACCCAGGGATTCCCCAGATTTTCAATTCTTTTTACATTCATAACCCCCTTGACTTGAACAATCCTGTAAAAAAATCAGAAAGAATCATGGTTTTATCAGTAATGATTGTAGTCAATAGATTTCTTTGTGTGCTCCATCGTTTCTTCTGTTTCTTTATTGATTAACAAAGAACTTGGATTATATGATTTCCCAACCTTGACATAAGCTTTCTCAAGTTTAGCCCAGCAAGTTTTGTTTCATTTTATTTCTTTATTGAATGTGTATACCTAGTTTAGACTATTTGCCAAGTAGGCCTTTGGGGGGTAATCAGATGTACTAGGAGTGGTGGTGACTAAGTAGCCTTGAATTCAACCAGAGTCTGTTTGATTTAATTATAACCTTTGTAATAGGATCCTGAGTAATTGGGCGGGGAGGGGGGTGGGTGATGCACAACTATAGGAATTCCCCAGAAGAAAAGAAATCTAGTGGCAGAAAAAAAAAAAAAAAAAAAAAAGAACAAATAGTCTTAATTTTGACAATTCAAGGGAAACCTGATGGACGATATTTACTTTCCTTTGGCCACAATTTTGATCCATACTAAGCATATCACAGAAGGAAAAGCTGAATTGTACACTAAGATTTATCTCTCTAAAAGAAAGTAGCATTCAAGCCCCCCTCCCACCCCCCCAAAGGGGAAGGAGACACTCTCTTCATGAACTAGAATTATTCATCTTATTTCTTACCTCATCAGTCTCTCAAGAGTAATTTTCAAACGGAAATCTCCTGGGCAGTTTTGCTGGGATGGGCCTTCCTTTCTAGCAATGCAGCTATTTCCATTTAATAATTAGATAATTGTTATGGAAATTCCCTCTTAAAAGCATTACTTTAAAAAAATTGAGCAACATTTCTCCCCAAACTTCTTAAAGAATACGTATGTCACAGTAAGAATAAATGATGTGAAATTGCTTTTCTGGGACATGGTTCCGTCAGAGAGAAAGTAAAGCAATGTTTTAGTAGCTTGTTACTTCGCAGAATAAAGATCACAATTGTCACACAAATGAATTGACTTTTGTGTATTTGAAGACAGAATCCTTCACATGATAGCTAAATTGTTTTGATTACTTGAAATGTCACAATATGAAAATGGTACAACTGCAATTTCTTCATTTTTTCCTTCTTTATCTAATCCAAATCATACACTAAGGCTGAAACAAGTCATTGGACAATGAAGATATTCACAAACAAATGAAAACTGGAGTATTAGAAAAAAGGATGAGTCATAAAATACATTTTATGTTAAATAAAATCCATTTATCTTTATGAATGGTATTGCTACCATTTTTCAGGCAAACCGACAAAAAAAAAAAAAAATCATTGGTAGAGCAAAATAGACTATGTAGAAGATTCAAATAGGGTCCCTGCTCTGCATTTTATCTTTTCTTCTTGTTGAAAAAATGAGAAACAGTCACTGATACAGCTTCAAAATTTCCCCAGAAGGAGAAAATTATAAACTCTTCTCAGACCTTTAGCTTCTCAGACGAACTGGGTGGCTCAGTTAGTTAAGTATCTGACTTCAGTTTAGGCCATGATCCTGGGATTGAGCCATGAATCATGAGTAGGGCTTCCCGCTCAGCAGGGAGTCTGCTTGTCCCTCTCCCTCTGTCACTCTCCCTGCTCGTTCTCTCTCTCATTCTCTCTCAAATAAATGAATAAAGGGGCACCTGGGTAGCTAAGTGGTTGAGTATCTGCCTTTGGCTCAGGGCGCGATCCTGGGGTCCTGAGATCGAGTCTTGCATCAGGCTCCCCAGAGGGAGCCTGCTTCTCCCTCTATGTCTCTGCCTTTCTCTCTATGTCTTCCACGAATAAATATCTTAAAAAATATATAAATTAATGAAATCTTAAAAAAAAAAGACACTAGGTTTGGATAAAGAATTCTGTGGTCACATGAATTTGGGGATCATTGTTGTATACATACATCCTCCATGATTTCAACCATGGTCCAGCCTTTTAAGTGTTGCTCGACAGCCAGCTGTCTTCATAACATGTTCTCCTGGAAGTTCCACAGGCAATTCAAACTCCAAAATTGAACTCATTTTTTTTCTTCATATCTGCTTTCCTACATTCATTTCCTGCCAACTGTCCTGTTGCCCAAGTCAGACAACTGGTGTTCATCCCATATACCTTTTCTTTGTCATCTCTCCACAACCATCCCCCCTCCACTGCCCTGCCTCCCCACCTTGGTCCAAGTCATCCAGTTCTTTTTATTTCTTGCTTTTCTGATCTTGTTCACACATGCTTTTTTTCCCTATTGTCCATCAGGCCACTAACTAGGCTCTCACTTTGGAGGGCTTGCATTTTTTTCTCTTCTTTCTCCAATTCGTCCTTCACACCTTTGACACAGATTTCCTACACAAATCTTCCTCAGGGGGCCCCCTATTTACAATATTTAAGTGGTTTTTCTTCAGGATAAAGGTCCTATCTCTGCTCTTTCCCTGTCAGTTTCCCTGTCTTCCTTACATAAACCCTGAGGTTCAGAAGGTCCCTGAAGTTGATATTCTCTCTCCTCCCCTCACTCACTGCACATACGTGCCGCCTCCTTGTGTGATACGTCTATTCTTTCTCATTCAAGGCTCAGCTTTTGTGTAATCTTCCCTGATGGTGCTGCATCTACCTTTCTTATCAGTGTGCCTCCTCACCCTCTATGCTTCCTAAACACCTAGTACACAGCCCTAACATAACTCTATCTACCCTTCAATGTAACACTCTGTGGTGGAAAGAGTATTGCCACTGGAATCAGACAGATCTGTATTTGAAGTATGGATCTACCATTTATTAAATATAAGCTCAAAATGTAGCTTAATCTCAGTATACCTCTGTATATTGCTTTTCATCTATAATTATTTTCATAATAACTGCCATAGGGAATTCATATAAATTGTAAGTGGAATAAAGTATATAAAGCATAAAATAATTAGTGCCTGGCATAATAAGTATATGTGGTTAGATCTCCCCCATAACTGTGGGTATGCTATGTTCTTAGGATTCTCAGGGGTTGGAATAGAATTGGCCCTTAGAAGTGCTGACATCTTGTCAGCATTTGATACTATTGCTAACTTTCTCCTTTGAAACTATGGTCTCCTATGTTGAGTTTCCTGACGTAATTCTCATCTATATTTCCCTATCATTTTGTCTACCCTTTCTCCATATATACTGTTGGGTTATTTCAGATATGAAGGGGAAGAGAAACTTCTCTACTCTCTTAGGTTGAATCTCAGAGGCATATGAATTAAGTTGGCAAAAAACCGGATTCATAGAAAACAAGGCATCAATTTTTATTTTTAATTTTATGCACATAGAGGCTCCACAGAAAAGAAGTGAAAACTTCCCCAGAGTTTTAATGAAGGTTACATAAAGTAATGTGTATAAAGTACTTTGTATTTTGAGGGGCACATGGGAAGTTCACAATCAGTTTTATTTGTTGCTATGATCCATTACTACCCTCTTCAGCCCACCAGCCACCCAACATTAGTGATCTTTTAAAAGTGCAAATCAAATCAAGTCATACTTCTACTAAAAACTCTTCAATGGCTTTGTGACATCTTAGAAAATTAACCTTTGCATGACTCTCTATGACCTATCTAGTCTTAGTTAAAAGTCCCAGTGCCATCTTCTGTACACCCTGTTGATTTTTGCCCCCTAGAAATTCAGAATTTCTTTCATTACTTAAATGTATGACCCCCCCTTTTGTAAGCAACCTTGCACACTAACAGTTCCTTCTTGTCTGGCATACGGTCCTAAAGCTCACCCCCCTCAAATCCCTCAGGCTTCCACTGTTTAGAGAATCCTGATTTTCAATTAGTTTTTTTTTTTTTTTTTCTATCTGGTTTCAGGGAAAAATTTTTGAAAACTGACTTTCTTGAGGTAGCCTCCTTCTTCTGGATTCAGTTTTAACTTTTTGAAGTGATTATCACAACTGTGATTTCTCTCTTTGGCCATTATCCTCATGTTCCACTTTGATGTTGGGGAACATATCTGTCTCCTTCTCCAGTGCACAGTGCACAGTGTGTGGAAGACATACAGTAATTCAGCATCCACTAAGTGATCTAATAACTTTGATTATTAGATTTTTCTGAATATTAAGAACAAATGAACAATGTACTAAACATCTTGAGATTTCTCATAGAAATGTCCACATCTGCAGAATTTTCCTAGAAAATAAGTTACCAGGCATTACACATTTTTGATGTTCAATAAATAAATTATTCATTCAACAAAATTGAGTGTTCTTGATTCATCATGTAAAGTGTATTATTATTCTATGTAAGATGACAAAACTTCTTTCAGACATATTTTTGCTCTCAAAAGGGGATATTAGGCTTTATTTGGATAGAACTCAATATTTCAGAAAATGTATTTTGATTATGGTCTAACTTTTTCTAGTCTTCAATACACTAGTTTATAAATGCAGAATTGATTGGTCCTGTAAGCTAATGGAAATCTGAGGTCCACTGTATTAAAAGTATCAGGACCCTTAGCTTGTTTTATGCTTTATTTACTGTTCTTTTTTTTTTTTTATTGTTCTTTAATAGCAAAGAGAATCTTTAGCCTTTTCTTCCTCCAGACTTGTAACAGGTCATGAGATTTGCCCATAACTGCACCTCTCATCATTTTGTTGCTTGTTCCACTTTTTTTTTTTAATCTTCTCACTGTCCCACACAGCTGAAATAAATGGGAGAATAACTCAATAGAACTCACCCTTTTAATTAGTCACTCGTGAGGACTCTGAGCAACCAAGCCAGCACCCACATTGCCTCCAAGATTTATAGCCCAGGGTGGTAGCTATAAATAGCACATTTCTATCTACACTTTAAAAAAAAATGAGGTGCTGCTGTAGATAAGGTCAAAAGTAAGGCTTAGTGAGGAATGTAATTCTGGTAGGATGGCAAACCAGCTGCTAGATACAAGATAATATAAGGAAAGAAAATGTGAGCCTTAGGTCTCCTCTGTTTCTGTACTGTCATGAATCTTGATACCTACAACTCTAGTATTGACCATTTCACACTGTCCCTTGGATAATAGCTCTTCTCCTAGGATGTACCTCTTGAGCATCTAATATATGCCATGAGTTGTATTATCTCTAATTCCGTAATCGTGTCTTTTTTTAAATGAGGAAACTACATATCAGAATGGTTAAGCACTGTGCCCAGATTCCCCTGTCCAGTAAGTTGTGAGATCTGCTGTTCAAACCCAGACCTTTCTGACTGTAGTCTGTTCATTTTCCAGGGTCCCTCGTTGCTTCTCCTCATCACCCAGAGCAAGGTGGCACTGTAGCCAGTGGGCTGATTTCATAAATGGTCCTTCCCTTCCATCATTTTCCACTTCTGATGCAGCTCTCACCCTCCACCTCACCACCAGGAAGCATCTGGAGGCTCTTCCTTGGTCACCTTTCTCCACTAACACCTGCCTCCACCTCTGGGAGGTGATCTTCCTTGCAGATATTGAATTATCAAAATACTTTCCATTAAGGGCTATGTCTCCTTAGAGCTGGTTTTGTTCATAATAAAATGTCAGCTTTTGTACAAGGTGTACTAAATGAGGGCAGGCCTTACCCAAAAATATATCCACAGAAATCCATTAATACAAATTTGTTCTTTAAGTGACTTGAAATTCTGTGATTTCCCTGAAAGAGTTAATACTTCTCACCCCTGTTTAACTTAAGCAGGATGTTTTAGTTGATTGTTGTTGTTTTCTACCAATAAACAGAGATCAGCTTATTGATGTGTAAGTTTTAATGTGAGGTGGGGTGGCATAGAGTGAAGAGAAAGGAGAAGATGGGTATGGGCAGAACAAGCATTAATGTGTTCATGAGTCCAGTTTTGGATGGAGTCCTTTCTAGGGAGAGCAGTTCTGGAACAAATGCTATTCTAATGGGGACTACGAGGGGTTGGCAAAATCTGTTTCTTTTTTTTTTTTTTTTAATAAATTTTTATTTATTTATGATAGTCACAGAGAGAGAGAGAGAGAGAGAGAGAGAGGCAGAGACACAGGCAGAGGGAGAAGCAGGCTCCATGCACTGGGAGCCCGACGTGGGATTCGATCCCGGGTCTCCAGGATCGCGCCCTGGGCCAAAGGCAGGCGCCAAACCGCTGCGCCACCCAGGGATCCCCCAAAATCTGTTTCTTATAAGGAGCATGGTTAGGTTTCAGTCTTGGAAATTAGATGTTCCTCAGTTTGGATCAGGGCAGTCCTTGAACTCTGGGAAAGTGATATTGCATTCCCATCTTTGCCCATTAGTTTCTCCAAACCAAAAGGCTTCTGTCTGAGCATACTTTGTTTCATGCTAAGTCCTATATATGTCTTGATGATAAATTACTAGTTTACATCTACCCACTCAACTTGCCTTAAGAATTTTCTCGTAAGCATTTTGGGAACTCTCATCAAAGAAATGTGCAGAACATATAGCTAGCTGGCCTTATTCCATTGGGACATTTATCAGGAACCGACTCCTTTTTGCTCTTTCTAGGGCCACACGGTCTCTTATTTTTGTTTTTATTTTATTTATTTAATTTAATTTTTTTTCCATCATGATAAGTGTACTCTTTAATCCTCATCCCCCACCTACCTCCTCTCTGGCAATCATCGGTTTGTTCTCTATGGTTAAGAATCTGTTTCTTGGCTGGTCTCTCTCTTTTTTTTCCACTTTGCTTATTTGTTTTGTTTCTTAAATTCTGCATATGAGTGAGATCATATGGTGTTTGTCTTTCTTCAACTGACTTATTTTGCTCAGCATTATTCTCTTTAGTTCTATCCATGTTGTTACAAATGGCAAGATTTCATTCTTTTTTATGACTGAATAATATTCTATTATAATACATATATATTTATGTATATCATTTCTTCTTTATTCATCTATTGATGGACACTTGGGCTGCTTCTATATCTTGCCTATTATAAATAATGCTACAATAAACATAGGGGTGAGCATATCCCTTTGAATTAGTGCTTTTGTAATTTTGGAGTAAAAATGCACTAGTGCAATTCCTGGATCATAGGGTAGTTCTATTTTTAAAGAATTTCCATACTGTTTTCCACAATGGCTGCAGCAATTTGCATTTCTACCAACAGGGCAAGAGGGTTTCTTTTTCTCCACACCCTTGCCAAACTTGTTCTATCTTGTGTTTTTTTATTTTAGACATTCTGACCCGTGTGAGGTGATATCTCATTGTAATTTTGATTTGCATTTCCCTGATGATGAGTGATGTTGAAGCAAGAGAGTGAGGTTCATGTCTCACAGAATTGAAGAACGAATCTCACAGACAAAGGAGAGTGAGCAAAATGATAGAATTTTATTAAGCAAGGATCAAGGAAAAGCTCAGGAGTGAGAGGGGGTCCTGACCGGGTTGCCAGTGAGGGCTTTTTAAATCTCTGGCCTTTTATTAAAACTTTACCAGGAAACTTGCCTGTGGTTGGGTCAGTGGCCTGGAACTGGACATAATATACTCATATGTTGTAAGTTTTTGTTTCTGTGACATCTGTGATCTATAGATATGTATTGCTCAGTCTAGTTAATCTTTATTAGTGAATTTTTCCCCTGAGACTTGCTCTGTTTTGTGGTTATTTTTATTTTCTGTGTTCATAATGTGATTATTAGAAAAACATTTTAACCCTAGTAACTGGGACAGGGTGGTCTAAATTTTCCTGATCTCTTTGTTTTGTTTCATCGTCTCCATACCTTAAATACCCTCAAAGCCTAATCAGGGCCCTCCGGTCTCTCCCTGTGTACACTTTAACCCTTCCCCTACTCACTGGTAGATGACTCAATGTGACCTCTCAAAGTCTTGGTTCCAAAATCCTAGGCCAGACATTATAGTTGCCCCATCTTCAGTTGTGTCATTGGGTACAAAATATCAGCGCTCAACCTGTTATTAGTAATACTCTCCACTTCCTGCATGTGTTTCAGCCCAAATCACTAGGCTGCAAGTGAACAGCCTTCTGTTACAGAGAAAACTTGGGGCTTATACCTCAGAGCTGTTATCTTACTACCTTGGTATTTCTTTTGTGTATATGTGAAAGACAAATCATGTATCCCGTCTTAGCATAAAAAAGGAAAACAAAAGCACCCATTGGGAAAAAGCCTTCCTCAAATCCCCTGAACCAGACATCTCCCATTTCCTTTGCTTAAGCTCATTTCCTGACAGCCAGCCTTACGCCTTTCTGAGCTCTTTTATTGTAGTTTACTAAAAAACAAGGAGGTCTGCGCACTGCCTCTCCGCTTGCTCACATCATCTTTGGAAGGCAGCCTCTGTGACTTTCCATCTACGTGAATTCTTTGATGTGATTCAATTTTACACACACACAATTTTAAGAATGACTCTAAAAAGTTTAGAAATATAATTGTCAGCAAAATTATATATCTTTTTTATTTTCAGATTTTATGCTTGCACAACAGCCAGCTACTAAAATCTTATACACTTACTCTAAGGAAACCCTCTTCTTTGCTCTCTAGTTTCTGGGAGGAAAGCAGCCCGATGTATTTTTTAATTTTTTAATTTGTATCCTGCATAAGGTTGGATGTTTCTTGGTTATGTTTCTGAGAACTTCTCCCTGTAAGATTTGACAGGCTTGGTTCCCTTTATTTTTCCTTTCTTCCTTTGCCACACTTTTCGATTTTAATAGTTTACCTAAACTTTCTTAGAACATTAGACAACTTCATCCTGAACTCTCACTTTTCTGGGTTTTCTCTTCTCGGTACAGTTCTGTCTGCACTTTAGGCCAGAATGTGTGTGATCATTAAAAACAAAACCAAACTCAACCACACACACACACACACACACACACACACATACACACGCAGGCTACAGCTCTGGCTGGGTTCCAGTATTCCATTAGCCAGACAATGGGCGGCCCAGCCAACAGGCAGAGGGGGCGGGAGGAAGCCTGTCTTGCCCTCTTTGGGTGTCCGGACCCTGAGCAGGGTCAATAGAAGATTGAGGCTGGGAATGGACTGGACTGATTGTTTTGCAAACGGTGATGATAAATGTCTGACACGGCCTGTTCTACTTATAGTTGCGTTAAAAATCAATTAAATTTGGTGGGGTGTATTTAAAAATCCACTTTACAAATTTATTTATTTTTTCTCCTCCTAGAACAGTTCAAATAAAACCGAGACCAATTTTGGAATAACTACAGCTAAGCAAGAAATGGCTTAGTGAGATGCTAAAAATAGATGTCTTCCTTTAGATTATTTTTTGTTGTTGTTCATTTCCAAAAGACTTGCCAGTGTACTAGGATTGTAGTCTGAAGACTAAATTAGTGAAACCAAACAATGAAAAGTGCAAGGATTAGCATTTTGTTGCATAAAAAAGTAATTGGTGCTTTCTATATTTAGATTTCTGCATCCTTATAGTCTCTCAGCAATGTTGTATCAATCTTTGCAAGAAATTGCCAAAAGTGAAGAGGACTGAAATATGATCAATGTACAAGTCTGAAGTTATATTTTTGAAGGAACACTTTAATTTAAAAAACAACTAATACATGTAAAACTCAGTTTACCATATGTTATTTCTGTTACTCCTTCATATCACCCCCGCTGTTCCTAGAATGTACAATCCATGAAGGTGGGAATCTTGAGTTACCAATCATGGCATCCACAGACCATTGGGAAGGCTGAATTCCCAGCCCTTATGCAAAAACCACTCAGGGAAAGGGGAAAGAAATCATGTACTCACTGAAACAAGGTGCAGGAGCTATGCTGCCACTTTACACACAACATTTCAATTCCAAGTAGTTCTTCCCTCCCACTCCCAACCACTCTCTCCTCAATCCTGAAATTAGAAATTTTTGTCACAATTTACAGATGAGTAAACAGGTTCAGATGAAACCTACTCATTTTTACCAAGCATTTTTTTTTCTTCTTAAATCTAAGGCACAACACAAAAATTGCACAGCTTCTAACTGACAGATCTAGGATATTAATCCCATGTGTATGTTTTCAAGTATAGTTCCTTTCTACCCAATGTCACCCGTTGACTGCAGGGTGTGTGTGTGTGTGTGTGTGTGTGTGTGTGTGTGTGTGTGTGTTTTAACTCCTTTGCAGACAGTGAAGAATAGGAAACATCATAAGACTGGGCTGGAGTAGACAGTAAGAATTTAGGTTTTGCTTTGGAAAGTCTGGTGAGGGTAAGGAAGACTCTCATCCCTCCCAGTAAGATCAGAAAGGCTAGGAAAACAGCACAAAGTCCCCACATTGGCACTGCTGGCAGAAAGGTAGGAAAATAGGATTCAGTCCTACCCCCATGTGTTTATCCCCTGCTGGGGAAAAATTCATCCTTTGAGATTTACTCGTTTGTCACCCTCCTCTCTCTTCTCACCCTTTAAAGGGTAGCTGTCTACTCCAATCCTGTAAAGAAAATAGGGCCTCCTGGTATGAGCATGGAGCTAAGGGTGAGCAATTTGGGAGAACTGTTCACAGGTCTCATGATCCACAACTTGGGTTAACTTGGATAGCCTGAGTTTCCACTTAAGGGTATCCCATTACCTTTACAAAAACATTCATTCTAGGTTATTTCTATAATGTGAACAGGAGTCAGGCATGGGGGAGGAGACAGTGCTCATACACTGGGAGGAAAACACTACGAGGTAAGGTAGACTGTGTTTCCTGTAAGTAAACAGAGTATGGATGACTTGAGAAAAACACAACAACAACAACAAAAAATTTAGACACTGCTTTCACTAAGCTTTCAACCTACGGACACTAGTTGCATTTGACTATTATCTTCGTATTTTTCTATTTTATTTTTTCTTTTATGTGTAACTCATTTTATCCTGACTACAAATTTGATCTAAAATATTAGTAATTCTGGATTTTCTGTTATGAACTTTAAGAGACATGATCTAATGTATTTGGATTTACAGAGATTTGTTTTTTAAATAAAAAAGTAAAGTGAAAAAAAGATTTATTTTTTATTTTTTTATGTACTTTTTTTTTTTTTTTTTGCCCTCCCTTAGAACATGTTTTTTTTCCTTAATCAAAGGATGACAGGTTCTGCAACCACACCCAGCAAGTCTCTTAAAAATATTGATAAAGCTGTCACTGCAGACACAGTCTCTGGTAAGAGGATATCAACACATTACTAGTGTTAGAAATTTGTGTTTTATGGAAAAAGATATTTTCTTTAAGTACAAAGCCTAGCAAAGTCATTAGAAAATATACACACATGATTGTGTTGATATAGACTTTTTTAAAGTGCCAGAACACTTTAGCTTCTGATTTTACTCAACTTCACTGAACTCCTCTGAAATATTTTGACACTCACAAGTAGACTATTGGGCAAAGAAGTTGATAGACCTCATTTTGGATGAAGCATAACAGTTATTAAAATATGTATAATTATACAAAGTCAAGAATTCTGAAGGACCTACTAAGATTAGATTATAAAGCAAGTGTAGATTGAAGACAAATATACTTCTAAATGCACCTGCAGTTGCCACTGCAAGGGAGATTTTGAAGAAAAGGCTGAATTCAGTGGCGAAAAAACTGGTTAGTAGCTCATTTTTAACCTCATTTTAACATCAAAAGGGTACAGGAATCCAGCTGTATACTTGCAAGTTGGTTTATAGGCCTACTTATACTCTTAAACTTATTTACTCAAGTATTTTCTTCAACTTTTTGACTTGGTTGGTGTATCAGTCAGGGTTCACCAGAGAAACAGGGCAAAGGGGAATCTGTCTCCCCTGTCTATTTATTGTGAGGGAGGAAAAAGAATTGTCCCTCTACCCTTCTAGGTTCTCGGCTGAGAACTCCTTCTCTCCCCCCCCCCTCCCCCCCATTGTAAGAAAAGAGAGATTAGCAGGAGAAAAACAAACAAGTTTAATCACATGTATACCTTCTGTATGCATGGGAGATACCCAGGAAAACTCAGTAACTTCCCTGAAATGGTCCAAGTCACCACCTTAAATATCATTCCAGCTAAAGATAAAAGAAAGATGTTAGGGGCAGGGAGTCAGTTATGGGAGGTCACCAGGAAAAGCACAGTAATCAAGGAAAGGCAAAGTTAATTTGTTTGCCTTTTTCAGTGATAAGAGTTTCTAGGGATTTAGTCCTCTTCCTCCTCCTTCTACCACTGGGAGATGCCCTTACAGATGGAGATTTCCCTTATAAATGTAAATGTCCCTTACAGAAGGGTAACTCTCACTTGGTTTTCAGAGCTTCTCCTGTGTCTGCAGTGTCTTAAAAAATAGTAAGTTCCATTTTTTTTAATAAAATAATTTTTATTGGTGTTCAATTTACCAACATACAGAATAACACCCAGTGCTCATCCCGTCAAGTGTCCCCCTCAGTGCCCATCACCCACTCACCGCCCCCCCCCCCCCCTTCTACCACCCCTAGTTCGTTTCCCAGAGTTAGGAGTCTTTATGTTCTGTCTCCCTTTCTGATATTTCCCACACATTTCTTCTCCCTTCCCCTATATTCCCTTTCACTATTATTTATATTCCCCAAATGAATGAGAATATACACTGTTTGTCCTTCTCCGATTGACTTACTTCACTCAGCATAATACCCTCCTGTTCCATCCACTTTGAAGCAATGGTGGGTATTTGTCATTTCTAATGGCTGAGTAATATTCCATTGTATACATAAACCACATCTTCTTTATCCATTCATCTTTCGATGGACACCGAGGCTCCTTCCACAGTTTGGCTATTGTGGACATTGCTGCGATGATTATCGCAAAGAGACAGGATTTGGGGGAGCAAATTCTGCTCTCCTTTACTATTGAGAGATTTATTTATTTATTTTAAGGAGCTTGATCATAGAGGCTGGCAAGTTCAACATCCGCAGATAGGCTGCAGGTTGGAGACCTAGGGAATAATTGAAATTTAGCTTGAGTCTAAAGACATTTGAGGGATGCCTGGGTGGTTCAGTGGTTGGGCATCTGCCTGAGGTTCAGGGCGTGATCCGGGAGTCCCACAACGGGCTCCCTGTGAGGAGCCTGCTTCTCCCTCTGCCTGTGTCTCTGCCTCTCTCTGTCTCTCATAGATAAATAAATAAAATCTTAAAGAAAAATAAAATAAAGTCAGAGTTGAGACTGAATTTTCTCTTCTTTGGGGATCTCAAAATAAAGCGCACAACTAACTGGATGAGGCCCAGCCACATTATGGAAAGTAATTCCACTTTATTCAAAGTCTACTGAATTAAATATCAATCTCATCTAAAAAATACCTTTACAACAACCAAATTTCTAGGTAATGTGGTTTTGCCAAGTTGACATAAATTTAACCATCAGGGTTGGCAATTATAAAACTGTCTGTTTAATCTCTGAAGTTAGATACTCAAGGTAGATTCCCTGAAGAGAGAATTAATCAACACTTTATGGAGAATGGCCATGGAGAAATTCTTCATGGATTCTATGGCAGCTGCCTGTCCAGTAGTTAGTTTTCTTAGATTTACCAGATTTAGCAAATAAAACAATGGTGTGCCTTGTTAAATTTGAGTTTCAGGTAAACAGCTAATACATTTTTAGTCCAAGTATGTCCCACATTTTGCATGGCGCTTCTTTTATATTAAAATTTATTCAAATTTAGCTGGATATCTTCTTTTTTTTTTCCTTAAGTATATATTTTTTAAAAATCAAAGGACTTTATTTGTTTGTTTGTTTGTTTGGAACAGGTTTACAATAAAATTGAGAGGAAGGTACAGAGATTTCCCGTATACCTTCTATCCCCATGCACGCACTGGCTCCCTCATTCTCAAGAGCACTCACTAGGACGACCAATTAATTACCAAGGATGAACCTACACTGGTACATCATAATCCCCTAAAGTTAGGGTTTACCTGGTATTCACTTTTGGTGCTGCAGATTCTATGGATTTGGAGAAAAGTATGTAGACCTCTCTCCATCATGTCAAATAGTGTATTTTCACTGCCCTAAAGATCCTATGGGCTCTGCCTCTTGGCATACCCTTCTTCCCCTGCAGCCAGAACTGCTTCTTATTGTCTCCAAAGTTTTGCTTCTTCCAGATGTTCTGTATTTTATCTTGCAAACTTAACTTTCCTTACTACCAAATCTTTTTTTGGAGAGTGGGCATAACTTGCCCAATCTAAGTTAGTATTCCAGCCTGCATCCAGGCCACAACACACAGTTGTGCCCAGTAGAATATAATTGGAAGTCAAATGATGGACTTTTTCATTTTTGCTATTTGACTATTGTGCCTTTTATACATCTTTATGTCCAAACCAAAATGCAGTGTTCAGAGGAGGTGAGGCCACCTATTTGAGAATGAAAGGTACATATTAAAAATGACACAGCAGGGCATCCCTGAGTGGCGCAGGGGTTTGGCGCCTGCCTTTGGCCCAGGGCTCGATCCTGGAGACCCGGGATCAAATCCCACATCGGGCTCCCGATGCATGGAGCCTGCTTCTCCCTCTGCCTGTGTCTCTGTCTCTGTCTCTGTCTCTCTCTGTGACTATCATAAAAAAAAAAAAAAAAAAAGACACAGCAGGAGAGAAGAGGGAGTCTGGCATCTTGATGAGATCATTGAGTTGCTGCATCAGTTCTAAAATGCCTACTTTAGAATCTCCTATTATATGGAAACATAAACCTTTATTTGCTTAAGCCATTGTTATGTTCCTGTTACATGAAACTATACAACAGCCTACACATTGCAGATTTCTATGTGGCCTTTGGAATCAAATTCAGGGAATATCTTGTTTCATTTCTGTAAGATATACCTCCCTTTCACCTCTTCTTGTCTATGAAAAAGTCTTTTCTGCTTCCCGATTCCTGAGTGAATTTGGAGATAGAATTGCCTACAAGCCAGTCTGAAGAAATAAATGATTTTTTTTTCTCCTTTCTTCTGCATACTTGTAAACACACATATGTGCTGCAGTACAGTTAATTTGGTCAACTACCAAAATAAGTTAGCTTTGATAACAACCATGGAAGCGAAAGAAGGACTCCCTTTTTATCTGCCTCAAACTGTATCTTTAAATTCTGTTCCAAACTGTGTTGTTCTTTATCGGAACAAGTAAATATAAGAAACAAGAATAGTCAGCTCCTTTTCCAAGAGATATCATATAAAAGTAGACATTATCTAAGTCAGTAGGAAATAGTAGGCCACAAAGCTGCAGTTGCAACAAATAAGAAAAATAAGGTTTGTGAATTATTTCTAGTAAATCAAGCTTGTAGCTACAAGTAAATTAGGTTCTTGAGTGACATGAGTAAATGTGAAAAACACAAATACAGATAGTTTTATATCTAAAAAACAAATGCAGATCTCTCATGAGAGTCTATGGAATTTATATTTATCTGGTAAAAAATAAATTCAGTGTGCCTCTGAAAGTACATTAAAAATCATAATTCTGTAGTACCTGGGTGACACAGTGGGTTAGGCATCTATCTGACTTTTGGTTGCTGCTCAGGTTCATAATCTCTGGGTCCTGGGAAAAAGCCCTGCATTGGGCTCCACACTCAGCATAGAGTCTGCTTGAGATGCTCTCTTCCCCTCCCTCTGCTCTTCCTATTGTGCTTTCTCTTGCTCTCTCTCTTAAATAAATAAAAATTAAAAAATCTAAAAAAAAAAAAAAAAAAGAATCATAATTCCTTCCAAAATCTTTATCCACTCATCCCTGGGCCTTCTGTTCATTTCAAAGCAATTTGTGAGTTATTTGTGGGCAGCCAAAGATTTTGTCTGGTCCTCTGAGAACAATGTACAGGTAGAGGATATAGTGTTTGATTTTTGTATTAGTAAGAAAGAAAACTGGAAATCACTTATGTCTTTGTTTTTATTATAGCCAAGCCATCTATGAACCCTAATTTATGAGGATGAAAAATAAAGATGGTCATAAATATCCATTTCTGAGGGATGCTGAAATAATTAACAAGAAAAAAATTACTATTCTTTGTTCAAGAAAACAGATGTTCCATGATATAAATCATTTCATATTGTTTTTCAGGATATGGGAAACATATCCCTTTAGTGAATAAAACCATATCTGACAATAGTCAGTAAGTAGGTATATGAGTTCCATTCTGGAGAGGAAATGCAAAGAGAAAATAATGCTTTAGAAGCAATGTGTTTTTTAGACCAATGTATTCTGACCATTATTTTACTTACAAATTACACTATTTTTTTTAAATTTTTATTTATTTATGATAGTCACAGAGAGAGAGAGAGGCAGAGACATAGGCAGAGGGAGAAGCAGGCTCCATGCACCGGGAGCCCGATGTGGGATTTGATCCCGGGTCTCCAGGATTGCGCCCTGGGCCAAAGGCAGGTGCCAAACCGCTGCGCCACCCAGGGATCCCACAAATTACACTATTATTATATATACATATCTTCTGAAATGATAAAGAACCCAAACTCAAAGACCATGAAAAAAATTATATTTTTCACTACTTTAGTAAAGTTGACCCTTAAACAACACTGGTTTGAACTGTGTAGGTCCACTTATATGGGGACTTTTTTACAGTGCAGGACTGCAAATGTACTTCCTCTTCCTTATGATTTTCTTGATAACATTCTTTTTTGTTCTAGCTTACTTTATTACAAAAATACCATATATGATACATATAACATGCAAAATACGTGTTAGTTGACAGTGTATGTTATCAGACTGCAGGCTATTAGAAGTTAAGTTTTTGGAGGGTTAAAAGTTACGTGCAGATTTTTGATTGTATGGAGGAAGGGATGCAGAGTTCCTAAACCTGGCGGGACTCAAAGGTCAACTGTCTGTGGAAAGTAACCATAGTTTTTGCCTTAACACAGTGGTGTCTACTATGCATTATGGGTGTTGTTTTAAATAATACTTGATCTTGAGTAAATTCTTTTTATAAAGGAAAAAAGAAATTGTCGTTTTTAGTTTAATTGAGTAATAGCCCAGGTGCATCTGTGCTATATGCAAAACTAGAAAGTATTTTTATGCTATACTAAGGTATAAGACAATGTAAGGATATTTGGTACAAGAGGGAGATTGATATTACTTATATATTTTTTAAATTTCTATTTTTATTTATTTAATTTTTAAAGATTTTATTTTTAAGTAATCTGTACCCTCAGTGTGGGATTCAAACTTATAGCCCCTGTATCAAGTTGTGTGATTCACCAGTCAAGCCAGCCAGGCACTCCTTAAATTTTTTGTTTTAAATTACTTATTTATAAAAAACAATAGGGAAAAATTTCAAAATAAAAAGCCCCTAAAAGGAGAGTAGGGAATGAAAAATCACTCTGGCACTTTTTTTTTTTTTTTTTTTTTTGGTCACTTTGGTGATCCTTGGCTCTATCTTTAAACAGTATTCTGAAATAAGCCACTTTCACACCTCCACCATTATCAGCTTACCCTCTAGGCACTGTGATGTCTTGCCTGGACTCCTGCAAAAGCTGCCTAACTGGTCACCCTACTTCATATTTGCCTGCTCACAATCTGTTCTTCATATAGCAGATTTCAATTTGTTTAAAATAGATGGAAATAAATCTATTCATTTTAGTTTCCTTATCAGTGCTTCCCATCAGATTCAGGGTGAAAGTCCAAGTATTTTCACTGACTGCAAGACTACACAGGGTCAAGCTCTGGCCTTAAATCCTTCTATTTTCCTTCGTCCACTTGGCTTCAGTTCACATTGGATTTCCCGTTGCCATAAGTAGGTCAAAGTTTGCCTGTATCTTGATCTTTACTGTGCCTTTCCCACAAGCTGTGACACTCTTGTCCAAAGCCTTTTCATCATTCAGATTGCTTCTCAAATGTTACCTTACTGAGAGATCTTTCCTCTGAAACTTTCTGTTCTTGAAAATACTATACTTTACTACTGAAACCTTATGATTTACTTATTAAATAGGAGCAGCACCTAATTTATCCTTTTTCACATCTTAGGTAGACATCACTTGGTATATAATTAATACTCAATGAATGTTTGTTGAATGAACAAAGAAAATTATTAACTGTGTGGTTTTGTAATTTTTAATGCATGAAATTGGTAGAAATCTCTTCCCATATGCCACACACATTTTGAAATTGCCTGTTCAGCTTGTACATTTCTTTATTCTTTCCTCAGAAATGTAGCGAGAATTTATTTGTGAGCTTTGTTGTTTAAAGGAGAGACCCAGGCCATTTCCTAGCATTCTTACTTTGGTCAGGTTTATTTACCTGGTTATCTCTTTTTATATTTTATTTATTTATTTATTTATTTATTTTTTCTTTCTTTTTATATTTTAGAAGCAGGAGTAATGCTTCCTACCTCACTGAGATAAAATACAGACACATAATAGATTTAAAGGTGTCTGTTATAGCAGCCAGCACATGTTAAGTTCTCATTACATGGCAGTCATTCCTACCAGTGCCTCATGCCATGCATAGATTATATTACTTTATTATTTTTTTAAACAAGGAATAAATGTGGGCATGTGATGAGTATGTGATAAAGTAAAAATATATGAGGTGGGGGAAGGTCTGAAGACCTGGCCTGTAGGCCAAGCTCTGTCACTTACTAACTTTACTAAGAAGTTAAGGGCATATTAATCTCTCTGATCCTTACAATCTTCACATATAGCATAGGTAGGGTAGGCATGTAGGGTGGAAAAGAACTGTATTATTTTCCCATTCCCAAGTTTCTTTTTTTCTTTTTTTTTTTTTAAGGATTTATTTATTTATTCATGGACATACAAAGAGAGGGGCAGAGAAACAGGCAGAGGGAGAAGCAGGCTCTCCGGAGGGGGCCCAATGTGGGATTCCATCTGGATCCTGGGATCACGCCTTGAGCTGAAGGCAGATGCTCAAGCACTGAGCCACCCAGGCGTCCCAACATTCCCTAGGTTCTATCACATTCTATAAGTTCCATGTTTCATAGTGTATGGAATGATGTTTTCTAGTCTCAGAAGAAATTGTTGAAAATCTCTTAGGCAAATGATGTATTTCCCAATAAACATTTCTCAAGGCTTTGTGGATTTCTTCATCATTTGTGAGGTAGTTAAGATAAGATCATGGAATTGGAACTATTAGTGAAAGAAACTGATATCTCAAGAGTCTTACCCACACAAATTTCAGGATTTAATTCTAGTTTATCTAAGATGTTAATGATAAACAGGTATTAAAGGCAAATATGATTTATCTCACAGGGCTTGATTTTTGAAAAGAAGGCCACATGTGTTCCCTGCACATAGGTCAATCATTGTGGTTACTAGGTATGTGTTAACAGGTAGGTTGAATTAATTTAAATCTTTTTCACATGGTGTTAGCTAAATCTATCAGGGGTATTCCCACAATTTATTTGAATTCTGACATCTTCCTAAAATCGTCATGGTACACAGAGTAATGCTTCCCTTCAAAGTTGTTCATGCACTGATCCTTGGAATCTGTGAATATGTTACCTTGCAGAGGAAAAGGAAATTTGCAGGTGTGATTAAATTAAAGATTTTGAGATAGTGATATCTTGGATTGCCTGGGTGGGTCTGATGTGATTACAGCATTTTTATAATAGAGACATAGGAGGTCAGAGAAGAGAGAAGATGCTTTGATGATGGAGGAAGGGGTTGCAGGCCAAGTAACATATGTGTGCTCTTTCCAGAAGCCAGAAAAGACAAGAAAATAGATAATCTCCTAGAGCCTCCAGAAGGAACATAGCCCGATGGACTTACTTCATAGTTTTGACTTCCAGGACTATAAAATAATAGATGATCATGGTTGGTTTTAAGCCATTATATTTGTGATAATTCATTGTAGCTACAATAGGAAATTAATACATTTGTCTTGTAAAAATGTACAATGGAATTTTCATAAGAAAAATCTAAATTTACAAATGGTAGTTCAAGTTAATAATTTTAATTAAAAATGTTCAAAAACTTAATCATATGGAAATGCTAGCATATGTAACAAGTTATCTGTAGCTACGTTTAACTGTAGGGAAACCACCTAGAGTAACTTCTTGTGAATCATTCACTTTTTCTTTTTCAATTAACTAATTAATTAATGTTTTATATTGTGGTAAGAATATATAATGTAAGATCTACTTTCTTGACAAAATTTTAAGTGTACAGTACAGTATTGCTAACTGTAAGCACAATGTTGTACAGTGGATCTCTAGGACTTACCCATCTTTTATAAGTGAAACTTTATACTCTTTGAACAGCATTTCTACATTTTTCCCCTGCCCCCAGTTCCTGGCAATTACCATTCTACTTTCTGCTTCTGAGAATTTGACTATTCTACTATTCACAACTGGCTTATTTCATTCAGCATCATGTCTTCAAGATTCATCCATCTTGTTTCATATGGCAGGATTTCCTTCTTTATGGCTGAATAATTTACCTACTTTTTTGAGGAGTGATTCTTTCTGGGTGGAAATTCCAGATATTGTATATGAGATTGCTGAGATATCTGTCCTTCACATAGATAGGATTCTCTTCTGTGGTGGTTTTAAGAGTATGTGCACACATTCAGCAAGTTGAAACTAAAAGTCCACCTCTCTTCACCCCCACCACCGAGTATGGGTTGGGTTACATGAACTGCTTCTGTCTGACACAGTAAATATTGCAGTAACGATGGTATGTGACTTTCAAAAATAGGTCATATAAATGCGTTGTCCACTCCCACACTCTCACTCTAGAGGAAATTAGCTTTCACATTGGGAGGACAATCAAACAGTCCTGTGGAGAAGTCCAGGTGGTGAGGAGCTGAGGCCTTCCGCCAACAGCCATGTAATAGCTGCCTTGGGTTTTCAGTCTTAGTGGGGCTTTGAAATGCCTGAAACCCTGTTCTAAGCCCTGACTCTAACCTCCTAGGAGTCCCAAGTCAGAACCTTTCGGAGATGCTACTTCCATTCTAACCCTCAGAAAGCATCTGCAGTAATACATTTTTATTGTGTTGAGTTGTTAATATTTGGGATAATTTGTCATGCCCTAGTAAAAAAATGAATGTACTCTTTCATGGTGGCCTTCCAGAGCTAAATTATGTTGCAATGACTACATAGTTTCTCTTTGTAAATAGAGAAACTATCTACACAGAGAAACTGTCTTAGTGTTATTGAGAATGTTTAACTTATTTTAAAACAAACAAACAAAATAACAACAGAGAGAATGGGAATGGTCCAGCCTGGATTACACTCGCTATTTAGAGAAGTGAGAAATCACAGTGAAAATTCTTTTTGAGCAACAAACTATTCACAGGAAAGTGACTAAAGGAGGATGAAAGGATTAAAAAAAAAAAAAAAAAGACTTTTCTTCTGCCCCTTTTATTCCCTGTCTCTCGTACTAATTAACATCATTTACTTTTATAGTTCATGATTAGGTCATATAATTAGAGAAGGATTAAGCTTTTCTCTCTTGGAGAGGATGGTTCATTTAAACTGTTTGGAAACTGCTTAAAGAAAACCACCAAAGGACTCTGAGGGATGGAATCCAGATATTATGTAAAAGGAGAATAAATGTGACCCAAAGTAGAATAATCACTCTGTACCAGTACTTGTGCCAAATTATCTTGAAGCTGAATCACGGCAGAAAATATTTGTTATTTATGAGTTTGAGTGTAGAATGCTGTCTTCATAGCTGCCAGTGTGTGGATGTTTTCCCATTCATTGACAGGACATCAGAAGTTATTCAGATAGTACGATTAAAGGTAACACGACTTAATTATTTAAGTTGTTTCTTGCTTAAATCTTCTTCTTTTTTAAAAAAATAATTTTATTTTTTTTAAGTTTTTTTTTTTTTTTTTTAAGATTTTATTTATCCATTCATGAGACACACAGAGAGAGAGAGGCAGAGACACAGGCTGAGGGAGAAGCAAGCTCCATGCAGGGAACTGGACATGGGACTCAATCCCTGGTCCCCAGGATCAGGCCCTGGGCTGAAGGCAGTGCTAAACTGCTGAGCCGCCCGGGCTGCCCTAAAAAAAATTAATTTTAGAGTATCTGCAGATACTCAGGAGGGTCCTAGACCATTCTCTCTTGCATGCAGAGTGATTCAAAATTTGCACTTTGAAAGAAGTGGCAGCAATAGCCTGTCACTCTCTGAAACTCATCAGTTGCCATCTGAGTAACTGAATGACACTGTGGAAACACTGTATCCCATCTTCAGTGTGTAGATTCTCACGGCAGAAATAGATAAATCCTCAGTCTTCTTGGTTGCTTTGTTAAATCCAAGTCCTCAAGTCAACAGAAAGGCCTTATGATAAAAGTTCCTATGATAAAAGTCTGAAATTATGCATCTGATCTAGTGGTCAGACCTTCAATAGGATGGATATTAGTCATAGTCCTTCATCTGGAGTAATGTGAATCTTCTGGCTATGACAGGGACAGGTGACTGGTAGGAATACTGCTACAGTCCAGTCATGCTAAAATTGTCGCTTCTTTCTCTTTTTGCAAATGTGGGCACACAGGAACCGAGTTTTCAATGAGAAGAACTCACGTCCTATAGATATCTAGCTCTTGCAAGTTTGTTTCCAGCTCCGTTTGCTAGTGCATCTTTCACGGGTCTTCCTTCAACGTCCAGTGTGTCTCTGAGCCCCTTCAGTCATTTTGCTGTAGATAATATCCTTATTTCCAGTGTGAAAGGAAAGGCCGGTGTGGGGGCGGGGGTGCCCTGTTCTGGTGGGAGCACTTCAGGCGACCATGGTCGCTCCACTTCTCAAGTGGACTGACAGGTCTGGGAGGACGCTGAAAAGCTAGGGAAACATTCCCAGCATAGAAAATGCATGAGAAACAAAGAAGCCTGCCTGACCATCGAGACACTGTGAATGCCAGGTCACACAGAATCCCTGCATCACTTTATTGAGAGAAGGAACGTAGGCTGCAGCTGTTTCCTCTCATTCATTCATGTCGTGGCTGGGAATGCAGGTCAAAGCTCATTACTCCATTCCCCTTATTCAAACCTACCTGATGTTCCATCTCCTCTGAGTGTATTCCAAGCAGAGAAGAAAATAAACCTCATTGTTCTGAAAGCACAACAGATTCACTGCTTCTTATGGGTCTTTCTATTTATCTAAATGCACTTGCTTAAAGAAAAAAAAAAAAGACTGCAGTAAATGACCATTATTTTTCCTCCAAAACAAAAAGAGGTGTGAGCATGCCATTCTTTGCTGGAATTTATATAGTGGTTTCATTTGATGGAAATATTAAAAGTTAAACACATTCTTTTTTTAAAAAAATCAAGACCTTACTTGGGAGTTTTTCAACTTAAAAATTCTGATTTTTTTCATCTTTTGTTAATAAAAATTCTTCCCTAACATTCAATCCACATAGCACAACCATTAGTTCCTGTCTAGAGGACACATATCAAATATATCTGAGGAAAAAAGTAATGGGAGATCTCAGAGTTGAGTCAAGATGCTAGAAATATGCTATGTGACAGCAGGATAAGTGAGCAAACACATTTTAATTTAAAAACAAACATACCAGAATAAATGGATTATTTTGATTTTTTTACTTATTTGAACAAATTAGATGGAATAAGTGAGTCAGGCTCTGTTGCCAAAATTTTATATTCTAGAAAACTAACTTTTTATGAGAATATTTCACCTGCTAGGAGAATTTTGTTTGCTTCAGAAAATACAGCCCATTATTAAACAGCTTTTTCAACATTTCTCCTTGAGTAAACTTGAAAGGTTCACTTTTTTAATTAAAAATTAAACTTATTTTTAAATTCTATGAAGTTTTTAAATTTTATTTTATTTATTTTATTTTAAAAAATATTTTATTTATTTGAGAGAGCATGAGTGAGCACCAGTGGGGGGGTGGTCAGAGAGAGAGAGAGAGAGAGAGAGAGAAGCAGGCTCACCGCTGAGCAGGGAGCCTGATGTGGGGTTCAATCCCAGGACTCTGGGATCATGACCTAAACTGAAGGCAGACACCCAACCAATTGAGCCACCTAGGTGCCCCAAGTTTTTTAATTTTAATTCTAGTATAGTGAACAGAGTGTTATATTAGTTTCAGGTGTACAATATAGTGACTCAACAATTCTGTACAGTATTAGTGCTTGTAGTGGTAAGTGTCCTCTTTATGTAACTCTCACTTATTGCACCCATCCCCCCTCACACCTGCAACCACTAGTTCTTTGGAGTTAAGAGTCTGCTTCTTGGTTTGTCTTACCCTTTTTTCATCCTTGGTTCATTTGTTTTGTTTCTTATTTTTTCACATACGAGTGAAATCATGTTATTTGTCTTGAAGGATTCTCTATTGATATCCTCTCCTGTCCCCTTGCTCCATTAATGGTTTTATCACTGTTTCTCAACTGCATTGATGTGAGTATATTTGTAAGACAAAGGACGAAAAGCCAAAGAGCTACAAAGGTGAATGAATGCAAGTAAGGCTAGCGAAGAAGAAATGAAGCATTATTCACAGTCACTTTAGCATATTTCATTTGATAGGACAGCTGTGCAAGTTTAGGGGAGAAAGCAGTAACAAACACAATCATTAATAAATGGGTGTGCCCGTTTTGATCAAATGCTTTAGTATCTAATAGGGTAAACAAACTATGGTTGTAACGGGAGAGTTTGAATTTGCGGGGCCATTTATATATGTTTTATGTAAAAATTCATATTTTTTAAAAAGATTTTATCTATTTACTTGTTTATTTATTTATTTGACAGAGAGAGAGAGAGAGAGAGAGAGAGAGAAAGAGCGCTTGTGAATGCACAAGCAGGGGGAGTGGCAGGCAGAGGGAGAAGCAGACTCCCTGCTCAGCAGGGAGTGGGGCTCAATCTAGGAACCTGGGATCATGACCAGAGTCAAAGGCAGATGCTTAAGGAGCTGAGCCACTCAAGTGCCCCAGATTCTTTGCTTATTATATGCTTGGTCTTTTCAGCTGACTTGGCTCACATAACTTGTTATTCCATCAACTAGATACCACAATTTGGGGTCTCTGGATAACAGACACTGCAGTGGAGTTTAGTGTGTAGGATGTTTATTAGGAAGTGCCTTGGGATCAACATCTATAAAAGAGAGAGGGAAGAAACAGGTCTGGGTAGAGGGAGAGATTGAATTATGCAGATCTGAACAAGAGTCTCGACTGACCCCATGGGGAACTATGAAATTTAAATGGCCTTTTGGAATTCTCTTGGTTTGGAACATAATAGGTTGGTCTTTTTCCCTTCCTTGTCAACTATTGGTTGTGGGACACCCTAGGAATGGCCAGACGTCTGAGTTGCAAGTGGCTCTCTGTAGCAGGGGCAGTCCCTGAAGGGGCTGATAGCCCAGGGTGTCTGATGACAGCACTTTCAACAGCGGGGCAATAAGGCCTTCCTTAAAGTGTCTGGGTGGCTGAACTATGCATACATTACACCAGCTCAGTGACTTCCAAAATTTTTTACTGTGGTGCACAATCAGAAATTCCCCTTTAGGGGCGCCTGGGTGGCTCAGTCAGTTAAGTGCCTGCCTTGGGCTCAGGTCATGATCCCAGGGTTCTGGGGTAGAGCCTTGGCCATGCCAGGCTTGCTGCTTAGCAGGGAGTCTGCTTCTCCTTCTCTCTCTCTGTCCCTCTGCCCTGCTCATGCTTTCTCTCTATTTCAAATAAATAAAATCTTTTAAAAAATTTTAAAAAAAGGAAATACCTTTTACATCACCACCCAGGCACATGCACGCATACACACACACATACATATAACAACAACAAAAGTTTCACAAAATACTATGTTAATATTTGTCCCTGTTGCATGTAATGTACTCTGATATTTCCTGTTTTGATTTGTTTCAGTCCGTTCCATATCTATTCTTTCTTCACTTTGTGAAATGTTGTCTGTAACACTAATTTGATTTCAAGATCCCTTATTAAATTGCAATGTGGAATTTGAAAAATACGGAATTAGATTGATGGAGATAAACCAGTTAATGCTGAGCAAATCCTCTAGTGTAACTAGAATGAGCTAGTACTCCATGATGTGTTTAATTTACTTTCACTTCCACGAAGCTAGAAAAGGGTCCTGGTAGAACTTTGCAATTCTGTGGGTCCCACAGAGAGGGTGTGGTTCATTACAAATCTCTAAATCCTTGAAGACCTTGTTCCAAGTGAAGGGTGGTTTGTGATTACTTGTTCTAAAAGTATGAGCTGCAGCTGCAAAATGTTCAAAGAAGGACATTAATTAATAGGGGAGGAAATAGTAATTGTCAGTGAGAACCATGACTTCCATGTATTTGTAGAGTTCCAGGTGGATGTCAGGTATCAATACCTTAGTTTTCCCAAACAGTGGAGGCCTATGATCTGTTTGACATTGCAGCTTCCACATGAGGGGGATTACTGGTGTCATATACAGACTTGAGTTTTGAAATATATAGGGTAAATGCCTGAATGGGATGGTACAGATACAAATTTCAGTTAAGAAAAAAAGGACTTCATTTTTATTTATTTATATTTTTTTAAAGATTATTTATGTATTTATTCATGAGAGAAAGAGAGGCAGAGACATGGGCAGAGGGAGAAGCAGGCTCCTCGCAGGGAGCCGGATGTGGGACTCCATCTGGGGTCTCCAGGGTCACGCCCTAGGCTGAAGGTGGCGCTAAACCGCTGAGCCACCCGGGCTGCCCAAGGACTTAATTTTTAGATAGAGATATGAAGAAGATCACGAACACAGTGTGATAAAATTTGGGAAGATGACAAATTAATAAATGTATTTTTTCCCCCTCTGGACCTAAAACAATAATAACAAACTCAAAATATACCTTTTGTGCTTGACCCTGGAGCATGAGTTCAGAGTTCTTACTGGTACAAGATTTACACTGCTAGGTCCGCCCAGGTGGCTCAGTGGTTTAGCGCTGCCTTCAGCCGAGGGTGTGATCCGGAAGACCTGGGATCGAGCCCCATGTCGCTCTCCCTCTGCCTCTCTCTCCCTGTGTCTCTCATGAATAAATAAATAAAATCTTAAAAAAAAAAAAAGATTTACATTGCAACAAAATAGAAATTGTACAGGCATTTAAAATTTAGGGTATGTAAGCAGAAGAAAGTTCTACTGCAGAAGCATAAAAGCAAAGATGTAGTAAGAAAGAAGTGAAAAATATATACTGTTATTCACGTTAACTGTGGGCAAATAGCAATTTGTTATCATATTTAATCCTGGTGGCAACCTTCCAAGTGGGCTTGATGGTTACCATTTTTGTAAATGAGGAAACTGAGGCTAAGATGTAAGTAGCCAGGTTAGTGGAGTCAGGGTTGCAATTTAGGTCTCGTTCTGTCCTTTTCACTACTTCAAAGTCATATTCATATTTACATCTCTAACTTTTAAAAATATGCAGAATAAATACATATTAAAGCCAGCTATGTATTTCCTCATATGTCAAAATAGAAGTTGAAAACAGTTCAATCATTTCTCTACCATTTCCACACATTGCATTATTGCTCCTTGAGAGATGAATGTATTAAAAACTTTAAAAAATCATTTATTACTGTTGTGGGTCTTTGGACATTTCTTCTCATGTGGTTGTATCTGTATTATATTTCAGTTAACTGTTAAGAAATCCAGAAGCCAAAAAAAAAAAGAAATCCAGAAGCCAGGTTTTATCAGCTCAAAGTAATAAGTATGCATAGACACTGAAAAGGAGTTGAGATTAATGTCAGTCAAAGAACAGGAAACCAGTAAAAATAAAAAATGCTTTATAGGTGTGTTCTATAATGTATGACTATTTTTAAGCATTATTAATCTAAAAAGTATTTTTATTTACCTAATTTTAATTTTTAATTTTATTTATTTATTTTTTTAATATTTTATTTATTGATTCATGAGTGAGAGAGGGAGGGAGGCAGAGAGGCAGAGATACAGGCCGAGGGAGAAGCAGGCTCCATGCAGGGTGCCTGATGTGGGACTCGATCTGGGGTCTCCAGGATCACACCCTGGGCTGAAGGCAGCGCTAAACCGCTGAGCCACCAGGGCTGCCCTAATTTTAATTTTTTAAATTTGATTTTTATTTTATTTCATTTATTTAGTCTTGTTTTTGAAAGAATACCAGACTACCTTTGATTTGGCAGGATACATCCACTCATGAACCTATGTTCACTTCAGATGTTACTGATGTGTTGCCAACAACAGTTGAGCAAAAGGGTAAAAGAAGTTTATAAAAGACAGACTTTATTTTTAAATTTATTTTTAATTTTTAAGTAGGTTCCATGTCCAGCTCAGAGCAATGAACTCACAACCCCAAGGTCAAGACCTGAGCTGAGATCAAGAGCCAGATCCCTAAATGACAGAGCCTCCAAGGCATCCCTATATGTATTTATTTTTAAAGTTTTTACTTTTATTATTATTATTATTATTTTTTTACAGATTTTATTTATTTATTCATGAGAGACAGGCAGAGACACAGGCACAGGGAGAAGCAGACTGCCTGTGGGGAACCTGATGCGGGAGTCAATCCCAGAATCCTGGGATCTTGCCCTGAGCCAAAGGCAGATGCTCAACCACTGAGCCACCTGGCGTCCCAATATTTTATTTTTAAGTAATCTCTACACCAACATGGTGCTTGAACTCACATCCCTGAGACCAAGAGTCCCATGTTTCACCAACTGAGTCAGCCAGGCACCCTTAAATGACAGACTCTTAAAAGCTGCTTTTAGCCCTGTAACCTCAAAATAGTACCAGAAATTAAATAATTGACCTCATTAAACAACTCACCTCGTGACATTTTAATTCTCTGTAAATTGGCTATGAGACGCGTTCAAGGACAAATTCAGCTTCATTAGAGAGGACACATGAGCCAGCAGATGTGTTCAGAAGCTGCTGAAGACACTAGAACAGATGAAACAGTCTCATTATCTATATTGACATTCTCCATGCAAATGAGCTTTCAGAGTTTAAATTTGTTGTGTAATGGCTTTTGTATTTCTATTACCTTGGTTGTGCAATCGTTTTTATATTTCTCAGAGCTTGGCCAAGTCATAACACTTCTGGGTCTCATCTTTCCTTACCTGTGACATAAGACAGCATTGCTACACTATTGTGTGTTACACTATTGTTTTTCTCAACTATACTGCTGGTTCATCATAGAAGTGATTACAAGAGACTGTATGAAGATTTTCAGTCTTCTACTGGAGGAACAGGAGAGAGCAGTTTTCTTATTTGGATTCTAGCTCAACTGTACTTAAACTTTTCGTGACCTAATATCCAAATGATACAGTGAAGATGCTCATTTGTACTTCTCATTTTTCACTACAATCTACTTGATAAGTAACCTGAAAGTAATTGAGGGGTATAACAAATCTCAAATGTAAGGTGTTATTATTATCGATTTATTTATTTATTTATTTATTTATTTATTTATTTATTTATTTATTTATTTATTTATGATAGTCACAGAGAGAGAGAGAGAGAGAGAGGCAGAGACATAGGCAGAGGAAGAAGCAGGCTCCATGCACCAGGAGCCCGATGTGGGATTCGATCTCCAGGATCGTGCCCTGGGCCAAAGGCAGGTGCCAAACCGCTGTGCCACCCAGGGATCCCCAGGTGTTATTATTATTGTAACCATCTATCACTACTTCTGAAAAAGAGGATCAATTGTTCTGTTACTAATTCAGTGAGTTACTACTTTTATATATGAGTGCAACTTCAACTCTTGTTTTATTTAAGATGTTAAGTTTTGATATGTGGAGACTATTTTAATGTCTTTTGAGATGAGTATTTAATGATGCCAGACAGATAATATCAAAACTTCTTAGATTTTTTGGAGGAAAGATGTATTAGATATTTTGGAATTTGTGTATTCCCAAATCATTATGGAAAACAAAGACCAATTTAAATTTTGTTTTGTTTTTAAGATTTTGTTTATTTATTCATGAGAGACAGAGAGACAGACAGAGACATAAGCAGAGGGAGGAGCAGGCTCCCTGCAAGGAGCCCGTTGCAGGACTTGATCCCAGGACCCCACTATAACAACCTGAGCCGAAGGCAGACGCTCAACCACTGAGCCATCCAGGTGCCCCCAATTTAAATTTTGATACCATCTTGTGAAACATGAGAAATATAAAGAATATATAAATCATCTCCACAGTGTTCCAGAGATGAGCATCAAATCCATTTTGTTATTAGCTCTGTTAGGACAATATTCCTTCTTTCCAGTAGTTAATATTCAGTCATATTCCTTTCACCGAGCTCCAACCTCAGCTCTGCATCTAGTCATTGTGTTTCTTTATATTTTGCATGTTTGATGACATGATTGACCCCTGTGGTTTGGCTGAGACTTAAGCTAACAAGTGGGAGTTAAGTGCTTAGCAGATAGGAGATGCTCAACAAATACTTGATGAATGAATTATAAGATTTTAGCTCTGCAGAATGGAAGGTTTCCATTCTCAGCCAAATAATTTCAAAGGTATCGATTACAAAACTGTTTCCTAAATGTGTTTCATGAAAAACTAATTTCTCAGAATATTAAGTTTTAAGGTCAAAAAGTATTTTGACCAAGTAAGTTATGGAAGTGCCCAGTTAAATAAAAGTAATTAAATTTCTGTATTGCAAGACTTCTCAGAGACTTTATTGTAATATGTCTTAAGAATCTCTGAGAGAGGTTAGTATGTAGACTTTTCCAAGATTATTTGACCATAGAACTCTCTCCTCAGCAACCACCTTTCTCTATCTAAGTATCCCCTGGACTAGTTATGAAGAACATGTATTAGGAGATATTGAAATAGAGAGGCACATAAAAATCTATAGACAAAAAAAAACGTTGATGGATTTGGGTGTTTTTTTGGGGAAAAGTATCCTTTTTAGGAGTTTCTAGGATGTCAAAAGAGTCAAGAATCTTTGTTAATTCCTGGTCCACAGTTGGATGCTAGAGTGGAAAATTTTGGAGAATGTGGGACATTTTTCAGAAAAAAATATATGGGGTGAGGAAGATTATGAGTCAGAGGCAGTTAGTCATTGCATTGTCTATACGTTATTAAAGTTTATGTAATTTCTTCTTGAATTCTCACGGGGAAAAAGAGTTATCTGTGTGTGGGGAGTGGGACATGAAAGTGGGAGGTGTGGAAGGATAGAGATCTTGTTCCTCTCATTCTAGAAGATATTATCCATTTCCATGTCTTGTCCACCCCCCCCCCCCACTCCCCAACCCCTGGTTTAAGGGCAGGATGTGGCCCTTGATTAACTTTTGTACCAGCAGCATCTCTTACTGGGGCACAGTAGATGCTTAGTAGATGTTTGAACTGAATTGAAGTAAGAGGATTGGTGAAATGATTCAGGGCTTGGGTTCTTGCCTTTACCAAAATGGCAAGATCGTAGCTCCTTCCTCCTTGGGTAATCTTGGGTAACAGGATCACTCCACTTCTGAGGATATTTTGTTGACGTTGTCACCTGGCGTTTGAGGGTATTCTGTACCATGTTTCACCAGAGTGGATACCAAAACACCTTCTAAAAAAAAAAAAAAAAAAAAAAAACTCCGTAGTTGTTCTTTTTAGGACAGCCCACTTAAGAGATTGCAAAGCTTACAATTCTAGAAAAGGAGGAGAAAACTGGCAGAACAACTAGAAGAAAATTATGAAAGCCTTTATTTCCAAAGAATTAGGAGGCTTAATGATAATATCAAATGAAATGATATTCCATCCCTTTCTACAGCTTTTCCTGAAAGAGGAAGCTTGACTCATTTCAAGTCAGATCGCAGAATAATATCATTACAACAGTAGCTAATAAGCTTCTTACAGAAATAAGACTCCTAGAAAAAAACATTCAAAATTAGTTGATAATGTGAATGTACTATATGACCTTTGAATCTGGTTGAAACAATATTTAATGAAAGTATTATGAAATCTTAGATGGAGAGCATTTTAACTTATTTAACAACTGAAGAGCTATTGTGACAAAGTATGATGCTTGTCACTATGGTACAAAGATATGTAATATGTGTCTTATACCTTCCAAGTTGTTTGTAGTTGAGTTAGAGTGACAGGCACGTACGAGGATAATGAAGTGGGTGGCAGTGGCAGGTCAGGGGGAAGATCTGAATGCCGCTGACTGGGGAGCATGTGGATTTCACTCACGTGCTGGCACTAGCATAGTGATGTGAACACGCGGACTTCCCAGCCCAGGCATTGGGTTGGCTTTGAGAATCTGAAGCGGGATGTGTCTGTGTCTGCAGATAGGCAAATTCGTAAGTATTTAAATGAGTCATTTTGATAGAATGGTCAGTTCCAAAGGATTCCTTAAAGGAGACTCCCTCAGTGCTTATTAAGAAAATGAGTCAGGGAGATCTGGACATCACACGCATTCTAGCATCTTCTGACAAATATATTTCATTTCTCGCAAATTCTTCAACATTTAGAATAAAATTGACACAGCCACTTCACAAAATCATGTGATCTAGGAAGAAGACCATGAACCCTGACAGAATGACTCAAATCCTGACTCAAATATTTAGTTCCTGATTGACAGTTGAGGGATATTTCTTACTTTCTCTATCCCTCTAACCCAAAGGATTATTGTGAGAGCAGTAATATATGTAAAGTCAGGCTCTTTCCTTACCTCCTCTTATGGAAACCTGGACTTCTCTTCTACAGCACACCTGGCAGTTTGTAATTCAGTAATTATGAAGCCAGCTCTTTCGTATGTGTCTCCTCTGCCTTCTGCTGGGAGATGTGCTTCCGGAAGGAAGGAAGGAACCTCTCCTCTTTACTGTGGTGTTCCAGGCACCTGGCACATCCATGAGTCGGTGCCGCCTGGGCGAAGTCCCAACAGTATGTGGCGTAGACTCCCCGATTTATAAACATTGCTTCCCTTCTTTCTCATACACGGAATATGACAGTTTTCTTTTCCCTGTTCTGTTCCTAGGAGTTTGGCGAATTTCTCTGCTCCTCCTATAATACATGATATTACTGGCATATTGGTTACTTCTGACACTTCCTAGGGGCTCTTCCTAGTAGCACGGATCTTCTTAACAACATCGACATCAAATTCTTCTTGAACTAAAAGCATAATCTCTCCTACTTTTACCTGTCCTTACAATGGTATTTTTCCTGAATTGTTTCTTAGAGATAAAAAAAGGTAACTTCCGGGTCTACTTATAGTATTTTGAAATAGTCTACTTATAGTATTTTGAAAATGTTTATTTCATTTTGCTTAAGTTCACAGGATGAATATGGTACCTTCAGACCGCTATTATACTGCTCCTTATTGCAGGTATTAAGTAAGAAACCTAAACCCTGCAGCAGATGTCTACATTCTATTTACCCAAAGGCAGAAGGAAAATTAAAGGTATCATCCAAACCATTGTTTGCTCATTATACTCATTTTCATGTTGACTGACTTCTTTATGAATATAACAATATTCCTTTATTCCATCGATTCATGGCAGCACTAAAATAGATTACAGCTCCAGGTTTGTCTTCTGCTTGCATTCATGACGAGGGCTCTGAAGAACTGCACATTTCCAGGAGAGGGGTTTCCATGGAAACCTGGACAAAGGGAAAGCAAAATAATTCTTCAAGGCCTACTAGAAAAAAAAAATTCCACCTTGCTTTTTGTTTGCAGTTCTGTGTCCCCTGAGCAGTCTGGCTGGCTGGCACTGTCCTTGCTCTCTAGGAATTGCTGTCTGAAATGTATATATAGCATGATGCATCTCGGCAATCTGCAAAATAGGATTTGGTGAGTATGACTAAAAAGTTATTTCTCAGGAGGCCTCTAACCCGGAGGTTTTTTACAATAAGATTAAAAAAATAATCAAGCATACGTTTAAGCAGCTGCTGAATTTCTGAACATGGGATTGCTCTTCACCTTATAGAGTCTTTGAACTATGTATCCAAGAGGAGAGTTTTAGAGCAAATGTATGAAATCAATCATTAGAGGCAATTTGGCCTTTCAAGATGATTTACTAGTTGAAAATAAAGACCACATCAAATGATTTCTGATGGAATTTCGGGTCCTACCTCTTGAATAAAACGAAGTCATGGGGCTCATATGAATTCCGTTGAAAAGTAATGTGTCTCTCCCATTGGTTTGCAAGGTGCCAAAGAAGGCTGGCCATCTTGTTTATGTATCTTCCATTGTACTTTTTTTTTTTTTTTTTTTTTATGATAGTCACAGAGAGAGAGAGAGAGGCAGAGACACAGGCAGAGGGAGAAGCAGGCTCCATGCACCGGGAGCCCGACGTGGGATTCGATCCCGGGTCTCCAGGATCGCGCCCTGGGCCAAAGGCAGGCGCCAAACCGCTGTGCCACCCAGGGATCCCTTCCATTGTACTTTTGAAGCCCTTTTGAGGCCTGAACTGATGCAGTGAGGAACACCCACTCTGCTCTCCCACAGAGGCTCTTCAGCACCACAGTCAGAGGCCGAATCCTTGGTGCTTCTGAGCCACGACTCCTGATACTGTTTAATTGATTCTGACTTTCCTTTCTTCTCTTTATTGAACTTAATTGCAATCATTTAAAAAAAATACATTCACCCTTTAATTCATTCTTCCAACAAATAACTTCTGAAGCATTATTTTATACCAGGTACTATGCTAGGAACATGCCCTCAGGGAGTCCATCAAGTACTGCCAGATTTTTAAAAAATGGCATAACACAAAAGAAAAACACCACACATGTGACAATTATTACATGCTGTGAAATGCCATCATATTGAGGCTTGTTCTGGGTTTTATGGCAGGCCAGAGCCTAGAACTGGGGGATTCTCAGCTTAGTGGTGGTGGGACTAGGGGGATTAGGTCTGGGAAGACCATTGAGAAATGATGTTTGTTCTGAGTACTGAAGGACAATTAGATGTGAATCAGGGAGACGAGTCTGGGAAACACATTCAGAGGAAATATACAAATACAGGAGAGAGAAGAATGTCAATGTCTCATAGGCTGAACATAGGTCTTAATGCAGGGAGTAAGAGGAGTGCATAGGAGAAGAGAGCAGAAGCCAGTTTCTCAAGGCAGTTGCAAAGCTAAGGAGTTTGATCCTACAGTTGGGGAAGCCACTGAGAAATTTCAACAGAAGTGTTCAGTCTATGCAGTCATCCTGGTGGGGGTGTTGAAGATAGAGGACATCATTTACAGCAGGGAGCCCATTGGGAGGCCAAGGGCAATATTGATGAGAAAGAGTGAGGGCCAAACCTAAGGCTGTGTGTAGACAGGGATGGAGACTAGGGGCTAGGTCTGGGGCTGGACTGACCTGATATCTAATTGTTCCAGTGGAGGTACAAAAAAAAAGGAAATTTCTTCAGCTTTCTTTCTATTGCAGATTAGATTAGTTTGAGAGGCAAACAATCCATAAAAATTAGGAGCATGCCTTTAATCCTTGTGCTGCCTGACTGCTCAAATCACCTATGGCAAGCTTCTTAATCTCTTTGAGCCCCAATTCCTTGAAATGACTACATGGGATTGTTTAGAGGATTAAGTGAAATAATATTTATTAAACATTCACACATTTACTCAATTTCTATTTTGTGAGTGTTTATGATGTGCCAGGGTAAGGGAATCAGAGGTGTATAAGACAAAGTTTCTGCCCTACTGGAAATTCTATTGGATGAATGGGAAGGGAGGCATAAACAAGTTAACAAATAAGTGAGTAAGTCAGTTATAGATTTGGAAGAGTGCTTTGAAAGAAATAGATTTGCATGATAGATATAACGTTGAAAGCTCTACTTTTTTTTAAGATATATTTTTTGGGGCTCCTGGGTGGCTCGGTCAGTTAAGCATCTGCTTTTAGCTAAGGTCATGATCCCAGGGTCCTGGGATCCAGCTGTGCATTGGGCTCTCTACTCAGTGGGGAGCCTCTTTCTTCCTTTCCCTTTGCTACTCCCCCTGCTTGTGTTCTCTCTCTCTCTCTCTCTGTCAAATAAATAAGGAAAATCTTTAAAAGAGAGAGAGATTTGTTTTTTATTTGAGAAAGAAAGAGCAAGCATGAGTTGGGGGGAAGAGCAGAGGGAAAGGGAGAGAGAGAATCCCTCTTTTTTTTTTTTTTAAGATTTATTTATTTATTCATGAGAGACAGAGAGAGAGAGGGAGAGAGGCAGAGACCTAGGCAGAGGGAGAAGCAGGCTCCCTGAAGGGAACCCAGTTTGGGACCTGATCTGGATTTGGGGATCTCGCCCTGAGCCCCTGAGCTAGCGGCAGACACTCAACCACTGAGCCACCCAGACTTCCTGGAGAGAGAGAATTCTAAGCAGGCTCCGTGCTCAGCCTATCATGAGGCTTGATTCCAGGGCCTTGACATTGTGGAGACCGAGAAAATTAAGGCCATTCCACCTTAAGTTCAGCATTAGCACAAGTACAGCCATCTCAGACCCCTGTAAATAAGAGCTGAAATTTACCTTGCTTCAGTTACAGGAAAAAACAGCTTAACACCCTAGAAAGTCCCATATTAGAATGAGAACAGAACTTAATGCCCTTGAAAGCCCCATATAAGAATGTAAACAGAACTTGAGAAATTCCTACACCCCTTCTGGAGGTCCCCTAGACCAGCTCATAAAAACCCAACTGGAACCCACCTCGGGGTCCAAGTCCCTGTTCCGCTCTGGTAGGTATACTTGGACCCAAGCTCAATCTTGCTAATAAACCCTTGTGCATTTGCATCGGTGTCAACTCCTTGGTGGTTTCTCAGATTCGCAATCTTGGGCACAACAACATAATGACCTGAGCCAAAATCAAGAGACTTAGGCTTAATTTACTGAGCCACCTAGGTGCCCCAAGAGTTCTACTTCTTGATATGTTGTTAAGAAAGGCTAAAACTTGTAAGGGAGTTGGGGAAGAGCATTCCAGGCTGAGAGAACACCCAATTCAAAGACCCTCAGGTGGGAAAGAATTTTGAAGGGCAGTTCTCATTTATCCACTTAGCAGCTCCTCAAAAATAGTAAGCATATAATAAATAATATACATACATATGCATTTATTTAAATGACATATCTTTAGACACAAGGAAGGTATGGAAAACTAGATTAACACTTGTTTAGATACAGTAGTCAGACCAATATTTAAAATTGCTGCCTTTACAAACATAGCTTCATATTTAAGAATATAGTGGTAAAAATGTCAGTGGAAAGTGGGGGAGGAGTTCTTTAAAGCAGTGTTGAGGTTTATAGGCCAGGAATTCCCATCGGAAATGATGTGACTAATATTCTTCTCAGCCACTCTGGAAATACATTTTTCTTTCTTTCTTTTTTTTTTTTTTCCCAATTATCTCTTTTATTGTTTGAATCCAATTCAACCTTAACACCGGTTCAAAGATCCTTTATTTTATTATTTTTTAAAGATTTTATTTATTGATTCATGAGAGACACAGAGAGAGACAGAGAGAGACAGAGAGAAGCAGAGACATAACAGAGGGAGAAGCAGGCTCCATGCAGGGAGCCTGACGTGGGACTCCTTGAAGGCTGCGCTAAACCGCTGAGCCACCCAGGCTGCCCCTCAAAGATCCTTTAGAGATGGAGACTTGTAATCTACCTTGGAAGTCCAAAATTTATACACCCATGTGTGGAACACTGTTAACCTTCGTCCTTTAGAAATAATCTCTATTATTAGTCACTTTCGCAATTTTTCTGTGAAATAGAAAATATATAATTTGAATGATCAAAAAAATGATTACTCAATATAGATTTAATGTTACACATTTTTAAAAAATTGCAAATGAAGGCTCTTATATGAGCAAATCTTTAAGTGACTACACCATCCTATTGTTCATGCAGCATGTCTGAGAGTTTACTGTTATTACATGCCAAGGAGGTAATTTACAAACTACTTTGTAACAAATCAACAAAGGCAACGGAGTTTGATATGAATCCTGGTTAAGAGGTTTTCCTACCGTTTATCCTACTTATCTTCTTGAAGTAGTATATAGAATAAAAATGGATTGCACATATGTGGGAGTTATAATTTTAAGATAGAAAATGTAGAAACATTAAATTTAGATCAAGGTTAATGCATGGAATGTATGAAAGCATGTCGATAATATAAGTTAAAATTTTAAACTTTGAATGAATAACCAAAAAAGAGATAGCTGAGCAGACATCAGAACCACAGAAAAAAGGGGTAGGGCTGCTCTACATGGACGACAGCATCCACCTCTGTTCAGAGTGAATTCTAACAAAGAGCTAATGAAGATAAACAGTCTATTTAAGTGCTGCTGGAAAATTCCCCTTCAGCCAGCAGCTGGCATGACTGTTGTCATTCAAAGGGCATAAGTAAATGTCATATAATTGAGTCATTGAGAAACTGAGATGACAATAAGCTACAGTCTCATTAACACTCCTCAAAAACTCTTCCTTGGGCTATTAAATAGATGATGTTTAATAGTGGTATTAAGCTAAAAGAAAACTACAAGAAAGCCAAGTTTAAATAGGTCTTAGCTCTTTAATTGGATGTTCCCAGAGAAGTTGGCTGTGACTCTTGCGTACCAGGTGGAATGTAATTCTATGAAATGGCGCTGACCAGAATCTGAATCACCATCTTTCAGAGATAGGAGAAATACAAACTTCATGTGACACAATGTGGTGCTTCGATCAAGCGCAAGGATTGCCATATCCTTGCATAGACAGTGCCTTCTCAATGCCCTTCTTGCCTCTGTACGACAGAGGAAGAGTGTCTTCACATTTTTAAAGGAACCCTAGGCCAGCAAGGTTCTCTTTGCCAGAATTTAGTTGGGTATTCTCCTTGTACCCCTATTTCCTGCCTCCTCATTTACTTCTGGCTTTCATCCATGATTATTAACTAGGGTACTTACTCATTCATTAGTTGGCGTCTTCTAGCCTGACACCATAATTGACCTTGGCTTTGCCCATTGGTTCTCTTTCCCTCTCGGATTTAATTGAACACTGTCTTTGGAACGAACACACATTCTCCTGGTTTTAGTCTTGCTACACCCTGCCCTGAGGCTGGACTATTATTAGGCATGCCCAGCAATATAGTTCTAAGAAAGAGTCTTTAATAATGGAGGTTTTAATGCCAAATCCCATACATCCTTTAGTGGTGAACAGAAATAGATCATTTCTACATCCTTCAAGTTCAAAAATGTTCCTACCAGATTCGCAGAATCTTAATGAGTACTTAGATTTGGGTTCAGTGACATAAGCTATCTAGCTGATCTATGGAAAGCAATATCACCTTATTAAATCTAGAATTACTGCATCAAGACAACCAAATAGATTGTTCTGTGTATAACCAGAATAGTTATATAATTACCATTAAGAATGTCCATTAGTTACAAACTAGAAAAAAAATTGATTTGTAAGCATCACAATAAATGAAATATAGTTCATGTGTTAATAGAAACCATGGAAAACATAAGTTGTTTAAAAATTCTCTGATATTTCATGGAATGATTATTGTTTTAGATCAAAATATAGTCAAGGTTATCTTTGATATATGAAATGTGGTTATGATGGGAATCTTATTCCACAGCCCACACATTGAAACCTGCCTCCTTGTCTTAGTCATACATTAACTATGTCCAGCAGCAGATGCTGTTGCTGCCCTCCTAGATCACCCTGGATCCCCTTTACTGAGTCTGAACCCCCATACCCCAGCTTCTTTGCTCACATCACAGTTTTGCCACTAACAGCTGTCACCTGCAGCCCTCTTCCAAGGACTATCTTTGGGCTTCTAAGCTCTTTTGCCTAGCAGCTGAGAGACTGGATTGCTGGAAGTGTCTGGGAATTCACACTTTCCAGGGTGGACCGGGTCAAGGACTGACTGTCATGAGTACAAAAGCCCAGTTCCAAGGTGCAACAAACTGAAGATGACTACCATAGACACAATTTTTAAATGATTGCAAGAAGCAGTCTATGAAATAAAAGATTCTAAAACAATGAACAAAAACTTGTTTGAAATCAGGAAAGTATTGGAAGAATTGACATCTAAACCAGTAGCATGTGAAGTGTCAGCAGGGTCATCCTATTGTTTTGAAGGGATACCATGTGGAAATTAAGGCCAGTCTTCGTGAGGATGTTAGAAGTAGGAGCCACTTTTCATTAGGTCTCTACTATGTGTCTAGCATGTAGGTCCTCTGCCTCCAGTAACTCTGTCATTGTTATTATCACCTTTTGGATCATGAAATAACATAATCAGAAAGACATTTTCTGTGGAAGACAGCAATCCTGACCCAAGCACACACTTGAGCATTACTACATTTATTGGCATAAAATGGTTTAACAACCCTCTGCTTCTGATGACTGATTCTCCCAGCAGCTAGCCCCCTATCCTAGGCAGAAGCGCGCAGATTTGGGTCAAGCTCAGTCTCTTTGATTTAATTGCTGCATGATGTTGAAAAAATTACTTACCACTTAACAATAGTTTGAAAAGAATTATGGAGTGCCTGGGTGGTTCAGTGGTTGAGCGTGTCTGCCTTTGGTTCAGGTCATGATCCGGGAGTCCTGGGATTGAGTCCCACATCGGGTTCCCTGCATGGAGCCTGCTTCTCCCTCTCCCTATGTCTCTGCCTCTCTCTCTGTGTCTCTCATGAATAAATGAATGAAATCTTTAAAAAAAAAAAAAAAGAAAAGAATTATACCTATCCCTAACAGCTGTAGTATATTTGTACATAGAATATGCATAATAAATATTTGTTCATATCTCATTCCCTTTCTTTTCATTGTAAAATGTATTTTCTTAAATAACAACGAGTCATATGAAGTCAGGAAAACAAACCCAGGGGTTTTGGGATTGCTGGTGGAGTTCAGGGACCAGGCTTTGTCCTGAGCCACGAGAACATTCTTGTCCAGCCATTGAGATGGCAATGGTCACAAAGAATTGGACTCTACAAGTTCAGCCTCCTATATCCATTCCCCCAGGGCCAGAACAGGTAGGAAGTAGGAGAGAACTTCCAGACTGCAACTAGGAAACTGTGACACAGAGTCAGGCTGACCACATACAGGGGCTGTATTTGTTAGGTCATGATCTATTCTTTTCATGAACCCTAAGATTTGAACAATTTTTTTCTATCAAATGGTGTTTAATTATAATCGCTGTTCCCATTTTTATTCATCTGTAACTTCCGAATAGTGTGTGCCATAAAATAGCAGGTTGGGCACTTTGAGTCAATATAATTCATCTGTTCTTTCTACAAATATCTCCTATTACCTTTTCGTGTACAAGCAGCATGTGGGTAGAGGGAATACAGTGCTCACACTCCTGTTTCCCTGCCTCGAAGAGTCTACCCTTCAGGGGGCAAAACACAAGACCTGAAGGTTTTGATTTAGGAAGGAGACCAGGGCACAGTGGGAATTTCGAGGAGGGACTCCTTTAACCTCTTTTATGGCATGAATTCCTCCTGAGAAAAAATTTTACATGCATGAAATACCATGCATCACCTCACAAAAGAAATGGATTATAATGAGATGCAATTCTACCCACAGAGGCCTTGAGTGTCTGTGCATTTTAGGTTCAGCATCCCTAGGAGAAGTTTGTTCTCAGCTGAGGGAAAAATCAGTAAGAAGTAGTCAAATGGTGGAAGGAAACAGAAAAGAGTATTCTGTGAAAGATAAACATCATGTGGAAAGAGCCAGCAATAAGAGGTCAAGGCACAGGATTTGGTTTCCCAGCTCAAAAGCTAAGGCTGCTCTAGGTCCCCCTAAAAGCAAAGGGTTTTGTTGTTTTGAATTAGTCTATGAAGCTACAGTGTAGAAGTACATATAATTTCCATTAAGCTTTATTATATAAACAATTCATAAAAAAATCTTTCCATGAAATGTTCTCTATGATTATATACTAGTGAGAAAAAATACATATGATCTTAAAATATCAAACTATTAATATTAGTATGTCACCTTTGAAAATAAATATGATTTAAATAAAATATAATGATCCAAATCATTCTTTATACATTAATTCTTTATAAATTACTCAATAAAGAATTAAGTCAGAGCTTGGGACTTGAATGTATATTTATAAGGGTTTCTCTCCTCTTATCCTGGAATTGTCACTCTGAAGTACTTTTGGTAGAAATAGCTGGCAAGAGTAGTTTTTTACTTTTTTTTTTCCTAGTATGTTTCTGAAAATTAGACCAGTAAGCAGAGTTTTGGGAATGTATTGTATGTATGGGATGCATGTTTATCATATGGATACTCAGTAAGTACTTGTTGATGAAGTAAGAAATACTTTTCACCAACTAGGTAAAAAAATAGCAATGCAACACAAGTATGGGACAGCTTAGTAATTTTGTAAGGTCATAGAGCCATTTACTTTTTAAGATCAGAAAAAAAGAGTTTGAATTCTGACTTTGTTGTCTGTGGCTGAAAATCCTTAGGCTCAGTTTCTTTATGTGTAAAACAGGGATATGGGGATATGTGCTCATACTTTGAGATTAAATCAATAGTGTATGTTCAGCACTTAATATAACATGCTTTATACAAAATAGCCGCCTCTTCTTCTGTCTGGAATTTCCTGACTCTCCTCCATACACAATACCTACCTGCATAGAGAACTCAGTAATTTTTAGAAAGGAGTAGGTTAGGGAGAACAGAAGTTTTGAGCAGAGAACAGACTAGGGTTCTCCTGTGACATGTCCTAGGCTGTTGACTTAAGATTGTAGTTCTCCAGATACTTTATAAAGTCTTGAGTTAAATACGTAGGAATTTAATTGTTTAGGGATCCCATTTAGGATGGCTGTGGTGATAAGACTGTACTGAAGGGACAGTAAGACTAGGTAGTTCCAGTGCAGAGACACTTACCACAGATAAGTGAGCTATTTGATTCTGTCTGCTTGAGCAGGAGAAGGAGCCTCTTGGGAGGTGACAGGTTCTGGGATTCTAAAAAGAATTGCATAGAACCAGGTAGGAATCATATACATGAGTTTGGGGCTGAGGACAAAACCTAGTCTGAAGAGAAATGAAAAGATTTCTGTAAAAATCAAGTTGGAGTGCTGAATTATGAAGGAAATTAGGAGACTGTAGTCTAGCATGGTGTCTTTTTTTCACCCCGCCTGGTTTTACAGACACACACACACACACACACACACACACACACACATTCCTTGGCAGTTTGAAAATTCTGTTTCTCAGCCTTGCTTGCTTTTTACATCAGGAAAAACATACAAGTAACCGCATCCCAATATTTTGTTTTTCAGTCACAGAGAAAGAAGGAATTCAGTTTGTAGGAAAACAAATGGAAGCTTTGTTCACCTTTGGGGGGGGGGTTACTTACGTAGTAAAGGAATTTGGGGATACTATTGCTAATGGTCACTCTAATCTTCACATTTAAAAGGTTTTCCACATGGTGCTTCTCTCTGTCCACGTTTGAAGTATCTGCCTCCTAGAATTCTTTGTAGTGTACTTGTTAATTGAGCTTGAATTCAAATGCACTAAAGGAAAAACAACAGAAAACAAAAAAAACCACCAAAAAACCAAAACTAAACCCCCTCAAAACCCTCCACCCACCTTTAAAGTGGACAAAGGTATTTAGTTGCTTAATTATGAGGAACAAGGCAACCGAGAAAGACAAAAGCAGTTGTGCCACGCTAAACCAATAGAGACCTTTTGAAAAAAAACATTGCCATTACAGCAATATTTATTGTGTAATTTAATTAGAACCAACTCCAGAGCTGCAGCCCCCTCCAGAGTGGGGAAGGTAAAGACACCTACAAATGCAATCACCCTGCTATTGGCTTGTAGATTTGTTTGTTTACCACCAATCCATGCCCCTTCTCATTAGCATGTCTAATGTCCCATTCCTTGAGAGGACCCCTTGCTGGTTAAGCAATTATTAAATGTGACTCCCTGGGGTCTGAGTCCCCTAGATATTCTGGCTTTTGCAGTGCGGGTGCGGGGTTGGACACTGAGGGGGATTGGAAGGGAGCGGAGGGGGGAGTGGTTGTTGGTGGTGAATGCAGTGTTACAGAAGGATGGGGCCTGCTATGGCATTCTGCATACCTCTTCCTTTGCCGGAATGCCTTGGTTCCTCTCCAGTCACCACACTCACAGACAGCTTGGCAAGTGACAGAAAGGGGTGGAAGGTGACGTGGAATTGAGGATTTGGGCAGAGAGACTCCAGTTCCTGTGTAAAATCTCCATGGCTGTTGTTTTTGAAGATCTCGGTTGCCCAGACACTTTGTAGATTTTGGAGTTAGATTGGTATACATTTTCATTTCATTTTATTTATTTATTTTTATTTTAAAAAAATATTTCACTAATTTATTTTGCAAGAGACAGAGAGAGAGAGAGAGAGAGAGCATGAGCAGAGAGAAGGAGAAGCAGACTCCCTGTTGAGCAGGGCGCCAGACAGGGGGCTCCATCCCAGGACCCTGAGATCATGACCTGAACCAAAGGCAGATAATCCACCGACTGAGTCACCCAGGAGCCCCTGCATTTTCATTTTAAATGTCAAAGTTGCTTAAACTTATACACAAAACAGTCACCTTCTAAGGGATTTTTAAAAAGGGAATGTATTAGTGGGTACAGTTGGTTAAGCGGCTGACTCTTGGTTTCATCTCAGGTCGTGATCTAAGGATCATAAGATCAAGCCCCATGTGGGGTTCTACGCTCAGCAGCATGGACTTTGCTTTCTTGAGACTGTCTCTCCCTCTGCCTCTCCTAAACCCTCTTTAAAATAAATAATATCTTAAAAAGAAAAGAATTATCACTTCCATTAGTGATAGATAAGTGCATACCTTCACTGCATCAACAGATGGCTTTTTTTTTATTTTTTAAAAAAGGTATATCATAAACTAATACTAGTCCATGAGTTATTCTTCTCTATTAACCTGTGGTTTACTGCAATAGTTTCTCTGTTTAGCTTGGCAAGTTAATCTTCCAAAGACTATCTCTTTCAGGGAATGTTCATCTAATGATGATTCTTCCTTTATGGAACTAGACTGAGATTTAAACTGTGCTTCTAAAGAAACATAGGTTCTTTAGCTTTTTTATTGCACAGATTTGGCGTTAGTTTTTTTTTTTCTCTTTTTGATTATTCATGGACATAATTAAAACGCTTTTCTATTTGTTGACTGTAGATACTCTGTAGCTTCGAGGCTCCACATTTCAAAACGCAATAGAGTTATCATAATAAAATATGAGCAAGGCAGTAAGCAGGAAATATTGTAATATATTTTTGCAACCCAGGCTTTGAATATAAAATTTCCCAGATCTCTTCATTATAGTGCCAGCTGATAATGTATTTCTCAGCTTTCATTAAAAAAGAAAAAAAAAAAAAAGGTTGAGGATCTGCATTTCTGCCGAATGAAGCTGTATATAAATGAAGTATCTGCAACATAATCATAGGAAGCATGTTTTTTTGTTTCACCAGTCCTTGCTTATGTTACTCATATGAATAATATGATTGATTTTTACTTTATCTCCAACTGGCAGTGTAGTCATAAATCTATCTGTGAGGTACCCAGTATGGGATAAAATGTTATTTTTCCTCAGTGTGGTCTCATTTGATTACAATTGCAGCCTTGCCTGGCCACATTCCATCCATAATTAATTGTCGCTTTGGTTTCCAGTAGCAGCCAGGCCACTGCTGTGGCTGTTCACATCTTTAGATAACGGTCTACCATGCCAGCTGGCAAGTGAATGAAGACCTTTCACACTGCGCCTAACGGGCACAAAAGCCTAAGCCTTTGTCGGGGGCAGCTCTTGAAATGATCTCATGCCAGAGAAGGTCCAACTTGCTATGGCTGAAGGTCTCTTTGGCTCAGCACCCTTCTGAGTAAACACCATATGCAGAGAGGTTTCATTTTGCCAACTTATTTTAGTACCTTTCATCCTAAAAGTATTCTCAGTGGTGATAGAAAAATGAGTTTCTTTAAGGTTTTACCTCAGGGTCCAGATCATTCTCTCTTCCCTGTATATTGAGCTGTAATCTTATTAGCCTTAATGACTGCCATTTTGTTATAGATATTTGTTTTCTATCATATTTTTTCTTTCTTGGGCATATGACTCCAAGGAAAAGAATGTCAAGTATACTAGGCAAAAAGGTTAGGTGATTATCTATCCACATTGAACTATTCCCTGTCGACCGCTGAGATTTAGTTTTGAGTAAGAAAGACACGTTACAATTATCGGTACAAAGCCATACTAGATGTAATTTTAGCTAGATATATTTAGTTACTTGATTCACTCTGCGATGCTACCTTAAAAAAGCGCACTACATGGGTTGGTATTATTGTTTGGTATGAATTACAGAAGAATCTCATAAAGAATCAGAATTCTAGTTCATTCGTGATTCGTTAAAGAAAATTTGAGCCAAATTTTCAAACTTAAAGGTCTTCAGGAGCCAGACAGATACTCTGAATAAAATAGATGAAGTCTACAATTTTGAGGACTGACTGAAAAAAAAAAAAAAAAAAAGAGTAGATAGTTGGCATGTAGGGTAAATGAAAAAGTGAGAGAAAGTAGGTCTAGTCACACCAGATCTTTCTTTTGTCAAAGGAAGCCAGATACCTAGATTTTTATCTGATGTCTCTTGTTTTTAAATGTCGACAACTATAACTAGTTCAATTAAAAAGAAGTAAAACATAAATGATTCCATTTGTGCAAAGGGCTGGATCTGTAAGGTAACTTTATATTGTACCCAAAGTCTTAGAGTAAGACACTTAAAATGTACTTCTGCCTTTAGTAAAATTATAGATGAATGTATTTCACAGAGATATATAAATGTAAAAAAGTGAAATTAGTCAAAATAATAGTGACCAAATTAAACAAATCAATATGTTTTGAATGTCTATGTAAATATCTCACAAAACTAATGAGAGAATGTATCTTTGTTCAGTTACAGGGAAAGAGTATTAGGCTGGGTAGAGAGTAGATACATTGTGTTGCAGGACTTCTTTTCCTTCCATATCTGAGGTTTTTGGTCATGCTGCTGGGAAGAATGAAGAGGTAGACCAGATGAAGAGTGATGGGCAGCAAACCAAAGTTTACTGAGCGATAGTAACAAAGCTCCCAAAGAGGGAGGGGACCTGAGAGAGTTGCCGATTTGGTGGTTAAATCTACAGGCTTTTATGGGTTCTTTGGTGTTTGGGCTCTTTGTGCCTTAGTTTGATTAACCCTCTATGCACCTGGTACCCAATCAAGTTTTTGTCCACGCCCTCATTTACTTATCAGATTGTTGCTCACCTGGGAAAGGGTGGAGGGCTCCTTCCAGGATGCTGTTTGGGAGCCTTGGGGACCAAAAAGGCTGGGGCTGCCACTGCCCTGAGGCATGCCGGTCAGTGGCAGGCCACTGGATGCAGCTTTTTGTTTAAATATCCCACTGGCTGTTGAGCCGGTCCCCTGGGCCTGGGTTTGGATGCCCAAGGCCATTCCCTTCCTTTCTATTACATACAAGTTGTCTAAGTCCTCCCAGTAGGAAGAATTAAAGCTGGGGCATTGAGTAAAGCCTAGAATAACAGGATAGGATCTTTTTCCTTTTAAGGGTAGTTCTCCTCTTAGGATGAGGGGTGAGGTGGGGGTTGGGGGATAGGGGTTGTTTTTCCCTGCCTGCCTTTCTTCCGACTCTCCTTTCTTAATTGTATTGTTTTCATGGACTGTGTTGTTTTCTTACATGTGCTCCCCACCCCCCATCCAATTTGAGGCCACTGCCATTTGCCATGAAATGATTGATCAAAAGCAAATTTTTCTTTTTATACTATTGATTATAAGTTTATGCTTTTTTATAATCTGCCTTGCATTTCACAATGCTGAAAATAATTAGAACTTAAAGATTTGCAGAAATATGATGCTATTAATTCAATAGTGTATTCTGTTGTGCAATCATAATAAAATATAGATTTAGAATTCAACAAACATAGTGCTTTGTTCATGATTGAAAGATAGGTTCTGGGAGGCTTGGGTGGCTCAGTGGTTGACCGTCTGCCTTTGGCTCAGCATGTGATCCTGGAGTCCTGGGATCGAGTCCCACATTGGGCTCCCTGCATGGAGCCTGCTTCCAACAGGTAAAGAAAAGAGCTATCTAAAACAAAACAATTCTATTGCTTTCCTTATTATTTTACAACAATACAAATAAAGCAAAAATCAATATTCTAATACGATATATTGGCTCAGAAAACATTTGGAAGTATCTCAGTAAGAAAACCCCAGGGAGGGGTCCCCAGGTGGCTCAGCAGTTGAGTGTGTCTTCCTTTGGTTCAGGGCGTGATCCCAGTTTGGGGATCCAGTCCTACATCAGGCTCCCTGTGAGGAGCGTGCTTCTCCCTCTGCCTGTGTCTCTGCCTCTCTCTCTCTCTCTGTGTCTCTCAAGAATAAATAAATAAAATATTCTTTTTTAAAAATTTTTATTTATGTCTGATAGTCACAGAGAGAGAGAGAGAGAGAGAGAGAGAGAGAGAGAGGCAGAGACACAGACAGAGGGAGAAGCAGGCTCCATGCACCGGGAGCCCGACGTGAGATTCGATCCCGGGACTCCAGGATCGCGCCCTGGGCCGAAGGCAGGAGCCAAACCACTGCGCCACCCAGGGATCCCAATAAATAAAATCTTAAAAAAAAGAAAACCAGAGATACAAAGTAACAGTGGAGGCAAGCAGTAAGTAATCAAGGGAAAAGTATATGTTATTATGGGAAATAATAGGGAGAACAATATTTGTATCTACCATCTGGGTATCATCTCTCTTTCCATCTATCTGTTTTCTTATAGTTGATATTTGTGCTGTTTTCCCGATAAAGTTATGAAAGGTGGAGATTTGGAGAAGTACTTCCTGAAATCGACTTTACACAAAAGATACCTAAGAAGGCTTTAGTTTCTTTTAGGGAATAAGTCTGTCGACATGTTTGAAGTGGGGAAATTTTAACTGAATTTTACAGTGTAACATGTTTTATTCTCATCTGTCTGAATATAATGTTTTTCTTCCCCAAATTATACCTTAGAAACATGAAAATTGCCTAACGTTTAAGTAATTACAATCTCTCATCCTATAGAGCTTTTTAAAAATCAATTTGCACATCAAAATAGAGCTTAGAGTAGGCGTACTCACCAGAAAACAATTCATTTCTCCACTCAAGAATCTGATGCATCCGTATGCTTTTTATTACTAGGGGTATTACCTCACTTGCAGGTGTAGATGAACATTAAGATCACTTTAAAAAGCAAGTGAGTCTATCATGGAGGCCACATGTACATATTTATGGGGTGGATATGAGGTTTAGTGTTTTGGTTCTTTATTTGGGTTATAGTTTCCATCATATATGGATTAAAAGTAATGTATTTTGAAAATTTGAACAGAAGTGAAAAACAGATGGATGTTAAAACCGGTGGACGACAACAGGAAGCTAAGTGATGATAGAAAAGGCATGCAAGTGGCATGGAAGGCAAATATGGAGAAGTGAGCAAATTGCTGCGTGAGCGATAAGAGTGGAAAACCAGAGCAGTATTTTAAAATAAATCTATTCTTTTAGAAATGTAATTTTAAACAGAGATGTGTAATTAGGTTAAGATACTAAATATTATAAAGTAGGCTTTGACTTATTTTCTAAAAGTTTATATATTTAATTTTTATGCTTACCCTGAGAAAAATGAGGTAAGATTTTTTTAGGGGTTAAATGTTCCTGTGTTCAAGTATGTAAGGTAATTGGAATTAGGGGTTCATATGCACCTGAAGATATAAAGCACCTGGGCCTTAGATGATTCAGTCTAAAGCAGGTCTTAATCCTGGGAGGCATATTAGAGAATTTGTTAGTCCCCTTTAATCTGTGAAACAAATTTTGAGCATCTAGGCATATGTGCATTTCTCTGGAGTGAGGACACCACATAGCTCTTTTTCAGAAGTATCTCAACACTTTACATTGCTAAGAACCTATGCTTCGAAGCACCATACATTGAAAGGTATGGCTAACAGATATCTTGGTTTCTCCTGAAGTGAGGAGAAAAAAAAAAGTGAGGATCAAATGTGCTTGGTCTCTGTAATCTTGTGTGGCTATAGATGGTACCTCCATCAGAAATAAGCAAAGAGGTAGTAACAGAATTTTCTAGGAAATGAGGACTGTTACGGAGAGGTGAATATTCCTGGTGTTTTGTTCTGAGCAGGGAGCTTTTAGTAGGAACTCCGTAAAGCCCTTGAGGCAGGAACCAGTAGGCTTTTCCAGACATTGTATCAGGGTATCAACCAAGTAGACTAGTGGTTCAGCAGGGCTCTAGCTCCAGGAAGGGCCTTGCTGTCAGCAGGGAACCAAAGACAGTTGAGTAGACTGGGCAGATTGTAGAAGCAGATGCCATGGACACCTCCCAGGCTCAGATTGGTATATCCTGGTTATCTCAGTAATAAGTTAGGGAAGCCAGAGCCTATGGCTAAATGAAGCTGGAGAAAGGCAGCATCTGGTTAAGACAGGGTTCTGTAGAACAAAGCCTTGAACTGCAGTTTGGTGATCAGGTGTTTACGCTAGGTCACACTTATTTGTAAAGTGCTGTGATTTTCTTAATGCTTTAATTATATTTTATTTTGCTTGTTAGACACCTTGGTTTACTGTTTACTTGTGGTGACTAGGCAAAAGATATGTACTTAGGTATCACTGGCATAGACACTTTTTAAATAACTCAACAGAATTATCTTATTTATTTATTTAAGATTTTATTTATTTATTTATTCATGACAGACAGAGAAAGAGAGGCAGAGAGATAGATAGGCAGAGGGAGAAGCAGGCTCCTCGCAGGGAGCCTGATGTGGGACTCAATCCCCAGACTGGGATCATGCCTTGAGCAGAAAGCAGACACTCAACCGCTGAGCCACCCAGGCATCCCTCAAGAGAATTATTTTAAATCAAGAGAACAAATGATGAGTCAAATGCCAGTGAATCCTCAGGCTGCCAGTACATTCTACATTGTGTGACTATCAACTTTGTTTTAAAGCAAATACTACAAATTAATTTTACAGATACTAATCAACTATTTCCCCCACCAAATCCTTAGAATCACTGAATATTTGAGGGAACCTTATAATGGTTCATGGAAGCAAAATGACAAATTCTTCAATCATCCCACTGGAAATTTCCCTAAAGAACTGGCTAAATAGTTATAAAATAATTCCAGTTAGTCTCTAAATTGTTTCATTTATCTAATTAAAAATGCATGTATGAACCAAAAAGCTCTCATGGTTTATAACTGTGTGGCTACCAGTCTCTCAGAAGTATATTCAACACTACTGTTTTTTATGCCTCAACAAAATTCTTTTCGTGTCTTATTAGATTAAATCTCTAAAAATTCACTGAAAGTCATGTCAATACTTTATTTATTTATTTATTTATTTATTTATTTATTTATTTATTTATGAAAGAGAGAGCACAAGCAGAGGGGAAGGGCAGAGGGAAAAACAGACTCCCTGCTTGAGTGGGGAGCCTGATGCAGGGCTTGATCCCAGTACCCCAGTATCATGACCTGAGCCTAAGGCAGAGGCTTAACTGATGAAGCCACCCAGGTAACCCCTCACTCTTATTTTCAATGGGTGAAGGAAAGGAGAGAAACAACATTTCTTTTATCATAAATTTTATTTAAGAAGTTAAGCATCTAGTTTATTTATTTTAATCTCTTCTATAGTATACTTTATTAACAGGATAGGGGATTTCATTTCCCTTTGTCTAAAGTCGGAAATACTAGTTCATGTTATCCTGCTATATTTCCTAAGTAGGGTTTCAGTTTGCTAATGCTGCACACAATTTCTGTTTCTGGTTTTGTTTATTTTTTTATTTTTTATTTTATTTTATTTTTTTTTTGTGTGTGTATGTGTGTTTTAATCTGCCTTTGAATTGAGGATACTGAACAAGAAATTATACTGGGTTTCACTGAAATTATTAGATCATTGAAATTTTCAGAAATACTAACTTGAAATATAAGAACCAAATACACATTAGTTACCAAAGGGAAACTTTTCTCTAAAGCATAATAAGGCAAACTCTTATCCATAACTACTTTAGAGTATAAACATTTGTACATTTGCCTGTGTGCGTATGAACTCGAAGCAGACCTCTAATATTTCAATAGAAAGAAAACACTCTACATAGAAGTGTATATGAGTGATCTTGATATCAGAGGAGCAATGACAATAAGGCTTTGCTTCAGTATATTTGCAGTTAACGTAGTGTGAAAAATGGCTTGGTGGTACTTAAAACCATATTGTAGATAAAATGAGGGTCCTGAAAAAGTATAATTTAGTAGGGCAAAGGAGCTACTGCAAGCATCTAGGAGAAAAGTAGTTTGAGGAATTTGGAGGAGTTTACTTTTATTATCTTATTTTGGAAGAGAAGTAGACCCATACAGGAAGACATTACAGGCACATCTCATTTTATTATGTTCTGCTTTATTGTGCATCACAGATACTGCATTTTTTAGAATCTGAGGACTTCAAGAGCTCAGTGGAGGAAGTAACTGCAGATGTAGTAGAAATAGCAAGAGAACTAGAATTAGAAGTGAAGCCCGAACATGGGACTGAACTGCTGGAATCTCATGATAAAACTTGAATGGAGGAGGAGTTACTTGTTATGAATGAGCAAAGAGAGTGATTTCTTAAGATGAAATGTACTCCTGGTGAAGATGCTGTGAAAATTTTTGAAATGACAACAAAGTATTTAGAATAGTATATGAACTTACCTGATAGAGCAGCAGTTGGGCTTGAAAGAATTGACTCCAATCTTGAAAGAAGTTCCACTCTGGGTAAAATGTTATCAAACAGCATCACATGCTACAGAGAAATTGTTTGTGAAAGGAAGACTCTATGGATTGGCAAACTTCATTGTTGTCTTATTTTAAGAAATTGCCATAGCTACCCCAGCCTTCGGCTACCACCACACTGATCAGTTATTGACCATCAGCATCCGGTCAAGACCTGGTCCACCAGCAAAAAGGTTGTGATTTAGTGAAAGCTCAATTGATGGCTCACATTTTTTAGCAATAAAGTATCCTTTAATTAAGGTATACACATAGTTTCTTTTATTTTTATTTATTTATTTTTAAATATTTTATTTATTTATTCATGAGAGACACAGAGAGAGAGAGAGGCAGAAACATAGGCAGAGGGAGAAGCGGGGTCCCTGTGGGGAGCCCAATGGAGGACTTGATCCCAGTACCTCAGGATCATGCCCTGAGTGGAAGGCAGATGCTCAACCACTGAGCCACCCAGGCATCCCCACATTGTTTCTTTTAGACATAATGTTATTGTATACTTACTAGACTACACTATAGTGTAAACATAACTTTTTTTAAATTTATTTTTTATTGGTGTTCAATTTGCCAACATATAGAATAACACCCAGTCCTCATCCCATCAAGTGCCCCCCTCAGTGCCCATCACCCCAGTCACCCCCACCCCCCGCCCACCTCCCTTTCTACCACCACTTGTTCGTAAACATAACTTTTATATGCAGTACAAAAACAAAAAAAATCATTTGACTTGCTTTATTGCAGTATTCTGGAACTGAACCCATAGTATGTCTGAGGTATGCCTGTGTTAAAGAGAAGAGTTGACTCTTCAAAGAATTAAATTTCATAAAGAAGAGAGGGACGTAGGACAATGTTCCAGGCTGGGAGTTCTAAAGAGAAGTAAGGGCCATTTGCATTGCCTAAAACTTGACTGAAGATATTTTCATTATAATTGAGAAAATTTTATAATGGTCTGGAAAGTTGGATAATGTATTTGTGTTAATTTTTTTTCTTAGAAGTGCTAATGGTTGTATGGTTATGTGGGAAAACATTTTCATTTTGGAAAGACATTCTGAGGCATTTAGAAGTAAAATGTCAGGATGTGTGTCACCTATTTTCAAGTGGTTTAGCAAAAGGGAAGTATGTCTTCATGTATATATAGAAAGATGGAGCAGCTGTGACAGTGTGCACATCCTTGAATGCAAGTGAGCGATATATGGTTGTTTGTCTTACTCCCTCAATTTTGACTGGGTTTGAAAATTTTAAAATTTTAAAATCCAACTAAATAAATAATACCACAGTTCACAAACAAGTGAACAACAAAGAATAGATGTCAAGGAAGACAGTATAGTGAGCTCACATATTTAAAATTGCTTTTTCTTGTGACCACATTATAATGAGAATGAGGAAACATAAAGGGATATAAACTCACACAAATGAGATGAATATAAGGAATACATCTGCATAGTACTTATATCTAGAGATTTCTGGAATCTGGGAAAGGGTGTATTTGAGGATGTATAGTGGGGAAAGTCACACCTAGAATAGTGAAAGGGCTACAGGTGAAGAAAGGCCAATGATCAACAAATTCTATTATATACCCAGCTCTTCATTAGTAATGTGGTGAATTAATTAAATATAGACAGAAAATCACGAATCACTACATAGTTGATAAACACTTGCTTGTAAAATGAAAGTCCAAGCGAAACAAATCTTAAAAATTACTTTGGAGTACAAGAAAATTTATAAAACAGAAGATTAAAGGCAAATAAGTAATGAAAAAACAAATTACAAAGCCCCAAATTCTAGTATGTATTCTTAGAGTCAAGGAGGATTGTATCCATAAAAAAAGGACAGAATGCAAGGAAAAGAAACAAGAATAAGAGCCCTTAAAAGTTAAAAACTTAATTGCCAAGTATAGTAATATTAATGTTGAAGGATAAATCAATGAAATTATGCAGAAAGCATAACAAAAAGACTGAAAGAACACATGAAAAAAATTTTAAAAATAGGGAATCAACCCGAGGAGACCATCATGTAAATAATTGTTCTCCTAGAAAAAGAAAACAGATGGGAGAACACTATCAAAGAGATACTAATATTACTACTAATGGTAATCATACTGATAATATTACAACTAATATTAACAATAGTAATACTTTGTTACTTTACTTAACTGTATTAAACAACTAAATCCTCATATCAGATAAATTATAAATCATTCCCAGTGGCCTGAAGCCAGGACAGTAGTATAACACAGGGGGCTATGCTCCCAACCATTAGTGAAGAACTAATTCGGGTTCAAGTTGATAAGACCCACTGAGTACTTAGGTTAGTTGTTGAAAACAGTCCAACAAGAAGACAGAGAAATAGAAAAGTTCACAAATGAGAAAAAAGTAGCAAACTTAAATGTTTCTGAAGAGGAAAAAGAAAATCAAATATAGTTGGTTAAAAGAGGAAAAATAGGTATACTTCTCAACACTAACCCTAATATTAGAAAACAATTCAAAGTTCTGAGGAAAAAAATCTAAAAATAAATTCTATACTTAGTCAAATTTTTATTTTAAAATTTTTATTTTTTACTAAGTGAATTTTTAAAACATAACTAAGGGAAAATAAAAATATTTTTAGGTACCCAAAGACTGCAGTATTTATCCCTTCTTAGGACATATCATTAGAATGTATTCCAGCAATATTAGGGTATAATATATCTGACAAAGGACTACATCTAAAAAGATTTGAAGGCAGCCCCCATGACCAAGCAATTTAGTGCCACCTTCAGCCCGGGGTGTGATCCTGGAGACCTGGGATCGAGTCCCACATCAGACTCCCTGCATGGAGCCTGCTTCTCCCTCTGCCTGTGTCTTCGCCTCTCTCTCTGTGTCTGTCATGAATAAATAAATAAAATCTTAAAAAAAAAAAGTTGACTAATTGTTAGAACTCAATAATAAGGCAAGCAACCCAATTAAAAACAAGCACAAAATATTTAAAAAGGTACTTCACAAAAAGAGATTTTTAAATGACCAGTGAACACTGAAAAGATTTTAAATATCATGAGGGAAATGCAAAATAAAATCACTATACCTCGATTAGCATAGCTAAAATTAAAAGGATGATAATGCTAAGTTTTGGCAAGGTGTTGAAACAATTAGAACTCTCATATTTACCAATTGGATTATAAAGTGGTACAACTACTTTGGAAAATAGTTTGTCAACTTTGAACAAAAAGCATACAACCCAACAAGGCCAGTTCTAGATTTTTAAGATTTAAGATAAATAAGAACCAATGTCCATGTAAAGATTTGTACCTGAATGTTCATTGCAACATATTCAAAATCATCCCAAAGTGGAAATGTTAATAGCAAAATAAATAAACAAGTTGTGATATAACCATACAATGGAGCAAACTACAGTACTGATACAGTAACCATGTGGTTAAATCTCAAAAACATTCTAAGGGAAAGAATCCAGACACAAAACACATACTGCATAACTCCATTTATATGAAATTATAGGAAAGGAAGCTCTAATCTATAGTAAAAGAAAAGTATTCTCTGGTTCAGGGTGGGAGATTGAATGCAGATGTACATAAACAATTTTAATTTAATTTAAATTAATTAATTAATTAATTTTAAAAAATTAAAAATTAACACAATTTTTCTGTGTGTTAGAAATCTTAATATTAATATTGCTTTTGTCAGCAGAAATTGGAGTGATATAATTGGAAGGTAGAAAGAAACAAGGAATGATTCTTTTCTAGAGCCTTCAGTGGGAGGATGGCCCTGCCAACACTTAGATTTTAGACTTCTAGTCTTCACAGAGAGACTGAATGAATTTGTTATTTTCAGCCACCTAGTTTGTGCTAATTTGTTATAGCAGCTCTGGAAAACTAACACAGTAATCATATTAAAAAAATAGCTCTGGATATAACCAGAAGAAAAACCAAAACCAGTTAAAAGTTGTTGCCTTTGTGGAGAGGGTTTGTGAGGGGGTGAGAAAAGAGATTTCTCTTGCTTTTAAATTTTTTTAATGAAATTATTTATATTTGATTTAACACATGTATTACTGAGTTAGATATTTTTTAAAAATATTTTATTTATTTATTTGAGAGAGAGAGAGAGCATGAGTGGGGTGAGGAGCAGAGGGAGAAGCAGGCTGCATGCTGAGCAAGGAGCCTGAGGTGGGGGCTTGATGAGGGACTTGATCCTAGGACCCTGGGATCATAATCTGCCCTGAAACCAGATGCTTAACCAAATGAACCAGGCTTAACCAGGTGCCCCTGAGTTATGATTTTTTTTTTTTTTTTTGAATGAAACATTTTTAAAAGAGTAATTAAGTTGAAAATATCCCAGGGTCAAATATAAGTGAGCAGATGATTAGGTAGGGAGTTTAGATGGCTGAAAATAGGGCTGATTCAATTGGAACATACAAATTTGAACTATTAATAGGACTAAGTATCCCAAGGGGCACAATGGGTCTACTAAAAGATTCAATAACTAACTCAAATTACTCTAATTTATCTTAAGACTCACTTGTTTTGCAATAATAAAAAAAGAACTTTGACTTCAAAGTATGTGACTCAGTGTATGGTGTGCATATGTCTTCTCTCTGAGGGATAAATGAGAGGCCAAAGAGGATTTTCTTTTTCCATGACTCAGACCCTTTATGGAGGAAAAAGAAAGAATTAGAGATAAGAACAGGGTGCCTTGCTTTTGAGGATATACAGGGGGAATCATCCCAGTTAATGCTCTTGATGCCTTTGCTGGCTCCAATAAGTCTTGTAGAGACTGCAGCCTCCATTCCATGTATTTCCTCATTTGTTTTGCTCCATCTCAAGATTTTCCAATGGTCTCAAAACTAACAAGCCCAAGTCAGTTTCACAATGCTTTACTTTAAACAGGAAGTACATAACTGGCTTACTTCTCTCCTCTCCTCCTTTCTATATGTGTGTCTATATGTCTGTCTGTCTGTCTAGCTAGCTAGCAATACCTGGGTATTACCAGAGACCCTGATTCAATAGGTGTGAGATGGGGACTGAAACTTTTTAAAAAGAATGTATTAAAAAAAAAACCCCACCTACTCTAGGTTTATAAGAGAAAAACTGATACTTCAGCTCTAGTTCTAAACCATAATAAGTGACCACAGAAGAGATTTTAATTCCATTCTAGTCTACCCGTCCTGCTACTCCATGCAACAGTATTGTTTCAATTCTCCTAACTTTGGAAAATCAGCCAATCTCCAAACTCACTTTTCTTAAATGTGATATAAACTGGGTTCTTTGCTTAGAGAGACTGTGTCCTACCAACACAGTTGCCCCTTAGCAAGTAAGAAATTCAAGTTTATATTAGATATCAGAGGGGTGGTCTCTTCCTCGACACTTGTCAAATGATTCTTAAAGTTTTATTTCTATGAAGGTTTAATTTTTCTTGTTTCCTCTCCCATCATGAAATACAGCTCAAAATCATTTTGCCAAAACAGTAACCAGACCTGAATCCATCTTCCTATCCTGATTCTAATTTAATGGACTTGACACTGCAATGTGGGCTGCCTGACTGGCTGGTCTCTGCACCTGCCACTGTAGATGGCAAAACTCTCATTGAGAGAAACAGAAACAATATTCATAGGTCAGTTGAGGTTTAATGAAAGCAATAAAAATAATCCTCAGAGTGGATAGTAGATGGAGTTATCCTCTGGAATAATTCTATAAAGCTATCACAATTACAAGGTATTTAAAGTTAAGAACTGTGATACAAAATTCAAAAGGTTTATTGAAGACAATGTTCTACACTTAAAGCATAACTGAAAATTGTGCATTACATAGTAAATAGAGGGGAAAAGTGTTCTTAAAAACATATGGAGAAATTGAATTTCATCAAAATGAAATCTCTGGTTCTGTGAAATCCTCTTTTCATTTAAGAAAATGGAAAGTCAAGCCACAGATAGAGAGAAAATACATATATGACAAAAGATTTGTATCTAGAATATATAAATTGCTTTAAAGTTCTCTCTCTCTCTCTTGCTTTCTCTAACTTCAACCATCCACTTAGAAAATGGGCAAAAGATAGATACATATGTTTCACCAGAGAGGTTATAAAGATGGCAAATAAACACATGAAAAGATGTTAATCATCAGCCATTAGAGAAATGCATTTTAAAACCAACATACAATACCACCACATACCTACCAGAATAACAAATAGTGGCAATGCCAAGTGCTGGAGCAGAGTAACAGGATCACTCACACATCACTCATACAAGGCGTATCAATGACATGGACACTCTGGAAATAACCTGGCAATTCTTTAAACTAAGTAATGGACTTACAATACAGCCATTCATTGTGTCGGTGGGTATATATCTCAGAGAAATGAAACTTATTTCACAGAGAGAGAGAGATTTTACCTAAGTGTTCTTGGCAGCTATAATAGCCAACCATTGGAAGTTAACTAAATGCCCCTCAATAGGTAAATGGTTGAACATCCATACCATGGAATACTAATCAGCAATAAAAAAGAAGTGGACTATTGATATGCACAATAATTTGCATGAACCTCAAAGAAATTATTCTAAGTGAGAAAAGGTAATCTCAGAAGGTTACATACTATATTTATAGTAACATTTATATGTTACTTCTATTTATATAACATTTGTTAAATGACATAAAAAGGGAGACCAGCTTAGTAGTTGCCATGGGTTAGGGATGGGGGTGGCTGTGGCTATAGAGGGGTAGCACATGGGAGTTATGTGATGATAGCACCATTTTATATTTTGACTGTAGTGATGGAAACATGAATCTATATATGATAAAATTTCATAGAACTAAACACACACATGCACACAAAGGAATGCATGTATAACTAGTAAAATCTGAAAAAGGCCTATAGTTTGTCCCAATATCAATTACCTGGTTTTCATATTGTACTGAGGTTATATAAGATGTTAATATTGGGGTAGGCTGGGTGAAGGGTGCACGGAATCTTCCTGTACCTTTTTTTCTTTTGCAACTTCCTGTAATTGTATAATTATTTCAAAATAAGAAGTGAAAAATATTAGTGATATATGGTTCAAAGTCTGAAAAGTTATAATTCTTGAAGTGAATTAAGCCATGTTTAAAATGTGTTCACATCAGGCAGCTTGATGATTCAATAGTTTAAAAAATAATTTATTACCTTATTACCTCTGTCAAGTAATATAACTTCCCCCCAAAATAGAAGAAAGAGTTCAACTGGTAGAGATCTTATGATATAAGTCAAATGTTTTAGAAAAATTATTTTTTTTAAATGCACAATCCAATGTAAGAGTATATCTATCTATCATCTCCCTCTCTCTCTATCATCTATCTATCTATCATCTGTTTTTTATCTATCCAAAACTTGATAACATCTGTTAATTTAGACAGCTTCATTACCAGATATTTTCTTGGGAAGTATTATTCTTTATTATGAATTATATCTTTGCAAGTTTTAAAATTTATATATTTTATTTTTGTGTGTATTTTATCCCAATTTAGTTTTCTAAAAGGTTTTTCAAAAATATAGTTACTGAAATCTAAAAAGCAGGGAGCAAAAAAAAAAAAATAAAAAATAAAAAAAAAAATAAAAAGCAGGGAGCCACTGTCATACTGCCCTAGAGTATGTAAAATATGATTTTCTATTAAAATATTTGATTAACTTCTTCTCAGAAATTCATCTGTTATTATGAACAGGGAACAGCTGTGTTTACATTTTATTTTTATGCACACGAAATTTTGTTGAAAGAAAGGATAATAATGCTGGTTTCTGTCACACAGAGAATGTGTTGAAATGACACATATTTGTATTTTTCCTAATGTTCTTGGTTAGAATTTCTAAATGCCTGGCTTTTCTTGGCTAAATTGGAATTGGCTTGAAAAAGTCCATGTTGGCTGATTTTCCAGCACTGTCTTGAGTTTCACTATGGCAAATGGAACTGATTTCTATTCCACAATTAAAATGTCACAGTTCAGAAATTGATTAAAAAGGGAACACAGGCATGTCCCAAGGAATTCCTGAAAACCTAGTTTTCATGGTTTTTATTTTTTCCAAAGTGAGATAGATTTTTATGTCTAAATGTGAAATTAGGTTTCCTATTTATGAAAAAAAAAAGACTTCTCATTCTGAAAATATGAGGGTGTCATACATTTACTGTGACTATCCACTTATCTTCCATAGGAATTTTACAGTCCTAGGGTTTTGCATACTTTAGAAGATCTGATCATCATCATCATATCTCCTACGTGAAAGTATCAGTAATCACCCTAATGACAGCTTCTAACTTAAAAGTTTTCCCTGTGATCCACTCACCAGAAGCTGTGACATGACTTCTGGTTCTTCTCAGAGAATGCTGATTACCACAGGCCATCAAACCCACTGATAAACTCATATATCCTTTTGTCCCTCTTTAATGGATTTTCTCTTCTGATTTTTCTGTCTGTGATAAACTTGTAGCTTAACCAGTATATTTAAAACATACCTAGTCATCTTAAACAGAGAGCAAGAATTATTTAGATGATGTACTAAAATTACTAAATTTACCTTTCATGTTAATATGCTAGGTAACATGCAGATTGACCTATTTACGGGTGCCTCTGGCCTAGAAAACAACTTCTAGCTTAAAGCTTAAAGATATCTCATAACTTTTAATTGTGTTTTCTACTCACATATAATGAGCTTTCTTACTATTTTGTGTTCTGGAGGTGACAGATATATGATTATGGATTTGCTACAGGAGTACTTATATTTTTTCACACAGATAAGCTGCATGGCCAAGATACCTTCGTATATACCACTCAATGTATGTAAGAACCAGGTTCATTTAGTTGGAAAGTATAGTTACCTGGCTTTGACATATTCTTGGAATTTATTAATGGCTTCATTCCAGGCCTTCAAAGTAGTTTTGTGGTCTTGGTAAATGTATGCCATAGACTTAGCAGCAGCAGCAGCAGCATCTATTCCTGGGCTATAAGGATAGGCCATGAGCTAAAGGAACAGAATCCTTTTCACTGACAAATCTAGAGACTTCATCACTTTCCATCAATGCTTGCTAAAATATGATGCTTGTATCTGAGTGGCACAGAATATAGAACATATGGTACTTGCACCCCAATGTCGCGTGGGTAAGTTTTTTTAAATAGTTATATATTTACATTAGTGTGTATTACAATACAGCTAAATTTTAAACTCAGGATTTCACATCCATATTGTTTAAGGTGATTAAGGGAAATGTGTACTTACTTAAAGAAAACATTATGTGAAATAAAATATATAAGATAGGGCAGCCCTGGTGGCCCAGAAGTTTGGCGCCATCTTCGGCCTGGAGCGTGATCCTGGGGACCTGAGATCGAGTCCCATGATGGGCTCCCTGCATGGAGCCTGCTTCTCCCTCTGACTGTGTGTCTCTCTCTGTGCCTCTCATGAATAAATAAATAAAATTATATATCATAATATGATATATAATGCTATGTGAAGGTGCCAAAAATTGTGAAGTATTTTTTGAGTGAATACGTTTTGTGAAATGGTGTTTAAGGGGTGGAGAACAGTGTAGTACTAGAACCAAGCAAGGGCCCGAGAAAACAGGAAATGTAGTAGCATTTATTATTATAGACAGGTGTTTGCTAAATCCCATCTAAACTTTTTTCAAACCTATAACGTAGGGACTGTTACCCATAATTTGTAGGTGACAAAAACCTCAACTATGTGGTGGAACAAGAATTCAAACACAGGCCTCCCTGCTTCTGGTGCCCATAAACTTTTATCTTCAAGGTAAGAGAAAATAATGCACAAGGCCAAATAGACATTTAGGCAGGTGTGCTTCTGGTCTGCCACTGACTAAATGGGCTCCTAATAAATTGTTGCTTGTTATTTTCCATTTGTAATGGACACAAAGATTGACCAAGTTATACTTTGTTTTGCAAATGCCACAGCTAATACCTTTAATTTGAGTAGAGCTTTTCAAGTAAAAGATAAAGGCAATTACTGTATTACTATTATTTTTAAGTTAATTTAGCTCATTGATTCACCAGATCAAATTATCTACAGAAAACAAAATAGATGTTTATGGGTAATGTCATTCTAGCTTTGTGCTACTATTTGAAGTACCTAGTTTTCTTTTGAAAAACAATATTGTTCTTTGAACTTAATTATGAGACTTGTATTGGGGGAGGCTCAGCTTAATAACAGCTAATCATAAGAACCTGGTAATAAGTAGAAATCCAGATGAGGAAAAGCGGTATCAATTTAAAAGACAACTCTTTTAAGAAGGGCTAGTTCAAAGTGAATCTTCCTTACCTCCCTCAGAAATGAGTCATATGTTTCTAGCACAAATGAAAGTCTTCATTGTCAAGATATTCCTTATACACAATAGGTGGCAATGAGAGTGAGCTGTTCTTCCTTTTTTTCTCTCAGGCCTCCAACACACACTTCACACAGCCACCCACTTCCACATGCATCACTCACATACACACACAGCTCTAGAGGCCACATATATCCCTCATGGCACACAAATGCACACACCAGTCCACATGTACCCATACATTCTCATGCACACCACACATATACACACTCACACCACCACCATCCACACATACATGGCCACACAGTCATGCCTTAGAAAGGTGGAAATGAGGGCAATAACATTGCCTATTGAGATTTAAAATATTTCAGCCACACTTAAAATTTCAAAGTTGAGACTTACTACTTGCCTTAAAGCCCTGTTTCCAAAATGTAGCAAAGTGTCACCAGGGGCACTTACAAAAAATACAATCTGGGCCCTGCCACAAATTCTGAAAAGAATTTGAGGGAGGGGCCTAAAAATCTCTGTGTTATAAATGCCTACCCCCCCCCCCCCAAGATTTTGTTTATTTGAGAGAAAGAGAGAGATAGCAACAGAGAGCACTAGTTGGGAGGAGAGGGAGAAGCAGACTCCCCACTGAGCAGGGAGCCCCCCCAACCCCTAACCGGGGCTCCATCCCAGGACCACCTGAGCCAAAGGCAGGTGTTTAACCAATTGGGCCATCCAGGTGCCCCTATGCCTCCCTTTTGAAAGGATGGCTCCCTCCATAGACTTTTTAACTTGAGTCAGGCAGGGTTTGATTTACCTGAGGCTGGCAAAGCTTTTGTTGGGGACCTACATCTGCCAGGCTCCTCTGAAGGCCCTTGGTATTCTCTGGGCAGGCATGAGGAGGCACTAGCATCTGGCCCAACTTCCCAGTGAGGGGGCCCTTCTAAGCTGGGGGGATTGGGTTCAGTCCTGGGGCCAAGGACGGAGCCCCTGCAGCCAGCAGTATCTCTGCTTTGCTGCACCAACAGTGGCACCTGGCCTGTGTGGCTCTGAGAACCTCCTAGCACTAAGTTAGCTCCAAGAAAAAGATCTAGAGCAGAAGCCAAACTGTGGTTTGGAGGCTTCCCTGAACCAGATTCATGGCTGCCTTGTCTGCTTCCTCCTTGCAGGGCTGCAGGGGCAGGGGCAGTTGATGTTCCTGTTGGAGCCCTGGCAGCAGCAGGGGGCCTTGTGGGCCTGCATGATCAAAGGGCTCGGGTTTTCTTACCACTCGCTCCCCCAACCCCCATTGGTTCTGTAATGCCTGAGCAAGAAACAGGGTGGGAAATACAGATGTGCCATCACAGTAACAACTTGAGAAACTAAAATAAACTTTGAAACCTCTATGATAAAAAGCAAATTTTGTTACGCTGGGCTAGAGGAAAGACTGAATATCTTTCTATTCTCTTTGTAGAAAATGATCTTGCAGAATTATAGTTGCATGCAGGAGGGGTCAAAAATACAGGGAGAATATTAAATGGTGAATTAGGCAGTTAGTTAATATTAATACAAATATCTGATTTTTGTAGATTTAGTGTTGATTTTGGCATTTACCAGCTTCCTAAATTTGTGAATGTTTGTGATTTCTTTTGTCATTCTAAATAAGTCATCACTTTTATGCCTAATTTTATATTCTTTTTCCCCTCCCACCAGGGAGCACCAAAATATAAACTCCAGTACCAACCAAACTTGAGTCTATCCATGGAATCGTAGAAAAAGAATAATCACATAATTGCTGCCAGATTCCATCAAAGAGCTCTTTATTCAGGGAAGATGCTGCCTTGCCCAGCTTATGTGAGTTTCCCTGTGACTTTTCAGAAATATCATTTGTGTAGAATGAAGTCTGTGTCTGCCCATTAGAATAAGATTCCATTAAATAACTAAATCATATTCCACGTTCATCCAGCTACTTCCTGATGATTTGGCTTTCCTGATAGTTTTCTAAGAAAAGAGAATCTGTTGGTCAGTTTAGTGGAGTGTCATTGGTTGACACTTGCTGTATATTAATTAGGTGGTTTATTTATCAGTCTATTGTGACCTTTGTTAGTGTGCATATGTGTTCTTGGGAGTAAGCCATCTTGGACCATAAAATTGAATTTCTAAGCTCGAAAGGCTATTTTGCAGGGCAGATCTTGAACTGAGGCGTCTATAGCAGGGGAAACACCATCTTATAAAGAACCTATTTGCACCTAGAAGAATGTGCAGAATATGCCATTCCATGTTCCTATAGACACTTTAAATTTTCTTTGTGCACTGCACCCATTTCCTTTAAATCTTTGTATTTTATGAAAGTGGAGAGCCCTTTTGTCAAGGACGTTATTTCACAACTCAGAATGTAACTTTAAAATGCAAGTCAATTCTTATTTTTTTCTTTTGTTCTTTTCCAGAACTTTGAAAGGTATTAGTCTTTACAGTTTTCATATCATGTGTAGGTACTATCCCATTGAAATATATTGCTTTAGCACAGGTCACAGGCAAATAATATTTCCCCTCCTCAGGTTAGGAAAATGTTTCAAGAAAATTCAATGTAGTCTGAAAATATGCACTTTTTTATTTCAAACAGTACATAAACTTGTACTGTGGTTTTTAGAAAGTGTCCTGTACTTGTCCTTTTTTTAAAGTTTATTTGTTAAATTCAGTCGTTCTGGGGCCTAGAAGATGTAAGACACTTCCTAGGTATTTTCTAATTGGAGCTACTTCTAGCATCAAGAGAGAATGGACTCCTTGGGCCTTGTGATTGAGTGCAAATGTTGCTCTGTTTCACAGATGGGAAAGATATGAGAAAAAAATTGTCCAGCATCTTAAGAATCTTTGTCTTCTCTGTCTAATTCCACTATGTACACAATATTCTTCCTCACGCTCCACCATTCATGCCATTCACCTGAATGGGCCCTTTTAGGAACCAAACCACACTTCCAAATCAGGGAACTAGGACACCAGGTTAAAATGAAAAATTGTTAGGAAGCAAGGATTACTGTTTTATTGTTCTTCTCATTAGATAATTTGGAGATAGGTCCTAAGATAGATTTACAGTTCAAAATTCCAGAGATTTGGCTGCATGGATTCCATCAAAGCACCAAAGATGATTGGTTTCTTAGGAATTATTTTTTAAGATGATGATTTATTCTGACAGCTCTTTCTCTGAATTTTATTTCACATCTGTTTATGAGAGATAGTGATGACTGTTATTCTAGAGATGCTAAAGTTTCATGTTTAAACTCTTTAGTTTGCCAAACTAAGTATAATTGCTACTTCACTTGGAATAAAATTCTAAAAATCCTAGGCTTCCTCCAAATTTAATCTCTCTCGTAGATGCTGTGGTGTGCTACCCAGATGCCTCCTTCATGAACAAAGTACTCACTGTGCCAGCTGCTGAAGGCTCACATTTGAGTACCCCTCGGGACATTGCCCTCAGTTGAAGGAGCTACTTCAGCTAGGTTTACAAACTCTCACCAGAGGTAGACCATGTCCAGTGAGTGGTGGAGGCAGGGGAGTGGGAAGATAGAAGCTCAGCCGTATTGCTTCATCCAGGACAACCCTGAAAGGCTGTTCCACTTTCGTAACAGTATGTGGGAACTGGTGAAGCTTCTATTGCCCTGAAGTCCATCTTCTGCTCCATCCTGCTTCTCTCACTCCCTTATAGAGAATTTGTCCCCAGAGCATTCCCCGGTAAGATGACACAAATTTCTCCTTCTTAGTCTTTTCTTCAGGGACTCTCACCTAAAACAATCATATCCCCCATTATCTTTTACTTTGAAATATGAGTTGTCGATTTAATTAATAGGTTTGAGCTTCTGATTTTCATTTAGTTTTTAGTGGTAGTGTCAGCAAAATAATATGTCCCATTCACAATCAGTAGTCATATAACTGCTAATCTGAAATCTATTTACATAATCCATTAGGTTTAAAATATATACTTAAAGATACAAATGCATTCATGGCTACTAGGATCATTAATGACTAATAAAAATGCTACAAGGGGGTGCCTGGGTGGCTCACTTGGTTGAGCATCTGCTTTTGGCTCAGGTCATGATCCTGAGGTCCTGGGATTGAGCCCCACATCAGGTCCCCTGCTCAGTGGGAAGCCCGCTTCTCCCTCTCCCTTTGCGACTCCCAGCCACTTGTGTGTGCATATGTGTGCACGCTCTCTTTCTCTCTCTCATAAATAAATAAAATATTAAAATATAATTGTACAAGCAACCAACTTGCCTGATGGCCTGTTTAATTTCTTTCATAGTCCATTTAGAAATTCTAGTTTCAGCCTTAGGATACGAGGAGAAATTTAACTCAAGAGACATTATATTTTAGTGGTCCCATCCTCCCAAAACAGTAAAAGTACCTTCTGTGAAAACATCACCTGGTTGGTGATAGCTTTGGGAGTTGTCAGATGTCCAATATCTTTGTGAGGAGTTACGTGATTAAAATACAATCTATGATTTTCCCTAAGTTTGAATGAAGGAGATCATGAGATAAGTAACATTTCTATGGTCATATAGATAAAAATCCAGGTTGCTTCTGCTTCATAGGCTAAGAAAACATCTGCAAACAGAGTATTCAGCTATCTCCATATCTTCACATGGGTCACTCAGTTCCTAGCCAATTTCCTGTTACCTCTCTTACATCTAAAGAATATATGGGTTCTCCCTCCCAACACAATGTTGTTAATAAAAGTGAGAATAATGGCATTTCTCTTTAGGCAAATCGCACGTATTGTCAAAACCTGCTATTGCTTATCTCAATTTGTGAAAATCATTAAGTGGTCCTTTATATAGTGACAGTTGATAAATTTGGTAAATCTAACCTTCTTTTGACTTATGAGACTAGAGACCAGGAATAAAGGCTTATGTAACTCAATTCTGAGGGCAAAAACCAATGTTTAGTTCAACTTAGGGGCCAGTCACTTACAAATTTTGGCAAAAACCAATTTTTCCTTATTTCAGAAGTATATTCTTTTTTTTTTTTTAAGATTTTATTTATTTATTCATGAAAGACACACACAGAGAGAGAGAGAGAGGCAGAGGCACAGGCAGAGGGAGAAACAGGCTCCATGCAGGGAGTCCGATGTGGGACTCGATCCCAGGACTCCAGGATCACACCCTGGGTCAAAGGCAGGTGCTAAACCGCTGAGCCACCCAGGAATCCCCTCAAAAGTATATTCTTAAGGAAGGAGTAGTAGATCTTTTAAGTTATGACTTTGTATTGTGAAAAATTATAGTTATTTTATCAACAATATATTGGTAGAATTTTTGTGGAATATTTAAATACAGAAGAAAAAGTTCAAATAATATAAAATATATCTAATCCCAAGAATAAATCTCTCTTGGTTGTGGTGAAAGATCTTTTAAAATATGTTGTTGGATTTGGTTTACCAATATTTTGTTGGAGATTTTTGCATCTATATTCATCAGAGATATTGGCCTGTAGTTCTCTTTTTTTGTGGTGTCTATCTGGTTTTGGTATCAGGGCAATTCTGGCCTCATAGAATAAATTTGGAAGTTTTCCTTCCTTTTCCATTTTTTGCAATGGTTTGAGAAGATATTAACTCTTCTTTAGATGTTTGGTAGAATTCATGTGGGAAGACATCCGGTCCTGGACTTGTTTATTGAAAGTTTTTTGATTACTGATTCATTTTTTTTCAAAGATTTTATTTATTTATTTGAGAGAGAGAGAGAGCTTGAGCGACAGGGGAGGAACAGAGGGAGAGACAGAAACAGGCTCCCCGCTGATCAGAGAGCCCAATGCGGGACTCGTCCCAGGACCCTGAGATCATGACCTGAACCAAAGGCAGAGACATAAGGGACTGAGCCACCCAGGTGCCCTGAGCTTACAAAGTACTTTAAAAATTCAATTTTCTTTAGTTTTGTATGACATGAGGATATATGTCTTTTTCTCCAAAGAAATGTCATGAAGTTACTAAAATACACAATCATCATTACATCCAAAGCACTAACATGTCAAAGTAACTGAAATTCGTTAGTGCTTCCCCTTCCCCTGTTTTTCTTACCCACACACAAGATTTTCCATCTTCCAGGAGGTGGGGCTCACTTTAAGGGTAAAGTGATAAGGATAGGTTCCAGTTCGTCAAAAGTGTGGCAAGCCCTGAAAATTGCATGACATGAGATGGGCTTTGTTTAGGAAATGTATTTTCTAACACCTTCACCTCTCTCATTCTGTGATTCTCACATCACTCTGTGCCTCACATCTTTATGTTTAGTTTACTCTTTGTGGTGTGAGGATTGGCGCCCAGGTTCTCTGAGCTTTTCAAACTGCAGCAGTTAGCATAAAAATGCTTCCTTTGGGCTCTTCCCCAGGGATTTAACCTTTTCTTCCTGCTCCCTGCTCCACCCCCACACACCTGCACACACATATCTGTGTGCTGGCTTCTAAGGCAGTTTTAACTGAGTGAGGTCCAGGCCTATCCCATTTTTGTTCCAAACTGGGAGAAGTGAACCAGAAAAATCACACCCCTTTCCCAATCTGGTCTGTACTTCTACCACCCTGCTTTGTTTTTCCTGATCATTGATGGTGTTTAGTTGTCTAAATGCAGATATGTTTCTAAGGAGATGTGTGTGTGTGTGTGTGTGTGTGTGTGTGTGTGTGTTTTGAAGGACCAATTATATAATTCAGCCATTTCAAAGAGAGATGTCCTTCTGCCAGTTGCTAGTTAGTTCTTACCCAATTTTGAAAATCCATGTAGGGCTTTTCAAACTATTTACATATAAATAGTAAAGCATTGCTATAAGAAAAAAATTGTAGAAATCTATCCAAGCAGAGGAGTTTGCCCATCCAGAGGCATAAAATAAGGTTATCATTGTCCTATATGTATCTTATGGGGCACACTGATTTTTTTATACTTATTTAATACATCAGAGGAAGTTATATTTACTTTGCAAAGAAGTATACCTATATTGTCAATGGAAATAAAAATGCAGAGTCATAGGATTTGATCAAACAGATACTATAGTCAAATCTTTTCAACATTTTGAAAGTGGTCTTCAACCAAAATTTTACACAGATACAAAATGTGGATCTTCTCTGATGGTGGTAAAGGGTGGTAGTGGGGTTGATGGAGGTCCAACTGCCATCTCCAATAATGGCCATCATCACCCCTTTTAGAGTGTTCAGTGCTCAATTTAAAAAGTATGTATTTGTCCAAACTTTCTTCACTTTACAGAGGACTCTGAGGCATGGAGTTTTAAGTGACATTACCAGGATAGCCCTGGTAATGCCCATTTATGGCAAAGACATGGCTGAAATCTCATATTTCTTACTCATAGATTAGAGCCTCTTTTATCAAGACACAGACTCTTACATGTCTACCTATGGATCATAATATAAATATTCTATACTCTATGAATTTTATGGAGGGGCAGTATTTTCAATCTGTCCCTTAATTTCCAAACAATTCACCAACTTACAGTTTTTGAACCATTTGAGTACAGAAGCTGAGCCCAGTAGTTATTTTATTTTATTTTATTTTTTTTAATATTTCATTTATTTATTTGAGAGAGAGAGGGAGAACATGATGGGGGCAGAGAGGGAGAAGTAGACTCCACACTGAGCAGGGAGCCCAACGTGGGGGTCAATCCCAGGACCCTGGGATCATGACCTGAACCAAAGGCAGATGCTTAACTGACAGAGCCACCCAAGTGCCCCCCTATCAGTTATTTGATCAAAAAATATTCCATGAGTTAAATAGAGTCTCTTTTATTTAAGTTAGTTCTGAATGACATTATTCCATGGATGGTGAAGAAAATATAAATAGCTCAAAAGCATTTCTGCATTTATCCAAAGACCAAGTTGGTTGCTAGTTGGCAATTTTAAGCTGATAAAGAATAAAGGCCACCCTATTTTAAGCTCTTTATCCAGTTAACTGTCTAAAATGATTTCACAGCTCAGGCAGGAAGGCTAGCTGGGTAAACAGAATATTCACAAATAAGTTGTGTAGAATCCAGGGTAGAAATGGAAGAAGCTAGGGGAATGTTTGGCCTTATGACAACTGTGGAGTTTGAGTCAAAAATAAAAGTACTGCTAGTGATTCCCCATTGACTCAGGGAGTGGCTGCCCAGCCCTAGAAGTCATTTCTTTGTGTTCTGTTTTTAGAAGTTTCTAGCTCTATTCTAAAAAAGAAAACATTGAATGCTTAGAGCAGGGCATTGCATTTATGTTTAAAAATATTTCTGAAGGGCAGCCCGGGTGGCTCAGCGTTTAGCGCCGCCTTCAGCACAGGGCTTGATCCTAGAGACCGGGGATCGAGTCCCACATCGGTCTTCTGCTGGAGCCTGCTTCTCCCTCTGCCTGTGTCTCTGCCTCTCTCTCTCCCTCTCTGTGTCTTGAATGAATGAATGAATTAATGAATGAATAAATAAATAAATAAATGTCTTTAAAAAATATTTTTGAAAAGAGCATAACTCAATCATCTTTTTTTAAAAAAAAAGATTTATTTATTTATTTTAGAGAGAGATAGTGAGAGTGGAGGGAGGGGCAGAAGGAAAGGGAAAAAAGAGAGAATCTCAAGCAGACTCCCCACTGAGCTGAGAGCTCCAGGCAGGGCTTGATCCTGTGACCCTGAGATTATGACCTGAGTCTAAATAAAGAGTTGGAGGCTCAACCCACTGAGCCATCCAGGTGCCCCCTCCATCATCTTTCTTACTAGTCATTTCCATTTGGTTGTTTTTGCCTGTGAGAAAAAGCATGGATACGTGGATTTTCTTATTTGTGGTCAGAGCGCATGCTTGCAGACTCCTCAGAGCAAAAGAGGATTTACTCACTTGGGGCTCCACGTTTGTTCTCTAAGCAAAGTAATCCCAAGTCTGACAGCACATTCCCTTTATGATTTCATATGAAATCATTATGTTTGCCTGGAGTCCCTGACTCATGTAGTGATATCAAGATGTAAATGTGTTGGGAGCAACATCTTTCTCCCTGAGTAGGCATGCTTTTTGTTTTACTCTGACAATACATGTGCACAAAGGCAGGTGTGATTGAGGGAGTCCGTGGCCCTCAGGGTAGTTGCAGTGAGCCTGCGATCAACTGACCATTGCACACTGCTACCTTTCAGCAGGTAGGAGCAGGGGAAGATGGAATGCTGGTAAAATTATTACTAGGGGTGAGGCACTGCATCATTGTAGACATAATAAAATACTTCCTTTATGGAAGGGTGTAGACCTCAGATGCAAAGTCCATGGGCAGTAAAAAGTGGCAGGGCTGGCTCAGCAAGAGAGGGAAGTGGGAAGAACTCAAAGCTTGTATTAATCTTTTTTCTAGTTCCCTGTCTCCCCAGATATTCAGCCCCTTGTAACTGCCCTCTTCCCTTTACCAGCAGGATTCTCCCTTTAATATTCTACTAGACAGACATGGACCCTGTACAATGAATATCCTTCTTGATATCTTTAGGTGATTTTGCTCTCTCTACATTTGGCTAGGAAGATGCTAAAATATTTTGAGTTAAATACTCAAATACAGTCGGTTAACAATAAGCATGTGAAAAAGGATATGCTGAATGAATTTTACAATTAAACAGGCCTGGGTTCGGTGATTCACCTTTTATTTTTGGTGTGTCTTTGGACAAATTCTTTAAATTATTTGAGTCTCATCTGTAAAATCTGGATAACAATTAATTAATTTATTTATTTTAAAGATTTTATTTACTTATTCGTGAGAGACACACAGAGAGAGAGGCAGAGACACAGGCAGAGAGAGAAGCATGCAGGGAGCCCCACGTGGGACTCGATCTGGGGTCTCCAGGATCACACCCTGGGTTGAAGGCGATGCTAAACCGCTGAGCCACCGGGCTGCCCTGGATAATAATTTAAAGCTCATAGGTGGGGATCCCTGGGTGGCTCAGCTGTTTGGCGCCTGCCTTTGCCCCAGGGTGCGATCTTGGCATCCAGGGATCGAGTCCTGTGTAGGGCTCCCGGCGTGGAGCCTGCTTCTCCCTCCTCCTGTGTCTCTGCCTTTCTCTCTCTTTCTCTGTGTCTATCATAAATAATAAATAAATAAATAAATCTTTAAAGCTCATAGCGTCATTTTGAAGATTAGGTGAGGTATGATATATAAAGGGCTGGTATTAAAAAACGTTTGTTTCTTTTTTTCTCCTTTCTAGTTTGCTACCAATGCTACCCATTGGTATCTATCAGTGGTATTAAGTCTCTGAAGTATCTGATGGTAGATATTTTAAGCATGCAAGACATAAAAAGTGTAAATTTCCAGGGAAAATTCATTCCTGAGAAGTTGAAGTTATATGTGTGAGTTATATGTTCCTGAACATACAAATATGTAGGCACAGGAATTTAATCATGTGTGTTGTGTATCTTATTGGATCTCTGGCTTTTCATCTTGATCTTTACCCTAGGAAGTTGACTCGTTCATACTTTATCAAATGGCTCCTGCACTTTCTGGGTTTTGGTTAGGTTTGGCTGTTGAGTAACCACTGTAGAAAATCTTTATATATATATATAAAGAAATAAAAATCTTTATATATAATCATAGATTAGAGCCTCTTTTATCAAGACACAGACACTTACATGTCTACCTATGGATCATAATATAAATATTCTATACTCTATGAATTTTATGGAGGGACAGTATTTTCAATCTGTCCCTTAATTTCCAAACAATTCACCCACTTACAGTTTTTGAACCATTTGAGTACAGATTTTCTAATTCTCCTTGATATCTTTTGGGAGGTTGCAGAGGGTGGCATTGTTGAGAGAGTATTAAAGCTCCCATTCCCTTGATGCTTGCTGCTGGTTGTAAATCAGGGGCAGCAAAGAGTGACTTCTCTGCTAAATGCCCTAGGGCTCCCTGTGCTCACCTTGAAAGGTCACTCAGCCTTTCAAGGTGGACATCTCTGTATGACTTTTTCCTTCCAGTTCCAGTGATTGCTCCTTCCTCCTCATCCTTATGGACCTAGGGGTGCATTTAACTCACTGTAACCAGCTCAGCATTCTTGCACTACTCCTTGTGACTCTCCTATACCCACATTTCTGTAAATAGTCCCTTTGTAAATAAACCCTCCTCAAATTATCCTGATTTGAGTACATCTTTTTTTTTTTTTTTTTAGTACATCCGTTTTTTGTTGAAATCTTGATTTGTACACCAGTGAGCACTGTAGAATTGGAGAAGAGGACTTATTCCTGTAATCCAAAGTTAACACAGTTTGTAGATCAGAAGTCCAAAATTTATAGTGTGTTCCCTATGACATGTTTTAACTTGGAGTGTCTCTGAATAATGATCATTATTGTTTTAAACCTCTTTTGTGATCTTCCTTCTTGATTAATTAGTATTACTTGGGAAAAAGAATCGAAAACCAGAAGAGAGAAATAAGGAAGACTACAGATGTGTGGAGTATACTCTCATGCAGCTGTAAAGAAATTTATTGGAATAAGTTTTAATTTTACTTTATAATTGTGCTCTTCATTTGGATGAGTTTCCCTTCAATTTTTTTGAACTTAAGGCTGTGCCTGGGGTATAGTGTTCCTGCCAACCTCTTACACTGGATATTGAGAAGAGCCCCACTTGAGACTATTACTGAAAACTAAACAAACACTATTAAGACCTATTTGCTAATTCTATGAATCTTCTCTTCCTGTTGCATTTTGTTTTTTTAAATTTAATTTTGGAGAGATTTGGAAAGGTAACATTAGCTAGAAGAAGAAACTTCATGAGTATTCAGGAGCCTGGGATGATGGTGGCATTGATGTAAGGCCGCACCTGGCCCAGACATAGGGTTGGTTAGTGATGGCCAGGGGTGGAATCTCTTATCAGACCCAAACTTAAAAATACAGACTCCAGACAGAATTTATTTTTTATGTGAAAACAGAGCCCAAGAAAGAAATGTGTGCTGGGGCAAAGAAGAATTCTCTCTCTCTCTCTCTCTCTCTCTCTCTCTCACTCTCTGGGTACTTTTTCCTTTATCAAAAGACTGATGATTATAGCAAGGCAGTCTTGAAAATACCAATATGCTCTTCACAGGGCTTGAAAATGTTATTTTCATTTGAACTTTGAATATTTTTTTTTTACTTTATAACAGTCACTTGGAAACAATTGTTTCAAGAGATGGATTATACTTCCCTGGCAATCTTTTCACCTGTTAATATAATAATAAACTTAAATCAGTGCATATTTCACAGAGAACTAACAAGATCTTAGATTTTTGGTTGGCAGCACATTAACCTACAGTATAAGAAGTCTGTTGATGGATGTACAGGTTTTTCCACTCACTACACCTTGCATTCGCAGAGCAGATAGTTGTGCAGCTAAAGCACATGTGAACACAGAAGAGTAGGATTAGCAATCTTACTATATGACAAATAATACAAAAAAATCTAAACAGAAATGATTAGTTTCTATGTGGCTCTTCAGAAATGTTTATTTCTTAAGATAGCATAATATTTGTTAAGACAAGATGGTCTCAGTTGTTGTTTCTCGTACTAAATATTTATTTCCTCAAACTATTTGCTTACCTTCCCACCAAAAACTAAACAAATAAAAACACTTTATTTTACAATTAGTAGTAAAGAGCTAATTATTTCCCTTACTAATTGCTTTTTTAAAAAATCAGTCTTCTTCTATGTGGACTTACCTGTGTTTGAGGCACACTATGAGAAGGCTTAAAAATCCTTTAATGAGGTACTTCAGAAGAGCCTACATAATTTGAGTTGAGATGAACATTTTTGTGATACACAGATATTTGGTTTAAATAGAAGATCTTAATCTGAGTTTTACTGAAACCAAAACAATCCATGGGAAGACTTGGTATACCCTCTGAATGCCCTGATATATACAGAATTGTATATAAATTCATTTATATGCTCCCATACGCCCCTAAAGCAGGTTTAAAAATTACTAGTATCCACTCACTCAGAAATTACAAATAGAAAATGAATTTTTCTTCTTTTTAAAAATAATGATAATGGTAGAAGTAGTAAGCTTTTTGAATAATAGTTCTTTTATTATTGATAAATGTTAACCATAGGGTTCTTCAGGGATCAATATTGGCATGACTCAGTTATTCATTTACCTTTTTTAAAAAAAGATTTATTTATTTATGATAAACACACACACACACACACACACACACACACACACACACACACACACAGAGGCAGAGACAGAAGCAGGCTCCATGCAGGGAGCCCGATGCAGGACTCCACCCGGGGACTCCAGGATCGTGCCCTGGGCCGAAGGCAGGCACCAAACCGCTGAGCCACCCAGGGATCCCAGTCATTCGTTTATCTAACACACAAAACATGCAATGAGAACACAGTGTGTGGGACCAGGGAGGGATAGGACAATAAATCAGATATTGCGTGCCGTGTGAGAAGGTATAAGACAAGATGGGGTAGAAGCATTTCTGAGTTAAGCCTCCTGAAAATCACCATAGCTCACAACTAAATAATGCAGAAATGGAATCATCAAGAAATGTAAAGGCCTGTAAAATACGCAAGCATAAATATTGGTATGGTACTTTTTTTTTTTTTAAAGATTTTATTTATTTATTCATGAGAGACAGAGAGAGAGAGGCAGAGACACAGGCAGAGGGAGAAGCAGGCTCCATGCAGGGAGCCCGATATGGGACTTGATCTCGGGTCTCCAGGGTCTCCAGGATCACACTCCAGACCAAAGACAGGCACCAAACCGCTGAGCCACCCAGGGATCCCGGTATGGTACTTTTTGACATAGCATACCACAACCTAATGTTTAAAAAGCCCCCTATTACTATGATTTCTGAAAATTTTTAGATTTAAATATATATGTCAAACCACTTTTAAAAAGGTATATATATGGTAAAAGGGTATGCCACGCAAATAAATTCTCCTCCTACCCCAACCCCAGTATTCCAGTTGCTTTCTGAAAGATAAAATTGTTATCGTTTTGTTTTTTCTCCTTATGATAACCATGTTGGTTTAATCAGGATAGCTTCTTCTGAGACTTTCTTGGTGTTATACTGAGCAATTGTCTAATATTAGGAGGCTTTCTAGAAATTTCTTGCTAATTCTAGAAACTCTGATGAGGCAAAGTCAGATGCTTGAAGCCAAAAGTCTCTAGAAGAGGTGCTTCTCATGGTTCCACTCTTCTAAAATGGCCCCGGGAAAAGCACTGATGATCTTTTTCTCTCTGGATGCAGACCTGGACTTTGATTTTGGATTTGGGACCAGAACTATCCCATCATCTGAATTTTTATTTTTTATTTTTTTATTTTTAAAAATATTTATTTGAGAAAGAGATCAAGCATGAGAGAGAGAGAGAGAGAGAAAGAGAGAGAAAGAGAGCTAAAGAATGCATGCATGAGTGGCGTTGGGGGAGTGGTGGCAGAGGGAAGGGGAGAAACAGAATCACTGTTGAGCAGGGAGACCAATGCAGGGCTCAATCCAGAGACCCTTGGATCCTGACCGGAGCCAAAGACAGATGCTTAACCAACTGAGCCACCTGGGCATGCCATCCCCCAACACCTAAATTTTGATCTCAAGGTTACCATGATTTACTTATATAGTACCAAACACAGCTCTTTAAAATTTTTTAAATTTAAATTCAACTAATTAGCATATAATGTATTATTGGTTTCAGAGATTGAGGTCAGTGATTCATTAGTCTTATGACTAATGATGAGCACCCAGTGCTCATCACATCACATGCCCTTCTTAATGCCCATCACCCAATTACCCCATCCCCCCCACTAACCCCCCACCCCCCAGCCACCTCGGTTTGTTTCTTATGATTAAGAGTCTCTTAAGGTTTGTCTCCCTCTCTAATTTCATCTTGTTTTATTTTTCTTCTCTTCCCCTATGCTTCTCTGTTTTCTTTCTTAAATTCCACATATGAATGAGATTATATGATAATGGTCTTTCTCTGATTTACATATTTTGCTTAGCATGATATCCTATAGTTCTATCCATGTCATTGTAAATGACTTTTTTTTTTTTTTTTTTTTTTTTGATGGCTGAGGAGTAGTCCATTGTATATGTATACCCCATCTTCTTTACCCATTCATCTGTCCAAGGACATCTGGGCTCTTTCAATAGTCTGGCTATTGTGGACATTGCTGCTCTAAACATTGGGGTGCAGATGCCCCTTTGGATCACTACATTCGTATCTTTGGGGTAAATACCCAAGTAGTGTGAGCACGTGGGTTGCTCAGTGGTTGAACATCTGCCTTTGGCTCAGGTTGTGATCCTAGGGTTCTGGGATTGAGTCCTGCATCAGGCTCCTTGTGGGGAGCGTGCTTCTCTCTCTGCCTATGTGTCTGCCTCTCTCTGTGTGTCTCTCATGAATAAATAAACAAAAAATACCCAGGTAGTGCAATTTCTGGGTTTTGGGGTAGTTCCATTTTCAATTTTTTGAGGAGCTTCAATCAAACTTGTTTTCCAGAGTGGCTGCCAACAGTGTACAATGGTTCCCCTTTGTCTGCATCCTTGACAACATCTGTTGTTTCCTGACTTGTTCATTTTAGCCATTCTGACTGGTGTGAGTTAGTATCTCGCTGTGGTTTCAATTTGTATATCCCTGAGGCTGAGTGATGTTGAGCATTTTTTCATGTGTCCATTGGCCATTTGTATGTCTTCTTTGGAGAAATGTCTGCTCATGTCTTCTTTCCCATTTCTTGATTGGATTATTTGTTCTTTGGCTGTTGAGTTTTATAAGCTCTTTACGGATTTTAGATTCTAGCCCTTTATCTGACATGTCATTTGCAAATATCTTCTCCCATTTGGTCAGTTGTCTTTTGCTTCTGTTGACTGTTTCCTTTGCCGTGCAAAAGCTTTTAATCTTGATGACTTCCCAATAGGCCCTTTATCTTGATGAAGTCCCAATAGTTCATTTTTGTCTTTGTTTCATTTGCCTTTGGAGAGATGTTTAGTAAGAAGTTGCTGCGGCTGAGATCACAAAGGTTGCTGCCTGTGTTCTCCTCTAGGATTTTGATGAACTCCTCTCTCATATTTAGATCTTTCATCCATTTTGAGTCTATTTTTTTTGTATGTGGTATGAGGAAATGGTCAGTTTCATTCTTTTGCATGTGGCAGTCCAGTTTTCCCAACGCCATTTGTTGAAGAGAGTGTCTTTTTTCCATTGGATATCCCTTCCTGTGTCATCAAAGATTAGTTGACCATGGAGATGAAGGTCCATTTCTTGGTTATCTCTTCTGTTCCATTGATCTATGTGTCTGTTTTTGTGCCAGTACCATACTGTCTCGATGATTACAGTTTTTTAATAGAGCTGGAAGTCCAGAATTGTGATACCACTAGTTTTGGTTTTCTTTTTTAACATTCCTTTGGCTATTCAGGTATTTTCTGGTTCCATACCAATTTTAGGATTATTTTTTCCAACTCTGTGAAATAAGTTGATGGTATTTTGATAGGGATTACATTGAATGTATAGATTGCTCTAGGTAGCATATACATTTAAAAAAATATTTATTCTTCCAATCCATGAGCATGGAACATGAGGCACACATAGTTGTAGGATAAGTACAACAGAGGTCTGTTACATTTTTGTGTAATATGAATAATGGCAGCAAGGGTAAGTCTTGAATAGTGCCATATTAGTTATTTTACAGAGTGGGCTCTTCTTGGGCAATCACTTTTCAAAGAATCAGAAACCTAGTAGGACGTTTTGGCCAATGTCTTCCAGTTAGCTGCTTGCTGCATGGCATGATTACTTGCATCATATTGTAGTCTGACCTTTGAGCTGATAGAAACTGGTAGTAAAGATTAGATTTTCCTGCTTTAAAACACCCTGCAGTCACCTTAGATAAAAGCAGATCAATGGTCAGAAATTACTGCAGACAGCAAGCCTAAGTTGCCATTGACTGTCCCTGAGTTATGATTTCTGCAGTAAAGAAGCAATTAAAGTAATTTTTTGGTCAAGTATTATATATGTATGATTACATTTTCAAATGATTGAATTATTTATCTTGAAATGGTTATTTTGATCAAAAACACACACTCACTTAGTAAAAACACTCAAATTGTACGGATGTGTAAAATGAAAAGAAAGTCTCCCACACATCCTACACCATATTCCAACCCCACCCCTGGTGATGAAGCAACCGCTGTTAAAAGTTTCTCATTCATTTTCACAGAATTCTCCACATATGTAATATATGAATGACATATTTGTAAAAATATATAAAACTAATTTTGCATAAACAGAAATATACACTATATGTATATGTAAATATGTATATACATATATATATAGTGCTTTTTTATGCTGAACATGTAATTTTGGAGATTATTTTCTATATCACTCTTGGATCTATTTCACTATATTTAACAGTGGTATAATATATATTTACTTACTTAATCAGATTTGTATTAAGGGACATCTACATTTTACCTAATGTTTATTTATTTATTTATTTATTTACTTACTTATTTTTAAAGATTTTATCTTATTTATTCATGAGAGACACAGAGCGAGAGAGAGAGGCAGAGACATAGGCAGAGGGAGAAGCAGGCTCCATGCGGGACTCGATCCTGGTCTCCAGGATCAGGCCCTGGGCTGCAGGCGGTGCTAAACTGCTGTGCCACGGGGGCTGCCTGTACATTTACCTAATATTTAGCTTAATTTCTTAAATGAATACTCTCTACTTCCATTTTTGCCTACATTTATGTTTCTCTGTAGATCTATTGAATGAAATGTTTGCCTTTAGAATTTTGATACATAATGTAGGTATTGCCAAATTTCCCTCCAGAGAGATGGCACTATTTTCACTGAAACCAGCAATGAACATCATAGTTCTTATTTTTCTACACTTCACCAACATTATATGTTATCAGTGTTTGTCATCATTGCCTGTTAAAAGGTAAAAGATGTCCTTCATTTTTGTTTCATGTATATGATTGGTTTTCTGTTTGTTTTTTGTTTTGTTTTGTTTTGTTTTGTTTTCTGTTTTGAGTCAGTGTTGCTATTTGTTTATTTTTCTAGTGGTTTGTTTAAGAGTTCTTTATTAAGGTAATTAAAATATATTTGCATGTGTTGTAAATAAACTCTCCCAGTGTTTTATTCATCTTTGACTTTATTAATTAAATTTCTTGCTATGTGGGTATTTGTAATGTTTATAAAAGCAAGTCCATTTTATTTCTTTTACAGGGTTCTAGATTTTGTATCTTGTTATAAGGGCCCTGGGGTGCCTGAATGGCTCAGTTGGTTAAGCATGTGACTCTTAGTTTCCACTTAGGTCATGATTTTAAGTTGTGAGATGGAGCCCTGAACTGGGCTCTGTGCTCAATATGAAGGCTGCTTGAGATTCCATCTCTCCCTCTCCATCTGCTCCTCACCCCTCCGCCAGTTGCAATCCATCTCTGTCTAAGATAAATGAATACATCTTTTTGCTTTTTTTAAGCTTTTCCATTCCATGTTGTTTGTTTGTTTTCTCCCTAAGTGCCAATTGTCTTCATAGCATAGTTCTGGTTTCATATTTTATTTTGAAATATTTCATAAATTTGAAATGTATTTTTATATAAAGGATCTCAATTCTCCCCACAAATGATTAGCTGATTTTCTCAGTATCACTACTGATGTAACTAACTGGCCTTTTCCAGCTAGTTTGCAAAAAGCCACTTTTATCATATATTAATTATCACATACATTTGGCTCTATTTTGAGATTCTGCCCTCATTCTGTTTGTTCCTGAAACACTGTCATATTTTAAAGTATATCTTTTAGCTCCATAAAGGGCTAGTTCTCCATGGCCACTCTTTCATGTTTATTATAGTTCTCTCAGCATCCTTATACTTCCATACCTTTATTTTCCATTTTCTCCATTGAATTCTTATCAAGTTCCAAAGTACAAATGAATTCTTATACAATTTCATTTGTACTTTGGTTGGTAGTCACATTGAATTCATGAATTAATTCAGAGAGATCTGCCGTCTTTGCAATATGGGGTCTTTCTATCGAAGAACAAGTCTATTTCTATTTATGTATTCTTTATTAGATTTTTCAAGTTTTCTTTATCTAGGTCTTATTTCAGAATATTTTATGTTTATTTCTATTATTTTATAGTTGTGTTGCATATATATATATATATATATATATATATATATATATATATATATTGAGCCTAGAGCCTGACACAGGCCAAGTAAGTTCTCTTATGGCTTTTAATACTTTTTCAAATGATTATTTTGTATTTTTCAGGTAAATAGAGTTGTCCCAGTGAAGACACACACACATGTACACATATACATATATATATGTATGCATATAAATTATATAGATTACTTATATATATGTATGTGTACATATATTCATATATATATATATATTCCCTATATGTATGTATATGGCACTTTTTATTTTTAGTTTTAATTTTATTTTTGAGGGCAGCTCGGGGGGCTCAGCGGTTTAGCGCCGCCTTCAGCCCAGGGCGTGATCCTGGAGACCCAGGATTGAGTTCTGTGTCGGGCTCCCTGCATGGGGCCTGCTTCTCCCTCTGCCTGTGTCTCTGCCTCTCTCGATCTCTGTGTCTCTCATGAATAAATAAATAAAATCTTTAAAAAATAATTTTATTTTTGAGCAGATAATAATATATCCATGTGGTTCAAAAAATTGTAAAGTACAGAAGAGATACAAAAGAAAATACTAACAACCTCTCTCCCATACATACCTGTTTCCAGACCCCAGAGTCCCCTCATGAATTAACCATATTTTATTATTCTGTGTATATACCAGTGAATACAAAATAAATACACGTGCTTTTTACATAAATGATGCTTGCTGTATACACTGCTCTACACTGTATTTTGAGGGGAGAAGTGCAAGGATGAGGAAAGTAAAGTTATAAGGCCAGATGTTTATGATTTCTTTCTTGGTAAAGACATCTATTTTCTATGGTTCTTACTCACAGTCTACTCTCTGTCATAGATGTCAGACACAAATCCCTGGGAGGTAGGACTGGAAGACAAATTAAAGAGAGCATTTAACTCTACCCTTCTGACCTGCCATGGCTGTTGGGCTAGCCTGGTCTGCCTACTGCCTTCTTCCCATTAGATTTTTTCCACAGAGCTCTTCACATCCCTGTGGGGCCAAAGCAATGATCTATCCGCCATGTCCAGATTTTTTTCACAGAGCTCTTCACATCCCTGTGGGGCCAAAGCAATGATCTATCCTCCATGTCCAGATGAATCTGGATCCAGTTGTGGGCTCAGCCATGTCAGTGTGCCAGCCAGCATAAAAAGACGATCAATACTGGAATATGAATGACTGCATTGGACCATTCTGAGAGTGGTCACTAACTCAGCCACAGGTCTCTGCAGGATGCAACCACAGAGATTCAAAGGAATACCACACTATCCTAAGCCATAAGACCCCTGTCATATAGCATCATTAGTTTTCTTTTACTTTCCCTCCACCAATATTCTTGGCAACTAATTGAGGAATAAATTCAGCTTTAATTTTTCCCCATAACAAAAGAGTTTAGTTTTGCTTGAAATTGAATAGTAGAATGTTTCATATATAATGGAGTAACAAAGTTTTAGGAACACCAAATATCTAGTGGAATTGAATCCCATTCATGCAACATTGTATAATTGAGAGTATAGTATTAGAGTGGAAGCTTTAGAGGCAGAGCATGATGGTGTGATTTTGTTTTTCTGCACAGATTTTTTTAAATGCATGTCTTTAAAAAACAGCTTTATGGAGATAAAAGTTATATGCATGTCATTTACAGTTTAACATGTACAACCCAATGGTTTTTAGTATGTATACATAATTCTGCAACTATTCACCAAATTAAATTTTAAAACATTTTTATCATCCTTCTGAAAAAACCTACACACTTTGGTAGTCACTTTCCATCAGTACTCTTCATTTCTCCTCTCCTCTACTGTTGCCCAATCCTAGACAACTATTAATCTATCTTTATAGGTTTTCCAATTCTGGACATTTCATATATATGGAATCATACAATATATGGCCTTTATAAAAAAAAGATTTTGTTTATTTATCTTGAGAGAGAGAAAGAGAGCACATTACTGTGTGCAAGCAGAGGGGAAGGGCAGCAGGAGAGAGAGAATCTCAAGTCGACTCCATGCTGAGTACCTATGGCCATTTGTGACTGGCTTTTATTGTTTGCATAATATTTTAGAGGTTTATCCATGTTGTAGCATATATGAATACTTCATTCCTTTTTGTTGACAAATATTTCTTTGTTTGGATATGAATATATCATATTGTATTTACTTACCAGTTTTTGTACATTTGGGTTGTCTCAACTTTTTGGCTATTATGAATAATGCTGTGATCAACGTTCATGTACAAATCCTTATGTAAACATATGTTTTCAATTTTCCTTAGTTTATTATCTAGGAGTTGAATTGTTAGTCACTCTGTTTAACATTTTTGAGGAACTGCTGCACTATTTTCCAAAGTGAGTGTACCATTTTTCATTCTCATCAGCTATGCATGAAGATTCTAATTTCTCTATAGCCTCCTGAAAAGTTTATTGTCTTTTTTTTTTTACTATAACTATCGTACTGGTTGTAAAATGGTATCTCATTGTGGTTTTGATTTATATTTCCCCAGTGGCAAATGATTTTGAACATCTTTTCATGTTCTTAGCCAACTGTATATATTTTGGGGAGAAATGCCTATTAAAATTAATCCCCGCTTTTAATTAGGATGTTTGTCTTTTCTTATTATCAGGTTGTAAGAGTTCTTTATATTTTCTGGATATTTATGGATATTATATTTTCTTTATATTTTCTAGACCTTTATCAGATTGATTTATAAATGTTTTCTCCTAGTCTATGTTTTCTTTCTCCATGATATGCAGCAAAAATATTTTTAAGTTTAATGAAGTCAAGTTTATCTATTTTGCCTTTTGTCACTCATGCTTTTGATGCTATTTATGGTTTTAGTTCTTAAAGTTAAACATATGATCCAGTCTGAGTTATTTTTCCGGATGTGTATGAGGTGATGTGAGGTATTTAATCTATTTATTTTGCATGTGTGTGTTGTAATTTTAACAGATGTAAATGGTACTCAACATGGAAATGATTGCCTTTTTTTGAGATCACCTGAGGTCTTTAATTCTCTCAATAGAATTAGTCATAGGATGACATAGGATTGACATAGGATGGGTCAGTAAAAGGTCATGAAGGATAACATTTGTGCTTTATGTACCATTTTCTATCCTGTATCAAATTCATTTATTAAAAAAATAAGTTCTTATGACGGGTTATGGCTTGCTTATTTTGTAAAGTTATGGAAACTCTAATGCCACAGAAGGACTTAGAGCACAGCAGGAATGGAGACCTGTTCTTTGTAAGTCGTTTCTTAGTTATAATGCTTGGAAAACTCATTTGGCTATTCCTGTAATCGAGCCCAGAATTCAGAAAGTTTTATCCACTCAAATGGCAATAAGAAAACTTTATAGCAAACAAACATAAAAGTGAAATAAGTGTTATTTTAACTGGTTTGGGAAGATATGTTTACTTAGTAGTTCTTATCTTTGTTTTTCTCCTGCATTTATGATGCAAGCACTTAAATTCAAATCAAAGGAATTAAGCCTTTTGCCATGGAGATTTAAAAGGGTCCAACTTTGTGCTCCCAGAAAGGAAAATGAATCTTCTCAAAGGAAATGCATATCTATTAAGTGAATTTTAATATGTTTTCCTTTCATTTGAGAGCAGCATAGAAACTGGGAATTGAAGGTGTCAAGTTTTGGAGAAAGAGGCTAATGATATTTGGATGATGCAAAATTAACTATTGAAAAAAACATTAAATGAAGTTTCATATATAGAAGGTAAAGGTGGTCAGTACAAATCATCGATGCCAAGGACTTTTAAAATGTCTTCAAAATATAATAGTTTGATGAAGCAATCCAATAAATGCCTTTATGTTTGAATATATCAAATTTACCCTCAGAGTCAATAGAATTCACTGAGGGTTAAATCACTCAAGTCCAATTGTCTGCGTGGATTCCAGATGACTATCCAGTGAACACAAAGTTAGGACTTACAACAGCAATCTATCAGGAATCAATTCAGCCTTCACTTGCCTAACATTCAATCTTAAGTAGATATTCTCTCATTCTCTCTGTTACTGACAGCAACTAACCCAGAAAGTTTTAGTTTGGTGCTTCAACAAGCTTGGATAAACATCTCTCTCTCTCTCTCTCATCTGTCCAATGTTCTGTTTTTTTCTTCCTTTTTTTGTAGTTGGTCATGAAGTTTCCATCCTGGTTTTATATCCATTGTATCTATTGAGAATGATTTTGCTTTGATTTATTTCCCCCTGGCTGTTAGAGAGGTGAGGTGAGGTGGAGCTGGTGATTATCCTCCAAATACTAGGGGAGGAGATGCAATGATGCCAGAGAGAGTGGACTTTGGCAAGCTTACACTACGTTCTTTCAGTGGGCATTGATTTTTAGACAGTAAACCCTTTGCACTATGATGTTAACTTGTTCACTCAGGAGGAACAAAATCAGAGAAGTCCAGGAATGGAATTAAATGTGATGAATCAGCACCACTTATGAGAAGTACTGAAGCAAAACCTCCCAAAAATAATTTAAGCAAAATGGCTTTTAAAATGATTAACATTAATTATAGCCTCTGGCAGAAGTTTCACCCTAAGCCAAGGCACCTTGCTTCTCCCTCCTCCCCTCCCTCATCCTTTGAGCTTGCCAAGTATTTACTCCTGAACATCCCATTCCACCCTACTCTCCCTTCCTTAGTCATGTCCCATGTTCCCCAGCTTGGCTCCCTGATGTTCCTGGAGGCCCCTTCCACTTCTTGTTCAGCACCCCACATTGTTTTCTCACAACCTAAGATTTATTTTGACACCACTCTGTGTGCTCATTATAGTGTTCTTGCTTTCCTGTCTCTCATCCTCTGATTTTCTCTGCCATGAGCTGACCCTGGGAAAGGCAGATTGGAGCAGGGAAGAGGGGAGGTGGTGCCAGGACAAGTCCCTGGAAGAATTTCTTTAGGACAGGTAAGTTCTTGCCTCCATGAAGCCGACTCCTCTTTGCCAGTGAATAAGGCCAGCTATCCTTAGAATTAAATAACACAGCCTTGTTCAAAAAACCTTCCTGAGAAATCTAGTAAAGGCCTTTTTAATAAAATTGCTGTGAAACTTTTGCTTTTGTATGAATGAATTTTGATAAGGGATTGTATGAAGTTTCATGTAATATAACACCTCTGTTCTGGTCGAGTATTCATGTCAAATAATACCTATGCTATCACTTATGTCATGTTTCTTTCTTATTGCAGATGACTTTGCAATAAGAGAGTTTTCTCTGACAATATACCTACATTTGGTAATTATATTAGTGATTAATGTCTCAAAGGATAGAATTTTTGAGAGCAGGCCTGGACATTACTGTGACAGGTGTTGGCTCAAGGCCTTTTAAGGGATAATGGTGTTTGTTTATTTATTTATTTATTTATTTCATTTTATTTATTTATTCATGGGTGACATACAGAGAGAGGCAGAGACATAGGCAGAGGGAGAAGCAGGCCCCCTGCAAGGACCCTGATGAGGGACTAGATCCCAGAACCCTGGGACCATGACCTGAGCCAAAGGCCTACACCCAACCACTGAGCCACCCAGGTACCCCAAGGGATAATGGTGTTTTTAGGTACATACTACCAGTTAAACATACGGTCATCAAATTAAAGAATGTGAAAGAACCTTCTATATCTAGGTTCCTTATTTTCCAAATGAGAAAAATAAAGTTCAAAACTTGACCAAGTAGCAGAGCAAAGTAGGGATCAAGACTTAAGTCTCCCAGTTTTCAGCTCAAACACTGGTAACAAAATGGTAGGATTCTGGCTCTCCCTGTCCATCCATGGACCCCCCCCCCCCGCCCCGCCCAGTGCTAGCCATGCATCAGCATTGTCTTAGAGAACCCTGCTTTCTCTCTGGGCTGAAGAGAAGATGCGTGGTGATGGAGAGGGCTCTAAAAGTTCTGTAGCAAATGAGAATTGTGATTTTTTTTCCCCAGGAAGATTTGGAAGACCTATAGTAGCTACATAGGAGAACAGGATTGGTTAGAGTAAAGGAATCTAGAATTCATAGTTTCCATTATATAGAATCAAAAACTAATGTATATGGAAAAACCTGGGACATAATCGATTTCCTGAGTTTTCTGTAGTTGTTGTCTGTTCTGATTTGTTTTCAGGCTAATTCTGGTCTCATCTACTATCTCCCTTAGTAATTAGTCTTCTGTCATAAGGCTGTTTCTGGTGTCCTCACAAGTCTAGTATCTTTCTTAGAAATTTGAGATTACTGTCATTGTGGAAACATTCTCTTAAAAATTAAGTAAGCAAATGTAATATTTTATTAATTGGGGAAATATTTAATGGCCTCCAATAATTAAAAATGTATTTATGCATAATTACATATGTACTATATCAATATAGGTTCGTTCTGTCATTGTAGATGAAGCTAAAGTCCTTTGTGATCATATCCATAGTTACTTCTCAGAAATGGCAACTATTACCAGTTTGGTAGGGATTGTTTCAGAATTATTTGTATGTATATACATACACATATATACATGCCTGAAAAATACATGATAGCGTTTGCTCTTTTTTTTTAAGATTTATTTATTTATTTGAGAGAGAGCAAGAGAGTGTTTGCAGGGTAGCAGCAGAGGGAGAGGAAGAGAATCCCAAGCAGACTGCCCTCTAAGCAGGGAGCCCAAGGCAGGGTTTAATCCTACAAACCTGAGATCATGACCTGAGCCAAAACCAAGAGTCAGATGCTTAACCAACTAATCCACCAGGCACCTCTGTTTGCTCTTCTTTTAAAATGTAGATTATAGTATAGTGTACATAATTTCTTGCTATTTGGTTTTCCTTTTCCCCCCTCAACCATAGGTCTTGGAGATTTCTCTGTTAGTAATTATAGTAGACACAGCATGGTTTATTTAACAACTCCTCTATTTATAGACATTTAGGTTATTTCTAACTCTTTGAAAAAAATCAAAGTGTAATTAGCATACAATATCCTAATAGTTTCAGGTGTACCTCATAGTACATTTGATATTTTTACATATTACAAAATGATTCCCCATAAGTCTAGTTTCCATCTGTTACCATATGAAGTTTTACAATATTATTGACTGTATTCCTTATGCTGTACATTACATCTCTGTGATTTACCTATTTCATAACTGGAAGTTTGTACCTCTTAAATTTTTTTTTACTTTTTAATAAAATATTTTATTTATTTGTTTGACAGAGAGAGCATGAGCAGGGGATAGAGAGATAAGTAGGCTCCCCACTGAGTCTGGAGCCTGAGTTGGGGCTTAATCCCAGGACCCTGGGATCATGACCTGAACCAAAAGCAGATGTTCAACCAACTGAGCCACCCAGGGGCTCAGAAGTTTTACCTCTTAATCTCCTTTACCTGTTTCACCTGACTCTGAACCCCCTTCCCGTTCTGCTCACCAATAGTTTCCTGTATTTATGAGTCTGTTTCTTTCTTTTTTTTTTTTTTTAAGATTCCACACATATGGTATTTGTCTTTCTCTGTCTGAATTATTTCACTTGGCATAATACCCTCTAGGTCCATCCATGTTGTAGCAGATGGCAGGATTTCCTTCCTTTTATGGCTTAGTGATAGTCCATTGTGTGTGTGTGTGTGTGTGTGTGTGTGTGTGTGTGTGTGTGTATACCACCTCTTCTTTATCCATTCATCTAAAAATGAACACTTGGTTTACTTTCCATATCTCAGCTATTATAAATAATGTAATATCAAAGAGATTACTGCTACTGATTTCTTCTGGAGGTTTTTTATGGTTTCAGGTCTTAACATTCAAATCTTTACTCTATTTTAAATGTATTTTGTATATGATGTAAGATAGCGGTCCAGTTTCATTCTTTTGTATGTAGCTGTCAAGTTTTCCCAACACCATTTACTGAAGAGACTATCTTTTTCCCATTGTATAGTTTTGCCTTCTTTGCTGTAGATTGATTGCATATGTGTGGGTTTATTTCTGGGCTCTCTATTTTATTCCATTGATTTATGTGCCTTTATCGTACTGTAGCTTGTTTTGATTACTATAGCTTGTAGTATAGTAGATTATTTCCAATTCTTAACAATTATGAACAATGTTGTAGCAGCCCATATAGGCTTTCTTCTTTTTAAAAATAATTTTATTTATTTAAAAGATTTTAATTCTGGTACCCCTGGGTGGCTCAGGGCATGATCCTGGGTCCGGGGATCGAGTCCCACATCCCACATCGAGTCCCAAATCCCTGCGAGGAGCCTGCTTCTCTCTCTGCCTATGTCTCTGCCTCTCTCTCTCTCTCTCATGAATAAATAAATAAATCTTTAAAAAAAGATTTTTCTCTCTCATGAATAAATAAACAAATCTTAAAAAAAAGATTTTAATTCCATAGTATTATATAAGTTTCAGGTATACAATATATCTTTTCAACAATTCTTTATATTACTGAGTGCTCATCAAGATAAGTGTATTCTGAATTCCCTTCACCTATTTCCAGGCCTTTTTGTTCTTAGGTTCATGTGTTAGTATGGGTGTGTACAGAGGTCGCAAGTCATACAGTGAACACAAATCCTTATTTTTGCAGATACTGCAGATCTCCCTCTCAGGTGGCTGTATTACAGAGACTGTATATGAGAGTGCCAGTTTCCCTTCACTTTCAGCAGTTCTTAGAATTTTAAAAATTTGTTTTTTTCCAGGCTTCTTCTTTTTTTTAATAAATTTATTTTTTATTGGTGTTCAATTTGCCAACATATAGAATAACACCAGTGATCATCCCATTAAGTGCTCCCCTCATTAAAAATTTGGAGAAAAATTTGTGTTGCTTGTGATATGAAACAAAATTTTTTGCTATCCCACTGTTATATATAATGTTTGCTGAAGGTTTTTAATAGAATAGGATAGTCCTTATTATTCCTGGTTTGCTAAGAGCCTTTCTTGTTTTCTATGAAGGGAAATTGAAGCATATTGAATTCTTTTTTTTTTTTTTTGCATCAACTTCTATGATAAAAATAATTCTTCTTTAAATTTTTAATGTGGATATTACAGTAACACATTTTCTCATACTAAACCATTTTTCTATTCTTTGAAGAGGCTATAAATAGTCATGATATATTAATTTTTATATTGCTATATTCAGTGTGCTAATATTTTATTCATTATTTTTGAATCTATGTTCATAATATTCTTCTCTTATGCAATCTTTGTCTGATTTTGATTCCAATGTTAGGAAAGCCTTAAAAAATGAAGTTTTGGGTGGCTTTTTATGTTTTTCTATACTTTGGAACAATTAGGTAAGGATTAATTTTTTTTTTGTTGGTTAAGTGAAACTAATGAAAATATCAGACTTTATTTTTGTTTATCCTTTCTACTGTTTTTCTTTTTAAGATTTCATAACCATTTCAAAATTCAAAATTCATAACTCTTATTTTTGAGTGTTCTATTACCTGTGTTTATTAGACCAGATTTTCCCACTCTTAGTTTGTTGCTTTTCTCATAGATTTGGCTTTTCCTTAATGATTGGATATTCTTGGCTGGCGAATTGTCTTTGGCCTTAAGGTTCACTGTTAGACTATCTATTAGTTTTAGCACTATTTTGTAGAGCAGGGACAATTCCCAGGCAGAGGTTAGGAGATTTAAAGACCTTCAATTCATGCATTTTAATTTTAAGTTTTGCAATGTGGTGCCATGATGCCATTCACCTAGATAAGTTTGTCAGGTGTGACTTTATGTGTGGCTTTCCTGCTGTGCCATAGAAATTAAATTTATGAAACAGTGCACCAGTGGTGATGATGAAAAATGAGACAGGGGAAGAGGGAATGGCAGTTTGTGAGACTCTATAGATTAATTTTTTCTTATACTCTGTCTGTATCCCTAGGTTGATGTGGTTACAAAAAGTCAATTAAGAAGTAAGACTTTTGATTAAGGTGGCTAATCAATCAGGGCGGGAAAGAATGAGTTAATTTAAGGAATGGTGAGAACAAGTACTGATTAATTTATGGGAAAATTGTCTCAGAAAGTGCTCTATGTAAATTGATAGGTTTTTGGGTGCAATTTGGTGATTTTCATCAAATCATTAAAATCATGAATAAGCCAGGCAATCCTATGTCTAAACACTTATTTGAAGGAAATAATCAGAAAAATACTCAAAGGTGAATTCTGAAAATGTTTACCAAAGCATTATTTAGGACAGTTAATAAAATTAAAACAACCTAAAAACCCAGAGATGAAGAGATGATTAAATCAGAGTTTTTCCAGATACACACCCTAGAAATTGAGTAAGTCAGAACATTAATAGGATTTTATCAAATAAAAAATCCAGTGGCTTATTTTGTTTTGTAAATGCATCATAAAATATTCCACTTTTGAAAGTTCATGATTTAAATTAGCATGCTCAACACTGAAAAGTCTTGCAATTAAGACTTTTGCAACTATTGCAACTTTGTTTGATCTACATCACTCTCTTCTCCCCTCTTTGTAATTTGAAACATCTTGGAAGACTTTCAGAAAGTAGTTTGGAGAACAGTGTTAAAAATTTTGTGTCAGATCCATTCAATAAAAATACTACTCACTAATAAAGAATTTAATGAGGCATGTTTATTAACATGGAAAGTTCTAGTAATATATATAATCATATTACTAATTATATATGTATGTACTATATATTACATAAGCATGATGTATGTATATATGTTATATATCACATATGTAACATATATTGAGGAAAAAGAAACATATATAGAATGCTACCATCATGTAAAATATTTCCATATGACAAATTCATAGGAACATTCTGGAAGAATATATATTAAAAGGTTAAAAAAAGGTTAAAATGGTAAAGAAATTACAAATGATTTTGTTTTATTATTTTATAGTTATTTAAAAAATATCTTTAAAAATTTTTACACAAGAGAGGTTTGATTTGTAGCCAAAATAAAATATTCCATTAAAAGTCCTATGGAAGTTTGGAGATAATTTTCTTCAATGGCCCAGATTTCATTATAAAGAGAGTTTAGAGTAATAAGCACATGACATCTTTGAGTAGATTTCATTATAAAGAGAGTTTAGAGTAATAAGCACATGACATCTTTGAGTAGATTTCATTATAAAGAGAGTTTAGAGTAATAAGCACATGACATCTTTGAGTAATATGATATACTACAGTTAAGGTAGATTACCCTTATTTATTTGTAAAATGTTGATTTTTAGAAATTCAAACAAGCACTATAGTGATTTTTTTTATCCCAAGCATATTTGAATAATTAATTAATCTCCACATTCAGAATTAATGATCAGTAAAAATCTGCAGCATTCAATAATATACATTGGTTTACTTTGGCTTTGGATAAAAAGAAAACATTATTTAAGTAAGTTATATTATTCAATTAAAACAATTAAAATGCCTTCATTATGATCACTTTCTTCTTCACATAGTCAACAAGTCCAAATGAACCTGGTTTTGGTCAGAGTGCACAGCCAATGGCCCCAAAGGCAGTGAAATGTTTTTTGGGCTTTCTCACAACTTTGTACTTTGATTTTATCCTTCTGTTCTTACAGCCAAATCCCTCTCTTTTCATATTCCTCAAAGTTTATCCCATATAGGAGTCCTTTGAAGTCAAAGGTAAAACAAGATTTGGAGAACTTGCTTTTTCCACATCTGAGTTTTGTTTTTAAGGCTTTTTTTTTCTCTGTCCAGATGAGTTTTGCTAAGGACCAGATGTATTCTCAAGGCTCAGATAGTTGCACACCCCAGCAACAGCTACTGGTGGTTTTAATGATTTTATATATATATATGTTTTCTGTAAAGTTAACAGAAGAAAAAATGTTGTTAAGTGTATTTGCTGCAAAAAAATCTATGTGCCAATGTAGTCAAAGACCTCTTTCCAGAGCTATGCATTCTTTCTTAAGATTTCTTATCCTGCTAAAATTGGAAACTTTATTTTTTTTTAGCAGGGGAACAGGTTTATTAAACTATATTGCCACTATTGATCATTAGCCATTTTGTCTTTATTCTCAGGTAATTTCATTTTAATCTATAGAGAGTTAATAAATACCTATAACAACTATTTTATTATTTGTGCATTTGTGGGGATCATTTATTTGTAACTTTCAGAAATCCTTAGTTTCAATATTAAGAACTGTTTGAAATTAGTATACATTGCAAATGAAGATAAATCAGATATAATTAAGTGAATTGGAATCCTGCCCATTCTATTCTCATAATTCTTTCTTACCATACTTTCCCCTCTTTTCCTTCATTAGGATAAAAAATTTTCTTTTGAATTTTTTCATTCATGTCACTAAAGAGATTTTCTAATGTCTGTACCAGTTCTAATACTCTCCAGAAATCTTTGGCCTCTTTGGAGACTGTGTTTTGGAATTAATACTGCCATTTGTTACAAGTTTTTTAAAATGGTAATGCAGATGGTTTGAGTGGGCAAATATTTATCCATCAAACACATGAGATTTCAACAAATGGCATTAAAATGAGCCAGATTTTATCCAATCCCCAAACAATTGTTACTGATTTTCTACCAGTAGAGTTTAGAGTAATTTTTTTTTCCTTAGAAAGAGAGAGAGAGAGGGAGCATCTCAAGAAGACTCCTGCAGAGTATGGAGCCTGAGGCCAGGCTCCATCTCAGGACCCTGAGATCATGACTTGAGCTGAAATCAAGAGTCAGATGCTTAGGAATGCCTGCGAGGCTTAGATGGTTAAACATTTGACTTTGGCTCAGGTCATGGTCTTGGAATCCTGGGATCAAGGCCACCCATGGGTCTGCCTCCAGCTGCTTGAGTCCCACCTGTGATGCCCCCACCCCAGTATTGGCCAGTGTGGGGCTCTGCACTCAGCAGGAAGTTTGCTTGTCTCTCTGCCCCTCCCTCCACTCATGATCTCTCTATCTCTCAAATAAATAAAATCTTAAAAAACAAAAAACAAAAGTTGGTTGCTTGATTGAACCACCCAGGTACCCATAGAATAAAAATTTTTATGCAAAATATCCGAACCTTGATATTTAAAATGATTTTTTATTTTGCCAACATATGAGATTCCCTAGGTGATAAATAGTAATATTCTGGTAACTTGTTTAAGTTTTCCTTTTGAGTAAGTTTAGATCATTTGTGATAGTTACGTCATTCCTATATGATAGTTTGCACAGATACTCTCAATGTATGCACAAAAAAATCAAAACATTTTACATGAGGAAGTTGTCAATTGATGCATAGAAATTGCATAATATTCATTATTCATTTCTTTTCATTTTGATCCAAATCGAGATTATTTTACCCTTTGAGAGGACTTAAAAATTAATTCAAGTTACAAGAATTTTGGAAAGATGCACAGGAAACTGAAAACAGTGTTTACCTCTTTGGAGTAGAACTGAAGGGTTGTTTTGGGTAAAAGGGACTTTTGATTTTTGCTTTTAACCCTCTGAACAGTTTGAGATTTTTACTATGAACATTTACCATTATAATGAAATAAATTAAAAAGTGATCCTGGTGTGCTTTTGAATTATTCCAGGGAAGAGAGAACATTATTTGCACTTACCCTTTATTGGCCTGCAAGAAACCAAGCATTAATTACATTTTAATTTTAGTACTGGCCATTTGGGGTAGGCTTGCAGAAATCTGATTGTAAGTAGGGGGAAATTCTTTCATGAAGATATATGTAGATTTCATATCAAAGGACTCCTCTCCCATTCCCATTTCCACACAGTACTGGAAATGAAATTTTTAGAGGCTGTGTCAGATATAGCTTATGCCTCACTCAATATAAATGATGCTGTTGTTTAATATTTATAACTTTCCTAGTATCCTGCTCTAGGGGAGGAAAAATAATTTTCTCTCCAACCTTCTGAGTTCTCAGCTGAGATCTCTATAATAGGAGACGGATTAACAAGGGAAAAACAAACAAGTTGATTAACATGTACAACTCAGATATACATCAGAGATGACCAGGAAAAAAATGAGTAACTCATAAAATCCAGGCTTAAATACTATCTTAGCAGAGAAAGGAGTGGAGGAGTATAGGCTTTTTAAAGGAGAATAAATGATTTTAAGAAAGATGGATGTGCCCTCGGAAAAATTGATGGGAGGGGAGGGATGATAGTTTGTTACAGAGTTTTCTGGGTGTGGTATGGACTTCTAGTCACTCCTGCAGTAAGAGTCAGTCCTTCCTGGTTGAAGAAACTTCTGGGGGGACTTATAACAGTCGAATTCCTTTTGGAGGATCTGTTTTTAGACAGATAAGGGGAGTTCAGAGAAAGCTTCTTCCCTTTTGCTGTTTTTCAAGCACCTACAGCTCAAAAGAATCAATATGCCAAAGTGGCATATTTTGAGATGGTATATTAAACTACCTTTCACTGCCTAGAGAGTAACCATGATTACATTTCAATTACATGATAGGATATCCTTTACTAGAGGCCGCCTTCAAAGGTCAACAAAGTCTTGAATAGAGCTAACCATGGCTCTCTAGTAAACAAAACCTTATTTACTGAAGATATTTTACCCTGTATTTAGTGTTAGTTTTCTCCTAGATCCAGGGATCAAATTTTAACCAAAATATAACATATGGGATCTTTTTAATGGTATTTGAGAGTTGGTGTCTCTAGATTTATCAATGTAGAAATAAGTAAGTAAATGTAAAAGGTATTTGGAAGAAGAGTTTTAAAATAAACATAGCTCAAAAATTCCTTCTAATATGTAAGGGATAATTCCAAAAGCATTTGCTACTCAATTGGATTTTTAAAAATGCACATGAATTTTCAATTACTATTGCAAACGTATTCTTGATGGCTAGTCTCCAAATTTAGAAAATCATCAGTGTTAGATTCATTAATAAAAGCTTCAGAGTGGAAGATTAATAGGATTAATAGAGAACACTTCCACTACAGGGTCAGTGCAATCACTGGGTAGACTCCAGGACCTGACGAATCACCTGCAGATGTCGAATTAGTATTTGATCATCATCAAAGCCTTATGTCAGTGTTCTCGTTTTCTCCTCTTGGTATTCACATGACTTCACCAGTAGCACAATGTTATCCACAGAGTGTTTTTATCTTTCTTTCCTTTTTCTTTTTTTTCCAGTTACATCTGTGGTGGAGAAAAGAACTATGTCTTTGAATTTGTGTTTCAGATATTGTTACAGTATTAAATGCAATGGCATCTCATTTTGTGACACCACCACATTTATCCAAAACTTTAAAGAAAAATGAGCATCTCTCAATCAAGAGATATAACCACTTCTATGAAAGTGTCTTATATTACACTTTTTTTTGTAACTCATGTTACATTTCAGAAGTCTGTCCATGTTTGAATTATTTTCTCATTTAGACAATTCATGAGAAATAGGTCATGTTTTAAAATATGAAAGATATGCAAGGCCTGTATTTCATGTTTGAATAAAAGAGTATTGAAAATTATATACACTTATTTAGGTGCTATACTAAAACTATAATTATTCATGGGCTTTCTATCTGAATGATTTCCAAAAGTACTAAGGGCACAGTACAAATGAAGTTATGAGCTATCTAATTAATGAAGGCAAAAACCTTGAGGTCATGCTTAAAATGGCCCTGAATTAATATAAATGAAATTTCTCCATTGCAGATAAATTTTAACTACCACCTCTGGACTTATTTCCTTTCCTGCCTGCTTCTTAAGGTAGCTATTATCTTGAACTTGTTATATTTCCTTCCAGACTTTTTATTCTCTATTCAGAACTATTATTTGGAGTCCCTTAAAAGAGTCATTTTAAAATAATTTTCACTAACATTGTTACCTGTATCTAGATTTTACCTGGAAATTATTTTTCTCTGAAACTATAAAACCTTTTTCAGTATGTTGGGCCTTTGCCATAAAAATATGTTCTTCAGAAGAAATAGAAACTTGAAAGTTATAATTGCAATAATTTTCTTCTTCCTTAAACAAAACCAAAAGAATACTTACTCTGAATTGTAGACTCAATTTCTAGAGTAAAACTTGTATAAATCTATTTTTAAAAAATTTGGTTGATCTTCTATTTCGGCAAAAAAATGATATATGGATTCTTTTCCACACTGTTATTTTCTTATATAATATTCAATAATTATAATTTTTATAAGGTAATTCAGAAGAAGGTTTTAAGATCATAGCTTTTCTAAGAACACACACACACACACACATGCACACCTGATTTTGAACAATAAATGGGTAGGGAAAAATGATTTAAACTGTTTTGTAACAAATAAGTTAGGTGTGAGGGTTTTCCCATTGAAAATATTTCCTCTCTTTCTGTATCCCCTCTTTTCCAGTATCCAGATTTTTCATATCTTGCAGAAAAAGATTTCATTGGGTACCATCAATATGGTCAAGATACTAATAGAGATGTGAAAGGGAGAAATCAAATTATCCAAACATGATATTTTGGAAAGCAGAATACAAACATTTTTTTAAGGAATATATATGCATGTATATTTAAAAGGTATTGCTATGCATATGAATGCTAATGAAATATGGCCTATCCCATTAAAAAGAGTTTTGACCCAATAGTCTATATTTAGAATGGTGTGGCCCAATGGTTCATGTGCATAGCAACCAAGTATAACCACCTCTGGTTGCTTAGCTATAATGATAACACCTCGTCTTTGATTAGTGCCTTTGGTTTAGATAGTTATAGCTCATACAACAAAATAAAATAGTTTTTTAGTCTCCTTCTAACAAATGCAAAAACAGAAACTTGGAGATTAGATGTGTTCTGTGGGGTCACTTGCCAAGCATATGGCAGGGCCATGCCTAAACCCTAGGCTTGTCTAAATCCAAACATTTTGCTTTCTCCTCTGTCTCAATCTTGTAATAAAAAGTGCAAAGTCCCCATTAATGATGTGGCAGGTAAATTATTGGCAAGGTTTCTGATTACTGAGATGTGTATTTTCAGTCCTGCTACCTTTCCTTCTGAGCCACAGTTAGTTACTGGTTTGTTTTCTGTGATCTTACAGTGCCTGGCCTGTAGCAGTGGGGAATTCAGTCCTGGCTTTACTTCTGGGGTGGAAGTTGGGCCCACGAAGTCCACTCAAGGGATCAATTCCTGGATTTATATGGAGGGAAAGGAAAATGATCCATGTCATCAGGGCTTCTTCAAATCTGTACTCTATAGACTATAGTGACTCAGAATTCTAGACTATTCCCAACCCTTTTATAGATTGGGAGAGTTCCTTCACTCTTGCTTTTTACTATTAGCTGAGCAAGAATGCAACTGGTTCTGGAAGTGAGAGGATGAGGGTTGAAAGATGAAGATCCTTTATGGGAGAGGCAGTGTAGTGCAGCAGTTAGGAGCTGACTCTGGACTCTGGGTTCTCCTTCTGGTTCTCCTGCTCTCTAGCCATGTGACATTGAAGTTACCAAATGTCTCAGTTTCTCCATCTGTAAGATGGGGATAATAATTATAATCGTAAGCTCATAAGGCCATTGTCAAGAACAGATAAGCATATAAGGGCATGAAGTGCATATAAGGGTACTTGACACACAACAGGTGCTACATAAATATTGGATATCACTTGACATTGAAGAACTTTAAATGTTATTGAAGAAAATGGCATATCTTTATGATGCCTATGATGCCTAAAGATAATGTTTAAAAGTATAATGAGAGCACCCTTATGTTAAATGTACCTAGATTATTGCTGGAACAGGATAATCATATTGTAAATCAGAACCAAGTACATACACACAATCAGTGAATATAACCATTTTGCAGTGGCTGGAATAGTGCAAAAGAAGAGTTGGGTTAATGATTTACAAGTAGTTCATTAAGAGAAAACCTCTCTAATTCAGTAAAACAGCCATGTCTGTTGGTTCATGACTTGCAAAAGATTATTAATTTATCATGCTAAATGCACATGCCAGAAGAATCAAACAGGGAAACTAGGTCTTTGGTGATCTACAGACTCATACGAAAGTCTAAATGAAGGGGTGGTGCTGTAAAAAAATTACGTTTAAGGAACTTCTAGTGCTATATCTTTCTGTTTGCTGACTTATCTGAGAACTACCTGGGGGTGCAGGCAGCCTGCTGTGGTCACCGAGCTGCTAGGAAAGAATGTGGGTTGGCTTCAGCCCTACCTGAATTTGAATTCAGCTCTGCTGCAAGCAAGATGTGTCAGTTTAGACATTTAACTTTCCCCATTCTCTGTCTCCTTACCTGCAGAAGAATCAGGAGGATAATAATATCTATTCCATAGGATTACTTTACTAATCAAATCATCTATGTGAAGCACCTAGATCTGTGCACTGTATAGTTTAGCTCTTTGAAATAAATTGCTCTGTGTATAAGACAGAAACCTGGGAATCATCTTCTATTTATTTTTTTACTCTGAAATCACGCCTACCTTGCATTCATTTGTTTTGCTAGAGTCTTGCTAGTGATCTCTTCCTAATCCATTTTATAACAAGCCTGTCATTTCTGTTCCATTATTTCTTGATGGGGTTTTTCAATAATCTCTTACTTGATTTCCCTTCTAACAAACGAATATTGTGAGTGCTTTAACTCACTAAGGGGGCAAGGGTTGTGTTTACTTACTTTTTATGTTTGCAACCTTACTGCCAACTCAGTGCCTAATACACAGTAGGCACTAAGTGTACACACACACACACACACACACTTTTTACAAACCTAAAAGAATGTAATTCCATTGACATCAGTAAAAGAAAGTAAAATTACATTCTTTACATCAGTAAAAGAATGTAATTCCATTGCACACAGTACAACTGATCACATTACTCCCTGGTTTTAGCCTTTTGGTGGCTTCCCATTCATATTAGCTGACATTCCCCAGAGAAATAGTGACACATAAAGTATCAAATCATTGCTCAGAGGATAATATCAAACCCTTGGCATGGTATGTGAGGCCTCTCCTGATTTGGTCTCCAACTCTTCAGCTGCATCCCTTGCATTCTAAACCATTCATGATGCCACTCAAGAGCCGAACATCATTACACCGAAAATCCCCATGCTGTATGTTTTTACCCTTTACAACTCATCTTTAACATTTTCCCCTTTTGTGAAAGATTTCATGATGTTTTTCATTCTGCTGCCCCTTGGAAGATTTTGGGCTCTACTAGTTTGTGCCTCTACTGTTTCATATGCATACCCCTGATACGGAAGTCATAGCACCATTGTAACGCTTGTTGTGTGGTTTCTTCTAGACTTCCCTGAGAGCAAGATTTGCATTTTAGTCATCTTTTTATCTTTTTATTTGCATCTCTAGTAGGAAGACAAGTTCTTTCTTTTTTGAAGACAGTTTCCTAACAAGTGCTTAGTTAATACCGTTGAATGTATTCATGGCGAAATGAATTAGTGAGTTGATAATTTTTTTGAAAATAGCACAGAAAATCTTTCTTATTTTCATTATATTATGCTTTTCTAAAATGTTTTCTCTTTTAAGGAACCCAGAACACAATTTGAGTTGTTGATATTACAAGGAACCATGCATTCCAAACTTCATGGAGTTTGAAAATCTCATCAATGGAGTCTGTCTTTACTATTATATCACAACATCACCTTTGAGGATAAACCTACTCATATAGACTGATCTGTTAAAGAGAATAAAATTTATAGAGGAGAGCTTTAGGAAAAAGAGAGAAGAGCCTTATTATCATGAATAATAAGAAAATTGCCATTTTCACAAGTTTTTTGGACCATGTGCTAGAAGCTTGATTTTTTAAAACTTTCAATACACACATTAATGAAAACATTAATTTATGAAAGAGCTATAGACTCAACTGCCCCTGATAATGATAAATAACCAATGATAAATAACCAAGCAGGAGGGCATAGGAAGAAATTTCCAGTCTAGCAATATGGAAATCATATAAATATGCCATTTAGCATTTACTTACCAAAATATATGTGTGGGGAATTGAAACCATTAAGCCAAATATATTTAAAATGAACCCAGGATATTAAATAAATTGGTTAATCACTTCATGCTTCATTTTATAATTCTGTGCGTTCATTTTTCATATTTTTGTACTTTTGCTAGCATATGATCCCTTTTTATTCTCTTCAAAAAATGTGCAAAGGTAAAAATACTGCTTACAGTCTCATTCCACTTTAGAGATTAAAAACATGTGAGTTATCTAGAGTTTATATTTGGTGAATAATGGAAATAATCCTGTGAAGATTCCCTGCATTCCTGCCACTAGACAATAGGCTAAACAAGTATAATGACAAATTGAATTTTTTTGGCAACTGCCAAGTATAAGCTGGAAGATAATTTCTTGTACTACGTTGTGTGCTTCTGTGACACAAATTCAGACATTCCTCAGATATTCATACTGCAGATGGATTAATATTAAAAGGATAATCCTATTTCTTTTGTCAAGGGTAAGCTTCATGAGGTATAAGAAAATTAAAGTTTCCTCCCTTCACCTATCAATTCCTTCTAAGGTGATCCTTGTTGAATTTTTTCAGGACATGTACTTTCCTAGAGGGTGGCTTTGTTACCCTGAAAGTGGCTTGCTCCTCATACTTTGGGGCACAGCCCTGACTTGAAAGGGGCAGTACATGTGCTCATTAATATGGAACTTGGAGTAAGATGACCAAGTTCAAATTCAGGGTAAGTTATCCAACGTCAAAGATTTCATTTCCTCAGCTCGATTTATAATATTTGATGTGACCAGTCTCATTGTATTGTTGTGAGCTTTAATGAAATAACCTATGTAAGCTGGCCCTGAGTAAGTATGCAACAAGTGTTGCCTGATTAATTTATTGTTTGGTTTTTCTTTTCTTTTCTTTTCTTTTCTTTTCTTTTCTTTTCTTTTCTTTCTTTCTTTCTTTCTTTCTTTCTTTCTTTCTTTCTTTCTTTTCTTTCTTCTTTCTCTTTCTCTCTCTCTTTCTTTCTTTCTTTCTTTCTTTCTTTCTTTCTTTCTTTCTTTCTTTCTTTCTTCTCTTTCTTCTTTCTTTTTCTTTCTCTCTCTCTCTCTTTCTTTTTGTTTCGTTTTTATTAACAAGAAAAATTCAGAGTCTAATTTTTGTAAAATTGGGTGATTTGGGCAGTTTTACCAGCTCTGACTTTCATTCCAAAGATCAACATCCTGATACAGTTTGTTGTATGTATAACTTACTTTTAGTTTGCTTGTATAATATCGCTTGCCCATTCTCCTCCTGTCTTGTCTCCTGCCAACAGTGGCATTTGACGTATTTGGCTAGGAGATATAAGAAGTGAGGCCAGGATTGGTTCTCCTCAGTATTTCTCTCCTTGATCCCCAGAGTCTGTCTTTTCTATCAGTTCTGTTTTGCTCCGGGTTCACACATGTACAGGAAATTGATGATGAGGTAGTGCCATCCCACGCTATGCTTCAGACTCTGTGTTTATCAGCAGACAGTCTGGCAGCTGGACATAGGTAAGCACATGCCAGGGCTGCGTGGCAGGAAACAGCCTCTGACCTGGACAGGGGCATCCAGGAGCCGTCCTCCTGGTATTATGCAATGTGCCCAGGCTGCCAGCATGGAGCCCAAACTAACTGCTTCTCCTTTTTTTTTTTTTTTTTTGCTTCCCCTGGAAATTATATATCCCATAGCCTTTGTTCTCCTGTTACTGCTTTTATCAATCATTCTTTTTTAAAAGATTTATTTATTTATCTGATAGAGAGAGACAGAGACAGAGAGAGAGAACACAAGTGGGAAGGGAGGGACAGAGGGAGAGGGAGAAGCAGACTCCTGGCTGAGGATAGAGCCTGATGGGGCTCCATCCCAGGACCCTGGAATCATGACCTGAGCCAAAGGCTCAGGTGCCCCTCCTGACTGAGCCACCCTGGTGCCCCTTTACCAATCATTCATCTCAGTGTATTCCCACTCCAGAACAAGCCAATCCTAGTAGTTTTTTTAGTCTATTAATTAATTATTCTAATTAATATATATAATTATAATTATATAAATATATATATTATATAAATATATATATTTCAAACACCCTGGATTTGTGAAGGGATAAAGTCAAGAGAATTATCCAGAGTTATTTACTTTTCAAAGTATACAACATGAAATACTTCAGTTTCTTTTTTAGATTTTCTGATGTGTTAAAATATAAATCTGATTTAGGGCAATAATGCAAAAATGATGATAAATAAATCAATTTATAAAAACATTGAAATGATCTGGGTAAGGACAGCTGACCTTAAGCTCAAAGATAAGTTTATAAGGACAACAAAAAATTGAAATCCCATTAAAATATGAGTCAAATGTCAAATGTTTGCTTCTTTGTGTATAGCCATATATGAACTGGTGATATGAGGTTGATGGCATTTATTGGATTGAAGAACCTCAGAAATCTTTAAAATGGGACACCTGATCATATTATAATGCATAAATGTATGAAATCAACATGTTGGACACCTTAAATTTTACACAGTTACATGTCAAATGTATTTCAATATTAAAAAAGATCAGACACAAATGTTATTTATAAACTGAGGTAAGATAATAATTCTGGTACTTAATGCCTATAGATGTGTTTACTTATTATAAATGTTTACTTTAGTAGTAATAAAGTATTACTTTAAAGTATTAGATAAGTATTTTTTGAGTTCTTAAATATTTATTTACTTATCTTGTATTTTATAGATTACCTAAATTCTAACTTCTTTTCTGAGCTTCCACTTTTGCTAATTTGATTACTTCAGCCAACACTTGGAAGGAAACTCATTGAGTTAAATTTGAGGGACAAAAGTGGACAACGATAGGCTTTTCCTGCATGCTACATTCCTCATCTTCTGTTGGAAAATGAAAAGCACACTTTGTGTATTTGTGTATTAATTTGTTCCTCCTGCAATCCATTCCCAGAGCAACTTTGTGATTCTATAAGGAGTTGCCTTCTTAGCATCTTCTTTCTATGCCACAGGATGGGGTAGGCAACCAAACAAATTAATCAAAGACCTTCTTGTGAATTTTTTAGGTTACAGTTATGAGAAAAGACTCCTTTAATCCTGGGTTGTGATGTTAAGAAAGGGGATGGAGCCTGGACTCTGTTGGGGGCAATGACCTAGCTTTTATCCTTACAAATACGTGGTCATTAGTATGTGATAGCCATTTTTCTAAACACTGTGCAGAGTTTCAACATATACAACATTAACTCAAAATGAGAGAATGAAATGTAAACCTAATTTATAAAACTTCAAACAAAAACATATAGAAATAACTTTATGAATTTCAGTAAGGTGATGATTTTTCAGATATAATGCCAAAAATACTATCATCTATCTATTACCTATATACCTATCATCTATCAGTCATCTATCTAACAAATTGGACTGTCAAAATTTAAAATTTCTGCTCTGTTACAAATGTTCTGAATAAATGAAGACACTTAAGAAATTGAAAACTAAAGCCATAAGAGTTGGAAGAAATATTTGCAAATCATACATTTGATAAAATGCTTGTATACAAATAAGACATAAACAGCTCTCAACACAAAGAAACAAATAACAACAAAGAACTTTTTTAAAAGATTTTATTTATTTATTCATGATAGTCACACAGAGAGAGAGAGAGGCAGAAACATAGGCAGAGGGAGAAGCAGGCTCCATGCAGGGAGCCTGACGTGGGATTCTATCCCGGGTCTCCAGGATCGTGCCCTGGGCCAAAGGCAGGCGCTAAACTACTGCGCCACCCAGGGATCCCCCAACAACAAAGAATTTTTTAAATGGCACAAGGTTAGGACAAACCACTTCCCCAAAGAATGCACGCAGATAGCAGAGAAGCATATGAAAAGATGCTCAATATCCTTACTCATCTGACAAATCACATGGATATAGCACAACATATCTTTTTCAATAAAGCAGCAACTCCAAGTACTGACAAGGATGCAGAACCATTGAAACTTTCATATACTCATGATACAAGTGAGAAATGGCACAGCTAGCTTGGAGGACCATTTGGCAGTTTCTCATAAAAGAAAACATTTACTTACCTTATGACCCAGCAATTCAATTTGGCATTACTCAAGTAAAATGAAAACCTATGTTCTACACAAAAGCTAGTAGGCACATATCTATAAGAGCTTTATTTTGAATCACTAGACCTGGAAAGAGTCATATATCCTTCCACTGGAGAAGACCTAAGTAAAATGTGGTACACATACAATGGAATACTGCTCAGCAATAGAAAGAATGAAGAACTGATTCATGCAACAAAACAGATAAATTGAAATGCATTTTGCTGGATGGAAAAAGTCAGAACCAAAGGCTATATACTGTTGGATTCCATTTATATGACATTCTTGGAGTTGCCATGCCATTGGAACAGGGAACAGAGGTGGGGAGTGGGGAATGGTTGACATTAAAGGGAAAGAGGTTGCTTTGGGAGAGGAGATAATAGAACTGCGCTATACCTTGATTGTGGTGGTGAGTCCATGCAGGTGTACATTTGTCAACACTCATAGAACTGGATACTTATAGGGTAAACTGCACTGTATATAAATTATATGTTAATTTTTAAACTAAAGGAAAAGAGAAGAGGACATTGACCTCACTCAGGATTCATATCCATACAACAAAATCTCAGGTGGTTATGTGTCTTGGCCCTGCAAGGTATGGCAGGGAGGTGTGGCTTTTGGGGGTGCTGTTGTTATTTTTGTTGGACACAGTGCTGTGAGAGTCACCTTATATGTGACTGTATAGTTATGGTTTATTACTTTGTATAAGAATGTTATATTTGCCATTAAAAATGTATAAAAGCAGAAAACTTAAAAAAAATCAAACCTGAAAGCAATCAAATTTATATCTCTAACTATTAGACATATACCCCAAACCTAGTGAAATATGGATGAAATCAAGGGAACACTACAAGAGAAAACACATGTCTGGATTTTGATAGAATTACAGAGAATTCTATAAAACAGTAGCAAGTGATATACACTTATTTTTCACTTGAAAATACAGAATCAAGAGATGAATTCTGAATGACTTCACAAAATGACAAGAAGGATAGGGCTGAGGAAACATGACTTAGTTATAAGAAAATGATTTTTTGTGTGTATGTTGGGGACTTTAAGGCTCTTCTAAATTATGTGGGCTCTTGGAGGGCCTACATATGCTGTATAGAAGCAGGAATGACAGGGTGCAGAGCTCTGTTCTTCTCTTATCTCCCATGGCAGACATTGTGTTGGTCACCATGGTTCATTGAGTCCCCAAGCCCTGCGTTGCAGAAAGTTTCTAGGGTCTCAAATAAGGCTGGAAGAAGCATGACTATTAGAAGATCCAGCCCTATCTCACTTCTCTTCAGATTCTTGTGGTGTCTGGGTGGGGGTATGCATATGCTTAGGGTTTGTGTATGGTTTCAGATGGAACGCTCCCCGCTCCTTTCTGTCACTTGCAACCAACAGAATCCTGATTAACCCTCAAAAACCCTTCTTTCATCCTCTTTTATGCCAAGATATTTTCTTCGCTCTCCAAAACATCACCTCTCCCCTAGGTCTTGTCACTTTTCAAACAAAAAGCAAGAATGTTATGTGTATTTTTGGTTTAGGAATACATCGTATTCCTTTCCTAAGTCATTTTAGTACCTAATTGAAGAAAAAATGGGGAAAATACAGGATGAAGCAAACAAAGATTAATATCTCAAAATATCAAATACTTGTAATTATAGCAAGTTAAAGTGCCTACAAAGAAATCTAAAAATAAGTATGCAATTCATGGGTGGCAAATCTGTAATGTATAAATGACAGCATAGGTAGATATGAAAGTATGCTATTTCTCAAATATGAAGACATTAAGGAAAGGTCAATTCTCCTAAATTAATCTATATACTTTTTTTGTTCTTGAGTATGGAAGAGAACCTGATGAAATGCTACTAGATTCACCTGAAAGATTAAATGTTCCAGAAACATTAGGAAAAAAAAAAACACAAAAGTTTCACTATCACTATGAATTTTTAAAATCCTGATAATCACTGTTATAAAGTGGTATAAATACAGCTGAATACATATGGGGATTTAATAGGAGATTAATAATTGTAGAACATGACTTGTCTTATAAATTGTATTTGAAAACTGGCAGGAAATCTAGGGAAAAGGATCCCATATCTCTAATTCGTTACCTATATAAAACTTTAAACTTCTAACTTTTTAAAAAAATTTATTTATTTGAGAGAGAGAGAGAGTGGGAGAGTAAGAGAGAGAGAGCACACGTGTGGGGGAAGGAGCAGACGGTGAGGGAGAGAGAGAATCCTCAAGCAGACTCCTGCTGAGCTCAGAGTCTGGCTTAATCTCAGGACCCTGAGATCCTGAGATTATGACCTGAGCTCAGATCAGCTCAGCCACCTGCGCCACCCAGGGACCTCTAAACTTCTAAAATGTACAAATTTGAAACCATAAAAATACCAAAGGGAAAAATGACAGAAAATTCTTAGAAGAGACTGTTTTCAAGTAAAAAAGCTAAAACTAGAAAGTTTATAAGGAAACCTTTTGACTGCATACAATTTAGAAATGTTTAAAGTACAGTGAGTATTATAAACAACATAACAAAAGGGAAAAAAAAGAAATAAATGCTTATCAAATGTTAACTCCACAAAATTAACCTGTGAATTTGAGGCCAAGCAAATGAAAAAATAAGTTAGCAAAGGAAGTTAGAGTCATTTCGTTATTTTGTGATATTTTGTTTCTACAAATCACTCAGCATTTACTAAAATAAAAGTGAGGTTACTTGTATAGATTTCTTATCATAATTCATAGCATATTAAAATGTTTTTCATGTTTCAATGGTCTCTCTCAGGTCATCCCAAACTTCAATTATGTTTTAAGTAATAGGGAACAAATTAATTAAAATACAATACTCATAAGATCTAATTCTAGAGGATCCAATGAACTGGGAATGACATATTGTTAAGAATTATATTAAAGCCATTTATATTCTGGAAACACAGTCTTAAAATAATTACATAAAATTTCAATGAGAGCAAATGTAGCATTGATGAAATAACAAAGTGAACTAAAAGGGCACTGCTGGGCATGAATTTAAAGAGAAAACACATCCACTATCCCACTGTGTCTATGGATGTTGGGTGTGGGATGCCTATTGGAAACCTGACTGAAACCTGCACCTCATCCTCCATCCAGGGGCTCTCACACTCCCCTGGCTCCCCTGGGGACCTGAGATGCCGAAATGCCCCAACCATTGTTGGGTTTCTGCCCTGGACCTCATGTGAATAGCATGTGCTTCAGGGTCCTCTTGAAACGGCTGGATTTGAAATTCCAATCAGCTCATTTTCGCCTGCTGTGAAAATTTTCTTTCCTTAGATCCCTTGAGCTTTTTGTTGATGAACAGAATCACAAACCAACTTTCTTGAGCTCCTCCAGCTTAGATGGAAGGAATGATGCTTTCTAATTTTTTCTCCTTCAGGTATTTGGCCATTTTCCTGTAGAAGTCAAGGGTTTGGTGTTTAAAGCTGTTGTTTTCATACCCATTGAGAAGTTTCTCCTCTATTTCTAAGCATTAAACTCTCTCCTCCAATTGACTTTCTGTGCAGTTGCATTTCTGGATATCTGTCAGGGGTGTCTGGGGTTTCAGCTGAAGTCTTTGAACCTCACTTGAACTGTGCATTTCCACACCACCCTGGTTGGGGACTTTTGAGTTGAACTAGAGGTAATTCACACCTTTGATTTTCCTCATGTACTTTACAAATATTCCTTGTTTTCCTCTTGCAAGTTTCTTTTAAAAGATAATTTATTTTAGAGAGAGGGAGAGCACATGATGGGGGAGGGGCCGGGGGTGGGGGAAGAGAGAGAGAGAATCGTTAAGCAGACTCCCTGCTGAGTGGGGAACCCATTGATGGGATGTGGGGCTCCATCTCATGACCCGGAAACCATGACCTGAGTCCAGATCAAGAGTCAGGAGTTGGCCGTTGAATGGACTGAGCCACCCAGGCACCCTTCCCCTTGCAATTTTTTTAAAGGTAAAGTTTAAGCTAACATCATCAGTGTCTCTTTAGGGAGACACCTGACTGATCATCGTGGCCTCCATTTTCTGATTCACTCTCTCTCTTAATTTTCTGTTGCCATCAGCATGTAATCTTTTATAAAAAGAGCAAACCAGTTTGTCACCTTTAGTACAGATTTGGTCCTGGAATTTAATCGTCTCTCTTTATCATTCCCAACCTGTTTCCTTATGTGTTGAAGTTTTCAAACATTTCTTTCTGTTCTTCAGCTCTGCCACTCCTGACTAGTTAGCATCTTCTTGGGTGCAGCTTTAGGCTTTCCTGAAACTGCACATCTCCAAGGCCATTAACTATTTCCCTCTGATATTCCACATTCTTTTGAGATTCCCTTATGATATTTTTCATCTCAGTCACTTGTAATTAGTCTCTTTTGGTATCTCTTTGAGTGAATATGTCCTCCAGGATCAGCCATCTTTACTCCATAAAGAGAGATTTTATGGGACTTATTTTCTGTTCTTATTTGAGAAAGTCTACTGTGTCCCCCAGGGGAAAAAGCAGACCTGTTCAGTTCTTTACTAAGTGCTGCCAAACACAGAGTTTGTAATTCCAGAGGACTGGCCTCTGCTACAGGTGACTCGAGGGCTCCAAAGCCTTCTGTGATGAATTTAACGTTATCACTGATTTTATGCTTTTTAATTTGGGCAGAAAATCTTTGGCTGGTTTAATCTGCCTCAAAGTACACTGGCAAACAATCAAAGCAGTACATATACAAGTTTTTAAGGAAAACTGAAACCTCGTTTCCATAACTCAGTTAACAGATCATTGCACAACTGCCATAGCACCAGGTAGAAGGACATTTCTGTGACCTTCAGGAGATCCTCTCGGGCTCCAGTGGGTACTGTAGCTGCCTCAGGCCAATAACTGGTGGGCTACCACCGGCTTCCCAGAACTTTGTGAATGTTTTAACTTAAAGAACCAAGTCCATGGGATCCCTGGGTGGCTCAGCAGTTTAGTGCCTGCCTTCAGCCCAGGGTGTGATCCTGGAGTCCCGGGACCAAGTCCACATCTGGCTCCTGTATGGAGCCTGCTTCTCCCTCTGCCTCTCTCTCTGTCTCTCTGTCTCTCTCTGTGTGTGTGTCTATCATGAATAAATAAATAAAATCTTAAAAAAAAAAAAAGAGCCAAGTCCTGACGACCAGGAAGGACCATTAGTGAGGCTGTGGGAGAGGTCCATATTAAGAATGTATTGCTCTCTAATTTTGTTCTGGAACTACACTAGGAGGAAGCATTTTTATTTGTACAATACATTGAGGAGAAAGAGCAATAATAGGCAGAACAGACTAGCCCATAAGCTGTGAGCACTCTGGGACCACCTGGCTCCTTAAGAAGCCTGAGGGAATCCAAGCTACGCCACTCCCTAACTAAACCTATAAAACTGAGAGTGGATATACTTGTCTTTCCAGTCCTGGCTTTGCCTCTTCAATAGCTTCATGACATAGGGCTTTAAAATTATAAGCAATATTTGAGGAAAGCAATGCAGATTATAAATCCTTTTCCGATAGAGTGTCTTATCTAAGCTGACTATCCTATGAAATTGACCATCCTATGAGGTTGTCCAATATCTTTTGACCTATAACCTGAAACCCAGACAGATTAAATGGCTTATTTAAGAACAAAAACTTTTCAGTTGCAGGGTTGGATTCTGAATCAAAATCATCTGATTTCTTTTTTTAAAAAGTATTTTATTTGAGGGAGGGAGAGAGAGAGAAAAAAAATGAGTGGGGGTGAGCAGGGGGAGAAGCAGACTCCCTGCTGAGCAGGGAGCCCCATGTGAGGATGCTTGGGCTCATGCCAAGACCCCGAGATCATGACCTGAGCCAAAGGCTGATACTTAACCAAATGAGCCACCCAGGTGCCCCCAAATCATTTGATTTAAAGTAGAGTTAAAATATAGTTGTTTTTGTTTCTGATAAACATATCCTTAATGTGACTACCTCCCACTTTGTTCCCTTTTTAAAACAAGAACTTATTGAATAATTTCTAAAGTCCAGTTGACAAAAAAAGAATAATCCCTTCATTATTCTCTTTTCTCTTATTATAATAGCAAAATGAACATTTCTTGTAATATGTATTATTTACCCATTTATGTAGGTAGCTTAATGGAACAACTGAAGTTGATATGTCTGTTACCCATTTCTTTATTACTTTTAGCTACAAGTCTGAGGAGGAGCATGGAGAAACATTTCATTAAATACTAACTGATAACCTGCTTCTCTTTCTTTTTAAAATTTAGTCTGTGAGATTGTTTTTAAGAGATTCTTTTTAGAAGTAATTGGAATAATTGTTATAAATAATTTAACATCTTGAAATAGATTAATTGTATTTTTTTTGAGTATAACTTTATTTTGGTTATAAATAATAAAATATTTTGAAGAACAGGATTTTTATTTTCATATTTTTATTTCTCTCATTTGCATTTGTAAATCTGAGAGAAGTTATTAAGGCAAATAAATTATTACTGTTGAGCATTTTGTTACTATGGTTTCAGACCTCCATTTTTTATTAATAGAACCCCAGTGAGGGGATGAGCCTATTTTACTTTAATAATTTACTTCTGTTTAAATTACCAGACACATCAAAAGCCATAGAATGTAAAAGCTGTAACAGAAATTAAAGTCTGAATTTTTGACGAAATAATACTCGGTCCTTTGTTTTCTTATCATTGCTCTTGAAACTCAGTGATAATAACAAACCCCGAGTAATAAAATTTGGGGTTTACTTTATTACTACAGAAATAAACCCTTATTCAGAAAAACACCCTTATTTCCAATGGAAAAGCAAAGCTGAATTGTTCTAGATTTGATGCATGTAGGATATCCTTTCCCTTTTACTTTAAGTTTTCATGGTTTTCTCTTGGTTTCAAACGTCCCTGTGCCATCCATTTCTTCTACAGGTTTTTAAGCAATTTGAAGCCAACCTTTCAAAGAATATGTCTTATTTCCATTTTGCAGTCTTTCTTCTCCTAGACCTGTCATAGTGCTTTGCATACAGAAGTTTATTGAATGTCTACTGAATAAAAGCAGAAGGGTTGAACTACTTTCCTAAAACCAGAGCATTTTCCTGGCATCTTAGAGTGTATCTGTTCCATTTTTTCAAAATGAAAAACAAAACCAACCTCAGCAGAGAATGGAGATATGGTAGGCAAGGATTTAGGAGAAGGGTAAGTATCAGAGGAGATCCCTAATGCAGGCTTTGGGGTGGAGCTCAGCCCTCCGTAAAAGACAGGACTTAAATTACCTGCTCTCCCACAGAACAGGGCTTCTCTGCTTTTCTCAGAAATTGTCACCTTTTTCTTTTCTGTCCCACTCAGGTAATGTCAGGATGACATAATAAAAGAAGTAAGCATTTGATACTGAATTCTGAAATGGATCCTCCATCCTTCCTTTGTCTAATTAATTTCTCTCTCCATTCGATTGAAAAACAATTCTCACAGGAGAGATTAGAATTTTTCTCTGTCTCTCTCCCCTTGTCTGTGTGTGTGTGTGAGCATGTGACTTATTTTTCAAAGTATGAGATGTTTTAGGTAGTTGGTCTTCTCTATTATGCTTTATTATTATTTTTTATCTGATTAACAACAGAAGAGTAAGATTACTTTTATTTTCATACTCCTCTCTACGGGAAGCATGTGCTATGAAAAAAGTATTGAATGAGTGCAAGGATTGAGTGTGCTTGGGCACACTGGCCACTGCACAGAGAAGGGAGGTGGTGGGCAGGAGAAACCATTCCTCTTCCCAACCTCCCAGGTGTTTGCCTCAGGGAAGTAGTGACTAGAAATTTTAGGTCCTTGAGTTCTTAATACTTAGGTATATATTAACAGACTGTTTTTTCTATGTGACTGCTTTCTTTGTCAAATTCCATTTTTCAAGAGAGTTATGTGGTGCAAGTCATTTTAATTTAAATTTGCTGTAGAATTCCCCAAATTGAAAGTCATTCCTTCTCAGCTAAATCCACTTGTTGACCCCGGTCATACCTAATTTGCCTTTGTAGAGAATAAAGTGACTGCTACGTAAGATACACTTATTTTTTGAGAGTGCTCCCATCAATGAGAAATTCTGCAACTCGCTTTAATAAGCTCTTATGTTAAATAAACAGAAAGACATTCAGAAATGCTTAATATACTTTCTTACTGTCAAGATATACAATTATAGAGCAGCTTTTCTTCTGCAAACGCAATAATTAATTCAAATTAAACTCTTGGCAACTCTTTCAAAATGGACTGTATTACATGCAATGTTGTTTGGTATATTCTAAAGAGACTGAGATGGAAAAGGAAAGATGAATTATATTTTAGAATATAATTTTGTAAAGCTATAATCCTCTACTGGTAGTATTTTTTCTATGCACAGTTCTTAAATATGTAAATCAATTAAATTTTATAAATGTAGATGCCTGTGTAAGCACCACATAGATCAAGATACAGAGTATCTTCAGCACCTCCGGAGCCTCTCCTATCCCCCTCCTCATGTGAATCCACAAAGGTAACCATTATTATAACCCTTATCATCCTGAGTTGATTTTTCCTGTTCTTGAACTTCATATGAATGGAATCATACACCATTTCCTCTTTTGAGTTTGTCTTATTTTGCTGAACATTATGCCCATTTTATTCATTTAAGTTGTTACGTGTAGCAATGGTTTGTTGTTGTTTTTTATTACCGAGTAGCATGAATACTGTAGTTTATCCTTTCTACTGTAGATGGACATTTGAGTTGAACTCAGTTTTAGACAATTATGAATAAAGATTCTATCAGACAATTATGAATAAAGATTCTATCTATATTTTTGTACATATCTTTTGGTAGATGTAAAAAATATTATTGTTAAGTATTATTGTTCTCAGGTCCAGACTTGTTAAGTCACAGGTACTTTTAATTTCATTATACAGCCAAATAATATTTCAAAGTGGTTGTACCAAATGACATTCCCATCAGCAATGTGTAAGAGTTCCAGTCACTCCGTACTTTCACTATCACTTTGTGCTGTTATTTTCTAGTTAAACAATCTGTTGTGTATATCAATATGTTATTGTAGTTTTTTAAATTTTTAAATTTTTAATTTAAAATTAATTTTAAAATAAAAAAAATTTCTTTAAAAGATTTTATTTATTCATAGAGAGAGAGCGAGAGGCAGAGTCACAGGCAGAGGGAGAAGCAGGCTCCACACAGGGAGCCCGACGTGGGACTCGATCCTGGGTCTCCAGGATCACACTCCAGGCTGTCCTGTTATTGTAGTTTTAACTGGCATTTTCCTGATAATGTGTTGGGCACATTTTCATATGCTATTGACTATAATGCCAGTAACTTGCCTTTGATAGCCATAGTTACACAAAAATTCCATTTGGCCTTTAGTCTCTTAGTACTTCTTTTTTTTTTTTTTTTTTAAGTTTTTATTTAAGTCATCTCTACACTCAATGTGGGGCTCAAACTCATGACCCCAAGATTAGGACTCACATGTTCCGCTGACCAAGACAGCCAGGCACCCTTCTTAGTACCTCTTAATATTCTCATCATTGTTTCCTTTTTGTTACTTGTTACTTTTTTCACCCTAAACCTAGATTTGGTAAACTTAAAAATCACTGCAAGATGGACCATCAAATATTTCAGGGTGCAGGTATCAAAGTTTTAGAACAGAAAATGACTGTCTATGTGCTTGGCAGTCCATTATTATTATTATTATTATTATTATTATTATTATTATTATTTTAGATGGATGGCTTGGACCTAATTATAAATTGTTGTCTTTTGCAAATAACGGCAAAAAGCAAAAAGAAACAAGGGAACTAGTTGTTTTATTTGCTTTTCTGATATCATAAGGCAAAATTTTGTTGGTTTATGAGCTATATTAGAGATGGTGCTTTTTTTGTCGCCTATCATGGCTAAATATACATTATTAAGATCAGAATGAGTTGCTTTCATATGTAAAGAGTTCCTATCACTAAATGTATTAGAGCAGAAACTGATGACCATCTGCCAGAGAAGAAGAATGAATTTTTGCATGTAGACTAGTATTTTAAGTTTCCTTCAAACTATAAGGTATTTTAATTCTAAAATATGGAAATCTTTCCTGATACAAAAATTTCAATCATATATCTTTTTAAGATGCTCACTTTCCGTTAGCTTACTTGATCATAACAGATACCCTGAACAGCACACTATAAAATTTTTATTTTTATTTTATAGATGAAGAAAACAGGGCTCTAAAATTGTTCCATCTGGTTAGTTTATAAAGTGGCAGGACCCAGAATAGGTTGCAGTTTCCCTGGCACTGGGCCTGGGTTTTAGTCACTGCGTCTCTGGGGGTGGAGCTCTGAGGTTGGAGTTTATAACCCCAGAGAACAGGAGGAACAAATAGACATGCAATGCAGGTGCAAGGGTTTACTCATATGCTGTCATTATATATACATTCTTGTGGAAGATTCATAGAGGAGGAAATATCCAGTGCTGGATGAGATTGTACCTGGTATATAATGTAGGGTGAATTGAAAAGTGGTAGCTGCAGTAAATTTTGGGTTAACATGAGTATCTCAGGAGCCTTGGGAAGGATCAGATTGATAAAAAATACAATGAACAGGGGCGCCTGGTGGTTTAATTGGTTAAGCATCTGACTCTTGGTTTTAGCTCAGGTCATGACCTCGGGGTTGTGAGATCTAATCCTGTGTCGGGCTCCATGCTCAGCGGGGAGTCTGCCTGAGATTCTCCCTCTCCCTCACCCCTGCCCCTCCTTGCCTCTCTCTCAAATAAATAAATAAATCTTAAAAAAAAAGAAATACAATGAACATATTCTTACAAAAACAGGAGTGTACAAGTCTGCATAGTCAGGCGAATGACATCCCACTGACTGTGTGTTGTGGCCAAGAGCAAGACAGAAACTGAGGTTTGTGGACTTGGGGAATTCTCAGAACACATGTTCTGCATGCCTTTTCTCCAAGGTTACAGAGGATATAAATATCAATGACGAATCCTTAGGAACATAAGAAATTGGGGAAAAAAGTAAAAGCTTCTTGTGATTCAGCTAAAATACTGTTTTTATACAGACTTTTAAATCAGCGGCTTTGAATAAAAAATTCCCAAATCTTAAATGTGGGCTAGATAATGCAGGGAAGTATATTGAGCATCAGGTTCAATCGTAAAATTCAGTTTTTACCGAGAAACTCTTATGTTCTGTGTATACGTATTAAAAACCAGATGGAAAATCCTGCCCATTTTTTATTGTCTTCAGTGTGGCTTGTGTTTTATCACTTGCCAAGTCATGGCCACCTGTGGCTCTGTTTTGGCAGCTCTGTATTTAACAGACCAGACATTCTGTTCACAGGAAGGGCCTCCTGAAGCCTAACTAAAAAGCAAGTAATTCACATGACCAAGGTTCTGATAATAAGGATTTGCTGAATACATAATTTGACGTGTTTTGCTTTGAGCTGACACACTATCCAGTGCTTTTGTTGGCATCACTGCCAAAGACTTTTGCACACAAACAATTAGTAGCAAGTCGTTTGATTTTCCACACAGGAAACGCAGCACAGAACAGCCAGTCCTCTAAAGATATATCTTCTCTTTTCCTATTGTTTTCATTCTGTTAAACTCCAACCATTAACACATTAGTGGACCAATTACTGTCATGGGACCTCATGGGTGTAGCACTCACAGTCCCAAAGCTCTCCCTAAACTTAGTTCACAGGCCCTTCAGAATCACCTAAAGTAGAAGATTGGCCAAGACTACAGTCTGAAACAACAAATAGATAAGATGCATAATTGACTAGTTCTGGAAGAGTCTAAATGAGGCCATATTTTCATCTATTTTTGGTATTTTGAAAAATGTCTTTATCTTTTAAAATGGTTTCCTCTGTACTTTGAATCCCTATGCTAAATGTGGCCTGACTTCTAACACAAATTTATTCAGCCATTTAACTTTGAGGCAAGACTATTTAGCGCTCAGATCTCATTTATCCTCACCTGTAAAATGAATGAGTTGGAGAATTGATCCAGAAGATTCTTTCAGAGGTTTTCAGGTTGGCCTGTACATCGCTTTAGAAAATGCTCTTGTACATGTCTTACTGCTGGAGATTCTAATTTAATGATGTAGTCTGGTACAAAGCCTGATTAGTAGAATATAAAACATTGACTGCACAGCAGAATCATCTAGGGAGTTTTTAAAAATCAAAGCATGGTTTGCAGTATTTCTTAAAACTTCCCAGGTAATTTCAGTGTGCTGCCAAGGTTGAGAGTCATTGTTCCAAAACAATGTAATCTGTCATTTGACAAAAAATATTAAGGAGCTGCATGGATATGATAATTCTACACAGTGTATGCATGTAAGATTGCTCATGCCATCTGGGCTGATTACCTTCGGTAGCCCTACATAACTCTAAACAAACATGCTCATTCATCTATGTACTCAGAAAACATTTACTAACTACTTACTATATACTATGGTCTTTACCGAGTGCTTGCAACCATGTTTATAATGCTACCATGTGCATTAAAAAGTTTCTTGAAATCACATAATTAAAAAAAAAATCCTGCAATACTTTACATTATGGGCCAAAATTAAACTTTACTTCCAGTTGAAGAAGTTCATGAATATACCTCATTGAAAAAGTAACACACAATGTGCATAAACAACAACTAGAAAATGCTCATAATCTTTGACCTGGCAATTCTACTTCTAGCAATTTAAAGATAAGTACATAGAGGTATTTAAGCAGGGATATTTATCACATCTTTTGAAACCAGCCCCAAACACAGAACATGCACTATAAATTATAGTATAGCTACATAATGAAATATTTAGTCATCATAATTATAAATGTGTAATTATTGACATAGAAATATTTTCATGATAATATGGTCTAGATGAATGTATATAAAAAAGATAACTGCTTTCCATTGTCAGTTTAGGAATAATTTTAACTTTATAACTTTCCTTTTACTTATTTGTCATTATAATTATTCTACTATGCATTACTTATATTAAAAGTTTCAGCAATGAGTATGAGAACAAGACACAGTTAAATTCTAAAGCAATTTTTGTTCTACTAAGCATTTATTGGCATTCATTTTGTTTTGTTTTGTTTTACCAATTTATAAAAAGCTATTAATTATTCCATAAAGTGCTTTGTAATTTTTGATCTGTGCAAGAGACAGAGATAGGTGCTGTGACTTTTCTGGGATAGCCCAGTAGAACAGTGAAGTGGTTGGGAATTTAAGAGATACTGAGAGAAAGAAAAGATTTATGATTCTAATTGTAATCTAATTTATATGATTTAAAAGTGAAAAAAAAAGAGAAAGCCCTAAAAGAAAAAGCATTATGGTAGGCAGAATAATCCCTCCTCCCCAAAATGGCCACATCCTAATTCTCAGAAGCCGTGAATATGCTGTTACAAGGTTAGGATTACAGGTGGAGTTAATGTTGTGAATCAGCAGACCTTGAGATGTGGCCTGTGTTTTGGATGACCCTGGTGGGCCCAATGTAATCACGAGGGTCTTTATAAGTAAAAGAAGCTGTAGGAGAGTCAGAACGAGACGTAGGAGAGAGATTTGGTCTGCATTTACCAGCTTTCAAAGTGGAGGAAGGAGCCATAGCCCCCCAAAAAAGCAGTCAGTATCTTGCTGGAAAAGGTAAGAAAATGGATTCTCTCCTACAGCCTCCAAAGAGGAACTGACAACACTTTGAATTTTCACTCAGATCTATGTCAAACTTCTGACCTCCAGAACTGTAAATTAACAAATTTGTAGTTTTTGCTCATTAAGTTTGTGATAACTTGTCACAGCAGCAACAGGGAAAGAATGCAAGTACTTATAAAATGCATAATTTGGAAGAAAAAAATTCCCTGAAATGGTCATTTTTTGGCTTGTTGGTTTTTTCCTCATCCAAATCTGGTTAGGTGAAACTTCTCATTGCTGCCTGTCCTGTTTGCTGCAAACAACAGTGATTCTGAGGCAATGATGAAGCAGAATTTGTTTTTTATGTAAACCAGGGAGAGTTATGAAAGAATAGAATGCAGGCTGGAAAGTGCAGAATTGGGAAAGGATAGACAATAATGTAAGGGATTTAATTTCAAAAAAATCTTTAAAAAATGTTTGTAGTACCCAAGAAGGGATTATTCTATTTCTTAAAATGGGAGCAAGGAAAGGGGAAAACTATAAATGTTAATATGAGTGAAAATTCGAGGTAATCTAGGCTAAGGAAATTAGCTTCATTATGGCTTACAGATAGGAAAAAATCATGTAACATGATTGTATGAGGTCCTAGGGATTTTGCTTGGTTGTAGTTGGTTTGCTTGGATGGCTTTTCAATTGTTAGATGATCAGGAGGGTTAGAAGTGGCAATCAGGCCATGATGAGGGAATGCCAAAATTATGCACTTGAGCTCAATTCAGTAGCTGTAACCAGAAGTGGAGATTGGGGGTGCAACCTCTAAGGAATGTCTGGATGAGGAAGTTAATATCTGCAAAAGGAGGCGGTGACTTGTCCAAATCAGAAAATAAAAGCGGAGTATTAGTTAACAAATTGTAATCTTGTGGTTGTTGCTGAGGCCGAAGACAGGGAAACTGACAGACCAGACCGTTCAGTCTGTGATAAAGGTAAGTGAGATTTTCGTGGCCTTAGTTGCTTTATTATTGAACTAATTCCTAAAACTTTGAGACCAATGGTTTAGTAGTGCTTTGATTTGATTTTTTTTTTTTTTTTCCTTGAATGGCTGAAGCTAAGGATGAGTGAAGCACTTACACTCCCCTTAGCTAAGAGCTGGGTTGGGGATGGTACGGGGTGGGGGGTGGGGGGAGTTGAAGAGGAGAAAGAAGCAGCTAGCAATGCATTTAGTGAATATTCCAGTAATCAGAACTGGAGGTTTGTGCACTAATGACAATGGGCTATATCTCACACTTTATCACAGGCATTATTATAATAAACTGTTAAGATGTTGGATTATTTGGTAAATATTCTGAAGTGTATCCAAAACCACAATGAGTTTTAGGGGCAGCTGTGTGGCTCAGATGCTTAAGCATCTGCCTTTGGCTCAGGTCATGATCTCTGGGTCCTGGAATCAAGTGCCACATCAGGCTCCTGGCTCAGCAGGGAGTCTGCTTCTCCCTCTCCCTCTCCCCCTGTTCATGCTCTATCTCCTTGTCTCAAATGAATAAAATCCTTAAAAAACAATAACAATAATAATAATAAACAAGAGTGAGTTTTAAAGACAAAATATTCAAGTTCCAAAATAAAGTCTGGATTACATAGGGGGAAAAAGTACAACTTTATAAGTAATTTGACATGATAGAACCTCCAAGAGACATCTTAGCAACTCCTCGGCCTCTGAGCAAGTCTCTAATGCCTGACTTCATGCTTGTTACTGGGCCTGGGGTCAGTCCAATTCACACTTTGCTACCTATAAGCTGTCTTGCTGGGCCTACCTGAGCCTCACTATTCTAATCTATGAAATGATTATAATGGAATGATGGTAATCATAAGACTCATGAAATAAAAGCAAAGGTGCTAGATGTACCCTGCACACCTGACTTACATTAACTAATTTTATCCTCAGGACAACTTTATAAAATCGCACTGTTCTTATTGCTGTATTAAAGATAAGGGACAGAAGTACACAGAGATTGAGTAGCCAAATTATTATACATCTAGAAAGTGTGAGAGCTGGAATATGAATGCAGAGTGCTGCCTACAAAGCTCATGCCCTTGACTATGGCTTTATAATATTCTCGTCTTCTCATTGGACTGTCATGATGAACTAATTAGATAAATGTGTATATAACTATGTCTTCTCCCTTTCATCTTCTGTCTTTCCCCTCTTCAAAAGATTTTTAAAGACCAAAGGAAAAATATTACCATTATCATGTGTTGAACTATTCCTGGGTACATTATTTCTCTTCACATGTTCTAATGTTAGAATATAATTAAATGTATACTATATATTTGCTTCCATAGGCTTTCTCAACTTTGGCACTTTGGCCAAATTCATATTTTTGACCAGGCAATTCTTTTTGAATGGTGGCTGTGCTGTGCATTGTGGGATGATATCAGCATGCCTGACCTCTTGTTCTCTACCTACTAGTGGCCCTCTAGTTGGGACAACCAAAAATGTCTACAGACATTGCAAATGTCTCCTAGGGAGCAAAGTCAACCACCAATAAAAATTACTACTCTAAAGCAAGAAAATTGCAGTGTATCTATTGTAGAATTTGATTGTTAGAAGATTAGTCGTTGAAAGCAAGTTGGTTTAAAAAACTAGTTTATAGTAAATTTACTTTGCAAAATCTTATCCTTGCAATATTCTTTAAACATCAATTTTCTTTTTACTACTTTGTAGGGGTGGGAAAGTTCTGGAAAAATGTAACTTTCACCCTTATACAGGTGAAGGGGCTCAAGTAGAGTAATCAAAAACATTTCTTAAATTACTAGGTTAGCAGCTCATTGTTCATATTTGCTTTTAGAAGACAGGACTTTATTATATAGGACAATGGTCAACAAGGTGATTCAGGCATCAGGAGTTAGTAACTCGGTCGGCTACCTCTTACTAATGTTTTGGAATTAAACAAGAAGGGTTGTATCAGTGATAAAACTTTCAAATAGTATATAGCCATTGAATTAAGAAAGTATCTGTTTGAATACAGTAGAGAGTAGGTCATATTAGAGACTCTGTTTTCTTTATCACTAGAAAAAAAAAATGCATGTGTGTCTTTTCTTAACCCACCCCCGGTTGTTAGAGTTCCCCTTCCTTGCATCATAGTGCTTGAGTCCTAGAAAACAGAAAAAGACTTCTAGGCACAGGATCCCAGAATGCTTTATGGCTGGCTCAGAATGTGGGATTTAGGGATGTATTTTTGTCTACATGGTAGGTTTGAGTCTCCCTTAAAAAAAATTGGCAAAACATTTCTTGCTTCCTTTAATGAATAAAGACTGATATTTAATCAAGTTATATCTGATAATAATCATAACTATAAGAGTTGGAATATACAAGGTTATGGGGAAACAATGAAAAAACAAATGTGGGTGAGGATTGTTTGAAGAATATCAATAGAAGAAATTAGAAAATTCTACACATCTTTAGATTTATCTGTCCATGCCATGGTAACTGTATCTATAATTTATCTTGAAATGTATCTCATAATGAAAATGAATTCACAGCACCTGTTAGAGAGCTTGATACAGATGAAGAAGGCAGTAGATTTGTCATTATGTTTATTATCTCTTACTTCCTGATGGATTATGAGGGTGTTGATATGGTTAAATTGAATATGATGATGAGTTAGCAGAATCTGAATGTGAAAACCAGACTCTAATAACTGCAGACAAGAATACATTTGAGGATCTAAAAGGGAGTAAGAGGGACACCTGGGTGGCTCAGTGGCTGAGCATCTGCCTTTGGCTCAGAGCATGATCCCGGAATCCCAGGATCGAGTCCCACATCTGGCTTCCTGCATGGAACCTGCTTCTCCCTTGCCTATGTCTCTGCCTCTCTCTCTCTGTGTCTCTAATGAATAAATAAATAAAATCTTTTAAAATAATAAAAGGGAGTAAGGTTAAAAAAATATTTTAGAGATCTATAGGAAACCAAAAAAGTGTATGTGGTGAGGGAAAGAGGAAACAGATGAACTGGATGCAGTAAGTGGGGCATAACAAAGAATACTGGGGATGGAGCTAGGGAAAGAGTCAAGTATAAAATCTCCAGAAAAACATGGGTGTGGGTAAACCAGATAATGAAGTGAAGGGAGTTTAGAAAGGTGATGTCGACTAATAAGATCACATCCTTAATGTTTCTTTATTATTCTCAAGCGAAAAAACTTAGTTATTAAACTATCCCAAGAGGGGAGAGAGAGTTTAGTTTTAGGTGGCTTTAATTAGAAAAGATTTCTTTGGAACAATCCTACTGAAAATGATTCTGGATGATCTTCTACTAAACCTACATCATTAGGAACAAAAGATTTCTAGGAAGCAAAATATTTTAAGGGATTACCACTATAGTTTATTAGATTTACTTGGACTTAATATGTTCACACTCTTTTGGTGGTATTAGTTGGGTCACTGGGTTTCATTCCTGAGGAAAATCTGTTGTAAGGCAACAGTAATGACAGTCAGGACTAAAATGCCACATGAGCTTGCAGACTCTTTAAATGTCAACCAATACAATATGTTGAAACATGATAACTGGAAGACTCCAAAGACTAAGGCTTAACATAAAACCTTTAATGTCAGGAAGTAGTATATTATGAAATGTCATTCTTTGATTTTTCTGGATGAGAAAACTACAAAGTTATTTTTAATAAAGTATTCCTCAAAATAACAAACATTTCAATAATGCTCAGGTTCATTAAAATCTGTTCAATTTTATTTAATCCCCAAATGGGACTTTAAAAAGGATACATACTAATTCTCTTCTTTCTATCCTGATCCCAATTGATAACAGTCAATAGGAAATAAACTTACTTCGTAATGGGAAATCTGTGCCACATGTGACTAAAACTCTCAAAACTTTAAAAAGCTAAATTTCTACATATATGTGAATATATAGTACATAATAATGGAAGGTCCCGTTAATGGTAAAAGAATATTTCTATAGCCAGTGTGAGAAGTGTGTGTGTGACACATACATCTGTCTCATTAACAAATAGTTGCATAATGACACGTATATAGAAAAAAGGTTATTCATGACATCTTAGTTTAGCTCTTTAAAGTTTTATTCTTTATAACTTTGCAGTATTAACATGTTAATAGAGAACAAAATATTTTATGTAAGAACTTGATTTCCTACTGCGTAGATATGATTGAACAGATATACCTTTCTAATCTATAGAGGGTTATTCCTACTGTATGAAAATACGTAAAGATCCCTGGTGACAAAGTCAACAGTTGTGATAACATTATGGCTTCTTTCTCAGTCTAGAAAGATCTAGGGTTGACTGTTTCAGATCATTTCATGAAAATTTTCCAAATTGATAAAATTAGTTATGCCATGATTGGCCTTCTGGATCTTCATTAACACAGATTTTATAACAGAAATTATACTCGGCTAAAGCTGACTTAAGTCCAGTTACTTACCATAAAAATGAGTGAAGACTTCTAACTAGAAAGAACAGTAATGAAAACATATTTTGTTATGTTTTAAATTTAAAATGCTTAAAATTTTCAAAGAAGTAGTTGGAGCACAGGACAATCTGGTCTAAAAAGGGTATAATAAGGTGTTCTAGCAGGTCTTGCTGGATTGTTAGTTTCAACCTACTCATTTCCTTGAGATTTGATAGTGACATCCTGGACAATATAGCTTTCCATATTAGTTTAGTGGAGACAAATGTCAGCCATTATCTGAAATATAAATGACTAGAATATGGATATTGAAATATCTACTATAGAATTTTGTTAAAAATTGAGGTGAAACAAAGTTCCTGGGAGCCATTTTAAGATGGGCTTACCATGATTGAGAAATTTTGTCCTTTGAGTTGTACAAAATCCATAGAGATTTCAGACAGAAATCCAGCAAAATAGTTGCTATGCTCCATTATTACAGTTTCACTATACTCAATAATGACTCATGTATTTTTTAACCTTTTGTAAAGAATTGTCTAATATACTATTAAATATGGCCAGGATGACAGTAAGAGTAATGTCTTGGAGGAAAAAAAAGTGTTGCATAAATACCATCCATTTTGAGGCATGTCAGTAATACCTTATTTATTCAAAAGTCTCTGTTGCCTACCCAATCTATAAATGTTTCAAGACTCTGATCCATGTAAATCATGCATTTTTACTTGCAACACCATCAACTGAAATCAGTTCAAGAATCGATTGAACAATATTTCCACTGCAGTGGCACAGTCAAATCTGATATCTATATAGGAAGTAGCTCAAGGCTAAAGGGAATCAAGCATCCAGATGTGGAAACCATGGTATTAATGTTCCTAGAGGGACAGTGGAGGTGAGTGTTGAAAGATTACCAATTGCACATCCTCCTTTGTTCCATGGAAGGTGAATGGTTGGGGTGGTTCCGTAATGTGCAGTAGTACAAAGACCAGTAGGGAATGAGGCTTTGCCTCCTCAAACAACAATCAATAAGGAAAAGTCAGTCTAAATAATTGAAAATTACAGAACTATGGGCCATTCTAGCAAGAAGGTTTGCAGTTAATTTATCGTCTTATATTTTGTTACAAAGAGTGATGGCAGGAAAACTTGAGACACATAAACCAACATAGCAGTAGTCCATTAAAGCAGTTCATTTAACTGGAGAATTTGTAGAAAAGTATACAAATGGAAAGGTTATGTAAGATATCTCCCAAACTGTATTTCTTGAAGCAGTTGATGGAGCAAAACAGAAGTTTTAAGTTCCTAAACTCAATCTAGATACAGAGATGTTCTGCAAAGCTACATTTTAGGAACTTAAGTTATGGAAAGTTATTTAGCACCAGGACTCTTGGTCACTATTCACTGGTTAAATTCTTAAGTGGAATCACAGCCTAATGAGAGTTTTCTGTTTAGACTTGATTTTAGTCCTTTAGTCTGATTTAGGTCTGCCATGGAACCTGTAGTCTATTGCTTACCAGGTCTGGTACTGAAAAAAAGTAACATTGTGTCTTTTCATCCCAATGTTGTAGCTGTTCCTTTTTATCAAGATTCCATTCTAGTTACTAGGTAATGCTATGTTGATAACAACAGATTCTATGAGATACTAGCAGTTAAACTCTGAGCAAGAAATTTTCAATACAGATATAGAATGGGGCCATGCTACCTTGATATCATGGCCCTTTTTACAGTCTAGGACCATCAGCAATGGCAAAACAGGGTCATAAAAATTGTGGATAACTTAAAATATAATGGTATAAATTTGTCAAACTATAAGCTTGTGTATAGAAAAAAGCTCATTCTTTAACTCTGTCTCTATGTGAGGCCTAGTTTATATTTGATGACAAAACATGGTCTTGGTCAATTTCTTGTCTTAGTCATTCTACAAACGTGGATGTACAAAAAGCAACTTTTATTTTTCTATAGCTTCCTTTAATTCCCATTTCAAGTTTCTTTTATACATTTAGGCAGAAAATGTAGCCAATTCTCCTATGTTTTGATTGCATCTTACTCTTTGTTTTGGGGAAAATTCCTTCTGTCCAATTGGTGTAATGAAGTGTTTGGTGTTCATCTTGTTCTCTGGTGTCAGCCTCCTTCGAGCTGGCATATATAGAGATGGACTTGATTTCACCTGAGCTTCTGACTATAGTCCATGTTCATTTCCTCAGACTTCTTTTCCGAGTTGTGACCTCGAAATAACTTGGAATCTACTGATCTTGCCCTTTCAAGAAACACATGGAAGGTTTAGCTGATTCTCCTCCTCCTCCAAAAGGTACAGAAGATTCTGGGCTTCCCTGGGCCATCCATTAGCTTGGATGACGTTTTGAGCCATTTTTTGCTCTATTGCTGTTATTCCAATATGACACAGGGAACATTTCCCATGGTGTCACTTTCCAGGTTTCCAAAAAGATATCAGGCACTGATTGGAGTATCCAAATTTTTAAGGAATACGATATGAAACTGTCCATGTTTTATTGTCCATTTCCTTTCCCTCTGGGCATAATCCTGGAGAGTAGAGAAGTGCGCAGGCCTGCTTTAGAGAGGCATGTACACATAAGCTCTTATTCTCTGGCTTCTTCCTTACTTCTTCCCAACTTTTGGATTCTTCAGTTAAGGGTAGGAAAGCTAGCTCTTAACATCACCATTCATTTTTCTCAAATACATAATTTAGGCAGATGTTGCTTCCTTTCATCTCATTGTCTCCTTCAGGACTTTGACAAATACTATTTTGAAGTAGAAAGGTCATGGATTGATGATTCTGCACCCTGGCTGGAGAAGCTATGACCTTACTTTTGTGAGATGAGAAGCTGATGCTACCCTAGATGTTGCCTAAAATGGGGGTACAATCATACTCCCAAAAAATTACTGAGGTATAATACATATAATGAGTAATGTGAAAATAATATTCCCACACCATATACATTGATAACCAATTTTTTAAAAAAAATATTTTATTTATTTATTCATGAGAGACACACACAGAGAGAGAGGCAGAGACACAGGCAGAGGGAGAAGCAGGCTCCATGCAGGGAGCCTGATGTGGGACTCGATCCCAGGTCCCCAGGATCAGGCCCTGGGCTGAAGGCAGCGCCAAACCGCTGAGCCACCCGGGCTGCCCTAACCAAATGTTTTTAATAAGAGCAACATTTGTAATGCTTATATAAACACAATTAGTTATAAATTCATTTGGGAATAATCCCCAAAATCAATATTTAAACCCTTTCCTAAATATAAGGGCTCAGGCAAAATGGTCCTATGTGTGACAGATTTTGCTTTGACCCACTCAAACGTGAGTGACAGGAAAACAGAAGTCCCTAAAAGGAAAGTGATTTTGGTGTGATTTACAATCCATTCTCAATGTTGTATACCTAATTAAAAAGTCAAAATCCCAGAACTATACAGTTTTCTGGCAAATCTCCAAAGAGATAATTTGTGAGTCTGCTAGGCATAGGGAAGCCATCAAATTTCATCAAGAGATAAAAAAAGGCAAAGTTGGTGTTCTTGTGTGAAGTGGCATTTGTTACATAAAGGAATAAAGTACATTATTTGAGGCTAACTGGTAAGCTCTTTGACCAAGCCAGTGGAGAAGAAAAATCAATCTTTGATTTCATTTTCTTTTTTTTTAATTGGAGTTCAATTTGCCAACATATATCATAACACCCAGTGCTCATCCCGCCAAGTGCCCCTCTCAGTGCCCATCACCCAGTCACCCCAACCCCCCGCCCACTTCCCCTTCCACTACCCCTTGTTCATTTCCCAGAGTTAGGTGTCTCTCATGTTTTGTCACCCTCACTGATATTTTCACTCATTTTCTCTCCTTTCCCTTTATTCCCTTTCACTAATTTTTATATTCTTTGAGAAAGACATTTTTCCTCCTATCTTTCATAAGTCTGCTCACCATTCAATTTTTTAAGACTTTTAGTTTTCCACCATGATTACTGTCCAGAGAAAGAAGCAGCTAGGTTAGAATGGATAATTAATATTTTTCCCTGAAATTAAAATAATTTTTTATGTTATATAGTCCTCTTTTATAAGAAAAGGGAGACAATGAAGATGCCTGGGGATGTCAACATTCTTTACATGGTCTCATATCTACTTTAAAAACAGGGTCATAACCTCTATTTGGAACATATCTTGAAGGGTTTATCTTCCTTAGCTAAAGCTCATTAATATCCTAAATCTCCAATATTATTGCCCTTGATAGAACCATACTACTTCTGTAAGAAGAAATGTAAGTGGCAGTTCTTCATACCTCATAGGCAAAAAATAGAAATCATTATGTGATCAAATAGCCCAGAGATAATTTTAAACTTTGAGTATTATAGTCGTCCTTTTATTGACATGTGTCTGGTCCTTGCTTCTTGTCCTTATTTCCTTTTCTCCTTCTATTTAATAAGTAGACTTAAAAACTCAGATTTTTATCCTTCTGTGTTATGAACACTTAGGTCATTAAGTATTATTCAAAAGTAATTTTTATATGGATGTATGATAGTGGTATGGATATATCATGCTATTTTAAAACCACTTTCTAATGTGTGATTTTGATTGTTTCTATTCTTGTAATAAATAGCTCTGTAAAATTACCCTTACATATTTTAGGATAAATTTCTGGATTTGGAACTAGGAGGTCAGAGCTGTGAGCATTTTAATTCATTTTTATACATGTTAGGTTGCTTTCAAGAAACTTTATACAGATTTAAACTTCCATGGGCTATAGTTATTTAAGAGTTGAAGTTCAGTGACCCTATATACTGGCATCTATCTTGCCTCCAAAGAGATGATTTTATTAGGATTTGGTGGAATAATTTGTAATGAGTCATATGGTACTGATGATTACTGTTCCATTAACCTAAACCTGGAATATTTTAGGAAGGACCTATGTATCATGCAAGGAGAAAAAGATTAATCTTTCTCTGTGTTTCCTTAGAAAATGCAAAAGCACTATTTAAATGAAACCTAATTCTCTTATACATAAACATATATAATCCTAATCTGTGCTTTTAGCTTCTTGACATTCCAGAAACTTTCATTTATAGTCACATAGAATATCTGACTATTCTGGGAACTTTTTTTTTTTTTTTCCTGTGCTTCTGCTCAGGTTGTTCATAACTCCTGGAATACTTTTACCTAATTGAAGTCCCTCTTGATTATTCAATGCTTAAGTCAAATCCATATTTTAGCAAAGCCTTTGAAAAGATCTTACTTCAATTATTTATAATCAGCTACTCTTTGCCCCATTTTACTTCTGAAATGAACTTTACTTGGCTTAATTATTTGATTTTCAAAGTTTTCCACAACTAGATTATAATTTACGAAGTCCTAATGGTGATATTAACAATATTGTTTAGCCAGAGCTCTGCATGTAGTGAATGTTCAATAAACTTTGAGTTGCACTGAGATGACCTATGATTCTGTCCCTTTAGGTATATGTCAGTTATGCCTCAGGACTTGGAAAATAATTACACATTATAATATGGTATAGGCCAAGAAGTAAGCTTTACTGGGGAAGGGTTGAGCTCAGTAGTTGAGCCTTTGGCTCAGGTAATTATTTCTGCATCCTGGGATCAAGTCCCACGTCGGGCTCCCATAGAGAGAAGGCAAGGCATATGTTTCCTTGATCTTCCCATTGTGCTGTTGAGAGCCATGCAGAAGATGCGGTGCAGTTGCATGGGTATGTATTCTGGTGAACAGACATGCCCCACTGTAGCTTTTGTCCTTTTTTAGGGTCCCAGAACTAACCTGTCCAAGAGATAAAGCACAAGGCTTTCTATTTGGGTTCCCAGCTGCTTAGTAAGTCTTCCAGAGATGGCAGCTGCCCAGAACCAGAGGTTTTTAGATCAGTAGGATGTTATGGCTCTCACCCTGGCAGGAGGGAGTTTTTGATCCCTTGAGAAATTGAGTTCAGGTGCAACCTTTCACCTGAAATATGGAGAGAAGCACCTTTTTCTTTTTCAGCATCCAAAAAAGGATTTTTATACAGGCTACTCAGACTGGGCTTCCAGGTAGGTCCCTTTCCAACAATTCTGCTTCTTGCTCCATCAACCATTCTCCTTCATGTAGAACACTTTTTGAGATACAGATCAAATCAAATTACAATCTGTTTCTCTTTTATTTCTATGACTTTTTTCCCCCAGCAAACATTTAAGTGCTCTTACGTGTTAGGAGCTATGATAAATGAAGGAGAAATAAAAATATATAACATAGTTTTTGCCCGTAAAATACTTAATGTCCAATGGGGTTTTGTTCTGATTAATTCAGGAAGCAGACTAAATTCTATTTTAGTCATAAATTTTTAATATTTTTATTAGTAGCTTATTAGTCAAAATAACACAGAAAATGAAGCCAGTTATGATAGATACATTGGAAATATAAATATTCTACTAAACAACACTCACTGGGACTATAATTCATCTTCCTGAAAATTTTTCTCTTTTAAAACAAGTTTTTTTTTTTTTTACATGAAAAGTCCTCTGTTTTAACTTTGAACTCATGCCCTCTACTTGGGGAGCCTCTATGTAAATTCACGACAGTTATATGCCTCTATAGTCACTTTTGAAATGAATACTGCAATCTTGAAGCATATATTTACTCCTAAAATATCCACTTAAGTTTCTCTGGGTTTTGAGGAATTGAAATCAATGAGATGCATAAGGGCAAATATTTACAGTAATAAAAACTTAATATACTAACAAATTCCAGTGATGCTCTTTTACCCTATAATGAAGCACATGCTCTCGTGTTCCTGCTGCTTAGCTCCCCGTAAAATGCTGTGGCAGATTGAGGTGTGAGGCTTTCACCTCTGCAACCCCTCGTACGTCTTGAATGGCTAACCTGAGCCCCACTGCACTCAGGGAACAAAAATTATTCCTTTCCTTCTGGGCTGCAACAGATTATTCATGGGATGGATTTACTAAAGTAAATGATAGAAAATCACTAAGATACACTTATGAACGAACAAAACAATAAACATGCATATTCTTATGGTCAGATAGAGAGGGTTAGTTTGCAGCCACACTCAGCGGATTTAGTACTTCTTATACAAGGCACTCCACTTTTGTGACTCACTCTTCTACGTCTTCTCTCCTGGGACTAAATGGATTCCCTATTTGGAGACTGTCCCTAAGACTATTTCCCAGCTTAGCTGTATTTTTTAAATGACTTTGAAATATGTAATCCACTGCTCCCATGACTTCAGTAGGTTTTCTGTAAATATTAGAAGATTAGGACAATATTACTCTGATATTAAGAAAACTTGTAGTTGGAGCTTTTACCCAGTGTATTTAAGTTCTTTATAAAAGAATTTATTAATCTTTATAGACTTAATAACCTTTTATTTTTATTTATTTTTAAAAATATTTATTATAAGAGACACAGAGAGGGAGAGAGAGAGAGGTTCAGAGACAGGCAGAGGGAGAAGCAGGCTCCATGCAGGGAGCCCAATGCGGGACTCAATGCTGGATCTCCAGGATCAGGCCCTGGGCTGAAGGCAGCGCTGCACCACTGAGCCACCTGGGCTGCCCACTTAATAACCTTTAAAAAGAGAGAAATAAGACAACTTTTATTCCTTTTCAGTTTTTTTCTGTACTCTTCTTAGATTAAGCCAATATAATAAAAGATGAAGAAAAGTATACTGGTTAACAATTCAATCCCTTTCGACAAAGTGAAAAGTGTGATGTGGATACAGGAGGAAGGGTTGGCTCATTCAGATCTAGCATGAGCATCAGCTGGGCAGTGTCTGCCAGGCTCATCATGTATTGCAGAGGTTAGTAAAAATCCTATATGGTGGGCACCTGGGTGGTTCACTGGTTGAGCCTTTGGCTCATGTCATTATTGCTGCATCCTGGGATCAAGTCCCATATCGGGCTCCCTGTGGGGAGCCTGCTTCTCTCTCTGCCTATGTCTCTGCCTCTCTCATGAACGAATAAATAAAATCTAAAAAAAAAAAAAAATCCTGTATGGTCACTGGTGGGCACCTGAGCCCAACCACAGTGATTCTATCAACTCTTACAAATCTAGGGCTCTATTTACCAATATGTTAAAAGGGCACAGAATTCAGAGATGAACAAACTGGGCTAGCAAGCTAGGTTAAGAACTTGTTTAAGATTACTTATCTGGTTTGAAGTTATTTCAGATCTAGAAGGAGAGTAATGGAAATATTTACATTTTACAGTCTTGGTCAGGTTAATGTCAGTTGAGCATTTATAGTATTTATAGCTCTTCCTTGAAGCATTCAGGAAGTAGAATTATGCTGCACTATGATTAAAAACTCTAGTAGAGGCAGGTAAAGGTATAGAGTTCAAATGTGGAAATGATGGACTGCCTAGAAATTTGGCCAAGGTTGTAAAGAGCAGCATGAACTAAATTCACTCTTGAAAGTCAGACCCATAATTTTGCTCATAAAGACGAATTAGACAGGATGAAAACATGAAAATAAAAAGAATTAAAAAACCTAGAAGGTAATTTTTTTATCTGAATTAATATATGGATATCCTGGAGTTTAGCATTATGCCTTCAATATTTCTTACTCAACAAATACTAGTTTCATTTGTTCTTTTTCACCCCCACCTTACTCCAGCTAGTGTATCTGTGGGAGGCCAGGATAGGAGGGCATCCTAGGGAAGAGCCCTTTCGGGAAGAACAGGATTACCACATTCAAGCCTGGAGAAAGCACAGCCTGGATAGTCGACAAGTCCTATTTAAAGCATAGGGATGGGAAGCATGTTGCAGTTTGACTAAACTTCTAAGGACCCAAAAGTAAAGGATCAGGATGTAAAGTTAAAATGATAGCATAAGGGCAGCCTCTGTGGCCCAGCGGTTTAGTGCCACCTTCAGCCCGGGGTGTGATCCTAGAGACCCAGGATCGAGTCCCACGTCGGGCTCCCTGCATGGAGCCTGCTTCTCCCTCTGCCTGTGTCTCTGCCTCTCTCTCTGTGTGTCTGTCATGAATAAATAAATAAAATCTTAAAAAAAAAAAAAAGATAGCATAAGCCCAGATAATGTTGGATTTGCAGTGCTAACTTAGATAATGATTATCAGGTAATAGTGAAAAGATAGAAGGAATCCTGAGTCACATAAGGAGTCGGTACCATGTAACTATATGGAAGCAGTGAAGATGTGAAGACTGGCCTGCGTACAATTTAGTAAACCGGGATTATGTTAACGTCAGTGGCAGGAGAAGAACAGATGCAATGTGAGACAGCAAACTATCTGAGTTTCGATTGCCTCCTTAGTAGCCTTTTTTCTCCCCCTCTTTTTTTAAAAAATCATTTTTAAAGAACTCTTATTCATTGTTGGGTAGAGTACAGGAAATAATGTTCTTTATGTAAATATTACCTTGGAGACAAAAATACTTAAAAAATAGGCTGTTGCAAGTTACATAATGACTAGTCTGAAAAAATGAATTTATTACATAAGAATACATGTACATAAGCATTAGTGGTAAGAAGATTTTAAATTTTTAAGAAAGCTATACAGGGTGAACCTCAGGAGGAAAAAAATTGGAATGGATTGCATTTCAAATGTGGTATAAAAAAGTTGTCATTTTATTCTAGTTAAGCATAAAAGGCCTTTGTTATATTTTGCAAGTTTGAAGGCTTCTATTAAAATGTTTTTCGAAATGCCTCAATATATAGATATTATAGAAATAAGTGTGTTTTAAGAATAGGGCTAGATCTGAAAATCACATGGGTCTTAAATTGTTTTTCAGTATCCATGCTTTTAAGGTTGACTACTCTGGACCTTAATGCCACAGTATTGTTACAGTTATTAATAGCACACATATCTAAGGGGAGACCAAAAGCTTCCACAAAATATATTTGAAATTGGGGCGAAGTCTTTGTTACTCTTGAGTAGCAGCTCTGTGTGCTGCAGTACTAATGACATTAGAATGACATTAGAATGGCAGGGTTCTAGCCTCTTCTCATCACTTGGCATCTGATGTTGTGGTTTAGGCAATCCCCCACCTCCGTTTTCTCTCCTCTAAGTTACAATAATACCAGCACTTAGATGGTTTTTGTGAGGACCAAAAAATACAAGTTACTTCTTGCCTTCTGTGAAAATGCTGTTGAGTGCTAAACATACAAAACAAATTAAAGTCCATTTGGCATACAAGTGGATTGCCCACTTCCAGAACTAAGTTCTGCAGTAAACATACATGGTGGATTCCTTTGCAGAAAAAGCTTTTCGTGCATTTATCAACATCAACGGATGTTATTGTGAGTCTATTATAAAAGGCCTTGATATAAAGGAAGTGTAAGATCATGTGCCATCCTCAGATTTAGAAAGTAGTGGGGGAAAACCTATTTGTTGCAAAATCACATCTTTTTGTCCAAGACAGTACATCCAGATTTCAACTGACATGATGAGAATCAACTAACACTACTGTCACAATCAATTTAATTAATGTATGAAATCCAGAATATAATAAACTTAGGGCCACAGGTACCCAATATTAAACTTGAAAGGAGTCATCTTGACTCTTAAAAATTCACAAAAATCTTTGCATAGACTAGGAAGGCTGGGTGAGAGATGATCTAAACTATAAGTCATTGTTAACACTAGTTTTCAAGCTAATGAATCAAGTGACCTTTTGTTTTCATACCAGGCTTAAGTCTTTTAATCATTTTTATAATGTCAAACAAACTAAATTAACATGTAATTTAAAGAGATAATGCACTCAAATTTAAAAGCATGATTAGATTTTGTATCACTCCTACTGAATCAGTTGCTATAACATTATTTGAAATAGAACAATTTTTCTTGCTCTCATAGAATAAAGTAACTGTGCTTTGTAGGTTAAAGGCAAGTGTTAAGACTATGTAAGAAACAGGGAAAATACAAGGATGACAATCTTCAAGGATGGTCTTTAGAATCTGTGTATTTCAAAATCATATATATATATATATAAACAGCCTGACAAAAGGTCTGACAAAAGGTCTGAATCTGTGAGCAGCAAACATGTAAGAAAACTATTGGATGCCAGTGGGTGATAAAGATCACACCAAAGAGCTATAGGTAACAGTGTCTGGTGCTCATATAGACAAAAATTATGCCTGTTCCCACGTGCAAGAAAGGAATGCCTCAACATAAATGAGACCCTCATTAGGAACACAGAGGCCTTGTCCTTGTCTCAGTAGTGAGGAAAAATTAGATCTGGAATGACAGCTACATTTAATAGATATTCAAAAGGGTTTTTAATAAAAAAATTTTTTGTTTCTAGTCTGAGTTTTATTTGTTCTTGATTTTATTTTACTTAAAAATTTATATATTTATTTGTTTATTTATTTAAATATTTTATTTTTTTATTTGAGAGTGAGAAGTGAGAGAGCACAGAGGCAGAGGGAGAAACAGGCTCCCCATGAGCAGGAAGCCTGATGCAGGGCTGGATCCTAGGACTGGGGATCATGGCCTGAGCCAAAGGCAGATGCTTAACCGACTGAGCCACCCAGGTGCCTGGATGTTCAAAATGTTTTTTTTTTTTTTTTTTTTTCAAAATGTTTTAATGAAAATTGTCTTGCATATTCAATTCGGAAGTTTTTTTTTTTTTAATTAAAAATACTTTAAAAGTCAAAGTCATGGTAACATTGAATTAAATTTTATAAGACAAAATCTTACACATGATAAAATTTTTAGCAAGATAATGAGGCTAATATGACTATATTGTAGCAAGAGAGATTTAGCTAACGTAGGAAGTGCTTCTTTATCAGAAAACAACCGTGATATCTTATTTTCACGTGATACATTTGAACTAGCAGATAACCAATGACTTATAGCTTGGTTTTATTTTTTTAATTTTTTTTTTCAATTTTTATTTATTTATGATAGTCACAGAGAGAGAGAGAGAGAGGCAGAGACACAGGCCGAGGGAGAAGCAGGCTCCATGCACCGGGAGCCCGACGTTGGACTCGATCCCGGGTCTCCAGGATCGCGCCCTGGGCCAAAGGCAGGCGCCAAACCGCTGCGCCACCCAGGGATCCCGGTTTTATTTTTTTTAAAGGTTTTATTTATTTATTCATGAGAGAGAGGCAGAGACACGGCAGAGGGAGAAGCAGGCTCCACGCACGGAGCCCGATGCGGGACTCGATCCCGGGACCCCCGGGTCACGCCCCGGGCTGAAGGCGGCGCTAAACCGCTGAGCCACCCGGGCTGCCCGACCTATGGCTTGTTAAAGTAACTTCTGAAACTCCATGCTCATAAATACTTCAGAAAAGTCCACGTTTTAGAAACTAAGCCCGACGGCGGAGGAGCGCGGGGCCGGGACGGACGGTTCCCCCATGTGGGTCCCCCCGAACGCGCCCGTCTGGGGGCCCCGCGCTCGGGGTAGAGCTTCATGGAAGGGACGATCCCTGGCGTCCGCCCTCCCCGCTGGAAAGGGCCACCGTGCTCTGTGATAGAGCCAGACTGGTTTCCTATTTCCCAGGATTTTGCTCTTTAGTTAAAAGGGTTGTCAGTCCCAAAGCCTTTTCAACTGCAGGATCTTCAGGTTCTGATGAGTCTCATGTGGCCACTGCACCTCCAGATAGATGCTCTCGAACAGTAGGGCCTGATGAAACTGTGGGACCATTTGGACCTCAGGATCAGAGATTCCAGCTTCCTGGGAACATAGGTTTTGACTGTCATCTCAATGGGACTACATCACAAAAGAAAAGCCAGCTTCATAAAACTTTACCTGATGTTCTGGCAGAACCTTTACCAAGTGAGAGACACGAGTTTGTGATGGCACAGAGTGGGAATGGATTGCGGGTAGGGCAGTAATGCACCCGGTGAACAAGAAATCAGCAGTGCAGAAACTTACTTTGAAAATGCCAAAGTAGAGTGTGCGATCCAAACGTGTCCAGAATTGCCGCGAAGAGATTTTGAGTCCCTGTTGTCCCTTTTTCCAGAAGGAGCCACCAACAAACTAATGATTCTCACTATGACACAGAAAACTAAACTGTTTGGAGCGAAGAGGTAGAAAATGAAAGAGAAATGCTTTTAGAAAAGTTCATTAACGGAGCTAAGGAAATTTGCTATGCTTTTCGAGGTGAAGGCTATTAGGGTGACTTTATTGACCCATCATCTGGTTTGGCACTTTTTGGACCATATCCAAACAACACTGTCTTTGAAACAGATGAACGCTATCGACATTTAGGATTCTCTGTGGATGATCTTGGCTGCTGTAAAGTGGTTCGTCATAGGCTCTGGGGTACCCATGTGGTTGTAGGAAGTATCTTCACTAATGCAACACCAGACAGTCATATTACGAAGAAATTAGGTGGAAACCAACAGTAATGTCAATTTATTGGCTGTACTATTGATATGTACCATTTGGGTTGATCCATAAACACTGTCAAAAGCTTCAATTTTTAAAATTTACTTATTTCTGGGTATTTATTTCAACATTTATGAGTTTACAGCGTTAGCAAATGGTATGTGATTTTTAAATCTCAAATGTTTATTCATACTATCATCAAATACATGTTGATCACATCCACATTGTATAGAATGTGGTAATTAACATGTAACCAGGACATGATCTTATATTGTTATTTCTCCCCTTTATTGGAAAAACTAGAGTTTTATTTTTCTCTAAAAATAAATCACACATTTGATTATGAAAAAAATTAAAAAAATAAAAACTAAGCCTTAATAAAATGCAGTAATAAGAACATGTTTGAAAGATGTTATGCAGAAATACACCAATTCTAAAGAAGGTAACAATTTCTGGGACGTCTGGATGGCTCAGTGGTTGAGCGTCTTACCTTCAGCTTAGATCCTGATCCTGGGATGGAGTCCCACATCGGGGTCCTTGTGGGGAGCCTGCTTCTCCCTCTGCCTGTGTCTCTGCCTCTTTCTCTCTCTGTGTCTCTCATGAATAAATAAATAAAATCTTTAAAAAAAGGTAATAATTCCTATGACCACAGAAATAAATGAACCAGTAATTAGTTTCAAGAAGTATTGTTTTATCTCAGAGGAAAATACTAAGTTATAACTAAAGTGTTTAAGAAGTAACTTAAAGTAGTAAGTACTAATACTTACCAGTAAGTACTGATACCTTATTTCTGAAAACTAAAACTTAAGCTTACATTTTATGCTACTGCTCAATGAGTTGAACATAACAGTTCTCCCTGAGCCATGGTTGGCATGAAAGCACTGTGAAAGTTCTGTCATGCTTGATTTTTTTTTTTAATGTCCCGATACCACCTCAGGTGTAAATATAAAAATCTGTTGCAGTTTGACAACCTTTGAGATAAAAGGTGTATTTATAAAATTTAGACCTATGTAGAGAAATGGCAAATGGTTACTAGTTGTACTCCCAACCAAGTAGTCTGATAGCACAAGTTTGTGAACAGCAGTCATTAATGTGTTTAGTGTTGTTGTTTTGTATATGTTTGCTGTGACTTTTACAGTAAAAAAAAAAAAAAAAAGTTTGAAGAATTCCTATCAAACTCTGAGAAGAAACATTGAGCACTCCTGTAGAACATTTGGAATTTGAACACAATTTTAAGTGATAGAAATTGGAATTTCTTAAGCCTCACATGGGGCTATCTTTGCTAAATCTTTACTCCATAATTCTGTTATGAAAGAGCGAAAGGGGCAGGGGTTTTGCTTAAAATTGTATGTAGTATTTTTCTTTGAGGTATAAATACAGACATAGAGTAGTATTAAAAAATCTGCATCAATAAACTTCAAAAATATGAATCAAATTAAATGGATCTGAGATATTTTCTACACCTATGTGTCCCCAAGAATGAGACATTTAACATTATTTAATATTTGATCCTCATTATTGTGTCATTAACAGTTTAAAACTTAATTCATAGTAAAAATTAAAGATCATTGAAGAAACAGGAGACCTATGTTCGGATCCATAAATTATATAGCCTACATGAACTGTAATCCATTTCCGATAAGTCTTAAATTGTTCTATTTATTGGGCAAATGTTGCTCTTATGCGCACATGCCAACAAAAAACTTTTCTAAAGGAGACAACAAAGGTGAAGTTTAATATTTTAAAAAGCCATTTCTACATTCAAATTGGCAAAGAAGTCAAACTCTCCCTCTTCGCAGATGACATGATACTGTTCATAGAAAACCCAAAAGACTCCACCTAAGATTGCTAGAACTCATACAGCAAATCAGCAATGTGGCAGTATGCAAAATCAGTGCATAGAAATCAGTGGGAATTCTGTACACTAAAATGAGACTGAAGAAAGAGAAATTAAGGAGTCAATCCCATTTACAATTGCACCCAAAAGCATAAGATACCTAGGAATAAACTTAACCAAAGAGGTAAAGGATCTATACCCTAAAAACTACAGAACACATCTGAAAGAAATTGAGGAAGACAAAAAGAGATGGAAAAAGATTCCATGCTCATGGATTTGAAGAATTAATATTGTGAAAATGTCTATGCTACCCAGGGCAATTTACATGTTCAATGCAATTCCTATCAAAATACCATGGACTTTCTCCAGAAAGTTGGAACAAATCATCTTAAGATTTGTGTGGAATCAGAAAAGACCCTGAATAGCCAGGGGAATATTGAAAAAGAAACCAGAGCTGGGGGGATCACAATGCCAGGTTTCAGGTTGTACTACAAAGCTGTGATCATCAAGACAGTGTGGTACTGGCACAAAAACAGACACATAGATCAATGGAACAGAATAGAGAACCCAGAAAGGGCCCTCAACTCTATGGTCAACGAATATTTGACAAAGCAGGAAAGACTATCCATTGGAAAAAGGACAGTCTCTTCAATAAATGGTGCGGGGAAAATTGGACAGCCATGTGCAGAAGAATGAAACTAGACCACTCTCTTGCACCATACACAAAGATAAACTCAAAATGGATGAAAGATCTAAATGTGAGACAAGGGATGCTTGGGTGGCTCAGTGGTAGAGCGTCTGCCTTCGGCCCAGGGAGTGATCCTGGAGTCCCAAGATCGAGTCCCACATCAGGTTCCCTGCATGGAGCCTGCTTCTCCCTCAGCCTATGTCTCTGCCTCTCCTCTCTCTCTGTATCTCTCATGAATAAATAAATAAAATCTTTAAAAAATAAAAAAAATAAATGTGAGACAAGAATCCATCAAAATTCTAGAGGAGAACACAGGCAACACCCTTTTTGAACTTGGCCACAGCAACTTCTTACAAGATACATCTATGAAGGCAAGGGAAACAAAAGCAAAAATGAACTATTGGGACTTAATCAGGATAAAAAGCTTCTGCACAGCAAAAGAAACAGTCAAAAAAACTAAAAGACAACCTACAGAATGGGAGAAGATATTTGCAAATGACATATCAGATAAAGGGCTAGTATTCAAGATCTATAAAGAACTTATTAAACTCAACACCCAAGAAACAAACCCAATCATGAAATGGGTAAAACATGAACAGAAATCTCACAGAGGAAGACTTAGACATGGCCAACAAGCACATGAGAAAATGCTCTGCATCGCTTGCCATCAGGGAAATACAAATCAAAACCACAATGAAATACCACCTCACACCACTGAGAATGGGGAAAATTAACAAGGCAGGAAACAACAAATGTTGGAGAGGATGTGGAGAAAAGGGAACCCTCTTACACTGTTGGTGGGAATGTGAACTGGTGCAGCCACTCTGGAAAACTGTGTGGAGGTTCCTCAAAGAGTTAAAAATAGACCTGCCCTACGACCCAGCACGAGTAAGCAATTGCACTGCTGGGGATTTACTCCAAAGATAAGATGCAGTGAAATGGCAGAACACCTGCACCCCAGTGTTTATAGCAGCAATGTCCACAGTAGCCAAACTGTGGAAGGAGCCTCGGTGTCCAACGAAAGATGAATGGATAAAGAAGATGTGGTTTATGTAGACAATGGAATATTACTCAGCCATTAGAAACGACAAATACCCACCATTTGCTTCAACGTGGATGGAACTGGAGGGTCTTATGCTGAGTGAAGTAAGTCAATCGGAGAAGGATAAACATGGTCTCATTCATTTGGGGAATATAAAAAACAGTGAAAGGGTATAAAGGGGAAAGGAAAGAAAATGAGTGGGAAAAATCAGAGAGGGAGACAGAACATGAGAGACTCCTAACTCTGAGAAATGAACAAGGGGTAGTGGAAAGGGAGGTGGGCAGGGGTTTGGGGTGACTGTGTGACAGGCACTGAGGGGGGGCACTTGACAGGATGAGCACTGGGTGTTATGCTCTATGTTGGCAAATTGAACTCCAATAAAAAAATGTACAAAAAATACAAAAAAATAAAAAAGCCATTTCTAAAACCACCCATACTATAGTCAAATGTAGTTTTTACTATAAATCTATGGTTTTATATCTTTGGCACATGAAAGTGGCTGATGGCTGTGATTTAAAATTAGGCTCTGAGGCAAACTTATCAGAGGGTGAATTAAGATTCTTTGTGACGCTGGCAGTTAAATTTCCCACGGTGAATGGAAGTTTCCATGTAGTAAGGAGTTCTTAATTAAACTGTGTTAAAGGAAAGGCTGTGAAGAGAATATTATAAAATTCATGTCTGAGCATCTCTTCAATGGTATTCCTTATGCAGAAAGTATGTGCAATCTTTTCATAGTTTCCCTTCATCTGGCCGACTTCTAGAATGGGAATGTTCTTGTTTTTAAACCTCCTCTAGAGGCAGCCTATGTTGCAGTTTGCTGCTGCTCTTACCTGCTCCTCAGATCCCACCTGGAGCCTTCACTACCACCACCACCTGGAATTTAGGGCATGTACTTCAGTCTCTTACAATGCCATTGCTGACATTCTATTTTCCATCATCTCTCTGTAAACACGCAAGTTGTAGAGCCGAACAACTGCTTCCTCTCCGTGCTCTGTGGACCATAGGTCCCCTTCCTGGTTCGCATCACAGGTTTTCTTCTACATCTTTTTTTCCCACAAAGATGTAAAGTGAGAAATGTAACCTGCTACCTTTAAGGGATAGTATGACTGCTTAGCAGGTGAGGTGGGGCAATTTTGGATTCTTTTGAATCCTGAGATATTTTTAGGACCCTAGAAATCACACTGTACTTTCAAAAAGAATGAAAAGCCCCCTCATTACAGGCATTCACTGCTGATTCATAGACACAAGTGATGAATTAGAGTCGAGCTAGAAATTCTAAATAGGATAACTCCATGATTGGGAAGTTGTCACAAAATAGCCAGTTCTGCTCTTTGAAGTACCAGTAGGGAACCAAGTAGAAGGCATAAGCAAAACTTAGGAATAATAAGCAAGTAGTTGAAGGAAAGAGGAAAGGGGATCTAGAAGGAGGACGTTCTGTGCAGTGAGGACTACTGACTAAAGACTACTTCTTGATTTCTCTTCCTGATGAAACAGTGTCTCTGGCTTAGGATTTATTTGTTTTTTATGTATTTATTTTTATTTTATTTTTTTTAGCCTTTGGTTTTAAATTTAGCATGTAAACTTCTTTTTTAAATTGATTTTAAGAGGGGATGGGGAGAGGGAGAGAGAGAATCTCTAACAGACTCCCCATTGAGCACAGAGCCAGTAGCTCCCCTAAGATCATGACCTAAGCCAAAATTAAGAGTTGGAAGTTAAAAAAAAAAAAAAAAAAAGAGTTGGAAATTCAACCAACTGAGCCACCTCAGTACTTTTAGCATAAAACTTCTAAAAAATATGCTAAAAGTAGCCTTCCCACGCCGCCCCCCCCCAGTCCCACCCTCACATCTCCTAAAGGGTGATGAGGTGTTACCGATACTGGCATTAAGTTCTTCTTACAGAGTAAAATAAAGGACAGCATCTACATCTTTTGAAGAGAAAATTAGTCCTGACCTTAACTTCAGGAGCATTAATTCAGATGACAAATCTGCCAAGAAATAAATAGCATGAAGGAGAATCATTAGAAATAAAATGGCTTAGCCACTTTTTAGGATTGCAGTTTTATATGAGACAAATGTTACTAAATAAAAGATATTCTTTAATATAAGAGGTGCTTTGGCATTACATGTTTACCCATATGTAGTTATTATAAGGCAAATGCCTTGTATCACGAATATGAAATTCAAGACAGGAGTGTAGTTATTAATATGAGTGAGCTAAGATCTTTTTTTTTTGTGAGCTAGGATCTTAAATCATGCTAGGATGTGTGCTGGACCAAGGTTAAGATTTATAGCAATGAAAAAATGGGAATGGAAGAGATTTCAATATGATTTGGAACTTTGATATTTATGAGCCAGTTCATTTCTTTTCTACTCGTGTCTGATAATCAGGTTAGTGTAGGTAACTGTTACCAAATCACAATTTGCTTTTTCAATAGAAATAAAATTGATAAAAACTTCAGTTATTTTTATAAGTTTAGGATATACAACATGTTGATCTTAGGATATACAACATTTTAAAATTACAATATAATTACAAAGCACTAACACCTCTATCACGTCACATAATTATCATTTTTTTTTGTAGTGGGAATAATTAAGATCTAGTCTGATAGCAATTTTGAAGTTGATAATTTTTTGCTGTCTATGATCACTATGCTGTTCATCAGATCTCCAGAACTTTGGTATCCCCTGGTAGCAAGTTAGTATTTTTTTTTTTAAGGCACATTTATTTATTAGAGAACTGGGTAGAGGAGGGTGGGAAAGGCAGAGTGAGAGGGAGAGAAAAACCCAAGCAGTCTCTGCACAGAGCCTGACCGGGGGCTTGATCTCATGACTCTGAGATCATGACCTGAGCCTAAACGAAGAGTCGGAGAGGCTTACCTGACCTAGCCACCCAGGCACCGTGAAGGTTAGTATTCTTATACAACCTCTCCATGGTTTCCTCACTCTCTAGCCCTTTGTAAATCAGACAACAGAATATTGATTATAGTTTGGCTTTTTAGATTTCATATAGAAGTGATTACATAGAGCATTTGACATGTTCACAAGGTCCATCCATGTTGTTGGAAATGGCAGGATTTCCTTTTTTATCATGGATGAATAATATTCCATTGTACCTATATACAATAACTTCTTCATTCATTCATCAATGGACATTTAAAGTGTTTTGACATTTTGGGTATTTCGAAAAATGCTGCCATAAACATGGAAGTGCATGTATTTATTCAAGAAAATTATTTCCTTTCCTTTGGATATATATCTGGAATTGGGATTGTTGGATCATATGGCAATTCTATTCTTAGTTTTGAGGAACCTCGCTACTGTTTTCCATAATGGCTGAACCAGTTTGCATTTCCATTATCAGTGTATGAGAGTTCACTTAAATCCACATTTCTCACTAGCACTTATTATTTCTTATGTTCTTGATGCCAGCTTTTCTAACAGGTGTGTGGTGATAGCTCAGTGGGGTTTGGATTTGGATTTCCCTGATGGCAAATGATATTGAGCATCTGTCCAAATATCTGTTGGACATTAGTGTGTCTTCTTTAGAAAAATGTGTATTCAGGTTCTTGCCTGTTTTTTTTTCTTCCAGATTGTTATCATTGTTAATGAGTTGCATGATTTGTTTAACTTCAAGATCAGATACACAAATTGCAACTATTTTCTACTGTTTGGAAGGTTGCTTTATTTTGTAGGTTTCCATGTTGTGCAGAAGCTTTTTAGTTTGTCCTCCTACTTGATTTTAACTTTTGTTGTGCTTTTGATATCCCAGTAAAAAAACATCATTCTCCCTTCCAATGTCAAGGAGTTTTTTTTCTGTTCTCTTCTAGGAATGTTAGGGTATCAGGTCTTAGATTTAAGTCTTTAATCCCCTTAAAGTTTATTTTTGTCAGTGGTGTAAGATAGGGGTTCAGTTTTAATTTTCTGCATGTGGTCATCCAGTTTTCATAACACCATTTGTTGAAGAGATGGTATTTTTCCCAATGACTATTCTTGGCTCCCCTGTTAAATCAGAGTTGACCATATATGTGGGAGTTTATTGCTGGGCTCTCAATTCTTTTCCATTGGTTTATGTGTCTAATTTTATGCCAACATATTGTTTTGATTACCGTAACTTCATAGTATAGCTTGAAATAATGAAGTGTGCTGCCTCTGACTTTATTTTTCTTAAAATAGCTTTGACTGCTCAGAGTCCTTTACGGTTCCATACATATTCTAGGATTATTCTATTTTGGTGAAAAATGCCATTGGAGTTCTAATAGAGATTACATTTATTCTTTTTTTAAAATATTGTTTTTAAAGATTTTATTTATTTATTCATGAGAGACACAGAGACAGAGAGCTGAGACAGGCAGGGGGAGAAGGAGACTCCATGCAGAGAGCCCGATGTGGGACTCAATCCCGGGACTCCAGGATCACGCCCTGAGCTGAAGGCAGATGCTCAACCACTGAGCTACCCAGGTGTCCCAGGGATTGCATTTATTCTATGGATGGTTTTGGATAATATTGACATTTTAAGAATATTCATTCTTATCTATGATCAAAAGCTATCCTTGGATTTATGTATCTTTAGTTTCTATCATAGTCTTATAGTTTTTATTGTACAGATTTTATACTTTCTTAGTTACATTTATTCCTAAATACGTTAATGTTTTCGATGCTATTGCAAATAGGATCATTTTATTTATTTTACAGATGTTTTGTTAGTGTGTAGAAAAATACCTGATATCTGTATGTGGATTTTATATCTCATAATTCTACTGAATTTATTACTTCCAAGAGTATTTTTGGTTGAGTTCTAAGGATTTCCTATATATAAAATGATGATAGTGATAAAATGATGATATGAAAAGAGTGACAGTTTTTCTTTTTCAAATTGGATGACTTTTGTTTGTCTTACCTAATTGCTCTATCTAGGACTTCCAGTACTATTTTGAAAAAGTAAGAGTGGGCACTCTTGTCATTTCCCTGATCTTAAAGGAAAAGTTCTGAATTTTTAGATTTGAATATAAAGTTACCTGTGGTTATATATACTGGTTATATATAGCCTTAATTATGTTTAAGTGCAGTCTTGGTATACCCAATATAGAATTGGGGATTTTAACCATAAAAAAGACTGTATATTTAATCAAATGCTTTTTCTTCTTTATGGAGATAGTCATGATTTTTATCATCCTTAATACCATATGTCACATTTATTGATTTGCGTATGTTGAACCATCCTTGTATCTCAGGGATTGCAGGTGGAAAACTTCTGGAAAAGTGCTTGTTTTAGTGGCACCAACTTCTAAAACTCAGAATTAAATATGGAAATGAAGATTTTGTGCTTTTCAGTGAGTTTAATTGATACAAGCAATCAATATCATTTGAAATGGACGTTTCATGGACCTGACCTCTCCCCCTTCCCAGTTGCTTCTCACCTCAGTGAACAAAATTGCTAAGCATCTAGAGCAGTCATTGAGGCTGAGTTTAGATGCAGCCCCAAAGTCTTAACACAGTTCTCTGGGCAACCACTACCCATTGGGTAGAGTAGGCAAGTGACGGGATGCCTGAATGCCATCTGGAACGTTAGATGATAATGACTTTTGGAATAATATCTTTTTGCTTTCTCAACTTGAATAACATGGATGACCTATCTACTTGCCTACAGGAGCAAGGCAACTACTTAATTTTCTTATTAATAGAATCAAGAATCCACTCTCATTTCACTGACTTTGAGGAATTTGTGAATCGTGCATTAATGCAGTAATTATTAAGATAAAAGTAAAATTCCAAGACATTTAGACTAGAAGTTTCAGATGAAGAGAACCAAGTCTTGACTTCTTTGGAACTTAGAGCTCCTTGGCAGTGCCTAATAAGCAGGCCATTTACTATAAATAAAAGAATGTAATTGACAAAGTCTCTGTTCTTTGGAACACAGTGGCCATCCACACATAAGGAAAGGAATTGTCTCTTTAGATATCTGATAACTCAGATATTGTCTCACTTTCATAGGTGATGGGGTACTTTTGTGATATTACATGAACAAATGCACAGCTTCCTCCCACCCCCTCCTGGGATGTCATATGGACTACTAACCATATTTTTAGGTTGTATTTTTATAGCTGTATTTTTTAAAGACACAACTTAACCTCTGTTCAATTCAATTGCTATAGTATTTTGTTTTCACCGCAGTATGTTAAGTCTTTGGGAATGTGGAAAAGAATTCTATGCTGTCTGCGAACACAGATGGACTGCATTTCCCTGTTTGAAGAAAATAGGAATAGGCAATGAACTATAATTAATGAGCATTACAAAGGAAATAGTTAATTTACTTTCAGAACAGTATCTTACTCTTAAAAATAAGTTTATTCACCGGGAATCTTTTGATCATGATTAAATTAGGAAACCCAACATAGATCTCTAAGAAGAAACATGCTATAATTTGTCAAAAGCTAGAATTTTACATGTTTATTCAAGGGGCTTTTTAACAGACTGTAGTTCCATTTGTAGAATTTGTGAAGGAAATTACAGGGATTTCTAAATGATATTGTTTACAGGAATGAAATGTCATGCAGGGCTATTTCCTCATACATTAAATTGAACCATAGGACAATTTAAATTTTCCAAATGATACTGCTTAGTGATTTACTAACTCTAGTCTTTGAATTGAATGTGAATATCCTGTGGCAAATTGCTGGCTGCTAGTCTTTTTGATAGGACACTTAATTATATGGTTCACATCTTTTAGGATTCAATCTCCATAATCAACTCAATGAATATTTCCCCCAGTATGGTCTTCATGTAAAAAATGTATAAGAATTCTATTTTTAATTTCTTTTTTATATTTGGTAATGATTGTTTCCTGCATGACAGTTTACTGGGGACAGAAGGAATAGGATGAGTGTCATTGGGTAAGATGGGATGTGCCAATCTTTAATTTCTAAGGAAAGACTATCAGTATTGTGTGACCAATTCTAATAAGGTATATGTAAGAGTAAATATTTTCATACAAAATACTGTTCAATCATCTTTATATGACTAAAGATTTCAATTTCACTCCTTCTCAAAGAGAAAACCAAAGTAACTGACATCATCAGATTAGTATAATTGTGACTTCATACTAATCCATCGATTACCCTATGAATTACTTTACAACACTGAATATTGAGTTTCTGTTAGAAGATAGAATTGATAAACATAGTGATTAATGCAAATTGTAATCTTAGGAATTTGAACTGAAGAATTCTATTTTTATTTTTTGTGGTATTTAACTGCTTTTGACTTAAAATGGTTATTTCTAAATGAAATTAAAGTATTACTACTTTATTAAAGAATGGATAACTTAAGTTTTAACAAAGTTCTTAGGACTCTTGACATTAGTGGCTATTGATACTTCACTTCTGATGGGGGTTAAGGGCATATTGATAAAAGAGGAATAAAGTGAATTTGAAGTTACTGTTTACTGGAGGTCAAGATTGCTTATTTCTTTTCTTCTTAAAGAGGGCCCAAGCCAATGTTGTGACTATCACAAGTTGTTAATACATTTCTTCGAAAGGCTAAAGTCTAAATGATAGTCAAGCTGGCACTCTGTTATCTTCACTTACTGTATGTCCCAAATGGGCATCATAATACACTCTGCCAGCTCACTGTTTTTTTTGAACTCCCAGTGAAACCATATGTAATAATCTCCAGTAACATAATAAGCTAATTGTACTAGAGAAATGGAAGTCTGGTATCCTTTTCATTACATGTCTTTTTAGATAAGAGTCCTAAAAGATTTGACTGAAGAATGAAACCCAAAAACCTTTAGTGACTCATACTACATCATTATCTCTTCTAAAAGATTCAAAGAGAAAAGAGGTGTTTTATTTATTTATTTATTTATTTAATTTATTATTTTTTCAAAAGAACATTGGAACAGTTACTGAATTCTCTGTGTGGTGTGTGTGTGTGTGTGTGTGTGTGTGTGTTTTCCCTACAAAAATTCACATTGGATTTATTTGGTTACTTGGTTAATTTGTCTATACATACTGATTATGTATATTCTATATGTATTTGATATGTATACATTTACTCTATGTTTATATATATCATACTTATATATTTTAATATATAAGTATATATATTTAATAGCAATGCTTTTGAATTGTCACTTCTCATTTTCTAGTTTAAAATATTCAAAACAAAGCATCAATTAATGTTGATATAGTGGCTCATTAAGCCAATTCTTGCTTTTTTTCTTTTAATCAAGAGAAAATGTACCTCAATCAATATTTTTAGATTAAGTCACATATTGGCCTAAGTTATTAAGGCCATGGAAGGATGGAACAAAGTCCTGGTGAATCGGTTCCCTTATAAAAATCTTGACAATTTCCTCATGATTTTCCACTGATCCCAATCAGTTTGTATACTCTTTTCTATCCTTGAAGCAGATCCAAATTGAAATTCAGACTTTATTAACTAAGCCTACTGATTTCATTTTCTGCATGGGGAAGAAGAAAGGAGAGGAAACAAGACCAAAAATAAAAAGCTTTCTGCCTGTCACCTTTTATGCTATGGGTATCCTCTGTTTGTTTTTGTCTTTTGGATCTACTCTGGAAAATCCCTGAAAATTAATTGCTTTCCCTGGTATACTCTGAGGAGTGGAGTGGATGTGAGAAAGTCACATTGTAGGGAGGAGAGAATAGCCTGGAATTTCTAATTTTTAGGATACGAGGCCTTGGCCAACTGACATCTTTTCCCAACTATAGAAAAGGCCATTGAAGAACTCTGTATAGTCCTAGGTTATGAATCAAAACAGGGAAGTTGTTTATCCTCAAGAAATATTAGGAGAGAGAATAAGTTTAGAACAATGGGCAAGTTAAGTAGGGATGTTACATTATTTTTGTAGACCTTGAAAAGCACATTTATGAAAATGTTGGATATTCCATATTATAATTCTAAATTAACTTTGAATTTGCTTTTCTTATTTTTAAATCTACTTCCTAAATGTTTGTATGTTGTTCTTTTTTATTTTGTTTTTGTTTTTTATGTGATAACACATGTTTGTTTCTGGAACACTTAATAATGACATAGATGATTTTATTTTATCAAGTCTTACAAATGATTAAAACTGTTTTGCATAGACTCCTACAAATAAACCCCTGTGACATAGAAAAGATACTGGAAGCTCCCCTAGAAAGGTTAATTACAAAAGTTACTGCTATCACATTCTTCTTACACCATAAGAACCATTTTAAAGTAATTAAATCTAAAACATATTATTTGGAAAGTAAATGCGAGAAAAGATAGGGCATTCATGAATATTGTATTTATAAGTAAAGTTAAAAAATAAACTTTTTAAAGTTTAATTTATAGTTAAATATCATAATTGATGATATTTGTATATTAAATATCATAATTGATATTTATATATCAATTATGTATGTTTATATATTAAATAAATATGATATTTATATATTAAATATCATAATTGATCAAAAACTTTCTAGTGAAATCTAGTACAAATAAAATTCCTGTTTTTCAAAGCATCATACCAAGAGATAAATCCCCATGATCATTAATGCCTTGCCTTATTATATTCTCAGACAAGTGTCTTTTGATTAATCTTAAGTGTGCAACTCCATCCTGGAAGAGCATCAAGTCCTTTTAATCAGGTGCATTGTCTCAGTGATCAAACAGTATTCATTGTTTCTCAGTTATTTGGGAGGATGGTTTGATCCAACAAATATTTTACTAAATACTTACATATGTCAGGCTCAATGTTGGATGCTGAGGAAAAGCAATGAACAAGAAAGAGAGGATGACCATCTTTGTGGTGCTTACTGGGGTCCCAGTTGTCAGCGAAACTCACGTATGAGATATTTGGAGCCCAGTGGTTAGAGAAGGCAGCCTGTTCTCCATTGCCCAGCTGCCATCATGCCTGGCCAAATATACCCACATTTGCTGTGTATATATAGCTTATGTAATTTGTAGAGTTGATCAACCATACATTTTCAGTAAAGTATACTTTGAACCTGGCTTCTGATTTAGCACCATAATGGTAGACTCAGGATTTGCTAATGGGAGATCTACCCTTTAAAATCTTTTCCTAGTAGAGCAGAGAGTAAGGTAATTATGCGGGAAACTTACATACAGTTGAATTTGTATTTAATTTGCAGTTGAAATGTGCATTGAATTTTTTATTTAATGTTTTCTAATAGAGAATTATTCTAAAAAATAGCTTGTGTTGCTTAATTGACATTCATCTACCTAAATAAAACAAATCTCTAATTGGCTAAAGATCATGATTCACTGAGAAGTAACTGTGATAACTGAAAATAGGCTTTCCATACTAATTACCTGAAAATCTTACAGGACTGTGATCATTGTATGAAGGTAAAAGGTAATTAGTCTATTATATTCTTTTATTTATGAATTTTAATTTTTTAAAAAGATTTTATTTATTTGGGAGAAAGAACAAAAAGAGGAAGAACACAGGAGGAGGGGAAGGGCAGAGAGAGAGAGGGAACAGACTGAACAGGGAGCCCGAGGAAGCGGGGCTCAATCCCAGGACTCTGGGATCCGGACCTGAGCTGAGAGTAGATGCGTAACTGACTGAGCCACCCAGGAACCTCTATTTATGAATTTTAAATGTCAAAAGCTACTCAGGGCCTAAAATAAATCAGGATGGAATTGCTATAAATCAGACAAGACATCTAACAAAAAGTTGGTAAGTCCATCAATTTTATTGAATACTTATAAAGATCCCATTGGGGTAGTTTCCCAGTGTCTTGGGAAAATATGACTTTAACTGTAAAAAAGCAGAATCCTTGGCCTTACCCAGCCAAACTGAATTAGGAACTCTGAAAGTGAAGAATCTGGCATTTTCCTTTTAAAACGCATCTTCTGGGGATCCCTGGGTGGCACAGTGGTTTGGCGCCTGCCTTTGGCCCAGGGCGCGATCCTGGAGTCCCGGGATCGAATCCCACGTCGGGCTCCCGGTGCATGGAGCCTGCTTCTCCCTCTGCCTGTGTCTCTGCCTCTCTCTCTCTCTTTCTCTCTCTGTGACTATCATAAATCAATAAAAATTAAAACGCATCTTCTGGGTGATTCTTTTGTATTGAAACTTGAGAATTACTATGGGAAACCTGGTTGATAAGTTTTCCCACCTCTGACTTAAAATAAGCTATAATCTCCAAAGACTTTGAACTTGTTCCTACAGCCCATAATGATACGGGAATCTATTTTCCACTAGCCCTGGGCACTGTCCTGTTTGCTGGATTCCTTTAGCCAGTCCACACAAGCCACGGCAGCTCTGGGGCTGCTGCCTCCCACCTTGAAGCTGAAGTTTTTCTCGGTGAGTCTTGCAGTCATCCAGTGTGAACCTGACCCTATGAGCTGGTTGTATGCAGGCTCTCAGGTCCCACCTCTGACCTTTTGGGATAAGATGTCTGATGATAACTCTGTTAACTTTGCACAGATTTCAGAGCAAACATGGTTTGCTTGAAGTCTGCATTTTTAAATCTTTCAATGAACTTAATTCTCATGAATTTCAAATTTTTAATGAGATCCACGAGCCTGATATATATCTTTAGGGCCGCGAAGACCCACTGAAGACTAGTCCTGGAATTTAGATAATGACTTCACCGGAATGAACAGTCTTCATTTTGCTCATCACCTTTATCCCCTCCACTTCTCTTCATGCCACTGAATCTATTAATGACTGATGACACCCTGACCTTTCAACTTGGTACCTTCACATTTGCTGTCTTTGTCCTTTCTTCTTGGTATGGTGTATTGTATTTGGCCCTGTGAACACGTTTCAATTGCGAAGATTTTTTCCAGTATCTGTTGGTCTCTCTCTCTCTCTCTCTCTCTCTCTTTTTTTAACTATTGTACCTTCCCAATACTATTAAAAGTTCACAATGACACTCACCAAGTTTTACTATAATGGTGATGATAGTTGAAGTTTTTTTTTTCTTTTTCTCCATAAAATGTTTCCCCAGGACAAAAGCTGGATCTTAATCCTTTTTGTGTGCCTGGTGGTGTCTACCCTGATGCCTGGCATGAATGATTCTCATTGTACATGTGTGTCTAAATTCAGTTTCCATAGCTTCCTTCAGAAGATATCCCACAGATGTGATGTATTACTTTGAAATGATTCCTTCACTCTTTCCCTAATGATTTAATTATTTTCTCTGACGAATGAGGAATTCTCCATCAGTGAGCTCTTAGAAGTCTATCTAGGGCACGTGAGAAGGTAAACTTGCTTCTTACATGTTTTCTGTTATCCGTGTTTTCACTTCGGGTCTCTGCTTGCAGAAGTTGGAGTCTTATGTTTAAAACCTGTTGTCCTCTGTTTAGGGAAGCCAGGAGAAACACATTGCTCATCCTGCAAGATACTATAAAAGATACCAAGAAATCCCCAAACTTCCAACGAATATTGATTGCTCATAGATAGAAAACTTAAAATAGGTTTGTTGCTATCTATACCTGTGATAAATCAGTTTAATGTGCAAAATGGAAGTGAAACCTAGCTGTTTATTGTAAGGCGTGTCTGGCTCTGTGACTCACAAAATGACTCAATAGCATATAATCTTCCTTCCTTTTCTCCTTTCCTTTCCTTTCCTTTCCTTTCCTTTCCTTTCCTTTCCTTTCCTTTCCTTTCCTTTCCTTTCCTTTCCTTTCCTTTCCTTTCCTTTCCTTTCCTTTCCTTTCCTTTCCTTTCCTTTCCTTTCCTTTCCTTTCCTTTCCTTTCCTTTCCTTTCCTTTCCTTTCCTTTCCTTTCCTTTCCTTTCCTTTCCTTTCCTTTCCTTTCCTTTCCTTTCCTTTCCTTTCCTTTCCTTTCCTTTCCTTTCCTTTCCTTTCCTTTCCTTTCCTTTCCTTTCCTTTCCTTTCCTTTCCTTTCCTTTCCCTTTCCTTTCCCTTTCCTTTCCCTTTCCTTTCCCTTTCCTTTCCTTCTTTCCTTTCCTTTCCTTTCCTTCTTTCCTTTCCTTTCCTTTCCTTCTTTCCTTTCCTTTCCTTTCCTTCTTTCCTTTCCTTTCCTTCCTTTCTTTCTCTTTCTTCTTTCTTTTTTTACCTGTTTAAGATGAACTCTTTCAGCTTCCTCCTAAGGAGTGATCTCCTAGACCGCCTCCCCAAAGTTGTACCAATTTTAGATTATTTCTGTTAGGGCCTGGAGGGTATGGAGGTAAATTCTAAATAGCATAGGGGAAAGTACTCAAAATTTTCACTTGGAGACCTCTTGCTTATCTATTTTTTCCGGCTCCATGCTTTGTGCACTTTAATTATCGGAGGCTCTATTTCTCAGCTCTAAACCTGGAGCAAATTATAAAGGCTTCCTTAGAGGGATGCGTGTAAATTAAATAACACAATACATGTGAACCTGTTAGGATTCTTCACCTGCCTGGACTTCATGAAGCAACCTGAAGGCTGGTTGGCCTGTGGGTTCCTGTGGGAGGAAGTTTTCCTTTCTGACCCATGTTGGGGAAGGACGGGAATCCCATGGCTTGGCCTTACCTGAGGAGTTTCACTGCTCTGAGTCTGCTTTTTAAAATGTGGTCATTTAGCATGCCTTTAGTTCTCATGTAGAACAAATTGTTCAACATCTTTAAAATACTGAGCAACTTTTAACTGACCATTAGCTGAGAATCACATGCGAGAAAGAGTTGATGTTGAACCAATGTATATTTTCCAGAACCATGAGGCTGGCAATTGGAAGAAATCCAGAATCTGACTGCAGTTAAGGGTTTCTCAGTTTCACAACTGGCTTTCAGTCACAGGAAAATCAAATGTGTGTCTTAACAATAGTTAAATTTAAAAAAGCTAGATTCAAATATCAACTATGTCCTTCAAATAGTTGATGAATAGTTTTACTTCCTAACCATATTTATCCTTCCTTTCCAGTTGCTTAATTTAATAGTCTTGAAGGTTATATATTTAATATAATATCTAATACCCTTATGAAAATAATACTGAATTAGAGTAAAAGTACTATTACATGTGTTACTTAAAAATCTGTTACTTAATCCTTCAATTAATGTAATCTTGATGAATGTCATGTATTTGAAACAAAGACATTTCATGTAGACCCTTGTGTTTTTATACTTCTTGAACATTTTACAAGTTCAAAAAGAGTACTTGCTCATAGTTGCAATTGGTTATTGCCTGCTCCTTACCCCGTTTTCCACTGTTAGCACCCCACTTGATGGGTTTAAATCCTTTTATCAACATTTCCTTCTAATACTGCCATTGACTTGATGTTTTTTCTCAGTCTTACGAAGATCAGCATTTCCGCCTTTCTGATCTTTGCAACTCTTGTCCATTTTCGAGTGGTACAATCAATTATATTTCGAATGGTAAAGCAAGGTCTATGTAAAGTTAGTTAATAACAAAATGCCAGGGAACCAGGAGTAAGAAAAACTTTAACTTTTAATTCCACCAATGATCCTGCCAGAAATCCTTTTCTAATCTAAATGACCTTTGGGTATTAGATGAAATTCACTGGGTAGCATCAGAAAAACTTAGAATTTTCTTCCTTTTCCCATTAGTAGAGTCTGCATTTATAAAATCCTTGTGGCTTCTCCCAGAGAGGCTTGAAGGAGGACTATTTTGCATATTTGAAAAACCATTGCACCAATATGTTCAAGATTTCAATGGTGTGCATTCAGTGATGAATAAGAGTTTGGAATGTTAGATCTATAGAAGCATTCTATTCAGCCTGTAAACAATGAGTCAGAATACTGAACAATTACAAATAAGCTAGTTTCCACTATGATACATATAGTCATTTAATTGTAGATTGGCATGAAGTATATAGCCCATGGGGTCCAGAAGAGGCTCTGTGGGTGACATACACATTGTTGACTAAGGAGGAAGAGCTATTGAGGACAAGGACTGAGACACTGCTTAGCCACATCATTATCTGAATGTAGGACTGAGAGTTAGGACCGGACCACATATGCTGCAATGTATATTAATTTTACATTGATAATGACGTCAGTGGAATTAAATTTGTATGCATGTTTCAATATGGTTTTCAATATATATTAATGAAAATTGAGTTCTGGCTGAAGAACCTGGCCAGTGGAGCAAAATGATTGTAATTGTGGTGATAAGAAGGACTAGTTTTCCTCAGCAAAGTCCAGGGAGCAGAGCCTACTCTCTAGTCCATTTTAGGTGCGCAAAGATGACCCTGAAAGTCTTCATTGGGCTAGAGGACAGTGGGTGCAGGGGTTCAGAAACAGACCTATTCCTATTGCACGTAGGTTAGAGATGTGCTCCAGCTGGCAGCTCTCCATGATCCTGCATGGGCACGTGACAGGAAAGGGATGTCTGTGTGTTTGAACATATTTAGCTGACACAAGAGCAGGAGTGCTGTTGCACTGGGAACAAGAGGCTAGAGAGTTTACTTTCTCAGGAAACTTAATATTGAGTAAAGGGGATGCCTGGGTGGTTCAGCGGTTGAACATCTGCCTTTGGCTCAGGGCATGATCCCGGGGCCCTGGGATTGAATTCTGCATCAGGGTCCCCACAGGGAGCCTGCTTCTTCTTCTGCCTATGCCTCCCTCTCTGTCTCTCATGAATAAATAAATAAAATCTTTAGAAAAAAAAATATCCAGTAAAGGAAGGCTACTTTTTCCTTTTTTTGTGTTTTTTAAAAATCTTCCATATCTTCTTATACTTCTCCTTTATAACTTGTTCAATAAAGACAAAACAGAGGGAAAATTAGGCCCCTTGAGGGGGGAATTGGATAAGCTCAGTGCAGGCATAAGCACCTTAATACATTGGAGGCCATCAATGGTTAGCACCCTCTCAGGTGTGCCTACCACCAAACATTAAGGCAGTAGATTCCTGTAGCCCCTTTGGGTTGTTCTGCTGTGTTATTTAGGGTGCCATGTTTAAGATTTAGAGTAGGAAAAAATACAGTCAGGAAGTAGGGACTAGTATATTTTAAGTTAAACTAGTTCTCAATCTACAAGGTACCATGGGTAATAATTAGTTGGCTATAAAATTATAAATAGGATGAGCAAAACTCCTCAGATGTTGTTACTAAAACATGGCTGCATGAGGGTACCCAACTAATATTTGTAGCCTAAATTCAGAGTGGATATCAACTTGCATGGAAGGCGGTGTACACCATGTCAGAGGTGATGCTCCCATGAAACTGTTTACACAGCATTACTTGTAGACTTCTGGGCTATATAGGAAAAGATGAAAATAGCTTAGTAGTAAGCTATATGCTGAATTCTCTCAATTAAAATTAAATAAATGACACAATTTACTGAAATATGTTTGAAACTGTTCTTTCTAGAACTGTCCTTTAGAATTTGGGGTCATTAAGAATGATTCCTATAATAGCTTCACATGTTTAGATTAAAAATTCATAGTGCACTGTAATAGCTTCCTGACTTAGACTAGATGTGGTAAGTACATTATGTTTTTCTATCATTGGTCTGAAATAAATTCTTTTTAGAAAAGCACATCCATAGAGGAGCTTTTAAGATACTCTCAGGATAGATTAAAAACAAATTAATTTTTATATTTGAGTAGTTAAAAATGTCAAAACATTATAATGAAAATAGATCTGCATTCAAAAAAAAAGTTCTTTTAATTAAGTTAGAGGTGTTACCAGGACCTAACAATAATATGAAGGCTTTTAATAAAATTTTTCATCTATGGAAGTATACAAAAAGTGTTGTAAATACCAGTCTAGGTACTCTTGAAGCTAGTTGCCCCTTTGGGTTGTTCTGCTGTGTTATTTAGGGTGTCATGTTTAGGATTTAGAGTTGTAAATTACCAATGTAAAGATACAATCTATTAAATATTTATACATTAGGTACTTTGGAAGTGAACATGAGTAGATTTACAGCAAAGGGTTTTTATATTTTAAAACGTTCTTAAAACATATAATAAAATGAAACTGTACCTGTCTTTGGAGGGTGAAGTTAGTCCTCGTGATTGGAAATAGCAAACACAACTGAGCTATATGACAAAGCAAAGGTAAAGGTTTATAATTAAATCTTCAAATGAGAAACTCAACCTTCAGAAGAAAATTTATCCTCATTTTAAATCCTTAAAATAATGTATGACATGGGATCTTAATTTTTTAAATATTTTATTTATTTATTCATGAGAGAAACACAGAGAGAGGCAGAGACACAGGCAGAGGGAGAAGCAGGTTCCATGCAGGGAGCCCCATGCGGGACTCGATTCCGGGTCTCCAGGATCACACCCTGGGCTGAAGTCGGCGCTAAACCGCTGAGCCACCCAGGCTGCCCAGATATGGGATCTTATGATACATGTAGCATATTAACCAGGTCTCTAAAAGCAATTTAATAGCAAATACACAATTTTTGGGATATTATGATTGGTTAAAATCCCACTATCTTGGTGTGATGACTGACTCTCTCTCCCTTTGCCTCCTTAAGGATCACAGCAATGGTTCTGACTGGCCTCCTGAGGCTCATTCTCCCCTTTTCCAATCCATTTTCCACAGGATTATAAGCATCTTAAATTCAAATTGGATTATTTCTCCTCTTTAGGAACCTCTCACCAATTCTCCCTTCCTCATCTGTTGGAAGTTAAGGCTCTATATACTGAAGCCTTTTATACGTTCTAGAGAGATGCATGCCATTGCTTGTGTCTATGCATATATTTTTTCTATCTGGAATTTAACTCATGGACTTATGGGCTCATGAGCAGAGCTCTCCTTCTCTTTTTTATTTCTTCAAAGATACACATTGTTCTGGAAGATACCTTAGAGTGCCTATACTTGTCCCTTATGCAAACCCCCAGTACTTTGTGTCTACTTACATCATAGCACTGTAGGAACCATTGCTTTACTAATCAATGTCCCAAGCTAGAATATAAACTCCAGAGCAAGGATTCTTTATCTTCATTCTTTATAGGCTGTGCATCACCTGCATCTGGTATAGTATGTGCTCCATGTATGTTGGAAAACAGAACTCATCTTAATGATCTTTGAAGTTTTAATAGTGGTATGAGACTTTCTGTCACAGAATACATGCTCAAAATATGAAATACATGTTGAAGGAATGGAGGTTGTCGATTAAATGAAAGGACGTTATAAATGCAGATCATATATTTTGAAATGAAAATGGAAAATTTGAAATTATTTTTATGTCAGAACAGAGACCTAACTTATAAGCAGACAATGCCACTAAATTTTTTAAATCATCTGGGTGTTTGGTTGAGACTCCAGAGGTCCAGGGTCTGTTAAATGAAAAGATGAATAAGTGCCCCATGCAGAAAGGATTCTTTTTTTTACTCCTACAGAATGGTTTGCTTTTCAGCAGCACTTGTCTATGTGACATCAGTAAATATGTCTCTGAGCCCAATTTTGGAGGGTAAAAAGATTTATATTTTTAATTTTGGCCCACGGCTTCTAAAATCTTGCTTTGCTGCCTTTGTTGCTGTTCAGGAGTGTAAGACTAAAAGGTTTTGACTATAGGAAAAACATATTTTGCCATGAGGATTAGGGTTTTGGGAAGAAAGGAGTTTTTGAGAGGAATTCACAGTATTGGAATATTATTTCCATATTTCATACATGGATATTTTTTGGAGAAGCTAGAACAATTATGAACTTAATACCATACAATGGGACAATGTCAAGTACTTCCAGTTATGGAATGAGTAAGTCATGGGACTAAAGGGTACAACATAAGGAACATAGTCAATGATTTTGTAGTAGCAATGTATCTGAAAAGATGGCAGCTTTACTTGTGAGCATAGCATAATATAAGCACTTGTTGAATTACTCTGTTGTACACCTGAAACTAACATGGTCAAGCCATATACTAATAAAATGATACCATTTTTGCAAGCCTGATTTTTTTAAACAATACATTCAGATTGAATAATGAATAAAATATTAGAAACAAAAGGCCATATGGCTCAATATCTGTTGCTTAACTAATATGAAACTAGTGATATGGGTAGAAAATTGAGAAAATATATTGTTTAATGCTAATGTTTATTAGTTTATAAACTTGATAATGTTACATATGTGTAAACACATTAATTTGTAGGTTCTATGAAAATCAGTAAATCAGTAAGTATGTCCCAATATAATAAAATGAAATTTTTGAAAAATAATATAAATTAGAAGATAAAACAATTTAATGAGAAAAATTGGGCATTGAATAAGAACTCCAAGTTTAACTGAAATCATTGTTTTTTCTTTATAAAGTTATCTCTAATTTGCATTGTTCTATAATTTCACCAAATCAAAGAAATTCAGGACTAAATAATACTTGAAATTATATTAGTAACTTTCTATATATTGATTATTATGGTGGCAAAACAAGTTCCTGAGATTAAAAAAAGCTTCATTAAGCTTGTTAAAAAGATAAAAGACTATTTTTTTCTATAGAAGTATGATTTTTCAAAGATAGCATTTTTTTTTCCAATTTAAGGCATGGATGACCTGGTTAACAGCAGGAAGGGAGAGGAAAGAATGTTAAAGGCAATAATATATGGAAAAAAAGCCATCAGAGTTGACCAGAAGAAAGATGAGGTATAAAATTTAAATTCCAAAAGAAGATCATTGTTTCTGAACAATCTCTTAGTTTCTTGGGTTGTCACACAAAATACCCAAACCTAAATAATTCACCAATGTTTCATTTGCATTTAAAAGTTAAAGCAAGCAACTTAATCTTAGAGTCTAGACAGATTATATCTCTTACATTACTTCTCCCATCGTTTGTAGGAAAATTTTACAAAATTTATTCCTTGTATTAGTCAATTAAGACATGGAACAAGAGCTGTAATTCTGAGTCACATATATTTGAATACATGCATATATTAAAATAGTGTTACGTGATATGACTTTCAGCCTGACCAGCTGAGATTTCATGTAAAGCGCTGTTAGTGTTGCCTCATGGGCAGAGAGCAGCTGAGAGCATACCATAAGTGAGAGTGCTTTGGGTGAGACAATAAGCAATGCACTTGGTTTTTTGAGTTTCCAGTTTGTAAGATGGGCAGGGTATTCATACTTCCCAATTCATAGGACTGTTAAGTGACTATGTATGTATAATATATATGTTAAGCAGCCAGACTACTCTACTGCTCATAGTAAGTGCTATATTAACTACTTTTGTAATAAACTTAGGACTGACCTCTCTTAGCCAAGAGCATCCTGATAACATCAGACAACTTTGGGTGAGAAGACATACTATAATAGCTCGTGTTTATACTGAAGGGCCACCATTGTACAATTTATACTGTTTGTGTAGTTTCTAAGGGGTGACATAAAGGAATCTCATTGATGTAGATTGAATCCTGGACTATAAAAGAGGTATACTTCATAAACCTTAAAAGATGGAGATGAGAACATGAAGAGAGAGAGAGTACAACAAAGAAAGTACAGGGGAGAAAATTCATGGGACTCTTGAAGTTAGATTCATGAAGTGAATTTAATGGAGTGATAGAGAGTAAAAAAGGTGGGAAATAAACAATCAGAGCTGACTTTAAAAATTGCCCATCTTTCATGAGAAGGACTTGGCATGGAGAGGGGATCTATAAACATGGAAGGCACTTCCTTTTCTGATTTTTTTTTTTAAGTCAAAGGATCACTTCTGAAAAGGCAGGAGCACATGAAGAAGGACCTGATAGAATTGGGAGGAATGAAATTAAAGTCTTCTGACTTCTGCTGGGGGATTTTCACAGATAGTTAACAGGGAGGGGAAGCAGAGAAGCATCAAAGACCATTTCCCCCTCCTCCCCCCATAACCTTGTGACTCTGCCCTAACTTGATTTGAAGAAAGCCAAGCCCAAGTATAACCTCCTCTAGGTAATTGAAAATTGGCTACATTCTAGAAGAAAAGTTTGACATTTTAAATGTAGGAAATTAGATAACTTGACCTAATTTTACAAAGTGAATGAATAAGAAACTAGTTGTGCTGTTGGCTTGAAGCTCTGTTGAGAATGATCATTTTTATTTCCCTTGGCTACCAGGAAGCATGGACAGATTTATCACCCTCATTTTCTTATACATTGTGCATAGTTATATACAACCCTTTGAGTGGGCTCAACTCCAACAACCCTTAATCATGATGGAGTATAATACATAATGTTTTACTAGGAACATACTAGGAAAGTAGTTTTCTAAATAAAGGAATGACTCTCCAGTTCAGATTCAGAGATAAGAAAACAACTTGATTAATAAGTCCACATAGAAGTCACCAATTTTCTAAAAGGAAATTAATTTCTATTCCAATTTACTTGATATTTTTTGAAGAAAGGCGCTGTCAAATGATTAGTATATTAACTCAAAAACAATAATGTAGAGGTGGTTTTGGGTTCCAGAGTTACATTTAAAAAATACTGTAGTTCTGACATACACTAAGTTGGACTCATATACCATCTCCCCTTTTTTCCCTGCCCCTACAATTCATCATGCTTCGTTGCAGAAACTAAGTTTCCTTTTGTTAGTTGTAAGCTAGCAGGGAGCCTTCCTGGAAAGATCTTTACTCCCCTGAAGTAAATACTCATGCCTTATGCCATGGTAGCCATTAATCCTACACGTCCATTTTCACACAGTCGGTAGGTGTTCAGCTAAATAACTTGAGCCAATGGAGTAGTATCTGGAATAGATTATACTTCATGCTATTGCTAATACAGATCATTTGGAGATTACCATGAAATAACCCAAAGAAATAATTCTAATGATGTGTTTTTCTTTCTGTACCACGCTGGTGGCAGGAAAAGACCGAGGCAGGCAAACACAATATGTTGAGTTAAAGTTCTAACTAGTTTTCAGGTAGTCAAGTTACCTAGGAGAGAGGTGGTGGCCTCGATGAGTTGCAACGCATGATAGAGGTGATAACACAATTTGCTGTATAAAAATGGGACATTTTTAAATACTTTTTTTGCATTATAAATTTACTCTTTAATCCCCATCACCTATTTCCCCCATTCCCCCACTGATAACCGTTCTGGTAACCATCAGTTCGTTGTCTAGAGTTAAGAGTCTGCTTCTTGGTTTGGCTCTCTTTTATTCTTTTCCTTTTTTCATCTGTTTTGTTTATTAAATTCCGTGTATGAGTGAGATAAGGTATTTGTCTTTCTTGACGGGCATATTTTGCTTACATTATACTTGCTAGGTCTATCCATGTTGTTGCAAATAGCATAATTGTTATTTTTTTAATGGATGACTAATATTCCAGTGTGTGTGTGTGTGTGTATATATATATATATATATATATATATATATATATATGTATATGTATATGTGTGTGTGTGTATGTGTATATAATGTATGTATATAATATACATACCTATTTCTTCTTTATCCATTCATCTATGGGTGGACTCTGGGCTGCTTTCATAGTTGGCTATTGTAAATAATGCTACAATAAACATTGGGGTGCATGTATCCCTTTGAATTAGTGTTTTTGTATTTTTTGGATAAATATCCAGTAGTGCCATTTCTGAAACATAGGGTAATTCTATTAATTTTTTGAGAAAACTGTGTACTGTTTTCCACATTGGCTATACCAATTTGCATTTTCTCAAAGTGCAAGAGGGTTCCTTTTTCTCTACATCCTCACCAATATTTGTTTTTGAGTAATTGATTTTAGCCTTTCTGACAGGTGTGAGGGGGATATCTCATGGTGGTTTTTGAATTGCATTTCCCTGATGGTGAGTGATGGTGAGCATTTTTTCATGTATCTGTTGGCCATCTAGATGTCTTCTATGGAAAAATGTCTAGTCATGTCCGCCCATATTTTAATTGGATTGATTTTTTTTAAAGATTTTATTTATTTGAAACAGAGAGAGACTGCACAAGTGGGGAGGAGGGCCAGAAGGAGGGGGAGAAGAAGACTCCCTGCTAAGTAGGGAGTCTGATGTGGAGCTCAACCCAGGACCCTGAGCAGAATGTGGCATTTTGTGGTGGTTTGATTATCATTACCCTGATGGACAATGTTAATGCAGATGCTTAAGTGACTGAGCCACTCAGATGCCCTGGATTGTTAGTTCTTTTGGGGTGTTGAGTTATAGTTCGTTCTTCATATATTTTGGATACTAATCCTTTATTGGATAAGTCATTTGCAAATACCTTCTATGATTCAGTAAGTTGTCTTTTAATTTTGTTATTTTTCACGCACTGTGCAGAAATTTCTATTTTCATGTAATTCTAATAGTTTATTTTTGCTTTTATTGCCCTTGCTTCAGGAGAGATAACTAGAAAAAATTTACCAGAAAAACATTTTTCAAGTTTAACTATAACTTCATTTTGGTGGGGCCAGTGTTAAAAGACACGAGGAAAGCTTCATTGTTTAAAGACATATAAACCAAATGAAGCTCTCCAACATGCTAAAAATTATAGCAAAGAAAAACAATATTTTCAAGAAAATCCTACATGCTTGACAGATGGCTTTGGCATTGGCCACGTTTAAGTTTAAACAATTAATTTTCAGTCTGGCAGAACTGAAACTAATGGAGCTGGCTTTGGAAAACATCAACCTCATGACATCATCAGAAATCACCCCTTTCATTATTAGTAGACACTTACTTCCCTTAAAGTGACAAAAAGATAGGGTAGAGGACAATGGACTGGATTTTTATACATGTCCAGGTTCTGTTGATGAATGAAAAGTTATAGTAGTCTCACAGGACAATTTGGTTAAGGAAAGTATTAAACCTTTCTCTGGATTAGGGGGGCAGCTGGAAAGGGAATTCCTAGGTACATAAATACTCGATGCTGGAGAACATATGATAGAATATGGCGGTATAATTTCTTTTGTCTAGCTTTGCAAAAAAAAAAAAAAACAAGAATACTCAACCAATACATCAAATTATTTTGATTCACTGCCTGCAAATGGAGAGCTAGAGTATTATATTTACTTGATTTATATGATTTTTAGGATAGAGTTGATAATTTTCTATAGTAGATAATCCTAGGTACTAGGCTTAGAAAGAGTGCATAGTGATGAGAGAGAACATCTAGCACATGCAGTACAGTGATCCTCAAACCTGAGTGTGTGTTTGAATTACCAGTAGGGTTTATTGAAACACATATGGTTAAGCAATATTGCTGAGACAAGTGGATATTCTTATGAAAAAGAAGCTAATCTTAGTCAATCATACACAAAAATTAACTCAAAACAAACCAAAGGTCTAAATATAGGAGTTAAAACTATAAAAACAGAAAAAGCCATAGACCTAAATCATTGTGGCCTTGGGGTTAACAACAGTTTTTTAGTTAAGACATCAAAAGTACAAGCAACAAATAAAAAAATAGATGAACTGAGTAACACCAAAATTAAAAAACACTTCTGTCCTGAACACTAAAAAGTGCAAAGACAACCCATGGGATGGGAAAATTTTTTTAGTATCAGATTATAATTTGGGACTTGTAACTAGAATTAAAAAACAAACAAAAATACTATTAAGACAACTGAAATTAGAAGAAAGGGAGAGAGGCAAAGAACTTGCATAGATATTTCTCCAAAGAAGAAATGACCAATAAGCCCATGAAAAAATGTTGATTATCATCGTCCATCAGGGTAATGATAATCAAAACCACCACAAAATGCCACATTCTATCGTAGGATGTCTAGAATCTGTCTGATAACAAATAGTGGCAATGGTGTGGAGAAACTAGAACCCTCATTCACTGCTGGTGGAAATGTAAAATACTATAGGTGGTTTGGAAAACAGTCTGCAGTTCCTCAAAAGATTCAACAGTTACTATATGATCAAGCAATGCCACTCCTAAATATATTCATATGGAAGTATATGTCTACACAAAAACTTGCACACAAATATTCACAGTGGTGTTACTCAAAATAACCAAAAGTAGAAAAAGCCAATTGTCTGTCCATTGACAAATCAACAAATTATGATACATATATCCATACAATGGAGTATTATCTGGCAATAAAAAGAAATGAAGCACTACATGCTGTAACATGGATGAAACTTAAAAATACAATGCTTAATAAAAGAAGTAGTCACTGAAGACCATGCATTATCTGATTACATTTATAGTAAATTTCAAGAGGCAAATCTATGGAGCCATAAAACTGATTTGGAGTTACCTAGAGGTGAGAAGGTAAAGGGATTGGTGATAACCTGAATCCTGCAGGATTTTTTTTTTTGGGTCATGAAGATGTTCTAAAATTGACTGTAGTGTGAATGGTACAATTTTGTGGATATACAAAGAGCCCTTGTACACTTGAAATAGGTGAATTATATGGCATATGAATTAGATTTCAAGGCTGGTTTTAAAAAAAAGATTGCTTGATTTTATCTCCATAGTCCTTGAACTGGTATGTGTGAGAAGTCACCTGAAAATTTAAAGTTGTGATGAATTCCTACTTGTTGACAATGATACTGGCCCAGGGACCATACTTGGGCAGCCACTGCAGTTGAGATGTATAACCTTGGCTGCCTTTTTATGATCACTGTGGAGCCTGAAAAAATCTGGATGCCGAGGATTAAAGCAGTATCTCTAGGGTGTGGCTCAGGTAATTTCTAAAGCTCCCTAGATGAACCAAACCAACCTACAATAAAGTTTGGAACTCCAAATAAATTAACACCACTAGTTACAGGCATTGGTGGGCAAAGTATGTAAGGAAGAGAGATCCACAGGCTCAGCTCTCAAGTAGGTACCTTATATTTCACAGTATTCTAAATAGAAGAATTAGCTAGAAGTGGAGACTAAGAAAATAATTAATTCAAACACTATGTTGACAAAGAAGTTGAATTGACTTTCCAACTCTCAGAGCATTAAAATATCTCAAATGCAAATAAAATTCACATTCTTAAGGTATACACTTAAAAGTACTCCAGATTGTTTGCCCTGTAGGTTATCTTCCATGCTACAGAGACTTACTTCTTCAATATAATTGCTCCTATATTAGAATGGGGTCTGACTCGCTCTTTTCCTTCTCATAATATAAATAAACATACTCCTCCTCCACTGTTAAGGAAACAGACCAGAAAAAAAAGTTACAAGAGCTAGTTGCTATCATGTATATTATCATAATTTTCCGGATGTTCAACCCAGGTATGTAGCATAAACAAAGGTGTAGTTGGGTTGTACAGGCAGGGACTCACTTGGCTTGGCAGTGGCAAGCTGGAAAGCCAGCTCGGGCAGTAATGCCTTCCAAAAAACATGGGAATGAGGCATGGTTTCTTATTCAAACCTAGCATGAAGGAACAGTTAGGGTATGACATTCAGACAAGCAGACTGAGAGCAGGCAGGTGAGTTAGCATGGTAGCAAAAGTAGTCTATAAAGGCTGATCCATGGGAAGTCCTGCCTGCCCTGTATTCAGGTTTAAGAAACCTTTCTCCTGTGGGTTGGCAGAGTCAAGCAAGACTCAGTTCTCCAGGTGTAGAGGAATGCAGTTGGAGGTCAAGTGCTCTGGAGAGTCCCCAGATTTCCCTAGGCTCCTTCAAGCCCCACCTCTGCCATTATTTCCTGAAGTGGGACTTCTGCCAATTGATAATTTGATTGAAAGAACAAGAAAAAACAAACCTGTGGAGTAGACAAATACACCTACAAAACTTGAGCATTAAGTGTTTTCAAGTATTGAAATTCTTTTGATTCCTGAAACAATTAGATAAATGACATATGTCAATTTCATCATTGTTTCAAGTTTCGGTTACATCAATTGTTGCCTGGATCTAGGGCTTAAACATCAATTGGTAAAAAATAAAAATAAAAAATAAAAAATAAAAAATACCACCCAAATATTTTTCCCTCTCTTCTGCTTCCCAGTGAAATTCAACCATCTGTTGACTTTCCTCATTGTCCTCTGCTCCCTGCTATCTCTGGATTGCCATAAAGCTCTCTTAAATGAGGCAAATACTTGGTGATTCTTGATCGACTTAGTGCATGCATTTCTCTAATTTAACATACTTTGTATACCTGTTTTACCCAGGTTATTATTATTTTTTTTTACATTCCAAATGCCAAAAGGCAAGTACGCTCTTAGGTTTCATTCTGGTATACTCTTTACTGTGGACTCTGAAGAAGACATAACTGTTTGCACACATAAACCTGTGGGCTCTTCCTTGGTGTGAAAAAGCCATTCTGTTAGCCATCTGCCTAGTCCATACCAGTGGCTTTTTCTCATCTAGGACCCCACCATGTCCTCATTTGGGGTGAATCTCCCAACTTCTACTGGTTACTGAGAGGCATTTGGGGGTTATATCAAAAGCCTCTTAGGTCTTACCAGAATCTGTACCACTTTTTATTCCAGGCAGTTCTAGTCTGGCTTCAGCCAGTTCTGGGCAGGTGGAACCACACAGCATCTTGCTTCAGACTTTGTTGCCTACTTGCCTCTCACTCCATTCCCCAGGGGCTTTACTGACGCAGCAGCATGTGACAGCCATTGCAATCTTCTTGGCACCCTGCATGGGCAATGCAGAAATCTGGGGAAATTTATACCCATGCTGCTATCTCTGACTAATAACAAGGGGACCCAATGGATAAATAAATGGTGTGCTTTGTCCCTTGGCAGACAGTTCTGAGATAACTTCTACAAGGTTCTCAATAATGCTCCCAGATTTAACAACCATTGACCCACAGTGGTGGTTAACTAGGTGACAAATTATTTTTTTTTGTGCTTTCCTTCTTCCTCTGTTTGTCTCTTTCCCTCCCTTCTGTTCTCTGGTATGGAATTCCCAGAGAGTGTACCCATAGGAGCATTTATATCAAGTCAGGTTTTTGGGAGAAACTCAGGTTAAGACACTGATAGTTCTTTTTCACTTTGTTTTTTCTTTTTTTCAATTTTTTTTCCTGCCTATTCTAATCTCTAGACTCACTTGTTGCCTGAATACTATTTACTTTCAAAATATCTTTCACAGTGCTTCTGCCTTATCTAACTCCTGGGCTAACTCTACAGATGACATTTTGATTATTGTCTAGGCATACTTTGGTCTCATCCTCTGGATGTAAGATATTTCTGTGGAATTTCTATTTATATTAACCAGCATCTAGTTATATTATCTACCGTATAGAGTCAGCTTGGCCTAGCATCTGAGTAGTTTATGCTGACTTAATTTTTCTTAGTTGAGTCTTGGACATTTGAGCAGATACCCTTGGGCTCTGAGTAATTTAGTTTGAGACAAACATAGTGAACTTGATAAAATTTGGATGAGGGTAGCATGGGTTTTTATAGATGGGGAGAAAATGCCAGTTGCTTCCTATAATTAACACAGCCCCATATGATCTGCACCCTGTTTACATCTTCAATATTTTCTCCTGCCCCTACTCCTCTCAGGGTAGTACTCAGGGCAACTGGACTTGTTTGTTCCTATAAACTATCCTGATTGCTCTTGGCTTAGATTTATCTATGCCCCTTTCTTTACCTCCAAGCTGCCCTGTATGCCAACCTTCCCATTCTCATCCTAGTTCTCTTTCCCAGTATTTATTCTTCATCTAATTTATTTTTATTTAAATTTGAGGTTCTTTGGTCCTATGTTCCATTTCTAGACTTCTTTGTTTTTTTTAATAATAAATTTATTTTTTATTGGTGTTCAATTTGCCAACATACAGAATAATACCCAGTGCACATCCCGTCAAGTCATTTCTAGACTTCTTTGTTAGGTGTTCCATAACCTACTATGTCATCTTGGAGTAATGATTTCAGTTACCTTTGGAATTCTGTGTGTCTCCTGAATTTTTTTTTTTTTTTTAGATTTTATTTATTTATTTATTTTTAAGAGACTGTGAGAGCATGAGTGGAGGTGGGTGGGAAGGAGAGGGAGAATATCCATCAGATTTACCCTGGAAGAAAAAGTGATAATCTGACTGAGATCTGAATGGTTACAGATGGAGATTTGGATGGATCTGAAAGCAAGGAATGGATAATTTTTCCAGTTGCTGAAAGGCTCTTTAAAGCCTTTGTGAATTAGGAGGAGTCAGAATATACCCATTACCCATACGATGGAGAATTTTCAGTAGTTTGTATAGTGGTTAAAAAAATGTTACTTGAGTTACAGTGATTTTTATTTAATTCATCTCATCAGGTATCTCTTTGAAAACTAGTATATATAGAAAGGAAAAACCCAATTATAAAACACTGGTGACAGAATATTGATCATTACCAACTAGACATTTTTTATTTACAATATAATATTAAGCATTAAAATTACATAATGATTATCTTGACTCAATAATTCTAAAAAAACCCCTAAATCCTTTAAAATCTTTGTGTACAAAGTGTCAGTTATTTATTTACTGCCCAGAAAATAACTCCACAGTAAAAAACAAAAACAAACAAAAAAGTGATGGTGTCTGTTTCATTGAATCACACTTTTAGAATCAACACCTGATTTTAAATTTTTGTCAGTATTCCAGTATCCTTGGTGAATATACCAAATAAGCTTTATATGAATTATCTAAAAGGGAGAAGAAAGTACCAGGTCTGAGGATTGAAATAGTGCTTCTAAAATAGGAAATGGCTATATCTGTATCATTAAAATTTGATAGAATTGGAATAAATAAATAACGACTATCTTTCTAAGTTTAAGGTAACCCAGAGGAACATTTATAGACAAGTAGCCTGATAATTTTGTATTGCTAAACCATCAAAAATGAAAGATCAAGTCATTTTCACAAGAACCATCTAGAATTTAATTTACTCTTTCCTAGGAGATAAATGCTACATATATATTAGAAGTCTACCATCTCTTCAACCTGATAGAGTTTTTTTTCCCCGATAAAAACTTGAATTTATCTTCTAGAATCTTAAAACAGCATTTTAAAAGAGAAACATATGTTTCCTATTGATGAAACTCTAGTCTCATTCAAATACTTTGTCTTTCAAGGAAAACAAGCCATGTTCCTTGATATACTTGAAATGTCTTTTAAAAAGTGTGACTGGGGTGCTTCTGTGCACACACATGAATATTTTTCAGCTTTAAAAAGTGAGATCCTGCCATTTCCAACAATGTGGATGAACCTGGAAGACCTTATGCTAAGGGAAGTAAGCCAGACACAGAAAGAAAAAACAGCACCTACTCACTAAAGTTGAATCTAGAAAGGTAGGATACAAAGAGAAAGGGAATATGATAGTGGTTAATACGATCAGGGAGGTGGGCAATTGGGGATACATTGGTCAAAGGATATAAGGTTGCGATTATGGAAGATGAATAAATCTAGGAAAAGAAGGTACAGCATGTAAACTATTCTGTAGTTAATAATATTATATTGAAAACTGTAAATTTGCAAGGAGTAGATTTTATGTTGTCTCATTACACACCAGAAAGGTGGCAATGTGAGGGTAAGTTAGGTTAATTAGCTTGACTACAGTAATCCTGTAACATATATATGTATATCAAATTATCATGTTTTATACCTTGAATATATGCAACTAAAAAATTTTTAAAGGTGGCCAAGAAATAATGTTGAACAGAGCAAAGTATATATTAGACTCAAAAAAAAAACAAAGTCCTGTGAATTAGACACATTTTCCAGCAACTGTGAATCTTTACATTTTATTATATCATGGCATCAGATATGTTAGCTGCGGAAAATGTGGCTGTCATTTTCCCCATTATCACCTATGCTTCATTCCAAGTTGGTTCTTAGGGAATGGAAAAATTACTAATCCTGCTGGCCTACAGGCAAGCATTAAAAAATGCTTGTTGAAAAGATAATCCTTATAAGGGTTTGTTGGAACAATCAGAGGCAAGCCCTGAGTGAGGATGTAATCTGCTAGAGATGGTTTACCATAAATGGTGGTAATATCACCAGGCCTGGTCATAACGACTTAAAGTTTAATCTAGATTTCCCATGAAAACATCTATTCTCAGAGGGCAGATGATACATGAGTACTTATTAGGTTTAGTATTCTATTTACTATATATTCTGAGAGCAAAGTCCTAACGATTAACACCAATTTACTTATTTATGTTGTATATATTTCTGGATTCTTTTACCCATACTTAGACCTTCACTAAAGAATGAAACCAAGAATTATGTTTAAATAGTGGCTTTCTATTCATTACATTTCATCTGAAGGGATCTATCCTTTGACAGATCTTTAGTACTTACTGTTTATATGCTGCTATTCAATTGCTAATTATACGCTATTTTCTGATGATTTCATGCATACTGTCTCTCCTGGAGTCTATCATCTAGTCATTTGCACTGTGACTTCCCCATTCCTCCTCAGGCCATATTTATTGAACAAGAGATACATTTAACTGAAGTAGTCAAAGCAGGTGCTATCTTAAGTATTGGGACTGAGACTGATACAACCAGAAAGTAAAAATGTTTGTCAGGCATTTTAGCATATAAAGTTGGTATTATGGATAGCTTTGTGCAATATGAAAAGGGAAAAGTAGAAAATCCTAGCTGAAGAGACAGAGAAGAATGAAAATAGCATCTTGATAAACTTATAGTTTTGTTTACAGATTTAAGACCTCGTTGACATCTTGATTTGATTCCAAGAGCTACACTTTGACTTTGAAATCGACTGTCCCTGGCCCTTTAAGAAGGATGATGCAGAGCTAAATAGATAGGAAACAGGAATTCTTTCCAAGGGAATTGAGGAAATGAAATTGGAAGATCTCACGAAGGCATAGTCAATGATAATGTAGATGATAGTACAAGATGTGGCTCTGAGTCACTTCTCAGACAGGTAAAATATTTTATCTCCATTCTAAAATGAAGTTAATGGAATTTCTCATAGTGAATAATTTCAAAAGTTGTTTTATAGTATCAACTGTATGTAAGTGGTATACATTTGGACTAATTGTTAAATCAGCTCTTTAGGTAAAATAAGCAAATCAGGTCTTGGTCATTATTTGGTAGGCTTCATATCCTCTGCCTTCAAAGAGTTAAAATTTTGCCTTCCATATATTTTCTTCAACTTAAAATGAACAAATTATCTAGAAATCTTGAGAGAAGAGATGAAAATGAACCATCTTTTTTTTTTAATATATACTTTGCCTCTGAAGAAGGGATAAGATTGTTTACTTAGGATTTAGGTATGGGATATTAGAAGAGAGATGAGGAACTTGAAGAACGTAGAATATTTTCTGAAGATAATTGAATAGGAATTGACAGTGTGTCATTGTAAATATTTGTGAAGATCATTTAAAGCTTCCTTAAAAATTTGAATGGGTAGGGATCAGACTACCTAGCTATATTTATTTTATCTAAAGGCAACAAATTATTTCCGATTCACTAATTTGTCATGCAGGTTAGTGAGCATCTGGTTTTTAATACTGTAAGAAATGTGTATATCTAATAATATGCTGCCTGAATATTCAGTATCTATTTGTACAAGACCAATATAGTAAATTTTTAAAAGGAATGCATAAGAAATTCTTCCAAAACTCTGCTCCCAGTATTTACTAAATTCACATCTAATGTATTTAACTGATAAAAAGAATGACTTTCATTTTTTCACAGACCTGTAATACATGATATTGAGATGTCAAAAATTATTAAACATACTTTAATGTATTATTTTACATAACTTAATGAAAAATCAAAAGAATTTTGAAAAGGGTTTTTAAAGCTTGAAAAATATAATGTCATCAATGCCAATTAGAACAGCATTTGAAGAAAAGTCCTTTAGAAAATTTGATTTTTAAAAAAAATCCCTAATGAATTACTTTTAAAAATATATATTCATTTCATTAATTATGTCTAAACATGTAAAAAGGCAAAGTCAGTTAATTGAGTCTGAATAATTTATCACAACTTTTTTCTCTTTGGCATAGCTGCAAGTCACAATTACTGAGAGGGAACATTTTTTCCAATCATGCAGCTTCAAAAAAAAAAAAAACAAAAAAAACAAGGTGATAAAATAAAAGAAGGAATCCACGACTACTTTAGTCTTCTGTTCAATTTTTCTTTTCCTCCCCCCTCTGTCTTCTTTCTTCTTCTTCATTACCTTACTTTATTTAATTTTTAAATACTTCATTATTTTTGAGAGACACAGAGAGAGAGGCAGAGACATAGGCAGAGGGAGAAGCAAGATGTGGGGCTGGTCCCAGAACCCCAGGATCACACTCTGAGCTGAAGCAGACGCTCAACCACTGAGCCACCCAGGCATCCCCTTTACTTTATTTTATTAAAATTGTTTTTTAATTTGACAAAATTGGAATTTTATATGCCTGTGTGTATTATAAAATTCCAGTAAACTGTATGTTCATAATTAGGCTCATGATTATTCATAGAAATGACATTCCTAGAAATGACCTAGAAAGTTAACCTGCAGGTCAATGGATTTCAATGTAGTTTTTTCCAACCATTCTTATGGAACTAGCCTTAGAGCTACATATAATAAAAGAAAATATGGTCTTTGTGTTCCCACATTTTGTAATCTGGTATAAATATGTATACTTACTACCCATCTAATACTCCACTTAAAACTATCACTTTTTAAAAAGTGTACATTGTAGTATTTGGAATAAAAATGTAAAAGGCAAATATATTTTAAAAAACAATTTCACCTTTTTCCATCCTGGAAAGAACAAATGTTTGAAGGACTTAATCACTTTTTTCTCCATTCAAATTTTGTTTATAAATATATTTGTAATTTTTTTTGAAAAAAAATTTTAACCTTATAATCACTTGCCAACCATCCAGTTTTTCCAGGGACTTAGGGGATTATCTGATGTGGGACTTTGAGTTTTAACGTCTAGATGGTCTCAGGCAAACTGGACCTAGTTGATCTCCCTAGAATTGGAATGGATCAGCATCATCCATTTTAGCTGTTTTATTTTATACAAAAAGTTACTGACTGATTATACTTCTCAAGGCTCTTGGCTGGCCCCAAGATTCTTGACTTGTGGTTCACTGCTTCATGAATTCACTACATAGTAGTTTTTGAGGTTAGATAAAGACGTTTTGGTATCTATTCTTCACAGTTCCTTCCCCCTTTTTTATGCTTGCATAAAAATGTCTATTACATCTTGTGGGATAAATAAAGGCATCTTTAAATGATTAAGTGTTACAGTATTGGTATATAATCAAAACTTTCATTGAGAAACATAAAGTCTGCATATAGATCTTATATGTCAATTTGAAGGTTAAAAAAAAATACATGTCAATGCTAAATCTATCCAGGTTTCCTGAGCCTCGAAATGGAGTCCATGGAAAAAATTTGGGCAAAATTAAAGGATTATATTACTAAATCAAATTCTAGAAGATGAGGCAAACACAGAGTTGTAAGACTCCCATAGGGTAAAACACATAACATCCTTTTCAAGTTTTTATCCAGCTTACCCTTCAATATTTACTTTGTTAGAAACATCATAAACCCCTAATATAAAATTGATATTTTGGGTAATACATGGGGATATTTCATTCATAAGACGAATTTATTTATCTCCCTATTAGGTTTCATCCATTGGCCCTTGAAACAAATAATAGTCTTTCATTTCCCCTTAGTTTGGGCTTTTGAATACCCCAATTCACTATATTGTCATATTATTATTTTTTAACTTTATTAATCTTTAATCTTAGTTCATAGAATACTTAAATTTCTTTCTCTAGACTCATATCCTTTTTGGAACGCATCATAACTTGCATATAGTAACTTCTAAAGTGTGATCCACATACCTTATTTTGTTTTATTTTTTTTAAGATTTTATTTATTTATTAATGAGACAGAGAGAGAGAGAGAGAGAGTGTGTGGCAGACACAGGCAGAGGGAGAAGCAGGCTCCATGCTGGGAGCCCAATGTGGGACTTGATCCTGGGACTCCAGGATCAGGATCAGGCTCTGGGCTGAAGGCGGCGCTAAACCGCTGAGCCACCTGGGCTGCCTCTCCACATACCTTATTTTAGATGTACTGTGATCATTATGGCTATGATGTTTTTTGTAAAACCAAAACCCTAATACCGCCCCCCCCCCTTTTCTGAACCACCCCCATTGTCACCTATTGAACTTACTATGTATTGGTAAATTGTTTATTTGGGAGGACAACATATTTTAATGCCTTTGCACTTTCAGTACTCTAAAGAAGACACTATCTTTTCCTTTGTTTTCTATTGACTATCTTGCTACATTTATCAGACTCTTGAATCTTCTGATGGTGAATCAGAGGGCAGACAGAAAAAGGAGGTGTCAGAAGGTGAGAATGGAAGGCCTTGGGGGCACACAGCTTTGGGGGCACACAGCTCTGTGCTCTGTGCTTGGGGGAGTGAAGATTTGCTATTTCAGCTTTTGTGGTGGGTGAGGACAAGTGAGTGGAAGTAGAAAAATAAGGATCTTAAAAATTTCTGAGGAATATTATCTATAGTATTAAGGAAATACTATAAGTGACTGAAATTATAATGAAATTAGCATGGACTCTATTTTTGTGACCGTCAGTATACTAGGACTGAACAAAGTGGGTCAACTTAGGAGAATTGTATATATATTCAAGAATGCATATTTTACAATGTTGTAAATAGGTATATGTGTTACATAGAAAGATTCAGTTATTTGCTCAGAGTTAAACTGCCTCATTATAATTGCATAGCAACTTAATGTATGAGAGTATGAGGCCTTGATAGTTGAGAAACCATTTCCTTTGAATGAATGATGCCTGAAGTATAAGTCTGTCTCATACCTGAAAACTGGAGTCAGCCCAGAAGTAAGCTGGGGGATCCACTAATGGGGTCCTCTTCTCTGCTAGACTTCCAATCTAAACTTGAGACATTTTCAGGTTCTCCCGCAGGATTTTCAGAATCTGAAATCTATGTTTTAAAAGATGGATAAGGAAGAGAAAATATCTTTGACAGTAGGACTATTGTAAGAAATAACTGATGTTATTTCTCTTATCTCTGAAGACTACCCCCCTTTTCTCCCCTTTCCTGTGTTTTTCAAAGCCATTGAAGTTAAGAACTCTAGGTTGTAGTTTCCACATAGAATAAACATGAAACATGTTATGTATGAAATAGGGTTAAAAGCTTAAAATATACCATATGTTGTATAAAGTAGCATAACGGAAAATATTGTAACCTTTATCAATTGCTTAAGGGTACTTCTCTGAAAGGAGGAAGAAAATTGGTAACTTGGTTTTCATCTTAAAAAGCTTTCTATGAAGTAGATGAATAGAGATTTAAAAAGCACAGGCTATGTCTGACTTCATCTTTCATTGCTGGTTAAGTTACTTTACTGACCTTTAGTTGCCCAGAGGTCACAATAGGAGGGAAAATCACTGATGAGAATATCAGGAGTCCTTGTTCTGAGTTGATACTCAATGACTGCATGGTAAATTAATATTCAAAATGAATTTACCCAAGGAACATTGGGGGACAGCTGGACTCTATTCCTAAATTTGGATTCTACATCACACATTTTGCAAGTGTTTTGCAGGATATAATGTTTGTTTGCTGTATCCTGGATTTTTTATGCTGGTTGTTTATCCAGAGAGAAATTAGACTATTTTATCTACTCTAAGTTATTTTTACATGTTATTGGAAAATATGACAGAAATGAAGCAGGGGTGTGTGTAGGGAGTTGACTTTTCAAATGGAGAGAATGAAGAAATAAAAAGTGCAGAGGGACTGTATGTATGCTTATTTTTGTTTTATGAAGCACAGGCTCATTCTCAGACCAGGAGAAATGTGAGGATTGTAATTTTCTGTGTTTGATGCTGAATCAATTGGAGGGAAAATAAATAATACTAAGAACAATCAAGGATTTTGAGAGAATCAGGTAAATAGTGACTTCAATGCTGGAGTTTCAAAAGGACTCAAACAGTAAATAGTAGCAAAGTTTTTCTGACAAGGGAACAGAAAATTATACCATATTTGCCTCATTCATTCATGTACTTAGTCACATAGCATCTACTGGGATCCCTTTAAAAGCCAGACTTACCAAAACCTTTGTTACTTTATAGAAGAGAAAACCAAAATACCAAGAAATTAAATATATCAGATTTATTAATATTTTTATAGTTAAAATGGTATCCATTATCAAATACTCAATTAACTGTTATACAATTTTGAATCTGGGTGTTACCTTGGTTTTGAGATGGAGAAACCAAAGTTGAGAAGGCTATCGAGTGGCCTTAATGCAGTTATTCAAAAGTAAAGCCATGATTAAATTTAGGATTTGACTCCATTAACTTAATCATTTATCATCATTTATTAAGTTTAGTAGATTTCAAGGCACACCACATACAGACATGAATAAAATAGATTTCTTGTGTCCAAGGAGTGAATGGCAGATAGGGAATAGTAAATGGGTATCACTTAGTCCAATAAATACTACAACAGAGCTACACAGTGCTATAGAGTGCAAGGATGAGCAGCTACCCCTAATCAAGAGGCTAGAGAGGGATTCCAGGAGATGGAAGTCACATCGATACCAAGAACTCAATGTTGAACAAAAGCTGATTAGTAGGCATGTGACTAGACATATGGGCAATGGACCATCTGTGGGTGGTAGTAAGGCAATGTCCAAACAGAAGGAATAGCAACTGAGAACAAAGTTCAATGTGGGAGGAGAGGAGAAACTCAGGACAATACAGTATGGCTGAAACAGAGAGTTGGAAGTTAAATTTTAAAAAGTTGTGCCTTGATAAGAATCCTTGAATTTTATGAGGCCTTAAAGCCATGTTACAAATTTTGGGCTTTATTCTTTCAGTTGGCTAAAAATAAAAATGTTCTAAGTTTACTGTGGGTATGATAAGATCAGATATGTTACTGAGATCTCTTGTGATAGGGCATTGAAAGTTGAACAGTTAAATGGTTACTACAGGTTCAAAGTTAGACTAGGATTGAGCTATAGGAATCAGAACGTTTGATCTAAAAGAAAATTCGATTTTCAAAATCCCATGCTTGTAAGATTGTTTGGTTTAGAAAAGCATAGGCGAAGAACCAAGGATAAAAGTTGTTGGGATGGGAGACCAAATACTTTCTGAAGTGGTCTACCTCTCCCTCCCGCTTCCTTCCTATTGCAAGCCACCTCCCCACCTACCTATAGACCACTGTAGGAGTAATTTCCTGTCTGGGCTCCATATACCCTTATTTCCCCCCCTTAAGTTGCTTATTTTATCCAGAATGACTTTTCAAGAACTTCTGAATATACTAGTCCTTACTCATAATTCAATTTTTGTTCTTAATCTAATGACCAAAATCTTTTAAAGGCTTGCAAGTGTAAGCACCATCCCTTTCTACATGAAGTACTAACTCTCACTTTTCCTCTCTCCCTCTCAATATGCTTTAATATGCTGGAAGAACCTTTTCAAGTTCCTAAAATTAGACACAGTCTACCCAACCTTAATCTTTTATACATGTGGCTTCCTCTGTGTGATGCTTTTCCTCTTCTTTTTTATGTCTCCAGTTAATCCTTTGCCATTTTATAAATGTTTAAATCTCCCTTCCACAGGGAAATGCCTCCCTGCTGCTGGTTTTTGTCTTGCACTAGACTAGGACATTCCTTCTGTCTTTTACCTCTACTAAACTGTAATCTCCACGAGAATAGAGACTGTCCTTATTAATGCATACAAAGCACTGAATAAATGAAATATATCTGTTCAATACGTTAATGGTGCTATTTCCTAAAACAGGGAAAATATGAGAAGAGGCTATGAGGGAAAATATGATTATAGATTTTCTACTCACTGGGTTTGAGGTGTGTGGAGATCCCAAAGCTAGGTGGGATACAGATCAAGAAAAATGGTTCTACAACTTTCATGTTTATCAGAATTACCTGTAGGATTTATTAAAGATTAAAGTAATACAGATTACTTGGCACCATCCCAGGGTTTCTGATTGAGTTTATCAGGGGTGGGACCTGAGAACATAGATTTCTTCTAGACTGAGGTGATGTTGATGCTGCTGATATATGTACGATACTTAGAGAACTTATCTAGAAAATAGAAGTGAGTCCATCTGGTGATGAAGTAGGAGCTAACTGTCTAAAGAGAATAATAGAATGGATTTTAAAAGATGAGATTCCTTAGTTTCTTGATGACAATAAGGAAGACAGAATCTGGTGTGGGTGGGGGCAGCATTTGAAGGACAGAGGATCCTGTGTAATAAAGAATTTGGTTAGTCTTTGGGTCTGGTTCCTGGAGGAGGCCTAAATCCTTGCAATTTCTGGAGAGATGAGTGTCTTATTCATGGTGGCCCTGCTAGTTGATGCCAATGAAGTTGACATACAGTGTGTCCCTAAGTGGTTTTCGCTAAGATAACTTGGGATGGGGCTTGGCCATGCTAGAAACGCCAACCATGTGATTGGAGGGTTGGGACTCTGAACTTCATGATGTTAGCCTGACCTGTGGAAATTCAACCTAGGAGCCAAAGATTTAATCAATCTTACCTATGTAATAAAGCTCCAATAAAAATTCTGGATTCTGTGTAGTTGGCAATATTTTGTCTTGTCACACATGGATCTGGGAGGAAAGTTACATGTTCTGACTCTTCACTCCATGGTGAAGAGACCTTGGAACATGTGTATTTTAAAAATATCCCTGATCTTGGTTTGTATATCTCTTCTTTTGGCTCATTCTGATTTATGCCCTTTTTGCTATATAAAACTATACTAATCAGTATCACACTTCCCTGAATTCTAGGAGTTGTTCTAGTATTTAAAATCCTGAAAGGGTAGTGGAAACCCCCCTATGTTATAGCCAGCTGGTCAAAAGTAAAGGTGGCCTAGGGACCTGGAACTTGTGGCTGGTATCTAAACTAAGGGCAGTATGGAGGATTGTGCCATTAACTTGAGAAGTTTGGCTCAGCTTTGGGGAGCTCCTGTCAGAAATCCATTGCAGAAGAATAATGGTCAGTAAAGGAAACTGAGCTAGAACAGCCACTGAGGCAGGAGATGGACAGTGAGAAGAAAGAAATAGAAAAAGGCAGGAGAACCTACCAGAAAGGTGACTGTGCACCAGGCTTTCTATAACTGCTCTAAGAAGGCTGGTGATGAGAGCATGGGATGCTGATGATGGCAGAAAGTGGCATGTGATTTGTAAAACTGCCTAAAGTGTATGTGTAGGCTACTAACTCTTTAAAAACATGACTGTGATCAACATTATCATTTGCTCCAATGATGTCAGTAAACTCAACCCTCACATTGTTGGTATAAGACTTTCTTTGTAAATGAGTGGAATAACCAAAAGGAGATTTCTATAATATTTTATTCCTAGGAGACCTACATTTCCTTAACACTGACGATGAAGGACAGCAGAAGATTGTAGGGGAATAAGAAAATGAAATTTGATTCCAACTCTATCATTTGGTAGATGAATATTAAGTCTATATTCAGTTCTTGGCCAAGTTTTTCACTTTTGTGTATAGAAAAGCATTGGGATATGTATTACTGAATTTTTTGGTCCAGATGAAACTTGAGAGAAGCATTCATTATTTCGTTTGTTATTCAGAAACTCAACCAACATTTGGGATTTTGTAGTTTTTTTTTTAATTCAAAAATTAATACTCAAAACTTCAAAGAAATTTTGTGTGTTATTTCTGTGTATATCAGAAAATCTTGCTCTAACACTATGTGATCTGGAAAGGAAATACTTTGATGACTCTTGGACCTTACATCTGTAATTCCTCTTCATCCTCATTGAACTCTGTACCAATTGATATTCATTCAGTTCATGATGTTGTTTGGCAGTCCACGAATTTTATATTTTTAAACGCTTTTGGCTTTTTGGTAAGAAGTGAGATGTTATCGATACCTGGGTGGCTCAACAGTTGAGTGTCTGTCTTCGGCTCAGAGCATGATCCTGGAGTCCTTGGATCGAGTCCCATATCAGGCTCTCTGCATGGAGCTGGCTTCTCCCTCTGCCTCTGTCTCTGCCTCTCTCTCTTTCTCTCTCATATGAATAAATAAGTAAAATCTTTAAAAAAAAAAGTGAGATGTTAGGACCTCATATGGTGTCATACCTTTCTACAACAGAAAAACTATTAGATGATACATATGTAACTTAAAGACAGAGATCTGGGCCCTTTAATTTGCTCAACATCTTTGAGTAGAAGTTTCAAGATTATTTATGATAGAGGGAAAGTACTTGTCACCATCAGTATGATTAAGTGATGAAATCTGAGGGGAAAATTCAGTTTTGATTATCCTCAAAATAGATTTTGAAATAACAAAAAAGAATATATTTTTATACATGGTTCTTTAATCAATCCTCTTTATCTATACTTAGACTTATTAATCTGAGATGTAGTTTTCTATAAAAAGAATCAATATGCAAAGCATTGGATCTTATTAATAAAAATATATATCCATCAGAAACCATATTTTAGCATATGCAAGGCAGTATGGCATTACTGAAGAAGTTTCTTTTTTTTTTTTTTACTGAAGAAGTTTCTATTTAGTGAGAGAATACTTAAAATACATTATAATTTTTAAATGATACATAAACTTGATTATCAACTCAAGAATTGTTAGAATTAACTACAAAGTATATGTACACATTTGTGTTATTTAGTAATATTGTCTGATTGCCTCTGCTAAATTGTAGCAATTCACACCTCCATCTTTCTTGAATAAAGAGTATCCTTACTCATTCTAGTATCCGTGTACATAAATATACAGAGGCATGGATGTCAACTAATATAACACATTGAAAATGACATCTGGTATTCTAATTATTTGGGTTAAAATGTTTTTCCCTTGTGTTTTTTTATAACGTTTTCTATGCTTTGGTTTACCTGTTGGATCAGAGTAACATATAAAAATTGACAGTAAAAAATATTCTTCCCATCAAACCCATGAGGAACACAATTTAACTTTTACGTCACAGCATATTTGGTTCTAGAGAAATTGAGAATTAGTTTTCAAAGTTGATCTAGGGTTGTCTGGCTGGCTCAGTTGGTAGATTGTGCAAGTCTTGATTTCAGGGTCATGAGTTTAAGCCCCATATTGGGTGTATAGATGACTTAAAAAAATAACAGTACTTTTATTTAAAAAAAATATTGGAGTGCCTGGGGACGCAGCCAGTTAAGTGTCTGTCTCTTGGTTTTGGCTCAGATTATGATCTCAGAGTCCTGAGATCAAGCCCTGCCTTAGGCTCTGCACTTAGCACAGAATCTGCTTGTTCCTCTCCCTGTGCTCCTACCCCTGCAATCTCTCTTGTTCTCTCTTATCCTCTCTTGCTCTCTTGAATAAATAAAATAAAATAAAAATTTAGTAGAGCGCGAGACGGTAAGATGTGCTGACATCTGTGGCAGGGTTCAAGGAATTTTTCTATAAATAGTTCTAAGAGCAGTACAGCCAGAAATGATGCCTTTCTCCTCAGTACCAGCATGAAATGGGTACAGTTTTGAAGCCTACATGTTGATATTCCCAAGGATTTGACTAAGCCTACGATAACCATTTCTGATGAACCAGATACATGATATAAGCGCCTGTCAGTTTTAGTAAAAGGCCATGATAAGGCTGTATTGGACAGTTATGAATATTTTGCCATGCTTGCTGCAAAAGAACTTGGCATCTCTAGTAAAGTACACGAACCTCCAAGGAAAATAGAACGATTCACTCTTCTCAAATCAGTGCATATTTTCAAGAAGCACAGAGTTCAGTATGAAATGAGAACACTTTACAGATGTTTAGAGTTAGAACATCTAACTGGAAGTACAGCAGATGTCTATTTGGAAGATATTCAGCGAAACTTACCTGAAGGAGTTGCCATGGAAGTGACAAAGACAAAATTAGAACAGTTACCAGAACACATCAAGGAGCCAATCTGGGAAGTGGTACCAGAAGAAAAAGCAGAAGGCAAGTCCTAACGTCTCAGCGAGTCCACTGGTGCTGGCATTTGACCCGAGGGTGGGTCGGACATGTATGTTGAGATAGAAGGGCTTCCAGTTGGGATGACTGTGAGTCTACCTGAGTGCTCTGTTGAGCCCACATGAGCCTACCACATGCCCTGATCAGCTCAAAGCAAGGGGTGGAACTTTAATGACACACTGGACTACAGTGAAAAACCACTGTACCTATTCTATACACATCATCATTTCAGGTCTGATTTTAACAAATGTGAGCAAAACACTTTGACTACCATCTGTAAAAAGAATCGAGTCTATATTTTGTTATTCTGTTATTGGTCAATTATTAGTTTGCACGGATTTTAATTTGTATCATTTCATTCATCTGAACGTGAATGTTTGAAATACTCCTTACGCACATTTTTTTCTTTTGAGGTACCTGGAAGGAACCTTTGGTTATTTTGGTTCATTTAACGCTGAACAGTTAAAGTTCTTCATATTTACCTCAGTGCAAGCTGGGAAATGCTAGTTGAGGGAAGGTAACCTCCAATTTTACCTCATTTAAGCATGACACTCTTGAAAACTAATACACTGTGCAGCAGATCATGCACGTTTGCGGCATGCACTGAACTCTTTGTTGCCCAAACCCTTACTTACCAGGTTGCCTAGAAGGATCACTGTTAAGGAATTTGAGCTCTCGAGAAATAACTGTATCACCTTTTATATCCTGTGATTCATTCATTCAGGAAGCTTTTCTTTTGTTCTGTAACCAGCACTGCAGAAAATACCAAACATTGAATGGAAATAATGGCTTTTGAAAACTGTGCAGGGCACAGATAAATATTTTTCCTTATTAAGTCCCACATTATAAGGCCTCTTTCTTTTGGTAAATAGCATTCTTTTTGTTTGGAGATGGCTACTTTTCCATGAAATTAAATCGGAGTGAAGGCCCCGAAAGAGGCAAGGCTGCAGTGTGCTGAAACTGCCAGTGCATCAACCGCCAGGGAGCGATTCATTTCCTTTTGACAGCACAATCGTATCCATGTCTTTTGCGGTTTCTTCATCTGTGGGGTAGTTACGCCTTCTCAGTTTTTTCCCCCATAAACCGGAGTCGGAGTCCCGGTTCTCTTTTCCCCAACCTACTATCAGGTATCTGTTTTGAATGCATACTGCTTGTGCATCAGACTTACAGTACTGCCATTAACAAGAAAAGAGTTACAGCCTCGTGCCCCATGACCTCATTCAGTTCATTCACAAATGCCTAAAGCACACTTATCCCAGGTATAAGCCTCGGGATTAAGAACTAGTCAATAAAACAAGAGCGATATAATGGAATTATATCTAGCAAAGTGGCCATCAGTGATCATTTTTACTTTAAAAGAAATAATTCCTTAAATACAGATCTACATCTAAGCTTTTTTTCTTTACAAACAATATTAATCACCATATCATAAGATGATTTTTGCAAACTTGCCTCCATTGACTCTCCATGTGAGCTCTTTTAAAGGGGCATCTACTTTGAGCTGTTTTCACATTAAACCAGATTACTTAGCACTACATGTTAAAATCTTGTTTTAAGGTAAATATACAAATAAACTACATTCACAACAACAACAACAACAAATTAGTAGAGTTACATGGAATAGTATGTAAAAAACTTGCTAGTTAATAGAATAATTGCTAAGTAAATATTAAGAACACTTCTGAATTAGAAGAAAAATCTACTGAAATAGCCTTGGGAAACATATTCATTGAACTAATCTCATTTTTTGGCTCCTGAAATATTCCTGTTTTGAGTACATGGCAATATGTGGACAAATTGTAGCCATGGAGAATTAGCCTTATTGTTTATGATAACTTTGAATTAAAAAAAAAAAACTAAATCAACAAGGTAAAAGACAAGTATCATTTGTATCTGAAAAAAAAGTGCCTTAAAATGATAAACTGAAAGTCCTATATTTAGAATAAAAAAGTCCTTGAAAGAGGGGGAAAAAAATCCTAGGAAACATCTAATTTGCCGCTATTCCCTGGAACATTTATTTGATATTTTGAATTAGTAGTAAGTATCCAGAAATATTTCATTTTCCATTAAATCACATTTTCCTTCTGATCATGGAAAGCACTAAATAGCATCCCTATATTCTGATTACATATTCAGTCTGCTGATTTAAGAACCAGAGTATTTATAAAAATATCTTTCCTTGGCATTTTTTCACTGGAGCTTATTATTCTCTCCTCCATTTCTTTCTTTTTACATATTTTTGTCCTTGGCCTCGCTTTCTGGCAGTCTCCTTTTTCTTGCTTTGCCTTCTTTTGCCTCATACAGAGGGTGAGATCATAATTCTCCTGGAGCAAATTGTTAATGGTATTTAGATGTGGGCTTTGGACAGAAACAGGCTGAAAAGTCTACCACATGGTGATAGTGAAGAGACATACAACATGCTTTATTTTCCATGACGAGTGTTTTGTTGTTCTATTTTTGTCATTTCATTGATCTATGATGATAAATAGGGTAATTGTGCTAAAATTACCACTCTATGCAAGCACCCTATATTCAACTCCCCACCCACCTCTCTCATCAGTGGCTTTTTTCCACCACTCATGAAAGGGTTCAGAGCACTAAGAACACACATTATTTAGCTTCAAGGATAGAGACACAGAGTATGTTTGAGTCCCTGACTGCCTTCAAATTAAAAAAAAAAAAAAGTCACACCTTCACTACATGATGTGGTCTTGCTTAGTCTCCTACTTTCAATTCGGAAAAAAAAAAAAAAAATTTAGGAAAATTCAGTGTGAAGCCCTCTGTGCAAACTGCTTGTGGTATCATAGGATTGACATTTCGTGAGGTCAGCCTCCAAAGACCCCACAGTGTAGACAGCACTTATATATGTGAAGATATTCATTGTGTGTGAAATGCACCCTACACAGTGCTCGGAATACAGGGAAACTTGAAAAAATGTTAAATCTTTAGTTTTCCTTTTTCTTGATTCCTTTGTTAAAAAACTGTTTCAGAGTAAAGCAGACATTTATCAGTTTCTGAACTCACGTATATGATGTTCCTTCATTATGGAATGCCCATTCCCTTGCCTTCTGCTTACTGCTCTCCCCCACAGACTCCCCCTGGGTTTTTACTTGATAATTCTTTGTTCCTCTTCAAGAGCTATATGAAAGGCATCTCCTCAAAGATGCCTCCCGTGATCCCCTCTGTCAATCTGAGTTAGGTACCCCTATCAGGTATTTCTGGTGGTTTTTACATACTCCATTGCTGTCCTCATGGCTTTTGTGACTGCCTCCTAGGAGTTAGTTAGCTGTATTGACCAAGCGGGTGGGGTTTGTCCTAAGTGGAGGGCAGGAAGAAGAGAGCCTACTACTCCAGAGCTCTTTCTGAATCCGTAGTGTTACTTGACATAAAGTTACCTGTATGCAAGTTCCTTGTACGTATAGATTTGTTCTTTCAGACATTTGAAAATTTAAGGGTGAAATAGATTTAATTTTCTTTTTTGGGGAGAGCATGGAAAAATGATGCAAATGAAGAGAACTGTAAATTGAAACAATAAAAACAAAGGATAAAGATTAGCAATATGCTCCAAGGCAGCATTGTTACAATGTCTTTGGCCTTTGGAACCATCTTTCTGGCTGAATGACTCTTAGATACTTTAAATCCATGATCTCATGATACTGCTTAGCAGGATCCTTTTTTTCAAAAGCGCTTTATAAACTAATTTGACATCTATTCTCAAGGTGCAGTCGAACTGTGATCAGGGATGAATAGTGGGCACATTTGGAATGAGATGGTTTCTAATTTGGTCTGTAGTGCCTGGCCCTGGTGCCTTGTTAGTGGTTGTGGGTATTGTGCATAACTGCTTTAGGAGAGAAACAAGACTGGGGTATCATTGAATTAATTAGACGAGAATAAAATTAGAAATGAAAGCTCTTTAGTTTCTTAACTGCTAATGGTAGAAAATCAAGTACAATAAATACACTCCAAGCTTTGATGAACCTTACTTACAATTAATTAACAGATTTTAATGGCCTGCCAAAATGTGACAGTTATTCGATTGATCCTCCTAATTAAGGATCATGAAAGGAAAGGGGTGCTTATCTTCACTTTGACTGAATTTCCCCTTGAATCAACCAAACTGCTCAAATGGCTGCTCAAAATGATTTTGGTTGTTTTATATGTGATGTTCAATACATATGCATACATTCATGGGAGGTGTGTCTATTGCGTACTTTTATTTCACTTTGCTGGGGTCACTAGATACAGATGAGGAATATGCAAGGCTAAGGGACACTTATTCCAAAATGTAAATACTTCATCATATACCTGCAAATGGTAGAATTTAATTACTTATAGCTATTGATCTAAAATCTATTTGACTTGTCAAATTCTTTCATTGGGTGTTGAGTTCAGCATGAGGCACTAAGAAAAAAGCCGCACTACTGTATTAAAATTGGCAAGAGCTGGGAGACTGTGCATTAGGGGTGCACAGTATTTCTCAATTCTGTGCTATAATATGAATTCATAGAATCATATATGCTAAGACCTCTTTTAGCTTCAATGGAATGACCAAGAGGTGTATTAAGACAGAGAAAATAGAAAGGAAAGCCACAAATAAACTATCTGTGCTGGTCAGGGTCTTTGTTTTTTGCAAAGGGCATCAGGATGGGATCTTGACTAGCCTGGAGAAAAGGGGTGAGAAGCTGGGCATGGAAACACCTGGGGAGCTGTCACCTGCTCAGGGGTGCTGATTATACTTGGGCAGGGATGCTAGAGATTCTGTTGTTCCTACTTTGTGAGGATGGGACTCACCACATGGAGAATAACTGAAAGATTGAAAGGCTCTTTAGGCTTGATGGACCACTCTATATGTCTGTGTCCACACCACAGTCCTTCTGGATAAGCTTTCATCCTTTCCTCTGTTCTTCATCTCTTTTTCTCTCTTTCATTTTTTCTTTCCTTTTCCTATCTTGTGCTTAGTCCTATACTTGGTGCCATTGTGAAACTGTATCAAAATGCTGTATTCTAGGGAATGATACGATATCAAGAGAGCGTGAATTCAAGCATTTTAGAAATTGACACCTATGGGTGAGTTTAAATTTTATAAAGAAAATATCAAAGTCAATAAAGTCTTATTACTCTTTCAGAGGCTTAAAGATTACTTCTAAAGTAAGTATTATCTCGGTGAAAGCAATATATCATTCATTGCAGATGTTTCAGTTCTTCAGAAAATGCACAGAGAATTTCAGTTTTGTATAATTGCAAATACCCCATTTGTGAATTTAAAGACCAGAGAAAGTGTTAGCTTAGCAGTTCTAACACAATGCACAGTGATAGTTCAACTTCTGCCTATACCCTTCAAAAGTACTTCAGTAAATAATAGTGTTCACATGAAAGAAAAAGAAAGAAAGAAAGAAAGAAAGAAAGAAAGAAAGAAAGAAAGAAAGAAAGAAAGAAAAAGAAGGAAGGAAGGAAGGAAAGAAAGAAAGAGAAAGGAGAAAGAAAAAAGAAAGAAAGAGACATGCCAGGGTACTTTGAATCAGTGGCAGAGTTTTTGATAGATTTTTTTTAAAGTTCTAACATCTGGTAAGTCAGTCAAAAAATATATACAAGTCCTCTCCTCCCCATTAAAATAGAATATTGCCGATTTACATGGACAACATAGAATTTAATACACTTTTAAATATAGTGGGTCCTTAAATTTTAAAGAGAGCACTTGGTAAACCATGAAAATATGAGAACCTAAATTTTTTGCTCAAAAGCAAAAAACAGGATCAACATGAACCATCTTAATTATGTATTTCTATTCTGTGGTCAGGCTGTACAATTACACAAAAACTAAATCTCAGGAATAATACATTGTACAATGTGCAGTATAGTACTAGAAATATCCTTTCAGTGTACAAGGTTAGAAATTTCTCAAGCCTCTACATAGCAACATTTGGTGCTATCTAAAACATGAATAACGAGGAAATACTCAACAGCTTCATTTAAAATAATTGTTCCTTTTGATAATTACTTTTTTCATTGATTTAAAACTCGCTTTCCTTCAACAATTATCTGCATGGCCTCCATTGCAAACATGGTTCTCTTGACTAGTGAAAACTATATATCCTAAATAATTCCAAGTGAATTTTTTTTCCAGTTTCAGGGACTTTACAAAAATAGCAAAAATCACACAGCATTTTCAAGTTGACTGAACACCTAAGTAGAACAGCATTATTTTGTGGTGCCAGTGGTCACTAGGACTGCAGGCGCTGGCTCTGCCAGGGAGTGTAAGGCTTTTTTTTGTATGTGTGCTCTAGGATGTTGCTGTATCTTATGACCACCCCACCCTCTAGACCATTATCCAGGGAGGTGGGATATGTTTGAGCTTAGAGCTCAGTCCCTACCTTGACTCTTCTCTTCTCCTTTCTCCCTGGTGCAATTTTGAAAAGAATTATGTTTAAGCCTTGCTCTCTTTCCTCTTCCTTGCTGGATCTTCTGCTCCATCATGGCAAACTGACAGTCTAGGTCTCGGGAAACTGGCATACTGCCTCTGCCCCTCTCTGGATTTCTGGACTTGGATTTCTGATAGCTATCCCCCACACAAAACCCACATAAATTAGTCAGTTTTGCTTTTTGAAACTTGCTTCTGGGTGGCAAGGAGAGGGTAGCAGCTCTGACTGCACTTAATAGCGATTAACTGGCAGAGCAAATCTTCCCTTTGTCTTTCTTGTTTTCATTCTTTTTGAGGAGGGGATTTGATAGGGATATGATTTTGGATATGGTTTCTGATCACCACTGCCTTCTCCTAGAGCACATTGGCTAATAAAACACATCATCTGTTTTTACAGGGCCAGTGGTTAGAAATGTGATTGACTCAGATGGCTCTTCCTTTGATCTTTAGTCCATTAAAACAGATGACAGCCAGAATCATGCTTCTCTAGACTTCAAAGCAATGATAAAACAATCCCTTGGACCACAAGTCCTCTTGTCTCATAGGAGATAAATTTTAATATTTCCCTGTTTTGTGAGAATACATGAAGATATCCCTCTTCAGTTGATCCCTAAGGAAGAGCTTAAGAAAGATCCACTGTCTCTCCTTGGAAGTAGAGTGCCAAGACCTAAACAACCACTCCAGGCTTGGTTTTATGGTAATATGGCTTGTTGATCAGTTTTACTTTAGTGAGCGTATTCATTTGTGCTAGCTAGGGCTTTACATACACATAATAGGGAGTGACTTCCATGATATATGCTTAGGCCTGTCCCCTAATATATACATTTTATACAACACAATTTAGGATGTTTTAGAACTATGAATATATGAAGGGTAAACATGAATTTGTCTAAGATTGATTTTCTATAAGTTTGTTTCTTTTTTTTCTTTAAAGATTTATTCATTTATTAGAATCACAGAAAGGAAGAGGGTGGGACAGAGAGAGAGTAGAGCAAGAGCGAGAGCAAGAGGGAGAGATAGAGAGAGAGAGAGGAGAGAGAGAGAGAGAGAATCTTCAGTAGAGTTCTCCCCGCTGAGCACAGAGACCCAGGTTGCCCATGATATAAATATCATGACCCTGAGATCATGACCTGAGCCAAAACCAAGATCTGACGCTCAACTGACTGAGCCACTGAGGCACCCCTGCAAGCTAGTTTCTTAGAAAAAGAATTGTCTTCTGCAAAACACCGTAGAAACCAGTTAAGCCTTCCTTCCTGCAAAACACCATAAAAACCAATTAAAGCGCACTAGTCAGCCCCTGGACTAGTACCACAGCTCCTGCATCATACGGGGGGGGGGGGGGGGGGGGAAGGGGGATGGGGAGGAGGGTGCTTTAGCATTTTCCCAAGCAGGATTCCAGAGGTGATGAACCTTGTTGCAAGCTTCCTAAGTCTTGGAGCTGCAATTTGAATGCTTGGATGCCTCATCAGATGAAGGCCTTGTGCTTATCCCCACATATACGGAGTTGCCAATTAGGACTGGAGGCAAAAATTCCATCATGAGATACATTTCTTAAATGCATCCCAGCATAACAGATCTGGGAGGTGCTGTTCATGGAGAGTCAGATGTCTGGCCTCGTGAGGTGGCTCTGAACGTCCGCAGAGTGTGGTAGGGCAAGAGAGACTGGTGTCTTTGCTACTTACCCTGACTCCAGGAGCTTTTCCCAAAGAACACTGCTCTAGCAGGTTAGAAATATACCCTGCTTAGCTAATCACCTTGTTTGTACCATGTTTATCCAAGGGCTTTACATTACTGGTGTATACAATGTTGCTGAGACAAACATGAATGCTGAATCGTTTCTTGAAAATGAGGCAATTTGTTCAATTCATTCTACAAATGGTTGAGTCTCTGCCCACTCGATGCTACAGAATGTACTGGGATTATTTTATAGTTATAACAAATCCTGCTTTCAGTCTTACAGGGAAAATCAGACCTATTCCCTAATAATGATAATGGAAAATAAATGTGGTAAAAAATATAAAAGGTGTTATGAGAGTTATAGAAGGAAAAAGAAATTACTTTTATTGGCAGTTTCTTGCAAGAGTTTTGGATGGCTTATAAGGATTGGTATAATTTAAGTCTTTAAAAGACCAACTGAATGGCGTTCTACCTGGAAGTGGGAAAGCACAGGGGAATAAAGTAGAAAATGAGTTTGGTTGGAGTGGAATGCTTATGGGAGGCATAATGGTAAATTGACTTTGAAAGACAAGTTGTATCAAGACCATAGAAGGCCTTGGATGCCAGGCTAAATAATTTGAATTTTATTGGAATTACTCCCCAGGAAGATGAATCTGGCAGTGGTATGTAAAGGTTTTGGCATAAGAAGAAGCGTTTTACAGGGCTGAAAGGATCTAGGTGAAAGGTTCTAACTTCTCATACCCCTTGGTTTGAATAGAGGAAAGTAAAAATACATATATAAAATCCACCCTACATGGAAGGTTATAAGAAGCATTGCTTGACATAATGTGTGAAACATAATATTACTACAGCTGAGCACAACATAGTTAATGGCCATTAGCAGAGTGAATGCAACATGGTGTCCTGACACATGAAACCTGACAGTGTACCATCTTTCTACAACCAGTGGCTGGCTTCTGGGGGATTTCTTACTATGAGGAATATCTAGACCTACCAGCTGGGGATGATATAGAAATAAATGAGTTTTTGCCTTACCTCTGATACCTGCAAATCTTTTTAAAAAAAGATTTTATTTATTTATTCATGAGAGACAAACAGAAAGAGGCTGAGACATAGGGAGAAGTAGGCTCCCTGTGGAAGCCTGATGTGGGACTTGATCCCAGAACTCTGGGGATCATGGCCTGAGCCAAGGCAGATGCTCAACCACTGTGCCACCCAGGTGCCTCCTACACTTGCAAATTTTAATTAATAAAGGTATCAAAGTGGAGCATCTGGCTGTTTCAGTCCATAGAGCTTGCAATTTGTGATCTAAGGGTTGTGAGTTTGAGCCCCACATTGGGTGTAGAGATACCTTTATTAAAGATTTTTGTAAGTAATCAAAGTGAAGAAAAGATTTTTATAAGTAATCAAAGTGAAGAAAAGAGAAAATGTAACAGATTATTTGAAAAGAAAAAAGGTTTATATCTGATATACTTAGAAGTAATAGCAGTGGATAAAGTGGGCAACCACATGCACAGATGACCAATCCCTTATAAAAATATGTAGATAAATACAGGATCAGTGAAATTTGCATACAGAAGGGTTTGCCTCTAATCATAGCTTCTCATTAGAGAATACTGCCCTACTTTCCTATCCTGGGTAGCACGGTCCAACCTGGCAGCATTTTTGTATAAAACCAAAGAGCGTGCAGTCTGGGCCAGAGTCCCTGCTGTCTGCACTGAAAACTTACCAGCTTTCCAGAGAGTTGAGGGCAGTAAATCTCCCCTGCCCTGGAAACCACATTATGGTATCTGAGATCAGCTTTAACTTGTTTGTGGCTGAGAAAGAAGGAGAAGATTTCATTATTACCAACCTGGATTTTAGAGACAAGAAATGTATATGTGCACAAAAGCTGGTATTTTCTGTTACAACTGGGGGCAATATTTAGCTTTGCTAATTTTATTTGGGTCAAGTTGATGTCTCCCATGTTCAGACACCATTCATGATCAGTATTTCTTTGGAAAAAAATGTGCTAAAATTTCTGGTAAAATTGAGCTCTGATTTGATCTATTTAGTGAATATGGATACAAAGATACTTTACTCTTTCTTAGCAAGAGAATAAAACTAACTGGTCTCAGACCATGATTTTAATGAGCATGGGAGTAAGCAATTTGTATATAATAACTGAATCATCAAAAACTTAAATGTAATACAGCTACATTCTGTTTCCCTATGTGTAACCTAAAAGGGATATTGTAGCGGTTTAAAATAAATGCTGAAACTACAGTGAACAATGAACCCTTTTGGCATGAGTAGTATCCAGTTCAATAAACGTGATGAAAAAGCTTTTTTCTTTCATGGATTATGCTCTTGTTGGGTAGCCCATCTCTCTTACCTTTATATGTCACTGGCAATAGCATGGAAATCATTTTTGCATTCTTCTTGGAGTGACGCAGTATTCCTTCCTTTTCCCTGAGCATGATGAGAGCTGTCCTTTATTTTTTAAGGTATTAATTCTAGTGCCTTCTCTATTTCTCACATTTTTTTCTGTTGAGGATAGGGGTTTAAAATTCATGTACCCTGACTTAAGCTGCACAGTATTTATTTTAAAGTTTAAATTAATGTTGTGATCATTTATCATCTGTTAAGTTTGTATTGTCAAGCACAAAGAAATTAAACCTTGGATGAAACAGACAAGCAGGATGTAAGTAGTAGAATCTGTTAACAATTCAACAAGTCCAATTTATGGGAGAATAGACTGAATTTCAAGCCAGATAGCCTGCAGCGGGCAGCAGGCACTTGGACCAGTGGGGAAATGCTTTAGCTTGTGGCATTTTTCAGTAATCTAAGTGATTTTCCTTATGTTAAATGATTTGATTCTCAAGAGAATTTAAAAAAAAAAAAAAAAAGGACAATAAAATTGACTTTGGAGAACAAAGCCTGGGGTGGTTAAGGGTCCTGGTAGACAAACTTGGAGTGAGGAGCTCAGAGCCTGCAAGTGGACTTGGCCTATAGCTTGCTACCTGTCTGATCTCAAGGGAGGTTCTTTGATTATTTATCCTTTCAAAGTTATTCCTTCACTGATGACTTGAAGGTTGTGAGAAGTAAATAAGATACTCCATGTATATTTGTAAGTGAAGGACTTGGATTCACAGTGAGGGAAAGCATGGAATGGCTGACATTACCAAGTGCAGGAAGGAGAATGTAGAGCTGATTTCATGAAGCATTGGAAGTAAGGACCACCTAGATGCCCCAGTGCTGCCAGACTCCATCTCTCCATCTCCTCCTGCCCCTGCTTCTCTTCATGCATGTGTCTCCATGAAGTGAAGGTTACAACAGTTTGAATTTCTAGGGCTCTCATTTTTAGTTTTACTGTTAAAGAGCATGAAGCTTCCTTCAGTTTCCAAATTAGAAATTACCAGAATGTTGCAATTCCTAGGGCCCTTGCCAATTTCTGACCCATTTTCTTTTCTCTTTTACATATTTTAGTAGGGTTGATACACAATGTTAAAATAATTATTCAACATCTCTATATGTTATGCTATGCTTACTGCAAGTATAGCTACCATTTGTCGCCATTTATTGTATTCCCTACACTATTACCTTTTATTCCTATGACTTGCTTATTCAATAACTGGAAACCTCCATCTCCCATTCCTCTTCACCCATTTAGTCCACCTCTTCACCCACCTTGCGCCTGGCAACCATCAATTTGTTCTCTATAGGTCAGGTTCTGCTCTTAGTTTCTTAATTTTATTTTTTTTGATTAGGCACTGAGTGAAATGATACAGTATTTGTCCTTCTGAGTCTTATTTAATTTAGCATAATATCCTCTTAGTCCATCCATGTTGTCACAAATGGTACTATCTCATCCTTTTTAATGGCTGTATAATATTCTATCATATATATCTATATATATACATATCTATACACACAAACACACATACACACTATGTCTTCTCTTCTTTATTTATTTCACTATTGATGGGCACTTATGGAAGCAACCTATCTTGGCTATTGAAAATAATACTACAACAAATATAGGGGTGCTTGTATCTTTTCATATAAGTATTTTTGGGTTTTTTTTGGTAAATAACCTAGAAGTGGAATTACTGGGTCATATGGTGGTTCAATTTTTAATTTTTTGAGGAAAATACTTAAAATATTGTTTTCCGCAGTGTCTATACCAATTTACATTCCCACCAACACTGTAAGAGTTCCTTTTTCTTCACATTTTCACCAATACTTTATTTCTTTGCTTTTGACAGATTCATTTTCTTCTTGTGTGTGGTGAGGTACACTATCAAGCTTTGCCCAGCTTAGTTCAATAACTGCCTTTCTCTAGGATCTCTGAGTTCTGAGACCGGCACACCAACCACAAATACACAATTAGAAAAACTTTTTCCATAAAAATGTAATGGAAGGCTTGACCTAAAGTTTGATGGAAATTAAATGGTAATAACTGGTACAGAGGAAGAAGGGCTAGTGCCCGGCCTATAGAAAGTATTCCATGCATGATGGGCTTATTATGTAACTTCATTGCTATTGTTGTTGGTAGTAGATTTGTTTCTCTGTCCTTTCTGTAATGTATCTAGTGTTCTTTCTGCCATAGCCTTCTGATCCAAGGAAAATTGGCCACTAATAGATAAAACTGCCAAGTGGGTAAACCATCTTCAACCTCTCTTCTTTTTGCCAAGGGTCACTCACCTGGGCTTGCCTTCCTTCCAATATCTCAAACTGCAAAATTACTTCTCTCACTGTCACAGTTGATAAACCACTCTTATTTATTTATTTAAAGATTCTATTTATTTATTTGAGAGTAAGATAGAACACGAGTAGGGAAGGGCCAGAGGTTGAGAAGCAGAGGGAGAAGCAGACTCTCTGCTGAGCTGGGAGCCCGATGTAGGGCTTGATCTCAGGACCCCGGGATCATGACCTGAGCTGAAAGCAGACGTTTAACCAACTGAGGCACCCAGGTGCTCCAAAACCACTCAAATTTAAATACAATTGATCCCACTAGCCCTCAAAAGGATACTTTTCTACTCAAAAGAGTAGTTGCTAAAACTTGTTGAATCTTTGACTAAGGGTGTATTTCTGAACTTGAAAGGTCAACAGTGGGCATGTTGATTATACATGTCTTTGCCTGCATGACAAACTGCCTCCTCCCCACAAAATGGACATTTTCTCACTCCATATTTTGGTCTTCATTATCCCAAGCCTCCCTCCGCCATACCCTCAAAGGATATCAGTAACTTGACTCATTTTCTGAAAGATAAGCACTCAATGACACAGGAAATGTATCTTTTCAGGAGCCTTAAAGGTAAGTCATACAGAAATAATGCATATTATTATTATTATTATTTTAAATAAATTTATTTTTTATGGTGTTCAATTTGCCAACATATAGAATAACACTCAGCTCATCCCATCAAGTGCCACCCTCATTGCCCGTCACCCAGTCACCCCCCTCCCCCCCCCAACCTCTCTTTCTACCACCCCTAGTTCGTTTCCCAGAGTTAGGAGTCGCTCATGTTCTGTTTCCCTTTCTGATAAGAAATAATGTATATTAAATTGAACCTGCTTATGTATAAGGCAGTAATAGAGCTGACTTTTGAAACCTCATACAATGAGAAATGGAAACAGAAGCAAATTATGCTTTCCCCCACAGATATTTGCATACTCTCTTGTAGGTATTATTGCATTTCAAGAGACAGAATTTGCAACTACGGATTCATCCTCAAGGAGATAGATAATTTTAAGTGAGGCAGATGAAATACTGCATAAATAAATCTAGAGAACACTGGAAAAGAGAGAGAATATAGTGAGGGAAGGCTTTATTTAAGAAAATGTCAGCTATGAACCAATTGTGGAGTGTAGGAAATTTATTATAGCTAAGAAAAATCTAAAACAGGCTCTTTTATGTATTGAAAAATCAACAAATGAACATTAGATTTCTGTATGAGGTAACATTTTTTACCTATACAAATTCCCAGGGAGTGTCTTCCTTTCTCAAACTCATCAGTACCTCTCCACTGCTTTTAAAAATTTCCCCATGCTACTAAATTGCTAATTTGAAGTTAACTGAGTCACTGATCCCTACTATAATCTAAAAAGGTTACCTGAAGTGAGATACTCATTCAAATGCACTATCTCTTAGACTCCTAGAAGCTTCTGCTACCACTAAAAATATACCTCACAGAACTAGCAAAACCTGCTTGTAGGTCAAAAGCTATTCTAAACTTGTATTACTTTGAGCTGAAGATTAGATTATTGGACAACCACTAACCTCTAGGCTCCTAGGTGTGGCTGTAGCTAAAATTGAACCCACAAGAAAATCAGCAAGATAATGGACTCTCTCGCACTTGAACATGAGCATTTATAAAGTGTTCTTTTTTTTTTTTTTCATTTTTTTTCAAGTGTTCTTTTTAATGAAATCACCACCGTATTAGGTCTAGAGAAGATCAGCCCTGACAAGGGAAAGTTTGAGGCCCCAGAGAACAAAGGCAGCCAAGCCTTCTTTCCATGAAATTTTCCATGGCTGATGTCACTGGCCAGGCCTTCTGGATAAAAAAATTTGGTACAGCTCTCCTGTTTACTTGGTTGTTTTTGAGTTGTGCTCTTCCGGCAATTTTCTTTGAAAGGTGTTAATTTCTCGGCCTAAATAAAGACCATAAGATAACCATTTAGGAATGTAGCAAAGAAATGCCATTCTTGATCTCAGAAAACTTGATCCTTTGAAAAAGATTTAAATGGACTCATTTGTGCATTCATGATGAGAGACAGAGTAGAAAGGAGGGACAGAGGAGAAAGGTTGTCAGGGTTGAAGAATGAAGACTGAGTCCTTTTTCTGCAGCATGGTTAGAGTCATCAAGTTTGTAATCCTTGATGTTTATAGAGAACTCTGTATTTTCAAATCACTTTCATAAATATTCTTATTTGATCCCATTCCTATTTGATGTCTTTCTCTTTTTTCTTTGTTAGGAAGGAAAGGGAGGAAGTAGTAGAACATAGATTAAATAATAATAATAAAAAAAGCGCTTTGTAGTTTCTTTGACACAAATTCTTCCAGACACAAGGACAGTTGGATTTGCCTCAGAAGACTCTGCTGCAGTCCAGCATCAAAGACTTCAATAGCTTACACCAAAAAAATAATTTGATTCAGCTGCTTGCTGGTATCAAACGAATATATTAGAGGTTGATATGATGGATTCAGTTTATTGAAGACTTCCTGAAAGGCTCTGTAAAGTACATTCATATCCATTTGCAAAATTTCCTGAGTAGAACCATGTTTATGGATAATGTGTTCTAGTTCATGTCCTCCAAGCCAACATGATAACTCTGGAATTGACGTGGCTTTTATAGAGGGGCTCAGGAATTGAACATACAGCTTTGTTTTTTCCCCTACTGTTTGTGAAAGAATCCTAATGATGATGATGAACTTGGTGTAGGTAATGTGGTCTTTACAGTAAGGAAGTGGAACAGGGATCAATATTTCAATGTTGCCGATTAGAAAACTAGTTGATTTGCTTACAACTGCATATGATTGTGGGTAAAAGAAGGAAAGGAAAGATTTCTAGGTATATTGGCTTAATGGGCTTTTATTGACTTAATAGTATTTTCTTCAACTTTAGAATGGAGGTGGATTTGGAAAGACATTCTATACTTAAATATAAATAGGGCACAACAGAACAAAGCTTGGATACGCAGAGAAGAAAAGTGAGCTCTGGCCACGTCATTTTAGTAAGGTCATTAAACTTTTTACATCTTGCTTTCCTTGTATATAAAATAGGGGCATTTTCATGCTAAAAATTCTTAGCAGATTGATTGATTGATTTTTAGTGCTAACCTCCAAGTACAGAAAGGCCAATCTTAGAATAAGAGGCAGGGCTTCCATGGCAATGACTGGACTAAATTAAAAAGAAAAGATGTGTGTGTGTGGGGGGGGAGGGTATGGGGAGGAGGGGGTGGCCAGCTGGTGCAAAAACCTTTGCAGAAAGGGATCTCAATAGGCTTATGTTTCAGGTCCCTGTGTTAATAACTTGCTGGACTATATGCCATGTTGAATCTGGAGAGAGGACAAAATAAAGATGAATTTGTCTATGTTTGCATTATACTAATTCCAACACAGTTTGTTGAGTATTATTATTGTTTTTTTAAAGATTTTATTTATTTTTTCATGAGAGACAGAGAGAGAGAGAGAGAAGAGAGAGAAGCAGGCTCCATGAAGGGAGCCCGACACCGGACTTGATCCTGGGCCTCCAGGGTCAGGCCCTGGGCTGAAGGTGGCGCTAAACCGCTGAGCCACCCGGGCTGCCCAGTTTGTTGAGTATTATTAACATCAATAGGACTGTCGTCTAATAAGTAGGACTAGATTATAATGATCTGTAAAGCACTCTTTCCCTCCTTCTCTCATTAGATTTGGTTGATTTTGATAATGATCTGAAAATATTGGAAGATGGCGGAAGAGTAGGGTCCCCAAGTCACCTGTCCCCACCAAATTACCTAGATAACCTTCAAATCATCCTGAAAGCCTACGAATTCGGCCTGAGATTTAAAGAGAGACCAGCTGGAATGCAACAGTGAGAAGAGTTCGCGCTTCTATCAAGGTAGGAAGACGGGGAAAAAGAAATAAAGGAACAAAGGCCTCCAAGGGGGAGGGGCCCCGCGAGGAGCCGGGCTGGGGCCGGGGCGAGTGTCCCCAGGACAGGAGAGCCCCGTCCCGGAGGAGCAGGAGCTGCACCGACCTTCCCGGGCGGAAAGGGGCTCGTGGGGAGTGGGAGCAGGACCCAGGAGGGCGGGGATGCCCTCAGGCTCCCCGGGACAGTAACAGACACCTGCGCCCCGGGAGAGTGCGCCGAGCTCCCTAAGGGCTGCAGCGCGCACGGCGGGACCCGGAGCAGCTCGGGGGGCTCGGGGGCGGCTCCGCGGAGGGGGTTGCGCGGCCCGGGAGCGCGAATCCACCAGCGCAGGCTCCGGAGCACAGGGCGCCGGGACACAGCCCAGGATCCGGCCTCCCCCTGGGACAGGCAGAGGCCGGGAGGGCCCAGGACCCCAAGGACGCTCCTGCCCGAGCTGAGCAGATCAGCGGCCCCGCCCCGGAGCCTCCAGGCCCTGCAGACGAAGAGCTCCGGGGTTACTGCGGGGGCTGACTCCAGGGCTGCAGAGCTGGCCCCGCCACTGGGGCTGTTCCTCCTGCGGCCTCACGGGGTAAACAACCCCCACTGAGCCCTGCACCAGGCAGGGGCACAGCAGCTCCCCCAACTGCTAACACCTGAAAATCAGCACAACAGGCCCCTCCCCGAGAACACCAGCTAGACGGACAAGTTCCAGGGGGAAGTCAAGGGACTTAAAGTACACAGAATCAGAAGATACTCCCCCGTGGTTTTTCTTTTTCTTTTTCTTTTTTTTTTTTTTGCTTTTTGATTTGTTTGCTTCCCCCACCCTTTTTTCCCCTTTCTTTCTTTTACTTTCTCTTTTTCTTCCCTTTTTGCCTTTTTTCTTCCTTTTTTCTTTTTTCTTTTTCTCTTTTCTTTCCTTTTTTTTCTCACTCTTTTTCTCCTTTTCCCAATACAACTTGTTTTTGGCCACTCTGCACTGAGCAAAATGACTAGAAGGAAAACCTCACCTCAAAAGAAAGAATCAGAAACAGTCCTCTCTCCCACAGAGTTACAAAATCTGGATTACAATTCAATGTCAGAAAGCCAATTCAGAAGCACTATTATACAGCTACTGGTGGCTCTAGAAAAAAGCATAAAGGACTCAAGAGACTTCATGACTGCAGAATTTAGAGCCAATCAGGCAGAAATTAAAAATCAATTGAATGAGATGCAATCCAAACTAGAAGTCCTAACGACGAGGGTTAACGAGGTGGAAGAACGAGTGAGTGACACAGAAGACAAGTTGATGGCAAAGAGGGAAACTGAAGAAAAAAGAGACAAACAAAAGACCATGAAGATAGATTAAGGGAAATAGACAACGGCCTGAGGAAGAAAAACCTACGTTTAATTGGGGTTCCCGAGAGCGCTGAAAGGGACAGAGGGCCAGAATATGTATTTGAACAAATCCTAGCTGAAAACTTTCCTATTCTAGGAAGGGAAACAGGCATTCAGATCCAGGAAATAGAGAGATCCCCCCCCCCTAAAATAAATAAAAACCGTTCAATACCTCGACATTTAATAGTTAAGCTTGCAAATTCCAAAGATAAAGAAAAGATCCTTAAAGCAGCAAGAGACAAGAAATCCCTGACTTTTATGGGGAGGAGTATTAGGGTAACAGCAGACCTCTCCACAGAGACCTGGCAGGCCAGAAAGGGCTGGCAGGATATATTCAGGGTCCTAAATGAGAAGAACATGCAACCAAGAATACTTTATCCAGCAAGGCTCTCATTCAAAATGGAAGGAGAGATAAAGAGCTTCCAAGACAGGCAGCAACTGAAAGAATATGTGACCTCCAAACCAGCTCTGCAAGAAATTCTAAGGGGGACTCTTAAAATTCCCCTTTAAGAAGAAGTTCAGTGGAACAATCCACAAAAACAAGCACTGAATAGATATCATGATGACACTAAACTCATCTTTCAATAGTAACTCTGAACGTGAACGGGCTTAATGACCCCATCAAAAGGCGCAGGGTTTCAGACTGGATAAAAAAGCAGGACCCATCTATTTGCTGTCTACAAGAGACTTATTTTAGACAGAAGGACACCTACAGCCTGAAAATAAAAGGTTGGAGAACCATTTACCATTCAAATGGTCCTCAAAAGAAAGCAGGGGTAGCCATCCTTATATCAGATAAACTAAAATTTACCCCGAAGACTGTAGTGAGAGATGAAGAGGGACACTATATCATACTTAAAGGATCTATCCAACAAGAGGACTTAATAATCCTCAATATATATGCCCCGAATGTGGGAACTGCCAAATATATAAATCAATTAATAACCAAAGTGAAGAAATACTTAGATAATAATACACTTATACTTGGTGACTTCAATCTAGCTCTTTCTATACTCGATAGGTCTTCTAAGCACAACATCTCCAAAGAAACGAGAGCTTTAAATGATACACTAGACCAGATGGATTTCACAGATACATACAGAACTTTACATCCAAACTCAACTGAATACACATTCTTCTCAAGTGCACATGGAACTTTCTCCAGAATAGTCCACATACTGGGTCACAAATCGGGTCTGAACCGATACCAAAAGATTGGGATTGTCCCCTGCATATTCTCAGACCATAATGCCTTGAAATTAGAACTAAATCACAACAAGAAGTTTGGAAGGACCTCAAACACGTGGAGGTTAAGGACCATCCTGCTAAAAGATGAAAGGGTCAACCAGGAAATTAAGGAAGAATTAAAAAGATTCATGGAAACTAATGAGAATGAAGATACAACCATTCAAAATCTTTGGGAGGCAGCAAAAGCAGTCCTAAGGGGGAAATACATCGCAATACAAGCATCCATTCAAAAACTGGAAAGAACTCAAATACAAAAGCTAACCTTACACATAAAGGAGCTAGAGAAAAAACAGCAAATAGATCCTACACCCAAGAGAAGAAGGGAGTTAATAAAGATTCGAGCAGAACTCAACGAAATCGAGACCAGAAGAACTGTGGAACAGATCAACAGAACCAGGAGTTGGTTCTTTGAAAGAATTAATAAGATAGATAAACCATTAGCCAGCCTTATTAAAAAGAAGAGAGAGAAGACTCAAATTAATAAAATCATGAATGAGAAAGGAGAGATCACTACCAACACCAAGGAAATACAAACGATTTTAAAAACATATTATGAACAGCTATACGCCAATAAATTAGGCAATCTGGAAGAAATGGACGCATTCCTGGAAAGCCACAAACTACCAAAACTGGAACAGGAAGAAATAGAAAACCTGAGCAGGCCAATAACCAGGGAGGAAATTGAAGCAGTCATCAAAAACCTCCCAAGACACAAGAGTCCAGGGCCAGATGGCTTCCCAGGGGAATTCTATCAAACGTTTAAAGAAGAAACCATACCTATTCTCCTAAAGCTGTTTGGAAAGATAGAAAGAGATGGAGTACTTCCAAATTCATTCTATGAGGCCAGCATCACCTTAATTCCAAAACCAGACAAAGACCCCACCAAAAAGAATTACAGACCAATATCCCTGATGAACATGGATGCCAAATTTCTCAACAAGATACTCCAATAGGATCCAACAGTACATTAAGAAAATTATTCACCATGACCAAGTAGGATTTATCCCTGGGACACAAGGCTGGTTTAACACTCGTAAAACAATCAATGTGATTCGTCATATCAGCAAGAGAAAAACCAAGAACCGTATGATCCTCTCATTAGATGCAGAGAAAGCATTTGACGAAATACAGCATCCATTCCTGATCAAAAGTCTTCCGAGTGTAGGGATAGAGGGAACTTTCCTCGACATCTTAAAAGCCATCTACGAAAAGCCCACAGCAAATATCATTCTCAATGGGGAAGCACTGGGAGCCTTTCCCCTAAGATCAGGAACAAGACAGGGATGTCCACTCTCACCACTGCTATTCAACATAGTACTGGAAGTCCTAGCCTCAGCAATCAGGCAACAAAAAGACATTAAAGGCATTCAAATTGGCAAAGAAGAAGTCAAACTCTTCCTCTTCACTGATGACATGATACTTTACATAGAAAACCCAAAAGCCTCCACCCCAAGATTGCTAGAGCTCATACAGCAATTTGGCAGCATGGCAGGATACAAAATCAATGCCCAGAAATCAGTGGCATTTCTATACACTAACAATGAGACTGAAGAAAGAGAAATTAAGGAGTCAATCCCATTTACAATTGCACCCAAAATCATAAGATACCTAGGAATAAACCTAACCAAAGAGGTAAAGGATCTATACCCTCAAAACTATAGAACACTTCTGAAAGAAATTGAGGAAGACACAAAGAGATAGAAAAATATTCCATGCTAATGGATTGGAAGAATTAATATTGTGAAAATGTCAATGTTACCAGGGTAATTTACACGTTTAATGCAATCCCTATCAAAATACCATGGACTTTCTTCAGAGAGTTAGAACAAATTATTTTAAGATTTGTGTGGAATCAGAAAAGACCCCAAATAGCCAGGGGAATTTTAAAAAAGAAAACCATATCTGGGGGCATCACAATGCCAGATTTCAGGTTGTACTACAAAGCTGTGACCATCAAGACAGTGTGGTACTGGCACAAAAACAGACACATAGATCAATGGAACAGAATAGAGAACCCAGAAGTGGACCCTCAACTTTATGGTCAACTAATATTTGATAAAGGAGGAAAGACTATCCATTGGAAGAAAGACAGTCTCTTCAATAAATGGTGCTGGGAAAATTAGGCATCCACATGCAGAAAAATGAAACTAGACCACTCTCTTGCACCATACACAAAGATAAACTCAAAATGGATGAAAGATCTAAATGTGAGACAATATTCCATCAAAATCCTAGAGGAGAACACAGGCAACACCCTTTTTGAACTCGGCCACAGTAACTTCTTGCAAGATACATCCACGAAGGCAAAAGAAACAAAAGCAAAAATGAACTATTGGGACTTCATCAAGATAAGAAGCTTTTGCACAGTAAAGGATACAGTCAACAAAACTAAAAGACAACCTACAGAATGGGAGAAGATATTTGCAAATGACACATCAGATAAAGGGCTAGTTTCCGAGATCTATAAAGAACTTATTAAACTCAACACCAAAGAAACAAAAATTGAATCATGAAATGGGCAAAAGACATGAACAGAAATCTCACAGAGGAAGACATAGACATGGCCAACAAGCACATGAAGAAATGCTCCGCATCACTTGCCATCAGGGAAATACAAATCAAAACCACAATGAGATACCACCTCACACCAGTGAGAATGGGGAAAATTAACAAGGCAGGAAACCACAAATGTTGGAGAGGATGCGGAGAAAAGGGAACCCTCTTACACTGTTGGTGGGAATGTGAACTGGTGCAGCCACTCTGGAAAACTGTGTGGAGGTTCCTCAAAGAGTTAAAAATAGACCTGCCCTACGACCCGGCAATTGCACTGTTGGGGATTTACCCCAAAGATACAGATGCAATGAAACGCCGGGACACCTGCACCCCGATGTTTATAGCAGCAATGGCCACGATAGCCAAACTGTGGAAGGAGCCTCGGTGTCCAACGAAAGATGAATGGATAAAGAAGATGTGGTTTATGTATACAATGGAATATTACTCAGCTATTAGAAATGACAAATACCCACCATTTGCTTCAACGTGGATGGAACTGGAGGGTATTATGCTGAGTGAAGTAAGTTAATTGGAGAAGGACAAACAGTGTATGTCTCATTCATTTGGGGAATATAAATAATTGTGAAAGGGAATATAAGGGAAGGGAGAAGAAATGTGTGGGAAATATCAGAAAGGGAGACAGAACATAAAGACTCCTAACTCTGGGAAACGAACTGGGATGGTGGAAGGGGAGGAGGGCGGGGGTTTGTGGTGACTGGGTGACGGGCACTGAGGGGGGCACTTGATGGGATGAGCACTGGGTGTTATTCTGTATGTTGGTAAACTGAACACCAATAAAAAATATATTTATTATAAAAAAAACAACAAAAAGTAATAAAAAAGAAAATATTGTATTTATATATAATCATTGTGTATATATATGTGATATATATATATTTGATGCATATACTATCAAAAATTTGATATATATATATACATATATATATATATAATCGTTTTCAAAAAGAACCAAATTATACTAGGTGGTAAAGCATGTTTTCCTAGATGTCATTTTAGATTTTATTCTGAAAAAAACAGAAAACCAAAAATAAAACCACAAAACCCTCAGTTTCCAAAAAGAAAAAAGAGCATAAGATATGAAGATTCATGAAATGGACACCACAGGCTAATGTCCATAACAAATGCAGTTTTAAAATATGTGACAAATGTATGTTTCTTTTTAAATGTCTTACCTTGTAGGGAGTATGAAATAATGATTTTCTAAGTGTTTTTCTCCTTAAACAAAGAAACAAACAAAACAAAACAAAAACCTCTGGATAGAGATTTCTGAAACATATCTGGGAATCATTCTTGAGGATCAGTTTTATGACTCTTGATTGCATATGTAGGACTCTTGAGCTATGTTGATATCTACCAGTAGAACTTAAATTTGAAGACCCTCAATGCATTATGACCAGTGGGCTCATTGCAGATGTTGTGTGGACTAGGGCTCCAAGTATAAAGATTGTTCCTGCATGTGTCAGGAGTTACATGATCAGAACATTGTAAAGGAACCTGAAAATACAGGTGCATGTAAATTGAAATGAAGGTATATTTAATACAAGGTAAAAATGTAAAACACATAAGTTACACATACTTATACATGAATTTAGTTTGAGAACCCAGTCTAAAGGCTTTTTCCAAACTTTGAGTTCCTACTGGTCTGGTTTGCTTTCAGATTTTCTCAACAAATAGTCTGCAATATACATATATATATATAGAGTATAGGGATATAGGAGTATTGGAAAATAGGTAGAATATAGAAAAGGGAGATAATAGAGCATACATATACATACACTCAGTGGTACGATATTTAATATGTAAACATATAGAGAATATTCCTGTAAAATAGCTATCTATCATGTGAATGTTGGATGCCAGGGGAGATTTCTTAAAAAAAAAAAAAAAAAGAGGGCAACCCAGGTGGCTCAGCGGTTTAGCGCCGCCTTCCGCCCAGGGTGTGATCCCGGAGACCAGGGGTCAGGTCCCGCATGGGGCTCCCTGCATGGAGCCGGCTTCTCCCTCTGCCTGTGTCTCTGCACCCCCGCCCCCCGTGTCTCTCATGAGTAAATAAATAAAATCTTTAGAAAAAAAAAAATAAATAAATAAAAAAGAGGAAGCAAACTTAGTGAAAAGCTAAGACAGCCATTTGCTGTATTTGCAACTGAGTGTTGGTGTTGCGAGGCATGGTCAGGTCAGTCGAGTTATTTCATACATCCTGAAGAACTTAGATTAAAAGTGGAATCGTGCACACAAATTGGAAAGTGTTATTTTTCAAGATGAATGTTCCACTTGCAAAAGAGAAAGCTTTGTTGTGTTTTTTTTTTTTTGAAAAAAAAAAGCTTTATTTATTTATTTTTTAAATATTTTATTTATTTATTCATGAGAGACACAGAGAGAGAGGGGCAGAGACACAGGCAGAGCAAGAAACAGGCTCCACACAGGCAGCCCGATGCTGGACTCGATCCCAAGACTCCAGGATCACGCCCTGGGCCAACGGCAGGTGATAAACCGCTGAGCCACACAGGGATCCCAGAAAGAAATTGCTTTAAATGTAAGTCATAAACATCCTCCTTTATCCACCACAGCAATATCCAGACAGAAAAATAGATTATGACTTACTGGACAAATCTAAATGATTTAAATAAATAAATAAATAAATGGTCAAACAGTAGATGAAAAAAATTCCGTGAATATTGATTTCCAATTTTTTGTGTCACATAGATATCTTGTGCTTTGGCTAATTCTATCCAGAATTTAATTCACATAATATAGGTGTATAGATAAATAATATTACATTTTGTATTTCCAAAATTTTTTAGTATAGTTCTGGATCACAAAAATTTTAATCAGTGAAATGAAGGCAACAATCTCCAAGGCTGATTCATATAAAGTATATCAATGCTTGGTCTCTGGCACTGGATATACAACTATCTAAATTCTATGTTAAGCAAAATAGAATCATATTTAATTTATCATCTGTTCTCCTTTGATGCAAAAGTTATTTATTACTAGATAAGTGCCCCTTGTAGATTTTTATATCAAATTTTAACTTTGAAAGATACCATTTTACCAAAATAATCAGAAAAACCCATATTAAAACCATTATTTCTTATGTAGCAAATCCGTGAAAAAATTAAGTCTAATTATTTTTTTATTTTTTTATTTTTTTTTTTTAAGTAAGGGTTTGAACTCACAATCCTGAGATCAGGACCTGAGCTGAGACCAAGAGTCAGAAATTTAACTGACAGAGCCACCCAGTGTGTGGAGCAAAAGGAGCTCTCATACACGTTAGGTAGAAAGCTAAATAGGTTATCTTTGCAGTGAAACTGGATCATATTTACCAAAGTCAAAGACAAACACACTCAGTAGCCCAACCTATACCACTTGTGGGCTCTAGAGAAACATTCATACAAAGACGAGAGAAGAAAAATATGAATATTTTTATAGTACTATTTATTTCATTGGTAAATACTGGAACCAACCTAGATATAGGTATGTATGTACACACAAGCACATACACACACATACAGAATGGAATACCATTTATCAGTGAAAATAAATGAACAACAGTTATCTAGATTAACATAAATGACTCTCAAAACATAATTTTGAAATGAAAAATTGAAAAAGCTGCCAAAGAATAGAGGTGATAGGACATTCATATCATTCATATAAACTACAAGGTACAAAAGAATGCAGTTTTTCTAGTGTTACATAAGTGTTACAAATCCATGGGAATTATAAATCATAACTTCATAACAGCAGTTAGCAGTAGGATGGGGGCACTGAAAGAATCAGCCTCGTGGGAATGTTTCCACAAGCTCTGAAGCATTTTAGCAGTATTGCATTGTTTAAGCAAAGGTGTGGGTACGGAGTACTTGTTGCTTTTTTTTTTTTTTTCTAAAGATTTTATTTATTTATTCATGAGAGACACAGAGAGAGAGGTAGAGACACAGGCAGAGGGAGAAGCAGGCTCCATGCAGGAAGCCTGACGTGGGACTCGATCCCGGGTCTCCAGGATCACACCCTGGGCTGAAGGCGGCGCTAAACCGCTGAGCCACCTGGGCTGCCCTTGTTGCTTTTTTAAATATATATTTTCATATATTCTAAAAACTGATTTTTAAGAAATTGAAATGAGAATGATGTGTAAAAGATTTCAGTCAATACATGAAAATATTTAGAAGTTAGTGACTATATTAAATACATTTCTAACACTAGTTTTAAAAATGGGGAGATGAGGAGAAAAGTGGGCACAGGACTGAATAGAGGACCCCCTAAATTGCTGGTAGAGGTTTATTTCAGGAAAGTGAGTCAGGTGTTTATGGTAATGTAAATTGATTCTCCTGTACTGTTTGATAGAACTCTGAATTATGCAGTTATTTTACAATACTATACTCATGTATCGTATAAATAGGTGAATGAGGATAAAGGGAAAATAGAATCTTTGCTGTCTAGAATACATTTATTTTTCTCAGACATTCCAGACCTATTGAATAAAGAGTGAGATAAAATAATTCTAGAAATGAATTTTCTTTTAAGGAAATGTGCAATTTCATATATGATTTTTTTAAATTAAAAGCTTCATATTTTGGTATGATGAATAAAACATGTTGAAATAAAGGATTAATTTTAAGCTTTTATCATATTTTAAAGAATTTGTAGTCTCTACTTACCTTAAGTTATCATAAAAGAAGCATTTCCTTGTTCTTTGCATTGATGAGATTTGATTCACAACGTGTTGCTGTATTTTCCTAAAAAAGTGGAAATGTTTATTGGCACTCTTAATATTGATTTGTCATATTTAATTTTTAAATACCACACTCCTGTCCAAATCATGTAAATAGAATCAAGAATATAGTTAGAAGTGTTATTTATTGTTAAAACATAAGGTACATTTTAAATTTTTAAAAATATTTTATTCATTAGAGGGAGAGAGCACACACACAAGCAGGGGGAGGAAGGGAGGCAGAGGGAGAAGCAGACTCTGGGCTGAGCAGGGAGTCTCAGGCAGGGCTCCATCCCAGGACTCCAGAGCATGACCTGAGTGGAAGGAAGAACCTTAACCAACTGAACCACCCAGGTCCCTGTTAAGGTGCTTTTTTAAAATTTTAGTTAAGGTGCTTTTAAAAATTTTTAAATTTTAAAGATTCATTTGAAAGAGAGCATGCCTGTGAGCACATGAGAGTGAGCTCTGGGGATGGGGGGAAAGAGAGGCAAAGGGAAAGAAAGAGAGAGAATCTGGAGTGGACTCCATGCTGAGCACAGAGCTTGTTGTGGGGCTCCATCTCATGACCAAGCCATGGATGTCCCAATCGCCCAAGCACCCGAAGTTGCATTTTAAAAGAATGATTTAATGTAAGTCATGTTTTAAGTAAAAATAATCCCCAAACAGAACATTTTCAAAATTGTACAAATCAGGTAATTTTCAGGTAATCATGTCTTGAATTCAAATACGTATTTTACGACAGGTGAAGTAATAAGATTTGGAATGTTTTTACTACCCACATTTACAGAAAAAAATTATGAAAAACATACATCAAAACTATGTGGGCATTATAACCTGTCTCTTGAGTTTCAGAATCCTACATGCACCAAAGTCACTGCTGCCTAATGAGCAGTAACAGATCTAGGCCTAAAAGATCAATACAGTTCTTACAGGTTATGGACTGCATAGACATATACAGACTTAGGAAACCAAGCAAAGGTAGGGAAAACTAATCCACAGCTCGTTTCCTTATGTTCTGTTGGGGTCAAGTGGGCACTGTGGGGGAGGGTGACTAGTGCTCCTGAAACCATTCTTTTTTTTTTTTTTTTTTTTTTATTTACTTATGATAGTCACAGAGAGAGAGAGAGAGGCAGAGACACAGGCAGAGGGAGAAGCAGGCTCCATGCACTGGGAGCCCGACGTGGGATTCGATCCCGGGTCTCCAGGATCGCGCCCTGGGCCAAAGGCAGACACTAAACCGCTGCGCCACCCAGGGATCCCTCTACCTGCATTTCTTAAGTGTATTTAATGGATATCATTAGTTTTATAATATTTCAACATATTTTGAAAACTTGAGTTAAAAACACCACATGAATATTATTGGGGAATGCATCTACATCTTTGGAATGTGTTGATGGTTGCTGTGAATATACACATATCTATATCAACTTTGTACTCCTGTTGAAAAAGACGACATCCCAGAGTTACATGGGAACACCTGATAGGAAATTAAATTCTACATTTGGATACTGGAATTTCATTTTCTTTTTCTTCTAGGTGCATAGGTTTAAGAAGATTATATCTGTTCTTTACCTGTATGAACAGGCAAAGTTAGACAACAAACAGCCCCTTTGTCAAACAGTAATGTATAAACACATGAAATTGCACAAGCAGAACTGACTCCCCTTCAGGCTGATCCAAATACTTAATGAAGGACACGTGCAAACTCAGCCAGAAGCTCAACAAGTCTGTACAGTTCATCCTATCTGAAACTGACTTCAACTATCTTTGTATAACTTTGATAGTTACTTGCCTGTTCTTTCAGACCAATCTGAAAATAAGACTTATCTACTCATGTACAATCCACCAAAATCTTGACATCACAAGAGCTATTAGATGTCCTCTTTTATCCTTGGGTATGGGTATGCCAGAAGTCAGAGTGACCTTATCTGCTCGGGAACACAGATAATGTCAATGAGATACAAAGATTCAGATAAAAGTTGGCCAGGCTGCTATTATGGTATATCTCCTTCCCAGGGCAGTTAAATATTTTAAAAATACGGTTATAAGCATATCAACTAGTATAGTATGTAAGTTCTTACACACTTTGGATCCAAGATAGACAAAATTAAATGCAGTGTATGGTACCTTGTTCTCTTGGGTTTTTACAATGCAGTACAAATGACTGGCCAAGATCCAGATCTATCTCTTTCTCTATAGTGTGTTTTGGACTGGATTGAGTTGGTTAAGCACAAGGCAAATAAAACATTCTTCTCTTTTAAGAGTTAGCGTTTAGAATGACATGCAGTAATCATGGTTTATTTACAAACAAAAAGTGTAATTTGCCAAAAAGGGTAATTTTTAACCACTTGAAATATTTAAAATGAATTACTTATCCAATAAAGGAATGCTGAAGTTTAAGTGAGCTTAGAAAGGACTGGCATTTTAAGCAGGTATACAGCTCCTTTTATGATTTAGTCTTTAGATAGAATGTTGGTTATAATAGAAAAAAAAAAAACACCTTGGGATTTAATTAGAAAAAATAATTGAGTTCTAGTCCTCACCACAATTTGACCTTGGGCAAGTAACTTAAAGCAGATTTTGTTGTTTTCACCTTTATAAGGAAAATGAAAACTCTTTCCTCTACCTTAAAGGATGGATGTAAGGACAAGTGAATTAGTGTAGGAGAAAGTGCTTGGCAAATAGTTAAACACTACATAAATTTCAAGGCAGACACGATGTTAGTTATATAAACAACAGCTTGTTTTGTCTTCTTCATCTGGATTTGTTTGCTTTGTCAGGTTGATCTGGTCCAAGCAATAATTAACCTAGATCTTGAAAAGAAAATTGGACATAGAATAAGAATCACAAAACATGAGTGCAGATGTATTGCAGGTCTCCCGTGGTCAGAATTAGTTGACATCTGGGTAGTTCTAAGACACGTATGCCCTCTTTTTGGACATTGCCAGAACTGGGTTGCCTTAGGTCCCTCCTTCACCCCCTATATTTGTGGGGAATAGAATGAAAGGCATATTAAGATATTTTATTTTGGAAATCTACATGTATCCATAACTAGATACCAAACAGCCTTATAAACAGAGCTTGCATCTTTTAGTGTTTTACATGTTTTTGAAAGACAGATGGATAGGTAGACTTTGAACCTTGAGATATCCTGTATGTGTGCAGATGTTACATCCTTCTCACCAGTAAGAAAACTCAGACACATTTTAACAAAACGACTTATATAAGATCACATGTTAGGTGTTTGTTGGGTAAGGCAAAGGGAGATTAGAATTAAAAGACATTTTTATTTTTTTAAGATTTTATTTATTTATTCATGAGAGACACAGGAAGAGAGGCAGAGGGAGAAGCAGGCTCCAGGCAAGGAGCCTGATGTGGGACTCGATCCCAGGACTCCAGGATCATGCCCTGGGCCTAAGGCAGGCGCTAAACCACTTAGCCACCCAGGGATCCCCTAGAATTAAAAGATACAAATAGAAATATTTCTTATTCCACATATTATGATAATAATATATATATATATGGTGTATATAATATTGCTTTATTTTCACACAGTTTTACTACAGCTGTGTCATCTCCCTGCATTCTCTAAGGCCTGCTTACCAGCAGCATCAACATTACTTTCTCAGAGAAACATTCTCTCACGTAGTTAGGTGACCCTCCTACATACACTCCTAACAAAGCATTGATCATGTTCCATTATTTGTTGGATTTCTTTTGCCCCACCAACTGGTCTGTTGAAGGTCTTCATGGTTCATAGAACAAAGTACATAATGGATAAATGAATGAACTTTTTATTTTATGAGAATTGATGCATATCTAACTGATTCTCAAGACCTACTAGAGTTTTTACTAAATCATACCTTGTTGGCTCTTCTTGGAACTCAGATTCTGCATATCCTTTTCCAAACCTGGGGATACTTATCCCCAAATTTCTATGAACTCATTGTCTCCAGTAATAATCTTAACATGGACCGGAGGTATTTAAAAGGAGTTTTAGCCTGAGTATCTGTATTTTACCTTTACTCTTGTTAGTTAGACTGATTCTCAATTTATGATTCGGTAGGATTTTTTTCCCCAAAGCTCAATCTCCAACCTCAATTTTTTTTTGCACCCAAATCTTCACTTCTCTATCCATGTGTCAGAATCTTGGTCTTGATATGATAATATTCTCTCATTGTACTCTCTGCAATAAACTTCTTTTCAAGCTTCTAAACTTTTCTTTTAATATTATAAAATCCTTCAAGGTATGTCTCCACTTTGATAGAATAATTTTTCTCACTCAAGCCTGATGGTCATGGGATTTGCCCCCTAAGAAATGATTTTTCTTGATGCTAATTGCTTCCCTTCCTGTATGTATTTTAAAATCTAATCTATACATGGATTTTCTGTCACCAACTTTTGCTTGCTTGTTCACATATGCTTTCTAATGTGTATTGAACTTCTAGAATTTTTCCTGTTACATTGCTCATGTTAACTTCTTGCCTGGACTATCTTTGGTCAGTGTATACAAATAAAGAAACTGATCTTTAACATCAAAACTCAAATTTTATGTTCCCAGGAATATTCTACAACTCATTCACTGACTCTTCACTTAATTAAAAAAAATTTGTTTTATTGGAGTTCAATTTGCCAACATATAGCATAACACCCAGTGCTCATCCCATCAAGTGCCCCCCTCAGTGCTCGTCACCGAGTCACCCCATCCCCCTGCCCACCTCCCTTTCCACCACCCCTTGTTCATTTCCAGAGTTAGGAGTCTCTCATGTTCTGTCTCCCTCTCTGATATTTCCCACTCATTTTCTGTCCTTTCCCCTTTAATCCCTTTCACTATTTTTTATATTCCCTGCATGAGTGAAACCACATAATGTTTGTCCCTCTCCAATTGACTTGCTTCATTCAGCATAATACCCTGCAGTTCCATCCACGTTGAAGCAAATGGTGAGTAATCGTCATTTCTAATGGCTGAGTAATATTCTATTGTATACATAGACCACATCTTCTTTATCCATTCATCTTTTGATGGACACTGAGGCTCCTTCCACAGTTTGGCTATTGTGGACATTGCTGCTAGAAACATTGGGGTGCAGCTGTACCAACATTTCACTGCATCTGTATCTTTGGGGTAAATCCCCAGCAGTGCAATTGCTGGGATGTAGGGCAGGTCTATTTTTAACTCTTTGAGGAACCTCCACACAGTTTTCCAGAGTGGCTGCACCAGTTCACATTCCCACCAACAGTGTAAGAGGGTTCCCTTTTCTCCGCATCCTCTCCAACATTTGTGGTTTCCTGCCTTGTTAATTTTCCCCATTCTCAGTGGTGTGAGGTGGTATTTCATTGTGGTTTTGATTTGTATTTCCCTGATGGCAAGTGATGCGGAGTATTTTCTTATGTGCTTGTTGGCCATGTCTATGTCTTCCTCTGTGAGATTTCTGTTCATGTCTTTTGCCCATTTCATGATGGGACTGTTTGTTTCTTTGCCGTTGAGTTTAATAAATTCTTTATAGATCTTGGATACTAGCCCTTTATCAGAATGTCATTTGCAAAAATCTTCTCCCATTGTGTAGGATTTCTTTTAGTTTTGTTGACAGTTTCTTTTGCTGTGCAGAAGCTTTTTATCCTGATTAAGTCACAATAGTTCATTTTTGCTTTTGTTTCCCTTCCCTTTGTAGATGTATCTTACAAGAAGTTGCTGTGGCCACGTCCAAAAAGGGTGTTGCCTGTGTTCTCCTCTAGGATTTTGATGGATTCTTGTCTTAAATTTAGATATTTCATCCATTTTGAGTTTGTCTTTGTGTCTGGTGTAAGAGAATGGTCAGTTCCATTCTTCTGCATGTGGCTGTCGAATTTTCCCAGCACCGTTTATTGAAAAGACTGTCCTTTCAATAGTCTTTCCTGCTTTGTCAAATATTAGTTGACCATAGAGTTGAGGGCGCATTTTTGGATTCTCTATTCTGTTCCATTGATCTATGTGTCTGTTTTTGTGCCAGTACCACACTGTCTTGATGGTCACAGATTTGTAGTACAACCTGAAATCTGTCATTGTGATGCCCCTGGCTCTGGTTTTCTTTTTCAATATCCCCCTGGCTATTCGGGGTCTTTTCTGATTCCACACAAATCTTAAGATGATTTTTTCCAACTCTCTGAAGAAAGTCCATGGTATTATGATAGGCATTGCATTAAATGTGTAATTTGCCCTGGGTAGCAAAGACATTTTCACAATACTAATTCTTCCAATCCATGAGCATAGAATATTTTTCCATCTCTTTGTGTCTTCCTCAATTTCTTTCAGATGTGTTCTGTAGTTTTTAGGGTATAGATCCTTTACCTCTTTGGTCAAGTTCATTCCTAGGTATCTTATGCTTTTGGGTGCAATTGTAAATGGGACTGACTCCTTAATTTCTCTTTCTTCAGTCTCATTGTTAGTCTATAGAAATGCCCCTGATTTCTGGGCATTGATTTTGTATTCTGCCACACTGACAAATTGCTGTATGAGTTCTAGCAATCTTAGGGGGGAGTCTTTTGGATTTTCTATGTACAGTATCATGTCATCTGCAAAGAGGGAGAGTTTGACTTCTTTGCCAATTTGAATCCTTTTATTTCTTTTTGTTGCCTGACTGCTGAAGCTAGGACTTCTAGTACTATGTTGAATAGCAGTGGTGAGAGTGAACATCCTTGGCGTGTTCCTGATCTTAGGGGAAAGGCTCCCAGTGTTTCCCCATTGAGAATGATATTTGCTGTGGGCTTTTCGTAGATGGCTTTTAAGATGCTGAGGAATGGTCCCTATATCCCTACACTCTGAAGAGTTTTGATCAGGAATGGATGCAGTATTTTGTCAAATTCTTTCTCTGCATCTATTGAGAAGATCATATGGTTCTTGTTTTTTCTCTTGTTGGTATGATCTATCACATTGGTTGCTTTATGAGTGTTGAACCAGCCTTGCATCCCGGGGATAACTCCCACTTGGTCATGGTGAATAAGCTTCTTAACGTACTGTTGTATCCTATTGGCTAGTATCTTGTTGAGAATTTTTGCATCCATATTCATCAGGGATATTGGTCTATAATCTCCTTTTTGGTGGGGTCTTTGTCTGGATTTGGAATGAAGGTGAAGCTGGCCTCACAGAACGAGTTTGGAAGTATTCCATCCCTTTCTATTTTTCAGAATAGCTGTAGTAGAGTAGGTATTGTTTCTTCTTTAAACGTTTGATAGAATTCCCCTGGGAAGCCATCTGGCCCTCGACTTTTGGGTCTTGGGAGATTTTTGATGACTGCTTCAAATTCCTCCTTGGTTATCGGCCTGTTCATGTTTTCTATTTCTTCTTGTTCCAGTTTTGGTAGTTTGTGGTTTTCCAGAAATGCATCCATTTCTTCTAGATTGCCTAATTTATTGGCGTATAGCTGCTCATAATATGTTTTTTAAATCATTTGTATTACCTTGGTATTGGTTGTGATCTCTCTTTTTTCATTCGTGATATTATTAACTGGAGTCTTTTCTCTTTGCGTTTTAATAAGGCTGGCTAGGGGTTCATCTATCTTATTAATTCTTTCAAATTAATTTTGATCCTGATTTTGTTGATCTGTTCTACCGTTCTTCTGCTCTCGATTTCATTGAGTTCTGCTTGAATATTTATTAACTCTCTTCTTATGCTGGGTGTAGGTTTTATTTGCTGTTCTTTCTCCAGTTCCTTTAGGTGCAAGGCTAGCTTTCGTATTTTAGTTCTTTCCAGTTTTTTGAGGGATGCTTGTATTGTGATGTATTTCCCTCTCAGGACTGCTTTGGCTGTATCCCAAAGATTTTCAACTGTTGTATCTTCATTCTCATTAGTTTCCATGAATTTTTAAAATTCTTCTCTAATTTCTTGGTTGACCCTTTCATCTTTTAGCAGGATGCTCTTTAACCTCCATGTGTTTGAATTTCTTCCAAATTTCTTCTTGTGATTGAGTTCTAGTTTCAAAGCATTATGGTCTGAAAATATGCAGGGACAATCCCAATCTTTTGGTATCGGTTAAGACCTGATTTGTGACCCAGTATGTGGTCTATTCTGGAGAAAGTTCCATGTGCACTTGAGAAGAATGTGTATTCAGTTGAGTTTGGATGTAAAGTTCTGTAAATATCTGTGAAATCCATCTAGTGCTGCGCATCATTTCAAGCTCTTGTTTCTTTGGAGATGTTGTGCTTAGAAGATCCGTCATTTGTAGAAAGCACCGTGTTAAAGTCTCCCAGTATCAGTGTATTATTATGTAAGTATGTCTTAACTATGGTTATTAATTGATTGATATACCTGGCAGTTCCCACATTAGGGGCATAAATAGTCATGATTGTTAGGTCCTCTTGTTGGATAGATCCTTTAAGTATGATATAGTGTCCCTCTTCATCTCTTACTACAGTCTTTGGGATAAACTTTAATTTATTTGATATGAGAATTGCTACCCCTGCTTTCTTTCGAGGACCATTTGAATGGTAAATGGTTCTCCAACCTTTCATTTTCAGGCTGGAGGTGTCCTTAGGTCTAAAATGCATCTCTTGTAGACAGCAAATAGATGGATCTTGCTTTTTTATCCAGTCTGAAACCCTACGTCTTTTGGTGGGATCATTTAGCCCATTCATGTTCAGAGTAACTATTGAAAGATATTAATTAAGTGTCATCATGATACCTATTCAGTCCTTGTTTTTGTGGATTATTTCTTTGGGTGTCCTGTTTCTTTTACAGAGTTCCCCTTAATATCTCTTGCAGAGCTGGTTTGGTGGTCACATATTCTTTCAGTTTCTGCCTATCTTGGAAGCTCTTGATCTCTCCTTCTATTCTGAATAAGAGCCTTGCTGGATAAAGTATTCTTGGCTGCCTGTTCTTCTCATTTAGGACCCTGAATATATATATATATATCCTGCCAGCCCTTTCTGGTCTGCCAGGGCTCTGTGGAGAGGTCTGCTGTTAATCTAATATTTCTCCCCATATAAGTTAGGGATCTCTTGTCTCTTGCTGCTTTCAGGATTTTCTCTTTATCTTTGGAATTTTCAAGTTTCACTATTAGATGTCAAGGTGTTGAACATTTTATTTATTTATTTATTTTTTATTTTAGGAGGGGACCTCTGTATCTTCTGGATCTGAATACCTGTTTCCCTCCCCAGGTGAGGGAAGTTCTCATCTATGACTTGTTCAAATACACTTTCTGGACCTCTGTCCCTTTCGGCGCCCTCTGGAACCCCAATTAAACATAGATTTTTCCTTCTGAGGCTGTCATTTATTTCCCTTAACCTTTCCTCATGGTCTTTTAATTGTTTTTCTCTTTTTCCCTCAGCTTTCTTCCTCAACTTGTCTTCTATGTCACACACTCTTCTACCTCGTTAACCCTCACCATTAGGACCTCCAGTTTGGATTGCATCTCATTTAATTGATTTTAATTTCAGCCTGATTGGTTCTAAATTCTGCAGTCATGAAGTCTCTTGAATCTTTTATGCTTTTTTCCAGAGGTTTATAATTGTGCTTCTGAATTGGCTCTGACATCGAATTGTAATCCAAATTCTGTAACTCTGTGGAGAGAGTACTGTTTCTGATTCTTTCTTTTGTGGTGAGTTCTTCATTCTTGTCATTTTGCTCATTGCAGAGTGGCTAAAAATGAGTTGTACTGGAAAAAGGGAGAAAAAAAGGAGAAAAAAAAAGAGAAAAAAACCCCAAACAAAAAAACAAAACAAAAAACAAAAACAAAAAACAAGGACAGGTATCTTCTGGTTCTATATACCATAAATCCCTCGACTTCCCCTGGAGCTTTCCAGTGCTGCTCCATCAAGAACCTGCTCTTCCCCCTGTCCTTCCTGCTGGTCTTCTGGGGGAGGGGATGGCTGTGCTGATTCTCAGATGTGTGCACCTGGGGTAGCTGCCCTGCCACCCACCCCCCCAAGGTGCACAGCTCAGTGGGAGCTGTTTATCCTGTGAGGCCTCTGTTCCCTGGCGGTCCTGCTCCATCCCAGGCACAGGGTGACACCAGGAGGGACAACACCACTGGCAGCGTCCAGGTCCCCAGCCCTGGAGTCAGCTCCCCCAGTAACCACCACAGTCTCCCAGTCCTCACTGGCCTGGCAGGAGCATCCTGGTTGTCCTGTGCCCTCCCCACCTCTGCCTGTCCCGGGCGGGGGGGAGCGCAGGATCCTGGGCTGTGTCCCCCGGCGCTCTGGGCTCCGGGGCCTGCGCTGCTGGAATCGCCTTCCCCAGAGCCCCCTCCCCGGAGCCCCCGCCTGACCCACCGGCTGCTCCCGGGCCCGCCGCTGCCCCAGCCCTTTACCTGCTCGGCCCGCGGGGTGCGGGGCGCTCTCCCCGGGGCGCCCCTCCTCTGTTCGTGACCCCGGGAGCCTGGGGCTCCACTGCCCCTCCTGCGATCCTGCCTCGTTTCCCCGTGAGCGCCTTTCCCTCCGGGAAGAATCCGGTGCGGATTGTTCAAGTTCCCGCTTCTCCGGGGCTGGGCCTTCCTGTCCTGGAGGCTCCCGCCGCCCCCTTAGCCGGCTCCTCGCGGGGCCCCTCCCCCACTGGATTGATTATTTATTTATTTATTTATTTATTTATTTATTTATTTATTTCCGTGTATCTACCTTGTTAGAAGTGCAAACTCTTCTCTCTGTAGCGTTCTAGCTGTTCTCTCTTGAAATCTTAGGCCGAAAAAATAAAATAAAAATAAAATAAATAAAATAAAATAAAATAAATAAAATAAAATAAAATAAATAAAATAAAATAAAATAAATAAAATAAAATAAATAAAATAAAATAAATAAAATATAAAATAAAATAAAATAAAATAAAATAAAATAAAATAAAATAAAATAAATCTTAGGCCGAATTCGTAGGTTTTCAGGATGATTTGAAAGTTATCTAGGTAAGTTGGTGGGGACAGGTGACTTGGGGACCCTACTCCTCCGCCATGTTGCCCCGCCCCCCACTTTATTCTTTATTCTCTTAAACCTCATTATTCCACCTGGATACTTCAGCCTACTTCCTCTATATTCTTACCACATTTCCCTCCCCCAACAGCCACAATACATTCATATACAGCTGTACATCCAGAATAACAGTAACTTGTGTATGACAACAAGAAACAACATAAAAATGTAGGGTAAGTTTGTCTCCATAGTCTCCTTCATTTATAGGTAAATGTCAGATCACCTAACGAGTCTTCCCAAACATCAAAATTGATTCAAAGACTTTTCTGGGTGATGTAGGTCAATTGCATTTGAGTACATCTCTTCTAATTACTGAAATAGTGTCACTATTAGATGAAAATATGTTCAGAAAATAATATGATAGCTTGGCTTACTGGATTCAAATAAATAATACTGCTGATATGGCATTAAAATAACCTAATAAAATAAGTATTTAGTAGTCAAATACACTATGTACCTACATTGAAGAAATAAGTGATTTAATATATAATTTATCAATCACAAAATGTTTATATATATATGTAAATACCTATCTCCAATGACCATAGAAAAGGAAAATGTTAGTGATTAATTTTAATTTACATGTCAATTATTATTTTTTTAATTTGGTATGCATTCCATCATTTCTTTCCTTTTGACCTAAAGCTAAATTTTTTTCCTGGGAAGTTCACGCATAAAAATTGCAGGTTCATTTTGCAGAGTTATCATAATTTAATTTTGCCTCCCAAGGGCCAAGTGATTGTTTTTTGCTAGAATAATTCATGAAATGATGTAGAAAAACACCATTGTGATCTTTGGGGGTGGGGGAGTGTGATCCAATTAAATGACAAACAATGGAAAGAATTTCTCTTATATATCATGGACTGTAACTGGTCTTTTTTTGTCATCCTCGTTCAGAAGAATATTTTCCTTACTAAGTGAAATGGGATAGAAGTAAACATATGATTATGCAAAATGATAGGTCTGCTTTCTCTCTGGATTAGTGGCAAGAGCCAGTTACTATTTACTGACTTGTCTCAATGGGCAGATGAAATCAGAAGCTACATGACTAAGATAAAGCAAAAATTAAAAGTCTTTTTGCTCCCAGCGCGGTTCGTTCATTTGGTTTTGAAATTCTGTTAGAAAACCAGTAGCTTTGGGAAAGTTAAAACTTAGTAATAAACCCTAAAAAGAAGCAATTGGTAGGTCTCTTCTAAATAAGTCACATGTTTCTGTAAGGTTCTCTATTCGTTTTAATAATGTTAACATTATTTCAAATTTGTGATCTCTTAGCATGCCTTTAAGCTTTCTTATTTGTTGAAATATTTTCTTAGTCTTTAGTTTCTTACATAGTACAGATGTTTAAAATATTAACACATTAACCTATGTTAAACTGTCAGTGAAGTCTTATATGCAATTTCTTGTTGACAGAACAATCATTTGTTCTTAGATACTATCGACATTCTATACATTTCTATAAATCCCTCTTCTTTAATCCTCTTTAATTTTTTTGCCAACGTTTGACTTTAACTGAAGTTTATTTGGTTTGTTATTCAAGATGTATTTCTAGAGTTTCTTCTCAATTTCTATTTAGATACTCCATGTTCCTAATTAGCTACTTTAAAAATAATTCTTCCTAATCTCCTTGTTTTGCAAATGTAAAAGATCTCATTAGGATTTGTATTAAAAAATTAAACATAACATACATGTAGAATAACAAACAATGTACATGTGAGCATGTAGATTTAAAGGGAACCTGTTTAAGGGAGCTTTGAGGTCTCCAGTGTGTCTTTGATCTCTCCACCCTACCACTGTCCTACTGAAGTTAATCATTCTTTTATTTTCTTGGTAATTTTATGTCTGTAGTTTTCAGTTTTGTAGTTACTGAAATTTGCATAGATTAGTAACATGTGTGTTCTCTTGCTGGTTTCAAAAACATTCTAAAAATTCTTCTATGTCATATGAAAAGCTTTAGTTGACTCATTTTCTATTATGTGGATGTTACCATTCCCCTATCTAGGGACATTTGCTTTGCAGGATTTGCATTTATATAATGCTGCTATGTAAACATTGGCTCTTGAGTAAAATTTTTAGGAATATATGGAGCTCTATCTTGGCTTTTCATTTGTTCAAATATCTATGTTGTGTTTGTATTGAATATCAGTAGGAATTTTGAAAGCAATTATAATAGTTTAAGTTACTATTGGTTATATAACCATTATTTTAAGTTGCATACAAAATGCTAGCCTAAGAAGCAGGGTATCTGGCTCACAAATATGAAGAACTTTAGTCACTCTGAGAATATATTATTTAAACAGATTTAAAACTATAAAATATTGAATGAAAAATGTGAAGCAATTTTATATTTTTTAAATGATTTCATTTTTTCCTGAGTTTATTCAACAATAAGCATAGAGTGCTAATAAAAATTAAGGTCTGATTACCTGTGTCTATTCCTTTTTTTTTAAAAAAAAGATTTTATTTATTTATTTGACACAGAGAGACAGGGAGAGAGAGAACACAAGCAGGCAGAGGGAGAGGGAGAAGAAGGCTCCCCACTGAGCAGGGAACCCTATGTGGGGCTCGCTCCCAGTACCCTGAGACCATGACCAGAGCCAAAGGCCGATGCTCAACGAACTGAGCCACCCAGGCACTCTGCTATTCCTTTTTGTTATTGTTCTTAGAGTTTATAAATAGCTTTGGATATTCACCTTCTCAAAATTAAGTCATTAGTAAAGAGAAAGAAGTCTTTAAGAGCTTTTTTTTCTTTGGAATGCCATGGTACTTTTAATGGTACCTTCCATTAAGGAGACAAGTAGCCCACACCTTATTTATGGTAACACTGGGACAGTGTGATTTTTGCATGATTTTGTTGCAAATCTAGTATATTTGGAAACAATGTCTTCATTCCCTGGAGTAGATTTTATTTTTTACTATTATTTTTTAAAGATTTATTTATTTGAGGGTGAGAGAGAAAGCACTGCAAAGGAGGGGCACAGGGAGAGGGAGAGAGAAAGTTAAGCAGACTGCTCTGAGTGCAGAGCCCAGTGCCAGACTCTATCTCTTGACCCTGAGATCATGACCTGAGCAGAAACCAAGAGTCAGTTGCTTAATCATATGTGCTCATGTGCTCCTACTTACTATTTTGTTGTAATTTAAATTCTAGCTGGTTGACATATAGTGCAATATTGGTTTCTTGAGTAGAAGTCAGTGATTGATCACTTATATACAACACCCAGTACTCATCACAAAAAATGCCTTCTTTAATACCCATCACCTATTTCGCCCATCCCCTACCCCCTTCCCTTCATCAGCCCTGTTTGTTCTCTATTATGAAGAGTTTCTCATAGTTTGTTTCCCTCTCTCCTTTTATCCTATTCCCCTTTCCCATATGGTCATCTGTTTTCTTTCTCAAATTTCACAGATGAGTGAGGTCATAGGGTATTTGCTTTTCTCTGACTGACCTATTTCACTTAGCAGAATACCTTGTAGTTCCATGGCAAATGGCAAGATTTCATTCTTTTTGATGGCCGAATAATATTCCATTATATATATACTCACCACATCTTCTTTATCCATTCCTCAGTCAATGGACATCTGGATTCTCTCCATAGTTTGGCTGTTATTGATAATGGTGCTATAAACATTGAGGTGCATGAACCCCTCTGAATCTCTATTTTTGTATTCCTTGGAGTAGATTTTAAATAGACCCACTATTGCAATGTGAAGGAAAATGCAAGTTGAACATACTAGTTTCATACCCAATAAAAATAAAATGTAGATTAACAATAAAACATACCAAATCTTTGAGCAATTTGTGTGTAAGATATATACGCAGCACAATCTATAGGTTAGGCACATGGATTTTAGCTAATCAGCCCTGAGATGAGTCCTGACTATGCTTAAATACTATGTGAAATTAGACAAGTGACTAAATCTCCCTGGATTGAGTTGTTTCATCTCTGAAATGAGAATAAAGATAGTATCTACTTCATATAGTTCTGGGATTAAGTGAGATTATATACCAAAATGCACTTTGCAGTGTCTGACATAACATGTTAGGCTTTATTGAGAGCAATTCTAGGGAAAATGTCATTCCCTAGTCAAGTGGAATGAAGATACAACACTCTTACATTAATAGATCAATGAAAATCCACTCCATTTAGAAAAACTCTGACAGTAACTTTCAGGAGCCGTAAAATTAGGGAGTCTTTTCCTGAATAACAGTATATATAGATGCTTATTTTACAGGGAGAAACAAAATTGGGGAAAAATGCTTGCAAGGAGATAGTATTTGTAAAAAAAAAGTACCAGAAATAAGTGGGAAGAACCAAAAGTAAATCCATTTAACTGGATAGAATATTTTGTAGCCATTAGCAATAATGATTATGAAATTTATGGTAAGACAAATATGCTCACAGCAGAAATGAAAAAAAAATCTGATAAGAAACTTGTGTGTATCTACATTATGAAGAGAAGGACGTGAAGATGGACTAGAAGAGAACATAGTGTCCTGTTGACACAGTGACTGTGATTAAGAATTGATCAGAATGTATGGGATGTAGCCCACTAACTTAATACCAAGTATTCTTGGCATCTAAGGTAATTGATTTAGGAGTAGCGTGTGAAAATTTCCCAAGGGCTTGCTTTACTCCTCATTAACTCAATTCTGTCTCCTCCCATAGCTAGCTAGCTCAGTCAGCTCTCCTATGTATTCATCTACATGTCTCATCAAGAATGTGGCAGGAACAAGTTGACTGAATATAAAATACCCAGGAAAAAAGAAGTTAAGCAAGCGATTTCAGTGTTCAAGCGTTCTTTCTGAGCAGCAGAGCTTCATAATTGTGCACTGGCTACAAAGACATTCTGTCTCAACCTTACCTTGTTCAGCCGCCTGACAAACTTGTTTTTATATAACAGGATTAATGGTAGGACTACAAGTACAAACCTCATTTGTTGGCCCAAACAAGTTAGGAGTTTGCAAAGGTGCAAGGACGTGAGAATGATGGGTAGAACCCAGCAGTTAAAGGACAGATGGTATTACTCATGTTGTTAGTCTTCAGGCCCCAAAACTCCAATCTTCCTCTTCTCCATATGAGATAAGCCTTTATAAGGAATACAATCTGTGAGAAGCATTTTTCTTCAGCTAGCCTGTATAGACTTGCTTTATTGCACCTTCAATTTCAGACTCTCCTACCTCTCTCCTAACAGAAAAGTTCAAGTTGCAGTTGTGAATCATATGCACTGGATGGCTGTTCAGTTGACAAAGACATTTTTTTTTTAGTCACAAGATGAAGCTGTATGCTTTAATGACACATTCTGTGATTTTACAAAGGGGAACGGATGCTGGAATGCTATGAAGGCAATAGTTTTTAACATGAAACATAACTCTATCAAGTAGGATATTAACATATATTAAAGGTAGAGATGTGACTGACCAGCCACAATTTGATTTCACTTAAAACCAAATCAATGTTCATCATTGTAGTCAAACATCTGTTGTTAGTATGAAATAGCTACTATAATTTCTAAGGTGGTCTGTTGATTGGTGCAACATACTACAGAAGTTTTTCTTATATTGTAATTTATTAGTTTAATAGTCGAACAGTGAATAAGTGGATTTCTGCAAGATGGTTTTAAGTTGTCTTGTTAAACCAAGACACCCTTTCTTTCAATATTGGCCATATATTAAATAACACAACTTGAGGAGTGCCTGGATAGCTCAATCTGTTAAGTGTCTGCCTTTGGCTCATGATCCCCAGGTCCTGAGATCTAGCCCCACATCGTGCTCACTGGCTCTTACTCGTGCTCACTTGCTCTCATTCATGCTCACTTGCTCTCTCTCAAATAAAATATTTTTTTAAAAAAAATAATACCACTTTAGGACTGGAAGGGACTTGGAAAGCATTTAATTGAATAATTTGGACTAGCCATTGTCGCCTATATTCTTGTTGAAAACAAAGATTTCTCTGGACTGGGAGAGGTCTTCCCGTTCTTTTTTTTTTAATTAATTAATTAATATTTATTTATTTATTTATTTGGTCTTCCTGTTCTGTACATTATAGTTGCTTGATACAGCAGCCAATCTCCCTGCCACACCCACACCCCCGTACAGCACCCTTTGTTTCCCATGCCGAAGAACATTGAGGAATCTGAAATAGATGACAGAGGCAGATGCTACTTGGCAAGAGCAGTGCCACCAAGTGTGTATAGAAAATGCCTGACAGAACTTAAACAATAATTCGAAAGAAACCATTTAAAGACATCCTCAAATCTGCCTTACCAAGCAAGCCCCAGACAGCAGAAAAGTTGTCATCCCCTGCAGCTCCACTATTTGATGCTTGCTTTTAAGAGATTGGTGGAGCAGGAAATAAGTGAAAATAATTGACCAGATAGTCTTTTATTTCATCCTCTTGGCATCAGTACTTATAGAATAATTTGAAATAATCAAATCATTATTTTCATCCAGAAAATTTAATAGAGGAGATTTTTTAAAATACACTGTCAAAATATGTGAGAAGATTGTCAAATTTATTTGCTAGTCTCACATGAATTAAGACTTACCTTGTGCTTGGCACTGGGCTAAGCCCTGAAGGTTCAATAAAAAAAAAAGACATGTTCTCTGTTTTCAGGAACTTTCAAGGCACTATGGCTTTATCAGTTATAATTCTACATTAAAGGTTATCTCCCCTAAAGAGTTTGGTATTATTTATAGGGTCCCCTCCCCCTGCTTCTATTCTTCTCTTCTCAAACATAACTATTTCTCATGGCACTTATTCATACAGTATTTATGAAAAAGATGACCTAAATTTTTTAAAAAAGTGAGTCATAAGAACATACGAAGCTTCAATTTAAAGTCACAAGTCAGGTATAGGGCTCCTGGGTGGCTCAGTTGTTCAAGTGTCTGCCTTTGGCTCAGGTATGATCTCAGGGTCCTGGGATAGAGCCACATGTTGGGCTGCTCAGCCCTCTGCCTCTGCTGCTCCCCCTGCCCATGCTCTCTCTCGCTGGCTCTCTTTCTCTCCCTCACAATAAAAATAAAAAGGTCATAAGTGTATAAATCAGGCATGCAATTTGGTCTGAGATCTGAAGGCTAAAATGTTGGTGGAGGATTCAGCTTTCCTGTTTTCAAATTATTTGGGATATGGCCTAACTTAACAGGCCATGAAAATAAACCCCTTAGTTGGCAAGGCAACAATTAAATGCACTTTTTTTTTTTGGTATAATGTGTAAAATAAGAGTCATGTGTAAGATAAGAATGTGTAAATAATTAAATGTTCTGGGTTACCCTAGTTAGTACGTGGGAATGACCATACATATGCACAGATGTGGCATTCTCTGAATATTATGAGGGCCTGTACCTTAAAAAAAATGTTACCCCATTACTAAAATTTGGCTGTTCGCCTCCAGATAACAAGTGTCAGCTGTGGTGTCACCAAGCCCACTGAGAGGCAAACTAGACGAAGCATGCTACAAATTCTCAGCTACAATGTACCCATCAGCCTCCTTATCTTTTTAGTGATGTCCTTCTGATAAAATCATAGTATGTACAAATGCCAGAATTTTTAAATTTATATCTAACCATATGTTCTCCCCCTCCAATAGTTCTTTTCCATACCTCTCCCAAAATAACTATCCTCCTGAATCCTATGTTCGTCATTTCTTTGATGTTCTTTATATATTTTTATTGCATTTATAAGTATACCTAAAAAGGATATATTTTTCTTTTGGTAATTTCAAGCTTGTGAAAAAGAGTTTATGCTCGTTGTAATCTTTTGAGCCTTTCTATCTTCATATTTTGTTTGCAAGATTCATCCATATTGTTGTGTCTCACTATAGTTGATTTATTTTGACTGCTGTATGTATTTGCATACAATTGATTGTGTGAATTTACAGTAGTTAATTCATCTAATTCCCTATTTATAGGGCATTTCTTCAGAATGAGACAGTCTGTAAGTTTTTTCTCTCCAGAAAATACTGGAGGATTCTTTCAAAATTAACCTTTTAATTTTTTTTCCATCTGCAAACCCTATCATGATTATTTGGTACCAGTTTTTTGATACTTTAAAAAATGTTGCTATGAATGTTCTCACATGTGTCTCTGGATATGTATGTTTAATAGCCTTCCCTAGATATATATTTAAGCTTAGATTTGTTAGTTCACAATTACTTTATTATTTTCTAGAGTGGTTGCATCATTTTACATTTGAATCAGCAAAATTTAAGACCTATTGTAGATTTACATCTTTACTAATACTTGATGGAATCAACCATTTTAATTTTTGCCAATCAAATGTACATAAAATTGTATACATTTGTGGTCTTTATTTGCATTTACTGGATCAATTTTTAATATCTTTTCATGGGTTCATCGATATATGTGATTCACTTTCTATAAAATGCCGATTCATATATTTTTTTCTTAACGTGGAAAACACTGTTGGATCCCTGCCCAGTATTTTTTCCTCTTTTCTTTTCTTTTCTTTTCTTTTCTTTTCTTTTCTTTTCTTTTCTTTCTTCTTTTTTTTTTTTTTGTACAATTTTATTTACTTTAGAGGGAGAGAACACACACACACGAGTGGGGCAAGGGACAGAGGAAGAGAGAATCTAAAGCAGACTCCATGCTGAGTGGGGAGACCCCACCCAGGGCTTGATCTCACAACCATGAGATAATGACCTGAGCTGAAACCAAGACTTGGAAGCCTAACCATTGGAGCCACCCAGGTGCCCCCCTCTTTCCTTTATTATTATGAGAGCCTAACTTTTCTTTCTTATTTTCTTTTATTTTTCTTTTCAGTGAGGGTAGAGCGATATGACCAGGTAAAAAACAATTTCTCTCCCCCTGTAGGTAGGGATGGACACAAGACCAATCTAATTGTTGCTATTGAGATTCTCACAAAAATAAAAATCTGCAGCGATGAAAATTTCATATAGATGTGTTCATTTTCATTTTTGACTAATGCAATTTGAAGTGGGCAAAATTTTTATTTAGAACTTACAGTATTTGAACAGTTATTATACTTCACAACTCTAAGATATATCAAAAGACAGAAGGAACAGTTTTGGAAAGTAGTGAGATTCCTATCACTGGATACATTCAGTGTTGTGGCCCTGTACGCTCTCTGCCTCACTTCCCTCAGAGCCGCTGATTTATCATTAAGGATTCATGTAGTACTTGAAATGCTAAGTTCAATCCTGAATCTTAAAGTGGAACACATGATTAAGGCCAAGCCAGACAGCTGATTCAACCTGTGAGCCAGTTAGTAGTAACTGGCTATTGATTGAGCAGGTGACTTAAGGCAGCCTACTGAGCCTACAACTTTGCTTTGATTAACAGAACAAAGTTACTCATGGATGTAAAGAAAGTACCCTGATATCCTGAGGACTGTTGGCTCTTTGCTAACCCTGAGAAGAATTACCTTTAGGAGAATTTGACACCATGGAGTACCATGTAGAGTCATGGATAGAAGGTGGAACAGTGGTGGTTTTTTTTGCCACTGAATTAATACTTCCTTAGACTCGAATTTACTCCTGAATTTCAGTTATATGAACCAATTAAATATCTTCATTATTTAAGCTTATTAGTTGGGTTTCTGTTACTTGAAACTAGAAAACATTCTAATGGATACATTCAAACATATTCTGGGTAACACTATGGAAGACATATGGGCAAAAGGATTTGGAGTATAAACGGGTAGTTGAATTGAACGATCTTTTTTTAAAAGATTTTATTTATTTATTCATGAGAGACAGAGAGAAAGAGAGAGAGAGAGAGAGAGGCAGAGACACAGGCAGAGGAAGAAGCTGGCTCCCCGCCAGGAGCCCAATGCGGGACTGATCCCAGATCCCAGGATCACGCTCTGAGCCAAAGGCAGACGCCCAACCACTGAGCCACCCAGGTGTCCCAAACTAAACAGTCTTAAAGAAGCTTTAAATTCTGGAATTCTTTTCTTTTTTAATTTTTAAAATAATTCTGGAATTCTTATAGGGGATGAACCCAGGGTTCTGCACTTCACTACCTCCATGGAAGTCTAGAAATGTTTATCAGATTTCCTTTAAGCTGTTTGTATGTCATACACAGTGTAAGCTGTAGTAACCAAATTAGGACTATGTGTTTCTCATTTCAGGTTATTGCCAAATGATTAGTAAAATGTTCCCCTTTATCTAAGATGGCTTTCAATTCTAATTAAGACACTTTTTTTAGGGAGTGGATGGGGCAGAGGGAGAGAGAATCCCAAGTACTCTCCATGCTGGGCATGTTTAGCAAACGTGGGATGGGGCTTTATCTCACAACCCTGAGATCATGATCTGGGCTTAGATGAAGAGTTGGATGTTTAACTGACTGAGCCACCCAGGTGCCCCTAAGACACTTATTTCTAATTCTAACTAGAATACTTAATTCTGGGTAGGATTTCTTTTTAATAGGTCAGTATTCAGAATAAAAGAATAAGGTATGAAAGAGGCCTAATGTAATATTTAGGCAACATAGGGTCTAGGCAAGTCATCTTTGCTTTTATTATGCTGTTCCTTCTTATCCATTAAAAAAAGAAAAGAAAAACTGCATTTATTGTTGTAGATCTCCTTAGGTACTAAATATCTCTGATACACAGGAACATATTTTTCTGGGACAAAATTTTAGGTTGAAGCTTAATATAATTCTATTATCTTGGAATAATATTCTATATTGAAAGTGACATAAAATTTGGGAAATCTGGATTTTTCTGGGAACCCTACAGAATAGAATGATTTTATATTTTCAAGCATTGAAAGATGTCACATCTCTGTTGTATCATTAACTGAGAGTAAGTACTTTCTTTAAAAAAAAAAAAAGAGTGAAAGCATGGGGATAAAACCAGGGTAGGCAGGACAATGGTGCTTTATCACTCTGTTCCTTCCAATAAAAGTTTGGATCATCCCTGGCATAGAAAAGGGGAAGGCTAATTCCAAGGAGGTCACCACCTGAGCTTGTTGGGATCCTTTCCAGACCAGGATGCCTTTTGTTACAAAGAACTTCTGTTGTCTTCTTCCTGGAGGATGTGCTTCAGAGCTTCACAGTTTTGGCAAACAAGCCTCCATTCTCTTTGTCATCTGTTACTTTCTTCTCTGAAGAGTAACCTTTTATCCTTCCATTAAATATAAAAGTTTTTTTCAATCTTATAGAAAAATCATACAGAAGGAATCTGCTAAGAGCATATCCACTATTTACATGTGTTTCAGTAATTGATCCACTCCTTCATAAAGATTTTATATGTCTCTAAAAAATTGAATCAAATAGAATACAATGTCTGGTTTCCATGCTTGACCCAGTGTGAGTCAGGATCACTAAGGGCTGGATATGAGGAGGTGAATTAATAAGCTTCAGAGTGTCATTGATGGGAGGCCTTGATTCTTTCAAGAGGTCTTTTAATAAAAAGAACAATATTCTTAAGAGTGCTAATTATTCTATTATTACAACAGCCCAAGAACATATTTTAGATAATTTCTCAACAGTTCTTTTTATTTTACACTGTATTTATATCCTATAAGTTGTTGAAATACTTTAATAGGGTGTGTTGTTTTCATTATTTTGCACATACATCGAAAGAACAAAATGGGACCATCTTTTGAGTTAAAATTGAGTCTTTAGGAAAAGACATGGTTCCTTCTCTATGGAATGCACTGGAAGATTTAATCTGAGGAAATTGCTTGTGTCACCAGCTGTCACAAAACATGTGGCTTGTTTTGGAATCTGGAGCAGCTGCCATGCTGAAATACTATTTCTTTTTCATGGGGAAATAAGAATATCAGTGGCATTTGTTTTCTTTGAAGTGCTTCAGTTTTTTTATTTCTAATTTCAGATGTTAGCAGCCTGTTTGGAATGACTAAAAGAGGCAGAGAATATTCCACTGAGCTCTTAATATCTGGGGTATTCCCCAGTAGCAAGAAATGTTTAAAGTGTAGCTGGGTGGGGAACATCCATTCATCTTGCCAGATGCCATAAAGTTCACAAGGAAAACATGCTCCAGGCTACTGTGAAGGTAGCTTTCCTACAAAAAGACTTATGGATTGTGTCCTACAAGGAACATGGGCTCTTAACTCGATCTGTGACACCTTAGACTTTTCCTCAAGCTACACCTTAAGTAACACATGTTCAGCTACCTCAATCTCCACATGTGCTGTTCCCCCCTCGGGGATTTCAGCATCACTCCAATAGCTGGGGAATTTCCATTAGTAGAGAGAGGTTTTCCTAAGTAAAAATGACTAACGATGCAAGGAATGTTTTCCCACATGAACAGAGGCCCAGACTTCCTAAATATATTTCTTACTTGGTTTTTATACCATAGATTCACTTCAATATATATGTTTGAAGTGTTGACCATGTACACTTTTTACATCTGGACCTACCCTAGGTATTTTCTGGATTAAAAATAACAGTACAATCAGATCCTGTGGAATAGAGATTAGGGGATAACCTGGCTTTTGATTCACTTGGTGTCCAAGCTCAGAGCAGAGAATGGCCTGCAGTAGGCTGCGTATTAACAGATTGAGGAGTCTGAGAGTGTAATGGTGAAGAATACAGGTTTGCCAATGCCATTGTACCAGAATTTTAGTGACCTTGGCCATGTTCCTAATGCTGCTAACATTTTTACCAAAGTATAAAATAGGTATAGTAATGGTGCCTTCCTCAGAGGAATGTTGTGAGAGTAAATGGAAACCATGCATATGAAGTGCTTAGCATAATGGTTACTATTAAGAAAATTATCATGTAACCTATTCAGTTCAGTGAAAAATCCTCTTCAAATCTTATTATAAATAAGTTAATATCACAAGGTTGCAAGAAGGATAAAAGCAACGACATCAACAAGTCCCTTTTTTAAAAGAAAAACTTTGGGGAAAAATGGAATGAACTCCAATATATACGCATCCATATGGTATCTATGATCCCTATTTGATAAATACATATTTAAAAAGTAGTGATCCTTGCAAAACATCTTGTGAGCTATGCAATGACATGTAAATATTCAGTGTTGGTTTTAGTATCAAGTAACCATCGCTATTCCTACTGAGTCCATGAAAAGGATAGAAAGTGGACAAGGAGTAAAAAGATGAGGGACAACATAACTGCTAAATCCAAGGGAAGAGGGTCTCAAAAAATGGCAAGTATTTAATATTAACAGATACATGAAGTAATAGGAGAACAATAGTGATTGCATTGTTAGAAATGTATTTGTTCACACAACACTTATGGGATAGCCTTAGTAAAAACAAACTTTCAAATATTAAAATACTATTGAAGTGAGAAAGCAAGAAAAAAAAGGACACAGAATTCTGAGAAAATATTCTTCCAAACTTTATTTATTTATTTATTTATTTATTTATTTATTTTTTCAAACTTTATTTTAGAAAAATGAAGAACTATACTTTCTTTCAATGAGTATTTCTGATCACCTATTGTATGCTAATACTACATAAGAAGACCAAGATGGGAATGTGAAGACAAGTGATGTACAAGACAAAGTAGCTGCCTTTTGAGGGGCTGTACAGAAAAATGAGGGAAGAATCAGGCAAAACATAAATAGAAAAATGAGGGAAACCTGGGTGGCTCACTGGTAGAGCGCCTGCTTTTGGCCCAGGGCATGATCCAGGAGTCCAGTCCCATATTCGGCTCCCTGCATGGAGCCTGCTTCTCTCTCTGTCTATGTCTCTGCCTCTCTCTGTGTGTCTCTCATGAATAAATAAATAAAATCTTTAAAAAAATAAATAGAAGAATGAAAAAGATGGACAGAAGGACAGATGTGAGGGCAGGCAAAAAATAAGTCTTGTGTTGAGTAAAGAAATTTGGTAAAGCACAAGTAGCAATTTGGAAGGTAGGAGAGGCGGTTTCTTCTGTATAATGAACTAGGAAGTGGCTGGAGCACTTTTTCATGTAAGCCATCTTTCTGTTCCACTGGCCTCTCAGAATCAAAATTTGTAGTGTCAGGGTCCCTAAAGACATCCTCCTGTCTCCATGGGAGAGCACAAGGTGTTTTCACACGTCAGCTGAATAAGGCACGCGTTTCTTACCCTGTCAATTAATCTGTAGTTGGAAACTTTAATGCATTATTGTTTCTTGTAGCCATGATGCACTAAACACTGTTCAAGACAGTCACACTTTGATAAGAAAGAAAACAGAAGATTGACATAGGGGTCTAATCTCGAGGAGTCCGGACGCCTCCTAGGAAGACAGAGACTGTAGATAGCCTATGTTGGGGCTGTTCAGAGTGTGATAAGAAAGAGCCTACGCAGCAGCCCTGGCTGGAGACAAGAGGTAGAGAGGAGGACAAGAATAATTCTGTCCATCAATACAGACTTCAGCGAAGCTTCCTTCTTAACGTGTACCCAAAGTCCTTTCTCTCCAGGACAGAATTTCACAGCTCTGGTTCAGAATGCATTTTTTTCTTTTCTAAAAAAAAAGAGGCACTCTGATTCTGAAGACTCTGCTCCATGCAAAAGTTCCCCCATCTCCGATTTTTAGCTTTTCATCACTAAATACCTATAAGGTATTTAAATTTATATTTAAATTTATTATAAATTGAAGGCATAATGAAATCTGAGTATTCAGTCACTCTTCTTGAGGTATTTGCACTTGAATTCATTCACTTTCACTGATAAATGTGAAAGAGAAAAGTAACTCAAGGGCAAAATAAAGGCTGAAAAAGTGGGCGCTTGAAAACATGTGCAAACAGCCCTTGTGCACGTGAACTTGTGTGCTACCAGTGCGTTACTTTTGTTTGGTCTATGTAGCCAAAGAAAAAGCATCTGAGGTTCATTCAAACTTGGGTCATAATTTATATTTGACCCATTGAATATTCATATAATATCCAATGACCAGAAACTTCAGAGAAAAGGAAATTGAGTATATCTGTCTAAAGCCATGTTCTGTAAATAACACTCCAAGTGTACTTATTTGGTGTGTTTTGGATGAAAAGTCATATACAGAAAAAGTCTGAGTCATTATATTAAACAGTATAATTTTCAAATTGTGAATCTGAGTGGTTGTTGTGTGAGGCAATTCTATTTATATACCTATATATGTACCTATGTTTATGCAAACTTTGACACGGAATTTAGAATGCAAAATCCGCATTCACTGGAAAGCCATAAAATAACAAATTTCAAGCTTTTTAACAGCCTGTTCTGGAATAGACTATTCAACACCCATAGTACATGTTTTCTCTTCTACAGGCCTTTAGAGTAATCTGCCTTAGTAGAAGATTGCTCCTGCCACCTTAGAGTAGCTCCACCTTTTAGATTTTTCTCAAACTTGTATGACATTTCCTGTGGTTAGAACAGGGAGGAGGGAGGGATGTGGGGGAAAAAATAGGTAGAAGAGTGAAGTCATGTACCAGGCCCTGATATTTTTTATTCTCAATTTATTTACTAGGTAGCCTCTTAATTTTTTAAAATTTTGGTAACAATACTTAATATGATATTTATTCTCTTAACAATTTTTAAAAGATTTTATTTTTTTAAGTAACCTCTTAACCCAGTGTGGGTCTCAAACTTATAACCCAGAGATCATTAATTGCATATGCTACCAACTGAGCCAGCCAGGTACCCCTTAAGAGACTTTTAAGTCTACGGCATAATATGTCTATTTAAAGCCAGAGTATTGTACAGCAAATCTCTAGGATTTACTCGCCTTGCATAACTGAAATTTTATACAAGTTTGTTAGCAACTCCCCATATCCCCTTCCACTATAGCCCCTGGCAACCACCGTATTCTTTACTTCCGTGAACACTCTACTTTGGAGGAAAACTTTGGGAAAAAAAATAGATACAGCTCATTTTCTTATTTGCTTCTGTGATCTATTTTAGGGGCACTTAAATGGCTCAGTTAGTTCAGTGTCCAACTCTTGGTGTCAGCTCAGATCATGATCTCAGGTCATGAGATTGAGCCCCTGGATCAGGCTCCAGGCTCAACAGGGAGTCTTCTTGAGATTCTTTTTCTTCCTCTCCTTCTGCTCCTCTCTCCCCTGCCCCATGGTCGCTTGTTCTCTTTGTTAAATAAATCTTTATGATCTATTTTAGTTACCCCGTACAAGTTGAATCACTCAATATTTGTACTTCTGTGACTTAATCCATTTAGTGTAATATTCTCAAAGTTCATGCATGTTGTCTCAGGCAATAGGATTGCCTTCTTTTTAAAGGCTGAATAATATTCCATTTATGTATATACCACATTTGCTTAATCCATGCATCTGTCAATAGACATTTAATTTGTGTCCATAACTTAGACATAGTGCCACAGTGAACATGAAAGTGATTATTCTTTTGAGATTATGATTTCATTTCTTATGGATACATACCCAGAAGTGGAGTTGTTCTACTTTTAAGTTTTAAGAAACCTTCATATATTTCCTATAGCAGCTGCGCCATTTAGTATTCCCACTAATAGTGTGCACATCTTCCAATTTATGCATAACCTCACTAATATTGTTTTGTTTTTCTGCTAATGACCATACTAATAGATATGAGATGATAGCTCATTGTCATTTTGACTTGCATTTCCCTGATGATGAGTGATGTTGAGCATCTTTTCTTATACTTGCTGGCTGTGTATTGTCTTTGGAGAAATGTCTGTTAAAGTCTGTAGCCCATTTTAAAAATCAGGTTATTTGTGTTTTCTACTATTGTAGGAGTTTATTTTTATTATTGTCTTTGTTTTGCAGAAACTTTTTAGTTTAATGTAATCCCACTTGTCTAATTCTGCTGTTGTTACACGTGGCTGGAGTCCTATCTTATAATTTAAAAATCTTTCACCCGATTGAAACCAAAGAGCATACTTAAGCAGAAGACAAAACAAAATCAATAAACATTCAACAATAGTAACCCTTGTCAAACTATTTAGTGAGAAGACAAGTGCTTTTCCAAATGAAAAAATACCTCCCATTCCCACAGAATTGGCAAGAAATACTTAGTACATAAGAAAAATGTGAAAAGTACTACCTTTCTCCATTTCTAGAGCATTTCCTTAGGACCAATATCTTTTGAGGCTACTTGTTAAAGGGAAGAACTTTTCAAATTGAAAAAAAGTGGATTTTAAGTCACATAGACTACAGTGTGCAGGATAGTGGGGAATTATAACCAGGAAACAAAAGAATCACAGCTAAGTGACAGTAAAGTGGAAGTAATTTCTGGAAGAAGCATTTTATATATTTTTACTTCAGGAAAAAAATATCAAGAGTCTACTGATAACAGATATTACCAACATGTCAAAATTTTAACAGCTAAAGCAAAGATTTCATATAATCGTGTAGTGTTAGTCATTCATTTTTAGAGAAAACTTGATTTCATCATATACTAAATAAAGAAGTTACAAAGACTGTCATTTCCATATCGTTTACTATATTACAACCCACAAAGCCAGAATAGAATAAGTAACTTTACATTTTAAAAAATAACTGTAAACTGTTTGAATGGTTAAACGTATGTAAAAACAGCAGAGTTCTCAAAACATTCTCAAATTTTGTCTTTTGAAATTGGTCTTTGCTTGACCAAACTCAAAAAACAAAGCTGAATAAAGTAGAAGGAAAACTAATATGTATCATTGTCACAATGAGGTATTATATATCCCAATTTTTATATTCATTCACTGCTAGGCAAAACAAAAAAGGCCAGGGCATTTAAACTAATGATGGTGTATTTTAAACCTTACTTAAGAGAGGATATTTTAAGAGTTCAGGTTTTCAGAATGTTTTGAAATTCTATAGGATTACATTCCTTACTTAAGATTTTTGAAACAGTTGTCTGAAAACCAAACATGGGCATTTTAGCTTTTCAAATCAGACTTAGAAAGCATACCATTTATAAAATTTCCTAATAAGTGGGCAAAAGGAAGAGCAAAAAATTTGACTATGGTTTTAGATACAAGTAATAAAAGCCCCTCAGACTTAGCTGAAGTAAATCCCCAGTTGAGCCCAGGGGAGGAAGATTTGTTCATTGTCTCCTCATCTAGAGAACGATGGCCTGTGATCTGCTTGGGACAGCTCATCATTCTCATCCCAGGTAAGCTGGGGGGTAGGCTGGTGGAAGAGGAGCTTGAGCTGAGACGTTCCACTTAAACCAAATTAAAGAAAAGCACATCATTTAATAATGAAGAATCTAGTGAATTGGCCAGCCTGACATTTTTTTTTTCTTTTTTTTGACAAATACAAGTGGTGTGTGTGTAAGGTATACAACATGATTTGATACATGCATATATACACTGAAGTGGTCACATACAGTCAAGTTAATGAAAAAACCCATCACTTTACAGAGTTACTGTGTGGGTTTAGTGAGAACACTTAGCATCTGTTTCTCAGCAAATTGTAAGTATATAATATGGTGTTCGTTATAGCTATCAAGGTGTACATTAGATCCCCAGAACTGACTTATCTTACAACTAGAAGTTTGCAAACTTTGATGAACACCCCTCTCCCCCACCACTGACCCAAGCAACCACTATTCCACTCTTTGATTCTCTGAGTTCAACTTTTTAAAATTCTATATAGAAATGAGATCACCTGGTATTTGTCTTTCTGTGTCTGACTTATTTCACTCAGAATAATGTTCCAGGTTCATCCATGTTGTTGCAAATGGCAGGAATTCCTTCTATTTTATTTATTGACTGTTTACGCCATCCTGACATGTCTAACCTATCACTTGCATTGCCTTCTTAGTTATTTCATTTATACAATGAATAATAAAAACTACAAATGCCAGATGATGTACTGTACATATTGGAAGGGGAGGTAAGATGGAGGCAGAAAGGTCTTGTGGAAAGCTAGTTTTGTAGCTAATTTCCATTAAGGAGTCTTAATTCCTGTTAATTACCTATTATTTACAGAGTGCTTTACAGATAACTGGCAGATGATGGTAGGATTGTGCAGCCTAAAGCAGAGGCTGTATCAGAGCGGTGATGAAAGCTCTGTTCTGGGTTAATTGATTTCAGGCATTGGGTCAATGTTCAGGTAGAAATACCTGGGGACAGAGCTCAGGAGACAAGGCAGAGATGGAGAAGGTGTAAAGTTGAACTTGTGCATCTTATTTGCTTTATATATAAGTAAAAAGTTCACATATTAAATATGTAATTTTGACAATTATTTTGCTACCGATAATTAATATTAATTATTAATATAGTTGATAATATTATGTTACAGGTCTATGAAAAGTACTTGATATGAATTTTATTAAGTCTTCCAAGAGTTCTGAATTTGTTACTATTCTTAGTCTTCTTTCATAAATATGGTCTCCCAGTTAGTAAGGAGATTCACAATCAGACTTGACTCTCGTGCAGTGTTTGTGCTTGAATCTCAACCCTGTCTCATCCCAATGCCTAGATAAATATCTATATATAATTGGCACCCAGCCCATGTTTAATGGATGATTGACTACATCCTACCTGTAACACAGGATAGCCTGAAGTTGCAAACCATGTGTCTGAAGAAGCAAAAAGTAGAGAGCCAAAGGGTATAATCTTTGATTGAAAAAAATGAGATTATAAAGATCAATTAAGAAGTTTAAAAAAAGTAACAAACTACTAAATACAATAAGAAAGAAAAGATTTAGAATGATAAAGTAATTTGGGGGAGAAAGATCATAACTTTTGGGAGAGTTTTTTGCTGTGGCCTAGATGTTTTGCATTAGTAATAGATATGGTAATTGGTCTACAACTCATTTCATGTTTCCAGGGGTAAATTGTTCTCATTTGAGGAACATAAAGATATTTGCAGCAAATTTATTTGTGTACAAATGGCAATTTCTTAGGATGGTTCATGTTATTAAACATCTACTCTGTGCAATGTCCCATAGCGCATTCCATGGAAGATTTAAAGCGTATGTGTAAGATTGTTCTGTCTTAAAGGAACTTTACCTGGAAGCTGTGGAGGTAGGATGAAAACATCATTAATTCTCCCAAACCTGCCATGATCTCATGCCCCAGTATCTCCTTTTCTATTCTAGGTCCCTTATCCTGCCCATCCACACTGGCATCTTAAAAAGACCTTTGTACTTGGCCTTTTTTTTTTTTTTTTTTTCCTGCATTTGCTCTTCCCCTGCTGGGGTTACTCCTCTCAAGATGTTGCCATGGCTTGCTCTCTCAGGGTTCCACTGAAATAATAGGTAATTAACAGGAATTCAGACTCCTTTATATAAATCCTCTTATTTACCTTGTTCCCTTTTCTCCTTTATTTTTCCATATGACACTTACTACCAACTAGTACATTATACAGCTTAGACAAATGATGCATTTACATATTATTTACAGCTGTCTCCACCCACTAGGTTGTGAGTTCTTTGAGAGGAGGAACATATTTTGTTCATGGATGTTCACAGGACATGCATGGGTATGTGCCTTTTCCTAAGGTTTTCAGTCTGAAAACTGCTTAAGGAAAGGGATTTTTTCTTAGGAATGTCTGTATCCAGTGATATGCCTCACAGAGTACATAAAATATTGTATTTATTTGATACATACTTGAGGACATCCAAGAGGAGATGTAGCTTTATCAGGACTTTCAAAGATAGATGGGATTTAGGTGAGTGACAAGTACAAAAGATGGCAGTAGTCTTCTGAATCAGAAGCAGATGGAGATAAGCCTAGTTTCCTTTGACATGGAGTCAGGATATACTGGTAAGAACAGAGACAAAGTTTTTTAAAAAGCAGAGAGTGATAGATTTGGGGATAAATTCTAGAAGGTTTGTGTTGACAAGGATATAGCGTGTTAAATTTTTAAATAAGATACGTGCTTTTGAGCATGTGACAAAATAAGAGTAGTATATTTGAAAATATATTTTACTCATAAATTCATGTATATGCACTTCTCTTCAGTATGTACCTAAAATCAGAGTAGCTATGTTTTGTGGTTGCATGGTTGCCCACTTCACTTGACTGATGCAAGGAAAAATTAGGAGAGTGATCAGATACTAATTTGTAGAAATAGGCTGGGTAGGTGTGACAAGAATAGAAAAATGAGTGAGAAACAATAGGAATAGTGAACAGAATTTTCACATGCAGGAGTTTCAAAGGTGGTCATGTATTGAAATGGTAAAATTTGGTTGGGAAAATGGTTTTGTTGGGAAATTGAAGTTGGTGACAGTGTATTTTAGATGGCTCCCTCTGCTTGCCCTGTTGATTATAGAAGTGAATCAGCTGGAGTAGAGATGGGCTTATAGCTCTAGTTAAAAGCTTTTTTGTTTAGACAATAATTTACCTCGTGACTTTTGAATTCCTCAAAAGAACCTAAAAAAACCTTTTTAGGTTTTGATTGAACTTCCTTCATTTCCATTCAAGCACATTTTCAGCATTTTCTTTAGCATTTCTCCAAACTTCACATAACTGCTGCCATGGAAAATTCACATTAGGAAGCTTCTTAGATTAGGTGGAAGATAAATGGCGATTTAATCATCTCTTCTATTGACTCTGTGTTCTCAAGTACAGACAACATTGATGTTACTGAATCTTACTGAAAGTCTTAAGGTAAATGTATTTGGAGGAGAAGTCGGTCATAGATAGCCTACACTTTCCACTGGTTCCAATTACAGTTAGAATTAGTAGTCTCTTCAGGGTAGCATCCATTATATCACAAAATATGTAATATATATATTATATATTAAAATGTATGCTATATGTTAAAAATCACATTTTACTGCTGTGTTATTAAAACAGCAAAAAACTCTAGAAAATTCCAAGCAGGACTTTAACCTTCTCTGGTGTGTCTGAAACTTTTGAGACACCTTTCCTTTCATATTGACATTAGTCTTAAAATGTCTAGAGTTCTAACCTAAATTTAGTTCATATATGGCAAGTAATTGGGAAGAAATAGCTACTATAGAATTTAGGTTGTTGGTTTTCCCTGCTTAAAATCTATTTAAACATGAGGAAATAAAGTGAGTATGACTAGTATAAGCCTATGTGTCTGCTAGTCACTTTTTAATATGTTCAGTGTTTTTAACAGCACATTGCTATGCCATTTAGGAGAGGCCATGTATTGTCTCAGTGTTGGTAGATCCTGTAAACAAACAAACAAAAATTACATAATACTCTCCTGAAGATAAATGATTCTACACCTGGAATGAGATATAATTATCTTTAATCTTTGATAAGCACTTGTTTTAAGAATCAAATAACTGATTCAAATAACTCAATAAACTAAAATAAAACTTGCAGTCTGTTATGTCAGCTCCTTTGCTTAGGTATTGTCAAATTATCATATGAAATGATTGTTTAATATATCTAACCAAACTGAAATGAGACAAACACTTGGTATATTCTTGAAATTATTAGTGAAAATTTTAGTTTGAGTTGTAAAAATCCTCAAGAATATTAAGGCTTTAAGTAATTGAGGAAAAATTTTTACTATGAAGTCCTATTGCAGATAAACTCTAAGATCCCTTGAGTATTTGACCTGATGTACTGGTTTATAAAAAAATTCCTTTTTTTTTTTTTTTTTTTAGAAGAGAGATGGAAGCAAACCAAGACTCTTGGATGGAAGCAACATACTCTTAACTATAGAGAACAAACTGATGCTTACCAGAGGGGGAGGTTGGTGGTGGGATGGAGGAAATAGGGAATGGGGATTAAGGAGTACACTTGGGATGAGCACCAGGTGTTGTATGAAAGTGCTGAATCACTATACTGTACACCAGAAACTAATATAACACTGTTTGTTAACTAACTGGAATTGAAATAAAAAACTTAAACATGCACACAAAATTAGAATAAAAAATCTCATTTTTGTCAAACACTGAAGAACAACCTCCTACCTCCAGCAAAGTAAAACATTTTATAACTAAGGTTGTGAATTAAGTAGAGTATATTCTCTTCATTGTTGCCCTAAGTAGAGGACATATGAAAATGTTCAGATTCTCACAAAGACATGCATGCATAAAAGGCATACCTATTTGGTTTGGTTAATTCACAATGTCATCATCCACTTGTGCCCATTGTTCGGGACTCCTTGGGATATTTAAAATTCAAAATCCACTGATGTCCCTGCTGCTTTGGGCAGGGGTGTGGGGCTTGTGAAATTTCTAAAATAATAAATAAGACTGTTTAAAAGAATATGACTTAAAAATCATATTTTTTTAAGGGATAGGGAAATTTTAAGAAATTTTTAAAGATGGGACGCCTGGGTGGCTCAGCAGTTGAGCATCTGCCTTTGGATCCGGGTGTGATTCCGGAGTCCTGGGATCGAGTCGCACATCAGACTTCCTGCATGGAGCCTGCTTCTCCCTCTGCCTGTGTCTGCCTCTCTCCCTGTGTCTCTCATGAATAAATAAATTTAAAAAGCCTTTTTTAAAAAAAGAATTTTTGAAGAAATGACTTAAAAATCTGGAGAAAACTAAAATTTTAAGAACAGATGTTTTTCCAGTAGGATTTTCTAAGAAAGCAATGAGGAAATGGTTCATCTTCCTCCCCAGGAAACAATGTGCCAAGTCTATTTCTAACAATTTCTCATGACAATATTTCAGTGACAGGAAGTAGATTGATATTAGTTTCTGATCTGTTTCTGTCACTTAAAATTCCATAGTTACTGTGCTTACCTAAGCCAATCTTCCCTAGGTATCGTTTTCAATCTTATTTTTTTTAAGATTTTATTTATTTATTCATGAAAGACACAGAAATAGAGAGTCAGAGACGTAGGCAGAGAGAGAAGCAGGCTCCATGCAGGGAGCCTGATGTGAGATTCGATCCCAGGACTCCAGGATCACACTGTGGGCCAAAGGCAGGCATTCAGCAGCTGAGCCACCCAGGAATCCCTCTTTTCAATCTTAAATGTAAAACTTTCCATACACATGACTGGGAAAATATTCTTGAATGTTTGTGTATTAAGTGTTTTTTCCCCAATTCTTTATTTAATAAAAAAAAAACTGATAGAAGATGTATTTTGGTGAAGAGTTCATGGATCTGAAAGCTTCGCTTTTGAGGGAATTCACTGAAATTTTCTCTTACAAGAAAAAGGACTTTCAGCCCCACACAGATCATAGGGAAAATGAACCAGATCCCTAACCTCAGCTGTAAAAGTTACAGAGAACGTGAAATGTCTGTGATTTTATCATAGTGACTCACAACTGCCTAACAGTGGCCTTTGTAGAAAATAGACACACAGGTACTCAAAAAACACCTCTCATCTTGGAGATTCAAAAAGCATTATTATTTTTTATTAGAAATAAACACTGCTGGGCAGCCCCGGTGGCGCAGCGGTTTAGCCCCTCCTGCAGCCCAGGGCATGATCCTGGAGACCCTGGATAGAGTCCCAGGTCGGGCTCCCTGCATGGAGCCTGCTTCTCTCTCTGCCTGTGTCTCTGCCTCTCTCTCTCTCTCTGCATCTCTATGAATAAATAAATTTAAAAAAAGGAAAGAAATAAACACTGCTGAGGAGTATAACCATAGGAAGTAGGAATGCTTTCATATACTGCAACATTGCTAATGTATTACACAACACCTACTATACAATACACTCTCAATATATAATGGTTGCTTTGTGAGTTGATAAAAGAATGAAAGAATGCCATTTCTTGATTTGTCCTTTTTTTGGCAGCATGAGAAAATTATTTGGATATTAACTTCTTCTTTATTCAACAATTTAGTGGCTTGTTTATTATTAAATGTGTATTGCCTGTAGTGTACCACTGCTAGGTAGGTCCTAGGGAAAAATAATAAATCAGAGGGGCATTATCCTTCATCTCATGGTGTTTACTATATAATGCATTTTGCTATCAGGATGAAACAAGTAGAATGAGCATGTGGATTCTGAAGTTTCTTAAACTACCATTGCGACAAATTTAGTATTGGATGGATGCTTTCCAGTTGTGCCTTGCTAAGCATGTCATCGGTTCTGAACTTGAGTTATGCATCAATGGTATCTAGAGAGCTTGCAGGCCCTAAACCACACCCATTAAATCAGAATTTCCAGAGTTGGAATCTAGAAGTCTGCATTTTTAAAGAAACTGTAGATCTGTCTGATGAAGCGCAAAATGGGCAATCAGGAAGCACTATTCAGGGACAGATAAATCTGAAATTATTAATAGTATAGGGTAAAGATTTATGTCCATGCCCCATCTTAAAGTAAACATCAGTTGACTATTTTTCAGTGTCACATAAAGAGATGACCAATCAAAATGGCCTTTGCCACTGGCCCTACCTCCTCGTATTCTGTATTGTAATTATTCTCTTGTAATCTTGCCATCATCCTGTAGTGTCATTGGTCTGAGTCTTCCAGTACTGGTTACCATTCTTGGCATAATGTACCTCTTCACATTTCCTCTTCATTGCTTTTTTTTCCTATAGTCAAAGCCAACAGAGGACACACTTTCTCCCTGGATACTTTGAGGGTTTATTTCACTGGCTCCATTAACATTCACTGTCATTAAATGAATGTTGCCTCTTCTACACATCAGTGCTCTGTGTTATCCTCACCTGCATGACGATGTACTTACTCATGTACATGACAAAAAATTCAAATTTTGATAATCCATACAAGAAACACAAGGTCCTGTGTCCAAAGTTTCTCATAACTCTCGTTTTTTAAAAAGATTTTATTTATTTATTCATGAAAGACACAGAGAGAGAGAGAGAGAGAGATGGAGGGGGGCAGAGACACAGGCAGAGACAGAAGCAGGCTCCATGCAGGGAGCCTGATGTGGGACTCAATCCTGGGTCTCCAGGATCATGCCCTGGGCTGAAAGTGGCGCCAAACCACTGAGCCACTAGGGCTGCCCCATAACTCATTTTTGATGATCTTGTTGATTTAATCACTAGGCACTTAGCTTCTAAAGAACCATCTCTATAAACTCTCATAACTCTGCCCTATGTGTCCACCTTAAAAGAGGTGCTACTAGACCATGCCAAGCATTTGGGCCAAAGGGTCAGGATTGATGGAGAACTTACTCAGTCTCTACCAGATGCCTGCACTGCTACATGGAAATGAATTACATTTGCACTCATGACCTGCAAGTTGTTTGAATTAGCAGCATTTAGCCATGGCTTTGGTTCTGAAGAGGGCATAAGTGCCAACATGATTGCATTTGAGGATGGAGCAAGTGTTGCCTTATCTCATGCTTTCTGCAACCGGAGATAGGCTTCACTGTCACAGAACTGCAGAGAGTATATGTTGCTTGCAGTACACGATGTAGAGAGTTAAAAATTGCAATAAAAAGTAGAAGTAGAGCATATGTCTAAACAACTTCTCCTGAAGAGAGAGAATCTGACTATACATGTTCTCCTCCTTACATAAAGATGAAATACAATAAGCAAACTTCTATATAAAAAATACCCACAAGATTTTTGTGTTTGAGGAATAAGGAAAATATTAGAATTTCTCTTTACCTTTTTTAAGTCAAGTATGATAATTTGTGAGCTTAATAATAATCATGTCTAATTTATTAGCTCCAGCCCCCCCATCTTATGATAACAGCCTAAGGCCCCACATAAGGGGTCTAGTTGAACTCATAAGACCTACAAACCATAAAAGATGATAATAATCACTGTTTATAGTTTTAAACCATAAGTTTGGGTGATATATAGCAAAAAAAAAATAACTGATCTATCTCTATCCTTTTCAGTTTTGTGATGTTTATTGTTGAAGGAAACCAGATTACTTTTCTGGTAGCATTTCCTACTGTCAAGATATTAAGACTTACATCCCTGTTGTTGTTGTTTTAAACATCTTTGTCTGTTATATGGTTCATTATTGAAAATAAAATGCATGTAAAATTGTGTTGAAAATAATAAAAATATATAAAGTTGGAATCACAAATCTTTGATGACTGTGGTTTATTGCTTCCTGGTGGAAGATCAAAGTAAGTGAGTTTTGTTTGCTTGTGAGTTTTGTACAGCTGTGGTTTTTTAGTTTCATAATTGATAACATAAAAATAATAGCATTAAGAGTAGCAACATATCTCTAGATTATTTAGATTTTTTTTTTAAGATTTTACTTATTTATTCATGAGAGACACAGAGAGAAAGAGCGGCCGGGACACAGGCAGAGGGAGAAGCAGGCTCCATGCAGGGAGCCCGACATGGGACTCAGTCCCGGGTCTCCAGGATCACTCCCCAGGCCAGAGGCAGCGCTAAACCACTGAGCCACCCGGGCTGCCCTCTCTAGATTATTTAAAGAATGTTTTAAGGCATTATTTTAAGAAAAAGTAAGTGTTAGGTGTTTGTGAGTATTTACTAATTTGTTTTTTAGCTTTGAAAGCATGATTTAGTGAAAATTTGGAGTGATACATATTTAGGTCTCTGTCAACCAATGAAAATTTTACCTATCTTCTCTTCTTTCAGGTTAATCTTTAAACTGATAGTAACCTGAAGAATCTCATGATACTATTTATCCCACTGCTGAAAACGGAGTTAATTATGCAGCTTTTTTTCATGCTATGCATGGTGAATTCCATTTTCTTTTATGTCTCTGATCTTACACATAATCTGATCTATTTGTAAAGAGAAGTGGTATTAGAAAAAAGAACTGGTATAAAAATATCCAAGTAATAAAGGACTATGCAAGTTTAAGTTAATGTGGAAATTAATTTAACAGAAATTACTGTGGAAATTAATAAGGTCTCTGAGAGAGAATTTTGCTGCATTTGGTTTGTTAGCATAACTTGAAATCGGCCTAAACAACTGTTTCTGTTTTCAGAGGTCTTAATTTTGCAGTCATGTCAGCATTCTGCTGATGCCAGGCAATTAGTTTTTGATCTTTTTAGCTTGAATTGCCATTGCTTTCATTACTGCTGGAACTAAGCAAAAACAGCCTGAATAAGACGTCTGTATAACCCTATTTTATAAACATTTTAAATCACATTTATAGGTGAAACTATCAATGTGTCAAGCTGCAAGTTTATTAACACATAGTAATGTTCACATTGGACCAGCAATGCAGAAAATTGCAGCAGTATTTCTAGACCAAACCTGTGGTTGACACAAATGCTTGCTTTTTCTTTAATTGAGGGGAATATTAAGCTGATTTAAAATGCTTATTCCTGTTATTTGAGTAGCCTACATTCTTAATAATCTAATTTCCATTGTGTGATGGCCTGAAACAAAGCGCTTACTTGGAGAGGAGCAATTTGTACACAGATGCAGTTGAATAGAAATAACCAACCTCCTGTGACCTCCTGAAGGGTTTGTGGTCCATCTGAGACCCCAATTGCAGCTCAGCCCCCCTATATTGTAACCTCTTCTCACTTTCCCAGAGTTCTCTAATAAGTCTAAATGACTGTTAAGAACACGAGTTGTATCTCTATCACAGAAAGGGCATTTAATTATTACTCTAAACCGAGGTGATCACTGAGAAAGTAGCTAGTATCTAAAACTTACACAGTCCTTAATTTTATAGTCATTACTTGATCTAGGTCAGCTCCCTCATTTCTTCTCCTTTTTTGCCTGTTATTCTTTTTTATGATTAGTAGAGTAATCTACTATTGTTTTTTAAGTTCCTATTTGTATCAGATTCCATGCTAGGTGCTTTATGTCTAGTTTCCCACAATGTCACATTTTAGGAATTATTCTTCCTGTTTTACAGCTGAGGAGGCTGAAGCCTAAGGCCAAATCCCAAAGCTAGAGTGGTAGACTCAGAATTCAAATTCATTTCTCCCTTGATTCTTCCTACTTCTCCATGTGGTAGTAGAGAAATTCCACTTGCATTACAAAATGAGGAAGGTTGTGCCCCATTTCCGACTTATCATTGTTAGACTGGGGGGCCCTCCCCACCATCCTTACCTAGAGCTACATTCTCTGTGCTACAATTGATTTGTCAAAGTGAGGTAAAATTGGTAAATAATTAGTTTTAGGTGTACAACGTAAAAAGATTTTTATATGCACTGCAAAGTAATCACCACCATTGTAGTTACCACCTGTTACCATACAATTGACCACCTTCACTCATTTTGCCCAATCCCCCAAGCTCCTTCTCTTTTGATAACCACCAATGTCTTGTCCGTATCTAGTGAATTTTGCTTTGTTTTTGTTGGTTTGGTTATCTAGATTTCACATATAAGTGAAATCATATGGTATTTGTCTTTCTCCATCTGACTTACTTAACATAACACTCAGAAGTAGAACTGGTATTTTTAATTTTTTGAAGAATCACCATACTGTTTCCTATAGTGCCTGTACCAATTTAAAATCCCACCATCAGTGTACGATGGTTCCGTTTTTTCCACATCCTCTCTAATACTTGTTATTTCTCATCTTTTTGACAATTGCCCTTCTAACAAGTGTGAGGTGATAATTCACTGTGGTCTTGACTTACCATTTTTTCTGATAATTATTCTGATAAGTGATAGTGAACATCTTTTCATGTGCCTGTTGGCTTTCTGTATTTTTTTTCAGAAAAATGTCTATTTAGATTCTCTGCCCATTTTTAAAAACAAGATCTGTAGATTAAATAAGAGTTTTATTTTTTAATTTAAATTAAATTTGCTAACATATAGTATAACACCCAATTCTCTTCCCATCAAGTGCCTTCCTTAGTGCCTATCACCCAGTCACCCCATCCACCCACCCACTTCCCCTTCCACAACCCTCTGTTTCCTAGAGTTAGGAGTCTTTCATGGTTTGTCTTCCTCTCTAATTTTTCCTCTGCCCATTTTTTAAAATGACATTATTTGATTTTTTTGCTATTGAGTAGTTTGAATTCTTTATATATTTTGGATATTAACCCCTTATTGGATATATGACTGGAAAATATTTTCTCCCATTTAGTAGATTGCCTTTTCAGTTTGTTGATGGTTTTCACACCATGTAAAACTTTAGTTTGTTATAATCCGACTTGTTTATTTTTATGTTTGTTGCTGTTGCTTTTTGTTAGAAGTGAAATTTCAGTGACAAGACCAATGCCAAGTAGTTAAATAACTGTTTTCTCCTAGGAGTTGTATGGCGTCAGGTCTTACATTTAGATCCTTAATGCATTTTGAGTTAATTTTTTGTGTACTGTGTAAGATAATAGTCTAGCTTAATTTTTTTGCATGTAACCAGTTTTTCCATTAACATTTATTGAAGAGACTGCCCTTTGCCCATTTGGATAGTCTTGGATCTTCTGTCATAATTTAATAATACATGAATAAATATATTCATGGGCTTACTTTGAGACTCTTTTTCTGTTCCATTGATCCATGTCTGTATTTATGCCAATACTATGCTATTTTGATTACTGTAACTTTGTTTAGTTTGAAATCAGGGAGCATTATACTCCTGGCTTTGTTCTTTCTCAAGATTGTTTTGGCTATTTGGAGTGTTTTGTGATTCTGTACAAAATTTAGAATTATTCTAGTTCTGTGAAAAATGCCATTGGAATTTTGATAGAAGTTGCACTGAATCTGTAGATTACTTTGGGTATGACAGGCATTTTAAGAATAGTAATTCTTCCAATCCATGAGTATGGAGTATCTTTATATTTGTTTGTGTTTTCTGTATTTTAAAAATTAATGTCTTGGAGTTTTCAATATTCAGATCTTCCACTTCCTTAGTTAAATTTATTCCTAAGTATTTTTATTCTTTTGATGCAATTGTATTTGGGGTTCTTTTTACATATCTCTCTTTCCTATAGTTTGTTATTAATGTGGAGAAATGCAACAGATTTCTGTGTATTGATTTTGTATCCTTCAACTTTACTGAATTAATTTATTTTAACAATGTTTGGTGGAGTCTTCATGGCTTTCTACAAATAATATCAGGTTATATGAAATAGTGAACAGTTTTACTTCTTCCTTTCCAATTTGGATGCCATTTATTTATTTATCTTATTTAATTGCTGTGGCTAGGACTTTGAGTAGTATGTTGAATAAAAGTGGTGAGTAAGAATCCTTGTATCGTTCCTGATCTTAGAGGAAAAGATTTTACCTTTTCTACCATTGGGTATGATGTTGTAGTGGGCTTGTCCTATTTGGGCTTTATTACATTGAGTTCCACTCTTTCTATACCCACTTTGTTGAGAGTTTTTATCTTAAGTGGATGTTGAATTTTGTCAGGTGCTTTTTCTCTGCATCTTTGATCAGTTCCTTTTATCCTTTATTTCATTAATTTGGCATATCACATTGATTTGTGGATGTTGAATCATCCTTGCATTTCTTAAATAAATTCCACTTGAACATGGTATAGTTTCTTTAATGTATTGTTGAATTCAGTTTACTAATATTTTGTTAAGAATTTTTGCACCGGGATCCCTGGGTGGCGCAGCGGTTTGGCGCCTGCCTTTGGCCCAGGGCCCGATCCTGGAGACCCGGGATCGAATCCCACATAGGGCTCCTGGTGCATGGAGCTTGCTTCTCCCTCTGCCTGTGTCTCTGCCTCTCTCTCTCTCTCTCTCTCTATCATAAATAAATAAAAAAATAAAAAAAATTAAAATAAAAAAAAAAGAATTTTTGCACCTATGTTTATCAGGGCTATTGGCCTGTGATGATGATGATAATGATGATGATGATGATGATGATGATGATGATGATGATGTGGTGTGTGTCCATGCTAGTTAGTGTTATCCTTGCCTGGTTTTGTATCAGGGTAATGAGTTTGAGAGCAATCTCTTCTCTTCAGTTTTTTGGAAGAGTTTAAGAAAGATACGTATTAAATCTTTTAATATTTGGGAGATAGCACCAGTGAGTCTGTCTGGTCCTGGAATTTGGTTTGTTGGGAGGTTTTCAGTTACTGATCCAATCTCCTTAGTAGAAAAATCTGAAGACACCAATTATTATTTCTTCCTAATTCAGTCTTGGAAGAGTGTATATTTCTAGGAACTTAACCATTTCTTTTATGTTGTACAATTTTTTGCTCATGATAGTCTCACGACTCTGTATTTCTGTGGTATCAGTTGTGACTTACTTTCATTCCTGATTTTATTTATTTGAGCCTTCTCTCTCTTTTTTCATGGTGGGTCCAGCTATAGGTTTGTCAAAGAACCAGTTCTGAGATTCAGTGATATTTTCTCTTTATTCTCTCTATTTCATTTATTTATGATCTGACATTTATTATTTCCATTCTTTTACTAGCTTTGGGATTCATTTGTTCTTCTTTTTCTAGCTCTGTTAGGTGTAAAGTTAGATTGAGGATTTTTTTTCCTTACATAGGCCTGTATCAGTATTAACTTGCCTTTTAGAATAGTATGCTCCAAAAAAATTAAAAAAAAAAAAAAGAATAGTATGCTGCCTCTCATAGATTTTGGATTATTGTATTTACATTTTCATTTGTTCAAAATATTTTTTTATTCTTCCTTTGATTTCTTCATCAAACCATTAGTTGTGAGTGGCATGTCATTTAATCTCCACATATTTGTGATTTTTTCCAGTTTCTTTTTGTAATTGATTTCTAGTTTTATACCTTTGTGGTGTGAGAAGATGATTGATATGACTTTAGTCTTCTTAAATTAATTGAAACTCATTTTATGGCTTAATGCATGATCTGTCCTGGAGAATGTTCCATATGCATTTTAGAAGAATGCATATCCTCCTGCTTTTGGATCTGTATATACCGCTTAGTCTATTTGGTCTAATTTGTTGTTTAAAGTTGATTTTTGCCTTATTGGTATTTTGTCCGGATAATCTATCATTGATATAAGTGAGGTATTAATATATCCCACAGTTTTTGTATTGCTATCAAATTTTCTCTTTAGGTCCGTTAATATTTGCTTCATATATTTAGGTGCTCCGACGTGGGGGTGCATAAATATTTATAAATGTTATCTTCTTGTTGGATTGACCACTTTCTCATAATATGGTGCTCTTTTTTTGTCTTCTGTTATAGTCTTTGTTTTAAAGTCTACTTTGTCATGGGGCACCTGGGTTGCTCAATTGGTTAAGCATCTGGTTCTTGATTTTGGCTCAAGTCATGGTCTTAGGATCATGGGATTGAGCCCTACCTCAGATTCCATGTTCAGTGAGGAGTGTGCTTGAGATTCTCTTCTTCTGGCCTTCTCCCTGCCTCATGCATGCATGCTCTCTCTCTAAAACAAACAAATATATATATATATATATATATATATATATATATATATACACATATAAGGATTTTATTTATTTATTCATGAGAGAGAGAGAGAGGCAGAGACACAGACAGAGGGAAAAGCAGGCTCCATGCAGGGAGCCCGACATGGGACTCAATCCCGGGTCTCTGGGATCAGGCCCTGGGCAGAAGGCAGCACCAAACCGCTGAGCCACCTGGGCTGCCCTAAAATAAATATTTTTTAAAATATTTTTTTAAAAGTCTATTTTGTCCTATATGATTCTAGCTACATCATTTTTTTTTTTTTGGTCTCCATTTGCATGGAATATCTTTTTCCATGCCCTTACTTTCAATCTATTTGTATACTTAGATCTGAAGTGAGTATCTTGTAGGCAATATATAGATGAGTCTTGATTATTATTCATTAAGACACTCTATATCTTTGGATTGGAGATTTAGTCCATTTATATTTAAAGTAATTATTGATAGGTATGTACTTATTGCCATTTCTCTAAATGCTTTGTGGTTGTTTTTATAGTTTTTCTCAATTTCTTTATTCTCTTGTTCTCTTCCCTTGTGGTTTGATGCCTTCCTTTAATGTTTGCTTAGAATTTTTTCTCATTATCTTTTGTGTATCCACTGTATGTTTTTGTTTTGTGGCTGTTATGAAATACACATATTCACTTATATCATTCACATAAAACAGCGTGTGGTTATACCTATCTATTTATCTATCTAACTATAATATAATCAGTAGATAATGTGTATAGGTAATATATAGTTAGTATATAATATATATGATCAGTCTTTTTAAAGTTTATAGCAACTGAAATGTGAATGCATTCTAAAAACTGCATTTTTACTCTTCACTCCATATTTTTGGTTTTTGATAATCTATTTCACATCTTTTTATTTTGTATGTCCCTTAACTAATTATTGTGGTTTAGTTTTACTACTTTTGTCTTTTAACCTTCATACTAGCTTTATAAGTATCCAAGCTTCTACTTTTATTATATATTCACCTTTACCATTGAGATTTTTACTTTCATATATTTTCTTGTTAGTGATTAGTGCCTTTTCAGCTTAAAGAAGATCCGTCAACATTTCTTCTAAGGCTAGTTAGTGGTGATGAACTACTTTAGTTTCTGCTTGTCTGGAAAACTCTTTTTTTTAAATAAATTTATTTTTTATTGTTGTTCAATTTGTCAACATACAGAATAATACCCAGTGCTCATCCCGTCAAGTGCCCACCTCAGTGCCTGCCACCCAATCACCCCCACCCCCCGCCCACCTCCTCTTCCATCACCCCTAGTTCATTTCCCAGAGTTAGGAGTCTTTCATGTTCTGTCTCCATTTCTGATATTTCCCACTTATTTTTTCTCCTTTCCCCTTTAATCCCTTTCACTATTTTTTATATTCCCCAAATGAATGAGACCATATAATGTTTGTCCTTCTCCGATTGACTTATTTCACTCAGCATAATACCCTCCAGTTCCATCCACGTTGAAGCAAATGGTGGTTATTTGTCATTTCTAATGGCTGAGTAATATTCCATTGTATATATAAACCACATCATCTTTATCCATGCATCTTTCAATGGACCCTGAGGCTCCTTCCACAGTTTGGCTATTGTGGACATTGTTGCTATAAACATTGGGGTGCAGGTGCCTTGGCATTTCATTGCATCTGTATCTTTGGGGTAAATCCCCAGCAGTGCAATTGCTGGGTCGTAGGGCAGATCTATTTTTAACTCTTTGAGGAACCTCCACACAGTTTTCCAGAGTGGCTGCACCAGTTCACATTCCCACCAACGGTGTAAGAGGGTTCCCCTTTCTCCACATCCTCTCCAACATTTGTGGTTTCCTGCCTTATTAATTTTCCCCATTCTCACTGGTGTGAGGTGGTATCTCATTGTGGTTTTGATTTGTATTTCCCTGAGGGCAAGTGATGCAGAGCATTTTCTCATGTGCTTGTTGGCCATGTCTATGTCTTCCTCTGTGAGATTTCTCTTCATGTCTTTTGCCCATTTCATGATTGGATTGTTTGTTTCTTTGCTGTTGAGTTTAGTAAGTTCTTTATAGATCTTGGAAACTAGCCCATTATCTGATACGTCATTTGCAAATATCTTCTCCCATTCTGTAGGTTGTCTTTTAGTTTTGTTGACTGTATCCTTTGCTGTGCAAAAGCTTCTTATCTTGATGAAGTCTCAATAGTTCATTTTTGCTTTTGTTTCTCTTGCCTTCACGGATGTATATCTTGCAAGAAGTTACTGTGGCCGAGTTCAAAAAGGGTGTTGCCTGTGTTCTCCTCTAGGATTTTGATGGAATCTTGTCTCACATTTAGATCTTTCATCCATTTTGAGTTTATCTTTGTGTATGGTGCAAGAGAGTGGTCTTTCATTCTTCTGCATGTGGATGTCCAATTTTCCCAGCACCATTTATTGAAGAGACTGTCTTTTTTTTTGTCTGGAAAATTCTTAATTTCTACTTGTATTCTGAATGATAACCTTGCCAGGTAGAATATTTTTAGCTGGAAGTTTTTTCCTTGAAGTACTTTGAATGTATCATGCCTCTCCTTTGTGACCTGCAGCAAATTTCTGCTGCAAAATGAGTTAATAGTCCCTGTGTGTAACATTTTTTTTTCTCTTGCTGTTTTTAAGATTCCCTCTCTATCTTTAACTTTTGAAATTTTAATTATATGTGTCTTGGTATAGCTCTCTTTGAGTTTATCTTACTGGGAATTCTTTGTGCTTCTAGATCTGGATATTTGTTTCATTCTCTAGATTAGGAAAGCTTTTAGCCATTCTTTCCTCAAGTTTTCTGCCCCTTTCTCTCTCCTTCTGGGATACCTATGATTAAAATGTTATTTGCTTGATGTTGTCCATTAAGCTATCTTCATTAAAAATTTTTTTTTTAGAAAAATTTGCTGCTTAGGAATTCCATTATTTTATCTTCAAGCTTGCTGATCTGTTCTTTTACTTCATCCAGGCTGCTATTGAAACTCCTTAATACATTTTTTAGTCCATTTATTACATTGTTCAGTTCTGTGACTCTGTTTGGTACTTTTTTGTGTTTTCTGTATCATTGCTGAACTTCTTTCATGTTCATCCATTTTTCTCCCAAGATTGGTGAACATCTTCATGACCATTATTTGAACTTTTTGTCAGGTAGAATAATCATCTCAGGTCATTAATGTATTTTTCTGAGGGTTTTGTCTCGTTCTTTAACTTGGAACATTTTTCTCCCTCATTCTGCTTAACTCTGTTTCTATGTATTAGGCAAAATAGCTACATCTCCTAGTCTTGAAGGGGTGGTCTTGTGTAGGAGATAAATGTTATTGTTCAAACTTGCCCTAGCTCTTCCTTGTCTTTTTAATTTTTGTGATTGTTAAGTAGCCTAAATTAGTCTTGATAAGTCCCAGTTGTTAAGGGTGTGTCAAGACATGCCAGCATTCCAAAGGGAGAGATACCTGTCAGCACCTAGTTTCAGGCTGATTGGAAGCTAGATCTTTAATCAGTAGTGTTTAAGGTATACACACACACACACACACTCATCTGTGTGTGTATATACACAAATATATATTGTACAATTATACAGTATATCATTGTAAGCTCTGCTGACCTACAGACCAGGAGATCTGGAAGTACCCATCGTGACAGTTGCAAAAAATGGGGTTTCAGATGAGTGTACATGATTCTGGGAGGTACCAGCAGACTGATTAGGCCAAGGGAGGACTCAAAGATGGTGTCCCCCTGTCTATATTTTCTGAGAGTGACCTTGTAGCCTCAGATGTGTGCCAGATCCAAAACCTCTTGGATTAAAGCTCCAAGATAAGTAAATAGACCTTTTTCATGGGGCAACAGAGGGTGTGTATCAGTTGGCTTTCTGTGCAGTACCTGTGTATGGTAGCCCACCTTGAACTACCCATCTGATGGTTAGAGTCTCATGGACACAGAAAGGCAAGCTCCTCTAGCTACCATGGCTAGGTGATAAAGGAGGGAGCAGTGTCCCTATGTGGACTGCATTCACCTGGTGGCTTTAGCAAGGCTGTGAGACAGTGCTTGAGGGCAAGTCATGTTTACAACTTAATGATGCAAGGGAAAAGTACCGGGCCTGGGGCAGCCTGCAAAGAGCAAGGCCAAGAATGTTGGGAGTGGAGTATGCTCATGGCTTTAGAGAAGCTAAATACATCTGCCTGTTTTAGCAAGATAGAGGGAGAGTACAAAAAAGTGCTCATCAATATCTCCATCCCCAAAGAAAGACCCATTGGTTCCTGCTCTTTTGGCAGATAGTTTATGATTAACAAATAAATCTTCACATAAAATCTAATCATCTCTCAAACTGCTGGCTTTTTATTGGATCCTGAAAGTGTAAGTCCACACATGAGCTCTCTAAAGCAGTATATCATATCCCCCACAGACATGGAGTCCCATCAGTGTTAGAACATTCTTTTTTGAAGCTAGACAGTTTTGGAGACTTGTCTCTCTGGTGTAGGTCTCAAGGTTTGGGTTGAATATAATGGAACACAAATCCTTTGCTCCTCAGGGTGAGGCTCTGTACCCATGAGACTCCTTCCTATTGTGGGTCACTGTGCTGGAGGTAGGGTTTTTGCTGAGACTACATCTCTTCCTCTCTTACTGGTCTCACAGTGTGCCTTTTAGTCTTTGTTGTGGAGGGAGCTGTTGAGCTAGTTTTCGGTTATTTGTCAGTGGGAATTATTTCCAATGTGGCTGTAAATTCGGTGTGTCCAGGGGAGTAGGTGAGTTCAGTCTTTGTACGTTGCCATCTGGGACCACCTCCATAACATTACAATTGAATTTTGAATATTGAATAATTCTCTACCCATAAATAGCTAAATAAACTACATTTATCAATGTAGTTCTCCCACTTATTTGGCCATGAGATCTTTAACCACAAAGGCCATAATTTATTAATCTTGTTATCTGTGGTGTCTTATGCAGAGTTATTACTCGTTGAATGGGATAGGATACCCTTCAATATGCTAGTAAGTTTGCTCTGATACTCTGGCCCTCAACTCCTCATCCCCCTCTGTTGAGTTTTAGATAAAGTTGAGTTAACATACACAATACTGTATTCATTAAAAAAACAAGATATAGAATGAAAGCTAGTTATTCAATAAAAGGGCAGGAAACATATACCTTAATGTAACAATCATTCAAATTAATTAGCAAAAAAACCTAACACATTTTATGTCCTGTTTTACTTAGCCCTGCTAAAACTTGGGTTAGAATTGTCTTAAGTATACATTTAAAACTCCAAGGATAAAATTTCGAAATTAACAAAGACAGGATTCCCATTGACAACATCACTGATGGATGCTTGATGATATCGTAATAAGGAGGAAACCTTAAATACACAATAAAAAGAGATGACACAAATACTTGTAGCTGCTTACATTTACACAATGAAAATCAATTATATATGTCAAGAAGGGGAGAATCCAGGCTTTGCAAATGTTCATATGCAAAATTTTCTGGAATTTTAGTTATCTCCAAACTGGTCATGGTTCAAAAGTTCAGAGAAAACAATGACAATAGCAACAACAATAACAAAAACATTGAATAAGAGATGTGGAATATTGAGATCATGATGAATAAAGAGATCTGGTTTTGTCTCGGACATCTTGGACTTTTTGTTTTGTTTTTAAATGAGAGTGGTAAAGATTTGCACTGGTCACATAATAATACCTTCATGAATATTTGTCTTCTTCCTACATCATGCAGCCCACTGGTCACATAAATTCTAAGATGTTGCACAGTTTCAATGGACAGATTTTAGGAAGGATATTGCACATTTGCAGAAATACAAGATTGTATAAAAGTTTGGAAATCAAGGTACACACATAGGAAAACCTGAAGCCACTTGGAATGCCTAGCTTGAAGAATAGAGGACTATTTTCAAATACAGGAGCATACCATGTGGAAAATCCTGGATTTATGCTGTATTTCTATAGAGGACCAGAGTCTGAAAATTATAGGAAGAAACTGTTTAGTTCACTTTTTAAAAAGTTTAATAACTAGAGAACCTGAAAAAAAATCAGCAAACTAAGTTTAGTAAAAGTATGCAAGTTAACAACCTGTTGAGGACACTACAAAACATGGCTTTTCAAATTTTGTTATAAACATGGGCCTCTTGGGAATCTTGTTAAAATGCAGATCCTGACTCAGCAGATCAGGCATAGGAACTGAGACACTGCATATCTGGGTAGCCCCCAGAGGATAGTTTAGCTGGTGGTCCTCATGTAATACTTTGAGTAGCAGCTATAAAAGAAAGTCCTTCATTAGGAGACAAATAGACAATAGATTATCACTAACACATTTTAAAGTATTCTGTCAATTTATGAAATGAGGTATTTTTTGGTTGTCTTCCTTTTATTTATTTTAAGCTTTTTAAAATAGTGCAACAAAACACAGATACAGAAAACCATACAAAACAAATGTGAAGTTCATGAGTTAGTGTAAGGAAACTATTCTCACAACTACCAGTCAGGTCAAGAAGTAGAACATTGCCAGCTATCTTAGTATGTCCCCCATGTGTCTCATCTCATTCACATTCTCCACTTCCCTAAAGTGAAACCATTATCCTGAATTCTACAGTAACCACTTCGAATTTCTTTATTATCACCCAAATGAGAATTGCTAGAATCTATTGCTTAATCTTGGACAATTTTTAGATTGATATATCTTTGGTTTTTTTAATCTACAGATTCTCCTATGTTTTACTTTTCTTTTTTAAAAAAGTATTATTTATTTAAGTAATCTACAACCAGTGTGGGGCTCAAACTCATGAACCCAAGACTAAGAGTCACATACTTCTTTGACTGAGCTAGCCAGGCACCTTTCTATCAATTTATCTATTAAAGAACATGGGTTATTTCATCTGTCATTTTCCATAGTCTGGATTTTGTTGTTGGCATACTCTTGGTGTAGTTCAACCTGTTCTTCTGTCCTCTGCTTTTCCTGGAAATTGGCAGCCATATTTAGAAGCTTATTCAAACTTAGCTTATATACTTTTTTTCAAAGACTATTTATCATGCTGTGTTATTTATCAGAAGGACTATGATACAAGATGTTATTATTTTTTGAGTTAATAGCTATGAGTTCTCCATACCTGGCTCCATTAACTAATGTTTATCATTTCATTTACTTTTTTCACCTCAGAAAATTTTGTTTCCTCTAATCTATAATAGTACCATTTTATTTAGTAAAGGAAGAATGTTTTTTATCATCTTTTTCTCTTATTAACACATTTTCAAGATTATAAATTGGGATCCTTATCATCATTTTTAGAAAACATCCAATTAGTTTTTAAAATTATATAACATTATGAACTCATGGATTTAAATATATTTTAAGAGTCAATCCATTGCAATTCTTACTTTTACTGAAACAAATTGCCTCATCTTTGGTCAGTTGGGAATCTGTTCAATTTAGCTTCTGAGTTTTTTTTTTTGTTTTTGTTTTTGTTTTTGTTTTTGAGGTAAACCTAGTAGTCTATAGCTCTGCCTTTTCTGTTACCCTGAAGCATTGATTCCATCTACCTCAGACTGCCTGAACTCCAATTTTTGTTTTCTTAACTCAGAAAGACCACTAGGCTCTTGTTTGTGTTCTTCTCTACATCATGGCCAGAATCTGCTTCAAGGTAGAAGCGTCAGACAATCATTAGCCTCACCTTATTTAATATCCTTACCTCAATCTTGTGCTGGTTATTGGCCGATATCTGAAAACAACTATTTTATGTATTTTATTCAGTCTTTAAGTTATTTATAGTGGGAAATAAAAGAATTTCCCCCATTAACTAAATTTTGTTATTTGTGGGGATAGCTTTTCCAGGGGTTTTGGTGTCTATTTGTTTTGTTAGTTTTATGCTTCTACCTTTATTACTCTCTTTTAGAACTTCCATCAAAATGTAATCTTTCAAAAATACATGAGTTTGCTTTTGAAGGGATATCATAACACATTTTTTTCCTTATAGATTGTTTAAAAAGGAGTGCAAAACACTCCATTCAGACATTTCAAATGAATGAATTCTTCCTCTATAAACAGATAAGGTATTCTCTTTCAGTTCTACTCTACCCAATAATATTAAACTATGAGAATTAATGGTTCTTGAACATGATAGAATAATGGTGTTCATAACTCATTGTTCTCTATAGTGTCAATGAAAAACTGTGAAGCAATGTAAATGGGAGAAGAAAGTATTTGATACACTTGGGGAGGGCCAAACAATGGCTTATTTTGACATGAGATTTTTAGGTAATGGCATTACATACTTCTTAGCTGTGTGTTAGGTTAAAATACTTAATAATATTAATAATGACTTTCTGGATGTGCTTGTAGAATACCAACAGATTTTGTATATGAATTTGAAGAATTAAACAAGAGGGATATCCAGGTATAGAAGAAGTAAACTGTTTTGGATAAAAAAGAAATCCAATCAGAACCTGCAGAATAGCTAATAATTAATAGTAAAAACTCTGCATATTAAAAGTTAGTATGATATTCTAACACACAGAGGCCTTATATACTTAACAAATGAAGCAAAATAAAGCACTAAAATGAAGACCAAAAAAAAGCCCTCAACAGGAGGAATAGAAAATATAAAAATAAAAGTGTATCAATAACAAAATATAAAAATGGTTTAGATAATGCATAATCCTTCTTTGGGAAGGAGAGGGCTTCATCAAAAAAGGGGGAAAATACAACTGTACAAAGTAAAGACTGAGAACAGGAAAGATCTCTCTCTGTCTTTCTCTCTCTCTCTTTTAAGATTTTATTTATTTATTCATGAGAGACACAGAAAGAGAGAAGGCTGAGACATAAGCAGAGGGAGAAGCAGGCTTCATGCAGGGAGCCTGATGTGGGACTCAATCCCTGGACTCCAGGATCACGCCCTGAGCCAAAGGCAGTACTGTACAAACAAGGAGTCATTATAGTTAAAACTTATATTTGCCAAATCAAAGAGGTGACTTGTCTCAACTCTAGGCAAATACAAATTTTAAAATACTACAAGAAGTAAACAAATTCATGAAAAATTAGTTTGCTGAAACTTACACAAGATGCAAAAATTTAACAGAGAAATTAACATAGAAGGCATAAAACAAAATTGCCACAGTTTAAGTTTCCAGGCCCAGATGACTTCTTGTTGAAATTTATCAAAACATTTTGAGCAAATACTTGATTCTCTTAAAACGTTTCAAGTATCTAGAAAAAACATGCTTCCTTTTTTCAAAGGCAGCATAACATTAATACAAAAATATGACAAACATAATACAATAAAGGAAAATGAGAGAATTCTCTCACAGTGTCATTACAGAATCATAAACAACATCATTACATAAAATAAATACATTAAGTCAAAAATATTATGTCCAAATAAAACTTATATGAAGAAAGTAATAACAGCTCAACATTAATAAATCTAGAACTAAGCATAAAGGTTCATGGGGAAAGCCATGTTCCTCTTCAGAAATGTTGAAAGCCAATTGATAAAATTTATATTCATTCCTTACTTGAATACACACACACACACACACACACACACATAATCAATAATAGGTTATTTCAAACCCCAAACCAGGATCACCCTCAATGATGAAGCAGTGGATTCATTTCTTTTACAGTCTAGAAGAAAGGTCATTCACTGTCATTTGTTTAATATTATTCTGTAAATGTTAGTCAATAAAATTAGAGAAAACTAAAGTATAAATATTGGAAAGGAAGTGGAAAAACTATTATTTGTAATTGATACAGTACCTGGAAAATTAAAAGAATTAGTTTAAAAATCGGAAACGGTATGAAAGAAAAGATATTTCACTAAAATGTCTGGCTACAAAGTTGACATGAAATCAATAGCATCCGTGCACACAGAACAACGCATTAGAAAATATGTGAAGCTATCTAATAACAATAAACTAAAAGATAAAATATATGCAGTACATTTAAGATGAACTGTAAGTAGTTAAAACAAAAGCCATCTTAACTCCATTTATAAACCTCGATATAAGAAGGCTTGACTAAATAGAAATATCTTACTCATTTTTGTATTGAAAGATTCCCTGTAAATATGACAAATATTTCCAAATTAATTTATAAATTAAACTTTTTTCCAACCAAAAGATGACATGTTTATTAGAATTTAGAAAATAAATAGTTCTCTGTTTTTCTGGGAAAGGGAAAATGGAAGAGAATATAGTAGGAAGAAATGGACCAAATTTCGATGAGAATTTAGGACATTAGGTTTTGAATAATTATCAGTATGTGGCAAGGAATCAAATGTTTGTTTCTACTTAACTGCTTTCAAAGTTAAAAAGAAAACTAAAGCCATAATAAACCTAGGTGATAATGAACATTGGTGAATAGATATTAACAATATATGACAGACACTTTTGAGATCTAGTAACAAATATCTCTTCTTGAATAATTGTGTATTTTTCCATTGTATCACAATGTTTGTAAATAGAGCCTCATGGCTAAGCATTAGGATGTTTCCATAGCACAAGCATGCTAAAATGAACATTCTTTCATAAACGAAAAAGTGAAATCTACTGATTCAAGTTCAGAGGAGTATGATGTGCTCCCTCTTCTAAGAAATGATATAGTTAAATGTATGTTTTGAAATATGTCATTTTAAAGTGTTAATTAGAGAAAAGTGGCAACTGTTTGTGTTTTGGTTAGGAGTGGGATGTGTGAGATGGAAGAGACATCATTTTAATGTACATTAAATTCCATAGCATAAACTTGCTTAATTTTGCATGTTATTATTAGATGGTTAAAGAAAGTTTGCTGAAATAAAAATAAAGGAAGCAAGATGTAGAACATTGTGGATACCGGGATCTTATTTTTACAAAAGAAATGTCTACTCATGCATATATGATTTGAACTTGCAAGGAACTGGAACAAAAGGAAGAAGAGCTATAAATAAAAAGAAAAGGGAAATAAAATGCTCTTGGGAAGACATCAAAGATAACTGGATTTGTTTCTAATGATCCTTCTCAATTAGCTAAAATTAGATCCAGAATCATGAAGTATGCAATTAATATTTCATGACAACATTACTTAAGCTAATAAGAATATATGTGTTTCTTGTCAAAACTGTAATTTTTAAATTAAATTCATTTTTTCCTCCTTGTTAGAAATTCTATAACCCTTTCAGTGTGCATCATGGTGGTTTTTGATTTCTAACTAGTATCTGGCAAATGTATGTGAATGAGGGAAAAAAATCAAATTAAACATAAAATACCTGAACAAAATTAAACAAGGAATCAAGTGTTTGATTTTTATTGCATATTCCAGGTATATTTTGTAAATGACTGAAAATATTATGAAATGAGCAATTTTCACATCAGCAAAGCAAGGAGTCAGAATTTTGATTTTTGTAAAATTTATCTTTAAGATAATGAGGTTTTATTTAAAATTTACATCAAAAGATTGAGAATGCTACTTTGCAAATTCAAGAATCATCCTCTTCTGGACTTTCAGTAGAGAGGAAAATGGAGTTTGGGTTACTCCATGTATAAATTTGTATATATAAGCTATTTCTAGCTAATAAAGATAAAGAGACACTTGATCTGCATTCTATATTTCTATGTGCTGATGTATCAAGATTATCCAAAGCAAAACAAAGTAAGGAATAAGAAATCAATAAAGTGCAGGGCCATTTAATGAACTGGGTCTCCTTCAGAAAGCTGCAACACCTCCTTCAAGTATCTATTTGAATGGCATCTTCTAATGAAGCCCACCTGGACTATTCCATTTTATTTTGTTTTATTTTATTTTATTATTTTATGTTTTAAATAGGCTCTGCACTCAGTGTGGAGCCCAACATGGGGCTCAAACTCAGAACCCTGAGATCAAGACTTGAGCTGATATCGTGTCAGAAGCTTAACCATCTGAGCCACCAGGTACCCCTGGACCATCCCATTTTAAAAGTAGACTTACCTACCCAAGCTATCATCTAGGTTCGTATGCTGTTCTAGGTTCCTTTTTCATGTATTTATCACCTTGTAAGAGCTCATATGCTCATTATGCTTATGACTATCTCTCCTGCTGAGATTCAAGTCATAAGAAGACAGAGATTGGTCTAATTTATTCCCTGATTTATACTTAGTGCCTAGAATAATGCTGGTACATAATAAGCATTCAATAAATATGTGTTGAATATGTGAAAGTATACAAAAGAAATCCCTCACCATAAAAACAAAACATTGCAATGAATTATTAGGCAGGGTAGAAATTAAACTCAAGGATTGAAAAGCATTCTTCATAGGCTGAGTGGAGGAATAGATTAGTTAAAAATTTAGATTCTATGAAATATTTATCAAGCATCTCTGTGGTAAAACACATTAACCCAAGTGTATCCTTATATTAATTATTAAAATTATAATAAATTTTAACGTTGATATTATAAGTTAAAAAAAAACCAATTTACTTTGCTAGAAACAGTATGTTTGCATTCCCTTCCTTTGATCATATGCATACAGATCCCACTATCCTCTTAGTGACTGCTTTCTTGTGTACATAATACATTCAATACTTTTCACATATTTGCTTCCAATATTCTGTTCCTTCTTACCCTCTCAGCTATCCACTCACAGGACCACATCTTGGACCTTGTCAACACTTGGAAGTTCTTTATTTTTTATATAACAATTTGAATAACTAGCTCACTGACCACAACATTCTATCTTTTCATCAAGCTCAATTACTCAGCCAATAATCCAAACTTAATCTAATCATGACCCTCAGGATTGGACCCTATGTTCAATGAACATTTTCCTTTGCCTCAAAGCATAAGCCATTTTAATAATAATTTTCTACCTTCTAAGATTGCACTTAATGGCTTATCACTTCAACCACCCTCTTTCCAAACAAATAATATTGACACTAATTCCATACTAAAACTAATACTAAATTTAAGACCAACATGAATATAAATAGCCAACATTTTTGAGTCCTTGCCACATGGCCAACACTCTTTTAATGTATTTACATGTACTTTCTTTTTTAGTAGTTATACCTCCATAGTTGGTATTGTTTTATTTTCATTATACACATGAAAAAACTGAAGGAAATGACGTTAAAAGTCTTGATTAAGGTCACACAACCAGAAAATTTAGAACTAGGTTATAAAGCTCAAAATTGAGGTTCCAGAGCCTATCCTCCTAGGCATGGTATCTGTTCTCACCGCTCCCCTGGAACTGCCATCACAAACTTAGTGACTGGCCTAGTGTGGAATGTAGTTAAATTTCTTTCTCTCCATGGAAGCTAGAGGAAACTATGCATTTATGGCTCCCAAAGACAATTTTGCTCTCAAATGCTCTCCACTTATCTTTTTAAATCTCCTTACAGGTTGGCTTTCTTTACAGTTTTCTCTAGCAGCTCTGTCAAATGATCTGTTCTTTCCTCAACTTTCCTCCCCTTCCCCATTCCCTCTATCATCAAAATATAACCATGACTCTATTTTATGGAGGGAGTAGAAACTATTAGATAAATTTCCCTGCACCTCTCCCATTCTGTTCTCTGATTTTCTTTTTTTTTTTTTTTAATTTTTTTTTTTTTTGTTGTTCTCTGATTTTCTTGAAGAATTTATTTCTCTTAATGTTTCTGTTACTGTTGTTCCCTCTACCCTTACTTTGATTTTTAACTCCTCCCTCTTGCTTAGGGAGTAAGAAGACCTGCCCTTGTCACTTTGATAAAACACTGTTGCCTCCCTTGTTGGTGAAGCCTTAAGACTTTCCACAAGACTTCTTCCTTCTCTGCTCGTTTCTATTCTCTGTTGTTTCCTTCCATTTCTCTGCTTGACTCTGGACTCCTATTGCTGCATATGGTTCAGTTCTCGTCTTCATTCTCTCATGCTATGCAGTACTTCTAGGCTCTGTAATCCATTCTCAAGGTTTCAGTGATTATACATACTTTGACTAAAAATCTGTATTTGTGGCCTAGATTTCTCCTGAGCTTTAAACTACTGTATTGAAAGGCAAACAGACATATTGAAAGTTTTAAGTTTACTTCAGTAAAAATCTATTACAACCAGGCAGCATCCATTATAGCAGATAGAAAGTTCCAAGATGCTGTACAAATGAAAAGGCTTCTTTAGGCAAAAGGGAGCAGGATCATTGAAGTTACACTAGGAAAAAATTGGTTTGTTATTGCATGCCTACTTTTTTGTAACTTGTTCAAGGTCACTCACATTTTATTTTATTTTACTTTAAATGTTTAAATTTAAATCCAATTTGCCAACATATAGCATAACACCCATTGCTTATCCCATCAAGTGCCCTCCTCATTTCCTGTCACCCAGCTATCCCATCCCCACACCAACCTCCCGTTCCGCAACTCTTTGTTTCCCAGAATTAGGAGTCTCTCATGGTTTGTCTCCCTCTTTAATTTTTCCCATTCAGTTCCACTCCTTACGTTTAGCTGGTGGCAGGTGTCTAACAGTGCCAATCAGGTGGTTCTTGATTGACTGGTTTAAAACTTCTTTTCCAGGAGAGCCCAAAATGTAATTAAGTCTCAGTTTGGTAACTAACATAGACTTAACATGAGATACTTCATTTTGGATTTGTTGGCTCCTTTTGTAACAATATGTAATAACATTTTGAATATCTTTCCTTGAATATTCCATAAGCACTTTAAATTCACTGTGTAAAATTAAACTTTCATTTTCCTCTACAACTCCCCATTTCCTTCTGTATTTTAGTGAATGGGATCATTTTGTCCTCTTAGTTTTGCAAGGTATAAACTTTAAAACAAAATCATCCTAAAATGTTGCCTTTTGCACAAATCTTATCTTCAGTCAGTCTTCAAAACTTAATTGTAATTCCTATATGCCTTTTGAATACATCTATTGCTAAATTAATTGACCTTTCTTAATATGGAGAATAATATATGTTTAGTTTAGTTTTGCTTTGACTAAACTTTTGGAGGTAATTTAATGGTCTCCTAATTGCCCTCTCTTCATCCAGTAAAGTCATAATATACCCATAATAATCATAATCTTTCTAATGGTAAAAGAGACATTGAGGCATATTAAACATTGTAAGAATTTATTTGAGTAAGAATCTGTTTGAATCAAGCAGCCCCAGACAAGAGATGATTAGAAGTGTTTCACCAACAGGAGCTGGGGAAAGACTAGTGAAGATGACAAAGCAAAACAAGGAAATTATTTGATTGGCTATTCCTTAAGTGTTTGCTTTATTTGGAAAAGTCTAGTTGGCTGTTTGTGATTGATTGTCCTTAGATTTCCATTTCTTAATGTGGAGGGATTTCCAGGCTTAGATTTAGGTTTGCTTATATAAGCTGCCAAAACATTAGAACCCTATCAGTTTCATGGCCTCCTTGTTTAATTAACATCAATGAGGAAATAGACTTCCTTCTCCAAAGATTTAACAAAATTTCAGCCCATTATGGTATGAGGCTTATGCTTGAGGTCCCGAATCTCTATATTTCTATTGAAGCACATATGGTCCCTTTTAATCTATAGACTTGTGAATTGAAGAGACTACTTAATTGCTCTGCATACATCCAACATATACTAGTGGGACAGAGTTAGAATAATTGCAATGACTCTCCTGATCAACACAGTGCTGGGGGAGTGAGTGGGTAGGTTTTACAGGAGGCCCAGAGCAGTCACCAGTTCCAAACAATTCTAAAATCTAGGTACATACTGACATGACAGTTCTATCTATGATCCAATTCTGCTTCCTAGGAGTGGGTTTCTGGCTTTTGGCTCCTTCCTCTGGACCCTTATTTCCTTCCCTCAGTTATCCTTCCTTTTCCATAAGAATGGCTCATGTTCACCGCTGAATAGTTTCTCATTCTGCATTCTTCACATAAAGGTTAAGAACACTGTGTGTCTCTCCATTAACACTTTCTTTGTCAAAGAATAATAACTCTCAGTGTTTCACCAGTGAAAACCTCTGGTACTTTATGCTCACAGCTGACATGGTTCACTAGGGTGTCCTAGGAGTAGCTCTTGGTTCACCAGGAAGTATATTGTGGTGGTCAGCATGGCAGAGGGCATGGAGAGATTAGCAACAGGTAGGAGTGAAGAGACAGAGGTGGTATCAATGATACATATACCTCCTGCTCTGTGAACACCTTCCTTCTCTTTTACTTGGCATTGGCCTTCTGGAGAGGTTTCTCTGTTTGGAATCATCGTTTTCCTTAGACAAAACCACCCAAAGTAATAATACTAAAACACAGCAACAAAACAGAAAACACCTTCATTCCCATTTAACCATTTTGTTAGTTCACCAAGAGAAGTAAATTTTGGTCAGAATAATTTTCACCAAAATATGATTATTTTACTCTACCTGACACAGTTAAAGAATGTTTCTTGTGCTGACTGTTCTTCTGGCCAAAGAACAGAACAGAAACAAAATTCTTAACTCCCCTGAAGCGATGAATAAGCTTTTCTAATCCCTTGACTATTTAGAAGTTTAAAAGGTTCACAGAAGCTTTCAGATCTTTAGTCTTAGGGTTAAATGAAAATATTTGAAGGTATAAAACTAAAATGGTTTAGAATAACATTCATTTTGAGAGTAAAAGTAACCTTCAGATCAATTTCCCTGAAATATCATTCTTGCAAAAGAACACATGCTAATAGATAATTACTGGTAAGTCTGGTCTTCAATAATGTAATTATCTTGTTTTGAGGGGTATGTCAATTACAGATCAGGTGATTGTCAGGAGAAGTCTAGAGTACTTCTTGCATAAAATCTTTTCTTTAGAGCCCAGGTATATGTCCTTCCCCTAGATCTACTTAAGCATTTTGTACTACTCAAAAAAATACAAATGTATTTGTCCTCGAAAAGAGAGTATTTTCATTATAATATAAGAACATTTGTTTGCAATGGCCAATCTTGCTATTTTTTTCAACAACAGTATCCTGATGGAGGAAACATTAAATTATTTAAAAATACCTCTTCCCTGCCTGACTTGTCTATTCTTCAGCAGAAACTCTTCAAAGATTAGCAAATTATCACTAAAATTAGACATTCACTGTGAAAAGGAATAACTGATAGTCTTTTTCAATTTAGGGAAATTATAAATTAAATCTTTAGCCACACCTCTATATGGAGATCCTGTCACAAAGTCAGTATGACACTTTTCCCAGTATTATAGATGAAACTAGAATTTTGACTTCCCAAGAGTAATTTGAAAAAAAAAAATCATAATGTTTTCTCTGTTTTACGGGCTAGATTTTTGAACACGGTATCTATAGTAGTGTATCCTGTGTCAGCTTAGTTAACATAAAGTTATGTTACTCCAAAGCCCCTTCCCTGTGTAGTGTTGAGTTGACCAAAGGAAAAGTTGTGTGGAAGTTTAAGGCAGTAGCAATTGTTCTCTGAAGGTTAGTGTGCTGAGACGTGATTCAGGCACAGATGTGATGGCAGATTCCAGCTTGTCCTTACTTTCCAATATTCAACATCCTGACTGCTGGCCCTGCTGACCAGCATGGGCTCCCAGGGCCCATAACTAGACCTTTGGCTTCTAAAAGACGCAGTAGCCGGGGGCGGGGCAAGATGACAGAGGAGTAGGATCCCCAAGTCACCTGTCCCCACCAACTTACCCAGATAACTTTCAAATCATCTGGAAAACCTACAAATTCGACCTTAGATTTAAGGAGAGAACAGCTGGAATGCTACAGAGAGAAGAGTTTGCACTTCTAACAAGTACAACTCCTTTTTAGCCACTCTGCACTGAGCAAAATGACTAGAAAGAAGAACTCACCACAAAAGAAAGAATCAGAAACAGTACTCTCTGCCACAGAGTTACAGAATTTGGATACAATTAAATGTCAGAAAGCCAGTTCAGAAGCACAATTATAAAGCTACTGGTGGCTCTGGAAAAAAGCATAAAGGATTAAAGAGACTTCATGACTACAGAATTTAGATCTAATCAGGTCAAAATTAAAAATCAATTAAATAAAAAAAAAATCAATTAAATGAGATGCAATCCAAACTGGAGGTCCTAACGATGAGGGTTTATGAGGTAGATGAAAGAGTGAGTGACATAGAAGACAAGTTGATGGCAAGGAAGGAAGCTGAGGAAAAAAGAGAGAAAAAATTAAAAGACCATGAGGAAAGGTTAAGGGAAATAAATGACAGCCTCAGAGGGAAAAATCTATGTTTAATTGGAGTTCCAGAGGGTGCAGAAAGGGACAGAGGACCAGAAAGTGTATTTGAACAAATCATAGATGAGAACTTCCCTAACCTGGGGAAGGAAACAGGCATTCAGATACAGGAGATAGAGAGATCCCCCCACCCCAAAATCAATAAAAACCATTCAACACCTTGACATTTAATAGTGAAACTTGAAAATTCCAAAGATAAAGAGAAAATCCTGAAAGCAGCAAGAGACAAGAGATCCCTAACTTATATGGGGAGAAATATTAGATTAACAGCAGACCTCTCCACAGAGCCCTGGCAGGCCAGAAAGGGCTGGCAGGATATATTCAGGGTCCTAAATGAGAAGAACCTGCATCCAAGAATACTTTATCCAGTGAGGCTCTCATTCAGAATAGAAGGAGAGATCAAGAGCTTCCAAGATAGGCAGAAACTGAAAGAATATGTGACCACCAAACCAGCTCTGCAAGAAATATTAAGAGGGACTCTGTAAAAGAAACAGGACGCCCAAAGAAATAATCCACAAAAACAGGGATTGAAAAGGTATCATGATGATCCTAAATTAATATCTTTCAATAGTAAGTCTGAATATGAATAGGCTAAATGATCCCATCAAAGACGCAGGGTTTCAGACTAGATTAAAAAGCAAAACCCATCTATTTGCTGTCTACAAGAGACGCATTTTAGACCTAAGGACACCACCAGCCTGAAAATGAAAGGTTGGAGAACCATTTACCATTCAAATGGTCCTTGAAAGAAAGCAGGGCTAGCAATCCTCATATTAAATAAATTAAAGCTTATCCCAAAGATTGTAGTAAGGGATGAAGAGGGACACTATAAAGGATCTATCCAACAAGAGGACCTGACAATCATGAATATTTATGGCCCTAATGTGGGAGCTGCCAGGTATATCAATCAATTAATAACCAAAGTTAAGACATACTTAGATAATAATACACTGATACTGGGAGACTTTAACACGGTGCTTTCTACAAATGACAGATCTTCTAAGCACAACATTTCTAAAGAAACGAGAGCTTTAAATGATACACTGGACCAGATGGATTTCACAGATATTTATAGAACTTTACATTCAAATGCAACTTAATACACACTCTTCTCAAGTGCACATGGAACTTTCTCCAGAATAGACCACATATTGGGTCACAAATCAGGTCTCAACCAATACCAAAAGATTGGGATTGTCCCCTGCATATTTTCAGACCATAATGCTTTGAAACTTGAACTCAATCACAAGAAGAAGTTTGGAAGAAATTCAAACACGTGGAGGTTAAAGAGCATCCTGCTAAAAGATGAAAGGGTCAACCAAGAAATTAGAGAAGAATTTAAAATATTCATGGAAACTAATGAAAATGAAGATACAACTATTCAAAATCTTTGGGATACAGCAAAAGCAGTCCTAAGAGGGAAATACATTGCAATACAAGCATCCCTCAAAAAACTGGAAATAACTCAAAAACAAAAGCTAACCTTGCACCTAAAGGAACTGGAGAAAGAACAGCAAATAAAACCTACACCCAGAAGAAGAAGAGAATTAGTAAAGATTCGAGCAGAACTCAATGAAATCGAGAGCAGAACAACTGTGGAACAGATCAACAAAACCAGGAGTTGGTTCTTTGAAAGAATTAATAAGATAGATAAGTCCCTAGCCAGTCTTATTAAAAACAAAAGAGAAAAGACTCCAATGAACAAAATCACGAATGAAAAAGGAGAGATCACAAGCAATACCAAGGAAATACAAACGATTTAAAAAACATATTATGAGCAGCTATATGCCAATAAATTAGGCAATCTAGAAGAAATGGATGCATTTCTTGAAAACCACAAACTACCAAAACTGGAACAAGAAGAAATAGAATACCTGAACAAGCCGATAACCAGGGAGGAAATTGAAGCAGTCATCAAAAATCTCTCAAGACCCAAAAGTCGAGGGCCAGATGGCTTCCCAGGGGAATTCTATCAAACGTTTAAAGAAGAAACAATACCTATTCTACTAAAGCTGTTCTGAAAGATAGAAAGGGATGGAATACATCCAACTAGTTCTATGAGGCCAGCATCACCTTCTTTCCAAATCCAGACAAGACCCCACCAAAAAGTTGAATTATAGACCAACATCCCTGATGAACACAGATCCAAAAATTCTCAACAAGATATTAGCCAATAGGATCCAACAATACTTTAAGAAGCTTATTCACCATGACCAAGTGGGATTTATCCCCGGGATGCAAGACTGGTTCAACCCTCCTAAAGCAATCAATGTGATAGATCATATCAACAAGAGAAAAAACAAGAATCATATGATCCTCTCAATAGATGCAGAGAAAGCATTTGACAAAATACAGTATGCATTCCTGATCAAAACTCTTTAGAGTGTAGGGATAGAGGGAACATTTCTCAGCATCTTAAAAGCTGTCTATGAAAAGCCCACAGCAAATATCATTCTCAATTGGAAACACTGGGAGCCTTTCCCCTAAGATCAGGAACACAACAGGGATGTCCACTCTCACCACTGCTATTCAATATAGTACTAGAATTCCTAGCCTCAGGAATCAGGAAATAAAAAGCATTCAAATGGACAAAGAAGTCAAATTCTCCCTCTTCGCAGATGACATGATACTGTACTTAGAAAACCCAAAAGACTCCAACCCAAAATTGCTAGATCTCATACAGCAATTAAGCAATGTGGCAGGATACAAAAATCAGTGCACAGAAATCAGTGGGATTTCTGTACACCAACAATGAGATGGAAGAAAGAGAAATTAGGGAGTCAATCTCATTTACAATTGCACCCAAAAGCATAAGATACCTAGGAAAAAACCTAACCAAAGAGGTAAAGGATCTATACCCTAAAAACTACAGAACAGAAATCGAGGAAGACACAAAGAGATGGGAAAATATTCCATGCTCATGGATTGGAAGAATTAATATTGTGAAAATGTGTATGCTACCCAGGGCAATTTACACATTCAATGCAATCCCTATCAAAATACCATGGACTTTCTTCAGTCCATGGTATTTTGGAACAAATACCAAAATATTTGTTCCAGAGAGTTGGAACAAATCATCTTAAGATTTGTGTGGAATCAAAAAAGACCCCGAATAGCCAGGGGAATATTGAAAAAGAAAACCAGAGCCGGGGACATCACAATGTCAGATTTCAGGTTGTACTAGAAAGCTGTGATCATCAAGACAATGTGGTATTGGCACAAAAACAGACACATAGATCAATGGAACAGAATAGCGAATCCAGAAATGTGCCCTCCACTCTATGGTCAACTAATACTTGACAAAACAGGAAAGACTATCGAAAGGACAGTCTTTTCAATAAATGATGCTGGGAAAATTGGACAGCCACATGCAGAAGAATTAAACTAGATCATTCTCTTACACCAGACACAAAGATAAACTCAAAATGGATGAAAGATCTAAATGTGAGACAAGAATCCATCAAAATTCTAGAGGAGAACACAGGCAACACCCTTTTTGGACTTGGCCACAGCAACTTCTTGCAAGATACACCTATGAAAGCAAGGGAAACAAAAGCTAAATGAACTATTGGGACTTCATCAAGATAAAAAGCTTCTGCACAGCAAAAGAAACAGTCAACAAAACTAAAAGACAACCTACAGAATGGGAGAAGATATTTGCAAATGACATATCAGATAATGGGATAGTATCCAAGATATAAAGAACTTATTCAACTCAACACCCAGGAAATAATCCAATTATGAAATGGTCAAAAGTCATGAACAGTAATTTCACAGAGGAAGACATAGACAACAAGCACATGAGAAAATGCTCCACATCGCTGGCCATCAGGGAAATACAAATCAAAACCACAATGAGATACCACCTCACACCAATGAGAATGGTGAAAATTAATAAGGCAGGAAACAAGAAATGTTGGAGAGGATGTGGAGAAAGGGGAACCCTCTTGCACTGTTGGTGGGAATGTGAACTGGTACAGTCACTCTGGAAAACCATGTGGAAATTCCTCAAATAATTAAAAATAGACCTGCCCTACTACCCAGCAATTGCACTGCTGGGGATTTACCCCAAAGATACAGATGCAGTGAAATGCCAGGACACCTGCACTCCGATGTTTCTAGCAGCAATGTCCACAATAGCCAAACTGTGGAAGGAGGCTTGGTGTCCATCGAAAGATGAGTGGATAAAGAAGATGTGGTCTATGTATACAATGGAATATTACTCGGCCATCAGAAACGACAAATACCCACTATTTGCTTCGACGTGGATGGAACTGGAGGATATTATGCTGAGTGAAGTAAGTCAACCGGAGAAGGACAAACATTATATGGTCTCATTCATTCGGGGAATATAAAAAATAGTGAAGGGGATTAAAGGGGAAAGGAGACAAAATGAGTGGGAAGTATCAGTGAGGGTGACAGAACTTGAGACTCCTAACTCTGGGAAACGAACAAGGGGTAGGGGAAAGGGAGGTGGGCGGGGGAATTGGGTGACTGGGTGACGGGTACTGAGGGGGACACTTCTCTGCATGAGAACTGGTGTTATGCTATATGTTGGCAAATTGAACTCCAATAAAAAAATATACAAAAAAAAAAAAAAACCCAAAGCAAAACAAAACAAAACCCAAAATGAAAACACAAATTAAAAAAAAAGGTGTAGTAGCTACACAAAAGCAACTGCCCTTTATAGACGTCTCCTTCAGCATTATTTCATGGTCCCACATCAATAGTTTGATATCCCTTGTTTCCCACTTTCTCCTGGAAGCTCTAACTTGTCTACCTGTTCCAGAGCTTTTGGCAGTTGCCAGCATTCACAGCAATGCTTCACAGCAATGTTGTTTGTATAAAAATAAAATCCTTGAGAACTAGTATGAAGGAATTACCTAAGGAGTATTAGCAACATCTCAGTGTATCATTTATCTGTTTTTAATAATAAGATTTGTACACAAATTTAGAACCGTAGCAACCACTAACCATTGTGATGAGGAACTAAATATTTCACTTAATTTTAATTTACCTAATACTTAAGTAATTGGGGTAAATAAATGGAAATACTAATTATTTTCAAAATTAAAATTAAATCATTATTTTACTTAAAGAGTAAGTATGGGCACATTTATAAATTTGAAATGAAGGCTTACTACTGAAGCAGCATTGAGTGGAGATGATATTAATAGAATAGTGAGGAGAAAAAAGAGAAGATACATCACAAATTTCATGATGAATGGCAATTGCAGGTCACTAGGACAGAGGAAAACCAGAAAATTTTTTATTTTTGTGTAACAATTTTAAATATAGTGGACAACATAAAGACATTTTCAATAAAATCAGAGTAAATTTGATATTTTCTTTCAACAAAGAGATTAAATTAGCAGCTTAAAATAAAAATTAACAAATAGGATGAATTGGCTAAAATGAGAATTAAATGTATAATGAAAATTTTAAATTGTTTTTTAATAGAATCTGAATTTATAAATGACTTGAATTTTTTATTCAAGTTTTTGAAAATAGATATGGTAAAAATGATTATTATATTAATTTCATCTTTTTATTTTTACCTTTTTTTCAATGTGACTACCAGTTAAAAGTTAAATATATGGCTTGTATTATATTTCTATTGGATTGTGCCAATCTAAAAAGTATATAAGTTAAAGTTTCATTAAAACACATCTGAGAGGTGCAAGATAAAGTTTCATTTCAGCATTACAGATATTTCCATTTCTAGAGGGTCTTTGCAAAGTATATTTTAGTTTTAACTATGTAGCTTATAAATATTAATATTTTTATTTCAATATTACTGGCTTTTTCTGTTTACATGCACTAGTAAATAATGATGCATTAAAGACTATTTCTCCATAAGGGGCACCTGGGTGGCTCAGTTGGTTAAGCATTTGACTGTTGATCTCAGCTCAAGTCTTGATCTCAGGGTCACGAGTTTAAGCCCCAGGTTGGTCTCCATGCTGGGTGTGGAGCTACTTAAGAAAAAAAAAAAGAAGAAAAATTCTCCATAAACTTAGAAAATAGACAAAAACAACCATATACCATACTACCCTACATAGCCATTGTCCACATACCTATAGTTTTTCTTCTATAGATAGCACAAAATTTCTTTTAAAGTGAAAATAAGTGAATGTTTGAAAAAGACTACTGAAAATAGTCTTGATGATATGCGATTTTAAAAAATCCGTAACAGTGTTGCTTACACTTAATTATTTTTGTATATTTTGTATTTAAATAATTTTGTAGAATTTTCAGGATAATACTTGATATCATATTTAGTAGCACTGGTGCATCTGAACTACAAGATTTGAATTTAATGAACTGCTTGCCCATTTATAAACCAATCTTGGACTTTTGTATTGCTCTGTGGTTTCAATGGTATCATTCATAACCATATTGTGTCATTTCTGGAATGAATTTCTTCCACAGATACCATGTAAGCAATGTCCTTACAAGACAGACAGTGCTCTACCAACCCAAAGGGTGAATTACTAGGCTTGGCAGCAACCTAATACAATGACCAAACACACAATCTGTAGAAACTTGGACTTGCTCAGCTCTTGAAGGCAATTGTAAGCACTTTAATTCACCAGAGATGTGACCTGTTTTGATGAATAGTCAGCAAGGGGATATTGATTCCACCTGAAGATGCCTATCACCTGGGTTGACATTTAATATCTTTTGAAAGAGTTCTCTTGAAAAGGGAAATAAAACCAAGAAATAAAAAAGTCAAATTTGCATGATCATTCTTTGAAAATATTTATCAACTCGAAAGAAAACTAGGGTTAAAAAGAAACATAAGTAAAATCTTCGTGTAAAAATAAATGCCATTGCTTCCTAAATAGGTTGTGGGTGCCCAGAAGTTGGAAGGGACCTCCAGTGACAAAGCCTGAGTCAGTAGTACTTGCTTCCTGTATCTTGTTCTCAGGATATATCCATCTTATTTGGAGAGTTTGTGTGCAGGACTATAATCGGTCGTTGAAATCGGTTCATCAGCCTATTGAAATGGACCCCACAGGGACAATTTTTCTGCTATTTTTCTTATGTCATGTTCCTGACCTTGTAAGACAGGAGTGAAAATTAGAAAATATATGTAATTCAGAGTGTATGTTTGTGCTACTTAGCTAAATATGAAGCTCTGGAACGTGAAGGAGGTGAGACTTACAGAATGGCAGAGTAAAACATTCCATGAGCCTTCTTTCCAGCAAAATACCAATTTAACTGGTAAAAACTAGAAATAAAATAATCATTTAAAGTCCCTGGAAATTGTGAGTGAATGGAGATACATTCATTTAGAAAATATAGTGAATCTCAGAACAACGAAAAGCTGTGACAGTTGAGTCTTGCACAAACTGCCCCTGTAACCCTGGCTTCCAGCTCTCCCTTACAGAGGCTCCATCCCAGGTGCTCTTCCCTGGGCAGATGCAGCCAAGAAAAGTTCCTGCCCTCCCCTGAGCTCCTAGTCAGGGGCAAATGCTTCCATTTCTCACCTTCATCCCAGTCCTGCATTGCAGAAATTCTGTGCAGATACAGTTGAGAGAAACAAAATTTCCCGTTTTACCCAATCACTACTCATAAAGCCAAAGCTCCCCCTAATTGCGGCAGACTGAAAACCAGTATCCCTCTCTTTCTTGGGTTGCTTGCCTTGTAGTGCAAACATTCCATGTCAGGAGAGGCAAGCCAAGAGGGAAGGGGGCAGCCGTCCTGACCTTCTCCTGTGGCCACTTAGAGACCAGGGTGCTACTCCTGAAAAAGCAGTCATTTATCCCACCAGTGAGGGGTATGAAGATTCTGCCCAGAAGGAAAGGCAGACCATAATAATGAGGAGCTGCAGCTCTGGCTGAGGAAGTCCACTTATTTGGAGCACAGAATGGAAAATTCTATGCCTATGGGTGGTTTTAAAAATGTTAAATCTTATTCAGGCCAGACAAGGAAGAGTAAGCAGAGAAAAAGAATCCAAGAAAGACAGCTGAGAAGAGCCCCCTTAGGATCATATACCATTCGTGGGGTCAGGAAGGCTGTGCATGTGAACTGGACTGCACCTACTCTGTAGCAACCACCCAGAACAGGTGTGGTGGACTGTAAGCATTCCCCGCTGCACAAGGCCTGTCAACATAGAGCAGAACGCTCACTGCCATAGGGATTTAAACACAACCTGACCAAACACAGATTGAACAAGAAACTATTCTCACCTAGGGACTACTAGAAAGCTACGTATAAAAATAAAATCACTCTAATCCCTGCTAGTCTCGGAAACAATGCATACCCCAGGCTACTGTCTCTTGGAGACTTCCAAATGGGGATCTCTAAACAACTAGTCTCTAAGCTACTAGAATATGTGACAACAAAACATAAACTCCTAGAAGTCTGTTGGCAGCTGCCAAGCCAATAAGTAGCTTATGCCAAACCAGGGGTTACTTTTACAGAGCCAGGCCAAGAGATAAAAACAATGGAAAGAAATCTGAGTGGGAACATTAGAGCCTGAACACTGGAAAGGAATTAAAATTTGAAGAAGTAGTTGAACAAAGTAGTTAAGCAAATACATGACTCCATAAACAAAAACAAGAATGACCCTCAGGGAGTTCTCAGTATCCACAGTGGTACAATATTCCTAAAATAATTAACTTTCAAAAAAACACAAAACACTAAGATCTACAAAGAAACAACTAAGTGTGATCCATCCAGGGGAGAAAACTAGTAGGTAATAAGAACTGCTTTTGAAGGGGCCCACATGGTGACATAGGCTTAGCAGACAGACTTCAAAGCAGCAATTATAAATATGATCGAAGATTAAAAGAAATAATGCTTAAGGAATTAAAGGAAGGTATGATGACAATGCCTCATCAGAGTATATATGAAGAGATAAAAATTATCTTTAAAAACACCTGGAATGAGAGACTCCTAACTCTGGGAAATAAACAAAGGGCTGCAGAAGAGGAGGTGAGTGGGGGGATGGGGTAACTGGTTACGGGCATTAAGGAGGGCACGTGATATAATGTGCATAGGGTGTTATACTATATGTTGGCAAAATGAATTTAAATGTCTAAAAAATGAAATCCTAAAAAAAAACCTGGAAATTCTGGAGATGAAAAGTAAAATAACCAAAATGAAAAATTCCACAGAGGGGCTGAACAGTAGACTAGAGATCAGAAGAAAGAATCAGCCAATTGAAGGTAGATCATTGGAGACCAGGCAATCCAAAGAAAAGAGAAAAAAAAAATGAATAAAACACTCAAAAAAGTACATGATGGGTATACCAGAGGGAGAGAAAAGTAGGAAAAGAACAAGAGAAAAAGTCAAATGATGACTGGAAACTTAACCAAATGTGAAGAAAAGCATCCATCCACCCATCCAAGAAGCCAAACAAATTACAAGCAGGAGAAATGGAAAGAGATCCATAGCCAGATACATTGTAGTCAAAATGGTGACAGAGGCAAATATTGAAAGCAAGTAAAAAATAACTCATTGTGTAGAAGGAAACTCTAATAACATGAAATTATCTTCTCATCAGAAACAGCAGAAAGACAGAGTGCTGAATGTAAAAACCTGCCAAAAATCAACCCTTGTAAACAATCTTTCAAAAACAAAGGTGAAATAAAGATACTACAAAATAAAACCTGAGAATAGGATGCTGGAACTTCTGCCTCACAAGACATAATAGAGAGAGTTCTTGAAAATGAACCAGAGATGGTAAAAGTTAAAGGTGTAAACAACCCATGTGTCTATCAACTGATAAAAGCATAAAGTGTGTTAAATCCACAGCAAGGACTGTTGCTCAGCAGTACAAAGAAGCAAGTACAGAGACATAGTTACCTACTGATAAATTTTGGGGAAAAAAAGTACATTAAATGTGAGAAGCCAGCCACAAAAAGTGATACACGATCTCTTTTACATGACATGTCTATAAGATAAAGCTTTATTCAGACAGATTATATTAGTCACTGCTTCTGGCTGGGTGAGGTGAACCAAAGTAGAAGGATGCAGGGCTTCTTCAGGGGGAAAGAAAATGTTGTAAAATCAGATTGCAGTGATGATTGTATAATCCTGTGAATATGCTAAATCTCACTGAATTTTATACTTTATCTTATTTAACTATACCTGGCACATATTGCTATAATAGTTTGAGATATATAGCATAATGATTCAAGGTCTCTCTATGTTATGCTCTGCTCACTTTATTTTTTTTTTCTCTGCTCACTTTAAATGGCTTTTATGGCATGTGGATGATCTCTCAGTAGAGTGTTTTTTTCAAAAAGCTGTGGCCCATGAAGGCATACATCTTTAAAATGTATTTCTCTCTTCCATTGTATCAGTGTGTCTGTCTTTTCCCTTTGGTACTCCACTCCCCAAATGTTCAGTAGATAAAAGTAAGTACTAGTCTTTATCCCTCTGATTAAAGATAAGAGGTGAAATTGTATTATCTCACAAAAGGGCATTTTTAGGATAGAATTTACTTAGTTTGGTTACTTATACGTATTAAAAAAAAAAAAAGTTTAGCTCAATAGCAGTGGTGGTCACGAAATAGGAAGATTCCAGACTTTACCATTTCTGTGGCTGGCTACATCCCCGATGTCACAGCATTATTCCCCGGTCTATAATTTCCATAGAATTTGCTGTTTACTGTCTTTTCAGAAGCAGATTCTACAACAGTGGACAACATTGACACATCACTCTGTATTTCAGATGCCTTCCTTTTATTTTTTATTTTTTATTTTTTTTTATTTTTTTAAAATTTTTTTTATTTTTATTTTTTATTTATGATAGTCACAGAGAGAGAGAGAGAGGCAGAGACACAGGCAGAGGGAGAAACAGGCTCCATGCACCGGGAGCCCGACGTGGGATTCGATCCCGGGTCTCCAGGATCGTGCCCTGGGCCAAAGGCAGGCGCAAAACCGCTGCGCCACCCAGGGATCCCAGATGCCTTCCTTTTAATCATCAGTTATCTCCTGTAACAGCCATTATTAGGACCAGCATTTATGAAATGCCCAATAGCATTCCCCCTCGTATGTGGGCTTCAGGATTGAAGCTCTTAAAAGAAAGAAACAATGAAGATGTTTGTTCAGCATTCCAAGGGCACAAAACAATCTGGTGGCATTCCTGGGATTAGTACCTATTTTTCTTATTTGACTGCTGGGTGGCCAACTCACTGGCAGTTTCCCTACAGAAAGTGTTTCACCACATTTCATGTTTCTAATATGTTTGCTGAGATCTGTGTGTTCTAGCAAATTCTAAGGGGCACAGCTCTATAGTTAAAGTCATGCCATTCCCTTGGCTTGCATTTTAACTACTTTGCCATCTGGAGTTGTTTTCTTCCATGCTGTTCTAATCTTTCCTTCTTCCATCTCTTGCTATGTGGTGGTGGGCTTTATTGCGTGTAACTTGAGTGAAATACGCAAACGTTATTTGGATTTTTCTTTTCTGACTGTTAAACATCAAAGCTTATGTTTTACTGTGCAAGTATGAATTTTACAAAGTCATTTAATGATAAACTAATTCTAAATTAGGGGTTGTTAGGATTTTTACCCTTTCTGGAAATCAGGACTCTTAAAATTGGTGTACATTTTTAAAAGCCTAAGGAGAAGGACAGGTGTGAAATTTTGTGAGCACTGAAGAGACTTCTCTTATCCTTATTTCTAAGATGATGGGAAGGGGATCCCTGGGTGGCTCGCGGTTTAGCGCTTGCCTTTGGCCGGGGGCTCGATCCTGGAGTGCCGGGATCGAGTCCCACCTCGGGCTCCTGGCATGGAGCCTGCTTCTCCCTCTGCCTGTGTCTCTGCCTCTCTCTCTCTCTGTCTATGTCTATCATAAATAAATAAATAAATAAATAAATAAATAAATAAATAAATAACTCTTTACAAAAAAAATAATAAGATGATGGGAAGAAAGAGTACTGATATTAAATCCTTCATACTAACTAAATTGTTTCCTGAATCCCTCTGAAGGCTTATCCTGAGGAAATCCAGAAATGAGCATAGTTTTGTAGTATCCGCTTTATATTATTAACATTTCCTGGCCCCTCCTTCTAACAGCACATAAAGCTTCACAGAATATGCAAAATTGCTCAGTTTTTCTTTTCAAAGATTTTATTTATTTATTCATGATAGGGAGAGAGAGAGAGAGAGACAGGCAGAGGGAGAATCAGGCTCCATGCAGGGAGCCTGATGTGGGACCCGATCCAGCATCACACCCTGGCCGAAGGCAGGTGCTAGCTAAATCGCTGAGCCACCCAGGGATCCCGCTCTGGTTTTAAAACCTCTGAATAAGTTTGAAAACTCTAACCTTTTTGTAAATGACCATACAGATGTTCCATCTTGAAAATGACAGATAGAAGCCCCCCCCCCCCCTTTTTTTTGGCAATGGTATTTACTTTATAATCCAAATTCCAAATTCATCGATTGGATTGCTTCATTTCAAGAAAGCTCTCGGGAGAGATTTCTCTGAAGACCATGAAACATGCAAATCAAACTTTCCCTAGAGATTGTATATGTGTGTGCATGTGTGTATGTGTGTGTGTGTGTGTGTGTGTGTGTGTGTAGTTTCTGTGTAATAAGTTGTGGCTGTAAAATTGGGCTGCCCCTATAACATAGACTATAGCCTTCTGTAACTGTGTGTTCTACTTATTTGCTTGGAAGAAAAAATAAACACATATCAGGAACAGAAATTGAAAGCTACATGCTTAAAAGACATATAAACTAACCCATAAACTATTAGTGATTTAGTGTCTTGTTGGCTGGAAACTATCATGATGATACTCATAATTTTCTTTCCTAGATAACCAAATTTTCTCTACCACCAATAAAATTATCAGGCAATATTTGTTATTTATTGAGAATATTTTTTATAACCCTTAACATTGTCTGAAATTATTTCTTTTTTAAAAAGATTTTATTTATTTATTCATGAGAGATACACACATAGAGAGAGGCAGAGGCACAGGCAGAGGGAGAAGGAGGCTCCATGCAGGGAACCCTATGTGGGACTTGATCCTGGGACTCCAGGATCATACCCTGGGCTGAAAGCAGGCACCAAACCGCTGAGCCACCCAGGGCTGCCCTGAAATTATTTCTTGACAATCTTTCCCTGCCTCCCCATCAGAAAGCAAACTTTCATGAGAAAAGGTATTTTATCCATCTTGTTGACCACTGAGATTCCAAGACTTGGAAATAGTACCTGTCAGTATTATAAATGCTTAATAAATATGTGTTGACTAAAAGATGGAAACTAGATGAAATATTGCATTAATTTGAAGATATAATTTATGTAGACTGGTTTAGCGTTTCAACTGCAAACCTTTATCATTGAAAAATAATTTATTCATGGAAATTCCTTTTCCCTAATTTTTTTTCCTCTAAGAATATTTGTAAGCTTAATTACTCTTAACTTGTAAATTATAACTAAATCTGTAAATTCTTCTCAGGTTTAAAACTTCTCAGACACCATACACACACTCCAAAAGTATGATTTTAGTAAAAGAATCCCTGATATTGAAGCACAAAGTTTCCAGAGTGTATATTGTCAGAATTTTTCTCGTCTTCCTATTTGTAAAAGTTCTACCTAAGATGTCATGGCAGTGCTTTGTTAAATAGGTTAAACTTCTGAAGTGTAAAGATGTTTTACATATTTCTAAATAGGCTTTTCTCAGACATTAGTTTCTCTTTCCCCTCAATCTCCATTGTCTGTCTTCCCCATCCTGTTTCTCTCTTTCCTCTCCCTTCTTTTCTGCCTTCCTCCCCCACCCCCTTCATGGTCACATGAGAATTTGGAATGGAAATTTTTAAAATTAAGACTTTGTTTTATTGCAGTTCTTTTTAGGTTCACAGAAAAAAGCTGAAGGTACAGAGATTTCACATACACTTTCTCCCCCCTCCTCCCCGCCCAGAACCTCCCCCTCTCCACTACCCCATGCATAGCCTTCCCCAGCATGGATATCTCTTGCCAGGTGATGCATTTATCAATGCTGAGGAACTTATATTAGTGCATTGTTATCACTCAAAGCCCAGAATTATCATGAGATTTCACTCTTGATATTGTATATTCTAGGGTTTTGGACAAATGTTTAATAATATATAGCCAACATTTTGGATATTTTAGTTTTTTAAGGCTATAAATTATTTTTGCGTCTTCTAACTTTTTTTTTTCATTGTACATAGGAACAGAGAAAGGTAGAATTACAGACCAGCTAGTTTGCAATTTATTTATGGCTTCCCTTAAAGGTATAGGTAGGGAAAAATTTGGAGGAATTTAAGAGCAATCCGTAAGGACTGAAATTATTTGACCTTCATGCTCAAGGATACTCAAACTCACAGATAACGGGTAACCTAGATCAATTGCATATCTTCTCCATTCTAAGAGAATTGTGAACAGAGGCTGGGAAGTATTGCACATCAGTACTTTTGGTTCAGAATCAAGCTACCATCTATCAACTGTCAGGAGATGAAGTGCCAGAAAAGGGTTTTTTCCATTTCTCTACCTGGCTGGCTTAGCCACAAGTAGTGAAGAAGAACACAAAGAGTGTAAATAGAGAATAAAAGAGATGATTCCATGGAAAGGTATCATACTTCCTTACACGCAGATGGGATGAACTGTGTGTATATTTTGGGATTATTTCTCTCTGTCCTATCTTCCTGTTAAATCTGAGAGGCTACTTACCCAATGCTTAGTTCTCTACATTTCGTGGTCATGTCTCTCAAATCTGTTAACGTTGGTTCTCTTCCTTGGCTGTACATTATAATCACTGAGAAGTAGTACAGACTATCATAGAATGTACTAATAAAATGACAGAATTATCTCTAAAATACACAAGTAGCCCAAATGAGGAGTGGTTAACTCCATTTTGGGGGGTAGGAGATGGGAGAGAAAGAGGCTTCTTTTAGGTAATAATGGTTTTGCTGAGTTTTGAAAATGAATATGAATTTCCAGGCATTGCAGACCAGAGACTTAAGGAAAAGTCAATCAAGGAAGAGAACAGCACAGGAAAAGCCATAGAACATGAGGTATTTGGGAATCTCTATCCTGCTTTTGCAGAACCAAGAGTTACTGGAGTGCTGGGACATGTCCAAATCGGTAAACAAATCACATAAGATCCATTCCATCTTAAGAGTTTGGACTTGACCTTATGCAAAATGAGTCAGTAAAATTTTATTGCCAGGTGAGAGACATGATCAGATGTAAATTATAGATTGGTAGCACTTCTGATCTTTTGGGAAGGGGTTGAGGCTAGAGGTCCGTGAAACCAGTTAGGAAGCTGTTACAATTGTCTGGAAGATAATAAAGCCTTATAATAGAAATTTCACTTGTATTAAAAATTTTTAAAGGAATCACTTAAGATTTTGATGTAGGAACTGAAATGGACAAAGTTAAGGTGAGTCCTTGATTTCTGGTTTTGTATCGTTGGGTCTATGAGGTTGACCATAACCAAAATGTAGTAAGGATAAAAGAAGTTTCAGTGGTGGAGAATGAGATGTTGACTGTAATATAGCATGTGTTGAATTTGAGGATATCAAAGAGAAGATATCTTACTAAGTATAGTGTGAAGATCAAGAGACATGTCTGGTTTAGAGATGCAAACTTAGGTGTTACTACCTGGTAAGTTACTAAATTTAGAGGTAGTTATTCAAGACAGTTTCATTAATTCTGTACATAAGATTATTACTAGAGTTGTTCTGGAAATACTCAGAAATTCTCATCCTGTTTTGCACAAGAGAACATGAGAACTTAGACACTCAGCGTGATGATTTTTAGCAAGAGGTTGTTAGTATGGTCTTACAAAGCGCAAATTAAAGTTTGTAATCTCTGTAGGCTTATTCAAAATGTATCGGGTGTTATGGATCCTAAGGATCCATTTTAAGACCACACCCTGTCTATCCTTAGTCTTCATTCATAGCATCCCTTCAAGTTTTGTTCTTTTACTCTTCAAGTGTTGAAAGATTCGTAGGAACACAGTTTTCTTAATTTAATTTAGAGGATCAAGTTGGATTTGTCTCCAAAGAGCAAATGGAGAATAGAAGAATAGGATCTTTTCTGCTCTTATTTTCGTAAAAATTTCTGCACATACCTGCTGCACAAAGTACTAGGTGAATATTTCAAGAAGGTTAAAGTTTATTATGATGAGTAAATCTACAGCCTTGACACACACACACACATGCACACACATGAACATGCACATGTACATACAGTTTTTAGGATCTGGGTTCACAACTGTGACAGTGTTTTATTCTTCTGGTCTCTAGGATGTTGAGATTCTAGCAAGACAATGAATTAACCAAGAGACTCTGCCTATTTAAACCATATAACTCTAATCTCTTTAATTTCTATGATGGGTTATGGATTTGATTTTTTTAATTTAAGTGACTTTAAAACCACAACTACTTGTGACCAATTCTAAAACATACTGAAACACAAATTCCTCCTATTTCCAGGAGAATCTCTGCTTTCTCTTAGAAGTAGCGGCTGCAATCTCATTCGACACGAACCTACTACGTCAGTGCCAAGAGTAGCTCATGCCTCAAGCCCCTTTGCTCTTTACTCACTTGCATTAGATTGGCTTTACCTGGCCTTTGCAATAGCACAGATCATTTTTATTTAGATTATCATCCATCTGCCTGTGCCTCTCATCTATACTCTGGTAATTGATTGGGTTTGTCCATTTTGTGATGCTATCTCAGAAACCAGCCCTTTCTGAGTATAAAACAGTACTTGACTCATGTTTTCTGGAAACAGTTAAGGCTTTGAGAATTTCCACTGTAGTTTTAAGTATCATCTATAATGGCTATTAATGTTACATAGTATTTTTTAATATTACAAAATGTGATCTTGGGACCATTAGCACTGGTATCACCTGGGCACATTTTTAGAGCTACATAATCTCAAATCCCACCCCAAGACCACAGAATCAGAATCTGTATTTTAATAAGATGTTTACATAATTTGTAGGCAGATTAAAATTGAAAAGCACTGCTGTGGGTCATAAGCATAGTCTTTACTAGCTAGTGGCTCTTAGCACTTTTCTGCTCTGTTCTCTTCTTTGTTTTGCTCTGATCAGGCTCAGTCTTCTTTTACCCATCACTTAGTAAGATATTGAAAGATATTAGGAAGGGTTGCCTATGGTTGAACTGTCAGATCAGAATTGCTTCACTCATATTAAGAGACCTGATCTATATGTCCAAGCATTTTATTTTCTTCTTCTTTATTATATGGTATTTACCCTTATTATATGAGCAAACATCTTTACCAACAATCTGCAAAGTGGTCAGGAGGCTTAATTACACAGCTCTCTGTTTCTCTATTTTCCTAAACCCTTACTGGAATAGTCAGTGATTGTCATCAAGTGTTACTCACTTTGAAAGTAGGAATAGTCCCAATATTAGGCATGATGGGGTTTCCATAATAACTGTTATTTCTGCTTTTTAAATTCATCACTCTGGCAAAAACTCATGTATCAGGTAACATGTCTATACTGTGTACTTGGCTTTCAGATTTTCTTGGCTCAATTGTCTCCTGGAGCCTCAGGTGAAATACTTCGCCCCAGCAATTACTTGAATCATCAATCCCTTGTGTTTGGCAATATTTTTGCCATCTGAGACCAATGGCTCTTGAGTTTGGTATGTCTCATCACTTCTGAAGTTGGATAAAATATCACATGATAAGGCATAGATCTTTTTCTTCCAGGTAGAAACATTTCAACTAAAGGTGCTGCAGTATATGACCCAGAACTACAAGGGAGCTAAATCCAAAGGGGAAGAACTTTGAACATGGAAGACAGGAGATGAGAAGAAACTGAGTAGACAAATTATCCTTATTTTTCTCCCCCTGATGAAACTTTTCAAGGCACAATTTCTCTATTCATCTTTTCTACAGATTTCTCATGCTGATAGACCTGTGCATGTGAAGAGCTTCTCAGGAAGTAAAAGCCAGCCCACACATCACATTGTTTCATTTCCTTTTTCCTTTTTTGTTTTTCCTGGGATTCCACATTCAAATAAATGACTACCAGTTAATCTTGCTTCAGGATCCGTTTTCTAGGAAACCAGAGTGGTTCTAGAAAGCAAAACCTTAGGACATGATTTGGAAGTAAACTGTTCATCTCTGTAAAAGAAATAAGGACCTCTTTGCTGGCAACACTGGTGTGGGGTAATATTAACTTCTGGGCATGTAGTGGCTTTGCAATCCCTTCAAACCTTAACATTGTTAATTGGGAAGAAGTGTAGTTAGAGGGAAGGCATTTAGACATCAAGTACCTGTGGTTCTTCATCATTACAGGACAATGGTAATTTTAAGGATAATAAAATAGGGTAACTGTTTTTAATGGCACAGAGGACTTTGAAAAGAAATTGACAGGTATCAGGCAGTTAATTGCAAACTGAGAAGTGATGTTCTGAAGCTAGAGGGCCTGTGCTGCCTGCAGCCTGGGGTGTGATCCTGGAGACCCGGGATCGAGTCCCACATCGGGCTTCCTGCATGGGGCCTGCTTCTCCCTCTGCCTGTGTCTCTGCCTCTCTCTCGCTCTCTCTGAATGAATAAATAAATAAATCTTAAAAAAAAAAAGAATAATTTTTATGTTCTCAGTAATTTTCAATAAAACATCATTTGACAGTGTATGTAAACATCAGAGAGAATTACTTAAGTAATCATGAGGGTATATATAACCTCTTTCTGGTCACAATATCAAGAAGTAACTTCCTGGGCAGCCCTGGTGGCTCAGCGGTTTAGCGCCGCTTTCGGCCCAGGGTGTGATCCTGGAGACCTGGGATGGAGTCCCACGTCGGGCTCCCTGCATGGAGCCTGTTTCTCCCTCTGCCTGTGTCTCTGCCTCTCTCTCTGTGTCCTTCATGAGTAAGTAAATAAAATCTTAAAAAAAAAAAAAAAAAAGAAGTAACTTCCTAGCACCAAGAAGCTTAGACAAGTATATTTCCACTTGTGCATCCCTATACACAGTCATCTCAAAATGTATGCAAGGAAAAATGACCAAATAGCACTGGTCTAATCTAAGATTACTAAAATTGCTTGCCTACTTATTAGATAATCCTTTCTAACTGAGGTACCCACCAGGGTTCTAAATTGTAACACTCAAGAACCCATTTTTCCAAATTAAAATGAAATCCCGTGTCTCCTTTGCCCACTCTACTCATGTTGTCCAGCCAAGAAATTTCTCAAGGCAGTAATTTGGTTTCATGTTTGCTTTTACTTAGTAGCTTGAGATGAACTCAAGTATTTTTCCTAAATTCTGCATGATTTCATGACTGCTACTGGATATAGGTATCCCCAAGATATAGTTCTTGTTATTAACCACCCCCCCCCAAGCTTTATGGTCCAAGCATACAGCGTAATTTAAGATACATCCTAGCGAATCTGAAATAATTCAAAATATTTTAAAGGGAAGATTGAATTCTTGATCTCATTTGTTCCATAAGGTTCTTGGACCTCCTAGGAAAATATAGTTGATCCCCTCTAGTTTTCCTTATACTTTCTATACCAGTAAATACTCTTATGTAAAATGACAACAAAAAGTCTACCTTATGAGCAATATAATAATTGCTATTTTTTAACTGTCTGCCATGTGACAGTCAATAGGCTAGAATTTTTCTATATAGTCTCTGAAGCATCCTCCTAGGTAGACATTGGTGTTCTTATTTTAGGTTAAAATTAAGTTAAAATTTATTTGTCAATATCACATAACCAGTGAGTATCAAACTGAAATACAGACCTTTCTAGCTTGAGCTGTTTCTGCTCATCACACCACCCTGAACTTGTTGAAAAAGGTGAACCTGAAGATTTCAGTATAGTTGTGTTGTAGGAAGGTAATGTCATCTTACACTTGGATCACTTAATGGCTAGATTTATCTGATGGGACTATACTCTGACATACTAAACTTCATGGTATGCGGCTAATTAGAAACTTCTTTTCTCCCAGAGCAATAGCAGGCAGAATGGCACAGTTAATGACCAGTCCAAAAATGAGAAATACTGCTTTGGTTTGAGTTACTCTTCAGCATTTAAGGAAAGGATTTCTAGTGTTGACTTCTTTTACGAGATCAAGATGACATTTGAGACTAACTTGGAAGTCAAAATGCTAACACTTATCTATTAGTAATGGAAAGAAAGAAACCTACACCCAAGTGTGGGAGAACAAATTCAAATTTCTCATCCTTAGAGCATCCCTAGAGTATTTGTCTAAGAAAAAGTTCAATCTACTGAACAATCTCAATTTACAAGTTTTCAGTATTAATTCAGATGAAAATGTGTCAGATACAGTATCAGAGCAAGAATGACTCAGAATTCCATGGAAGAGCTATAAAATGCTGTTGATTTCTAGTGCCTGTTGTGGGAAGAGTTGTAATCTTCACATACTGGGTAGAACAATATTAAACATTCCCAAGGTCACTTGACAGCTAGCTCCACTATGTCATTACTGGGGAAAGAACAGAAAACTCCTTGGATAGTATAAAAATGCAAGTTCACACCCAGACGATATCTATTCTAAGTTTTAGGCCTAACAGTCTCATTATCTCTAGCAGTGCTTAGAGTATTATTTTTCTAAATAATTTGCCACATTGTCAGGAAAAATTTGATTGGAAGAAACCTGATAAAATTTTAATGACACTTCCAGCAAAGGAAGTATCTGCAGTTGTGAAGCTCCCTGAAACCTATATTGTCTTTACTCTTCAATTGAAACTTTGCCTATCATTCAATAAGTATTTACTCAATTCTTATTCATTGGCTACATTGCTGTAGATAAAAAGTGTAGATACAAGGGAAATAGCAGGACTGGCATCAGATAAAACAAATGCAGGGGAATATTCCTTTTAGGTTTATGAAAGATGGGTGTCATAAAGACTGTGTTTTAAGGCAGATTTTTCTCAAACACTTCTAAAAGCTATTGAGGGGTCTCAATAGATTTTAAAGTATAGCTTATATCTATTAATATTTTCCATATTAGAAATGAAAATTGAGGCATATAACATATAATAGGGTTGTTATTGCTATTTTTACTATTTTAATGTAAAATAAAAAAAATTTCTAAAAGAAAAGTAATTAGTGAGAAGAGTAGTCTTGTTTAGCATTTTTGCAAATCTCATTAATGTTTGGTTTCAGAAAAGACAGTTGGAATTGAGTATCTATTTCTGTTGTAATATCACATGTAGCCTCTGGAATATTTCACTATACACTCAGGAGAAATGAGTAACACAGAATATAACATCTTAGCATGAAATAGTTTTGATCTCATGGACCTCCTGAAAGGGAATAAGAGACCCCTCTTGGTTCTCTGGACCACACTTTGAGAACCCCTGTTCAAGGCTGAAAGCAGCAATTAGAGATTATCCACCACTATAAAACTGAAAAATGTGTGTATTTGGGTGTGACAGTATTTATGCTAAACTCTAGCTTTGTTTTTGAGAACTACTCTTAAAAAATCTATATTAAAGTATGACCAGTATTAGCAAAATGAATACAATTTGAGGCATTATTCTCATATAATTTTATGTTTGGTAGCTACAGGAAGGTTCATGTGCACCTATGGATAGCTTACTTACTCTATTTAGTTAAATTTTCAGACTGTCAGCAAAAGGCACTCCATTGCCTTCTAATTTTTCTGTTTTCATGCACAAGACTTTTCAGCCTTAGAAAGATAGCAATGTTGATGAGTTGAACAGCTGTTGAACAGCTCATTGATTACATTATTTTATTGTATACATCTGCTTTGAACACTGGCTATCTGAAAAAAGGTATCTTTTTAGTTAGGTAACACCCAGAAGCAGAGACACCCACAATTTGGAATCAAAAATCTCTTGAGAACAGTACCAAACCAGCAGACAGAATGACTTAATGTTGCTGTAGGAATAGCTGGCCAGGTGGCCATCAAGTAGTCTGAAATTGTGATCCAGAAGAAGAAAATATTAATAATTATATTTTTGTTTCACAACATAGAAGCCATTATGCTTTAACAGTGCTATCAATATAGAGTTTGCTTATTTCTTACACCAGACATCTAACACTATAAAAAATTAATCATGGTTAAATTTATGGAATGAAAAACCCTAATAAAGGGTCAGGATGGGCCACTTCATAATTTTTCACCTGAAATCTAGTAATGAGATGACAGATCGTATATCTTTGATCCCCGCATTTCCTGTAAGTTTGATTCACAGTTTTCAGAATTTAAAATGATAAAGGGAGAAATAGACCTAGATGGCATTGGAAAAACCAGTTACTGTTGATGTTCATGGAATGCAAAGGATCAATAGACTAGGAATGTTCTTTTTTCTCCTGTTTTGTTTCTTCTGGTAGTAACCTGATAAAATCCCTGATAACCTTTTAGGGAAGCAATGTATTTAGCTCCAAAAACAGGTTTTGCAATGGTAGGATAAAGGGCTGCTTATTTTGTGGATGGTTCCTCTGTACAAAGAACTGTGTGTTACTGACAGTAACACAATAGTCCAGCAGGTAATGGAAACTTCTGAATGGAAGGAAAGAAAATGGCAGGAGAACCAGAAGATAATCTGCGTTTCATGTCAAGTACAAAGGCTGCCCTGTTCAACCATGAAGTTCAGATCCAGAGTCAGTCACATTTGGAGGAGCATCTACAGCTTCATCAATACATGAGTCGGACATCCTTCTTTATCCTGTGTTTGAAATGTTTGTGTTAAAAAACAAACAAGGATGCGAAAAGTAATTAGTTTAATGCTGTCTAGAAAGATGTCATCTTTCTTCCTTTTCTTTAAAAAAGTGTAATTCACAGAATATTTGAGAAATCCAGGTACTGTGCAGGCTCACCACACGGCCAAGAAAAAAAAAAAAGAAAAAAAAAAGGAGTATTAGGAATGATGATATTATCGAGATTTTACAGTCCAATTTTAAGAAGCCTGAATTTCATTCATTCCCTAGAATGTAGAAGACCATTCATAATCAAAGCCAGAGTACAGACTGTTCCCACTCACATGAAGGTTATTATGATAAAATTTTGCATCCTGAAAGAAGAAAGATAAAAGTTGCATGACTCATATATGGTAGCATAAACATGACTGCTGGCACAGAACGTCTCACATAATAACTGAAAAATCTGATAGTGGTCACCATACTAACATTCGTGTACAGAATGTGAGAAATATGTAATTCAGCTAAAGTTGAACATCCCCTTGATGGTAGGAAAGTAGCGAGATATTTAAATAGTAAGATTAAAGGAGACAAGTGATTATGCTTCAGTCTTGTTTAATGCAAGAGTTCTGGTTAACACAGCACTGCTAAGTTGAATCATTTGTCTTTGACTGCAATTCCATTCTCAGGCTGTTTCTCATTAAACTTTGTAATTTCACATGATCTTAGAATCTGTTTGATAATTGGTTTTCTTGCTGGTTACCTGTTTTGAGGCACTTTTTCTTCCTTTGCTTTTGTACATTTTAATTTTTTTAGCTCCTCTATAATTACAGATGGGGTCTTTACATAAATGTATATATGTGTAAATAATACACTTTTTTGTAAAAAAAAGCAAATATATATATGTTAAATATGTTGTATGCAGTGTATATATAGGTTTATTTATTTATTTATTTATTTATTTATTTATTTTTTAGGATTTTATTTATTCATGAGAGACACAGAGAGACAGACACAGGCAGAGGGAGAAGCAGGCTCCCTATGGGGATCCTTCTTGTGGGACTCGATCCCAGGACCCTGGGATCATGACCTGAGCCAAAGGCAGGGCTCAACCACTGACCCACCTAGGTGCCCCAAATAGGTCTATTCAAATGTGTATTTCTGTATATATATATATATTTTTTTCATATAAATGATACATACAAGAAACCTATATTAAAGTCTGGAATGACAAAATGAATCAATTAGTGATAGCTGGACAGATTACCTGGTTTAATTTGTATAACTTTTTTTTTCCCCTCTGATTCTTGAGATTGTTTTCAGTGAGATCCATAATCACCACTCAAGGGTGACCTTTCTGTCTCTGTCTTTGTGGGCGACTCAGCCTTCTCCTGCACACAAAGGCTATGGTCAGGCCCTGAGAGTGTGGAATGCTTTGGATAATGGGCTAGCAGTCTAATCAATTTGCTACTGATGGAGAGAAAAGGAGAACAGAGAGCCGGCTTTTGAAGTTGTCTCCTTTGTGGGTCTGAGTCACCCGCAGCTGTAGGGTTCCAGCCTGTTTGTTTTAAGTTTATAGGAGGAGCAGGAGCTCCGAGTTTGATACTGTGTTTATTTTCTTCTGCCAATTTGAAAGATTCCTATAGAGCAAAGACAAACCTCAGCATGACTTTTTCCTCTCTACACCAAACACTCAGACACCCACATGCCTTAAATGAGTTGGCAAGCAAAGGAAGGAATCCACCTATATGTGCAACTGCACAGAAACATAGTTATCTTCCAAAATAAAATCAGAGTCTTCTTCTTGTATTCCTTTCTCTACCACAGGGGAAAAAATAATATACTAGAAATATATGATCTGTCTCCCTCATTCTTGTTTCTTTTCTTTTCTTTCTTTCTTTCTTTTTTTGAGTATAGGGGACATAAAATGTTGCATCCTCTCTCTCTCTTTTTTTTCTACACAAGGCGCAATAATGTGCTTTAGGCATCCCAAGAAATTTGTAGAGCAATTACTACCTTCTTACCTTCAACTTCCCTTTCCCTTTGTGTGGCTCCAGTAGGCCAGAAAGCTGGAAAGGCACTGAAGAAATGGAATCTTTCTCGTGATTGCACAAGGAAGCCAAGCCTCCAAACTGCGAGCTGTGGGATTAGCCCACCCTGCAACCCTGTGTACAGGGATTCATTTCTACCACTTTCAGAAAATAAACTGTATTCTTGTAAAGAGAGGATTTTATCACTGTATTTTCCCTCTTCTATGGGATTTACAAATAATGTCTTTAGTTTTTTAATATAATGAAAAGATCCCTACTGACATTAAAAAAGTATTTGCATATTATCAAATAGTTTGTCTAAATTCCATTTTTTATCATCTTTATGTAAATTTAATAATTTTCTTATATAGCATGTTTTACTAACAAATTAATTTAGGGATCACCATGTTATGTTTGAGTTAAAGATTTACTGTAGATGAAAACGTGAACAAAATTTTAAACACGTGTCAGTACATGAAAATCAAAGAACTGATTAAGTGAGCTACTATTTCTAATTCTTGCATTTGATAAATTATTGTTTTGATAATTGATTTCTTTCTTTTTTAAAAAAGATTGTTTACTTGAGAGACAGAAAGAGCATGAGTGGGGGGAGGGGCAGAGGAAGAATCAGACTTCCCCTTGAGGAGGGAGCCTGACATGGGGCTCCATTCTAGGACCCCAGGATCATGACCTGAGCAACCCAGGTGCCCCTAACTGATTTATTTCTAAATTACAAAAAATATTGAAGTCACTTTGCAAGTGCAAAAAGAACATTCTCAGTAAAGATAGAATATTTTTATAAAGGAAAATCTAAAAAGAATACGTACTCTATTCTATTTACATTGTTTCTTAAGTACAAGAAATAAGCTATGTACAAAATTAATGAAATAAAAGTGAATTGTGGATCTTGTAGAAAGGATTAAGAGGGGCCAAATTTTGCTGAGTTATCATTATTCTTATCTTCCCCACTAATTTGCATTTCAGTATCAATGTTTCTTACTTTGCTTAGAAGTTTTAACAATATATGTCTTGGAATAAGAACAACTCAAAACTGTGTTGTTCCAAATTACAGTGGGAGTCAGTGTATCATAGCTCAGCCACAGGAGCAAACATACCTGGATCTTTCAGGCCTTAAACTCACACTGGACCCACTCAGACGCTCTCAAACTGAACTATTTTGAAAGGAGGACATAAATGAACAATTCGATTTTTTAAAATAGAGAATCCAACAGATGTTATTTACCCCTGTACAATCCCAAAGTTCTGAATTGTCTTTCTAAACTTCATACAAAGTGATAGAAACAGTGGGGTAGGAATTAATGCTATATATATGAATTAATCTGTCACTCACATTTTGTCTTGCTTTTTTAAAAGCTGTGGTTTTTGTATAAAGAGAGCAGAATTTTCTTGCTTCCTAGGAATGGATATTGACATTTAATTTTTATCTAATTATGTAAGGAACCTGTTTGGTTGTGGGAAAAATTTTAAAAAATCCTGAAACCATAGCGAACAAAAAATATCACATTTTTTTTCTATTCCTATTACTTAGGGAAAAATCACTGTTTTAATTCCGATATTTATATATCTATTTATTCACCAGTTAATAATAATTTACTAAAAATGGGATTTTAATATAAATATGGTATAGTAATATGATTTATTTTTACATGTGATTAAGTATTAATATTCATGATGCTTTTGTATGTACTCATTTCCAGATATTTTGTTTCATTATAGGGATATACCATAATTTTTATAAGCCCTTTAATCTTGAATATTTAGGTAATTTTGTTTTGCTTTTACGAATAAATCTGTTTATAGATAATGTTTGTAATAATGGCTAAAGACTTTACATATTCCTCTCACTATTTGTTGTGAGAAATTACTGAAAAGTTTTGGGGCACCTGGTGGCTCAGTCAGTCAAGCAGCTGCCTTCATCTCAGGTCATGATCCCAGGATCCTGGGATCCAGCCCTGAGTCAGGCTTCCTGCTCAATGGGGAGTCTGCTCCTCCTTCTGTTCCTCCTCCCTGCTCCTGTTGCTCTTGTTCATGCTCTCACTCTCTCATAAATAAAATCTTTTTTAAAAAGAAATTATTGAAAAATATTAAAGATTTTTTCATAGAAGTTTCCATTTATTCATTCATCAGAACTGTTTTTTGAGTGCCTGCTATAAGGCTAGGAACCATTCCGGGTATTTGAACAAAATGGACAAAAGTCTATATACTTTAGAGAATGTTTATTTTTGTGGCGGAGAAAGATAATAACTAAAATAGGAAAGTAAAACATACAAGAGCCAAGAAGAAAATTAAAGGAAAAATGGTAGATAGAACGTATGTAGAAAGAAGAAAAAGAGGGTCAGGCGCCACAGCTCCATATAGGTTAGCTAGAGAAAGCTTTGCTCTTTGCCTCCAGAGGGGGACATTTAGGCAAACTCAAACAGAGAAAATAACTGTGGAGAAAGATCCTTTCTACCACAGTGATCAGCAAGTTCAAAATGTCTCAGCTAAGGTTGTACCTCATCTCTGGAAGAAACTGGGAACAGTACGGTTGAAGCCAAATGAACAAGGAGGACGAGGGCTAGGTGATGTAGGGTTTTCTGCATTATGATAAGAATGTGGTTTATACTCTGAGGTAGATGGAATGCTGGGGAAGGCTTGAAGAGAGGAATGACATCATCTGACGTAGCTTTCTGACTCCTGTGTTAAGACTGTAATTATTCAGATTATGAACAGATCTAAGGAATCCAGTTAGGAGACTTTTACTATGCCATGGAAGGAAATAATGTCAGTTGAACACAAGTAATAGCTGAAAATAACAATTGGTGGTCAGATCCTAAAGATAGAATCAGGATTTCCTGAAAGATTAAAAATAGAGAGTGGGAAAAAGAAAATAATCAGAGATGATTCCACGCTGTTTTGTTTTGTGTTGTGTTTTGTAGAGTGTAACTAGAAGTATGCAATGCCAATAACTAGATGAGAAAAACAGTGAGAGGCAGGTTTAAGGAAGAGCCTCAGGACTTCAGTGTTAAATCTGACAAATTTGGCATATCAGAAATGTTGAGGAAGTAGTAGGAGCTGGATTCCAAGCACAGAGAAATATTTTTAGGAGTCATAAGCATTGCATCAGTCAGTTATTGCTGTGTAAGAAATCACTACAGAATCTGAGTAGTTCACGGTAAGATCATATTTCTTTTTTTTTTTTTTTCAAGACCATATTTCATACATACCTGTGAGATGACTGGGGGTTGGCTCAGTCAGAGTGAAGCTTCTCTGCGGAGCTCTGCTTCAGCTCAAGGTCAGGCTGGACTTTGCTCCTCACTATGGGTTGGGTTTTGGCCTTCTCTATGCGTCTACATTTGGGGATTAAGGCTTAAGGGGCAACAACTACCCTCTTGTGGTGGTGATATAAGGTGCGTAAGAGGTAAGTCCCATTGTGCAAGCACAAGTCTTCTATCATCCCATTGGCTACACCAAATGACAGAGCCAATCCTGAAGTCAGGAAGTGGAAGTTTCATTCTTGGGCAACAAAGGGCGATATTACCTAGCAAAGACTGTGGATACAGAGAAAAGTGAAGAATGAGGAAAATGATTCATTCTTCCATGGGCATGTGCATCATATTTAAAGCCAGAAAACTGGATGACATCCTGTTGTGCCCAAGATTGCGAATCCGAGAAACCACTAAGGAGGCGACACCGATGCAAGCACACGAGGGTTTATTTACAAGCTCGAGCTTGGGTCCAAGTGTACCCGACACAGCGGAGCAGGGACTTGGACCCCGAGGTGGGTTCCAGCTTAGTTTTATGGGCTGGTCTAGGGGACCTCCAGAAGGGGTGGAGCAATTTCTCAAGTTCTGTTTACACTGATAAGGGACTTTCAAGGGCATTAAGCTCTGTTCTCATTCTGATATGGGACTTTCTACCACGGGCGTTGAGCTCTGTTCTTATTCTAATATGGGGCTTTTCAGGGTGTTAAGCTGTACACTGTTTTTTTCCTGTAACTGAAGCAAGGTAAATTTCAGCTCTTATTCACAGGGTCCTGAGATGACTGTACTTGTGCTAACGCTGAACTTAAGGTGGAATGGCCTTAATTTCCTCGGTCTCCACAATCCAAAATGATGGCACCAATTTACTGTCTCACTGGCCATATCTGAGCGTTTCTGTTTCCTTTGCTCTGGTCAGCTCTGTCTTAATGTCTTAAAACTGATTTGCCAAAATAGAGCTACCTTATGACCCAGCAAAGCAGAAGTATCCACCATAGTCAAACTGTGGAAGGAGCTGAAATGTCTTTCCACAGATGAATAGATAAAGAAGATGTGGTGTATATATATATACAATACAATGGAATATTAGCCATCAGAAAGGATGAATACCCACCATTTGCTTCTACATGGATGGAACTGTAGGGTATTATTTTGAGTGAAATAAGTCAGTTGGAGAAATACAATCATCACATGGTTTCACTATATGTGGGTGGAATTATAAGAGATATTGAAAGGGACTATAAAGGAAAGGAGGGAAACTGAGTGAGGAAAAATTAGAGAGAAAGACGATGAGAAACTCCTAACGCTGGGAAACAAACAAAGGGTTGTGGAAGGAGAGAGGGGTGGGGTGATGGGGCAACTGGGTAATGGGCACTAAGGAGGGCACTTGATGGGATGAGCACTGGGTGTTATGCTATATGTTGGCAAATTGAATTTAAATAAAAAAATAAAATTGATTTGCCAATGTTAGCAATGAAAATAACACTTTAACTACAATAATTGTACTTTTAAATGAATATTAAAACAGAAATACTTGGAGTCAGTGTGTGATTTTGATCTTCCAGGAATATTTTCTTTCAAGGGCTCATGATGCCATGGTCTAGTGACCAGGAAGAAAAGTTTGCAGTAGATTTTATTCCCTTTTATATTATTTAACCATTTTTACCCCTTGGTAATTATTAAAAAGGAGTGAGGATGAGTTTCAAATGAGTATGGCTTATAAGGCTAATCGAATACCCATAGTTTGCTTTTAATCACTATTTATCAGAAGAGATGATTTGCTGGTGAGAAGCAAAGCAAACAATGATAAAAATATACTCTGAGAAACCCTATTGAATTTTTGACTCACACGTGCAGCATTGGCAATATAAATTACAAATCTGCCACAGGAAAAACCTGCCATGCTTCTCTGCAGTTGGGAGATTTCCTTTTTATATAAAATCATTGTTATGAGAACGTGACCCATGTAGCTGCAAGTAACTAAAGGCTCACGTTTGCCTGTTCATTCTCAGCAAAGGGCCTATGCCCTATTTACAATGCATACAATCTGCTCCAGCCTTTTGAAATTCTTTATGTGTGGGCTGCATATATTTTCAATGAGTTGAAAACATCCTTAAGATTTCTGAGGTATGGTAAATTACATGTTTTTAGTGACTGGAATATTTATCTTAGAAAAGAAATTCTAATTTTAGGATCTTAAGCACTGTTCACGTGCAAATTGCACATGAGTTTAGCAGTGATCCTGGAAACAAGCACGAACTGAGAGCAAGGGGAAAGCACCAAAAAGGAGAGAAAGGTTTCGTTTTCAGCAGTTGTACTGAAAAACTATGTTTTCTTCGTGCATGTGATAAAGAGCACAGTAAGGCATACTTTGAGGATAAAAATAGAAAATCCATTAAGAAATAAAAGCACTGTTGATTCCATTGCTTGAAAAAAATATTTCTCCATTCACAGTAGGTTTGTTCTCCCAGAATAAGACTTTTTGTGTTACCTTGAATTTGTCCCAAAGAAATATGTGCTGAACTTTAATGAACTAAATCATAGTAAATGAAATTTTGCATTTAATAAGTAAAATTTGTGACTTATGTGCCCTGTTTTGATATCAAGCAGACTTGATCCAAAGATACATGTTATATATGACTATTTTGTTGTCTTTTTATATGCAGAGGCATAGCTTTGCTTTTTCCCAGTAAATGCCAAATATGTTTAGTGCTGAAATTATGTTTTTGAAGATAACTAAGAAGATGCTGTGCCATTATTTGGCTTGGGGAGGTCAGCAAGGGGAAGGCAAACACAGCTGGATTCAAAAGGAGTCCAGACCTTTCTTGGAAGAATTTTCTTCCAACCAGGTCAAAGTGCAAAGGCTTTATATGTATATGAAACAACAACAAAAAAATGAGAGTTGCAGTCAATTTAAGTGTTTTAATATAAAATGAAATAATTCAAACCAAATAAAAAATATTGAAGGACATGAAATTTCTAATATCACAAGCCTTAGGTATTGCCTAATAAATTAAATAGGTCAGCTCTACAGTGTTTTTACTATGCAGACTATCTAAGATGGTTATACTCTGTAAAATATGAAGCACAGAGAAGGCAGGTGGTCTTCCACTCTGTCACTTGAGCTACAGTTCATTGGTTGGCTAAATAGATGGTAAGAATGAATTTTATAAATGCATTTGTTCAGAGTGCAGCTCCTATTTTTAGGACCATTATAACAGCAATAAATCTGTGATTTTAAATGATACAAATTCTCAAAGTTGCTTTAAGATCAATGATCAGTGTTTCCATAAACATTTTAAATATTTGCAAATGTCTTTTTTGAAAGTCTGTGTCAATTTTCTCCAAAGTTTTCAAGTGAACAGTTTTTGTTAGGGATATACAGGATACAGGATGGGTAGATAAAAAATATACATGTGTAATGACCTAAAGTGTGTGTATGTGTGTGTGTGTGTGTGTGTGTAATTTTTTAGCGGCCTAAAGAAAACATATATATGTATATATCTTTGTACAAGTATGCATATACATGACAGAGAGAAACAACTGTGAATTATAAGTTCTGCTAGCTGCTATATTGAACAGTAGGGGTATACTGATCAAACGTTGAAAAAATAGATCCTGCCTTGAGGTCACACACACTTTCACACATTTCTCTTTATACCAAGATGCTGTAAAATTAATGCTAAGTTCTCATCTGTGTGAGGGTCTCTTTGTAGATAAAATCCTTTTACATCATAATCTAAAATACATTATTTGAGTTTCATACATCTTTGCATTTTAAAGCCATACTATCCACACAATATGCATGTTCTCTGATTCGGCATAGAAGAGAGAATGGCATTTTGATGTGATCCGTTGGGCAATTAATTCACTTTACCCAACTTGTTGACTCAGATACTCCCTTGGTTTGAATAAATTTCAGAATTAAGCTGTACTGTTAAAACTGCCACATGCCAGTGAATGGTATCTCAAACAGGATTTCATTATCTAAGTGTTAAATGAACTTTTTTTTCTCTATTTGTTTCTGTGAGGGGATGGGGTAAAAAGTTCTCACAGCTGCCAGACAAAGAATGACTCTATTTAAAGAGTGGTTGGAAGCACAAATGTTGATTATCTGAATGAAAGAATTTAATTAAGTTTCCTAAAGAACAGGATACTACTGACATCATTGATTGGCTAAATGAAGCCGGGAAATACAGTATTTAACATTACAATATTTTTCACTTAATGATGCCAGTATTAGATGTTGGCTGGTGTCCTGGAATATGCACAATGGCTTGGCAACCAATTAATTATTTTGCAATTGCAGATGTGGAGCTTTGGGGTGTGAAAGTCTCTTTGCCAAGATGGTTTTGGGAAAAAAACCAAAGCAATCATTGTATTTCCTTGTCTATGCGCACATCCTTATTTATGAATATGGTTAAAATTCTCGAGGTCAGATGATCATAATATCATAAACAGTGTTTAATTAACCTCTGAAAGTGGTTCTTTAACACAATAGACTGGGGACAAAAAAAACAACTGGTCTGGGTCACAGTCCATAAAAATAACTTAAAATTTGCATAAAATATCTTTAAATAGTTTCCATTTTGATCAAAATAGCTAATGGCTATTAGTCCTTGATAATAATTATCTTAATGAGGACATTTAAGGCTAAAGTACTCTTACTGCAACTGAAAATTACTGTGGTAGCCAATGTTAACCTGAGTTGTTGGTCATGTCACTTTTATTTAACCACAAAAATCCTCATCAGTGAATAGGAACCTCATTGTTAAAGTTATCAATATAAAGAACACTGGTAGTGGTATTAGGCCTTTGGTATCAAATGATACTTATCACAGTATTAATATCACATACCCCTATAATCACTTTAACACTTAGTAATGACTCCAACTGAGAAAAATAAGAAGGTGGCTGTGGTATTGAGAGTACAATTTCTTCCTTTCTTTTTCTTTGTAATAGACCCTAAAAATATCAAGTGTAGTGAAGAACTATACATTCATCTTTCTCTGTGAGGTACAATGTGAATAGAATTAAGTCCTACACTGTTATTAATCACATAAGTGGCTCAGGGTGATATTTATTTTAATACTGGCTCTACTACTTGTGGTGTGATGTCAACAAGTAAAATAATTTACCTGAACCTCAAGTTTCTAATATAATAAAAAGAGAAAATATTAAGATCTTCCTTAAAAGGTCATTGAAAGATTTAAATAAAATATGTGTAATAAAAAGAGAAAATATTAAGATCTTCCTTAAAAGGTTATTGAAAGATTTAAATAGAATATGTGTAAAACATTGAATATGTTCCCAGAACAAAGTTGGCATTTTATAAATGCTAGCTATATTCTTTCACATATTTCTTTATTCATAAATGTCTGTGTATACATTTTATGTACATTTTATCTGCATAGCTAAATGTGTATGTATATTACCTAAATATACAGAAATATGAATGTGTATTGCAATTTTTTAGATTTCCTATTTATTGAAGAAAGCATGTATCAAACAGTAGAATGTTGTGCCAGATATATGGATCTTTGTTTACACACACCTAACCCCCTATTCCCACAACCTTCCTCACCCATTACCTGTAGTTATTTACCTAATAGTATAAATTCAATACAAGCTTTCTCATGTACTTTGAAACTGTCCAATTTTGACTTTTGCTGATTATGTCTTTAAATGAAACCAAAGATAGTCAAATAGCATTCACTTCAGAGTTGACATATTGAAAGTGCAGTATACTCCTTTCATTAACATTAGGTTAAACAGCATGGTCTTCCCTTGTCAATTAGCTTGTTAAACAACATGGTCTCCCATTGTCAATTAGCTTGTAGCATAAACTTGACAGAGCACAGACATAAATGAAAATAAGAATGTGGGATTAACATTACACTTTCATTTAGGCGTATGGACTACATATCCCTGACAATGTAATGTGGGCAGAAAAAAAATAGACTAGTGGACTTCTCCAAAATTCTAACAAAGAATCATTGTTTTATCATACTTTGATCTGAGAGATGAAAGTATATATATTTTTGATCTGATTGATACAATATTATTTAAAAATGATTTTGGATTCACTTGCTACTTTCTAAAATAGAATTGTGGACTTTCAGTTGTCCCCAAAATTAGTTCTAAGGTGTATAAATCAACAACATATATTGTGATTACTATTCAAATACCAAAGCTACTCAAGTGTTTGTTTGTGTGTTGCTTCTAGTGTTTATCTCCTTTCTAAATAAAGCTCTTGTCAAGAATTTATCTTTATGAATATCCCAAATTATATATCCTCACACTTGTACTAGAAAAATAAAACCACTCTCTTTTGTTGTCTTAAAGTTCATGATAATGGATTTTCTATTGACATAATGAGTTTGGGTCTTAATGAAGATTCCCATTGGGATCTAATAAATTGGAATAGGAATGAACTGAAATTTCTAGAAACATTTTGAGAAGAGTTTGCACGAGAGATATTCTAAATCAGAATTTATGAAAAAATGACATGAATACTCTGAATTTAGCTAACATGATTACAGCACTTGGGGAAAAATATATTCCTCTGTGTTGATACTAAGAATCCTGTGGTTTGATTTTAAAATTGATCATTGTTCTGGGCTTAACCTCGGGGATACTGTGACACCAACCTGAAAATTAAATAATAAAGTAAAAATATCACCCCCTTGAAGCTGAGCCAATGTAACTTACATTTGGGATATTTTCTGCTCTTTACTTGCTTATGCTTTTAGGAAATTGCTTAAGGTATCTCTAGAACATCTTCATATGTAGAATCTCTTTTTTTTTCCAGAATAAAAAGGAATAAACTCGGCTTCTTTTTCTTACCTTATGTCTTGAACAAAAAATATAATTTAACTATTGCCTACCAACTACCTAAAGAGAAAAATGTTTTATTCATTATAAACAATGAGAGGGACTTCATCGTGAAGCTGAAATATATTGTGTAATGAATCAAAGCAGCTTTGAGTTCTTGGCTTCCAATATCATTGACTGTTCAGACTGCTACATGATGAGACCATTGGTGGTTTCAAGATATTTCATGGCTTCCCTAAGGAGCTGTGAAAGAGTAAGAACCTGGGATGTGTTCTGAATTAGAATCTCCTGAGGCCAGTTTTTGGATTTCTTCGAATCATTCTTTACTTGTAGATCCATTGAATGACCTTTGATTTGTGGTCCCTACAAGTGGGATCTGATCAGAAATTGGGCTGGGTTAGGGAACAGGAGATAGGGCAAGGGAGCCATTTGCTATGGCTGCCAGGACATCTTAGGGAGATGCTATTCCATCTGGTTGTGTTTAATGTATTTTGTTATTGATAGGGAAGAACTTTTTGAAAGTGCATTAAATTATCCTCATGGGGGATACTGTAGACTACAAAGGCATATGAAAAGCAGTACAAACAGGATAACAGGAAGGAAAGTATATTTTCCTTGGACTGTAATTCCCAGCCCCATTTTTTTAAAACTGGAAAAGAAAAACACAGACACTCCCTTCCCAACAGTTCCCCACCCCCAAACACTGCAGCTTAGGGAGCTATTAATTCCAACTGAAAAATTTGATATTGGCAATTTATACAAATTTAACTTACTCTTCACAATAACACTAAGAGGAGGTGATATTACGGTCACGTTAGGATGAGAGGGTTGAGCAAGCAATTTGTCCAAGTATAATAGCTAGTAAGTGGCAAAAACTAAAGCTGAACTTAGAACTCTCAGACATCAAATTCATTCATGCTCTCCTTCCCTGGATGGCTTTGCTTCTCCAAAATGTAGAATTTAGAGCACATAAATTTAGTTGGGTTTTACTGGTAGATAATAGAAACAGTATTTTAGAACTAGCTAGTTGTCTCTGCTTTATGAAATTCTGTAGAGCTCGTCAGGACTATTAAATATTCTGAGTACTTGTTAAAGCTAGAAATATTGTGATGATTGCATTTCCCAAGCTAATAAAATGGTAATTGGCAGAAGATACACAAATAAAATATTTAGTATAGTATCTAAGGAAATATTAGCATAACATAGATTTATGTAAACTCATGATTTACATAATCATTGGTTTATATCCAAAAATCTTAAAAGAATTAAAGTATATATTTGTGAAACTCAAAACTAGTAAGGAGATTCTAGGATAGAAATGAGACATATAGGAATAAATCTACCTTATTTTCTATTTATATTAATATGCTATTGTAAATTATCTCTAAATTTTCAAAAGCTAAATGGATGGTTAAGGGAGTGAGCTCTAGATTTAGACTATGTGTATTTAAACAGTGTATCAGCTTTCAGCAAGTTGTGTTATTTATCTGAGTTACATTGCCTTCTTTTTTTTATCTGCAATATGGGCATAATATTATAAATAACCAATATGATAAGGTACAAATGACATAGTTAATACATGTAAATCATTCTGAACCAGTACTCAGCATAAGTCAACCGGGTGGTAACATTGAGTAAGTGCTAATTATTATTATCAGCTCTGAACATATATTTTAAAATTTGCATAATCATTAATATATCCCAAAATCGATTTGATAGAGTGCAAATACATTTGTCTTGAATAAAATGCTACCAAGGACATTACAACTAACCTGTAGTATCATCTCTGTGTAAGAGCAACTGGGCTCAGTAAGTGCTAAATAAAAGTATGCCTAGCAAAGCCATAATACTACATTCAAAATAATATAGCAAAATAAATATCCCAAGGACTGGCTAACTTACAAAGCAATCCTTCTTGGGGAGATAGACATTTCAGCCAGAAGACGTTGCCTTTGTTGTCAGTTATTTTTGAGCTATTCTTCTGAAATTTGCCAGTGGCATTTACAAATACATCCAAGAGTCAGTAATTGAAGATCTTCATACTTTGAACAAGATTTCAATTTGAGAAAACATGCATTTGGAGCCAAGCTTCATGAATAAGTTGGTTGATCAAGACTAGATGATGAGATTGATTTTGATGAGTGAGTCATAAATAGTTTTGAGAGCAATTCCAATACTTGTGGTATTGGCAGCAATTCATATGTGCCAGAAACTTTGCACAGGACTTGGCAAACTGACTCTCAAATATGCCCAGGATGAATTTAGGGTCAAATCACTTTTTTTTTTGGCATTGGTAACTTTAAATTTGGTGTGGAAAAGCAGTGTCCACTAACTTATATTCATGAGTTATTTTTGCAAATCGGATTTTAAACGTATATTGGAAAGGGGCAAGAGTTGAGTGATGCTCTCTTGGCAATTAAAGTTGTCTGCTGGCAGGGAGGCGAGGAGGTATTTCATTTATATACAAGTTTGGAGCTGCCTTGCCAAAGGGACAATGTTGGTAGGGAATGGTATGAAAAGAAAGGCAAGCATCTTCCCATAAAGGCTTGGAGGAATTTTGCATGATAAAAACCAGTTTCCCAGGTCCCTGGATAGAGCTGTTGCAAGGGTGAGAGCTTTGAGGCACAGAATTATTTGGCCTTTCTTAGCTATGTGACATCCCCCTTAAGGACACATTGTCTTCTGGCCACCTTCATGCTTGACTTGAACTCTTTCAGTCTTGAGACAATGAAGGCATGGATGCTTCTTTATGAAGTTTTTTCCAAATGAATGTACTCCAATTTAATTCTCAAAACATATAACTACAGTTAAAAAATAAAGTGCATGTTAAAAATATCCCAAGCTGTTAAGAAATACACTTGGAAATACTGAGATACTTTATTGCCTTATCTGTGTTGAACTGCTTTGCCTTTTGTGGCTATGTTTGTAATTACCCTTCCAGTGACCTCCTTCATTGTTGCTCCAATAATAGTCACTGTTTTCATGGGAATTAGGTAAAAGAAATCAGACTATGCTGTGAATGGAGCACTTCTCCAATCCCATTAATTTGCAGATGGATGAGGTGACGTCTTCTTGCCACCTGCTGAGGAGCAGCAGAGGGACTGCCTCCTCAGTCACCCGGAGAGCCACTGTTGTCCACAGGCTCTCAGGCAGTGATTGTGAATGAGACGCCTCTGTTTCTTTAAAGCCTGATCAAGCCTTTATGTGAGGCACCATAATTCTTCTTTCCTGTCCACTAGCATCAAAGTCTCTTTCTAAACTTGGGTCTCCACAGACAGAATCAGGCTGGCTTTCTCTCCCAGAAAATATGTTTATTTTCATATAAAAAGATGATCTCAGTTCCCTACAGATGATATGAAACTCATCTATGCATCATTTACATGTATAGTACATCAGCTGCTGTTCCCCTTGATATGAAATAAAGAACCTTTACTTCAAACTGCTTTCTTAGATGTTATGCTTGATTGTGTACACATTTCTTCCTACATAGAGAGCATCTAATGGAAGCAGAGTAAAAACTGAACCCGTGCTTGTTATTATTTGCTTCAATGGAGACTTTTCTTCATCACTCGCTATTCAGTAAAGTTACTTTTCATACACTGTCCTTAGAAGTTGAGTACTCATTTGTGGTTAGGGAGAACACAAATACCTAAAAAGATATTTGTACTAGTCGAAATTTTATATGAAAAAGAGTTTTAATCCAGTTAAGTAATAAGTTTGAACAGTGTTTACTTCTTAACAAAAGCCGTGAAATTGGGCCAGTACATGGAGGGGTGCTCATCACTTCTATAGCAGTGATGCCAGAGTTTATTATCTGGGAGGGAGTCATAAAGGGATCAGCAGCTGTTATAATTTATAAATGTTTGTTTTCCCTCTTGGATTGAGTCCATGGTGTCAGGAAGAACAAATTTTGGTTAAGCTGCATTGGCTTAACAAGGAGCCTTTTTGGAATTAGAAAGACTGCAAGGGTTTGGAGGTCCACCTCATGGATTTTGAGGGTATTTCTGCTGCTTACATATTGAATAATCTTGGGAAAGTTACAGATGCTTAAAACTCAGTTTCCTCCAAAAAAATCCAATTCAAAAGTAGACTAAGACATTGAATGGACATTTCTCCAAAGAAGACACAAAATGGGCAAAAAGCACATGGAAGATGTTAGACACCACTAGTTATTGGGGAAATGGAAATCAAAACCACAGTGAGATACCACTTCACACCCTTTCATATATTATCAAGGAAAAAAAGGAAAAAAAAAAAAAACAAAGGCAATGAGGATGAGAAATTCGAACCCTTGTATACTGCTGGTAGGGATGTAAAGTGGTACAGCTACTGCAGAGAAGTTTAGCTCAAAGAGTTAAACATGGAATTACCATAGATTCCACCAATTCTACTTCTAGATATATACCTAACATAATTGAAAGCCAGAACCCAGATACTTGTACATCAATATTCATAGCAGCATTATTCATAATAGCCAAGCGGTAGAAAAAAACTCATATGTCCACTTATTTATTAGTGAATAAACAAAATGTGACTTATACACATAATAGAATATTATTCAACCTTAAAAAGAATGGAATTCTGATACATGCTACATTATGGGTAAACCTTGAAAACTATACTAAATAAAATAAGTGAGACACAAAGACACAAATATCGTATGATGCCACTTATACTATGTACCTAGAATAGGCAAATTCATAGATACAGTCAGTAGAAAAGAGGTTAGTAGGGGCTTGGAGAAATGAGAAATTTTTGTTTAATGAGTGCATCAAACACATTAATGTTTGGGGTGATGAAAAAGTTCAAGAAATGAAGAAAAGGTGGTAGTTGCAAAATATTGTAGGTTTATCTAATGCCATTGAATTGTATACTTTAAAATGGTTGAATGATAAACTTCAGGTATGTTTTATAACAATTTAAAAATCCCCTCAATTTCCTTCTCAACAAAATTAAAATTCACCTCTCATATGTTTGAGAATTAAATTCCATCAAGAAAAAAAAACACATTTCTTACATTTGATAACTATCTTGGAACTAGAGAAGAAGATTCCCCAAAATATAGCTTATTAAAGCAGACAGTGAAATGGAAAAGAATCTCTTCCTCGTTTTATGGAATGAATTACCAGATAAGGCAGGTTATACTTAAAGCCAGTCCTATTCATGTATTTTTCGGTTGAATAAATACATTTACTACTCATCTCTTGCCTTTTTTATTAATTTGGGTTTTCATTTAGTATAATTGTTCTTTATAGGGTACACATTTACTAAACATTAATATTCTTTTATGTCATTATTTGAGATAGAATCATCTTTCCCCAACCCCATTCATCTAACTCAGGACCAATTTCCTATGCTCTTAACTAAGCCTCTTTAAAATAAAAAATAAAAATGCATAATGGTGGGTGCTTTACTGCCAGAGAAAATGACCATGAAAGCAGTGATCAACATTTTCATCTTCTAAAATATCACATGCATTCTCTGGATACCTGAAGCAAAGAAAAGGGGCAGTTCATTCTTGAGGAACAAATTAATGTTTTGCTTATAGGTGACCACAGCTGCATCATACTCATAGTCTTTGTATCCTTCCTGTTGGCAAATAAAAACTGTCGCAGCCATATGACATTATTAAGATTCTACAGTGAAGTCTCATAGTCAGTGACCATGACTACTTAACAAATCTGTCATTTGCTCCCAGGTAAGATAACCCTAAAAGAATGTGTTCTCCACTAAGCGATTATTTTAAAGCCTCTAGAATATAGCTGAAAACCAAGAAAGAAACATACCATGTTCTCAGCCATCAAATGGGACACTAGGCCAATGCACCCAAGCTTTCTATCAGAACCCATTTGCATTTGTAAGGTATAGATGTTTTGACTGAGTATGGTTATGGTCCTTTGGACATTCAGAGCAAATTACATTTCAGATAAATATTTGCCATACTGACAGCATGTTACCTGATGTCCAAGATGAATTTGAGGGGATGGTTTAAGTATGTCAAAAGTACAACTGCCTGTGGCTATATTTCAAATATCCCTAGTAGATCAAGAGACTTAGCAAATTCCTTAAGAGCCTAATAGCTCTCAACCTGAAAACTTCTATATTTGATTATCAAGGATTTACTTGGCTTCTACAGAGAGCAAGGTATTGGACTAGTCACTTTTGGATACAATGTGAAAAATTGATAGTTCCTGACTTTAAGTCACTAAGAAGTTGCTGTCTTAAGTAAGTCTTTGCAGAATGAAAGCTTACTTAAAATGGCTCTTCTAAAAACTGTTACTTAATAATAATCATCGAACTCTGAGAAAAGTGAACTTTCTTAAATGCACAGAAATATTTGAGATTTTGTAATTTTTAAAAAATAGGTTCCATGCCCAGTGTGGGACTTAAACTCATGACCCTCAGATCAAGAGTCACATGTTCTACTTAGCTAGCCAGGCTCCCTAAGGTTTTATAATATTTAAAAAGGATATGCTACAATGACTCTTTTCCTGTAGAGACAAAGGAATTTAGTAGTAAATACACACATACGTAGAGCTGAAAAGTGTTGGACAAGGACTTCCTGAATATCAATTTTTAACCTGTGATCCATGAATCATTTCTATTATACTCACAGTCTTTGTTTTTAAAAAATGGATATTTGAGAACCAGAAACTAGTAGGTCGGGACTGGTAATCTTAGTTTTAAGTTATCTTCCTAAAAAATACTTAGGCATATTAGAACTTGAAAATCTCTCCTATAGATCATCAAGATGAGCAAAATGTCTGTATTAACCATGTCTATAGCCAACTTAGAGTAGATCTACAAAAGATTTCAGTATTTCTTTCTGCTTTAATTAGAAATGATTATTCTGACTTCTTTTCATAAAACTTTTAGAGAAATGATACACTTGAAACACTAATGTGTCCTTTTTATCTGATATTTAATGTTTTATCCATGTGCTGACTTCTCTTCAAATGCCTAGAATGCTCCATGCTCATGGCCTTGGAGAATGGAAAACAAAGGAAAAAAAAGTGTTTCCTTTTGGTACTTAAAAGCTAAAGTCACTAGGAAAATCAAACTAATCTTGGTTTACAGCAGAATAAGTTAGTGGTTCTCAAACTTACTGTATCAGAATTCTGCAGATAGCTTGTTCATTCCTTGATTGCCCTACCCTTCTCCCATCCCAAGATACTGTCATCTTTTGGGTTTGTATATTGAAAGACGGCATTTTTTGGCAAAGCTCAGTTAACGCTGATTTTGTTCATATAGGAGCTAAACTTTGAGAATTGCATGAATAAATATTTGAAAATAGTGGGTTTGAGGAGGAGTATTTTCCCCTCCACACCTCCCTCATTCACCAGTGCCCGATGGACTAGAAGAGACTCCCTCAAGTGGGAGAGAGAAAATGAGAGATGAAGTGATCAAGAGGAGGCAGCAAAATTCAAATAGGTGTGTGTTAAATAGAAGAGTGGATTCCCTGCTGGCAAGAATGTAAAATGGGACCTAGACTTGCTGTACAGTGAGTCCTGGCAGGCAAAAGCTTGGGCATAATGAGACAGTAGTTAATGCCCTAGACTAGCGTGGAATATACAGCATGAGTTCCATCACGTGGGGTGATTTGGAACTGAAAAGGCCTGGTCAGCCAACAAGGTCACTACCAAACAAATACTCATAAATACTCTAGAGATTAATGTCTGAGGATCAGACTGGTGAATATACACGTCTTACTATTAAGTATAGAAAAATCTGAGAACCAGGTGGTTACTTCCACTCCAATCCTTTGAAACTAGGTAAGGACCTCGGACATTAGAACTGACCTGGGAAAAGAGAGAACCCTCAGTTGACTGCCGCTGGATTTTTATTATTCCAGTAGTGGCTTAGATGGTTAAAATAGAAACTAAGGTAATTTTATACAATTAACTTTTATTTCTTGCACGCCTGAGAAGGGCAATGAATGTGTACCACATCTACTGCATGAAACTTACAGTTTGAAACTAATACATTTCATGTTTTGTTTTGTTTGGTTTGGTTTTATCTCTTGGCCAATATTATTTTCCAAAATAATTCTAGACTCATTAGAAGAAATTAGATCTGGGGTGCCTGGGTGGCTCAGTTGGTTAACCATTCAACTCTTTTTTTTTTTTTTCCATCCAACTCTTGATTTCAGTTCAGGTAATGATCTGAGGGCCATGGGATCAACCCCACTTCAGGCTTCATGGGGCGTCTACTTGTGATTTATTCCCTCTGCCTCTGCTCCTTCCCCTGCTCGCTCTCTCTTTCTTTCAAATAAATAAATCTTTAAAAAAGAGAGAGAAATTAGATCTGGGATATCCTACTTTTCTCTTAAATGATCATGGTTTAGACAAAAATGGGTTCACACCTGCAGTTGCTAAGGACATAACCTTTCATTCACTTATTTTGTGAACCTTCTCTCCCTACTCACATCTGAAATACTGTTAAGAATGAGTTTAACAGAATAATACATTTGCTTACTATTTTAGAATTTTACTCAAGCAGCAGAAGTTTAATTTTTAGAAAGAAAATAAAGTGCAAGGGCCAGTTCGCCCCTGCCAAATGAAGTAATTTTAGCCTACATAAGATTATTTGAACTTGTGAGAATTTATGGAGAACAAGTGTCTGTGCTTTGACTAAATCCTTCTTGTCTGGGTTAAAGCTGAATTTGAGGGAATGTACATTCACTTCAAGATTTTGAGAGCAGAAAAACAATCGTACCATGATTCTGTTGACCTGTAAGTGAATATGAGCTATTATTAAGTAATTGACTTTAAAACCACCAAAAAGTGATTTTTTATAAAAAGGCTGCAACATCAAGTCATTTAGGGGATGAGATGGAGTATCAAACTGAAACAATTCATATAGAAATAATTAAGGAAAAAAATTAGCATTGCTTTAGTAATGTTTGCCATTAATTTAAATTGTTTTTACAGCAGAGAGTGTTATTAAATTACTCAAAGTCTGAGGACAAGCTAGAGTGAAAATCAATTGTGTCATCAAAAGTTTATTTTAAATATTTAGAAGTCAAAGTAGTGAACAAAGACACAAAAGAAAACAAAAGAAAAATAAAATACAGAAGCACTAAGATTGCCGTTCTTCAGCTTTAGCATCCCACATCGACACTAAAAAGTCTCTACATGTATTAACTAATGACATGAAATCTAATTCATCTATTTATTGCCTTGTTGTAATTCATTTTAATGAAAATCAAGATGCAGTTAGGTCCAGATACTGCACAGCTGCACCGTGATAAAAGAAGGGAAGGTTATTTACGGTAAATCTATTTTTATGTCACCTTTCTACCTTAGGTAGCCAGAAATTGTCACTTTGTTCTTCTTTAAGTCTTCCAATTAAAAAAAAAATTCTTTAAAAAATGGTCATGAAAAGCTTTATGTTCAGTATTTTAGTATATTAAAGCATTTTTTTTTCTTTTTAGAGATGGGGGAAGATTGAGAGCAAGGGGCAGGGCGGAAGGAAAAAGAGACAGAGAATCCCAAGCAGGCTCCATGCCGATGGTGGAGTCTGATGCACGGCTCCATCTCACCACCCTGAGATCATGACCTGAGGTGAAATCAAGAGTTGGATGCTAAACTGACTGAGCCATACAGGTACCCCTAAAGCATATGATTTTAAAATGTTGTTGTGTAATTAATATTAGTCCCTATCTCTGCCACTGCCTTTTCTCTCCTTTAACACTTTATAAATTTCCACACTTCCTCTCAGCTTACTTGAACCCTTCAAGTTTTTATTTGTTGGTTGAGGATGGTTGTTATCATTGTCAGTGTGTGTGTGTGTGTGTGTGTGTGTGTGTAAGAATGTGTGTTGTTGTTACTGTTACACTCCCTAACACTTTATCCTGAAGTGAGATGAGGATTAAAGTATAAGTATAGTCTGGGACTAAGACTTGCAGAGCTGCTTTCAAGGAACTGCGAGTCATAAAATGAAGGAGATTCATTTCTTTTGCCATCTCATGTATACGTTAGTGCCCAGTTTGTGAATTATTTAGGATATTCTACTTTTCATTCTTGAACTTTCCATTTGACTATTGTTCATAGTTTTTATTTGTCCACTGAGTTGCCACATTTCTGAAATCATGATCATCGTATCTTCCTTTATATTAATATAGCTTTCTTTAATTTTAGAAACATATTTGTAATAGCTACTTTGTAACTATTTTGTACTAGTCTTTAATAAATCCAACATCTAGGTTACATTCAGGATCAGTTCCTATAGGCTTGATTTCACACATTTTAAAAATCTAAAATCACATGACTCAAGTTTTTGTTGAAAGCAGACATTTTTATGTAATGTAGCAAATCTGGATTTTCTTTTCTTTTTTTTTTTTTTTTTAAGATTTTATTTTTAAGCAATCTCGACACCCTACATGGGACTTGAAGTTACAACCCCGAGATCAAGAGTCACATGCTCTATCCACTGAGCCTGCCAGGTGCCCCTGATTTATTTTTTCTGATGATTGCCGTGTGCTGTTTGTATCCTGCCTGTACTTAAACAGTAGAATCTGTCTTCTTCACTGTATGTAGCTGTTGAGGTCTCTAATATTTTCCTCCCTCCCTCCCTCCCTCCCTCCCTTCCTTCCTTCCTTCCTTCCTTCCTTCCTTCCTTCCTTCCTTCCTTCCTTCCTTCCTTCCTTTCTTCTTTCCTTCCTTCCTCCCTTCCTTCTTTTCTGCTTCTCCTTTATCTATATTTCAGTCATCAACCAATGATTTGGACAAAGACTATGCTCAAACACCTCAAACCTGTAAGGCTTTGATAACTCTTCAATATTATAATTTTGTGTCGGTAGAGAAATACATTCAAAGGTCCAGCAATTTTCAAGTCTATCTCAGCTTTGACTTTCCTCCTGCCCTTGAGTCTCTCATGCACATGTGTCTAGTGTCGGAGTCAGCCAGAGATTTGTGCAGAGCTTGTAATCTTTCTGTGATTGTCTTATTTACAGGGTCTTTCTGTCACATTTATTGGGCATTCATTGCCTTACTCTGGGTAGTTCTGCACCCTCGTGATAGCAGAGCTTCAGGTTTTATTATTTGTTTCCAATCAAGTTTGCTGCTTTCATCGAAAGGACTACTGGGCATTTGACTTCACCCTGTGCTCAAAATCAAATCTTATCCTCTGTCAGTGAGACTGCTGGGCTTTCCAGCCAGTGCTGCCCCAGTACAACTACAGAGCTGATGGATCTGGATGTAGGTGGCAAGGGGAGGCAGAATGGCGCTGCATACTTGCACTCTCATTATCCAGAGATCTAGCACAGTATGGCCATGAGTGAACACTTCTCATTCATGCTTTTCCTTTGGTCAAACTCCAGAGTTCTGAAATGAATGTGTTTTGACTTTTTTTTTCCATTTTTCCACTTTTTAGAGGAAGGGATTCTTTGACTTAACGTGACATTGTTGGAAGTCTTGGTTCATCCTTTTATTTTTTAAAAACTTTTTTTTTCTGAAATAATTTTAGATTTATAGGAGAGTTACAAATACTGCATAGAAGAGTTCCTGTATACCTTTTACTCTCCTTCCCCTAAAGTTAATATAACTGTTCAAGGAAGAAATTGACATTTGTATAATCTTTAGACTTTACTTGGGTTTCAACTATTTTTCCATTGATGTTGTTCTTCTGTTTCAGAGTTGATTTTTTTTTTTTTAAGATTTTATTTATACATGAGAGACACACAAAGAGAGGCAGAGACATAGGCAGAGGGAGAAGCAGGCTCCCTGCAGTGAGCCTGATGAGGGACTCAATCCCAGGATCTAAGCCAATGGCAGACACTCAACTACTCAGCCACCCAGGTGACCCCATGTTGAATTTTTGTTGCCACGTCTCCTTAGTCTCCAATATACCACAGCCTCTCAGTCTTTTCACAAAGACCTCGATACTTTAGAAGAGTGCTAGTTGAATGTTTTGTAGGATGCCCCATAACTTGGGTTTATCTGATGTTTTCTCATAACTAGCCTGGGGTTATGGAATTTTAGAAGGAATACTCAGAGATGAAGTATCTTTTTCATCACATCATATTGAAGTTCATGATACCAATGTGACTTATTGCTGGTGATGTTAACCTTGATTACTTGGTTCTAAGGTGATATCTGCAGGCTTCTCTTCTGTAAACTTCCCATTTGTTCCCTTTCCATACTAGATTTATTAAAAGTGAGCTGTTAAATTCAACTAAGATTTAAGAAAACTAAGCTATCATTCTTGGAAGGAGGAATATAAAAATTTGGAGATGCATTACAGCTACTCAGTAATTAATAAATAACCTGAGGGAGGTACTTTAAGGCTATGCAAATATACGATTTTTCCTTATTACTATGGTGTTTAATGATGATATTTCCAATCTTATTCCTTTTACGTGATTACGAACTCTTTTATAAGGAATTTTTTCATTATTTTTTTAAAGATTTTATTTATTTATTCATAGGAGACAGAGAGAGAGAGAGAGAGAGAGAGAGAGAGAATGAGAGGCAGAAGGAGAAGCAGGCTCCTTGCAGGGAGCCCGATGTGGGACTCAATCCCGGGACTCTAGGATCACGCCCTGGGCTGAAGGCAGATGCTAAACCGCTGAGCCACCCAGGAATCCCTCATTATTTTTTTGAAATAATTTTTCTGCTTTATTGACTTTAGAACACCATTGTCCAGATGCACCATGAATTTCACAGGTCTGGCTTCATTTTTTTTTTTTTCATTAGTACTGTCAAGAATATCTTTCTTTTTTTTCTCCCTTTGTTAGTAAACCTCTTCTTTGAGAAGTAAAATGCTCCTATTGGGGCCTATGCTCTTAACCACTACATCATATTGCATCACAGCACACAACCTTATTTGATTTATCCTTAACACAAGAGTATTATAACTTATTCCCTCCTTAGGAAAAGGCTTATACTTTGAGTTGAATTGTGTTCCACCAAAGATATGTTGAAGTCCTAACCAACGGAGCTTCAGAATGTGACCTTATTTGCAATAGGGTCATTGTACCTGTAGTTATTTAAGATGGGATTATATTAGAGTAAGGTGGGCTCTTTATCCCATTTAACTAGTGTTTCTATAAGAGGAGAACACAGCAGAGAAACAGGAGATTGCCATGTGACATCAGAGGCAGAGACTGAAGTAATATAGCTGGCTGAAAGACAAGGAATGCCAAGTAAACCATCAGAAACTGTAAAGAGGCAAGGAAGGATTTACCATATAGGTTTCAGAGGGAAAATGGCCCTGCTGACACCTTGATTGTGGACTTTTAGACTCCAGAAATGTGGGGCAATAAATTTCTGTTTTAAGCCATCCAGTTTGTGGTAATTGTTATGCAGTCCGAGAAAAATCCTGGGGTCCTGGAATGAAGTCCTCCATTGGGCTCCCAGGGGATAGCCTGCTTCTCTTTCTGCCTATGTCTCTGCCTCTCTTTCTGTGTCTCTCATGAATAAATAAATAAAATCTTTAAAAAAATGTGAAATAAGTTAAATTTGTCACAGACTTGTAATTTTAGGACCTTAGAGAAAGACTTTCTGTTTTTGGTATAGAGTTCTATTTTAAGGTTAGTTACTAAATTCAGAAGATCTGTAGTGTATTCATGTGATCTGCAAGTAACAACACATATCATTCTAGAAGATGTATGGATTTTGGACTAGGGTAAAGAGAGATTTCCTAACATGACTTTAAATTATTATTAGGATGAAAGGTAACTTCCTATTGACTTCACTGTTAAGTCACTGTTAAGGAAGAATTGAACTAGAAAGTGAAATAATTAGTATGCTTTTGGAAATAAAAAGATAATTCATAGAGAGTGGATTATTTATATATATATATATACACACGCGCGCGCGCGCACACACACACACATATATATATATGGAACTAGAGTCACACATAGAAGAGATCATAGAGTGCTTGTTTTTAAAGACAGATTTAGAAATTTTATATTACTCTAGCTACTAGTTACTAAATAATTCTGGTGCTAAATCTACTCATTCTTTAATTTAACCAGCATTTGTTGATTATCCAGTTATGTGCCAGGCACAGTGCAAGGAGGTAGAAATATAAAGATGGATAAAATGATCTCATATTTTTCATTTAATAATTAAAAAACAGCTTAAAAGTAGGGAAAGCAAAGTAAGAATAACAGTAAAGTCACTAATGTTTGCCATCATGTGATTTTGCAAATGTTTGAGGAGCATTGTTTATTTTAGCTAATAGATATAATGTAACTGCATTTCATGGAAATCTACCAAAGTTATATGTTGCATAAGGGAAATTTATAAAAAATTCAATGGCTTTTTAAAGATTTTATTTATGTATTCATGAGAGACACACACAGAGAGGCAGAGACATAGACAGAGGGAGAAGCAGGGTCCATGCAGGGAGCATGGGACTTGATACCAGGACCCCAGGATCACGACCTGAGCTGAAGACAGATGCTCAACCATTGAGCCACCCAGGTGTCCCAAAAAATGCAATGACTTGTAATTAAATAATGGTGTTAGGTCTATTTCAGATTGGATCATTCAGATGCTGATAATACCATATTAAAGTGCATTATGTCCAGTAGTGTGAAAATGCACGCAGAAAAAGGGTTCAGATTAATACAAAACTTAGACTATGTAGGAAGAAATAGAACAGAAAGGCAATACACCCGTTTGGAGAACTACGAGGCAGGGAAGGATAGCAGGTGACCAGGGTCTGAGGAAGCTGGGTGGTATGATACTTTTTAAAATTAATTTTTTTATTAGTTTCAGAGGTAGAATTTAGTGATACATCAGTTGCATAAAACACCCAGTGCTCATTCATCAAGATCCCTCCTTACTGTCCATCACACAGTTACCCCATCCCCGCCCCTCACCTCCCCTCCAGCAACTCTCAGTTTGCTCCTTAGAGTTCTGCGTCTCTTCTGGTTTGCCTACCTCTCAGTTTTATCTAATTTTGTTTTTCCTTCTTTTCCCCTATATTCATCTGTTTTGTTTCTTAAATTCCAAACCACATGCTTTTAAATGGCCAAGGTGACAGTCTTTGAACAAAGACAGTAGACAACTGAGAGTGAGTTATTCAGAAATATAGAGGAAGAACGTTCTGATCAGGGTAACTAGTAACCTAAGATCCCTGAGGCAGGATTCTGTTTACCTTTTTGGGGGGAATTCAAGGGCTCCAGGGAAGTTAACGCAGGGTAAGCAAGAGTGAAAAAAAAGTAGATGAAGTCAGGCAGCTCGTGAATGGCTGGATTGTGTAGGCCTTTATTGACTATCATAAGGACTTCTGTATTACCTAGAGACAGGAAACCCCTAGAAAATTTGAGGAGAAAAACGATGTGATAATCATAGAAATGATAATACAAGTAATACTAGAAAGAGACTGGTTTTCTTTCTCTAGACATTAAACTCAGGGAGAGAAACTGAAAGGGAGAACCGAGTGTTAATTGTACCTCTGTGTAAGTGACTTTGTTTTCCTCCTTTGGAATGTTTATAACCTTTCAGGAAATACACTTTTTTTTTTTTTTTTTTTTATTGTTGCTAAATCACAGAGCTGGGCTCTGCTACTCCAAGACTATATTTAAACTTGATTATAAGACAGCTACTAGATATGACGGCTGTAATAACATCCTATCACCATTAAATATAAAAGCTGACAATAATTACTACCCCATCTTGGCAGATGCTGGATCTTTTTCTGCAAAACATGTTTTGTTGCTTACCGCTCTAGGAAACCAAACGAGTTGGATTTTGGACATCACCATCAAGATGTCATTGAGTATTTTAGGCCTATGATTGGTTAAGTAACCATGCTTTAATTGCCAAGTTCCAGTAAATTTAACTGAGAAAATACTTTGTAGAAACCCTGCTATACTTGACTATGTTAATTTGTTGTATTTTTCTATCATAAGTAAGAAATCTTAGCAACTAGTAGTGATCTAAATATAAAAGAAGGCATTGGGCCTAATGGCCTTCTGTTAAATTTTCAAAAGGGGCATTGGAATTTTATATCACATTGTACAGTAAACAAGACTGGTGGACTTTTGGGCGTGACTGAATGCACATAGAAGGTGGCTGATGGAATTCAGGATGGAAATAGGTTACTCCTGCGTGCTCTGGGACAAAGCATCTCCAAACTGAAAAGGATTCCATGCTTTTTTGCCTCTGTCTCTAGTTACTAGGAAGTTACTAGGTAGGAAGTCCACTAGATGCCAGTAGCAACTACTCCTGCCACCCCATCCCCACTTGGCATGAGCAACATATTTCCAGACAACAGTACCCTGAGTTAGCAACCATTGTCCTAGAAATAGATACATCTAGTAAGTAAAGGAATTTAAAAGAAGCATAGAACAAAGTTCTTAAAATTATCTAAGGAGTTGCTTTAATTTTCTTAATTTTGTATACAGGCATGATCTCTTCAACAGCTTCTGCTTGGGAATCCCCTGATGAAATATTGAAAGAAGACATTTTGATATTAATAATTATCGCCTTAACATTGAGCTCAGGCTGATGACAACTTATTTAACGTGTGGATCTTTGGTTCAGGTGAGGGTATATAATTTTACGTGGATCCACCTAAGTCTACTCATTTCTGGAGATTCAAACACCCACACATACACAACTTGCCCATTTTGGTAAATGACTTGATTCTTCCTTTGGCTATCAAATATAGTCTTAAAGTCTAAAATCTTATAAAAGACAATTGCATGGATGGGGACAGTGTTTGAAAAATCTTAAACTATTCTAAAGGCCAATTGAGAGAGGACATAGTGAGATCTCAAGTAATGCAGTGCTTTGTTTTGCCTTTTTTTTTTTTTTTTTTTTTTTTTTTTACCCTGTTTGGGGCTTCTTTTGCTTTTAGAAAGCTAACATTTACTAAAGGAACCGTAAAAACAGGGGTTAAATAGAATGGATGTTTATCCTCTCTTCAATAGCCCCATGGTTCTTCCAAACATAAAGCAGCTTATGCAATCAATGGGAGTTCTGTGCCAAGGAGAGAGTCACAATGATTGGAAAGAAAATGAGCATCAAATTGAAATATACTCTTGTGGTTTTGATCATTTTGGTAACCATAGTGATGGAAGACCAAAATAGCACTTTAAAAATAACACTCAAAAGGAATTTTGGAGAAATTTTATTTATTGAAATGCTTGGTAAGTATAATACTGTTAATTTGGAATACCAGTATTTTTGTTGCTGAACAATTTGGGTTTTAACATATTGGCAATTTAGTTTTTCACCTTTTTCTTTCCAAAATTACAGGCAGCAACCTAACAAAAAAGGAAAACTTTTTAAAAAATATTGTATTTATTCATGAGAGACACAGAGATAGAGATAGAGACAGAGGCAGAGACAGAGGAAGTAGCAGACTCCATGCAGGGTGCCCAATATGGGACTCGATCCCAGGAATTCAGGATCACGCCCTGGGCCGAAGACAGGCACTAAACAACTGAGCCACCCAGGTGTCCAATAGGCAAAATATTTTTTAATAGAATTCAGTTATTTAAAGGAGAAAGTAAAGGTTATAAATAAAGATTACAGAAAGAGAGCAAAATATATTATTAACACAAATATATACTAATAAATCAAATTTGTTTCTGAACTTCCTGGTACTCAGAGTATAAACACATACAATTATTCTTAATCTGAAATAATGCAGGACACAAATGAGAATAATATTCTGAAACTAAGCCTGACTTTAAGGTACTTATTTAAAAATTCTGTTTTGTTTCTGTTTTTTCCTCATAAGAATCCTTATAGCAAGGAAAAGAACAAGGTTATTAACATCTGTGCTATTATTTCTTGGAGTAGAGTTAAAATGTTCATTCAAAGACATTTTTGATATTATTTAATTGTACATTTGTGATCCTGAAATATTTGCAAATAATTTAGTAAATGTCTTTTGTCTAATAATGCATTTTAAAATGAACTTGTAATTTTAAGGAATTCTGGGGATTTCAGGTTTGTGTGTGTGTTTTTCCAAGAATTTTGGGCTCAAGAGTTTCCATCATTCAAATAAGGCTGCCATGCAGATCCTCACCTGGGCCTGAAACCTAGGGTTTTATGGATTGGATAACCATTCTATTCAATACACAACTTCAGAATTTTTAAATTAGAATCATTGTAGTGTATGTAGAGTAACTGAAGCTGTTTTAAACTCCTTTTCTCAATGCTTGTTTCAATTTAATTTTGGAAAAACCCTGTGACACAGGGAAATAGGTATTTTCACCACTTTAGTAAATAAAAAATATACTAAGCCACAAAAAGTAAAAAGCAATAATGTAGCAGAGATGAAACCAGAGGTCCAGGGCTCTGATCCCACCTCTGACTCTCACCGCTTTCCACTATGTGACCCTGAGCCAGCTAGATGATACATTGAGATACAGATAAGTATATACACCTGTACATAATATGCATATATACATAGGTGTTTTTGTTTAGATAAATATACACGACTATCTTTTTTTACTTATTTTGTTTCAATTTGATTTAATGGGTTGATACCTCATTGAAATTTTTAGAAAATATTCAGAACTGTTGCTGCCTTTTGTAGAGGAGCCTAGGAACAGTATCAAACGTGATGTTTGACAGCTCAAAACTCAGTAGGAAAACCTACATACTTAGGTTCACTATATGTTCTAGTTTGCTTTGCATAGTCCAGATTTTTTGCCTATAGTCCTGGGAAATAATTAATAATATTTCTTCCACTTTTCAAAAATGCCTTGGTTTGAAAAATAATGATACAGTTTTTCTCCTAACTTTCTTAAAAACTCTGGAGAAAGGGGGGCTTTGAAAATAAGTATAGAATAGAAATTGAATCAATTCTAGAGTGAAAGAGTTCCTAAATTGTTCTTTAGGGACCAGAGATCAACCAGAACTTCTATTGCACTGGAACTTTTGAGAAGTGAAATTATTCCAATGTATTGAGCTATTTTAAACAGAAATATAGGCCAAAAACATTGTTAGTCTTTGCAAACTTTATGGCAGAAATGCCACATTTACCTTCTCTGTGGTTATTCTCCTTTCTAGCACTTTCAACATGTTGACTCTGGGTCTCATCCTGGGTAAAACCAGGCAAGGAAAATTATGACTGTTCTACTTTACATTTTACTAAATATGAGATTAAGTTAATTTTATAGGACTAGTAATTATTTAAAGAGTGAGTGTCATTTTCACTCTACGAAAGAACATGTGAATATTATTATTATTTTTTAATAAAGAGGAAAAAATAAGATGAAATAACATTTACTCTGTACTGGAAAATTCCTCAAATCATGAGACAATTTTGTTAGTTATAATTATATTATGTGATTAACTTTTTTTCACTGCCGAGATTTTCTTTAAATGATAATAATAATCTTACATATACACATGAAACCGATTAGGCAGGATTTAAAAAAAAAAAAAAAACAGAACACTTGTTTCAACAGATTTAACCATTATAGCCTCTCTGGTTTATTTACATTAGTTAGAATTTTACTTTAAACCCAAGTATAGTTTTTAAATAAATGACTAAAATCTTAGAAAAGCATCAACAAACTAATATCTAATATATTGAATTGTTTTGGTTTGCATTGGATGTAAGGATGACTAAAGAAACTAACTTCTCCACTCTCACTTAGTTCGAGCAGTCTTTGTTTTTTACTACTTACCTTGTCTTTATTACTCTAGCTTAACACCTATCCAGCTTCCAAGCCATACCTAAATTGATCCTTAAGAATAAATCTCAAATCTAATCCTGTTTCTGCTCTGCTTGAAAATCCTTTACTCCTTTCACTAATACTTTCACCATGTTGATAAAAAAGAGAGAAGAGAGATTGCACCAGTAAAAAAAAATTATTGGGAAGAGCAGAAATGATAACAATAATAATAATAACAAAAGCAAACATACCTAGCATTGTTTTTTAATTTTCCTTCTGAAAAAATGTGAAAGGAAGAGAGGAATAGTACAGAGTTCTTGGTTACACTATCTCTATCTTGCTAAATGTTAGCATCTACACAGCTTTATTGCAGTTATGTAGTTTATTATAGTTATTAACCAGGAAAAAGGCATGCTGAATGTGTTAGTTGCCTAGGGATGCCACAACAATTCTTATAGACATAAACATATACCTACCTATGACCCAATAGCTTCATCATTAGATAGTTACTAAAAAATAATAAAAGCATATAAGTACACAGACCCTTGATAATGAATGTTCATAGGAACTTTATTCATAATATCCCCAAACTTGAAATAACCTCAAAATATTAATGTCACTTGAACAATTGTAATATATTTATCAATGGAATACTATTCAAAAAGAAAGGAGCAAACCACTGGTATGTACAACATGAATGAAGCATGATGTGCATAAGATGGTCAACACAAAGTTGTATATACTGTTTGAGTCTATCATATAAAACTCAAGGTAAAACAAATCTAATATATTGTCATGAAATAGACCAGCTGTTGTCTGGGGCTGCTAGGGTGCGAGTATGGCAGAGTAATTAACTGCAAAAGAAGCACAGAATTTTGGGAAGTACTAAAAAGTTTTATATCTTGATTATGGTTATAGTTACATAGTCATTATATTCTAAAATATATGCTTAAAATATATGCATTTATTCTTTGTTTAAATTTTTTAAAAAGTTTTTTGAAATATTTTATTTATTTATTTATGAGAGACAGAGACATAGCAGGTTCCGTAAGGCGCCCAATGTGGGACTTGATCCTGAATCCTGGGATCACGCCCTGAGCTGAAGGCAGACTTCTGAGCCACCCAGACGTCCCTATATGCATTTATTCTATGCTAATTGTCCCTAAACAAAGTTGATTAAAGAAATACACAATGACAATAAAAGTTATATGAGTAAAGCTGAAGTTACAGTCCTGACAAACATAAAAGTAGTTTAATGAGATGATACTAGACAAAGGTTCAGAGCTACTATATATATTTTTTTAAAGATTTATTTATTTATTTTAAAGAGAGAGTAAGAACAGAGGGAGGGGGATGGGCAGAGGGAAAGAGAATCCTCAAGCAGACTCCTGCTGAGCACAAACCTCAATGTGGGGCTCCATCCCAGGACCCTGAGATAATGACCTGAGCCGAAATCAGGAGTTGGCTACTTAACCCTCTGAGCCACCCAGGCACCCCAGAGCTATTATATTTTTTAGAAAGAATAAAATAATATATTGTCAGGAGAAGAATAAAGGTTATTTTCAAAGATTTAGCATAAATGCACAAATGGTTGTGCTGAAGACTCTTTTTAAAAAGCTTTGTGATTAGTGTGGTTTTAAAATTGTGCTTTAATTTACATGGGGGGGGACTAGGTAAAGCTAAATGCTCTCTGATTAACTCAGGTAAAACAACTTATGAGGCTTCTTGGTGGAACACTTCAGCTTTAGAAAGGGTAAATTTACACAATGTAGTGTAAAGTGTCACTGATCTGTTTGATCCTTCTTTTACTTGGTCATATTCTTTGTTAATATTTTTTAAAATTATTTCACTTTTTCATTATAAAATATTCCAGATACCTAAAAAAAAGTACAGAGAAGACTATAACACATTTTCATTTTCTCTAGCTTTGATGAATAATATAATTTTGTCGTATTTGCTTATTTTATAATTTTAAAGAAAATGTTATAGACAAAGCCAAGGTAATTGGCCCTCTCTTGTTACTTTATTTTCTCCCAGGTAACAACAGTCTTGAACTGATAGCTATACTTTTTTCAGCATGGTTTCATAATTTATTAAATATATGTACCATGGCAATATATTTTATTGTTGTCATGTTTTTGCTGTTTACATAAGTGTAATTTGCATCTTTATTAACCTGCTTGATCTTTTTCTTTTTTTTTTTCAAGAAATACTCAGGTTGATAGATGCAGATCTAGTTATTCAATGTCCTTTATTCAGTGGAATAGTTCAGCATACCATCCTAGTCTACAACTACACCACCATTTATCATCTAGTCTTCACTTTTATTTCAGGTTCTGTCATTTTGTTGTTGTTACTATTGCTATTAAAAAGTCTCAGAAAAAAAAAAGTCTCAGTAAATATCCTTGTGCTTGTCCCTGCGTGAGTTTTTCTGCTCTTAGGATTTATACCTAGAGGTAGAATTATTTTCTTTCTTTTTAAGATTTTACTTATTCATGAGACACACACACACACACACACACACACACACACACACAGAAGCAGAGACATAGGCAGAGAGAGAAGCAAGCTCCCTGTGGGGAGCCCAACATGGGACTTGATCACAGGACTCCAGGATCGCGCCCTGGGCCGAAGGCAGGTGCTCAACCGCTGAGCCACCCAGGGATCCCCTAGAATTATCTCATTACTATTATTGAAACACTGCTATTTGAAGCTATAGATTTTTCCCCAGCTTTATTGAGGAATAATTGATAAATGTAATTTTGCATATTTACTATACAATGTGATGATTTGATATACATATGCATTGTGAAATGATTACTACAATCAAGATAATTGGTATATCTATCACCTCACATACATAGTGAAATCTTTCTATTTTTTTTGGTGGTGAGAAGGTTTAATGTTTACTCTCAGCAAATTTCAAATATATAACACCTTATTATTAACTATATTCACCATTTGTATTTTAGATCCTCAGAATTTATTCATCTTAGAACTGAAAATTTATATTCTTTCACTGACATCTCCCCATTAAAAACACTTTGTTCTTTAAAATCTAAAGACAGAAAGTCAGAGATCTCATTGCCTTTCATCCTTACCAGCCCTGGATGTTGTTAGACTTCTAAAGTTTCTTGCTAATGAGATATGAAGTGGTATCTTATATTTATTTCAATTTGCATGTCCATGATTACCAGTAAAGTAGAATATTTTATTATGTGTTTATTGGTCTTTTGGATTTCCTCTTTTGCAAACAGCCTGTTTTTAACATTTTGCCTAATATAAAAATCCACTTTTATCTTTTACTAATTTTTAAGGTTTTTTTTTTTTTTTTTGGCTTATATGTTAATGCTTTGCAGGGCATGTGCATTGTGGACATCTCCCATCAGTGGCTGTGCTTAATTTTGTGTATGGTGAGTTTTGTTATGCTGAACTTTTAAAGACAAATGTAACCAATTTAAAAGCTTTCAAAATTATTTTTGTGTATCTTATTTTTAAATTTAATGCTTTGTTTTTCACAGCCTGATTTTTAATCTGTCTGGAATTTATTTTTTTGCAAATGTTTTGAAATAGAGATCTGATTTTTTTCTATATTGATGTAATTTGTTAAAAAAACATTTAGTCTCTATGTCTTCCATCCACATCTGTCACTTATCAAGTTTATGTATATCCATAACTTGATTTCAATACTCTGTTTTCTTTCAGTGACCTTCCACCTCTCTCAGTACTACACTTTCCTTTATTCAGATTTTCCATGGATTTGTGGTGAAGGGAGGGGTGGTAATGAACTGCCACATTTCCAGAGTTGAAAATCAGGTCATTTGCAATTCATAAACAAATGCCTTATTATGCATAACTGCAAAGCAAGAGAATTCGAAGGATCCAGGAATCAGCTGTTTTAAGCGACTAAGGTTTGTTTTTGAAAAATATTTACTTCTGGAATGCAATTTGATGACGGGTTAGAAGTTCAAGAATCATATGCCAATGATATTTATGCCAATGTCCTTTATTTACTTCTCTGCTGCCCATTAGTATTTGATGCTCAACTTCACAGTCATCTATAGGCAATATGTTTATAGGAAACCACCATCTCTTTCACAGAAACCATTTATTTCCATACAGCCTTATGAGCTCTGTGTGTGTACTCATGTCCACTTCTCCCTTTCTCCTCTATTAGACTCTATTGCATATAAATAGCAATATCTAAGATATTTTACACCCTGATTTTCTTCCTCAATGATGAGGGATGGCTAATGGCTGTTGGAGAACTTAGAGTTTTACTTAGTAAACAAAAGAAGGAATGAATGGATGAATGCATGCATGCAGGCCTTTTTCTAGGTTTTCTGAGATCACCAAGTGTCAGATCAGCTAACTTCCATGAAAATTTGGGTTTAGGGACAACATTTAATTTAATAAAGTAATATGCACGTGAAGAATCTTAGGTAGTTCTTTTAATACGTTCCTTACGGTGACTTAGATCTCAAATAACCTACATAACAGGTGCATTATGGTGAAACCTCAAGTCAATATTTTTATTTGTTTGCCTGTTATTATTTGTTGCTTTCATGTGTTTCTTTTTTTTTTTTTCTTTCATGTGTTTCTAATGAGATAAATTAAAATACACTACACCAGTATTTGGGATTGATACCATCACTAAGTTATCTGTGTTCTGTGTATTTTTGTTGTTTTAGTTGCTGTTTAGAAGTAATTGAAGATATAAAAACTTAACCTTGATTAAAAAAAGATAACTCAGTTATCTCCTACATTAAAGCAACATGAAATAATTTTTTTTCCACTCTGACTGGCAATATCTTGCTTTCTTCTGCAAGAGAACTCCATGATATGAAAACTGGTACTGCTACTGGACCAGCAGAAAAAACATGTTTTTTCAAGTTAGTCTTTGGTAGCTATTTATTTATTTATTTATTTATTTATTTATTTATTTATATTTTAAAATATTTTACCTATTTATTCATGTGAGACAGAGAGAGAAAGAGAGAGAGAGAAAGAGAGAAAGAGAGAGGCAGAGACATAGGCAGAAGGAGAAGCAGCCTCCCTGTGGGGAGCCTGATACGGGACTCAGTCCCAGGACCCCAGAATCATGACCTGAGCTAAAGGAAGTTGCTCGACCACTAAGCCACACAGGTGCCCTCAGTAGTTCTTTTATATGTCTCGTAGTTTCAGGACAAAAAGCCAATATTAGAAAATAGTGGTGTTTTGTTTTGGTGTGTGGCAATACCGACACTGTTACTGTATGTTGAGTTCATTAATCAAGATATAGGATCCTGTGTATATGCTTAACTTTTCCTTTTTTTGATAGCAATAATTTGGAAATTGGGACTGCCAGCAAAATGCCTATTACCTCCAGCTACTTTGAAAAAAAAAAAACAAGCAAAAACCCTCAGACTATAAATAAAAGTACATATCATTAAGAAGTGCACCAGACCTGGTGTCTCTTGTGTTGTGAACAGATGCTGGGTTTGTCTGCAGAAATAATACTGTAGGTACTCCGACTTGATATGTTCACCTCTTGTTGACTGTTCTTTCACCTCTGTGCTGTTGCTTCAGGTTACCACCTGTTCTTCCTTATTTATGCCTGCTGCTTCCCGGGGCTGTCCTCTCCACTTCATGGTCCACATTCATGATCTCAGGTACCACTCTTGGGTATACCTCTCTCCCAAGTCAGCTGTTGAAGGATTGAATTGCCAGAGTGTGGTGGAAAATATTAACACTTTGTGAATGTTAACTCTTACCTGGTTTTCTTTACCTCTGCCAGGAACAACTAAATCATCACTTAAGCTTTTTCTGATCCCTAGAACCAAACCTACTTGTAAGCCAGAAACAGCTATAAAACTTAAATTCCACCCAGTGGGGCTCAGTAACCTACATCTGGGATAGTTGTGAATTTGCTCATTTGTCTGATCAAAGTGCTCTGGCTAGTTCCTCTCTGGCTGAATGTTGTCTTAATGACCTACCAAGTACCACATGGCACCTCTGAGGCAGGCTTCTATTCTTGGTGGTAAAGCAGAGTGCTAGCTGGTATTTGGGGGTCTTAGTCCCTCTCCAGAGCACCCTGGTATCTGGAGCCTATTTCTTGCTGAATTTCCTACTGTCATGATCCACCCACCAAGTGCTTGCATGAAATTCCATTTGCTACTTGTCAGGGGTTGGTAAGTCTCATTGTAGGTCACAGTCATATGTCTTTTTTCTTGGCCTTTCCAGAATGTCTGCTAAAGTGAAGTGTACCATGGGTGGCTAGCTTCCAGGGCCTGGCTAAGTTCACTTCATCTTCCCTAATCATGGCTGCCTGTAGGTTCCTCATGCAGTGGAGTCAGGAGGGGGTTGGGTGTTGACTGGAAAGGGCTGTGCATGTTTTCAGTTCTGTCCAGGCAGAAGAAATATCTTTTTTTTTCTGTGTTCATTCAGATGAGGTATGATTTCCTAATGTTTCCCATTGTGCAGGAAAGGCGCTGGTAGCAGCCCACAAGCTGTTCTGCTTCCCCAAGGTTTCTGCCAACTATTGTTTCAGTAGCTTTCTCAGATTTGTTATCATCTCAGCACAAATTTTTTCTAAGATATAAATTAAATTTATTTTTTTAACTTTTATCCCCTAAGTTGATTTTTCTTAATGATGAAAAAAGAGGAAGCACAGAAATACTCACTCTTGCTCCATGTCATTTTCCTTGTAGCTCATTAGCTATAAAAAGTTCACAGAACAATGTGAAATGGAAATGCATGATCATTCTCTTTTGTTGTGGAGGCAGGCTGGGGTGAAATGAACCCCTCCAGTTAGGAGTAACATATGGTGGTAAGGAAGAGGAACTTCGCAAATCTTGGGAACATGAGAAAAGAAAAAGAAAGAGAAAGAAAGAAAGAAAGAAAGAAAGAAAGAAAGAAAGAAAGAAAGAAAGAAAGAAAGAAAGAAAGAAAGAAAGAAAGAAAGAAAGAAAGAAAGAAAGAAAGAAAGAAAGAAAGAAAGAAAGAAAGAAAGAAAAAAGAAAGAAAGAAAGAAAGAAAGAAAGAAAGAAAGAAAGAAAGAAAGAAAGAAGAAAGAAAGAAAGTTGGACAACCAAGGAAGCCAACTAGAACTAAAAATGGTGGAAATCTACACTGCTTCACAACTCCACCTTCCAAGTTCATTCATCTGGCTCCATGGAGATTTTAGTCCCATGATCCCCAACTCCTGCCAAGTATTATCTCCTAGCTGCCTCCTCACTGAAGAGCTCCTTGTCCTGGAGGTAATAGAGATTCAGCAAGGACTGGGGTTGGAGGCATCCCTAATTACAGTGATCCTCATCAAGATCTGACTCTTCAAACTAAAAAATACAGTATCTCATCTTAGTTCGCATCTTCCTAAGACTCAAGATAAAAATACTCTCTGGTTTAGAACAATTTGAAAGCTTCACATTTATATTAAAATGAAATTCATGCTTTGACATTGCAATTGCAATGTTCTGTAACTAAATAATTGTTTAATTTTTTGCCTCCTTGACAGAGATGCAAGAAGCAGGTAGGTGAGACATGGTTTCATTTCCCATTGTATCTTCAATAGTAAATATGCACAGAAAGACGGAAACAAGCAAAGAAAAGAGAATTAGCTAACAGATATATTTTTTATCCCACTATAAAGATTAGAGAAGCAAAAGCTCTGACTAGTTTCCTCTAGCAGAGTTGTTTTTACTTGGGATGTGTATGGGAACAATGACGGGATCTTACATATGCTTATGTAATGCTTTCAAACATGGAATAAATTGATTTTGGCAGGATAATCTGGGAACTAAAACTTGTGCATAATGTTATTTTTATGGTAATATCCGTAGTGATTTTTAGACATATGAATGCCAATCCTTCAAATGTGGTCTCTTTTGTAATTGATGTACAGGCAATGTCTTGTTAGAAAATAAGAAACCAGAGATTTAAGACTAGAAATTGGTTCCAAACATGACAAAAGCTCTGGAGAAGTAAATGGGAGGTGTGGTTGGGGGACTTGAACAGCCAAAAAGGGGCCACTGAGAAGCATATAGAAGAGGGTGTTAGCCAAAGAGAAGGAAGCCAAGACTACTTCTGGGATTAAACTCATAAACTCACACTTACTACTCATCCTGTAGAAGTGCTGTTGTTGCTTTTATTGTTGCTCTCAGAGTTTTATTGTTGTTACTAAATGCAAACAGCCTCCTGATGTTGCTGAACCAAGAATTCTACTTCTAAAGCCACCCTTCACCTAGTTGTTGCTAGACCCACAATTGCCCAGTATACACTGTACTTCTCCATTGCTGTTGCTCCTGCTGCGAGAGCTGGGGAAAGCAGAGCAAAGAATAGCTCCTCCATTCTTACCTCCAGGGTCCCTCATTGTGAAACCTAACTGAGAGTTAGCTAGCAAACATCTGGGAAAGATAAGGAGGGGGACACTGAAGAACAGATATCTAGATGAGAAGCAAGGGACACCTAATGTGTACAGTCTTGCAACTGTGTTCATTGGACGGTTTCCTATATTTAATTTTGTTAGGAAGTTTTTTATTCTAATTTTTCCAAGATGAAACATGGATCCTAGATGTTGATTGGAAGATGGATTATTTTATAGAGGTGCTGCTGAGCATTCAAAATACCATGTGTACTTAGTAGGTTTAATCAGTAGAGTTGTCTGATGCTAGAGGAAATAAATAATCTCTGAAGTCTGACCTTGAGTGTGAACACTGGAAGGGGTTTACATTAATATTTGTATATAGTAATGTGGTCTTGCAGGGGACTCTCAGCTAGTCCATATAGTCAGCTCCATTGTATTTTATATATCAGAAGTCATCTGGAGTAATATCTGAAGAAAAATTGAAAGCTCTCATCAAGTTTGGTGATGTGTAATCTAATTTGTGAAGAAAAAAATGTGAGAGAATACAATAATGAGAGAAAAGCTAAAACAAAAGCAAAGAATTTTTAATGATGATATTCATTCTCTACTCAAGATAATAGATAAAAGAAGGTACCTCACAGCTAAGACGCAATTTTGCTACAATTTCAGGTTATTGTTTCTCATATGAATTCCAGTGAGACTGTCATTGGGTAACACTAATAAAACCTTGCCTAACAATTAACTAATCTAGTGCAACAGTAGCAGAGGATGTGGTGGGTAGTCATACTGTTTCTGTGTCCAAGTCTGGGCCTCCCTAGGATTGGTTCAGATAATTGGCTTGTAGGCAATTCTCAGTCTTTTCCAAATAATAATAATAATAATAATAATAATAATAATAATAATAATTTAATTCTTTGAAGAAAGAAAGGATAGTTTATGTGTTTCTTAATTTCTTTACAATCGTGCTTGCATAAATATAGATGTTACTTCAATTATCACATCAATTACCTCTGAAATGATATCCAAGATTCTAATGCATCCCTTAATATTCATAAAGACATCGCACCTGTTGGATTCTTCTGTCACTTAGTGAGTATATACGAGCATATCATGGAAATTATTCACCAAGTTTGCAGTGGCCTCAACCATCATAACATCTCTCTCTTACACCTGTCCAGAGTTTAATAAAACTCAAGTGCGGCTCCTTAAAAATGAAGAAAAACTTTGTGTATGGTGAAAGAGAGTGGTCTAGTTTCATTCTTCTGCATGTGGATGTCCAATTTTCCCAGCACCATTTATTGAAGAGACTGTCTTTCTTCCAATGGATAGTCTTTCCTCCTTTATCGAATATTAGTTGCCCATAAAGTTCAGGGTCCACTTCTGGGTTCTCTATTCTGTTCCACTGATCTATGTGTCTGTTTTTGTGCCAGTACCACACTGTCTTGATGACCACAGCTTTGTAGTACAACCTGAAATCTGGCATTGTGATGCCCCCAGATATGGTTTTCTTTTTTAAAATTCCCCTGGCTATTTGGGGTCTTTTCTGATTCCACACAAATCTTAAAATAATTTGTTCTAACTCTCTGAAGAAAGTCCATGGTATTTTGATAGGGATTGCATTAAACGTGTATATTGCCCTGGGTAACATTGACATTTTCACAATATTAATTCTTCCAATCCATGAGCATGGAATATTTTTCCATCTCTTTGTGTCTTCCTCAATTTCTTTCAGAAGTGTTCTATAGTTTTGAGGGTATAGATCCTTTACATCTTTGGTGAGGTTTATTCCTAGGTATCTTATGCTTTTGGGTGCAATTGTAAATGGGATTGACTCCTTAATTTCTCTTTCTTCAGTCTCAAAATGGATGAAAGATCTAAATGTGAGACAAGATTCCATCAAAATCCTAGAGGAGAACACAGGCAACACCCTTTTTGAACTCGGCCATAGTAACTTCTTGCAAGATACATCCACGAAGGCAAAAGAAACAAAAGCAAAAATGAACTATTGGGACTTCATCAAGATAAGAAGCTTTTGCACAGCAAAGGATACAGTCAACAAAACTCAAAGACAACCTACAGAATGGGAGAAGATATTTGCAAATGACATATCAGATAAAGGGCTAGTTTCCAAGATCTATAAAGAACTTATTAAACTCAACACCAAAGAAACAAACAATCCAATCATGAAATGGGCAAAAGACATGAACAGAAATCTCACAGAGGAAGACATAGACATGGCCAACATGCACATGAGAAAATGCTCTGCATCACTTGCCATCAGGGAAATACAAATCAAAACTACAATGAGATACCACCTCACACCAGTGAGAATGGGGAAAATTAACAAGGCAGGAAACAACAAATGTTGGAGAGGATGTGGAGAAAAGGGAACCCTCTTACACTGTTGGTGGGAATGTGAACTGGTGCAGCCACTCTGGAAAACTGTGTGGAGGTTCCTCAAACAGTTAAAAATATACCTGCCCTACGACCCAGCAATTGCACTGTTGGGGATTTACCCCAAAGATACAAATGCAATGAAACGCCGGGACACCTGCACCCCGATGTTTATAGCAGCAATGGCCACGATAGCCAAACTGTGGAAGGAGCCTCGGTGTCCAACGAAAGATGAATGGATAAAGAAGATGTGGTTTATGTATACAATGGAATATTACTCAGCTATTAGAAATGACAAATACCCACCATTTGCTTCAACGTGGATGGAACTGGAGGGTATTATGCTGAGTGAAGTAAGTCAGTCGGAGAAGGACAAACATTATATGTTCTCATTCATTTGGGGAATATAAATAATAGTGAAAGGGAAAATAAGGGAAGGGAGAAGGAATGTGTGGGAAATATCAGAAAGGGAGACAGAACGTAAAGACTGCTAACTCTGGGAAACGAACTAGGGGTGGTAGAAGGGGAGGAGAGCGGGGGGTGGGAGTGAATGGGTGACGGGCACTGGGTGTTATTCTGTATGTTAGTAAATTGAACACCAATAAAAAAATAAAAAAAATAAAAAAAAATGAAGAAAAACTTTTATCATTAGCTTCCTAGATACTAACTTGATTTCCATCTTTATTTCCAGGGAATTGTCTGGTTTGGTTTTCTAACAGGATTTAGTCTTGTGTCTACAGATGGAGGCTTGTCAGTCACTAAAAAGGGGAAACTGAAGCACTTAGAATTGTGGACAGTTTTATCAAGTGCCTAAGACCAGGAGTTTGAATAGAGGCAAATTGACTCTTGTATCTGGAAACTTAATCTTTTCTATTTTCTTAATCCCCTTGCTTTTTGTGGTATGAGGTTGTTGGTTAATAACACAGAAATCTGATTGCCAGAATTTGAATATTCTATATATAAGGATGTATAACCTCAGAAAGTTAAGTTCCTCTGTTTCAAGAGTACTTTATTACTATGTATTTATTATGTATTTCACTATTAATTTATGCTTCTGATTTCCTGCATTGATTTTAAGTTTTCTTCCATTTCTTTGTTTGTTGCTCCTTCTCCTTTCTGCTGTTCCTCATGTAGGTCTGGTCAATTGTATTTACTTTAAATTTAGTCAGTAGTGCCCATTCTTTTATTTACCTTCTTCTCCCAATGCCTCTTTCTCTGTCTTTCTCTCCTTGTGCTTTCAGCCCTCTTTCTTCTTTTCCTTCTTGCTCACTGTGCTCTAAACTCTAAAGCCACACTTTTACTAGTCCTAGTCTCCAAGGTGGTGCTTACTTAAAAGAAAATGCAAACATGAGTTGTCCATCTTGTTTACTGTCATGTTAATTCACCTTTGTAAAACAGATCCTGTATTTCCTTGACTGGTGAATAAGAAAAACCAGAAATACCAGTACAGACACTGTAAGTGCTCAGTCTGATGATTTCATGAAACTGATCATCCAGAGATGCATTTCTAGTGAACCCAGTCTATAGCTTCAGAGAACATTGCTCACTTATGTCAGTGAGCATCTTTTATTAGGGCTGGTGCTTTTCAAAACTGAGGGAGGAAGCCTCTACCGGGGAGACTTTTGAGGATTATAAATGAGGAAATGAATGAAAAGAAAGCAATGGATGAAAAGAGTGTAAGAATATGTCAAGACTAATCTTATAAATAAGGAGGGAAGAAAACTTTCTCCAAAATGGGAGGAAAGAAGAACAGGATGAAAGAGAATCAAGTAGAAGTGCAAGGAGTACACGTACACTAGAAATGATTTATGATTTGTAACCTTGATCTTTTCAATAAATGGAAGGTCATTTTCTAACTGAGTTGAGATTACTGCTTGATGGAGACATTTTTTTTTTCTTTTTAAGTACATGATCATGGTATTTCCCATCTTCCCTTAGTAAATTTACACTTTTTGTGGAATCTGTTGCTTCTTTGGTGAATGGATTGTGACAAACGCGAGCACAGAGGCATCTCTGATTTTGCATTGCAGCTGTTCAGGCCACTTAATGGTGAGTTCAGCAGAAGGGTCTGGCAGTTGCATCCTCTGGGCAGTGGAAAAGCCCATTTTTATGCTGCCAGAGTACAGTTAGCATCCTTAAGAGAAGATTGGTGATGGATTTAAGGTTGGAAAACTTTGTTTTGTAACCCTATTCAACAGCTTATCATAATCCAACGTAGGAAGATTTATTTTGACAATCTTTCAGCATTTAATAAAATTGCCTTACAAAATATCCTTGTTATATTTTCTGCTTTATCTTCTTAAATTTTTTGGCCTCCCATGTTACCAGGGTTTAGAGTCTAACTTTCTAAATCTTCATTACTTTTGCCAAGGGAAAAGAGAATTTTAATTAAGAGCTTTTCTCCTCCTCAACCATAGCATATTGAGTTTCTTTCTTTTTTTTTTAATTAGGAAGAAGAAACAGCACTTTTTCTATCTTTCTGTATCAGATATACTTTAAAAAATTGTGTTAGCAAAAATATCACTATTTTTCTGGAAAAAAGAAACAAGGAAAGATGGGGTGGCCAACTGCAGATCATTTTGCTGAAGTTTTCAGTTATGGAATCTCCCTGGCAAAAATCTCTTTCCCCCGGATTCCAAACATAAAATTGGATGATACTTGTGAGCTTCTTTCAGTGATCACAGCAAAACATCAGTGGCCAAAATTAAACATATCCCTGTCCCTTTGTGCTGTAAATAGTCAACTGCCCTGCTTTCTAGTTTTCAACACTTAATTATTTTTAGTGTAAAGTGAATGAGTACAATCAAGGTAACTCAATAAACAGATGTTCAATAGCTTCAAGAAGCATATTAATAGTTTCCCTTTTTACTTTCTTAAATTAATCCCTGAATCTACTAATTTCATGAATTCCCAATCAGTGATCATCATTTTACTTGTTTATTCTAAGCATCTGATGAACTATCCTTTGTGCATAATATTTTTGTATTAGTGACAATTTGTTGCAGTATTGAATACAATAGAAGGTCCAGGACAAACAGTTTATATAAGGATGCCAATGCTGTGGTGGTAAACAAAGATAAACCAGGTTTTGTGGGATCCAAGGAATAAGACCTCAAGGGGCAACAGGCACCAAAGTCCCAAAACTAGAAGTGGAGTTAGGAACCAAGAGACTGGGGACATATAGCTGTAGCTAATCTCCTGGTCTCCATTCTCCCAGGCACAGTGGGGTTTGTAGCTAAGAAGGGGATATCTTGTTCTCTGTTCTCATAGCTTTTTTGCAACTCATAGCTCATACCTATTCATGACATCAGTTGTTTCAGGACCCAACAAAGCTTCTGTCTCTGAGGGCTTGATCTGCTTATCTTTACATCTTCAGTTCCCACTAATTGTTTAAATTTTCTGCTTCAAAGTTGGACTGGGGAAAGAATTTGATGGACCTGGCCTCTTAACACTGGCTTTACAGAAAGCAGACTGGGCCACCTCTAAGGCTCTCTTCCCGATCATCTGTGGTCACGGAAGATAAGAGCTCCAGATATGGATGATCTAAGGGATGATTCCAGCCTTTCTTCAACTAGTTCAGTTGGGCATTCTTCCCATACACTTAGTTTAAACTACTCTTTCTGAGGTTATGAACCACCTCCATTTGCCAAAGAAAATGACCACTTTTCATCATTCCTCATAATTTTGGCTCTTTCACCAACAGAAAATTAGTTGACCCTTACATTTTTGCTGATTTTTTTCTCCTGTTTTTCAAGACTCCACACTCTGCTGTTTTTCCTCCTACATCTACTTTAGCTTGGTCTCCTTTACTAGGTACTCCTCCTTGGCTTAACCTCTAATACTCAGACCTCAGGCTTAGTCTTAAACTCTATATTCTTCTCTAACTCTACTCTCTTTTTTGAAAATTCTCTGGCTTTAAGCAACATTTATACTGACAAATAATTGTATGCTTCTAGCTGTATACCTCTAGCTACTGCCCTCAGTATCAAAGTCCAATTGGATATAGTCACTTGAATTCCAGTAGGGCATTTCAAGCTACATAGATCAAAACTGTGCTCTTGATGCTACCCCAAAACCTGTTCTACCCAGATGCCTGAGCCCAAAACAAAGAAATGAAACACACACACACACACACACACACACACACACACACACACACAAAGAAAACAGTCTTGATTCTTTTCTTATTCAATATGCAATCAATCAACAGGTGCTATCAGCTGTGCCTCCAAAATTCTTGGGCTTCTCTCCATTTCCACCACTGCCCGTTAGCCTGAGAAACCATTATTATTAACCTTACTTAGTGTTGTAGAGTTTTAACTAATCACTCTTTCCCCTTACAACACATGTTCTGTAGTCCCAGTAATAATTTAAAAATGACAATCAAACCATATCACTGTCCTGCACAAAATCCTCCACTGGCTTTTACCTACACTTAGAAAAAAAAAATCCAAACTCCTTAGCATGCTCTACAAGGCCCTGTATTATTTGTCTTCTGACTACATTTCTTACCTCATATCTATTCAACCACATTTTTCCTTCCTTCCTTCACTTCCCTTTTCTGTTTTTCAGTTGGAGCAAGTTTATTCCTGAGCCAAAAGCCTTTCCACTTTCTGAACCGTTAGATCTTCTGTAATGTCTTCAAATAGTTGGCTGCTTTTTCCAATCAGGTCCAGCTCAAGGGTCACCTCTGGAGAAAACTTCACAGAACATCCAGATAAATTAGCCACACCTTTAACTTTGTAGAAGAACTTGTTTTCTGCACTTTAGGTGATGGACCTTGAGGGCCATTGTATTTTAGATATCAAGAAAAACATGACAAATGTGACTTTATTTTGGAGTCATAGGATGGTGAAATCTGGAGAAAATTTAATTACACTTTGAGTTTGTATGTAATGTACTTTTTATCTAAACAATTTAATTTAAATAGTAATATAACAGTGTTTCAAAACATGCTTCAGTTTGCTTTATATTCTTGGAACTCCTTCAAATTTTACATTTTGATATTCACCAAGTTTAGCCATCAGAGGAGTTCACTTTCTTTTTTTTTTTAAGATTTTATTTGTTTATTCGTGAGAAACACACAGAGAGAGAGAGAGAGAGAGAGAGAGGCAGAGACAAAGGCAGAGGGAGAAGCAGGCTCCCTGTGGGGAGCCTAATGTGGGACTTGATCCTGGGACCCTGAGATCATGACCTGAGCCTCAGACACTCAACCGCTGAGCCACCCAGGTGCCCCATGCTACTACCATACTACTAATAGTGAAGATTAATTAGTGTTGCCTCTGAGATTGAAGTTTGAAGTAGAAGGAAAACAATTTTCATCCTGTTTTTGTGGGCGGCTGCTCTTCGTCTTACCCCTCCTTCATCTTCCTTATCCCCCCTTCTCTTTTTTCTTTTCCTTGCTTATGAAATAATTTTATTTTCTGGATGTTTTACTTACTAAATATGTTTCCAAATTCTGGTCTTATATTTATTTTTTGCAGAAACATCTCGCTAATTTTCTCTTAGTGGATGTTATTTAAGATAATCTACAAATACATTGTTTAAAGTAAACAAGACAGGGATGCCTGGGTGACTCATGGTTGAGCACCTGCCCCTGGCTCAAGGCGTGATCTGTGGTCTCAGAATCAAGTCCCACATCAGGTTCCCTGCCTGGAGCCTGCTTCTCCCTCTGCCTACGTCTCTGCCTTTCTCTCTCTGTGTCTTTCATGAATAAATAAATAAAATCTTTAAAAATAAATAAAATAAACAAGACAGACACTTGAATCACTAAGCACATTTTAGTATTGTGTCCTTTATAAGAAATGGATAATACTTTATAATTTAATTTAATTCTCAGGTTTTATTTGACTTAGTTCTTTTGGTTTAAAAGAAATTAATTTTTTTAAAGATTTATTTATTTTAGAGAGAGAGCAGGGAGAGGGTCAAAGGGAGAAAGAGAATCCCAAGCAGACTCCCCATTGGGCATGGAGCCCCCACATTGAATTTGATCCTATGACCCTGAGATTATGACCTGAGCTAAAATCAAGAATTGGATGGATGTCTAACTGACTGAGTCATCCAAATATTTTTTACTTCATACTGGAGCTGGTTATGAAATGTGATGTTTGTTTAATTTCATTTTTACATGGATATGACCATGACTGGAAAACCAAAGAGCCATTCTGAATGAAGAAAAAGTTCAAAACATTAGATAATTGGCACTTTATCATTGGAGAATATTAAAGTGGATCCAGGTAATAGCCTTTATGCCCATGTGTCTTCTAATATCCTCCATGTGCTTATGTGGTTAGGATAAAAAAGAGAGGCCCCATTTATATGATTAACACTGTTCTTTATTCTGCTGTTCCCAGGTTTATTTCTGCCTCTGTCTCAGGAGCTGAGCCTTGATCATTATAGTTTCCAGGCTTCTTTGTTCTCTGGTTTCTGGCTGGGTTGAGTGAGAAATAGCAGGAAAAGAGGAAGGCAAAGGCCAGGCTACTCTATCCTTTCCCTTCTTAAGGGAGCATCTCTTCCACAGGATCAACTTCAGTGGGTCAGCCTTTTTCTGTTTACCCAAATTACTTAATCTAGACCCATCTTGCAGAATGGCTCTACCTCCTGGGTTCCGGTAATGCTGATGCCTGCCTATGTCCCTAAGAATATGGGCTTCTTTATGCACTTCCTGCTCTCTGGGCTATCTCATTATCCAGAGGGTTTGTTTTATTCTGTTTTGTCTTGGTTAGGTCTTCAAGAAACTTTAACCTAACTTTCCATGTTAAGGTTGCTTTATGCAATAACCTAGTGGCCCATGGCCTCCTTGGCTTCATGAATCCTGAATAATAGGAGTACTTAGTGGAAAGAATAATAACCAAGTCATATTTTATTTTTTTAAAAAATATTCCATTCAGCGCCTTTGAAGTTTAGTTGGGTAATTGTAAATGGAGTAAGTAATAGCCCCAAATGTAGAAATTTACGATAGACACTGAAGCTTAAGGACAAGTTCATTCACAGTGTTTTTCTTTTTGTTGGATAGTAAATAAATATCTCTTCAGCACATTATTTCCCAAGCTTAAAAAAAGGACAATTCTAACATTGTTTTCTCGAGTTTGGAAAATTACCTTGATACTGTTTTTTTTTTTTTTTTTTTCCCAAGAGAATAAGCAACTATTAGTTTATTTTGAAGAATTCTCTGCCAATTTTTGAAATTTTGATGCTTACTTTTTCTTAAATTAGCTTTTCTTTATAGTTTGAGATTAGTTAACATTTAACCTTGTGTAAGTTTAAGGTATACAATGTATTGACTGATTAGATATTGCAGTATAATTACCACCATAGCTTTAATGCCTCTATCACATCACATCATTATTTCTTTTTTTGGTGTGGGGTGAGAACATTTAGGATCTAGGCTCTTAGTAATTGCAAAGTATGTAATACAGTATTTGTAAAGACAGCTTTGCACCAAAATTTCTATGTGGTTCTTATTTTTTAATGCATACAGTTTTCAACATGTGTTAGCATCTCATTTCTGTAATATTTGGTATTATCTGTGACTCAGGGCTGGAGCTTGTTTAATCAGACATGAGAGAGTATGATTAGTACCTAAGTTGGGGGGGGGCAACCTAAATATCTTTGTATAGTAAGTATCATTACTTTGTTCATTAGGATATTTCAGTAAATAACATATCTCTTAAAAATAAATGAGGTACTTTGGAAGATATCTTAATAACATCATACCAAAAGCTTTATTAAAATTAGAAAACTATAGAAATGTGAAGAGAAATTGTAATATAAGATTTATCAGAGCAATGTAGATAAGCTCTCTTTCCTTAAGGGAACATCTCTTTCTGGAGAATTGAGATAAAAGTAAATTAAAAAAAAAGTAAAAAAAAATTTCCATACCATAGTAAAGTGTCAAAAATGTTGCAATAAATGTATTTTTATAAATAAATATGTAATAAATATTAAAAGTAGAATTCAATATTAGGAATATCTCCATTGTCATGATTATTAATTGTTCTCAACATTTCAAGTGTTCAAATCATGGTAGCAATTTCCCATTGAGAAAAAGATTTTGAAAAGCAAATTGTGAAGGAAAAGAAAAAAAGTAGAACAGAAGATCAAAGATAAGCTTTAAAATCTTTATGAGAAATACTTGTTAATCCTTTATTTCGAGAGTGTTCTATTCTTATCAGTTCCCACAGGCCACAAAAGTAAATATTAGCTATGCTTAAAAAAAAAAAGACAAACTATTTAATGTGTTAGCCTGCACTAATCTCCACCAAAGGAATAGTTATTTAATAGGGAAAATGATTAAGGCTGCTTTTCAGGGGAGGTGGCCCTGGGTTGCAGTAGAACTTTGGAGGGTGTGGCCACGAAGGGATGGGCATCCCAGGAAGCAACAGATGCCCAAGATGCTGGGGGCAGGCCACACAGCTGCAGAAAGAAGAGGGGGAGGGGTTGATGCTTCTTTTGTCTTTACTTGGGGAGAAAAGGGGGAAATTACTGTATTTAAGTAAAAAGGCTGTCTTCCTGGACATAAACCCAGGAGCTATGGAGCCCTTTCCCAGGGCTATCTAAACCTCATTCAAAAACACTCCACATCTTCATATTCCCTGACTTATCTACAGCTGGATTTTCACTCTATCACACCAGATGCAGAGATACTGGGTAGTAATGGAGATGGAAGAAAGTCTGGATTTTGGAGGCAGACAGATTTAAATTTCCATACTACCTCTGTATGTATTCAGTGTATACTGGTTACTTATGGTTTCACCTGTTTAGTTTCTTCTTATGAAAATAACCATATCTGGAAGTATACTTTTGGATTTTGAAATTCTGAAGTTAACTAACTTAGTACATAGTACATAAAAGTTCTCAGTAAGTGATACCTGTCTTAAGGAAACAAAGAGTCTACAAGCTTAACATCTCAGTTTGCAGCTCAAGTTGCTCCAACCTTATTATCAAAAGCCCGAAACCCTCCCTGCCTTGGAAAGCTGCTGTATCACTCTCTAGTGACTTTTCAAGGCTCAACTATGAAGTTGAAAGTGAATCTGTTTTATAAATGTCAGAAAGTCACATCAGCTGGTCTCATAATGGGTTCCATGGAATTGTTATGAGGGCTGTTAATAGCTGTTCCTCAAAATACATTCTGTGATTATTTTAGCCAGGAAACACAGAATTTAGGACACGTGACAAATGTCTGCATGTCACTATGATTTCTGAAGATCCTGGTAGAAGGTGAGTAGGATATAAAGCATTTTTTTTTTTTTTTTTTTGGTGAGGCTTTTCATGACTACTTTCCAAGTTAAGACTTGAAAATAAAATGTATTTATAATTATTGTGAAAGCAAATTAAGAAACACAATTCTTTCCACTTCTCAGTCATGTATTTCTCCTGCTAAATACACTCTGATCCATTAAGTAGAGCCCTGTAGCAATGAAACTTTAATGCAGAGATTCTGATATTCATTTAAACATTACTTGTAAAGGAATATGGAAATTCTGTATGCTACTACTAAGGCAGAATAAAAAAAAATGTTTATCCAGTTTTGCAGAGTTCTGATGTGATTAGATTTCATCGAATTGCCCCCTAGGTAGCAATGTCACTGATAATTATAAAGGAGTAAGGGGTGAGGGTGAGCAAAAGATGATTGAAACTTAGTTTTAGACAATGAGAAAGACATTGTATTAAAAAAGGTCATTCTTCTCATTGGCATGATGAGGAGTAATACTTTATTTTTATTGTTTTGGATTAATGTGCTCTAAATATTTTGACTTATATCCCGCTGACAGTAGGACTTAGCATAGTGTACATGTGTAGTCATGTCAATATAATTCTCTGCTTCCTTACTGGTAGGTAAAGTTGAGTCACTATATAATTTAAAAAAATCCCTCTCCAGATGCCCATTGTGTTCCTCCAAAAGTCAGAATGGAATTTGACCCTTAATTCTACACATTGTTTTTTTTCCCATTAAATCAGTATACTGGATTTGACACTTTATAGGTTCTGTAGACATTTGGATGTGACTCCAGAGGGAAATTGAAATATTACTAAGAGTTCTTAAAATATATTTGATAATCACAATTGTGAATATTGGTGGTGCTAGTGCCTCTGGGATTCTTTCTAATATTTTAGACATGAAAATCAAGGAAGACCACTTCATGACAAAAAAAAAAAGAGAGAGAGAGAGAGAGAGATAGACAGAGACAGGGACATCGGTCATTTTGGGGTTAGAGACTATTGAATTCCTGCAGATCAACACAATGGTCCAGCTGGGACTATTTTTTCCACACAGTCTCTCTCAATGAATAGCCTTTTCTGTCCTGGGATTGATAGTTTATTTTCATAATAATTCATTGTATCACAATAGTAACGTTATTCTTTACAATAATCATTCTGTTGGCATGAAATGATAGCCTTGGGAAAGGGAAATCATGAAAGCTATAGGTAAGGATTTACATATCTGCATTAAATCCTAACTTTGGCCATATCATAACCTTAGTCCTAAATCAAATTCAGGGCTCTCAAAATCTTCCTCTTTTAGTTCTTTTGATGCCTGACCCGTACAGTTACACAGCTGTACCACTCTCCTCTTGGTAGCAAAGATATTTCCTTAAATGTGTTTAGCAATTTGTGACTCTCTTTATTTTGGAGATGTAGAACATAGAGTGGGAATTGGGACAAAATCCAAGCAAAACCAGATGGTTCAGAAGACACAGTTTATTTTCCTCAAGCTTTTAACCTGGCTAAATGAGCTAAGAAAACAAAGCCCAGCAAGAAAGAAGCCTTCTGTAGGATTTAGTGGAGATGAAGCTTTGTAGATTGTGGCAACAGGAGAGCACAAGCAATAGGCGAAGCCTGATGCTTTCCAGCATCTGAATGGATCCGTCCGGGCAGCAGAGAAACAAGAGGAAAAGCAGCCAGTTAGGAGATGAAATCTATGAATGTCCCACAACACTGGCTGTTCATAACATGGAGAAACTGAAGCTGATATCATAAGTAATTTTCCTGTCACTATATGACATTTTAAGAAAGCAGGAGTCTTTGAAAGAAAATTAATGAGGCAAAATAATTTCCCATAGATATTGTATTGGAGGAAATCTCTGACATCTTGAATATCCAGTAAGTGCTAACTCCTCCCTGGGCACCAAAGCAGTAAAACTTTAAAAAGTTACTGGGATCCATGAGATTAACACTTGAATCTCATTATTTGGATCTATATATTTCTGGGTTTTTAAAAATATTTTATTTATTTGTTCATGAGAGAGAGAGGCAGAGACATAGGTAGAGGGAGAAGCAGGCTCCATGCAGGGAGCCCAATGTGGAACTTGATCTCAGGACTCCAGGATCACACCCTGAGTCGAAGGCAAACGCTCAACCACTGAGCCACTCAAGCATCCCATATATTTTTGGTTTAAAAACATTTTAGGAAATTCTTGCACACCTAAATGAACAAGTAAAGAATTTTTGGAAAAGAAGCAAACCAACATAGGACTTTATTAAGTTAGCTTTACCATATGAGTTTAGGTATATTTCCATGAGTATGGTTGACCCTGGAAGGACATGGGAGGGGTAGGGACACCAATTCCCCCAAATAAAAAATCCACCTATAGCTTTTGATCCCCCCAAAATGTAATTACTGATAGGCTACTGTTGACCAGGGGGCCTTTTGATATCATAAACAGTTGATTAGCACTTATTTTGTATGTTTATGTATTGTATGTTGTAGTCTTAAAAAGAGGAAGTTAAAAGAAAATCTCTAAAAATCATGAGAAAGAAAAATTATTATAGTACTATGCTGTATTAATTGAAAATAATCCACATATCAGTGGACCTGTACCTTTTAAACCCATTTTGTTCAAGGGTCAACTATACATAAATGTTGCATGACTGATGACACATTTTGCTATCAATATTACATTATTAAAAATAAATTTTATTTCTGGGCCTTTTAGGTATTTGCATTTATTTGAGTTTGTTCAGGGTGCTATAACAAAGTACTACAGACTGGGGGACTTATAAACAGTAGTAATTTATTTTTCAATGTTCTGGGGGCTAGAAGTCCCAGATCAGAGTGCCAGTATGGTCTGATGAAGGCTTTCTTCCCAACTGTAGACTTTTCTGTGTTGTATCCTGGTGAAAGGAGCAAGGATGAAAGGAGCGAGGGTGCTCTCTGGGTTTTCTTTTTATAAGGGCATCAGTCTCATTCATGAGAGCTCTGCCCTCATAACCTAATCACCTCCCAAAGGCACCACATCCTAATACCATCACATTGGGCACTGTGATTTCAACATACAAATTTCGAAGGGACACAAACATTCAGACAGTAATAACATCAAACACTTAGGACAAATCTATATGCTTTTGCTTGCTTTATCCTTCTTTGTAGCTGCCGGGTATATCTCATTTTGTTTATATCGTTGTGTGCTAAAACTTTAGGTACACTCGATCTTCTGTAGGAAGAAAGAATAACTCTGCCTTATAGAACAATACCTGTAGTCTTAAAACCTTGAATGTGGTAAGAAATAAGCCCATGGGATACTCTTGCTATTGACTGTTTTCTCCTAGACAGTAAGCATATTTTGACCTAGACTATGGGAGGTGTCCCTCAGACATCTTAACACTTTTACTCAAAGCAGAGAGTTGCCTACTCTGTCAGCTACCTAAGATGTTTCTCAGTTTTTATTCAGACTTCTCTCAGACACATCTCATTGAGATATAATTTTGTTGTAGGCACTGGAAACATATTGGTTAAGGCCAAAAAAAAAAAAAAATGTGTATTTGAGTGCCTGTGCACGCGCACACGCACGCACACACAGAGTTTACTAATTTAATACTTAGTTTATTGAGGGGCCTTAAAAAATAATTGTGCTTTCTTAAATATATGTTATAAAAGGAAACGTATAATAGAGTGGAAGACAGCTGGGGAATTACTAAATATAGGTCCTCTTTCTAATACTGATGAATTGTGATTTTACTTTTTTTTTGACCAGTCATGCTAGGGATTTACCAATTTTATTGATCTTTACAAAGACTCAAATTCTTTGGCTTCATTAATTTTCTCTATTGCTTTTCTTCATTGTATTTATCTTTGTTTTCTTTTTTTTCCTTCTACTTACTTTGAATTTAATTTGTTCTTCATTTAATTTTTAAGACTTTTGCTTTGCTCATTTATTTTATTTTTTGTAATATTAATTTTTCAAAGTTTTAATTTAAATTCCAGTTAGCTAACACTTATGAGAAAGCATTTTTTCTTATATAATATGATCATTTGGGGGTATAAGTTTCCCTTTAAACCCTGCTTTGGTTGCTTTCCACAGATTATGACAGATTAGGATATCATTATTATTTAAAATATTTTCTAATTTCCATTGTTAACTCACTGGTTTCTTTAACTCATTGGTTATTTATAAAGGTGGTGTTACTTCATTCCCAAATAATTAGTTATGAATTTTCTACTTGTATATTTGTCATTGTTACTGATTTTTCATTTATTTTTGCCTTCATATTTGAGAGATATATTCACTTCATATAGAATTCAAAGTTGGCAGTTTGGGGTATTTATTTTTCCCCCTCCCTTCAAGCCCTCTAAAGATATTTTATTTTCTTTTGGTCTTCATTCTTTCAGTTGAGAAATCAAGTCATTGTTTTTGCTGTTCTTCTATGTACAATATCTCTTTTGGTTCTGGTTGACTTCAAGACTTTTTTCTTTATTTTTGATTTCAAGTAGATTAATTCCTTTGTGTCAATTTTAAAAAAAGATTTTTATTTATTTTTATTAGAGAGAGAGAGAGAGCTAGAGAGAGAGCATGAGCAGTGAAAGAGGAAAAGGGAGAGAGAATCAGACTCCCTACTGAGCAGCGGCCTGACACCCGACTTGGGGATTGATCCCAGGACCTGGAGATCATGACCTGAGCCCAAGGCAGACTTTTAACCGAGCCACCCAGGTGCCCCCTGATGTGTCAGTATTTTATTCTGCTTATATTTTACTGATTTTTCTACAGTTTTGTGTTGCTTTTAAATAAATTTGAGAAAATTTTGTACAGTATTTCTTTGAATCTTTTTGTTGCTCCCATCTTTCTATTTTCTTTTTTACAGACACCAGTTATGCTAGGCTGTATGATACTGTCCAAAAGTAATTTTTTTCCTACATTCTTTATCTTTATTTCAGTTTAAATTATTTCTTTTGGTCTCTCAGCAGGTTCACTGACGCTTTTGTCATCTCATCTCTGCTCTAGTGAAATTTACATTTTAGAGCACAGTATTTTAATTCTACAATTTTGATAGACATCTATTTTTATAGTGTCCATTTCTATGCTAATATTCCCCATCTGTATATTCTTCATGGCCATTTTTTAAAAAGCTGCTCTAAAGTCCTTGTTATCATTGTCATCAGATATGTTTCTATTGACTATTTTTAACTCTAAGCATGTTTTACATTCTCTGGTTTCTTCATATATCATGGGATTCTGATTGAATTATCTACATTGTGGCCGGAATGTTGTAGGCCTTCTGGATTCAGTCTTCTGTAGAGCATTTTATTATTTACTAGCATTTACGCTACTAGCTGATCATTGTTATCTGTGGAGTTTTACTTATTTAATACAGGTGTGTTTCAGTATTGCCATTAGTGTAAGCAAAAACACTAAGCCCTGGTACACAGCCTTTACTTGAAAGATGTAGTTCTTTTGTAATTTTAGTGGAGAGAATGAGATATTTATTAAGCTCCTCTGAATGAATATGACCCCCAATCTAAGCTTTTTCCCTTGTTAGAGATTGATATCTGAGATAACTGCTTACTCTTTCAGGCTTCTGATTGATTGCCTTCTACTAGATTCCCTGAAGTCCCCCCAAACAAGTGGGTTTCAAAGTCAACCAGTGATAAAAGGGGTATGTAAATACATGTAAGGGAGTTCCATCCTTTGGATCCCCCTCATTTATTGTATTTTCATTTTCAGTTGCCAATTGCTTTGGTGCCCCAAATTTCATTATGACACCTTAAGCTAGTAAAATTGCAACTTTTGCTTTAATCCTTTGCATTCCATGTTGAATAGTCTTGGAGAATACTCTCAGGGAAAAAGGCGCACAGATAGAGTATTACCTGGGAGTCCCATTTTTAAAGAGTGTTGAATTTACTCTAATTTCCACCTATTTTTGTTTTTTAATGCTCTTAAGCCTTAACTCCCTACCCTGCCAAACTACGCCCCCCAAATATGTATATGTGGAAGTCTAAGTTTGCTAGAAGCTACTTTACAAGTATCAGAGCCAGAAGAACTTTCAGTGATATATTTTTGTATATAAAGTTCTTCAAGATGCCATTATATCCCAGAAGTCCACACTTTGATCAAAGGCTTCACTGTTGATCTCCATTTGTTTACATCCTTTCAATCCAAGGAAGGCTTGTCCCTTGTTCTCCCTACACCTGAATCAGGTATCTGACTTCAGGTATGGAAGCTGCACATTGTCTGCTTGCCTATAAAAGATTTATTTTAGTTTGAAGCTCATCTTATGAAGCCTTTTTTGTACTCACTGCTTGTTAATAGCCCCCAAGAAAAGTGAGGTTTGTATTTTATCCATTTTTCTTTGTAATTCATAAGGAAGCAAAAAGTTCTTTCATATTGTTCTACATTTCAACTAAAAAGGAAAATGCTCTGCCTTCATTTTGAAGAATATTTTTACTGATAGAGAAATTCAGGTTAACAGGTATTTCCATTGAACATTTTAAAGAAATCATTATTGTCTTCAGATTTCCATATACTTGATGAGAAGTCAATTGTCACTGTTACCTTTGTTTCAAGGCAGTTAACGTGTCATTCTTTTTCCTTGCTGTTTTTTTTTCAGATTCTCCTAGTTTTGATTTTCAGAAATTGTAATATGATGTGCTTTGATGTAGCTTTTTGTGTCTATTAGTTTTGACTTCCCAGCACCACTTGATTTCATGGCTTAGGTCTTCCATGGCTATGGAAATCCTTGACCTCTTGACCTTTCTGTCATGTGTACTACTTTACCACATTCAGATCTATGAACTCCAATTACACTTCATTAGCTTTGTCTTTATTATATCTCTCACATTTTTTTTCTGTGTTTACCACTTCCTTTTTTCTACATGCCACAGTCTGAATATTTTCTAATTATATTCCATCCAGTTCAACAATCTTTCTTTTTTTTTTTTAATTTTTTTTATTTATTTATTTATGATAGTCACACAGAGAGAGAGAGAGAGGCAGAGGCAGAGACATAGGCAGAGGGAGAAGCAGGCTCCATGCACCGGGAGCCCGACGTGGGAATCGATCCCAGGTCTCCAGGATCGCGCCCTGGGCCAAAGGCAGGCGCCAAACCGCTGCGCCACCCAGGGATCCCCAACAATCTTTCTTATGATTTAAAACCTAGTCTTTTTTTAATGTTTAGTTGGAAATCTTAGTAATTATTTTATTGATCCTTAAAAAAGTTGAGGGATTTTTTTTTTTTTTTTGGTCATTAATACAATAATTGTTCAAAGTACACAAGCTTAAATAGTTTTTTCAATCTTTATTCCTCACATCTAGTTCCATGTTTTGTGTATCTTAACCTCTGGTATCTATCTATACTCTATCTGTTTTTATTATTTCCATTTCTATTGCTCTATTAAATATCCTTATTTTAGATATTTGTTCTACTTAAAAAGCATAGTAAATGTCATTCTTTATTCACATCAATCATCTCATCCCTCCAATACATGCTATACATAGACTATTCATTTTATTGTATTAGTAGATGTCAAATTGCTCAAAAACAACAACAAATTTTCCCATGCAGGAAATCTATGTATGTAAAATATTTTCCCTCCTTGTGCATCCTTGTGTTAACAGCTTATCAATAAGTCCAATGTATAAAACAGTGCAGTGGGACTCTAGGAGTTCTCTTCTGTAGGGTTCACTAAGGCACAAATTGAAACCACTTGACCTAGTGATAGAGGTCACATTTTTGAAATATGTTTTCAGTACTGCCCACTATCTGTTTATATGCCATCTGGCTATCTTATTTCCCACTATTTCTCGATGGAAACATCATTGATGTCACCTGGGAATTGGTTAGTAATGCAAAACCTAAGGCTTTACCTTAGGCCTACTGAATAAGAATCTATATTTTAATATCAATGTGCTGGAAACATTGCACATGACCTTAAACTCTAGATAAGATTTGTTTCTATTTTCAAGTGTTTACCATTTTTTTTTATTTTCATATTTATTTACATCTTCTTCTCTATTTGTAATTATCTTTATTCTATCTACTTGATTCCAAATTCAAACTTAATGTCTCTTTATATGGCACCATGGACTGGTTTCTGTGCATCAATAGCTCTTAGTTTATACAATTCATATATTTGTTACATATAAATTATACTTTGATTATGTATATTTGAATCACAATTGCTAGCCTGTGATCTTCTTAAGAGCCACATCTATTGCAAGTTGCTGTCACCTACAGTGTCCAACACAAAGATCTGTAGAAAGATTTGCTAAATTTTTGTTGTATTTTTTTTTGTTTGGTTAGTTCAGAGTTCACTATTCATTTTATAACATGCATTAATGATCATTTTACTACAGTGTTTTTAGTTTAAACTATATAATTTCCTTATATCTACTAACATCCCATTGTTTCTACTGCCATTTTGATAAATGATTTGTAAATCCCCATTTGTAACTCACAGACCCATGAATTCTAGACTCATATTTTTAACTGTCTTCTCTGTTGGAATCTCCCCTGGTCAATAGGAATAGTTCATCTCTTGCTTCTTTAACAATTCCCAACTGTCACTGCCACATATACAGACACTAAACCAGGAAAGTCTGAATGATAATCAAGAGATCACTTATATTAAAACTGTAGCTCTAGTCTTCATAGTAGGTTTATATGCAGTAGTATTTAAGCTTCTGCATTAAAAAAATTTTACTGTGTATTTATTTAAAATTGATTTTTTTTTCTTTACACCCTGTTTGTGATAGCTAAATTATTAATTTCTTTTCTTTTTAATATGTTGAGCATAGGCCCACAAGAATTGTCTTTCAAAACCATGTAACCTCTTAGGTGAATTTGTTCAGAAACTCAGGAAATCACTTTATTGCCTTTAGAAAACGCTTCTAAAATCTTCATTTTCCTTCATGATCTGGTCTCTAATTAGTTTTCCCTAAAGTGTTGTTTGTTTGTTTGTTTGTTTGTTTGTTTTTAGGTGGCAGCAGGGTTTTGGATTTTATTCTGGGTGTGGAGTCCACTGAATGGTTTCAATAAGGGGAGTGGCAAAGTCTGATTGACGGAGTTAGGAAGACGGCTGGCTGCTGGTGGAGACCAGAACTTCTGGGAACGAGTCGGAGGAGTGATGCTCAGAGCAGAGAGACAGGTTAAGAGTCTGTGACAGGGGATCCCTGGGTGGCGCAGCGGTTTGGCGCCTGCCTTTGGCCCAGGGCGCGATCCTGGAGACCCGGGATCGAATCCCACCCACATCGGGCTCCCGGTGCATGGAGCCTGCTTCTCCCTCTGCCTGTGTCTCTGCCTCTCTCTCTCTCTCTCTGTGACTATCATAAAATAAATTTAAAAAAAAATTAAAAAAAAGAGTCTGTGACAGTCACCTGGGTCCTTGGGCCAGCCCACCCCCGTGGACCAGGGGAGTGGCGAGTGGCAGCACACACTCGAACGCGAAGTGTAGGCGGCTGCTTTATGTGAATCGAAGCCCTGCAACTTCCCACCACGTCACACCCTCTGAGAATTCCCTACCCCTCTCCCACTGCCTCTCTGCTCCTCTAGATGTCCCGAAGTTGAAGATTGAGGTCAGTCCCGGAAGAGCCAACGTAACAGAGGGAGAGTCAGTGATCATGACATGCCAAGTTAGCAGCAGCAACCCAGAGTACCTGTCTCTATCATAAACAATGGACATATCCTACAGACTAATTGTACTAAATCTATTAAAATTGAGAGCAATTTTTAGACCGTGCTATGCACTTTCAAGTCTCTGTTCCTTAGCAATTTCTATTTCTTCTGCTAAAATGTTCTTTCCTAAAAGTTTTGTCTATTAATATCCCTCTAATTTTTCAAGATCCATTTAAAATACTCTGTAAAACCTTGGCCAATTTCTCAAGTTAAAATTACTCTCTCATCTGTGTTATTTTTAAAAGCTTCCTGGCAAGAAAGAAGGACTTATTTTGGTGTTAAAGAGTTTATAATGGTATTAACTGAGCGCCACGTGGGCTTTATAGAGCTTACCTCAAAAACAATATTAAATTCTCTCTCTAACTGATATGTTGGGGGAGGTTGAAACTAACAATTAAGTGCTTGCCAGGTTAAATGCATTGCAGGTGTCTTACATTTATCATAAAATAATCATTTTTATAACACTATGAAGTAAATGTCAACTTTTCAGATAAGAACACTGAAGACCTGAGATTTATTTTTTTTCCTTGTCAGTATTTTTAAAAGTTATTAAGCAAGCAGTGTATTGAGTTATATCCTCTATTAACTGGAGTGTGACTAATCTATTTGCCAATTAAATATCGAACCATATTTAACAATGAGCTAGGTATTTTCCTACTGGAGATGAAAGTGGTTTAATAAATGGCAATATCAGGATCAAGATTGAAATCAGTATTTTTATACCCATGTCCTTTTGAGAAAATCATTCCCTCCTTCTGAGGTGAGTTGAATCCTAAATATGGAGATATTTACAAGTTTCTGTAGTAAATGAGCTCTATATTGACTCTTGTCATCAATGTTCTTAAAATTCCCTTTAACTTTCCTGTTCCCTACCTTGCAGTTGTGTTTAGTATGCCATTCTAAGTTTTAAATTATTTTAGAACATTTTACTGATTTTAGATCCGAATATTTTTGTAATTATACAGCTATCTTTCTTCATCAACTTCCATTTTTTCTCACTCATTTTCCCTTTATATGTGAACAGCAATTTTTTTTTCATTTTTTGTTTTGCTTGATGCAAACAAATATTGATTACATATAAATGTTTTTTTATTAAGATAGAACTAAGGATTAAATATAAAGTGAAGTAAAATTTCTTTAAAGACGTCTTGGTCAAGCTAGAAAAAAGCGTATAAATAGATTGTTATTTGGGGGTCCTTAAGACCACACTTTCAGCACAGGTTAGAAAAGATGCCTTAGAGATGTATAGTGATAAAAGGGAAGGCTTAAAGTATACTCTAGTAGAGGCTTTTCACATGGGGAAGCTGAAAGCAGGGTAAGCGACATCCATATGATTAGTTAGGTTAGCATACTTGGCTTTCTCTAGTCCATCTTAAGGTGGAAGTAGAGGCAAAAATTTGAGAAGCTGGCGGTTATTAATATAGTCCTAACTACTTTGAGGTAATTGCTACAGAGGTTGTATTTAACTTAACTAGACTGTTTGCTTTCGATTGTGAGTCAGAATTCTATTTTTCTATATGGTCTGGCCACTGTTCATTTGTATATTCATTCCCTCAGTTATATTTAAAGACTTACATAATGACTGATCTTGATATATTTAATGCATATAGCATATTAGAACACGAGGTAGATTTTATGGCAATGGAAGTGTGACAATGAGTCTGTGTCCACAGGATCCTCAGTTTTACCATGTGCTCACAAAACAGAGGCCACCATCAAAGGCTATTACAGGCTCAATTAAAGTGCCAGATTGGGTACCAAATCCAGTGCGATTATATGATAAGCCAACAGATGATACACAATACTCCGTGTCTATAAAAGCTAAAATGGCTGGGTCCAGAATCAAAGGAATGGGCTTAGAATTGGTTTTTCTTAACATCTATCTGGTGACCCAAAAGCATAATTTGTGTTTCCCATCCTTGTGAAATTAACCCTGGTTAGGTTAGAGGTCTGATTTAACTGACTCGTGGAAAACTGAATTTAGTGGCTAAAAGTTATGCTCCGCCATTTTCCTTCTGGATAAATGGTCTTGGAACATAGTCTGTATGACTACTAGAGGCAGTTATCTGGGTGATGGAGGTCCTGTGGTGTGCATCTTCACATTGATTCTTTCTCCTTTTTCCATTATGTTGTCTTTTACTGAAGTACCTACCATGTGATTGCCCTTATTACTAAGGCAATAACACAGACCTCTGTGCTTTTAGGGTTTGCCTTCTGTGGAATCCAGGCTAAGGCATCAGAGTCCCAAGAACAGCATCTAGACTTCTGCTCTGTGGAATGCAATTCATAGAGAGTAATTGAACAAAGATTAGATTTAGGACCAAAGGATCATTTTTTTACTTGGACTTGATAACTAATTCATATCTATAAAAAATACTAAGGAAGAATTTAGATATATATGCATATGGCTCAGGAAAGGTCAGGACTGCATATAAAATAAGAGAGGAGTTATCAACATATGGATTATAACTGATGCTATAATTGGGATGGATCATCTAGAGAGAATAAGTAGAGAAATAAACAGATCTTTGAGCCACCATGAGAAATATTACATGTATTACTTGAAATGAAGAAAACAAAATTGTGTGGAAGCAGAGAAGCAGCTGATGAGTTGGAACAACAACAACAAAAAAGTGGAAGCCAAGAAGAGAGAGTAGTACACATTTGAGATAATTGGCACAACTTTGAATGCTACCACAGAACCGAGTAAGATAAAGACCCCCAAAACTCTATTAGATGTAGAATCATGAAGATTATTGGTGATACTGTGGGAGGAGCAGCGGAAGCTAGTTTTTTGAGGTAAGACAGTAAAGAAGGCAGAGGACATATAAAGCATTAGGAGGTGGCATGAGGGGAAGAAAAAGCATGGAATGTCCTATAAGCTTCCTGTAGTTTGGTGTGATCAAGTATAGAAATAAGACTGAAGGGTGCTACCCACAAACATAAGTTTTGTCCAAGAAGACATTTTGCAATAAGAAATTTTTTTAAAGATTTTATTTATTTATTAGAGAGAGAGGGAGAGAGAGAGAGGCAGAGACACAGGCAGAGGGAGAAGCAGGCTCCATGCAGGAAGCCTGATGTGGAACTCGATCTTGGATCTCTAGGATCACGACCTGGGCTGAAGATGGCGCTAAACCGCTAAGCCACCAGGGCTGCCCAGCATCATGAAACTCTTCATCATGTGGGGTGAGAGTTTGTTTTCCTAATTTAGAGAACATCTAGTGTAGTAGTTTTGTAATAGCCTGTGGTCCTTAGGTTGGATAAGAAAGTGTTAAATAGACTCTCTAAATTTATATGAAATTAGTGTGTGTGTTTATACATGTGTGTTTTACTAGGGAAAACAGCATTTATCCAACTTTAAAATAGGTCCAAAAGCCCTAAAAGATAAATAGCCATTTATGTAGATATGTTTCAGAATCTCTGTTTGCAAAAGATTCATTGCTTCTAGACATTTTTAAAATTGCTGAACAAAAATATGAGACTGTAATTATAATCTCAAGTATGCTCATGTAGATATGAAGTGTGAGAAACCATGCAGACTCTGATAGGGGCAAGATAATTACAAGCAGCATGCAGAATATAATTGTGGGTATGAATGCCAAGAACTGAGAGAAGCATGAACAAATGAGGGATCTCAAAATAAAATTAATTTAAAGGAATGAATGTGCTCAAAATAACAGGTAAGAGGGGTTAGGTTTCCCTGGAGCAGTTTCTAGAAGAGTTGGTAAAACATTAGTCTGGTGAACTATTAATTATATTTGAGAACTGAAAGTGTAAAATATATTGATTGAAAGCCAGTCTTATTTCCTTGGGTTGTCATGATTTATATCTTCTTTAACTTATTTCCTGTGGTTAACATAAAAAAATGTGATAATTTGGGAATTATCATAATAAGACATGAAACAAACTTCAAGAATCAAAGACTTTATTCCTACATAAATTGATATTTATAAATATTAGAAAGTTTAAGAACTATCAAATGTTACATATAATTTCCCTTCTTTTACTCTATGTGAAATAGCTGCTTAATATAACTCCAAAGAGTAAACATCAATTAATAGGAAATCCGTACACAGTAGGGATCTCTATTTGATCTCTGACTTTGGTTTTGTCATTTTCTTTTACATAATTAAGCTCAATTGTGCCAAATTCTAGTCCCTAAAGTAAGAGTCTGAATCCAAGGCAAAAGCAGGCTTAGCTCTAAACCTGTTGCTTATCTTTTCTCAGCTGTCTCTAACTCTATCCTAAATGTTTACAATTTGTTGACCAAACTATCTAACTTTTGCCCTGTTTCTTTTTCTTTAATTCTTTTGGCTCCTCTTCACTTCTTCCATTATTGAACTTGGAGTTCTCCTGTTCAGACTTGGGTTCCAATTCCCTCCTCTGTAATGCATCCCTGGGCAAAAAAGGTTTCAGTTGCCGCCTCATACTTAACCGGATGCCTAAAATGACATCCCTCTTTAAAATATCTTTATTTAAGTTTCCTGTTTCAATCACTTTCAAATAAATCTTATTTGTTATTATCTTTGCTGTCCAAATGTATATTTTGGTGGTGAAATTATAATTTCCTCCCACTGTTTCCTCCTACTCTTTTATGTTATAATCCATTTACTAGTCATAAAAACTGAAGTTGTTTTATCCCTGCCTCTCTCTCTCTCTCTTTCTCTTATTTCTACCATTATCTGTTATTATCCAACATAATTCTTTTTGCATTCTCTCAGAATTCAAATTTGGATCCTTACAGAAATAGAAGAATATCTTATCCTTCCTTGTCATTCCTCTGCTTTTACTGAAACAGAACTTTGCAAGTCATGGGTGCTCAATAAATGTGGCAATTATCAATTATTACCAGGCCATTCTTAGATCTTATTTTTCAGGCCTAAGATTGATTTGGTTTTGAGTGATAAAATTTTATTTTGGCTTCAGGGAATACTCATAGAGTTTATAGTTTTATAGAAACATAGGAATAATGATTTCTAAACTAAATTATATCTCTTCCTGATACATTGTTAAACTGAATTATTAATTGGGAATTCTTATTGACAGAAGATCAAGTAATTTCAATAGCAGTTTGGAAGGCTTTTGTCAGAAATAAACAGCCAGAACAGGGCCTGAGAAGAAACCAACTATCATGAATTAAATAATCAGGTGTATTTCCATATCATATACATTATTTTATTTAAAAGAAGTGGGCTTAAATTGACTGTTAATTGTAATAGGAATAAGAATATGTGTATAAAGTATTGTCCTAATTTTGAAAAGAGAGAAGATGGGCAAGAGAGGTGGGAGTGGTTAGAGATATAAAACAAATTAGACCATTGTGTTTGCCAAAATGTGTTGAGAAATTTTCTTTTTTAAAAAAAGTGTCATTATCACAGGTACACTGTGTTCTGTCAGATATTTAAGATATATATAATGGATACATGTCTAATGAGGGTTCTGAGCAGTTAATTTTGTTAGATTTAACATATCCCAAACTTGTTTGACCATAGAACTCTGAGGAATATTGATTAATTTCTAGAAAACAAATATTAAATAGGACATGCTTTGGAAATACTATGCAAGTGTTTATGTTTGAGATTCCTCTTGTGGTTTCATAATGAAAAAAAAATCTAAAGGAAGGACAGTATCCACCAAGTGTGTTACCTTTGTCCTAAGACTTGGCCATTTAACCATTTAAGTTGGCAAATGTTGTTTCACTTGTCATATCAAATTGTCAAAATCATGTTGTGTTATTTATCTATGACTTACATTTCATTAGATCTACAGTAAAATCTCTAAGCATTTAAAGCTGAACTCTAGTGTCAGTTACTACCTTTAACTTTGAGCGACATTTTTTGTTATCTTGGTAGATGGATAACACTATTTACTACTCACTTCTGAAGTATTAAGAAGTGAATTGGGGTTTTTAGAAATTTCATTCACTCTTGTGTCGTTTAATCCAACTCCTAGAGGATCAGTTTTATTTAGTGAGATACTATTGAGTACATCTTGGCTTGAAGCTTGCCATTTTAGGGGAGTCATCTGTTGCTGTGACTTGGGAAATAAGCTGATGGGAAAAGAAAATGGACTTATCTGTCCTCATTCAGGACAAAATCCATTGGTTTCATGTCTGGTGAGAAAGGGAACTCAAGAGCTATAGGCCCAGGCACACAGTAGAGGGTCCCTTTATACTTCTGAAGCTTTAGACTCTTTCAGCAAGCAAATAGAAAACACCAAGGCCATTGGTACCTTTCTTGGTACTTTTGGTACTTTAACTTGCCTTTTGAACAAGAGTCCCAGCATTTTCATTTTGCACAGGGATTCACAAATCATGTGACCAGCCATGGATAAGGTTGTCAGGTTTTAAGTATGATTTTACATTTAATATATTTTATTGTGTGTTAGGTAATAATAATAAGTGTCTAGATTTACCCAAACTTTGAGTACATTCTTCCCTACCTCGGTCAATCCAGAGTCTACGAAAGAACTTTGGTATCTGGATGGTGTGGGGTGGGAAGATGTAATCAAGAAGGAGAAAGAACTGATGATTAGCACTCCAAGACAAAATGAGGGGAGCACTGTAGCTGGTCTACCATGAAGCTTACCGATTTTGTTAATACTTGACGACATTGATAAGTGAGGGTGAAAAGTAACTGGATGAGTCACCAGGCAGATTCATAGTGCTATGTCACAGATACCTTTTGATTATCATCGGACAATTTGTCCTGCCTCACATGAACATTCCTTGAATAAGTGCTTACCATAGGAAAAATAATGTGAGGCTTATGCGAGTGGAGGTGACTGGCATCAAAAGAGTCCTTGGCATACACATGCTGAATACTTAGAATATATATACATATATATGAATATGTAATAATGTTCATGGAAAGCCTGGAATTGGAAAGAGGAGTACTCATTTATTTTGGCTAGTGATTTTTTTTAAAAAAAAAGATTTTATGTATTTGAGGGAGAGGAGAGCATATGCACAAGAGAGCACAAGTGGTGGGAAGGGGCAGAGGGAGAAGCAGGCTCCCTGCTAAGCAGGGAGCCCTTATACATAACTCATTTAATAGATATTGATAAAGGACTTGGTTTGTTTAACTGACTTATTTTAGCTAAGATAAACTGTGATCACTCTATAGATGGCATTGTAAGAGTTAGCCCACCTGAAAGCAGTATATATATATATGTCAATGTATGTCTTTGGCATGACCAGTATTACATGCTGTTAGGTTGGGTAGCCAGAGAAAGTAAATCCAGTTCCTAAAGATCTTCATCCTGTGTTTAAGCTTAAAATACCTAACAGTGGGTAAATGAGAACACCTTTCATTCCATTATTTTTGTATAAGCTTGAGCAATACATATTGGAAAAAGTACACACTGCCAAGTTCATGTTTGATATATATTAGCAACAGATTTTGATAAGACAAGCATGAGGGCACTGGTCAGATGGAGCTTTGCCACAAAAGGAGAGAAAGAGCAGAGAAAGAGACAGTAAAGATGATTGAAGACAAACTACCTATTTCATAATTTCCTTCTAAATTCAAAAAGTCTGCTGACAAGTGTTCATTCTTATCCTTATGAAGACAAAATATTATAATCCACCAGGGGCCCTCTTAATCACTGCCTGATATACTTTATGAAGCAAATCCTCTAATCTCTCTCAAAAGGACTAGAGGAAATGAAATAAAATAACCCACCAAGTCCACTTTGAGATTAGTGGCTTTTTAGTTTTTAATTAAAAATGTCATGTGGAGTGAGATTATACAAAACTCCTTCTCGATTAAAATGTACAAATATTACTTAATTAGGTAATGAATGACTTTAATATCCCACAAAACACTTGTGCATGCAGATCCATAGGCTACTTTTGAATCTGACTTTCTGGTTTAATAACAGGAGTCCCAGAACATGCCTTACAGTGATTTATGTCTCCAAAGAGTTGTGAGAAACAAAGTCAATTCAGTGGAAGTCTTCGGGACCTAGTGCTTGCTTCATTCTAGATAGAGAATTCCCATTGTGTGGTTTATGAATATACTTCAGCAAGTCAGTGAAAACCCTAAAAGTGTACCATATTTTGTGTACATGTACTTGTACTTTGGTAGGTTGTACCTGTTTCATCAACCTCTCACAATGATTCATAGCTAAAACGTTCATAACTATTGTGTTAGGGTTATCACTATTGATATTTTGGATTATGAAGCACTCAATTTTGAGACAAAAAATGTAGACTTTAGCTTTAGTTCCACTATTTTAAACTATGTGATGTTGAAAATGCCCTGGAAGGCCTTAATATCCTCACTGGTATGAAATTATTAGCATTAAGTAGCCTATTCTCACAGATTAATAGCATTAAATATGATCATGGGCATGAAAGTACTCTGTAAACTGTACATGGTGTTGAAATACATGGTGGCATCATTAACAAACTGTAAAGAGTAGCATAAAAGGTAAATCATGTTCTTCAAAACAATTAGTGAAAGGAACCCCAGAGGAGAGTGTATTTCCTAGTGTGCTTGAAATGATCCATGCACTCCGGAGTATACTCATTTTATCTCATCCTTTTAAATTCACCTTTTGTGTATTTTTTATACAATTAAAATATATTAATACAGTATTCTAGAAATAGAATTTATAAATTCACTTAGCAGCTAATGAGCTAGCTATTAATTAATATCTTTATAAGTTTTGAAAATACAGTCCAGAGTATATAAGAACAGTTCCAGGGCAGAGGAGAGAGAAACAGATAGGAAAGTAGAAAGAACATCTTACATTTCTTGGAGAGTTTTTCTAGGACAAACAGTGATCTAGGTCTTTCTCTTTATAACTTCAATCTCTAATATAAAAACAAAACAACATAATGTGTCCTCTTTGCACCTAAGCTCTAAATTTCCAAATATTAGAGAATTAGAATGCTAGGAGTTACAGTTCCTATTTCATTATTCTTTGCAGCCTTTTATCTCTACTGAAGAACTTTACAGCATGTCAGCTCCTGCAGTTATAAGGATCAATGTTTAATGGAAGGAAGATAGCCTGCTAAGCCTGGAAACCCACAGGAAACATGTTCTCCAGTATTTGCAAGGCACTAATCAAAAACTCTCGAAAAGCTGTCTCTCTCCTCTCAATCTTTCTTCATTCTCTTCATATATAAAATAGAAGCCATACCTTCTTTTGAGCTTCATCAGATTTATGTGATTGTTTGGATATAAAACCTGCTGCCATTTAGCTACCTGCCTCTGAGGATAGACGAGCAGTGTCATTTTTGATACAAGAGCCCGGCCCTTTGATACTGAAGGAAAAAAGACTTTCTGGGTAACTGCAATTCAAGGCCAGGATTTTCATATATCTGGCTGAATTGCTAAAAATCTGTAGGCCAGTAGGTTCCTATAGATTTGCATTATTTTACAGATGAAAACAGTTGGCTTAGGATGTGTGTTTGCTGCTCTGTTTAAGAATATTCTGTTTTATCTATTGAGATAAGAGAAATAAAGGTGAAATGGATTATACAAGTGAGTGGCTTGTGAGTAGTGTGGACAGAGACAAACAGCACATGTATGAGATGAGAAGGGATGAAAGAGGTTATGGGTTGAATTGTGCCATCTGCCCTCTGTATTTGTCAAAGTCCTGCAGAGAAACAGTATCAGCAGAATATTTTTTTTTAATTTTAATTTTTAATTGAAATGTAGTTATATTAGCTTTGGGTATATAATGTAGTGATTTGCCAATAATATACATTGTCAGTAGAATATTATCTATATGATTTTATTTATTTTATTACTTCTTAAAAAGATTTTATTTATTTATTTGACAGAGTGAGAGAGCACAAGCAGAGGGAGCAGCAGAGGGAGAGGGAGAAGCAGGTTCTCTGTTGAGGAGGGAGCCTGATGTGGGGTTCCATCCCAGGACCCTGGGATCATGACCTGAGCCGAAGACAATCAGCTGATCCACCCAGGCACTCCAATATATATTTTATATATCTATATTTACTATATATCTATGTTTACTATGTATATTTACTACATAGTAGTAAATCTATTGAATGTATCTATTGTACAAATATATATACATACATATAGGGAGAGATACATATATATATAGGGAGAAAGAGATTTATTATGAGGAATTGTGATTATGTGATTATGAAGGCTGAGAAGTCCCACAATATGTTGTTTGCAAAATGGACACCCAGGAAAGTATAAGTTCCAGCTTAAGTCTGGAGGTCTGAAAATTAAGAGTGCCGATGGTGTAATCCAAGTCCAAGGGTAGAAAAACTTATTTCTGGCACAAGGAGCCTAGCAGAGAGACGATTCAAACCTCTTCCATGCTTTGTTCTATTTAGGACTTCAATATGTTGGATGATGGTCGCTCATATTGGGGAAGGATATCCATTTTACTTAGTCTCCTTGTTCAAATGCTAATCTCTTCTAGAAACACTCTAATAGACATACTCAGAAATAATGGTCAGTGAGATATTTGAGCATCCCATGGCCTATTCAAGTTGAAACATAAAATTAACCATCACACCCTGAACTCCCTATATTGGAGTCCTAAACTCTGGAACCTCACAATGTGGCTTTATTTAAAAATAGGATCAATGCAGTTGTAATTGGTTAAGATGGGGTCATCCTGAAGGTGAGTGGGCTCCTAGCCTGATAAGACTGGTACTCTTATAAAAAGGGGAAATTTGGATACATACACACATTGGGAGAATGCCAAGTAAAGATGAAGGAAGAGAAAGGGTGATACAGAAGGCAGATTGCCACAGATTGGCAGCAAAACACCAAAATCTGGGGCATGGACATGGAATAGATTGTCCCTTACAGTCCTCAGAAGGAACCAACTCTATGCCTTGATGTTCCAGACTCCAAGAAGGAGACAATAAATTTCTGTCATTTAAGCCACATAGTTTGTGGTACATTGTTATTGCATCCCCAGCAAAGAATGCAGAAGGGTTTAGACACTAAGTATTCATGAAGCCTGTAGGAGAAATGAGTATGGGGAATGATTCAGGATGTGCTCGTACCCTGTCCTAAGTGTGTTGATGTATCCCATCTCTTTCCACTGACTTCCTGTTATGTGTTTAAGATTGAGTAATAAGCTGTATGATTCAAGCATTTTAATTCGGTCTTGAAGCCTTTCTGTCCCATGATATCTGGATTAGCTTGCTTGGCAGTGTACCCAATGGCTTCCTATCAGATCAACACAATTTCCCAAGCTGATAAACCCTTTACAACCCCAAATCCAGTTTTTAGGCTCTTCTTACAGTGATGTATGGATCTTTAAGAGAAATGGAGATTCTTTCTGCTATTTTTTATTTTACAGATTGTATGATCAATATTTCCCATAGCCCTTACTATGCTTGTTTCTCATTTTATTTCTGGGTTGTGATTTTTTTTTCTGGGTTGTGATTTTATTTTAAGAACTATTACGAGTGTTTCTGAAAGCATTGATTCACTACTATGAAGTCTGTGTTTTTCCAAAGGAAAAAAAGAAAATCATCTTACATGATGATAAAAATCTGTGTTAAGTCTTAACTCCACTTCAGATTTTTTCACCAACTAAAAAATTTTAAGTCTTTTTTTTTAATTTATTTTTTATTGGTATTCAATTTACTAACATACAGAATAACCCCCAGTGCCCGTCACCCATTCACTCCCACCCCCCGCCCTCCTCCCCTTTTACCACCCCTAGTTCGTTTCCCAGAGTTAGCAGTCTTTACGTTCTGTCTCCCTTTCTGATATTTCCCACACATTTCTTCTCCCTTCCCTTATATTCCCTTTCACTATTATTTATATTCCCCAAATGAATGAGAACATATAATGTTTGTCCTTCTCCGACTGACTTACTTCACTCAGCATAATACCCTCCAGTTCCATCCACGTTGAAGCAAATGGTGGGTATTTGTCATTTCTAATGGCTGAGTAATATTCCATTGTATACATAAACCACATCTTCTTTATCCATTCATCTTTCGTTGGACACCGAGGCTCCTTCCACAGTTTGGCTATCGTGGCCATTGCTGCTAGAAACATCGGGGTGCAGGTGTCCCGGTGTTTCATTGCATTTGTATCTTTGGGGTAAATCCCCAACAGTGCAATTGCTGGGTCATAGGGCAGGTATATTTTTAACTGTTTGAGGAACCTCCACACAGTTTCCCAGAGTGGCTGCACCAGTTCACATTCCCACCAACAGTGTTTGAGGGTTCCCTTTTCTCCGCATCCTCTCCAACATTTGTTGTTTCCTGCCTTGTTAATTTTCCCCATTCTCACTGGTGTGAGGTGGTACCTCATTGTGGTTTTGATTTGTATTTCCCTGATGGCAAGTGATGCAGAGCATTTTCTCATATGCATGTTGGCCATGTCTATGTCTTCCTCTGTGAGATTTCTGTTCATGTCTTTTGCCCATTTCATGATTGGATTGTTTGTTTCTTTGCTGTTGAGTTTAATAAGTTCTTTATAGATCTTGGAAACTAGCCCTTTATCTGATATGTCATTTGCAAATATCTTCTCCCATTCTGTAGGTTGTCTTTGAGTTTTGTTGACTGTATCCTTTGCTGTGCAAAAGCTTCTTATCTTGATGAAGTCCCAATAGTTCATTTTTGCTTTTGTTTCTTTTGCCTTCGTGGATGTATCTTGCAAGAAGTTACTGTGGCCGAGTTCAAAAAGGGTGTTGCCTGTGTACTTCTCTAGGATTTTGATGGAATCTTGTCTCACATTTAGATCTTTCATCCATTTTGAGTTTATCTTTGTGTATGGTGAAAGAGAGTGGTCTAGTTTCATTCTTCTGCATGTGGATGTCCAATTTTCCCAGCACCATTTATTGAAGAGACTGTCTTTCTTCCAATGGATAGTCTTTCCTCCTTTATCGAATATTAGTTGCCCATAAAGTTCAGGGTCCACTTCTGGATTCTCTATTCTGTTCCACTGATCTATGTGTCTGTTTTTGTGCCAGTACCACACTGTCTTGATGACCACAGCTTTGTAGTACAACCTGAAATCTGGCATTGTGATGCCCCCAGATATGGTTTTCTTTTTTAAAATTCCCCTGGCTATTCAGGGTCTTTTCTGATTCCACACAAATCTTAAAATAATTTGTTCTAACTCTCTGAAGAAAGTCCATGGTATTTTGATAGGGATTGCATTAAACGTGTATATTGCCCTGGGTAACATTGACTATCAATTATAGTCATATATTAATTAATATTTTCACAATATTAATTCTGCCAATCCATGAGCATGGAATATTTTTCCATCTCTTTGTGTCTTCCTCAATTTCTTTCAGAAGTGTTCTATAGTTTTCAGGGTATAGATCCTTTACATCTTTGGTTAGGTTTATTCCTAGGTATCTTATGCTTTTGGGTGCAATTGTAAATGGGATTGACTCCTTAATTTCTCTTTCTTCAGTCTCATTGTTAGTGTATAGAAATGACACTGACTTCTGGGCATTGATTTTGTATCCTGCCATGCTACCGAATTGCTGTATGAGTTCTAGCAATCTTGGGGTGGAGACTTTTGGGTTTTCTATGTAGAGTATCATGTCATTGGCAAAGAGGGAAAGTTTGACTTCTTCTTTGCCAATTTGAATGCCTTTAATGTCTTTTTGTTGTCTGATTGCTGAGGCTAGGACTTCCAGTACTATGTTGAACAACAGTGGTGAGAGTGGACATCCCTGTCTTGTTCCTGATCTTAGGGGAAAGGCTCCCAGTGCTTCCCCATTGAGAATGATATTTGCTGTGGGCTTTTCATAGATGGCTTTTAAGATGTCGAGGAATGTTCCCTCTATCCCTACACTCTGAAGAGTTTTGATCAGGAATGGATGCTGTATTTTGTCAAATGCTTTCTCTGCATCCAATGAGAGGATCATATGGTTCTTGGTTTTTCTCTTGCTGATATGCTGAATCACATTGATTGTTTTACGAGTGTTGAACCAGCCTTGTGTCCCAGGGATAAATCCTACTTGGTCATGGTGAATAATTTTCTTAATGTACTGTTGGATCCTACTGGCCAGTATCTTGTTGAGAATTTTTGCATCCATGTTCATCAGGGATATTGGTCTGTAATTCTCCTTTTTGGTGGGGTCTTTGTCTGGTTTTGGAATTAAGGTGATGCTGGCCTCATAGAACGAATTTGGAAGTACTCCATCTCTTTCTATCTTTCCAAACAGCTTTAGGAGAATAGGTATGGTTTCTTCTTTAAACGTTTGATAGAATTCCCCTGGGAAGCCATCTGGCCCTGGACTCTTGTGTCTTGGGAGGTTTTTGATGACTGCTTCAATTTCCTCCCTGGTTATTGGCCTGTTCAGGTTTTCTATTTCTTCCTGTTCCAGTTTTGGTAGTTTGTGGCTTTCCAGGAATGCGTCCATTTCTTCCAGATTGCCTAATTTATTGGCGTATAGCTGTTCATAATAGGTTTTTAAAATCGTTTGTATTTCCTTGGTGTTGGTAGTGATCTCTCCTTTCTCATTCATGATTTTATTAATTTGAGTCTTCTCTCTCTTCTTTTTAATAAGGCTGGCTAATGGTTTATCTATCTTATTAATTCTTTCAAAGAACCAACTCCTGGTTTTGTTGATGTGTTCCACAGTTCTTCTGGTCTCGATTTCGTTGAGTTCTGCTCGAATCTTTATTAACTCCCTTCTTCTCTTGGGTGTAGGATCTATTTGCTGTTTTTTCTCTAGCTCCTTTATGTGTAAGGTTAGCTTTTGTATTTGAGTTCTTTCCAGGTTTTGAATGGATGCTTGTATTGCGATGTATTTCCCCCTTAGGACTGCTTTTGCTGCATCCCAAAGATTTTGGATGGTTGTATCTTCATTCTCATTAGTTTCCATGAATCTTTTTAATTCTTCCTTAATTTCCTGGTTGACCCTTTTATCTTTTAGCAGGATGGTCCTTAACCTCCACGTGTTTGAGGTCCTTCCAAACTTCTAGTTGTGATTTAGTTCTAATTTCAAGGCATTATGGTCTGAGAATATGCAGGGGACAATCCCAATCTTTTGGTATCGGTTCAGACCCGATTTGTGACCCAATATGTGGTCTATTCTGGAGAAAGTTCCATGTGCGCTTGAGAAGAATGTGTATTCAGTTGAGTTTGGATGTAAAGTTCTGTAGATATCTGTGAAATCCATCTGGTCCAGTGTATCATTTAAAGCTCTCGTTTCTTTGGAGATGTTGTGCTTAGAAGACCTATCGAGTATAGAAAGAGCTAGATTGAAGTCACCAAGTATAAGTGTATTATTATCTAAGTATTTCTTCACTTTGGTTAATAATTGATTTATATATTTGGCAGCTCCCACATTCGGGGCATATATATTGAGGATTGTTAAGTCCTCTTGTTGGATAGATCCTTTAAGTATGATATAGTGTCCCTCTTCATCTCTCACTACAGTCTTTGGGGTAAATTTTAGTTTATCTGATATAAGGATGGCTACCCCTGCTTTCTTTTGAGGACCATTCGAATGGTAAATGGTTCTCCAACCTTTTATTTTCAGGCTGTAGGTGTCCTTCTGTCTAAAATGAGTCTCTTGTAGACAGCAAATAGATGGGTCCTGCTTTTTTATCCAGTCTGAAACCCTGCGCCTTTTGATGGGGTCATTAAGCCCGTTCACATTCAGAGTTACTATTGAGAGATATGAGTTTAGTGTCATCATGATATCTATTCAGTCCTTGTTTTTGTGGACTGTTCCACTGAACTTCTTCTTAAAGGGGAATTTTAAGAGTCCCCCTTAAAATTTCTTGCAGAGCTGGTTTGGAGGTCACATATCTTTCAGTTCCTGCCTGTCTTGGAAGCTCTTTATCTCTCTTTCCATTTTGAATGAGAGCCTTGCTGGATAAAGTATTCTTGGTTGCATGTTCTTCTCCTTTAGGACCCTGAATATATCCTGCCAGCCCTTTCTGGCCTGCCAGGTCTCTGTGGAGAGGTCTGCTGTTACCCTAGTACTCCTCCCCATAAAAGTCAGGGATTTCTTGTCTCTTGCTGCCTTAAGGATCTTCTCTTTATCTTTGGAATTTGCAAGCTTCACTATTAAATGTCGAGGTGTTGAACGGTTTTTATTGATTTTAGGGGGGGATCTCTCTATTTCCTGGATCTGAATGCCTGTTTCCCTTCCCAGATTAGGAAAGTTTTCAGCTAGAATTTGTTCAAATACATATTCTGTCCCTCTGTCCCTTTCGGCGCCCTCGGGAACCCCAATTAAACGTAGGTTTTTCTTTCTCAGGCTGTCGTTTATTTCCCTTAATCTATCTTCATGGTCTTTTAATTGTTTGTCTCTTTTTTCCTCAGTTTCCCTCTTTGCTATCAACTTGTCTTCTATGTCACTCACTCGTTCTTCCACCTTGTTAACCCTCGTCGTTAGGACTTCTAGTTTGGATTGCATCTCATTCAATTGATTTTTAATTTCTGCCTGATTAGCTCTAAATTCTGCAGTCATGAAGTCTCTTGAGTCCTTTATACTTTTTTCTAGAGCCACCAGTAGCTGTATAATAGTGCTTCTGAATTGGCTTTCTGACATTGAATTGTAATCCAGATTTTGTAACTCTGTGGGAGAGAGGACTGTTTCTGATTCTTTCTTCTGAGGTGAGGTTTTCCTTCTAGTCATTTTGCTCAGTGCAGAGTGGCCAAAAGCAAGTTGTATTGGGAAAAAGAGAAAAAGAAAGGAGAGAAAGAAGGAAAGAAAAGAGAAAGAGAAAAAAAGGGAAGAAAAAAAACGAAAAAAAAAAAAGAAGAAAAAGAGAAAGAAAAAGAAAGGAGGAAAAAAAGGGGCTGGGGGAAGGAAACAAATCAAAAAGCAAAAAAAAAAAAAAAAAAAAAAGAACCACGGGGGAGTATCTTCTGATTCTGTGTACTTTAAGTCCCTTGGCTTCCCCTGGAACTTGTCCGTCTAGCTGGTCTTCTGGGGGAGGGGCCTGTTGTGCTGATTTTCAGGTGTTAGCACTTGGGGGAGCTGCTCTGCCCCTGCCTGGTGCAGGGCTCAGTGGGGGTTGTTTACCCCGTGAGGCCGCAGGAGGAACAGCCCCAGTGGCGGGGCAGCTCTGGAGCCCTGGAGTCAGCCCCCGCAGTAACCCCGGAGCTCTCCGTCTGCAGGGCCTGGAGGCTCCGGGGCGGGGCCGCTGATCTGCTCAGCTGGGGCAGGAGCGTCCTCGCTGTCCTGGGCCCTCCCGGCCTCTGCCTGTCCCGGGGAGGCCGGATCCTGGGCTGTGTCCCGGCGCCCTGTGCTCCGGAGCCTGCGCTGGTGGATTCGCGCTCCCGGCCGTGCAGCCCCCTCCGCGGAGCCGCCGCCCGAGCCCCCCCGAGCTGCCCCCGCCCCGCAGCCCCCTCCGCGGAGCCGCCCCCGAGCCCCTCCAGCTGCTCCGGGTCCCGCCGTGCGCGCTGCAGCCCTTAGGGAGCTCGGCGCACTCTCCCGGGGCGCAGGTGTCTGTTACTGTCCCCGGGAGCCCGAGGGCATCCCCGCCCTCCTGGGTCCTGCTCCACCTCCCCACGAGCCCCTTTCCGCCCGGGAAGGTCGGTGCAGCTCCTGCGTCTCCGGGACGGGGCTCTCCTGTCCTGGGGACACTCGCCCCGGCCTCAGCCCGGCTCCTCGCGGGGCCCCTCCCCCTTGGAGGCCTTTGTTTCTTTATTTCTTTTTCCCCGTCTTCCTACCTTGATAGAAGCGCAAATTCTTCTCACTGTAGCATTCCAGCTGTTCTCTCTTTAATTCTCAGGCCAAATTTCCTAGATTTTCAGGATAATTTGAAAGTTTTCTAGGTAATTTGGTGGAGACAGGTGATTTGAAGACCCTTCTCTTCCGCCGTCTTGCTCCTCCCCCAAAATTTTAAGTCTTAAAATACAGTCACAAAGAAGCCCTAAAGCCCTTAGGAATATGTTTTGTAAGGAATAGGCTATATTTGCTTACATTAAGTGATGTTTTCCGAGGAACTCTTGATTGAACTGATTTTCAAGATTTGCCTGACTTTGTTTCAACTTCTACATTTGTAGACTCGTTGTTTATTATGACTGCAAATTCCCTTTAGGGGTTTTTAGGTTTGTATTTGCCTCTGCTCTTTTATATTTAACTGTTTACAAAGCTAAGAGGGGTATCATTTGGTGGGTTGCTTCCTATTTATAATTGGAATTCTCTGGAGGCAGGGGTCAAATTAAGACCATGAGTTTGGTCTTTAGCAATTTACCTTTCTTCTGTTTACTTCTTCCCATAAGGAGGAATGTACCATTCAAGCATGCTATTTCAGTAAGGGAAAATGAGAGCCAATAACCTAATTGTTGATAAAACTGAACGTGATTAAATAAATAGCAGAGGATGAAATACATCCTCTCTAGTGACAAAAAAGCCTTGTGTTACGGAAATAAAGCAGTGGTTAATTAATTTATTTCTTAAAACAGTCTTTACCTTGGCTGCAGGATATTTTGAGTCATGAATTTGTAGTCTAGTCATTTACAAAAGGACATTTTGCAAATCAACTGATAGCGTGTTGGTTGAGCACAAGAGGCTATTTGAAATCCTGGCTTTAGCCACAATACCTCTGACACCGTAGGCCACTTACTTAAGGACCTAAATAGGCCTCATGCCCCCCATCTGTGATATGAGGGTCACAAGATCATCAGCCTATAGGAATATTATGAAGAGTAAATATGATGACACAGAAAATTCTTAGCACATTATCTTGCATATCGGAAGGGCTTTATATTAGGGGCCTTTTGTTAATTTTTACTTTCTAATATTTAGTTTTGCATTTTATGTCTTTCTCCTTTTGAATGAGGATGTGGATTAGACATATACCAAATACTGGCCCTTCAGTAGAAGCTTTCCCAATGTAGTTAGGAAGAAAACACATGAGAGATTATTTCACTACACTAGGACAAGCAGTGGTTTTGGTCAGTACATAAGACAGGCATTCACTCCAATGTGGAGAGTCCAGGAAGGTTTTCTAGGTAATCACAAAAACTCAATAAAATGCAGTCAGGAGTGGAAAGGAAACAGCCTGTGCAAAAGAAAGAGCCACATAACACCACACAGCTAACCAAAACTTGCTGGATTCCAGGGAGTAAGATACAAAATGGAGGGAACAGGAAATAGATTGAGAGAGGTCCCTGTGGAGATGCCCTTCTCCTGAGCTTGTGCTTATTTGAGTGATAGAGATGATGTGAAGTCCTTAAGCTTCGCTGTTGCATAAACCTTTCTGTGTGATGTGTGGAGAGTGGACTTAGGGGAGCCAAAGCAGAGAAAAGATATGCTCATTAGAAGGGATGCTGACCATTTTTATCACGGCAGCCACCATGAAGGTGAGGATGAGGTGGTGTGAAAAATGTTCAGGAAGCAAAGCAGGCGAAGACTGGTGATTGGCATGAGTGTGGTGTGTGAGGAACAGAAAGACTTAGGATGAATCCAGTTTTCTGGGTTGAGTAATACGTTGCATGGAGCTACTCTTTACTGAGGTGGGCAATTGCAGAAGCAGGATGAAGAGTGGGTGGGGACGGGGGTGGGAAGCAGTGATGACGTGTTGACTTTGGCACCTTTCCTTATGAGATAGCCAGGAGTACATATGGATCTGGGGATGAGGGTAGTCGACTGAAACCAAAGAAATGGAAGAGATTGTTATGCCATATGTCAATTCACCAGTCTCTAAGAAGAAATCATATTTGCATGTATATACAGTATTTAAAACTCAAAGCAGATAAAAGTGTTGAGCTTTATACTGAAGATAACTATCATTTATTATGTTTATACTAGACTTCTCATTCTATTTATTTATTTACTATTTTCTATTATTTCTACTCATTTTAGCTGAAGATTTTCCTAGTTCCTTTTAGTTTTGTTTACAGATTTCTTGTTTTTATCTTGTTAGGTGGAGAGCCTGAAGAATTTCATCTAAATATCCTTTCTCCTTTCTAAAACAAATTACACATTCAATTAAACCCACATCTCCCCATCCCACCCCACCCCACTTTTTAAAAGTAGGCTCCAGGGATCCCTGGGTGGCGCAGCGGTTTGGCGCCTGCCTTTGGCCCAGGGCGCGATCCTGGAGACCCGGGATCGAATCCCACATCGGGCTCCCGGTGCATGGAGCCTGCTTCTCCCTCTGCCTGTCTCTTCCCCTCTCTCTCTCTCTCTGTGACTATCATAAATAAATAAAAATTTAAAAAAATAAAGTAGGTTCCATATCCAGCATGGAGCTCAACATGGGGCTTGAGTTTACAACCCTGGGATTGAGACCAGAGCTGAGATCAAGGGTCAGAGGCTTAAAACCGACTGGGCCACCCAGGTGCCTTCAAACCCAAAGTACTTTCATGATGTACTTAAGCTTTACCGGATAATGAAAGGAGTGCTTTCAGAACAAAATATAAAATTTTATGCCCTTACAAGACACCAATATTTTCAGAGGTCACCTTCAATTATTTTAAACTTCTCTTTCCCTTCCAGCTTTCTGGTTACTTGTATGAAAATTTCAATCTCCTTAATCTTAGAAATTATAGAAGCTCCATTACTGGCTAGACTTTTTAAAGAAACTTGGAAAACAGAGGGGCAAAATCTGCCCTCTCTCTTCTCCTAGCTTCCTGGAGTTTGGGATAAGAAGGAAGGGTTGGGGTTATCTACATAACTGGTTTTCTATTCTGTTCTTGGTCTCGGTCTGCTTTGGTCCTGCTTTAGTTTGCTCTGTCTCCATCTCCTTCTGATGGATGGTGCTAAAATGGTATACATGGTTCTCTTGGAATAGGGCTTACCTTAGTTTCCTCCATGAACCTAGCATGTCTTCTTTCAACCTCCATACAGTCTGTCTTTATTATCCATGCCATTCCTAGGTAGGAGTATCTTATGCAGCCTCTTATTTCTTGAAAAGAATACAACTTTCTCCCACTCTGTGACTTTCATGATCATTCACATGGAACCACGTTGACACTGAGTTCTTTTTTTGTATTCTCTGAAACAGAAGTTGTGGTTGCCCCCATTTAATTCCCAGGTTTACTTTACTCTCATTTCTTTCTAGCCTGCTGGTATTGGCCATTCAGTGGGCTTTGTCTCTTAGAAGACGTGCCAGTTTTGCATTCACATGTACCCCCAAACCACATAAAATGCAAGACAAGGGCTCACAACAACTCTCCCCTCTTCTTCCCTTTGCTCCCAATGACAGCAGCATAACGAACATACCCAGTGTGCAGCTAGTAGAGCACCAGTTAGGGAGAAATAAAAGGCTCCCCTGTTTCCAGTCTCTCTCATCATTTTTACTTTTCTCAGAACGCACTCTCAATTGACTTTTGGGAAGAGGAACATCACCATAAACTCTATATATCACATGTGAAGTTTTACTTAGGCCTCAATTTCCTCATTTTACCCCAAATTTCCATGGTTCCCTTATTTCTTTCTTATATACTAATAGGAAGGGAATGGTTGATGGCAGTAGTGCCAGTTTTGCCATCTCTTAAAATGACCTTGGAAAATGTCTGGCTCCATTGTTGGTTGCTTTCTTTAGAATATAGGGTGTTTGCTTTAGAATGTATGTTTCTTTATCCTAAGCTTTGAGCCTTAACCACAATTCCAGGATAACAGGAAATGTTCCATTCAATACCCTGCTACCAAATTTAACACTAAAACAAACTTAGTGTGAGTTTAGGAAAGAGCTATTTAAGGACCTTCACATAGACGACAAATCTCTAGCCCTGCAAGGATACCCTCCCTGAGGAAACCACCTCCACTTGACCAGAGAAGTCAGATGCTCATAGGGAACTCAGTTAATGAATAAGGTTGGCAAAGACGTTTATAAAGACAACAGAAAATCAAAGGAACTTTTGTGGAAAGATAAATAGCCTAGAATTGGGCTCTTACTCAACTGCCTTGTGAGTAAGTTACTTTAATTCCCTGATCTTTGTGGCCTTTCTCTGGAAAGAGAGAAAAAATTTAAGATGATTTTAAAGTTCTATAATTCTAGGACTCAGATTTATGATCTACTAGCTTTCTAGATGGAATATGGAGCGTGAAGGCTGACTTTGTTAAAACTCACCTCTGAAAAGCCACATGGGGCAGTTCTTTGGATTCTTTCAGAGCTGGATTTCATCATATCGACTTGGCTGAACTTGGAATTAAATTAGTCCAGGCCAGATTTCTCCAATCCCTATAGGACACAGAGACATTAAATGAGTAGTCTTTTCAGTATCTTTAACGAGCTGAAACAGCAATGAGAGATGGCTAACCTACTCATAGGGGTAAATTAGGCACTAAGAAAATCTCGTTAATAAGTAAGTAGTATGTAATAATAATAACTGTTTCTAAAAGTCACATGGAATTAAAAGAGGTAATCTATCAAGGTTGTACTAATTTTTATCAGTATCTTTAAGCACACACATGCATCTATGTTTGTTTTTTTTTAATTTTTTATATACATTTATGTTTGCATCCTGAATTTGGGAAACTAAGCTTTTTAAAATAACTATTTTTACTGTCTTTACAACCTGTCTTTCTTAAAGAAACAGAAAATATATACTCTTACTAATATAGTGGATAGCACCTGCTATGGAAACGAGACAGAAGTGGATGTTGGAAAAGATATGTATATTACATCAATAAAATATTTTGCTACAGATAATAGAATTTGTGAAGGAAAAACTACTATATACTATAGTATAATTTAGAAGAAAAAACATGTCCAGTAGTAGTATTTGTACTAATTCAATGTTTCTCTCTCTCTGTATGTGTGTGTGTATATATGTTTATATGCATATATATTTGTATATAGGTATATATAGGACTATATATATGCGTGCATATGTGAATGTGTATGTACAGATAGACTAATAAGCTTTTCCTAGTCAAATTGACAACTTTTTTTCAGGCTTATAGAGGTTGGCAGTAATATATGAAAAATATGCATTTTAGAGCATTTCTAGTTTAAGTTACTGTCCATTTTAATCTTTTAAGAGTAAATTGGCAACAAGTATCAAGGACCTTAAATATGTCTTTATATTCTGACCTAGACATTTTCCTCTAAAACATTATCTTAACACTTCAGTCATGGAATGGGCAAATATTTATCTTAAAGGCTATTTCCTGTGATATTTTTTGTAATATGGGTAACTGGAAAATGTTATCTAGTATAGTTATACAATGAGCCATTTATGGTTTTATATATATATATAAAACCATTATATTGTAGGGTATCTATGTAAGTTAAATAGTCACAATGTTTTGTAACTGAAAAAAAGTTAAAAAATTAAACACATGATCCCAGTCTTATGTTAAAAGAACCCAAGATAATAGAAAATTATTATATCTCCAAAGAAAACAATGGAAGAACATTGACAAAAATGTTGACAGGCCTTATCTATCATTGGTAAAATTCAGAGCGATTTTTATTTTTATTCTTTGTGGAAACAAGCAGTCCTTCCTGCACTCATAAGATAAAGATGGAAAGAAAACTTCAGTCATATAGAAACTCTAGATACCATATACTGACATTTAAAATAAAAATGGTACTTTATCATATCATAACGACACCTCATATTTATATAGCAACAATTTAAGAGGGCCTCCTATAGTCATCATTTCATTTACTCTTCACAGTATATGTGCTAGGAAAATATATTCCTTGGTTTATAGCTGAGCAAAAAGAGCCTGGGTGATAAAGTAAGAAATTATGAATTAATTTATTTGATACATCCATTGTAATGGTGAGAAAAGGCATTTCTGTAGTAGGCACTGATTTTCGAAATTGTTAAAATTTCCCCCCCTCCCCAGATGTAAACGAAAAATAGATTTCAGTAGTGCCAAAAGGAAAACATAAATAGCTTGTAACAATTAACATATATGTATAATGTGTTTGTGTTTGTATATCCTAATCAACAATTGCGTTGTCATATCTTTTTACAAGCAAAGAGCAAAATTTTATTTTTTGTTCAATGTTGTGGAAGATAATTTTGACAAGCACAGGATTTAAAAATAGTAAATGTAAACTCTTTCACACTTCTCTGTCTCCTTAATCATTCCCAGCATGCCTAACCCTCACTATTCATTTTTCTTTTATATTTAATCTTATTCTCAGCAATAGAATCAGCTCATAATTAGCTTTCTGATGTAAGAAGAAAAAAGACTGACTTCCATTCTGCTTTGCTCTTCTTGCTAAGAAATCCCTGTTTTTCTCTTTTTGATTTTCTATTAAAATATCTTTCTGCAGCCTCATAGCCACTGTAACTTCTGGGGATAAGGATGATGTAAAACATCTTCTTTAACAGGAATGAAGTATTTGTCATTCCATCCACTCATTCATTTAATATGACAAAGGTTTACTGAGCAATACTGGGTACCAGACATTGTATTCCCCACGAGGGAACAATTTTTAAAAAAGAGACCAAATTATCTACCCTCTGGAGCTTCATTTGGGAAGGGAGGTGGACAATAATCAAGAAAGTTCAATAAAATGCATACGAAATTAGGTCAGTAGGGACGCCTGGGTGGCTCACTGGTTGAACATCTGCCTTCGGTTCAGGGTGATCCTGGAGTTCTGGGATCGAATGTTCCACATCAGACTCGCTGCATGGAGCCTGCTTCTCCTCCCTCTGCCTATGTTTCTGCCCCTCTGTGTGTCTCTTGTGAATAAATTAATAAGATCTTAAAAAAAAAAGAAATTAAGTCAGTAAAAAGGAGACAAAACAGCCAGAGGAGAATTAAATAATGTGAGTTTACATTTTACATAGGTTATCTTAAGAAGGTCTCAGTAAAAATTTGAAATCAGTCAAGACACAAAGGAAATATGGGTATAAGCCACAGGATAACTGGAGGAAAGGATTTTAAAAGTTTATTTCTTAAATATTAATTGCATGCTTACTATTATATGTAACTAATATAACCACCTAGACCAGATCTTGTTCCCCTTGAACTTGAAATTAAGATTTTAACACAGTAGAAATAAGTCTCATCTTTCAAATCCAATGGTTGATTTGAGCAGCCTTCACTTAATAGTCCTATTTAGCTTTAGAACTGCCTAAGAAGTGTTTATAAAAAGAAAACTAAAATTTTAGGATTAAATGAATAAGGATTTAACTAGTTTAACTAGAGATTATGCTTCAAAATTAAAAATATTTTAGTGGGATAGGGTGGAGGGAGAGGGGGAAAAAAAAAGAAAACCTACAACAAATGCTGACTGTGGAGTCCGTGGCCTTGGCTACTAGTACCACTTCTATGTATAGCTAGGTGTGCTATGAAAATGCTGACTGGTCATTTCAGAAAGCTGTACTAGTTGGCTCTGGCCATTAACTAAAAAGAAAAATTTAGCAGTATGATTTTAAAATGAAAGATACAGAATAGAAAATATGTCACTCTTTGCATTTAAAAAAAAACTTAAAAATTTAAGTATAATTGACATAGCATTAGTTTCAGGTTACAATATAATGGTTTAATACTTGTATATATTTTGAAATGATCATCACACTGTGTCTGGTTAACATCCATCAGCATACATAGTTACGGATTTTTTTCCTGCAATGAACACTTTCAAGATCTACTTTCTGGACAACTTCCAAATATGCAATACAGTATACAACATTATAATGTTGTATATTACATCTCCATGACTTATTTATTTTATGACTGAAAATTTGTATATCTTGAAGGGGGTCAAAATATTTCTTTTCGCCCCCCCCATAAAAATTTTTTTTTAATCCTGCATCATTATTAGGAAAACTTGTTGCTGGGATACAAGTTCAATGAGGGTCAGTCATAATGTACAAATGCTTAGAACCATTACCATACTTGACTTGTGTCAATATGTCCTTCTGCCTTAAAAGTATCATGGCTCCTTCCCATATGGGTCATATTCCACTTTTCCTGTTACCGACCTCTGTGAACTTGCTCCCTGTGGCTGCGGAGAAGTTCAGCAGGCAGTTACTGGACACTGAGCAGGAAGCACCTGGCTGCTGTGTATCTGAGGGAAAGTAAGAATCGAGGAGCTTAATGTTAACTCTTGTAACTCTTGTCTGGCTTACAGGAAATCTCTTAAAACCTTTCCTTTGCTCCTTATGAAATAAAATTTTACCTTTGCAGGACCAGTTTCGTACACACAGTGGATGGTAAATAAAATGTATCATCCCATTTCCAACTACTGTGAGGAAAATAACTAGCATGGAGTTTAAGCGATTCTTTCTAAAGTATACAATCAAAAGCAAAGCTTGTATTTTTGCATTTTTATTTGGGACACACTTTGTTCCAAGCAGGGACTAGAGGAGGAAACAAGACAAAACACTATCCCGGTCAGCGGCAAGTTGTGCAGCTATAGGTCTGCGCTAGTTGAAGTTTCCATAGGCCTACATCTCAGCCCTACCCTGTCTCAGCCCTCTTCCTGCCTTGTCTGCTCCACCTGACTTTCCTTTGCTGGCTCCGCATGTCTTCAATCTTTAAACATTGGGGTGTTCTCAATCCTTAGACTTTTCTCTTTTTCCTGTTGTGAATTTCCTGATTTAAACCCTTGTCCAAAGTCTTTAAATGCCATTTGTATATTGTCAACACCAAGTCCTGACCCCTCTTCTGAACTTCAGAGTTAACGTATCTCACTCAACACTTCCATGTGAATGTCCAGTGGGCCCCTTTGTCTTACCAGGATCCAAATCAGATTATTGATTTTAACTCCAACACTCGACCCTGCCAGTATTCCCATACCCACTTCAGGAAATCAAAACTCTTTTCTTCCACTTGCTCGGGGGGAAAAACATTATAATAATCCTTGACTTTATTCTTTATGTTTCACCCACTTCTATTCAGCAACTACTATTATCTCTAATGTCACAATATATCTAGTGGCTTTTCTTGAGTTTATGGTCATCATCAGGCCACCTTCCTAGGAGGATTATTTCAATAAGGCAAAACTTATTTTAATCCGTGTCTCCTGACTTTCAATACAGGCCTCATTTTAAGCAACAAGAAAAGATAAGTGGAAGAAATATCTGGAATCCATATATTAGATACTTTTAGAAAGATAGAGCTCACAGGGAAAGTCTTAAAACACATTCTCATCATGTGACTCTTGTCTTTAAAAAAAAAAAAAAAACATTTTTTTAGAGATCCCAAAGGAGTTACAACATAATAAGAGATTTTTAAAAATTTATATAGAGAAAATCACTATTTTAAATCCATGAATGCTATATATAAGTACTTTCAGAAGTCAGGACACAGAGTGGATTGTTCAGGACTTTGTATTCCCAAGAATTTATTTGAAATAAACTCTGTTGGGGAGCAAAATTTAGGAAAACAAAGACTAAAGTAGGAATAGAGGAAATCCTCAGCTTTGCCATGCATCCATAAGCACCAGAAGATTCCAGGCAGCTGAAGCATTTGGGGAATTCAGCTGCCTAAGATTATGGGCATTAAAACCCCCTTCTCTCAATCACCTCTACCCCCACATGAAAACAGAAAATTTAACAGTAAAGATGTTTGTAGCAGCTGTGTAAATGTCTAACCATTAGAAGAGAAAGTGGAGAAATAGAAGTCTTTACATTTTGTTTTTTACTTTTTTAGTTGCCCTCCGAATTTAGTTCTTTTTAATGGAAATTTTAAAAAAACCACTCATCTGAATATTCAGATGCATAAGATCTATAGATTTCAGCCACTTTAGGAATTAAAGGTTTTTGTATAACTATGAGTGTATTCCTATGACAAATATTTTTCCATTTGGAATTTTAAATCCTTTAACAACTTTGTCATTCCTCCTCACTCGTTACTCCAGAGTGGTCATGATGGTGGAGTGGAGCGGAAGGGTGTTTGGGAAGATGTCAGCTAGGCTTTCACGTACCATTTGAGAAAGAGAACTAGTAGGATGGTAAAAATATAGGCCATCAGTGGAGTGGAGGGCGGAGGATGTGGCTGGAGGTACTCTGTTGATCAAAAGAAATACTGAAATACTCCACATCCATTAGTCTACTTTGTGCTTGTCAGTGTTTTCTTTTTTGCAAGTCCCCAAAAGTCCCCATCATTTTTAAAGATGGCCGTCATAGATGGAAAAAAAAATCTATATTCTGCCTCGGATTCCCTTGTTTTTGAATTCTGATTGGAGACTGTGTTCCTTTGAAGATATGAAAGTCTTATTGGGATATCCGAAGAGATGATACAAGAAAATTAGCGTTTGTGGAATTTCTCCTATGTGTCATTCTTGGTATTCAACTGTTTCTTTCATCACAACCTAAATTAATTGTCATACAAATGTGTGAGGTGAATCTTAAAACTCTCACTTCAAAATTGAGAACACTGGGGCAGTGTAACATGCTTTTTCTTGGAAACACTGCTCAGAATGGAAGAAGATTGGAGATGTCTGGGGAAGCAGGAAAATGATAAGACCCCACTTTCCATCTCACTCTTAAAAGAAAATCTCAAGGATTTTTCCTTTGATAGTTTTCAAAGTCAAGTTTACAGAGATAAAAAGTTAGATTGGAGAGGATGTAGAATGTCCCTGTTATAGTTATCTACCTATTACATTCACACACACACGCACGCACACACATTTGCTAAACCACATAGTATTTTTCTTTTCATATAAGCTGAGTCACTGATATCTTTTCTGGTTCAAGACTGCAGGAAAACGATGAATTACTGGATTTAGGTCCATTAACCTTGTAAGACTCTAAATTAGGTTGTGCTTTACCTGCTTCTCTTTTTCCCCAGGCTCTTCGATCTTGTAAGTGGGAGAATGGTGTAGAGTCTTTCTCCTGCATCCCAGTTTTTGATTTATCATTTCTTGTTATAGTTACCCGTTCCTGATGAACTCTCAGTTCATTTAGAAGTTGTTAGTGGACACAGATATAGTTTCCTGTCTTTGTGTCAATTCAGTCAGTGATAATATCTGCTAGAGTGCTCATCTGCTGAGAGTATCTAGAAGGTTGATTACAAGAGACAGAGGTGTGGTACCTGGCAACAGTTCTGGTTTACACCTCTGTAGCTACAATGCTACCCTCTAGTGGCACATAGAGGTATGCCCCAGGATATACCATAATTTTGGCAATTCTAGTTGGGAAATACCTGAAGACAAATGAAAAAAAAAAATTCCTTTGAAGTCTGTGCCATTATTTCATAAGAAAAAAATAGACCTGTTTATGTCTCAAGAATAAATACAATATGTATCTGTCATTAGCTATATAATTTCCCAACATCACTTGGGATTATTTTGGACAGTGTAGAGAATAATCATTAAAAATAAAACAAAATAAACAAAATTTGGATTACTGGAACTTTAGTTTTCTAAATCTTGGCTAGATATCATGTTTTTGGAATTGAAGGACTTATTATTCTTTTCAGCACATTTATATTTAATTGAATATGGAAATGTGAAAAATATGAACTTTTAACTGTTTTAAATAGCAACCCATATTTGAAACATTCCTCAAAGTGAGTGACAGGCAATTAAATCTACTTTGCATAAACTTGAATGTGAAGTGGAAACCAACTGATTCTTTGAAAATGGAAAGGAAAGAAAAATGAGTTATTTAATCTTTGTACTGCATGATGTGGTTCTTGAGAGCCGGGAAGACAGTTGATGGGAAATCAGGAGAACATAAATGTTCATTTTTGTATTGCTATTACTATTCTCTAAATGCTAATCTAAAAAAAAGAAAGAGTATTAGAATAGGAAACAAACTACCTTCTTACTAATGGTGTGGTTTACATTTGCCATTACAGATCAACTACAGTGAGCCTCTTTCATATTCAAATAGATTTTTCTAGTGTGACATGATGTCTGTTTATATAAATGCTACATCTTCATGAGATGTAATATCATAGTACTGTGAACTTTGTATTTGCTATAGCCTGACACTCAAAAATAACAAGTGGAATTAATCTTTCCTTTCTATAGATATTATGATGCTATAGACTTAACAAAGATTTGTTTTATTGGCTTCACACATCTAGGTCCCTTCCTTACTAATGATGATCCGATTCATCAAAAGTTCACTCTAAATGTCTGTTTCTTGTATCTTCTATTCCACTGTAAAGCTTCCACCTTTGAGTCCATGATCCTTTCAACACATTTTCTGCCAAATAGATTCCCTTGGTAGGAAAGAAAAAGTTGGGTGCTAAGAAGTGATAAGGTTACTGTGATGTACTAAAAGAAAGAAAGATTTTAAGCTTAAAAATCTTTGTAGTTTAAAAATTCTTGTAGTTCCTTGACTTTAAGGAACTTGTAATATAAGACCAAATCATGTACTTTTTTTCCCCTGGGAAATATGTCTTTTAAAATTATATGTTTTAAACATGAATTTTTGATATATTTCTGTATTAACATGCCAAGTTTTATTTTGAACTTATAGGTACCAATGACCTAGATTTCTGCCTTTAAAAAGTTTGAAATATAGTTGAAGTTGGAATTGGGTTAAACAAGTAAAGTAACTATGACACAGGGGATCCCTGGGTGGCTCAGTGGTTTGGCGCTTGCCTTTGGCCCAGAGTGCGATCCTGGAGTTCTGGGATCGAGTACCCCGTCAGGCTCCTGGCATGGAGCCTGCTTCTCCCTCCTCCTGTGTCTCTGCCTCTCTCTCTCTCTCTCTCTCTATGTCTATCATAAATAAATAAATAAATATTTTTAAAAAGTAACTATGACACAATCTGGTAAGTACTATATTAGAAGTAAATATCAGGTGCCATGTTAGTTTTTAGAGCTACCATAATAAAATACCACAAATGAGTTGGCTTAAAACATCAGCAGCAGTTTATTTTTTGATCTTTCAGGAGGCTAGGACTCAGTTCAAAATCAAGGTGTCAGCAGGATTGGTTCCTTCTGGAGGCTCTGAGGGAAAAATATTTCCATGCCTCTTTTCTAGATGGTGCTGTCTGGAAGTCCTTAGTATTCCTTGGCTTGTACATACATCAATCAGAATGATTTCTGCCTCCATCTTCACATGGCTGCCCTCTTTGTGTCCCATTCTCACTCTCCTTTCTCTTATAAAGACGTGGATTTTTGGAATGAGGGCCCACCTTAAGTCCAGTGTGTTTCATGTCAAGATCTTTAACTAGCTGCATTTGCAAAAACCCTATTCCCAAATAAGATCTCATTCTGAGATCCTAGGTAGACATGAATTTGGGGGAGATACTTTTCAACCCACTATGGGTGTTATGGGTAGATAAAAGAGAGTTAACTTATTCAGTCCTGTATGAGTGGGGATGATATTTCAGGAATATTTCTTAAAGCCAAAGATACCCAAGTTTAATTGGAAAAGAAAAGATGAGATTAAGGAGATGGAGAGTAATCAGACCGTGAATGGTCTCATTTGCTATGCTGAAGAATGTGTACTTTATCCAGAATTTAATGATTTTCTTCCTTTTTCTCCTGTGCACAGTTAAAGGATCTAAGACACTCCCATTAAAAATAGCAGCTGTCTGTGGAAATGATTCTTTTTTTTTAAAGATTTATTTATTTATCTATTTATTTATTTATTTATTTATTTATTAATTAATTAATTTATTTATTTGAGAGAGAGAGAGAGAGAGGCAGAGACACAAGGAGGAGGGAGAAGCAGGCTCCATGCCAGGAGCCCGACGTGGGACTCATTTTAGTATATGTGCTGCCGAAGCGAGCACCCGACGTGGGACTCAAACCCGGGACTCCAGGATCATGCCCTGGGCCAAAGGCAAGCGCTAAACCACTGAGCCACCCAGGGGATCCCCTGTGGAAATGATTCTTGAGTGGGGAGGTCACACATTTAAAAGTGATGTGCAATTTTAGAAAGCCCATTGGATGTTTCAGATATAACTCCTTTCCTTTTCTTTCTCATAGAATATTGAAGGAAATGTCAAAAGAACTTAAATAGATCATATATATGTGTGTGTGTGTGTATGTATGTTTATGTATGAGATATAATGTAGTTAGTGTTATATGTATAATAACGCAATATGTATATATTGCATTATCTTGCATTACCTTAGTTTAGAATGAAAATAGATTACAAAGGGATGACTAGAAGCAGAGAAACCAGTTAGACTATTAAAGTAGTCCAGGGGCTTCTGGGGGGACACTGTTGATTGAGTGTCAGACTCCTGATTTCAGCTTAGGTCACAATCTTGGGGTTGGGAGATTAAGCCCTGAGTCAGGCTACTTGAGATTCTCTCCCTCTCTCTCTGCTCCTCCCCTCCCTACTCAAGTGCTCTCTCTCTCTTTCTCTCTCTGTCTCTTGCTTTTTTTTCTCATGTGAGCGTGCTCTCTCATAAATACATAAATAAAATATTTTTTAAAAGGCCATTGAAGTAGTCCATATTAGAGATAGTGCATGTAATAATGATGATGGAAACATAGAGATGTAATAGATTTAGGAGCTATACATGTGGTAGAATTAGCAAGATTTTACAAAAAATCATTAAGTAGGACTATAGTGATGGTTCTCAGGTTTCTCATGGTGTAAATGCCTGGGGAATAAACTAAGAAAGGGGATAAAAAGGAAATGTGCTTTAAAGGAACAGTTAAGGGATCCCTGGGTGGCGCAGCGGTTTGGCGCCTGCCTTTGGCCCAGGGCGCGATCCTGGAGACCCGGGATCGAGTCCCACGTCGGGCTCCCGGTGCATGGAGCCTGCTTCTCCCTCTGCCTGTGTCTCTGCCTCTCTCTCTCTCTGTGTGACTATCATAAATAAATAAAAATTTAAAGGAACAGTTAAAAATTTTGGTTTTAATTTTCTAAGTCTGTAAGATATCCTAGTAGAAATGTTGGGTTGACAGTTTGATATGTGACTGTAAAGAAAAAAAGAAATAAATTATGAATTTACAGCAAACAAAAAGATCCCATAAAAGAGCAGCCAAGAGGCAATAATAAAGTCCAAGAGGATTAATATATTGAAGCCAAGAAAAGAGGAAATTTCCAAGAGTGAAGGAGACTAAAGTAAAAATGTCTGTAGTTAAGTAACTTATACTTGGAAATCAGTAGTCCTTGTGAATTTAGAAAAAGTAGCTTTTGTAAGTATGGGAACAGAGGCTGGAGAGTAATGAACAGTGAAGAAGTTGGCGTGTTTCTCTAAATGCATAGCATATTTGGTATGCTGCATGTATGTGCGTGTGTTTGTGTGTGTGTGTGTGTGTAAGTAAATATGTTAGGCCAGCCTTGAGCGTATTTGGCACGTCGATCAATTCAGTTGTGATTTTAAAGGGAGTAGCTATCTTCTAAAAGCCTACTTTTGGGGCAGCCCCAGTGGCCCAGAGGTTTAGCGCTGCCTTCAGCCCAGGGTGAGATCCTGGAGACCAGGGATCGAGTCTCACGTCCGGTTCCCTGCATGGAGCCTGCTTCTCCCTCTGCTTATGTCTCTGCCTCTCTCTCTCTCTCTGTGTGTCTCTCATGAATAAATAAATAAAATATTAAAAAATAAATAAATAAAAGCCTGCTTTTGGAGTTTCTACCTCAGAAGAAAGGAAAGCTATCAGATTTGAATGCAGTCAAGACTTTTTTTTCAATTGCAGCTGATTCAATTTATACTTAATTTATAGTAAAATTTTACAGTGTAAATAAAATATGCTTTAGTGACATCAGTCATTAGAAGGTGTTGGACAGGGACACATTGACACTATTTGCATTCTTCTGATACAGAAAACAAAAGTTTGCTCTGGCAAGTATTGAGTAAAGAATAGATATCTTGAGAGTATAACTTTTATTAAAGAACAACTACTTTCATAACTACTTCATTATGTCCATAAATTTATGTTAATCTGTAAAGGAAATTGTTCAAGGTACTCTATGATTTTTATTAGAATTTATCTAATAAATGCAGGCTGCATGATGATACTCCCCTCTAGGTCAGCCAAAACAATACTTTGTGCAAAAAACATTTTTAATATCAGGACTTCCAATACATGTGGATTTTTGTTGTTGTTTGTTTTTTGGCCATCAACTCTCTATGATTTATATCATGTAGCCGTTTCTAACCAATCTTCACAATTTATCCTAAAGAGTTCTTCTAGAATTACTGAGCAGGGTGATGATAGAGGTTATTTTATATTATCCTATGCACTTTACCACATCTGCTCTCCAGACACTTCAAATATTTCAGACTTTTCATCATATTTAAAGGTTGTCTAGTTTCCTTATGATTGGTGTCGAGGTCGTGGACAAGAATTGTGGGCAAGGGTGGTGACAGGTGGAACAGGTGGCAAGAAACAAGCTGTGTATGTTGTTTCTATGAGTCACCCTGATGGAATAAGCAGAAGCTTTTAGTTGCTTAATATGTAGCACCCAGGATTGATAGGTATATGAGAATTTTTACTTGATGCATTCATTGGCATAGATCACGAGTGTATTTTACAAAAAACTGTAGAGACAGTCTACACTAGAGTGACAAAAGATTATCCATGAAGATGATATTTTATCATAAGAAAAACACTGAGTTTCAGGCAAATTTAGATGCAAATATGTTTCAAACATATTTGTTTTCGCCAATAATTTTTATTTTTAATAGATATGTAATGCAATTACCTCATCTCTTTTGTCCTCAGCTGAAATCAGCATTAGGTCAAAAAGCTTCAAGCATTGTCTCAATCTGGTATTTCTTAAAGTAACTTCTCTTTAATTAAATACAGGGTTTTCTTGTACAACTTTATTCTTGTACAACATTATCTTACCCTTTCAGTTCATTTTCACTTTTTGTACACATCTTGGGTGCATGAACGAGGGATGGAAAAATTTGGCCCAGTGTATACATGTGAAAAAAATCATTAAATACCTAGTGTTAATTAAGTGAAAGAAACAAGAATGTGGACAACTAAAAATTAAGAAATTCTGGAAGCTCCATAAGCCTTGGCATGATGGATTTACCAGTATGAGAGGACAGATAACCGATAACAAAAGGCTAGGCTCCTGAGATGAGTCCTGCCTATGAATCATGAACCAGCCTCGAAAGAGCCCAAGAGCTCTCAACTTGAGTTTTCTGGCCTGCAAAATAAGGATCGTAATAATTATATTGCAGGGCATTTTTGGATTAAATTGGATAAATTCTGTTAAGTATTTAGAGAAGTCCCTTGTACATGTTTAATATCAAAACAATTTGGATGTCATTATAATTAGTATTATTATAACAGAGGACGGTATATCTTTCAAACATTTGTACACTGTGCACTGCTCAGGATATTTAATGTACATGCTCTATGCTATATATAATCATGCTTTTCTGAGTCTTGAGATCAGAGTATTTCTAGCCTAGGCTTTTTCTTTGAGCTCCAGATCAATATATCCATCTATCTGACAAGCTCTTCCTTGGATGTCATAATTAAAAAGCCCCTATATTTACTTAGCAGTTTTCCTTACAAAGTCCTACTCCTACACTACTACTGTAAATGTATTTCACTGAGATGAATACATGTGTAGATTATCCTAACTTCCTTAGTTTCACCCATCAATCAACTGCATAACTGTTAATTTTATTTTGTCTGCTATCTCTATTATGACTGACTCTGCCTCATTTCAATACTACCCACTCTCTTTCCCTCCCTTTCTTCCTCCCTACTGATCCATGAATGGATTAGGATGAGGAAAACCAGCTTCGCTGGCTCACAATATTTCTTGGAGAAGTCCCTTATATTTATCAGTTGCACTGAAAAGCCCAAGCCCCTGAAAACAATTAATTTTTATTATTTTTTTAAAGTCACACATTAAGATATGTCCATCATCACACTCATGATATAAAATATTTCCACTTCATATTAATCTTTTATAACCACCCCACTTTTAACTACCTACTATCTCCAGTACCCTTTCCTAACCCCTAATAACCACTAATCTGTTTGCTATTTTTAAAAAATCTTTCATTTCAAAATTGTTATATAAAAAGTTTTTGGCCTTTTAGGATTGGCTTTTTTCACTTAGCATAACTCACTTGAAGATCATCGATGTTGGTGTGTATATCAACAGTTTCCTTTTTATAGCTCCATTCCTTTGAGAAGCTTATGCCCTGGAACTACTTTATTTCTATGTACTTTAAAAAAATTATTTGAAAAAAAATTTAAAAAATTAAAAAAAATAAAAATAAAAAATAAAAAAAATATTTGATTATAGTTGACGCACAATATTACATTAGTTCCAGGTGTACAACTTAGTGATTTGACAAGTTTATAGCTTATGCTATGTTCATAAGTGTACCATCTGTTCCCTTACATCCCTATAAATAATATCATTCACTGCATTCCTTATGCTTTGCCTTTTATTCCCATGACTTACTCATTACATAATGAAAGCCTATATTTCCTACTCCTCTTCAGTCATTTTGTCCAACCTCCTACCTCCCCTCCATTTCTATGTATTTTTAAGATTAATTTTATTGAGGTACAATGTAGTACAATAAAACACACTGGTTTTAAGTGTGCTGTTAAGTAAGTTTTGACAGCTATATATATATCCATGTAACTACTACCACAGTGTTGATATAGAAAATATGCATTATCCCCAAAGTTCACTTGAGCCACTTTTGCTTAACAGGATTTTGAAATTATAAGCATTAGGGAATACCACATTATATATTTGAAAACCGTGAATTTTAATGCCATTGCAATTGAGACCAATTACAAGGTTTAGAAATTTTTGGAGGATTTAACAAATGAAGATTATCTCTTCAAAGAACACCTCATTTATTATTTATGAAGAGGAATAAAATAGTTTAATATTTTTATAGAACTTGTTTTATGATTCCCAGATATTGCTATCTGAGGGATTTTTATTGTTTGTTTATTATTTTGACTTTATGATAGAAAGATACATATTTAGAAGAACTAAAAAAGTTGGACTTATTTAAAATTATTTTTATTTATTTATTTATTTATTTTAATTTTTATTTATTTATGATAGAGAGAGAGAGAGGCAGAGACACAGGCAGAGGGAGAAGCAGGCTCCATGCACGAGAGCCCGACGTGGGATTCAATCCCGGGTCTCCAGGATCGCGCCCTGGGCCAAAGGCAGGCGCCAAACCGCTGCACCACCCAGGGATCCCGACTTATTTAAAATTATATTTTTTTCATAGTAGGAAATAGAAAATAAGCCGTATTTTCCATAAATTGTTGACTTTGTTGCACAGTTTTGATTGTTTTATTTTCCAAATTTGAGTTTTGTAAGTATTATATTTTTCACATCTTATAATCTTTTTAACTTATTTTGTTTAACTTTTTTATTATAAAGGCAGTATATCATAATAGCAAGTTTTAAAAATCCAGAGGAGGAAAAAAATAAGGCCGCCATCCTACTGTTATCAATATGTATAATTTTATATTCTTTCCCAGTCTTTTTTTATTATTAAAATATAATATTCAAAAGAAAATTCTGAATTTAATTTCCCATCCTCCTTTTATTGCTTGCTAATTACAAAAACAACAAAAACGCTGAATTAACTAGTATTCTCTTCCCAGATATACTCATTCATTTCAGTCTCAAAGATGAAGTTCACACATGCACATACATAGTTCCATGTGCCTACATACACACAACACCTGGCCCTCTGGATTTGACTACTTGTATCCAAATTCTGGTATTGACATGTTCCATCGACTTTGAGTCAATTATCTAAACACTCTCAGATTTAGTCTTAGAGTCTTCAAATTCAGTATATTCTCTCAATACCTAATACAAATACATAAAAATATAGAATATCTGAACAACACTATCAACCAACTTAATGTGTTTAAAGAACATATCACCAACAGAATACACATTCCTTTCAAAATCTTATGGAGTATGTGCTAAGATAGAAGGCATTTTTGGCTATTAGATGAGTTTCCATACATATAAAAGGATTCCAGTCAAAGTATTTTCTCTGACTACAGTAAAATTAAATAAAAACCAATACAAAGTATTGGGGAAAATCTTCAAAGAATTCTAAACTACTAGCAGTTTTAAATAATTCATGAGTCAAAGAAGAAATCAGAAGAGAAAATACAGAGTATGTTGAGCTGAATGAAAATGATAAAAACAGCACATCAAAGTTACTGAGATGCCACTAAAGCTGTACTTAAGAGGTCATTGATAGTACTAAATGCCTATCTTAGAAAAGAAGAAATATCTCTAATGAATGAGCTTGGTTTCTACCATAAGCAATTATGAAAAAGTATTAAACCCCAAGTAATAAGAGAAAAGGAAGTAATACGAAATAAAGATCAATGAAATAGAAAACAGAAAAACAATAAGGACAAACAAAACTGATAAATCTTTAGCCATATAAATTGAGAAAAAAGAAAGAAGTTACAAATTACAAATATCAGGTAGGAGAAAAGTAGTATCACTACAGATTCTAGAAATGTATGCATATATAATATGAGGATATTATAAGCCACTATATGGCTGTGGAATCATAACTTAGGTAAAATGATCAAATTCCTTGCAGACACAAACTATTAAAGCTCAATCAAGAAGAAACAGATAACCTAAAAAGTCCTATATCCAGTAAGGAAACTAGATTTGGAGTTTAAGCTTTCACACAAATGAACTTCAGGGCCATATGACTTCAGTAGTAAATTCTACTGAACATAAATGGTAAAACAATAAACATTTTCACAAACACATACAGAAAAATAGAAGAATAAGGAATAATTCTGAGCTCATTCTCTAAGACCAGCATTACCTGATACCAAAACCACACAGAGACATACAAAAGGGAATGTAAATAAATAAATTTACATTTATTTATTGTAAATAATGTATATTATTATTTACATAATGTAAATAAATTTACTAGTGAATGTAAATAAAAAAATTTGTAAGACGTTTCAGCAAAATCCAACAAAATATGAAAGTATACTACATTATGAACAAATGAAGTTTATGCAAGTTTGGTGTAATATTTGCCAGTTAAGGTAATCAACCATATTAAAGTATTAAAAAAGTAAAATGATAATATACACACAAAAAGCATTTGAAAACAATCAAAGATTCATGGTAATAAAAACCCTAAGTAAAATAGGATTATAAATTAAATTCCTCAATCTGATAAAAAGTGTCTATGACAAACCTATAGCTAACATCATACTAATGAGAAAGGTAGAATGTTCTCCCTAGGAAATCAGAAACAAGAAAACAATGTCGATTCTCACCATAACTATTTAGCACTATACTGGAGGTTCTTGCTGATTAGAAAGGCAGAAGTAAAAAAATTTACTTATAGTAAACAAGTCTTATATATAGAAAATTTGATAAAATCTACAAAAAATTCATTTGAATGCATACAAAAGTTTAGTAAGTTTGCATATTACAAGATCAATGTACAAAAATTAATTACATTTCTATTGCCAGGAGTAAACTAGAACTTGAAATTTTAGAAAGTATCATTCCATCAAAAATGTGAAAAACTTAGGGACAAATCTGTCAAAAATTGTAAAATACCTATACACTGATAGCTATAAAACATTTTGGCAGAGATTAAAGACATAAACAGAGATACATCAAACATGTGGATTGAAAGACTCAATATAGTTAAGATGTCACACAGGCTCAATAAAATCTTAATTAAAATCCAAGATTTTGGGATCCCTGGGTGGTGCAGTGGTTTAGCGCTTGCCTTTGGCCCAGGGCGCAATCCTGGAGACCCAGGATCGAATCCCACGTCGGGCTCCCGGTGCATGGAGCCTGCTTCTCCCTCTGCCTGTGTCTCTGCCTCTCTCTCTCTCTCTCTGTGACTATCATAAATAAATAAAAAATTAAAAAAATAAATAAATTTAAAAAATCCAAGATTTTTTTTTCTTGTAGAAATTGACAAATGGACTGTAAATTTCATGAAGAAATACAAGGGGCATCAAGCAAACAAAACAGCTTTGAAAAAGAATTAAAAAGTTAAAAATTGTACATGAATTTAAGGCTTATTATTAAGTTATAGAAATCAAGACTGTAGACTGAAGTAAAGCTAGACAAATGAATCAACAGAATGTAACAGAGACTCCAGAAACTGATTCGCACTTATCTAGACAACTGATTTTTAAACAAGAATGCAAAGACAATTCAGTGAAGAACGGATAGTTGTGTTAACAAATGATGCTAAGGCATTAGACATCCACATGCCAGCAAATTAACTTGAATCTGTACCTCCTGTTATACGTAAAAATTAATTCAAAATGGATTATAAACCTAACTGCAAAACTGAAAGCTATAAAACTTGAAGATAACATTTGAACAAAATCTTCATGATCTTTAGCTAGACAGAGAACTTTTAGATCTGACTATGATAGAATAATTCACAAGGAGTAAACTTTTGGATTATAGTTTTCAAAATTAAAGACTCCTATTTTCCAAAGATACTCTCAAAAGACAGAAAAGGCAGACTATGAGAGAATATTTGCAAGATACGTACAGGATGCAGGTATCCAGAATATGTGAAGACCTCACAAAACTTAATGGTAGAGAAACAAGTGACCTAAATGATTGAAAAAGAGCAAAATTTTTAAACATTTTATTAAAAAAAAGACATACAGATGGAAAATGACCACACTGAAAGATGCTCATCATCACTAATCATTTGAAAATTGGAAATTAAGACCCCACTGAGCTAGGAATAAGCATTTATTAGAAGAGCTAAAAATAAAAAGACGGACCATAACAAATGTTGACAAGGATTTGGAGGATCCGAAACTTCCACATCCTCCTGGTGGATATGTATAATTGACCACTTTGGAAAATAATTGGGCAGCTTCTTAAGAAGTCATTTATACACATATACACATACCATAGGAGTCATTTATTCCTTAGGTATTTATACAAGAGAAACAAAAGCATATATTAATAAGAAGTTTGTACATGGACATTCATAGCATTTTTATTTATAATAGATAAGAACCTAAAATAATCCAAATATCCATTGTGGGATGATTAGATAAACAAATTGGAATATCCATACATATTCAGCAGTTAAAAGGAATGTTTCATGTTACAACATGGATTGATCTCAAAATAATCAAGAGAAAAGAGCCAGAAAAAAAGTGCATTTCTGTGAAATACTTAAAAACACAAACTCATTTTTAATGACAGGAAAATGATGAGCCATATCTGGAGACAGGTTTGAGTATCAATGGACAAAAGTACTTACAAAGGGGCATGAGGCAACTTTTAAGATGATGAATATATTCACTATCTTGTGATAATGGTTTTATAAATGTATATATGTGTTAAATATTATCAGATTATATGGTTTTAATGTATAATTTATTTTATGTCAGTTATATTTAAATAGACCTGTTAAAAAGAATCAAAGTATAATTGAGAACCACCTCAGATTTCTTGAGTCTCCAAAATAAATTGCATAGTTTTTGAAAAAAAATACTGAATAAATTATTTTAGTCTCCATTCTGGGCCAAAGACAGTGCCAGAAAATGATGTGTGTTCAGCAATTCTGTGAATTTGTCAAGTGTGTATTTTACTCTTAGAGGTATATGTGATCATCTCTGAAAGATGTATATGTGATCATCTCTGAAGAAACATGTATTGAGAATAATAAAATACATGTCCTAATTCTTCCAATAAAATATAATTAAAATATCACATCAGGTGATAGAAGATATTTTCAAATGGCTGAAACATTAAGACATACAGTTCCCTGTTTTTTAAAAAAATTCATTTAATATTAGCTGAAAGAGTGAAATTAGAATGAAACAAGAAGATAAAAGAATTTTAAACCCTTCCCAGGTCAGGTATGCTCTAAATTCTTAGAAATTATCTTATTTTCCTTTACATTTTATATTGCATGCTTCGATAATAAAAGCCATTGATTTCGAGGGTGATGATAAAGGATATGATGTAATGGAGAAGTCCTGGACTAGGAGTTTGTCAATACAAACTATATTGGAGAGGTTATTTAAAAGTGTTTCTGAGTTTCATTTCTTCATCTATAAAATAAAATGGTCAATAACTACTGAAAGACTATGAATTTTCAGATGCAAATATCCAAATTATAAGTTGCTGTGCTTTCTAATCCTAAAATGAGCCTAGGCTCAGTAGTGTGTGTGTGTGTGTGTTTATTTTAGTTTGACCATAAAGATGGAGACTATAGTAGACACACACTCCAACCATCGGTAGTAAACTTGGAGCTACCATGCTTACTATAAACATTTTCTGCCTTTATTTAGTGTTGAAATTCTTCATATTTTATAGATGTGTTCTATATATAAAAATTAATGTTCTATATTTTTATTCATTATCAAAGTTGAATAATTTTTTATGAGAACAATAGCTCTTGTGTACTTAATGGTTCATAATCATTAGTACATTGTAAAAACACCTAAAGATTACAGAATCAGAGCATATTACTTTCATTTTCAAAATAATATTTCCTATATATTTTGCTTTCTGAAAAGACAATCATATTTTTAAAAAAGTAAACTGCTTTCAGTAGCTGAAGGATAATCTGTAGGTTTGTTCATCTTTACAAAGCTGAACCCATCAGAAAGCACTCAGCTCAGCATGGGACAGCATCAGTGTGCTGTGACCTGGATCGAGAATAATAGCATTTGAATAACTACCTCTGATTTGTTCAAAGTGATTTCTCAAACAAAGAGAATTTTGGAAATGACATGAGGCAGTTTTCTTTGTGTTGAACTCCAGTCTGAGGGATGTTAGTACTTAGGCTTATAGAGGATGTAGTTTATGGTCTTTTATTCCATCTTATATTATTTAATTTCTGGTTTATTGATTAAAACAATTAATATACTTTTCCAAACAATCTTTAATTAATACACAATTATTTTGATGTTTTAGAAATTTAAAACTACTCACTCTGCATTTTACGATGATAGGACTCCTTTATTTGGGAAATATGATTGAAAATATCCTAAGTGGCACTCAAGCAAGCATAAACACATTTTCAAGCCTCTTAGCTAAAGTATTCAGACATTCTGAATTATATGCTCTCTGTTCTTCATATTTACAAAACACTGTTATCAGGCATAATATTTCAAAGGCTTAGAGCTGATTTCTCAGTAGCTAGACAATGACCAGTTAAGAAGACAAGCCTTTCTTTGGAATGTGCAGAGCTTGAGCAACCTAGGTCTGTTGAGAATCCTTTCCTGCAAACATGTTGTGTCTACTTTTTGTGTGTCAGGTTTCTTTCAACTCAACATTATGCTCATGAGATTTATTCACATTATCTGTGGTTGTAACCTTTTGTTCTCATTGTTCGAGCATTCTTTTGCATGAGTGTATCATAATTTATTGACACATTTTCCTGTTAATGAATATTTGTTTAATTTTCAGGGTTTTTATTATTATTATTATATTATTATTATGTATCACGCAGCTATGAACTTTCTGGTACAGAGTTTTTTCGTGACACTATATATATATTTCAATTGAAGTTATGCCTAGGAGTGAAATCACTGGATTGGAGCATAATGCATGTACTAATAAGCTTAGATAAATACTTCCAAAATATTTTCCAAAGTGCCTGTATTGTTTATATCAGGACAAGCAGAGGATGAATCTTGCACAACCTTGCCAATATTTGATGTCATCAGTCATTCACTTTAGCCATTCTGGTAGGTGTAAATAAGTATTTTATTTTGGTTTTAACTGTATTTTGTAATGAAATTGGGCATCTTTTCATAGTTTACTGACCATTTGGGCATCATCATTTGGAAAGTGTTCATTCAAATTTTTTGCCAAATTTTCTATTAACTTTTTTCTTGTGACCTTTAGGACTTTTTTGTCTTTTTAAAGTAGTTATATTATTGCAAATACCTTCTCAGGCTGTGGGTTTTTTCTCTGACTCTCTGAATGATATTGTTAAAAAAATAAATTTTTAGAGGTGTCTGGGTGGCTCAGTTAGTTAAGCATCTGCCTTGGGCTCAGGATCTCAGGGTCCTAGGATTGAGCCTCGCAACTTGCTCCCTGCTCAGCAGGGAGTCTGTTTCTCCCTCTGCTCCGCTCCACCCCTTGCTCTTGCTCTCTCTCTTAAATAAATACAATCTTTTTAAAAAATAAAATAAAAAATAAAAATAAATATTTAGCTTTAATATGGTCCAATTTTTCAAAATTTTTTTATGGTTAGCATTTTTATATCTTACTTTAAGAAATTTTTGCTTAGTCCAAGGTCACAAAAATGTCCTATGTGTTTATCTGAAAGTTTTATTTATTGACCTTTTACTTTTAAATCTGCAAGCCATTAAGAATTGATTTTTGTGTTTGGTGGGAGATAGAGATCAAAGTTCATTTTTTTTCATGTCATTATCTTTTGAATCAGCATTATTTTTTGTAAAGATTATCCTTAATGGGGAGTAGCAATTATAATAAATAAGGTGACTGAATATATGCAATTGGATTCTGAACTTTTTATCTTGTTGCTTTGGTAAATTGGTCTATTCTTGTGCTAATGCCGTGTTGTATTATTTATATAGCTTTATAATTTCCCTTGATTCTTTTATGTTAGCCCTTCAGTTTTATCCTTCAGATTTTCATTCTGTTACATTACATATAGACAGTAATTTGGGGTCACTTGGCAACCTTATTATTTTGAGTTTGTATCTTCCTTCCATGAATAAGATTTATCAGTCTTTGTGTTTAACTCTTTACTTTCTCCCTTAAATTGTGTCTCCATACATCTTTTTTTAAAAGATTCATTTATTTATTTATTTTTAAATTTATGTTCTTGTGAACACTACTTAAATTTTATTTTTCTTGCAGGTATATATAGAAATTTGGTTATTTTTTTAATATAAGCTGAGCATGCTAAATTTACTTATTAATTCTAAAAGCTTGTAGATTATTTGGAATGGCTAGGAATAGAATTATGACATGTGCAAATAATGACAGCTCTATTTTACCTTTCTAATCCTTATATCATATCATTATTTCTTTACCTCACCACACATGCTAGGACCTCTAGTGTAATATTGAATAGAAGTAGCATTATCAGGCATCCTTATTTGGTCGATAATCTCTGAGAAAATGTTTAAAAATTTAATCATTGTATATATATTTGCTGCAGGGATTTTTCTAGATTATGAGATTAAGAAAATGCCCTTCTGTTTCTACTTTACTAAAGTTTTTTTTTTCTTTTTAACCCTATTAAATTTTATAAAAAGCTTTTTTTTAAAGAGATGTTTGTATAGTCTTTTTCTATTAATGTGGTTAATTATATTGATGTATTTCCAAATATTAAATCATTCTTGCATGTCTGAGTAAAACATTGTGGTGGATTATCGTTTTATATATTACCATATTTGATTTGCTAATATTCTGCTAAGTGTTTTTGTATCTATATTTTGAGAGATATTTATTTGTAATCTCTTCTTGTGTTTGAGGTCTTTGTAAGTGTTAGAATGAAGTTGCACTTAGCTCATAAAAGGAGATAAAGTGGTGTTGTTTTTTAAGGATTCTGTGGATGAGTTTGTGCAAGACTGTCTTTATTTATTTCTCAAATGTTTGGAAGAAATTCACCTAAAGAAATTGACCTGTGAAGCCATTTAGACCTGTCATTCTTTTTTTTTTTTTTCTTTTTTCTTCCCCAGTAGATTTAATTTCTCCAATAGATATTGCACTATTAAGATTTTATAATCCTTCTTACATCGGCTTTGGTAAATTTTATTCTTCAAAGAATTTGTCTTTTTTATGCAACCAGTTCATATTATTTTCGGAAAAGGCCAACTGGTTAATGATAAAAATAATTAACTTTGGAAATATATTAAAGTGGAGAATGCCTTTTTGAACTTAGGTGACAATTCAAATATTTTTTTATCATCAAGTTTACAAATAGATTTGTCCTCCAGAGCTAACATCAGTGGAAGGTGTGACCATATTGTCAGAATGCCTCTGGCCTGAAATGAAGTGTATTTATTCACTTTTGTTCCTCACTTTTTTGAAGGTTGTACTTCCTACTCCAATTACGATTAAATTATCTATCTCTTGTCACATTAACAGTCTAACATGAAGCAACTGAAAGTCAATCAGAATTTATTACAGTTTTGCATAATAGTTGAAAAGTACTATTGAATGGATATTTTAAAGTACCTTTAATGGATATTTAAAAGTATTGAATGGATATTTTAAAGATTCATTTGTTCATTTTAGAGAGAGAGAGAGCATGTGCGAGTAGGATGAAGGGCAGAGGAAGAGGGAGAGAGCAAATCCTCAAGCAGACTCTTACTGAACATGGAGCCATGCACAGGGCTCTATCCCAGGTCCCTTAAATCATGACTGGAGCCAAAATCAAGAGTTGGTAACCTAACTGACTGAGCCCGCCAAGCATCCCTGAAAGAATATTTTAAGCAGGAGAAGAAATTATACATCAAACAATTTTAAGATACTGAAAAATTCATGAAGGATGTTTTTAGGTTCAAATGGTAACTTTTCAGGATTAAAATGCAATTTGCCAAAACATATGTTTCTTTTTTGTTTGAATATCTTACTGATGAGGACGGCAGAGGGAGTGATGTTTATGACCCCTCTATGTCCTAATGGAAACATGAAGTATTACAATACATTCTATGAAATAGGAACTTAATGATTTTTAATAAAATACACATAAAAGTAAGCTATTACTATTCAAAATAATTGATAGTAACAATTGTTAGAAATCAGTAGTCTTGGGTTAAGAAAGTCAGAATTGAGATGAATAGTCTTTTATAATTAGATCACTTATTTCTATATTCTTTAATGATTTTGAGGTAATATGTATCTAGATGAAATGTTGTTGACCATGAATGACATGGATAGGTCAGGCATCAGAAAAATGGGAAAATAAAACAGTGCCAAGGGATCTCTATTAAAGCAATTTTTAAAAATAAATAATTTTTAAAATATTTCAAAGAAATAAATAAAATATTTTTATTTTATTATATGGAACAAGTTTGTAGAAAAATACCTTGAATATTGAAACATCTGCTTCCTAGAATATGGCCTCAGTAATTGTAATTTGCCAAAAAGAGTGGATATAAAAAATCAAAATCATAAATGTCAAACTACTAAAACGTAATACTTTTCAGTGTTCTAAGCAACTATTCTGTTAGCCTAAGAGCTAGTTATAAAAATATGGTAAAAAGTAATACCATTTACTAATTATATTAATGATTAATTACCAATTATTAATGTGTTAAATAATCATTAATATGTATGAATTTTTGTGAAATTTTTTAACTTATTCATGAGAGACACAGGGAGAGAGGCATTGACACAGGCAGAAGGAGAAGCGGACTCCCTCCAGGGAGCCTGATGTGGAGCTCCATACCAGGACCCCAGGATCACGACCTGAACCAAAGGCATGCTCAACCACCGAGGCACCCAGGTGCCCCAAAGTTTTGTGAATCTAAAAGAAAAAATTTAGAATATTTTAGAAAACTGGGCAAGGCACACATATGGCAATTGACTAGGGAATACAAGGAAAGTTAAGACGTGTCTACCTAACAAAGTACTGTGTAGCCATTTAAATGATGTAAACTTTTTACAAATTTAGAAAAAAAATCTCAAGATATTTTAAATGAAAAAGACATTCATTTGTGTGTATGCACATGTCTATGTGTAAATACACAAATTTATTATGTGCATACACATACATAAACCTACATACATGCACACATACACACACAGACCCTACCTATACAGTCTTTCTGAGGATTTCTGATTATTTCTTAAAGATAAATTTCTGGAATATAATTTTTGCATCAGATCTTAGATATATTTTAAATAATATAAAAAAATAAAAATAAATAATATTGATGTTTATGACAAAATTACCCTTGGGAAGATTTTATCTATTAACTTATCAATTTATAGACATCATTTTGAAAAAAGAACACTAAAATATTAACACTGGTAGTCCTCTCTGAATGGATTGTAGATAATTTCATTTTTTTAAAATTCTTTATTATTAATCTATTAGGCCAAGGGCTTGGGATGCAGAGGAGTTCCTTTGGCTCAGGAGGCCTAAGGTGGACCGAGTGTGGATGGATGATGTCCCAGGTATAGACCACAGAGCTCCTGACTGTACATGTTCTACAACTCTTTGGCTGTAGTTGTAGTTACCTGCCATTCTCAGTTTGCCTCTATAATAAGCAAAAACAATGCAGAGATGCCTTTCAGACGTAGATTTAGAATATAAATAACCCCATCCATACTCACTGCTGTCATTCTAAGTATTTCAGCAGTACTTTAAAAAAGAAACTTAAATGAGACCCCTCCCCAGCACCTATATATTTACAAACAGTCCTTCATTGAAATTTACATATAATTCAGTCAATGTAATGAGGTCCCATGTCTGGCGCTTTACCTGTTTGAAGTAACTATTCTGTTAATGTAAGAGCTCACGTTAAAAATATGGTAGAAAGAGGAGCATTTAATGTTTCTGACTCACCTGGTTGGCTAAATGAAAGAGAAACCACTAGAAATCATAAAGGGTGATACCTGCAGTTTTGGAACTTACATACACGTAATCTTGATCAATAGAGGTAGCAATTTTTTTAAAGCATGATAGGCTTGCACATTTCTGTAACATTGAATAATTGAGATGTTATGACATTATTAGTACCACTGAATTACCAATTACCTACTTAATTGCTCAATATATACCTCATACTGAAAGTGTGTTTCCACCTGCTTCGGTTTGATCTTTTCAAGTAGCTGAATGTCTTGCTGTGACATATCACTAAATGAGAATAAATAAAACTAGGAATGAGAAAGCTGGGTTTGAGGTAATTTGAGGGATTTTAAAACTCAAGGGGATCATAATAATCATGATTGATAACAAGAAAAAGAATGAAGTCATTTTTTGAAAATAGTTTTGTTGAGTGATTTTAGGGCAAAAAATGTATCTTGTAAATAACCTCAAAGTGCTAACATCATGGAGAAGAATTGGAGAACTTGGAAGTTTGCAAATGAAGATAAATAGCAATAATAAAGTCAGAGAGAATATAAAATCATGTTTTAAATTAATGACAAGATCTTGTTTGTTTTTCACAATGTAATAGAGAGGAATACAGAGGATCAAAGGGACCCTGATTAAAAATCTAAGTGCACAGCTTGTACTGGGGCAGGACACACATGAGGTCTCCAGGGAACCCCTGGTGTTCAGGACGTCAGAGCCCAAAGGGAATAAATAGATAAGGATCAACATTCATGGCTGTATTTCCCTCTACTCGAATTATATCGCCAAGGTCAAAAAAGCTGAGGGAGAAGCAGCAGCTGTACTTTGTGTGGCTAGATTTCAACAGCTAAATCAAAGCAAGAGGGTCGGACAAGTAATAAAATAGAATTTTTGATTGTGGTCGTATGAGGAGTAAACACGCATATCAGGAAACTGGGAAGCAAAGACATAAAATCTGGTTGTGAATGTGAGTTCCTGCATTAAAATCTCTGTGATCTTGAACAAACTTTTCACCTCTCTGAAACTCAGTTTCTCAATTTCTTCTATGTATCTCTGAAGGCTGTGTAAGCAAGGAATGAATTAATGCATGGCAAGCTTTTCTGAAGAGTATAAAACACTGCACAGTCCTTGCAGGCAACTTAACTTAGTGGCTCTTAGTCTTAGTTCTAGTTAGAGAATGAAAGGATTCAAAGCTAAGATCTGTCGCTTACTAGCCCTGTGACCCTGTGCCTTCTGGTCTTCTGGGTATAGTGTCCGTAACCTTCAAACAGGTATGTCAGTGGTGCCTATTTTCTCGGAAGTTCTGGTCATTGAGTAAAATAGCAAGCTGAAGCATCCAGGTCAGTGCCCAGAACATGGTAAGGATTCAAAAACTTCTGGCTACTGTTAAAAAATTTGTGAAGTTTTTCTTAGTTAGGTCATTGGAATGTTCCAAAAGTCCAGTAATTATAATAATAAGTATTAGAAATGATAACAGTGACTCTAGTCACTCAGTAAAATTGAATTGATTTCAGGAAATATCTTCTTTTTTTTTAACCTAATTGAATTTATTTTGGTATTTATCATCATAGCAAAATAAAAGAGAACCATGGTTTCTTAGTTATGTGCATAACAGTTCTATAAAAAAAAGGTGAAAGTCCTTTCTTAGTTCATATTATACTCTCATTTCTGTGTTGTTACCATCAAAAGAGGCTTTTGTATTAGCTTCGGGGAAGAGTCAACAAAAGGAAAAGTATGTTTTTATTGGCATCTGTTAATCTAATAGTCCTAGAAACAACTCAAAGGAAATTCAAAGAAATTTCTTTGTTCAAATTTACCAGGAAGTTTCCATAAATCCTTGTTCCTCTGACAAACAGATGGTGCTCAGAAAGCCTAGGTTGTAGTCAGGTCTGGGTGTGAATACTGGCTTAACCAGTTCCTGGCTTGGGATCTTGGGCAAGTTGTTAAACCTTTCTGAGCTTCAGTTTCCAAAGTCTTAGAAAGATTGAATAAAATAATGAATATAAAGTATTTAGTGTGATTGTTGCTATATTTTAAAATCCCTGCACAAAAATATTAATTTGAAAGTGGGCAGACGGGTTGGCTCAGCGGTTTAGCACCGCCTTCAGCCCAGGACCTGATCCTGGAGACCTGGGATCGAGTCCCATGTCAGGCTCCCTGTGTGGAGCCTGCTTCTCCCTCTGCCTGTGTCTCTGCCTCTGTGTGTGTGTGTGTGTGTGTGTGTGTGTGTGTCTCATGAATAGAAGGTATACACGCACATGTTCATAGCAGCAAAATCGACAACAGCCAAGTTATGGAAAGAGCCCAAATGTCCATCTACTGATTAGTGGATAAAGAGGATATGGTATACCCAATGGAATATTATTCAGCTATAAAAAGAATGAAATCTTGCCAATTGCAACAACATGGATGGAGCTAGAGAATAGAATCCTAAGTGAAAAAAGTCAGAGAAAGACAAATACCATATGATTTCACTCATATGTGGAATTGAATAAATAAAACTTTCTTTTAGGAAGATGAACATAAGGGGGGGGGGAAGAAAGGGAGGCAAACCATAAAGCAGACTCTTAAATATAGAGAACTAATTCAAGGTTACTGGAGAGGAGGGAGACAGAGGGATGGGTTTAAATGGACAATGGGTAACAAGGAGTGCACTTGTAGTGATGAGCACCAAGTGTTGTATGGAAGTAATACTAAATTCTACACATGAAACTAATATCACAATGTATGTCAGCTAACTAAAATTTAAATAAAAACTTGAGGGAAAAATGAAAATCTCTGCATGGTGAGAAGTAAAAACTGATAGTCATCATCAGTTACCATCCTGAATATTCCATTAGAAAATCCAAAACTGGGATCCCTGGGTGGCTCAGTGGTTTAGCCCCTGCCTTCAGCCCAGGGTGTGATCCTGGAGTCCCAGGATCGAGTCCCACATCAGGCTCCCTGCATGGAGCCTGCCTCTCCCTCTGCCTGTGTCTCTTCCTCTCTCTCTCTCTCTCTCTCTGTGTGTCTCTCATGAATAAATAAATAAAATATATAAAAACAAGAAAATCTGAAACTGACCATCTTAGAAGGTATCAGAGCACATTCCATCAACAGAGATGGCCCATTAATTCATGTTTCAATCTCTACATAAAATCTTCTGTAACCATGAAATGTGATGATTATAAATGGATTTGGCACTAAATGCTCACAACAATAATTTATTATAGATTTTATACAATAAAATTAGTTTGGAAGTCCTCTATGTTACCTTGGAAAGAATTCTGTCCATGAATAAAATGCTACTACATATTTATAATCACTCAATATCTTTCCTTTATCAGTTATGTGTAAAAAGAAAAAATCTTTAATGTCTAGGAAGTGAATACTAGTGAGGAAAGCAGGATGTCAACAATTGCCCCCTCTCTTACTTTTATATTTCTTTTTTACTTAGATCTGAGGAATAAATATAAAGTTATTTCATTACAATTTTAATGATGAAGCCATACATCAAAACTGCAGGACTTACTCTTTGTTCCTAAAATCTAGAAACCATGGACAAATGGAATAATAGAGTGGACTCTTGAGGTGCATGAAGAAAATATCTCAAGAATTTCATGTGTCCAATATTTTCAAATACAACTATTATAAAGCATAACATTTTCCTAATAAAATATAGCAGAAAATGATTAGTTATATGTGACCTTTGAAGGCTCATCATAGACTTATAGGTAATATTAGTAATAATTCACATGTATGGAGCACTCATTTAATGCCATGTACCATTATTTCAAGTCTTTTTTTAATCCTCACAACAATCTCAAAAAGTGGATTTTATTGTTTTTTTTTTTCATTTTAAAATTGAAAAAAACTGAGGTATGAAGAAATTAAATAATTCACTCTAGGGATTACTTCATGGTGGCAGTGACGTGTTCAATACAGACAGTCTGGTTCCTGAGTGCACTTAGGCACTCAGCTACTCTCTCTCCAATATAAACACTGTGAAAGTCCTTCAGAAAGCTCTTGTCCTAGATAAGGTCCACGTGCTTGTTGATATGCAAAGTCTTGGACAAAGCCTTATTGTATTATAGATATTATGCTGTCAACCATTTACTAAAGACTGCTTCTCCCACATGACTCTAATTCATGCCTCAGCAAAGTTGCACATTATTATAGGTCAGCAGACCATCAGGCACTTGCACAATATTCACAACTGGTGGGATTATATTTGTGATTCGCAAGAGTCTTCCATACAGATAGTCATGAATTCATAGCTAGTTAGGATAACTATATTTTGGTGAAAGCGAGCTATTTGACCTGTTTTTAAAGAAAAAAAAAATCTTTTGAAATGTCAAAAATGCAATTCATCAACACTTTGTAGGTTTCTTTTTGTGTGTGTGAACTATAGATAAAGATATATAATTTTATGCCATTCTCCCCCTCCCCACACTCCATTTTTTTTCTGCTCATACTTAGGGACCATGACAAACCTCTAGGACTTTATGGTCCAAACAGGGCCACTGAATTAATGGATAGGTGAGGCTTTTGAGGAGGACAGAGAAACAATGTTTGTATTTCTCTTCCTGTGTACTTTTTCCTTTAGGTCCTTTAGATCTGCATGGTAGAGCTTGAATGTTTTTTTCTCTTTGGAACATGCTACCCATATTATACTTTGATCAAGATTGGAATGTGACTCCTAGCCAAAGAAGGTGAAGTGTGGGCTACTCAGGACTTTCTCTTTCCTGAATATCAAAAGAGAAGGATAAGAGTAAGAAACCAAGGTGAACAGAAACCACAGTGAGGAAGAAGAATATAGAAAGATTTAAGGTAAAACTTCTTTCCAGAAATAAGTAGGTTGAACCTGGAATCTTCTGTATCTTACTTTACTAAATCTAATTCAATATAATTCATTAAATATTTATTGAGCTTTAATGTAAAAAAGCAATATGCTTCTTGGAGGTGGCTGGAGTTTGCCTTGGTTTGGGGTAGATATTTCTGAATTTGGGTTCTCAGCCAAAGACCATAGCATAGGTGGATCCCTGGGTGGCTCAGCGGTTTGGCGCCTGTCTTTGGCCCAGGCTGTGATCCTGGAGTCCCGGGATCGAGTCCCACATCAGGCTTCCTGCATGGAGCCTGCTTCTCCTCTGTCTGTGTCTCTGCTTCTCTCTCTCTCTCTCTCTCATGAATAAATAAATAAAATCTTTAAAAAAAGACCATAGCATATATTCACTTATCTGTGGAAAACCTTGTGGAAAAATAGAATTATATTCTTTTTGGATTTTCAGGGTTCTTTCCCCCCTCTAGATTACAACTGTCTTTTTATTTCCTCCTTTTTATAAAAGTTCACATCCTAATTTTTTCTGATTGTTACATTCTTCTCCAAAGTTAAGGTGATATGATGGAGTTAAAAATGTATATGTTTCACCAGAACTGTCCCTTAATTTGTTTAGAAGATATATTTTGAAATGTGTTTGGATTGGGGAATGAGAGGAAAAAGTCATGCTCAAGAGTAGCAATACACTATAAAATAGTCCTAGACAGACTAGAAGAAGAATGCGATCCTGAAAAGTTTAGCTGAGGGAGTAGAGGTGGGCAGGAGGGCATTGAACAGAGAAGGCCAGGCACAAAGTGGGCAGGTCCTGAATAAAGGCTTGTTACGTGAATGAGGGACCTTGACTGTTTGCCAAAATCCACTAAATTAGTTAAGCTGAACAAGCCCATAAGATGCTTATTATGAGTATGTGTATATTTATAGGTGGGTGTATAAAACAACGAGACTGAATTTCTATTACAGTGAATTTTATTACATGAGATGAATCAGATAAAGCAAATTTGTGGATACAAGAGCCTCAGACAGAAGATTATAAGCATGTGAGAGTTAAGAGTGAGTCATTTCCAGTTACATTTACTTTGAAAAAGATTACTAATTTCCAGCAAAGGAGTGTGAAAAGAGTCCTTTCTTTACTACGTTGGAGTTAGCTTAAAGGTCTCTAGGAATTATTTTAAAAAATCTTATCAATACAAACTACATCCATTTTAATATTTCTAGAAAATTAAGCCATTTTCATAACACTGTGTAAAACATTATGTTGCAATATAATTGATTTGAAAAAATTATTTTCTTCCTTAAGTTTTACATTCAGGGAAGTTTTAATTACAAGAAATTAGCTTTGGAATTTGTGCAGAGCCTGTTACAGAAGACAAAGTTTGGATTTGATTAAGATTTTAACAGGTTCTATAAGTAAACATCATATACTATGTACAAATAATGCCATGGAACTTCTGATATATTTAAAAACATGGTGGGATGCTTTCCACAATGCAGTCTTTCCTGCTTTGAGTTTCGTTGTGTAAATTTTAGTAACTACTCTAGTAGGTAGAGCATGAAGAGTGATTAAGCAAATGACTCGATCAAATAATTGCAGATTATGATACAGTTTATCAGGAGAGAGTGACAGTAGTAGTGGTGATTCACTTAAACTTAGTAGCGAGGAAAGAATGCTAAGCATTTTAATCAGAGAAAGCATTAGAGCAAAGACCCTTAGTTTGGTCTTTTTGAAAGAGAAGTGGGGTCATGTGAACAGAAAACAATGAGAAAGCTATTTGATGGACTAGTGAAACAACTAACATAACACATTGTAGACCCTGGTAATTAGGATTGTTTCCTAAACTTAGTAGGAAATCACTGAACGGTATTAAGCAGAGAGAAACATATTAAAATTTCTGTGTGTGTGTGTGTGTGTGTGTGTGTGTGTGTGTGTATGGTCTTTAAATACTACATGCTTTTTCTGGAAGAATGGAGAATATAAGATTTTTTTTTAATTAGGAAAAACAGTGCATTAATAATTTGTTTTGTGATATATATCCTAAATTCTTCCACATACGTTATTTTATATGACTCCACAAGTTTATTACAAGTTACACATACATCAGAGATATGAGTTCTAATCCACAGATAAGGAAGCTAAGTCAGAGAACCAAGTGAATGATCCGCGGTCACTTGTTGAAAGAAGACTAAAGTTTATAAATTCTGATTATCTATTATACCAAACTGTTCACTCTCATACTCACTATGTGCCCTTTGATCCATTCTATGTGGGATATTATATAAGACTGAATGTTATTGAATACTTCTTTATTAGTTCTTTAAAATGCTTCAAAAGAACTAAATTCTTTAGTCTTTGCTTGGTTAAGTATCAGTATTGCTTGGGTTTTGAAATCTCCATAAATTAAATTGAAATGGTTATCATTTAAACTTATAATCAATTCTAATAGAATAGAAAGGTGGATTACTAACTAAATATACAAAAATCATGCATTGAAACAAATTACTCATACATTTAAATCTTATATTTTGTATCTGATTATTTAAGTAAAAATAAACCTAAGTGAAGTTTACTTTTCTACTATTATGAAATGTTAAATAAAAAATGAATGAGTAAATAAATAATGTTAAGGAGGGGGAAATATTTGGGGCAAAATAGAATATAAAAATAAGTGGAGGAGAAAAAAGGATATAAACTAAAAGGGACAAAGATGGAAAAGAAAATGACAGACATTTTTCTAAAAGAACTCTTGATCCTTTCCTAAGAAAGGGAGGTAGCGTGGCTAGTTTTTGGTATGACCACTGATTTCTTCCTATTGCTTTAATCATGACCTCTAATTCAACTTTCAAGAAGTTAAACATAACAATGTCCATTCACTCTATAGGTGCCTTGTTCTTCTGTAGGCCAGGTTGTAGAATGAGAACATGTGACCATATCAACTGAAATACCAAAACATGGTATGGGCTTAGGAGTTAGGGGGAAAAGAAGACAGACTGGTACATCCATGACCTTCTCACTGACCTTTATCCACTCTGGCCAATGTTCTTAAACACCCTTCTCTCCCTGCCTCTGTCCCCAGCAGCATAAAGGGACTTGAAATCATTCATAATGACTTCCAAGCCCTCTTTTTCAAATGATACTGGTATTATAGGAACAAATTTTATAAATAAGTGAGGTGATGTTTCAATCATTGGGCTGCACATCTGACTCTCCACTGCCATGGTCAGAAAGTTCCTGACAGTGTTGATTACTGGAGAGTTAGAAGATAGAAAAAAATATAAACAGTGTTCTAGCTTATTATAACATTTGCTTTCAAACATAAGCCATACCAAATATGGTTCCTTGGCTGGATGTAGAATGGAATGCATTTTGAAAACACCTATTTGGCGTGTTTCAACAAAATATGTGCCAAAAAACCAAAAATCTTGTAAACATCTGTGGTTTCAGAGACATTTTGTACTTTCACGCAGTATAATCACTCAAAAAATCACTAAATAGAAGCTTTCTTCTTGGATAAAAACCTTTCCTTTTTTGAAAATAAAGAAAATTGTGCCAATTTTTACTTGACAGTGAAATTTTTCAAGGTCATTATAAAAGCAAGTAAAAATGAACATTTTATTTTTAAAATTTTTCTTTTAATCTAAAACATTATTGTTTGTCCAAAGAACTCTCTTGGAAATGCTTCTTATGGTAAACATTATTTTGAGAGTTATCAGCTATAGCTGCAGAACACAGTGAATTACAATAGCTTATACTTTCCTTTTTATGTTTTTTTGACTGATATTTTGCCCTAAAAAGTAAATTTTTAATTCCTTTACTGATAACTTATGGAAAAATAACAAGGCATTTGTATGAAGAATATATTGGTCTTCATATCACTTACATATTTTGATGAACTGAGTAGTGAACATTAGAAAATAATACTGATGTCTGTAAGACCATACTTTCAATGAAAAAACACAGCCATGTACCTATTGTTTTATTGGCATAATCCAGGTATATTGTTCTATGGAGGTGTTATGGGACTATTAAGAATAAAAAGTCTTCATTAGATACCTAAGCATGTGACAAGGACTGCTTTGCATCCTCAACTTATGCATCTCCAGAGCCTTATGAGCAACTATCACATTGTAATTAGCAGTGACTGTTGGTGGAATGGGCAAATGAATGATCTAAACATTTGGGAGTAATGAAGCCATGAGCTTGGATATCCTTGCTGCATGTGGATCTGGTTGACCGTACATAAAAGATTGAAAGATGATGTTATACAATTGCTCTAGTATTCATAATATTAATGTAGCAAAGGAGGTTTTTAAAACATCAAATTTATCTCAATTGAATAATACACCATTATGTTCATAATCAGGAATGTAACAAGTATTGTTTAACAAGCATATATTACATTAGGAATTTTACCAAGTGAGTCACATAATCTGCCTAACAAGTATTTAATTTTAAATATGATGAACTTCAAATCTCAGAAAGCTTAAATAATTTGCCTAAGGATTACAACTAACAAAAATCTAAATCAGGAATCTGAACTAAGTTTGGTTTACTTTTAAAGCCTATAGGACTTCTGTCTATGCAGCTACTTCTCCTAGGAAGATAAATAGAATATTATGTATCACTTTAAGTGCCACAAAAAAACCCACCAATAGCCAATTACTAAAGCCAGGCCATGTGTCAGTGCATAGCAAGGAAGCATTATATAGAGTTAATCAATTAAATCTCCGTGTTTTCCCCAGAAACTGTCATTAGACTCCTACACTTGGATAATATATTGCCCCTTAAACAGAATAGTGATTACAAAAGGTATGTGTCCTTTGAGAAGATAATGGGAGATTAGGCACCAAAGTGAAATCAAGCTTCAGAGCAGTAAAAACAAATAATGACCTATTTAGAATTGTGATATTCATCCAACTTTGTCAGCTCCTTGTAAAAACTGGCCTTGGCATTAAGACAGTTATCGCAGGAGTAGCTATGAGTCATCCCATGCCTTTGGCACCATTCACCCTCTCTCACACCCTGCTCAGAATTCCATGGAGTGCTAACGGGTAATTTCAGGGTAACAGAAAAGATAGAGGACTACTTCCTGATACAAAGAACCATTGGCTATTTTTGAATTTTAAATATTGTGGAATTGATTGATTTATTTTAGAAAAATTATTTGAAAATCCATAAAAAGGAAAGATCACACATATTTTTTTCCACTTATTGGTGGCCAATTTAAAAATACATAATTTGTTTTTACACAAAAGGCCATTTAAGTTGATCTGGAAAAGAAATCAAATGTTGATTCTCAAAACAAAGCTTTTTGGCCTTTGAAATCAAATTCAAGAATAACCTTCTAATATATAAGTATGTAAGATAGTGATAACAGAAACTGAACATAGACACTCAATAAATATAGATGAGATGTTACTATTCTTGGCATTTTAAATCTATAAATCAAATGAATTGTGGTTAACTAGTAGTTGATTCCATTATTAATTAAATTCATTATTCCAAAATAAATAAATTCATTATTTCAAAATAATATACTTACTTTTGCTATTATACAATATGCTATATTAATGAATATTATAATTTTTAAAACTGTAGACAAGCTTTATGAGTATTTCATATTAAACTGGTTAGTCACTATAAATTCTTCAAATAGAGTAACTTCGGGATCAATAGAAACAAAACATTTAAAACTTGATTTTATCCTAAAGCTGTCTTTTTCCTAGAAATCTAATATTTCTTCTATTGTTTTGATAATTCATTTTCAAGTCATCTATTTTTATTTTTTCAAAAGATTTTATTTATTTGAGAGAGAGAGAGCGTGTGCACAAGCAGGGGGAGAGGCAAAGGGAGAGGGACTCCCCACTGAGCAGGGAGTCATATGTGGGGCTTGATCCTAGGATACTGAGATTATGATCAGAGTTCAAGATAGATGCTTAAACTGACTGAACCACCCAGGTGCCCCCTTTTCAAGTCATTTGAAGGACCTGTCTTAATCCATAATGCACATTAAGCAATCTAATTTTCTGAATCAACTCAAGTGCCAGAAAGTGTCAAATATGAATTATTTTGGATCACATTGTCACCAGTGTAAACACCTCACATATTTATAGGATCATATAAATCCTGATTTGTTTGAGTCTTCAAAAATGGATTTAAATGATTTGGCATTACTTTTAAAATCATCACTGAAACTTTTGTTCCCATGGTAAGATTTTACAAAGATTGGTGCACATAAAGTGAATTTTTAAAAAACAATTAGTAGATACATTAAGCTCATTTTGTGATCATCTGCATTTTTCTTTTCTAAATATTTTATTCATTTATTCATGAGAGACAGAGAGAGAGAGAGAGAGGTAGAGAGAGAGAGAGGCAGAGACACAGGCAGAGGGAGAAGCAGGCTCCATCCAGGGAGCCTGACGTGGGAGTCGATCTTGGGTCTCCAGGATCACGCCCTGGGCTGAAGGCGGCGCTAAACTGCTGAGCCACCCAGACTGCCGTGCATTTTTCAATAATTTATACAAAATGAAATAACATACTTTTGAGAATCTTTTTCATAAAAGTGTCTTAGTGGGGTGATAGTATAAAGATAATTTCTACCAGACTAGGGATATAGCTAAACAAAAATAAACTGCAGTGAAAGAGAATCCTTCTACTTAGAAATCTGTGCAAGTCATGTATATGACTTTAACTCAATTTTTCTTTGATATTTAAAGGTTTTAAATCATTTCTAGCTCAAAGGATTTCTGTTTTGTACAAAACTTTCCCCTTAAGTGATGTTGCCAGAACCTGCCATCAATGGCCTATTAATGAACTGTGAGTTGTCACAGCAGATCTGAGAGAGGGCATGCTGATGGCTGGTGCCAGAGATGAGTCTTGCTTGTGTGGGATTTCTTTCACCCCATCTTCTTCCTTTCAGTAATGATTCATAGATAGTAAGTTCCAGCCTTGATGCCAAATTTAGCAACCTCTAAGGATAATCCCATGAGTAGAATGATTTTTTTTTTTTTTCATGCTCAGGATTGAGTGATGGAGATGGACCCTTGAAGAGTCCGAATTGGCATAGATTCAGTTTGGGATTTAGAGAAACTTCCTTTGTTCCGGGGAAATGGTATTTTTTTTAAGCTTTCCATTAGGCCCATGGAACTTAGAGTTTTGGTGGATATAAAGTTATCATTAAAGAGCAGTTCTTTAAATATTCTGCGTCATGTGTAAGTTTTGGGGATGAAGGAATGTGGTAGGAGTTGAAAAATTAAAAAAGGCCTCACCAACAAAGTCAGTGTCTCTGAGGAAGGATGAACCAGGCTCTTTCATTCAAAGAGCTGTTGACCAGATACTGCTCTTTTAGGGAAAGTAGGGGTACCCAGACCAGGGGTGTGTATTCTCCCTCATTTATTAAAATGTCCACTTTAATTATTAAAACACCTACTTTATTGATAAAGCTGCATGCATGTAGTGTGATATATAATCATATAGAAAGCTTGCAGGATGAGTGTTATCCTGTTTTATAGATGAATTTAAATAATTTTTCCCTGGAGGCATAGTAGTGGAGTAGATACTCAGACCCAAGTTTGCCTAACTTCAAGTGCATCTTCTTGCTACCATATTATGTCCAATGAGAGATCAGCTACTGAATCTTGACTGCTTAATTCTAATGCTTACCTTTGTCACGTTACCTTTTCTTCTCTTAGATGTAAAATAATACGGATCAGTGCTGTCTTAGGCTTCTTCATGTCTCCTTAGCACTTGTCACAGTGTCCCTTACCACATAGTGATTCATGGCCAGAATGAATTAAAGATTTCAGCAGTTCTTCAGAAAAACAGATTATTTTCTTTTTTCTTTTAAGTTGTATTTATTTAAGAGAGATGAGTGCATGGGGTGGGGAAGGAGAAGGAGAGGGAGAGAATCCCCAGCAGAATCTGCTCTGAGTGTGGAGTCTGATGTGGGGCTCAAACTCACAACCCTGAGATCATGACCTGAGCCGAAAGAGGGAGTTGGATGCTTAACAGACTGCATCCCCTGGGGGACCCAGAAAAACAGCTTTCCTAAATGACTTGTTTGTTTATATCACTTTAGTTTTATGCTTAGCAAGATTTGGTATTTTGGAGGCTGAGATAAAGCCTTACTTTACAAAATTTCAAAAGCTGATAAAAGATAAGAATCTAGGGGATCCCTGGGTGGCTCAGCGGTTTAGTGCCTGCCTTTGGCCCAGGGCACGATCCTGGAGACCCAGGATCGAATCCCGCGTCGGGCTCCCGGTGCATGGAGCCTGTTTCTCCCTCTGCCTGTGTCTCTGCCTCTCTCTCTCTCTCTGTGACTATCATAAATAAATAAAAATAAAAAAAAAAAAAGATTAAAAAAAAGATAAGAATCTAGTTTTAATTTAAGCTACATGACGGGGATCCCTGGGTGGCGCAGCGGTTTGGCGCCTGCCTTTGGCCCAGGGCGCGATCCTGGAGACCCGGGATCGAATCCCACATCAGGCTCCCCGTGCATGGAGCCTGCTTCTCCCTCTGCCTGTGTCTCTGCCTCTCTCTCTCTCTCTCTCTGTATGACTATCATAAATAAAAAAATTAAAAAAAAAAAGCTATATGACAAGAATTAGGTTTCTTTGTTCCTTTTTTGCCTTTTCCCCATCCTGATTCATAGACCATATGCTGCTATCAACAGTCACTAGCATTGCTTCAAGACTTTGTCTGGATGCCCTGGAATTGAGGAAACTGTTCCATCCTACCTACATGTAAGAAATCACACCTAGCAAAGATAGCTTAGAGGCACGACAATGACAGCCATCATGCATTTGTTGACTTGTGTTTTGTTTTGCTTTTTGTTGGATGCTTTGGGTACATCCTCGAAACAAAGTTCCTTCCACGGTGCACAAAAAGAAATCAACATTGCATCAAAATCATTGGACTTCATTCTAACATCTTGCAGTTAGTAACTGGTACTCTTTATTCTTCAGAGACCACTGGGTGTTTTGGAAGGTGGCTTTTGATATGTGTATAGCCACAAATGAAATAAAAACAGTGTTTTTGCAGCTGCTGACAGTTATAGCAGCTCTGCTCTGGGAGTAAAGCTGTAAAAGAAAAGTAAAACGAAGAGACTTCCTTTAGTTTAGCACTATTATATGGTAACCATATTTGATATTAATGCTTTTCTTTCCCCAAGTTGTGAATTTCACGTGATGATTAAATTTTGCTCCATTCAGTCAGCAGAAAAGCATTCTTTTAATCTGGAAAATGTTTAGTGTAAAACTGCTAATATTTTCCTGTATGATTTTCAAACTATCTAAATATGGGCTTGTGCATAGAAATCACTCCTCCGCACATGTATAAATAAAGGCTCTTTGCTGTATTTATTTCTTGATGCTGGCTATTACGAGTTATAAATGAGACTTTAAACCATGTTGATTCGTCTGCAGATTTCTCATCAGAACTCAAATCAGTTGTTTTCCTGTTCCATTTCCTTAATTATTGATGCTGTCAGTAGAGCAGGAATTGCACATCTATCATAATGGTGCGGAAAGGAGAGAGAAACAGTTGGGGAGGAGGAGGAGCAGGAAAGTGTGTGGGGGAAGGGAGGTGGGGAAAAGAAAGAGGAGGGCAAGAACAGAAGGAAGAGGGGGGAAGATGAGAAAAAAACGTTGGAGGAAGAGGAAGATAAAGAAGAGCATAAGAAACACCAAAGTGTTTCTCCTGTACTTGAAAGACATTGTTAGCTCATTAGATGAGATGGTGAAAAAACAAAAAATGAAACCAAAAAAGACACTGAAAAGAAGGAGAAGGTGGGTGGTACTCAAATTCAACACACACAAATGTACTTGAGCCCAAAGTGAGATGAAATAATAATAGCAGATAAATAAACTTTCTATAATAATTTGAGGAATGGACTTATTTTATAAAATATTTTTTATTCGTTTATTCACTCATTCACTCAGTCATTCATTTGAGAGAGAAGGGGGGTGCAAAGGGAAAAGGAGAGAATCTCAAACAAACTTGCACTGAGTGCAGAGGCTGGATATATATATATATTTATTTTTAAATGATAGCTGGTATTTGAGAAAGAATTCATATATAGAGAACTGGCTTTGTTAGTTTTGTTTAAAAAATAATCAAATTTCACTCTTAGTTTTGGTAGCAATATTTCTAAATGTATTTTAAACTGCAAAAAGATTAAACAGATACATCATAAGACTAGAGATATAGCACATTTTCCAGTAGGGCCATAGTGATTTAACATGTTACCTTAGTGTTAATATAAATTACAAACTTGTATCACATATTAAGGAAAGCTCACTTACTTAATACTTTTTTTTAAAGGGACTTCAAGAAAAGTTTTAACTAACACAGATAAACACCCACAAAAACACACCAAACTCAAATGTTGATAAATTAGATAATATAGCTTTTATTTTCCTTTTCCTTCTTTTTTTTTTTCTCATTTTGGTTTCTAAGTTTATACATGTAACTCATCTCTCAAACACCTGTGCATATAAATAGCTATACATACTTTTTAACTTCATGAATATATGATTCCTTGAATGTTCCAATTCAGCTCTTCATCTGTACTCTCTTCGTCGGCAACACTTACAAAATTCAAAGAAAAATCTTGAGCACTGCCTTGAAAGGAAAAAATTTGACTTGTGCTAAACCTCATTTTAATCTTGACAACCTAATTGAACTACATGAAAGTGAGAACAAAATGAGCAGCACTTCTGTGTGCTTTTATTAGATTGAAGCTTTAAAGAACTTGTTTGCCCTTGTTAACCTTTTCACATCTGAACTCTTTTTCACCTGTAAACCTTCAAAAATTGAATTGGTCAGTGAATTCTGTTAAGATTTAGCTAATGTTCAGCCTGATAGAATTGGGTTGTTTTAACTCTTTATTTTGAGAATTGTAATGATCATGTACCTCTTCATTTTACATTTCCCTTCTTTCATAGAAAACACTTTAAACCATTAGCACGTAAATTTATAGTTATCTATGGTAGGTGGATAGACTTTGACAGGTTAGATTTTTAATCTTATTAATATGAAGGTATTGAAGACTTCATGATCACAGTCTCTTTCATCAAAACTGTGTGTTGCAGGTGCTTGTCTGAAGTGCGGTGGCTAGAGTGCTGAGCTCAGAGGCCCATGGCAAGATGCTGACAAATCGTTCAGACAAGATCCAGGGATTCTGAGTCTGACCTTGAGATCCATACATCTAGAATCTAGATGTTTTCCTTGTACTCAGAAAGTATCAGTTCTTCCAGAGACTGACTGACCTATTATCTCTTAGGTAGGAGGTTTGTAATTAATAGTGAGAAAGGCGACTAGTGAGGAATTAGGCACTGAGGTCTGCCTAACAGTCCATTTTCTGCAAGTTTGCAAATCTTTCTAGTCAGCAATTTGTGTTTGTATGGAGTTAAATTTGTTTTATTTTATTTTTTATTTTATTTCCAGTATAGTTAACATACATTGTTGTATTAGTTTCATGTTTACAATATAGTGATTCAACAACTCCATACAACACCCAGTGCTCACTATGAAATTAAGTTTAAGTAACTAGTGTCATCCAATCATGATGAGAAAAATTTGTGCAAAGCCACTATATGGTAAACTCTGGAGTCTTAAGACCTGAGAATATTATTCTCAGAGCTAAAGATCTATTGCAAATACATGCTCTTCTGTCCCTACTTTTCTACTTCTTTCTCATATTGCACACTTAATATGGATCAGCAGGGAAACTTGCTTTCTAAGATACTTTAAGGACCAGGCTGATAGAAATCCTTCTTAATATAGCTTCCAAAATAATTTCAGTAAGGATAGAAGATCGCTGCCCTGGCAATTAATTGCCTTTGCCCAGAAGTGACACATGACTTTCATCTATATTTCATTAGACAAAGGCATACAATGTCACCTAATTTTAACAAGGGCAGCAAAATGTGGCCATATCATAGATGTGGCAGGAAATTCAGAATATTTATAAACATCTCTAATGACCAACACAGAAATCCAAACAGATCTTTAGAATGTTAGATGATACATGCATCTTTAGCCTCAAACACACAAGATTTATAGGCCTAATAAAGTAATTATGTGCAATGGGAGCTTCTTGAGAATCAATTGAGAGAATATCATTTTATGTAGATCGAGATTGCAAAGGTAGATTAAAAATGAACACTAATTTACTTAGAAATTTTATTTTTGACTAATAATATATTCATATGGTTAAAATATAAAAAATGAGATGAAAAACTATGCATTATTAAGTTTCATTTTTTACACGGTTCCTCTCTACCTTATTCCTAACCCTGTCTCCACAGGTAGCCATTGTTATTAGTTTTTTGTTATTCTTCCAGTATATCTTTCTGCAAATACTTGCAAATATCTTTACATTTTTGTATTACAAATATCTCTCTTATGCAAAATATAACCTACTGTATTTAGGCTATGCTATGTACCTTGTTCTTTTCACTTCACAACATATTCTAGAGATTTTTCCATATCACAACATCGAATCTTCATTTCCTTTTAAAGATGTATAGTATTCCATAGAAAGAATATTCTATAGAGAACACTTGATTGCTTCCACTTTGTCCACCATAATAATCTAATAAACCTCATTTATTGTATGTGTGGAGAGTACCTGAGGGATAAATGCCTTGAAGAGAAATTGCTGTGTAAAAGGACAAATGGATTTTTACATATAGTAGGAATTTCTAAGTTGGTCTCTACAGATGAGAAATTCTCCACGAAATTTTTTATAGTTTCAAGATTTTATTTAAATTTTACGAAGTTAACATACAGTATAATATTAGTTTCAGGGGTAGAACTTAGTGATTTGTCACATATGACACGCAGTCTTCATCACAGTGCCCTCTATAATACCCATCACCTGATGAACCCATTCCCCTGCTCACCTCCCTTCCAGCAAGGCTCAAATTGTTCTCTATAGTGAAGAGTCTGTTTTAGGATTTGCCTTTCTTTCTTTCTTTTTTTTTTCTTTTCCCTATGTTCATCTGTTTGGTCTTTTAAATTCCACATATGAATGAAATCATATGGTATTTGTCTTTCTCTGACTCACTTATTTTTAAGCTCAGTATAATGCATTCTTGCTCCATCTACATCATCGCAAAATGACAAGATTCTTTTTTAATGGCTAAGCAATGTTCCATTTTATATATACACCACTTCTTATGTATCACTTCATCAATTGAGGGACATTTGGGTTCTTTCCATAATTTGGCTATTGTAGATAATGCTGTCATAAACATCAGAGTGCATGTGTCCCTTCGATTCAGTATTTCTGTATCCTTTGGGTAAATACCTAGCAGTGCAATTGCTGGATCATATGGCAGTTCTTTTTTTAACTTTTTTAAGGAACCTCCATAGTCTTTTTCCAGAGTAGATGCACCAGTTTGCATTCCCACCAACACTGTAAAAATAGGGTTCCTCTTTCTTCCTTTTTTAAAAGATTTATTTATGCATTTGAGAGAGAGAGTGAGACAGAGAGCTTAAGTGGGGGGAGTGGTAGAGGGGAGGGAGAAATCCCAAGCTGACGCCCTGCTGAGCATGAAGTTCGATGCAGGGCTTGATCTCAGAACCCTGAGATCATGACCTGAACTGAGATTACGAACTGGATGCTTAAACAACTGAGCCACCCAGGCACCCTGAGGAGTCCCCTTTCTCTGTATCCTTCCCAACATTTTGTTAGTTTTAGGCATACTACCAGGTGTAAGGTGTTACTTCATTATAGTTGTGATTTGTATTTCCCTGATGCTGAGTCATGTGGAATACCTTTTCATGTTAGCCATCTGGATGTCTTCTTTGGAAAAATGTCTATTTATGTCTCCTGGTCATTTCTTAACTGGACTATTTGTTTTTTGGTGTTGAGTTTTATATGTTCTTTATATATTTTGGATTCTAACCCTTTATCAGGTATGTCATTTGCAAATATCTTCTCCCATTTAATAGGTTGTCTTTTAGTTTTGTTGCTTGTTTCCTTCTCTATGCAGAAGCTTTTTACCTTGATAAAGTCCCAGTAGTTCAATTTTGCTTTTGTTTCCCTTGCCTGCAGAGACATCTCAAGTAAGAAGTTGCTATGGCCAATGTCAAAGAGGTTGCTGCCTGTGTTCTCCTCTCAGATTTTGATGGTTTCCTGTCTCACATTTAGGTCTTGCATCCATTTTGAATTTACTTTTGTGTATAGTATGAGACGGTGGTCCAGTTTTATTCTTTTCATCAAAGTGTCTTGGAATGCTTTTTCATTTTTGTTAGCAAAATACATTAGAACTATCAATTTAATCAGAAATCAATTGATGGGCAATTTCTTTCCACTCCACTGATAACCTAATACTGAATACGAAGTTAACTTCCACCCTCCCTCAAGAGTCTACTATCGTTCAGGCAAACCATTCTGTTTGAATATGCTGGGATAACCTCTTCTCATGACTCTATTAAAGAATGCACATTACTCATTTCCTTGAAGTTTTACGTAAATCTAGGCGACCCCAGAGCAGCAGAGAACAAGTTGCTGGTACCAGCCTGGGGTTGGTAGAGGAAATGTATTCTTCCTCCCCCTTCTCCCTCCCTCACAAATACCACTCTTCCTTTCTCTGTGCTAGGCTTGCAAATAAAATTGATAAAACAGGTTCATAAGTAGTTTCTGATATGATAAAGGTAAATGATTTTGAAATGCTGTCATTCAAGTTTACTAGAGGTCAGTATTCTAGTAAACTTTGGTATTGGATGCCATCAAGATGTAAATTACTAGCCTACCAAACTGCTTGGTTTTGAAATTATGGACAGTTATAGTTCTTACAACATTAAAACCTTTACTTTTCCTTTAAGTGTCAAAGTACTGTTTAGAGCCTCAAAAGCAACCACTATTTTTCTTTTTTCATTATCTCTGTCCTCAGATTTCCATTGGTCATTTCACCTTCCTTTGAAGAATGGCAAACTGTCAGCTCCATGGTCATGATGGCTGAAGAGTTGAGGCATACTCAAACGTCTGTGGCCCAGCAGCCAAGGCCATTCCACCACAATTGTCTTGTCAGCCTTTGATAGAGCTGAAAGAACTGCTGTGTCTTATGTCAGCCAGTGCTAGAGGCAAAAAGAGCCCTCATCCTTCTGGTGTCTCTTCTTTGGGTAACACATTAATTCCCCTACTCTTGTAGGGGAATTGCTGTTCAAAAGTGGATAGGCAAGCAAAATAAACATTGTTAGTGTTGTTTCTTTGTGCTTCACAGAGAAATGATTTCTGATTTCTGTTCTCTAGTACTGAAATTAATATTAAAAATATTACTTTGGTCATGTTTTACCTTCTTTCAAAGCATGTATTTTATTACCAATCCTCAAAACTGTCAAAGAGGGCCATCTTTCCTTCCATTAGTTACAAAATAAGCACTTCTTCCAGCCTAGACTAGCTAATAGAAAAGATACTTGGATATTTCACTCTTATTTTCTATGTGTAGCACTTATGCAACTTCTTGGTCATGCAATGCTAAGCGAGGAGCTGATTGTTAAAAATAACTGTCCCTAGTGACTAATCCATACTATTTGAAATATTCAAGAAAATACAAATTAATTTTGTGTGAATTTACCCCATTAAATAATTGTCATTCCCTAAGTTTTACATCACTAAAGTTGGAAATTACCATAAAATAAAAATGGGAATACTTGGAATACCATAAAATAAAAATGGGAATACATTCCCTAAGTTTTTACATCATTAAAGTTGGAAATTACCATAAAATAAAAATGGGAATAATAAAAATGGGAATTAAAGATTGATTTGATTTTTTTCTAGCTATGATGTTTTCAAGAGTTAAAAACATCTGCCCATGTTACCCTTTCCTCCCCTGCCTCCGTGTTCAGAAGCCCTCTGCAGCATCTTTTCCACTGAACTCGTGCGCCTTCCAACACATTCCTTCCATATAGTATATCAGTGAGCAGAAGCATTCACCATACTAGAGGGGCTGTGTGTGTGTGTGTGTGTGTGTGTGTGTGTAGGGGCGTGAATGTGTGAACAAAGTCTGTTTAAAGACCTAAAAGACCTTAAAGCTCAATTCTAAAGCAATAATACATGAAGACAGTGACAGTGACCTCTGATTCTTTCTAATTCTTTCTAAGTAGTTTGTTTGATGTTTAGTGTGCATAATCTGTACTTTTAGCCTTTTTTTCCCCTCTGCTATATGGATGTAAAAGAAATATTTTTCAATTCAGAAGTAATTTTAATGTAGAATAGTTACATTAAATCCATTTCAGTCATAAAGGTGCTTATTGTATTGACATAGTTGTGCTGGAAAATAGCAAGAAACATAAGGTAAAAATTAAATTCTTACTATCTTGATATTATTACTATTTTACTATCTTCTCCTTCATTTCATGTGATATGTGTATGTATCACTTACTTGAAATCTTATTTGTGAGAATATTTTCTTGTCAGTTTATAAAGAAATCACATGATACATGTAAAACATTGTAGAGATTAATTACAACTTATTATTTCTTTATTTTTTATTTTTTTTTAAGAGAGAGATTGAGAGAGCACTCACAACAGCAGGGGAGAGGAGGCAGAGGGAGAGAGATTGAACCCCAAGCAGGCTCCATGCCCAGCACAGAGCCTGACATGGGGCTTGATCTCACCAACCTGAGATCCTGACCTGTGTTGAAATCAAGAGTTGAATGCACAACTGACTGAGCCACTCACAGGTGTTCCCAATTTATTGAGTATTTAAAGTCCTAACTTTAAAAATATTAAGTAGCAATTCCAAAAGCAAAAAGACAAAAAACAATCCTTAATTCCTGGCTGTTTCCTTAAAATATTTAATTATATATGGAATTACTTGGTCTACAAATAATGTATTGAAAGATTTTGATAAATATTATCAAGTTATCCCATTCAAAGGGCTTACTAAGCTCCAGTAGTAGAAGATTAGTTTCGATTTCACTGCATTCTTGATATCTTTGAGATACATACAGGTTATATTGAAAATAATCACTAATTGGTGTGCCTTGGGTTACTGGACAATGAGAACTGATCTTGGCCATCAATAGTGTACACATATGTAACCACTGAATATTTTTTCCTGACTCTATCTTTCCATATTACATATCAGTAAAATATATCTTAATTTAACCTCTTTGGTTTCTGATGGTGTTGAGCACTACTTCATATGTGTTATCTACTTTTTTTTTTCCTTCATGAAGAAATGTCATGGGAATACAATTTTATGGGGGGAAAAAAAGGAAAGTGAACCTTTCAAATAGTTACTATCTTTGGAAAATACAAAGCAAATATCAAAGCATCACATTTTCCTCATTTCACTTACACTTTTTCCTCTTCATTTCCCATTTTCTGGTGCCAGTTTACTTATATTTTAAGAAGCCAGGAGGGATACTGTGACCTCATTATGCAGTTTGGTGTTTGGGGAGCTTTTGAACTAGGTAATCAAGACAGGAAACTTAAATTCTGGATTACTAAGAGGCACAGTAGAAGGTAGCATGAAGGTCAGTAAAATTCCCATTCTAACACAATTTTTGTAGTGTTAATTTTGAGAGAGCAATGCTTATTTATTGCTGTTCAATCTGTATCACTATTCTAGAAAATCATTGCACTAAACTCTTGCAATCCCAAAATCATAAATTTCATATTTTTATTATCTCTATTAAAGTAAAATATTACTAGTATTGTTACTTGTAAGATTACTGTCTACGTGGTTCTAGGCAAAAAGATTGCAAATATATATAAATGACATGCATTACATATTAATGTATTCTAAGTCATTTATTTTTGCTCATGGAAAATTTTTTGAAGTAATAAATGATATATATTTTAGACAAGCCACAGCTCCAAGAAAAAAAATGATGGCATTTTACATATTTGAGATATGAAAACATGCAAAATTGTTGAAGACCATGCTGTGGTTTATTGGAAGTAATAGCATACTTTCTATGTGCTGATTATACATGAAAAATGGGCTAACATAGGAAGCTTAGGCAGTTCACTACTTTTTTTTTTTTTTAAGGTTTTATTTATTTATTCATGAGAGACACAGAGAGAGAGAGGCAGAGACACAGGCAGAGAGAGAAGCAGGCTCCACGCAGGGAGCCCGATGCAGGACTCGACCCCAGGTCCCCAGTATCACACCCTGGGCCAAAGGTGGGCGGCAAACCACCAAGCCACCCAGGTGTCCCAGTTCATTACTTCTTAAGCTAACCACAGGAATTGATTGTTCCTGAACAAGATTACAGGTTCAATTATGAAAACTGATAGTTGCTACTCAAAAAAATACCTGGGAAATAATGAAATTATCAGAATAATTTCATAGACCATTTTGAGAGAACAAACCAATGCATTTTTCCATTATTTACTCATTCCATATAAACTGAATTTATCATGTTTAGTGGAAAGATTTAAGATGAGAGTTGAGTCTTTTCCTTATTAGTATTGAGGTCTTACTTAATAGTCTATAAATGATCTGTATCTCCCTTTCCTGTTCCTTAAAGTCACTTACGTCAGTGTCATACAGTAGTTTTAGATTACAATGCACCAGTCATTTTTACCATACTAATATCTACTTTTTCATCAAGAGCCATAAATAGAGTATTTAAAAAGAAAAAGAAAGCAATTGAGAAATGGTCATTTCTCAAAGTTAAAACAATCAAAATATTGTGTTTTATTCCACTTTATATTTTACTTTTTAAAGATTTTCTTTATTTATTCACAAGAGATACAGAGAGACAGGCAGAGACATAGGCAGAGGAAGAAGCAGGCTCCATTCAGGAAGCCCCATGTGGGACTTCATCCCAGGGCTCCCAGGACTCCAAGATCACGCCCTGAGCCAAAGACAGCCCCTCAGCTGCTGAGCCACCCAGGCGTCCCCTACTTTATATTTTATATGTTATAAATACTCTTTTTTATGTTTGAAGTATTTCATAATCCATTTGAACAAAACAACCTACGAGTCTTCTTTAGAATTCTGCTAATTTCACAGGTTAATTTCCACAAAAACTTAAGTATTATTCAGGTGAATTAAACATATTACTGTTGGGATTCAGTTGAAAGTATATTGAACATTATAATACACTAAAAAAACTCAATACCATGTTTTCAAAAGCAGTGCATGCCTTCTAATTTTTCATATTTGTTTTTATGTTCTTCATGAAAGTCTTAAACTTTTCTTCAGCTATATTCTGCACAGTTTTGCTAAGCTTTTCCTAAGAAGTTGATATTTGTTGTTATAATAAGTGGAATCCTCTCACTTGTTTCAAACAGAAGGCTTTACATTTAGATCTATTAATCTATTCAGCCATCAATTTGGGTTCTTTAAGTTTTTTTCTCCATTTTTTTTTCCAATTCAGTTTGTGACTGGTAGTTGTATCATTTCTAATTAATGGTAATTTTAAGGAGGAAGATTTAATTATTTTGACAATAGCTACTTAATGAGATGGCGGTGGTTTCACTACTCAGGTAACTGTGGAGATGCCACCTGACCATGCCATTTAGAAGAGTCATATTTGAAGGAAAAATTAGACATCATAGGTTATAAATTCTGAGATTCAATGATTATACTCCCACCCAGAAATAGAGTTCAGACGATTTTTTAGTAACACTTCCTTCTCTCCCTAACATAGAAAAATGAGTGTGACACCTGAAATTGGTGTTTACTTTAAGTATTTTATGTAACTGTCCTATCTCATGAATAAAAGCAAAATCAAAAAGCCCTATAATAAAATGTCCAGTGGCACAAAAAAACTGCACATTTCCTCCATTTGTTAGATGAAAGTGTTCAAGGTTAAGATTATCCTTAGCTCCATGACAAAGGAGGCAAGCCCAAATTATTTCAGAATAATTGGAAGCTATCACTAAAAACTACATGCTGCAAAACCCATCATACATCTCACCAAGACAACTGAATATAAGATGTCAGAAAGTAAACTCATGAAAATGGAATTTTAGGCAAACAATGAAATTTATAGAACATTTCCATTTTTAATAAGATAGAAATGATTGATTGAACTCATATGTTTTGTTAGTAGCCTATGTGTTTTACATACTAAGCCCGTAAAAATGCAATAAAGTCAATGCTACTAAGGAATTTGGTCAGCATCATACTCTTTAACTTTGAAAGAATACTTTATTTCTTTGTACTTGTTGCTCCAATATATTTAAAGAACTAGTGCTAATTTTAAATAAAGATCACCACATTGAGCAATTTCCCCTTTTCTCTGAGGGAGATTCAATAAATGCTTGAGAAATCTGTCTGAACACTTAATATATCTTTAAGAAAACACTGGATCTTCTTGGATGCCCTCACACCTAATTTATAGTAAATTGTATCATTCTATTATGTCAGTGTCACTGCCAAAATATGGTGGGCAGGTGAAAAATCAAATTAGAAGAGTAAATGAAAAAAGAAGTAAAAAAAAATATGGCTTTCCACTTTTTCTCCTAGCTGTGGTCCCCAAGAGTTGCTTTGGGGACAAGAGAGCACATTGGACAAACTTTCATCTTAGCCTCCAGGTTCAACTCCTATGCTCTGATTTTAATAAATACAAATGCTGCCAATAGAATTACAAATGCATTGATGTACCCATTGCCATTGCCATAGTTTTGATTCTTTAGAATTTAAGAATAATTCAGACACAAAATGCACTTTTAAGAAATCACATTCTTGCTTAAATAGAGGAATAGCAATTGCTTCAACACCATTAATTCAATTGTTGAGAGCAATGATCTTGAATTTGTTTTTCTGAGCAAATACATCATTATGATTTGGTAAAGGCTCTATAGCTCTGAACACTAACTTGAGGTAGCTTACAGATAGCAGGGGAAAAGCTCCTGCAGCAGCACATCAGGATATCTTTGGCCTAAGCAATTTTCCGAAGGATAAAGGCCAACTTCTTCATTGCGTGCTTGGATTTAAAACATTACCTTTTTGCCAATCATTTGGGAGTCACTGAAATAATAACTTGAATCAATTAAACATTCCTTTAAAATAATCTAAAATTAGATACACATCTTGTTTCAAATACATTTAACTCTTTGGCTTATATATTCTGTATTCCTGGAAAATTATTAAGAAATAATTTGTACCTCCAAAACCACAGATATACAGCTGAATACAATTCCACACCCTAATGGCTTGACACTGAGGAATTCTTGTGGCTAAAGCTAAGAATTTTTCCATTACTTTTCTTTTTTTTAAAGATTTTATTTATTCATTTGAGAGACAGAGAGAGCACAAGTGCAGGGCAGGAGTAGAGGGGAAGGGAGAGGGACAAACAGACTCTGAACCAAGTGTGTAGCCTGATGTGGAGTTCCATCCCAGGATCCTGAGACCCTGACCTGAGCTGAGACCCTGACCTGAGCCGAAACCAAGAGCCAGATACTCAAGCAACTAAGCCACACAGGTGTCCTTTCATTGCTTTTGACTTCAGAAATCCTTAGGTGATCACTTCCCCTGGCACCATTGCTATGATTTGCAAAGGAATTATAAACTATGAAAATGTGAGGAGGAAACTTTAACAGTGACAATATTACTACACAAATTTAAAAAACCCTTAAGTTGTTATTCAACCCACACAGACATACCAGTAACACCTTGCCAGTGGAGGGGGAGGATGGGAATAATGGTTTCCAGTGAATTCTGTTATTTTTAAAGTTTTCTACAGGATTTTAGACTTCTTTCTAAAGGAGTCTATTTTCCTCAACTTTTTTTTTTTTTTGGTTTTGGTTATTTAAACGTTCTCAAGTGTTTATTAAAAGCATATCATTGCATTTAATCCTATCATTTTGCATGTGAGTAATCTACCTTGTAAAAGACAATTATTTCTTAATTATCTAGGCAATACATTTTGTGTTCAGTAAATACTTGTTGCTGTTTACCTTTTCCCAGTCTTAGAACATTTCCATTATATGCCATTAGGCAAATCTAACAAATGCGCATTTTGCAATACTGGGATTTAGTTATTCAAATATTCTAATCATTATTTTTCCATTTACTAAGCTATTATTTATTGAGTGCCTACTATTTGCCAGGCAATGTGCCAGACACTGATATTTCATGAGCTAAACATACATGATACCTGCTACTATAAAATTATCATCCAGTGAAACTAATAAAGCTTTATTTAAAACCTAGGATGAATTGAATGTAAACACTTAGTTTTCATTTAGTCCACAAATATTGGGCATTAAAATATGCCTGGCCCTGTGCTCAGTCACTGGGGATTATAGAAGTAGGACATTAAACAACTTAGAAGTTCATAGTTTATATTTAACTAAGCTTATATATTTAATTAATTTCATAGTATATATTTAAATAAGTTTATATTATTTAAATTAACATGTATAGGGCAAAAAATGATTAAACATAAGAAAGGAAATCAAAACAAACTGGAAGACTGGACCATTTTTTTATTGTATTAAGGACATAGGGTGTGTCAAATGCTATACTAAGTAGATAGGGACTGAAATAAGGATTAAAGGATGAATGTATGAGGTTAGGAAGAAAGAGGTTAGAGTTAAACTTTCTGGACAAACAGAAGGGAACACACCATGATACACAATGGCCAATGTGTTCCAATTGCTATTTTGGTAGCCTGAAGAATAAAGCTCATGGTCAGCAGATGTTCTCAGGTACAATGCAATTAGAAAAGGAGGTTAGGATCATATTGTAAAGGGTTAGACCTAATTCTATAGGTGGTAGCCTGTTCCAAATTTTTTTTAAAGATTTTATTTATTTTTTCATGAGACACACACAGAGAGAAAGAGACAGAGAGAGAGAGGCACAGAGACATAGGCAGAGAGAGAAGCAGGCTCCATGCAGGGAGCCCGATGTGGGACTTGATCCAGGGTCTCCAGGATCATGCCCTGGGCCAAAGGCGGCGCTAAACCACTGAGCTACCCGGGTTACCCTGTTCCAAATTTTTAAATTCCATAATCTTAGTTGTACTTCATAATACTAACTTATCTATGAAGATATTGGTGCAGCTCTGTGATGAAGGAGCAATTGAATGTGGAGACAGCAAGTTCAGGTTTGAGCAGGCTTAATGTGAGGTGTCAGGAAGATAAGTGTTATATCTGGAAAGTAGTTGTATATATGGGCTAATCTCTCTAGAGAGTAGTGCAAATTAGCAATTTTGTTTGGAATCAGCTACATCTAGGAAAAGCCAACGGGGTGACTGCCATAAGCCACAGTAAATGTGAGAAGGATCTTGGAAGTGAACAGATGCTAATTTTTATTTTTAAATAAACCTCAGATCAATGCAGAAAGTCTATTGATCTGACACTGATAATGTTAGGAGTTTGTGTTTATTTTTATTGTTACATTTTCTTAGTGACTAAGATGTCCTTATCATTCCCCTCAGCCTGACTAAACTTTATTTTTTAAAAAGATTATTTATTTATTTATTTATTTATTCATAAGAGACACACAGAGAGAGGTAGAGACATAGGCAGAGAGAGAAGCAAGCTCCCCACTGGGAGCCGGATGCGAGACCGATGGGAAAGTCTATCCCAGAATCCCAGGATTATGACCTGAGTCAAAGGCAGACGCTCATCCACTGAGCCACCCAGGTGCCCCTTGACTAAACTTTAAATAGACTTCTTCTTCTTCTTCTTTTTTTTTTTTTTAGATGTTATTTATTTATTCATGAGAGACACAGAGAGAGGTAGAGGGAGGAGAAGCAGGCTCCATGCAGGAGCCCGATGTGGGACTCAGTCTTGGAACTTATTTCTTCCTGATTCTAGGCTCCTGACCTCCCTTTTCTTAGAACATTATTACCAGAAAAATTGCAATTATAAATTCTTTGTCCCTTTCAGATGTAAATCTTCTCCCAGCCTCCTGTCAGCTTTGTAAGCCAGGAATGTCTTTCTCAGGGACCTGTGAGTCATCCCTTTGAAGTGCAATTATCAAGAAAGATAGGGCCCCTATCTCCCAGTTTCTATGGCAGTGTAGGAGCCTAACTTCCTTAAGAGAGGATTGGCAAACACACATAACCTATTGTACAGGTAGTGCAAACCAATCATTTTGCCTCTACCACCCTTTCTATGGTTCATCAATATGTAAATATGCAATGACTCAGACTTAAGTGAATTAATGGATGTCATTTCCCTGAATAGTAATCATTTCTAGGTGGACATGACTATCCAGTCAGAAGGAGGCCCCAGTTTTTATTCAATGACTGAGTTATGTAGTGTAATGCATGGTCTCTGCCCCTCAACCTAGGGAGTTAACTAAGGTCTAAAAAATAGAATGTCTATTTTATACTCAAATGTAAACATCATCTCCCATTACAGCTTGTTACAAACTTAGAATTCGGGTAATTAAATTGTATGTGTCCATCTATTAATGAAGAAAAATTTTCTAATTTTGCTTCGTTTCATTTACCTTTATACGATATTTGTGAGAGTCATCATAGGTGAATAGGGAAGAGGATTAACTGGTACTGCTCACCTCACAGAGATGTGTAAGAATAAAATGAGGTATTGGGAGGAAACATATATCACCATGAAGCCTATTGTGATAATCACCAAGTGTTTACTCTTGCTCTATTTTTTTTTTCCTGTTCTGCACATTTTCCAAGGACAAAATGGTTTTTGGAATTTTTTTTAAACTTCTTGATTTTCTTCTATTCTGATTTCTTTCATTTTTATGTAAGATTTTCTTCTCCAATACAAAAGAGTATGTAAAAAGTTCTGTAAACTTTCTTTTTTTCCCAGATCATAAAGGATTGTCATTCATTAACTTATTAGTCCATTTAGTCAATAATATGTGTTGGAGACTGGCAGAACTGGAAATACAAGTTTTAAAAAATGAATATCGTGTTGCAGCCACCAGAAAGGTGATAATTGGTCACAGGGCTGATGTTTGACTCAGCAGGAAAATGACACTCTCCCTGTAGAGGACTAGGATAGTCCTCTTGATATCAAGTCCTCTGATGTCAAGTCCTCTTGATGTGTTAGTGTTCTTGATTATCATGTGAGGCTATGAAATGTATGCCTATGTGTGTTGGGGGGTGGGGGAGAAATCTTCGAGCTGGGGCAGGATACCAGAGCTCTAGTGGTGGTGAGGAGGACATCTGCATAAGGGAGGTGATTTATTCACAAAACGTGAACTTAAGTGTAAAGAGGGATAGGGAATGAAGAGCTTCTCTCTCAATTCCATTCCAATTGTCCCTGTTCTCCTGCCTTATGCCAACAAGTAGCCACTACTATTAGTCATTTTATCCTCTCAGAGATGACTTTTTTTGCGTATTCAAGACAATAATTGTACATTAGTCCTTTTCTTTAAAAAAATCATAGCATATGCCTGTTCTTTTGTACTTTGCTTTTTCCCATTTAATAATATATCTTGAAACTTTTCCATATCAACACAGAGTGCTTCCTAATTCTTATATGACTTCCAATGTCTTTTATTGTTTTTTTTTTTTTTTTTTTTCGATAGCTCTTAGCAGCTCTCCTGTCTGTGGACCTTTTCGTTGTATAAATATTTTGCTCTTACAAATAATACTCTAGTGAATATGAATAATTTGTAAATATTTCTCATAGTTGTCATTGCAGACCCCATACTTCTTTTGCCATGATGTTTCATTGTTAAGTTACTCAGATTCAACCTTAAATTTAGTTAACTAGCTGCTTAGAATGCCACACAGGTCAAATTTTTAAATGGAACATGAGTGTTTGAGTGTGAAGCATAAACTCATAATGCCTAAAACAGTTCTTTGTTGGTTTAAAGAAAAAAAGAAAAAGTGTTCTCTAGAAGAAGGAGGGTATTTTCCCTACTCGGATTTTTTTTTTTTTGTATCAAACAAATATACATTTTTGAGTTCTTATAGTAATTTATTTATTTGGAATCCAGAGATCATGACCTGAGTGAGTCAAAGGCAGACACTTAACTGAGCCACCTACATACAATAATTTAAATAACTCAAAAAAATTTCTAGAAATAACTTGCATTTTAATAAATATTGGATTTGTCCTTGGACACTTTCTTAATAATATTGTGGATTGCCTCTTCAGTATACCTTACTGCATATGTTTTATCACCTCAATAAGGATGTAAGCTAAATGAGGGTGGAAGTAATATCCTATCTTACAGATTTTCTTCAAAAAGGTCGGAACAGAGCTTTGCAAATAACACATTTCTATGAAGCCGTTGAATGTTCCCATGGTTTATCTTAATTGTGTTCTTCAAATTCACAAATAATTTACTTGACAGTTCTACTCCTGAACTGACATTATGGAAGCTTAATATGAATGAGATTAGCTGTGAATAGAATTCCACTCAGAGTCCTACATAAACTGATTCTTGCAATTCCCTGTCACCAAATCTTGCAGTCATAAGGTATACTCCTCTTGGTTGGTAAACACACATCTTTATGTGAAAGAAACAAGGAGAGGGGTGGAAGTAGTAGTGTGTTGAAGCCTGGGCCACTATTCTATAACAGCCAATTGTGCTTCTTTTCCCAACTCCTCTTTTCTCAATGCATTGGAGTTTGAAATTGCATGAAGAAATCAGCAAACACTACAAATAGAGGTTCTTTCTCCACCCCAGGCTTGTCAGTGGTTAAGTATTTCACAGCACACCATTGGCTTGGTGGTAGCCACAAATACTACAACTACCTATATGTGGATGACAAAAAGACAGTGTAAGTTGTTGATTCTGCTTAAGAACTTATGAAGAACTTACACAAGGGGTTGACAACTACCAAATCTATCATAGGGTCTCTAAGGAAATGATGCTGACAGTTAATATTTTGAGAGTGGATCATGTTCCCAGCTCTTTTCTAAGTGGTTTAAATACATTAACTCATTTAATCCCTGCAGCAACCTAGGTAAGTAGATAGATAGAGGGAAATCCCCTTGTTAATTCTGTTTCATAGTTGGCCAAACAAGATGAGGTAAGAAAACACTGTAATAAGAGCAATGAATCAAGGAAAGTTGCTATAAAGTGAAAAAGAAGTCATCCATTTGAACAGAATTAGTTACATATAGTTATTATCCTTTTGTTATATCTTGACAATCATTTTGGGCTAATTATTACCTCAAAATTCTTTCAAAGGTTTTTAATATTTACTATATAGAAATATTATTTGTGAATACATCTCAATGCTACAATTTTTTTCCACAGTAAAGACTTGGATATTTTGTATTTTGATAAATATAGAACTCAGCCTTACTTTTTCTTATCTTTTTGGCTTCTCAATAGCACACTGCTGGCATCTCTTGCACTATAGTAGTTTGAGAAAACTACTATATTGAGAAAACTTATTGCTTTGTATGCTCTGATTAATGTGTAATAGGAACAATGTTCTTTGAATTCCATGGCATAATATAAATTCGTGTGCTGTTTATTTTTTCCTTTTCTTTTACACTTGACAATCCATCAACACTATTTATGTGCTGTTGCTCACTGTAGGTGGATTGAGTGTTTCCTGAAAAATTTTGAGTCATAAATATTTTATTCATTCTAATACTCATGAATGCAATATTGCCCAAAAATGATTCTGTGTACTTCAATAAAATAATATACAAGTACAAATTTGATGGAAAGCACTCTAAGTAGAATTTTACCTGTTAAAGGCTTTCCACAGAAGTGGTGGCAGGACCCTTGAAGAAAGAGATTTAGAAATATTGCCGTTTATTAATCACAGAACAACAATCTCAAGGTCTAGCTTGTGTTAGGCATAAATTGATATTGTCATGAACTGATCAGCTGAAATCCAGATCCCATATTCCATTCTCGTCACTGAGGGGGTACAACCCTTATTTCGACTTCAAGAATTGAGCATGTAGACTAGGCCCCTAAATGTAACTTAGTATGGTTCTACCATCAAGTCTCTGAGTAGTCCTGCAGGAAAATCCTATTTAACTTTTTATTCCAAAATTTCACAATTATTTCTCAATATGGTAACTAATAACAACTCAATCTGTTAACAGCTCATAGGGAAGTAAAGATCTATATATAATTGTTGGGAAATGCTAACGTTCCAATGAAAATGAAATCCATCCTCCTTAGTATTGTAATATTAGCTATTTTACCCACATAATCATTGGGCTTTATTTTTACTACATAGAAAATACAAGTTGATATCTTCTGGAGCCATTAGTGGTATGACTACCATTATATAGCTCAATATATATGAATTTTCTCATTTCTTTAAAGTCAAGGAGTTGGACACTCCAATGCCACCCATGTAATGACCTGTTTTATAACATTTCTAACAAAAACTTTTAATGGGCAGAAAGCCACAATCATCTAGACTTTAAGCAACTGACTAAAGAGTTCTCCTAGTAGATATAAGCCTTACTTTCTGTAAGTAGGGCTTACAGAGTTGGTGATTTTTTCCAGTAAGGGGTCAAAATAATAAATTTTCTAGGCTCTGAGGGAAAGAGATAAATTTGAAGATGTTATTTAGGTAAACAACCACTTAAAAGAAATAAAAAAATAAAATGTGACCATTTAAAGTATTAAAAACATTCTTAGTTCACAGGATACACAAAACCAGGTAGCAAGTAAGGTTTAGCCCCATGGGTCATGGTAGTATGTTGGGCTCTGGAAAAGAACACCTTTCAAAGTGGGATGAAAATAAGGCTCCTCATTTAGTTCCCAGAATGCATTTCTGGAGACCACACAGTTTGGTTATTTACGACATCCAGAAATCCAGTCCATTTCCCTCCATTAATCAGATTTTCTCCCTTTTAAGTGCTTAGGGAGCCCAGATATCTTTTTTTTTAAATAATTCATTTATTGATTCATGAGAGACACAGACGGAGGCAGAGACAGGAGAAGCAGGCTCCATGTAAGGTGCCCAACATGTGACTTGGTCCTGGAACTCCAGGATCACGCCCTGAGCCAAAGGCAGACACTCAACCACTGAGCCACCCAGGCACCCCAGTGAGAGCCCAGATTTCTTAAACATACAGCTAATGGATAGAGTTTGGGATGTGTCCCAGTCCTGTTAGGATGCCAATAATGAAAGGCCTGGCAGCGCAGGCTGTGATGGGGGTTGGTATAGTGTGCCCCAATAGTGGAGTGTGGGAGTAAGCCTCAGTCCCACCCACAGTGAGGATGTATGTCCTCTTGTCCTGGCAAATCTGAGGGTGAAGTGTCCAGGGCTGCTCTCATTGAAGAGTCTTGTCTCCTGTCTCTACAGCAGGGACTTCAGGTCAGTAAGATAAGTGGAGTGATTCTTCATGGCATATTGACTTCTGGAAACCTTTATTCACTGCCTAAACCCTGCTGTTATCTTGTCTTGCTAAAGATGCTTTCAGTGCAAATTTGATGTGTAAAAAACATACACATCTGTGACAAAGTGTCAGTGCAGAGTGAGTACTGAGCACGTATAGTGACAAATTCCTTATTCAAACTTGTTTAGAGGCCCACAATTTATATTTGTAATAATGGACTGATACATTCTTATTATTTTCTTTGTGGAATCTGGAATTAAACACCTTTCAAGGTTTTTTTCAAGGTCAAGTAGGTCCTAAAATTCATGTTACAAAAACTTACTGGTGGAACATGCTAATGTGATCATACAATTGTAGCTTCTGGAAATCTGCAAGCCAGTTATTGAGCATTCATTCCTTGAAAGGCTGGATTTATGATATATTGTGACTAATGCACTTCAACATTATTACTTCCTGTTTTAGCCTGGTTAATATGTGAAAATAATTGGTTTCTGTTCTAGTTATTATCATTTTGGTATGTGATCTTTAGAATGAAAATAAGTACCTTTGCTGTTCTTTCTAGGTCAATTACAGGCAGAGCAATTAAGTAGAAAATTGTTATGTTTGCCATCAGAATTCATATTTTTTGTAATATTCTTTCACTCCAAATGACTTTATTTTGACAAATGCAGTGCTTCAGAATGAAATCAACTATATAACAGAAAAGAATAATAATGTTGTTTTCTTTGCTTGATAATTTGACTTTTCTTTAGTAGCAACATTATGTGGTTAACTTAAATTCTATTTATCTTTCCTTTCAGAGCATAATGAAATTGTGTTCTCAAGACTGCTGACTAGATAGCAATTCCTTAATTTGTAATTGTATCCTCACTTAATGATAGTCACATCCTGCAAGAGGCACTTTGTATTTATCTTTGCTAAATCTCTCCATATGAATATTTACATTGCTTCTTGATTTATCAAAGAATAATAGGCTAACCTATTTCATCATTTTTGTTTAAATATATTCTCAATTTGATTACTGTTTTAATCTGTTCCTCAAGTTCCACTTGGCAATTTTTTTTTTCTGGTGTTATATGAGGTGCTTTGATGAAACTATTTAGCAAATTACAGAAATAACACTTGAAAAGTAAATAGCACCCAGGTGACCTTACATAGTTAACATATTTTCTTGGTGTATTAATGTACCTGTAGGAAATTCACTACCTACTAATAACATTTTCTTAAGATGTAAAATAAAACTGTTGAGCACATTTATTAAAAAAAAAAATGAGCCAGGCATTCATGTGAATATTTTCAAAATTCCTTTTTCACATACTCATTCTTGAGTCCTCATAACAATCTAAAAGTAAATACTATTATTATTATTATCATTTGTAGTTGAGGACATAGGAGGTGAAAAGAATTTACATAATTTGCTTAAAATCAGACAGCTTATTTTTTTAAAGATTTTATTAATTTATTCATTTGAGAGAGAGAGGCAGAGACACAGGCAGAGGAACAAGCAGGCTCTATACAGGGAGCCTGATGTGGGACTTGATCCTGAGTCTCTATACAGGCCCTGGGCTGAAGGCAGAGCTAAACCGCTGAGCCACCCAGGCAGCCCAATCAGACAGCTTATAATAAATAGTAGAGACAAGGTTTGAGCCCAGGCCATCAGACTCTAGATTCAGCATTCTTTTATTTATTTATTTATTTATTTATTTATTTATTTATTTATTTATTTATTTATGTATTTATTTATTTCAGAGTCAGCTTTCTTAATCACCCTGACTCCCTAAATACTGGAAATGGTATATCAAAAGTCTATCACCATTTAAGTATATGATAACTTAAATTTTGAAATGAATTATCCTATAAAATTGTCATATTTCTTATCTGTATATGTTCTTTGGATACCTTGTTTAAAATATCTTTATAGGTCTTGAGTAAGTTTTTCAATAATTTGTAATAGGAAAATTCAGTGAAAAACCCAGTATTTTTTACTAATACCCCTTGGGATTTAGGTCAATAATGGCTTCTCAGTGTATTCTTTGGACAATCTCTTTTTGCAGCACCATATCACTTATTTGCTAAATGCAAAATAGCAGGTGCACATACCTACTATACAGTCCCTTCAGTCCCCTCACTAGAATTCATGTCAAGGAGTGCTGACTTACATAAGTGTATTTCAAGATTGCCACCTGGCATAAGATCTAGTTTGCTTTGAATAGATCTTGCCCTTCAAAAAGATTCAGATGAGGCAGAAAAGTATAGGCAGTCATCCCATACATTAGGGGGTTTGGTTCATGCTTCTGAGAAATTTCTTCTTTGCTTCATTATTAATCATTCCATGTATCATGTTGACATTTTCACCATCACAGACGCAATCACAACAGTTGACAGTTGCAATATCAGATGACACCTGCTTGAGACATTTATCGACTGTTAAGGTGAGATGTTGTGGAAATCTGAGCCAATAAACAGATTTAGCAGTCTTGATTAATTAACATTTAGAAATAAATTGTTCTCTAGAAACTGACTGGAAGAAAGACATGCCTTGGGTAAAACAACATTAACTGAGTACTTACTGGGGTTCCGACACTGTGCTAAATTCACTGTGTTCACAAATGAACACTTAACCCCACGAGGTAGGTCTTGTATTTATCTCCATTTTACAGATGATCATACGGAAAAGAAAGGTTGATTAACCGAAACAAGAGTAAGCAGTCTCTGTCACCTGTGCCACACATTTGCTAAAAGCCCAGATGCCACAATTACTGTTTTGCATTCAAACCAGGCTCTTCACTTCCTACCTGTGTGAGAGTTACATGCTCTGTGCCTGTTTATTCACCATTCACATGGAGAATAATAACTTTTTAAATAGCTATTGTGATGCATTAATACATGAAACAGCCTTGGAACAGTGAATGTTTGCTCACACCCAGTTAGCAAGTGGACAAATTGAAATTTGAACCTATCAGGTTTTAGAGCCTGGGTTTTAACTACTGTATCAGTTTACTTGGTGCGGATTTTACCTTCTGTTTTTTGTGCCAAATCTATGTATATAATAACTCCCTTCTGGCAGCAAAATTAATTTTTACTCTGCTCTTATCTTAAAGATGCTCTGCTTTGAGCAACATTTTCAACATTCAGAGCATGCTCTCATGGCCCAAGTAGCAGCGCTCAGGTTGATGCCTCTCATGCAGGTGAAAAGGACAGGAATCCGACCTGGGTCACAGTTCTGTGCTTGCCTCAAAAACCCCTCACCGCAGAATTCATTTGTTTGAGCAGCTGTGGAGTTTCTGAAGAGGGAAGTTCATTGGAGAGGCAGAATGTGAAAAGGAATTTCGATAACTAATTCTTCTATGGATTACATTTTGTGAATTTAGGCAATAAAAGAGGCAGTCAGACTCGTTTGGTTTTGTCTGGTTATCTGCCCTCATAAATACCAGCCCTGTTCTGTTCTTTACCCTGGAAGCTCTTTCCAGTTCTCAACAGAGATAGGGTTGTGCATTTCCTATTGTGAATAATGGCTCTATTTGATTAAATAAATAACATTTCACGCTACTGTAGTTCACAAAACGATTTAGAAACTATTAAGGATGTATTTAAAATCCCACAATGGACCCCTATCACTTAGTTGTCTGGCACAAATTACAGTTTCTGACACATTAAAATTATACTTTAAGAGAGGATTTTCTGAACATTTTCCCATAGTGAGCATTTAATATATCATTGAAAAAAAAAAAAGAAAGAAAGTAGAACACTTTCTGTGTAAATCTCAGGGAAAAAAATATGCCAAATTTTCTAAACAGTGCATTGTTTGGTTACTTCACCAAAATAACACCAGATTCAGGTAGCTTAGTTATTTCCCTTTTTTACATATTAAACAAGGTTTCCCTTATTCATTTCTTTAATCAATTCCCTTCTTAAGATGCCAGAGTCTAATTTACCAGAATTTAGTCTGTAAGGTAGCACAAGTGCTCCAAAAAAGTAGGCAAATCAAATATTTTCAAAACATCTCCAACTTCATATCTACTAAAAAAACGTAGCCCAAGACACAATGATAAGACAGTGCTTTTCCTTCATGTATTTCTTGTTTGATCACCCTCCTTTGTGTGCCCATACCTTTCCCAGGTCAGTAGTACTCTCCAGACTCTTTGGGTCTGTCACTTTCCACAATAATGCAATATCCTATGAGAGCCTGCGTGCTCTTTGGTTTCCTTTCCCAATCTAAAATGAATGGATCTCTAACACCTAGCAGCTAGATGCTGAATTCCAGTAAGTTGAATGTGTTATACCATATTTGCCTTTTCAGCAAAGTGTGGCTCTAGGAGTAGTAAATACTGGGGGACAGTTTTTCAAAAATGAGAGAGTCATTAGGAGCTAATGAGGGCTTTTTGGGTTTCTCAAAAGCACACAGCTAGAAGCTGTTGGCTTAGTCTGTGCCCTGGACCAGTCTGAATCTGCTGCTGGGGAAAAATGACTTTGCTCAGGTTGCTTTGATGGGGATTGACGGGCTGTGGGTTCTGAAGAGGCAACCTAACCAATAATCGGTTGGACAAAGACTTTCTTCTAGGGAATGACAGGCAGTTATCCTCCAGGTTTTGCTAAGAAAATGAAATTTGGGTTTACTGAGAACAAATCTTGTTTTGTTTGGGGTCAGCTGAATAACAGTGGGTGGAAAGATCAGGGATGGGATGTTAATTTATCAAACTGATCTAATTAGAAAGCACATTAGTACAAAATACAAAGTAACAGAGCTTGGACTGTTATCCAAGCACCCAGATTCAGGCTGACAATAGAAAGCATTTATTAGATGGTAATTTACTTGTACGGATTATTATTTATAATTAAATTTGTCCTAGATTTAGCTTAGTTAGGTGAATACAGAAAACATTTAAAAAGCTTCCAATCTTATGGCCTAAGTGATAAATTTACCTTCCTAAGGATCAAGCAAAATCTATGGGAAACCATACTTCCATGTATAATTCCAAAGTTAATTCTTTTATTTATTTTTTTTTCAAAGTTAATTCTTTTAACAGACTTTCATAACTCCCTAGAGCTAGCTCTGCTGTCCACTGTGATAGTCGCTAGCCATATGTGGTGCCTGAATATTGAAATATGTCTCATCTGAACTGAGATGCACTGAAAGTATAAAATACACACTGGTTTTTGAAGACTCAGTAAAAAAAAAACGTAAAATAGCTTAATTTTTATATTGATGACATATAACTAGGATTGGAACATGTACCTCCTTTCTTTAGAAAATATAGCAAATACACTGGACCTATACCATCTACCTATCACAATTTCATTCTGCTTATAAAGCAAGGGAGATTCTCAGGATTAGATTTATCAGCTGGAAAAATTAACCATATTATCAGCATTAAAGTCATATTTAAAATCTTTTTCCACTAAGCTCAGAAGAGAATAAAGAACCCTTAAAATTATAGGAAGGAATAAACCTATTATATTGCCCTAAAAATGCTTATATTACTCCTTATAGAATAACTTCTGTGTCTCCTGGGTAAATACCAACAACACAGCCTCTTCAATGAAAGTAGGGGATGTATATAGTGCTGCAGGGGAAACCAGTATAGGGACTGAGGTCACATGGCTTTACATGTCTGGTCACCACTCTCTGTGCCTCCTCAGTGGTCTCTGGGGAAGCTTTTGTATCTATGAGAAATACTTTTTATAATTACTTCTATGTCTTAATTTCTAGGCCCAATAAGGATGTGTCGGAGGTAAGGCGTGCCATATTCATCCCGCCTTTTCTTCTATAAAAAGCACAAATGCATTCCTTTGAAGATTTGTGAAAGTATATTTTTCCCTATCTTAATTTTCACAGGGAAGTAGGTTAAAAGTATTTCTCAAAAATAATCAGCAGTTAAATAAGTGGCCTCTTTCATTAAGTATAAACTGTCATTTATATGATGGACTGATTTAGGGATGCGTAGGTAATCAAGCTTGCAATAAAACAGACTCATTTCAAGAATCTCTCTAGTTAATATCTCCAAGAACCAAGTAAAATCAGGCAAAGTGCTTAGTGAACAGCTTTGTAGAACTTCCCCAGTACATTACTCTGACATTTTCTGCAAAATTGCTGTCTCTTATTACTGTTGTCTACTTGATACTGAGAAGTGAAAATGAAAAGAATTTATAATAAGGCATTCAAAGATATTTAAGTATTCATGATAGGTATTTTCTCATTTCTTATAAATATGTTCTGAATAAATGCTTGTCTGGCTCTCAATTTCTTCAGTATCTGAGAGCATGCTTGTGGCAAGCTGTGGGGAATTGAAAGCCCTAGGTGGGACTTGTAAACAGAAGTCTTCTCACTCTCGGGCTTTCAAGCTAGTGGAGGGAAAAAAAAAAATCAAGAGTGCTGATGAAGACGGACAATGGAAACATGCGGTAATAGTGATTCCTAGTACAGCAAATGGTAAGGGAGGCTGGAGATGGTGGGTGGAGAGGGGCACTCATGACAGAGTTAAAGTTTGATTTGGTCTGTAGGGCCTATACCTGTTTATTCCATCCTCTTCCTACCTCTCACCTCCTAAGGGAAGAGGAATTGCTAATCCTACTGGTAAGATTCCAAGACTGAAATGGAGCCTCATTTGCCAGTATCTTTTTCTCTTCCATTCATTTTCTGCCTTCATACACTAGTCAGGTATAGGCCTCAGCAGACCTTGTTCTGTTCTTCTGTTCTGTTTCCAGCAGTCAAATTGATAGCCTAAAACTGGGGCTTACCCTTAGGACCCAGCCTACTAGCCTTTCTTGGCATGTGTGCTTGAATGACTCAGTCATTGCTTCAAGTTCCTATGGTGTGCAAGCCACCAATGAAAACTAAAAGGCAGGAGCTCTAACCCAACTTCCACAGAGAGTTTTGCCTAGCAATACTGGTCACTGATCTAAGGATAGAAGGTTAAGAAAGAGTTGTGCTGCACTGGGCAGGGAGTAGTGCTAAAGTTGGTTTGTAAGGCTCATATCTGTTAGAGCCAAAATATGCCTGAAAACTTCTTAAATCACCAGAATCCTTACTTTTAGGAATGCAAAAGCCAAACTCTTTCTGCTTTTTATCAATGCCCTCCATTGCTTGAGTCCAAGTCTAATTTGAATCAGAAATAATAAAGAGGAAAAAAAAGATGTGATCCTCCTTTTAAATTCTTTGAGCGGAAAAAAAAATTATTTGATTGGCTATATAAAGTGTATATAAAACAAATTCATAGGGATCCCTGGGTGGCTCAGCGGTTTAGCATCTGCCTTCAGCCTGGGGTGTGATCCTGGAGTCCCAGGATCAAGTCCCACGTCAGGCTCCTTGCATGGAGCCTGTTTCTCCCTCTGCCTATGTCTGCCTCTCTCCGTCTCTCTGTGTCTCTCATGAATAAATAAATAAAATCTTAAAAAAAAAACACACACACACAAATTCATGCTTCATCTTCATTGTGACTTTTTTTAAACTTGTTTAAGATTAAATGAGTGGAAAGGAGCTTGACAGAGAATATTTGGGCATTACTTGGGTCCAACAAAAGCTCATCTAATTCCCAGAATGATATACAAGATAAGAGGTATTTGCAAGCTGTAAAGAGTTACTTAGAATCCTTTTGCTAACTGATTATAAACTAGATTTTTCGTTCCTATGGGGTAGAGATCAATTGATTTTATCCTCAGCACCATTTTCCTCCCCCCCAAAAAAAATCTTTCTCCCCTCAGATATGCTTACGTTCTCCTTCCCCTCAAAGAAGCTGCAGTGTTTTTATATGATGGTGTCCACAGATCACACCGAATATTTCCTAGCAAGTAACCTAGTCAGGCTACATTAATTTGTTCCTGTTTCTAGAATTGTGATACTGAGGATGAAAGAATGTCAAGCTTGAATTTCTTGACTAAAATCAGATGGTATAAAATTATAGAGTTGTCAGTATCTACGGGCCCTGTCATTGTTTAGTAAGAAAGAATAAAGCCAATGTGCAAAGAGCAGAAGAAACAAAATATAACTACCAGGTGTGAATTACTGACTCCAGTTATTCATGAGGCTTGACTACATTATTCTCTTCCTATGGATTAGTCCTTAAAATCCTCTTTGAATTCCATAAACCAGTGGATCCTCTTTTAGGCTTAGCTAGTCACATAGATTCCTAAAAATACATGTGAAAAAGTTTAACAAATGGATATTTATAATAAAGTAGAAAATGATTGTCTAGGGTGACTGGGTGGCTCAGTCATTAAGTGTCTGCCTTTGGCTCAGGTCCTGATCACACTGTCCTGGGATGGAGCCCTGTGTAGGGCTCCCTGCTCAGTGGGGAGTCTGCTTCTCCCTCTGCTCCTCCCCACTGCTTGTGATGTCTCTCTCTCATGTCTCTCTGAATCTCTCTCTCTCTCAAATAAATAAAATCTTAAAAAAAAGAACAAAGAAAGAAAATAATTTTCTGGGGATGAGAGAAAACTTGTGACAAGAATAGCAATCACACCATTTTTCCTATCATATGAATATCTTTTTCTACATTCATAGAACTGAATAATTGATCCTCATCATGCCGACAATGCATTATCAAGAGAAGACATAATTGTTTTTCAATATGATATACAGAGGATGGCAGAGAGGGATGTAAATATAGTTTAGAAAATACACATGAATAAATAATAACATGTTTAGACTAGAGCACTCAATTAATTGTAAATATTTCCCAAATATTTATTATTTTTTGAGAATAATCACTTTGGCAGCTCAGAAAGACTTCTGGAATTCTTTATATTTGTTATTATTATTAATCATAAAGTTCTTTTGCTATACTCTCAATTAATAGATTGCTGATAATCAAATAAATTAGCTTCATGGCATTTTATTGATAACCACTTTTCCGAGCTAGCTCCATTTCTTACTCTACATTAGATACTCTATGTATATATACTGAGAAATTTCAAAAGATCACATATTTATGTTTTTATTTATTTATTTTATTTATGTTTTTAAAATATTAATTTATTCGTTCCAAGTTTTGTTTGGTGGGTGGATAGAAGATACATAGGATATTTGGTTTACTATATCTACAGAGTTAAAGCTCTAATTTATAAACTATATCTTGAATGTGTGAGTTCTTAATCTGACACGACTGTCCTACGAGTGACTAGTTCAATAAGAATAAGGTAAAAAGTTGTCTAGTTGAATGAAATTCTATGTTTTTACAGAATAATTTCATTTAATTTACTGGAGGATTAGCATACACTCTAGACTTTGATTTCTCATAGTACACAAAACAAGCTCAATACAATTTTATTTTGATTTTATCCTTACAATGTTACAAACTTCGCGTAGGTGAATTGATATAGGTAAATAATTATATGGATTTTGAGTAAATTATAAAGTATGAAGGAGTTATGCCATACAAAGAATGGCAAGCATATGGAGTAAGCATAGATTGATAGGTAAGTGGGAGAGAAAAGATAGAAACAACAAATAACAGCTTGGTGGAAAGAAAAAAGATCAGCTCAGAGACCAAGGAACAGATGTGATTCAGCAAAGTACATATTTTGTATCAGAACTATATTATCAGTTATTACCAAAGTGAGGAGAACTCAATAAATTACATTTCTTCTATAATTTATCATTACTGCCTGTTTTGATTGAACTTGATATTCAATTTATAAAGATGACTGAATGATGACATAATGAGATCAATGCCATTGGAAGTTTTATTACTCACTGGTGCTAGTAAGAGAAAGGTACCTGCCATACCATGCAAAGCCACATGGAGAAACACTGGGTTGGTCAGGAGGCAGAAGGAGCCAGGGAAAAGTATGGCCCAGAGACTTTATTGTGGTTTCCATAGGAAGGAATGACCAAGGCAGGGTAGACAAGTTTGAGCAAGCTTAGGATTTAATAGTTTGAATAATTCTAGTAGGCTCTGGGCTATAAGAGGGGTCCACTACTTGGTTCTGAGATGACTTAGGTTGTAAATATTGGCTTGGTGTGTGAGAATTACATAAAGTTAGTTGGGGATATGGACTTTGGCTTTGTTAGTTTGTATCTGAAAGTTATGCTTACAGGAGTGTTGTTTGCTAGCCCTAGAAACTAGTTAGCCCTAGAGGGGACAGGTTTGACCTGGCCAACAAGGCCTCCCACTTGTCAAAGCAATACAAAATACAGAATACAACAAAATATGATTAATACACTACCTCAGTTGAAGTAGTTTTATAAGGCCCTTTTCTTAGGCACTTCTTAAAGTTACTTAATATATTATTAATGTTAAATATTACCAAATCACTGTAAAACTTTAAGAATCATCATCCTTTGTGATTCTTAATTTATAATTAAATACTAAAAATATTCACTTAATGTTACAACATTTTTAAATGTTTCCTTTTACCTTTTAGCTTTTAAATAATTCTCTCTCTCTCCAATACTGTAACTCACTCCTTCGCATATCAGAACTCCATTTCACTTTAAAATATAGGGCATAAGTGATGGGGAGACACTTAGAGTAGCATGTTATATGCTGGATCATCTGTACTAATATTACTCTTGTCAATTGGCCATATACTCTGATATGTATATATGGTAAAGAGCTAGTATTTGTTTTTACTGTGTTTATAACTTCCTGTGGGCCTCAGGGAAATAGTTATAATGAGACAGGCATTGTGCCAAATAGTGTCTTCATGTATTTAGTATTTTGAGTCATTTGAAAACTGGGCAGTTCAGTCTTTCTTCAACTTGAACACAGGGCTCAAGTCTGCCACCAGCTTGCATATTGAAATGAAAGTGAATGCAGGTGGGTATGTCTGGAGAGTGAGATCTTGGATGAAAAAAATTATGCCTCTCTTATTGTGAGGGTTTTTTTTTTTTTTTTTGCAGTGAAAAGCTTATTGGCTAGTATTCCACGTAGAATGTGTATAAAGGACCTTTAGAAGTTACAGACAATCACAATTTAGTAGTCAAAACCCCATGGGAGAAATTTCTTTTGCCTTTACAATTGCTGTTGGCTAATACGGATTCAGTGCTCAAAGTCATTTAGTTTTGGGTTGGCCTTAGCAGAAAACATAAAAAACTCCAATAAGAAAGGTACTGACTTTTTAATGGGTGATACTAAGACACTTGTGGGTGGCTTAGAACTGGCTACCCCTGATTATCTGATTGTGTCCTTCTTTACCTTTGCTTGAATGCTTCTTGTAATTTCATTCAGCATTGAGTAGAAATACTTAGACTACATTTGCAGGATTCCTGTGACTTCTCTGAAATCTTGCTAAGATACTCCAACCACATGCTTGCTGGATATTGATATTTCTTATGTAAATGATGAATTCTGGACTTTTAGGTAAGAACACATGTGTGTGCTGTGTGTATGTGCACTATGTGCGTATGTGTGTGTGTTTCTGTGTGTATAGTCTCAGAATCATGTATGTATGTATAAAGTTAAAGACAAAAGCAAAATGACCAAAATAGGTAAGTGCTGCCCCATAAGGAAGAATCTTTAATAGTAATGTCTTTATTTATCCCTCTAAGATGTGAAAATTGTAGAATCTCAGAATTTCTATCCCTGTGAACAGGGATGAACTTTGGACAGATGGCCTGATTTGATTGACATACAGTAAAAGTAAGTACTTTTCCTTCTTTTTTCTGTCTCCCTATTTTTCACAAGAAAAATAAAACACTGCCTTCCTTATAATCAGTGAAAGAGAATAACAATGTTGGTTGACACTAGAGTCTAAACTATACATGGAATTATAAGACCAGGGACCAATAAAATATTAATGATATTATCATGTCATACCCCCACATATCATACCATTTTAGAAAAAAAGATGTTGAAATTGTGTTACTTTTGAAGACAGTGCATTTTTAAGATAGGCTGAGAGGCAGACCAGAATTATGGTAATTATAAGCAGTTTTGGGACACACTATTTTAGCTTGGAAAATACTCTGTAATAGTCAAATAAATCTGCAGCGAGGAAGATGCCACAGTAATCAAAATTGATTCTGGGATGTGCTTATGTTTTCTAAAATTGATAGTGTTGAACTGGTACTGTGATTTTCTTGTGTTTCTTTTTTGTCTATAGGGAACTTTAGAAAATTGGAACATTAGAGTTTTGCAGTTTGAATAATCTAACTTTAGATATGCTTATAAAGCTACTACATAAGTCCCAGATGAAGAAAGTCCTGGCTTCAAATACTAACAAAGAAATTTATTCTCCAACTGAGTATTTTAATGAGATCTTTCTGCTTATGTCTGAATAGAATAGAAAGAAATGCTTTAAGATTATGCTTTTTGTACTTTGAAAGTTTAATTTCACTCTAGGATCAAGGGTTTCATTAAGAGGAGTTAATATGGTTAAATTTTATATGGAGTGAAAAATGAATAATAGGTAGCTTGTGGACAATTGGACTTCACATTCTTTGTATTCTTCGTATGATCACTGTATACATCAGTCCTAATAGGCTTGTGGGTTATGCTGAGTAACAATTTTGAAATCTCAGTGAATTAAGACAATACATGTTTATTTCTCCTTCAAACTATATATCTAATGGAGGTGCAAGGGAATTCTCAATTTAACTCCCATTGTATATGAATATAATCTGACATACATGATACAGTAGGGATGATTTCTTAGCTTGGTATAGAGTATGGTATTCTAATGAACTAAAATGAATTGAAGAAAAATTTTCCTGATCTATTTCAATACGTTTCAGAGGAGACATCAAAGAAATATCCATTAAAACATCTAATAAACATTTGAAAATTTTCAGAGCAGAAATTTTTTTAAGATTTTATTTATTTATTCATGAGAAACACAGAAAGAGGCAGAGACAGAGGCAGAGGGAGAAGCAGGCTTCATGCAGGGAGTCCAAGGTGGGACTCGATCCCAGGACCCCGGAATCCTGCCCTGAGCCAAAGGCAGATGCTCAACCACTGAGCCACTCAGGAGTCCCAAGAGCAGAAATTTTATATTCTTCCCCTGGCCAACTATTTAGACTTAGCTCTCCTCCTTAATGACTTAATAATGAAAAATGAAGTAGAATTTTCTACTATCAGATGGTCAAAGCTTTTTTTCATTCTTTTTTTTAAATTTGAATGTAGCTGGCACACAATATTACATTAGTTTCAGGTATACAACTTAGTGATTTGACAAGTTCATACATTATGCTATGTTCATCACAAGTGTAGCCTCCATCTGTTTCATTACATTGCTATTACAGTATCAGTGGCTGTACTTCTTATGCTGTGGCTTCTATTCCCATAACTCATTCATTCCATAACTAAAAGCCTTTTTCTTCCTCTCCTCTCCACACCTTTTTCCCATCCCACCTCCTCTAGCAACCATCAGATTGCTCTTTGGTATTTATAGGTCTGATTTTAATTTTTATTTGTTTGTTGTCTTTTAGATTCCAAGTGTGAGTGGAATAATAGGTAAGTCTTTCTCAGTCAGACTTATTTGGTGTATCATAATACCGTCTAGGTACATCCATGCAGTCTCAAATGACATAATTTCATTCTTCTCTATGGCTGCACAATACTGTTGTGTATGTCCAGACCACATTTTCTTATCCATTTGTCTATCAATAACCACTTAGTTTGCTTCCATATCTTGGCTATTATAAATAATGCTGCAGTGAACATAGGGATACATTACCTTTTCAAATTAGTATTTTTGCTTTGTTTGTTTAAATACCCAGTAGTGGAATTATTGGATCATATGGCATTTCTATTCTTAATTTTTTGGGGGAGCCTCTATACTGTTTTCCACAGTGGCTGTACTTAACCTAAAGAAAGAGAGGTGTTGCTAGAGGTGATTCAGCATAAGGAATACTTCATCCAAATGTGAAGCAATGAAATTTTAATGTAATAAACAAGAGCCATGATTTGACCTTCTTTTGCAATAGTCTATTTGTTTTCCTTTTTTTTTAAATATTTTACTTTTTGGACTTCACTGTTTTTCTAATGCTTCTCTTTTGAAATTCCATGTAATTTTCATGGTAAGTTGACCTGGGGCCACCTTCTTTTAGAATAGGTGGCACAATTTATCCTTGTCTGAGTCTAGTTCGGCTTTCCCAGAGATTATATATTAAGTATTGGGTCAAAGTTTCAGTTATGATTAATCAATCAATCAATAGATACATAGACAAATCTAGATATACATTTTTGTCTGAACTTGTTCCCTGTACATGCATCTCTCTGGGGAGCTTCATGAATGTGGGATGAGGAATGGATCAAGGAACTTTAGCCACAATAAGAAACTCACCGAAGGCTCAAGATGTGTGCATTCCACATCCTGATAGTTACTGTTTCTCCCCAATCTTTGCCTCATTTTCCATCATAGAAAAAAAATGAATAACTAACTTCTTCATGTTGCCAGATAAATAAAAGTTTTTTTAATTCTGTATTTAATAAAGATAATGTGCTCTTTAGTCTACTTCTATCTATATTAGTGAAATTAGTTTTAGCTGACTAAATTTATAACTGATTGTAAGACAGAATTGTGTAATGGAAACGATAATCACTAGCTAATACACATGCTTCTCAGGGCAAAGAAAAAATAGATTCAAAATGTCTATTTTATCACTTCAGAAATATTTCACAGTATCTTCAGTGATGTATTTGCAAACTTGTAAGCAGATCCATTTTGATATGATAAAATTAGAACATGAGAAAATCAATGCCTTTATATGTAGCTGTTTCCAGGGAAATTCAGTAAGAGGAATATATTTAGAGTTTATTTTCCTGTGAATAGACAAAGTGGTTTGTTGCGGTTTTAAAATCTTACAAGGCTTATATAATAAAAATAATGAGATTTTGCTCTTGGCGTTAGAGAAGTATTGGTTAAATTTAGAACTATGTAGGAGGCAAAATTCAGACCACCTGTTAAAATCACAATTGCAGTAAAAACTTTTTGCATTAGTTTGTATTGGCTAGGTAATAGAAAGGTATCACTCAAAGTGTAATTTAAGTATAAAGGTATAACTTAAAATGTAAATTGATTTTCCAATAGCAAGTGGGTTTTTTAAAGTTTTATCAGCTCTTCATGTTTCAAAATACCTTATACTATGGCCTTATGGATCGCATCTGTGCAGTCTAAACCACATAAATTGAGGGGATCAAAGAAGTAAATCTTTGTGCTAAGACGCAATCACATTTCATCTTCAGAATAACATATGTGGGTGTATTATTATTCTCATTGCGTGAAAGGACAAAATAGTGCTCAGAAAGTTGAAGTTTAGTGCCCATAGTCACACAGCTGATCAATGAAATCACCAGTATTTTAATAAATGTGTGCCTAATTCCAATATCCATGTTATATAATACTTCATAGCTGATTCTGACCTAAACAATGGAGATGTATATCTCATTTGATCAAGTGACCCATTTCATCCTGAGATGAACTACTCTGTTGAAAAAGACCAGGAGAGGAATTCTTTGGACAACTTACTTGTAATTTTATGTTTATTTTTTATAATATACATTGAAATAATTTACTGATTACCGCTGATAAATGTCTTTTTTTCTCCAAAATTTTATTTAAATTCCAGTTAGTTAACATACAATGTAATATTAGTTATAAGTGAAGAATTTAGTGATTCATCACTTACATACAACACTCAGTGCTTATCATTAGTGTCCTCCTTAATACATATCACTCATTTAACCTATCACCCCTTCTACCTCCCCTCTGATAACCTCAGTTTTGTTATCTATAGTTGAGAGTCTGTTTCTTGGTTTGCTTCTCTTCTCCCCTCATATACATTGTTTCGTTTCTTAAATTCCATGAATGAGTGAAATAATATAGTGTTTGTCTTTCTCTAACTTATTTTGCTTAGCATAATACAGTTTGGCTCCATCAACGTAATTGTAATTTGCAAGATTTCCTTCTTTTTTATGACTGAGTAATATTCCATTGTATATATACCACATCTTCTTTATCCATTCATCAGTGGATGGAAATCTGGGATCTTTCCATAATTTGGCTATTGTTGATAACACTGCTATGAATATTACAGTGCATATGTCTCTTTGAATCACTATTTTTATATACTTTGGATAAATATGCAGAACTGCAATTGCTGGATCAGAGGATAGTTGTATTTTTAACTTTTTGAGGAAACTCCATAGTCTTTTCTAGAGTGAATGCACCAGTTTGCATTCCCACCAGTGGTGTAAAAAGAAGGTTGCCTTTCCCTTTCTCTGCATCCTTGCCAATACCTCTTATTTCCTATATTGTTAATTTTAGCCATTCTGACTTGAGTGAGGTGATATTTCATTGTAAGTTTGCTTTTATTTTTAGATGAGGGGAGGGGTAGAGGGAGTGGGAAATAGAATCCCAAGCAAGCCCCACACCCAGCATGAAGCCCAAAGCAGAGCCCCATCTCACAACTCTGAGATCATGACCTGAACCAAAATCAAGAGTTGGAGTCTTAACGGACTGGCCCACCCAGGTACTCCCCTCATTGTAGTTTTAATTTGTATTTCCTTGAGCATCTTTTCATATGATTACTAGCCATCTGAAGATCTTCTTTGGGAAAATGTCTATTCATGCTTTGTGAGTTTGATAAGTTCTTTAAAGATTTTGGATAATAACCTCTTATCAGATATGTCATTTGCAAATATCTTCTCCCATTCCAAAGGTTGCCTTTTAGTTTTGTTGATTATTTCCTTCACTGTATAGAAGGCTTTTATTTTGATGTAGTCTCAACAGCTTATTTTTGTTTTTGTTTCCCTTGCCTCAGAAGACATATCTAGTAAGAAGTTGCTATAGCCGATATCAAAGAGGTTACTGCCTGTGTTCTCCACTATGGTTTCCTGTCTCACATTTAGGACTTTTACCCATTTTGATTTGTGTGTGTGTGTGTGTGTGTGTGTGTGTGTGTGTGTGTCTATAGTGTAAGAGAGCTGTCCAATTGCGCTCATTTTCATGTTGCTGTCCAGTTTTCCCAACACCATTTGGTGAGGAGACTGTCTTTTTTCCACTGGATCGTCTTTCCTACTTAATCTACTGTTGAAGATTAATTGACCATATAGTTGTGGGTTCATTTTTGGGTTTTCTGTTCTGTTCCATTGGTCTATGTGTCCATTTTTGTGCCAGTACCATACTGTTTTGATCACTACTGCTGTGGAATATAACTTGAAATCTGGAATTGTGATGCCTCCAGCTTTGCTTTTCTTAAGATTGCTTTGGCTACTCAGGGTGTTTTAGTATAAATTTTAGGGTTGTTTGTTCTATCTCCATAAAAAAGTCTTGTGTATTTTGATAGGGATTGCTTTAAATGTGTACATTGCTTTGAGTAGTATAGACATTTTGTTTTGTTTCAAGCTTTTATTTAAATTCTGTTAATATAGTCTAATATTGATTTCAGGAGTAGAATTTAGTGATTTGATCACTTATATATAATACCCAGTGCTCATCACAAGTGCCCTCCATAATGCCTATTACCCATTTAGCCTATCCCTCTGCCCACCTCCCCTCTAGCAACTCTCAGTTTGTCCTATATAGTTAAGATTCTGTTTTATGGTTTGCCTCTCTCTCTCTCTCTCTCTCTTTCTCTTTTCCCTCCTATGTTCATCTGTTTCGTGTCATAAATTCCATCTGTGAGTGAAATCATCTGATAAAGTGTTAGTATCCAAAATCTATAAAGAACTAATCAAACTCAACATCTCCCCAAAAATAATCCAGTTAAGAAATGAGCAGAAGATATGAACAGACATTTTTTTCCATAGAAGATACAGATGGCTAATAGACACATGAAAAGATGCTCAACACCATCAGATAAATACAAATCAAAACCACAGGAGATACCACCTCACACCTGTCAGAATGGTTAAAATTAACAACACAGGACACAAACGATGTTGGCAAGAATGTGGAGAAAGGGGAACCCTCTTACACTGTGGGTGGGCACGCAAACTGGTGCAGCCACTCTGGAAAACAGTACGGAGTTTTCTCAAAAAGTTAAAAATAGAGCTACCCTACAATTCAGGAATTGCACTGCTAGGTACTTATCCAAAGGATACAAAAATATTAACTCTTCTTTAAAAATTTGGTAGAATTCTCCTGTGAAGCCATCTGGCCCTGGGCTTTTGTTTGTTGGGAGGCTTCTGATTATTGATTCAATTTCTTTGTTGGCTATCAGTCTGTTCAAGTTTTCAATTTCTTTCCATTTCAGTTTTAATAGGAATTTCTTAGGAATTTCTGAATTTATTCATTTATTTCAGGTTGTCCACTTTGTTGGCATACAATTTTTCATAATATTCTCTTATAGTTGTTTGTATTTCTGAGGTGCTGGTTGTTATTTGTCCTCTGTCATTTGTGATTTTATTTATTTGTGTCCTTTCTCTTTTGTTTTTGATAAGTCTGGCTAGAGGTTTGTCTGTTGTGTTAATTTTTTTCTAAGAACCAGCCCCTGATTTCTTTGATCTGTTCAACTGTTCTTTTTAGTTTCTAACCCTTATTTCTACTCTAATCTTTATTATTTCCCTTCTTCTGCTGGCTTCAGGCTTTGCTTATTGTTCTCTTTCTAGCTTCTTTAGGTATAAGGTTATGTTGTTTTATTTTTTATTTTTTATTTTTTGCATCTTGAGATAGGCCTGTATTGCTATATACATCCCTCTTATGACCACTTTTGCTAGATCCCAAATGTGATGTTTTAATTTTCATTTGTTCCCACATATTTTTAAAATTTATTCTTTAACTTCCTGGTTGACCCATTTATTCTTTAGTAGAATGCTCTTTAACTTCCATATATTTGTGGTCTTTCCAAATTTTTTCTTAGGGATGACTTCAAGTTTCGTAGTGATGTGGTCAAAAAATTTGCATGGTATTATCACAGTCATTTTGTACTTATTGAGGGCTGATTAGTGGCCTAGTATGTGGTCTATTTTGGAGAATATCCTGTGTGCACTTTTTTTTTTTTTTTTTTTTAAAGATTTTATTTATTTATTCATGATAGTCACACAGAGAGAGACAGAGAGGCAGAGACACAGGTAGAGGGAGAAGCAGGCTCCATGCAGGGAGCCTGACGTGGGATTCGATCCCGGGTCTCCAGGATCACGCCCCGGGCCAAAGGCAGGTGCCAAACCGCTGCGCCACCCAGGGATCCCCCTGTGTGCACTTAAATGTGTATGCTGCTTTAGATTAAAATGTTCTGAATATGTCTGTTAGGTCCATTTGGTTCAGTGAGTCATTCAAATACATTATTTCTTTGTTGATATGCTGTTTATTGATCTGTCCATTGATGTAAGTTGGGTATTAAAGTCTCCTACTATTATTGCATTACTATCAGTGAGTTTCTTTATATTTGTTATTATTTTAGATAGTTGGGTGCTCCCACATTAGGGGCATAAATACTTACAATTCTTTGATCTTTATGTTGGATAATCCCACTTCAGAATGACCTTCTTTGTCTTGTTACAATATTTGCTTTAAAATCTAGTGCGTCTTATATAAGTATTGATACTCTGGCTTTCTTTTCACTTCCATTAGCATGTTAAATGTTTCTCCATCTCTTCACTGCCAATCTACAGGTATCTTTAGGTTTAAAATGAGTCTCTTATAAGCAGTATATAGATGGGTCTTTTTTTTTTTTTAATCATTTAGACACCCTATGTCTTTTGATTGGAGTGTTTAGTCCTTTTATATTCAGAGTATTTATTGATAGATATGTATTTATTTATTTTTTTTTAATTTTTATTTATTTATGATAGTCACACAGAGAGAGAGAGAGAGAGGCAGAGACACAGAGGGAGAAGCAGGCTCCATGCACCGGGAGCCCGACGTGGGATTCGATCCCGGGTCTCCAGGATCGCGCCCTGGGCCAAAGGCAGGCGCTAAACCGCTGCGCCACCTAGGGATCCCGATAGATATGTATTTAGTGTCATTTTATCACTTGTTTTGTTGTTGTTTCTGGAGATTTTCTCTGTTCCTTTCAAGTCTTTGTCACTCTTGGTCTTTCTTTCCCATTCAGAGTGCCCCCTTTAATATTACTTGCAGGGTTGGTTTAGTGGTCATGAACTCCTTAGTTCTTGTTTGGTAAATTTTTCTCATTTTCTATTCTTTATGATAGCCTTGCTGGATAGAGTATTCTTCGCTACAGATTTTCCTCATTCAGCACATTGGGTATATCATGCCACTCTCTTCTGACTTGATAAGTTTCTGTGGAGAGGTGTGCAGCTCCCCTGTGGGTCCTCCCTTGTATGTTAGGAATTTCTTTTTTCATGCTGCTTTTAAGATTTTTTTCTTTATCATTATATTTTGCAAATTTAACTACAATATGTCTTGGTGTCAGCCTGCTCTTTTTTAATTTGATTTTGACCAGAGTTCTCTCTGCCTCCTGGATTTGGTTGTCAGTTTCCTTCTCTAGATTAAAGAAGTTTTCAGCTATTATTTCCTCAAGCTTTTGCCCCCTTTTCTCTCTCTCCTTCTTCTGGGACTTTTATGACATGAAAGCTACTATGTTTATGGTGTTACTAAGTTCTCTAAGTCTGTTCTCAAGATCCATGATTATTCTTTATCTCTTTTATTTAGCTTCATTATCTTATATTATTTTATCTTCTATATCATTTATTTGTTCCTCTGCTTCTTCCATCCTTGTGGTCATTACATCCAGTGTATTTTGGATCTGTTATTACATTTTTCATTTCTGACTTTGGGTTTTAGCTCTTTTATCTCTGTGGTAAGTATCTCCTTGATATATTCCATGCTTTTTTTCAGTGAGTATCCTTATGACTGTTGTTGTAATCCTCCATCAGACATTATTATTTGTATGTCTTTTGATTAGGTCTCTGACCGTGACCTTTTATTCTTCTTCCTTTTGGGATGAATTCCTACCTCTTGGCATTTTTTTTTATAAGTCTCTGTCTTCTCTGTGTTAGAGAAGCCTATTTTGTTTCCCTCTCTTGAAAGTAATAGCTTTTTGAGGAGTTCATATAGTGTCCAGGGCTGGGCGCTTCAGGGAGTGTTTCTGGTGTGTGCTGCATGCCCTCTGCTGCTGTGGTTTGGCTGCTGTGTACCTCAGGTCAGTCATCTGCAGAGTTTCTCCTTCTTTGCAGGGGGGCAGTGTTTGAAATTTGACGTTTTAACTTGGTCTGCTCTGGTCTCCTTGTTAACTGGGACCTGATAACTACTTCCACTCGAACTGTAGCCTTGTAAAACTCTTTGGTTGGTAGATGTGGTGTGTGGGGGTGTTTCTGCAGGTCTTCTGGGGGAGAGGCCCTCTACACTGGTCTTTAGGTACACCTGTCTGAGAAAAGCAGTACCAGCAGAGGGCAGGGGGGGGGACTTGGTGGAGGCAGGTTAGGCAACCAGTGCTGGAGCTGTTTACTGAAGATGATTTATGCTGAGGGGCTGGAGAGGGAAAAGGTTCCATCCAGTTTCTTTGTCCTGGAGAGGGGTCTCTGTGCTTGCTGCTGTGAGAGAAGCATCCTCAGAAGAGTGAATAATCTCTCACCGTGCATCCCAGGCACTTTTCAGATCACTCTTCTCATGCTGTCCTCCAAGTTCCTTGCCTGCCTGGAGCAGTGCAGTGCCCTTTGGGCTCTGTCCCAGCCATGTCTGCTGACCTTTAAAATTCCAAACTTTAGGGACGTGGCTGTGGCCCAGAGGCTGCACTGGTCTTCTGAAGGGAGTGTCTCACTGTGCTGGGATGGTTGCAGGTTTAATTCAGAAAGATAGTTGCACCAAAGTGCAGGGATATGGGATCTGGAGCACAGCGGGCTAGGCAACCAGTGTCGGGGTTAGCTGCCCTTAGCAGGTGCAGGTTCCCTGTACCTGTGCTAAAGAGTAGGGGAGAGAAATAATGTCCTCCACCTCCTTTGTCCTTGGAGAGGCATCTCTGCAAATGCCACCTCTCCCAGAGGCACTCCAAGAACAAGCAGTCTCTCCCCAGGCACCTTAAGGAAACTTCAAATCTGCCCTGGGGCTGCTCACCTGCTTTCTCTCCAGGAGCAGGGCAGTGCTCTTAGGGCTATATTCTAGCCAAACACACTGACCTCTAAAACTCCAGTCTTTTGAGCCCTGCTCATTGCACTGCTCACAAAAATTGGCCCCTCTCATTTTCCCAGTCACTGGCTTTGAGTGTTATCCTTGTGCCTATCCCTGTGTTCTCCATTCTCTCTCACTTTTCTCTGCAACCAGGGATCCTTCCCTTCTGCAGCAACCATGATCTTTTCTCCCCCAAACCATATCTCCCCATTTCTTACTTTCCTCATTGTGGCCTCTTCTGTTCCTCTTGCTTGTGCAATTTGTTCTGTGAGTCCTCAGGTAGATTTCTTGGGTATTCAGAATAGTTTGATAGTTATCTAGCTGTGTTTAAGATACAAGGGAACCCTCTTACACTGTTGGTGGGAATGTGAACTGGTGCAGCCACTCTGGAAAACTGTGTGGAGGTTCCTCAAAGAGTTAAAAATATACCTGCCCTACGACCCAGCAATTGCACTGTTGGGGATTTACCCCAAAGATACAAATGCAATGAAACACCGGGACACCTGCAACCCGATGTTTATAGCAGCAATGGCCACGATAGCCAAACTGTGGAAGGAGCATCGGTGTCCATCGAAAGATAAATGGATAAAGAAGATGTGGTTTATGTATACAATGGAATATTCCTCAGCCATTAGAAATGACAAATACCCACCATTTGCTTCAACGTGGATGGAACTGGAGGGTATTATGCTGAGTGAAGTAAGTCAGTCGGAGAAGGACAAACATTATATGTTCTCATTCATTTGGGGAATATAAATAATAGTGAAAGGGAATATAAGGGAAGGGAGAAGAAATGTGTGGGAAATATCAGAAAGGGAGACAGAACGTAAAGACTGCTAACTCTGGGAAACGAACTGGGGGTGGTGGAAGGGGAGGAGGGAGGGGGTGGGAGTGAATGGGTGATGGGCACTGGGGGTTATTCTGTATGTTAGTAAATTGAACACCAATAAAAAATAAATCTAAAAAAAAAAAGAGAGACAAGGCAAGCCTAGCATCTTCCTATTATGCTGCCATCTTAGTTCCTCTTCCACTGGTGACAAATTTCTAAAAATTGAACAATTTTTTAAAGATTTTATTTATTTATTCATGAAAGACTCACACAGAGAGAGAGGCAGAGGGAGAAGCAGGCTCTATGAAGGGAGCCCGATGCAGGACTCGATCCCAGGACACCAGGATCATGCTCTGTGCCAAAGGCAAGCGCCAAACTGCTGAGCCACCCAGGGATCCCAAAATCGAACAATTCTATATGAGTTGTCCAGTCTTCACCTTTTCATACTGGTAAATTCCACCTTTGCTTTCCATTTTTTTCTTTAGTCAATGACATCACCCACAACTCTTTTATAGTAAACATGCATTTGTCTACATACCTTCCTTTTTGTAATAGCCTTTGTCTGGTCTAATTACAGTCCACTGTCCTCTTCTCTTCCTGGACAGAGCTGTTAATCCAAAAGTGGGCATATGAACAAGCAGCACAAAAAAGGCATCTCTTTCTATTGGATGGAACTTTAAGTTCCTGCAGTAAGCATATAGATGAAACTGTCAAGGAAGCAAGGGAAAAATGTCAGAAACCATGTTAAGATGTAAAGGTTAAGGGCACGGGTCAGGAGGAGAGAGCAAGGAAGAGAAAGAGAAAGAGAAAGATATGACTAGTACCTGGATTATTGGATCTCGGCATCTTTGAACTCAGTAACTCACTGAGTTTCTTGGCTATTTAGAATAGTACATCCAGGATTTTTCTTAGTCTAGCTGAATTAGATTTCTGTCATTTCTAACTGAAAAATATTATGATTAATTTTCCCTTCTGTCATCTTACATGGAATTTATTTTTAACTATAGCTTACATAATTATGTCGTTACTTTGATATGGCAATCTGTTGAATTTTGTTGAGAGTAATAATAGAATTATTATATGTCATGATTGTTATTGTCATAGCTAATATTTAATAGATTTTGTAACTTCATATATATTATCTCATTCAATCGTTATAACAATCCTGTCATTTTGGTGTTATTATTATCTCTATTTTTCAAAATGAGAAAGAGTAGGTACCAAGGGGTCAGTAAATCTTCCCAGGATCACCCAACTGGTAAGTGTCAAAAGTAAGATAAGAATGCAGGGCATTGGGAATTAAAGTCTATTTTCTAAACCAATGAACAATGCACTTTTATAACTATTTTTATTTACAAGCTAGAGAAAAAGAGAAAGAGAGATCTTTACTGACATTACTTTATGTAAGTATTCCAAACTTTCTTTACACATTAGCAAAATCTTTATACCAATGAATTTACACCAGTACCTAAAGGAGAAGATGAAGAGGAGAATTTCTATTTGTAATTATATGGTAGAGGAAGTTTTTCTCTGCCAGTTAGTTTGAGGAGAATGTTTCTAGCTGACATGCTAACTTTATCATGATTGAATTCCACTACTCTGACCTAAATCAAATTTAGGATCTCTTTAGCAGAGATTAAGATTCATAAAGATTCACTTGAATTTCTTCTTTGAAGTTAAAAAAAAAAAAGCTCTAGAAATGTGCTTCTATTATCATTAAGGAGGAAAGAGTCATTACTTTTCTGTCTTTTGCTATCTACCAAATCCTAATAAAGAGAATCTGACATAGAATAGAATAGAAGCTCAGAGAATAAAAAATACAGTGTGAGCTGCTATTTGTGGCTCTAAATGTCAAAACCCTATTCAAGGGCTCTAAATATTGTGAAGCCAAGCTGGGATGTGATTACCATAGACTTTTTTCTTTTCCAGCTCAACCTTCTTTGCTTTATGAAATAAATTCCCATGTCACTTATCCATTATCCTTCCTAGAAAATTAAGAGAATTATATTCCTTCTTAGGTGTATTAAGATATTTGGGTCAAATAACCCATGAGTCTTAGTATATTGACTAAAATATAAAAAATAATACTTAGTAAATGTTATATGTCATATTAGTAATAAATGACTACCCCAAATTTTTCAAAAGACTTTTTTTAAATTTTTATTTATTTATGATAGTCACAGAGAGAGAAAGAGAGAGAGGCAGAGACACAGGCAGAGGGAGAAGCAGGCTCCATGCACTGGGAGCCCGATGTGGGATTCGATCCCGGGTCTCCAGGATCGCGCCCTGGGCCAAAGGCAGGCGCTAAACCGCTGCGCACCCAGGGATCTCTCAAAAGACTTTTTAACGTACAATGTGACATTAATTTCAAGTGTACAACATAGTGATTGGACAGGTCTATATGTTATACTATGCTCAACACAGGCTACTATCTGTAACCATACTTGTATAATACCATTGACTGTATTCTTTAGGTTGTACTTTTTATTCTTGTAACTTATTCCTAAATGAAAGCCTGTATCTGTCCCTCCCCTTTACCCATTTTGCCTATCCTCTCACTCTCCCCTCTGACATCCAACAGTTTGTTCTCTTTATTTACAGGTCTCTGTTTTTTGTTTATTCATTTGTTTTTAGAGTCCACATATGAGTGAAATCATATGGTATTCATCTTTGTCTGTCTGATTTATTTCACTTATCATAATACCCTGTAGGTCTATCCATGTTGTTTCAAATAGCACAATTTCATCCTTTCTAATGGCTGCATAATATTCCATTATGGAGTATGTGTGTGTGTATGCACGTATCACATCTTCCTTATCCATTTGTCTATGGATGAACACTTAGCTTCCATATCTTGGCTATTGTAAATAATACTTCAATAAATACAGGGATGCATGTATCTTTTTGCACTTGAATATATCATGCCAGTCCTTTCCAGCTTACCAGCTCTCTGTGGACAAATCTGCTGCCAGTCTTATGTGTCTCCCTTGTAAGTTAAGGACCTCTTTCCCCCTAAACTGCTTTCAGGATTTTCTCTTTTTCTCTGAAATTTGTAAGTTTCACTATTATATGTTGGAGTGTTGACCTATTTTTATTGATTTTGAGGGGGGTTCTCTGTGCCTTCTGGACTTAAATGCTTGTTTCCTTCGCCAGGTTAGAGAAGTTCTCAGCTATAATTTGTTCAAATAAACCTCCTGCCACTTTCTTCCACTTCTCATCTTATGGGACTCCTATTCTCTGAATATTATTTCACTTTATGCAATCACTGAGTTCTTTAAGTCTTCATGATCTAATTGTTTTCTTTCTTCTTTTCAGCTTCCTTATTATCCATTTTTTTATCTTCTCTACCACTGACTTACTCTTCTGCCTTATTCATTCTCATTTTTATAGCCTCTATAGCATTTTTTATTTTAATTTTGGCCTGACCAGATTTTTGATATTTTATTTTATTTCTACAGTAAGGGATTCTCTATTGTCTTCTATGCTTTTTTTTTTGTTTTTCAAAACCAGTACTTAGTATTTTTATAATCATTGGTTTAAATCTAGTTTAGATATCTTATATCCATATTGACTAAATCTTTGTTTTGGGATGAATATCTCCATCTTGTCATTTTATCAGAAAAGAAAGGAAAAAAAGAAAAAACAAAACAACAGCAATAAAACAACAAAAACTTCAGTACATGGTGTATTCTGTGTATACTCTGCTGTTGCATTTGACTGCTTTTTCCCAATGGTCTTTCCTCTATAGAGATCTTCCTTGTTTGTAGTAGGAATTGTTGGGATCTTTAACTAGATGTGCCTTGATTTATTTGTCAAGACAAATCTGTAATTGAAAAAAAAAAAGAAAAGAAAAAGATGAAAAAAGCCTGATCCAAGATAAGAGAAAGAAAAAGGAACACAAATGCATATAAGCAGACAAACAAAAAAACTATAAAACTGATTCCAAAGAATAGGAAAGAAAGAAGAAGAGTAAGGAAAGAAGAAAAGAGAAAAACATAAGAAGCTTGATCCAAAAAATAAAGGAAGGAAACAAACCAACAAATGGACAAATTATAAACTTGATACGAAAAAAAGATAAAGAGAAAAAATATATATAACTATAAAACTGATTCCAAAGAATAGGAAAGAAAGAAGAAGAGTAAGGAAAGAAGAAAAGAGAAAAAAATAAGAAGCTTGATCCAAAAAATAAAGGAAGAAAACAAACCAACAAATGGACAAATTATAAACTTGATACAAAAAAAAGATAAAGAGAAAAAAATATATATATATATAATCAAAGATGAAAATAAATAGAAAAATAAAAAATAAATAAATTTTTAAAAATTAAGAAAAGAGATTTAAAAAAAAAAAAAAAGAAGCAAGATTAGTACTGCTTCCACTGGAAGCTGTTTTGGAGCATTCTGTAATCAAGAGGCTTGGTTCGAGGTGTTCCCTGTCCTTAACTTGTCGGTGCCCATGCCATTGGTTCACTGGGAGCCACAGATCTGTATTTTACCTCTGGCTGGGTGGCTGGGACTCCAAGTTTTAAAGGACCTGGCAAGGTACGGACCCACTCTCATCCCCTGGAGGCGTCTCATAGCTCCATCCCATCCCTGAGGCTAGAGTTTATTGTTAGCTCTCAGGTTAGTCTGCCCTGGTCTCTGCTCTCTGCTCATTTCTGTCCCAGAAAAGCAACCGCTGGGTGAGCACAAAGAAGTTTGTCTGTTGTGGCTCACAGTGAAAAGTTGTTAGGAGGTTTTCTGTCCTCTGCACACAGCTCCGACCTCGCTGTTGAGACTCGCTCAATCACTCCTGGCTAGTCCTTTGTCCTTAGAAAGGCAAAATATGCTCTTTCAAAATATGCTTTTCCAAAATATACTCTGAGAAGGGAGATGAGCTCTCCCAGTGTGACCCACGCGATCTCCTCACCAAGGCTTATTGTACCATCCCTACCTGCTGTGTTCTCTCCCTCTCTCCCTGTCCCTGACTTTGCTCCACAAAAAGGGGTCCCTCCTTCATAGCTGCAGGACTTTCCTCTCCCCGACTTCACAGCTCACATGTCTGCCGAGTTCTCTCCCTCCAACTGTGCAGATTATTTCCTTCATTCTCAGATCTTATTCCTAATGGTTGAATGTTGATCTAGCTGGGTTTGAAGGAGCAGGCGAGCTCAGGGTCCCTCTACTGCTCTGCTATCTTAACCTATTTTCACCTCTTGTCTTTCAGGGTTGCATGTATCTTTTTGAATTAATGTTATCATTTCCTTTGGAATTATTGGATCCTATGGTATTTCTAGTTTTAATTTTTTGAGGAGCCTCCCAAGTGTTTTTCACAATGGCTGTACCAACTTAAATTCCCACCGACAGTGCATAACGGTATTTTTTCTTTCTTTTTTTTTTTTTCTCCACATCCTTACGAACACTTGTTATTTCTTGTCTTTTTGTTTTAGCCATTCTGATGGGTATAAGGTGATATCTCATGGTTTTTATTTGTATTTCCCTGATGATTCGTGATGTGGAACATTTTTACATGTGTATTTTGGTCAATTCTGTATCTTTGGAAAAATATATATTCAGGTTCTCTGCCCATTTTTTTAATCAGATTTTTTTTTTTTTTGGTGTTGAATTGTGTCTTTTTTCCCTCCAATTCTTTGCTCAAGTCAATCGGAGAAGAACAAACATTATAAAAGGCCTCCAAGGGGGAGGGGCCCCGCGAGGAGCCAGGCTGAGGCCGGGGCGAGTGTCCCCAGGACAGGAGAGCCCCGTCCCGGAGGAGCAGGAGCTGCACCGACCTTCCCGGGCGGAAAGGGGCTCGTGGGGAGGTGGAGCAGGACCCAGGAGGGCGGGGATGCCCTCGGGCTCCCCGGGACAGTAACAGAGCAACTGCGCGCCCAGGAGAGTGCGCCGAGCTCCCTAAGGGCTGCAGCGCGCACGGCGGGACCCGGAGCAGCTCGGGGGGCTCGGGCGGCGGCTCCGCGGAGGGGGCTGCGCGGCCCCGGGAGCAGCTCGGAGGGGCTCGGGCAGAGGAAGAGGCTCCGTGCAGAGGGGGCTGCGCGGTTCCAGGAGCAGCTCGGAGGGGCTCGGGCGGCGGCTCCGCGGAGGGGGCTGCGCGGCCCGGGAGCGCGAATCCACCAGCGCAGGCCCCGGAGCACAGGGCGCCGGGACACAGCCCAGGATCCGGCCTCCCCCGGGACAGGCAGAGGCCGGGAGGGCCCAGGACAGCAAGGACGCTCCTGCCCCAGCTGAGCACATCAGCGGCCCCGCCCCGGAGCCTCCAGGCCCTGCAGACGGAGAGCTCCGGAGTTCCTGCGGGGGCTGAATCCAGGTTTCCAGAGCTGCCCCGCCACTGGGGCTGTTCCTCCTGGGGCCTCACGGGGTAAACAACCCCCACCGAGCCCTGCACCAGGCAGGGGCACAGCAGCTCCCCCAAGTGCTAACACCTGAAAATCAGCACAACAGGCCCCTCCCCGAGAACACCAGCTAGACGGACAAGTTCCAGGGGGAAGTCAAGGGACTTAAAGTACACAGAATCAGAAGATACTCCCCGGTGGTTCTTTTTTTGTTTGTTTGTTTTTGTTTTTGTTTTTGTTTTTGTTTTATTTTGCTTTTTGATTTGTATCCTTCCCCCACCCCCTTTTTTCTCCTTTCTTTTTCTTTCTCTTTTTCTTCCCTTTTTTTTTTTCGTTTTTTTTTTTCTTTTTCTTCCCTTTTTTTTTTCTCTTTCTCTTTTCTCTCCTTCTTTCTCTCCTCTCTTTTTCTCTTTTTCCCAATACAACTTGCTTTTGGCCACTCTGCACTGAGCAAAATGACTAGAAGGAAAACCTCACCTCAAAAGAAAGAATCAGAAACAGTCCTCTCTCCCACAGAGTTACAAAATCTGGATTACAATTCAATGTCAGAAAGCCAATTCAGAAGCACTATTATACAGCTACTGGTGGCTCTAGAAAAAAGTATAAAGGACTCAAGAGACTTCATGACTGCAGAATTTAGAGCTAATCAGGCAGAAATTAAAAATCAATTGAATGAGATGCAATCCAAACTAGAAGTCCTAACGACGAGGGTTAACGAGGTGGAAGAACGAGTGAGTGACCTAGAAGAGAAGTTGATAGCAAAGAGGGAAACTGAGGAAAAAAGAGACAAACAATTAAAAGACCATGAAGATAGATTAAGGGAAATAAACGACAGCCTGAGAAAGAAAAACCTACGTTTAATTGGGGTTCCCGAGGGCGCCGAAAGGGACAGAGGGCCAGAATATGTATTTGAACAAATTCTAGCTGAAAACTTTCCTAATCTGGGAAGGGAAACAGGCATTCAGATCCAGGAAATAGAGAGATTCCCCCCCTAAAATCAATAAAAACCGTTCAACACCTCGACATTTAATTGTGAAGCTTGCAAATTCCAAAGATAAAGAGAAGATCCTTAAAGCAGCAAGAGACAAGAAATCCCTGACTTTTATGGGGAGGAGTATTAGGGTAACAGCAGACCTCTCCACAGAGACCTGGCAGGCCAGAAAGGGCTGGCAGGATATATTCAGGGTCCTAAATGAGAAGAACATGCAACCAAGAATACTTTATCCAGCAAGGCTCTCATTCAAAATGGAAGGAGAGATAAAGAGCTTCCAAGACAGGCAGCAACTAAAAGAATATGTGACCTCCAAACCAGCTCTGCAAGAAATTTTAAGGGGGCCTCTTAAAATTCCCCTTTAAGAAGAAGTTCAGTGGAACAGTCCACAAATACAAAGACTGAATAGATATCATGATGACACTAAACTCATATCTCTCAATAGTAACTCTGAATGTGAACGGGCTTAATGACCCCATCAAAAGGCGCAGGGTTTCAGACTGGATAAAAAAGCAGGACCCATCTATTTGCTGTCTACAAGAGACTCATTTTAGACAGAAGGACACCTACAGTCTGAAAATAAAAGGTTGGAGAACAATTTACCATTCGAATGGTCCTCAAAAGAAAGCAGGGGTAGCCATCCTTATATCAGATAAACTAAAATTTACCCCAAAGACTGTAGTGAGAGATGAAGAGGGACACTATATCATACTTAAAGGATCTATTCAACAAGAGGACTTAACAATCCTCAATATATATGCTCCGAATGTGGGAGCTGCCAAATATATAAATCAATTATTAACCAAAGTGAAGAAATACTTAGATAATAATACACTTATACTTGGTGACTTCAATCTAGCTCTTTCTATACTCGATAGGTCTTCTAAGCAAAACATCTCCAAAGAAACGAGAGCTTTAAATGATACACTGGACCAGATGGATTTCACAGATATCTACAGAACTTTACATCCAAATTCAACTGAATACACATTCTTCTCAAGCGCACATGGAACTTTCTCCAGAATAGACCACATATTGGGTCACAAATCGGGTCTGAACCGATACCAAAAGATTGGGATTGTCCCCTGCATATTCTCGGACCATAATGCCTTGAAATTAGAACTAAATCACAACAAGAAGTTTGGAAGGACCTCAAACACATGGAGGTTAAGGACCATCCTGCTAAAAGATAAAAGGGTCAACCAAGAAATTAAGGAAGAATTAAAAAGATTCATGGAAACTAATGAGAATGAAGATACAACCGTTCAAAATCTTTGGGATGCAGCAAAAGCAGTCCTAAGGGGGAAATACATCGCAATACAGGCATCCATTCAAAAACTGGAAAGAACTCAAATACAAAAGCTAACCTTACACATAAAGGAGCTAGAGAAAAAACAGCAAATAGATCCTACACCCAAGAGAAGAAGGGAGTTAATAAAGATTCGAGCAGAACTCAACGAAATCGAGACCAGAAGAACTGTGGAACAGATCAACAGAACCAGGAGTTGGTTCTTTGAAAGAATTAATAAGATAGATAAACCATTAGCCAGCCTTATTAAAAAGAAGAGAGAGAAGACTCAAATTAATAAAATCATGAATGAGAAAGGAGAGATCACTACCAACACCAAGGAAATACAAACGATTTTAAAAACATATTATGAACAGCTATACGCCAATAAATTAGGCAATCTAGAAGAAATGGACGCATTCCTGGAAAGCCACAAACTACCAAAACTGGAACAGGAAGAAATAGAAAACCTGAACAGGCCAATAACCAGGGAGGAAATTGAAGCAGTCATCAAAAACCTCCCAAGACACAAGAGTCCAGGGCCAGATGGCTTCCCAGGAGAATTTTATCAAACGTTTAAAGAAGAAATCATACCTATTCTCCTAAAGCTGTTTGGAAAGATAGAAAGAGATGGAGTACTTCCAAATTCGTTCTATGAAGCCAGCATCACCTTAATTCCAAAGCCAGACAAAGACCCCGCCAAAAAGGAGAATTACAGACCAATATCCCTGATGAACATGGATGCAAAAATTCTCAACAAGATACTGGCCAATAGGATCCAACAGTACATTAAGAAAATTATTCACCATGACCAAGTAGGATTTATCCCTGGGACACAAGGCTGGTTCAACACCCGTAAAACAATCAATGTGATTCATCATATCAGCAAGAGAAAAACCAAGAACCATATGATCCTCTCATTAGATGCAGAGAAAGCATTTGACAAAATACAGCATCCATTCCTGATCAAAACTCTTCAGAGTGTAGGGATAGAGGGAACATTCCTCGACATCTTAAAAGCCATCTATGAAAAGCCCACAGCAAATATCATTCTCAATGGGGAAGCACTGGGAGCCTTTCCCCTAAGATCAGGAACAAGACAGGGATGTCCACTCTCACCACTGCTATTCAACATAGTACTGGAAGTCCTAGCCTCAGCAATCAGACAACAAAAAGACATTAAAGGCATTCAAATTGGCAAAGAAGTCAAACTCTCCCTCTTCGCCGATGACATGATACTCTACATAGAAAACCCAAAAGTCTCCACCCCAAGATTGCTAGAACTCATACAGCAATTCGGTAGCGTGGCAGGATACAAAATCAATGCCCAGAAGTCAGTGGCATTTCTATACACTAACAATGAGACTGAAGAAAGAGAAATTAAGGAGTCAATCCCATTTACAATTGCACCCAAAATCATAAGATACCTAGGAATAAACCTAACCAAAGATGTAAAGGATCTATACCCTCAAAACTATAGAACACTTCTGAAAGAAATTGAGGAAGACACAAAGAGATGGAAAAATATTCCATGCTCATGGATTGGCAGAATTAATATTGTGAAAATGTCAATGTTACCCAGGGCAATATACACGTTTAATGCAATCCCTATCAAAATACCATGGACTTTCTTCAGAGAGTTAGAACAAATTATTTTAAGATTTGTGTGGAATCAGAAAAGACCCCGAATAGCCAGGGGAATTTTAAAAAAGAAAACCATATCTGGGGGCATCACAATGCCAGATTTCAGGTTGTATTACAAAGCTGTGGTCATCAAGACAGTGTGGTACTGGCACAAAAACAGACACATAGATCAGTGGAACAGAATAGAGAATCCAGAAGTGGACCCTGAACTTTATGGGCAACTAATATTCGATAAAGGAGGAAAGACTATCCATTGGAAGAAAGACAGTCTCTTCAATAAATGGTGCTGGGAAAATTAGACATCCACATGCAGAAGAATGAAACTAGACCACTCTCTTTCACCATACACAAAGATAAACTCAAAATGGATGAAAGATCTAAATGTGAGACAAGATTCCATCAAAATCCTAGAGAAGAACACAGGCAACACCCTTTTTGAACTCGGCCATAGTAACTTCTTGCAAGATACATCCACGAAGGCAAAAGAAACAAAAGCAAAAATGAACTATTGGGACTTCATCAAGATAAGAAGCTTTTGCACAGCAAAGGATACAGTCAACAAAACTCAAAGACAACCTACAGAATGGGAGAAGATATTTGCAAATGACATATCAGATAAAGGGCTAGTTTCCAAGATCTATAAAGAACTTATTAAACTCAACACCAAAGAAACAAACAATCCAATCATGAAATGGGCAAAAGACATGAACAGAAATCTCACAGAGGAAGACATAGACATGGCCAACATGCATATGAGAAAATGCTCTGCATCACTTGCCATCAGGGAAATACAAATCAAAACTACAATGAGATACCACCTCACACCAGTGAGAATGGGGAAAATTAACAAGGCAGGAAACCACAAATGTTGGAGAGGATGCGGAGAAAAGGGAACCCTCATACACTGTTGGTGGGAATGTGAACTGGTGCAGCCACTCTGGAAAACTGTGTGGAGGTTCCTCAAACAGTTAAAAATATACCTGCCCTACGACCCAGCAATTGCACTGTTGGGGATTTACCCCAAAGATACAAATGCAATGAAACGCCGGGACACCTGCACCCCGATGTTTCTAGCAGCAATGGCCACGATAGCCAAACTGTGGAAGGAGCCTCGGTGTCCAACGAAAGATGAATGGATAAAGAAGATGTGGTTTATGTATACAATGGAATATTACTCAGCTATTAGAAATGACAAATACTCACCATTTGCTTCAACGTGGATGGAACTGGAGGGTATTATGCTGAGTGAAGTAAGTCAGTCGGAGAAGGACAAACATTATATGTTCTCATTCATTTGGGGAATATAAATAATAGTGAAAGGGAAAAGAAGGGAAGGGGGAAGAAATGTGTGGGAAATATCAGAAAGGGAGACAGAACGTAAAGACTGCTAACTCTGGGAAATGAACTAGGGGTGGTAGAAGGGGAGGAGGGCGGGGGGTGGGAGTGAATGGGTGACGGGCACTGGGTGTTATTCTGTATGTTAGTAAATTGAACACCAATAAAAAAATAAAAAATAAAATAAAAAAAAATTGGAACACACACACAAAAAAAAGAACAAACATTATATGTTCTCATTCTTTTGGGGAATATAAATAATAGTGAAAGGGAATATAAGGGAAGGGAGAAGAAATGTGTGGGAAATATCAGAAAGGGAGACAGAACATAAAGACTCCTAACTCTGGGAAACAAACTAGGGGTGGCAGAAGGGGAGGAGGGCAGGGGGTTGGGGTGATTGGGTGACGGGCACTGAGGGGGGGACTTGACGGGATGAACACTGGGTGTTATTCTGTATGCTGGTAAATTGAACACCAATAAAAAATAAATTTATTAAAAAAAACATATCAAGTAATTCATGTACTACTTATAAAAATCTTTCTTTAAAAAGAAAAACTAGTGATTTATGTTTTGCTTGTTGAGCCCTAATGTGTGTATTTATCAATCTGCCTACCTGAGTGCCTACGTGCTTTTCTATCTATCTCCCTACTATTATTTTCTGAGTATCCATGTAGTCACAATTTTACAACACTTTTATTATTAATCAATTTTTGTGTCATCTGAAATTCTCAAATCATTTCATTATAGCAATTTTTACTAGACAATATAATAAGTTCTAAATTTTTAAATAATTTAAAATATTAACCAAGATTAATAATGAAATTAATAGAAATCATGAGGTATATTTCAAATAATTTAATTATTGAATATTGAGTTATGCTTTATCACATGAAGATGTCTTTTAATTTATTGAGAATCATCTTTTTTTAATGTTTTAAAAATTCATGAGAGAGAGAAAGAGAGAGAGAGAGCATGGGCAGGAGAGGGAGGAGAGGCAGAAGCAGACTCCTCACTGAGCAGGAAGCTTGACATGGGGCTCGATCTCAGGGTCCTGAGATCATGACCTGAGCCAAAGGCATATTCTTAACCAACTGAGCCAGGCAGGTGCCCCCAATAATCTTGTCTTAAACATAGGTAATAACTATGCTCAGCAACTGAAAATGTACTACAAAATTTTGTCCAGAACTGATGAAAACACTTTTACCTCATCAAGACTATACTCAAACTCTCAGGTTGTTTAAAAAAATTCAATCCCAAAATGCAGGAATCTACTCCTGTGAATATATTTTTCTTGTGAATTCCTGTGGATCTCTTTTCATTTCCTACTTAGAAATTTAATAATTAATAATATTTGTTAAAGACAATTCTAGGAAAGCCAAACATTAGATATTTCTTCCACAACTGTCATATATTTTTCTTACTTAAAAGTGAAAGAGAAATAGACTTTAAAAATCACACAACAGATATATTTAGGTACACAGTAGATGTTTACAAGTCTTTTTCGAAGAACTGTTTATTAATGATTTCCTCATGCATGGCATTTATTCCTTATCTGAAACCAAAAATGATTGACACACATGTTGCTTCCTATTATTTGAAAGGCGTAATGACTTTTGACACTGGGAATGATTCCTTTCTTTAGTTTATTAAGGAAAATCACATCCAATCACTGAGGTGACCTCAGTGTTTCTTATGAGAACGGAGACCTGTAAAGTGCAAGTAAGCAACAGCATATTAAGATGTTGAGTTTGGAGTCAGAGTGGAGTGCAGTTTGCCCCAGTGCAAACAGCAAAGGAATTTATTTTACATAGAGCTTGTAAAAACACCATTTGAAACCAACTAAAAGTTGATCTGCTTTGTATTATTACCATATGCTAGCCATTCTAAAATATGTCAGTGAGAAAACAGTCCTTCCTTTTGGGACAGATTGCTTTCTTTATGTCCCTCACCATGACAGTACACCACTGTCAGTATGTATTTGGACATATTTTACTATTCAAAGTATGTGAATCCATCATTAAGGGTCAGCCCATCAATCATCCTTCTACTTTGATCTTCCATAATAGTGTTAACATTTAATCATACTAAAGATAACCCCCTTTTTTCCTTATTTTCATGTACTGTCTTTACAAATCAAATGAGTGAAAAATGACATATCACTTAGTTTATGTGTCTCTGGATCATAATGAGGTTAAACATTTTACGTAGTTATTCAAAGGCACAAATAACTTACCCGATGAGAAAAATCAGCTACTGACTCCAAGCCCTGCACAAATTGCAGGGTGACCATGAATATGATGCTCTTTCTCTTCCCTCTCCATTCTAAAACATCCTGTGTGTTTTCAGGCTACTGGTTACTGCTCCTTACTCTTAGACAGATAGCACCCATGTATGAACAAAACCAGAGGAATAAACTTGAAGTTTCTCGAGTCTTTTCTCACACATATCAAGGCTTATTCCTTTGATCTTTATAGTGGTTTCCCAAAAGTATTGAATTCTGCAAACACCAGTGGACAACCTGTTCATATAGCAAAACCAGGATGATTAGAATTTGCTGCAGAAAAAGAGAACTCCACCATGATACTCTTAACAGTGTCTAGGAGTGGTGAATCGAAGAATATTCATAGGATTTGGGGCTTTGTGCATTAGAGGTTAAGGTGAGCATTTAAAGTAGGGAGCTGGTTGAGACTGGGCCAAGATTATTACATATTAGGTTGGTTGGTAGACTCCAGTGGTGTCCTTTGAGTCTAACTGTGCAGACATTACTCCTGTGAACACTGTTTAAAAAACCTGCCTTCTGCAACTGATGAATTATGGAAAACTACATCTGAAATTAATGATGTACTGTATGTTAGCTAATTGAATTTAAATTTAAAAATAAAATAAAAAATAAAAAAACTCCATGATTTCTGATCCCTTAGGGAAAAAATAAGACTTTCCTACTATACCATAATTCTAATAACTTTTAAGACACTGAGCTTCACATGCAACAGTTTCTAACTTGTCCTAAAGGCATCTGACCTCCATTCCCTACCTCCTGGACCCTATAGTAATCTGTTTCACAAATGTATAGTCTATTAATAAATTTAAAATAGATTTTTAGAGCATGCAATTTTGCAGTATGCTTGTCATAAGTTTGGCATGGGCTTTGGAATAGGAGGGTTGGAATTAAGGTCTCACTATCACTACCTACTAAGTCAAGTGATCCTCCAGGCATCAGTACCCTCATCTATTATGTGAAGGTAATGAAATATTTGTTTTTATTCTTAAGATGAAAAAATTAGTAAGCAATAAAAATAGAAAATTGAATATTGAATTATAAAACACTTTCAAGAATTGTCTAAAGAGAAAAGAAAATTAAGGAAATCATAAACTTTAATACATAAACCTGAGAGGGGCACACTCTGCTGTGTCAAAACACTGTTAAAACCACAGTGAATGATAAATTGAGACTTTGAAAATCAATATGCAAAATTCTAACACACTATATTCATATCATGAATAAATAAGGACGCAGAATCCACTAATAATAAATATAAAAATGAGTCCATTAAATGAGGGTATAATTCACAACTAAAATGATAAGGAGGAAAAATGCTCAATATTACTCATTTTAGGGACACTTGGGTGGCTCAGCGATTGAGCATCTGCCTTTGGCTCAAGGCATGATCCCGGGGTCCCAGGATCAAGTCCCACATCAGGCTCCCTGCATGGAGCCTGCTTCTCCCTCTGCCTGTGTTTCTGCCTATCTCTCTTTGTGTCTCTCATGAATAAATAAATAAAATTTAAAAACAAAATTATTCATTTTTCAAACTAAAGCAAAACATATGCTAGTTTACCAGTGAAATAAGCAACAATGGAAATTATAGTAGAATCCAGTGTTGGAAAGACTGTACTATTAAAATATTTTGGTAAAAGAAGTAAACTTTTGGGAAATAATTGGTAGCTTATATAAGGGATAAAAATATCTTCAAAGCCTCCATCCTAAGAATTTCATATCAATACTTTATTTTAAAAAATAAGCTTTGGGGTAGGCATCTGGGTGGATCAGTCAGTGCAGCATCCAACTCTTGATTTTTGCTCAAGTCATGATCTCAGGGTTGTGAGATCAAGCCCCACATCAGGCTCCATGCTCAGTATGGAGTCTGCTTGAAATTGCCTCTCCCCCTCTCTCCCTCCCCCAACTTGTGCTCTCTTTCTCTCAAATAAATAAATCTTTTAAAAAAATGATCACTGGATATAACTCTTCAACTAACAGAGATTGTTTAAATCTTTATGGGGACATTCTTATGATGGATTCTACATAGTATAATTACAAAATTCTAATGTCATGAGAAACATAATTTCTTAAGAAGCATATTAATCCCATATATTATAACCTTAATTTTATTAATAATTATTATTTATATGCACAAGATCTGGAATAAGAAGCATTAAGATGTTAACAGATGCTTTATATATTTAACAGATATTTCTTGATCACTTGCTGTGAGCCTGATTCTAGTATAGAACTTTACAAATATCAAACCAACTAATTTTGATTAAAATCCTACAAAGAAATACTATTATTATTCCTATTTTATAGCTAAGGAAACTATATTAAAGAACTTGTGTTCATTACCAAAATATTTTCAGAAAGAAAAATCCAGACTCAGATGATATAGTGTAGAATTCTATCAAACATTTAAGGAAGTCAGAATTTCCAGTTGTCTGTTAACAATTAAGGAAAGATGAATACTTCCCATATCACTTTATGAGGCTCGCATAACCCTAATAGCAAAACCTGAAACAAAATTTTAAAATAAATTACTAATCAATGTTTTTCATGTAAAACCCTTAACAGAATGTGTTTAAGTGGTTTATCACAAGAATGCAAGGTTAGCTTAACATTCAAAAATCATTGTTATGCACAATCTTAAGGCTCAAAGAAGAGATGACTAAAGATCATTTCAGTAGATATAGTAAAATATTCTGCAAACTTCAGAACCTATTCATAATAAAATATTTCAGAAAATTAGTAATATAAGGTTTTTGATCTGGTGAGGGGCATCTGGGATAATTTATAACCAACATTATACCAAATTGTGAAATGTTTATTATTTTCCTACTAAATTTAAAATAAGGCCAATATGATCACTCTTACTCTCCTATTAAGTATTATACTGGTAAGTCTGGCCATAAAAATAAATCTAGGAAATTAAAATAAAAAAAAAACATAAAGATTGGAAGTTTCTCTGTAGGTGTGTGGCATGATTTTGTATGTAGAAGATCCTAAGTAATCTTACAAATAACTATTAGAACTAAGAGTGAATTGAGCAAGTTCTCAGAGAGCAGCTTATTTTTTTAAATTAGTTTTTATATACTATGGTAAATAACCGCAAGTAAAATTTTACAATAATTCTAATTATTGAGGAGACAAATATAAAAATATTTAGAGATAAATTTGGTAGAAGTCATGTAAGACCTCATCACCGAAATCGATGCTCAGAGAAACTAAATAGCACCTAAAAAATGAAAATTAAATAACACAAAACAAATGTATGCTTTGGAAGGCACAGTGCTTTAAAGATGTCAGTTATCACCTAATTGACTCACAAATTCCATGTATTCCCAGTTATTATTCCATCAGGAGACTGTTTCTTGTTTCTCCCTCTCACTCCCTTTCTCCTCCTCTCCCTCCCTCCCTCTCTCCCTCTTCTCTCTTTCAGTATTTTAATAAATACTGAAAAAGAGAAGATTCTGATTCTGAAATGTATATAAAAATGCAAAGGATCTAGACTCCTGAAAATGGAAAAAAAAAAAAAAAAGCCAGTTTGAAATTTACACAAGCTGTCTTCAGGAATTATTATTAAGCTAGAATAATCAGTATAGCGTGGTCCTGGCATAAGGTATGACAGACAGATCAATGGAACAGAAGAGTTCAGAAACAGTTTCACTTATCCAGCCAATTGACTTCCATCGAAGGAACTGAATCATTCTTTTGAGGAAAGAAAAATCTTTTCAAGAAATGGTACTGGCATATCCATAAGAAATAAGATTAATCTCAGCCCTAACTTCACACCAAACAATCATACTGTTAAAAAAAGAAAATGGTGCCTTTGCAAGGAAGAAAAAGCAGTTGATCTAGTAAGGACAGTTTTTCTCCTTTTTTTCTGAATGGCTCTAAAGAGGAAGTGAAAAATAAGTTCAGATGTATTGGCTTGGCATAGATGAACCAGAGAAGCAGATCTCACTGTACCTGTTAAGAGAAGATACAATTGTGTAAGACTTTAAGATACTCTTGGAGATGTCTACTAAGGTATTAACATAGTCTTAAACCAACCTGTTTATTATTTCCACAGCAAGAAAGAGGAATCCAGATGGGCTCCTACTGTACATTAATCTTTAGGATCAAATGCCTTTATTTTGATGAGATGTTCCTTTAGATTCAGTGCTAGAAAAACACAAGTGACATGCTTGTCAATCACTTTCAATTTATTTTATCCTTCCTACCCAATAAAAAGATATATTTCCTCTTTTAAATGTCTGGTATTGAGGGTTCACCATGATTTGGCCAGATGAGTGGATTAGGGAAGATTAAGATAATTCGTTTCAGTTATGCTGGCTAATTTAGTGGCTTTCTTTCACAAAGTATATTGTTTCAAGACATGGTGAGATTCAGGTTGACTGTGTTGAAAGAATCAGACCAGCATCTGGGGCAAGGCCTTGGATCAAAGGTGCTAAAGCATCAGACAGTAATCCTGAGGGGAAGTGTGGGGAATCTAAATATGGGATTCAAAGGGAAGAGTGATGACAGCACATAAATCTAGGAAGATTGAACAAAATGGAGAGTAGACAGGGCAGACCGATTTCTGCACTCTGGGGGGAATGAAACACTCAGGATCACACCCAGATGGCTTCACAAAGAAGGAGGAGACACCAACAAAAATTCGAGAAGGAACTAGTGCTACAAAAATATTGGTGCTAAAGTAGATTTCTTCAAAAAGAATTTTGGCACAAAAACCAAGGCAGAAGCTCACTTGTTAGTTATAGTTCCAGTACACGTGTCAGGGGTAGGAAACAGGGTGAGATGTGGGGCAGAACGCCTGAGGTTTGGGAATGAATTTGAATCTGTGGCCACACGTGGAGAAGGTGAAGAGTTGTTTTCTTCTCTATCTGAATGCATCTTAGTTTTCCTTAGGTCTCCAGGAAGGTTGAGAATACATAGTCTTAAATTTATATTCCTTAATTCTGAGCAGTGTTGTCCAGTCTTCTGCTTAGTCAGCCTCACTGGTGAAGATGGATTCAGTAGTATGTTTTATGTTCTTTTTCATCAGCTTACCCATAAACCTTAGAACTCTTTTTAAAAGTATGATTTAAAATCCATGTTCATCACATTTGCCTGTTCATCACATTCATTCCTTTTATAGATCTTTTTTTTTTGGCATGAAGTCTAAGAAATCTTTGCTTAGTCCTAGATTAAGATTCCTATGCACTACAACAGTCTAAATCAGAACTTCTTGGGGTCAGAGCCTAGGAACTAACATGGTAAATATCTTGGGTGATATTTAGGGACACCAAAGATTCAGGGTATAGCTACATAACATCAGAGAAAATGAGGAGAGAGTGCAAAAATGAAGCAAACTCAGTCATAGGATAATCTGGAGAAATGCCACAGAACCAGGGACTAGCTTTGTTGATCCCCCTTTAATTTCTGGCTTGCTTTCTTTTGGCTGCTCTCCTGGTAAGTTTTTCTATTTGGACGGCAAAGTTCTAGTGAAACAGCAAAGCCTCAACCCCTAGTTCTTCCTCCTAAGATTACTAATTGACACACTATCTCATAAGGAGAAAAGTGACTACAGAAGAGTGCCAGAAAATGTTAAAAATCCATTCACTTCTTCTTGGCTCCAGAGGGCTCTTCAAAAGCATGTAGCTCTCAAGCTAGAGTCAAGGAGAAAGGAACTCTTTTAGCTTCTCCTTCTCTTTGGCTGTTCGATTCATGCTCTTCTCTGAAAAGTTATAGGGGAAAAGAATGTGGGGTTTACAGGGATTATTAAGACAAAAGAAAAGCAGGATCCTGATTTTTCAACCTGAGGCCAAGTCTAGAAAAAGTTGAATTCAGCTAGACTCTTCAGATAATGTTGAGTGAAGGTATTTAACTATCGTCTGTCTAAAGGTGGAGTGAGTCCTTTGCCTAGGGTTGTTCTAGCCTAAAGGAAATAATCAAGTATTCTGTAAACTAAGGCAGAATCAGATGCTTCTGACAAGAGTTTGATCCCTTGAATGGGAAAAGATCTTAATGGGAAAGACAAGCTCCGCAGACTATTATGAGAAAATGTTGGTTTTTGAAAAGGAATGACTATGTTCCTAGCAAAATCCAGGATTGACAACATATTTGTCATTTGTTTTTTATCCTTGTAACATTCAACCATTTAAATATTCTCTTTTAATAACTCCAATGATTAAGTTATTTGTTGCCATTAAATGACAAAAGCATAAGACTAAGCTTTGAATGCAGAATATTAAATCATATGCTCATGGGACAAAAAGAGCATTCACTATGTGGTTGGCATGGTTGGCTTTCATTTTTGTTCTTTGATTTCAATCCTGCATTGCAGCAATCATAATTATAGCAATGCTATTTAGCCTACCTGGCCACCAGGGGAAAGGGTACCCCAGTACATTAGAAAACAGTGACCCAAGACATTCTTCAGGACTGAGGGCTTTAGCTATGCTAGACTTATAGGAAATGTACCACAAGACTATTTGCAAGAGGGTGATCTAAGAAAAATACTGATGGTTATGAACAGTAATGATTATCACAGTTCAGAGAACAATTTTAATGCCACATCGTCAAAAAATGACCCTGGGAATCCTTTCTAACATTCCAAATTAGGCCTCTAGCCAAACACTCTGGTTAAAAGTATGACAAAGGAGCTGTGTGGGCTCTAGAATTATAATCTGTAATTTTTTGCCAGCTCCCTCTGACAGGGTCTTTATTTCAGAGTGTCTGTTACTTAGAAAAACATTTAGGAGGAGGTGCAATCTGAATTCATTTTCACTTATGACTCAAGCCTGATTTGATTACAATAGGCTCTGTAGGACTGTTCAATCTTGCTAGTTGTCATGGAATTTTATTTAATCAAGAGTTGGTTGAAACAAGTGAGCTAAAGCTTTCTTTATCTCTCTCTTTCTCACTCTCTCTCTCTCTTTCCCTCTCTCTCTGTATAGATTTTCATCATAACTGTATTCCAAATAAGACTTGCTTTTTGTCATTTTTATTTGCCATTTTTATTGCCAACAGTATTTGCCAGTGTATATAGTAATAAGCTAATTTATTTTAGAAAAATAATTGAAAACCACATAAAAATATATTCACACTCGAAATTAAAATGCCTCCTAATGAGGCTAAACTAATGTTGCATCTAGTACATAAAAGTAGTGCAAACAAAGTACAATCAGTTATTGCAAATATTTCTAAAATTCTGACATTAAAATACTTTTAAGATCATCTTTTATTAAATCATATTTAGTGGTCCTTTTTACCTAATTTATTAGAATATTAAAAATAGTTATGTTATTGACAATAATACTGAGATAAACATAGCAATGTATGTCATAACAATATCTGGCCTTGAGTTCTGTAGGCTGAAACTGAAGCTCTAACTTCAGCCTAGCAGGGAGATAGAGATTGGGAGTGAGCAAGGGAGGGAGAGCGGAATGGATTTTAAGTACAACCCTTTGGCCCTGCTATAGACAAAATATACCAGAATCTCTGAGATAGATTCTTAAGTTTGTTTATTTTTAAATGTCTTATGTTGAAGTATAGGCAGTTGTCAAATATAATACAGAAAGATCTACACCCTTGAGCAGACCTCAGTTTCTACCAATGATAACATCTCGCATTACTATAGTGTAATACCTTAACCAGGAAATTTATTTCAACACAATTTATCTACTTTATTTAAATTTCACCAATTTTACATACACTAATTTGTGTGTGTGTGTGTGTGTGTGTGTGTGTGTTGGTTTGTAGGCATTTACTTCCATACAAATTATTACATCTGTAGATTTGTGTCGCATCCACCATGGTCAAGATACGGAAGAGTTCTATCACAAAGATATCTCAAGCTACCCTTTTAGGATCACAGCTACCCCACTTTTCTCCCCTGGCCAAGCCCCAGAAACTACCTATCTGTTCTTCTGCTCTATAATTTTGTCATTTCAAGATTATTACATAAATTTATTATTATGTAATAAATTTATTACATTTATTATTTATTACATTTATTACATAAATAAATCATAGAGTGTGATCTTTTGGGATTGATTTTTTTCTAAGCATAATAATCTGGAGATTCATCCAGGTTGTTGTATATATTAATAGATTGTTCCTTTTGATCGCTAAGTAGTTTTCCATGGTACAACATTGTGCTACATATGGACCATGGTACCACAGTATGTTTAGTCATCTATCCATTGAAGGACATCTGGAGTGCTTCCAGTTTGGGGCCAATTACAAGTAAAGCTACTGTGATCATTTGTGCCCAGATATTTGTGTGACTGTGTTTTCATTTCTAAGGCTTAACAGCCCAGATGTATAATTGTTAAGATTATATGGTAGTTGGATGTTTAGATTTATAAGAAACTACCAAATTATTATATTAGCCATTCTGATAGGCATATAAGTGATATTTCATTGTGGTTTTTATTTGAATTTTCCTAGTGGCTAGTGATATTGAACATATTTTCATGTCATGATTTAGCATCTCTTTAGTGGAGTATCTGTTCACATTTTCTAATAAGATTGTCTTTTACTATTCGGTTTTGAAAATTCTTTATTTATCCTAGATATAATTCCTTGTTGTAGGTGTTGTTTGCAAATATTTCTCCCAGCTGATATCTTTTTTTCAAACTCTTCACAGGGTCATAGGTAGAATGAAAGTTTTTAGTTTTGATGAAGTTTTATCAGATTTTCCTTCCATGGATCATGTTTTGGGGTATTGAGTTTGGGAAATCTTTATTTCTAGGCTCCAGATTTTCTATTTTCTTTACCCTTCTAATAGTTTTATAGTTTTAATGATCCATTTTAACATAATGCTGAATATGAGGTGTGAGGTTTAGGTAGGAGTTTATTTTTATGCCCATAGATGTCCATTGCTCTGGCACTATTTGTTAAAAATTTTGTCTTTCCTTCATTGAATTGTTTTTGCACTTTTGTAAAAAAAAAAAAGTCCTAAAACATGTTAGACATATTTATGCTCCTCTATATTTGAATTCTTAATTCTTTTCAGTTGATCTATGTGTCTATCTTTCTGTCATTATTATACTGTCTTGATTACTGTGCCAATATAGTAAAACTTGACATTGCATAGAATGGTTTCTCCCACTTTATTATTCTTCATAAAATTCTTTAGATATTCTAGGTCCTGTGCCTTTTAATATAAAGTTTAGAACAAGCTTATCTATGTTTATAAAAACTTTGATGGAATTTTTAGAGGAATTGCATTAAGCCTATAGGTGAGCTTGAGAATTGATATCTTCACTATATTGACTCTACCAAACTATTAACATGATATGTCTATTAATTTAGATATTTTATTTATTTTACCATCATTTTGTAATTTTCAGATTACACAGATGCTGAGTTGTTTTGTTAGCTTTCTAATTAAGTATTTCGTGTTGTTAGCTCAATTGTAAATAGTATCATGCTGTTAATTTCCATTCTCACATGTTTTTTGTTAGTATATAGAAATGTAATTGGTTTTTGTGCATTGAGCTTTATTGTGGTGTACTAAAATTATATCCTGTGACCTTGCTGAACTAATTTGTTTTTGAACAATTTTATAAAGATTCTTGGGAATTTTCCAAATATACAATCATGCCATCTGCAAGTATGGGCAGTTTTATTTCATTGTTTTTGATCTACATCATTTCTCTTTTTGTTGTTTTGTACTGCCTGAAACTCCTCATTTTGAATAAGTGCACTAAGAGTGGAAGTGCTTGCTTGCTTACTACCTCAGGACAGACACATTCAGTTTTCATCATCAAATATTATGTAGATTTTAAGTTTTTTGTAGGTGATCTTCATCAAGTTGGAGTACTTCTTTAATTCTACTTGCTGAGAGCTTTTATCATGAATGGCTACTGGGTTTTGTCAAATGTCTTTTCTTCATCACTTGTGATACGATTATATGAATTTTCTTCTTTAATCTGTGGCTATGTCTTACTTTGTTTGGGCTGTTACAACAAAATACCACAGACTGGGGAACTTATAAGTAGAAATTTGTTTTTCACTGTTCTGGAAGCTAGAAGACTCAGATCAAGGCCAGTATGGTCAGGTGGGGAACCCCTCTCAGATTACAGGCTTCTCTTGTATCTTCATATAGCAAGAAGGGGCAAAGGAGCTCTTCTATGCCTCTTTTATAAAGGCAGTGATCCTATTCATGAGAGCTCAGCCTTTGTGACCTAATCACCTCCCAAAAATCTATCCTAATACCACTACCATGGACATTAGGATTCCAACATATAAATTTTGGGGGGACGGAAACATTTAGACCATACATAATGGATTATATTGGTTGATTTTTGCCTGATGATCCAGCTTTACAAGTCTAGAATAAATGTCACTTGGTCATGGTGTATAATTCTCTTCCTACATTGTTGGATTCAATTTACTAATTGTTATTAAATATTTTTGTGTGTAATAAGAGAGATTGGTCTATAGTTTCTCTCTCTCTCTCCATCTATCTCTGTCTCTTTGCATATTTGGAAGATCACATATTTGTCTGTTACATGTAGTTTAGGTATGTTCTCTATGCTGACATTTGTTTTTTACTTTTTTTTATGATATAGTTGGTCAGGATAAAGGTAAACCTACTTACCTGGGCACATATGCCAATTTATCCTTTGTGACTTCTGGGATTTGTTGTAGGCTTATGATGGGTTTTTCTCATCCAAAATTCTGAACATATTAATCACATTTCTATTGAGATTTTTAGGTTTTGTGTACAGATTATTCATTTTGTTTCATTGATCCATTAGTAGGGACTCAGTGTTACTTTATAAGTGGAGGTTGACTAGGACATTGTCCTACTTCTTCTTTTCCAGGTACCAAGCCCACCCTGGGAGTTCCTGGAGGCAGAACTCCCATTAAATTTAGAGTACATTAGCTTGTGCCTGAGAGCTGTATCTTGGCCCAGCAGTTCCCCAGCACTTTAATTAATTATCTTGCCAATTGCCCTAGGGACTGCTTTGGCTCCCAAGTTAGGCTTTTCTGATCCTGGGGAGTTTTCTGGTGTTCTGTTTGGAAAACTTTCTTTTTTCAGAAATCCCTATTGAGTTGTCAGTTGCTCACCTCTGTGGGGTTTCTTTTTCAATTAAGTCCCATCTGCTTTATATCTTTAAGAAATTCTTCAGTAATCCTTGCCTTCTGAAAGTATTATTCTTGTTTTTCTAGGATTTTTTTTCTTGTAGTTTCGGTGGATTTTAAGGAGAGAAGTAAGTGAAAGCCTGGGTAGTCAGTCCTTTTGACCTAGAATGGATTCTTAAAAAGTCTTATTACAAGCACACTAAAGCCTAAAATGAGGGATTGATTCCTAATTGGATTCGTGTTAAAAGAAGACGATTTAGATTTAGATTAGATAAGTAAGAAAAATATCTTATCACACATTAAAATTCACTTTTATACTTTCATATATGCAATTAAGTCAAAATTTAATTTGGTAAATTGTAGTTTTCTGGGTGAAAAATTCAATCCCTAACATGGATTCAAATAGACTAATTCTTTTTTATTATAAATTTTATTTATTTATTCATGAGAGATACAGAGAGAGAGGCAGAGACACAGGCAGAGGAAGAAGCAGGCACCATGCAGAAAGCCCAATGTGGGACTCGATCCCAAGACTCCAGGATCACACCCTGAGCCAAAGGCAGATGCTCAACCGCTGAGCTACCCAGGCGTCCCTCAAATAGACTAATTCTTAATCAAGTTAAAGGCACCTTAAGTGGTTAATAATAATGTTTAAAATAATGCCAGCTAATGACATTATTAAATAAAATTATTGTAGAAATGCCATGCATTGAGGACTCTGTCCACACAAAAACCTGCAGATGGATGTCAATAGCAGCTTTGTTCATAATTGCCAAAACTTAGAAGTAACCAAAATGTCCTTTCAGTAGATGACAAATAAGTAAACTGTGGCACATCCAGATAGTGAAATATTACCTCCTACCAAAAAGAATGAACTATCAAACCATGAAAATACATGGAGGAATCTTATATGTGTATTGCTAAGTGAAAGCAGACAATCTGAAAAGACTACATATATTTAATTCAAACTATATGATATTCTGTAAAAGACAGAGTTAAGTTCTAAAGATCTAATCTACAGCATGGTGACCATAGTTAACAATACTGTCTTAAATATTTGTAAGGTGCTGAGAGAGTAGATTTTAAATATTGTCACACAAAAAAATTGGTAGTTCCTTGAGGTGATGAATTAACATTACCGTGGTAATCATTTCACAATATACACTTGTATCAAGTCACATGGTGTGCACCCTTAAACTTCCCTGTGTTTTATGTCAATTCTATCTCAGTAAGTTCAGAAAAACATAAATGTTATCATTTGAAATAATTTTTTATGGTTTAATAAATATTCTGATGTAAGGATATCTTAAGTGTATAGTTTTTATGATAGGAAATTTATTTTATTTTTTCAAATTACTTTCTTTAGTGGAAATGAAGACTAAGAATAGAGCACAGCTCTTGATTCTCCAGTAAAGAGCTTCAGTTAAAATCCACATGTGCAAATGTCTGGATTTTCATTAATGCTTTTGTTCATTCATGCATCTACTCATAAATAATATTGATGACCTACTATGTGCCAGGCATTAGACCGTACTGAGTCCCTAGGATTCTATGACAAAGATTTCAACTAGGATGCAGGAGTCAGAGATTGCATTGATGTCTGGAAAGAATTTTCCTTTTTCTTTTTTATTTTCCCCTTCAGACACAAACCACAGCCAAGGCTTGAAGGGCAAAACAAGTTCAAATATTTGCCTTGAAATCATTTATTATTTGAAAAGATACCATATGTACTCACTGAGGGATTAGATATGGAATGCTTTCCTCTATTTTGGTACATCTTGATGTGACAACAGGAGTATAATAGTAACAAAACCTGTAAAAATACTTTGAAAAAACAAGTATTTTAGTTCTGGCTTTATTATGATCTTTATTGCTGCAAGACTATAAAAAGGCAGATGGAAGAAATGTGGAAGATACTTATGACATTACCTTAGTAACTAAATAAAGTTCTGAAAGTGGATCTTCTATAAAACAGCTATTTATCCAGTATGGTAGATGTTCATTAGCTTTTCTGCATTGTTATTTCTCTCTAGGCATTTGCTCTCGGAATGTCTCTTCTCACTTTTGGGTACCTGGCAAATGTTTACATGTTGCTCAAGTTCAAGTACAAATACTATATCTTTTTCCTTGGCCCTGTCAGCTCTTGATAGCCAGTTAAGATAATCATGTCCTGACTTGTGTTAACCTGGAATCGAATACCCAAACTCTTATACCATCTAACACACATCTTTTTATTGTATTTGGTTCTCACTTGACTAAGAGTTTCTTAGGAGCAGTGATTAAATCTAAATAATTAGTAGTTTTTAAATTTTAGTTTATAGTATGATGCCTTGCACATCATAGACAGTAAATAGATCTTCTTTAATTGAGTAAACATAAGTAAATTCTATTTTCTTTAAAGCAAAACATAAAATTTGTCATAGGAAAATAAGTAGTAATGATTCCAATTCCTGACCTTTATATTATAGAGTAAATCAAGCTACATTTATATTTGGATTCCCTTCAGTGCAATGTACTTTGCTTTTCAAAAATAGTTTTCTTCAGGAATTTTGAAGGGAAGGTTTCTAAGTTCCAAAGTCTAATTGTTCTTGTCCTATTGCCTCATTTCTGTCACAGCTATGAGCCAATGGTTGGCCTTGCATGCTTTGACTATTAAAGTCTTAATGCGTTCAGAATGGCTTTTTAAAATTTATTAATATAGTGTCTCATACAATCTTCTTTGTGCTACCACATCAGCAGCAACACTATTTTAGGTAAAAATTATTTAAAGTTATGCTGAATGAATCAGAATTACCTAAAAAATATAATTGGGCCCAAGACAAAATATAATGGTTTACTGTCCAAACTGTTGTCATAACAGAGTACAGAAAATGATGATAATGATGACAACTGAAACTTTAGAAGAAGAACATCTTTAAACATTAATAACCAGCACCAATAGTGACAACAACATCAAAGTGGGAGAGCAGTGTAAATACTCTTTTAAAGCATATTTTAGTATAAAATTCTAAGACACTCAGGTAGGCCCATAACAATAAACCTCTTCAATTATAAACATGTTATCTAACTAATATTTCTCACCCTCTTCAACAAATGGTGTTAAATCATTGCAATTTATCTTGCTTTATTTTTTTAAAGATTTTATTTATTTATTCATGAGAGACACAGAGAGAGCGGCAGAGACATAGGCAGAGGGAGAAGCAGGCTCTTCGCAGGGAGCCTAGTGTGGGACTCGATCCCAGCTTCTGGGATCATGCCCTGAGCCAAAAGCAGATGCTCAACCACTGAGCCATCCAGGTGTCTCTATCTTGCTTTAATTTTAGGTTGTGCTTTAGAGTTCAATTAATTTAAGAAGCGCAAAGAACACAAGTGTTCCAGGAATCTTTTTATCTTTTTCAATCAGATCATTAACAAAATAAATAAATATTAATTTTTTTTATTGAATGTCTATTGTGTGCCAAGCACTGGACTAGGCACTAGGTACAAAGTAGTAAATAGCATGCCCCCCCCCCCCACACACACATATACACACAAACTGGCAAGAAATATGAACACACAGACTCCTGCAATGGTGCATGATAGAAGCTACCCTAAAAGTAGATGTGATGCCAGTGAGCAGGTGTTACAAGTCATATGCCTTCTAGAGGCAACAGAGGCCAGAAGACAATTTGATGCAAATGAATGACATGATCAGTTGTTTGTTCTATTTTCATCTTACTTCCTACATTAGGATTTGATAACATGTAAAAACATTTCCTCCTAAATGCTAGGTTTTCCAGAGGTATATAAAATCATTTACTGTACCAAACCCTTCCAGTAAAACTTTGTGAATAATGAGAGGTTATGTTGACATTTATATTAGAATATTGAACAAAGTAGTTAGATATCAGCAACATTAAGATTCTTTCCAGGGCATGATTTTTTTTTTTTTTTCAGATCAAATCTGAGAGTTCAAGAAACCTCTCAGTCTTTGGGATAAGGTGAGGTTGAAAATGTCGCTTTTGTAAAGGTGTTCTGGAACCAGCTCATACCAGCTCAGGAGAGCTGATTCTCAACTCCATGTTTAATGATTCACCGTGGTGGCTCAAAACCAGCCACAGTGGCAGTATTTACTAATCAATCAGCAGATGCTACATAGCAGTTTCTTTTTTCTTTCATTACTCTGGAGAGTTGACTTAACCTGCATAGCACTGCATAGGTGTCCTGCCTGCTTAGCTCTCTTTTTATCATAGAGAATTTTTCTACCGTTCTCTGACTAAACAGGTCCACTTTCAATTCCTTTACAATTACTAACACAATGTCAAGAGAACCATGAATTGTCCCAATTTCTTGTTTGCCTAGTGATATGGGGGACACAGAATACCTCATCATAGAAATTTTTTCTACTGTTCTCTGACTAGACAGATCCTTTTAGGTACCTTCTTCCATTACTGACACAATGTCAGAAGAACCACTAGTTTTCCCCAATTTCTTCCCCCCAAAATTGATTTCATTAAACTTTATCTTTAAAATATTTTCAAGTTACCCTTCACATACTATTTGTCACTCTTCCATTTATCCTTAAATGACACTGTTTGATGAATTTATGAATATTTCCTTTTTTGTCATTCTCAGTAAAATTTTAGCTGTTAGCTTGGCAAGGAAACATTTCCAATATGGCTGTTGTTACACTACTTGTACTTCTGTTAGTATTTAAAAATCACAAATTGAATTGTTTCATGAACACTGGGTTAGATTTAATAATCATTCTATTAGAGTAGAATCACATAGAATTAGTGACTTTTTTTTTAGATTTTTAAATTTATTTATTCATGAGAGACACAGAGGGAGGCAGAGACATAGGTGGAGGGAGAAGCAGGCTCCCTGTGGAAAGCCTGATGTGGGACTAGATCCCAGGACCCCAAGATGACGCAAAGGCAGATGCTCAACCACTGAACTAATCAGGCACCCAGAGTTAGTGATTATTAAGCACATCTTTAATAACATATCAAAAGCAGAATAACAACTTGGCTTTCTTTTTGTGGATTCTGATATTTTAAACAATTCAGCCCAACATTATTACTGGATTACTATATTGGACATTGTCTTTCACATGCCATCACCAAACGATGAATATCAAAGTGCATAATTTCCTCATGGTGTGGAACTCATAAATAACACTGTTCCAGTAAACAATTAAGTTTGCTATGGACACATAGGACGTTCTTGGCAAAAGAGTTACTGAACAAGGAAATGATTAAAGGTCTTTGGAGAATTGTATGCTGGTCTGCATGCCATTTTTTATGCAAATTCAAAAACAAAATTATGCAAATACTCTTTTGAGTAACTACTATGCTGTTGTCTTGGAACCACATTTTTCATTTCTGGTTGGGGAAACGATATCTTGCCAAAAGCAAAAGTAATTTGTGAAGTAGGGTTCTGTTCCATCCCCTGTGGACTCCTAAAACATTATCTCCACCATGCTGAGAGGCTTTTAGGTGGCAAAATGGCAGCAGCATGGTGGCAAGGAGGCTATATTTGTAACTGCCAGCAAAAAAATTATGAAAATCTGCCAGTCCCTGAAAATCCCATTTAAATATCCCTGTGCTGATATTTAAACAGAGATATGACTTCCTTGAGGAATTTTCTTTGGTCTACTGGAAATCTGAGAGTAATATAACATAAACCTACATCTTCTCCTAGGTTTATGAATATCTGTGTTCCTTATAGGCCATACACTCCAAAGTTAAGAATAATACAACTGCAGTCCTTCTCATGTCTGTGACAGAAATTATTATACATTCTTGGAAGGATTTATTTTCCTGAAACTTATACTGATTCAAGCTGAAATTTTCACATTCTATTTGGTCATGCCATATCATCTTAAGAAACCTCCTGGGATTGTCACTTAACTCTCATACATTCATGTATAAGGTAAATTGCAACATTATTTAGGTCAACTATTCCCAAACTTTCGCATAGAGTCAGAAATATATTGTGGGCTTTTCAAAAGATCAGCAACCTGCTAAATCCCTCTAAGGAGATATTGACTCAATGAGCTCTATAGACTGCATGTTTGGGACAGCCCCAGCCCCCAAATTTATTTGTTTAAACCTAATCCCTGCTCTGATGGTATTTACAGGTAGGACCTTGGGAAGTGATTAGGGCCAGAGCGTAGAGCTTTTATAAAGAAACCTAGAGAGCTCCCTCTCCTCCAGTGAGAGTATCCAGAGAGAAGACAGCTGGCTAGAAACCAGGAAGCAGGTACCTTACTAGACACAGAATCTGGTGGTGACTGGATTTTGAATTTCCCAGCCTCTAGAACTGTGAAAAATAAATGTCTGCTATTTAAGCCACCCAGTTTATGGTATTTTTATTATAGCAACCAGAACTGACTGAACAATACATTTGTGGAATATAGGAAAAGGGACTGGGGAGGGTGTTGGGTAGGACAAGGTTGTGGGTATAGTATAAAAGGTGTGTGTGTATGGGTGTGTGCATGTGTATGTGTGCATGCCACACACAAGCCTGCATGTATGTTATTAATCAACCTCCAGGTGATTTAAGGAAATAGAAATCTAAGTTACTTCTTTGGTATTATACATGTGGAAGTCTGACTATAAAATGTTAACAGGATGTTTTGCCTGCAAGAGGAGATCGAGGAAGAAAACAAAATATAGTGTCTCATTTGTTTTTTTTTTTTTTCCTTTGGGTGGGCATACTGCTGGCATCCTATAAAATACAGAGTTTAAATACTTAAATAATAAAAACAGCATAACTAGCTCTTCCAAGGGTACTTGAAGAAAGACACAAAGAAGGAAGGTGTGGGCAGTTTCTGGATATTGTACAATATCCAATGAATTACTTTTTGCAGATTTATGTGTAAAGGATTTTTTTTTCCAACTATAAAAGAAACACCCAGTTTTAAGGAGAAACAGGATATTTGCATAGTTTCAAATTATCTCCTCCAAAATACTTATTTATCACTGCACTGGTTTAAATAAATGCCCATACATTTTTTTTTAATACTCCTCCCTAAGAAGGTGGAGCTTAACTCAACTCCCCTTGAGTGTAGGTGGAATTTAGTCATTCTTTCTAACAAATAAAAGATAAAAAGGGAAGACTAACATCATCGGTAGTAAGTCATGCTGATCTGTAATCACTGACTTGATGCAGTGAGAGTACTTGAGCTCTGTGATGTTCTTTCCAAAAATACATAAGACTAGTCTATTTAGGAGAAAACATCTGACAAACTGACAGATATTCTAACAAATTCTTGACCAGAACTCTTCAAATAATTAAGGCTAGAGCACCTGAGTAACTCAGTCCATTAAGTGTTTTCCTTTGGCTCAGGCCATGATCCCAAGACCTTGGGATGGTGCCTGCAAGGCGCTCCCTGTTCAGCGAGGAGGCTGCTTCTCCCTCTCCTCTCTGTTCGTGTTCTCCCTCACTGTTTCTCTCAAATAAATAAACTTAAGAAAAATATTAAAACACAAAAAAACAAAACATGTTAAGGGCATTAGAAACAGGAGAATGTGAGGAACAGTCACAGCAGTGTAGATATTGAGACATGGTCACCAAATGTAACTTTGTATCCCTAATTGGATACTGGAAGAGAAGGAAACAACAGAAACAACAACAAAAAATCATTGGAAAAATCTTAAACTGAACAAAGCCTGTTGTTAAAAAAAATAGTGACTAAATACTATACCAACCCCCAGTAAAAAAGTAACACATATTGTCACTTGAGAAATCTAGGAAGATACTTAGAAAAACATGTTACTAATCCCTAGTATAATTATCCATATGTAACCAATTTTAATATTTTGGTGATTTCTCTCCCAAAGAAAGTATATATTTTGCATAGTTAGAATCATAATAGGTATGAAATGTTGAGTCCTCTTTTGCAATTCACTTACTTCATGAATATATTGTCCTTCAAGCTTATCAATAATATGATTTAACCACTTTGAAATATTTGTATGTTAAAACTTTAATACCCAATTTGTCCTTATAAGTTTGTTCTTTGTTTATTATGGCCACTGGGTTTTTGTTTTGTATTTTTTGCTTTGTTTTGTTTTGTGTGTGTGTGTGTGTGTGTGTGTGTGTGTGTGTGTGTGTGTGTTTGGTGAGGTTTTTATGAATCTTATATTAAGAATTTTTTAAAAGTTATTTTCTAGGGATAACTCAGTCAGTTAAGCATCTGCCTTTCAGCAGGTCATAATCCTAGGTCCTGGATTTGAGCCCTAAGTCAGGCTCCCTGCTCTGCTTTTCTCTCTGCCCCTCTCCCTGCTTGTGCACCTGTACTCTCTCTCTCTCTCAAATAAATAAAGTCTTTTTAAAAAAGTTATTTTCTAAAAATTGGCATTTTCTTTATTCAGATCAATATTTTCCCCTTTATGTATTGTGGTATATATAATGGAAACAATTATGATTTTTCTATGTCTCATCTTTAAATCAGTGGGAATATTTGTCAACAGGTGGAATGGGTTGATTATTCTTGACCTCTCTTCCTGGTCACTAGCATTCTAATAGTATCCTCTTTCCAGAAATGCAGTGGAAGTGGAATTGATGTAGAGATAAACTGAAGTCCTACCATTTACCATGCCTTGATCCAATTAGATATGTTGAACTAAATAAACTATTTCATTTCCTTTATTTCTCTGACTAAAGGTAAACTATACTTCTATTAACTCTGAATCTATCTGTAATTCTTTCTGTAACACAGAGCATACAATGCTAAAACAAAGTTTGGTGACTTGTAACAGGCATTCACCTGCAGGGGCAAAGAATAAGAGCAGATAGCTGAAATTTACTGCCTACTATATTTTATGTTTTCCCTTAAGTATTGTCTTTAAAAAGATTAATTTGCCTCTCAGTCACATACTCCCTCTAATTTTAGTGTGTTCTCATTTAGATGATTGTCATATAATTGGGGCATTATTGAGCTGATGGGATCTAGAAGTTTGCTGGATAATTAGGGGGACAATATCACTGAGTATGAAATATGCCCAAGGACCTTGATCCATAGGGAATTTTTTGGAAGCAAAGGTCAGGGCTATAACACAAGATGCAAGGAGTCCGAAGAAAATAAATCCTGGATGATAAAATAATGATAAACAGCTGTGAGTGTTGGAGGAGGTGGTTGGGAGGAATTAAAGGTACATTTGCCCCTGAACTTCCTCCATCTCTACTGTGATATCTCTGAAGCTTCAGGTAGAACATCAGCTTTTGACACAGAGAAGGGTCCATTATTGAATTAAAGGACTCCTAAGTAGTATGGTGTGAGGTACGCATCTAAATGACATTATCTCCAACATGGCTCCCTAACTGTTCCAGTGCCAATTACTAAGTAATCATTCTTTTGCACACTGATTTGATATGTAAAATTTATCAAATACTAAATCCCTGTATTTATTTGGCTCCGCTTCTGGACTGTGCATGCACCAGCTCCATTCTGCAGCTATGCTATATATACATTTATAACAAAAAAAGTATGCAAATACCTTTCTTTAAAAAAATTATGTTCTCTTGCATTTTAATATTTTACTCATGGAATGTTTTCTTACTAAAGATTTTTCTTAAAGATTTTATTTATTTATTCATGAGAGACACACAGAGAGAGGCAGAGACCTAGGCAGAGGGAGAAGCAGGCTCCCTCTGGGGAGCCTGATGAGAGACTCAATCCCAGAACCCTGGAACCATGACCTGAGCCAAAGGCAGGCACTCAACCACTGAGCCACCTTGGTGCCCCTTACTCATGGCATTTAAAGTTACTTAGCTTAGGGTCTCTTTAAATACAATTTTGATATCTTCACTGTGATTGTATAAATTAGGAGGGTAACTCTGCGACAATTCATGTTTTATATACATAAATCTCATTGATGTTAGGTCCTTTTTCTGTCCTCTAGTAGCATTTTAATGTTTCTTCATTAGATATTGCCTATTTTTTTTTTTGGTAAGTGCATTTGAGGTTATTTTATCCTTTAATCAGTCTGGTGGGAGGAGTATTTTATTTTATCTTTTAAGTGGTGATTGTGGGTATAGAAATAACAGATGAATGAAATTAAATAAAAATTTTAAATTTTGCCATCATGGAAAAACCCATCATTATTTAATACCAGATGCCTTCTTATTCATATATTTATGGGATTGAACCCTGCACTGGACTCTGCACTTGGCACAGAGTCTGCTTGAGATTCTCTCCCTTTCCCTTTGCCCCTCCCCCTGACTGTGCAAGCCCTTGCTCTCTCTCTTAAATAAATAAATAAAATCCTCAAAATAATGTTGCTCAAAACACCTGTAAACACAAAGTAAATAAAAGCAAAAAACAAACAAAAAAAAAAAACTATGATCCTTGGTAATGCCATTTATGATCTAGTGGGGATGGATTTGTATAAATGTATCCAGATGGCCAAAACATTGTCTAGATTCTCAATGCATTTTATTTTGTATTTATGTATTCTATATTTTGTTCCAGAAATAAAAATAAGAAACTAAGGTTCATGTACATCATCATCACTCTATTATGGTTATTATCACAATCTGTCAAAAAAAAAGACCATTTCTCCTTATCTGAACACTGCACAGGTCCTATAGTTCTAGCCCATTGCCTATATGGCTTACGTTATTTACTGAAGTGTCCTAACTTACTATATGATCCATCAAATGTGGTTAAGAATTTGCATTGTATAATTCAAGTACAGAGTCAACAAAATATTTTCACCTTGCATAAGTAAAGGTGAAATTTTAGACTTCCTGTGGCTAGAAGTTTGATTTCCTATTTCTTTATAATTAACAAAAGAATATATTGACACACACACACACACAGTTAATCTCACACACACATGGAAATATATGTATAAACTCATTGTGAATACTTCCCAATTATTTTTCCCTTTTAATACTCAGAATTTGAATTAAATATCTGGACAAAAGGCAAGTAGTCCTTTTTAAATTTGTCTCTGGGGTACAGTTGCCAGGTCTGCTCATAAAAACTCTATTCTCCCTACAGATGGAAACACTTTCAGTGTCAAGCAGGTCAGCCTCCTTTGCAGACTAGCAGAAGCTAAGGCAGAGCTTGCAGATGGTGTTGCGTCAAAGAGCTCAGTATTTTAATTAGAGCATTCTTCCAAACAAGGTTGCCCCAATTTTTCTGTGTCTACACTGGACATCAACTTGCAATTTAAAATGCTCTATACATTTAAGACAAGGTTAAGTAAATTGTCTCTAAGGTCCATTCCATTTTGAAACTTGTATCTTTTTATAAATCAATGAATAATTAAATGCATGAAATGAGTAATAAAAGTAATTGGCTGAGAAAAAATTACATTGCATTCTTTTTGGCTTCTATGACACAATTAAAAGTCACAATTGAGCATTTATTGCACAGATGGCTATTATCAGCTACTCATTAGCATGTGTGGTCATTGCTGAACTGAATGAAGGATAAAAGAAAAATCTACTCATAATACACTAATCTTTTAGATTTGTGCTTAAAGGAGCATCCATTCACTAAGGAATCTTCATGTCATCTATGAAGAGTGAGCCAGATTTATTGTGTCAACTAATGCTATTACATTGTGCGAATACAGGGGTTTGTTTTTGTACTATTTTTGCTGTTATTTCTATTCATGAAAGAATAATAGGCCTGCGGTCAAGGTAAATATTCATAGTTGGCCTTAGAATGAAGTCATGATTAAATCATCATTTTTCTTCTATTTCCATTTTTTACTACTTATTTCTACTGCCATGTTTTCACTCATCCTTCCACAGACTTTTATTTACTATACCAATGCAAATATTATTTCATGGTGTTCATTGCTTCTTTTTTCTCTTTTTCTATTCACTGTTCAACTATCATTCCCAGTTTGCTTCAGACTAGAGGGTTTATTTTTATTATGCTTTAAAATTTATCTGCCATTATTTATTCCTGTGAAATGTTTTCATGTATTCTGGGAAATCAACCATACTAAAGATAAGCTAGGGATGGTGAAAGGAAAAATAAAAAGCCATCTAGGTTATCTTAAGGACTTTATTTTCTTCTTGAAACTTGTAGGCAAAGTACAAAAAGCTTAGAAAAAATATTATTAAATCCTGATGCAATGTATGATTTGGGGAAAATCATTTAACCCACTTGAGTGATTGCACTGCCATATAAAGTAAATAAGATGATGCTAAATTTGCAGTGATTAAGATTAACTGAGCTGCCACATATAAAGTGTCTATCTCAGTATACAAACATTCCTATTTCAACTAATTCTATTTTGGCCTTTCTTTAACTTACCTTTAAGGTCTTGATCTAGTTCAAATAACACCTTATTAAAAACTGAAATATATGTTATATGTATTGTATTATACATTTTTGTTTGTTATATGTATTGTACAATGTTTCTATAGGTGTGAAAGCACTCAGAGTAGAAACAATTCATCACTCTGGTGAATGTGATAAATGTTAAGTAAGTGTTTAGTTAATGGAGTTATTTGTGTTATTAATCCATTTAGGAAAAGAAAAATTATGTAGCATATATGCAGCAGAGACCAATAAGTCTTTCTCAATACTAATTAAACAGAACTTATTTATTCCTATGCACTTATTGTGAAATGAGGAAATATCCAGCCAATACCATTATTTGGTTTTAATAATGTTCTCCAATTGTTTTGTAGGAAGGAATTGAGCAACTGAAGTGTACTTTATATATGTAATACCTATATATGTATATAGGTATTCACTAGCTATCTCTTAAACTTTGATTAATTTACTAATTGGAAGGATCTGCAAAAGTTTAAATTGTTTTTTTTCACAGGCCTTGATTTAAGTTACCCTATAATACTAGTGAGTGCACAATGTTTTCATATTACCAAACTAAATATTATATAAATTATTTTATTAAAAACAAACACACATTTGCTCTTATTTGAATAGTTCTTAGGTTAGCAATTTCTGATTTATTTTTTAAAGCTTCTTAAAAAAGATTTTTAATTTCTTTATTTATGAGAGACACAGAGAGAGACGCAGAGCAGAGACACAGGCAGAGGGAGAAGTAAGCTCCATGCAGGGAGCCCGATGCGGGACTTCATCCTTATTATAAAGCACATTAATGCAATCCTTATAAAAATCCTCACAAATTGTTTTATGGATATTAGCAAATGTATTCTAAATTAACAAACTCTAAATTAGCAAATGATTCTAAAATGTATATGGAAAGGGAAAATGCCCAGAATACCCAGTTCAATATTGAAGGAGAAGAACAAAGTCAGAGGACTGATACTACTTGACTTCAAGACTTACTATCAGAATACAGTAATCAAGACTGTGGTAATGATCAAAGAATGGGCAAACAGATCAATGGAAAAGAGAGCTCAGAAGTAAACCCACATTAATATAGGCAAGTGACCTTTGACAGAACAGAAACAATACAAAGGAGATGAGATAGTCTTCTTAGCAAATGGGCTGGAACAAGTGGACATTCATATGCCAAAAAAAATCCCACAAAACAAACAAAAATGAATTTTAGACATAGACCTTAAACCCTTCATAAAAATTAACTCAAAATGGGTTATAGATCTAAAGGTAAAATACAAAATTATTAAACTCTTCAAATACAACATAAAGAAACCTAGATAATATTGGGTATTCCAATTTCTTTTAGCTATAACACTAAAAATACGATCCATGAAAAATAAAGAATTGATATGCCTGACTTCATTAAAAGTAAAAACTTCTGCTCTGCAAAAGATATTGCCAAGAGAATGAGGAGACAAGCCATAGACATATTTGAAAAAAAAAAAACTGATAAAAGACTCTTATCCAAAATATACAGAGGGCTCTTAAAACTCAACAATAAGAAAATGAGCAGCCCAATTTAAAAATGGGCAAAAGACCCAAACAGACACATCACTAAGTACATAGATCAGCAAATGAAAATGTGCTCCACATAGTATGTTCTTAGAGAAATTCAAATTAAAACATGCACTACTACATATCTATTAGCATGGTCAAAATCCATTTCACCGAAAACACCAAATGCTGGTGAGGATATGGGACATTAGGAATTTTCATTTATTGCCAGTGGGAAGGCAAATGGTACATCCACTTTAAAAGACATTTTGGCAGTTTCTTATAAAAGTAAACATGCTCTTACCATATGTACCAGAAGTAGTGCTTGTTCATATTTAGCCTAAAGAGACACAAATTTGTGTCTATAGAAAAACCTGCAAATGGATGTTAACAGCAACGTTGTCCACAATTGTCTAAATTAGGACAAGCAATATGTTTTTCATTAAATTAATAGATAAATTGTGATACATCCAGAAAATAGAATATCATTTAGATTAAAAGGCAATAAGCTATTAAGTCATAAAAAGACATGGAGGAAACTTAAGTACATATTACTAAGTGAAAGAATCCAATCTAAAAATGCTATATACTCCATGATTCCAATTATATGGCATTCTGAAAAAAGGCAAAACTAAGGAAATCGCATTAAAAAAAAAAACAGTAGTTGCCAGGTATTAGTGGCAAAGCAGAGATAAATAGAGCCCAGATAATTTTTAGGTCAGCAAAATTATTCTGTATAACATTATAATGCTGGAAATATATCATTATACATTTGTTCAAACTCACAATGTAGAATACCAAGAGCACACCAATGTAAATCGTGGACTTTGGGTGACAATGAAGTGCCAGTTTAAGTCTATGGAGAGACGCATGGGTGGCTTAAAGGTTGAGCAACTGCCTTTGGCTCAGGGATCCTGGAGTCCCAGGATCGAGTCCCACATCGGGCTCCCTGCAGGGAGCCTGCTTCTCTCTCTCCTTGTATCTCTGCCTCTTTCTGTGTCTCTCATGAATAAATAAATAAAATCTTAAAAAAAAAGTTCATGGATGGTAACAAATGTAACCCCTCTAGGGAAGGAGTTTGATAATGGAGGAGGCTATGTGTGTGTTTACTGGACCAGGGGGAGGGCAGGGGATATATGGGCACTTTGTGCTTTCTGTTTCATTTTTTTTGTGAACCTAAAATTGCTCTTTAAAAAGTCTACTTAAATGGAAAAACAATTAATTTGATTTATAAAAATAAAAGATTAAAAACAAAAAAGGAAGGAATGATAAAAATAAGCTATTTCCTTTTGATGTTTAAGAAAAAAATCTTCTTTGTTTATACCAATAAAAGTTGTGTTTTCATTAATCAAATATTAATATTTAAGTGACTGAGTACAGAAAATCCATGTGCTTATTGCTGCAATCATCCTAATACATATTTTGTATATCTTCTAACATCTAGCTACTGAGCAAAGAGGCACTGTTAATATTCTGGTGAATTCTGTTCCTTTGGTTGATCCTTGTCATCTGACTCCAGTGCCAACTTCTCATGCTAAAGGAGGTGAGAGATGGTAAGAGCAAATCTGCTGTACAAGGAGCTCACATTTTATAAACACTCCCCCCAGTTATTTGAGTGGTCTCTTTGGAGTCCCATAACCCCTTTAACTTGGGCTCCTGTGGAAGAAATCTGCCAGCATAGTAACCTGTGCGCTCTCTGTAAGTTGGAGCCCTTTGCCTCTACTTTCATCCCCTCACCACCCTACTTTGGGAAAATTCTAAGTGATGGCTAGTGGTAGTGGGGACAGTTTTGAGTGGTCTGTCCCAAATGGTTGGCAGTTCAATTTGGAACATTGGGTTCTTCGCATCTAATTTCCTTGTGCTTTGACTCATAGTCAAAATCAGAGGGTTCCAAGGAAAAGCCTCCTCAACACTCAATGACAAGGTACTTCCAACATTACAAGATAAAAGTATGACTTAGTGATTTAGCTTTCCCATACGAAAGATGACTCATTAGGACTTTTTTTTTGTCTGTACCTCCCATTTATTTCCTCCACACTTCCCAGAGGTCAAGGTTGTTGTTATAAAGGTACTATTTAATCATTAGTTTTCATTTTAAGAATAGACTTAATATGAGCTTTTCTTAGTTTGTCATATTCATATCAGTTTTGACTTAATTCTATTCTTACATGTTTTTAAAAAACTTTCCTATTACATGACTTTTCATTCATGGAGATCATATATAGCTATTCCTTCCCTCCTTTCCTCTTTCTTTCCCTTCCTTTCTTTCTTTTTCTGTTTCTTAATATTTTTAATTTCTTGGTAGACAACTGAGCCACTTTTACTTTATCACAGAAGGAAGGGTTCCCAGTTTTTTTCTATTGCTTTCTTCCAAACTATGATAGCAGAGTTTCTCCTCTGTCTCCCTTTTCTGGAGACATTCACTGAATACTAATTTCAACATCTGGTGCATAGGAAAGAGAAGGTCCTTGATAATCCTCATGGCTTATGTGTTATTCAACTACCTCGTTTATTCTTTTTTAATTCATTCAAAACATTCTTTCTGAGTGTTGACTATTTGCTAAATAGATGTAAAATTCTCCATACTGACAAGGAATGTGCAGTACATTAGAAGTAAAACAAGTAAAAAAGGAAGATAATTGCTATTATTTTTTATTCTAAGCCTCATTCTTACTACGTGCTCTACAGTCACATCACATGTGCAACAATAAGATATTACAGGGAAATCTTCCTCCAGGAGAGGAATTTAAAAATTGTTTATTTCCCATGCCCTTCCAAATAAATAAATAAATAAATAAACTAAGACAAAGCAAAAAATCAAATTTGGGCAGAGAGAAAAACTAAAAAAACTAAAATGTGGATAATTTTTCAGTTAATTCATCATTTGAATTTCCATATTTTATTTTTGTATATGTACAAATACTGCTTCTGCTTCTATAATTAGCACAACTCTTATGAAAAAAATTCAAAATAAATTGTGCAAGACCCCACTATCCACACAGGTGCTCAGCTGGCTTGAACTCAATATTAATACCATCTGGGAAACTGAAATCAGGGACAAAAAAAGAAAAAAAAAAAGGAAAGCTTTTCCCTTTTTACTTTCTAAACAGCATGTGATAGGATTTAGGTCAAATATGTAAATGCCTGGATACGTGAAAAGGTGGCATTGTGAGCTGGTTCAGAACATCAAACCACACCACAGACAGCGAAGGAATTATTAGTATTATATGGTATGAGATGATTGTATGGAACACGGAAGCTGTGATGATGTCAGAAGCTATTTATTCCTTCTGCACAATTCAGTAGCATCCTAGAAGCTATCTTGTCAAAAAATAGATCATTTTTCCACTTCGAAGTTTTTTTCAAGGGATTTCCTTTTACTCGGACACCAAATGCTACATAGGACCATAAATAGATTCCCTGTCTCCTAACTCTTCTCCTGTCTGCTGGTGGCTTCAGTCATTGATCAGAGGTGACCAATTCTTAGCAACAGAAGTTCAAAATATCCACCTAGTATCAAAAGCAAAAATCGATGCCTGTGACTTTCCATCCCATCCCTTTCCACCCAGTGTACTAAAGAGTAACTGTATATCAAATTAAAACAAGGTTTGTTTTGTTTGGTACATAGTGCTGAAAAACACATGCTTGATATTCTCCTTGGATACCGCCCTGGGTATCCTTAGCATAAATGGAAGTTTAGAATGCTCTGGCAGGGAATTCTTGTCTGTAGCAGGCTTACACCTAATAACAACCTTGAAGCAAACTCTATACAAATAGAAGAAATTAATGACTGCATCCGCAGATCTTTTGGAGAACTGTGCTCTGGGGAGGGCACAGAAGGAGTTAGCCTTCTGGGTAGAGAAAGTAATTCTGTTGATCCTCAAATAGTTCCTAGAAGCTGCTGTTCTGCCTCTGAGTTCTTTCTCTGAGCAGGGCTCACATATACACACAGTAAATGTATTTTAGGTAGTTCTTAAAATAAAGACTGACTCAGAAGTCTCCACTCTCCAGCCCTCTCTGATTCCTTTAAGCCAATGTTTTCCTTATTCTATGTTGTTTTGTCCACATATAAAAACATTGACCTCATTCTGTAAAATTTTCCACATTTCTCCCCACTCTGGAGTATAGTGTACTTGGGAAAAAAGAAAGTGTAGTACATTTTAATTTTTGGCGACAGCAGGTGTAGAACATAGAAGGCACTCAGTAAACCTTTGGTAAATAAAAAAAAAATGAATGCTACCTTAATATCTACTTCCAAATTAAATCCGTTTCTCTCACGGAAAGCATGTGTTCATTGCCCAGACAATCTGTGAATTTGGAGCTAAAGGACTTTTGACAGTGACTAAACTAGTGTCTGTGAAAATGAAACAAGTGCAATATTGTGTGTTACGATCATACTGCCACAAATATAATTTTACCTTAGAAATCCAGCATGACAGTAAAAGTTTTTGAAAGTAATTAAAATTAGGAATAGAATATACAACATAACTAGAAGACAGCTTAATTTATGTAATATAAGACATTCACAATTTTTGGTGGCTTCCTAATTGCTTTGGCCCCAAGAATAGTACTTGAGATCCTACTTAGAACACATCTGGTAACGGTTTATGAAATGAACTCTTCAAAGTATACTTCATTCTGACCCTCGGTTACCTACACATCTTTCCTTTTTTTTTCTCCAGTATTGACCCTTATAAATTATTTAAAATACCACTTAATATTTACTCCCTGGTCTACAAGTTTTTTGGTAACTTTGGCCAGAAATAGATCTGTCACAATTTTAGAGTGTACTCTAAGATTATCCATATTGCTCCTACCATGGGGCCAGTGAGACCTGTTTTAACACTGGCTGAAAAGAGTTTTACTCTCATATTCTAATAGATATTTGATTGTTAGTTCAAATGCCATCCAAACCATGTATTTTATGCTCTTCATCACATCAGATATAAAATACTGATTTGCATTATGCCACCAATTGGACACATTATTCCATAGGCTAAACATCTTTGGCTTTATTATATTCTTCATATACAAGATTGTATATCCAAGAGGTAAATTATGTAAGCCAAATTCTATAGTAAATCAGGAGTAATGTTGGAGTGAGGCCTAAGGAAATTATTCAGTTGAGAGCTGTAATGATCACATCAAGAACCTCTTATATTTTTCAAGAGATTACCTGAAGGATAAAAATTGCTTGGGTTTCTTGTTTCTATACCATATCTCAAGAAAGTTTTTAAGTACTTTTATTAAGTCAATCAATTCTCCCAACATTCCTATGAAGGAGTTAATATTATTCATATTAAAACCAAATAGAGGGGATCTCTGGGTGGCTCAGCGGTTTAGCGCCTGCCTTCAGCCCAGGCCGTGATCCTGGAATCCTGGGATCGAGTCCCACATTGGGCTCCTTGCATGGAGTCTGTTTCTCCCTCTGCCTGTGTCTCTGCATGTCTCTCTCTCTCTCTCTCTCTCTCTCTTTGTGTGTGTGTCTCATGAAAAAATAAAATCTTTAAAAAACAAAACAACAACAAAAAAAAAAACAAATAGAACACCACGGTATTTACTTCCCTCTCCAATTTCAAAAATATAGAGCATCTTAACAGGAATTTAGAACCACTGGCTCTTCTCTAGAGTCAAAAGTCTCAGGACCACACAGTGGTATAATTCTCAGAAGTAAAGCAGTACACAACCTGCACACCGGACATGAAAGGCAGTAACCATTCTGCTATTTGACCTCTCAAGTGGTACATACTTTTTCTAGTAGAAAATTAATATATACCTCTGTAATTTTAACCATACAAATATGTGAATTAAATTATACCAATTTGTCTGAGGCTTTTAAAAAATCATCAAAATATTCTCAACCCTAACTCTAGTAAAATAAAAAGCAATTAATTCAATAACTCTTTTTGTAACTGCCTTCAGGGTAATTCTTAGGAGAACAAGGGAATTTTTGTGACCTGTGGGATAGGGAGCAATCTTTCAATGATTATGACCTCAAAGCACGAAATAGCTATCGACAATGGAACTAAAATAGGATCATCTTTTTAAATGATTCTCTCTAATAATTTAAAAATAGAAAGTGTGTTCAGAACCATTCCTCTGGATAATGACTTTCAGATATTCATGGCCAGGTGCAGGGCCAGGTGCTAGCTTGGTCCTGGCTTCAGACAGGCCGTGTTATTAGCCAACACCATTGTGCTGAGTGACACAGTGCAGCCCTTCTCAGAACAACATGAGATGCTTCTGCTACTACAAATCTCTACAAAATTGGCCTCATAGAACCTTTGAGTAAAATATCCACACGTGTAGTACACACGCATGCTTTGGTGTAATTTAGGTGATTATCTATGACTAGTAAGAGAAATCTTAGTTTTCTTTCATGTTTTATTTTACCGTTTTCATTTAAAATCATTAACATATAGTGTATTATTAGTTTCAGAGGTAGAGTTTAGTGATTCATCACTTGAACACCCAGTGCTCATTATATCATGTGCCCTCCTTGATGCCCAGCACAGTTACCCATTCCCCTGCCCACCTCCCCTCCAGCAACTCTGTTTGTTTCCTATAGTTAAGAGTCTTTTATGGTTTGTCTCCCTCTCTGATTTTGTCCTATTTTATTTTTCCCTCCTCCCTCTATGATCTCATTTTGTTTCTTAAATTCTACATATGAGTAAAATCGTATGGTATTTGTCTTTCTCTGACTAATCTATTTCACTTAGCATAAGATCCTCTAGTTCCATCCATGTCATTGCAGATGTCAGGACTTCACTCTTTTTGATGGTTGAGTAGTATTCCGTTGTGTATATATGTGTATGTATGTATTCACACACACACACACACACACACACATACCACATATTTATTCATTCATCTGGCAATGGACATCTGGGCTCTTTCCATAGTTTGGCTGTTGTGGACATTGCTGCTGTAAACAATGGGATGCATTTGCCCCTTTGAATCATTATGTTTATATCCTTTGGATAAATACCTAGTAGAGCAATTGCTGGGTAGCGCTATTTTTAACTTTTTGAGGAACCTCCATGCTGTTTTCCAGAGTGGCTGTACCAGTTTGCATTCCCAGCAGCAGCGTAAGAGGGTTCGCCTTCTCCATACCCTTGCCAACCTCTGTTGTTTTCTGAGTTGTTAATTTTAACCACTCTGACAGGTATCAGGTGGTATCTCATTGTGTTTTTGATTTGTATTTCCCTGATTCTGAGTGATGTTCAACATTTTTTCATGTGTTTGTTGGCCATTTATATGTCTTCTTTGGGGAAATGTCTGTTTATGTCTTGTGCCTAAATAAATCTTAGTTCTAATAAAACATTAAAAAATATTTTTAGTGAACCTGTAATGCTTTTTATTTTCCCATATAATTGGGAAAATATAATTCCCATATTTCCCACAAAATTGTGTGGACAAAAGAGCATGTTTTTCCTAGATCAATTCAAAGCTAATAAAACCAGAGAAAAAATTAATCTTACATTATAAAAGGTATTTATTTTTTTAAGATTTTATTTATTCATTCATGAGAGACAGAGAGAGAGAGAGAGAGAGAGGCAGAGACACAGGCAGAGGGAGAAGCAGGCTCCATGCAGGGAGCCCGACGTGGGACTCCGATCCGGGTCTCCAGGATCAGGCCCCGGGCTGCAGGCGGCGCTAAACCGCTGCGCCACCGGGGCTGCCCTATAAAAGGTATTTAAAAATTTATCTGTGAGTTCCTTTTATTTCTCAACATCAATAATAAAAATATTTTAATTTTATTAGACAGACATTTCTGTCCTCTATTATCTCAAAGTATCATGATTAGTACAAGGCAGAAAGCACAAGCTTTTTAATTTTTGCTTTTGCACACACTCATTTTCATGCAAGTTATAGAATAAAATGGACAAAGCTCAATTACCTCAACCATTTCAACCCTAAAGCCTTTAAAAATGTTTTTTTATTTGGACTTATTATGTAAAATATAAAGAGATTTTCATCTATGAACACACAGATGACCTCCACAATATTTCAGAATCCATGAATCCTCATCTCAGCATTTGTTTTTCTCTCTTAACTGGATTCTGTTGCCATTACTTTTCTATCTGCTGGAAAACCCTTACCTTTGATGGCCTCATGCTTCAATCTTGTCCTCTTCTCCTTCAAGTATGTCTTTCAGGAAGACTTTCTCTTCCATTCATTGAAAATTGACACCATGCCCTCCCTTCAGCGGACCATTTAGTATTGCTTCAGGCTTATTTTTATGCATAGCATTCATTACTACTTGACATACTAGGTCTGTCTATGTTTGCACACATGCATTTGTGTATGTGTATATGTGTGTGTGCGTGTGCATACATGCCCATGTATGGTTCCTGGTCTCCACTGAATAGAATGTAAGCTCCACAAAGGCAGGAGTGTTTGCATGGTTTATTGTTATAGCCTTAGCACTTGGATGAGTACTTGTACATCCTACATTCTCAATAAATATCTGTTCTCTTTAAATACACATACATAACTTTATTTTTTTAATTTAGTGCTATCATCTGAGAATTTCTGAATATCCTTAAATATCTGTAGAAAATATATTATTAAAAGACATATTTATTTATCTGAGAAAGATCATGAACAGGAGAGGCAGAGAGAGAGGGAGAGAGAATATCAAGCAGACTCTCCACTGAGTGCAGAGCCCAGCTGTGGGCTGGATCCCACAACCCTGAGATCACAACCTGAGCTGAAACCAAGAGTTTGATACTCAACCAACTGTGCCTCCCAGGTGCCCTGTATAAAATATAATTTTAAATATCTGAATACACATCTCTTGTCAAGCATAACATAATTTTTTACATAATTCCACATTTTTGGATGGCTTGTTTTGAGTTTTCCCCTAAAATATAAACTTTATGACAGTGAAATTCTTGTTTGCTGTGATGTGAATGTGTCTCCCAAAATTCATAGGTTGAAGTCTTAATGCCTAAAGTGATAGTATTAGGAGTTGGGGTCTTTCAGAGACACTTAAGTCAAGATGATAGAACCTTTATGAATGGGATTAGTGCCCTTGCAAAGGAGGCTTGAATGTCTCCCTTCCCTTTTTCCTCTGTGCAATGATACAGGGGAAAAGTCTGTGACTTGGAAAAGAAGCCTCAGCCAACGGTGCTGATCTTAGAATTCCAATCTCTACACCTGTGAGAAAGAAAACTCTGTTGTTTATAGCTACCCAATCCATGATGTTTTGTTGTAGCAGCCCAAACAAAGACATTGTTCAATTATATATTTCTCCCTTACAGTTTCCTGAAAACAAATCGAAGTGACATTGCTGGTTCAAAATGTATGGACCCTTTCAAAATATTGCCTGTTGCATCTAGAACTGTTTGACTAAACAGACTTCAGGGACATATGATCGTTTGCATTTTGGAAAACCTCACTAACACTTTGTAATAAGATTGTATAATTTAATAAATAAAAATACACTTAATTGATGTTTGAGCATGTACCTCAGTATTAATGTTTATGCCAATGGGGATTGCTGGAGACAGCAGAGAGTTCTTATTATTACCTCACCTAGAGGTCCCAAATTTTTATTTTTGGTCCTTCTAATAGGCCTGACTACAATGAACTAAAGCTGAGATTATATGGAATTGGCCATCAGTGCCAGGGAGGAAAAAAAAGACAAAATTATAACTATTAAATAATATCTTATGAGTTAAGGGGTTGCATTGAAAGAATTATTATCATTTCCTTTATTATGTCTATTTTCTCTTTCCAAAAGGAAGATTATTAGACATTCTATTTTAGATGATAGAGTTAACACACGGTTACTTTATATGCCCAGATGTTAATATCCTTTTTTAAAATTTTATTTATTCATTCATGAGAGACACAGAGAGAGACTTGCAGAGACAGTCAGAGGGAGAAGCAGGTTCCATGCAAGGAGCCCAATGTGGGACTCGATCCCAGAACTCCAGGATCACGCCCTGAGCCATAGGCAGATGCTCAATCGCTGAGCCACCCAGGCATCCCTTAATATCCTTTAAAAACGAGCAGTGAAGGGGCACCTGGGTGACATCTGACTCTTGGTTCGGCTCAGGTTGTGATCTCATGGGTTGTGTGATCGAGCCCCATGTAGGGCTTCACACTCAGTGGAGAGTCTGCTGGATGATCTCTTTCTCCCTCTTCCCCTCCCCCACTCATGCTCATTCTCTCTCAAATATATATATATATACATATATAATATGTATATATATATATATAAATCTTTAGAAAAGAGCAGTTAAGGCCTTAGGTACTAGGATAATTTGGTCAACGTTATTGTTTTGTAACAATATTTGAAAAATATTTCATCTAGTAAGACTGCCATGTTTTAAAGCATGTAAAACATGATAATGTTATAAATTGCATTCTTTTAAGCAATGCAAGTTGCTTACTGGTCTTACATTGTACATTATGTTGCCTTTTGGGCTGCCTCTCCCCTACTGAGAGTAATTCCTCTGTCTGAGTCCCCGCGAGGGCCAGGTTTAGCCTCCATTATAAAAGCCTAGGAGTCCAGATGCTCACTTTTCCCACCCACTTCAATGATACCAAGCAGTAGATATTTGGTAGAAATCCAGTTTTAACCTTATATATTAGTTGGCTTGGACTACCATAACAAAATATCACAGGCTTGTTGGCTGAAGCAACAGAAATTTATTTTCTCACAATTCTGGAGTCTAGAAGTCCAAGAACAAGATGCCGTTGGGATTGGTTTCTGGGCAGACCTTCTCCCTGGTTTTTCACACATTCATTTTATTGCAAGCTATCAAAATAACCTCACTGTGTCCTAACATGGCCTCTTCTCTATCATGCACAAAGACAGAAAAGAATCTCTCAAATCTTTTCCCTTTTTCATAAGGATATCAGACCTATCAGATTTAGGACTATTAAATGGATCTTAAGATCCATTTAATCTTTGAGATTAAATGATCTCATCTAACATTAATTAACACCCTAAGAGCCTTATGTCAAAATACAGAAGGAGCATTAGGGCTTCAACATATGAATTTGTCAAAAGGATGAAAAGGGGGCATAATTTAATCCATAACACATTCTACCCAGGATCTGAATTTAATATGGATGAGGGGTTAAAGGATCTGTCTTAGCTGCAGTGACGGTATCAAGAGTGTCTCACTGTCAGTGGTGCTGGAGTAGAGGACCTCACTATACCAGGACTGGGGTAGGATTATAGCTTAGCTCCTACTGCTCAGCTCCAGGCCAGAAATTCCCAGGTATTTCCAAGCTATTGTAGAAGCCTCCTCCCAGTCTTCCAATAATTTCCCTTTCAATTTTAATTAGTCTGATCAATTCTGTTGAAGCTGCTAATAACCCTTACTAAAACAGAATTTTTAACCTAAAATTAAAATGATACATCACTACAAATATAATGGATGATTGAGATGTGTGTCTCTGATGAGCACTTTTCATCTAATACAAGGTTAATTGCCTAAAGAGAACTCTGAGAAGTAGGGTAGTGAAAATAGGGTATTATACTAAAAAGATTTATTAAAATGATAGTTGGAGGTCATAACTTAAATGACTGAGGATTAGTAGTTTGAATAACAGAAGTCATGTTGAAGCCTTGACAGGCATTCTAGTCACATGTGTATGTGTGACAGGCTGGAGACAGGAGTTATCACATCATCCCATTGCTACAAAACATGTTTTTACTTTTCCACTTACTAAGAGTTTTCCGCTCTATTAGTAGAGTCAAATCTCTTTTTTTTTTAAAGATTTTATTTTTTAATTCTTATTTATTTATGATAGTCACAGAGAGAGAGAGAGAGAGGCAGAGACACAGGCAGAGGGAGAAGCAGGCTCCATGCACCGGGAGCCCGACGTGGGATTCGATCCCGGGTCTCCAGGATCGCGCCCTGGGCCAAAGGCAGGCGCCAAACCGCTGCGCCACCCAGGGATCCCTAGAGTCAAATCTCTTATACCAACAATACATTGGTACAATACAACAGAATCACTTATACTGTTCATAGATCCCTATGATCCCTATGTGGTCTATTAAAAAAAAAAAACCTCTAGAGTGTTTAACATTTCTTTTTTATCTAAATATGAACTTAAGTAACTTATTCCATTTTTTCCTATTTCATATACATATGTTTGGCTACAGTCCTAACAACCAGATTTTCTTCCTGATTCAGAGAAGTTATTTCTCTCAGAATCATTTGTTTTGATGAGATGACATTGATCTCAAAATCTTTCTCCTCTTTAGTGAATAAATTAACAGGACTTACCATTATAAATACCTACAGCAGGGCTTCTGAGACAGGGCTCTTCAAAGGGAAAGATTTTCCTAGAGTTTCTTTTGCATCGTGTGGGAAAGCCTGCTTTTCCAGACAAGTGTTCTTTATTTATAGCAACCCTTCAGAAAATAAGAGAAATTCCCTTGACTGATAATATCTTCAAATTGTCAAAGCATTCATTTGCCACTGCAGGAGAACAATTCCTACGTTCCCATTAGAACAGATCTTATGATCTCTGTTACAAGTAAATTTTTTTCTGTACTGTAGTCTATTACTTTTGACATAGAAAATTTACAGCAGATTTAGTAATTTAGCAATTTAGTACATTTAATTTTTGTTTCCCTATTTATAATGCCATAATAAAAGTTAATATTTCTTATTTCATTATTTTCTATCAGGCTTTATCCTAAGTTTTTCATGTGTAACATTTTATTCTTGAAAAAACTAGGTAATATGCAGTAACATGGTTGTTTGGAGATAAGAAAGTTGAAATTAAGGAAATTGATCAAGGTTTAAAACTGTTCCTTAAGCAACATATTATACTGCTTTCTTCAAAGTAATCAATGAAATTAACCTGATAATTTTAGAGCATTATTGAAAAGTCATGATCGTATGTTGGCAAAGGTCAAACATTGCAATTTATATATAATATATGGGATAGGTATGGTGAATAGACAGACATCATGATGAATATGACTTGATCCATCCTATGCATCACCACCCGATACATCTTAAGTATCACTTTATTCATTTTCTTCCCATGTCCAAAGTTTCCATTATCTATTGAATGAGTGGAGTCTCTCGAACCTTGTATATAAAGCTATCTGAGTTTGATTTCAACCTATGTTTTTCACCTACTGTTATCCCAATATTTACCCGATAGCCTAGCCAAAATAGACTACCTTTTCTTTCTCAAATGGCCTCTGTAACTTGATTAGACGAAATTGCCATCCTCCATTTTTCCTTTAATGATAACCAATTCTAAAATGTACAATGAAACTTTTTGTTATCTTTCCAAATGGAATTGACCTCTTCCTTCCTGAAACTTTATATTTCTTTTTATATTATATATTTTTGGTCAAAAATAAGCTTAGTTATTTCTATATTTTCTTTCCTCTCATATATTAATGTTTAAGCTCATCTTTTTACTTCTTACATTTTCTTTGGACTATAGCCTGAATAACTTGTGAGGCTATTTTCAAACTGATGACTATGGTCTGAATTTAGTATTTGAACAAAGAAATGTAACCTGATCAAAGCCAAGTCTACAAAATTGACTTTCCTAGGATTCTTATGTAAGAGAGCTATGCAATAGTTATTACATCAAATGTCAGTTTTCAAGATTTTTACATATTTTCTCATATATCATGAAGGCAGTCCATGAGCAACAGAAATATATCTACAAAATAAAACAAAACAAGATAAAATGAAAAGCTTTTCCTCTGTCCTTTGCTTTTTATTGCATTTCACAGCCTACATAGTCTTTCTGTTTTCCAAGCTTCTTGAAAATCCTCCTTGAAGCCTTAGCCCAGACATGACTTTGTTTCTCCTGTTATTTTCTGCTTGATTCTGCACCCCAAAGCCCAAAGAAACTATCTGGCAATAACATAAACCTTATCAAAATATAGCAAGGGAAAGAAATGAATTACATCAAGTAGGAATCTTCTTTAGGAGTTTAAGAAGAGGATACCCTGGGAACATTCTTTTGTCCGGTAAATATCAAGAGACGCTTAGAATCTTTAATTGCCCCTCTTAGGCCCTGACAAGGAAGGGAAAAAAAAGCCCATCTTTATGTATAAAAGTGCACACTTGGTTATTAAAGAGAGAGAGAGAGAGATAATAAAATCTGGTAACACTATGAAATTATAACAGCTCCTATTAGAACTATAGCTTTTATGTTCTTCTGAAAACAGTTTTTGAGTTTTCGTTATGAGATCGGTGTTAACATATTTAATACTGCCAGTTAGTATTGTCAGAAGATACTATGTCTGCCACTGAACTGTTAGAATTTGCACTCTATCCTTGTGGACCACAATCTCTCACTGGAAACCACATAAACAATAGGTTGTATTTGTGAGCACACATTTGCAGGGCCCAAGCAGGTGTAAATCCATGTTTCCAAACGGAAGCCTATTTCCTTTCTCATCCTAAACACTGACCTCAGGGCTCCCAAACAGAGGTTTTTTGTATATGCGTTTGGGCCACCCAGCCTTCATGTCTAAACTCCATCCAATTCCCCCCTTTATCAGTTGCAAATCTCTTGACTACCCTTTGGTTCTAGAAATATACACACTGGCATCAAAGTGTCCCTAGTTTGTAGAGAACCTGGGCTAGGCTGAAGGCTATCTGGGAATGGAACTCATTAATCCTGTGTACCTGGAGCAGGATCTAGAAGAGAAAAGGGGACCTCTGGTTGGATTTGTACACTTGGACTTGCTTGCCTTCTTCACAGCCTGCAGAATTGGGTGAAGCTTGTCAGTCCAATAATTGTGAATGCACAAAGAGTATTTCAGGAAAAAGGAATAAGAATAAATATATCTGTAATTAAATGATTTTTTCAGTTAAAACTGCATTAAAATTAAAGCTTTCATATCAGTCATTTCCATTGTGCATCTGCATAGATCAATTCTTTGAATTAGTTTATGGGAAAGGTATTTTATAATGTTCTTAGACTCAATCTGCAGCAATTATACAAAGGTGAAACTGAAATCTTTCAAACTACATTTCAACCTGCATCTTTCAAACTGAAAAACCAACTCTCAGCCTTTATGACCTTTGCCAAGTTGCTTAATATACCTATGCCTCAGTTTCCTTCCCTAAGTACTAAGTATTGCCTTCCAATGACAAATACTACTAGAGGAAAATAGGTGAGGTAGTACCACTATAAAATACACTCAGCACCAAGCAGGAATCCATGATTTGAATAGAAGCCTTAAAAGCCACTGAAAAATAAACATATAAAATTAATTTTAATTTTGGATTTGTTCTCACTGATGTTAATGAGACTACTTTTGTTAAAATGCTATCTGGGAAGGGAACTCATTTACTAAAATGCTGGATATATATTTACTTTTCAGGGAAAAATTCCCTCAAAAAACAAACAACCTTAAAAAAAAAAAAAAACAAACAGAAAAATCCCACCAGTAGTTAGTATAGAATTAGCCAAAGTAGCTGGAGTCATTCTTTTGGACACTTTTTGATATAATCTTCTCTGCACCTAAGTCATTGCTCATTGAAACACTTCACCTGTCAACAGCTAGAATGGATTTATAAAGGTGAAATTCATTTATCTTCTTTTGACAACAAATATTTATCTAATGCGCAAAGTTTAACTGAGAAGTCATTTACCTTCTTTTAGTTTCAGCTGCTGTCTATAAAGCAGGACAGATGATGGCCATTCTGTACCCAATTTAATAACTGTGGTTCCAATAAATTATGAGATTCCCATGATGAAGTTAACACATTTTGGAAAACAAATGGACTTACCAATTTTTTTTTTTTTAAGTTTTGTTTCTGTTTTTTTTGTTTTTGTTTTTTTTTTGCTTTTTGATATTTTTTTTAATTTATTTTTTATTGGTGTTCAATTTACTAACATACAGAATAACCCCCAGTGCCCGTCACCCATTCACTCCCACCCCCCCGCCCTCCTCCCCTTCCACCACCCCTAGTTCGTTTCCCAGAGTTAGCAGTCTTTACGTTCTGTCTCCCTTTCTGATATTTCCCTCACATTTCTTCCCCCTTCCCTTATATTCCCTTTCACTATTATTTATATTCCCCAAATGAATGAGAACATATAATGTTTGTCCTTCTCCGACTGGCTTACTTCACTCAGCATAATACCCTCCAGTTCCATCCACGTTGAAGCAAATGGTGGGTATTTGTCATTTCTAATAGCTGAGTAATATTCCATTGTATACATAAACCACATCTTCTTTATCCATTCATCTTTCGTTGGACACCGAGGCTCCTTCCACAGTTTGGCTATCGTGGCCATTGCTGCTAGAAACATCGGGGTGCAGGTGTCCCGGCGTTTCATTGCATTTGTCTCTTTGGGGTAAATCCCCAGCAGTGCAATTGCTGGGTCGTAGGGCAGGTATATTTTTAACTGTTTGAGGAACCTCCACACACACAGCAATTCGGTAGCGTGGCAGGATACAAAATCAATGCCCAGAAGTCAGTGGCATTTCTATACACTAACAATGAGACTGAAGAAAGAGAAATTAAGGAGTCAATCCCATTTACAATTGCACCCAAAAGCATAAGATACCTAGGAATAAACCTAACCAAAGATGTAAAGGATCTATACCCTCAAAACTATAGAACACTTCTGAAAGAAATTGAGGAAGACACAAAGAGATGGAAAAATATTCCATGCTCATGGATTGGCAGAATTAATATTGTGAAAATGTCAATGTTACCCAGGGCAATATACACGTTTAATGCAATCCCTATCAAAATACCATGGACTTTCTTCAGAGAGTTAGAACAAATTATTTTAAGATTTGTGTGGAATCAGAAAAGACCCCAAATAGCCAGGGGAATTTTAAAAAAGAAAACCATATCTGGGGGCATCACAATGCCAGATTTCAGGTTGTACTACAAAGCTGTGGTCATCAAGACAGTGTGGTACTGGCACAAAAACAGACACATAGATCAGTGGAACAGAATAGAGAATCCAGAAGTGGACCCTGAACTTTATGGGCAACTAATATTCGATAAAGGAGGAAAGACTATCCATTGGAAGAAAGACAGTCTCTTCAATAAATGGTGCTGGGAAAATTGGACATCCACATGCAGAAGAATGAAACTAGACCACTCTCTTTCACCATACACCAAGATAAACTCAAAATGGATGAAAGATCTAAATGTGAGACAAGATTCCATCAAAATCCTAGAGAAGAACACAGGCAACACCCTTTTTGAACTCGGCCATAGTAACTTCTTGCAAGATACATCCACGAAGGCAAAAGAAACAAAAGCAAAAATGAACTATTGGGACTTCATCAAGATAAGAAGCTTTTGCACAGCAAAGGATACAGTCAACAAAACTCAAAGACAACCTACAGAATGGGAGAAGATATTTGCAAATGACATATCAGATAAAGGGCTAGTTTCCAAGATCTATAAAGAACTTATCAAACTCAACACCAAAGAAACAAACAATCCAATCATGAAATGGGCAAAAGACATGAACAGAAATCTCACAGAGGAAGACATAGACATGGCCAACATGCATATGAGAAAATGCTCTGCATCACTTGCCATCAGGGAAATACAAATCAAAACCACAATGAGATACCACCTCACACCAGTGAGAATGGGGAAAATTAACAAGACAGGAAACAACCAATGTTGGAGAGGATGCGGAGAAAAGGGAACCCTCTTACACTGTTGGTGGGAATGTGAACTGGTGCAGCCACTCTGTTTCTGTTTTTTTTTTCCTCTCCATTCCTCTTTTCCTGACCCTTTTTACTATTAAAATGACAAAATTTTATTTCAATTTTTCTGTTCACTTTTTAGATTTCCTAAAAAAAAATCCTAGTTTGCAATATGTATCACCGACCGAAAGATAGTCCACTTACTAGAAATGATAATGTTGCTATGTCAAGCAAAATATAGAAAACTTGAAGCCTTGATGGACCTATGATCTCCCACCTCTGTCCTTTATGTTGTAGTTGTTGTATACCTGAAAACACAGACCTCACAATATAATGATTTTAGTTTTAAACTTTTATATGATTTGTAAAGAAATTTAAACAAAAAAAGACAAAGTTTATTAAATATATTAAGTTTTTTTAAGTTATTTATTTATTTATTCTTGAGAGAGACAGAGAGAGAGAGAGTCAAAGACACAGGCAGAGAGAGAAGCAGGCTCCACCCTGGGAGCCGGACGTGGGACTCGATCCTCAGTGTCCAGGATCACGCCCCGGGCGAAGGCAGGCGCTAAACTGCTGAGCCACCTGGGCTGCCCTATTAAGATGTTTATACCATTTTCCATTGTTCATTTTTTTCTGAGGACCTGAGCTTCTGTCAATTAGCATTTCCCTACAACCTGAAGAATTTCCTTTTAACATTCTCATAGTGAATGTCTCTAGCCACAGAATCTCATAGTTTTCTTTTTCTGAAAACATCATTTTGTCTTTATTCTTGAATGGTATTTTTTCCTGAATATAGAACTTTTGGTCAATGGATTTTCTTCCTTCAGCAATTAAATTAAGAATATTTTTCTACTGAGACATTCCATTTATCTATGTGCTTGCTTCGGCAGCACATATACTTTCCATTTATCTGCTGAGATTTTCATGTATTCAAAAAAATGCTATTTTATTTCACTGAAGATAGCTTAAAATCCACCTAAAAATGTGTTCCCATTGGTTTCAACAACTGTTTCCTTCCAAGGTTAGAAGTGGTTGATATCTTTACTCTTGAAAGATATTTTTATTTCCTTGGTGGTCTTTGTGTCAGATCACTTTGTATTATATTCTGGTAAGTTGTAGAAATTCTGGATTCCATTATTTTTCCATGATGAATAGTTTTAAAAATAAAAACAGGTAATTTTCTTTAAGAGGTTGAACTAAAACTTTTGTTTTTCATGCAATAGCTCTTTAGAACTTTGATCTCAAGCAAAGATTCTTTTTTTTAATAAATTAATTTTTTATTGGTGTTCAATTTACCAACATACAGAATAACACCCAGTGCTCATCCCGTCAAGTGTCCCCCTCAGTGCCCGTCACCCACTCACCCCCACCCCCTGCCCTCCTCCCCTTCCACCACCCCTAGTTCATTTCCCAGAGTTAGGAGTCTTTATGTTCTGTCTCCCTTTCTGATATTTCCCACACATTTCTTCTCCCTTCCCTTATATTCCCTTTCACTAAAGATTCTTAGAGAGTATGTTTTGTGCATGTGTAATTCAGAGTTCAGCAAGAGATGTAGATGCACAGTTTAGGATCTCTCTTTGACTCAATCCTTTTCATGAGCCCTCCATTCTCTTCAGGGTTCATGGTCTTCTGGCTTTTCCCTCCTAACTCCTTAGGACTTAAAGGCTACAGTGTTTCCATGTGCACGCCCTCTTGCTCCTTCAAAGTTCCCACCTGATGAGCTAAAAGTCAAAGGATAAGAACTATGTTCTCTACTCTCCAGCAAACGAGTATGCATTCTATTGTCATAGTCTCTCTATGCCTCTACACAATCCAGGAGCTTTGGCTTGGCATCTTCAGTCTAGGTTTAGCTTAGCAATTTTGTCTTTGGCTGAGTGGCTTTGAGTTTGTTCCATCCTGGTTCACCAATCAGTCAGATATGTGGGTAGAAAGAGTTTGAAGATATCCTCCCCAGCTTTTTCCCATCTCAGATTTTACTTTTCCCTCAGCATTTGTGGTTTCCCTGCTTCGTTTTTCTATTTCACCTGACCAGTAAGATTGCAGGGTGGCTTTCCTGCCAGAGTCTGTATCATTGGCCCACATGTCACTACCTACAAGTAGTTACTGTGTATATTATATCCAGGTGAGGTTGCTGATAGGGTCTCTGAGCCTGTCAAAGCAGAACTTTGATTTTTGTATAGCATTTTCATAGAGATGTGATTGACATACTTAAATTTCACATACTTAAAGTACACTGTTTTAAGTAAGTGTGTACACCTATGAAATTATCCCTGCAACCAAGATAATGAACATATTTCTCACTCCAAAACTTCCTTCTAGCCCTTTGAAATAACTCACACCTGCCATCCCTGCACTGCCCCTTGTTCATCTGCCTCAAGCAACCACTGATTTTCTGCCTTCTATCATACAAATTAGCTTGTATTTTCTAAAATTGTATATAAATAGAATCATGAAGTTTATATTCCTTTTTGTTTGACTTTTATTCAGCATAATCCTTTTGAGATCCATTCATATTGTGATTTCATTCTTATCACTAGGTAGTTTTCCGTTGTATGGATATCCTCCTGTTGGTTTATCCATTCACCTGTTGATGAATATTTAGGTTGTTCTAGTTTTTAACTATTATAAATAAAGCTTCTATAAACATTCATTCATGTCTTTTTATGGTCATATGCTTTCATTTTTTCTTGGCCAAAAAACCGAGAAGCGCAAAGCCTTGTTCATACAGTAGGGTATGTACAAACAGACAAACACAGAAATAAAAAACTTTATAAGACATTACCATCCTGTTTTTTAAAGTGATTGTAACCTTTTATATTATCTTCAATAGTGTATAGAAATTCCAATTCCTCCATATTCTCGCCAAGTCTTAGTATGCAGTCTTTAAAATTTTAGCTAATCAACAGTCTGTAGTGGCATGTCATTATGATTTTGATATTTATTTCCTTAATAACCAACAATATTGAGAATCTTTTCATGTAGCTTGTCTTTAATCCATGTAGCTTCTTTGATGAAATGTTTATTCAAATATTTTGCCATTTTGTAATATATATATTTTAATTGGATATTGAGGATTCTTTATATATTCTGGGTAGAAGTTCTGAAGAGATAATAGGATTTGGAAATATTTTCTCCTTGGCTGTAGTTCGTCTTTTCATTTTCTAAACAATGTGTTTCAAGTTGTACATATTTTATTTTGATAAATACAAAATATGAAATTTTATCTTAGAGATCATGCATTAAATGTTGCAGTTACAAATCTTTGCCTAAAGTCACAGATATTCCTGTGTCTGTTTTTTCTAGTGTTAGAGATTTGTGTTTTATATTTAGGTCTAAGATCCATTTTGAATTATTTTTTGTGTATAGTAAAAAGTATGTGTTAAAGTTCTTTTTTATTTTAACATATGGATATTCAATTTTTCCAGAATTGTCAGTTGAGAGGAGTTATCTTTTTTCCCCTCAAAATTTCCTTTATAACTTTGTTAAAAATGAGTTCCCCAAATATTTGTGGGTGTACTTCTGGGCTCTGTTCTATTTCATTTACTTATTTGTCTGTCTTATGTTAATGCCACATTCTCTTTATTATCAAAGTTTTATAATAATGTCTTTCATAACAGCAAGTGGTATTATTTCTCAAGATTTATTTGTTCCTTTGCAAAGATGATTTAGCTATACTAAGTCATTTTGTTTCCAAAGGAATTTTAGAATCATACTGTTGATTTTTACAATGAAACTCTGGTATTCTGGAACTAGAAGGCTTTCCATTGGGATTGTGCTATATCAACTTAGAATTGATGTCTTAACACGATAGAATCCTTTAATCCATTAGCATGGTCTATTTTTTCTTTCATATGGGTCTTCTTTAGTTTCTTCTGTATTATTTTGTAGGTTTCACTGTATATTCCTTATGTGTACTTTTTCAGATTTATTTTTAAATATTTACTTTTTTGATGTTACAGTGATTTTTTGTTTAATCCATCTTAATTTCCCATTTTTTATTGCCAGCTTATAGAAATACAATTGATTTTTATTGCTTGAGTTTGGATTCAGCACCATTGCTAAACACATTTATAAATTCTGATAGCTTATTTGGATATTTTACTCTCCCCCCTTTTTTTACTTAGGTGATAGCGTATTTAGCTAATAAAATAGTTTCACATTTTTCTTTCTGACCTGGATGATTTTTATTTCTTTTTCTTATTTCACTTGCTAGAATTAGTAATAGAATGTTGAATACAAGTGCTATCAGTGGACTTTGTTGCCTTTTTTCTGATTTTAGGGAGGAAACATAAATTCTTTCATCATATATAAAATTATCTATAGGTTTTCCTTTTTAAAAATGATTTTATTTATTTATTTGACAGGGAGAGAGAGCACAAGCAGGGAGAGTTGGGGAGGGAGAAGCAGGCTCCGCTCTGAGCTGGGAGCCCCCTGCATTGGGCTCCATCCCAAGACCCTGGGATTAGGACCTGAGCCAAAGGCAGATGCTTAACTGACTGAGACATCCAGGGACCACTATAGGTTTCCTATAAATAGCAACCCTTTATGAGGTTAAATAAGTTTTTTGTATTCCTACTTTGCTAAGACTCAGGAATGGATATTGGACTTTGTTAGATGTTTTTTTCTATGTCTATTGAGAAGGTCACATGATTTTATATTTAGTATAAGATCATAATAGTTTATTAGTATTTTTGAGCAATAGGTATTGGCTTCTTTCACTCTGCTTTATAGATCAGGTTAAGAAAAGAGGAATGAAAAAAAAAAGAAAAAGAGGAATGAATTAATCCAAGGTTTCATAAGAAAATAATTTTTTATGCTGCTCCCTTGGATTGGTTAACGTGTATTGATGCAACTTGTACCCATACACACATGTTTATATCTGGTTCTCTATGTTTATATAGGGTTAGCTAAGTCCTGTAACATTATTTAAAAGTGATTTAGTTTAGGGAGAACTGAATATCAGATTGTAGGCATAATATTGATAAAGGAAACTTTCAACTTTTAATATTTGTAGGCCTTGATCTGGGTTCTCAGGGAAGTTTTACTCTAACAATCACAAGGTCAAAATGACTTGGTAAAACCTCAAAGCATGGGCTCTGTGTCTGCTCCTTGCATGCATTGTACATATTTGGTAAAGAAAATAACCAAAAAGGAGCATTCTGAATACAAAAGATAAGAAAAAGTGAGAAACTTCCCTGATTCCCATAAGATTAAAGTCATACCGCCCTGCATGCGCTAGAAGCTTAAGGCCTACAACTTTCCAAAATGTTCTTTGTCTAATAATTTGTGTCTGTAAAAAATATATATAACCCTACACCAAATGTTTTCCTGCCAGGTCACTCTTTGTGGACTCTGTATCTTGGGCAGCTGTCCTAACATATTCTCAAATAAAAATCTCTTTTCTTTTCTTTTTTTTAAATTTTTTTATTGGTTTTCAATTTACCAATATACAGAATAACCCCCAGTGCCCGTCACCCATTCACTCCCACCCCCCGCCCTCCTCCCCTTCCACCACCCCTAGTTCGTTTCCCAGAGTTAGGAGTCTTTACGTTCGGTCTCCCTTTCTGATATTTCCCACACATTTCTTCCTCCTTCCCTTATATTCCCTTTCACTATTATTTATATTCCCCAAATGAATGAGAATATACACTGTTTGTCCTTCTCTGATTGACTTACTTCACTCAGCATAATGCCCTCCAGTTTCATCCACGTTGAAGCAAATGGTTGGAAATCTCTTTTCTTTTTAGAAATTTGGAAATGTTTGTTCATTCTGTGTTGACAATAATTTTAAAGTGTTATATTTATTTCTATTTTCCTTCTCAGCTTGTATATATATATATGTATATATATAATTTTTATTCTTTTGTTTTTCATTTACCAGTGACATGGTAAAACTTGTAAGTTTTTTTCTCAGAATTTTATAATTGTATATATTAAGGATACTATACATATTTCTTGACACAAAAAACAGGCCTTGAGTCCATATTATTGTATATGAATATATATGAAAACAGCTAATACTGTGTGCATCAGTCCATATATTAATATGTTATACACATTTATTCTTTGGAATGGTATCTTTCTCTATGGTTACACTCACACAAATATGGACCCAGGACTCATGTTTTGTGTGCAAATCAAATGAATGTCTATTTAGTGTCTACATTTATTCTTCTGAATGTTAACCTCCTTTCTGGCTGTGCTTTCACAGACATTCTCATAGCCATCCCTGTCCTTGGGGGATTTTCAAGAACATAATCAAGAACCAAAATTAATCAGGGGATCCCTGGGTGGCGCAGCGGTTTAGCGCCTGCCTTTGGCCCAGGGCGCGATCCTGGAGACCCGGGATCGAATCCCACGTCGGGCTCCCGGTGCATGGAGCCTGCTTCTCCCTCTGCCTATGTCTCTGCCTCTCTCTCTCTCTCTCTCTGTGACTATCATAAATAAAAAAAAAAAAAAAAAAAAATTAAAAAAAAAAATTAAAAGAACCAAAATTAATCAGGATGAGATTAGTGTTTTCTATTAAAATTATATGTTAGAGACTAAATTGTATCTTATTTGCTAACCACATTTATTTTAATTTTTTTCCCTAAGCTTCTCTCTGATCTATACTTAATAAGCACTTCTTTTCTTAGAACAATTACTTTTAATTTTGCTTCTCAAGGAAACAATGAAGGTACTAGAAGAATATAATCCCCAGCTTTTCTTCACAGCCTTGGAAGGTCATTACAGCACTACCTCCTGAATGTAAAACTGTATCCATATCCCCTCAAGTAGGCTACATAGTTTATTCTCCAGCTAATTTTACATAAATTGGACTATGTAGTTTTGAGGAATGTTAATAAAAGTAACTTCTTTGAAGAGACTGTGACTCAGTTTACCTGAAGCTTTTAATAGTGAGTGGAATCCTATTAGAACACTTGTATTCTCATGTGGCGTATTCCTGGTTAACATCTTACATACCCGTATCTCCCTGATTCATGAAATAACAGCAGTATCTTTCATGTAGTACTTTTACACCATAATGCATTACCACATGCAAGTCTCATTAAGGCCAAAAACAAAATCTGAGAGAAAGGTATTTTTATTTTCATTGTTCCTATAATTAAACTGATATAAAGGGAAGCTATTTGACTTGCATGAGGTAATGTGGGTGACTGGTGAGTAGCCAAGCAGAAGCTAGATGCATGTGTCCTCATTGGATTTCTTTCTTTTTTTTTTTTTTTTTTCTCATTGGATTTCTATAGGACTGACTAGCCTTGATGTGGCTATGGGAATATCCTTTTGAGATATATGCCTTCCTTTTTAAGTCCACATTTATTTCTAAGTCACATTTATTTTCCTTTTTGCAAAGCCACCTGCATGAATACAAAAGAAGTAATCAACCCTATATTCAAATTATACTTGTAAATGTTCATTGGTTTAAGAAAACATGAATCCAATCTCTAAATAAAGAGTATGAGAACTTTACAGAGAGCCATGATAGCAGACAGTATGTAATTTGTATAAAATATATGAAGATGGAAGAAGACCACTCATCACAAACTCATAGCTTACACTATGTCATTTGTCTTATTTTCTTCATGTTAGCCTGTCATATTGTCAGAAATGTATCAATGCCTTCAACCTCAATGAGCATAAAATGTTGTATAATAATTTGTCAGCAGAGGAAAGGAAACAGAACAAGTAGACAAAATGATAATTAGAAATTGCCACTTTAATGTATAAGTCCTTAATACTTATTATTTAATTTCAATAGTATATTAAACCAAATGTTTGCTTATCACTGAAGTGGTTATAGTCTAAAAATTCATCATGTAAGAATGAGAAAACATTACTTAATATATAAATATTAAGATTATTTAATATCCTTAAACAAGACTTTGAATTTGCCATAGAGAATCTTTACATTCTTCTGCCAGTGGTGCCAAGATTTCTTGAACCATGTGTATTGACTTCTACTCTAAGTCACCATCTATGTACATATTAAGGCACTCATTATCAAATCATGAAACATATTCTTGAAAAAGCACAGCCTCTAAAAGCATAAATGTCGAAGTAATTTTTCAACAAGAAAAAAAAAAGAAAGAAAAGATGTCTTACGGTAAGGGTATTTCAGCCCCATACAGAAATATTTATCTACATCATCGTATCTTGTATCATATTCATATAATAATGCTATGCCATTTGAGTGGTTAAAAGAATAAGAGTGAAGGTGTGGGAGGTTAAAAAGTGGTTGGTACCATTGCCTTTACAAGTTGTTTAGAATTGGCTGTCATGACTGAGTACATCTTTAAGCAACAAATTGATTATAAGAAGGTAAGATTACAGTTAATATTATAATTCAGATAAAAGTCTACATGGCATAAAGATGATTTTAGATATTAGAATGATGAGAGATAGTTATGAGCTGTCATTCATTACTGGCTAATTTTGTCCATTGTCCCTTGGTAATGTCTGTGTAATGTGATGGCTGGAGTAGATGCTGTTGATGCCTGTCCCAGATCACCTTTTTCCAGGCTGGCAATGTCTTCAAGTCCCCTAATAGCTGTGAGAATTGTCTGCTGTCTCATAATTTCCTTCTTCTCCTGGTGAAGTCCTTTAGCTCACTAAGAAATTTCTGTGGCATTATGTACCTCCCCTCGGGTAACCCACAGTCAATGGTGAACTGAATGAGGAGAACAAACTTTGGGTGCATTTTCCCTTCATAATTCCCTGTGGCATAAGGCTGAAATTAGACTTTGCTAGTTTGCTTCTCCTACTCCATTCTGCTTTGCTCACTTTCTTACAGGTTAATCCCAAGGGCACTCCCTCCATCAAAAATTCTTTGCACAAAAATCCTGTCTCAGGCTTTGCTTTCAGGGAACTTGTCTTAAGACACAGGCCTACAGCCACATGTCTTACATGTTATAAGACCAAATTATTCTTCACAATGACAGGTGTCCTTATGAAGAATAACCAAAAGTCTAAATAAGGAATTCACACAAATTCCAGATGTGCTTAAGGCAAATGTATCTAGAACGACAACAACAAAAAATGCCTGAACTGATTGGTGCTGAAAGTTGCCTGCCTTGCATTCATATTGTCATTTTCATTTCTAAGCCACAGCTTTCATTTCACTGGGGACTTTTCTACAAGTGTTGTATAAATGCATACGGCTCACTAGGGAAGAAAAATTTCAAAATAGAACCATTGTGTATGTAGTGCTAACAATTATAATCTTCTGGTGCTGTTGCTTGAGCAGAACTTTTCAGAATAGCATGGCTGTAATTAGTTTTTCACAACATTCAGTTTTAAAATATTAGATTCTGGTGTAATGTCGAGAAGAATTGGTATTTAGAATTATTTGATTTGGGATGCTTGGGTGGTTAAGTGGTTAAGTGTCTGCCTTTGGCCCAGGGAGTGATCCCAGGGTCCTGGAATTGGGTCCCACATTGGGTTCCCTGCATGGAGCCTGCTTCTCCCTCTGCCTATGTCTCTGCTTTTCTCTCTGTGTGTCTCTCATGGATAAATAAATAAAATCTTAAAAAAATAGAATATAATATTTGAACTCTTTACTGTTGGTCCTAAAAGCTTTCATTTTAGGGGGTAAAAATCTTGACAATACCATTAGACATAGTTATCCAAGGTTAAAGTAGTCTTACTTTAAAAATATATATATATATATCCTAAGTTAGCCAGTCCACTCCTTCTTTGACAATGTTGGGAGATCCTTCAATTGCTAATTTCATTCTGTTTAAATTTTAATAAAATATCCACGACAGAATATTGGCTTGTTTTTTTATTCCATCTCAATAATAATAGCAACTATTTCTAGAATACTTACTCTCTTCTGGTCATTGTTCTGGACTTTTAATGGGTATTAATTTATTTAACACTCATGACAACTTTTTTAGGTTAATAGAATTATTACCACAATTTTACAGATTGGGATAATAATACATGTGAAATCCAAAGCATAAAAATATTAAGGAACTTGTTCAAAGTTGCACAGCTTTTAGGTGTTATAGCTTGAATCCAGTACCTTTCATGTTCCACAAAAGGTACATATGACTTAAATGTTATATAATCTATGCAGATTCTTAGCAAGAGCCTCAGTCTAACAGTGATACAGTAATGGCATATCTTAAAGCTGTGCTGTTTACTACATGATCCACAATAGCTGATATTTTGGAAACTCGTTGTTATTACTCAGAGATGCAGTGTCTCAATCTGTTGGGTCTGCTGTCACAGAATACCATAGACTGGGTAGCTAAAACAGCTAATACTTATTTCTCACAGTTGGAGAGGCTGGGAAGTAAGTTCCAGATGGAGGCATTGGCAGATTCAGTGTCTGGTGAGACTCCTCTTCCTGGTCCATGGCTGTTCTATCTGTCCTCACATGGTGGAATGGGTGAGGGAGCTCCGGGCGATGTCTTTTCTATAAAAGCACTAAACCCTTCATGAGGGCTCTACACTCATGTCTTTTTTTAATTTTTTTTAATTTTTATTTATTTATGATAGTCACAGAGAGAGAGAGAGAGAGAGGCAGAGACATAGGCAGAGGGAGAAGCAGGCTCCATGCACCGGGAGCCCGACATGGGATTCGATCCCAGGTCTCCGGGATCACACCCTGGGCCAAAGGCAGGTGCCAAACCGCTGCACCACCCAGGGATCCCTCTACACCCATGTCTTAATCACCTCCCAAGAGCTCCATCTCCAAATATCATCACAAAAGGATTTGGTTCCAACATATGACTTTTGGGGGGGGGGCACAAATATTCAGTCTACAGCATGTAGCAGGTGCAGACATTTCAGGAAGGCAGTGGGAAACATCTATAGCAATCTGAGTTCCCATAGCATTCTAGAACATGATCAGTGACCTCATCTCAGTGAACAGGGCACAGACTCAGGGTTCTCAAATTCTAATAGTGTATCACATATGTGGAAGGCTGCACATTATGTAGATATTGCAGGGCCATTTTAAAGGCTAGTGATGATAAAACAAAGCAAAACTAACCAATAATATTTTTAAAAAGCCCCCGAAAAAAGTACTCTCTATGCACCCACACCCATCCCAAGTTTCTGGTCACGGTCCCCATCATACACTCCAAATTGAAGTTCAGTTAGAATCTGTTTAGATCATCATAGGGCTGTGTTACAGTTGGAGCAGGAGTAGGAGAATTAGTGTTAGTCCATTTCATGATGGCAAGTTTAGGGAAAGCCAGATTGGATGGCCAGGAACTCAGTTTAACGGGTCACATAAATGCCTACATCTCATAACATGCTGAGAGGGAATGATGGAACCAGAGCAACAGTGCCAAGTGATCCATGTTGTGGACGTCCTGCACTTCCCTCAGGAAAATCTGGTAACAAATTGAGGACATCTGTGTCACTGCATACGGCAAGTGCACATAAGGCTTCACCTTGTTCTCTCTCTTTTTTTTTTTTCATGTTGAATTATACAGAAAAGCTTGAGAACACTGGTCTAGAGAATTGTTTGGGACTTTGTATTATGCTCTTATTATAACTCTGAGATATTCCCTGCCCCCCTCCTTTAAGTTTTTTTAATTATGTTATATGAATTATCTAGCATGGAATGGGAAAGGATGAGTGCAAGTCAAATCTATATCTACAGTATGAAGAATTTAATATATTAAATAGTATTATAAATAATACTTAATTCATTAATAATTCAATAATAATCAATAAATTTAATTTTTATAAATAATATCTAATATGTTAAAGGACATCAACTCCCTAGAGCTAGAAAAAGCCTTCATCTAAGTTGAGTGTGTCCATGGCCTTCAGCTTCCAGGGAGAACACCTCTTATAGCCCCTGTTTCTTTTCACCACTGCCTGACTCTGGCAGTGACCTGCTAGACTCTCATAGTCTTTCCGAGCTATTGACAGCAGTGTGGACAAAAGCGTAGGTAAAAAAGAGTAAAAGACCCTTTCTTTGGGTCTCCTCTTCACTTAAGGTTTTAACAGGACCAAAAGGCTGCCTAGGATCCCTGTTTGCAGTGCAGAGTCTCTTAATGGCCTCACACTGCTGGCCGGGGAGGTTTTCTCCACAGAAGGCTTGTCCCCCAACTTCTCAGGCAGGACTCATCCTAAAACCGCAGACACTGGAGGGAAGCTTCTTAAGGAGAGAATCTGGATTTAGATTTAATTATCCAGAGAGATCTTCTGGACCCTGCAGCATTTGGAAGGGCTGAGAAATGACAGACACTAAATTAGTTCCCTTAATTGTAAGGCCACATGGAAATAGCTCCAAGACAGGGAGGACGGAATACCTTACATGTTTCAGAGCTGAAATTCAGGGAGGTGAAATGGTGACTCTGGATCCTGGGGCCGGTGAATGGCAGGGTCGTGCTCCTCTTCAGAATCCTAACTGTGTCTACCTTGCAACAGTTGTTTCACTGCAGAAAGGTAGTACATTGCCCAGAGTAGGTTGGGCCTCCCTTTCTGAGGTGTAATGAGACAGAGCCAGGGTAGAAGGGTTATAGATTCTTATGGCTCTTACAACAAGGCAATATTTTGAGATACTTGCTAGTAGCCCATAACTGAATGACAAATGCTGTGTGCCATGACCTCTTCACATCAAGGGATGACCAGCACAGGGCTGGGATTAGCTTCTTCCCAGTCAGTTCCCCTCACCAATTCATCTCCCCTTGGGTAGGACTGCGGTAGAGCAGCTCACAAATTTTAAAAGATAAAAAGATTCCTTAGGCAACATATATGTTCTTTTTAATGAGGATCCCTGCACATCTACCCCTTAAGGAGCTGCAAAAAAAGCAGTGCTCTCGAGAAAAATAGAAGACTTCTGTTTTATTTATTTATTCAGTCAGTTACTTCTGGCTTCTAGTTCAAATAGCTGCAGGAGGCACGGGTCCTGTAGAGCTATGCTGACACCTGGTGGAAGAATGAAAACACAAGCTTAAAAATGGTTTTTAAGAAGGCATACCTACTAAAATTTTATTTGATGCACTTTATGCGTTGAAACAAAGCACAGTTTTGTCTTAATAAAAAGTCGACCAGATAAACACAAACCTGCAGGTACACAGTAAAGTCCCTTTCTTAACAATTATTTTCTGTCTCTACCTTTCAGTTTTCAGCTGCAGGCTAAATCTTTGCTGATCATAAAATGAGTATGTCTCAAGCTAGATATGATACTGTGAATATGGGCCACAATGTGTATCAAATGTAAGGTTTCAGCCAAAAACCACCTCCACTGTCTGCCTACCCACTTGAAAAGATCCTCAGTTCTTTGTCCTTTCCTGTCAGTCATGCTGGAGACCCCACTGGGTGTACTTCCTGCTCTCGGTGTCCTCCCTGGTCCCAGTCTTCTCCTTTCTCTCATGAACCATGTCTTTCTTCTGCTTTCTGGCTTCCCCCTAACAGGATTTAAACATAGCCAATTCTGCTACTCTAAAAACAGTTTAGAAATCTAAAAAATAAAATTGAACACCAATAAAAATAAATTTATAAAAAAATAAAAATTAAAAATTAAAAAAAAAGATTAAAAAAACCTAAAAAATAACTGCTATCAAAGCAACAGAAGCAGCAGAGGAACCTCCATCAGACCACCATCTTTAACTGCCAGTTTGGACTGCTTCGCTTCTCCCTTCCCCTTATTTTTTCTTGTATAACTAAGCTTCTTAAAAGGAAGACCTACACTGGGCGCCTGGAAGGATCAGTAGTTAAGTGCCCACCTCTTGATTTCCACTCAGGTCATGATCTTACAGTTGTGGAATCAAGCCTTTTGTGGGGCTCCCTTGGGGGCTCCATATAGGGCTCCATGCTGGATGTGGCATCGTTTTAAGATTCTCCCTCTGCCTCTCACTCTATCTCTAACAAAATAAAAAAAAATTTAAAAAAAAAAAAAAAAAGACTTACACTTACCTGCTCCATTTTCTCTATTCACATGGGCTTACTAACCTATTTCAATCTAGATTTCTACCATGGCCTCTGCAAAAACTGCTTTTTACTCCCAAAGGTAAACACTGGCTCCCTCTTTAGATGATGACTGGACACATTTTAATACTGATCTTGCTTAATCACTGAGCTTTATTTGAAATTCTTGGTCATTCTCTAATTCTCCAGAAACATTTTCTTAAGATTCTTAGAAGCCAAACTTTTCTATCTTTACTCCTGTTTACCTTCATACTCTGTCTTCCTCTCTTGAGTTTCTCAGCCCAACAATTAAGTGTGTGTGTGTTTTTCCCTCTGTGTTCTCATTCTATTTTCCCTTTTTGAGCTCATCACATCTGATGACTCCAATTACTGTCAATATATGCTCATGACATCAAATTTCGATTTTCTGTCTAGATTTCTATTTTTATACCCTGGGTTTCATTCTTTCATTAATTTAATTATTCAATGACAGTATCACTTTTTTTTTTTTTAAATAAATAGCCTTTCTCTGGATATTAGTCTCTCGTTTTTAATTTCTAAAAGCTAGATTAAGGCATCTATTGCTTGGTCTCCACTAGCATCATTTAATATCTATTATCAGTGTGGCATCCTAAACCATCTTTTTCTCTTTTTGATATATTTTTCCCTTTTAAAAATTATCTATTATACACTATTACAATCTCTTGTATATATGATTCAAACATTGCTGAGGCATACCAAGTAGAATGTAGATTGTAAAATTCCTTTTTCTATCTCCTAATTACACACACACACACACACACACACATACACAAAAACCCTCTCCTCAGACATAAAGAGCTTGCAGTGCACTTTGTTTTCTTATGTTCACTTTCTATGTATTTCCATAACATGTATTATTATATTTGAATGTAATTTGTTTCACCTATGGGCATTTGTGACCTTCTATGATAATTTTTAAAAAATGAGAGATAATTTTCCAAACAGAGAAAGAGAGTGGGCTGTGGGGAAGAGAGCACTATCTACTTCTACTGATACATATTTAGATTCCATCCTTATTTTGCTCTGCAACTAGTGTCCTTATACAAAACTCTCTGTATATATGTTGGAATCCTCATGAGTACTTTCCTGGAGTTGCACCGTGTGCATGAATTTTTTTTAAGTAAGCTCTAGGCACAATGTGGGGCTTGAGATCACAACCCCAAGATCAAGGACTGCATGGTCTATGGACTGAGCCAGCCAGGTGCCCTAGGAGTACGTGAATTTTCAATGTTGATTGATACTGCCAAAATACCTTCTCCAAAGCCTCTATTGGTTAATATTGCCAGTATTAATATTTTATAATATCCTACGTAATAAATAAAATATCATAAACTTAGTTTGTATTTTCTAAACACTTATAAAGCTGAGAATATTTTTATGTTAAACATTATTTGTATTTATTAATTTATTTTTATTTTTATTTTTTTAAATAAAAATCTATTTATTCATGAGAGACACACAGAGAGAAAGAGAGAGAGAGAGGCAGAGACACAGGCAGAGGGAGAAGCAGGCTCCATGCAGGGAGCCCCAGGCGGGACTCGATCCCAGGTGTCCGGGATCACGCCCTGGGTTGAAGGTGGCGCTAAACTGCTGAGCCACCTGGGCTGCCCCATTGTTTGTATTTAAAAGTGTAATTGATTTCCATTTTATCACTAAGATATTTCTGCTTCCTCTTTTGAAAGCTATAGGTGATCTTTATGTATTCTTGATTGACTTGGCCATTTATTCCCTAACTGTAAACTTACTATTGAATAGGCACCATGTGGGTATTTGAGATTTGGTAGTGAACAATACAAATGAGCTCTTTCTTTCATTCATGGTTACCAAGATTACATTCTAGAGAGAAAAGAAAGAATAAATTGAGAACAGTTTGATAGTGATAACTGCTTTGAGAAAATCAAAACAATACAGTCTGAGAGATATTGAGTGGTTAGGGAAGGTGTTTTTGAAGAAGAGACATTTTAGCTGGGGATTAAATTATAAGAACTTACCAGCTAGGGGCACCTGGGTCGTTCGGTGGTTGTGTCTGCCTTTGGCTTAGGTCATGATCCTAGGGTCCTGGGATTGAGTACCACATCAGGTTCTCCACAGGGAGCCTGCTTCTCCCTCTGCCTATATCTCTGCCTCTCCCCCCACCCCCCAAAAAATGAGCTAGATAAAATTTGAGACAGAATTTTTCCAGGAGAGAGAACAGTATATAGAGAAAAAAGAGGTTAAAACTAAGCTCTGGATATTCGAACATTTAGAGGTGGATCACAGAGGAAACCCAAAAAAGAGACAAGGAATAGTCAGGAGTACTTGAGAAGCAAAGTGTCACAGGAGTCATAGTGAGGAGACAAGAAACCTTAATTCTTTTGAGACCTGAAAAAAAGGTCATTTCTGTAGTGAATTGGAATAGAAGCTTCATTGCAGAGGGAAGCAGAGAGAATGGGAAGTGAGAAAAGGCCTCAGTGACCACAGACAACAGAGACTATGGAGGGAAGCAAGAGTTAAGGTACTAGCTATAGGGCATTGGGAGACATTAAAACATGGTCAAGTGGTACATCCAGAAGGAAGTAAAAAATTAATATTGCAGAGGAGATAAAGAATAATGGCAGAATTAATTGTTGGGATAACAAGAGGAAGAGGATGTGAGTCATAAGGAAAATGCAGCTATTGAAAGAATGGTAATATTCTATTTATTTTAAGAGGAGAGTTTAGGGAAAATGATAGATTGAGTATAGGAGAATAAGAATATTCATTTGACTGCTTCTATTTTCCTAAGTCCATAAAGCAAGACATCAGTATAGACAATGAGAAGGTGTGGTGAGTAGGGGGATGGGTACAAAATTTGAGCCGAGAAGATGTGTGAAGCTGTCATTTTTTGAGGAGGGAAATAAAAAAAAAAAACACCAGGAAAACACTCCTTGCAGTGTGCAAGGACCATTTAAGAGTTATCATTAATATCAGATGCAGTTTTCCACCCCACAGTTAAATTGCTGTTTAAGTCCAAATTATTTTCTCATACATCTTTAAATACAATTCCTCCATTTTCTAGTTTCTGAAAGTGAGAAATTTTGTGTAAATCTGATTTTCATTCTTCTCTAAGTAACTTTTCCATCACCACTTCACTCTTCTGCAGCTTTTAACGTTTTCTCAATACTTTCACAGTGATGTCTAGTTTCAGATGTATTGCTAAAATTCATCTTATTAGGCATTCAGAAGATGTATATCTATCTTCATTTTAGGGAATTGCTTTTTTTAATATTTCTAACTTTTTCCTTTCTTTTTTTGCTCCTTCACAGACCATGACTAGATGAGTATGAGAAACTGAATCTATCTTCCAAATGCTCTAATGCATTTCTGTTCTTTTCCCCCCTTTGCCTAGTATTTTGGGAAGAGTTCCTTGAATCAGACTTGCAGTCCACAAGTGAATTTAGCCTAATATCTTTTTTAAAAAAATATTTACTTATTTTAGGGGAGGGGGAAGGCCAGAAGGAGAGGGAGAGAGACAATCTCAAGCAGATTCCCCACCGAGCACGGAGCTTAAACGGGGCTTGATCTCAAGACTCTGAGATCATGACCCTGAACCAAAAATAAGAGACCAACACTTAATTGACTGAGCTACCCAGACACCCTGCCTAATTACTTTTTTTTAAACCACTGTGAGTATAGTCACCATCTATCACCATACAATGTTCATTGGGAACAAAGAACAGTGACACCAAACACCTTCACTCGAGCATTCAAAACATGAAGCTTTCCAAGTTGGTTATTTCCTGGCTTGGTTTTGTGGAACAGTCAAGTAGGAAAATGCATTAGTACATTTCTGTCCTTGAACAGATGTGAAAAGGGGGGCCCAGAGTGGTTAAGTGACTTGCCCAATATCAGACATTTTTTTTAGCTTTATTAGACTCTCAATTTTAACTTTCAGTCAAGAGTTCTTCACATATTTACCTCTACTTCTTTTTTCCACAAATAAATCAAGACCATACCATGTATTGCTAAAATCTCATAGTTCTCTAAAAAAGTTATTTATTCAATGAAAATATTTATCATATATAATTATATTTAAAATATGTAATTATTTATTGACATTCATTCTTCTTGCTTCTCCTGCACTGCTTCCAGGTGAGTCTCATTCCAGTAGCCTATCACTTAAATAAGAAAACATGAGTACAATATTTCTACTGTGGGAAGAAAAATAATTCAAAGTAAAGAAAAATCCATTGCATTTCTTATATTAGGAAGAATTGTTGTCATTTTGACTTAAAAGAGACAATTTCTATATTTGCTAGCTATTAATAACATATAAAAGGAAGAATATTATGCCAGTGAAATTCTGTAACTGTAATTTATTTGAGAAATGATTTACATAAACATTCTAGAAAATTTCTTCTAGGCTTTTTGCAGTCTGGATGTTGACAGTTCTTTACATGCTTCCTAATTTATCAAATACACTTTTCTTCTCTGTTTCAACTCAATTTTCACATGTGCAAAGGATAAAAAACTATGACATATGAAGCATACACATTCAATCTCTTACTCATAAATAACATTTATTCATAAAGAACATATTCAACTCTGAAGTTGAAGCAATTAAAATTAATAAATGCTTCCACAGGTAAATATGTTTAGATTATTTAAATTGTTCTAAAATATCTATGTTAGTTGCTTGTTTAGGTTTATAAGAAATTGCTATAGTGGCTCCACCATTTTACATTGCCACATGCAAAACATAATTAATCCAGTCTCTCCACATTCTCTTCAATATTTGTGTTGTCCCTACTTTTTCCTGATAAATGGATATGGTATCTCATTGTGATTTTAATTTGCATTTCTCAAAGGGCTAATGTTATTGTATATCTTTCCATGTGCTTTTTTTGTCATCTTCATATCTCATCAATAAAATGTCTGTTCGTATTTTTTGCTCATTCTTCTATTGAATTGTTTACTTTTTACTATTGGGTTTTAAGAATTCTTTGTGTATTCTAAACAATAGTCATTTCATTTCTCAGATATGTGGTTTGAAACTATTTTCATTCAGCTCATGAGCTTGTCTTTTCATTTTCCTAACAAGATAAAATACCCTCTTTCACAAAGCAAAGATTTTTAATTATAATGAGTTCCAGTTTTTCAATTTTTTTTTCTTTTATAGATTGTCCTTTTGAAATCAAGTCTAGGAATTCTTTATCAAGCCCTAAACTGTAAATATTATCTCCTATACTTTTTTCCCACAAGTTTTATATTTTATGTTTAACATTTAAGTCTGATCTTTTTTTGAGTTTGTTTTTATTTTAAATAAGACATGAGGTTCAGGTCAATATTCATTTTTTTTCTTGCCTCTGGATGTGTAATTTCCCAATACCATTTTTTAATGAGATTATCTTTCCTTCACTGAATTGTTTTTGCAACTTACTTTAAAAACTGTACAATCAAGTATGTTTAGATTATTTGTATTGTCTTAAAAATAAGAAATGTGCTTTTTCATCTTATAAATCATATTTCTCACCTGTAACCACTAGATGGCAATATTGGCCTTTATAAACATGTTAGCAACAGGTCCCTAAAATTGTCCGTTTATTGAAATTTATTTTATACTCACAGCCTCTAATTTATTATAATTATATATTGTTCTAAATTTAAAAAAAACTTACAAAGAACTCTAAATATTTATCCAGGGAAAAACACAATATCAGTGTATTTTGGAATGTTAGAAATTCCATCCAGTTTTGTCGTGAACTTAGAAAATGAGATCAAAACAAAAGATCAAAACAAGAGATACGGTACAAAACAAGAGTACAAGATAGGGTGTAAGAGAGTCCTGATAAGTCAATTTCCAAGAACTGCATTTTTTAAACTCACTGGAAAAAATGAATGGAATAACTTCACAGATCTTTTTCCAGGATAAACCGTAAAGTATTTCTTTATTTTATTTTATTTTTTTAATGTTTATTTATTCATGAGAGACACAGGGCGAGAGAGGCAGAGACACAGGCAGAGGGAGAAGCAGGCTCCATGCAGGGAGCCCGACGCGGGACTCAATCCCAGGTTTCCAGGATCAGGCCCTGGGCTGAAGGCAGGCGCTAAACCGCTGAGCCACCCAGGCTGCGCATAAAGTATTTCTTACTATTACATATTCACATTTGTTTATTTCCAGAGGATATCCCTTTCAGTTAGAGAAGAATTTATTGTCTTTGAATACAAAGAAATGACTGACATCTTCTTGAGTAAATATAATGCAAAGAAATCTATCAAGCATTTGTATTTTGAAATAGCTCTGTCACGTCTATAACTTTTTAATAAAATATTTTAATTAATTTCACTACTGTCAAATATTGTTGGCTATAATTATTCCAGCAAAATTAAGATATGTATTAGAATGTTCTTCCAATTGTCATTCTCCAAAAAGAACTGTAAGACTGGTAATTATCTGACTTTAGATATCATATAGAGAAAAATCTGTTTAACCTAATGAAAAAAAAATCTGTAGATTTTTTTAATAGCTCATCATGCTATTATACATTGGTAATTAACTACCATTTTTTCTTTTTCTTATAAAGAAACTGTTTATTTAATATGGGTGCTTAGAGTGGTATTAAGAGAGAAATGGTCTTGACACATTTTCACATACTGAGAAATGTGAGATACACAACATAAATACAAATAGACGTAGCTAGTTTCATAGTTCGATTTTTTTTAGAGAGAGAGCATGCACAAGTGCAGTTGTGCATGAATGGGGTGAGGGACAGGCAGAGGGAGAGGGAAAGTGAGAGAGATCCAAAACGGAATCTATGCGGAGCACCAGCCCAAGGAGTGGGGGCTCAATTCTGTGACCCTGAAATCATGAACCTGAGCTGAAATCAAGAGTTGGCCACTTAACTGACTGAACCACTCAGGTGCTCCAGTTTTATAGTTTTATATATAATAAGTATAGTTTAAAAAATTGAGATACAATTGACATTACACCTTATTAAAATTTAGATTTTAGTCTAATGGGGGATGAATAAATACTTGATCATTACAACTACATTTAATGTTTCTCCTCATTGTTTAACTTTTAGAGACATCAAGTCATTAAGTCAGCAACTGCTATATGCACTTTTTTTGCTCAGCTTCATGATTCTACTATTTTATCATGGAATCTTTAGAAGATCAAACGTATCGTAATGTGATACAATGGAAAACCTGGGATGAAGACAGGATTAAGACCTAGGTCTTTCATTTTAACTTACTATACCATGGAGCAATTGGTTTGTTTGTTTTGATATTCTTGTATGGCTCAGGCACTGTTATAAGCACTTTACATGCATATCTTGCCTCATCTTCATAATAAGCATAATAAGTATCTTCCCAAATGCGATAATACTTCTTATATTTTGTAGAACAGAAAACTACGAATCAGTTGAGTTAAGTCACCTCTCTGGGATAACAAAGTTTGTAAGTAGTGGAAGAGAGTATTTGAATCTAATGCTTATTCTGAAGCCCTCTTTTCCTCTAATCTATCCTTTAACTGCTCTGAGTTGCTCCATATTTCTCTCCTGTGAAATGGGCAGATTGAAGAATATGAATTCTAACATTTCTGGCTCTAAAGCTTCCCCTTCTGGCATTAGGAAGGGGGAGATTCTTGGCTCTTGCAGAATTTGCTTTGGTTCACAGAAGCATTCATACTTTATCAAAGCAACACTTGCCAGATGAACAAGGAAAACTTCAAAATTTCCAGATAAAATATAGGAATTAATATTTGTGTGAAAATAGCAATAATGTCTTATGATCTGTGGTAGTGTTTAATATGCTTTTATTTATTTATTTATGAGAGACACATAGAGAGAGACAGAGACATAGGCAGAGGAAGAAGCAGGCTCCTCCAGGAAGCCCGAAGCAGGACTCAATCCCGGGACCCCAGGATCATGCCTTGAGCCAAAGACAGAAGCTTAATCTCTAAGCCACCCAGGTGTCCCAAGATACAGATTTTTATTTTTTTAATTGTTTTGGGATAAGAACTACTTTAAGAATGTGTCAATAGGTAGAAACAAAGCTGAACTAACAGAATGAAAAGAAAAGGAACATTTTATTGGTAATGACACAGAGAAAAGAAACATGAGGTCCTCTTGGTCCTAATGTGAATCTAGGTAGAGAGTGTTATACTCTATAAAATAAATAATTAATAGAACCATAACCAAGAACCCAGATTCCAGGAGATATCTGTTATAATTCAGGAGAAAAATCCTGCTACCTGATCCAGTTTTACAATAAAAAGAAATATTTACTAACAGATAGTATGTTTGTTAGATGCTGCTTTATACTTTGCAGAAACCCTTACATACATATGATTTTTTTTAAAGATTTTATTATTTATTTATTCATGAGAGACAGAGAGAGAGAGAGAGAGAGAGAGAGAGAGGGCAGGCAGAGGGAGAAGCAGGCTCCATGCAGGGAGTCTGATGTGGGCCTCAATCCCGGGTCTCCAGGATCATGCTCTGGGCTGAAGGTGGCGCTAAACCATTGAGCCACCTGGGCTGCCCCTATACATATGACTCTTACTCTTCTTTTACCAAGCAATTTAAGAACAGCTTCTCTTATCAACAAGTTGAGGGTCCCAACTTTAGATACAATTAATAGGAAAGAAGTCTGGTCCCCTCCACCAAAGTAGTGTAGAAGGTAGGAAAACACACACACACACACACACACACACACACACACACACCTGTTGTATATGTAAATATGTGTGTGTGTGTGTACACACACATACCCCTGATTTATTTATTTTTAAAAAGATGAATGCATAGAGAATCAGTGTTGGATCATACTATGAGCTTTCTAACCACTAGATGGAGAACGTGCTTTGCAAAATAGTATATAAGGATGGGGAAATCAAGCCAACTTAACTTTGCTGTCTGGGCAACATTTGCTAATTTGGATCATATATTAGGCTTTTCTGTTTTAGTGGTCAACGTGGTTCAATTTCAAGGTAGGGCATAATTTGCACAATAACTAAAGTTGAAATTAATACCTAGAAACAAACCATACTCTATTTAGAACTGAAATCCATTAAGTTGTCTGCATTAGAGGAAGAAGCTGACCAATGGAGATAAAGCCAATTTGTTATACTGGAATAGCTGAACTGGTGAAAAAAAATTAATATAGCATGCAGCAATCGAAGCATAGGCTTGAACTTCAATAAGGTCATTTTGTTTTAATTTTAACTCTTAAGAGCATAATTTAAACTGTTTCAAATGGCACCTGGGTTAATGCTATCATGGACTTTTTTTTTCCCCACCAAACTTGAAAGAATGGTATTAAATTTCTTCATTTCCAGCTTCCAGAAATTCTTCTGAACCTTAAAATTAATAATATATATGAATGGTTGAGTGCTACTTTTACATGTTTCCTCAGCTTTTAGCTAGTTAAAATCAAGCAGCACTGTCATGACAGATATACTAGAATTACATACAATAATGGCAACAAAGACCAATAACTTGGTATGTAAAAATAGAATTCTTTCAAGATCTGGTATTGGACCTCTTATTCAAGTGTTTATCTTGAGAGTCCTTCTTGGCAATTCAATTCACACAGAAAAAAAATTAAAAATAAAAAAAGAAGTCTCTATGAATAGATGGGCAGAGTGATTGAGTTTTTATGCCAGAGGAGATGCTACATGTTTCAGGCAGTTTTTCTAGTATTATTATCCCAGAATGGACAAGTAACTCTTGCCAACATAATTCAATGCTTTACAAGCATAACACCATATGTATATGTCAGAGTCAAAGTAGGTTAAGCGTCTTAAATGTATCAAATAGTTTTGTGTTGATTGCTATGATTATGTATTTAATAAATGGTATCAATAGCCACTACATCAAAAAGCAATTTAGATGTCAAACATACTTGGAAAAAAAAGAAACCTTAAAAATTTCAAATTATTTGAAAGTGAAATTCTATTTTCTATCTATCTATCTACCTATTTATCTATGTAAATTTGATATTATCCCTTAGGAAATTGACCATTCTGCAGCATTTACCAGATGTGATGAAGGAGACAAAAACCAGAGTGAATCAGAGTAAATATTTTCCAAATGCCAAAGTTTAATAAAAGGATAACATTTTATGTTTTCTTTTGTTGTTGGAGAGGAGAAAGATTTCATGAACGAACAGAAAATTACCAGAATCATTTGGAACATTTTTTTTTCCTTTCTTTTCTTTTAATACCTTGGATAGAATCTAAAGATTGTGACTCACTATATCCGAGAGGTTTTTCAGGATGTATAGGCTTGGAAATCCTAGTTAGACAGCATACATCTTCAAATCAGGAATTAGACTTGGTCTGCTATAGTAGGCCCTGTGCCTAATTCGGGACATGAGTTAAGGTAGGAACTTACTAAGAGTTGAATGAGTGGGAATATTCTCCACTGTAATAGCAAGTGACATTGCACTAATTGTGTGAATACTTACTGTCCTTATTCTTCATTTTCTTTTTTTTTAATTTTAAGATTTTATTTATTTATTTGAGAGAGAGCACAAAAGAGGGGGCACGAGAGCATGCACATGCCACAAGCAGGGGGTGGGAGCCAAGGGAGAGGGAGAAGCAGACTTCCTACTGATCTGGGAGCCCAATGTGGGGCTCAATCCCAGGACCCTAGGTTCATGACCTGAGCCAAAGGCAGATGCTTAACCAACTGAGCCACCCAGGTACCTCTATTCTTCACTTTCTTACTAACTATATCTCCAGTGTTGTGGACACATACTACAATACAGAAAAAGCTAATGATTATTTATTTAAGGAACAGAATGCCTTAGAATGCTAATGTTTCTGTCTGAGAAAAGAGACATAGACCCTGTAAAATCTGTAATCAAGCTTTATGTTTTTAAGGTATCATTTTATCCACTCATGGGGATGTTTTCAGCAACTTGAGCCCTTTGTCCTCACAGATTTATCTCACTCAGATTTTCAGGGTTTTTAAAAAAATATTTATTTATTTATTTTTATCAGGGAGAAAGAGCATGTGCCAGAATGAGCAAAGTGAGCAAGGGGCAGAGGAAGAGGGATAAAATCCCAAACAGACTCTCCCCAGAGCATGGGGCCCAACTTGGGCTGGATTTCATGACCACAAGATCACAACCTGGGCCAAAATCAAAAGTCCAATGCCTAACTGACTGAGCCACCCAGGTGCCCCTCTGATCCAGATTTTCCATAGTAGTATCATGTTCCTTATTGCAGGAACTGGACAGACTTTGGAATCTGATAACCCACACCCAAAATACTGTTAGTAATTAGAGAAACACATTTTTAAAATTGGATTTCAATCTTTTAGTTTTCGTTTATCTACACTCTTATTTCATGTTATTATGTGCTAACATAAAACATTACAGTACCTTATTACATGTGCTTTCAGCAGAAAAGGATGAGATGTTAAATTTTTTCATTCATGCAATGTTAACTATAATTTGATCAGATGATTAAGATCTCAAATATAGAGAAGCTAGGGATGCAAATATAGATTATTTTGTGACTGTGTGAGCCACAGACTTTATGATTCCAAATATCTTTATTTGACACATTATGTAATTTTACACCTTGTTATTCAAAGTTAAACTCAAGATTACCTCCATAATCGATAAATGAATCTTTGTCCTGTTTGAATTGATATCAACTGACAATGTGCATGAATGTTTGCTTATCTGTATAGTGTTATCCAAATATAGTTTTGTTTCCTTTGAAAGCAATTAAGAAGTACCAGGGTTCTACTTTGGAAACATATATTCTAAGGTCTTAAATAAGTTAAAGACCTTCTTTATGAAGGTTTTTGAAATATAAGGAGCTTAAAATTAAGAGATGCCCCATTTGTATCTATAATATGGCCTTTCAGGGAAGTAGTGCTTACTAAGGAAGATACTATATTGGAAAGGAATCTGATGCTGGAGATGACCCATGAATATATATTTTTTAAGATTTTATTTATTTCAGAGAGAAAGTATGTGTACATGAGTGGAGTGGGGGGCAGAGAGGGCCAGAGGGAGGGGGAGAAGAAGACTCCTCCCTCAGTGGGGAGCCAGACATGGGGCTCGATACCAGGTGCCAGGATCATGAACTGAGCTGAAGGCAGACGCTTAACTGACTGAGCCACCCAGGCATCCCATGACCAGTGAATATTAAAACCTAGATATCCAAGGCAAAGACTGATCAGAAATCATGAGGCATGATGTTAAAAGTCTATAAGAAAATGTCAGGGATAACTGGGTCACCTCCTCCTTGTTTTTTAGTCACTATATTTAAGCTTTTTTGAACCATCACTCTAGAGGTGCAGGGGAGGTAGGATTGTAATTCAGACGTCCTCAGTCCCTCTGGTCCTTTCCATAAAAGTTTGTGCCATTCTCTCAGGACTATATTCCTCAATGTTCCACCTCATATCTTGTCCAGTATGACTTCTAATTACCCTAAAAGCACATAGATGTTATATACTAGTGTGTAGATGCTCAAGCCATACCTTTTGTGACTTACTTTGCACTTCCTTGACATAATTTTATTAATTGTTTCTTTATTTTATTGAGATATTGGTTGACATGCAATGTAACATTAGTTTCAGGTATATAGCACAGTGATTGGACAATTCTATATGTTATGCTATGCTCACCACAAGTATAGCTACCACCTGACAGCATACACTATTATAATACTATTGACCGTGTTCTCTATGTTGTGCCTTTTATTCCTGTGGCTTAATCATCCTATAAACCATAAGCCTGGACCTGCCTCTCCCATTTTGTCCATCCCCCCTTCCCCAACCCTTCTCTCTGTCAAGCCATACCTTTCATCCCAAAGGTACTTTACCCAAATCTTTAATATTCAAATCATTTTTCAAAGCTTTGTGGAAATACCACCTCTTCTGAGGGTTCCATAGAATCTTAGTTGAGTTATAATACTCTCCTCTGTGTTTCTTTAGCTTCCTAAGTATACTTATACAATAATCATTCTCAATCTTATCTAAAATTGAAGTCATGTTAGACATCTGGGCCCACACTCTAAGATTCTGTATTAATTAGGCTGAGTTGCTGTCTGGGCATTGGGATATTTAAAAGCTTCCAAAGTAATGCTAATGTATAGCCAAGGTTGAAAATCACCATTCTATGGGTTTATATTATTATATTGAAACATTCTGTTTGTATGTCTGGAATTTTCCTGTAGTCAAGAATTAAGCCATTTTAAAATTTTTTCCTCAGAGTCTAGCACAGAGGTCTTGCCAGATAGCTTTTACATGCTCAAAAACAGTTGATTACATAAGCCTCATTAATTGGGAAGAGACGAGAAAGAGCCTAATTTGAGGCAGACATGGGATATCTCTAAGAGGTTGAATGTGAATAGAAAGAGCAGAATAGTGGGTGAGGGCTATTTGGTAGAAAGAGATTGTTTCCTGTCTTATAACATGGTTTGTATATTTCTGAGTAGAAAGTAAGTGAGTGAGAAAGCAGTAGAGACTGAAAGCCTCCTGGAAGAGTGTGGTTATTTTAGAAAATAGGAGGAAGAGGGAACTCTGGATTCAGAAACATTTGAACTCATACAGGCAGCTGAAACATGGCCCATAAATCCCAAAGACCAATTTAGCAGTCACCACACTGACCCAATACAGAGCAATATCTTTTAGGAGTCAAAACATTGCCACCATTGGCTTTATTCTGAACAAGCAAATCCAACAAAGTATAAGAATTTCTAAGGATACTAATAAAAGTGAAATGAAAACAAGTGTGAACTGAAAACTTAGGGAATTGAATCTTTAAAAAGCAATACATGTATGCCTTCTTGGTAAAGGACTTTATTCTCCATTTCCTCATTTATGTTTTTATTGTTGTTGTTTCTCTTGTACTCTGATTCTGCTCCCTGCTTCTTTCTATCTTTATAAAGAGTCCTCTGAGATATTTAATTTGCAGAGCACTGGAGAAAACATTTAACTGAAAATTGAGGAAGTAAACTGAAATTTAAGCAATGACCTTCCCTTTCCTAAGACATACACACATGTAACAGATTTATAGGCCTTATTGTAAACATTCTGCTACATCTTTCCTCCACCTGCTACAAGGAGTTAGAGAATCTGCTTTTAACAAGAAAGATAAATTCACCAAATGTCACTGAGCCTCAGGGGGATCAGAGATGGTAAAACAAGTAGTTTAATGTTCTGATTTCCTTTTTCTAATGCATGTACTGTGTTATATTTTCAACCCAATCTCTGAAAGCACACAGCTGAGTCTGGCCTCTGCGTGGGCTAAGGAACATTTGGACCAATGAATCCAGCAGATAAATAATTGCCCTCTTATTTGTAGGTCCTCTTATTGGGAAGGAATAATGTCAATAGATGAGGATGCAATTTCGTTACACTGGGAAAGGATTATTTGTCCATAGTATAACAATGGTATTTAAACCCACTTTTATTATTTGTATGGTGGTTTCCTTTAAGCCCTATTTATTTCTGTTGGTGTTTTTCAGAGCTGACCATTAGTACAGTAGAACAGGCTATTAATAAGCACTAATAATCTTCAAGGCACTGTAGCTAGTGTGCCTTCTAGACCTCACAAGTTACTGCTATAGATGGATATGAAATGCCCTTGAATCTGAGGCATATGTAGAACACCTATGAATGTCACTGAGTCTGACAAGAAGAAGGAAGAAAGCGAGAAGGTCCAAAAGCTTAAAACTGAGAAAGCTAGTTAGAAAAACAGGAAAAAGAGGAGGAGAAGGAGAAGGGATGGGAGAGAAAGAAGGAAAGAGAGAAGGGTGGACAGAGAGAGAGAGGATGGAAGAAAGAGAGAGAGAGAGAGGGAGGGAGGGAGAGATACAGCAAGCTACAACTTAGAGTACTCAATTTGATTAAAGGGAAATTCTGGACATGAAATGTAAAGGAAGCTTTCAAATATTGTTGCAGCATTTTGACAGGGGAAAGAAAGTAAGAATCAATAGCACAAAGGTGATAAGTTCAGGAAACATAAAAATTTTAGTTGTGGATAGCGTGTGCCATGCATTTTTTTCATCTGTTTGATCAGTGTCCAGATCGGCTAGCATTGTCACTTTTGGGGCTCATGGGAAAGGGGATGCCACTGGAGATAAGCTTGACACATGGGAATAGGAATATGGCTTAAAACAATTCAAGTCTGAAGTGGACTTTTCTGGATTGTTGTGTCTAAATACTTTGGTTCAGATAATGCCACTCCTTTTGATTTTATTATTTATGCAATAAGAGGCTTTCAAACTATATATAAAGAAAATAGTTCTCACAGCTATTTCTAAATGGCTTAGAAAAGTAGATACAGAGATATCAGGAGAACAGTATAATAAACCAGGAAATTGTTAATAAGAGCAGAATACTTTCTTTATCCACCATTTAAACTTTCTCAAAGAGGAACGTTCTAAATAATTATAGCTAAGTTTCATAAGTAGATTTCTTTGATTTTAGAGTAAACTAAGTATATTTAAAATATGTTTAATATGTTGTAACATATTGAATTAGCTCAGTTGGGATGGTGTGTGTGTGTGTGATTTGTGTATATATGTGTATATATATGATTTGTGAATAATATGTTTTAAGGGCTAGATATGAAAAATATCAGGCAGGCAGACTTAATAATAATTTAAAATCAAACTCATCCCCACTTAACATCTAAATGCTTATCTCTCCATAAATGAGGATATTTCAATACTTCCTGATCGCTACTCTGATTCTTTTATCCACTTGATGCTGTCATCATTTTGTTCAACTATCTTGAATTACTCCTCACTTATTTTCCAATAAATCCATATTCCATAATTCAAAGTTGTAGGTTCTTCTTAACTTTATATTCACCTATATGACTGGCATACTTCCACATTTTTCCAATACAAATCTTCTTGTATCTTGGATAGAATATTCAGTATTCAGAGAACGTAATTCTTGTTTTCCTGATTACACTGTGCTCATGTTCATATGGTTCTCTGTGTCAGAAGCTCTTTCTATGTACTCATTTTTGTCTTTTGGAATTTTATCCATTTGCCCATCCACAAATAAAGTGGCTCTTATTTCTTCTTCCTCCTTTATTTGAGTATAGTTGACACACAATGTTACATTAGTTTGTTATACAACATAGATATTCAACTTCTCTATATGTCATGCTGTGCTCACTGCAAGTGTAACTACCATCTGTCACCATACAATGATATTTCAATATTGTCAACTACATTCCTGATGCTGCACCTTTCATGTCCATGACTTAATTCATTTCACAACTGGAAGCCTGTATATCCTCTCCTTTACCCATTTTGACTCTTTCCCACCACCTTCTCTCTGGCAGCCATCAGTTTGTTCTCTGTATTTGTGGGTTTCTGCGTTTTGTTTGTTTATGTATTTGTTTTTGTTTGTTCAATTGTTTTTTAGATTCCACATATAAGTGAAATCATATAGTATTTGTTGTTCTTTGTCTGACTTATTTCACTTAACATAACGTCCATGTGGTAAATGAAATGAACTCATTTTTTATGGCTGAATAATATTCCATTGTGTGTGTATGTGTATATTCCATGTATCTCAATATGTATATATATGTGTGTGTGTGTGTATATATATATTATATATATATATTACATATATATACATAATATCTTCTCTTTCCATTCGTCTATTGATGGACTCTTGGGTGGCTTCCATTTCTTGGTTCTTATATATAATGCTGAAAATATAGTTTTCTATTGAATCAGGGCATTCTTATTTTTCTTCATGAATCAGAAGCCTCTAATAATTAAATGTCGAGATTTTAATTCCTCCTCAACACTCCTTATCAACAAGAGTTACTAATTCTCCATTCATCACACAGAAATTCATTGAGTAGCTACTTTGAACTTGTCATGGTGTTTGGTACTAGAAATATTGAAAACATAAAATAATTTTTTCATAGTCCTTGATTTTCAGCCATTTCATTTCAGTTACGTGTATGCATTTATATTGTTTCTGCCTACTGCTAAAATATTAGATATCTGGGGACAGGAATTTTATCCTAGTCATATTTTTTGGCACTCAACGTCTTTTATAGTACTTGGCACATAGAAATTCTTTGTTATATGTTTGTTGAATTGAATTGAAATGACTGGATTCAAAGTCAGTTTAAAAAGGACTTAATATGTTTATAGTAAAGGATTGATCTGGCATCTGCTGAAATATGTGTCCAACACTTTAGGTTAATTTTCCATATTTCTTAGTTCATCCTTAGGTAGCATAGTACTATATAGATTGAAGAATTTATTTCCATTTTCATCTGAATTTTATAATTAAACTGCCTGTGTGAATGTTTTCCATTGGTGCTGAATTGTTTATTTACTCTTCTTAGGATATCAGCCCTAAATATTTGACCAATCCTTTAATCTGGTTTACTAAAACCTACTTTATTCTATATATGTATTTTTATAAAGCAATCATCACTAGGATGCTTTTCCTAGTTAAATACTTTAGAGATGCTTGGGGTGACATATACACTAGGTTAAAGTGTTTCTTAGAACACAAAATTTATATTTCACATCAGTTTCCAGCTGTTCTATTGTAAGGGAAAGTGAATGATACTGAACCAATTATGAAATCATGTGTCACTCTACTAGTGATGAAAAATGGGCTAGACACAAAATGTCATCAACTCTACTAAGTACAGACATTCCATCAACCTTAGGAACTGAGTGAGTATTTCTAGGCAGCCAGACTTGCTTAATGGCTGTCAGGTGTGCACTGAAAACTTGGTACTCCCTGAGGGGCTTGGTAATAATCTATCAAGATTTAAGCTGGTGTACCTTTCAACATGCATAGATCATTTGGCAACATCCTCAGACTGGTATACTGTCAGTTGGGTATTCACTGGATTACAGTGATTGAGCAAGTATTTACCTCTGGACCACAGGGCACAGAGGAACTTACAAGGTGAGAGGAAAACTCAGCAAATCTCTTCATAGAAGAACAGCTGTAAGAGCAAACAGATGGCTGTAGGGGTGTCAAAATAATGTCACACCCTTATGGGAAAAAGCCTATAGAAATTTAAAGTAAGTATCACGCCAAAAATGTTTCCTCCCCTAGCATGAAGGAGAGAAAGAAGTCTTTGGAAATATCTATCTAATCTAAGCTTTAGGCCACATTTTGATATTCATATGCCTTTTGGAATGCCAGAATGCCTCGATTGTCCCATTTATGATTGGGGGAAGGAGTAATAGAGGATTTAAGATTAACGCTAGTAGTAGCAATAGGAAGGGAATTTAAAACATATAGTTGTGTTTATTTTATAAAAATAGAAAAAGAAACAATGCTTATAGAAAGGCTTATTCTCATGTGCATGTATAAAATAAATATTCGTTGAATTGCTTAAGGTAAATTTTGAATTCCATGTTTATCTAATCAGTTCTACATTTCTTTCTTGCATATCTCTCTTTCACCTTGTTGAGGTATAATCCAAAGTGTAAACCTAAGTAGAAAAAATCCTCACAGTGAAAAATCTTGAAAAAATATAATTTATTATGATCAAATCAGTAATATTAATAAGACAAAGCTCTTGAATGCATATTACTCTGTACCTGTCTCTATAATGGGTGCCATTATATTTTACATTATTAATTCTCTCTACACCTTAAAAAATAGGTACTATCTTGTCCCCATACTTTACAGATATGTAAACTAAGGTTCAGCAGATATAAGTAATTTGCCCTAGTTATATCACTAACTAGGTAAAGATCAGATTTGAATCCTAGAAGTCCAGAAACTGCTGCATCCTCAACATATAGATAGTCTCTTGTTATTAATTGAGATCATTCTATCCTATTCATGAGCAGACACAAAAGTTAACTATAAAACCTCTCAAGTTTGCATACCTTGTCTGTTTCTTCCCTTTCTTTGAAAGTCTCTACACTAAATTTGTGATATTTAGAAGCTATGATTTAAAAAGTCAGTATTTTTCCTTTTTTATATTATTCATTAACTTAACAAAAAGAGTTATTGAGTATGAGGCAATCTAACAGGTGTTGGAGAAATACTCCTGAAAGGAGTGCTGCCCACCCTTCAGAGGCTCTTGGTGGGGGAGGCAGGGCAGGCACAGATTTCCTAGGTGTTACACAGCACAAGGTCTTTGAGAGGCTGTAACACTTGAGCAAATTGAAATGAAAGGCTCTACAGGAGAGGCCTCTCCGGGTAGGTTGCATTTCAATTGATGTTTGAAGGAGAGGCTGGAGTCAGCCAGGAATTTTGGTAAATTACATGAACAAAAGGACCAGGAGTCACCAGAAACCTCCTGGCTGCTTGATTCAGCAGATGCTTTATCCCTTAGTGTCTCCGGCTTCTTTAGTGTTCATGCTTGACTGTACCCTTATCATCTGCTCTGGTTGCTCTTGCTCACTCTCCTCTTCCCTACAACCACACATTAAATATTGATATTCCTCACAATGATCACGTAGGCCCTTTTCCCTTCTCACTCTTTCCCTCAGTAAGTTCGTCCATTCCTTTAGTTCCAGTTACGAGGGACGTATTGGTGATACTCATATCTGGTGCAAGTTCTCTATCTGAAGGCATGTCTTTCCTCAGTTTCTTAAACTGGACATTGAGCCTTACTCTTGACTTTGGTTTCTCTCTCCCCCTCCCCATATCCAATCAGTCAACAAGTCTTAAATATTAGTACTTTATATTTGTATAAATATTACTCCTTTTATTCTCACCTTCTATGACCTATCATCTCTTGTCTAGAATACTACCCAGCATCAAACTGTTTTCTGTGGGCATGACTCTTTTATCACCTAATTATTACTTTTTCAAAGAATCCAGAACATCCTCTTAAAAGCACAAATCTTTTAATGTTACAATTTGCCCATAACCCTTAAGATACTTTTTATGGAGTAACACATTTTAGAAATGATCATAGCTGTATTAGAAATATTTCTGTTATAAGTTACAGAAACCACATCAAACTCAACTCAACAGGGAGGGGAATTTGTTGGCTATCACAGCTAAAGAGTTCCAGGATGATTTTCAGCCATCATTAGATTTAGAAAATCAATTAATTAATCAAGTAATGAATTAATTAATTTGAGCTTTGCTAATAGCTCTTCAATCTGTATTGGTTTTATTTTCAAGTTCGCCCTTCCTCAAAGAGGTTAAAGATGAACTTGAAAGGCGCAAGCTTTTAGTCAATCTGCTTAAAATGCATAACATAAATTGTTACTCGCTTTCTGAATTGCACCAATAAAAGTCTAGCTTAATTCGTGGACAGCAATGATTTGGGAATGAGAGGGACTCACTTAAAACCCATGCACTGAGATTAGAAAAAGATTGCCCATTAAAAATAAAGACTGTTTCTAATGCACAGGTACAAATGGTCAAAACTGCCAGATGTCTACTACAAAGATGGGTAGAATTATTCATGATACTGTGCTTGCACACATGTCTGTTATATGCAGACACTTCCAAACACATTTTGACGTCACTTCTTCCCAGAAGCTTCCCTGGCCTTCTCTCTGTAACTTAGTGTTCCTCTATTGCTTAATTACCAGCCTACCTTCCCTTCCTAAATATTAAGGTCAGGCCTCATTTCTTCTCCATAGCTGCATCCCCAGAACTCAGCACAGTTCTTGGACTTAAAAACTCCAAATAAATAACCTTGGAAAAATTACCAAACATCCCAGAGTTTATCTACCGCATTACTGGAACAACATATTACTAACAAAGTTGTTCTGTGCTTTCAAAAAGACAATATTCATAAAGCATTTAATGCAGTGCTTCACATAGTTAGAAAGTATATAATAATTTCCTTTCTTCCTCCCTTTAAAATTGAAATAATTCTGTCTTTTCCTATCATGAAGCTAAAACCCATCTAATCATAAAGGTATAATTGTTCTTATAGAGCAAAGTTCTACATGTTCTAGGCAAAGATGCAGGCCAAATTGAATACACACTGCCTACTTTTATTTGTATACTCTTAAAAAATGGTTGCTTTTAAAATAATTATATACTTACCTATAAAATATCCTTGACTTTGTCCCTGGTATCTCAAAGCCTAAAATATTAGCTCTGTGGTCCTTGAAGTAAAAGTTTGCTGACTCTTCCTCAGGCATTCCATAATTAGTTTATATGGGATTGAGAATTCAAATTCAATAATCCTTTACTGAGTAGGGCTTAATGATTACTAAAGACACTTTTATCTTTCAGTTTATAATTTTTTTGTTCATCTTAACTTATTTTGGAAGTCTTATAAGTTATATTATTAAAAGGACAAATAATTAGTAAGTGTGCTCTGAGACAGTGATGCTCAACTTTTTTCCCTCTTGGATATTTTTGAAAGTCTGGAATTTCTCTTTGGATAAATGCATGTATACAAACTCACTGAAATTTTCATAGATTTGCCATCAGAATTTCGCTTCTCTGTTTCCTATCTGCAAACTATGTAAAAATCAAGGACCATAAATTAGAATTTGAACTCTGTTTCTGTTGCCAAAAATTTAGTTGCTTATCAAGAGTGATAATGAATGCAAAATTCATAGAGACAGAATTTTTCTATTTGCATTATTTGTCTATTTTCCTTTTAGAGACAGGAAGCGAGCTGGCCTCAATAAGAAATTGTTTGATAGACATTACTGAGTCTGAAGTTGATTTTACTTGCTTTTCTTCCTTCAAATGGCAAGATATTTTAAAAAGTAAATTATGAATATGGGACATATAGGAAGCTATCTAATTGGATTGCCATCCTTCATCTTTCATTTGAATATTAGGGAAGCAAAATATTCATGTCAAAATAAAACTCTTGATAAAGCTTTCAGGATTTTACTTAATGCACTCGAACCTCATAGGTTTGGCTCCATTTGCTGAAGCTGAAAATAGCTAGCAAATGGCTTTCCAGCACTGCCTGAGTTTTATTGTATTTCTGTTCTGTTTGTTGGCATGTATATAGAGGGATGACATCATTTCTATTAAATCTTTCTCTTATTAAGAAACTTATTTTCAGTTTTTCTTACAGTTACCTTTGTTTCATCTTATCTGCCATCTGGGTGTTGTAGGATAAGAATGCAATTTAAAAATTCCTTCAAAAATGAAAGTAGAAAAAGGCAAAATAGCTAGAATAAATGTTTAAAGTCTCATACATACACATATAATGAAGCATGAGAATGTGTCTAGGTATGTCTGTGCCCAGCCTCATGCATACATGTCTGTTTCGCAATATAAAATTAGTTCAGCATCTACTTGAGGGAACTATGGGAATTCCAGAGGAATGTACCCATAGAAAGCATTAATTTAACGTTTCAATTATTTACTTAAATTTTAGTTAGTTAACATACAGTGCAATATTAGTTTCAGGAGTATAATTTAGTGATTCTTCACTTACATTTATCCCCTGCCCCCTGCCCCCCTCCCTTCCAGCAACCCTCAGTTTCTTCTCTATAGTTAAGACTCTCTTTTACTGTTTGCCTCCCTCCTTCTCTCTCTCTTTTTTTCTTTCTCCTATGTTCATCTGTTTCATTTCCTAAATTCCACATATGAGTGAGATCACATGGTATTTGTCCTTCTCTAACTTATTTGACATAGCATAATACTCTCTAGCTCCACTCATGTTGTTGCAAATGATAAGATTTATTTATTTTTTTATGGCTGAGTAATATTCCTGTGTGTATGTGGGTGTGGGTGTGTGAGACATACACCCCACTTCTTCTTTATCCATTCATTAGTGGATGGACATTTGGGCTCTTTCCATAATTTGGCTATTGTTGATAATGTTGCTATAGACATCTGGTGCATGTGCCCCTTTGAATAAGTATTTTTGTATCCTTTGGGTAAATACCTAGTAGTGCAATTGCTGGATCATATTTTAACTATTCTACTTTTTAACTTTTTGAGGAACCTCCATACTGTTTTTCAGTGGCTGTACAAGTTTGCATTCCCACCAACAGTGTAAGAAAGTTTCCCTTTCTTCACATCATCACCAATATCTGTTGTTGACTGTGTTGTTAAAAGGAAACAAAAACTGAATCTTCCCTGTCCTGTAGGACAAAAAAGGGAAGATGAATTCTAGAAAATGTAAGCTTTCTAGATAAGACAAAAATCTTTATTTTGCAGTACTTTGGATAAGTATACATTTGGGAAAACAGAATTTCTTTGAGCCACGAGGGCTAGTGTGTATCTCACCAGAACGGAAGGCTCCAGGAAAGCACAAGACTGTGTCTCTGTGGGATTCTTCACTCCCTCCCTTTCCTAACACCATTTCTAAGTTAGGATTAAGCCTTTGCAATTCAATACACATTCATATGAATTTTTGGTGAAGTATCATGGAAGGCCCATGGGAGATATAAAGATGAAAAAATAAGCCTTTGTCTTTAAGGTACTAATCATACCAAGGTTGAGAAAAACGATATACAGGAATAATTCTAATAGAAAGCATGTTAGTATTTCTAAAATTAAAAGCAGAAATTTGCCTCAAATTTGCCTCAAGTCGTAAAAATGTCCCAGAATAAAAGGACAAACTTTTTGAGAAGAATTTTTATTGAACTCTATTTAATCCTGACTCGTTAGGAACAATTGTGTATGGTTTGGCTGTTACATTTAGGATTGCTTTCTTTCCCCCAAGAAGACACTCAGCTTCTACTAAAGCCAGTTTTCTAGCATTTTAAATCTTCAGTATATAAAGCCAATTTAGAATCCCTGACATAGAACATAGCTTCTTGCTACTTAGTCTTTTCAGAGACTAGTTGAATGATGTTACTTATAACAACTTAGTTCCTGTTCTTCCACTTTGCAATAGATACAATGCAAGAAAAGTCAAGTCAATCTGATTGGCTCAAATGCAAACAAAATGTCAAATGATTTCCTGAAATGATGAAGAAAAAGATAGAAATAGAAAATAAAGACTTTGTTACCAATTCCTATCACAAAATAATAGATTTTCCTGGTCTAATTGGTCTAGAAACTGAAAGGAAATTTTGTTATTTTTAAATTCAGGTCCTGTTCAGTACCACTTTGAGGAAAACAAACAGGTAAAGGAAGACTATTAAATCTTTGCCTCTAAACTTCAGTGCCTTTAAAATAAACAGTAAGTGGTTATGTTCCTAACTTATATCTTTCTTTCCAGGTGAAGAATTGTTTTTATATTTATTTGTGAAACTCATGTTGAAAACTAAAGTGGCCTTTTGAACATTAAAGAACATTGTGTGAAGAGACACATTCCAAACGTTGAGTTTCTTTCATTTCTTTTGTGTCTCTTCACACAAAAAGAGTTTTATGATTTTTGACATTTGCTTAGTTTATACCTTTACCTATACCTGGGAAATTGACTTCAGGCTGGGGTAAGTTCAATTTCTTTTCACTATCATTTAGACAGAGTTGTCATTTTTGTAATTGACAACTGAGAGTAATAAGCATATAAAATGTTTATTTTATAATGTTCAAGAATTTAAAAATATATATCAAATAAACAAATGCATATGCAAATAAACATCACGTTTTATTCTTCAGAATGGCTACAGTCTTCACTGAAATTTAGTGAAGATATTAATAAATGACGTTTACAGATTGTTTTAAAAATAATTTTACAGTCCCTTACATCTCTTAAAGCAGAGCCTCTTCCATGGATTTATGCATTTATCCTATGATGAACTGTGATTGTAGGACACTTGATTAAATTCTAGATGTAATTGTATTTAAAATATAATAGTATTAAATATATTCAATGTGATAGTATTTAAATATATTCTGTGTGTATATGTTTTTGATGGGAGGATATTTGAATAATCTCAATAATAAATAATTTAAATAGTAATTTTATTTTTTTTAATTTTTATTTATTTATGATAGTCACACACAGAAAGAGAGAGGCAGAGACATAGGCAGAGGGAGAAGCAGGCTCCATGCACCGGGAGCCCGACATGGGATTCGATCCCAGGTCTCCAGGATCGCGCCCTGGGCCAAAGGCAGGCACTAAACCACTGCACCACCCAGGGATCCCAAATAGCAATTTTATATGAAAGCTGGCATTTGTTTCAAAACTTGTTCACCTTCCTCAGCTATTTATATCTGCCATCCTATTTATTCATCTCTCTCATTTTCTACAGATAATCTTTACTAGAAAATGATTTGGCAGTTTCTTATAAATACACTTTACCATGTTATCCAGGAATCCTACTCCTGGAATTTTACCACAGAGGAATGAAAACTTATGTTCACACAAGAAAAGTTTCATGAATGTTCATTGTCTATTTGTGATAGCCAAAACTTGTTAACAGTCCACGTGTTCTTCAGTGGGTGAATGAATAAACAAATTATGGTTCATTCATACAGTTGACTACTACTCAGCAATAAAAAGGAACAAATTATTATTAACACGACAAATTGGATGGATCTTAAGGGCATTGCAATAAATGAAAAAAAAAATCTCTCAAAAGGTTATACATTGTATGACTCCACTTACATAATATTCTTGCCAAGACAAAGTTATAGTTCTGCAGATGAGAAGAGTGGTCCCCAGGGGCTGGGGCGAGGAAAGGTGTTTGTCACTGTGAAAAATAGCCTGAGGCAATTTCTTTGGGGTTGATGACTCAGCCTTGTTTTCTGATTTCTGGTGGTATTTACATTAATCTATACATGTGATAAAATTTGAATGAACTGTACAACAACTGTTGAAATCTAAGTAAACTTGTAGTTTTGTTAATAGAACTGTATCAATGACAGCTTCTTGTTTTTAATAATTGTACTTTGGTTGCATAAAATGTTATTCAGAGAAACTGGGTAAATAATACACAGGGACTCCATTTTTCTTTGCAACTTCTGTGTTAACCTACAATTATATATATTTAATTAAAAACTTTCACATGGTACTTTCTCATCTAACACCTGCATGCATACTATTTTCCTTGTGTCCTGTTACACTTGAGAAGCACTCCTCTTCCCATCTTAGATCAGGCTCTTCACATGAGCTTTGCATCCCATCTCTTTACAACTTATCAATAGTCTTATCCCATCAATTATTTATAAATTTTGCTCTCAGCTGGATCCTTCTGGTAAGTTTATAAACTTGCTCAGAATATCTGCCATTAAAAAATAATGTTTCCTTCGTTTGACCTCATATCCCTTTGCAGCCATATGTTATCAATTTTCTCCCCATTTTCAAAGCCAAACTTCTGAAATATGTGAAAATGTGTATACATTCACAGAACCTAACTCCTCACATGCCACTTTTCTTGCAACCTACACCAGTGCTCAAAGGGGAGGGGGAGCCACTAATCATGGGAGAAAGGACCTGAAAAGGGTGATTATCAACATTCACACCACTAAATCCAGTGGACTTTCTCCCACCATTTTCCATAGGTCTCATTTTATAGGTCTTTGTGTGATTATTTGATTAATATCTATCTCATCACAGCTGACATTAGAGATTATCTTTTTTTGTTACTGTACTAGAACATGGTAGATGTCCAATTGTTTAAGCATAAATTAGCATCTACACATAGTCATGCAAGATATAATTCTCTAGCTCGGAGAAATTTGTTACTGCAGTGTGAATATGTATGCATATACACTCTTGATTTGAAATATCCACTTGGTAATCTTAAGTGCATCTGAAGATTATCATCTTCAAGATTGAATTTAACATGTTTTCCTTAAAATGTATTCATACCTGGACTCCTGGGTGGCTCAGTGGTTGAGCATCTGCCTTCGGCTCATGGCTCGATCCCGGGGTTCTTGGATTGAGCCCCACATCGGACTCACTGCGGGGAGCCTCCTCCTCTCTCTACCTATGTCTCTGCTTCTCTCTCTGTTTCTCTCATGAATAAATAAATAAATAAAAATCTTTTAAAAACTGTATTCATGGCCAGTGTTCTTAATGTTAAGGAATACCACCTACAGGCATCTGGTTATACAAGTCTGAAATGTAGCTATTCCGACCTTGATGAACTATAATATCTAAAGTATCCTCCAGTCTTTCAGTGTTTATCTCCTAATATCTTCAATATTAATTAAAAGAAGCTTTTCCTTTTTTTGAAATGCTACTATATCCTTTCACCTATCATTTCTCATTCAAAGGGTAAGTTCCTCCTAATTTGTCTTTCAATTTCTACATATTAGTATATATAAATATATTAATACATGCATGATATGCATATCAATACCATGTATGACCTATTATACTGTTATATATAACTGTATATAGCATATCAATATATTACATATTAATATATATTTATCATGTATTATACTGACAAATGAATTCTTTTATTATGCATAATTGGAAAGACCAATTATTAATCATAAATATGTTTGTATGGAGTTGCCTACCCAAATCAATCCTGAGTTCACTTGAATTCTGTATATCCAACAGTGAATGAGAGTCGACTCTGTGTAAGGTGCTAAGATACTTGAGATATCAAACTTTCTGTGAGAATTTTCTGCCCTCAAGACCTTCAGTTGTAAGCTGTGCTATGGGTTATCTGACTGACCTTGCATGGAATCTGGAGCCAGTTCACTTACCATGTTTTCTTATCTCTGGTAATCCTTACATTCTTGGTTATGGTCTGAATGTGTCCCTGCCAAAATTCATATGTTGAAGTCCTATCCCCAGTATCTTACATGTGGGTATATTTGAGTGAGTATTAGAATGTGAGTATATAAATAAAGCATTTAAAAGGGTAATTACTAGGTTAACATGAGATCATGTTAGGGTAGGCTCTAATCAAATATGACTGGTGTCCATACCTGAAGAGATTAGGACACGAGGAATATACACAAACAGGAAAGACCATGTGTATACACAGGGAGAAGATGCACACAGACAGGCCAAAAATGCCTGTGAAGAAACCAACCCTGTCAATACCTTGATCTTGGACATTTAGACATCAGAACTGTGAGGAAATCTATTTTTGTGGTTTAAGCCACCTAACCTGTGGTACTATGAGATGGCACTTCTAGTCCATAATATATTTTCCCTTCCTCTGTAGTTTCTTATTGTTGATTTGTCTGCATGCTTTGCAACAAAGCTGCCTGAAGACTTTAATAATAATACTTTAACTTTGAGATCTAAATAGTTGTATCTACCACCTTGTTTTATCTGCACCCAAACCTGAGGATATCCATGCTTTATCTTCTTTTTTTTCACAAGTTAACTTCCCAAGATGTCTCTCAGTAAGTGATGGAGCCTGGCTTAAAATGCAGGGTGTTTGCTCTGTGCACGTTTATGAAGGTTTAAATAATTGCCTGAATATTACACAAACTGTACAATGAGCAATGTAGAATTAGCTGTAATTGGCTTTCTTCACAAAGAGTGGTTAACACAATAGACTTATTTGTTCTCGTCAGGGAGTTCAGATGTGTATGTGTGGGGCTGTGTGTGAGTCTGTAGCCTCTGGTGACTAGCTGAAACATTTGCAATCCATCGGAATCAAACACCTCACAACAGTATTCTCCAAATGATGTTCATTAAGTGAAGCTTTCCTTCTCTCACAACTTAAAATAATCTTGTTTTGTAGAAATAAATAACAGTAGCCTGGGGATATTCAGGGAAGATTCCATCACAGAAAACGGAATGTGGAAGTTGCTAGCTTTTTCTGCCTCTATGGGCCATTATGATATCTTGTGTTTGAAATCACAGTCTGGCAAAGTCAGCTCACCAGTAGCCTGGATACTTAACTTATCATCCTGATACCTTCCTCCTAAGCTGCTACAAGTTAGGCATCAATGACTTGAAATTTGCAAATATTCTTTTTGTCACTAATGCATTTTTATTGATTCAAAGCAGGATTTATGTTCATGGTACACTAAAGCAAAAATTATACTTCTGAGGTATTTTTATAAGAGATTATAGTTTCTTATTAATTAATAAAGCCATTCTTTCCAAAGGAATATTCTTCTTCTCTATCTTTGCATCTTAATCTGTTTATTAAAAATAATATTGTGAAGACTTCCCAAAGTCTCAGAAATAAAAATCAGGGGCACCTGGGTGGCCCAGTGGTTGAGCATCTGCCTTTGGCTCAGGTCATGATCCCAGGACTGTGGGATTGAGTCCCACATCAGGCCTCCTGTAGGGAGCCTGCTTCTCCTCTGCCTACATCTTTGCCTCTGTCTGTGTCTCTCATGAATAAATAAATAAAATCTTAAAAAAAGAAAGAAAAATCATCATGAAGACCAATAAAACTAATTAGGGTTTTAACATGTAGATCAAATATCCAGTGCTTGTTTTTTTTTTTCTTTCTTTCCATATTTAGGAATGTTATAAGTGCCAGTAAACAACCGTATTTAATTATTCCTCAGTATTTGTTCAATAAGCTCCTTGGAACCTTACAGTGTCTGTAGATTTGGTTTGAAGTAAAAGAACGAAGCAGTTTGTCAAGTCCTCAAGAGGCTTATAGTCAATTTGTGGAAACATTATCACTTATGAGCACATGAATTTGTATGTCAAATTAGATATGACACTACAATGTTTTAAAAATGAAGGTTAAAAATGGAAGCTTCAGGAGTTCAGAAAGTGCTATAGTTAACACTTGTCTGGTTTTAAATCAATTAAAGAAAATCTCTTATATTACTGTTATTTGTCCTTTTTATGATAAGCGTAGGTTTTTGTTTTGTTTTGTTTTGTTTTGCAGTTTTACAGGCTATTTTTTTTTTTTTTGGCAATGCAATTAACTCTGTTTATCAGCCAGCCAAGAAAAAACTTAGTATGTAGCCTTAGTATGTGGAAGTCCTAAGTCATTTTATATCAGTGATTTCCTCCATAGATTTCTCAAGCAGTAATTCCTATTTCTCACACAAGGAATCACTGCCTACTTAATAAGAAAAGCAAAAAGCTATGCACAGAGATTTTTATCCCATTCATACTTCATTTTTTCTTATATAAATCATTAATACATATGGGAGGGTAAATAGAAATATGATAGAATAGATAGGTGGATGGGTGGTTGGATACATATGATACATAGATGATAGATACATAGATGATAGATGATAGATAGATAGATAGATGATAGATAGATAGATGATAGATAGATAAACTGACTAATCATGGAAATATGTTATCATTTGGAGAAGTTTGGAGTTTTGGGGCATTGCTTGGTCTCAGACTGATGAAGCCCATATCTCCCATAATACATTTTATTCTTGAAGCTCTTGGGTAGCTCAGTTGCCTAAACATGTGACTCTTGATTTTAGCTCATATCATCATCTTGTGGGATCGCCATGCTGGAGGTGGAAACTGCTTAAGATTCTCTGTCTCTCCTCTCCTTTTGTCCCTCCCCTCTCTCTCCCTCTCAAAACAAACAAACAAACAAACAAGCAAACAAACAAGCAAACAAAAAACTCTGAGGAACCTCCACACAGTTTTCCAGAGTGACTGCACCATTTCACATTCCCACGAACAGTGTAAGAGGGTTCCCTTTTCTCCGCATCCTCTCCAAACCGAGGAAGGAGCCTCGGTGTCCATCGAAAGATGAATGGATAAAGAAGATGTGGTTTATGTATACAATGGAATATTCCTCAGCCATTAGAAACGACAAATACCCACCATTTGCTTCAACGTGGATGGAACTGGAGGGTATTATGCTGAGTGAAGTAAGTCAATCGGAGAAGGACAAACATATGTTCTCATTCATTTGGGGAATATAAATAATAGTGAAAGGGAATAGAAGGGAAGGGAGAAGAAATGGGTAGGAAATATCAGAAAGGGAGACAGAACATAAAGACTCCTAACTCTGGGAAACGAACTAGGAGTGGTGGAAGGGGAGGAGGGCGGCGGGTGGGGGTGATTGGGTGGCGGGCACTGAGGGGGGCACTTGACGGGATGAACACTGGGTGTTATTCTATATGTTGTCAAATTGAACACCAATAAAAAATAAATTTATCATTAAATAAATAAATAAATAAATAAATAAATAAATAAATAAATAAATTATTCTCACCATCAGTGTGATGTAGATCTCTATCTGGTGAACTCTAGCAGGAGAATAATATTTTACCTAATATTTATCAAGAAGAGGAAGAAAAGAATCTTCTGTTTGTTTTTTTTTTTTTTTTTTTAAATTGGCCCCATCTTCTTCCTGCAGGTCATTATGTTGTTATTCACTTATGTTGTCACAAAACTGCAGAGAAGAGCTGGCTGTGCAGCTGCTATCAGATCTTAGCTGCTTCAATAATTTTTATGCATTAAAAATTCAAGTACTAAGTTTTCATTTATCTAAAAAATTTAACTATTAAACCCTAATAGTGAGTTTATAATACTAATAAAAACTCTGGATTTTTTACATTATGACATCAGTCATATATATGAGTTTTTACTTAGGAGTAAATTGTTAGAACCAATGACATTTTCTATCAAGGAACACATATGCACACATACGTATGTCTATCAGTGACTGTCACACATTTGTATATAGGAATATATGTCAGAACGGTTTTTGACTATTGTAGAAATTCTCTTGAATTTTTCAGTGAACATATTGCAGACAAAATAGTCATATTTTACTACGTTTTTCAACTTTCATCTGAATATAATTTAGATTGTTAGTGACAGGAGGCTGTATTATTAGCTCTCTCATTACTGTGTTTTCAGCTCTCTTCTCCTTTAAAAATACTAGGTTACTAAAGGCAATCCATATTTTCCTCTTTTACACCTAGACTCTACCCTGTGATATTAAAAGGATGGCTCTGGATGACACGTGATTGAAGGCTGCTTTATGATTATGGTTTACCACTGGTAACTCTCTTGAAGAGCTCTTGATTTGACAAGAACAAAGTGAATTCAGCCTAAGTCTGGGCATCAAACCAAAACCAAACAACTCATTTATACCCACAATATCTCATTTGTGCTTCCCAAACTTTTCTAAGCAAATTAATATATGTCTTGCATGACTTTTTAGAAAAAGAAATTTAGAAAGAATATTATCAAGCAACTGACACCACTAGTACTTCCCATCTTGATCTATATATTTCTTTCTTACAGGGATAATAGAAAAAGAAAAAAAAAACTTATATTTCTAGATGGCTGAAGGTGCTTTGTCAAAATCCTAATGGAATTACTATATAACTCATGCTTTTGGTTCCGGTTTAAAATGGTACAGTCTTAGAACTCAAGACTTTTGCATTGCAAAATATTCATTACACAGAATAAGAAGGAAGAAAATTACTTGTTTTATAGTTTTAATCAGATACGTGTAATTTACTTATTTATAATGAAGTAAAGATATTTTTTGGTGAATTTTATGTGGCTTTTGAGCTGGTCTAACCACTAAATGGAAATCAACTCTCAATTGATATATAAGATTGTCTACCTAATCAAATGAGATTTGGTGTGGCTAGTTAAACTAAGAATTCAAATGAGAAACCTGCTGGGTAAGAATTGTATCAGAAAAAAAATTGGTTGAAAAATTGAGTTCAAACATTTAATTTTTACCCAAGTATTATAAGATGGAAAATTTTAAAAAAATGGCTTTGGACATTTTAAGTTTAGAGTAAAATACACACATGCACACACAGTTGGATTCCTATGCAAACTTTTTTCTTTTTTGTGCATTTTTATTGAAATTCTAGTTAATTAACATACAGTGTAAAATTAGTTTCAGGTGTACAATACAGTGATTCAATTCTTCCATACACCATGTGCTCATTAGGACAAATGCACTCCTATTTAATCCATCCCCTCACCCATCTTCCCTCTGGTAGACATCAGTTCGTCCTCTGTAGTTAAGAGTCTGTTTTCTTGGTTTCTCTCTCTCTCTCTTTTAAACTTTCACCCATTTGTTTCTTAAATTACACATATGAGTGAAATCATATGGCATTTGTCTTTCTATGACTGGCTTATTTTACAGCATCATACTCTCTAACTCCATTCTTGTTGCAAATGGCAAGAACTCATTCTTTTTTATTTCTGAGTAATATTCTGTTCAATATATATACTAAATTTTCTTATTTTTTCCTCATATCTAGGGATAGAGTTAAGGCCAGCATGAGGGTACATGCCTAGTTTGCTGCAGTTTAGAGATCTCTCCAGATAAAACCTCAGACTTCTGCTGGAGTGAGAATAGACATGGCAACCATCTATATAGTCAAGGCAAGTAGGGAATTTGGGGCTCTGAATACTCTTTAAATAGATATTCAGGGGATCCCTGGGTGGCTCAGTGGTTTGGCGCCTGCCTTCGGCCCAGGGCATGAACCTGGAGTCCCGGGATCAAGTCCCACATCGGGTTCCCTACATGGAGCCTGCTTCTCCCTCTGCTTGTGTCTCTGCCCCTCTCTCTCTCTCTCTCTCTCTCTCTGTGTGTGTGTGTCTCTCATGAATAAATAAATAAAATCTTTAAAAAATAAATAAATATTCAGATTCCCCCCCCTTTTTTATCTACCTCCATGTCCATTTTCAGAAATATTACCAATTCTTAAATGTGTGGGGTTTTCTCCATCATAACTAGGCTGCTTCTGAGTTTTTCTTGCCATATGTTCAGGAACCCATTTTCTCAGATCTAGGGTTAGTGCAAGGGTTATGGTTAGGTTGGTGGTTAGGATGAGGGTAGGTGCCTGGTATCCTACAGTTAGGAGACATCTCCATAGGGTTTGTGTTAGGGTTTAGGGTTAGTGTTCAGATGAAGCTATTGGCTTATTATCATTCGGTTCAGAGACCTCTTCTGAGAATAAGTCCCCAGACTTCTACTGGGGTGAGAATAGACATAGTAATCATCCACCAAGCTGGTGGAGGCAAGGAAGGAATTTGGGACTTTAAATACTATTTAAATAAGTATTGTTCTTTCCTCAAGTTTTTATTTAAATTCCAGTTAGCTAATACTGTATAGTATAGTACAGTAAAATACTGTATATGATATACTATTAGGTTCAAGTGCAGAATATAGCAATTCATCACAAGTGCCCTCCTTAATACCTATCAGCCATTTAACTCCTCTTCCATCTACCTCTTCTCCAGCAACACTCAGTTTTCTATAGCTGAGAGTCTATTTTGTGGTTTGCCTCTCTGATTTTTCCTCCCCGTGTTCATCTGTTACATGTCTTAAATTCTACATACAAATGAAATCAGATGATATTTTTCTTTCTCTGGCTCACTTATTTTGCTGAGCATAATATCCTTTAGCTCCATTCACGTCATTGCAAATGGCAAGATTTAATTCTTTTTTATGAGTAATATTCCATTATATATACATACCACATCTTCTTAATCCATTCATCAGTAGATGGATATTTTTCCATAATTTGGCTATTGTTAATAATACTATGAAGATCAGAGTGCATGTATCCCTTCAAATCAGTATTTTTGTATCATTTGAGTAAATACCGAGTAGAGCAATTTCTGGGTCATAGGGTAGTTGTTTTTTTAACTTTTTGAGGACCTCCATACTGTTTTCCAGAGTGGCTGTACCAGTTTGCATTCCTACCAACAGTGTAAGAGCATTCCCCTTTGTCCATATCCTTGAGAACATCTGTTGTTTCCTGTGCTGTTAATTTTAGCCATTCTAACAGGTATGAGGTGGAATCTCATGGTGGTTTTGATTTGCATTTCCCTGATGATAAGTGATATTGAGCATATTCTCATGAGTCTGTTAACCATCTGGATGTCTTCTTTGGAGAAATGTCTGTTCATATCTTCTGTCCATTTTAAACTAGAGTATTTGTTTTTTAGGGGGTTGCATTTATTAAGTTCTTTATAGATTTTGGATACTAACCCTTCACAGATATGTCACTTATAAATATCTTCTCCTATTCCAAAGGTTGCCTTTTGTTTTTCCTTTGCAGGGCAGAAGCTTTTTATCTTGATGAAGTCCCAATAGAGTATTTTTGCTTTTGTTTCCCTTGCCTCAGGAGATGTATCAACATAGGGATAGAGGGAACATGTCTTAGCATCATCAAGGCCATAGACAAAGACCCACAGCTAATATCATCCTCAATGGAAAAACTGAGAGCTTTTCCTTATAGTCAGGAACAAGACAGGGCTGTCCACTTTTACCACTGATATTTAACCTTGTACTACAAGTCCTAGCCTCAGCAATTGGACAACAAAAAGAAATAAAGGGCATCCAAATCAGCAAAGAATAAGGCAAACTTTCACTATTTGCAGATAACATGATTCTCTATATAAAAAGACCCAAAAGACTCCACCAAAGATTGCTAGAATGACACATGAGTTCAGTAAAGTCATAGGATATAAAATCAACATACAAAGATCTGTTGCATTTCTATACACCAATAATGAAGCAGCAGAAAGAGAAATCAAGTGATCAGTCCCATGTACAATTGCACCAAAACCATAAGATACCTAGGAAAACACCTAACTAGAGATAAAAAGTCTGTGCTCTGAAAACTATATAGAACACTGATCAAAAAAATTGAAGAGGACACAAAGAAATGGAAAAGGATTTTATGCTCATGTATTGGAAGAACAGACATTGTTAAAATGTCTATACTACCCAAAGCAATCTATACATTCAATGCAATCCCTATCAAAATACACAAGCATTTTTTACAGAGCTATAATAAACAACCTCAAAATTTGGATGGAACCATAAGAGACTCCAAATAGCCAAAGCAATCTTGAAAAAGAAAAGCAAAGCTGGAGGCATCACAATTCCCGACTTCAAGCTACTTTACAAAGCTGTAGTGATCAAGACAGTCTGGTACTGGCACAAAAATAGACACATAGATCAATGGAGCAGAATAGAAAACCAAAATGTGAACCCATAACTTTATGGTCAACTAATCTTTGAAAAGGCAGGAAAGAATATCCAATGGAGATAAGACACTCTCTTCAACAAATGGTGTTGGGAAAACTGAACAGCAACATGCAGAAGAATGAAAGTGGGCCACTTTCTGATACCATACACAAAACTAAATTGAAAACTGATAAAAGACAAAGTGTGGACAGCCCCAGTGGCTCAGTGGTTTAGCGCTGCCTTCAGCCCAGGGTGTGATCCTGGAGACCCAGGATCGAGTCCCATGTCAGGCTCCCTGCATGGAGCCTGCTTCTTCCTCTGCCTGTGTCTCTGCCTCTCTCTTTCTGTCTCTGTCTCTCATGAATAAATAAATAAATCTGAAAAAAAAAAAAAAGAAAAACCTAAGTGTGAAATAGGAAACCTATCAAAACCCTAGCAGAGAACACAGGCAGCGATCTCTTTGACATTGGCTGTAGCAACTTCTATGCAAGCTTTTAGCAAAATTATTTCAACTTTCAATAAATGGCTGTAGTGGTGGTGAATAGGAACTATCAAGGCACTTCTCTTGCTAAACACAATCTATTATGGATTGATAAATACAACGTGGATTGCTAAATACAATCCATAGAACGTGGATTGCTAAATACAATCCATAGAACATGGATTAAAACCTAGGAAGGCCATAGTCCTTATTTTTTTCCAGAGTAGAGATGGGAACTGAGCTTCCATCTCTGAACTTATACATATGGATCTTGCTTCTTCATTTAAAAACTATTCTAGTTACTCAACTGTAATCTGTTCATGTCTGTCCACCAATCCCAAAATTATATCTGACCCACTGCCCCATTTTCTATTCTTATTGCTCTTTATTCTTTGTTTATAACTTGTCTCATTTTGATATTATCTATATGTTTATTAATTTAATGACTCTATTATCTAGTTACAATGTGAGCTTCATGAAAGTGAGGACTTCATGCTTTGTTCACTGTTTGAACCCAGTATCTAGAGTAATGCTTGATACATAAGAAACAATTATTACTCATTGGGTAAACAAACCAAAATTAACATTTATATTTTTTGCTACAAACTTAATGTATCTTCTAAAAGTGCATATTTTACTAAGATAGTTATAGAAGAAAAAAATAATTTTTATATTAAAAAGAATATATTGTGGAATAATTGGAAATTTTTCACAAAAATGAAAAAAGCTTCAATCTAATACCACAAATGTGTCATTTTACTTCAAAGGTTAGTTGCTCATAACTCTAGGAGCACATATTCATTTACATCTACGCTGGAAATATTAAGGTGGAAAGTTGGCAAACGCACAGTTCAAAGAGCAATAGGAGGCATTTCTCAGTGTGATACTGGTCACACTGTCACTCTGTCATTGTAGCAAGTGATATAGGGTCACATGTTTTGTATTTTCATTGTGTTTATTTTAGTGTGCATTAGAACAAGCACAATTTACATTTCAAAACAGTACCTTTATGGCTATTACTGCTTAGAACAAGATAAAATTAAACAATAAACTTATTTAAAATTTGTTTAAATATTAAAGATAGTATACAGATTTGGCAAAATCATGGAGGTAGTTTTCAAATGCCTCAAGTTTCGAAACCTGGACTAAAGTGAATGCAAGGTGTTGTTCTCTTTAAGAATATGAAGGGTACAGTAAACTGATTTAAAGACATTCTTAATAAAGTTTACTTCCTCTAAGATTGATTTAGGGGAAGCAATTTAACTCTTGTAGACAAATGGATAAAATGATAGGTTAACTCTTTCAGAGGAGATCTTACAACATGTGAACTAGCAAAGAGACATCAGCTTTGAATGTCCTAGAACACAGCTCTTTGGGAATCGGTAGATTCAAGACTCACGTAGAAGGTTGCGGATTTTATATGGAACTGACAATATAATCAGTGCCTAAGGAGAACTTCAAAGCCTTCTAATTTGCTTCACATATGAAAGAAATATAAAGAAACTACATAGAAATGATGATTATGATGATGATGATGATGATGACGATGATGAAGGTTTTGGTGATTTGTCTGAAGAGACGAAGCTTCTTTTATAGAAGGCTGCTAGTACTTTAAAGAAGAAAACTTCTAGTTTATCAGTTTAAGTACAAAAGTTACTAGTACTTGACAGCCACAAATAGAATGCTTACCCTGTAAAGAAAAACATCTAGGGAGATCTCACTTTCACATCATTTTCCCCATTCAAGTAAATGGAAGTTCAATTCATAAGCCACCCAAGATTTTTATAATAGTTTCTCATGAGTAGAAAGTTATAAAAAAGAGAATGAAGTGCTTTACTTTATAAAAATATTCATAAAATATTATATACTCATATATACATATACTATATACATATTTATATACCCATATGTTAAATCTTTCAAAAATAATGGGATGATAATATTTAACATGGACTCTACAGTTTCTAATACTGATTTGGTCAAATTACTTTCTCACAAAATTCCTTAATTTACTTAATTATACTCACTGCATTAACTATTTTGTCCATAAACACAATTTAAAGTAATCACTTGGTCTTTTAATTTGCAAGCAATAACAACTCTGTACCGAAATTGGTGTAACACTGGTCTCTTCATAAAGGAAACTATGGGTAAAAGAAAGTAGTCTAGCCTTTTTCTCCCCAACCAAAAAGTCTGGGGAAGAGAAATGGGAAGAAATCATATACTTCAAATAGTTATTCCAAATTACCCAATGGAGAACTTGAACTAGTGCAAACAGACAACTATGTCTCTTGCATTCTATTGTATGCCTTTAATTTTGTTTGTTGTTTGATTTTAATGACAGGTATTTGCAAAGCAAGGTTGCATGGTAGAGGAGAAGATAAAATGTTTGTATTATTTCTGATTTTAGTAGAAATGTCTCTTATTCTATATGGAGTTGAATGCTGGCTGTTGGGCTGAAATTTATTTATATGACCTCTTTGAAGACCTATCAATCAATAAATTTTCTAATTCAGTCATTTCATACTTTACACAGACTGCATGCCCTCCTTTGGGAAACTCTCCTTGTCTAAGCTGTCTTCTCAAGGGGACAACTGCAGTGTTCTAATAACTTATTGTCTTTTTTGAGATCTTACTGTTATCACATCTATCAAACCTCTTGTTGTTCCCCTTTGTTCCTCTGACAAAAAAAGCTAATGTCACAAACTATTATGATTGTGTCGATGTTGGGTTTTTTTGGTTTTTTTTTGTAGATGTTTTCCATGTTTTTTTTTTTTTTTTGATTAACCATCTTAGTTAATCTCCATGTTTTTACAGTAGCACTTGAGGAGACTGAATTGCATGTTGCCCCTATTGCTCTCTATCACTGTTTCTTCCTAATATTTTTTTTATTTGTTCTGTAAGCTTTATCAGGCACTGCATTGATGCTTAACCATGAGAGTGCAGAGGTTATACAGAGTTCAACAACAACAATGATGTATGTAGAACACACACACACACGCGCGCGTTCTAAAAAATAAGGATATTCTATACCTTGCAAGAAAATTAGAATAAGGACAAGCAGACACAATCTGAAAGGACACTTCAGGTGAGGGGATCAGTATCTGCAGAGGCAAGAATCTGCAGAGGCAAGAATATGGAGGGCAATGAGAAAAATACTCCATTTTGAGTGGGAGACCAGTTTTAGGAGGAAGAGGCCCTTGGAAGAAAATATAGAGATGGAAGTAAAAGAGTTATATTTGACACTTATTTCTTTTGAAAGAATTTTGGTTTTGCTTTCATATTATTTTCTGGAAGTAATAAAAAAACTAAACAATGGACATCAAATCATGTCATTTTGTCAGTGGTATAATATGAACAGGAGATGAACAGATATGTCCCAATATTAAAAAATGTTAAATGATTTTTTTATGTGAAATGAAGTTGACCATGTTCATGATACCACATGATAAATGGTGAGGCAATACCAGTGTAAAATAGAAGACAGTAATTTGTTTGCAAATAATCTGAAGTTTGAATGTGTAAAAACTATTTCGACTTGACATATGTCTTCCTTCAAAATCTTTACTTCTTTAAGAGAAGAAATGTCAATAATTTATAGAGTTAATCTACTAACATTTGAGGTAAAAATGATTCTATTTAATTTTTATTTAATATCATTGCTATTTCCATTTGCCATAAATTACCATATAACTTTAACTTTGTGAATCTTTGCAGGTTTTTTACAGGTGAAGAACTTGCTGCTTCGAGACTGATTATTTTGTAATCTGATTATTCACAGCTTGCTAATTTGTAATTGGGCTTTTACAACTAGAAAACCTCCAGATTTCAGAAAAACTAATTTATTTTTTCTTTGGTTAATTGTACAGTTCACACAAAACAGTAGAGTGAGATGACTTCTAGTGGGTTTTGTGCAGTGTTCTGGAACCAATAAACTATATTATTGATTGCCTAATGAAAAGTGCCGTGTTCATACAAACTTACTGTGTCTGGGCAGGGATACAACTGCTACTTTTATTCTGTTTAGAGAATCACCTGCTATTTTACCAGGGTCTATTGCTACATATCAAGCATACCTTAAATTAGGTTGGGGTTACCCACTGGGCACTTTGTAAGGTGCCCTTATCCTTTCCTTTCCTACAGAGCTACCCATTGCTTCTAATTTAGCCTAAGATCATCAAAATTAATTATGATTGAGTGTTATTAAGATTGAAACAGAGTACGAGTCAAGCACCTTTGGCTTTCTTGAAATTGCAAAATAGAGTCTAAGCAAACTGACTGCCTAGGAAGATTGAATTTGCTGATTTAAAATCAGAACTCAAGGAAAACTTTAAAAAGAGAGATAGTGTAAAGAAAGCTAGTCTTGCCAAGGTCAAATGGTAATTATTACAAAATGGAAATAATTCTTATTTTGTTAAAATTTTTGACCAACAATCTCAAAGTACGGTCAACATAGAATTGTCAACGTTGGGAGAATAAAAGCAAAGCATGAGATTTTGTCATTGACTCACCTAAATACATAATCTAGTAGCTTTTACATGACACTAGATACAGTCAACTAATAATGTAAAGTACTATTTGTATCAGTCAGAAAAATGTAAGTTATTCTTTGGTAACAAATATCACCCGAATTTCTATGCTGTTAAACAACAAAGCCCATTGCCTACTCACACAACATATATAATACAGGTTGACAGGGGACTCTGTTCATTATAGTTAAGCCAGAATCAGGCTATGAAAGAGTCAAAGAGAGCTCTAAAAAGTATCATACTGATGATTAAATGTTCCAGTTTGGAAGTGACATATTTCTTCTGCTAACAACTTATCAACATGACCTTATCCAATCACAGGAACTAGCAATTTCATTCCTTCTATGGTGTCAGCAGTAGAGAGAATAATTCATAGTTATTGAAGAACATTAGTAACTACCAGAGTACCTAAAGATTAAATCAAGTAGGACATACTAACTTCTATTTGGAAAAAGACACAATTAAAACATTAAACTCTCTTGTCATTCTTCAACTTAAAAAAAATGGTGAGCATCTATGTTGTCCCCAAAATTCCCTTCAGATATTTTAAATGAATAAGAAGATACACATAGTATGTGATTACAAAACAGTGCAATGCTCATGTTATGAAAACTGAAAACACTCAGTAGCTGGATTCTTTATGCCTAAAAAGTCCAATTCCCAAATACTGCTGAAAGTAAAATGATCTTAAATTTAAAGACGGTAATAACGCTTTCACAGACAATGTCATTCACTGTCCTAGCTTATGGTGACAAGAGCATATCCCTCCTTGCTCTGGATTATAGAGGAAACAGAAGAGAATTTTACACAGCTTCATGTCAATAATAAGAGACTTTTAAAGGATGGATATGAGAGGTAGAAAGTCAAAGATATGGTTTCAGAGAAGAGTTAAATTTGTTAACCTTTTCTAGTCACTACAATAAAGGTTAATATCTGTCATAGGAGCCAGTGAAAACTGAGTATTTTCAGAGATAAGCCTGAGATCACATCATAAACTACTACAATTGTTTAACCCATGGTAGTTGCTTATATGAATTGGTATATATGTTAGCATATTTGTTGGCTAGCTTTTAAGTGAATAAATGTTACTTTTATTCTAGGATATATTTCCTTTACTTTTACCTGCCACTATCTGAAATTCCAATCAGGGTTCCTTTTGACTCATAATCACTACAGAAAATGGACCTTTCAATGCATAAAATAGTTATTGAAGGATGATTTGGCTAGATCTTAAACATGTGCATTGATCTACTGTTGGGCATTCTCAACAGTTTTTCAAATTAGCCTATGTTGAAAGGCAGGAAGAATTCTCCAGTCATTGGAATCTGGGGAAAGATAAATTTGTGGAAAGTAAAGAAATGAGGATTTAAAGTGAAGTGTGTTGGGGCAATCATGAAGTTGTGGTACTTGAATTAGTTTGTCTCTTCTTTTCCTTCTCTACTCCCCTTTACCAAGATGTGACTGCTTAGTACCTGTAATAATATCCTAGGTAGAGTAAGATTAAAAAGAACTCTGTAACATGAGAGGGTTCTAAGGAGAAGGAAGAAGTACTATATTATGGTACTGCAGAGGGAAAGGAGTATTTCTAGTTGGATTTCTTTCTTTCTTTAAAAATATTTTATTTATTCATGAGATAGACAGAAAGAGAGAGGCAGGGACACAGACAGGGAGAAGCAGGCTCCCTGTGGTGAGCCCAGTGGGGGACTTGATCCTGGGACTCCAGGATCATGCCCTGAGCTGAAGGCAGACAGTAAACCGCTGAGCCACCCAGGCATCCCTCTAGCTGGGTTTCTGGCAAGAGTTGTATACTGGGATGAATAGTAGCCCTCTAAATTCATGCCTATTCAGCATTTCAGAATGTGACCTAATTTGGAAATAGGGTCTTTGCTGATGATTACATAGTCAGTTGGGGTGGGGTCATACTGGATTAGAGTGGGCTTTACATCCAATATGACTGGTCTTATAAGAAGAGGAGAAGATCCAGACACACAGAGTACCACAGAAAAGAAGACCATATAATGATGGAGGTAAATACTGGAGTTATGCTGCCGGAAGCCAAGAAACTCTTGATGTCACCTGAAGCTACTATTAAGCAAAAAAGACTCTTTCCCTAGAGCCTTCAGAGAAAGCATGGCCCTGACAACATCTTGATTTTGGACTTCTAGCCTTTAGAACAGTGAGAGAACAAATACAGTTTTAAACCAACCAGTTTGTGAAACTTTGTTATGGCAGCCCTAGGAAAGTAATCCAGATAGATATTTCTGGGTGGTGGTTTGTGTAATCAGTGGCTAATTCTGGTTGTCTATAACTTCTAATTTCTAATATCTATAACTTCTAAGTCAGGTTCATTTATTGATTGGTTTATACAGTAAATGGACTACTACTATATCTGTGTATTGCCTGTGCAATGTTTTTAAGACATTGTATACACTTGCATAATATATCTAAACAATGGTTTTATGTGCCATTGGATAATGAATCTGAATAGTACAAATGAACATTATGAAAACAAAGATTCAATATACAGTAAAAATAAATAACAGTAAAAATAAAGTTCTAGAATAAGAGCCATAAGACTTGGGTCCCAGAGTTGCTACCACCATTTCTATATATGTGATGCTAAGCAAACTACTATATTTTTTTGCATCTGTAATCTGATAATACAAATGTGAAACTTTCTATCTCATAGGATTTTCCACGGGATAAATGGACTGCTTTATTAAAGTGGTACAATAATATAGAGCATATCAAAGTTATTAGAAAGATATCCAAAGTTATTAAGAAGATATCCAAATGAAATGTGCATAAATCATACTGATAAACAATATTTTCTAGAATAATAGTAAATCACTGTTCAGTGTCCATCTTAATGGCTTAGAGAGGAGTTTGTTAGGTACAAAATTTGTTTTAATAATTTAAGATGTCATTTCCTTTTTTATTTTTAAAAGATTTTTATTTATGTATTTATTTGACAGAGAGAGAGAGAGAAAGAGCACAAGTAGCAGAGTGGCAGGCAGAGAGAGAGGGAGAAGCAGGCTCCTTGCTGAGGGGAGAGCCCAATGTGGGGCTGGATCTCAGGACCCTGGGATCATGACCTGAGCTGAAGGCAGATGCTTAAAAGGCTGAGCCACCCAGGTGCCCCTTCAGGGTGTTATTTTCACAAAGTTATCTGGAACCTTTTTGCAGACTGAGAGTGAGGGGATGAGTAGCATCTGGTGTGCAATTTGTAACTGATTGGCTTCACAGTCCACAAATATGGAACCAATGAGTCACAAAATTTGCAAGTCTTCTGCATACTTCATAGAAATATCTCTCAAAAGTTCTGTATCATAATGAGAGCTCATCTTTCCAATTTGCTTTTTAGGAGAAATGAAGATAGTGATGGTACCATAAAGGCATTTCCTAGGGGAACTGATGAGATGACAGTCTGGTCATCTGGTTGCTCTGTTGATTGCAGAGAGAGCAATTTCCATTGTTCATTTTTAGACTTTTATAAAACTCTATATACAACATGATAAATGGGAAAAAGGCAAATGATATCTGCATGCATGCAAAATTAACAAAATTTGGGAATATGGGTACTTTTCAAAAGATAATTTGTCTCCATTTCCATCATTTTGTCTGTACTACTGGCATTTTGACACCTGCAGATTTTGGCTGGGCCTGTATTGAGCAGATGCGCACTCCATCACACATGGGTGTGGTTTTCAGGCACTGCACTTCCCTTCACAAGCATTTTTCCCCCTGGGAAAGAGCTGAATATTGCCATTTATCTTGTGTATTCCTTTCAAATCATACTCTGTATGTCATTTTTGTTCATTAATATGATAATTATAAATCTAGAATTTGATATTATTTACTTCCCCTTTTCCCCCAGCTATTCCTTTTTAGTTTTCATTGACAGGAAGTTGTAAAATGGGACAGAATGAGTGAGAAAAAGATGAAATATCTCATTGGTTAAAATCTCCATTATGGCTCTTTAATATTTTTAGTCACATGGAAATAATTAAGTACCACTTAAAGTCAACTGATTAAATTTAAAGTGTAATTCTTTATGTTTTTCATAACTAGGTTTCAACTTTATAGATACTATTTGCTCCATGTTTTATAAATTATAAATGTATACTTAAAACTAGCAATAATTATACGTTATTAAAATTTAGAAATATTGATACTATTAGCTAAACCTTAGTATCCACTAGGAGGAGCTGAGTGCTTTATCAGGAATATATAAGACTAATGTCTTAAAATATTTAATAAAATATTATTGGTATGTTGGGATCAATATGATAAAAGTATGAGATGAATTGAATATCATGATTATACAATAAATTGGGAGCTAGAAGTACAGAATGAATACCATGATATGTTTTCAGCTAATTAAATGGAGGGCTTTGAAATAACTAAAACAAATATAGTATATGTGTGATTTACAAAAATGCACGTGAATTTGTCTTCTTTTGTAAAGATTAAGCTGCTTTATAGCAGTGTGGTAAAAAGTAGACCTGAAGGTAGAATATAGAGAAATATGGAGTTTTGGAATAAGAAATATGGTTCTTACCAAAGAAACCACATAGGTATGAGGAGTGAAGACATGACGAAGAACTAATTTTTTCTGGGGTGGTGAGAATAAGTGGAAACACCATACTTTGTGTTACTTTCCTATTTCCTTTGCAAAAATGTGGCATGGTATGTCGAAGAAGTGGTCAGTCATGATGACTACAAAAAATAATACTTTAAACAAAAATATAGCTTGAAGGGACTGGTTTATATTCAAGAGCAGCCTTGGAGATGGTAAGGTTATCTGCCAATTTGAGAATTTGTCAAGGATTCTGGTCAAGGATTGGATTCAAATTTCACTTAACATCTTTAACAGAGTCTCCTTTTGATTGTCCTGGATTTCCAAATCCTTTAGGGGTATGGGGATGGCACAGAAGGTATAGAGAGCATATGCTACATACTCTGACTTAGGGTATTTGCCTGCTACTAGGACAAATTGAGGTGAAAAGGCTGAATAATATAAAGGGCCAGCTCTGTAGTCAGATAGCCTTATGATCATATGTCTATTCTTCTATTTACTACCTATGTGACCTTGGGCAGTTTATTAATACCCTGGCACGGTATCATCAAGTTATTGCTAAGAATTAAATGCTTAGCTTAATATTTAACATAGAGAAAATTCTCAACAAATAGTGGCTTTTACTACTCTTGATTTTTTTTTTTTTTTGTTACCTGACATCAGGTTACCTGACATCAAGCTATATACAAATATTTTTTATTAATTAGCTATTCATTTAGGATAACCACATATTAATGACCAACTCTATGTTAAGCATCATACTAGGTATTGTGCTACTTATTAACTAGGCAGAAAACCAGCTATTCTTAAGTTTGCCTACACTCCTAATTTCCTTACAAGTTAAAAATTCCATGAGCACTTAATATTAAAATATTCATAGCCTAGATTACAGTTATTACATACTATGTTTATAAGCCCTGAATTAAAGGAATAAAGGAACTGACTTCAGAGTGAAGCTCTGTTGTGTTCGTGAGAAATAGACACACAGAAAAAAAGTGAGTCAAGAAGACTCACTAGAGTATTTGAATTTACATTTTTAGAGTTTGGGGATAATTGGTATTTCTTTTACAGCTATTTGATAGAATTTATCTGTATAGATGATCTGTGCCTGAGTTTTTCTTTGTCAAGAATATTCTAAGTATCAACTGAACTCCTTTACTTGCTATAGGTTTATTCAGATTTTTCATTTCTTCTTTCATTAAATTATTTAGTTAATTTTAGGACTTTGTTGATTTAAGTTGGAATAGTTACCATTTTAACATATTGAATCTTCTAATCCATGAATGTGGAATATTTCTTTCTTTAGATCATCTTTATTTTTTTTTTCAGCATAGTTTTGAAGTTAGAGTGTTTAGTTTGTATTTATTCCCAAGGATTTAATTTTTTGATGCTTTGTGAATGGAACTCTTCTGAATTTCACTTTTGGATTGTTCATTGCTGGTTTATAGACTAAAGTTGATTTTTATATATCGGACTTGTATTCTGTGAACTTGCTGTACACACTTGTCAATTCCCTTCATTTAAAAAACTTCTTTAGAACTTTCTGCATATATAGGATCATATTGTTTACAAATCAAGACAGTTTTGTTTCTTCCATTCTATTCTGGAGGACTTTTATTTCTGATTCTTGCTTTTTGGTGCTAGTTAGAATTCCTAGTATGTTGTCAAATATGAGTGACAGAAGCAGGTATTGCTGTCTTATCCCTAAGCTTAATGAGAGAACATTAAAAAAAAAGAGAGAGAGAGAGAGAGATTTATTTATTTATTTTAGATAAAAAGCAGGAGGAAGGGTAGAGAAAGAGGGAAAAAAATCTTAAGCAGACTCTCAGAAGAGCATGGAGCCCCAAAGGGCTCAATCTCAGGACCTCAATATCACAACCTAAGATCACCACCCAAACGGAAACCAAGAATTGAACATTTAACTGACTGCACCACCAGGCACCCCAATGAGAGAGCATTTACTCATTTGGCATTAAATATGTTAGTGTCAGGTTTTCCCTTATTTATTCTTTATCAGATTGGGGAAGTTACCTTCTCTTCCTAGTTTTTTGAGAGACGTTTTAATATCACAAGTGAGTGTGAGATTTGTTAAAATGCTTTTTCTATTCATTAAGATAACCCTGTGGAGTTTGTCTTTTAATATACCAATATTGTATTCTTTTAATTGATTTTTGAACATTACATTAGCCTTGTATTCCTGAGAAAAGTTATACTTGGTCATAACGTATATTTTTATACACTACTTAATTTTGGATTGCTAATATCTTGTTGATATTTTTGTCAATAATCATGAAAAACATTGGTATTAGTTTTCTTCCATTGTCATATCTTTATCTGGCTTTAGCACTGGGCTAATGGTGGCCTCATAGAATGAGTTGAGAAGCATTCTGGAGTGTGAATTTTGTGAGTTTATATAATTTATATCTATTTTTTAGATATTTGAGATAATTTATCTGTAAAATGATCTGTGCCTGTGTTTTTCTCTGTTGGGTATAAGTACCAATTTAGCTCCTTTACTTGCTATAGGTTTATTCATATTTTTCATTCTTTCTTTTATCAGTTTAGATAATTTACTTCTAAGACTTTGTCTGTTTCATTTAAGTTGTCTACTTTTCCAGCATTAAATTTTTCACATTTCTTTTTAATCCTTTGAAATTAAATCAAATCCTTAATTTCTATAAGATTCATAGTGATACATGAATGAAAAGAAAAGTCATTTCTGATTTTAATAATTTGTGTCTCTTTCTCTTGGCCCATCTCAATAAAGTTTCATCAACTTTTTTGATTTTTCAAAAAAAAAGAGCTTTCAGTTTCATGGATTTTCTCTATTGATTTTTTTTCTTTTCTCCATTTCACTAATTTCTGTGCTAATGTATTTTTTCATTCTACTTTCTTTGAGTTTAATTTTTTCTTTTACTGTCTTCTTAAGGTAGGAAGTTATTGATTTGAAGTTCTCTCTCATAATATAGGCATTGAAAGTTAAAATTTTCCCTATAAATACACCATTAGCTATATTACAGAATTTTTTATATATATGAGATTTCATTTTCACTCAGTTCAAAATATTTCCTAATTTTTCTTGTGAATTTTTCTTTGAGGCATAGATTATTCAGTAGCATGTGATTTATTTTCCAAAGTTTGGAATTTCCCTAATTTATTTCTCTTGTTGATTTCTAATTTAACTTACTTGTGTTTGAAAATATATTTATTTTTATTCCTTTTAAAGTTATTGATTTGTGTGTTATAACCCAGCGTATGATTTATCATGAAGAATTGTCCATTTGCTCTTGAAAGGATGATATGTATAGTCTCTTGTTGTTGGATGTATTTTTAATTGATAAATTTCAGATAGATATAGATCTTTTTGGGGGGGGAGTTGGTGATCACTTTTTGTTTTTCCTCATTTAAAAAATAATTTTGCTAGTTACAGAATTATTGGTTGACATCTTTATTTTCTTCAGATATTTGAATATGTCATCTCACTGCTTTTTGGCCTCCATCAATTCTGATGAAAGTCAGCTGTTAATTTTATTATAATTCTCTTTCATGTGCTGCATAACTTTTAATGTCATTGTTTTGAAGATTCCCCTTTGGTTTTGTTTCTCAACAGTATAATTCTTGTGATGTGTCTACATGTGAATCTCTTTGTAGGTATCTTTTGTTGAGTTTGATGATCTTAATGGATATTTAGATGAATGTTTTTCATCAAATTTGACATGTTTTTAGTTATTAATTCTTCAAAAATGTTTTGCTTCTTTCTTTTTCTTTTTTACTTCTATGTGAGAGCATAGAACCCTAAGCAAGTAATTAGACCAGGCACAATCAAAGAAGGTTTTATTTAGATGGTGACAATTATATGTGTTAAGCCAAACTAAAATATACCGGATGCTTAAAGACACTTACTCATGAAAAGTGTTAAACTTTCTATTAGAAATCTAATAATTTATTTTAAAAAGCAAATAAATAACAACTATATTACAAATAAATATCCAAGGATAAGAATATATTGAATGAAAGTGCATGAAATCAATAGAAGAAAGCTTTAATGAGGTAGACTTTTAATAGGAATGCCATTACAATGCTTATATTAAAAATATCCAATATATGACATTCTGTGATTTTCAAACTTATTAAATATATATTTACTCAGGTTCATAAGCTGAATAAATGTATATTTATTCAGAGTTATTTAAAATATTAACTCTAGGGGTGCCTGGGTGGCTCAGTCAGTTAAGCATCCAATTCTTGATTTTCACTTGTGTCATGATATCAGGGTCTTGAGATTAAGCCCCATGTAGGATTCATACTTAGCAGGGAGTCTGCTTAAGATTCTCTGTCCCCAGCTCCTTCCTCCCCTCCCCCTGTGTGCTCTTTCTCTCCCTCTCTTTCTCTCTATCTAAAATTTAAAAATGAATACATCTTTTTTTTAAAAAATAACTCTGACTATAGATGTATAGTGAGTACTTGAAGAATTTCAACTACCCTTTCCTTTTGTAGATTAGAATATATCATAATCTAAATATCAACCTATATCCTCATTATCTATCTATCTATATTAAAATTTTTTTGTAAAATGGGCTTTCAGGTTTTATAACATACAGACATATTAGGTCCTATGAAGATAATTAAAATGTTTCCAGGGCCTAGTGAAAATAAGGAAGAAAAAAATTTTTACACACCTTAGAGGCACTTATGTATAATCATTTAAGATAACCAGATTCTTAATTTAAATTTAATTTATCAGAACCTTCTTGATTTTTGGTTAGCCTGAAATGTAATTTGGTGCTTGGTTATTTGAGAAATGAGAGGTTTTTTAATGCCATAGAACAGAGATAATAAACCTTCCCACATTCTCTTAATTTAAATGTCACACAATCCTATATAATTTTTTTTTCAGAGAAAAGAAAATCTGTTAAAAGGAAGATATTGGCTAAAAAACTACAAATTCACTTTTTCAATGGAGACAGTATCAAACATAGCCTTCAACCTTAAGTCAAGTTTTATGACATCATTATGCACATTTAACATCTTCCCATGCTTTCAAAGACGAAGATAATAATTCCATGACCGTGATAATTCCAAGGCTGAGTTGTGGACTTGAATAAACATAACATTATAAAATATTGATCTTTCAAAAACAGAATGACAGAACATTGGTTTGAAGTTAGTATTACCTGGTCCAGCTTTCAATATAATCTCTCTCATAATGCATTTTTCTCTTTTTTAAAATAAATAGTAGTTTTATTAATATTAATACGTAAATAATTAGTAACAGTTTAATAATTAGGTATGGCAGGAATACAACATTTTTCTTTAAGGTATATATATATATATATATATATATATATGTTAATTTAAAAATTAAATAAAAAGTCTTATTGACATTGATGATGTTGTATAGTCAACTGCAGATTTTCAAAGTGATGAAATTATACTCACCCTTGATGGAATAAATTTACCAAGCTCTTTGTGATTAATGTCTCTCTTAAGAAAATAGTGCTTATCATAAATCAAGTAATGAAATTAATCATTACTTAATGAAATACAGCTTCAGGTGTACAATTTGACCTAAATGACATTCTAATTCTAGTTGACCAAATAGGAATAAAGGATAGCTTCAAACATACTCCATAGAAAAATTGTTCAGATATGGATTGAAAATCTTCACAACAATATTTGATCCTGAGGCAAGTGGATGCTGTGAGCACAAATACCCATTAGTTCCACTGGGCAGATTAATTTGTTTAGATGTTTATAGATGTTGAAAACATGTTCTTATTCCCAAGTCTTTCACAATATAACTTAAAGAGAAAGTCAAATAAGACATTTGAAGGTATTTTCAGGTCCACAATTTGCCATAAAAGCTCTAGTACCTTGAAAATGTTCTACAGTCTATGGCATTGAAAACTACACATAGTGGAAATCACATGTCTTTAATTAAATAGTCTCATCATGAGAATTCTGCTCCATAATTAATGGCCAACATGTATAATAGTTTTATGAGGCCAAGTTACTTATTATCAACAATACATAAGTCATGAGATCTAGTATTAATTAAAATCAAATCACTTTATGGATCTTCTCTTTAAAAAATACACTTAGCTCAGTGATGAGAGCTTACTACTACTTCTGCTAAACAATTTCTGATGAGGGATATCCATACTTATTTTTTTCCCTCTGACTACACTAACACATACCCTTACATATGATGGGATTAATAAATATTTAGGTAATTTATGAGGAAGCTTATTAAGAAATTTAAATTATTTTGGCCAATTAGAAATTCACCATTGAAGATTTTATTTTTTTATTTTTTTTTAAAGATTTAGTTATTTTAGAGAAAGAGAATGCAAGTGTGGCAAGGGGCAGGGGGAGAGAGAATATCCAAGCAGACTCCTGTTGAGTAGCAGAGAACCAATATGGGGCTTGAGCTCACAGACCATGAGATCATTACCTGAGCCAAAACCAAGAATCAGGCATTAACCAAGAGCCATCCAGGAATCCCCAAGAGAAAAATTTTATGTGCCCACGTTATACAGCACATTCTTCTATATACAATGATGGATATGTGTCACAGCTTGCTAAGTCTTTAGTGTCTATTAATATCAGAATTTAATAAAAGCTAACATTTTTTGAGAATAAAACTATATGTCAGGGATTGTTCTAAGTACTTTAAATTTATTATTTTTGCAACACCACAATAATACTGAAAACCTGGATGTTTTCATCCCAGATTTACATATGACAATTAACATTTACTAAGAAGACTCAAATCCAGACAGATTCCAATTACTTAGCCTTATAGAGATCTGAGCACAAAAGTCCTATATATAACAATTATAGCATTTAAAAAGCAAGTAATATCAATAGAAAAAAACCCACAGGTAGTATATGAACAAGTAACAAAATGAGTAGTAACAAGCGCTGCGGAAAGAATTAGTAAGGATTGGAAGGATTTTAGGAGGCTTCAATGAGGAATTAATGGACAAATGGTTAGTTATAGATAAATGGTTGGAAAGTTAGTAAAATCTAAGCAGACATGATAATAAGCATGGATTGTTTGGGACATGGTAAAGGCCAACTTTTTGGAAGTTCAAAAGATGATATAAGTATATTTTTTGGAAAACTTTTCACAACAGAGTGTGGAAGTCAGAGTTATTCATATAGCTAAATGGAGTCACTGAAGGTTATTAAACAGAAAACAGAGTATAAAGGGATGAATGAGATGCTGCTCTTTAAGTTAATGAAAACAGAAGACAAGCAGATCAATTATAAGATGATTGCAACACTCTAGGCATGTGGTCATGAGGTCTGGCTGAGCACAAATAAATAAAAGAGAAATATATCTCTGGAAAAGTCAATGGTACTTGAGGACTGGAGGTGGGATGAGGGAAGCGTGATGTGGTTCAGAATCCATTCATCCAATGTGGCCATGAGTCCCAAAATATTCCAAAAGGATACTAACTGCTTTTCTCCCCCCTCTTAAATGGCTTTGACATCCTGCCAGCTACTCCCTAGTTAGATAGAAAATCTGACCTAATACCTGTCTACTGAGGAAGCAGCCATCAATTTTTCTCCAGTGTTTGGGGAATGTGATAGAGTAGGAGTAAGGGTTCAGAGAATGTTATCTAAGATACTCAGTTCATGGAATAGTTCTTTGTAGTTTTGATGTAATAGGAAGGTTTCCTCTGACTAAAGATAGTGAAATAAGGGGAGATGGGCTTGCCATTACATTAGCTAAATGTAGGTCAAATGCATGTGCATCAAGGTTGTTAAAATATTATCTAAGATCCATTGCCCATTTATAGATTCTGTTGTTGAGGAGGATGGGAGTAAGAATGAATGAGACTAAATTTCCTTTTCCTTTGCTATGATGGTTATACAGATGTTTAGTGTGATTGATGTCTAAGTTAGAAAGACATGCTAATGGGAACTGGATGCCCTGCTTGTTTGGGTCATATCTCAGAATACAACTGTATTTTCCCTTTTCCCTAATCATGACATAATATTATCATATTCATCTGTCTCTAGCTTCAAATTTTCTCTCTCTCACTCTCTCCAAAAATGCATGCACATACTCACACACACTGCAAAGAACATCTTAGTATTGTTGAATCTAACAAGGAGAAGGAACATGTCCTACATAATCCCATTCAGCATCTACATGTTACACTGGAACCAGGAAGTTGATAACAATCATTACTCATGAGATGGGCTAAACCTGGGTTCTCTGAGTCCTGACTAGAAGTTAGTCAATCATCTTGAAATTGACATTGACTGTGGTTGCTTCAGAAGTCTGTATTCAAAGAAGAATGGGCCCACCTCAGGTCATCTTCACTCTTACCTCTACAAGGGCAATCTGTTGGCCAGCTGCTTTGAAGGTACATATGGAAATATACAGAAATGCAGAATCTCAGATCCCTTGACAAAAGCATTGACTCAGAATCTGCATTCAACAAGATCCCTGGTGTTTTATGTGCATATTAAAAACTGAGAAGCAGACATTCCTTAGATTACTGTTGATCATTTTCCAGCTTACATTTTCAACATAGATGCAGTGATAAAAGTGCTCTCCTGAGTTTAGCTCACCTCTGAGTCACTCAGGACATTTCTTGAGGCATTGTAGATACTTATGGCGGATTTTCTAACTCCATTGCTTGCAGTAACTCTACACTATAAAGAAAAATGCATTAATTGCTTTTCTTCACACTCTGAAAGAGAGCTCAAATCTCTCTGAAGAGGAGAAGGACAAGGAGGTACTTTTTTATTACATAAGATTTTTCAGAAGGCTTTATTCACAAATCGAGATCTTTAGCACAGCGCAGTCTCATGCTGATAAAAGTAGGACTTTATTTGATGTAACTGCTCCTTTCAGGGAAGTTGGTCAAAGATATTTCTTTAGAAATGTGTCTTAAAAGTAAGACATTTCATTTGAAAATATTCATGCAAAATATATATTTTTGTGTCACTCTGTGGATATTGCTTGTGACTAAATTAAGTCTTCTGTTAACTACTGAAGAAAAAATACTCAAACATTGCTTGTTACATCACATTCACAATGAATAATTCAGCTGGATTCAATGCAAGAAAGATGTTTAATTTGAAGCTTTTGTCACGTAAAATAAAAATATGTGTCAAGGAAGTCACTTTCAAGTAGCAAACATCAAAGATTATTTATATCCCCACATAAAAGACTAGCAGAATTAGAAGGCAGTGGGATAAAATACTGAAATATATCAAATATTTAATTGTACATATCAGTTATGCATATTCTTTTTCTATATCTGTTAAAATATCAAGTTGCCTATAGAATCAATGTGTAAAGAAATATGTAGGTCACAGAATGGCTGAATGCAGAACAAGATTCCAAATCATAATACCCCACATTTCAAAACCGGCTGCTGGTAATTTGACCACTTTATATTTCTTTGGCATCAGCAGCAGTTCTGCTAAGGCAAAGTAAATGTCATAAAATGTTTTGTTTTCCAGCAGCCATTGGCAAATAATAGGCATCTGTTTTCTGTTGTCTAGATTCAGTTGTGCTTTCTGCAACAGAAGCTTCCATTCCTCATCTAATAACTTGTTGATTTAAGACCCTCTAGGGACAAAAAAGAAAGAAAAAGAAAGAGGAAGAAAAGAAAAGAAAAGAAAAGAAAAAGAAAGAAAGAAAGAAAGAAAGAAAGAAACAAACAAACAAACAAACATACCCCAAACAAACAAAAAATCCTAACTTGTTTGAGGGGAAAAAGGTCCTGAAAACATGTGGGCTTCATAAACATGGATTGATTCAGAGTGCGTTCCATCATAAGATTGTTTGGACTCAAAAAAAAAAAAAAAAAGATTGTTTGGACTCATTTGTGTCTCCAAAAATAAACAAGAACAGGAAATAAGTAACTCTTTCTTTGTTAAAGCTAAAACAATGGAGTTTCTTTTATATTGCAAAGTTGAAAAGACATTAAAGGTCCTTTTAAAAATAATTTTGTTCTCATTCACCTTCAAATATTTTTTGACAAGATCCAAATATGCTAGTTGTTATAGAGAAAAGGAAGGGGGACAAAACCTCCAGAGTGGAGAAATTGGGTTTGCCTTGAATTTAAACATATTTAAAAGCTCAGTTAAGTGGGGGATGTGATTATTTGTAGAGCAGGAAAGGCACTTACAAATGCGACTGTAGGAGGCTCTCTGTTTTTAATATTTAAGAGCAGATAAAACGCCACTTTCACTGACTTCAGGCATTCTTCTGGCTGAGGACTAGGCCATTAATAGTCATTAACACTCTTTCAAATGTATTGCCAGAGTGGTAATGAAATCAACACCTTCTAATTTTTATACTGAAGCTCTGCCAAAGCGCATTTGGTCTTGTCACTACATAGGGAAGTGCGATGTGCTTGCTACTTAAGATATCAACATAAACACTGAATAAAAATATAAATCTTTTATGATGTTGGGACATGTTGCTATTTTATTGTAAATCAATATAGATCAATTATTCAAACGTACGTCATCATTTACTGAATGAAGGGAGGACAAGCTAGTGGTGGTATAAACTGGGGTCTATTTTTTAACTTTGAGTTGACCATCAATTTAGGTTTTTCAAACAAATCATTAACTGAAAAGCTATCCTTAGAAATTTGATTCCATGCCATGTTCCCACCATTTGTCATTTGGGGAAATGTATCAAATAATCAGTTAACAGCGTGAGCATCTTTTTTCCTATATAAAAATACCTAACCTAGTCCTGTGTTGATGGTCTAAAGTTTATTTTAAAGTAAATGGACAGATTTAACATTTGATATTCCCCCACACCCTTTTTTATAATATGAATAACTTATACTGAATTTTAAAATATAGACTATTCTTTATAACAGAAGAGAAAGATACATTGACAGATGAATAGAAGGGAGGAAAGGAGAAAGAAAGAAGAAAGAAGTCTTCCTTTTTAACCAACTTCATTTAAAAGGTCATATTCCTTTCTTCTGGACTCTTCTTCATTATTGAAACATGTTATTAATAGGGTAAAAGTACACCTTCCCTCCCCTAAGTCCCACCCCCAAGCTGTAATTGGTGGAGACAAGAAATGAGTTGACAAGGCAGATGGGAACACCTGTGTCTTTCCAACACAGATCACAGCTGCTTAACTCAGTGACCATCCTGTGGTATCTCTGATCGACTTAATTCTATTTATTTCTTAACTCTTCTTCTTTCCAGCCCCACCAATGATGCTGGTCCTTCTCCTAGCAACACATATATAGGAGACTCAATGTATTTGTCTAGTTGTCAGAAGAGAAGATGTATCTTATTTCTAATTTCTGTATTTTCAAAGACTAATTATCACACATAAGGACATCATGCATTTTCATAGGGGGGTGTAAGTACAAAATATAAAAGATTGAAGGACTTAAAATAAACATTTTACCCTCATCTCTTACCCTGTGTAGCTATAAGCAATGGCCTCAAGAGAAATGTTTGCTCATTTTATAAGCCAGTAGGATTGAGAAGCTGTACATATTCATTCTGTTTTCCCTGGGCTAGAGAACTATGTATTTATTCATGTACTCATTTAAGATCACATGTAATTATTCAGGGGTTCCTGAGTTCCAAGTAGCATGATGCCAATATTAACAGGACATAGTCTTTATCCCGAGAACTACATATTCTAGAGAAAAATGAAGATATGTCCATAAGCAATAGAGTATAATATTTTGAAATTAGGTAATATGATATATGGTATGAATAAAGTGCTACAGGGACAGTAAGACAGAGGTAAAGGCTTTGTTTGACGAAAAGGCATTAAACTATTCTCCTATCGCCACTCTGCAAATCAATGCTTATGTTGGCATAGAGAATACAAGCAGATAGCAATCAGCTTTAGAGTGAGAAGAAAATTGGTGAACTAGAGATCCAGAGTCAACATTTTGAGTCATGTCATTGAATAAAACAAAGCCATGTATGCAGAGAACTTGGTAAAGATTCTGAATCACCTGATGTACTTTGAAAATATTTACAGAGACTCTGCTCCATGAAGTCAGCAATTGGGCCAAGGAGGAGTGAGAATCTATAATCTACAAAAGACAACTTTACAAATTGCCACCTACTCTTCAGTACAGACAAACTGATTATGGATATCCATATCCTTACTTCATGGAAATCCTGCAGTCAGTACTATATAATGAATGTCTTTAGGATTTAACAACAGGGATACCAAGAGTGATTAAATTTTAAAAGTGTTTTAGAATATTTAATAAAATGATCTAATTCCCTTTCAGATTGATTACATAAATAACCATAAAATAATTACCACTATTGTAGCTTGCCAACACTGTTGGAATATCTCAAAGAAAGGACTTTCCATTGAATATTTTTCAAAGTCTTTATCCTCCTTCCATTGGTAGTATATTTTACCTCTTTTATAACTTTCATTTTTATAGGAACAGTTCCTATTTTCAAAAACTTCTAGCTTCTCGTATTAAAATATCTTCTACCTTCACTCTAAATCTTTTCAAATGAAGATTCCCCCCAATGACTTATTCTATATTGAAGTCATACATCAAGTTTGTTTGTCAGAGAAGGGGTAATACTAAGAAAACGCCCTAATAAATAAAGCACTTCAGGCCTGGTAAGACACGGAAATTATATGAAGGCAAATTTAACATGTTTTATTATGTTGTGGAATTTTATTCTTTCTCTATTAAATAAAATAGATTTGACCTTGTAAAGCCCTCCCGCAAACATTTCTCTTAATTCCTCTCACCTTTGATTTCAAGTATGTGCACTCCGCCTTTGAGTTCTTCCTTTCTTGAGCTGCCTAAGTGAACAAATTTCAAAGAAGAGAAGAGTCCTTCACGGTAATCCTAGAGGATATCTACTTAAGTATGAAAAAGAGAATACAGTAACTCTCATATATTTCCCGTAATTATTAACAGATGACTGAAAACTCAAGAATTGGCATAAATATTCTCTTTCCCCGAAGTATTCTTGCATGAATATTGGGTATATCGTATATTGAAGTGTATCTTAGGCAGCTGTCTGTGGCAAGGGAGCATGTGTATGATTACTATGAGTTAAGCATATGTCTATTTTTCTAAAACATTCCTTTATGGGTACATTTTTTACTTCGTTTTCATCAAAACCCATGTTTTAATTTTATAAGTCTATTTGTCTTAGAGTGTAATTGTAATCCAGGGGTTAGTTTCAGTTGTAATATTCATTTTCCAACTCTTATTATTCAAAGGAATCATCCATTAGGAAACACATTTGAATTTTTAATAATTCTCTGTGAAAGTTATTAAGTATTAAGACTGACCTAAACATGCCCTTTGCATATCAGAAATTAATGATACATCTAGATATAGAACATAAAAAATAGCTATTTTTCATAAAAATAAGAGAAGAATATGACCAACTGCACAATCCAATCCCAGGGCAGAATGCTTCTTACTATTTTATCCAAATACCCTACTATTTAGGATGGGATAGACCAAAGAAGAGCATCTTTGTGGCTCAGTAGGTTAAGGGTTAAGTGACTGACTGCTGCTTGGATCACTACCCAGGACCCTGGGATCAGGCCTGTGTCAGTGCGGGGCTCTGAATATTCCTCTCTCTCTGCCCTTCCCATTCTCCTTCTCTCTCTTTCTCTCTCAAATAAATAAGTAAATAAATAAATGAAAAAAAAAGGAAAATAGCTATTTTTCTACAAAATGTGACTACCAAGACTATCCTAATATCCTATATCCTAGTATTCTCTTATATCATAGGTGGATCTCTGCTTTTATTTTACAGTTGACAATATTAAGAACTATAGCACTTCCATGGCCATATAGGTAGTTAAGGGAGTGCAGAAATAAAATATGTCTTAATTGTATTCTTTATCTAGTCACTTACCTGAAAAATGATAGGGTCTATCTAAAATTACCCACTTTGAAATTTATTTAGTACATTAATATACTCAAGGTGATTTATAATTTTTATGTGAAATTATTTTTGATACTCATTAATATTGTAAGCAAAATATAAAAACTAGGTTGAGGATAATATATATAATCTTTATCAAGATTATAATTTTTTTTAACCTCTAGAATAATGCTTTATTCTCTCATTTAATTGAAATTACATTTGTTAGCATATGTATTTCATTACAATTGATCCTTGAATAACACAGATTTGAACTGCCTGGTTCCACTTACATGTGAATTTATACAGTGCAGTAGTATAAGTATATTTTCTTTCCCTGTGATATATTTTTTTTTTAGTTTGAGTTTAGTTGATACACAATGTTACATTAGTTTTAGGTATTTATCAAGAACACATATAAATGAAGCAAAGCAATTAGATATATTATAATTTTAATACAATATTTTTTGACTTTTATAGGTCATCTAACTTTGAAAACCCCAAATCTTAATGGGTTCCTTGAAGTCAATTTTAGCTTTTTGTACATTTCAGTTATTTTTTTCTCATAAAATCCAAGAAGGCATGTAATTATAATAAGTCTAATTAAAATTGAGAGTATAATAGTAATAATGCATGGCATAGAAAAATTGAAGATCTGTGGCATATTTTGGTCCAAGAAACAAAATAAAGTGTATTTTGTAGACAATCCCACTATTTGCTTAGCAGCTCTGAGAATTCCACATATAAGAGTCAGGTACTTTATACTAAAAATATCTACTCTTCAATTGTCGTATTTAAGAAAATTAAAAAGCAAGGTCATATTTAAGAAAATTAGAAGGTGATACATATATTTGACAAAAAACTTATCTAGAACATATAACTTAGTGTAGTATTCAAAATAATAACAACAACAATGATAAACCACTCAATAAAAGATGGGCAAAGGATTTAAATGGTATAAAAATGGCCAATAAGCATATCAAAAATACTCAACAATATCAGTCAATAATACCATGGAAATGTGAATAAAAAAGCACAATCTGATAACAGTTCATTCATGGGAAAAGCTAAGAAACAAACAAAAAGTAACATTATAAAGTGTTGATAAGGATATAGAGAAACTAGAACTCTCAATATTTCTGCTGAAAGAATAACAGAAGGTGTATATTAATTAGAAGGTGTATATTAGTAAAATATATACCTACCTTATGACTCAACAATTCAACTCCTCTATTTTTACCCATGAGGAAGAGCAAACATAGGTTCACACAAACACTTGTACACCAATTTTCACAGCAATTTTATTCATAATAGTTACAACTTGAAAAAACATATATGTCCATTAATAAATATGTGGATAAACAATGGAGTGATAATCAGAAATAAAAAGAAATGAACTATTGCATATGCAATAGCATGAATGAATGTCAAAATTATTGTTTCATGAAAGCACAAGTGCAAAGAATAGTACAGAAACATACATATTCTATAATTTATATGAACTTCTAGAACACACAAGTTAAGCTGTATTATAGAAACCAGAAATGTCTTTGCCTGAGGCTAGGAAGGAATGAGAGTTTAGCTACTGATGAGAAAGGAACACAAGGAAATTTCCCAGGATGGTGGAAATGTTCTATCTTTTAATTACAAGGATATAGCCATTTGCCAAAACTCGCTGATCTGTACACTTAAAATCTCCATATTTTATTGTATGTAAGTTAAACTTCAATTTAAAAAAAAAAAACAAAATAAATACAATGTGATAAAAGCTAGACTCAGGGTACAGTTTGGGATAATTTTTTTTTCATTTTCTGTTTATTGGTTTTCATAATGGCCAATGTAAATTGGTCTTCAAAATTACAACTTCTGTATCTCACATATTGATACTCAGATGTAAAAGCAAATAAAATTCTCGACACCTGAAAGAGTAATTCCAAATTTACTCAGAATTTTACAAATGTGCTATAATTTGTATGGACATGAAATAGTTTTTACTTCTACCTTCTACTTTTATTTTTTGCATCTTCTCATTCTGTCAATGCTATTATAGGAGAGGAAAAAAATTTACCTGCTTTTCCTTCTAAGCTCCTTGTCTGATCTACTAATTAAATTGACATCAGATGATTAACAGGGGTAAACAAATTTAATTTCTTACATACAGGAGCCTCATGCAAATATGATACTCAAAGGCAGACAGGCAATTGAAACATATACCTTTCTGAGCTAATGACAGGGGTAGAGGTCTGAGTCTTCAAAGAGGAAGACAATTCTAAGCAAGATGAGAAGAGCAAATGTTTGGTAAACAAATGTTTGGCCTGCTCTGCACATAAGTGTCTCAGGTGAAGAAGTTATCTCTGGTAACAGCATTCTTCCTGATATAGGCCCCCATTTTAAGTTCTTGTAGGCAGTTAAAGGAGAAGTAAAAAACTTTTGGATTTGGCTGTGTCTTGATTGTCTTTAACTCAAAATAATCCACATATCAAAATGCCCCCTTTGGTGGTGGAATATTTCACTCCCTTTATGTAAAATAAAATATGTAATTTTATTAATGTAAAATTATGTAAAATAAAAACAGAGAAAAGTGACAAATTTTCTTTCAGATTAGTGAATCTTCTCATCTACTATACCACAATAAGCCCTAAGTATTTAATCATATTCCAGAATAAGATGAATGCATTCTTCTCAACAGGATTATATAATTAGTGAGACAAAAAAAGAAGAAAATTATTGTGGAGTAAGCAATGTGATTATATTAAATAAAAGATATGATGAGTGAAGGGTTTAAAGATGATGCTAGATATTCTAGGGCCACCCATGATGTCATGTTGGCTACTATGAAATGCCTTCTGAGGCTTTTGACAAAGTTTTGATGAGATCTAGTTAGAGACTAAGATGATTGGATGTGTATTTGGAAAGATTTCTGCTGTCAACACGTGGAGATGAAAAGAAATTCATTGAATCACAACCACAAGTTGACAGTGTGAGTATAAGTCCATGCAGGTCTCTGGGCATAGATAACAGTGGCTTGCAACTATGATAGTAAATAGCGTGAGGAGAAAAGAGGGGATATTGGGTAAATATTTTTTACGTGACTTCTGTGTATCTCAAACACTTCATTTGGAAAAGAACAATGCAGATAATATTACCCAGGTTTCTTGGGTTGAGGATGATCATGTGTTACTGCATAGACAGTTTCTTAGAAAGTACACAGACTCTCATTGATCTTGCCCTTTTCTTTTTCTTTCTTTCTTTCTTTCTTTCTTTCTTTCTTTCTTTCTTTCTTTCTTTCTTTCTTTCTTTCTTTCTTTCTTTTTTCTTTTCTTTCTTTCTTTCTTTCTTTCTTTCTTTCTTTCTTTCTTTCACATTTCAGTGTCAATGAAAATTTACATACAGAAATTGAAGGATTAGAAATTTTGTATAGGAGCAATCAAAACCTAGAAAGGTAAGTATTGTAACATAATTTTTTATACACAATATTTCAATTTCACATTTTTATTTATACCAAGCTCAAAGCCTTGGTGAACCCTTTAATAATTTTAGAGGAAAAATCATGAATCATTTGAAATATTGCCTTTGAGGAGAAGTAAATTAATATAGGTTTTCTATACAAGAGACTTTTTAATGTGGTCTTAATATTTTAGGAATATATCTTTTTAAATGCAGTCTTACATCTACCTAGTTTTATGTTCTGTAAGATTTTTCTATGGAGAGATCCCATATGTCACATTTTTTAAAGATTTAAATGTGGTGTTTTAGCTTTTCTTTTACTTCAATATTGCCTTTTTCTACATATCTTCAAAATTTATAAATATTAGGATTCATTGTTAATTCTTGACTAGTAAGTAATATTCTTCATTTCTTATTTTCCCTTGATCACACATAATTCATTTGTGTCTCTACTAAAAAATATATTCACCTATCATTTTATTTGTTAATTCAACAAATTTCTTGAGCCTCTACTATTTGTCAGGCACCAAAATAGGCAGCAGCTATATAATCCTGAGTAAAATAATTCTCCTGCTTCCAGACAGTTTACACTCTCACCTACCACCTTACTGAAATCTTTGTTTTGACAAATATTTATTGAGTGTCTTCTGTGTACCAGGTTGTTGTAGGCACTTTGCATACATCAGCAAAGAGAACATATAAAGATATTTGCCGTGATGGAGATTACACTCTAGCAAGAAGAAATAGTAAATGATAGTAAAAATAATAAATGTATAAAATATAATGTTAGATGATGATAAGTGCTATGTATCAAGAAAAGATAAAACAATTTGAGAGGATTTAAACATACCTGGGAGATGGGCAGGAAGAGAAGGTAGGATACAGTATTAAATAGGGTGACTGGGGTAAGCCTCCCTGGAACAGTATTTGAACAAGTACTTGAAAGACATAAGAGAGTTTGGAAAGTGAGTATATGAAGGAAGAATGTTCTAGGCAGAAGAATATAGCTAGTACAAAGTCCCTACTACAGGATTATGTTGCTTGTTAGAATTACACCAAGGAAATTCATTTGCCTAGAGGACAGTAAGCAAGGGAATACTAGAAAAAGAGCCTACCTACCAGCAATGTAAAAAATTATCATATATATATATATATATATATTGCCCTGTTAGAATCTTTCAGGATGTCTTGATATATATATCAAGATATATATATCAAGCAAGGGAATACTAGAAAAAGAGCCTACCAGCAATGTAAAAAATTATATATATATATATATATATATATATATATATATATATATATATATATATATATCCCTGTTAGAATCTTTCAAGATGTCTCGATATCTGTGGTTTCTGTGTTTCATGCTGTGGTCAGCAAAATTTTCACTGTGTGTGTCTTCTATTTTTCTTCTTTATCCTCAATGCAATGCGCATAACTATCCTCTTTCAAAATAGCATGCTTGAATGAATTTCCAAACCTTTCTCTGGTATGTAGTGGAACATGAGGACCTAGAATCACCATTCTAATAGTGCATACCACCTGGGTAAATCAGAGAAAATTACTGGGAAGGAAATTAAATCCACCTGATCCACATTTAGTGGCACTCTAAAGACAAAATAGGTGTTGGCCTTAGGCTGAGCCTGCTATTTTTGTTGAATTTTTGTTTTTGTTTTTAAGTTCCTTGGGTCTGGACAAAAGCATGCCAAAAAGACTGGTGACTTTCAATTAGTTAAAACACAAAATAGGTATTTGCTTTATAAAACCAATGGCTTTAGATCTTTGCTTTCAGTCTGGAGCCAACAACAACAACAAATTTAAAAGATATGAACTGGGAACCTAAATAACTTTTTTTTTGGGGGGGGGTTGGACTTGAAAGACATTTTTCAACTGATTATTTGGAAGAATAAAGTAATCATTGGAGGATTTATATTCTATCTAACAGAGCATCAGTTTCCCTGTAGCTACCAGAAGACCTACTAGAAACTATGCTCATGAGCCAAACCTTTTAGTATATAACTCATCCCCTCTTATATTTAGCAAAGTAGGAAACACATTGGAAAAAGTCAAACTGACCTTAACTTAAGCTCCAAGTCTGGTTTTGATTGCCATCAATTTATGCCCAAGGGTTGACCCATGTTTGTTTTTAACCCTGACTTCTTCATGAGATCTACAACTCCCTAACTCCTCCTTCCTTTGCAGCATACTGCACTTCCTTCCCAAGTCCCTGATATTTCCACTGAGGGTCACTGTATTTATTCAGTGCCAATAACTGAGGAATAAATTCTTACATGTTGGGTAGGATTTTCACTATTGTTTTGCAAATTAGCCAACTGAAACAAAATAGTGATAATGTGTTATTATGGCTAAGGTTAATATGCTGCTGATTACCTCTAGAGGATACAATTGCAGACACATTATTTAAAAGTCTTATTTTGTTGAGCTAACTGATAAATGCGCAAAACATTTATGTGCATGGTGTGTTAACATGAGCATGGAATTTTGAGCCAGGTTGAACTAGCTCTGTTTCTTTCTCACTCTTCCACTTGCTCCCTCCCAAAGTCAGCTTCATCCTGAGTTCTGGTCCTTGTTTTGTTGTACACCATCTGTCATTTATAGTCCACAAGATATCCAGCAAGTTGCTTTACCTTTTTGAGCTTCAGTCAACTTAGTTACATAGTTTGATAGTGTCCACCTGTTCATTGCTTATAGAAAAGATTGCTATTTAAAAGATTTTTCTCCATCTGGGATCATGGGTGATAATTTTCCTACATTCTCATATGTCATTTATAAAAGATTAATTTAATTCCTTTTCCTTAGAAACAAGGTTTACTAATCTTAACCAAAATGATACTTTTGCCATAAGAATGCTGTCTCTTAGATATAGTCAAAACATGACTTGTAAGCTGTCCTGTATTTCCTTGGAATTTTTACATTGTTATATTGCACAGTCATTGCATCTTTGCAAATGCAACACCGTAATGGATAGATACCTGTCTGCCAAATGAGGAATACATTCTTTAGTTCCCTCCAAAATAATAACCTTGGATATTTTATAAATCCCATTTGATAGCTACTGAAAAGCTGGCTGGATATTTCCCCTTTCAAAATTGCCAGTGACTCCCGTTAACTGGATGTTTTGAATATGTGATGCCATTGCTGATCCAATAATTAACAAGCAAAGAATTTAAGATCTATGAATGTAATGTGTTAAAAGTTAACATACATTGAGTATTGCAAAGCCTTGGCAGACAAGGGGGTAGATGGATGATGATAGATAGATAGATAGATACATAGATACATAGATAGATACATAAATAGACAGACAATAGACCTATATATCTCCATTGACTTAGCAGTAGATGTAACTGTCAATTTGGATTCTTCATTGTGTGGAAAAATTAGTTATCCTAGGAAGTTACTTGGAGAAAATTTTGTGACAGACTATTTGAGTATTTCCCTTTGATCCTGAGGGAAGCCCATTTCTCTTGTACAATGGATGTTGTGGATGCCTCCGTATCAAGAATCCACTCTACACTTTCCTTTTTCTAACAGCACCCACATTTCCCTTCAGGTCTTCATCTTCACCAAGCAGCCACTACATTTCTGGAGTGGACTTGGTGCCTGAAACCAATCAGCATGTCCACATTTCCCAGGAAATTCATTGGCATGTGACCTGAATCAATTAGGGAGATTCTTGGTGCTTTTGTTTGTTATTGTGAGGCAGGAAAACTACCTATCAGCAACAAAAGGAAAGAATGTAAAGTTCCAATCACCCCTGGAAGAGAGCTCAAAGCAACACAGGGCACCAACCTTATGAATAAACAAATATAGGGGAGGGCAGAGAAGAGATTAAATAGCAACTAAATACCTTATACTTTGTTGAGCCTCTGGACTAGCCTACTTAAAGTGAAATATATTAGAGTTCTGGAATTCCAGCTGGAAACTCCTTTAAACTGCCTTGATATATCTGGTACATTTACTGAGACAAAAGACAAAGCCTTATGTATATATGTGCTTATGTATGTGTGTAGGGGATATTGGGGGACAGGACAGCTGTGCAGTTTATAACTGAAACAAGATCTCCCATGTTTGTTCTCCCATGATTTAATATGAATCAACTGGAAAAATCAAAGTGATTCATCAGCAATATCAATAGTTACTGGATTGGGAAATCACATAGCATGCTTCTCCTATAAGTTTCCACATGGAGAATAAGAATGAACCCTCAGAATGTAATACAGGATTTTCCAACTCACTAAAATGATACTATTCAGTAAATTATATAATTCTGATGAACATATATGACATCAATAATGGTAGTCTTTATTGAAATTCTTCTTATAAAAATAAGCAATCCCTTTGTGTCCCACACTTTTTAGCTGACCTATAGCTCCGGATACAGCTGACATGTCTTTGTACATATGGTTTTAGTGTTTTATAACAACAGTGGCAACATCTGGTTTAAGACTTGACCTGGCTCTGATACACTTTTGTGGAAAGGTATAGGAATAATAAGATCTAGACAGTAATTTTAGCATAATAATCACCAATTTTGGGAAGCCTCTGGTGACTTCTCAATAGATCAATTTCCTCTAACATTTGTTATTATAGTACTATATACCACTGTTTCTGAGCATATGTTTTATATAACTGTGGGAATAATTGGTTAATACCTATTTTATTAGTTAATTTCTTATCCCCAAAAGGTAGAGACCATTGTCTAGAAATACTCACTATTGGCTTCCCAAATCCTAGCACATGTATGTCATTTAGTAGGAGACATATATAGAATGGGGACAGGGAAAACTTATAGTACAGAAGAAGATTGTCAAATGATCAGTAATGCCAAAAAACAAAAGCCAAGTGATATCCCCATACTTGAAATTCTGAGTTACTTTTGTTTAATGATAATTCCAACAATTAAGAATATAAGGGAATATTATTATTTATTATTTATTTATTTACTATTTAAGAGAGTATGAGAGACTAGGGGAGAGGCAGAGGAAGAGGGAAAGAGAATTTCAAACAAAATTTGCACTGAGCATGGAGTCAACTTGGGGCTTGATCTAACCACTCTGAGATCATGACCTGAGCCAAAATCAAGAGTTGGACACTTAACCAATTGAGTCACCAAGGCACTCCTAATGTTTCAATTTACTATCTAGGTACAATTTGGGTTCAATAAACATATTCTGTTAACCTGTCAAAATTTTTTTAAACATAATTTCATATGGATTTTCTTTTTCTGTTTCATGTGTAAATCACTTCAAATATTAGCTCCACATGGTACAGTCTCAAAGGTTTCATATTTACATACAGTTCAATATTGCCTTCCAAATCAAGTGTGAAAGTAGCATTTCAGCAAAAAAAAACAACAACAAACAAACAAACAAAAAAACAGTCCTGAAACTCATCAAAAAGTGTGACAGTCCTTAACCTTAGAGACTGCTAGATCCTTCCTTGGTTCTTTCAGAAGGCAAAAGGCCTTCTCTGAGTATTTCATCCATCCTGAGGAGGTATTCAGGCATTATCCCTCTCCAACTTTACCACTTTCCCTCTTTCTCCTCTCTTTCTTAGCAAGAGTAAAAACTAAATACTGGATTATTTGAAAAGGTTTTCTCAGGCTAATCCTTTATTTGCTGATTCTCCTGACTACACACTAAAAAGAGAGAAGGAGGGAAAGAGGAAAGAAAAATGTGAAATGAATTTTGGAATCTGATAGACAGTAACTGAAAATGTTTTGTTTTTCTTTGAATTAAAACTAACCATTACTTCTTCTTTGTGTGTTTTAAGAATTTTTCATGATGATGACTATCTATAAGTGTGAGCAGTGCTCCAAAAGAACTAATTATTGTCCAGTGTACCTAACAACACAGTGTACAAGAAGTTTGCTTTGTGATTTGAGGCAGTAGTCACTGTTTTGCATAACCTTCTCATGTGTAGTTCTGCTTCTTAGTCATTAAGAAAATCCACAATTTGCAAGAAAGAAAGAAAGAAGAAAGAAAAAGAAAGAAAGAAAGAAAGAAAGAAAGAAAGAAAGAAAGAAAGAAAGAAAGAAAGAAAGAAAGAGAAAAAGAAAGAAAGAGAAAGAAAGGGAAGGTGTTGCCAATTCCTAATTCCTTACACCCTAAAACCAGGTCCTCTGGCTACTAGTATCTGTCTCTCAATGCAGATATGGCTACACTGCATTATTGGGAGATGAATTTTGAAACATCCTCTTGGTCCACATTTCACCTTACCCAATAACTGTCATTACTATTATGTGAAAATTCTCAGCTTAGATTTTTTTTTTATTTTTGTTGAAATGTTGCTTTTACTTTTGTTTTAAGTACAACCCATTTACATGTATTGGTATATTTCACAGATTTTACATTTACTCTGTTACATATTTTAACTTTGAATTTTATGCTTCTTTGTTGCTTCTTTTTCTCTGTTTTAACTTAAACTGGATGAAACAGAGACTCATTTTCTTCAAATAATGGAGGAAATTTAGTAACACTAGATGAGGTGATCTGTTGTATCAGAGCATGAGAACTATAGGAGAGAGGGATCCTGCAGATGGTCATCTGCACTCAAAGCAATTCTGAGAGTTCAGATTTTGTGACTCTTCACTTTAGGGTTCCAACACCAATAGAATTAAATAAAAAGGAATTTCCCCCTTACCTATCATGTCTCCATAATAATTTCTTAATGTGCCAGCTTTCCTATTTTTGTTTCTCTTCTCATTATCTATGAGGCTAATACTTTCCCTACTCCTGAAATGGGCATTCAGATTGACTCAGTTAATTACTGTCCTCAGAATTTTTGCTCCTTCCTAATGATGGGTAACTGGCCTGCCTGTGGATTGACTTCTTTTCTGCCAAGTCCTCATTCTTCATTCAAAGTGCATAGGAAGGTCAAAGTCACATGCCTCCCTTATGTTGCTCACTCAGAAAAGATTTTAACAAAGGCTGCTTTTGCTGTTTTTCTTGGACCAAACTTCAGTGTGATTGACATATGTAGTATAGCAGTCTTTGACTTTTAGCATTTAGACCCTTACATCGATGTACACAATTGCCTTATGAAATAATCTAATTAACAAATGAAAACCCACAGAGGTATATACTCTGTTTTGTTAAGTTATAGGTTCAATGCTGTAACTCAAACTTTTGAAGGTTATATTTTATATTTTAAATACTATATTTTTGAAGGTTTTGGAAGGTTATATTTTTCGTATGTAAAACCTGATTTGCTACTGTGTCTCTTTATGTGTCCTCCTACTTCATTTTCTCTCTTCTTTTCTACTCTTATAAAGTATGTTCCTTCATTGTAGCCAATGGTAAGTGAAAATTCTGTGCTTACAATATGATATTGAGTCAAGTCCAGGGATGATGATATTGGCAGGGACATGATTAAAAAAAAGAAGTAGAAGTCAAATCCATAGAAATTGCCCATTATTGGTAGATCCAATGTGATTATTATACTTCTATTAGGTAGTAGGATGCTACCAAGAGCTAATGACTGATATTAGCTGATTTTTTTCTGAAAAATATGTCTTTTTGAAATTTTATATAGAAATTTGAATTCTACATCTTGTTTCTAATTCTAGTAGGGTTAATATTTAAAAAGGCATACTCTATGTTACATTTCTTTTATTATCAGTATTATGAATGATTCCATATTTATTGATTCCCTCTTATGTAAAAGAACCAAAAGATTGGTTCTCTTTTACTTATTCCCACCCCTCTTGCCACTTTTCAGTTTTTGTTGACATTATTGTATTCTGTATTCATATTATTATAATTTTTTTAAAAAAATTATATGTGTCTTCTTTAAGATTTACTAAAAAGAGAAGGGTTGTGGAAATAAGGCAGTCTTTTTAAATATATCTTCCATACGTCCATATTTTTTTTATTGTTCACCACTCTTGAACCAGAGGAATTTGTCACCTTGATATGTGTGATCATGGTAGAAACTGCTAGTGTAGGTATGGAGATGGCTGGACTTTGGCCTTTTATAAGGTCTAAAGCTACAGTGGTCTATGAGAAACTCCAATTTTAAGTTCCAAATATAGTACTGGAAGAGCTAGGTGCTCAAATACTTGAGAACCACCAAATGCAGACAGCTCTCTGTCTTTCACACACAAGTCACACCTTGGATATAGACTGGCCCTGCATGAAAACGTATAGGCTTCCAGTAATTCAAGAGACTGAGTAGGAGCTGTATTTGTGTACTGAAACTCCCTATTCTTGAGACTGGAGGGTAGAAGGAGCATAGGGACCTGGCATGTTTTCTCCAGCTAGAATGAGCTAGGGAATCAATGAAGATAGGCAGCTGCTAAATGGGTAGGGACTCATCTCCTTCTATCATTAGAGAATGAAAGGTATTTCCAATTAACAGAACATGACCCCAGAAGCTAACAATGATATTAAAAGCAGCAACGTTTAACAGTGTAACTAAAGAGCTCAGTAGTCTGAGAAGGAGAGCTGCCACAGAGAGCCTATTGGAGAAGAGAGAGGAAAACTTGAACAGACAATAAGTGATCTTCAGCACTAAGGAAAACACAAAACCATCATTCTGGGTCTAAATACTATTATTGTTGAATTAAAAAAATAGTAAACAAGTGCAACGAAAATGGACACTGAAGAGAGTAGAGTGAAATTAGTGCTGTGAAAAGGTATAAATAGAAGAAATATCTCAAAACCTCTAAAGCATTTAGACACTGGTCTTGGTGAAAATAATTAATATGAAGGTATTGAGCTAAAAGAGAAATCTAAAATAACTTAGTTCCCCTGTTTCTTTAACCAATAAAATGAGGATCATAATAGTATCTTACAGGATTATTATAAAGAATTAAAAGAGCCAATATTTGTAAAGTGCTTAAAATGGTTCTTAGCTTAAAGTAAATACTATATAAAGGTTTGCCAAGTAAATAAATAAAACAGAAATAACCAAACTAAACACTGGTTATTTAAAAGGACTAATAAAATAGAAAAACACCTCTTGAGGATGTTTTTTAAAAAGGAGAGAGAGAAAAAACAAAACTTTTGGAATGTAAAAGCAAACATCTCTAATACAGAGGAACTTGAAACAATTATGCTTGAACATTCTGTGCAAACCGTTGGCATTCTGAAAATCATGATAAATGTAGGATTTTACATTTAAATGTAAAATGTGAATTTTGATGTAACAAGAAGTTAAAAGTCTGAATGGATCTATTAGCACAGTACAAATTGGTGAAGGACACTAGAATCTGGGTAGATTTCCAGCTAAATTCTCTTTAATCTTAAGGGATGGAAAATTTCAAAACTACTGCAATTATTTCAGAATAAAACTGGAAAGCCTTCCAATGTATTTTATGAAGGCTATGTAACTTTAAAATCAGGACCCGATTTTAAGTAGAATAAAACAGAAAATAAAGACAATCTCACCTTTTTGGTTTTGGTTTTTAGAATTTTTATTGAATCCCCCAAATCGATATTTTATTTCAAAATGTAATCCAGGGATTGAGTCCTGCATCTGGTTCCCCATAGGGAACCTGTTTCTCCTCCCTCTGCCTTGTCTCTGCCTTTCTCTGTGTCTCTCATGAATAAAGAAATAAAATATTTTTTAAAAAGGTAATCCACATCAGAATAATGACTAAGATATGTTATATCCTTTTATTCTCTATGAGTCTTGAAATGCAGTGTCTTCTGTAGTTACAGGACATCTCAATTTGTAACTTAAATTTGGTCAGATATACTGGATTTGTATCAACATATCATACATAACATTGACATTTGTAAGAGAAGATTGCACAGCTGAGTTGTCGAAATACACCTAAAAATACTCCAATAACCAAATCAAGGATCAGATTTTAGAATTAATTTTTACTAGTGAAATGAATCAAATTAAAAAGAGAAGACCCCATCCTATTTAATGTCGAATAGTATCCTATTATACAGATGGGCTATTATTTGTAAATCCATTCACTTTTTAAAGGATGTTGGTGTCCAATCCAGCTTTTGATGATTATGTTTACAAATATAAGTGCCATAAATACATACGTTTGCCATTTGTGTGAATAAAGGGTATTTCTTTGCTCTAGACTAAATTATCTCAGAGAACAATATTCAGAATAATGAGCCAATGGGTTTTCTCCCATGATTGGCAGGGGTGGTTCAAAATCAAGATACTAGAGTTATATAAATATTAAGTAACTTGACCAAGGTTGCGCAGCTAGTGAGACATGAAACAATCTGCACCCTTTTTAACTCATACTAATAATGAATAATAATAGTAACTATGAAAATGGTATCATTAAATAGCAAAGTTTTATTGAAACTATTATAACTGCTTTATGTCTTATTTCTCAGGAAAAGTTAAAAGATTCTTATAGTTCATATAATTTTGCCTGTAGATATTACAATGTGAGAAGAAGTAGGAATTGTCCTACGAGAGGTGAAGCCATTTTTGAGATTAGATATAAAATGAAATGTTTGCTTTTGATAAGGATGAGTGAGAAGAAAAAGAACAAAGAGAGACAGACTTGTAGATTTCGGCTTGAATAAAACTAGGTGGAATACTCATGATCTACTCTCAGCAAAAGTGATAGAGGAAGAAAATACACAAGAAAAGGTTTCCCAAAAAGTCAAGGGCTAGGCTAAAGAGAAGCAGAAGTGGCAGTATTATCACTGTGAAAGATGAATGTAGTGGCACTTCTAATTTATTTAGTATTCAGGATTTCAACCTTAATTAGGATTCCTTTGTCACATCATTCATCAAATATACTTGAAGAAATGGAAATTAACCTCAAAGTTTCTGTAGCCTCAGGCATGCTTTTAATACTTTTACTCATTTCAGGGTATTGTGAAGTACAGTGAGTTGACTTGGAAATGTTTTAGTTGAAACATGTAGCATCCAAATGAAGACATCGCACATTATAAGCAATTCTGGCAGGGATATTAAAAAGCGCCATTTAAATGGTTACTAACTTCTATTTCTTTCATCCAGTGCTAAGAACAGCAAGTTTTGTTCCAAAAATTCTGCTCTTGCCACTCTTATGATTTGATTTGCAAAGATTCTTTGAAAAACTTATTTAAAAAGGATTCCTGCTTATGATATATCACATTTGTTTTGTTAACAGTGTGACTATATTTTCAAAGGAATTTGCACATCTATCATTATAGTTTACCAAGATTGATATAGAAAATGTGAGAGTATTAATTCAATGGGGATATTTAGCATGTGCAGAACTACTTAAGTCACTAAGATAATCCTTTTTCAACTTTCTTTTCTAGGAAAGTTCCATCCATCCCTCAAAACCTTTCCTATATGTGATGCCCTTACTTTATTCTTACTTTTATGTGATGCCTGCTTCAATTACACCGATCAGGTGAGATGGATTATTCTCTCCACTTGGTACCTGTAGCCCTTGGCACACACACCGAATCATCCATGTACATAAATGTATGATATATATATATATATATATATATATATATATATATATATATATATGCCATGTATGTCTCCATATAAAATACAAACATTTAAAAAGGCAGGAGCAGTGTTATATATATTTGGGTCCTCTCCAAACAAAAACTTTACAGGCACTTAATATAGTAGATATCTCTGATTTCACAAATAAATAAATGAAAACTATTAAATTCTAAGTCACAGTTTAATCATTATTAGATAGGGTAACACGGTACTTGTTTTATTGGGTGATTGTATAATACAGTGATTTTGAAAGTCTTTTTTTTTTTAATATTTTTTTTTCAATTTTTTATTTATTTATGATAGTCACAGAGAGAGAGAGAGAGAGAGAGGCAGAGACACAGGCCGAGGGAGAAGCAGGCTCCATGCACCGGGAGCCCGATGTGGGATTCGATCCCGGGTCTCCAGGATCGCGCCCTGGGCCAAAGGCAGGCGCCAAACCGCTGCGCCACCCAGGGATCCCTGAAAGTCTTTTTAAAGTAATAGAGAATGGAATACTTTGTTGTTGGTTTTTGTGTGGTTTCTCTTAAATTTATATTTTATTCGTTAATTAATGCATTGGCTATAAAGCAATTAAGCACCATATTTAGAGACTAGTTTGAGCCCTTGTTTGACTACTTGTCAACTGTAATGTGACCTTGGCTACTTTTTAAAGCTTTTCTAATTCTGATTTCCACATCTAAGAAACATGATGCATTTTATTGACCTGTTTGTTTAAATTAAATGAAGTAAATAAATAACCTGCTAGACACAACATTCTCAATAACTATTAGTTGTTACTATTATTGGCATTGTTTGACATATTTATAAAGACCTAGCTGATTCTGCTGGGCGGATCCCCCCTTTACCACCTATAGCTTAAAATAAGACAGCGGATTTCTAATGCCTGAATTATTAAGGTTTTTAGACCATGTAAAGAAGCACTGTGGACTCCCTTTCCCTAGCAAATACTTGCATTTTATCCCAAATAATGAAAGTAATTATAAAGACAAAGTCCATTAATTTTTTTAAAGGAGCTCTATGAATCTATGTGGCAGTTTCCAAAATAAAATAAAGTTCCCTGTATATGAATGTGTGGTTGGAAAAAGCTCTGTGAGGTTCTTAAACCAACTTTGTGTTGGCTTGAGAAACACTGAGAATATTCTCACTGAACAGAGAATATTCTCTGTGTCTTATACTTCAGAGCTGTCAGTCAGTATTTTTGATCATTAGCCATCTGTGATTATTTTAATTTTTGTCAGCAGGAGAAGGAACTCTTTTCCACCCAGGAGCTCTGTTATTACAATATAATTTATATGTAAAGAGCTCATTTCATCAGTGCGAGAAACTTTTATACAGCTTTTTTAAAAAGGTTTGAAAGAAACTCGTGGATATCTTGTTTTCCTTTTCTTTACCCAACTCTTTGCCACTGTTTCTCTGTCATACTTCACATTTTTCATGGCATTTCTCTATACGGAAATTCTGCAAGCACCTAGTCAACAGTTTTAACAAGAGGAAGAAGTTAAGCTGATTTTCATATGTTTTAAATATAAAGCCTCATATTTATTGTAGCTGATATTTTAAAACTTAAAACTCATACAGAAAAATATAATTTTACCTTGCAGTGATGTCTAATATGGAAAAGGAAGCCTCTAGTCGAGATTTCCTTATTAACAATTTATTAAAAAGGCATGATGACATTTTAGCTATAATTACATAATAAGGGCAAGTTTTAAAGGAGGCAAAAAAAATGAAAGCAAAAAAAATGGCCTTTTCTATGTATTACTGTGAGTTAGGATTTGGAGTCATGGAATCACATTCATACCTCATCCCATTTCTGCTTCTGATTTCAGTTTGACCTTCAGCAAGTCAAAAACTCCTCTCAATCACTTTACCTATAATGTGGGATAATAATGTTTAACTGAATATGGTTATTGCAAAGATTAATGAGTTATTGCTCATAAAATGTGATCCATGTATTAAAAATTTCTGCATGAAGAGAAGACTGAATCCCTGGGTCATTATTGCAGAGTGGTTCTGTTAAGTGAAGTGAATTATTGATCAACTATACAAAATTTTAGGTCTTGAACTTTATGAAGCAAGTTTCAAATCTCAGGATAGATGCTGCTAGAAATGAGTTCTTTTCAAGATACCATGCCGTTTCTTGTAGAACCAGAAATATCTTGTTTCTTTTCCTAGTAAAAGAGTGCATTATATTCTCAGAAGAGTTGACTTCCGAGGAAATTACTGATGATCTGAGGACACTTCTATATATATATATTTTTCTTTTCCATTTACTTTCTCCTCTCCCATTTCATAACCTTCTATTTCTTTACTCGTCTGTCCCTGCTTTCTTTAAAAACATGAACTTGGAGAGTTTATTCATATAACTTAAGTGGAGGAAGCAAACAATCTATGTTTGCCAGGAGGAAAAGCGCAGCAACAGCAAGGATAACCCAGTACCTCCTCTGTGGGGGCACCTGAGTGTTCAATTTAACAAATAACTGAAAAGTGACATCACATGTTCATTCAGACATTTTTTTTACTCTGAAGTTTGAAACAATGATGGAAAATGAAAGTTAAGATTTCCTTGATGTTCATTTGTCTTTATTAGGAGAAGGGAATGGGGAGGATGGTGTATGAACATACACACCTCCCTTCCCCTCCACACACAAATGTGCACAGTGGAGGTAGGGGGAAAATTACTTCCTGAAATAAGTACTCAGCTTGGTGAGGAAGCAGTAGCTTCTTCTGAGAAATAGCAAGAAGTTAGCTGAGTGTCCAGATCACCCTGTGTCACTAGGGCTGGTTCCATTGAAAACTAACCTAATCTGTATCCAATTTAATATCTGAACTTAATGTCTTCGGCTCTAATCAACTCAGAGCATCTTCCCCATAGATGCCTTGACATTAGTCATGATATCTAGAAATGTCAAAGTAATGACAAATAATTGCCATATATACCTTCACGAAACTTGCCTTTTAGAGGTGCATTCTTAAGTTTAAAAAGCTTCAAAGCATAGAGCTTTCTGATGCAGATAGAGTGTTTTTGTATGCCAATCAACTTTAAAGAATGGCGGAATGGGGTCATCATTCTTGTAAAGATAATTTTGACACATTAGAAAAACGAAAAGAATTACTATTTAGATTTGTCACAAACAAACTACAGTTTACACACTGTAGCCGCTGAAAGATTGAGAGTTTTGCTTACTCTAACATGACCCTGTCCAGGGCAGATAAAATCATATGATCCCCTACACTGTCTAGCCATACAGACCAGGAAACAATATGATTCATCACTGCCCCATAGTGGCTTCGATTTATGGCTTCAAAAGCAGTTCCACCCACAAATAGAATCATAGGAAAAACTCAGTTAAACTTGCCCTCCTCATGGAGGTGAGAGACAATCAGGTCAAATATCAAATAAACCATAATTAAGCTTTGGGAAATTTAAAAAACAAATGAGTTAATGATTTTATTTCTATGCAAATAACAAATCTTTGGGACAGATCAAATGCATTTTTTACTTCCATATTGCCAAACTTTGATTTGATTGGTTCTATATTTATCCCCATGTGGCAGCTGGAGCACTCACTTTAGAGGGGAACTTTCCTAATTCCAGTCTATCAAGGAAAATCTGCAAGTTAAAAACTCACTTTTATCAGCAGGCATTCAGAGAATGGCAGGTGGCAAATAAAGCTCTTAGTGGATTATTCTAATTGCATTTTTCTTTTACCTTCATAACTTAAAAAGTTTTAAGAAAAGAGAGAGGACCACTTTCTATGGTTTTGACAGTTGTCTTTACATCAGTGTCTAATACTGTTCAAAGTTTTCATGGACTCTAAGTATGAACCTAGTTTGAAGTGTCAAGTGTCAACTTGCACAATGGGTATATAGAAAAAAGAACTAGGAATAATTGGATGCATTAGATATATCAAGGTATTTAATGTTATTGCAAGTTATTTTCATTCCTTTTTCTACTTTTATTTATTTTCACAGCTCTCTTCAAAGACTTATTATTTTATGTTGAAGACAGAAGATTCAAACACAATAAGACAAAATCTAAGAATTAAAAAGTAAGATGAGGCAAACTTAAAACAAGCAATAAGTGGATTAACTTGCATCTTCTTTTTAAAACAAAATTTATTTTATTATAAATCAAAAATGCTTGAAGTTCAGTTTAAACTCTTATTCTGGGTTTTAAATAATGTATCTGAAAGGAATTAATCATCACATGCTAATTGGTTAAAAGAATATCTGAGAATTTCTGAGAAGTCAGTTTTTATGTGAACCAATGAGTATTTGTCTAACAACTTCTTACTTTTAATTTTTAAATTTTTTTAAGATTATTTATTTATTTATTCATGAGAGACACACACAGAGAGAGGCAGAGACACAGGCAGAGGGAGAAGCAGGCTCCATGCAGGGAGTCCGATGTGGGACTCAATCAAGGGACTCCAGGATCATGCCCTGGGCGGAAGGCAGGAGCTAAACCGCTGAGCCACCCAGGGATCTCCCAACTTCTTACTTTTTAAACAATTGAATAAAAAAACCTTGAAATTTCACCTGGGGACAAACTTTGTATATGACTACCTATCCAGTAGCAGAACTCCTATTAGATTTTTTAAAGCAAATATGCATATATCGTGTATTCAGAAATATGCAAACACCTATATTCTTCCCGTTAGCTGGAAGAACCTGAACAGTAAGTGAGATGACATGATTTAGGTCAAAGTAACAAGCGGAAACTCAATAAGAACATATGTTTCCATGTAGTGTTTCCACCTATCTTACATCGTATTATGGCTTTATATATTTAATCTGTTCTTCCAACAGAATACTTTAAATTTGCTTACACTTTAAGCATTCATTTGTCACCAGTAATCAAATGCCTATGTTTGCAGGTTTTTAAAAATGTATCCTTTCCTCATAATTCTCATGGGAAGTTCTCCAAAATAATATCACTTAGAACAGTTAAAAAGCAAAGTTGTCTCAGTGATGGTAAATATGGCAAATATTTGAAATATAAGAAAAAAGCCCCCACATTTAATTGAATGAGTTAAGAAAAGCTTCGAGGAGGGTACACTTTTAGTGACTTTGCAGTGTATTTGAAGGCTGACAGACTCATGAGGAAAATGTATAGAAATATAAATGAGTATGATGTGTTCTGGGAAGTATAAGTAGTTCTTTAATTTCGGATTTAGTTTTATTATTATTATATATGTGTTTGTTAAGTGTCTTGAAACCTTACTAAAATGTGTAAGAAAGTTTGTGGGCAAAGGTTAATCTAAACAGTTCAAGTAACAGGAGCTATATTTTAAAAAAAGGCCTTGTGTAATTTGTGAAGGAATTTAGATTTATCTATTTTCATTACAATCTCTTCCCCCCATCATGCCCTTTATGTTTAAAAATCAACAAAGATTCCATATCAGTCAAGTCTCGTTCAAATGATTAAAAATCTCCCTCTTTCAACAAAACCACCACGTTAAATAAATATGCAAGTGATTGTCCTACTGTGCCTCGTTTATTTCACTTAGCATAATGTCCTCCAGATTCATCCATGTTGTAGAAAATGGCAGAAATTCCTTCTTTTTTTCCCTAAATTCCTTTTACTAAGGCTGAATAATATCCAATTGTATAGATATACACACCACATTATCTTTATCCATTTGTCTGTTTATAGATATTTAGGTAGCTTCCATATTAGGCTATATGAATAATGCTGCAATGAATATGGGACTGCAATCTCTCTTCAATATCTAACTTTCGATTTCTCTGCATTTATACCCCAAAGTAGGATTCCTAGATTTTATAGTCGTTCTATTTTTTTTTTCAGAAACAACATACTGTTTTCCATCATAGCTATATCAGTTTATATTCCTATAACAATGTATAAAGGTTTCCATTTCTCCAGTCCTTACCAAAGATTGTTACCTTTGCATTTTTAATTGTTCTTTTGTACTTTTGTTCTTTTGTTTTACAGTAGCCATCCTAACACATGTGAAGTAATATTGCATTGTGGTTTTGATTTGCATTTCCTTGATGGTTAGTGATGTTGAACACCTTTTCATACACCTGTTGGCAATATGTATGTCTTCTCTGGAAAAATATATGTCTATTCAGTTTCTCTGTCCATTTTGTTATAAGGTTACTTGTTTTTTTCTGTTGAGTTGTAGGAGTTCCTTATATATTTTAGATATTAACCCTTTCTCAGACATATGTTTTATAAATATTTCCTTCCTATATAGATTTTCCTTTCATTTTGCTTATCGTTTCCTTTGCTGTGCAGAAGCTTGTTAGCTTAATGAACTCCCTCTTGTTTATTTTTGCTTTTTGTGCCTAATGCTTTTGGTGGCATATTCAACAAATCATTGCTAAGACCACTTTTTCAAGGAGTTTCCCCCTGTTTTCTTCTATGTGCTTTATGGTTTCTGGTTTTGAATTTAGGTCTTTAATCCATTTTAATCAACTTTGCATATGGCAGAACATAAGGATTCAGTTTCATTCTTTTACATGTGGATATCAAGTTCTCCCACAATATCATTTTTTAAAGAGATTTTCCTTTCTCCATTGTGTATTCTTGGTACCTTTCTCAATGGTTAATTGGCCGTCTATGTGTGGGTTTGTCTCTGGGCTTCTGTCTTATTGCTCTTTGTGTCCGTTTTTATGCTAGTACTATACTGTCTTGTTTAATCTAGCTTAATAATATTGTTTGAAATCAGAAAATATGATACCTGCAGCTTTACTCTTCTCTGAAGATTTCCATGGCTATTTGGGGCATTTTGTGGCTCCCTATAAATTTAGCACCATTATTTTCCATTTCTGTGACAATGTGATTTGAAGTTTAATTTTTTTTAAGATTTTATTTATTTATTCATGAGAGACACACACACATAGAGGCAGAGACACAGATAGAGGGAGAAGCAGGCTCCATGCAGGGAGCCCAACGTGGGACTTGGTCCCAGGTCTCCAGGATCACACCCTGGGCCAAAGGCAGCACTAAACCGCTGAGCCACTTGGGGTCTCCCCATTTGAAGTTTAATAGAGATTTTATTGAATCTCTAGATTGTTTTGGGTACAGAGATAATTATACTTTACCTTTACAATACCTTTTATTTTTCTTGCCTACTTGCTCTGGTTAGACTTATAAATAGTATGTTAAAAAGCAGTAGTAAGAGTGGCATCCTTACCTTACTCCAAATGTTAGAGGAAAACTTTTCAGTTTTTGATGGTGACGTTAGTTGTAAGTTTGTCATAAATGACCTTTATTGTGTTGAGGTATTTCCTTCTTTACCTAATTTGTTGAAAAGTTTTGTTATGAAAGGGTGTTGCATAGGACACCTGGGTGGCTCAGCAGCTGACCATCTGTCTGCCTTTGGCTCAGGACATGATCCTGGAGTCCCAAGATCGAGTCCCACATCAGGTTCCTGCACGGAGCCTGCTTCTCCTCCCTCTGCCTGTGTCTCTGACTCTCTCTCTCTCTCTCTGTGTGTGTGTGTGTGCGTGTGTGTCTCTCATGAATAAATAAATAAAATATTTTTTAAAAAAAGGGTTTGCATTTTGTTAAATAACTTTTTCTGCAGTTGTTGAGATAACCATGTGATTTTTATCCTTCATTTTGTTAATGTGGCACATAACACATGTATATGTTGTGCATATGTTGAACCATCTTTGAAATCCAAAGATACACCCCATTGGGTCATGATGTATGATCCTTTTAATATGCTGTTTGCTAAAATTTTGTTAATATAATTATATCATTAGCATATATTATTTAATAATGTCATATATATGATGAACATAATTTCATGCAAACTTTATGTAAAATATACCTGAATTTCCAAAAATTTACAAGATCAAAATGGGGAGAAAATAGAAAAATAAGCATAGAAAACATAATTGATCATGAATTAACTCAAAACATGCAGTAATGACAGAATACACAGAGAAAAATCAGAATATTGCTAGAATCAGTAGGTAATCATCTTCATGTTACAGAAACAGAAGAAGTCATCAGTAAAACCAGACATTGATAAGCAGGTATCCAGGGTTGTGAGCAGCCATCAATTCCCATGTGTGGGAAATGTGACTTAAAGAATTATCCTGGAGAAAAGGGGCCAGAACCAGCCTCACTTTCTGAGCCACAGCGGGAGTGGTGGGTAACTTCTTTGTGAAGATAGGGTTAAGAAAGGTAAGACTAATATCCTCTTAGAGTTCTAGCCCAGAGGAGGTGATCTCACTGTTATGCAGAAGGCTTTACTTTATAGCATAAAAGCCTCACACTATGGAAGGCTGCATTCCTAGGAGTAAGGAACAACTGAAAATAGACCACTCTTGACTGGAGCAGAAGATTTGCTCACTATTATCTTCTTGACAAAAGAAGATTAAATCCTCTGGGGATTAATATAACATCATTCAATCATTGAATGTATAGTATACATAGTATTTATAGCTAAGATATATATCTATATATACTATATATTATGTACTGTATATCTAGTACATACAGTATCCAACTTTAACTAAGAAATGATTAGGCATGTCAGGAGGCAGACTAAAGCTTCAAAAAGTCTGGAGAAAAAAAAGATAATAGAAACAGATTCAAAAACATTTTATATGTTGGAGTCATCAGGCACCAACTTCAAATAAACTATGATATCAGTATTCAAAAAATATATTATTATATTATGATAAATATACTAAATGTAATAAAACTCACCAGTTTCATAAAAAACAGGAATATATTAAAATAATTAAATAGAAACTTTGAAAAATTACAACAGCAATCACGTAAACTAACAGGCAATGCAGAAAAGAGAATTAGAGATCTGGAATTTACAATAGCATAAAATAATTATTTATTCTTTTAAAGGATTTTATGTATTTATTCATGAGAGAAAGAGAGAGAAAGAGGCAGAGACATAGGCAGAGGGAGAAGCAGGCTCTCCACAGGAGCCTGCTGTCGGACTTGATCCGAGACCCTGAGATCACACCCTGAGTTTAAGGCAGAAACTCAACTGCTGAGCCACCCAGGCATCCTACCATAAAATAATTGAGATACAGGAAAAAATAAAAATTTGAGAATATAAAAGAAATGCAAGTGACACATATACCACAGGATGAAACCTGTAATACAAATATATATAATTGGAGTACCAATTTAAAGGGAGTGAGAAAGAGAGGAAATGAGAAAGAAGAGAAAGAAATGGAAGAAATAGAGGCAGAAGTAGTATTTGAAGAGATATCTGAGAACTTTTTTACTCATAAAAGACATTGAACAAAATATTCAAAATATAAACCTCAAGCACACACACACAAAATCAAAGAAAATTCCCTTTAAGCACGTATAAACTGATAAAATTGTAGACAAAGAGGGAACTTTTAGAGTAACTAAATTTAAAAACACCAGAAAACAACACATCACCTTATATGAGAAGTCATAATACTGATAGAAGATTTTCAAACAGAATGATTAAAATGATTAAAATGACAATGGAATGATATAAATCAAATGCTTAAAGAAAATAAGAACCAAACCACTTTTCCATACCCAGTGAAAGTATCCTTCAAACATGAAAATAAAATAAAGATTCTTAGGCAAACAGAAATGAGAACATTAGTCACCAGTGGACTCACCTGAAAAAAGTTCTAGAAGAAGATTTATAGACAGAAGAAACATGTCTCTAGATGAAAAAAAGTAATGTATCAATCCCAAGAAAAACTCATAATTTTGTATTTAAATGTAAACAAATTTTGACTAGGAAATAAAATAATAATATTGTCTTTTACTCCATCAGGAGATATATACAATAATGTTCATGGGTACACTATCATAATTTATGCCCCATAGTGTGTAATAATGCATAAGAAAAATAAAACTGGAGTATCTGTTATAATCTCAGGCAAAATACAATTTATGGATAAAAAATATTAGGCTAGGGATGCCTGGGTGGCTCAGTGGTTGAGCGTCTGCCTTCAGCTCAGGGCGTGACCCCGGAGTTCCGAGATTGAGTCCCACATCGGGCTCCTGCGGGCGCCTGATTCTCCCTGGGCCTATGTCTCTGCCTCTCTTTCTGTGTCTTTCATGAATAAAAAAATAAAAATTATTTTAAAAATTAGAATAATAATAGACTGCAAATAACAATAGCAGGATTTTTTACTTATGCTGTTTAAAAATCACATTCATGAAATTACCAAGTCTAAATTATAGGTCTATATTTGTTTATGAGACACTTAAGAGAAAATAAGTTACAACTTTCATACATAACTAAACATAACTCAAAATCGGTATGTCGGGATCCCTGGGTGGCACAGCGGTTTAGCACCTGCCTTTGGCCCCGGGCGCGATCCTGGAAACCCGGGATCGAATCCCACGTCGGGCTCCCAGTGCATGGAGCCTGCTTCTCCCTCTGCCTGTGTCTCTGCCTCTCTCTCTCTCTCTCTCTCTGTGTCTCTCATGAATAAATAAATAAAAATCTTAAAAAAAATAACAAAAGCTAATAAAATATAATAGAACAGAATAAAAATAAAAATTTAAGAAAGGTAAAAAATAAGTCATAAGTTAATAATTTGTTCACAAGTTTGTCAAGACAGTCATTACAAATTTTAGAAAAACAAATTAGTACTACATATTAAGTCTTATTGAATGGTACTAGATTGGTCCTCAGGTAAATAAATACCTTACCTTAGATGCTTGAAAAATAAGACAAAGCCAGATAACACTTTTCAACTCAAAGATTAAGGGATTTGGAAGTTTACAAGATAAAGAATAACATGGACAATTTTAAAGAAGGGAAATAAGATAGAAAAACTCACTTTACCATATTAAGGTATATTTTAAGGCAGAATGATTAAGACATTATGCTATTGATGAAGGAGAATTAGAGCAGGAACTAGTTATTATTCAATATATACTAAGAGAACAAATAAGTAAAGAAAAATTAACCAAATAAATGCCAAAATCAATCATCCATTCAACAAAAAACAATAGTCATTTGTAAACAAACAAAAAAAATGGTAAAAGAAATAGAAGAAAAACTATGGAAACTGGAAATAGAAGGGAATTTTCTTCACTTCATATCCAAATATCTATAAACTAGTGGTCAAAATGTATATGCATTAGTTCCAATGTGTAAAGAGTGATTATTCTTACTATTTAGAAGTAAGATCTGTAAAAATTAGAAAGTAAATTACAAACTGTCTTTATGAACTATGTTAACCCTGATCCAGTTAAGAGACAGAAGTCACTTACAGAAATGCATAAGGTATCACTATTATGTTGTTGAAGTAGCAGGAGGAAAAAATAGGCTAAGTTAAGATCATGGAAAGAAAGGAATGAAATTAATTTTATTTTAGTGTAGAAATTTGAGGAAAAGCACTGCAGGACTGAGTTTCAAACTTCTTAGAAACAAAACTGCTCAGCTCCTACTGTTTTGTTGTTTTTGTTTTTTTGGAAGTTGGAAGAACAACTCAGCGAGCTGGACAAAATCTTTTGCTAAGGTATTTGGAATTATTGGAAAACCAAACTGGGATCAACTGCTGCTACTGCTAAGGATAGCTCCTTCTGGGGTGAGGATATAGAAATAAGCAAAAATCAAAATAAAAAACAAAATAAGAATGGCAAACAAAGGAGTATATCTCTTCTTCCTGTACTGGTTTCCAGGCTCTTTCTAGCACTCTCTATAGAAAGGGCCTAATAAGGAATCAGGTGCCAAAGGCCTAATATCACAGCAGAGTGGAGATGGGGAGATTGGAAGCTGGCATGCAATGGTGCTATAACTGGAATATTTGCCAAATATATAACTGTATACATACAGAATACAAGAATATTAATATAATTTTTAAACTATTGTAATAAGAATGATATAAGCTAACTGGAATATTTGCCAAATATATAATTGTACACATACAAATTTCAAGAATATTATTGCAATTTTTAAACTACTGGAATCAGAATGATATAAGCATAATATACAAAAATCAAAAGCACTTTATGGTAAATGATATCTAACTAGAATATCTGAAAGACAGAAAGAATCAGAATATTTAATAAATGACTATGAACCTAATAACAGTAAAATATATTATATATAATTATGTATAATATATAACAGTGATATCATATAACAGCAATGTATACATTGATAGTGATCTCTGTTTCTATTAAATGTTCTAATGATAGGAACTACATATAATTAATTATAAAATGCTACTAAAGGTTATAAAGAAAGTCTAATAAAGAGTAATAACAGGGATAGGAATCCTCAAAATTATAAAACTGTCAATTTTTATAAATTGATCTAAACAATGTTATTATAACAAAATTCTCAATAATTTTTTTTTCAAGAAACTTTAAGAAGCAGTTTAGAAAATTTGTGGAATAAAAAAAATCAACAATTTTAAAGAAAGAACACAAGATGGGAAAGCTTGCTTTATCAAATATCAAAATGTGTCTTAAGGCAGAGTGATTAAGGTATTATATTGACATATGTGTAGACAAATAGCAAATAGAACAGAATGGGAGATCTAAAATCAGATCCATGCATATTTGGGAACTTGATATACATCAGAGGCAGTATTACAAATGAGGAGGGAAGAAATTTATTTTAAATATTATTAGGGTAGCTGATTATTCATATGGGGAAAACAGAAATTGAATCACTGTTTTAGGTCATACACAATGAATAATTTTAGGAAGAAATAAGCATTTTTAAAACTTTGGAAAAATTGGGATGCCTGGATGGCTCAGTGGTTGAGCATCAGCCTTTGGCTCAGTACATGATCCTGGAGTACCGGGATCGAGTCGCATATCACACTTCCTGCATGGAGCCTGCTTCTCCCTCTGCCTGTGTCTCTGCCTCTCTCTCTTCATGTCTCTCATGAATAAATAGATAAATCTTAAAAAAAAAAAAATTTAGAAAAATGTTAATATTTTCAATGGCATCAGATCAAAGTACAGACACATTTTAATATATTAAGATTTCACCACAGATTACTATTTAAAAGGTTAAAAGACAAACCACAGAAATTTTAGAAAGTATTCACAAAACATGTAGTGTTCAGATGATCTTGAATATAAAAGAATCACAAATGAAAAAAAGTAATAATCCAACAGATAAATAGATTAAATATGCTACTAAGTTTATAGAGTAATAAATACGAATGGCCAGTAAACATGTGAAAAGATATTCAAAAATTCTATGCTCATGAAGTATACTTATTTCTAAAAAAAATTACCTTGATGGAGCAATTGGTTGAGCATCGGACTCTTGGTTTTGGCTCAAGTTGTGATCTTTGGGTCATGGGATGGAGCTTCACATCAGGCTGAATACAGAGTCTGCTTGAGTTTCTCTCTCCCTCTGCCCCCGAATGAATGAATGAATGAATGAATGAATAAATAAATAAATAAATAAATAAATAAATAAATAAATCTTAAAAAAATACAATAATCTGAGATGGTAATTTGATGCCTCAGTCTTTGAAAGCAATTTGCCAATATCAAATAAAATTCAAGATACATATAATGCACACCCAGAATTTCCATTTTTATGTATATAAACTGAATGAAATCTTGCAAATGTGAACAAAGTAATATGTAGAAAAACGCTCCTTACCATGATGTTTTTTTAGCAAAACAGCGTAAACAACTTAACTAAAAATGTATCAATAGGAGGATGGATAAATAAATTATAGGAGAGCAGTAAAATGAAAAATGTAAGTCAACATCATTAGGATGTCTTTTTATATATTTTGTCCTTATTGGTCATCCATTAAATATCTTAGAGACCAGTAATTGTGTTCTTTGACCAGAGGGGGCTAGGGAACGTGAAATGGTCTAGTTATGTGTTGATTTTAGAGTCCTAGGAGATATGCTTAATTGGTAAACAAGTCTGATATTAAAGCAGTCACAATGGACTGAATTTTCTTTCTGTTGCTAATTTGCTGTGAATGTTGGGCAATTTACTTTTACCTATTGTCAAGAAATTAAGTTCAAATACTTAATTCTTAATTTTCCTTTCTATCTTAAAGATTCTAGTATTCTTCATTCCTAAACATGAAGCTTGTTTTAAAAGGGCTGGGAAGAATGGCAAATTTCTATTTAAATAACTATATTTAGCTTTAAACCAGTATCTCATCTACAAGAATTTATTGACTGTGGTTCTATGCTCAGTGTGGCTTCTTTTGCCTCTATCTACAAATAATGCACAAGTAATATAAAATTTGATTAATATTTTTCGTAATGTTATAGGAGACCTCCTGTATTCTGGGTTTCAATATTATAGACTGTTTTTCTGCCAATTCAGGGAGGAAAATGATGTGAATAATTGAAATCTGGTAAGAATACTGGCATTATCAGAAACTTTCAGAAGAAAAAAATATGCAATTTTCCATGAAATTCACTTATCTTCATTCTACACTGTTTGTAAAATATAGATACCCATGGGGCTCTAGGCTCAATATTTTTAAGTGACCCTTACAAAACCAAGAGTGTTTTCTGGAAGTTGGGAGTGAAAGTAAAGTGTATGGTAGTAAACTAAATTTATAAACTAAGCAAGCGGTAAAGCAGATGAATGTTAAATGTTAATGAATAGCAATGTATGTGTCCAGGATCTTCTGTTTATAATTGATAAAGTTAATTAAAAGTAGATATAATATGATAATGAATTTCAAAAAAAAAAACCACTGCATATTTCTCTCTAATTTTGCCAAAAATCTACTAACTTGGAAGCACTATTTTTATTTATTTTTTAAAATAAATACTATTTTTGATAGACATGCTAACATCTTTCAGAAAAGACAGAGACTGTTTCTTCATATGCAAACCTAATGGGAGTTTGGAATAATTTTCTTGCTCTGTAGGAAGATGTTCCTTAGGGAAAGCACATTTAATAGAGGAAATGTGTTGATTTCAGTAATCACAGATGTTTATTCCAGTCTATTTATATTTGACTCTACATTTTTTATAACATATAAATAAATTTCATAAAAATTTGGTGCTAATGAGAGTGTGTGATGCTGATCATCCTGACTACACTTAGGGAAATTGCATATGGCTCTTCTCCAGGTTTGTTCACACATCCCTACCCACACGCACTCCATATCAAATCTATAACACCCCTGCTATTCAATTACTTGGCATCTATTGTGCAAAGACTGCCAACCTTACTAAATTATATAGTACTTTGGGAAGGAAGACAAATTTCTATCAAGGAATAGCTTGAGATCACTGTGCTTATAACCTATTACAGAGTTGTTTTCTTTCTTTCAAAGGTAAAATGTGTCCCTGTTATCCATGGTTACATTCTAATGTCTATTTGCATCAAATTTCATTTCCTGACCCTAAAAGAAATTAGCTAGAATTGTATATATCCATTTTTAACCTTGAAATTTCTTAAGCAACTAGGGTATATATATTTTTTAGAAATTTTAAAATGAAAACTGATGTATATGAGTGTGTATATAGTCATGTGTAAACATAAACATTACACCCACAAATACACACTCTCTTAAATGCTTACTCACATAGTAGAGCATAGAGAAAAAAATATTACTTATTGAGCTTACATTTAGCAAGACTGTAGGCTATCATTTTTCTAAGCTCTCTATCACCATAAGAATTACCTAAGGTATCTGTTTTAATGCAAAATTGTGATCCTTACTTGAAACCTACTGAATCAGACTCTAGGAGTAGATACCTAGAAATCTATAAGTTAGCAATTGTTAGCTTGTTATAGTTGTTTATAAGAGATGGAATCTGGGATGTGAAATAAATCTGTGCAATTGAAAAGCTCGCATTTTCCTACCCTCACTTCATATGCTTTAAGAAAAAACAGTTTTATTGATAAGTAACTTATATACCATAAAATTTATACTTTTAAAATCTGTGATTGGCTATTTTTTAAAATTTATTTTTTATTGGTGTTCAATTAACTAACATACAGAATAACCCCCAGTGCCCGTCATCCATTCACTCCCACCCCCCGCCCTCCTCCCCTTCTACCACCCCTAGTTCGTTTCCCAGAGTTAGCAGTCTTTACGTTCTGTCTCCCTTTCTGATATTTCCCACACATTTCTTCTCCCTTCCCTTATATTCCCTTTCACTATTATTTATATTCCCCAAATGAATGAGAACATATAATGTTTGTCCTTCTCCGACTGGCTTACTTCACTCAGCATAATACCCTCCAGTTCCATCCACGTTGAAGCAAATGGTGGGTATTTGTCATTTCTAATAGCTGAGTAATATTCCATTGTATACATAAACCACATCTTCTTTATCCATTCATCTTTCGATGGACACCGAGGCTCCTTCCACAGTTTGGCTATCGTGGCCATTGCTCCTATAAGCATCGGGGTGCAGGTGTCCCGGCGTTTCATTGCATCTGTATCTTTGGGGTAAATCCCCAACAGTGCAATTGCTGGGTCGTAGGGCAGATCTATTTTTAACTCTTTGAGGAACCTCCACACAGTTTTCCAGAGTGGCTGCACCAGTTCACATTCCCACCAACAGTGTAAGAGGGTTCCCTTTTCTCCGCATCCTCTCCATTTGTGGTTTCCTGCCTTGTTAATTTGCCCCATTCTCACTGGTGTGAGGTGGTATCTCTTGTGGTTTTGATTTGTATTTCCCTGATGGCCAGTGATGCAGAGCATTTTCTCATGTGCTTGTTGGCCATGTGTAGGTCTTCCTCTGTGAGATTTCTGTTCATGTCTTTTGCCCATTTCATGATTGGATTGTTTGTTTCTTTGGTGTTGAGTTTAATAAGTTCTTTATAGATCTTGGAAACTAGCCCTTTATCTGATATGTCATTTGCAAATATCTTCTCCCATTCTGTAGCTTGTCTTTGAGTTTTGTTGACTGTATCCTTTGCTGTGAAAAGCTTCTTATCTTGATGAAGTCCCAATAGTTCAGTTTTGCTTTTGTTTCTTTTGCCTTCGTGGATGTATCTTGCAAGAAGTTCCTGTGGCCAAGTTCAAAAAGGGTGTTGCCTGTGTTGTTCTCTAGGATTTTGATGGAATCTTGTCTCACATTTAGATCTTTCATCCATTTTGAGTTTATCTTTGTGTATGGTGAAAGAGAGTGATCTAGTTTCATTCTTCTGCATGTGGATGTCCAATTTTCCCAGCACCATTTATTGAAGAGACTGTCTTTCTTCCAATGGATAGTCTTTCCTCCTTTATCGAATATTAGTTGCCCATAAAGTTCAGGGTCCACTTCTGGGTTCTCTATTCTGTTCCATTGATCTATGTGTCTGTTTTTGTGCCAGTACCACACTGTCTTGATGACCACAGCTTTGCAGTACAACCTGAAATCTGGTATTGTGATGCCCCCAGATACGGTTTTCTTTTTTAAAATTCCCCTGGCTATTTGGGGTCTTTTCTGATTCCACACAAATCTTAAAATAATTTGTTCTAACTCTCTGAAGAAAGTCCATGGTATTTTGATAGGGATTGCATTAAACGTGTATATTGCCTGGGTAACATTGACATTTTCACATTCTGCCAATCCATGAGCATGGAATATTTTTCCATCTCTTTGTGTCTTCCTCAATTTCTTTCAGAAGTGTTCTGTAGTTTTTAGGGTATAGATCCTTTACCTCTCTGATTAGGTTTATTCCTAGGTATCTTATGCTTTTGGGTGCAATTGTAAATGGGATTGACTCCTTAATTTCTCTTTCTTCAGTCTCATTGTTAGTGTATAGAAATGCCACTGATTTCTGGGCATTGATTTTGTATCCTGCCATGCTACCGAATTGCTGTATGAGTTCTAGCAATCTTGGGGTGGAAACTTTTGGGTTTTCTATGTAGAGTATCATGTCATCGGCGAAGAGGGAGAGTTTGACTTCTTCTTTGCCAATTTGAATGCCTTTAATGTCTTTTTGTTGTCTGATTGCTGAGGCTAGGACTTCCAGTACTATGTTGAATAGCAGTGGTGAGAGTGGACATCCCTGTCTTGTTCCTGATCTTAGGGGAAAGGCTCCCAGTGCTTCCCCATTGAGAATGATATTTGCTGTGTGCTTTTCGTAGATGGCTTTTAAGATGTTGAGGAATGTTCCCTCTATCCCTACACTCTGAAGAGTTTTGATGAGGAATGGATGCTGTATTTTGTCAAATGCTTTCTCTGCATCTAATGAGAGGATCTTATGGTTCTTGGTTTTTCTCTTGCTGATATGCTGAATCACACTGATTGTTTTACAGGTGTTGAACCAGCCTTGTGTGAAGGACACCGGCAGCCTGAAAATAAAAGGTTGGAGAACCATTTACCATTCGAATGGTCCTCAAAAGAAAGCAGGGGTAGCCATCCTTATATCAGATAAACTAAAATTTACTCCGAAGACTGTAGTGAGAGATGAAGAGGGACACTATATCATGCTTAAAGGATCTATTCAACAAGAGGACTTAACAATCCTCAATATATATGCCCCGAATATGGGAGCTGCCAAATATATAAATCAATTATTAACCAAAGTGAAGAAATACTTAGATAATAATACACTTATACTTGGTGACTTCAATCTAGCTCTTTCTATACTCGCTAGGTCTTCTAAGCACAACATCTCCAAAGAAACGAGAGCTTTAAATGATACACTGGACCAAATGGATTTCACAGATATCTACAGAACTTTACATCCAAACTCAACTGAATACACTTTCCTCTCAAGTGCACATGGAACTTTCTCCAGAATAGACCACATATTGGGTCACAAATCGGGTCTATACCGATACCAAAAGATTGGGATCGTCCCCTGCATATTCTCAGACCATAATGCCTTGATATTAGAACTAAATCACAACAAGAAGTTTGGAAGGACCTCAAACACGTGGAGGTTAAGGACCATCCTGCTAAAAGATAAAAGGGTCAACCAGGAAATTAAGGAAGAATTAAAAAGATTCATGGAAACTAATGAGAATGAAGATACAACCGTTCAAACTCTTTGGGATGCAGCAAAAGCAGTCCTAAGGGGGAAATACATCGCAATACAAGCATCCATTCAAAACCTGGAAAGAACTCAAATATAAAAGCTAACCTTACACATAAAGGAGCTAGAGAAAAAACAGCAAATAGATCCTACACCCAGGAGAAGAAGAGAGTTAATAAAGATTCGAGCAGAACTCAATGAAATCGAGACCAGAAGAACTGTGGAACAGATCAACAGAACCAGGAGTTGGTTCTTTGAAAGAATTAATAAGATAGATAAACCATTAGCCAGCCTTATTAAAAAGAAGAGAGAGAAGACTCAAATTAATAAAATCATGAATGAGAAAGGAGAGATCACTACCAACACCAAGGAAATACAAACGATTTTAAAAACATATTATGAACAGCTATACGCCAATAAATTAGGCAATCTGGAAGAAATGGACGCATTCCTGGAAAGCCACAAACTACCAAAACTGGAACAGGACGAAATAGAAAACCTTAACAGGCCAATAACCAGGGAGGAAATTGAAGCAGTCATCAAAAACCTCCCAAGACACAAGAGTCCAGGGCCAGATGGCTTCCCAGGGGAATTTTATCAAACGTTTAAAGAAGAAACCATACCTATTCTCCTAAAGCTGTTTGGAAAGATAGAAAGAGATGGAGTACTTCCAAATTCGTTCTATGAGGCCAGCATCACCTTAATTCCAAAACCAGACAAAGACCCCACCAAAAAGGAGAATTACAGACCGATATCCCTGATGAACATGGATGCAAAAATTCTCAACAAGATACTGGCCAATAGGATCCAACAGTACATTAAGAAAATTATTCACCATGACCAAGTAGGATTTATCCCCGGGACACAAGGCTGGTTCAACACCCGTAAAACAATCAATGTGATTCAGCATATCAGCAAGAGAAAAACCAAGAACCATATGATCCTCTCGTTAGATGCAGAGAAAGCATTTGACAAAATACAGCATCCATTCCTCATCAAAACTCTTCAGAGTGTAGGGATAGAGGGAACATTCCTCAACATCTTAAAAGCCATCTACGAAAAGCACACAGCAAATATCATTCTCAATGGGGAAGCACTGGGAGCCTTTCCCCTAAGATCAGGAACAAGACAGGGATGTCCACTCTCACCACTGCTATTCAACATAGTACTGGAAGTCCTAGCCTCAGCAATCAGGCAACAAAAAGACATTAAAGGCATTCAAATTGGCAAAGAAGAAGTCAAACTCTCCCTCTTCGCCGATGATGTGATTGGCTATTATAATCACAGAGTTGTGCAAACATCACCACCATTTGAGGTTTTTTTTTTTTTTTTTTGGTGGCAGGGTGATGGGTAAGAACACTTAACATCTCTCATTTTAACATATATTTAGATTTGCGATTTCTTACTGATTAATGGTGCTTAGTATTACTTGTGCTTACTGGCTATTTGTATACCTATTTTAGAGATTTAAATCCTTTGCCCATTTTTAAATTGGGTTATTTATATTTTTACATTAACATATAGTGTTCTTTATATATTCTGTATATATGCCTTATCAGATATATGACTTGCAAATATTTTCTTATGTTATGCAGAATGTCTTTTCACTTTGATAAACTTTGATTTAAAATGAAGATTTTATTTAATTATTATTTATTTATTTATTTATTTATTTATTTATTTATTTAATATTTTAAGAATTTATTCATGAGATAGAGAGAGAGGCAGAGGAAGAATTAGGCTCCATGCAGGGAGCCCGATGTGGGGCTCAATCCTGGGTCTCCAGTATCATGCTGGGCTAAAGGCATGTGCTAAACCACCTGAGCCACCCAGGGATCCCCTAAAATGAAGATTTTTAAAGGCCATAACATTAATACAATTGATAGTATATAATTAAAGTCTTTCTTTTGAGACTAAGTGAAAGACAAAAATCTGTGCTATAATCACTTACATGCAGAATTGTACTGGGTATGCTACCCAGTGCAATAAGACAAGAAAACAGACATAAATGGTAAAGTAGTTGGAAAAAATAAATGTAATTTTCATCTTTGCTTATGATGTAATTATATTTACATAAAAGCTAAAATATCAACAGGGAAAGTATTATAATTATATCGAGGGTATTTATCTTAAACGCTGGTTACAAATTTAGGATAAAAAAAGTCAATTGCATGTTTATCTGCTAGCCACAGAAAATTTCATTTTGAAAAAGACAGCATTTGAAGTAATATTTGACTATATAATACATATGGAAAATAATAAATTATACATAAATTTAATTGGATAAGCATATAAAAACTGAGTAGATTAAGAAAGGTCCACATAAGTGACATAATGTGCTATATTTATAGATTTAAAATTTAAATTATCTTCAAACATTTTTTTTTACATTTTTTAATTTAAATTCAATTTGCCAACATATAGTATAACACCTAGTGCTCATCCCATTAAATGTCCTTCTCATTGCCCGTCAACATTTTTTTAACCTAAATGAGTTTAAAACATATATGAAAATTAAAGTCACCAAGAGCATCAAGATGCTTTTGAAGAAAAACAAAGTTTGAGATCTTGTTTTTAGTTGATACCATTACTTTCATCATTATAAAATCACTTAAGTGTTAGGGCTGGCATTGCCATTTTAAGGAAACTTGCATCTTCTTGGATAAACTGATGATGTGTAGTCACCCAAAGTAAAATGAATATTAATGGTTTCTTCTCACTTTAATTACAGTAATGATTCTACAAATAGTATAGAAAAATTCTGCAAAATGGACTTAAAAATTACAAGTTACTTTTAACACTGATGAATCAACTCTTCTAATTATATTTCTGGGCTAAAAGATTTTGTGAAATTTTTATCATGATGGAATGAAAATATAGAAACATGGTTTTTTCAGAATTCTGCCTGCTATTGTTCAGTATAGCAGGATAAGAAATCCCTATCTTGTGGAGTGCCTGAGTGGCATAGTCAGTTAAAGCTGTTGACTCTTGGTTTCAGCTCAGGTTGTGGTCTCAGGGTCTTGAGATCAAGTCCTGTGTTGGGTTCTGTGCTCAGCATAGCATCTGATTAAGACTCTCCCTCTCCCTCTGCTACTCTGTCCTATGTTCTCTCTCTCTTTTAAACAAACAAACAAACAGACAGGCAAACCTTAAAAATAAAAAAAGAGTACTTATTTTGTAATTCATAAACACTCAGGAAGAGGTCAGCAATCTTGGGTGTCAGATCAACCTCATAATATAATTTTGATATTTTCACAAATCTCTATCTACCTTTTTTTAAAAAATATACTCTTTACCATTTTTTTGAATATTTTTTTCTTAGCCCACTGTGTGCTCTCTAGTTACTCACAGAAATATAATTTGAGTCCCCAACAGAAAATAAAGTTGAAATTATTTTAGAGAAAAGGGAAAAGAAAATTTGCCTTAAAGAACAATTCTTAAGAACTTGTCTTCATTTGTCGTCATGTGTCATAGCAGAAAATGTCCCCTTTACGGATAAGTTATGTATTGTCAAATTTCCCTTTATCTTTATTTTCAGCAAGACGATACTCAAAAGTGTATTTTTTCTGTTTTTTGTTTGTTTGCTTGTTTTATCTCTTAATAGAACCTTCCTTTAGTAGGATGGACAACTGTCATGTCCCCTGGCCTTTCACAACACTTAGTGAAAATAGACCGATTCCCATCTCTACCTGGCTGATTGCTCCCTACTGGCTGCTCAGCATAATTTGTTCAGTATAAGTGTGTTTAGAGTTTCACAGTCCTAGCTAGCACAGCCTTCATAAATAATTGCTACAATCTAGAAAATCAACCATATCTGACAAATTAAAATTCACTTAATATGCCTGACTTAGTGATATTGTGTTTCGCACTTTGTTTATCAAGATAACTAAAATACTGCTCAATATTGTGAAAACACTATTGAAACTACACTTGTTTTAAAATATCACTAAAACTGACTTGACTTCAAATGATAGAGATAATCATTGAGTTGATAAATTTTTGAAAATATCTGAAAAAGAAGCATAGTGATTCTAGGTTATAAAGCAGTAAACAACATATTATTTAGTTAGATTCCATAAGATGACTTGTATATCATTGGAATCTCAGTATGGAAGACAAATACATTCTGTTTCCCTCTCTGCCTTTTTCTTTCTCTGTCTTCCTCTCTCTTTCTCTGTCTTTCCCTTTGTCCCTTTTCTTTTCCTAACTCTCACTCCAAGGAAGTATAAAATATAATTGTTATGACAAAATTAGACGTCAAGACATGATTCTAGCCCAGAAAATGCTTTACATTCATAGCCCACAAAAGACTACCTAAATAATATTGTTTAAAGAGAACATTTGTGATTTCATGTGATTCTCATTTGGCTTTAATTCCAATAACTAATTTTATTTGCTATATGCGAAAATAATAAAACCAACGTATTTTGAAAAATCATTTTTATAAAATCAATATAATCAGAATGCCCTCAAACTACATCTTTTTAAAATAAATTAGCAAATAGTTTAAAGAGAATTTCTAGATCCTATGTGAATCCATGTTATATTTGTGACCCAATAGGAAGACTAAAATATCATTAACCTAAATCAACTGACACTCATTGTGAGCTTAAAGTTAGCACATTTTCCCCTTTATGTACATAGTAAATTTCCTGTTTAACTTCCAATATATTTTATTTTATGTGAGGAAGTGCATATAACACATTCTATTAGTGGGGCTGAGAACTATATAAATATTTCTTACACTAAAAAAATCTCTTTTCTGGTAAAAGTGAACTTTGTTTATGGAATACCTCAATGGGAATACAATTCTGTTGTTTTGTAATGGTCTTTATTTGGCCATATATTTTTTAAATATTTTATTTATTTATTTGAGAGAGAGAGAGAAAGAGAGAGAGAACGAGTGGTGGGAAGGGCAAAAGGAGAGGGAGAAGCAGACTTACTACTGAACAGGAAGCCTGATACAGGGCTCTTGGGACCATGGCCAGAGCCAAAGGCAACTGCTTTACCAACTGAGCTTCCCAGGCAGCCCTATTTGGCCATAGTTTAAGTCAAATGTCATCACCTCATTCCCTTCCATTCTCCTGCTCAAGCCACTTTTCTAATCCTTTAGAAAATTTAGCTCAAGTTCAAGATAACTAAGACATTTTTAGGAAAAAAAATCCTTATTTTCTAGCATTATTTGGAATAGTGTAAGTCTAATACTGGCATAAAAACACACAATTCACCCAATTTTATTTTTTTTTCTTTTTTTTAAATTTTTATTTATCTATGATAGTCACAGAGAGAGAGAGAGAGAGAGAGAGAGAGAGAGAGGCAGAGACATAGGCAGAGGGAGAAGCAGGCTCCATGCACCGGGAGCCCGATGTGGGATTCGATCCCGAGTCTCCAGGATCACGCCCTGGGCCAAAGGCAGGCGCCAAACCACTGCGCCACCCAGGGATCCCAATTCACCCAATTTTAAAACCAAAAAATGTCACCTAGTTTTTCCTCTAGTTCTAAGGTCGTTAACTTCATGCCTATTGACAGAATGTTTTTACAAAACATATTTGGTCTGTATATTTTCCATTTATATTAGTGCTTACTATCATTGTTTTATTGTGATTTTGAATGTCTGTATATATTCAAATACAATAGACTTCACTATAAAAAAAGACTTCACTATTCTCAATTATCTATATCTCTTTAGTGATCTAATGGTATCACTTTGTTTTGAAATTAAGGAAACTAAAGACAGAAGATTAAATGAACTAAGGCCATACAGAAAATGACAATGACAGAAACATACTAGTGGCTTACTTCCTCACTAATGTATGTGAAATATACTAAAGAAAGAAAGAGTAAAGACAGGTATATAGGTGAGGAGAGGAGGTGGAGGTAACAGGAGGATTTTCTTCAAATGTTGCTCGCTGCATCACAACAGTCTTCCCATTGGCCTTGGCTGATTTACTTCCATCTGTACTGTCTTTTTTTTTTAAGATTTTATTTATATATTCATGAGAAACACACACACACAGAGAAAGAGAGAGAGAGAGAGAGAGAGAGAGGCAGAGACATAGGCAGATGGGGAAGCACGTTCCATGCAGGAAGCCTGATGCGGAACTCAATCCAGGGACCCTGGGTTCACACCCTGAGCTGATGGCAGACACTCAACCACTGAGCCACCCAGGCATCCCCTGCACCATGTCTTTTTACTCTCCTCCAAAATAAGAAACTAAGTGAAAACTTACATGAGGACACTATTAGTTACACTATTTCTAATTTGGGAAAAAGTGAGACTTGAACTTGAAGTGGCATTTAAAAAAACTATTGGCTGATTAAATAGTGTTTTAAAGATTCTTTCCACTTTGTAGTCCCCTGCTTGAAGAAAAGACAATGAAAAGAGGTAGAGTTCATAGTTAATTATAACAAAAAGGAAAAGCAGATGAAAAATATAGAGTTGTTTTGTCCAACATGGGGAATCCATCAAAGAATCTTACTGTGTCACTCACTTGTTAACCACTAGCCACAGGTGGCTATTTAATTTTTAATAATTAAAATTTTAAAATATTAAGGATTCAAATTTTTAAACATACTAACTATATTTTAAGTACTCAATAGCTACATGTGGCTGGAAGACACCATATTAGATGGAGGTGAAATGGTGCAACAATCGAATGTGGACAGCAAAGTTAAGGAAAGGAAATGTACTTGTTTTAGTTTAGCCTTGCTAATCCAGCTCTCCAAGGGCTTTCTGATTCTTTAATCTTCACTATGAGGGACAGGAAAAAAAGCAACTATTTGAAAAGCCTTGTTCTATTGGCTATAGTGTTCTTTTGGATTTTGTGACACATATGGCTTCTCTTATGTATTGCATTTTATTTTGTTTTATTTCTTTTTAAAATATTTATTTATTTATTTATTTATTTATTTATTTGAGAGAAAGAGAAAGAGAGAGAGAAAAACGAGCAGTGGGAGAGGCAGACAGAGAGGGAGAAGCAGATTCCCTACTGAGCAGGGATTCCAACACCAGGCTGGATCTCAAGATCATGACCTGAACCAAAGGCAGACACTTAACTCACTGAGCCATCCAGGAACACCCCCCCCTATGTATTTTAATAGCCTATGTTCACTTTTGATCATAGGTAACATGTAAATCTAGTTTTCATTTTCGTTTTTATCTTCTTAATAATCAGTTAGGGATTTGTATGTAATTTTAAAATATTGACATTTGTTTTACTGAGATGTGCCTTTATTTTGGTTGAATTTTTGCCTTTTGGTCTGGCCAACATGAAGTTAATACTAAAATTCCCTCTTCAATATTTGCAAATGACATATCAGATAAAGGGCTAGTATTCAAGATCTATAAAGAACTTATTAAACTCAACAGCAAAGAAACAAACAATCCAATCATGAAATGGGCAAAAGACATGAACAGAAATCTCACAGAGGAAGACCTACACATGGCCAACAAGCACATGAGAAAATGCTCTGCATCACTGGCCATCAGGGAAATACAAATCAAAACCACAATGAGATACTACCTCATACCAGTGAGAATGGGGAAAATTAACAAGGCAGGAAACAACAAATGTTGGAGAGGATGTGGAGAAAGGGGAAACCTCTTACCCTGTTGGTAGGAATGTGAACTGGTGCAGCCACTCTGGAAAACCCTGTGGAGGTTCCTCAAAGAGTTAAAAATAGATCTGCCCTACGACCCAGCAATTGCACTGCTGGGAATTTACCCCAAAGATACAGATGCAGTGAAACGCCGGGACACCTGCACCCCGATGTTTATCGCAGCAATGTCCACAATAGCCAAACTGTGGAAGGAGCCTTGGTGTCCATCGAAAGATGAATGGATCAAGAAGATGTGGTTTATGTATACAATGGAATATTACTCAGCCATTAGAAATGACAAATACCCACCATTTGCTTCGACATGAATGGAACTGGAGGGTATTATGCTGAGTGAAGTAAGTCAATCGGAGAAGGAAAGACATTATATGGTCTCATTCATTTGGGGAATATAAAAAATAGTGAAAGGGAATAAAGGGGAAAGGAGAAAAAAATGAGTGGGAAATATCAGAAAGGGAGACAGAACATGAGAGACTCCTAAATCTGGGAAACGAACTAGGGGTAGTGGAAGGGGAGGTGGGAGGAGGGTGGGGGTGACTGGGTGATGGGCCACTGAATAGGGCAATTGATGGGATGAGTACAAGGTGTTATTCTATATGTTGGCAAATTGAACACCAATAAAAAATAAATTTATTAAAAATAAAATAAAATAAAATTCCCTCTTCATTGTGTTCATTTCTCAATTTCAAAATATCTGAAATACAAGCTTTATTTCTATGAAGCTTCTTGAAATCATTCTGAATTGAGAAAATTCACCTTCTGCCTAATCTCTCATCCTTCTTTCATTTAATTGATGATATTATATCTTGTTTTATTGAAGATGTAAGGAGAAGTGTATTACATCAAGAATATGTAATCTTGGGCAGCCCTGGTGACCCAGAGGTTTAGCACTGCCTTCAGCCCAGGGTGTGATCCTGGAGCCCTGGGTTCGAGTCCCACGCTGGGCTTCCTGCATGGAGCCTGCTTCTCCTTCTGCCTGTGTCTCTGTCTCTGTCTCTCTCTCTCTCTCTCTCTGTGTGTGTCTCTCACGAATAAATAAAATCTTTAAAAATATATGTAATCTTGTTTATTCTCACAATAATGTAAAATGGTGGGCAGAGCTTGTGTAAATTATTAGAGTGTTTTCTCTCTCAACGCATACCTATACTTGTTCTTTCTTCTAAAATTAAAGATATTGTAAGTACTGTCAACCTTCTTGTAGAAGGTAAATTGAAAAATATCTTCATTAACAAATTTAGTTATAGTTTTAATGTAATATATGTTATATATAAACATATATGCTATACATAATATATGTATGTTAAGTATATAAAGTTTCAATATTGTGTAGCCTTAAATTGGAAACTGAAAATAATAGATATATATCTTTTCCCCCTTACAAGGGTTTTGTAAGAATCAAATGGAATAATTCTGACAAAATAATAGTGAGTACTATATGGATATAAGATATTGGAAATCCTGAGAAAATATTTTTGTGAAGTCAGCAACTCCTCCTATGTTGGGTTGAATATAGTAATAAGGGAATCCCCAAAACATAGAACATACGATTTTCACCCTCAAATTTAAGAAAAACAATTGCATGTGACTTCATGTGCATCAAGTCTTTAAGTCTGCTAAAACTCTAATATGGCACTGGTATCTTAAACCTATTTTCCCTTTTATATCTAGTTAATTGGATTTATAGTTTCCGCCTAGAGACAACAGATACAAGTTCACTCTCATTAGCTATATATGATTTTATTTTACTTTTATTTATTTATTTTTATATATATGATTTTATTTTATTTTTTTTTTTTTAATTTTTTTTTTAATTTTTATTTATTTTATGATAGTCACAGAGAGAGAGAGAGAGAGAGAGGCAGAGACACAGGCAGAGGGAGAAGCAGGCTCCATGCACCGGGAGCCTGACGTGGGATTCGATCCCGGGTCTCCAGGATCGTGCCCTGGGCCAAAGGCAGGCGCTAAACCACTGCGCCACCCAGGGATCCCATATATATGATTTTATTTTTAATTGACTGGCTTCTAGATAAAAATGGCAATCCTACTTACCTATTGACTAAAGTGTATATATTAGGAAAGCCAAAATACCTGCTAAATCCTAATTAAAAGCTGGCTTTTTTTCTGGGAATTAATATGAATCAAATATTAAATTTCCAAGTTCTTGATGTCTCAACTGGTCCTTGATAAGTCATTTTCCTTCACTCCATTTTATGTTTTTAAAATACATGTAAAGAGAGTTATAATGGTAGAGTAGTAGTAGTAGGGGGACCTGGGCTTGCCTCCTCCTTGAACACAGCTAGATTGACATCAGATCATTCTGAATACCTAGAAAATCTATTTGAGATTTAATAAACAATCTGCACAATTAGAAGGAGAAAACATGTAGGTACAAAGTATGGAGACATGAATTGGGGGACAGAAGAGCTGTAGTACAGCAAAGGTAAGGTAACCCTTCCCATGAAGAAAGAAAAAGAAAGAAGAAAGAAAGAAAGAAAGAAAGAAAGAAAGAAAGAAAGAAAGAAAGAAAGAGAGGGGGGAAATAAAGCAGCACATCGGGCTTGCACAAAAAAACAAACAAAAACACACACAAAAAAAACACTTCTCCAAAACCATTGACTGAGGAGTTGCGAGGGACTATCTCAAGTTTCTGAGAAGTGGAACTCAAATTCTGAGGTTTTTGAAGTCCACATCATTCACCGGAGTTGAGCCAGGTAGGCATGGCAGTGTTCTTGGGGAAAAGGAGGGTAGAGGTCTGGGAGCAGACAGCATGGTGTGGGAATCCCTTGGGTTGCACAATGTTCCCCTTCCTGGAGTCCATTTGGAAGAGGACATATTGTCTCTTCGAGGGCAAAAGACACCTCAAACACTGTTGAGCAGTCATTCATTGCCAGGAGACAGAGTTATATGTAGAGAACATATAACCTGGTTACTGCTTTTCGATGTGTTTCACCATAAACTCCAAGCACTGGTGTGGCCATGCAACTGCTTTTCTGAAATGAAACAGCATCAGACATAGGACTTCCAGGCTCTCCCTAGAGGAGGATAGCAGGTCTGCACCATGCCAGGTCCTTTAAAGATTTGGAGTTTTGAATCCCAGCTGTATACCAGAGATAAAACATAGGAGAACTGTAGCACCAGGCATGTTAAGGGACATGGGAGGAGGCAGGGATTTGATGGAATCCTATGACACATGAGGGGAGATTTTTGCATTCCTGAGTAGTGGCAGGCACAGCACACTTCTCCAGAGATGAAACAATGGGCAAAGCCATTCCCCCCAACCAGCACCATTGTACTTCAGTGTAGGCTGGAGCCACTTACATCAAACCCTGACACCTTTGCCCTCCAGGCACATTTTTATTAGGGTGTATTTGACCCTGAGCCAGAGGAGTGGGCCTCTCCCCTCAAAGACCAGGACAGGCCCTCTGTAAGCACAAAATCTATTGATCATAGAGTGCTCCAGAGCATCAGCTTCATTTCTTGTGGAAATAGGGTCAGGTCTTCTTTCCTTCCTTCCTTCCTTCCTTCCTTCCTTCCTTCCTTCCTTCCTTCCTTCCTCTTTGTTTGTTTGTTTGTTTCTTTCTTTCTTCCTTTCCTTCCTTCTTTCTTTTTTTTTTTAATTATTTGGAGTCAGGATTATGGTTTTGTGATGTTTTTTCACTTCATTTTCTCTTTCTTTGGATCAGACTTCTTTTTGTTCTTTCTTTTTCATTGGAATCAGATATGTGATTCCTTAGAATCACTTATGATTTTTTTTTGTGCATCTGTTTGTTTGTTTAGTTCCTTTTCATTTTATCTTTTTTTTGGATCAGAATTTTCTTTTTCCAGGCTATTTTTAAAAAGAAATCAAAGCATACATAGTTAAAGGTCCAAACACTCCCCAGGCAAGGGAGGAACTCTGAGGAGGACTGATCTGTGAGAAACAACAGCCAAAACACAACAGCAGAGGCAGCAGCACACAAGAAACACTTCCTGAAGTGTCAAGCCCTGGACTGTGTAGGACCCCTTCTTAATATAGCATTACTCTCAGGAGCAGGAAACATAAAAAGCTTTCATAACACACAAAAGACAGAAACCTAGACCAAATAACAAGATGGAGGCATTCTCCCCAAAAGAAAGATAAAGATGAAAGCACAGTCAGGATTTGCTCAAGAGAAAAGAAAACAATATATCTGAAGAGGATTTTAGTACAAGAGTCATAAGAATACTAGCTGAGCTTGAAATAAGCACAGGAAACTTCAGATAAACCCTTGGTACAGAGAAAAAAGGCCTAAAAACTAGTGAAACCAAAATAAAAAATGCAAAACCAACTCAATGTAATCACAATGAGGACAGAAGAAACAGAGGAATAAATAGGTGATATAGAAGATAAAATTATGGAAAATAAGCTAAAAAGAAGAGGGAATGAAAACTATTAGATCATGAACGCAGACTTAAGGAACTCAGGGACTCTACAAAATGCAATAATATCCATATCATAAGAGTCTTGGAAGGAGAAGAGTGGGGGAGAAGAGGGCAGAAGTTTAATTGTTCAAATAAATTATAGCTGAGAACTTCCATAATCTGAGGAAGGAAACAGGCATTCTAGTCCAAGAGACACAGAGAACTACACCCAAAGTCAACAAAAACAGGTCAACACCAAGATATATCAGAGTGAAACTTGCAAAATACAAAGATAAAGAATTCTGAAAGCAGCTAGGGACAAAAGAGTCCTTCACCTACAAGGGCAGACACATACATTTAACAGCAGACCTTTCCACAGAAACTTGGCAGGCCAAAGAAGAAGGCATGATATATTCAATATACTAAATAGGAAAACTATGCAACCAAGAATACTTTATCCAGGAAGGCTGTCATCTAGAATAGAAGGAGAGATAAAGAGTTTCCCAGACAAGCAAAAACTAAGAGAATTCATGAACACTAACTCTGCAAGCAATATTAAAGGAGACTTTTTCAGTGGGGAAAAAAAGACCAAAAGCAACAAGACAGGAAAGAAACAATCTACAGAAACAGTGACTTTACAAGTAATACAATGGCACTGAATTCATATCTACCAATAAAAACTCTGGATGTAAATGGACTAAATACTCCAGTCAAAAGACATAGGGTATCAGAATGGATAAAAAAATAATAGGACTCATCAATATGCTGCTTGTAAGAGACTCATTTTAGATCCAAAGACCCATCCAGATTAAAAGTGAGGGGATGGAGAACCATTGATCATGCTAATGGACATTAAAAGAAAGCTGGAATAGTCAGCCTTATATCAGACAAACTGGATTTTAAACCAAAGACTGTAATAAGAGATGTAGAATATCATAATAAAGGGGTCTATCTGACAAGAAGATCTAACAGTTGTAAATATTTATGCCTCTAACTTGGGAGAAATAGAAATATAGAAATCAATTAATAACAAATTAATTGAAAATAATACAATAATAGTAGGAGACTTTAACATCCTACTTAGAACAAGGACAGATGATGTAAGCAGAAGATCAACAAGGAAACAATGGCTTTTAAATGACACACTGAACCAGATGGACTTAAAATATATATACAAAGCATTTCATCCTGAAGCAACAGAATGCACATTCTTTTCAAGTGCAAATGGAACATTCTCCAGAATAGATCACATAGTGAGTCACCAGGCAGGCTGCAATTGGTACAAAAAGATTGAGATCATACAATGTATATTTTTAGTCCACTATCCTGTGAAACTTGAAGTCAACCACAAGAAAATTTGGAAAGACCACAAATACACAGAGGTTAAAGAACATCCTACTAAAGAATGAATGAGTTAACCATGAAATTAAGGAAGAAATTTTAAAAAGTACATAGAAGCAAATGAAAATGAAAACACAACAGTCCAAAATCTTTACGATGCAGCAAAGGCAATCATAAGAGGGAAGTATATAGCAATACAGGCCTTCCTTAAGAAGCAAGAAATGTCTCAAATACACAACCTAAAGTTATACCTTAAGGAGCTGGAAAAAGAACAGCAACTAAAGCCTAAAACCAGCAGAAGGGAAATAATAAACATTAGAGCAGAAATAAATGATGCAGAAACTAAAAACAAACAAAAAACAAAAGAAAACAAATAAACAAAAAACACCAGTGAACAGATCAATGAAACTAGGAGCTGGTTTTTTGAAAGAATTAACAAAATTGATAAATCCCTAGCCAGACTTGTCAAGCAGAAAAGAGAAAGGACCCAAATAAATAAAATCATGAATGAAAGAGGAGAGATCACAACCAACATTACAGAAATACAAACAATTTTAAGAAAATGTTATAAGCAATAATATGTGAACAAATTGGACAATATGGAAGAAATGGATAAATTCCTAGAAGCATATACACTACCAAAACTGAAATAGGAAGAAATAGAAAATTTGAACAGACTTATAAGTAGCAAAGAAATTGAATTAGTAATCAAACGTCTCCCAAAAAACAAGATCCAAGGCCAGATGACTTCCCAAAGTAATTCTAAACATTTATGGACTTGACACCTATTCTTCTGAATTGTTCTAAAAAATAGAAGTGGAAAGAAAATTTCCAAACTCATTCTATGAGGCCAGCATTATCTTGATTCCAAAATCAGACAAAGACCCCACTAAAAAGGAGAATTATAGACCAATATCCCCAATGAACATGGGTGCAAAAATCTTCAACAAGATACTAGCAAATCAATTCCAACAGTATTAAAATAATTCTTCACCATGATCAAGTGGGATTTATTCCTGGGCTTCAGGGGTGGTTCAATATAAAAATCAATCTACATGATATACCACATTGATAAAAGAAAGAGTAAGAATCATATGATCCTCTCAATAGATACAGAAAACACATTTGATAAAATATAGCATCCTTTTTTGATAAAAACCTTCAAGAAAGTAGGGATAGAAGGGACATACCTCAACTTATAGAGGCTATATACAAAAGACTCACAGCCAGTATCATCCTCAGTAGGGACAAATTGAGAAGTTTTCCCTAAGGTCAAGAACACGACAGGGATGCCCACTCTCACCACTGTTTTTCAACATAGTACTAGAACTCCTAACCTCAGCAATCATACAACAAGCATCCAAACTGGCAAAGAAGAAGTCAAACTTTCACTCTTCACAGATAACATGATTCTCTACCTAAAAAACCTAAAAGACTCCACCAAAAAAGTGCTAGAATTGATACATGAATCCCACAATGTTATAGCATATAAAGTCAATACACAGAAATCTGTTGCATCTCTATACAAGAATGGAGCAGTAGAAAGAGAAATCAAGGATTTGATCCCATTTGCAATTGTGTAAAAAAAAACATGATACCTAAGATTAAACCTAATCAAAAAGGTAAAAGATCTGTACTCTGAAAACTATAGAATACTGATGAAAGAAATTGAGACACAAAGAAATGGAAAAACATTCCACATTTATGGATCAGAGGAACAAATATTGTTAAAATATTGACACTACCCAAACAATCTACCCATTCAATGCAATCACTATCATCTAAGGGTGCTTGGATGGCTCAGTCAGTTGAGTGCCTGCCTTTGGCTTGAGTCATGATCTTGGGTCCCTGGGATCAAACCCTGTGTTGGGCTCCCTGCCAGCAAGGAGTCTGCGAGTCTTCTTTTTCCTCTCCCCTTGCCCCTCCCCCTACTCATGCTCTATCTCTCTCTCAATCTGAAATAAACGAATCTTAAAAAAACAAAACAAAACAAAAAAAACAGCATTTTTCACAGAGCTAGAACACAAACAATTCTAAAATTTGTATGGAACCAGAAAATACCCCAAATAGCCAAAGCACTGTTGAAAAAGAAAAGCAAAGCAGGAGGCATCACAATTTAGGACTTCAAGCTGTATGACATGATACATCATGATACCATCATGACAGGATGGTATGGGACAAAAACAGACACATAGATCAATGGGACAAAACAGAGAAGCCAGAAATGCACCATAACTCTCTGGTCAACTAATCTTTGACAAAGCAGGAGAGCACATCCAATGGAAAAAAAGACAATCTAACTCCTAACCTCAACAGATGGTGTTGGAAAAACTGGAAAGCAACATGCAGAAGAATGAAACCGGACCATTTTATTACACCATACACAAAGATAAGTTCAAAATGAATGAAAGGCCTAAATGTGAGACAGAAAACCATAAAATCCTAGAGGAGAAGATGAGCAGCAACCTCTTTGACATTGGCCACATGGAGGCAAGGAAAATAAAAGCAAAAATGAACTATTGGGACCTCATCAAGTTTAAAAGGTTCTGCACAGGAAAGGAAACAATTAAACTAAAAGGCAACTTATGGAATGGGAGAAGATTATTAGCAAATGACATACCTGATAAAGGGCTAGTACCCAAAATCTATAAAGAACTTATCAAACTCAACACCCCAAAAATAAAAAATCCAGCTGAGAAATGCACAGAAGACATGAATAGATATTTCTCTAAAGAAGATATACAAATGGCTAATAGACACATGAAAAAATGCTCAACATCACTCATCATCAGGAAAAAAAATCAATATTACGAGACACCATCTCACAGGTGTCAGAATGGCTAAAATTAGGAACACCTGGAAATTGTTTAGAATTCCTACAAGACACAGGACATGAGCAAAAGCTTAGGCTCTATCAGAAGGAAAACTTGTAAGGCCAAGTTCAGAAAGACAGAGACCCATCAAAAGTCCTCATCTTTTATAGGGAGCCAGTGAGACCTAGACTGAGAATGGATTTTGTTCCAAGTAATGCCCTTCCCTTTTTATTCTTTGTTTTTATAATACAAGCATGAACACAATCTTATCAATGCAAGATCATTAGGTTGTTTATCACCAGGCTTCAGGTGCCAGCCATTTATAGGAGTTATCTGAAAAAGCTAATTATTTTGCAATCTGAGGAATTTGGGGACATTGAAGCTCATGGGATAGTATAGTTCTCTTTCTAGGAATGTAGGTTTTTTATTCCAATGGCTGGAGTTTCCCAGGGGAAAGGGAAACCCCATTTTCTAGCCACCTTTCAGTCTTTGTATGGGAAACATAGACTGAGAATTTTTATTTTTTTTAGACTGAGAATTTTATTGTCAGAAAATTCTACTCCTTCATGATAAGAATTTAAAAAAAAAAAACTATTGAAATTGGACTTCAAGCATCTTCAGTTACTGGTAAAAATGCCATCCAATTCTCCTGGAGGCTTTTTTTTTTTTTTTTTTAATTATCCTATATAAAGTTTCAGGATATTCCACAATACTGAAAATCAGAAAATCAGGCAGGCCTTCTGGTGTTCAGTTGTCATGATTTGGCGCTGAAATATCTATTGTCACAGTCTCGTGTTTTGGCAGCACTGTGACCTGCCTGATTTGTGAACTCTTAACCTGGCGTTCACCCTCCTTGCTTTGTCCCTCCATTTGAGGTCTTCCCAGTTGCCCAACATGTAAGACACAGTGGCATGTGGAATACCCCAATCATGGATACTAGTCTCTGAAAACATTCTCTTGCCTCCTTCTCCAAACCATATTTTCTTAATAGACACCCTCTGCATCCCCATAGCCATGCAAGATGTGATCTTTTCAGGAAGTTTAAGCTTTTGTAGAGTTAAAATATATCTCCTTGTGATATAAACCCTGCAAAAAAATTACAAGACAAAGATATATAGTGAACAGGATTATCCATGTAGGATTCATCCAAAATTTCAATGAGGTTACCATTTATGGAGGCAAGAAAGTCTGAATTGAGAACTTCACCCTATCAAGAAGCAACTGAACTTTCTTCCCTAAGGAAATATAGCAATATAGAAATATGGTAGTATGTAATAAAGGTGTAGGAGTAAAAATAGGAATGATATAATAAACATGGTTTTGGATAGCTAGCACACTCAGTTTTGTTCTCTAGGCATATTTAGCTTAAATTGGTTTTCTAACTTGCCCTGGGAATGTAGATTCAGAGAAAAATGAGGTTTTGAGTTTCGCAAAGCTGCTTTATAAGCAGAGGACAAGAATGCAACTAGTTTGTGACATCAGAATTGCCATTCAACATATGGGTGGATGAATGGCAGACATGAAAGTACACATAGTCTTTAATTTACTTTTCCTACTCATGAAGCTGTTTTAGCTAAGAAATGCATTGTTCAAAAAGTCATAATGCCTATAGAGAGTGAGAGCAAGTTAAATATTAGGTTGTGAAGAAATATGCTTAAAAACTCAGCAAGGAAAGAGGAAGGGAGGGAGAAAAAGGAAGGTGAAAGAAAATAAGAAAATATCTGAAACACAAATAACTATACAAATAGACTTATTCAGCTGTTTCTGTAAATATGAGGGATGTTTTTACATAATTTATTTAAAAAGTAAAAATTTTAAAAGGAAGCCAATAAAACTAAGAAAATGACTTGTGTTTCCAAAACAGCAGATAATCAAGGAAGCAAAACATAAAAATGAATTATTGTATCATCTTTCCACTCGATTTAAAACAGATTAGGTATTGTAATAAAATAGATGTTCTATGTGATTTCAGGATAGGGAGATCATTGAGCAGAAATGTCACTAAAACAAAAAGGAGCTAATCATAAGTGAAAATAATAATTATTTGCATGCTTTTGCAGTTTGTTCCTTTTCAGTGTTTCTACTTTTTAATAGCTAAAAATAATAAAAATGGATCCATCCACAAATATAAAAATCTAAACTTTCCTTGTTTTTTATTTTTAATGAGCTCAATTCTGTTCTTGGATGAGTTTTAGATATTCCCTCTAAAGTCAGTAGGGGTGATGAATGCCCAGCCAAAGACTTATTTGGCCTCCTGATTCTAGGGGGAAGCAGATGTCCATGTTAGTCTTCAAGACAAATGATTACATTTATAGAAAATATAGCAAAAATTACGTAAATTGTATGGCTAAATATGCTAGGGGAAAAAGTAGGCATATAAATTATGTACAGTGCATCTACTATGGAAACAAAGTATATCTATTTATTGAAATTGAGAAATAAGTAATAGTAGAAAAGAAAAAAATCTGAGTCACAGGTTAGTGGCATATGTGTACAAGCCTTATTGGAAGCCAAGAACATGAAATCAGTTAATATTAAAAATAGTAATAGAAAATATTTTTGTGCAATTAAAAATTTAGCTACAATTTAAAGTTGTATTGATTTATTTTTAAAACGTTTTTTTTAAATGTGCATTATTTCATACCACAGTCCTACTCGAGTAAAAATGCTACAGTTTAGTGATTGGAGAAGAAAAACAATTGAGATATTTGAAAGACATATCACAATCATTTTCATAAATTCATTTTCTTCCAAAATATAAGTACTATATAATGAAACATACTTAACTGGCCCATTTCTCCTTATTCTCACAAATAGAGAAAAGTGATGGCTACATACTGATTCACTTTTAATTTAAGTAAAAATGCTTAATTTTAAGTAAAAATACTTAAACTTAGTACTTAAATTTTCTACATGTCAACTTTTTTCTATGTGCTAAGATATATTTTAATAGTAAAATGATTAATGTATAATGGGGCAGATTAACTCTTAAATGTTTTAAGTAGAGAAGTTTATAAAGCACAAATGTATTGAGGATTCATCTGGTATAATGCCAAATTAATAAAAAATATTAAATTTACAAAAGCATAAACAGAGCAATGATAAAAGAAAAAATATAACTTGTGAAAAATATATAGAAAGGCCTTCAGTCTTAGTACAAATGTAAATGAAAAGTTACCCTTATATGCCTATCACACATTTCATATTCTTTCTGCTTTGTATCAGTCTCAACAGACTTGTCCATTGGAAAAAAAAAAAAACTCCCATAATTTGCTAGTAGGAAGTATAAGCTCTTCTTTGAATTCAATGTAATATCATTTATCAAGAGATAAAAAATGTTTATTACTAGTCATCCAGTAATTCTTTTTCCATTACTTACCCTGAAGGAACCATCCTGAAAAAATAACTACACAAACAAAGAGCAAAACATTCTGCAAAATATCTGGAGTCTGACATTTAGCCAGCACATCCATGCCCCACAATATACTAAGTAATAGGGGGCCTATACCTGCTAATGTTCCTTTTCCCATGATTTTCCTTCAGTAAATGCAATTTTCAAAGGATTAATGTGTTCTGAAATCATTTGAATCTTGACAGTTGATGCAGCAAGCAGAGAATCTGGATGATCACTAAATAGGGTCTTAGAAAAATGAACAAAAGACAGATTTTCTAAAGTGGTGGAAAAAGGAACTCAGCAAATCCTCTCTCCAAAAGGCAATAATAAAAATAACGTATCATAAACAACTATTTCAAGATGTTGGATATTTATCTAAAGTATAGAACAAATTGAGAACACCTATTTAAGAACATCACTGAACTTGTAATAATAGTAGGATTCTGTGGTGTGCTAGCATGAGGTGGTTCCCATTCCCCTCCCCACTCACCCTAGCTTAGCTGTCAGGTGCACCAAAGTGTCTCTTACTAAAGCAGGGCAAACCATGAAAATTAGAGCATCAGTGCTAAAAGGAGCTGAAAAGAATTTGAGCATAACATTCAGAAATGCTATATCTCCAGGTATTGTTAGAATACTATTATTGTTACTGTTATTATTGTTAGAAATAGTAGTGATCTTAGCAGCAAACAGAGAAGTCTAGTATCATAGCTAATTGATATTGAAAATCTGAGTAAACACTAAATTGGTAGATTGTTAGAAATTCAACAAGATTATCTGGGAAATGAGACCAACAAAGTGGGACTTGATAACCTCCAAAACGTTTTAGTCATCTAAAAAGCTCTATGATACATCCAGTAGAAAAAGGAGAAGGCTCTAGCTATCCATGTATTCCTGGCTAAATTTGACACCCTCTTTATATGAAATGGGAGGGTCCAATGGAAAGTGAAAGTGGGAGACGACATGTAAATTGCTTGAATTGTGACCATGTTCCTCAACTCATGTTGCAGACACGTGAAGAAAGACTGGATGTCTGAATAGCTTCAGGTATTTTAACATAACATCTGGCCAATTATAACTTAAATATTCATCATTAAGGTATGAAAACAGAGGGAAAACCCCTTTGGGACTAGTCTTCAAAATACAAGTGAGAATAATAAAATATATCAAAGACTTTAGATTCTGCTTACATGACTTTAGATTCTGTACTCCACAAGAGATAATGACTGCATAGAATTATCCAGGCAATTTGCTACAAAACAAACAAAAACAGTGACAGCAACCCCTATGAGTAATCAAAATTCAGAGTTGCTGTAATATATTATATAAAATGTCCATTTTCAACCAAATATTACAAGACTTGTTATTCATGCTAAGGGGAAAAAAAGCAAACAGAGAAACTATCTCTGAGTGGGCCCAGATGCTGGACTTGGCAGACAAGGACTTCAACATCATTTTTATAAATAGTTCAAGAACTAAATAAAGGAAGTAATTTTTAAAGAGTCAAATTAAAGCCTGACAATAATAAATCATCAATTAGGAAATATCACTAAAGAAACAGAAATTATAAAATAGAGTTAAATGGAAAACCTGGAGTTGAAAAGTATAAATAAAACATAATTCACTAGAGGGTCTTAAATATATTTAAAATAGCCAAAAGAGTCATCAATTTTGAATATATTCCAATAGAGGTTATCTAATCTGAAGGGAAAACAAGGAAAAGAAAAAATAATAAATAACTGAACAGACCCACAGAGATCTGTGAGACCCCATTAGCATACTAACATATTAAAAATGAGAGTCCCAGAAAGAAAAGAAAGAAAAAAGGAGCATAAAAATATTTGAAAATTTATAATGGCTGAAAATTTGTCACATTTTATGAAAAACATGATCTGTACATTCAAGAAGCTTAATAAATTTTAAGTAGGATAAACATAAAAACACCCACACCTAAATATATCATAGTCAAACTGTTGTAAGAAAAGACAGAGAAAAAACCTTGAAAGCAGTAAAAAAGCTGGCTGAACTTCTTGCTTAATGCCATGCAAGCCCAAAGACAATAGTATCATGAAAAATTCCCATTTTCTCACAACCATTTCTTAATAGTTGTGCATGGTACAGTTGCAGTGCTGGGATGTAGCCCTTTTCCAATTCCTGCCTCTTTTTTTCCTTTCCTCTATCCCAGCACTCTTTGAAGACTGAAAGTCCAGAATGCATTTTGTTAAATGTGGGGATACAAGCCTGGAGTCACTGATGACTCTGACTGGCTATTCTTGGCCAATCCAACCACTAAAGTTACTTTATCCAACAGTGACAGTGCACTTCTGTATTTAAATGGTCTGACAGTTGGAATCATGTTGCCCATTTTAAATTTGGGAAGAGTAGCAATGAATACACTCCAAGGCCAGTCCCTGGGGTGGGCATGATGGAGGGTGTAGCAAGATGGAACAACTCGTAGGGTCTTTGCAAGGTGATAGGGTATAGGCCAGCTGTTACGGATGTTTCTGAAAAAGAAAAAAAAAAAGTGAGGGGGAGGTCATTCTCCTCTGTAGGAAGGGAAGTTCTAAACTATTTGTGGTGGGGTTGGTATAAATTACTGTATTGACATTAGATCCCTTCAGCAGGATGATTACCCAGGATTCTGTGAATTCTTTAGTGGATTTTTTACAAATGCTGAGATCTTTGGGTAAACTTTCAGGCTGCCAGTGCTGCCACTCAGTACTGAATGTTACATAGGGAAAATTGTTAACCAATCCCATCTGTCCTGTAACACCACCCTGCCCAATGTGCCACTGGGTCTCAGATGTACTCTACTGAGTAACCCTCTCAAGTATCTGTCAATGAAAATAGCTGGCAATATCAGAATCTAGGACCTGTGGTTTAAAAGGCATATAGGACTTCTCTTCTTCTTTCCCTAAACTCCCTGAACTTCCAGTATCTCTAGTCATTGGAAGAGATTTGAGAATAATGCTGTAGATTCTGATTAGCTTTCTTCATCCCTGACCTAGAGTTGTGCTGCCAGCTGTGATCAACTCCATGCAATTCTCACCAGTGGGGAGAACAGCCACTGGATATAATATCCCTCCCATGCTATTCTTTCTACACAGGCAAATGACCTTGCCCTATTTGTCTTAGATAAATATGAGCACACCCTGCAGGTATGGGTTCACCTGGCCACTTCCTAGTACTTTCTAGTTTGTCCTGCTTCATTGTTAGGAATTAGCCTCAGAATCCTTATGGTATGGCTTCATTTTCTAACACAGAAGTTATCCTTTAGAACAGTTATCTCTTTAGCTGATAGGTAGCAATAAATTTGGTTCAACCCCAGTAATCTGGCCTCCTCCTGTAGAACTCTAAAATAACCTGCTTCAGCCTAGTGTTTAATGCAGTTGATTCTGGTAGAATGCTGAGGTGACAGAGCAACTGGAAGGTCGGCCATGTCATATAAATTAGAACTTCAAGACTTGGATGTCAGTCCTCAGGTATTTCCACAACCAGGAGTGATAAGGTAGCAGAAAAAACTGGGAGCCAAACTTCTGCAATATGATATTGCTCTGTCTGAAAGATTAGATCTCTGTCCTCTGATAAAGCCAGGAGAGGGATTTTCCCAAAAAAGTAAACTCTGAGGTGGCAAAATAAGTCAGTAATTGGGATATGCTGGGACACAAAAACTTGTATTAATTCCTCCTTTCTCCTCTCCAGTGAGAGCTGAGCAAAATGCTAGCTTGGTTCGTGTCTGTTCATGTAACTTGTCTGTATAGATCTCTTCATGTTAAGTAAAAGATCAAGGTACGATATTGGATGTACAGTATTTGTGATGACTGTCCATGACTCCGCTGTGTGCCCCTAGCTTCAGGAGGAATATAAATGAAAGTTGAGACCTTTGTTCAACAGAAATCTCAGGATAGTTTATTTACTACACCATGGAATTTTGAGAGTATTTCAGACTAACATCTCTTCAGAGATGGAAGTTTCACAAGATGAACTAAATGCCCATATTGAAATACTTTCCCAAGGGCCTTCCCAGATATTCCATTTTAAGGTATGTCAGATGCTTTCACCCAAATGACAAAAGGAAGGAGAGTTTTGGGTGACACATTTTCTTTTTTTTTTTTTTTAATTTTTATTTATTTATGATAGAGAGAGAGAGAGAGGCAGAGACACAGACAGAGGGAGAAGCAGGCTCCAGGCTCCATGCACCGGGAGCCCGACGTGGGACTCGATCCCAGATCTCCAGGATCGCGCCCTGGGCCAAAGGCAGGCGCCAAACCGCTGAGCCACCCAAGGATCCCTTTTTATTTATTTATTTATTTATTTATTTATTTATTTATTTATTTATTTATGATGGGTGACACATTTTCAGGATTGATATCAACCCTCATCTTTTGTCCTAGAAGCTTTCAGATCCTATCAAATCTTGTGAGTTTCGAATATTTTAGGGAATTTTTTTTCTCTTTTTAGAGAAAATGAGAGTGAGTAGGGAGAAGGGGTAAAGGGAGAAGGGGAGAGAAAATACTAAGCCCTGATGCAGGGCTCAATCTCAGAACCCTGAGATCGTGACCTGAGCGGAAACCAAGAGTCAGTTGCTTCAGTGACTGTGCCGCCCAGGTGCCCCAAGCATATCATATTATTAATAAATGGTTTTGGGACCTGAAAATTATATTTTCCAATTTTTATTAAGGCCACATACTATTCTCTACAATCGGAATTGATATAGAAAATTTGTAAAGTGATAAAAGCTATGGAATCACCTCACAAATGTTAATCTACATATATTATTTAAATGCCTTTATTAATTTTACAAAATATATTTAAACTTTTTAGCCATTTTACTAGGATATCTAGAGAGATTGTTGTTATTTGGAGATTTTTTTGTGGTTGCTTTTGGCAGAAATCTCACATCATAGTATTTTTGATGTATAGTTTTATTTCACAACCTATATTTACCCTACATTTAATTCTCTTATGTTTAGGGATCCCTGGAAGGCATAGTTCTATTGTAAAGAAAAAAGAAAACAATTATTTTTATAGAGAGAATGAGAGAGAGGGAGAGAAAGAGGGATGAAAAAAGAGAGAGAGAGAGAGAGAGAGAAAGAGAGAGAAAGAGAATGAGAACATGTACAGTTACAAAACAAAAGAAAAGCCCAAGTACCTGCAGCTTGTTTGGAGCACATATGTGTTCTGATTGCCAGAAATTTCCCAAAGTTCATCAGAAGCAATGCCACAACCACAAGTCTGGCACTTACTACTAGGTTAAGTGACATGATAATTTTATTCCTATTTTTCTGAATTGTTACATTTTGCTTTTAAATCAGGAGCAAATGTTTAGTGTGTGTTTTGTATGTAGCATGTACAATGAGCCCAGCATAGTGCCTTTCATCATAGGAACTCAGTGCATATTTAGACTGAGGGAATGGGGTTGGAATTAGGGCACACCACTTCAGCAATTGAGTTGAGAATCATGCATTGTGAAAACAGAGCTCAAATTCTAATTGAGAAGCCTGGTAAACATATCAGTTAATACTATGGAAGGATACACATCAGCTGTGCTATACTAAAGGTATATATGTGATAGTACAGAAATATAACTAACCTGATAGTTTCATATCATGAGAGTATGCTTTCAAGATGAGGTCCACTTAAACCAGAGCTGAAGCATAAGCCAGAGTTAGTCTGGGAAGGAAGGGGAGAAGATCAAGCCAAGGAAATAACATGTAGAAATGACCTCTGCTTAATTTTTTAAAATATTTTATTTATTTATTTTAGAGAGAAAGATAGCAAGAGAGAGCCTTGGAGGGGGACAAGAGGAGAGGGAGAAGCAGGCTCCTTGCTGAACAGAGATTCCCCCCAATGGGGGACTCATTCCAAGACCATGGAATCATGACCTGAACCAAAGGCAGATGCTTAATGACAGCCACCCAGGCAACCCAAGACCTTGGCTTTAATGCCCAGAATTCCAAGTTCTTCTTCTTCCAATACCCAATTTGCATGTGTACCAGACCATTTCTTAGAGCCAGTGACTGCTGCAAGATGACATAAAAATAACATTTACATCTCTTAGCCATCCTCTCATCCTAATCCAACAAGGTCAAAATATTTAACCGAATGTGGCAGATGATGAAACCAAAATTAGACAGATGTCACAAGGTACTCATTTTATAAAGGCCCTTTGTTAAAATCATCTAGAGACCTTCAAGGTATACTCTTAAAATATTGGTACTAGTCACTGATACTCATTTTAAAAATTTAATTAAAAAATATTTATAATCATTTGCAAAGACTATCTCTTATTTTCAATTTGATGCCTTTAGAATCACATTAAGAAATAACACCTTCATTTCAAAAGTTATTAAATTTAAAGATTATAGCAAAGGACACCATACGATGGTAAGAAAGAAATGAGAATTTTGAAATAAATATATGTGTAATACAACAAATTTGAAAAAATAAATTGTCAAGATGCTATATATGGTACTCTTGCATAAAAATACATTATCATGTTAATGTAGCTGTTAGCTTCAAATATTTAAATATCTCTATATATGCATATATATATAATATACATGCATACACATATATGTGGAGATTTCCCTGTAAGTTTAGAATTATATAAAAATAAAATATTGAAAATATGTAGATTGGGATGCCTGCATGGCTCAGGTGGTTAAGCGTCTGCCTATGGCTCATGTCATGGTCCTGGGGTTCTGGGATCAAGCCCTACATCAGGTTCCTTCCTGGTGGGGCCTACTTCTATATTTCCCTCTGCGGCTCCCCCTGCTAGTCCTCTCTCACTCTCTCCCTGCAAATAAATAAATAAAAATCTTAAAAAAAGAAAAAAATATGTATATATGTAATGTGTTAGTGTGTGTGTATAGGAAAGAAAAAATTGTGATTTTTATGTGTTAATTCTGCTTCAAGAACAAAAATCTAGCTTATGTTTTTGTAATTTATTATTGTTATATATTTAACACCAATATATAAAAATTAATTTTTGTAGAAATGTTTTTGTTCCTGAAAGAAACTTTTATTATTTATTTATTGTGTTTTAACCAAATAACGGGGAAGTTAGTTCAAATGACTAGTTATCCCTTCCCTGTATTTACAATTATGCAAAAACATTAGCGAGCTTTTTAATTTGGGGACTGCAGGGCAGTATAGAAATTTATCTCCTAGAAATTTTAAAAAGTATTCTAAATTTTTCACAGAGAAACTCCTATGGTCAAGGGGAGTACAAGAGCAAGTCTTGGGGAAGTAAACTAATGTGCAGATAGTCTCTAAATGTGTTTGAGATTATGTGCTCTATGTTAAATCTGACATGATTTTGGCATTTTCTGCGACATATTTTGGGGAACAACACTGTGAGAAAGATCATCTCAAAAAGCCCTCTTAGAATCAATGTGTCAAATTAACTCAGATTTTAATCCCTCCTCCTCAAACTTCCCTTTTAACAGTGATGAAAATTGGGCCCGGTTTTCTTAGGACATTCTTGTTGTCCCAACACAGTTATTAATAACACCCTTTTCACTACCACAGTGTGAATGGTCTCCCTCCTTGTAGCCCAATGAGGAAGAAGAGTCAGAGAATCAGGGTAAGGCTTTAGAATTCTAGTTGATAACAAGTCTCTTGCCTCATCATTATCATAGTCATCTAAACACCAGGGTCTGGTCACTCCAAAGGAAAATGCAGACATGTCAAGATAGATCTTCCTAATGGTAGCAGTGGAGGTCACACTACACTTTCAGAGGCCTGATCATGTCCAATTTCTCTTTTCTTAGAGATGCCAATAGTTTGAGATCACTCACCACAGTTTTAAAGAGAGAAATGAAAAACAGAAAAATTGCATAGAACCCAAAAGAATTATTTTATTATGAATTGGCACAGGGATGTCTCAGTCATGGAGCGAACTGTGGTTTTATCACTTACACATTATACATAAATGAACAACAGTGTGTGGGCTTATTTACCAAGTGCCCAAGCACAGGGATAATAATTTGACCTTTAATGGTGGCAATTCACTAATCTGCTGCAGGCATCATATCTTTGCTAATTTTAACTTGAAATAGTATTTCAAATCAATTAATGATTAACTTACCAATAAATTTAATTTTCTGATGCTCTAAGGATCCATCTCATATTTGCATTTTGGGTCTCTATATGCTTCAGTACCATATTGTATATCCCCGGAGATACATATATTCCAGGTTGACAATACTTATTTTTTCAATGTCTAAACATTGATGTATATGACTATAGCTATATTTTAGCCCTGGTTTTCGGGTCAGATTTTTTTTCTCTCAATCAAAATGTGTCTTACTTTGTTTTCTCCTGGGAGGAAATAAGGCTTCTCTCCAGAAGCGTTGCTGCTACTTTTGTGGAAGCCAAGACATTAACATGAAACTTTTTTCCCCCCAGGATATGAAAATAGCTAGGAAATGAAGGTAAACAGATGCACATCTGGTCACCTTATGCTTTTTAAACAGTTGAACCAGTTTGTTAAAGATCAGTCCATTTTCATAGTCAAATTGAAGGACATTTCCCATATGGTTTGACTCTTGATTCTTATTATCTGCATGTAAAAGTTGAAGGTTCATAGCATGCTGATAGTTTTGATTTTCTTCTCTACTAAGCCTTCTGCTCTACCTGTGCAGTCTTAGCTGGCAGAACTTTTGGGCATTGTTGAAGGAAATTGCCAAAACCAATAGATAGTTGTTAGGGAATTGGTTGTCAGCCAAATCTCTGAACACATAAAGAAATTTTAAAAGAGAGCCAATTTTTGTGTTTTCTCTTGGCATAATAGACCTTGGCTGGGTGGGATTCAGAAAGAGAAATAAGTAAAGAAGGAGTGAGTAAATGTGGACAGAGTAAGCCCAGAAAAGATGAAGTAGTAAGTAGTACATGAAGTCTTCAACAAAATGTAAATCACTTTTGTAAAATAGTTTCCCTAAATTTTAAAGCCTAAAACATGGGAAAATTTTAGTTGGGTGTGGAGGGAAGGAAAAGGAGTTCTGGGCACATTTAGTTGAGGGGCTTTATATTTTGTGTTATGTCATATCTTTTTCATAACTGATATTCTCAGAAGAGTCCTTGCCTGTTGTAAAAAAGGGCTTCTAATACTGGACATAACTAGTGAGACTTCACATATTCTCCATTTCACAGACATTAACAAGAAAGGAGTTTATGCATTTTTCTTATTTAAAAAAAGTGAGCATGATGAGAAAAATCTTAATCAAGAAACACAAATTAAAATATTAAAAACCTTAGAATCCAGACAATAAATTTCTGGGGATATAATTAGCTAAATACAAAGAACCCAAAAGGAACATGAAATAAAGAGATCTACATTGGATTCAATATATTCTGAATATTATTCTTAATATATGCATTTTGGGTAGTTTTAATTAAGGCTTAAAAAATAAATATAAGCATACATTTTACCTCAATATTACAAATTATCAATGTATTCACTTGAGCCATAATTAAATCTTGCATTTGTAAATAATAATATTTTTAAACTTCTGATTATGTTTCCCAATAGACTCCAGGTTATGTATTTTATAGAAATGCTTTATCTGAAAGTAGGTAGGAGAAAGGTTTGTTACTGAATTAAGAATTTGCTCTCAAATGGTTAAGATTTTATTACTTATTTTATTAAATAATAAAAATTAATTTTAATTAATTTTAAAATTATAAATAATTGTATTGTGAAGAACTAAGAAATAAGTCATAATATGTTTTAGGAAAAAGAAATTATAGCTACTTAAATGAAAAGAGTTTCATTTTCTTTGGAGACTGTGATTCTTGAATAATATATTTGACAAGTAAGAAAGCCTTTATTTCTTTGAGGACACAAGTTGTAACCTAGGCTGCCTTAAGAAACTTAAACCCCACCAGGTTTCAGCACAAATTAGTTCAAGGCAAAAAGACCTTTGTCTTCCTTATTTTACCCATGAGTAATTTCTGAACAAGTGTTACATGCCAGCTAATGCTTGAAGAAAGAAAGAAGAAAGAAAGAAAGAAAGAAAGAAAGAAAGAAAGAAAGAAAGAAAGAAAGAAAGAAAGAAAGAAGAAAGAAAGAAAGAAAGAAAGAAAGAAAGAAAGAAAGAAAGAAAGAAAGAAAGAAAGAAAGAAAGAGGAAAGGAGAGGAAAAAGTGCTTGCTTTCTAAAGAGAAATTGAAAATGAAACCATTTTGAGAAATTGAAAGTTCTTATACACATATAAGCTGTTCCTTTTAATAATAAATACACTAATTTGTTGTGTATGTAAAATCTCATAGAGGAAATAAATATGCACAAATAAACACATTACAAACCAGTATGTAAAACATGTTGCTAGAGTTATAAAATATTAGGAGAATTTGGAGATGAGAAAAAGCAAAGGAAAATTTGGTGAAGAGAAAGACAATTGTAAGAATAGAATGAGAATATCTCTTTTAAGCTGGAAAAAATATAGAATATGGGAAAGAGAAAAAATAGCTTGATATGTAATGAAGAAAGAAGACAACATTATTCTGAGAGGAGTTTTCGAAGGAAATAGGGAAGTAACTGTGTCAAGTTTTTGGGAGACCTGGGAAGATAATGGCTCTAGCTTCATCTGTTGTTGTGTTTGGGAATTAGAAGGGTACTAGGTCTCTAAGGAGAGTAAATTCAATAGTTGATTAGGAGGTGAAAGTGCAAAGCATCAATAGAATGAATAGACAGTAACTAAATAAACCTGGGATTATAGACATATTTTTAGAGAAATTTGTAAATTAAAAACTAAAAAAAATTAGCCTTGACATAAAGATACCCAGTTAATAGATTTGCAGATCAAATGTGTCAGTTCCACACATTTTTCAAGTTACTTTGACAACGTTGAACAGTTCTAATGAATTTCATATTACTAGCAGTAATGACATTGACTTCAATATGAGTTAAAAATGAAAAAGACCACAAGTTACCACATTTACATGACTGGAATCATTGTAAGATATCCTTTAAAAATAATTTTATCTTTAACACATGTATATCAACTCATACTAGTTTGCATTAATTTACATAATATTTGCAGTTGGCAATTAATATCACCTTTTTTGTTTCATAAATATTTTTAAACTAAAGGTATCATTTATAGGAAAATTCTGTAGATTGTTAGACAGTGATGAAATGTAGTAACTTCTATTATACCTGAAACAAGACATGTTAAATATTGTAAATTTAACTTTGCATAATGTACCATTTTTTCTTCTATGCAGCATCAGAAACAACACATCACGAGTCATGCCTAGCACTCATTTAAATACAACCTCAGAGTCACACTGCATGTTACAAATATCTGGGAGCTGTGTGATTAGTTAACATCTTGTGCATAACCCTTAAAATTATAGCAAGTTCTCAGGAGATAATTAGCTTACTCTGTTTCCATAATAAAATGACTATGTTTTAGCAATGCCTCTCAGGAATAGTAGCAGGAAAATGCCGTTAAGTCAGATAAATTCAAGACTTGTCAAAGATAAACATGGAAGAAAAACTTAATTTAGTAGAATATTTTCTTTCTTGGTACACTTGGGCTCTGAGGGAACAGAGAGGTGAGTTTTTGGATACGAAGCCACTCACTGTCACTAATCCATACTTGACTTCACTAGAGTATCTCTTGCTCCAGGATGAGAAAGCTAAGATACACATGAGAGCTTAAATTCCTTCTGTAGAGTTCAGTAACTGTTAGACTTCTACATGGGATAGAAACCTTTAAAGCTGAATGATGTTTAAGTTTACAAAAGGGTCTGATTCAAATCAGAATGAAGTAGGATTTCCAGAGAAGATGTGCTTCAGGTTCCACTCCATTGCTACATTTTGAGAGCAAGACAGAGATGGTGTTCTTAAAAGAATGGAAACAACACTTGACTATTGACTAGATCATTGACTATTCACCTGCCATTCTTCTTACCAACATCTTAGCTGTTAAAAATAAAAATAAAAATCTCATGACCCAGAAGACATGCACAACAACAATAATAACCCTAACAAAAACAAAAGATGGAGATCTTTATGTCCTAGATTATGTAGGTAGATTAGAAGCACACAAGGCTGAGATAAAATATTTGTGCAATTCTTCTTGAGTCTTCTGAATCAAGAATTTATGACTTTTCCCTAATCCCAGGGTAAATCCTCTAAAGAAAGAGAGTTCGGCATAAAATTTGTGGATTAAAGGCTTAGTACCATACTTTCTAGTCTGTTTTCTCATTTTTAAGTAACAAGAATTCATCATAGCATCTTTTAGCATTAGAAGAGTGAATAAAATTTACACTTAATGGCATAACACACTTAATAGTGTGAGATTTATCCACAACAAACAAGCTAGTAGTTAACCCTAACCTAAGGGCTCAAGTTACATCTGAAATTAAGCTTCCACGCAGTCTAACTGCAAAAGTCTCCTTCAGAGAACAAAATTATCAGGATACAGGGCACTTAATTTCTAATTAAAAGGAAGCTATTTATTTATTGATCTTCCTCATCCTTCCAAAATGTGTTTCAATCTGCTTTATTATTAAGTATATATCTAATCATTAAGAAACTAAGTATTAGTAGAAAACAACTTGAGAATGAAGAATATAGAACAGCGTCCCCAAACTCAGACGAAGGAAAGTTGTCAACTTGCAGTACAAAGTAATTTTAAGGTTTGTAAAAACAAATGCAAAAACTGGCATTTGCTATCTATGAAAAAATAGAAAACATTTCATTATTGCCTAACCCTGAGAGAAATATGTTACAGCAGAATTTTCAAAATGTTAAATGCCATAGTAGAAAATGCACTTGATAGTAATTTTATAATAATATGCAAGATCTTTTATTTTTTAATAAAAAACAAAAACAAATAATTAAAGATAAGATAATTCTGTACCTAGCCAGAGTAGTAGTTCATATGCATAGCTTTCTGGTGATGACGTTTATTAGAAAAAGAAAGTCTGAGAATTTTGAACAGTGACTCTCATATCTTTTGGCCTAACGGTTCTCCAAAATTGGTGAAAAAAAATCTGTTTTAAGTGACAATATTTATTTATTTATTTATTTATTTATTTATTTATTTATTTATAATTTCATTTATCTATTTAAGAGAGAAAGAGTGCCAGAGGGCATGAGCAGGGGGCAGGGGCAGAGGAAGAAGGAGAAGCAGAGTCCCCTTGAGCAGGGGAGCCTGATACTAGATCCCAGGACCCAAGGATCAAGACTGCAGCTGAAAGCAGACACTTAACTGACTGGACCACCCAGGTGCCCCTGCGACAGTATTTTTAATTTCCTACATCGTATGAGAAAAATGAAAGCTCAGTACTTTCTTGTAGATGAGGTTTGTTTAATTTAAGGTGATATTTTACTTTGAGATTATTACCTAAATTATTAAAATTAAAGTGTCCTTTTTGTTGTTGAGTAATAGTGACAATATTTCCTACTTTTGATTTGGGTTTGTTTTATTTGCTTCTTAATGTGCTTTCTTGGGAAAATTTGCAAGAACACTTAACGATCTTATGTTGGTTTCCCTAATTATTTTTCAATTGTCATCATTGTAGAAATCCCATTTTCTAGGAAGAACCACTTTAGCGTGTTCCTCTACCAGGTTTGAAGTAAACAGTAATTACCCAAATAGGAAATATTTTATTTCACTTATTAGAAGACAACTTGTATACTCTATACTTGAGAATTTTAGACAGAAATATTCTTTAACTGAGTAGCTTGATTATATATATATATATATATATATATATATATATATATATATATAACTAGCAGGCTACCACTGTTACAAAAAGAAGAATCTTATGTGACCTAATTTTTTTCTCAAAAAGTCACGTTAGTTCTGTTGAAGTATTGTGGTCAGTTCTCTGCTAACATTCCTGAATTCAGTATTATATAGTATAAAAGCAGCCTTTATTTTAGTAATTACAAGGGCTTATAAGAATGACTGAAAATGGATATTATTAACAAGATTGCTAAGAAATTCAATTTGGGACATAACTAAACAATAATAATTAGACACAAAGTTGAGTCTTAAATAACTAAATATGAGACCTTGTTGAATAAGTCTATTGAGTATGGTTAGTCTGTAAACTAGAATTTTTGCCCTAAAAGTGATATCTGTTGCTTTAATAGAAGTATTTTTTATTTTTTCATATAATACTTGTCCAATATGTTCAATTACTTCTTAAGGCTCATTCTGCAATATGATTAGGGCCATATGAAAAGATATTTGCTTCCTGGCTGCTATGGAAATTCATGTAAATAATTTCATAAAGCTGGATAAGTATTTAAACAGTATAGAAAAGGGACTAGGTAATTGCTCCATCCGAAGATAATTCCTGACCCTCATAATTCTTAAGACAATAATGTCATAATAATTCTAAATGAATGTACAAAGATGCAGATCCATAATGAAGTTCCACAGTTGGGATTTCCTATATTTCCTAGTTCTATTTTTTTTTAAAGATTTTATTTATTCATTCATGAGAGACACATAGAGAAGGTAGAGACATAGGCAGGCTCCTTGCAGGGATCCTGATGTGGGACTCGATTCCAGAACTCTGGAATCACACCCTGGGTCAAAGCCAGGCGCTCAACTGCTGAGCCACCCAGGCAGCCCTATTTTCTAGTTCTGAGTGAAGATCAGGTGAGCAAATATGGCATATTGTCAAATTCCTGAACACCCATTTATTATGTGACACAGGCAACAACAATGAAGAATGATGGTTGAAACTGAAATCTTATTCTTCATGTAGGAAACTTGATTGAAATTCTACGGAATTGGGATCCCTGGGTGGTGCAGTGGTTTGGCGCCTGCCTTTGGCCCAGGGCGCGATCCCGGAGACCCGGGATCGAATCCCACATCGGGCTCCTGGTGCATGGAGCCTGCTTCTCCCTCTGCCTGTGTCTCTGCCTCTCTCTCTTTCTCTCTGTGTGACTATCATAAATAAATAAAAAAAAATTAAAAAAAAAAAAGAAATTCTACGGAATTTAATTTAGATGAAGTGGTGCTGAGTTTTGAAAGGTCAGATGAAAAATTGTTGTGTTTGAATCTTAAAGTCACTAAGAGCTACTGTTTTGAAAGATGGGCTAGGCCTTTGATTTCCATGTTGTGCGGATGTAAGGAATGTGTAAGTAATAAAGTGATTTTTGAGAATATTATATTTAAGGTTGTAATGCTGACATAATGACTGATATCAAAATTTCTTTTTCATCAAAATACCTTCATTTTCTGTGATAATTGGACTTATTTTTGAACAATGGAAAAAAACATTTCCTAGAATTCAGGAGGAATGAAAAATGTTAAATATCCCAGGATTATTATCAGTAACAAATAGTATATTTTGTCCAAGAGAAACTTTTAAACTCCTTAATCTAGTCATAATCTATGCAGGAAGAAGTTAGGCAGATATAATCTCTTATAACTAGGACACTAAATAATTTGTAGTTCGAAACAAACTTTCTTTTCCACATAAAAGGAGTCACAATAAATAATTTCAGAAGATAACAGGTGAAAACTAGGACTTTCCCAGGTAAACCAAAAAGATAGGCCAATGTACTTGTACTTATTTTTAGGTTTGTGACATGTAGTTAAGCCAGAATGGCTAATTGTAAAATAATAAATTATCCATTAATAATTATTTAGAAAAATGCATTGCCAGTAAATTAACATTAATTAAATGAAATGGATGATTTTCTACAAATATTTTTATTTTAAGATGATTATTCTAGGAATAATCCAGAAATATGCTTCCTTAATAAACCTTAGAAAGAAAGTCTCTTTTTAAGAAAGAAAGAATATCTTACACAGTATTTTGACAAGATCATGCCAAATCTTAGCATTTATGACACCTGGACTACAAATATCATTCAGAAAGTACACTAAATAATGTACATTGCTTATAAATTGAGAAAACCAGTAACAGCCAATCCTTTTGGTATGAAGCCTCAAATGGTCAATAGAATGGGCATGTCCAACTAACCCAATTTTTCCCCTCAATTTGAAGTAGGTAATAAATGTGGATGAGGTAGCATAAGATTTCAAAGCATTAACATTTTTTGACCATTTATTGTCCTTTAATGCTTTTCGATTTAAGAAGCTGGATGAGGAACATGCATTGTGCCAAAGCGCTTCTGAATGTTAATAGCCTAAACCTCCAAAAGGTACTCACAATGAGTGGTGACTCAGATATCAGCTTAGATAAAAACTGGATGAAGAAGATGAAATCATACAGAGAAGAAAGAAAAAGGCACGAAAGACAGGAAAAGAAGGGAGGAAGGGAGTGAGGAAGGGAGAGAGAAAGAAAAGAAGAGAAAAGGAAAGAAAAATGAGAAAAGGAAAGGAAAGGAAGGAAGGAAGAGAAGGAGGAAGGGAGGAAAGGAGGGAGAGAGGAAGAGAGGAAGAGAGGAATCTGTGAATGAATGTGGACTTGGATCTTATTCGTGATGAGGTAAGGGTATAAGACATAAAAACCCAAATGGGAATAGAGATGATTTACACTCCATTGTCCTAAGGAAAAGCCCAGAAAATTACCAAGACACTAGAGCAGCAAAATTGTCTGGTATGTACAGGCAGGTGGGCGTGAACAGCCTCCTGTAGTTTGTCCATAACCCAGACACTGGCACGGGAACGTGAAGTAATGTCTGTGCCTTGGAGAATATCATGTGGGCCTTCATGATGCAGGATCAAGGACCTGCTTATGTGGCATAACCCAGGAACTTGTTTTACTCAGAGGATAAGATGTAGGTGCAAACTGAGAATTAAATCTAGAATAGTATAAAGGCTGAGATCATCAGGACCTATGTGGAAAGCCCCTACTGGAACAAAGACTTTGATCAGGGCCAGCAGTCATAGATTATAGACCCAAGCCAGAGATATTCCACCCCAGTAGTTTGGAATTAAGGTATTCCCCAACTATTTTAGAATAATCCGTTAAAGAGATAGGGAGGACTTAAAAGTCTATTGAAGTTGAATTTTGGCTATATGGCAAAATGAGGAATTGTAATGAAAATTAGTGTGAGTTATAGAAGAAATATTGTCATATTTTATTATGTAAGGTTCATCTCTACTACCTAAGAAATGAAAATTAAAAGAGTGCATGTACAGAGAATGATGATGTCATGCTGATCATGATTTTACAATCGCGTTGGAACCCAAACCTCATATAATGTATCAAATATGGGAAACAGCAGTGCTGGCCATCAACTGAGTATACAAACATTAAAAATTTGGTATTCTTATTTTTTAACTATAGAATTTTAATACCAAAAAAGACTAAAAGTCAACTTTTCAAAATCTCAATAGGTGAGGAAAATGAAGCTGAGATATAAGAAAGAGGATAACTTGCATTAAGATGACTTTCAAGGCAGCCCGGGTGGCTCAGCAGTTTAGTGCTTCCTTCAGCCCAGGGCGTGATCCTGGAGACCCGGAATCGAGTCCCACTTCGGGCTCCCTGCATGGAGCCTGCTTCTCCCTCTGCCTGTGTGTCTGCTTCTCTCTCTCTCTCTCTCTCTCTCTCTCTTTCTCTGTGTGTCTCTCATGAATTGATGAATAAAATCTTTTTTAAAAAAAAGTTTTTAAAAAAATCAACTTTCATAGTGTTTGTTACACAAAGTGACTGACTCACTTTCTAATTTTTTTCTTACAGCTTCTAACAACATCAGTAATGGATGGGGCTAAATTCAGCAACATTTATACCCATTGTTTGAAATGAAAAGATAAAGTCGCTAGTGAGTCTTTAATAAGTGAGAAATGCCACTAATTACACCCATAGGAGTTTACAGAAGACTTGAATTTAATGTGGTTCCTGCCATTTACTATCTGTGTGCGGGCCTCATAATCTTAATTCTTGTTAAAATAGTGGAGCTCAAGAATAGTTAGTTAGAAATATCTGAGTATTTTCATTCTGAGAAGAATAGCAAAATAATTCCCTAACTAAATGTTTTATTATGCATGTATGGACATTCAACATGTCTAATATAGAGCCTTATAATATTGCCTTAAAACTTACTTGATTCTCAACAATTTTTATTGATCAATTGAGATGATTGTTCATTACCTTTCCCAAACATGATCTATGATTTGCCATATGAGGCCTATGTATTGCCATTCTATGTTAAGATATAAGTATGCTGAAATGTATGGAATACTCTAAAATTAGAAACAGCAATACATGGAAGAAAAAAGTGAATCAATCATAATATTTGGCTTCCTCTCTAGCTTTGGGAATTTTTTAAGTTCAAGTCTGGTTATAGCCCTATTAAAATACTTGGCTCATGTGGTTTAAAGTACATTGCTATATTGTTACCTCATAAATGACTTTATACAAATAAAATTTATGTATCGACATGCACATTCTTATAAAAGTAATTTTTGGCAATAATTCATGTGTTTGACCTATATCTTTGTTTAAAAATTAATACTTGTTGATTTTTTCCTTGTTATGGCTAATGAGATTTTTTTAAAACAAGATAGAAAAGTTCAGACACTTGGGAATTCATTCATTCCCTTTACAGGCTCATATTTTAGAGAATACAATCTTAATCTCTCATTTTTAACATAATTTTAAAATGATCAATATTTATGTTAATTTATTTTCTTGAATTCAATTCTGTAGAAAACTATAAAATACTAGAGAACTTCAAATATAGATAAATTTCCTTGGAAAACTGTGAAAATTGCTTAGATTTAGCTTAGCCATTAAAACTGAAGAAACATCTGTAAAGAAATACTCCTGTTTTAATTTTGTCCTCCTTTCATCAGAGAAACTTGAGTTCACAATTAATTAGAATAAAGATTCAAGTAAGTCATTTAAAGGCCCCATTTTTACTCCATGAGTAAAAATGATGATTCTTCCTTTCCCACCCCCCTGAGTAAAATGAATTTGGATTTCAACCTTTCAGTCTATGGCAGTCATATAGTTAACAATGGGTCAGTGCATGGGGTAGTTTATCATTTTCTCTGTAGACTTAAGAAAGAATTAGCAGAGTCTACCTCTCAGCAAAAAGATTTTTGCTTTGTGTTTTTTGGGGACTTTTTTGTTTATTTTTTTAATAAATGAATTATAGCTAACATTTAATATTCAGGACAGAAAAAAAAAAACAAAACTAAGACAACTTCCCTGTTTATTCAAATTCTCCCTACCCCAAATCTCAGAAGAGCTTTCAACTATGACATGTACAAGAGTCTCTGATAAAAGAGGCAGTGGTTTGCTAACTTCTGGAGTAAGGATCATATCTGAAAAGGAGGAAGTAAGAATTTTTTAAAAGGACAGGCCACTGGGGAGGAGAGGGAGAGTGATGGCAAAATGAAGGCATTCTTCCCAGCTGCAAGTTTGACTGAGGAAGCCTCAATTCCTTGTCTTGTTCAAAGACTAACAAGTGCTATGCCCCTATGTGGCACCTTTCTTTCCACTTATCCATGCTGTGTAATTTGTATTTTTTCATTTCTTTTTTTTAGAGACAGAAAGAGCTGGGGGTGGGAAAGGGCAGAGGAAGAAGGAGAGAGAGAAACTTAAGCAACCTCCATACTCAGCAGAACCCCATGTGGCACTTGATTTCATGACCCTGAGAATCATGACCTGAGCCAAAATTAAGAGTCCCACCCTTAACCAACTGAACCACCCAGGGAACCCTACAATTTGTATTTTATATTAGGAATTTCAAGTATCTCTTTCACTGGAGATACAAGTATTTATGTACTCCACAGGGCACAGACACCACCTCGTTCCCAATATCTCTGCTTTGTTCAAAAGTCTGTGCTGATTTTAATATTTCATTTCATAGTGAAGGGGTTACTCGTGTGGGTCACCTGTCAGAACATGAAGTGTAAGGAAGATTACTCTTCTCAAAAGGCAATCACACATCTTCCCTGGGATCCAAGAAATGTGTCAAGTTTCCAGATCATATATGTAAATTATTCAGTTTTCTCTCAAACCTCCAACTTTCCCAATCATCAATTTCTCCCAAGTAAACTTCAAAACAGTGTTCACTTCCTAAACCAGCTATTACACATTATTTGGAAGCATTTCCATATGCTTTGCATCATTAAGCCATTTTCACAACCCCCAGGACAGATGTATCATTTTTCCATCTCTAAGTGGCCATAAAAAGAAAAATAGATTGACAAAGTCTATTATAACCCGGAACAGCACCAGACAGAAGTAGAAAGAGAGACACTGCCCTTTCTTGTTAAAAACAAAATCAAATTTATTAAGAAAAATAATACGAGAAAAGTACATACTCATAAGTAATATATTCATATGCAAACATTATGCAAATGATTTACCAGTAAACATTGTCCACTTCTATCACTCATCGTTTCATATTTCTTTCCTGTGATTCTTGTCTGGGAAATGAATTTCAAGAATTATGTCTTTGAATGTATTATTCTAACTTGTAATCATCTTCAATGAAGAAGGAGAAGGAGAATTTGCCCTTTTGTCAGTTTTGGTTTTGACCATGTGACATTTCTTTACTAAGAGGCTTTTGCTAAAGAAAGGACTGGGTGGCCTTTGTAATCAGAGTCCTTTAGTACATGCCTAAAGAAAAGAGGAACTGATATGGAGGAAATCTCCATATACGATATTCTTAGAGAGGGATGAAAATGCATCAGCTTATTTTCAATTACATCCTGATATATTTGTGGTCAACCCCATTTGGAGAAGAACCACTGACCTTTATTTTCGAGATCTATAAAATCAGTCTAATGGCTTTTCATCACTCAATCTTTAGCCTGCATTGAGGAAGTTGCTTAACTTTAGTCTTTTGTTTTTCAGCATGCATTAGCTAGTCATCTCCATCTTTTTTACCCTTACCTTTTAAATAATGTTCTTGTCTTCCTGACCAGGTACTTTTTGGAAGGAATGGAACACTTAACCAAATATGTCAACATAATTCTAGAACATTTAGATAAATATTACAGTCATAACTTGTGGTTGACTACATACAGCTAAAATATCTGGGTAATTAACTTTTAAATTTGGAGAATGGGTTGTGAAGTTATCTAGATTAATATAAAAATTACATATGTTAATTTTTTGCCTTTCCCAATGTCCACATAATCAGCTAAATTTATAAATTATTATTATTATTATTTTACTTTCCTCAAATCTTTGAACAAAACAGGTCCCGAAATTTTATTCAGCATGCAACAATAACAAACACCTGGCACTACAGAATGTTTTCTATGTTCTAGACTCTGCTTTCCTAAACTGGCCTTTTCATCTCATTTTAGCAGTGGCTAAATGAATTAGTTTCTATTCTTTTCCCATTTCTCTGAAGAGAAAACAGTGTACAGCTATAAAATAATTTGTTTGAAATCATATTGGTAGAGTTACAGTAGTGATTTAAAGATTTTTTTTAATGAGCTGGAACAAAATTTTGATCAGTAGATTTTGCAGAATTAAGTGGAAATAATTGAGTATATTTTCATATAAAAATATTATAAAAACAAATATGGAAACACAGGTACACATTCAGACACAAAAGAAATGCAAGAATGTTTGGTACAAACACATTAGGAAATATATATTATTATTTTTTAAGTAGAACATTCACCTACACTATGATTCAGCAAATTCGCTAATAAGTTTACTTTAGAGAAATTCTTGCATTTGTGCATATATGAAATATTCATAGCAGTAATGGTCATAATAAAGAAATCATAAAGTATCTCAAATTTCCACCAAAAAGAATGAAAACAAACTGAGGCACATTCCCACAGTGAACTGTTATAAAGCAGGAGAAATGAATAAACTATACCTGCATGCAATTGCAAAGATGAATCATACATACATGATGTTGGAATAAAAAACAAGAAGCTTAATGAATTATAGTATTATTTTAAATATCCACCAACTAGTTATGTATCAATTAAATACTGTCTACCAAGTAAATGGAATGATAAATACAAACTTCAAAATAATGGTTACCTCTCAGCTGGAGGTAGGATGATGAGATATGAAAAATCAGCATAGGGAGATTCATTCCTGTTTAAAACTGTATAGCTTTCAGGACAAATTAAATTCAGGGTGAATATTATAATTTTAAATTCATAATATTGCATCTATCATTTTATCAATCAAATATATTGGTGGTGAGGCAGGTGTGGACCAGTATGCAAAAATTCTACAGTTTATTTGGGGAAAATGTCAAGGAATTTGGGGAATAAAAAAAAGAAAGGAAGAGTAAAGAATGAGGGACTTGTCCAGCTATATATTAAAACCGGTCATAATGCTTCAGAAATAAAAAGTTTATGCATAAAGAAATACCAAATGGATGAGAGAAACAGGATAAACTAGAAACAAATAGACATCTTGTTTCCCATCTATGGGAATTTAATATCTGACAAGGTTTACAGATAAATCCAGTAATTTATGCATGGGATAAATGATGTTAAAAAATTGTCCATCTACTTAAAAAATATAAAATGGTAACAGGGTCTCCCATCGTATTTTTTTAAATTCCAAATTAAACTATAAATATTAAAATGGAAACTATGAAGCACTAGAGTAAAATAAAATAAAGTAATATTTTCATAATGTCCATGTGGGGAAATTCTAAGAAAGCTAGAAATTCAGTCGCTATTATAGAAAATAAAAATATTAATTACATAAATATTCTCAAAAACACTTCTACTAAAAGAGAAGGCAGACATGCAGAATTTAAACAAATAATTTTGTCTTAGGCATTAAAACAAATAATAATACATCTTTCTATTAAAACATTTTAAAATAATGGCTATTCAAACTTAGAACTTGTATTTCAATTAAGTCAAGCATATGTATATTGATCTCATTAATTAAAAGGAATTTTAATCCATAAATTTGAACATTTTTAATACTGAGAAGGAGCATTCCTGAGTGTGAGAATATGCCATTTTTACTGATTAGAATGCAGTTAGCTGAACTGTCATAGATTTAATCAAGTGAGCTCCTAGAGTAGTTTTTAAAACACATGATATAAAAACAAAACAAAACAGAAACAAAAACGCATGATGTACAAAACATCCTAAATTGTGCATGAACCAGTTTTCAGTGACAGCTATTACAGAGGCTGGGCCACTGAAGAATGGGTCCGTCATAAAAGGGACCATTTTTGAGCAAATAATCATCTGCAAAGTTAGGGCTGAGTATGGGAAAATAGGAAAGCCATCTCAGATCAGAGCTAGAGTAATGAAAGTTTTCCACCAAAAATTACTGCATGATTTTGGAGGGGCAGCATAAAAACAAATATAGTAGACAATGACACCATCAGTTCAAGCTGTGCTCTTACAAGGAAAACCCAAATTTCTAACACCTTCTTTCTCACAAGTCAGCTGCTTAAGAATTCGGATCGAAGTCTTTTACTTATAATGATTTTGCTGCTGTAAATTAATGATCAAAGTGATTTATTATTCAGTTGTTCAACTGCTGCTTTATTTCTGTTGATCTTTGTTTTTCTGCTTAATTTCTATAAATTACTGTACAGTTTCCCATAAGGTATAATTAAGCAGAATTGCTTAAGTTTTAATTATTGTGTATTATAGATGTTGAAAGCAACATTAGCACTTGGCTTTTAAAAATGTGATCGTATATTTATAAGAGAGCATTTATAAACACATTTACATATAGTTAAGATGAAAAAGATATTTGAATTGTAGTCATTAGCATTTCTTCAAACATATGGCAGAGCAGCGGAGGCCATGGGCCATGCCTTCATTAACTGAACACTGTTTCATCAGTGTCTCAGCTTCCTGCTGTGCCACCCTGTGGCGTCCCCTTCTGTCCCCGAGGTTTCAGTGACAAGGGACAATATGTCCCCAAGGTGAAAATCTGGAAAATATAGCAGATTAGCCCTTAGAGAAGTTCTTATGATTATTTAATCATACTTAGAGAAGAAACACACAGCACCATTAAACCAGTTTGAACATTTTCCTCTCAGGCTCCATTTCTCAATTGCAGTGGTTGAGGCTATAGCAATGAACGACGAACAAAGTCAGGTAAAATGCAGCACATTTTTGCTGCCATGATAAGGCTGACCTGTTTCAAATTTGCTGGTGTAATGGTCCAAGCCGACATGGGTACTTGTAGGTATCATGGGTTAATTATAATTTATTGGATATAATGTTTTCAGATGATAGATCAATATAAAACCTTTTTAATAATGTTACATAGACAATTTCATTTTATTCCCTCTAAAAAACTAGCAAATTAATAAAAATCTTATCTTATGAATGTCATGGCCATGTTTTATTTGTACATTTCTCTAGTATGTAAAATACTAAGTCTGGAGACAAAGGCATCTGACGGAAGGTATTAGCCCCCTTTATGTTACATCTGCTGAATTGTTCACTTTAATATAGCATTAATATCAACAGTATTTCCGGTTATATATATATTTTGGTACTAATGTTATATTAAAGTGAACTATTATTTATATAAAACAGTGATATATATACACACACACATATATATAAGGCATATATATACATATATATAAGGCTTATTAGCTTTTAATTTGTGATTAAAAATTTATAATAACTCCTAACATCTGAAAAAATATATCTTGAACCTTAACATCTTCAGTCAGATGTTTATACTATTAAGTAACTGTCATTAGTTTTCAATAGTTGAGAACACGAAGTCTTATAAAATTCTCCTATTTCCCCTTTAATGAATATGGATATTCTACTTGGGAGACTCTTGGGGAAATTGAAATAATGACAACAAATGAAATAATTCAGAGGTATTTCAATGATTGGAGCAATGAAAATGAAGAAAGGAACATTGATCTTGTGATTATATAGGTCTTTAAGAGAGGAATTACCAGTCACAATCTAATCTTAAATTCAGGAAACTTTCCAAGGTTATTTAAATTAATAGTCCCATCAAAAATCCTGTTAATGTCATTAACCAATTCCAATTGAATGTAAGATATGTGGAGACCTTTGGTGGAATAGCAATTCCTTACAAAAATTGTCACATTATAAAAGGAATTATTGTCTTGATATTTTTGCCTTTTGCTTTCTCCTACACTTATCCATTTATTATCAAAAATAGTATTTAAAATTCTCCTTCAGATCTGTAGAATCTCTCTATATATAACTATTATGGTCATTATACTTATTTTTTTAAGATTGCATATTATACTATAGAGAAGAGAGAAAGACAATAAAAATACAATCCCTTTCTTCAAGGAGATGATACTCTTCTATAAACCTGAACCGAAATTTGCAAGTCTTTGTTGGTAGAAGTCAGATTATAACAATTAGTACTCTGCCCTTCCTTTCAGGGATGGATTCTTTGCATTCTTGTGTCTAGTGCTATGGTTAGAACACAGACACTGCAGCCAAAGTACCTCAACTTGAAACCCAGCTCCACCACAATCCAGATCTGACAACTTGAGTAAGTTATTTAAGGGTTCTGCCCCTCAATTTCCTCATTTGGAAACCATTGAGGTTTAAATTGTTTAACCTCATTGGCCCCACCCTCACTGCTTTATTCAGGGCATCAAATGACCTAATTTACCTAGAGTATCCAGAAGATTACCTGGAACATAAGAATTGCTTTAATATTATTCAACGTCTCATTCTCCCATTAACAAAATCTTCCTGTATCCTTCCTCCCCATAGCCTCCTCCACTAGGTACTCTGTTTTGGTCCCATATTCTTCCTTCTTTCTAAATCCAAAGGTTTTGACAGAAGTCACTTAGTGGCTGCAGGCATCATAAAGGAGAGAGAATGTAGACTGAAAAGTATAGTAATGGATCCAGAACAGGTACACCTGCATGGCTCAGTCGGTTGAGCATCCAACTCTTGATTTCAGCTGAGGTCATGATCTCAAGGTTGTGGGATGGAGCCTGGTGCTGAGTTCTGTGCTGGGAGTAGAGCCTGCTTGGGATTCTCTATCTCCCTCTCCCCCACCCCTCCTCTCTCTCTCTCTCTCTCTTTCTATCTCTGTCAAAGAAAAAATAAAAATAAATAATAGATCCAGCACATAGAACTCATTTCAGAACTTAAAACCAAGTAGAATCATTTTTGACTGATAAGATGAGAACTTCATAAAAGTCAATCTTGCAGTTCTCTTTTGTTGCCATAATTGTTGGTGTCCTATGTGGGATCACACATTGCTAGCCCTAAGGTGATTCTATCTGCAGAGCCTGAACAAAGATGAAGATGAAACAAATCTAAACAACCCATGGGCTTGTGATATTGTTAACTTGCAGTGTTCAAAGAATATGTCCTATGGTACTCTTAATATGTTTAAATAAAACATTAATTATACAGGATATATATATATATATATATATATATATATATATATATCTTTATGATGAATCTGTAAGGTACAGTATTAAACCACAGAAATATATTTGCTTTGGGGAATTCCCTTTTGGACCCTTTTATTTTTCGTCTCATGGCATATCACAAGTCCCCAGAAATATGCCATGCTAATATTGCCAACTGAGTTCTTCCAAGCAGAGATGACATCAGCCATCTGTCATGCAGTACTAATGCTAGGAAGCAAAGCCAACTATAGAGAAAATAAATACCTTTCATATCGATTATCTAAATATTTATGTTGAGAACGAAATGATTAAAATCTCACTATTCAAGCTAATTGCTCTAAGTGAATATTTGCCGCCAAGGTAACGACATACCAACAATGTGCTTGCCTTATTACTCTCCTTAAACCGAATTTCATTGTGAACATGTGTGGTGCAAGGGGGCTTGTGCTAGACTTTGCAAGGTGTTGCAGTATACTACCCTAGCAATCTTTCAGCCTGCAGGTGTATCTCCCGCTGCCTGGGTAGATTCAATCTATACACTGTTCTGCTCTGGTTTCCAGATGGCTGCTCTCATTCTATTTTAAGCTACCTAGTCTCTTAAGTCTGGTACTTTGGAGCTGGTCATTTGCAGGATCCAATAATTGGTGTTCACTAACACTGACCTGATGCTGAAGAATTTATTTTTCTAGAAGTGCTTATTTAAAGATGGGCTAAATAGCTACCTGGCTTGATTACAAGGGATGATTACATTATTTTCTAAATCGGGCAACCCTATTCAAAGACATAAGTTTTTTCCAAACTCACTCACTGCTATTGTGGTTACACTGAGTCATTCAGTGTCAACAGAGAAGACTTGGCTGAGCTGTTATGTCAGCTTTTATAGAGTACATAAAAGAATTATATAGAATGAATATATAAATATATATATATATATATCAGAATTTGTTCTCTATTACATTTAAATCTATGGAGAAATTAGCTATTTCATGAATGCTACTATGTAGTTTTCTTCTGTGAAAGAAGTGCAATTCCAAGTTTTATAATTTGATTAAGTAGTAAAAGGTGCTTTGAGCCCTCTCCCAGGTTACTTAAAGGTCACAGTATAGAATGCTTCTGTAAACTCAAGTATTTCCATTTAGTTTGGATTGAAATAGCATTCTTTTCTAAAATAAATGAAACATGATGATACAAAAATATTTTGGGAAAGTCTGTATAGCTTTATATAGTAACCAAAGTCATAGTGTGATGCGACCAATCTAAAAGATCAATTACACTTAAGTCACTCTGGGTTGCTATTCTGTGTGGTTTCTAGGGCAGTCCAAAATACAATTGAATTGAATAAACACTTATTTCATCTTCCGTTTCTTTCTAAATATTAAATTCTTCAGATGTATAAAGAATGGGACTAAATGGATCACTTTCTTAGGTATTTTCCCTGCCTACTAAAAATTTCAGAGAAAATTAATGAAGACTTGCCTAGATATATCCAAGAACTCAATTTAGCAGATATGCCATTTCGCCTAGCAAGACACTACTAATTTTCATAGCAAGGGCATTAACTTATCATAGGTCATATATGTAGACTATATGGTTTTCACTACTTATATTACAGTCCATTATAATAAAATAATATATTTCTTTTTCATTGCTTATATTTATTTATTTTTAAAGTGTATAACATTATGATTATATATATATATATATATATATATATATACACACACACACATCGTGAAAGGATTCCTACCGGCAAATTAATTCACACATTCATCACCTTACATATTTAGGGGTTTTTTGCATGTGAAAACACTTAAGTTCTACTCTCTTAGGAAACTTCAGTTATATAATACAATATTATCAATAATAGTCACCATGTATACACTTTATCTAGAGACCTTATTCATCTTATAACTAAAAATTTGTACTCTCCTTTACCAACCTTACCCTATTTCCCCACCCCTTCTGTTTCTATGAGTTTGACATTTTTTTTTTCAACTTGAAGGACAATTTTACCCTTTTACTGCTTTCACAAATCTGTGGTCCTTTTTTTCTTTAAAGTTTTTTTTTTTTTTAATTCCAGTTAGTTACCAGAGCGTTCTATTAGTTACAGGTGTGCAATATAGTGATTCAACACTTCCATACAATACCTGGTGCTCATCACAACAAGTGAGCTCCTTAATCCCCAAAACCTATTTAACCCATCTCCCCACCTTCCTCCCCTCTGGTAACAATCAAATAATAATCTATTTCTTGGGAGATCCCTGGGTGGATCAACAGTTTAGCACCTGCCTTCTGCCCAGGGTGTGATCCTGGAGTCCCAGAATCAAGTCCCACATCAGGCTCCCTGCATGGAGCCTGCTTCTTTCTCTCTCTCTCTCTCTCACTCTCTCTCTCTGTCTTTCATGAATAAATAAATAAAATCTTAAAACAAAAAAAGAATCTGTTTCTTGGTTTGTCTCTCTCCTTTTTTCCCTTTGCTCCTTTGTTTTGTTTCTTAAACAAAACTATTAAATTCCACATGTGAATGATATCATACAATATGCTCCTTTTTCTGACTTATTCCACTTGTATAATACTCTCCAGTTCCATCTGTGACATTGCGAGTGGCAAGATTTCATTCTTTTTATTGACTGAATAATGTTCCATTGTGTATACATACCACATCTTCTTTACCCATGCATCAGTGGATGGACACTTGAACTACTTCCATAATTTGGCTACTATAAACAATGCTGCTGTAAACATAGGGGTGCATGCATCCTTTTGGAATAGTGTTTTTATATTCTTTGGGCAAATACCAAGTAGTGTGATTGCTGGATCATAGGATAGTTTGATTTTTAACTTTTTGAAGAACATGCATACTTTTTTCCGGAGTCGCCACACAAGTCCACATTCCCACCACAGTGCAAGAGAGTTCCCCTTTTTCCACATCCTTGCCAACAACCGTTGTTTCTGGTGTTGTTGATTTTAACCATTCTGATTCTGACAGGGGTGAGGTAAAAGCTCATTGTAGTTTGGATTTGCATTTCTCTGGTGGTAAGCGGTGATGAGCATCTTTTGATGTGTCTCTGCCCATATGGATGTCTTCTCTTCTCTGGATAAGTATCTGTTCATGTCTTCTGCCTGTTTTAATTGGATTATTCATTTTTGGGGTATTGAGTTTTAGAAGTTCTTTATATATTGTGGATACTAACCCTTTATCAGATATGTCATTGGAAAATACCTTCTCCTATTCCATAGATTGCCTTTTAGTTTTGTTGAATGTTTCCTTCACTGTCTCTTTTATTTTGATGTAGTCTCAATAGCTTATTTTTGTTTTTGTTTCCCTTGCCTCAGGAGATATATCTAGGATAAAGTTGCTACAGCTGATGTCAAAGAGGTTACTGCCTGCATTCTTTTCTAGGATCTTTATGATTTCAGGTCTCACACTTGGGCCTCCATCTATTTTGAACTTATTTTTGTGTGTGGTGTAACAAAGTGTTCCAGTTTCTTCTTCTTTCATGTTGCTGTCCAGTTTTCCCAACACCATTGCTGAGGAAAGTATCCGTTTTCTATTGAATATTCTCTCCTTCTTTGTCAAAGATTAGTTAACCATATAGCTGTGGGTCCATTTCTGGGGTTTCTATTCTGTTTCATTGATCTATGTGTCTGTTTTTTTGCCAGTACCATACTGTTTTAATTATACAAGCTTTGTAATATAACCAGAAGTCAAGAATTGTGATGCCTCCAGCTTTGCTTTTCTTTTTCAAGATTGTTTGGCTATTTGGGATCTTTAGTGGTTCTTTATAAATTTTTAATGGTTTGTTCTTTTTTCTTTAAAGATTTTATTTATTTATGAGAGACACGCAGAGAGAGGCAGAGTCATAGGCAGAGGGAGAAGCAGGCTCCCCACAAGGAGCCCAATGTGGGACTTGATCCCAGACTCCGGGATCATGCCCTGAACTGAAGGCAGACCCTCAACTGCTGAGCCACCCAGGCATCCCAAATTGTTCTAATTCTGTGAAAAATGCCATTGGTACTTTGGGATTGCATTAAATGGAAAGATTGCTTTGAGTAGTATAGAGATTTTAACATGTTTGTTCTTCCAGTCTATGAGCATGGAATGTCTTTCCATTTCTTTATGTTGTCTTGAATTTCTTTCATCAGTATTCTATACTTCTGAGTACAGATCTCTCACCTCTTTCATTAGGTTTATTCCTAGGTGTCTTATTATTTTTGGTGTAATTATAAATTAGATTGTTTTCTTAATTTCTCTTTCTGCCACTTCATTATTTGTGTATAGATATGCAACAGATTACTGTGTTTGATTTTGTAGCCTGCAACTTACTGAATTAGCTTATCAATTCTAGCAGGTTTTTGGGTCGAGTCTTTTGGGTTTTCTATATATAGTATCATGTCATCTGCAAGTATTGAAAGTTTTACTTCTTCTTTGCCAATTTGGATTACTTTTATTTTTTTTCTGATTGCTGTGGTTAGGACTTCCAGTACTATGTTGAATAAAAGTGGTGAGAGTGGAATCCTTGTCTTGTTCCTGACCTTAGAGGAAGAGTTTTCAGTTTTTCACCATTGAGGATGATCTTAGCTATGTTTTTTTCTTTTTTTCATAGATGCCATTATCATGTTGAGATGTGTTCTCTGGATGTTGCACTTTGTCAAATGCTTCTTCTGCACCCATTGAAATGATCATATGATTTTTATCCATTCTCTTATTGATATGATGTACCATGTTGATTGATTTGTGAATATTGAACCACCTTTGCATCCTGGAAAATCCCACTTCATCTCGGTGAATTATTCTTTTCATATATTGTTGAATTATGTTTGTTAGTATTTTGTTGAGGATTTTTGCATCTATATTCATCAGAGATATTGGTCTGTAGTTTTTTGGGGGGGATGTCTTTGTCTGGTTCTGGTATCAAGATAATGCTGGCCTCAGAGAATGAATGTGGAAGTTTTCCTTACTTTTCTGTGTGTGTGTGTGTTTTGGAATAGTTTGAGAGGAATAGGTATTACTCTTCTTTAAATATTTGGCAGAATTTGCCTGGGAAACCATCTGATCCTGGATATTTTTTTGGAGGGGGGGAATTTTTGATTACTGATTCCATTTCTTTTCTGGTTATCAGTCTCTTCAAATGTTCTATTTCTTCCTCTAAGTTTTGGTAGTTTCTATCTCTAGGAATTTATCCATTTCTTCTAGGTTGTCCAATTTGTTGGCATATAGTTTTTCATAATATTCTCTTATAATGTTTGTGTTTCTCTGGTGTTGGTTGTTACTTCTCCTCCTTTGTGATTTCATCTGAGTCATTTCTCTTTTTTTTCTTGATAAATCTGGCTATAGGCTTATTAATTTTATTGATTTTTTTCCAAAGAAATAGCTTCTGGGTTTATTGATCTGTTCTATTGTTTTTTAATTTTCTATACCATTTATTTCTGCTCTAATCTTTACAATTTCTTTCCTTCTGCTGGTTTTAGTGCTTTTTTTCTAGCTCCTTTAAGTGTAAGCTTAGGCTATTTATATGAGATTATTCTTTCTTTTGACAAAGGCCTGTATTGCTATAAATTTCCCTCTTAGAACTGCATTTTCTACATGCCAAAGATCTGGACCTTTGTGTTTTCATTTTCATTTGTTTCTATGTATTTTAATATTTTCCTTTATCTCCTTTACGACACATTTATTGTTCAGTAGCATACTGTTTAACCTCCATGTATTCGTGGTCTTTCCAGATTTTCTTTTATGGTTGAATTCAAGTTTCATAGCATTGTAGTCAGAAAATATGCATTGTATAAATTCAATCTTCTGGAATTTGTTGAGGCTTATTTTATGGGCTAATATGTGATCTATTCTGGAGAGTGCTCCATGTGCATTTTTTAAAAGAATATGTATTCCATTGTTTTAGTACATTCTGAATATATCTGTTAAATTGATCTATTCCAGTATGTCATTCAAAGCCATTGTTTTCTTATTAATTTTCTGTTTAAATTATATGTCCACTGATGTTAGTGGGGTATTAAACTGCCCTATTATTATTGTATTATTATTTATTATTTCATTTATGTTTGTTAATAGCTCTTTTATATATTTGGATGCCCCCATGTAGGTGCATAAATATTGTTTCATCATCTTGTTAGAGTGCCCCCTTTATTTTTATATAGTATTCTTATTTGCCTATTAAAGTCTTTGATTTAAAGTTTATTTTATCCAATGTAAGTATTGGTACTCTGGATTTCTTTTGTCATTCATTTGCATTATAGATGTTTCTTCATCCCCTAAATTTCAATCTATAGGTGTTTTCAGGTCTAAAATGAGTCTTTTGAAGGCAGCATATAGATGGTCTTGTTTTTCTTTTTTTTTTTTAATGCATTTGTCACCCTATATCTTCTCATTGGAGTCTTTAGCCCATTTACATTTAAAGTAACTATTTTCAGGTATGTATTTATGACGATTTTATTACTTGTTTTGTGGTTATTTCTGGAGTTTTTCTCTTCTCCTTTCTTGTCTTTCTCTTTCATGTTTTGCTGATTTTCTTTAATGATATATTTGGATTTCTTTCTCTTTTTTCTTTGCATATTTGTTAGTGGTTTTCAATGTAGGGTTACCATTAGGTTTATATATAACCTTTTGTCCATATAGCAGTCTATATTAAGTCAATGGCCATTTAAGTTTGAACCCATTCCTTTCTCCTCCCCTATTCATGTCTTAGGTATATGTTGTTATATTCAATATCCTATGTGTGGGTGATTTTTAATATAAATATTCATTTTTACTTCTTTTGTGTTTCCTACCACTGTCACTTTTGGTCTCTCCTTTCCACTCAAAGAGTCCTCTATAATATTTCTTGCAAGACTGGTTTAGTGGTCACAGACTCTTTTAAGTTTTTTTGGGGAAACTTTATATCTCCTTTTCTGAATGATAGCCTTGCTGGATATACTTGACTGGAGATTTTTCCCATTCAACATGTAGAATATATCATGCCACTTTACTGGCTTCCAAAGTTTCTGCTGAAAAATCTCCTGCTGGCTTTCTGACTTCTCCTTTGTAAGTTACTGACTTTTGCTGCTTTCAAAATTGATCACTATGTTTTGAAAATTTAAATACAATATGTCTTGGTGTGTTGATTTTGATGGGAGATCTGGGTACCTTTTGAACCTGGATATTGGTTTCCTTCCCCATATTAGGTAAGTTTTCAACTATTATATCTTCCAATACATTTTATTGCCCCTTCTTTCTCTCTTCTCCTCTGAGTCTCCTATAATATGAATGTTTTTATGTTTGGTGGAGTCACTGAGATTCCCAAATCTATTCCCATGTTACATAATTCTTTTTTCTCTCTTTTGGTCAGCTTGATTACTTTCTATTGTTATGTTCCAGACCATTAATTCATTCTTTTGTTTTCCATCCCTCTGTTCACTCTAAGGATGTTTCCCCATTTTGATTATTGAGCCCTTTATCTCTGTTAGGTTATTCCTTATCTCTGTTGTAAAGAGTCTCACTCATGTCTTCTACTTTTTTCTCAAGTCCGGTGAGTGTCCATATGATCATTGCTTTAAATTATCTATCAAGCATGCTACTTATATCTGTTTCACTTACATCTCTGCTCATGGCATTGTCATGTTTTTTCATTTGGGATAATTTTCTCTGTTTCATTTTGTCTACCTTTCTGTGTCTGTTTCTCTGTGTTAAGAAAGTCAGCTACATCTTTTACTCTTGAAAGTAGTTATTTTATGAAAAGGAGGTATTTAAGTGCCCTGCAGTGCTGTGTCCCCTGTTCACCAGGGCCTGGCACCTCAGCAGACTATCCTGTGTGTGCTGCTTACACCCTGCTGTTCTGTCTGAGACACTTTTCCATTCAGTGCAGTTATCTCCACTGACTCTTTGCCTGTTGTGGGCTATGCCTACTCTTGTGGTGTTAGTGGGACCCAGGAAGGCCAGCTCTGAGGGGTGTGCCTTCTAGAGAACTTGTTGCCAGGGCAGCGGAGACAGTAAAATTTGCACTGAGCCACTGGTCCTCTGTTAGATCCCATGAAATGCTGCAATGGGTGAGGACTGCACATTAGGATGGCTGGAGATGTAAGGCTTGGTGCACCTGGCCCAGCATGCATCAGGGTACAGTGTGGCAGCTGGATATAATTTATGGTGGCAGTCATGCATTCAATTACTAACAAAATTTGCCCTGAGTCCAGGGGTTGAGAATAGCAGGCTTGGAGTGGGTGAATTCTCAGGAGAACTCGTGGCTGTGGCAAACTGCTGGCAGGTTTGGTGTTAAGTGTCCATGAGTGTGTTTACACCCGCAGGTGTTTCAGTGGGGTGGGCAGGGGAATGATGCCTGCCATTTCCCTCATTGTTGCAGAAGTCCCTCAACATGCTCTGAAATCAGTAGGAACAGATCTGCCTCCTGTTTGCCCTTCATTATGTAAACTATCATTTTTATGTTCTCTCTTTGTGCAGGATGCTGTCTCTTTAAGGGCAGTGGCCCAGCTCTCATTTGCCCTTTCAGCAACCCCAGCACTGAGTCAGCTGATTTTTAAACCTCCAGGCTCCAAGTCCCTATGGTTTTACAAACTCACAGAATTTTGCCTGTGTTTTTTTAAGGGCAAACATGGGGATTAATCCCTGTGTAAAGCTCCCCAGTCCAAGGGCCTGTGTTTCTACCCTCTCTGCACGTATAGCTCTCTCCCTTCTATAGGTAGCCTTCCTCTCTGTCTTTCTTATATTCCTGACCTTTCAGATGCAATTGTTTTTCTATATTTAGTTGTGAAGTTTGTTTTACCAGTTTTTAGATCACTCTCCGGTATATTGACTTAAATGTGGATGATATATAGTTGTAAATAAGAGATGGGGAGAGCTTGGGGTCCTCCTAATCTGCCATCTTCCTCCAGACTCCTCCAAAATAATATATATTTCTGAAACCAACTGAGCAAAAAACACTATTGTGATTGATACTAAATAATCATCATTTTTATTATTATGAGAGAATATGGCTTTTCTATAGTGAACTACTGCATTAGACAAACTCACCTATACAGTTTTGGGAGCACAGTCTCTCCACTTGCTGCTCTGTTTTTCACAGGGGCAGATCTGCCCCTAGTATTCAGATTGGCACAGGAGCTGCTGCTGCAAGTCAGCTAACTTCAAAGGTGGAAAAGGGAGATTATTTATGGCTCAGAGTCATTTATTCTTCAGGTAACTTCCAGTTCCTTCCCCTGGGCATCATGAGTAAATATATGATAAAAGCAGAGTCCTGTTATTTGGGCAATTCTACATAAAGGGAAAAGTGAAAATAGCCAATAAGCATTCTCTCCTGACATACTACTTTTAAGAATATATTAATATTTTCCTCTTTCACATATAGATGGTATAATTTCTTCTACCTTTAATTAAGCAGTATAAAATTTGATGTGCATATTTCTTCATCTTTCTTCTAGGCAAATATAAATGCATATTGTAGCAGTTATCTTTTACTTCATAGTAAACTACATTAAAACGTAGAGGCTTAAATCAATAACCACTTATATGTTCTTTATTTTGTGGATTAGCCATTTGGATAGGAACCAGTCTGGAATATCTTATCTGTGTATCACATGGTTCTGGCTGGCCTTGGTCATCCAATTTTGGTCAGTTATAATGTTGGCTTCAGCTGGATTGTCCTGAAGAGTCCTGTGAACCTGGCTGGTTGATTATTGGGGTTGTTACTCTGTCCACCTTGATTCTTTCCCATATGATATCTAATCTTCCAGAGATTATAGCAAGCTTCTTTATATGACTGTGAAAACATCTGAGGAAGGTGAAAACATGAGAGAGAGAGAGATGTTAGTATATTGTTTAAATGAGATGGCAGTCTGTTTGCCTTTTAGCTCTGGTGCTTACTTGATATATCTTGAGCAAATTATTTATCTTTTATGATTTCAACATGAATAAAATGAATGGACTAATTATTACATAGTGAAAGAAAGCTGTGAAATAACAATTTGTTATTATAATCATATATGCTTTATAATTGTACTATTATTAATATGATATTAATATGATATTAATATAAGCATATATAATCATATATGCTTTATAATTGTACTATTATTAATATTATATTAATATTATATTAATATGATCTAATATAATATAATAATATTATATATTAATATATAATCACAACATAAATATATAATTATATCATTACAATAATACATAGAAATATAAATAAAAGCATGAAAGATAGGTTTAAGTAATCAGAAAATATGAAACTATAACATTGGAAAGAAACTGGAGACTAAATAAATTGTGAAATATGGAATATAATAAAAATAGAGTAGATGATAGTAAGAGATATAGAAGATCAAACTTAAAAGAGCCAAGAAACCCAAATCAAAAAAAAGGGGAAGTAAAAAGAAAAAAAAATATAGGTACAATGGCCCAATAAATGTAAAATTTATTTTTTTCCCAAAAAAGAAATTTATGTTCCTGAATAAGAAAATCTGTATATAGGAAGTGTATACTTTATACTTGAAAAAAATTAATCTAGTCCACTTGAGAAATATATCAGTAAAACTGGGATTCAAAGGAAAAACAAAATCCTCAATGCCTCTAGCACAAAAACTAAAACAGTTAAAAGGTATAGAAAGTCAGTTTGACATCAAACATTTCTACAACAACATTGAATTCAAAAGAAGAATGAAGCATTACTTATAAAATAATAAACTATAATCTAAGGGTTTTATACCCAGACAAACTGTCACTGAATGGTCAAATATATACATACATAACTGATGAGCATGTAATTCTCACATGAATAATTTTGAGGAACCTGTCAAAGGGTTTATTCACTAAAGACATGATTAGAAAAGTAGCAAAGGACTAGTTGTGATTATTGGATGAATTTAAAACTATATGTATTAGTAAACCAAAGGTGCAATAAAAATGAAATTTGTTGTTGTTGTTTCTCTAATGTGAAATGGTTGAGTAAAACCTCTAAAACTGTATATCTTCTTCATGTATGAAAGTAAGGTTTTTCTATATATATGAGAACAGGCTTATAGGACTTAGATATTATTATATTATTGGATTGGTATAATAAGATTATATATTTAGACAGAACATTTTATAATTTCAAAATGGTCAGATATTTATGAAAATCTTAGCTAACAAAAATATTACAATGTTGGGTTTTAATGTCAAATAGGCTAATCGGTAGATTTAAAAGTTGCTAAAAATTAACATTACAATTAAGTCATAAGGGCCTATAATGAAATTCTCTTCCCCATACTTTTCAACGGAAAAAAAAAAAAAACACTAAAAGGAGAAGAAAGAGATCAAAAGTTGTGTAAATGCAATGGAGTAAAGCATTATGAAACAGTCTAGAGTATTTAAGAATTGCTCCTTTTCCCCCTTTTTTGTATTTTCCAATAATTCTCTACTGACATAAAAAAGGAAGTAAATACAAACATATTATAAATAAAGCATCAAAATGATATCTATAGCAGATAAAATGAAACATATCAAATCATAACAGCTTTTATTTTGGGGTCTAATACCATTTGTTATAGGGGCACCTGGGTGGCTCATTTGGTTAAATGTCCAACTCTCGATTTTGGGTCAGGTCATGATCTCAGGATTGTGAAATCAAGCAGTTGCCTCAGGCTCCATCCCTGTTAAGATTCTCTCCCTCCCTCTTCCTCTGCCCCTCCCCAACTTTTCTCTCTCTCTCTCTAAAAAAATAAAAAAAAAAAAAGAAAAAAAAAGTAATGATGTTTTCCTGTTTATTTATTTTGAGCTTTCAATTCTTTTGGAGTGAACATCCCATTAACTGAAATAAGCTTTAAGGTCTTACACATAGGATATAGTCCAACAACATAGGATGTAGTCCAAAGAAAGTCAATTAGAGATTTTTAAGAGAAGAGGGAAAAGAAGAGAGAAAGAGACTTCTGAAATCTAAAATAAAGATGTAAATATTACCAAAAACCTTCCGTTCTGTAATTATATACTGCATTTGAGTTCAAGAGTTGGAAAATAAGGTATTGAGAGATATATTGTCTTACTTAAATTTTGTTTCTTCCTGAAAGAAAGCAAACATTTTTGTGAATGCTGAAATTAATTTCAAATAATTATTATTAAATGCTTTTATGAGATACAATCATGTGCAATCTCTTCCATCAAAAAAAAAATAGATACAGAAGGGATGCTTGGATGGCTCAGTGGTTGAGCATCTATCTGCCTTTGGCTCAGGCATGATCCCAGGATTCTGGGATTGAGTCCCACATCAGGCTCCCTGCAGGGAGCCTGCTTCTCCCTCTGCCTGTGTCTCTGCCTCTCTCTGCGTCTCTCATAAATAAATAAAATAAATAAAATCTTTTTTAAAAAAACCACTTAGATACAGAAGACAGAGAAGTACTGTCTAATGCATGTTGTATTGACCTTTAAATATACAATGATTAATATTGAATTAAATCTCATGACACTGAAGTATTGTTCTTTAGGTCTCTAAGATAACAGAGTCCTAGACATTAACTTTCAAATAATTTCAGAATACATAGAAGAAAACTTGAGAAAACCAGATATTTTTCCTGTAGTGTGTCTTTGTCAACATTGTTTTAAGTCAGTTATTGGATTATGATCTGTTTGTCACTGATTTATATTATAAGTAACTATAAAATAAACAGTTTATCTCTCTTGCTTAAAATGATTACTGCATGTTTTAAATATTGCATGTGGTCTGGCTTTGACTCCAGGTTGCCTTTGACAACTCTAAGTTAAAAACATACCTTCACTGTGACTTTGCTTCCACCTCTACTAAATAGAGATCATTTATTCAATTATTCAACACATAGTTACTGATTATGACACCTGTTGATAGGATGAGTTATACTATGGTAATATACTTCCTAACTCTCAGTGGTTACATACCACAAGTCTACTTCCCTACTTCCCTGTCCTGCAAATCCACTCTGGATCCTCCATGTGTACACTGAGCATTCCAGGATGCTGCAATCTTTTGGCACCTCTTTATGAACATGAACTTCCACGAACTTCCCACAAGGAAGAAAAAGGAGGTTGAAGAGTCAAGAATCAACAATTAAATGCAGCCACCTAGAAATAACATTTAGCATTTTCATTCACATTTCCTTGACAAAGCATGTAGTATGTCCACCACTAACTTCAGAGTACTAAGAAAGAACAATTATCCATGTGATGAAAGAATAGATTCGCTCTAATAGGCAGTGAAAGTGCTCACCACAATCCCCTTCAGGTTGTTAGATGTTGTCCTTAACTCAGCAGATAGAACAGTTAACAGGAAAGTCCAAATCATTGGATCTCATGGACCTTAAATTATAATAATGGTGATGGAGTAGGCTATACAGATAACAAACAGATAGAAAATATATAATACACCACAGAATGAGAAATGTCATAGGAAAAAAGAAAGTAGCCTGAGTAGGATAGCAAATGAAAGGAAAAGACGGCAAAAGTTGCTTATAAATCAATTCTAATGTAGTTGGAAGGTGTGGAAGACTGTACTGATAAGGTGCTATTTGAATAGGGGCCTAAATGCAGCAAACTGTAAATATTTGGAAGAGGGAACAGTAAATGTAAAGGTATGCAGCAGTAAGGTTGTAGCTTACCATTTTAAGAAACAGCTAAGAGGCCAATGTGGCTAGAAATGAGTGAGTTGTAAAATGTAAAGTGAGAATGAGTGGTGGGCAATAAATTAATTCTGAATTTTTAGAAGCTATTGACTATAAAATTTTCAGATACATCTGGATAGTCAAGTAACAGAATTAATGAAAAATAATTCTGTGTTTTGTGATAAGAAGGCTAGAAAAATGAAGTTGTCTTTTATTGAGATATAAAAGACTACAGAATTAGATTAAGAGGGTTAGAAATGAAAACTTTCTTGTCACATATGTGCTGTTTGAAATGCTTGTTAGCTATCTAAGTAAAGAATTTGTGTAAATTGCTGGATTTATAACTTCAAATCTGAAGTTAATATAAATGGTCTATGTTGGAATAAATATAGGGTAGTCACTAACATTTTAAATATGCTAAAAGCCATGAGACCAAATAAAATCACCTAGGAAGTGATTGGAAAATAGAGAAAATATGGGATAAGCAAGTCCTAATATACTCTATAGTCTAACAGTGAAAAAAAGTAGGAGAGAGAGAGAGAGAGAGAGAGAGAGAGAGAGAGAGAATATACATTCCAGAAAAGAATGCAATGAATTGTGTTAAATGCTGCTGGATAATTCAAATAAAGGCAAACAGAGAGGCTGTCAGTAGTAACAATGGTCAGTTTATTCTCATGGGGATAAATGAAATGATATGTACAAACCATTAAGCCTAGTATTTACTTGGTAAGAATTCAATAAATGCTTATTAATATTACTATTTTGAGGCTGGTGTTATTCTGTTGTGAAAGTTCATTCATAGGTTGTGATTGATCTTAATGACATTCAGTTGAATAAGACTCATGGTACTGAATAACTGGTGTAATATAAAAGAAAGAGATTGAGGGAGAATGCCAATCTCACCCTGTCATCTTCAAATGATGCAAACACTTTGAAGGAAAAGAAGTTACCTATGTGAACTTAGAGAGGACAAATAATGAACAAAGGCATCAAAAGTAAAAGAACAGGGAACATTGTAAGATCTAAACTGATTCTTATGATTAAAGGAAAAGGAAGTATATAGTGATGATGGGAGAGGAAGCTAGAATGTTAGGCATGGGCTATTTTAGAACGAATTTTATATGCCATTCTAAAAAAATTCTGAAAAAAAATAAAGTAAAAAATAAAAAATAAAAAAATTCTGATTTTTTTTAATGCAAGGGAGTACCACTGAAAAATTTTAAGTAAGGGAAGCATATCCTCTCCAATGAATTATTGAAAATTCACTCTAGTAAAAAAAAAATGGAGAATGGATTTGAAATGTGAAAAAAGCAATCTGAAAGTTCATTATATTTAGTACTGAATTAAGTTGAAGACAGTATGTTTGAAAAAGAGAAGAGGGATTTGAAACAAATTTAAAAGTTAAGACAAATTTGATTTGATAAACAATATAAGTTGATGAAGAATAAAGATGAGTCTTAGATAACTTCCAAATCTCTAATAAATGTGTCATGTTCAATAATAATTCTACTCACTAGTATAAAAATACATTCTAGAAAACCAAAAATTTAGAAAGAAGTAGATACATTCTCTTTTTGATTGATTGACTTTGAAAGAGCTTAGAGAAGGGACAGGACGCTGTTGGGAGTATAAGTTTAAAGTGCAGGAAAGAAGATGTGGTTTTTGTTATGGCATTAAAAAATATCAGCATGAAAGTGGTGGCTGAACCCAATTTGTTTGTTTATCATTTTTTCTTCAGTAATTTGTCCAGCACACTTAGAGTGAGAATAGAATACTGTTCATGGATGGCCCCCACCAATAAATCCCTGCTAAGACAGGCTATCCCATGTCAACTTGAACATTACTTATTTATTAGCCCAACATTATTTTAAGAAAAGAGTTTCAGTTCTTCTAGGCACTAGGAAAGTTAAATGATCAATAATTGAATATTCTCATTAACTTAAGAATAGATGGTCAAGGGAAGGGTATTAATGGACAAGTGCTTCATTGAGGAAAAACCAGAAAATATTAGTGTAGTAAAAATTTTAATAGTGAACCATCCCATAAATGAATGGGTGGGTCTTATTCAAGATGATGTTAAAAAATTTGGGAATCCCTCTCAATAAGAAATATTTTATGTATAATATTAATAGGAAATTCATCTCTGTAAGAACTATGAATTATATTCATTATTCTATTTCTCAAGACTCCTCTTTGTCATTGATAAGCTTAATCCATGAATCTAAAATTAGTTTTGTATTTTCTTGTTGGCTAAGGTAGAAGGATAGATATCCCATTTACTGCACAATAATACTAGACTCACAGGATATCACTACTGTAAGGGACTTGAGTAATACAGAAAGAGACAAAGGAAGTGGGGTTCTAGCTGTTGAAGTAATTTTTTGCTTTATATTTAACAGTCACTTTTAGAAATGCAAATGGGTAGAGAGTTTCTAAGAATATTGGGTAATCAAAGAGCAGAGTGTGTTGGATCAGGCTCCCTCTCATTCTCTCTCTCTCTCTCTCTCTCTCCCATACACACATCTACACCCACATCCACACAACAACCCACCCATACACACACACACACACACACACACACACACACACACACAAACCCTTCAAATCAATTAGAATTATTTCATTCAGAGAGCAGGACATGCTGTGTGCTAATCCAGCTAGACAGCTTTTACCGTAATTAAAGTAATGAATGATGCAAAGGCAAAATAAACAGGTGCCCTTCAGGCTTAGGTCAGTCTTCACACATGCAGGCTTCTCACCAAATTATTTGTTCTATTAGATCATTGTTGTAGTTCCTGCTGACTAAACTTCCAGATGTCCCTGGTGTTTTTTTTTTTTTTTTTTTTTAGCTTGGAGTTCAATTGGCCTGTGAGCTACCAATATCCTCTTATTAGGTTCCTTTGGCTTAAATTAATCATTATTACCTTATGGTACTTGGATTTGAGAATCGTAGGTGAAATACTATGTGGCCAAATATTCAAGTTATTTGAAAATCTATTATAAATTAAAATTATGCCTAGTCTAATGTTCAAATAAATTTTAAGAGGAGGTACATTCTTAAACATTACATTCCACAATATTTCCTTCTGCTAAATTTGATTAAAGGTAGAAAAGGAGGTACCCAGGTATCCTTTACTTTCTTCAATCTAAATATAGTTGGTTTATATTTACTATTTCTAAGACTGAATAGGCAATAAGTAATGAAGCAAATGGGCCAGCCACTACCATTCAAATCTAAAAAAGCTATGCTTTCAAAACTTGTATCTTGATATTTACTGTTATTTTGCTGTTCTCTATGAAGATCAGCTTTATTTGGAATCGAATGCGTAGCTGAGGTTCTGATTGCTTTGGAGCATCAGAGGTTCCTTGGCTATTTACAAAAGACTCAGAATGTTTACCTTGGAGAGCTGGGCAGATTTGGTAAAGAGAATGTATCTCAATTTAAATTGTTTTCTAGAGACTTTTCTGAACTTTCCCTTTGCACAAGGACTTTTTTTCACCTGGTTTTTGAACTACAAAAGATTTAACAGGTATTTCATTAGCTATATCATTCATAACAATTGCCTTTAAATACTCAGTATTTTTTGTGAAGACTAGTTATCCATCCAGTTTCTTAATATGTCTCAGATTTATTAACTCCAAAGATGTTTCTTTTCTTTAAAAAAAAATATATATATGTATATATATATATATATATATATATATATATATATATATATATTTGAGAAAGAGAGCACAAGCAGGGAGAGTGGCAGGCAGAGGTAGAGAGAGGGTGCTCCTTCAAAGAGATTTCTATATCTATAGAGAAAAAAAAATGTTTAGTTGCCTGGGAAAGTAATTTCTACCTGTCATTGAGCTTAAAGCTTTTACTTCCTGTGGTGGATTCTTGGGCATGGTAGTAGGTTTGCTGTTTTAACCTAGATGCAGAATTTTTTTCCATAAAAATGTGAAAAGATTAAAGGTTTTTTCTTCCGGTATAATATACCATTACACCTATAGAACATTTTTAAATAGACATATTCCATAGCTTTGGTGGTGTATTGTACCAATGGTATATTGGTACCGTCAACTCAGGTCATGATCCTAAGATCCTGGGATTGAGCCCAGTGTTGGGCTCCTTACTCAGTGGGGAATCTTTTTCTCCCTCTCTCTGTGCTCCCCCCAGTCATACTCTCTCTTGCTCTCTCTCTCTCAAATTAAATAAGTAAATTTTTTATTTTTTTAAAGATGGAGCCCAACTCAGGGTTAAATCCAGGATCCTGAGATCACGACCTGAATTGAAACTAAGAATCGGATGCTTTAACTGACTGAGCCACCCAGGCGTCCCTAAATAAATAAATTCTTAAAAAAAGAAAACTGCTAAAACGTCATATATGTAAGTAAAGATAATTTTTAATTTACTCATTATTAAAAAATGAGACTAGTTATAGAGCACCTTAGATTTGTATTTATTTGGAGAAATAATTCATCATAAGTAGGAAATAACTAATACATACAAAATCTATCTTTGTTGTGATCCTTGGTTCTCGAAGTTTGGGCAGCCTAGAGAATTTTAACAGGTTTCTGGGAAAGAAGGGCTGTATGTGAGTTGAGTTTTGAGTGACACCATCTTTACTGACAATTAATAATAAATTTTAAAAATATTCCAGCTTTCATTACATTCTTAACTCAAAACATTATTTTTATTTTAACAAAATGTCACTTAACATACAATTAACTACAAAAAAAATCCCACCAACATACAAAACATACAATTAACTATAATCTCTGAAAGGAACTAATATCAGTCCTCAAATGTTCGTAAAATTTGCTTCTCAAAAATATAAATTTTACAACAGCCAAGTCACTGTTTAAATCAAGCTAGCTGCCACATAAATCAAACTCTAACATCTTATGTCTTACCTTCCATCCTGAGATGATGAATGTCTGATATGAGTGGCTGGTTCTCCTCTGGCTTGTCGCCATGTCATCTGAAACCCATGGCTTCCTCAGCTGTAGAGGAGCCTGGTGAATGAAGCACAGCAGCTTTTAATTGACCTAGCCCAGAAGTGACATATATCCCTCTGTTCACTCTTCATTGGTCAGAGGTACTCATATGGCTCTAAACTGACTCTAAGATTGCTGGGAAATGCAAAAAAGCCCATATAATTTTTTATGAGGATACCAACATTAACAAAGAAAATTATCATATGATCTCACTCATATGTGGACTTTAAAAAACAAAGCAGAGGATCATAGGGGAAGAGAGGAAAAAATAAAACCAGGTGAAATCAGAGAGGGAGACAAAGCATAAGAGACTCTTGATTATAGGAGACAAACTGAGGGTTGCTGAAGGGGGTGGGGAGATGGAGTAACTGGGTGATAAACATTAAGGAGGACATGATGTACTGAGCACTGGGTGTTATAAGACTGATGAATCACCAACATCTACCTCTAAAAGCAATAATACATTATATATTAATTAACTGAATTTAAATAAATTTTTTTAAAAGAAAGTCTATCCCTTTCTCCAACAAAGCTGTAACATTGATTGGAAAATTCTCATCGAAAAATGATTTGGTACTTGACAAATGAAACTGAAGTATTGTCAATTATTAGGGAAAATAAGAGAGAGATGAAACTACTGAATTCAAATTTTGAAACTTATTGCCATCAGTAGTTTTATCTTCATCGTCCTAGAAGAGTAATTTGTCAGTGCTTAAAGTTAGCACAGGAGTGACTATATAAATACAATTACATTATAAAGCTTAGCTCTTTTAGAATTTGTCATGGTACCAAATCAGTTCCAGCATTCTGAGATAAGGTGGTAAGTTTAGAAAACTAAAAGAAAAGCTTTGGAAAAATTTTTTTTCTTTAAAGTAATTATGTTTTATTTGGGAAGAAAATACTAGGGCTATACAATGGCATTGTAATTCAGGCCAAGAAGAGTGATTTACCCAAAGTGGGAATTCCATGATATTCAAAAGTTGTAATTAATTTTAAAGATATTGTAGAGAAATAATCTTTAATTCCCTCCAGTTTCTCCAACTACTTGTTATACAGAAGAGTTAAGGCCAATAAATAGGTAGAAAACTTAGTTTTCTCGAAGGGAGAGAGAAGTTAGCTAACATTTATTGAAGTCTTATATACTGGGCACAAAACATTAGTCCTCTCACATATACTTCAGAAAAAGTAGTACTGTTATTATATTTTTTAAATAAATGAGGAAATCAAATCATGTATTTAATAAGTGAAAGAGCTTGAATTGTAATTTCAATTTGGGTCCAAAATACCTGTATTTTCTTCTATACCTTAAACTAGAAGTCTATAATATTTTTTCATAGCCCATCCATACTATTTAAAATAAATAATCAAGAATATCCAATATATATGAAGTTCTATATTTGTATATATTTTCTACAATGTATTATGCACATTATAAAATAAACACAAAAATAGAAATCTTGAATAGGTAAAGAACAAAAAGAAGTAGAGGTTCTAACATTTTCCTTTCTATATGTCAGTAGAATATCTTTGTGAACTTTTCAAAAAAGACATTTGTGGGAAACAGACTCTATTTTAAACTTTTTACTTTGAAATAATTATAAACTCACAAGAAGTTGCAAAAAATAATAGAGAAATTTCATGCAACCTTCTTTCTTCTTCAGTGGTAACACCTTTCATATCAAAATGAGGAAATTATACTGACACACTACAATTAACTAGACTCAAGATTTTACTCAGATATCACACCTCCAAATATAGATTTTTATGAACAAGATGATCTTGTTATTTAGAAAAATAAGAAACTAATCTGTGATACATTTGGAATGTGCTTTTTTAATTCACTGAGGTTTTAAGATGTATAATCAACAAGCAATGAAAGTTTATAGCTCTTCCGGGATGTCAGGATTTCATAGTGTCTAAGAGCACATGCTCAGCCTTAGTATAAAACCCAGTGTCCATATTTATTCTGTGCCTCAGTTTATTCATTTTTATAATGGAGCTAATAATAGTTATGAACTTTATAGGATATTAGCTCATATTAGAAGTTAGAATGCTCCAAGTTATAGAGGAAGAGATATAGAGAGTTCAATCTAATTCCCTGAGATCCAATTACTAATTAAATATCAAGCTGGATTTAATTCAGTGACTTCCACCTGAGTGCTGTTTCTGCAGTGGTACATGTCTCCTTCCCAGGCAAGGAGGAGGGATAGAATAGAAAGTACTACAGAATAACTCTTGTTTTGCACTATTCTTAATATTTGTAGACCTGTGATTCATTGTTTATTGCTTGCTTTTGTTAATTATCCCTATCAAAAACCTCAAGATTTCTCCAAATATTCAAAGGTCAGTTTTAGCCAATGATTAATAAAATACATTATTGTACATTGTACCCTACTGGTTTAAAAGTCATACATATTACAAAAGTAATCAGCAAAAACATCTTTATTTGAGACTAATTATATCCTGAAAAATCTGGTTTTCCCTTTGGGTAAATGATTCCAAGTTCTAGTTGTCATTTATATTTTCATTTAATTCTTTAAAAAAAATTTAATCTTATAAAGACTTTCAGAGTCTTTAACAACATCAGTGAATTACACAAACAAACAAACAGTTCATTGTTATTTATCTAAGGTGTCGCCTAAGGCTGCTTGGGGAATAGTAGATAGTTCTAAGTTAAAGACAAATTTGTTGCTACAGATCGATATGTAAACCAGAACATTCAGTATCAATTTTTTTTGTACAAACTTAACCCCAAGTTTTAAGAAAACATCCATATTAAACATAGACGTGTTCTGTTTAAAGCCACAGTATGAAGCTACAGCCAATTCCAGTTCAAAATCACATTGAATAGTTTTTTCCAGTCATATGGGAAATTTTTATTTAATTTTCTAACATTTTCTCAAAGTAATCTTCACATGGGTTTTGGATAAATGTAAACATTAACTGTTGCTATTATCCTAGTTTTATTTTAAAAGAATTATATTTACTATACCTACAAATAGTTCACACGAAGCAAGAAACCTAATATTTATATTTTACAATAAATATTATGAATATCTCTCTCAGGGAAAGAAACTGTTTAGATAATCTGCTTTTCACAGAAAATCTTGCTTTTAAATCTTAGAGACTATAGTTTTTCATTTTAGCTTTTTTTCATTTTAGAGACAGTTTTCGCTGTCAAAGTAAAATAGTGCCTTTTAGCTATAGTTAAGAAACTTTTTTTTTTTTTTTGCAAAGGGGGAAAATTATGGAAGCTGTAAATAAGTAATGATTGCCAAAGATCAGAGGAATTTTACATAAGACCAAAGCAATTTAATCTGATGCTTTGATACAAGTTTGTAAATAATTCAGCATAATGATAATAATGGCATCTTGAGAATTCCTAGCAACTGAATTGCCCTTGAAGGTATTCAAAGATGATTAGAAATTGAATAGTTTTAAGTCATGAGTTAATTTTTGATTTTCTTTTCCAATGTGGGGGTGAAGTGTACTCTCTTAAATAGTTGCTACCCAATCTCTTTAATGTAAATACAAAAAAAATGTTAATATACTGGTCCTCTGTGTAGTAGAATCCACTTAGCCAGAGGCAGAATAGCTGATTATTTCCCCAAGACTCAAGAATTCAAAATCAGTAGGATTTTTAAAAATTTCTACTTACACACATTGTCTTCCTCAACCGATTTTTCTTCATTTCCTTAGAAAAATGCAGGCACATATAATCTAAAAAGGCTTGATTCTCAGATTGGAGTAAACTAATCCCTGCATGGTGGGTCAGTTTTGCCATTCTTCCAACTAGTTTAATCTTGGGCAGGTTAGTTTTTTTTTTTTTTTTTTTCTTTTCCAGGAGCTTAGTTTTCCTCATGGATAAAATAAAGAAATTGGATTCTGTGATCTCAATGATCTCCTCTAGTTCTGAAATGCTCTGAGCATATTGCTTTCTAAATAATTTCTAAAAGAGAGGGGCCTTCATTACCAGCCTCTTCCTATTTGTCCAGCCAGCCAGAGAATTACTGACAGTTCTGTAGACCCCAAGCTGCTTCATAAAACCATGCTGATTCTTGTGTAAATGGAAAATCCTTTTGTTTTCCTTCATAAAGGAAACATTTTCTCATCCTTCAATATCTCATTCAATTGCCTTCCCCCTGAAAAATCTCCTTATTCCAGCCTTCCAGAGATTATTACTTCCTCCTGTAAACCATCACTTTTTACGGGAATATTTCTCTATTTTCACACCAGTCATTCCAGATATTGATATTCTTTTAATAACAATGCCCCCAATAAATTATGATTTATTTGAGGATAAGAATCAAGTTCCATCTTTGTTTTTCTATAAACGATGGATTATACATTGTCAATATTCAGTAAATTCCTCATAAATGACAGAGAATTAAGTAGTTAATAAGGCAAGAACATATTAATGTAAAAAAACACTGGGAGATATAAGATTGAGATAATGCTATCAGTTCAATTATTAATTTTGTATGCTTATATAAGTCACTTCAACTTACTGAGCCCTTCTGTCAAGTATCACAAATAATGCAAACATTAAATATCTTATTGGATTGGCTTCATGAGTATGCAGTACAATATTTAAATTACCGAAGTAGATATGTTATTAATTAAAATTCTGTGTATAAATATATATATATATAGACATGTGTATATATGTAAACTATTTTAAAACTGCAAAGAGGCATATAATTGTAAGGGATTAATATTATATCTGATCAAACACCACAATCTAATAATATAATAGTGAAAATTCCCTGCTCTTGATCTATCAGTTATAAATGTGTTCCTAATCATTAAAAATGGTTTTTAAACATTTTCATGGGAAAATCAGATTCAAAGTTCTAGCTAACAGAGGAGTTAACAGTAACTGAAAAGTCATAATAGTTTTCCAAATATCAAGATATCCTCTAGAATTGTACTTTCCAGCTGAGTCAGTTAACATTGTTCTTTTCTTTATTAAGAAAAGAACCATCTTCTGCACAATATGAAACTGAGCTTTGAAAATACCTGATTTTACATTACTAATGAGCCATATGCCAGGGACTTTTCAGTCTGTTCTTTTTTAAACTTTATTTTACATATTTAACTATAAAATTATTTTTTATCATAAAGTGATATTTTTCCTTGTTGTTATAAAAAGCAGAAGAATGGAACTTGAATTTGGTTTGTTCAGTTTTCTCACATAGGTCAATGGAAGATACACAACTCCATGGTAGCCCTTCTTGTTAACAGCAAGCAACACAAATGGCCAGAACGTCAATGCCCAGGAAGGTCCAGCCAGAAGATGTCTCACCTTAGGGTGCAAGACACACTGCGATGACTAATTGTGCAATGTGTTTGCAGTTAAAATAGCACTACTAAAACCCTGCCAGTGTGAGCTTCCCACTTTTTTTATATCAAACTAAAATTAAAAGCAGTGAATACAGATATGATGAAATGAATGAGGTGATTATGACACCGGTGATTTTTACCTTTAAGGTAATATTAATAATCTAAATAAGAGGAGCAATTAGGGAACTGGCATAAATTCATATTTTCTCATTGAAAAAACAGAAGATATGCCATCAGAGTTAATACTTTTCATCACTCAAATGCAGGATATTATGTGAATTTTAGAAAAGCTTCATGGATGTGCCTACTTTATATCTGATGAGAAAAATATTTTCATAATGCTATTCAAAATAAAAGTGAAAAAAATAACTTTCCAGTTAGGAAAAGTGCATGTATAAATACAAAAGTATAGATACGCAGATAAATAACTATGGGTATAGACACATAGATACAGAAATAAATATGGGCATAGATATACATATATATTCATTACTGATATCCAATATATAACTTCAGAAATAGTACTAAACTCCACTCTCTATCTCCTCTAACACTCTACAGATTAGCAAACAGCATGTGACTTTCCAACAGGGCCTCCTTACTCACCTTTGGCCCTCCGTTTTCACTTCAATGGCACTCATCTATTCCCATATAGACAACACTCTTTATGAAACATTTTGGGTATTCGTTTTCTCTAGTATTGTTAAACTAATGATGGTTTACAACCAAGAACATTGTCTGCTCTTGACTCTGTCTGAAAGCCCACTCAACCTTTATTTCCTTCTCCTTGAAAACTTTTATGGATGGTGTAGATTTTTCTAAATGCCCAGACTGAAGTCCTAAAAATTGCTGCCTGGCTGTCTTACTCACTACATAAGAAATATCATATCTGAGAGAAAATAACTTTTTTTATTTCTATTTCACTGAAGTGTTACAAGATCTAAATTATAACCATGAGATGCTTCAAGTTATCTTTCATCATGTCCCAGTATTTCAGTGATGCTGTGAGAAAACTACAGATTACTTATATTTAGAATACCTAACGACATATTCATGATTATTCTCCTTTAGTAATCAGATTTTTTCACCAACAGTACCATCTATTCTAAATATTTCAATGGAATAAGAGCAGGATAGTTATGGTACAGAAAATCAAAAATAGTAAATGAATGGAATTATGAGTTTAGTTTTAAACTCGGTATATTTTTTTTCAGTAGATTCATCTTCCAAATTAGGATTTTCTTAGGTTAACATTAAACCTAATTTCTCCCTTAGAAAGGAAAATGACATAATAAAGGACAACTAATGAAATATACTCCATGTGTATTTTCAAAGACTTTCTTTTTCCCAAAAGATGTGTGCATGTACACATGGAGCAACACATCAGGACTATAAACTAGTAAGCATATATATCATACCCATTTCAATTCTATTTAGTCCACAAATAAAGATCCATTAGCATTTGGCTGTGGGTCAAGTGAAGATACTGAGCATTCATTTCCTCCATTGATGGTTTTGTTCCCTCCATGTGAAGTGAATTCTCCTTGCTTAGTTTTCTAGGTCCTGCTGAATCTCCTCACTTCCATCTCTGCAGAGGAGAATGAGTGACTTCATATGATTGCCTAATTTGGAAGGAGAGACAAGCATGACTAGTCTAGCTCCTTCTTTGCCCTTCACAAGGTGGGTGCATGTTCTAGTCTACTCTTCTATGCCATAAGTCATGGAGACCATCTCCACTCCTCAGGGGAGAGTCCCCACAGAACTGGATGAGTAAGGCTTTCTAGTTCTGGGATTTAGGATTTGAAAAGCTCAGTTACTTGTAGATATAACAAACCTCTCCCGGGGTCTTACTACTTCCTCTTATCTGCCTTACATAATTTGTCTTTTTTTTTTTTCTCTCTAGGTAGTTCAGGATTCAGATGTGAAGATGAAGAGTGATAATTTTTGAATTTCCAGATCCCTCAACTTGAAATATATGCTTTTACTTATTTTTCTAGGCAGGTTTTTTTTTTTTTTTTTTTTTGCATTAGGACATGACTTTTAAAAATCATTGAATGAAAATACTAATTTAACTCAAAGCTGTATTTATATTTATTTAGATACCTATTCTAAAGTACAGAATCAGTATATATTCCCTGCAAGTGTAACAGGTACAGTCAGTAAAAATACTGGGAACTTGAGCCTCTGACTTGTCATATTCTGCTTTAGTCCTTTGGTCTTCTTTCTCTTCTTGGCCAAACCCTGCTATAAGCCAGACATGGAACATTGTAGTGGACATTTATGAATAAATTTCTTTCAAGTGTGCAGATGCAGCCCAAAAGTGACATGGTTAAAATCAAATTTTTCCAGAAAGAAGATAATATTTGATTACCACCTTTGCAGTATGAGTCCAGTACACTCTGACAATACTAGGCAAATCCAGGAGCTCTATTGACATCAAGAGTCTGGGAGTTAAGTGCAGCTGATTTGGTGTAAGAGTTAAAAGGTTTCGTAGGAAGCTTGATTTTTCTTTTGCTTAGGAGGAAAAGAGTCTTAAATATGTAAGAAAAATTTAGTGATTAGCATTCAGTGACTTATATCTGAATTTAGATCTCCTTCATGTATATGGTAGAATGGATTAGTTGTCCAATTCTTCAGTCCTTCCCAGTCCATCCACTCATTCTGCTATTTAATTGTGAAGGGACCTGCCATTATTGACAGAATATCCATCCCCATCCCTTGACTTTGGGCCCAGCCATGTGACTTCTTTGTCAGATGGATTTAAGAGACGTGAAACTAGTAGAGGCTTGAAACATGCTTGTGCAGTTAGGCTTGTTCTCTCTCACCTCTGCCACTGTCATAAGAGGAATACGTCTCAGGTAGACAGCTGGTACAAAGGCAGTGAGAAGCACCTGGAACAGAGCCACTTGCACATGCCCATTAATCAGCAGCGAAAAGAACAGCTTGCCAGTTGAGCTCACCCCACATCAGTTAGCCCCAGCTGGCACAAATATTAATTACACTTAATAAGCCCTATAGATTTGGGGGTTGATCATTATATACATAGCATAATTATTATAATACTTTACTAACAAAATTTACTTCAAAGATCATTGTTATAATACCTGAATAGCCTTTAATTCTTTTCCAAGAGGACCATGGTTCATTCTGCAGCTGACACTAACATACCGGGCCACCATATTTTATAGTGAAATAGAGATGTTTCTTGTGGTCTGTTTTTTCCAACATGATATATCAAACAAATACGCTAATTCTGGCCATACATTTTGAAAGGTATTAAATAATAAAGGATTTAGAGAAAAATAGTGAACCTAATAACAGCTTCTAATGACATTGGAAAGCAAGAAGTAAACAGAATAGGGTAAAAGCACCAGGTGTGGATGATAAGAAATCATGCTTTCCCTGGTGATGTTGCTACGGTAGTGGGACCCTGAATGACTACCTCTGTAGACCTCTGTGCTACCACCTTTTGTAATTCAGTCCTAGAAAACAACTAGGGAGGGATTAATTATTTTCTCACATTTTGTCTCACATATATAAAAATATATATGTATATATATGTCTGGAGCAATATTGACACATTACGGGATCCCTGGGTGGCGCAGCGGTTTGGCGCCTGCCTTTGGCCCAGGGCGCGATCCTGGAGACCCAGGATCGAATCCCACATCAGGCTCCCGGTGCATGGAGCCTGCTTCTCCCTCTGCCTATGTCTCTGCCTCTCTCTCTCTGTGACTATCATAAAAAAAATAAAAATAAAACTAGCATGTTTCCTTTAAAAAAATATTGACACATTACATATATATGTATATATACATGCATATATGTATATATACATATATTTGAATATATCTGTATATGAATATGCAAAATATATCTGTATCTGAATATGTCTGTATGTATACACACACATTATTACACACGTTATGCATATACATATATATGCAGACATATACAGATATAGTCATGATGCTACAGAAGGGGTCTTAAGACAAGATTCAGACAAGGCAGAGTAGACAAGAGGAGTGAAATGGGAGGCTATAAAACTTAAATTATATTTTTGGTTCCATCAGGATCAGATCTGTGATCTTTGGAACATATTAATTTCATGTTAATCTCAGTTTACTCTTCTATAAAAATGACAATAATTAGGACTGCTTAGACTATCTCATTGTTTGCCTTGAAAATAATTGAAGCAACATTTGTTAATGTGCTTTGTAAATCGAAGGCCGTAAATTAGTGTTAACTGTTTTTAATAATGGGAATGCAATATAGCTCAGATGTAAAGTACTACTGGCAAATTCTTTATAAGTCACTCTATTCAAGGGCAAAAAATAAACCTTACAAGAAATAGTTTGTTAGTAAGAGACTATTCTTCCTTTCTTACAGATTTCTTTAAATAATAGTACTCACAGTAAACATATAATACTGGATTTAAGTCTTGCATTCTTGAAATTGTAGTCACATTCAGTTAGGCTAAAAAGAATTCAAGCAAGAATAAATAACTAGAGGCTCCACAAATAAGACTAATATGCATTATGAGATTTTTTCTCAATTTAATCAGAAATTTACAGATTATACTCTAAAACCCACCACATTATTTTCCAATCAGAGCTACCAGTTATAAATATTTGCAAATTCTTTGATTAGAGATAATTCTTTGCTGATGGAGAAGCTTATAATCACTATCCAATTTACAAAAGACCAATGAATTCAAATTATAAGTAAGGACTGTTTCACTGAGATGCTGCAGGTACTTTTGGTCTATTCTCTAGTCTTATCTTTTCATTTTCACTTAGAGTTCAGAAATATTTCAAAGCTAAAATTTTAGAATAAATCTTTATTGAATATCATATGAATTTTTTCTTTGCCAATTTATAGGGAACATGTGGTTATGTAAACATCTCTGGAAATGCATTTCAACATAATCCTACATGAGTTACAAGAGATTTAGATGGTCACGTAAACCTGTGATGCAACCACAGATTTCAGAGATAAACATGATTTCTTAGGTGGTTATTTTCACTCTGACATATTTTATATACATAAGTGGACAAATCCAACTTGCTTCCAGGAATCTATTAAGAATTATCCTGTGATATGTTTTAAAGTTTTAAACTAAGTTCATGATGTGTTTAATATTTGGAATGGGGGATACAGGAGATTAATTATAGCACCAAACTCCAAATTCTTGAATGGAGATCTTTGAGAACTTGGTGTTAACACTTGTTATGATTGCTAATACTTTAATAAACCTGTTTTTAAATTTTTTTAAATAGAAAAAGCAATCTAGTTCCAACTCTTTAAAAATGTATTTTATCTGTATTGAGGATTTACTAGTTTGAATTTTTTATGGCTTATTAACATGTCCTCCAGAGAAAAGAAAGGAGAACTTCAAGTCATTCAAATTTTATATGAAAATTATCTGCCTGAAGTATTTCTTGCCCAATGGTATTCCTGTTATTTTGGCTGATTTGGCTGACTTCCTCAATAATTTTTGTGACTTCCTTCAAAATCTACCTGCTCAGCCAAAGGAAATGTCCTTTAAGACAGAAAAAATATTTTTTCTTAATCAAAGCTTTAGATTAGTTAGCTTCTTTGCTTTAGCAGAGAAAAAATTATTGATGTGAATATGGCTGCTCTTCCAATACCTTCAGGATGATTTCTTAGTACAGGAGATGTCCTTACAAGATCATGGAAATACTCAAAAGAAGACACACTAAAAGTTTGCCAATTAATACAATGCCTACTTCAAATTGGTTCTCTTTGACCAGTTCAAGCTTCAAATAGTTCTCTTTCAAATAGCTACAATAGCATATCCATGTGACTTCTAAATATACACTTTTGTGATCAACACCAAAATTAAGTGAAAAGAGAAAAATCTTCTACTCCTAGGGGGTGGGATGGTAGGGATAGTAAAGCAGATAAAAGCAAGAGAGATAGAGGCAGAAAAACAGAGATATTGAGATATCATGGAAAGGAAAGGGCAGGGGATCCCTGGGTGGCTCAGTGGTTTAGCACCTGCCTTTGGCCCAGAACATGATCCTGGAGTCCAGGGATCAAGTCCCGCGTTGGGCTCCCAGCATGGAGCCTGCTTCTCCCTCCTCCTGTGTCTCTGTACCTCTCTCTCTATGTCTATCATAAGTAAATAAATCTTACAGAAAAAAAAAAAAGGGCAGATGCCGGATGTTTGTTTGTTTTTTCATGGCAAAGACCAGGAGCCAAGATTGGGTACATATTAGTTGGAGTTTAGAGCTACCAAGATATATCCAAACCAGGAAACTTGTTCTCCTACATTAGAGGCTTTGAGAGATTGTTCTAGGACCAAGGCAAAGTCTCCTCTGAGAAAACTGGCAAGTGGCCGTGGTAGTAGAGGGAGGACTTTTTGTGTAGTTTTACTGAGATATCCTTAGTCATGGATATGGAATGGACCTAGATTAAGCTGAATAGGGTTTGGAGATGCCCCAGGAAGTATTTTTTAAGATTTAAGGATTTTTGAAGGCAGGACACAACACACTGACACTCAGACCGATGAAAGACACAAGTCTTTGTTACTTATAATCACAAATGAGAGAAGGCAGGACCAGCTAGATACTTCTATCTGGGAACAGGATAAGAGCAATTTAGAGCCATTTAAGGTAGTTTACATATGGCAAAAGGGGTAAAGTTAGCTAGGTTTCATGGGCTTTCTGTAGATTGGATAGTTTAAATAAATTTTGGGTCTTCGAGATTTAGGGACTATTTCTAATTGTTTGATGTCTGGCCTGGGGGCAGTTTGGGAGAACATGCAGTGACCCAGGTTGTGAGAGTCAGCTAAGGAAAGTGGTTGGGGTATGAACCTAATCAGCTGCTCATGAAGGGGGACTGATTGATCTCTGGCCAGAACCTCAAAACTGGGTTATGATAGCATTTTGAAACAAGCAAACAAACAAAAAAGCTATATAATAATTGACCCATGGTTGTCTTGGCATCAGTTTTGGGTTTGTTTGGAGTATTCGCATAGCTCAAATAGTAGAGGAGATTAATTTTAGAAAGCATGGCATAAATAGTTCCAAAAGGCAGAAAGAAACATTTTATTATGAAAGTAAAAAGGATGAAAACAAGCATAGGGAGTCCTTATAGGCTGGCCCTCTAACCACATTCCCCATTTATATGACATTAGCTAAGAAAACAAATTTGAAAACACTCAGGGTCTCTGACAATATCATGGTAGAATTGTAAAGTGTGTTAAAAATATGTTATCTTTTTTATGACAGTGTCTTGCTGTACTCCTTGAGTCAAGGTGGCAGATACAGCACTTACATTGTTGGAAGGGATGAACTAAAAGTTCAATGAAGTGTATGTAAAGATTCACGGTTTTTGTTTCTAACTTAGGGGACAAAATGGTTATGGTGGTCATGATCAGAGACAAGGCAGGTGGTCTGGTGGCAAGTTAAATGAGGAGAATAGGAAAAATTAGGCAGTGGGAGATACTATTTCTAGGAGGCTAAGGGTTGTATCAATATGAGGGAGTTGCCTTCTGGGGAAAGCAATAATCTCCATTAACTTTTAGTTTGGTACCCTCTGCAAGATTTTCCTTTTGGCATATGTGTGTATGTTTTGTTGAAGAGCAAGCTCAGGAACTATGATAGAACTACTGATGTCAAAGGAAGAAATATAATAAATGTTCCATGTCCAATTTGTCAGTGCCTTAGAAGAGAGTCCATTCACATTGTTGAGGTGATGTTAGTCTCATTGTCAGAGTGAAAGTATCTCTGTTGAGTGGGTGAAGTTATCTCCATGGCAAGGTCTTGGGCTGAGATGATGTTGTCTGGGATGTGGATTAAGATATTCCTCCCAAATGAATATCCACTTAAGCTGATTTGAGTTGTTTTAGTGGCTTTATGCAGAGCCCTTGTGCAATTTGAAGGTAACATTTCTTTGTACATTCAAAGCTGACAGAAGTGATGCCTGCATCAGTGATACTGCCATAATTGGATCAAATCACCAGAACCCAGCTGGTACAGTTAAAGCCCTAATCAAGGGTGGCCAAATCTAAAAGCTCTTAATAATTCAAAGTTTTGCCTATATGGGTGATGAGAAGGGTTCTTCTGTAAATAGGTTTAAAGCATATGGCCTGAGTTAGATTCATGTTGTTCATAGGGTACCTAATTGTTTGTTTAATGAAAATGTCTGTGGCTGAGCTTAGGGCTCCAACATTAGTGTGTACATAGGTCCTCCAATTTAGCCAATTGCTATGAATCCTTTGTCTCAGTCAGTTGATGACAGGCGAGCCAGTGAGGTCTTTGGGCGGCTGATCTTGCATTAGTCAAACTTAATGGCATGTGGGCCTCATTATTTTCCATGTTTGGTTGAAACAATGGCTTAATTGGAGGGTTTGATTGCAAACCAGTAAAAGCACCCATACCAATAGTAAGACCAAAGGTGTGTAGTGCCACTTGACAGACCTTTGTTTTGCATAATGTTGATTTTCTTCCAGCTTGTTACCAATCAGGAGTTGTCTGTTTTTATCATTAAATGATATTGTGTTGATTTCATTACTATCTCTAAATATGATTTTTATTTACTAAGTGAAGTTTTATATCTCCCTTCCTTGTAGTCCGCAGTGTAAAAATGACCCTGAACAATGGATTTCAATTTCCTGGAGGAGATCAGAAGTTAGTTATCCAGTCTTTATAACCTGAATATTGAAGAAGGTCTTTATGGTGGTAGAAATTCAGGCTCAAATGAGTCCTGTAACAAAAGGACATGTGCCTGCCCATGGAAAAATCTATAGTTAGTGAGACCAAGAGAGTTGGTATCCTCAACTGTCTTCCAAACATTATGAATGGGGGCAGGATCAGGAATCTATAAAGACAGAAGAACATTATTTTTAAAAATTTTTAAGTTTAAATTTAATTAAATTAACATATGCTCTATCATTTGTTTCAGAGATGGATTTTAGTGATTCATCAATTGCATACAATACCCAGTGCTCATTACTTCAAGTACCCTCCTTAATGTCCATCACCCAGTTACCCCATCCCCCCATCCACCTCTCCTCCAGCAAGTTTGTTCCCTATAGTTTGTTCCCTATAGTTAAGAGTCTCTTATGATTTCTCCTGTCTCTGTTTTTGTTTTTTATTTTTTCTTCCCTTCTCATTGCTCATCTGTTTGTATCTTAAATTCTACATGAGTGAAATCGTATGATATTTGTCTTTCTCTTACTGACTTACTTCACTTAGTATAATATCCTCTAGGATATTAGTTCCATCCATGTCATTGCAAATGGCAAGATTTCCTTCTTTTGATGGTTGTGTAGTATTCCATTATATATATTTATATATATATATATATACCACATCTTCTTCATTCATTCGTCTGTCAATGGACATCTGGACTCTTTCCATATTTTGTATATTGTGGACATTCATGCTATAAACATTGGAGTATCTGTACCCTTTGAATCACCATGTTTATATCCTTTGTATAAATATTTAGTAGATCAATTGCTGAGTCATAGGCTAGCTCTATTTATAACTTTATTTTTAAAAAGACTTTATTTATTTATTTGATGGGGAGAGAGAGAGAGAGAGAGAGAGAGAGCAGCTAGGGGAGCAGCAGGCAGAGGGAAAAGCAGGATCCCCACTGAATAAGGAACCCGACGCTGGGCTAGATCCCAGGACCCTGCGATCATGGCCTGAGCTGAAGGCAAATGCTTAACTGACTGAGCCATTCAGATGCCCCTATTTTTAACTTTTTTGAGGAAACTCCATTCTGCTTTCCAGAGTGGCTATACCAATTTGCATTCTCACCAAGAGTCTAAGAGGGTTCCCTTTTTTTTTTCATTCTTGCCAATATCTGTTGCTTCCTGAGTTGTTAATTTTAGCCATTCTGACCAATGTGAGGTGATATCTCATTGTGATTTTGATTTGTATTACCCTGATGCCAAGTGATGTTGAGAAGTTTTTCATGTGTCTGTTGTCCATTTGTGTGTGTTCTTTGGAGAAATGTCTGTTCATATCATCTGCCCATTTCTTAACTGGATTTGTTTTTGTTTTTGTTTTTTGGATGTCGAGTTTGATAAGTTCTTTATAGAGTTGGATACTAGCCCTTTATCTGATAAGACATTTGCAAATATCTCAGAGGAAGACATTATTAAAGGGCCTCATGTGCATCTTTATACTCATAGAGTATAAAGTATTCCCTTAAATATAGAAATATTTTATTTTGTTTTTAAATTGGTGCATGGTGTGAGTGAGCTAAGGAGCCTTAAATCAGGAGAGATTAAAGTCTTGGGCAAAATAAACACCTAGTTTAGGAGCCATTCATCGTTTTGTAACTTAAATAGGAGTTTGTTGAGGAACTAATTAGTCTCCTAAACTGGCTACCTGGGATCTATCAGAGACCTGAAACTTCCATTGAATGACTTTTCCAAGAGCCCAGGATTATGTTTTCTGAGAAGTGAAATGTGCATCTTGATTAGTATCAGCAATATCTCAAACTCCAAAAGAAATAAGGAATATTCTGATGTGGCCTTATATTCTTGTCTCTATATATCATGTGTGACCTTGATTTGCAATTTGGGTATCCATGCGACAAGAGATTCCCAGAGTTCTTTACCTTGAAAGGGACAGCTGTTAGGCACTGGCCCAGGAGTTTTCACAAATGTATAGATGGAACCATTTGTTGGCAAAAGCATCCAATGCTAAGATGATTGTCAAAAATTTTACCAGTTGGCCTTTGTGTCCCATTTAGCCTGTGTCCCTTAATGCTATGCTTAGGGAAGTAGTTGAGATGTAGATTTAGTTTCTCAAGAAAGGAAACTGATCAGCCTGTCTCCAGACCCTCAACATTGGTCAAAGCAACATTAAAAATACAAAAACAAGGGGTGCCTGGGTGGCTCAGATGGTTAAGCATCTGACTTCTGTTCAGGTCATGATCTCATGGTCCTGGGACTAAGCCCCACATTGGGCTCCCAGCTCAGTGGGGAGTCTGCTTCTCCTCCCTCTTACTCTAGCTCTGCTCATTCTCTCTCTCTCTCACTCTCTCTCTCCCTCTCTCTCTTTCTCTCCCTCTGTCTCAAATGAATAAATAAAACCTTAAAGTATACAAAACCAAGAACATTCTATTGCAGAGGGCTGCTCTAGAGGGGCCATGGTGATGCCTACTGCAGTGGTAGACACACTAGAACTGGCAAAGGGGAGTCACAGCCAGATCTCAGGCAGATCTTCAGCACCAGAGAACCTGGCTCATCATTGATACTTTTTGGTTTACTTCCTCTTCAAATGCCAGGAGAACAGATAGTAACTGGGCTGGCATTGTTATAGTTGTGAAAGTGAGAGGAGCCACACTGCCTTTTGCGGGTTGAAGAACTTCTCTCCCTTATGCCAGAAGATCCCATGCACTCTACCTCCATCCCTGACAGCCCCCCAAACATCTTCCCCATGGACTGTTTGGGAGATATTGGGAGAGAGATGAAAAATCAAATGGATGATAATTTTATATTTAAAAAATCAAAGGAGTAACAAAGTTACAGACAAACCACTGAGATTATTGGATTGGATGATTGAAATTTACTGGTTAGGAATAGAAATGTAAATTTTTATTTTTTCTGTACTGGGAAATTTTAGTCGATCCAAACAAAATGGATTGGCAGGCTGATATTGGTCTGCAGACAGCCAGGTCACATTTAGTACTTGACTTAATCTATATTCGTGAGGTTTATTGTTTTCCAATTTCCTTTAGCCAATCTCCAGTACTACCTAGACTCAGGGGATACATATGCACTCCCTTTCTCCTTCTTCAGGATCAAGGAACACTCACTTACTTCAGCCTAGATCCTCTGAATCTCACATAGCATAGATAAACAACCTGCAAATATGATTTACATCACATTGCAAACTACCCAGACTTATCAATTGCCCCCTCTCTACTAGGTGATATATCTCATCCCATTAAAAATACCATCCCAATGACCCCCTTAACTTCCATAGTTAACACCTGTGTTTCTTTCTTCATCCTAGAATTAAATTTCATGAATGTGGTCTCGATATTCATTTCTAGGTCTCTGTTTCTTTTTAAAATATTATTTATTCTTAAGAGATAAACAGAGAGAAGCAGAGACATAGAGAGAGAGAGAAGCAGACTCCCTGCAGGAAGCCCAAAGCAGGACTCGATTCCTGGACCCCGGGATCAAGCCCTTAGCCAAAGGCAGCTGCTCAACTGCTAAGTCACCCAGGCATCCCTAGGTCTCTGTTTCTGTTTATTTTAAAATATATTACAAAGCATGTATACAACAGAGGATATGTGAATATATATATTCATAAATATATAAACATACATATATATGGTTTATAGAAGAAAATAAAATAACCATTAATGAATCCATTGCTTAGCCTAAGAAGTAGAATATTGCTTGTATCTTTGAAACCCTTTCTATAAAAAATCCTCTTCTGTTTCTCAAATATATTTTTAAACAGTCTGCTGATTTTAATTTTAGTGTACATGGACGCTGATGAAATAAATTGCTTGGTAATTCTTGTTTTTATTTTATGGAAGTAAAATCACGCTATATATATTCTCCTATGACTTGGGTTCACTGCTTAATCTTATATCTTTAAACTTCATGCATGTCAGTGCTGGTATTGGTAGCTTGTTATATTTTACTACTGTGAATCATGCCATTGTTTCACAAAAGTGTAAGTTATGTTTTTATTCTGTTGTTTACAAATAGAAGGGCTATTTTAATTTTTCTTACTTGAATAAGATTACTAGAATAATTAGGATTATGCTCTGCTAATGATAGAAAATGTGAAATAAACTTATCTAAGCAAAACAGAATTTTTGTCACTTCCCCATGAAAGTTCCAGTAGATAGTTGAGGGCCTATATTGTATTCCACATTGTCAAGATACTAAATTCCCTTTATCTTCATGGCTCATTATATTTGGCCTTGGGTTCCAATTTCACCTCCTTATTCACATTTGCAGGTGCAATTTCAACCATTATGGTGGCCATCTAAACAGAAGGAAGAAGGAAAGGGACAAAGTTGGCAAACATCATCTTGTTAAAGAATACTGGATGGAAGGTACACTCACCACCTCTGCTAATCCATTGGATGGAACCAAATCTCTGTGCCCCTAGCTGTGGTCTTAGTTCTGCTTGACTTTGGACACAACTAATATTGAAGGGCTTTAGTATTGAAAAAGTGTAAAATGGATATTGGGAACAGCTAAAAAAATCTCTGCTAAAGTTATTATGGATATTCTTTCATATGATTCCTGGTGCAGTTATGCAGGGATTGCTGAGAAGAGAATGCTGAGAATTGCAAGAAGGAAATGCTGGCCAAAGTATACACACATATTCTTGGGTAATGCACAAAATTCTCCAGAGTAATTGTTCAGTTAACACTACTACGTGAAGACCTCTTATCTTCCCCAAATTAAAAATTGGGAATATTTTTCTTCTTCAGAAAAGTAATTGTCCCATCACATATCAAGACAATTACAGCTTTGTTTTAGATCTGGATGTGTGAGTGTGTGTGTGTATGTGTGTGTGTCTGTCTCCAGACTCCTTATCTCTTTCAATGATCTATTTATCTATCCCTGAGTTAATACCATACTGTCTGAAGACTTTATTGAATCTTGATGAAGCATAAAGTAAATAAGCTCCACTTCGTTCTTCAGATATGTAGCTTTTTATTCTTGGCCCTTTGCTACTGGATATAAATCTTATAATCAACATACCAAATTCCATAAAAAACTTTATTGAAATTTTTAATGCAATTGCAGTGAACCTTGGTTCAATTATCTATTGAATATTGATTCAATTGTCTGTGCTTTATTCTAGAACTTAGGTATTTAAAAGAGCCATTTATTATAGCTCACAATTTTGTGATTTAAGCAGGGTTTACTTCAGTGATTACATGGCACTCTTGGTATTTAGCTTGCAGATGGGCTGTCAGGCTGTCCAAGATGGCTTTGTTCATGTGTCCAGCATCATGGTGGGGATGGCTGGAAGCTACGTTGAACTATTACCATTGACAAAAGCACCTTTGTGGATCTTCTGCAGAAGAGAAGTCCCAGAGTAGTTAAATTTCTTACATGACATATCAGGGCACCTAGACAGAGATATTCTAAGAGAATATTAGTAGAAACTATGAGTTCCTTAAAACCTGGGTCCAGAAGCTGCCCCTCTTTCTCTTCCACCTCAAAACATTCATAAAACCCACCTAGATATAAAGTGAAGGGATGTGGGCAGCCCAGGTGGCTCAGTGGTTAGCCTTGTCTTCAGCCCAGGGCATGATCCTGGGGACCCAGGATTGAGTCCCACGTCAGGCTCCCTGCATGGAGCCTGCTTCTCCCTCTGCCTGTGTCTCTGCCTCTCTCTTTCTCTGTGTTTCTTATGAATAAATAAATAAAATCTTTTAAAAATAAAGTGAAGGGATGTATAGATATCACCTCTCTATGAAATGATTATCAAAGACTGTGTGGCCATTTTTAATCTGTCACAAATCTAAAGATTGAGAATTGGCATCTTTGTGACACTGAGCTTTCCTACCTGATGAACATGACTATAATGGACTGAATGTCTGTATCCTCCCCAAATTAGTATATTGAAACCCTAATTCCAATGTGATGGTAATTAGAGGTAGGGCTTTTGGATGGTAATTAGGTCAATGTTCCTTTATGATTTATTTATTTATTTGAAAGGGAGGGGAGGGATAGAAGGAAAGGGGAAGAGAGAGAGAGAAAAGCAGACTCTTCACTGGAAGATTTATTTATTTAAGAGAGAGAGAGAGAGAGAAAGACAGAGAAAGCCAGCAGAAAGAGGGAGAGGGACAAGCGGACTCTGCACTGAGCAGAGTCTGAAGCAGGGCTCAATCTCAGAATCCTGAGATCATGACCTGAGGGCAGATGGAGAGTCAGATGCCCAACTGACTGAATCACTCAGTCCTCTACTTTAACTTTATTTTTGATTCACTGAAAGATTCATATTGCAGATTGTTAATATTTTATTCAGTATTTTTTGCTTCTAAGTTCATAAATCACATTATTTTTCTTCTTATGATTTTTGTATCAAAGTTATATTCAGCTTATAAAATAAATCAGCACATATTCTTTCTATGCCTTGAGTATTTTATAAAATTTATCCATCAAATCATTAGGACTTAATATTTCCTTTGTGAGTGTATTTTAAATTTCTGATTCAATTTTTCTACTGATTATAGGAAATTCAGATATGGCATTTCTTTATGAGTCAGTTTTGGTTATTTGTAATTTTTTGTCATTTTTCTCTTTTAGTATATTCTTCAATTTCACCTACTACTGTAATATGTATCATGTTGACCCCAAATCTCTTTCCTTCTTTGTCCCTACTTCTTTTTTTTTTTTTTTCATATTTCTTGGTCAACTTTTACAGATTCTGTCAACATTATTAGTCATTTCAAAGAATCTTCTTTTAGTTTATGGATTTCAGTTATATTTTAGTTATATTTTTATTTTTTCTTTATTAATTTCTGCACTTTATTGTTCCTTTATTTATTATCTTTATTTTTTCCAACTATTTTTCAGATTTGTAAATAAGAATGCTAAGTATGTGGATTATACTTATTATTTGAGTTTATATTGAGTATGCTTAAGTCACTAGTTTTTTAGCTTTTGTTTTATTCTAGTGTGTATATTTAAAGATGTAAATTTTCCTCCAGGCTTCAAGTTCTAAGTAGTGTCCTTATTGTGATTTGTTTCTAAGTATGTTCCAATGTTCATTATGATCTCTTAATTAAGTTAACTTAGAAATGAGTTTTAAAATTTTGAAAATAGAGATTTATTACTGTTTGTTATTTTACTCTTTATTTGTTTCATAAAGTTAGAGAGAGGGCTGTATGAGACTTATTTAAAATGTTTTGAGACTTATCTTTGACTTAGAACATGGTAAGTTTCTTAATAAATGACTCAAGTGGGTTTTCAAAAAATAATTATTAGATCAAGGTTTTTCACTGTAGTTTTAAATATTGTATATTCTTACTGACTTTGTGACTGTATGATACATCAGTTACAGAAAGAATGTTGTCAAGATCCCCACCCATTGGATAAGATACCCAAAGATTGTTGTAAGTTTCAAATATTCAGTCTCTTCGGATCCAATTTAGTGACTCCTATCAGTAGAATGCCCTCAAAAAGTTGTTTAATCCGTTATCTATTTGATTATAATCAGTTCAAGGTGCCAATGGCTTCATCCACTGTTCAAGATTTGTTTAATTTTTTAAAGATTTTATATATTTATTTGAGATGGGGCAAAGGAAAAAGAAAGAGGGGTGGGCGACAGAGAAGAAGAAAAAGTCTCAAACAGATTCTGAGCTCAGAGGCTGATGCAGAACTTGATCCACAACCCTGAAATCATGACCTAAGCTAAAACTAAGAGTCAGACACTAAACTGACAGGGCCACCCAGGCGCCCTAAGATATGTCTAATTTTTTGGACTTGCATTGAACATGCAAGCATCCACATTAGAGTTCTGCTTTTAGTCTCTGGCTCCTAAGCCCTTAACCAGGCTGAGTCTTTTATTTTGTTTTTAGGGAAAGAGAGAGAGAGAGAGAGAGAGAGAGAGAGAGAGAATGCACATGTATACCTGCTGGGAGGAGAGGGAGAAGGGCAGAGGGAATGGGAGACAAAACCTCAAGCAGGCTTCAGGACATAGCACAGAGCCCAGCTTGGGGCTCCATGCAGAGGTTCATGCACGACTTGATCTCATAACCCTGAAATCATGACCTGAGCCAAAATCATGAGACCAACACTTAACCAACAGAGCCAGAGCCATCCAGGAGCCCCAAGTCTTAATCAGCCTTTATACTTAAAACATTCTTCAGGTTGGGAATGAGAAATAGTTACATTTTTCTCCCCCAGAATTTCTGGATTCTCTCTTTTTCTTTCATACATATTTTTAAATCAACCCATTCTTTGTTCTAATTTCACTCTCTTGGTATCTGGTCAAATGCAAACACTAGCAGCTAAAGAGTGCTTATGGTATTGTTTCTCAATTCTTCCCCTAAAGCCGAAGTTGAAATTATCCATTTTCTGTTTCTATTACTGCAAGATACACTTTTAACAAATGTTTTTCCACAGTCCCAATAATTGTTTCTTCACTTCTTACCATCTACCCTAAATCAATGGATGATAATTTAACTTTTGTTAGAGTAGAATCTATATTAGCTTTGGCTACCTTAATACAATATCACAAACTGGGTAGCTTAAACAACAGAAATTTATTTTGTATATTTTACTTATTTATTCATGAGAGACACAGAGAGAGAGGCAGAGCCATAGGCAGAGGGAAAAGAAGGCTCCATGTGGGGAGCTTGATGTGGGACTCCATCGCAAAACCCCAGGATCACACCTTGAGCCAAAGGCTGATGCTCAACAACTGAGCCACAGTGGTTGTCAGGTGCCCCAACAAAAATTCTTTTTTTTTTTTTTTCATAGTTTTGGAGTCTAGAAGTCCATGATTTAGGTCCTGGCAAATTTACTTTCTGTTTAAAAAAAATAAAAAATAAAAAACTAATTTCTGGTAATGCCTCTTTTCCTGGTTTATCTACGACTGCCTTCTCACCATGTCCTTGCATGGCCTTTCCTCTGTGCACACAAAGAAAGACGGGGAGCTCTCTAGTGACACATTCCTTTTATAAAAACTAGGGCCCCGTTGGATTCTGGCCTCCTGCTTATGATATCATTTAACTCTATCTCTTGAAGTCTTCATCTCCAAATGACATCACACTGGGGGGTTATGGCTTAAACATATGAATTTTGTTACAGACTTTTCAGTCTACAGCAGCATCCCATTTTTTAAGACTTATTTATTTGAGGAGATAGTGAGCATATGCATGTGCACACATGCATGCAGTGGAAGAGGCAGAGGGAGAGGGAGAGAAAGCCTTAAGCAGACACTTTACTGAACATGGGACACAACGCAGGGCTCGATCTGACAGCCCTGAGATCAGAACCTGTGCCAAAACCAAGTGCCTAACAATTAATGGACTGTACCTCCCAGGTGCCCCAACAATATCCCACTTCTAAATATCAATTCTTACATACAGTTTATATGACAATCACAACCTCCAAACCTCGGTTACTTACTACAACAAATAATTCTCTTTCATGTTGATTATAGACAATTGTGGCCTTGCTATAAGGCTCTCCACTCTGTGTGTCATTTTTATATTAGGGTCCAGCCTAATATAGTAAGAGGGAAAATTCAATGGTGGTATAATATGATTACTCTTAAAATTTGGCTCAGATACCATATATTGCCAAGTCCAGTCAGATTTACTTGGACCAAACAAGGTAAGTTAGCATGATGTCAGAAGAAAGAGAAATATAAACACAACTATTGTACGTCCTTATATTGACTACTATTCTTTGTATTTTAAGTAGAGATTAGTTCATTTACATTGATTATGATGTTTGTATATTTGAATTACTTTTGGCCCTTCTAATATCTGCTGTTTGTCCTAATATGTTTCCAATGTATGTTTCCTTTTTTATGAATTCTTTTAAGTTTACTGTTTTCCTTTCTTTCATTACAGTTTTTTTTTCCAATGGTGTATTTTTGTTCTCTCAGCAGCTTCACTGAAAATGTTAACATGAATATTTATCTAAATTTAATATTGCTCAATATCATTTCTGATATAATCCAAAAACTTTAGAACACTTGGATTCTGCTTATATCTCTCCCAAATTTAATGCTTTTGTGTATAGGATTTTAGTTTACTTTTAATTTTTTCACCATACAAAAAGAAATATTACTAAATATTACTGTTTTGTTTATAAACAATGTTCACTTACATTTACTATCAAGTTTATGATTAATCTGTTGTTATTCCTTTTTGCATCTCAAAACAGTTGAGTTTGTCAGCTCTTGAATCTTTGGATTCATTTGTTATCTTCTTGAAATATAATTTTAGAAGTTTTTAGTTGATCTGTTGGTAATTACATTCTTTCAATTTGATTGTTTTGAAGCGTCTTGATTTTTGACATCATGAAAAATTACTTCATGGGCTCTACAATTTTTCAATGACAGATATTTTCCTCTTAGTCTCCAATCTTCTAACATGCATAATTGTTAAAAATGCTTCTCTATTATCCATCCCCCTACTGGAAATCTACCTTTTTCCTGGATTGCTTTTGTGATCTTCCTTTGTCTTTGGATTCTAGGAGTTTCATTATAATTTGTCTAGGTATGAGCTTCCCTTTTAAACAATATTTGGGTTTTTTAGGTCTTCCTCAATCCATGATTTGGCTTCATTTGCCAATTCTAGAAAATTTTCAGCCATAATCACTTCAAATATTGTTTATGTCCATTTCTCTTTAATCTCCTTTAGAACTATGAATAAACGTTAGACCTTTTAAATCTATTGTCTATTTAAATAATCTTCCCTGTCATATTCACTATTCCTTTACCTCTCTTGCTACATTCTGAGTATTTCTTTTAGATATGTCTTTTCAGATTACTATTTAAGTCTTTAGCTATGTCTAACATGCTGCATGGATATCCTTCTGTTTTTTTAATTTAATTTGTCATAGTTCTCATTATTTCCAGGATTAATCGGTTATTTTTTTCAAATGTCCATGGACAATTTGATATTAAATTGATACTTTCAGGGTTCTTCGTTTGATATGTATTTAAAAATGAGAGAATTAATTCATTTATTCAAACAATATTGTTGCTAGGTTGCAGAGAGAGCCAATAAAAAATAATTAAGGAAATAGCAAATAAAATCCTTTAAAACTGGAATTAGTTAAAGTTGAAATAAATGTTTCAGGGATCTATTTCTCAATTTTTAATCATATTTAATTCTTCAAAATAAAAATAACACTTATAACAACATCTGGTTCAAATCAGCCACTCCATGTTTTTTTGAAAAGAGACTATTTCACAAGCTCTACCTCTGAGGGTTGAATAAAAGACAGAGCACATATAACAGGAGATTTTGGTTTCCTCTCTCCAATATCTTCCTTGGTTCTTACATAACGGCCCTTTAAACAACTATATAGAGATTGCTGATAAATCTACAAATAAAAACATTTCCAAAAAATTGGGTTACTTTGAAAGCCAAAGTGCATTGTTTCTCCTACCTGTGGTCCTATAATAAAAGGGCCATTTATCAAATGGGTTAAGATTCTAAGTCAAGAATGGCAGAGACTACTTTTAATCTTGATAATTCAGTTAGGAATATGATTAAAATAAAAAAATAAAAAATGTCTCTATATGAGCTGGGAAAGCTTGCATATTTTTAAAAACATATTCCAAAGGAGAGAAAATGGGAGTGCAGGAAATTACCATTTACTTAGTACATACTCTGTCCTCACCTGCTATTATTATTCTTTTCAAATAATCTCATTTAATATTTACAACTTTATTAAATATTAAGTCCGTTAATACTAAGAGCATTTCTGAGGGTACTATTGTACCTATTCCACAGACTGGTATATTGAATCATTTGTGGAAATTATGAGACTGGTGAAATATTCTTATAGAGATTTCAAGCAGTTAGAAATGTAAGATTAGAGACAGATTTGATGCTAGCTGTTCTTACTGTTGATTGTTTTATAGACATGATAGTTTACAACTTAGGAGCTGATGAGATCCTTTTAGAGAAAAAGTATATGCAGAGTAGACATCTCAATTGGACCAAATATATATAAATTTATATATATAAATTTCTCTCCCCTTGTCCCAATTTACAGATCCACTTAACATTAGGCCCTTGGTGACTTGCTCAATGGAGTCTTGGCCACCACCACCATTGCCTCATTTCCTCATATCATCTGCTATTTTGGCCTTTCCCCAAAGTGAGTGCTGGCCTGTGGTACAGCCTCAGCTCAATCATCATGGAGGGAACTACAGTTAAGTCCTGTGTACAGCCTAAACTTGCCAGGATTTGTTGAAGTTTCCTTCCCTACTTCTGGACTCAGGTGAATTATAGCACCATTGATGTGGGATCTGGCTTTCCCAGCATCTCCTAGGGAGAGCACAATAGCATAAGCCAGAAATGCGGGCAATGTAATGTCCACATGGGCCAAATTTTTACCTATAGAGGTAGGAAATAGGACAGATGACCTATATGTCTGTTCCTCTTCACAGAGGTATTGCTCCAAGATGAAGAGGTCCTGTGAGGTCTGAACAGAGATACCATATATGGCTAGGTAGCCACCTATGTTAACATGTGAAGCTGCGGCTAGCTTGGGAAGACACTTTCTAGTTTTGCTTTCCTTATTAAATTCTTTCTATGCCTTACATAATTCCCCCCTCTTACATTTTTTTTTGCTCTAGAATTGTACCCACCAGTAATTAGGATGACAGCTTTGTTTCAGGCACTGTGTCTAAGGAAAACGGGAAAACAACATCAAATGTCATATACCATACACCAACAAGAGTTGGAGGAGGGGTGGAGAGTGGGTGGTGGGCATCAAAAATGTTAAACACAGCAGTAAGTCTTATAAGGATGAATGACAACAGGACATTTAATATGATGATTGGGAATTCTTCAGTGACATTTCAGAATGCTGTAGTACATAAAATATATGAACTAGATATGAAAGAAAGAAGTGATTTAATATTAAAGAATGTATTATTGCTTGTATTTTTGTTTTTTAATCTTGCCTTACATTATTCAGGGAAATGATCTTTATTCTATTTATTTTTCTTAAATAGTAGAAATATATGTTTTTGTATACATCTATTTTTACATATATTTATATTAATTATATTTATATTCATGGAAGTGAGACTTGCCATTTTGTAAATCATTGATTATCTTTGTATTTATGTTTTATCTTCAAGATACCTTTTATTTTATACAAACACACTCTCATACACACAAATGAAGAGCATTTGTTGATTATACTGAGCCAATATATATAGAATAAATACATAAACAAAATGTGTATACATGAATAATGATCTCATCTACAAATTAATGTTCATGACCTCTCCAGAAATAGTGAAACAGGGTTGAATCACAAATTTATTTAAACACAAGCAACACATTTCTTGAGCCCCCAAAACACTAACAGAAGTTTAATCATTATCCCAGTTTTATTCATAATGTTCAATATTAAATTAAATCTTTTTTTAAGAAAGATGGAAAATAATGTCACTGTTGTATAATAAGCTTGTAAATGTTCCTTTGGTGTAAGTTAACGACAGAACTAGTGATGGTGATAGCCAAGGCACATGTATTTCAGAGCCCGACATGTGACGTCCAGTCTTTTCCACATGCACACGCAGCTCGCAGCTGCAGCTGTTATGTGCAGAGCCTGGCACTATTTCTGCCTCTGCCTCCTGTCCTCTTCAGAGCTCTTGTTCTCAAACATTCACCCATCACGGACTGCCAGATGCCAGGTTGAGCTGTCTGCTGCTGCTATTTTTCCTAGCCATTCATATCTCTGCCCCGTCTTTGAAGTTGTACTTGTGTGCCTCTGAACAAATTCTCTCTCTCACCTCTTTTTGTCATGACACTTAAACTCATCATGCTGCAGTTACCAGGTTATCTCACTGACATCTGTATCCTGCAATTGTCCCGCCCACATCCATGGGCCAACTGCATTTTATTTAATGTGAAATATGGAAACCCCATGCTTTTCCTTCAAATAGTACTTTTTACTGCACAAAGTTCTGGCTAATAAATTATTGTAATTGTTTTTAGTTTGATACCTACAGATTTGTAGTGTTGACAGGGGATGATAAGTTTTCTAACATTTATTGAATAGGCAGCCAGACATTGTGATCGGTTATTTTTATGTAGTATGATATCACATTGAATTTAGTTTTCTCAGTATGTTATCCCCCACTTAACTAGTAAGGAGCCAAGAGAATAATGAAACTTGTCTAAGTTCATGCAGTAAGGAGCTAGAACACAGATAATCTGTCACAATTTTCAGGGCTTTCCTGCTATTCTGTACTACCCTCTATGTCCTAGGGGTGATTGCTTACACAAGCCAGTTATAAAACATGCATCAGTGAGTTGCATACCAATTTGCATGCCTTTTCTATAGTACTTATAACAATATGTAATTGTTATTTGGGTATAAACCTATGTCCTTCTTTGAGTTTCAAAGTATAACAAAGTTATTTTGTATCTGTAGCACTAAGAATGTGCACAATAAATACTTGATGAATAAATGAAAAGATGACTATGACACATAGAACAATACTCAATAACAATCTACATACTGTGGGAAGGAAATTTAGAGCCAATATTGACAATGCAATTTTCTTAAAGATATATTGATCTCTTTATTAGAATATATCAAATAAGGACAGAGAAAACACCTAGTAATTTAAAAAGGGAAAATTCACTATAAAGAATGATTGGCTATAACAGAGGATTGGAGTAATGAGAAATTCACTATTAAGAAGTAGGGGAAAATATAAAGAATATAGGAAGAACAGATTATAAGTAGATATCATCCCTAGAAAGAGGTCTCTCCACATCCAGGTCCAGGGCTGAGATCAAGACCTTGCTGTAGTGGGCACAGTTGTGACTCACTAGTGACAGAGAAATTTCTGTGATGCCACTCCAGTAGGACTTGCTTGAAGTGTGCCATCTAGAAAATGTAGAGACTCAGCCCTTTAAGGTACTGGGCAAAGCATTCACAGAAAGATGTCTCACAAGAGGCACTCCACAATAAAATCTAAAGGAGGTGACATGGAAACTTCTCAAATCTGGGTGTTGCTGGCTGCTATGCACTGCTGGAGCTGGCACTGGTGGAGCTGTGGGAGCCTACAGCTGGAGAACCCTCTCAACCTGTATGTATGAGTACAGTGCTGGGAAAGATAGAAACTGCAGGGCCTGCCTGGTGGGCACACTGGTAACCAAAAGAAAACCCTTTATTCCTTCACTGTTTCCCTATTGCCTATCTGTACAAAGCTTAACATTATGCAAGCTGATGAGGATGAAGAAACTTTTAAAGGGCCCCAATCCATTTTCACAGAGCAGACAAACAGTGAATTTGGAGCTGAGAGGCAATCAATTGATAAATAGCACAGTCTTCTTGACATCATTTTAAATTACAATCACATTTTATTGTGGTTCTATTCTTCTTATTAAAAAAAAAATGAGAAAGATTTCCATTCTATCATGTTAGCCAGGCTTCGCTTTAGTCAATAAAATGATAACAAGGAAAGTTGATGTGATTTGGATGCAAGGAAAGTAAGGTTTCTTCTGGGCTACCATCTACAGAATCTTTGACTTTTAATAAATTAACCTCATTGAACCACAAAGGGCTTAAGTAATGGATGACAATCTCTCCATAGTTTATGGGGAGATTTAAATAGAATGATCTTTATAAAATCTATACCTAATCTCTAGCACATAATATTCCCTTTCCAAAGTGATATCTATATTGTGTTCAATGGTCTGAGAGACCTAGTATTCTGGTTAGTTTCTCAAGGACTTTTAAAATCTATTTCTATTTATTATTCAGAGAACTCAAGATATATTTATTGCAAAATTTCTGTCTTTGGGCCAAAAATAAATTAACCTAGATTGGTTTAATTTAAGCTTCTTTTGTTTCCTCATTGATGAAAGAAGTCAGAGATATTTGGGGATCATGACTCCATCAGGTCAGCCAAATCTGTTAGGTAACTGGCAAGATTCAGCATATCAATAGGCCCACGTGTTCAGTGACTACAAGTTTTGAGATTGATATGTTGTTCTTTGCACCTCTGTTGTAATTGACATAAAACATGTCTGTGATACCACTTTGTTCCCTAAAGTCATAGCACAACTACATCAACATTTGGTGATTTGTGCTACTTGGGAACTCTTCCAGAAGGAAGCAAATTAAAATGTTCGCAACTAATGGGAAAGGATGTGCTACTATTTGCATATGGCTTGAGTCAGATAAACCTGATTTGGAGAAATGGGTTTGGAGCTGAACACATGACTTTAGAAAATTTGCTTACAGTGAGATTTCTCATCTGTAAAAAGAGAATAATACTACTACCTCATGGTATCCTTATGATATATAGATGAAATAACTTATGTGAGGCCTTTGTAGATAGACTGTCAGATGGGGACAGTTCAATAAGTGGAACTTATATGTATTCTTTTTCATCCTAGTTTTTTAAATGCTTAAAATTCTCTATTTCTGTTGTATGTATGCCTTTGTGTGTATACATGTATACCCACCTCTTTCTCTCTTATCTCTCTACATATGTAAAATCTATATATATGATGTACAGTATATAGATATAATATTGTCACATATTACATATATCCATGTGTTAGATATAATGTATATTATTATTATTAAATAATCTCATATAAACTAATCCCTGCATCCTTCTTACCTCATTACTCACATTTTCTCCAGACAACACACCGATTTCCTATTTCCCCACACATTAAATTCATTTTCCCCTCCAGGCCTTTGGTCTTATTGTTCCATCTTCCTGAAATGTTCACCCACCAGACAATCCCATGGCTGACCTCTTTCTCATTATTCGGACCTAAATTCAAAGATAAATTTCAAAAACATCTCCCCTGGCCATGCCACCTTACATGGCTCTCACTTATTGGCCAGTCAGCCTATACTCAATCACTTTGATTTCCTTCATAGCTGAGACTAGTATATGCATTTTCTCATTTGCATGTTTGTTCACTGTTAGAAATGTCTTTCCTGCCCCACTCAAATATAAAGTCTTATTTATTTTTGTCTTCACAATGTCTAGAAGAATATGTAGCATAAAACAGATGATAGTTAAAAATATCTCACATGAATGGAGGTTTGAGGCAGACTCAAAATCTTGTGGAATTTCCTCACGGCCCTTCTTAAAGGAAAAACCAATTTGGACAGCTGTCAGAGAATTTATGGAGGTTTTTGAGTTTATGGAAAAAATGAGACACATTTACCCTCTGAAAGTTCTCAGTTTAAATAGCTAGAGATGTAAAAATATCAGAAATAAGTTGTCTGTTACTGGCTAACAAGCCTTCCCCAAATTTAGTAATTTTAAACAGCAGTAATTATTATTTCTCAAAATTCTGTGGATTGGCTAGGCACCAGTGCATGATCTCATGATGCACATTACATATGAATACAAAAAAAAAGTGCTCATCTTCCGGAAGGCTAGCCAGATTTCTTCATATGTTAGCTGACAGTGTTCTGACAGAGCAGGCCAAAGCATATAAGCTCACACTTACATCACATGCGCGATGTCTCATTGGCGGAACAAGTCCTGTGACTGGCCAGCCACAGTGTCCACAAGGATATCGATGTCAGGAAGAGTGACTACATGTAGTAAAAGAAAATGCAACCTATTTTACTGCAGTTTCTCTTGGCCACAGATCCTTTTTGTTGTTGTTTGGTTTTAAGATTTATTTATTTATTTGAGAGGGAAAGAGAGTAGAGTTGGGGGGCGGGGGCAGAGGGAGAAGCTGACTCCCTGCTGGACAGGGAGCCTCACATGTGGCTCAATTCCAGGACCTCAGGATCCAGGATCCTGACCTGAGCTGAAGGCAGCCACTTACTCGGCTGAGCAACCCCGGCACACTGTCCTCAGATCTTTTAACTTGGAACATAACTATCATTGCCAGATAGTTGTCTCCCTGGGTCTGGGAGACTAAATCCTTTCTAAGGCACTGCCTTTTTATTCTTAGGGTTATGTCACCATTTCCAAAAAAAATATGGCACATAATCTATGTTCTTCCATTTAAGAAACTGATGAAGAATATTAGATTCTCCTGGTTTCATGAAAAAAGAAAATACCAGTAGTGAAACTGTATCCACAGGGAGTCAAGATAAATGAGTAGGAAGAAGCACAGACTACTGCCCTTGGAGAAGAACTCTGCCTCTCATTTTCTAACACCTAGAAAACCTATTACCCATATTTACCTTCCTTACTATTATGTAGATAGGTGGACTATACACAGCAGATAGAAATTCATATTTCAGTTTGGCAGGTTTTCTATATTGAAATGAATAGTCATCTGCACAATGATAAATGGAATCAAAGATCATGAAAGTTTTTTTTTTTTTTCAAGTTAAGATTTCCTTTAGGTCAATTTATTAAACAGGTTAGGTGTCTAGTATATGCACTGAATGTAATGAATACAAAGAGCCTTTTGGCCTTGGGATCTTACTATCTAGCTTCTTGGTCATACATGGGAGAATGAATGGATAGATTGGGACAAAAATAAGAAGGGCAAACACCCAAGTCTTGCTATAAATAGTGCTAGGAAAAGGGAGTCATGGAAAGAGATAGTCTTCAAACAATGTTACAAATGAATATGACTACTTTCATGACTTCCTCTGTTTATTGAAACTGCTCTGAGAGAACTTAATAGTTTTCTCCTTTTTTTCCAAATGAAATGATCTTTTGGCTCCTATTCTCTTATTTGCTTGTTGCATTTGGCTGTTAATCTTTTCTTCTATCTTAAAAGTGGTGTTTTAGGGCAGCCTGGGTGGCTCAGCGGTTTAGTGCCGCCTTCAACGGGGGGTGGGTGGAAACTCAGGATCGAGTCCCATATCGGGCTCCCTGCATGGAGCCGGCTTCTCCCTCTGCCTGTGTCTCTGCCTCTCTTTCTCTCTGTGTCTCTCGTAAATAAATAAAATCTTAAAAAAAAAAAGTGGTGTTTTATTCCTTTTTTTTTCTGTGAAAGTGTGTGCTCTGGTTTTATTTTTTTCCTTCCTTTCTGACCAAAATTCTTTTGACTTCTACTCTGTGTCTCCCAGCTAAGTGTACCCTAGGCTAATTCTTATTTTTTTCTTCTTCATCTTTACTCTTATTTTCTTGATATATATTCTGACTTATTGCAATTGTTGGCATCCTAGAACACATCATCACTCTTCGCAATCTCACTCGGAGCGCGAGCACTGTCACACTCTGAATTTGTGGACACCTAGGGCAATTTCTTGAATAGCTCCTTCTTTGGAAAAAATACACATTTAAAAAGAAACACAAGAGATATTTAAAGTTTAAGATCAATTCTCACTTAGCTAACTATTCTGGTTGCCATAAGTTCTCCAAACTCCTAATTTTCCTACCTGCCTGATTAGCTTCTGCTTGGCTCCAAATTCTTAATACAAAATAAACACTCAATCATGTTCTAAGAATGCATGAGCTCTATTTCTCTCCATCTTGCTCTTGCACTCAAGAGTTGGCAATGAAGGCATATAGGTGGCTCAGTGGTTGAGTGTCTGTCTTTGGCTTAGGTAGTGATCCAGGGATCCTGGAATCAAGTCCTGCATTGAGTTCCCCATGGGAAGCCAGTTTCCCCCTTTGCCTACATCTCTGCCTCTCTCTATGTGTCTTTCATGAATAAATAAATAAAAATCTTAAAAAAAGAATCCCCCCCCCCAAAAAAAAGAGCTGGCAATGACTCCCTAGTATTTACTGACATTTTTATGACCTTAAAATTACTGTGGAATAGAGCCCAATATGTGACCTTTCTTATCAATCTCAAGATAGTCCCTATACTACCCTGTGAAGTGTCCTTTCTCACTTTATAGATCATGTTCTGATTTGACACTAAAAATTTTATGTATATTTTTTGTTACCTCCACTAGCTTCTTTTCTCCTGTTGATCCTTATAAGAATAGAAACAGTTGCTAATCCTAATGAATGTTTACCATTTGCCAGTGTTATATTAAGAACCTTAAGGCCTGGGCAGACCCTGTGGCTCAGCAGTTTAGTGCCACTTTTCAGTCCGGGGTGTGATCCTGGAGACCTGGAATCGAGTCCCAAGTCAGGCTGCCTGCATGGAGCCTGCTTCTCCCTCTGCCTGTGTCTCTGCCTCTCTCTCTGTGTCTCTTATGAATAAATAAATAAAAATCTTAAAAAAAAAAATACCTTAAGGTCTCAGCATCTTTAATCCTTGAAACAACTGTATGAGGTAGATGTTTTATTTTTTCTGCTTTATTGATCAGGAAATTGAGACAAAAGAGGTTGATGACTAGTCCTAGGATACCCAGCATGTGTGTTCTAGAGCCTAAGTACTTAGGTGACAGTCTTTTGAAATACATCACTTTTCCACTGTGCTACTAGTCTCCAAAGATCAACCCAAAGCTGATCTTCCCTTTAAACTTTAGTCTTTTTCTTCATCTTTCCCAGTGTCAAGGGGCTTTGTATTCCCACAGTATTTTTTGTGAGCAAAAATATAAGTCTTCAGGAATCAGCTCAAACTTGTGTAAAAGTTAACGAGGAGAGAGAGAGAGAAAGAGAGAAGAAAAACCCTGAAATATTTGAACGTAATGAAACTATTGACTCTCAGTACTTCAGAACTATTGGTCAAGATTAATAATACCAAAAAGGTAATACAAGGGTAGCAAGAGTCCTCCTGTCAGTAGGTCCCAATTTAGACGATTTTCTCATAGAGTCTCCATTGTTATTGTGACAGACCATTGTAACATTCAGTATTGTGCTCCCCTGTCAACGCTCTGCAGTGAACTATGACATTAAAATGTTGTGTAAATTCTATCTTTCCTTGTCCTCTCTTTTTTTTATCTCCTGGTTGACTGACCTTGAGGTTTGTGAAATCTATTTTCATGTACTTTTCTCATACAGGTTTCCTTGGGCTGGCCTTTTAATTATTTTTGGATGCCTTTCTGGGACTCCCCGCCCAGCTTCCCCCTTTTTCTGCATGGGCCTTTCCATGATAGATGCTTGCTTTGAGCATAGATCTGACATTTCCTGAAGCAGTGCTCAGAAACTTTGCTGGAGGAGCAAGATCAGCTCATGTTAGAGTCACACTTCCCATGGATTTTCAAAGGAGCTTAGGTAGAAGATATTGGTTAGCTTCATAACTATCATTATTACTTTAGCTATTTGTTTCCTCAACTATATTAGAAGCTCCTTGAGAATAAGGAAGAAAAATGCTTCATTTATTTATCTGGACTCTCCGTACCTACTACATAATAGATATTTAATCAATGTGTAATGCTATCAATGTCTATATGTAGACTAAAAACCATTTCATTTTGTCAGTATAAGAACAACTACTCCATCAGCTAGACAGAAGATTTGCAAAAAAAATAAAAACAAAAACAAAAACAAACAAACAGAAACCATCTTACCTTTTCTAAACCCTTGCTGGGGTTGGGTTCTTTGATCAGACAATATTTGATTTTCCATGTGTTGGAAGTTTTGGAGCTAGAGAAAGCCTATTTTCTACTTTAAATAAATAAATATTTTACAATTAGCCTAGAAGTATTACCTAAAGTTATCATTAAAAAAATTCCATTAAAATAATTTACAAAATACTCATTTAGACCAATATAAAGGTAACAAAAACACCTTTTAATTCCAGACTGATGCTTATAACCTTCAACTCTTCCAGGGAAAAAGGTAAAGAATATCCCTGAGGAGTATGGGTTTTTAGAGTCAGAAATCAGTTTAAATCTTGCCTCCTTTCTTTATTAACTAGAAGTTTGTTTAAATTATAGAACTTTCCTGTGTCCCTGTTTCAGCCTAAGAAATATAGGGATAAAAACATCCATCTGACAAACTGCTGTAAAGACCAAATCAGATAATGTTTATAAAGCCTGTAGTATAATCACTGATAACTAATAAGAACCTGTTAATTGATGATACTAGAATTAGTTTGATGTTCTCCCAGAAAATTCAGTTCAGACACTAGATGTTGACTTCTGATCCTGACATTTTTTTAGTTTAGTTCTTTTTCTTATCCTATTGCATAAGAAGTGTTTGAAGTCTGGTAGCAAACTTTGTCATTAATAGTCAAGGCCTGTTCAGCTTGCTTTTCCAGGAAGGCAACCATATTTAACCTTTATTCATCTCTACAGAATGGTAACTTGAATGCTTTCTTGAAACTAAAATCACTTGTTTATTTCTTGAATGTTCTATATGTACGTGTGTGCACATGTGTTTTCTTGTTGTTCTTTAATTTCAGCTGGATACACATTCTTCTTCTAAATGTTCTATTACAATGATAGATCCGATTTTTGTCTTCATTAACTTTGGGACCATCATATGATTTCTTTCTTTGAATCCTTTTCTTTCTCCATGAGCATCATAAAATAAGTACCCTTCCTTTGAAACCAACAGAGGCTTTTTTTTTTTTTTTTTTTATGATAGGCACACAGTGAGAGAGAGAGAGGCAGAGACACAGGCAGAGGGAGAAGCAGGCTCCATGCACCGGGAGCCTGACGTGGGATTCGATTCCGGATCTCCAGGATCGCGCCCTGGGCCAAAGGCAGGCGCTAAACCACTGCGCCACCCAGGGATCCCCAGAGGCTTTTACATAAACACAAAGTGGTGATCTGTTCACCATCAGCCAAGTTACCTATGAACATTGTGTACATATTTATCATGTGTCTACAAACTTAATATTATGGAAATAATCTCAGAAGCAGTTGAAAAAGTTGAATAAATGGAATTATTCTCACTTTTGAGGAAGTTACAATCTACTTGAGGAGACAACATTGACAACGACAAGACAATTAACTCACTTCATGTCTCTAATAATTCTGTGTTGTAGAGTAATTATGTTCACTAATACTCTTCTTTGTCCTTATTTTGGGAGACCAGTCTCCATACCCCCAAATTAGGACAGTGGGTAGAAATACTTCTCTGATAAGTTACATGCCTATTATATTTATATATGTATATTTATGTGTTTATTGAGCAAATATTTATCAAGCCATTCAAGGGCATGTCTCAGAAGGAACTTTGTGCTGCAACACATGTGTTCAATGACAAAAATTCAACTGAGTATATTTTAAAGATCTAGTTGGCTTTATTAATCAATTTATAAATCAGGCAGTATCCTGCCTAACAAGTAAGGGGGAGCTCAAAAGGGTTACAGAAAAGAAAAAAGGCTTTTAAAATAGAGACGAAACTGAAAAAAAGAAAATCATTAGCAAAAAATTCATGATTTTAGGCAGGGTCACCCTTCTAAGGGGAATGAATGGAAAGGGTTTATCAGCAAATGTCCTAGTGCTGACCAGGAAATTCCATGCTGAATGGTTAAAGGACACATTTCTGGTAGGTTGAAAGACAATTAGGTTAGTTATTAAATCTTGGTTTATTGACTTGGGACCTTAACCTAAGTGACCCAATTTGAGGCCTGTGGTTTTCGTTTTAACACATTATGTTTGTTTTATAACAACTTTTTTATATCAACTTTTTTTTTTTTACAACTTCTCATTCTTCTGAGGGAAAGTGAAGCATACAGAATCTAACAATATGTTATTATTTACCTTGGTGTTATCTTCTCTAGAAAGGCTTCTTTATCAGGCACCTGCACCTTTTCAAGGTCTGGGCTGGGTTTTCCACCTATAAGCATCAGCACCTTACCTGCCTCCTGACACTCCAGGGTAAATTTTGCTTATGTATCCATCTCTCCCACCAGACTTTCAAGTGAGGGGGAGTTTCTGTGTGCTTATGATCACTGTATCCCCCAGTGCCCAGGCACAGGGCCCAAAGTGTAGGTAGCTTCCAAATATGCCTGACAAATTACACTAGGTGATGCCTTTGTCTTTATGAAAGTAGATTCTTCATTAGGCACTTTATACTGGTAGGTTAACAGTTAAGGGCAGCGTTCATCTCAACTGCGTTTAAGCTACCAAGTTCCACATGATGGAATCTGGCTGCATAAACTATATTTCTGTCTTTGAATTCAAAGTCCACTCCACCACTCTTTTTTTTTTTTTTTTCACTCTACCACTCTTAAGTTAATTCCTTGATTTGAGGCTGTGTTTTATTTTCTCACTTCACACTCCTGAATATGTATGTCCTGGAATGCTTTGATAACTTCAAGTGGGAGTGACACAGAACTCTTATCTCTCTGTGCTTGAGAGCAATGGTACTTTTCTTCCTTTCCTAAATAGCAGTTGAGTTTTTTCAAGTTTTTACTAAAAGTCTCCCTTTGGCTTATTTATTTCCTGGTCTTGTCAATGACTCAAGATGGAAAGCATACCTATCGTTCATGTCGTTGTGTATGAGACAACACCCTTCACGTGAAGGGCAAATTGACACTGTTTAAGTTCACCCTTGTATCAATGCTGATGATATTCTCACACATCTTAAGGGACAAAGAGTGAAGATTTGGGGCATTTTTGGATCATCTCTACCCACTCTTAAGTTCGCAAATGCTGATCTCCTCGAGGCAGGAAAAAAAAAGTCACTCCACACAGAGATTTTGTCACTGTCGTGAAGAACTCCACCCCTCTTCGTTTTGATCCTAGAGATGCCAGAAACAAGCTTCTTAGGACAAAAGAAAAACTGACTTGTTTTCTCTGGTTTTTGGCTGTGACTTTAGCCATGCTTTGTTTGATTGTAATCGGATATGTTGGCACAAAAGTCGAAGTAGATTCCAAGAAGTATATGCTGGGCTTCTCATTGGCATATCAAACAGGGAATCATTCAGGCCATACATTAGCAAGCAGCCAAGTAATTAATAATAACACACGTGAAAGAAAATGAATGTTTTGGTTGAGAAGGAGAATGAGAAGTCAGACAAAGGCCTGAGCTTCGTGTCCTTGCCCTCAGCAGCAGCAAAAATAATGTTATGAATAGCATTTAACTTGAATTTGCAGCAAACTGCTGCTTTTATCATAAACAATTGCCAGATGGTATACATTATCTTTCTTTTTTCTCCTTTCACAAAAGCGGCATTAATTGCAGAGCAGCCCAGGGCTCCACTCAGCTCATCAGTGTGATAACACTTCATGACCCTGATTAGCCGTCAGTCTACTCAATTAAAAAGATCATTTAGACATTCACCCAATCATTTGCCTATCGAGCCACCTGGGCCTCAACCAGGGGCTCCATTTTTAACATTCTCCTGCCCTCTCTCATCTTGCCTAGCTTTTTTACATATCTCCAAAAGACGTAATTGAATTAAATAAAGCGTCTCAGGGGCAGCTGCAACATCTGCTGTTTGTGGTATGTCAAGCCTTCAGCATTAAAAACAGTTACATATGCTCCAAATTAGCAGGTCGCAGAGATGAAACAGTCGATGATAGTGTTTTTGTGCCAGCGTGAGAAGCAGCTCACAGCTGTGTGCAATTTACAATTAAAGGCTTTATCAGAGCTCAATTGTACTAGTGAATCAAGTGGTGAGAGGTCAGTTAGTGAATTAGACCAATTAGAGCTTGTACAGTTAAATTATCTGTCTTATTACCTACTGATAAACAGCCTTGTCATATCTTTACTGGAATGATGAAGCTGAATGAGTTTATGGAGTGATAATACGTGCTCACTACAGTGGAACTTAGTGGTTTGTGAATTCAAAATCTATAGAAACAAAACAGCTTTACATAACCTTTTAAAACAGCTATAAAACAAGAAACTTGCAATTGGTTAAAAAGCTCCAGATTAAGTTGTTGTAGCTACTTGTGAATTCATCTCTCAGGACAGGTTTTTAAAAAGCATTTGGTAGCACAATGATATATGGATTCACAAACTTTATTTTTATTTATTTATTTATTTTAAAGAATTAACTTCAATGAGAATAAAGGAGAAAGCAAAACCGTGTCTGGGAAATTTAATGACCAAACATTTTAAAACAATTTATGAAGAGCAGATAGTTTTCATGGGTGTAACAATGTATTCCTTTTGGAAATACAAATTCATCATTTATTTTCATAATCACAAAAATATGCATTATTCAGAAGTTGCAAATTCTACATACAAGACAAGCCACACCCTTTTTTATGTTTCTGATCGTAAAGATGGGGATAGATAGATAAAAGACTGTGTTTAAATGTTCTATGATAAAATCATTGGTGAGTTATTTGTATTTTGGCTTTCCCTTAAATGAACACTCATCCATTGTCTGCTTGGATAGTCTCATGATTATCAAATAATGCGAAGTTTTTGTTAATACAAGTATTATTGACTAGGAAGACTAAAAAAACTAGACTCAGAATCATTCTTAAGCCAACAATCAGAATGTAATCTCAAGCAAACATCTCAAAAAAGCACATGTTTATATCTCTTAGTATATGTTTTCCTGGCCTAAGAATTCAAATATTTAATATAGGAAAAAACTCATGAGAAACATTTTAAATAATATTTGTGAATTGATTCATTCTTAACAGTAAATTTTAAAATTTTTTAGTAATTTTAATTTTATCAAAGATATAAAATAGCCAAAAATATATCTTTCTTTTTTAATGATATATTTCCTTTATTTTTTAAAAAAGATTTTATTTATTTATTCATGAGAGACACAGAAAGAGAGAGACAGAGACACAGACAGAGAGAGAAGCAGACTCCATGGAGCCTGATGTTGAACTTGATCCTGGAACTCCAGGATCACGCCCTGGACTAAAGGCTGACGCTCAACTGCTGAGTGTCCCTATATCTTTCTTTAAGGAAAAGTATTCCAAATTTTTATATAAAATATTTACTTATAAAAATGTTTATAGAGAGGCATAATCAATTCTCTCCTCTAAGGAGACACAAGATTATACAAATATCAATTTATCTCAAGTTAATCTATGATTATATTGTAGTGCTAATTAAAACAATGTCTTAGTGATATGTAGAATAACTTCAAAATTTATGCAAAATGTGCAAAGAACATTAAATAAATCTTGAAAAAGAGAATTAGGAAGAGAATATCCTAACAGCTACAAGAATGAAAATAGTGTATACCTGGCATAGGAATAAATAGAACAAAAGAATACATTTTAGAAATACAAACTCCGACAAAAGTCAATTTAAAGATTTTATTACAACAAAATGTAGTATTTTAAATTCATGGGAAATATTATTTTTAATATGGTCTTATAACAAAGATTGATAAGTTAAAAAACAAAGAATCATATTTATACAAAAATGATTTATTTATATTTTTATATCAAAAAATTTTAGGATGATAACTTGAGTATTAAAAAATCAAACAATAAACTCACTAGAAGAAAATATAGAGGACCTAAATATCTCAGATTGAATCAAATAGTGCCCTTCCCAAGTATGACATGCTGTAAGAAAACGGAATCAGATTTGAGGATATAGAATATACTATGATTCTGGGGATCCCTGGGTGGCGCAGCGGTTTGGCGCCTGCCTTTGGCCCAGGGCGCGATCCTGGAGACCCGGGATCGAATCCCACGTCGGGCTCCCGGTGCATGGAGCCTGCTTCTCCCTCTGCCTGTGTCTCTGCCTCTCTCTCTCTCTCTCTCTCTCTCTCTGTGACTATCATAAGTAAATAAAAAAAAAAAGGATAGCTAAAATCCATTAAAAAAAAAAAAAGAATATACTATGATTCTATACTTAAAAAAAAATTTTGGAGGGTCACCTGGGTGGCCAAGTCAGTTAATCCCTAACTCTTCATTTCAGCTCAGCTCATGATCTCAGGGTCGTTGTTACAGGAGTTCTATTCCTTAAGTGTCTGTAGTTCTTGGTTGTGCTGGTTCAAAGAATGAAGAGGTAAACCAGAGGAAGAATGATGGACAGCAAAGTAAAATTTATTGAGCAATAGTACAAAGTTTCTGATGAGGGAAGGGGACCTGAGAGTGTTGCCGTGGGAGTTTCTAAGGTTAGGGGTTTTTATGAGTTCTTTTGCAAAACTGTCTTAAGCAACCACGGTATGCTGAGTTGTGCCAATTAGGGCTTTGATCATGTATCTGTTTACCCATTAGGTTAATGTCTATGTGCTAATGGTGCTTTGGGGCTGATATATTTGGGCTTATGTCTTAACTGTCCCCTGCTCATGATTGTGACAAGTGCTTTGTGGTTAATTGTTTTATTTTAGGACATTTTGCAGAAGTTATTTTGCAAAGAATGCAAAGCAGAATGCTAGTGCAGTCCTGCATAAGCTGAAAAAAGGATGTTAGTGCTGTTTTGTCTTAACTCTCCTGACTCCATATTTTCTTGTTCAGGACCCTGGCCCTAACAACCTGTCCAACTAACTTCTAACATTGTGATATCCATCACATCAGGCTCCTGATGCATGGCACCTGCTTGGGATTCTGTCCCTCTCCCTCTGCCCCTATCTTTCTGCTCGTGCAGCTCCCCGCCCCCATACTCTGTCTCTCTCCCAAAATTAAAATAGAAATAAAATTTAAAAAGCATTTTTTATACTATACATAAAAACATAGAGATTGGAAGGCTCCATGCAGGGAGCTTGACGTGGGACTCGATCCCGGGTCTCCAGGACCACACAAAGGCAGTGCTAAACCGCTGAGCCACCTGGGCTGCCCAAGACAACTTTTTAATATCATGAATGTATAAATATTGCAAATTGTATACAGTTATTATTGCAAAATATAAGCTAATGGAAAGGAAAAAATAGTTTGAAAATATATACACATATAAACACTTAAAAACAGGTATGTAAAATATCTTCACTAGTAACCATAGAAATCATATTAGAACAAAGAATAAGCAGCATATTTTAATTAACATGCGGCTCATTGTCTGGTTTTATGAAAAATCATCCCCTGAATCATCAGAAAACAAAACTAACACCAAAGGAAAAAAAATGAAAGGCAAATTTGTAGTAAAGCTGAAAAAGAATAGCTATTTCTTATTGAAAATGGTGTGAAGTTCATGGCATATATTACCTCATCCTCACAATGGAAGAAAATGAGCTACTAATAATTAGTTTCTACCCTTTACACATGAGTAAACTGAGGCTATGAAAGGTTAAATGGTTACTTGTCTATGGTTACACAGGTAGCACACACATATATATGTATATGGGGATTTTGTTTTCCATGTATATAAGTGTATATGTGTGTATTTTTCCTGTCTGGAAAATGGAGATAGTTCTTGATTCTATATATACAGCAGGAACTGAGTGTTTTAAGAACCCTCCTACAATGGTGATTTGGGGTATGTCATACATGCTCCCAATGGCTGAAGACTAGAGACAAGAGTTTGCAAAATATTATAATGCATTAGCATTAGTTTTTGTCAGAATATCATTTTTATTTTTTTTCAGAATATCATTTTTAAATAGCAAATAGCTACTTAGTTGTAAATATCTGAGCTTCCTTCCAACATCTTTAATGCCTCCTTTAAGAAATTTGGGAAACAGACATTATATTGGAAAGATGTGTTTCAATAAAGCACAATGTAGTAAACTATTCAAGAAGACAACCAGTGTTCATGGGATGATTCTTTTGTCCTTATTGTCCCATTTACTATAAATTTTTAGAAGATACTGTTCTGAACCATCTCAGTAATTTGACTTTGCCAATAAACTATTTGAAATCATATATTTTTTTTTACCATTAGTTTTGCCTCCAAACTCAGCAGGCTTAGATAAATTCACTTGCTTCTTGGGATATACAAGATCAAGGATTCATATTGCACATAAAAAATTAATTCTTGGTCCATTATTATTTTCAGCCTGTGTTAATAATGTATTAGATGGGCTTGTTGCATAGATATGGATGTATAGATGGGCACACTTTGGGTTAGGCTGGTCAGATGTGCTTCTGAGATCACTCTTATTCCAAACCAAATCTAATGTTTATTGGTTTAATGTTTTAAGAAATATGACTCAGTTCATAGAAGAGGTTTATTCAAAATGTACTTATCAAAACATTGCCCTGGTAGAGACTTTATTTCTAATATTGATCAAGCCATTTTACCCTGGAGTACAAATGATTAATATACTATTAAATCTTATGATATGACTAAGCCACAGGATAACTTTTTAAAAACTACCTAAGTAGAATTACATTAAAAAAGATATAACAGCACCATACACATCTTTCCTATTATTTCGCCCATTTTCACAGCATATAAATGAGTTTATCTTTTATTTTAAAGATAAAATGTTACACTTGAATAATCATATACAAGAAGACATTTAGTATATACCATACACAACAATACTTCCAATTCTTTTCAAGGAAATATCTATTTTTTATTTTAAGGAATAAAGCTGTAGATTAAAGGTAAATAAATAAAATAGAAGTACAAGAAAATCTCCAAGTTCCTTAGTAAAAACTTCCCACCTCTAAAAAAATCATTTTAAATCATATATAAAGAAGTATTTTACTTTGCCCACAATTCTTTTATAATTTAATCGATATAAACCACATAATATTAAAATTATATTTTCAAATGTAAATGATGCTTCTGATAATCACTTTTTAGGATCTAAAAATGTAAACATTGGTAGCACAAGCTTAAACTATTTATAGTTATACCCCTCACTTCCATATCTAGGCTTCTTGGTGTTGTAGAGAAAAAGTCCTACATACTCATTTCTCTACAACTACTGTTGTAGAGAAAAAAGTCCATCTCCATACTCATTCTCATCAGAGAACTCCACACTAGCACAGCAGCACTAACCCTTCTCTGTTCCCTGCTACACCTCTCTTCGTTCTTCTGTAGGGTCTATTTCAAACATATTTCCTTGTCCTAAAATGTTCAAGGCTGCAAGAACTATGCTGATGCCACAATTTCTTCAATAAGTTTTTGTCTCTCTCATGTCCAGGAATTTATCCATGGCTTATTTCTTACCATAGAGCATATTATCTTTTATTTATCCTTCAACTTTGAACTAATTTAAGAATCCTTTAATTTAATCATTCAACAACTAATTTCTGATCACCTATAATACAGTAGGAGTTTTTACAGTTTTTGGTTATGCAAGGTGGTCAAGGTATCCACAGCATCCACCTTCACTGACTTTTATTATCTGTTTGGTGTCCCTATTTGCCAACATTGAATTTCCTGGAAATTCTGTCTCATAAAACCTGTCTATCAAATTCATTGGTTGGAATTCAACTTACTAGTAACCAAAAGAATAGTGGTAGGCAATTATGCCTTTGAATCTTGGTCCCTCCAATCTGTCTCCTGTTTTACCAACCATGACTGGGTTTCCCTCCTATTGCCTTTGTTCTAAGATTGAGAACCTCTAAGCGCGTGCAACTATGTCTATGACAACAGCTGGTTAGGATACAGTAGTATGAATAGATGGAAACCAGATTTCCAAAGTGAAAACTTAAATAACTCTGATTCTCTCACTAATCACAACTAAACATGTGATGGACTTTTTGACCTGAAGTCTAGGGCTTATCTTCCACTAAACTCTGATGAGAATTTTACATTCCAGCAATGTGGAGGCTTTTGATTCCCTGGCATCATACGTGTAATACATCAGGGCATCTGATTATGCCGGTTCCACTTTCTCTTTTTTTTTTTTTTTTTTTAAGATTTTATCCATTTATTCATGAGAGACACAGAGAGAGGCAGAGACATAGGCAGAGGGAGAAACAGGCTTCCCGCAGGGAGCCCAATTTAAGACTCGATCCAGGAACTCCAGAATGAGGCCTTCAGCTAAAGGCAGACACTCAACTGCTGAGTCACCCAGGCATCCTGCCATCTCCACTTTCTAGAATTTCTCTTCCCTCTTTGTTGATTTAAGCCTCAAGACTGATGCTGAGTTCAGGGATATTAAATTAACTCAAGCCTTGTGTGTCCACTTTTCCAGGATGTCTTTCATGAGCCGTTCCTTATAGACCAGTTGTCCCTTGAAGGACCCAAGGTCTTCATTTCAATACTTTCTACACTGCTGTTTAATAACCTCCCTCCCCTAATTTGGGAGGCAGAGAAAGAGTGCAAATAGGTGGGAGAGGCAGAGGGAGAGAATCTTTGTTTTTTTTACTTACAAATTTATTTATTTTTTATTGGTGTTCAATTTACCAACATATAGAATAATACCCAGTGCTCATCCCATCAAATGCCCACCTCGGTGCCCGTCACCCAGTCACCCCCACCCCCTGCCCACCTCCCCTTCCACCACACCTAGTTCGTTTCCCAGAGTTAGGAGTCTTTCATTTTCTGTAGAGAGAGAGAATCTTAAGCAGACTCCGTGCTGAGCACAGAGCTAGAATTGAGGCAGGACCCAAAATCAAGAGTCAGATGCCTTAATAATACCTTTCAAAATAGCCTTCCAGGGCAAAGACATGACTTTATTTATCCCTATATCCTCAAAGGCCTAGAATAATAGCCAATAGATACATGGTGAATTGAAATTAGTATACATAACAAAAGCCAGCCTCACTGAGTTTTGGCCACATAAAAATGAGGTCAGTTTCTCCAGTAGATATATTGTACATTTCTGGAATTACAACATGGAAAGTTTATTTTTCACAAAGTGTGTTTGGCGTGCCAGAACTTGAAATTATTCCCCTGATCAGATAATGTTTTTACTGTCTGTAATCTAAAAATAGGAACTCCCTTCCTAGCACCACTGTAGGCTTTCCAAATGTAACTAAACCATTATCCTTTATCTAGATATTTAATTTCTTGTCTGTCTCCCCTCTCTGAGCTAATAGTTGATGGGGCCATTCAAGACCGAAAATGTGTCCTCTTCAGTAAATTTTCAGTGATTCTTACTGTAGTCACACCTTTTCTTTCCAGGAAGAATAGTGTCAGGCTAAATCCATCGGCTTGCACTGTATTCTCAGCCATTGAGTGACATAATTGTCAGGGTGCTCTAGGACACCTTTATGGAAGAGCTGCCAACTGCTTTTCTGATTTTCAGGGATATAAGTTTAAGAGGAACAGTGGGCCTCTGTCTCAATGCCTTTGTTTTGCACAGGTATGTGAAGCTTTAATTTCAAATATTTGGCAAATCTAAATGACATTTTAGAAATGCAGGATTGTAATTACCAATGAGTCTCTCTCTTGCCCTAGGCAGAGAATAAATTTATTGAGAACTTTGTGACATTTTATACCCAAGTAGAAGGATAACTATTCCTTCCTCTCTTGTTGATTAACCAAAATAACTTAGCTGAAAGGTTTTTGTAGGGAGCACAAACTATATGAAAATTAACTTATGTTACTTTGTGTAGTTATAGTCCAATGTTATATTAAGATTTCCAAAGATATGTTTGAATTCTAATTTGATGCAATATATAACTTCAGAAATCACTAGCTATGGTTATCCATTCCTTTAAAAAAAAAAAAAAAACATTACTTTTTTGACTATTTGCACTAAACCACAGATTGCTCTAGACCCGAAGACACATCTGTGAATAAATGCCTGCCTTCACAGAACATGCTTTCTAGTGGGGGAAAGAGATTACATGCAAGTATATGCATTTTTAAAAAAATTAAAAGAAATGCTTGAGAGAATGACAAGTGCTATGAAGAGAACAGTCTGTTCATGTGCATAAAGTATAACTAAGGTAGAAGATGCTCTAAACAGTTCCCTTTAAACATTTGAGCAGAGGGTATTTGAGCAGAGACTTGAATGAATAGTGAATAGCAACCAACAATTAGAATATCTGGGAAAAACAAACACAAACAGAGGTAAATAGAAAATGAAGAGCTCCTCAGGAAGGAATGAGTTTGATGTGTCAGAAGAACCTCAAGGAAGCCATTGTGATTCAGCGTGGGTGTGAAGGAGCAGACAAGAAATGAGATCAGAGGGAGGAACAGAGATCATGTATATAGCCAATGGAGAGAAGTCACAATTTACTTAAATAACCACAAACTGGTGGGGAATTTTAAGTGAAGGAGTGTTATGATGTGTTTTGTACTTTGTTAACTTTGGCTGATCTACAGAAAATGGGCTCTAGCAGGATAAGAGTTGAAGAGGATCTCAGTGAGGAGGCTTTTCCAGTAGTAGATAGTGATAAGAAGTCTTAGAATAGAAGGACCATGACTGGATGGGAAGAAATAATGATTCTAATTATATATGTTGAAGATTGAGACCACATGACTTCCTGATGGATTGGGTGTAGGGAGTGTTGAAAATAAGGAATAAAGGTGTATTCTTAAGTTTTGGGCCTGAAGTATTGGATCAGTAATAATGATGAGGGGGGCAAAAGGAGGAAAAGATGTGGGGATGGGAGAAGGCTGGTTTGAGCACTCTGCTTTGGACATGGTAAGTGTTCATAACAATCACATGACATAAAGGTTCATAAGATGTCATCAAAGAGAAACTTCATTTTCCCACAACCACTTCCAACAAACAACTGTCTCTTTGAACACTCAATCAAGGGTTTCCTTTTACTCACTACTTAAATAAAAACTAGTGAGAGGTTTTTATGCTTTTGCTAGTCATTCTCAGATTTAAAAGCTAATCCCTGATTACTTCACACACACACACACACACACACACACACTGCAGAATAACAATCAAAATTCTAAACTTCCTTCAAACTTATAATTCCTTGTTCCCTAAAATCAGCCTATCATGGGAGAATGAAATCTGTGGTTGCCTTCTCTCTTTCCATTATTTATTCCCCACCACCTAGACTGGTTGTGGCTTCTGACATATTCAAGACCAGAAAAAAAGCTGTTACAGTACCCATCAACTCTCTTAAATATAATCTTCTACAGGGCAGCAAACCTCCTGACCTCTTTCACTTCACCTCTTTGAATCCATTATGAGATTAAGTTATTGGGAAACATAGAACCTGTTTTCCAGTACTTGTTTTGACATTACCACATGGTTATTTAGCACCTCGCTGTGCAATGAAGAAGTAGTTGGTACCTATTTTCCTAGGAGTTCAATGAAACCAAAACTGAAAGAGTATTATTTTATTTCTATTCTATTCTATTCTATTCTATTCTATTCTATTCTATTCTATTCTATTCTATTATTCTATTCTATTCTATTCTATTCTATTCTATTCTATTCTATTCTATTCTTTTAATCTTAATTTAAGTGTGGTTGACATACAATTTTATATTAGTTTCAGATGTACAATATAGTGATTCGACAATTCTATTTTTCACTCAGTACTTATCAAGATGAGTGTACTCCTTAATCTCCATCAACTATTTCACTCATCCCCTATCCAACTCCCCTCTGGTAACCATCTATTCGTTCTTTGTAGTTAAGAGACTGTCACTTTTGTCTGTTTGTCTCTCTCTTTTTTTCCCTTTGTTCACTGTTTTGTTTCATAAATTTCACATATGAGTGAAGTAATATGGTATTTTATCTTTCTCTCATTGGCTTATTTTGCTTAGCATTATAATCTCTAGCTTCATTTCATTGAAAATAGCAATATTTCATTCTTTTGTATGCTGAATAAAATCCCATTGTATATATACCACATCTTTATCCATTCATCTATCAGTGGACACTTGGCTGCTTCCATAGTTTGACTATTTTTTTTTTTAATATATGTCTCCCTATATTTGAGTAATCTTTTTGGTAAAGAGCACTTTATTTATTTATTTTTTTATTTTATTTTTAAATATTATTTATTTATTTATGATAGTCACACAGAGAGAGAGAGGCAGAGACACAGGCAGAGGGAGAAGCAGGCTCCATGCACTGGGAGCCCGACGTGGGACTCGATCCCGGGTCTCCAGGATCGCACCCTGGGCCAAAGGCAGGCACCAAACCGCTGTGCCACCCAGGCATCCCCCATAGTTTGACTATTATAAATAATGCTGTGATAAATGTAAAGGTTCATATATCAAACTAGTGTTTTCACTAATTAGTATTAAAATTAGTGTTTTCAAATTCTTTGAGTAAATATCCAGTAGGGCATTATTAACTTGTGGGGTAGTTTTCTTTTTAACTTTTTGAGGAACCACCATACTCTCTTCCACAGTGGCTGCACCAGTTTGCATTCCTACCAACAATTCATGAGGCTTTCTTTTTCTCCATTTCGTTCTCAATACTTGTTGTTTCTTGTGTTTTTTATTTTAGCCATTCTGCCAGGTGTGAGGTAATATCTCGCTGTGGTTCTGTGGTTCTGATTTGCATTTCCCTGCTGATGAGTGGTGATGAGCATATATTCATGTATCTGTTGCCCATTTGTATGACTTCTTTGGAAAAATGTCTGTTCATGTTGTCTGCCCATTTTTTTAATTGGATTATTTGGTTTTTGGGTACTCAGTTGTATCAGCTCTTTATATATTTTGGATACTATGGCTTTATTGGATATGTTATTTGCAAATGCTTTCTCCCACTCAGTAGGTTGTCTCTTAGTTTTGTTCGTTGTTTCCTTCACTGTGCAAATTTTATTTTGATGTAGTCCCAATAGTTTGTTTCTGGTTTTGATTCCCTTGCCTCAGGAGACATATCTAGAAAGCTATGTGGCTAATGTCACATATCTTTGGCTAATGTCTAAGAAGTTGCTGCCTGGGCTCTCTTCTAGAAGGTTTATGGTTTCAGGTCTCACATTTGGGTCCTTACCCTGTTTGAGTTTATTTTTGTATATGGTGTAAAAAGGTGGTCCAGTTTCATTATTTTGCATGTTGCTTTTCAGTTTTCTCAACATCATTTGTAGAAGAGATTGTCTTTTTCCCATTGCATAATCTTGCTTGCTTTATCAAAGATTAATTGGCCATATAATTGTGGGTTTGTTCCTGGGCATTTTATTCTGTTTCATTGATCTATGTGTCTATTTTTGTGCCAGTAGCATATTGTTTGGATTATTATAGCTGTGTAATATAACTTGAAGGCTAGAATTGTGATACCTCCATTTTTGTTTTCCTTTTTCAAGCTTGCTTTGGCTTTTTGAGGTCTGATGTGGTTCCACACAAATTTTAGGATTTTTGGTACTTCTGTAAAAAATGCTATTGGTATTTTGATAGAGATTGCATTAAATCTGTAGATTGCTTTGGGTAGTACAGACACTTTAATGGTATCTGTTCTTCCAATCTATGAGTATGGAATACTGTTCCATTTCTTTCCTTAGTCTTCAATTTCTTTCATCATTGTTTTCCAGTTTTCAGGGTACAGGTCTTCCATCTGTTTGGTTAAATTTATTTCTAGATATTTTATAGTTTTTGGTACCATTGTAAGTGGAACTGTTTTCTTAACATTCTCTTAACATATAAATGCTACAGATTTCTGAACATTGATTTTGTATCCTGCAAATTTACTGAATTCATTTATCAGTTCTGATAGTATTTCGGTGGAATCTTCTGAGTTTTCTATGTGTAATACTATGTCATCTGCAAATAGTGCAAGTTTACTTCTTCCGTACCAATTTGGCTTTTATTTATTCATTTTTGTTGTTGTTGTTTTCTGATTGCCATGGCTAAGACTTACATCAACAACTTACAGCATTTACAGCACAACAAGTTACAGCACTATGTTAAATAAAAGTTGGTGACAGTGGACATCCTTGTTCTCTTCCTGATGTTAAGGAAAAACTCTCAATTTTTCCCCTCTGCTTTTTTTTTTAAGATTTTATTTATTCATTCATGAGAGACACACACAGAGAGAGAAGCAGAGACATAGACAGAGGGAGAAGCAGGCTTCATGCAGGAAGCCTGATGTGAGATTTGATCCCGGGACTCTAGGATCATACCCTGAGCCAAAGGCAGATGCTCAACTGCTGAGCCACTGAAGCATCCCAGTTTTTTTCCCTTTGAGTATGATGTTTGCTGTGGGTATTTTTATACAAAGCCTTTATTATGTTCAGGATGTTCCCTTTAAACCTACTTGGTTGGGGTTTTTATAATGAATGGATGTTGTATTTTCTGAAATGCTTTATCTGCATCTATTAAAATGATTATATAGGTTTTAATCCTTTCTCTTATTGATGTGATTTGTCACATTGATTTGTGAATATTGAGCCACTTTTTTTTGCATCCTGGAAATACATCTCACTTGGTTGTGGTGAATGATTTTTTAAAAATGTGTTGAATCTGATTTACGAATAATTTGCTGAAGATTTTTGCATCTATATTCATCAGAGATATTGGCCTGTAGTTCTCTTTTTTGTGGTTTCCATCTGGTTTTGGTATCAGGGTAATCATGGCCTTATAGAATAAATTTGGAAGTTTTCCTTCCTCTTCCATTTTTTTTTGGAATGACTGAGAAGAATGGGTGTTAATTCTTCTTTAGATGTTTTGTAGAATTCACATGGGAAGCTATCTGGTCCTGGACTTGTTTATTGGGAGTTGGTTTTTTTTTTTTTTTTTAAGACTTTATTTATTTATTTATTTATTTATTTAAGAGAGAGAGCATGAGAAAGAGGGGAGGGGCAGAGGGAGAGGGAGAAGCAGACTCCTCGCTGAGCAGGGAGCCTGACATGGGGCTGGATCACAGGATGCCAAGATCATCACAACTTGAGCTGAAGGCAGACACTTAACCGAGACACCCAGGATCCCTGATTTCTGGTTCAATTACATTGCTGGCAATCAGTCTTCTCATATTTTCTATTTCTTTCTGCTTCAGTTTTCATAACCTATATGTTTCTAGGAATTTATCCATATCCTCTAGTTTGTCCAATTTGTTGGCATATAATATTTTAAAATAATATAAAATAGTACTATTTTAATTTCTTATTATACTTAGTAGACCCTCACATTTAATATCTGATTAGAAAAGAGAGGTTAAGTGTGAGTTTCCTCTCACTGTAACTATTTTTTTTAAAGATTTTATTTATTTATTTATTTATTTATTTATTTATTTATTTATTTATTTATTCATGAGACACACAGAGGGAGAGAGAGAGAGAGGCAGAGACACAGGCAGAGGGAGAAGCAGGCTCCACGCAGGGAGCCCAATGTGGGACTCCATCCCGGGACTCCAGGATCACACCCTGGGCCAAGGGCAGGCGCTATACCTCTGAGCCACCCAGGGATCCCCTCTCATTGCAACTCTTGCACATTTTGCTCCCATGGCATGCTCTTCTCAGTGCCCATTGGATTTCCTTGACCACGCCCCACAACACAGGTAGCTAGGAAATAACTGTTGAAGTGTCAGGAGGTATGAGTGCTACTCTGTTTTTACCTCTTCCTAGTACTGTGGCTGTGGATAGATTGTTGACATTTCTGGTCTGGGTTTCTTTTTGGTACTCTGAGCCAGTAAGCTCTGCTTTCTTCAAAGCATTGTTCAGATCAAACAAGGTCTGTGTAAAAGCACTTTATCGTTACGACGTATTATTCATATATAAGCATACTTCTAAGTTCTTTAATTCCTTTCACTCAGAGAAGTAACTCAGTATTTAAAGTAACTTTACTCTTCTCTTTCCCCATAAGTGTGATTATGTTTCACATTTTTTTTTGTCTAGACTCATGTTAGCAATTAGTTCTTGAGGCAGTTCTCAAATTAAGACCTTCACTATCACTTTCTTATAACAAGATCATTTTAATGTCATCCATAGTCGTTAAAATATTTTATGAGATGCTCCAGTAAAGTAATTATTGTTTTTTAATGTGTTACCATATTGAATTATTTGATCTACCACAAATGGAGAAGATACTTTACTTCCCTAAAGGGGTACGGTGAATGTTTAGTGAATATGGTTACTCTCTGAAAATGTTCAAATTCCATGACTTGATTAACCTGAGAATGTTCAATTTGATAGACATCTTAGAGAATCATCATTTGCAAACTAATACATACAACAGGACATATCTTAAGAGGTCTAGTTGTGTAGAATTTCCTACTGTAAATGTTTTTGATTATGTTTATTTTATGTTAATATGTTCAGTTTTATCCAAGGACCATCTTTAAGAGATCTATGAACTATAGTTCAAAACAACTGTCTGAAAGTTTTTAATTGAGTCTTTTCCTCTATTTTAAAAATTGGATTTCTGTGTATTTGACCTTATTTCTTCACTTGCTCCTTTCTAGTTTTTTCTTTTTTAAGATTCACTTATTTATTTATTCATGAAAGACACAGAGAGAGGCAGAGATATAGGCAGAGGGAAAAGCAGGCTCCTCGCAGGGAGCCCAATGTCCATTCAATCCCAGAACCCTGGGATCATGCCTTACATCAGACAGAGCCAAATTTCCATGATTGAAAAAGCTTGCATAGTGGTTCTCAAAAGTCTGTTTAAATGGAGGACCTCAAGGTACTAACTGCTAAATTAATACATCCATATTTGTTTATAGTTAGTGAGATATATTTTATAAAAACAATATTCATGTTATTTTAACTACTTATATTTTCAACGTAAATTATGTAAAATCACAACTGATGTTTTCATGTAAGATATTCCTAGATTTTTTTTCCTCTAACTCAAAGCCTTTGTTCTCTCTGTGTCTAAAGGACCTACATATTTGTTCATACTGATTATTAGAGAGCCTGAATGTATTGACCAAATGCTGTTGTTATGTATGTTATGTGTAGGAAATAATTCATAACATTGTATATGGAGATCATTTTATCCTTTTTTACTGATGCATAGATTTCTATGATATGTGCATATAATAATTTTTATATACTCTCATGCTGATGGCCACTTAGACTGATTTCAATTTTTCTAATTAAAAATAATTTTGCACTGGGGCACCTGGGCAGCTCAGTTGTTTAAGCATCTGCCTTCAACTCAGGTCATGATCCCAGGGTCGTGGGATCAAGTCTCACATCAGACTCACTGCTCAGCAGGGAGCCTGCTTCTCCTTCTCCCCCTGCCCCTCCCCTGCTCATTCTCTCCCCCTCTCTATCAAATGCACAAAAAATTTAAAAAATCTTTAAAAGCCATTTTGTGCCAATGCGCCAATTGTTTTTTCTAGCTTTACTGAGGTGTAATAAGGTAACATTCTGTAATTTAAGGTGTAGAACATGATGATTAGATATACGCATATATTGGACAAAGATCACTATTTTAAGGTTAGTTAAGAAATCCATCACTTCATATAACTACTTTTCTTAAGTGCTTAAGAACTTTTAAGATATACTCTTCTAGCACCTCTCATGTATACAATATATTATTGCTAACTACAGTCACCATTCTGTATATGAGATACAGAACATATTCATCTTGTACCTGGACATTTGTACCCTTTGACTGTGTTCATCTATTTATCTAACCCCTTCCTCTATCTCTGCCAACCACTAAACTGCTGTTTGTAAGACTTCAGTTTTGCTTTTTCAGATTCTACACATAAGTGAAATCATGGAGTATTTTTCTGTCTGATTATTCATGTAATATAGTGCCTGCAATGTTCATCTGTGTTGTCACTAATGGCAGTTTATCCTTCTGTTTTATAGCTCAATAATATATATGTATATTGTACATACATTATGAATATATATTAAACATATACTCATACCATATGAATATATTATTATATATTATGAATATTATTACATACAGGAATATTATATTTTCTTTATCCATTCAAGTGTCAATGAACATTAAACACTTAGGTTATTTCTCTGCCTTTGCTCTGTTAAATAATGTTACAATGAACATGGGGATGCACATATATCTTCTTTGCACCAATTTGATTATTTGGGGATGTATACACAGAACTGTCCAGAACAGAGGTTGCTGGATGATATGATAGCTATATTTTTAACTTTTTACTCCATACCATTTTCCTCAAGAGTACACAAGGGTTTCCTTTGCTCCAGTTTCTTTAACACTTGTAATCTTTGTCTTCTTGTTGGTGGCATTTATGACAGGTGTGAGATGATACTTCATTGTATTTTTACTTGACTTTCCCTAATAATTAGTTATGTTGAGTATCTTTTCATGAATCTGTAATGTTTTTTTCTTTACTTTCTTTTTTCTTTTTGCTTTTTCGACTAATCCATTGACAAATTTTTATATTGTGTTATTTTTCCCTTCCTAAGACAATTTTGTTTTTTAAGATAATTTTGATAATTAGTATTTGCAACATAATTGTGTTATTTAGATTCTTAATATATGTGAAATTATATGTAGAACTTCTGTTTTCTTTGCTTTTGGTTTTTTGTTTTTTATCTTATTTAATTTTCCATTCCTTCTCCAATGTTCATCTGTTTGCTTCTTAAATTTCACATATGAGTGAAATCATATGGCATTTGCCTTTCTCTGGGTAACTTTAAAAAAAAAATATTCATGAGATACAGAGAGAGAGAGGCAGAGACACAGGCAGAGGGAGAAGCAGGCTCCATGCAGGGAGCCTGATGTGGGACTCGTCCCGGGTCTCCAGGACCACACCCCAGACTGAAGGTGGCACTAAACTGCTGAGCCACCCAGGCTGCCCAGGTGACTTTTTTCACTTAGCATAATACTCTCTCTATCCAGGTCATTGCAAATGGCAAGATTTCCTTATTTTTCTTGGATGAGTAATACTCCATTGTGTATATAAACCACATTTTTTTATACATTCATCTATTGATAGACATCTAGGCTTTTTCTATATTTTGTCTATGGACATTACTGCTATAAAAGAGCAGGGTGCATGTACCCCTTCGAATCACTATGTTAGTATCCTTTGGAAAATACCTAGTAGTGCAATTTCTGAGTCATAGAGTAGCTTTATTTTTAACTTTTTAAGGAACTTCCATACTGTTTTCCAGAGTGGCTACACCAATTTGCATTCACACCTACAGTGTAAGAGGGTCCCCCTTTCTCCACATCTTCACCAAACTCTGTTGCTTCCCAAGTTGTTAATTTTAGCCATTCTGACCAGTGTGAGGTGTACCTCATGGCAGTTAGATTTATATTTCCTTGATGCTGAGTGATGTTGAGCATTTTTTCATGTGTCTGTTAACTATTTGTATGTCTTTTTTTTTTTTTTTAGAGAGTTTATTGATTAGAGAGAAAAAGCACATGAGTTGGGGGTGGAACAGAGGGAGAGGGAGAGAGAGAATCCCAAGCATGTTCCATGCCCAGGACAGAGCCTGAGAGTGGCTTGATTTCATGACCCTGAGTTCATAATAGGAGCCAAAACCAGATGTCGAACACTTCATGGACTGAGCTGCCCAGGTGACCCCATATGTCTTCTTTGGAGAAATATCTGTTCCTATCTTCTGCCCATTTCTTAAATGGATTTTTTTTATTTCTTGGGTGTTGAGTTTGTTAAGTTCTTTATATATTTTGGATTCTAGCCCTTTATCTGATATGTCATTTGGAAATATTTTCTCCCATTCCCTAGGCTGCCTTATAGTTTTGTTGATTGTTTCCTTTGCTGTGCAAAAACTTTCTATCCTGATGAAGTCTCAATAGTTCACTTTTGCTTTTGTTTCCTTTGCCTTTGGAGACGTGTCTAGCAAGAAATTGCTGCTGCCAAGGTCAAAGAGTTTGCTGCTTGTTTTCTCTTCTAGGATTTTGATGGATTCCTATTTCCCATTTAGGTATTTTCTCTACTTTGAGTTTCTTTTTGTGTTTGGTATAAGAAAGTGTTCCAGTTTAATTCTGCGTGTAGCTGTCCAATGTTCCCAACACCATTTGTTGAAGAGACTGTCTTTTTTCCATTGGATATTTTTCCCAATTTGCTGAAGATGGATTTATCATAGTGTTGAGGGTCCATTTCTAGGTTGTCTATTCTGTTCCATTGATCTATGTGTTTGTCTTTGTGCCAGTACCATCGTGTCTTAATGATTACAGCTTTGTAATACAGCCTGTAGTGCAGAATTCTGATGCCTCTAGCTTTGGTTTTCTATCTCAACATTCCTTTGGCTTTTTGGGTTTTTTTCTGGTTCCTTACAAATTTTAGAATTATTTGTTCTAGCTCTGTGAAAAATGCTGGTGTTATTTCGATAGTGATTGTATTGAATGTGTAGATTACTTTGAATAATATTGACATTTTAACAATATTTGTTCTTCTCCATGAGCCTAGAATGTTTTTCCTTTTTGTGTGTGTGTCTTCCTCATCTTCTTTCATAAATGTTCTATAGTTTCCAGAGTGCAGATCTTTTACCTCTTTGGTTAGGTTTATTCCTAGGTATCTTACAGTTTTGGGTGCAATTTTAAATGGGATCAATTCCTTGATTTTTCTTTCTGCTGCTTCATTGTTGGTGTATAGAAATACACCAGACCACTGTGCATTGATTTTATATCCTGCAACTTGCTGAATTCATGTATCAGTTCTAGAAATTTTTTGGTGGAGTCATTCAGGTTTTCTAAATAGAGTATCTTGTCATCTGTGAAAAGTAAAAGTTGGACTCTTCTTTAGTGATTTGGATGCCTTTTATTTATTTTTGTTGTCTGATTGCTGAGGTTAGGACTTTGAGTACTATATTGAACAATAGTGGTGAGAGTAGACATTCCTGTCCTATTCCTGACCTTTATATAAAAGTTTTGACAATACTTTAAAATATTCTTTATCTACAATTGTGTTTTTGCTTATTTATCTCTGCTCTGCATTACTTCTTTTTTTTTTTTTTTTTCAAGAGAGAGGTGGTGGGGGCAGGGGCAGAAGGAGAGAGAGAAAAATCTTAAGATGTTTCCATGTCCATTGTGGAGTCTGATGTGGGGCTCAGTCTTGTCTTTATATATTCTTAGTGAACTTCTTTTATCAAAATAAATAAATAAAGCTCACATGAAATAATTATTTTCTCTGGAAATTTTTCAAAATATGTCTAAGTCAGAAGTTATTTATTCTTTTCAGAAGTATAGGATATCACATTTTAGTCAGAACAATCATGTCTTTTCTTAATTTCTGGAGATTTTCAATCACTTTTCTGTTGCAGAATTACATCACCATCCTGTTTCATTCTGACACTTCTGTTAAAATGAGTCAAAACTTTCTATTTTATCTCCCATGTCTAAAAGAGGTTTCTATATATTTCACCTCATGAAAGTTCATCTCCTTTCCATTCTGGATTTTATGTGTTTCCTCACATTTATATTCCAGTTTTCATATTTTTTCTTCAACTCCACACAATAGGTTATTTATCTAATCAATTTTTTAAAATAACAATGACCATACTTTTAATTTTTAGCATTCTACTTTGCTATTTTTCAAATTTACTTGATCTTTCTTTATACTTTCAATTATTTATTATAATTTCTATTCTCTTCAATGTATCTTTGATATTTTTGAGAATAGATTGCCTTTTGTTGGATTGTTTAAAATTTCTCTCATGGTAATAAATTTTATTACCCAGTAATTTATTTATTTATTTTTAAAGTTTTTATTTATTTATTCATGTGAGACAGAGAGAGAAGCATAGACACAGGCAGAGAGAGAAGCAGCCTCCTCACCGTGAGCCCCATGTGGGACTTGATCCCAGAGCCCAGGGTCACACCCTGAGCCAAAGGCAAATGCTCAACTGCTGAGCCACCCAGGCATCCCATGGCCGAGTAATTTATTATTGAGAACTCCTCTGCAGCAGAGATTTTTAATTTCTGAATTCCTGCAGAGACATATGCATATGTCCCTATAAAGAAAATAGCATAGGTGTTAAAGGAAACATTTGAGTTTCAATAATCTTAAATAACCTTGAAAGGTTAATACCTCAGCTTTTACCATGCATTTTCCTTCATCCAAAGCCCCAGAAACTTTTTTCCTCAGTCAGTGAGAAGAGTAATTGTAACCTCGTCATAGAAAGGGCAGCTCCTCAAGTCTCCTGAAGAGCCAGCTATTAGAGAGTCAACTGGCGGATTACATTCTCCTCAAGATTATATCTCTTACATGCTTTCAGCTTCCAGCCCGTATTAAGATTATATACCTAGGTCTAAAATTCCCAAAGGCTTCCAAAATATCAACTCAAGCTTGCCATTTTTGCTTTCATTCTCAATTCTTTCATCTCAGAGGTTTCTTTTTTTATTTTTATTTTTTTTCATAAACTCATATAGCCTTTTAAGAATTATTGCAATATTCTATGATGTTTCTAGGAGGGGGAAGTAGAAAGATGCCCATGTGATTTAGCTCAATCCACTGTGTTGCTAAAAGTTTAAGGTTTGTTTTTTAAAAAGAGTATCCAGTATCATCCCAGAGATGTGCAATAATAAACTTGGACTTTGCAAGATAAACTCATGAGCTTAAAGATTATTAACTACTTTCTGAACAATCTAATTTTGTTTTTTTTAATGTGTAATTATAAAGTAACCTGCATTGAATCAAAAATCACTGCAAATATCTCCTCCATTTAATCTAGAAAACGGAGATGCATGGTTTCTATTTATATGATTCATTTGGCCTCTCCTTTATTTTATTATAATATTCAATTTTTATAAAGTAAAGATAAATAGATAGCTATTTCAAATAGAAAAAAAAAGTTTTGTTTTATCTCCACAAGATCTGGAACATATATAACAGCCATACGAACTCTAATAAGCTAGGCTATCACTCTCTTATTTAGAAAGAGAAAATGTCTGTATCTCATCTTCAGGCTGTTAAAATCTGCCAGCTATAAAATATTGAAAGCTTACCATTCACAACTATTCTAGCAAATTTTAGGATATGTCTCTGGCTGTAGGAGCTTATTGTTAGTTGAGTTTAAGGAAAAGAGCAGAATGTCAGGAGAAACTACTCCTCTGTTTGAGATTTGACTACATAAAGCATTCACTTTAGGATGATTCATGAGTGAAACTGAGAAAAATCAGATGCTGTTTAAAGAGCAGAAATAAGCAAATTCAACTTAAATAATTTATAGTTCTATTTACTAGAAAAATCCCAAATTACTTATCTCCTGTGTTTCTCATGTGTATCGTAAAACAGAAGGTAGTTATGTTTTATTTCCAAAATTTTAATGGAAGTCCCTTTTCCAAAATATTTTCTGACTCTCTATATCAAATTTTTAGTTTTTGTATACTCATTGAGCAACTTATTATTCTGTTAGACTCATGAATTTGTGTATGTCTGTCTTCTCCAGACATCCTTGAAAACAGAGACTATCCTTTGCTTACCTTTCCTTCTTTTGTAGCATCTTCCATTTGTATGAACACAGCAAGGGCTCTTAATTGAATTAAAATTCAATCTAATGTGGTTAAATGTAACTTTGTATCCTCTGAGAATCTGCAAAATTGTATTGAGTCTTTTTCTAAGTTCTTATACAATATCCAGAATTGAAGTAGAAGTCAGCGTACACTATTTTACTTTTACCTCCTAGTATTATATGTATTTCAAAGCAAGAGAAAACACAAAGCTTTTGACAAAAATGATATATTGAAAATAATCAACATATTTTGGCAATCCATGCACTCTCTCAGGAATCAAATATTGCTAAGAGAGGAAAGACATTAGATCTTCATCAGAATCATAATGCAAGAGGTCTACATTTTTAATAAAGCAAACATAAAATGACTTTTTATTCATAGATAGATGTTAATTAAACACCCACATATACTCACACACACATATGCATAGCATCTTCATGCAATTTTTTTTTCTTTCTGTCTTTTTTTTTTTTTGCCTCTGCATTTCTGAAGGATAAAGTGACTCCCAGAATCAGTGAATAAGAGGGCAATCCACAAGTAATGTTTGTTCTGTAGGGAAATACACCAGGTACATTAAGACATTTTATTTCCTTGAAAAATGATGTATTAAAGCCTGTGAGGGAGGTAGAAATAATTAAAATTCCCACTCTCTGACCCAGTTTTATCCTTACTAGATAAAATATTAAAATATCGCCAAAAATTTGATATAAACCATATATGCAGTAGTCATATAAAACCCAAAGTATCTAGTAATTTTTTTAAGTTCCTTAGGATTAGTGAAACGTTGTGTCTTGTTGATTTTTTCAGATCCTTATGAAGATGAGCACTCAAATACATTCTGTAAAGACTCTTATCTAGTGGTGTTTTATACCTCAAATAAGATATTTGGAGATTCAAACTGAAGTTCAAATGCTCACCAATCTTGGGATAATAAAACAATTGAACATCTGTTTCTACAGAAGAGAGAAGAAATGACAAATCATTTTGAAATAAAAGAAATATTCATTTATATTTATTTAAGATTTTTATTTATTTATTCATGGGAGACACAGAAAGAGAGGCAGAGACATGGGCAGAAGGAGACACAGGCTGCCTCCAGGGAGCCTGATGCGGGAGTTGATTCCAGGACCTAGGGATCACAACCTCAGCCCAAAGATAGACGCTCAACCACTGAGCTACTCAGGTATCCCAATAAAAGAAATTTTTAAAATGTAGCATTAGAAAAAAAATATTTTGAATCTACAGGAATAACGTTCTAGTAGTTACATGAAACTATTTTATACACTAAACTTTATTTTGAACTTACCTCTTAGGAGATAACAAGGAATAGCAATTTTATCAGGAAACAATTAGAACTTTAACCTAAGACCTAGCTATATTTCTATTCATATTATATCTAAACAATGGGATCATATTCAAAAGTATCTTCAAATAGCAAATGTAGCATCTTTGATAGAAACCTCAAATTAAGCTTAATTGTGAGAAGAATATTTGTTACATTTAGAATTTTATATCTAATAAATCGAGTCTATAATTTGGTTGCTGGTTGCATCCTGATCTTTATCAATTTTTGCTCTAGTTCATCTATGAATTATTATAAGAAATGTATCGAAATCTTTCTCGGGCAGCCGGGGTGGCCCAGCGGTTTAGCGCCGCCTTCAGCCCAGGATCGAGTCCCACTTTGGGCTCCCTGCATGGAGCCTGCTTCCCCTTCTGCTTGTGTCTCTGCCTGTCTCTCTGTGTGTGTCTCTCATGAATAAATAAATAAAATCTTCGTGTTTTTTTTTTTAAAGAAAATCTTCTTTCTCAATAGCAAATTTGTCAATTTCATTTTGTAATTTTTTCCATTTTGCTTTATTTATTTTAAAGCTACTTTTATTCAGTAGTTTCAAGGTTCAAATTGTTATTATCATCTTAGTACATCAAACTCTATATGACCCATTCTGTATGCAGTAATGCTTTTAAGTTAAAATGTATGTTGTGTCAGATTGATATTATTAACACAGCTTGCTTTATGTCAGTATTTACCTGATACATTTTGTAAATCCTTTACTTTGAACCTTCACATGTCCTATGTTTTAAGTATATCTTTTATAAATAGCATATGGCTAGATCACTAGGAATCCAAAAGGAAAGTCTAGTCTGTTTAAACCATTCATTTTTCCTGAAGTGCCTCTAAGAAAATTGCAAATAGCATATCCTATCCCTAATTATTTAATTTAGGTTTCTAAAAAGTATTTTCTTACACAGAAAAAAGTCCCCCCACATTATCATACATATGCTGATTAATTTTTTTTAACCTGGATAGATTGTGGTGCCCAGCTGTTTTGTAAAGCACAAGCCTAGATATTGTGAAGGAATTTTTTGGATGTGATTGACACTGATAGTTGACTTTAAGTAAAGCAGATTATCCTGCCTCAGGAGGGTGGGCCTCGACCTGTCAGTTGATTGATTTAAGAGCAAAGTCTGAGGTTTCCTGAATAAGAGGGAATTCTTTCCCAAATCATTAATTCAGCAATCTAACCTGAATTCCAGCCTGCTGGAATGCCTGACAGATTTCATACTCAAGACTGTAACATCAGTTCTTGCAGAATTCCCAGCATACTTCCTAATGATCTAGATTTAGAATTTATGTCTGAATTAGATTTAAGCTAAACAGTTTTGGAAGAAATTTATCAGAGCTAATATTTCAAACTTTGAATGACATCATATCGGAAAACATATATACAATGCTTGTGTCCCAACGTTAGTACCCAATGGTTAGGGAAATGTCAGACTTATAGCCATGTGCAAAGTTACTTTTTTTTTCTCTTGCAATCAGAAAATAATCTGTGTGATATTACAGTGTGACTCTAGCACTATAGGAATGTCCTAATCTCTTTCATACTTTTAGCATATTTATTAGCTTGACATTCTTCTGTAAACTAGAGCTTCCTCTCTCTAGCTACGGTTATTTAATTACCTTCATGTGGAATTCTTTAGCAAATTTACATTAATTATAATTCACAGGATTTCTATAGTTATCTCTGTCATCATATTTCTATTTCTATTTTGCTATTTTTCTATGACTCTTCTCTATTTTATTTCTTTTCTCTACTGCCTCTCTTGAGTTCATTGTTTTTCCTTTTAATTGCTCCATATACATATACTTTCTTTGGATTTATATATTCTTTTTCTATTATTTTAATACTATTACAACTATTACTACTTTAATAGTATTAATACTATTTAATACTTTGGTTAACCTTAAATTTTATCAACAGTACTAAACTCAAAGAACTCCAAAGTTATTTTCATAACCACCCCCCTCCCAGAGCAACTAAAGTGCCTTAGATCCCTTTAATAGCATCACCTTATCTCTCAATTTATGTGCTATGCTCGTCTAACATTTTTATGTGTCTTCTATTGTTATAAAACAGCATATCAGGGCAGCCCGGTGGCTCAGCAGTTTAGTGCCACCTTCAGTCCAGGGCCTGATCCTGGAGACCTGGGATTGAGACCCATGTTGGGCTCCCTGCAGGGAGCCTGCTTCTCCCTCTGCCTGGGTCTCTGCCTCTCTCTCTCTCTCTCTGTCACTCATGAATAAATAAATAAAATTTAAAAAATTTAAAAAACTCAGCACATCAGAAACTTATTTTATGCAAAAACTGTATGTTTAGCTTTATAGACTCATTTATTTCTTCACTCACCATTTCACCTTGAATCTCACATCTTTTAAAAAATATCTGCTTAAAGAACATTCTTTAGAGATTTTTTTTTTAAAAAAGGGAAATTCCTTAAACCCATTCTTGTTGGCAAGCTCTTCGTGTTGTGTTTACCTGAATATTTATCTATTTCAGCCTCCTTTTGGAAAATTAGTTTTGTTGAATACCAATTCTAGTTTGATAGTGATTTTCTTATAATGAAATTCTTATTCCATTATTCTATTAGCTACAAGATACTCTTTAAAAGTCTTCTGTTTGTTTAAGCATGGTTCCATTGAAACAGAGGTGGCCTTTATCTCTAAACTTGCTAAAATCTTCTCTTTACCTTGACATTTTAAAGTTTTAGTGAATTTTGTCTAGTGTGGATTTTGTGGTTTTATTCTAGCTTCAATGTCTATGGATCCTTCAATGTCTTATCTTTCAGAATTCTAGGGAAATTATCTACTATTTTGTCCTCAAATTTCCTTCTCTTTTATTTTCTCTATGCTCTGTTTTGGGTGCCATGATTATATACACATTGGATATTGCATCTCTCTAAAGTCTTCTAGTTTATGTCTTTGCCTTTCTCCATACTACTCCCTGGGTCACTTCTACTCTACCTTCCTGATGACTCATTTTCTCTTCATCTGTGTCTAATCTGCTGTTCAATCCATTCATTGAAACCTTTACACCAGAAGTAATATATTTTATTTGTAACATTTTCATTTGGTTGTGTTTATTTTTCAAATTTCTCTTTTGATCTACTTTCAATCATATCACTTCCATTTTATTTCTTCTTTTCTTTAAGCATTTCATATATAATTATTTTATGTTCAATTCTGACACTTCAAAATTTCATTTTGAGAGAGTGAGGATATTGTTTAATGTTATGTACTCTAACTAATTTTGATTGTTCCTTGGTTATGTGGTGTGTTTTTTTCCATCAGTGGGAGTCCTGAGAGCCCACATTGAGATCCTATCTCACAGAGTACATTTATATTTCCTTCTGCTAGGGACCACAAAGTACCACTAAAGTGAGATTTCTTTGGTCCCTCTCAGGTCCACAACTTAACCTTGGAATTTCTAGTTTTGCCTCAATAATCAGGCTGCAGATTGATACTGTATAGGCCCCCAAGATAAACTAACATCACAAAAGCTCCTGCTTTCATTGTTCTTTTTTTTTTTTTAATTTTTTATTGGTGTTCAATTTACTAACATACAGAATAACCCCCAGTGCCCGTCACCCATTCACTCCCACCCCCCGCCCTCCTCCCCTTCTACCACCCCTAGTTCGTTTCCCAGAGTTAGCAGTCTTTACGTTCTGTCTCCCTTTCTCATATTTCCCACACATTTCTTCTCCCTTCCCTTCTATTCCCTTTCACTATTATTTATATTCCCCAAATGAATGAGAACATATAATGTTTGTCCTTCTCCGACTGGCTTACTTCACCCAGCATAATACCCTCCAGTTCCATCCACGTGGAAGCAAATGGTGGGTATTTGTCATTTCTAATAGCTGAGTAATATTCCATTGTATACATAAACCACATCTTCTTTATCCATTCATCTTTCGTTGGACACCGAGGCTCCTTCCACAGTTTGGCTATCGTGGCCATTGCTGCTATAAACATCGGGGTGCAGGTGTCCCGGCGTTTCATTGCATCTGTATCTTTGGGGTAAATCCCCAGCAGTGCAATTGCTGGGTCGTAGGGCAGGTCTATTTTTAACTCTTTGAGGAACCTCCACACAGTTTTCCAGAGTGGCTGCACCAGTTCACATTCCCACCAACAGTGTAAGAGGGTTCCCTTTTCTCCGCATCCCTCCAACATTTGTTGTTTCCTGCCTTGTTAATTTGCCCCATTCTCACCGGTGTGAGGTGGTATCTCATTGTGGTTTTGATTTGTATTTCCCTGATGGCAAGTGATGCAGAGCATTTTCTCATATGCATGTTGGCCATGTCTATGTCTTCCTCTGTGAGATTTCTCTTCATGTCTTTTGCCCATATCATGATTGGATTGTTTGTTTCTTTGGTGTTGAGTTTAAGAAGTTCTTTATAGATCCTGGAAACTAGCCCTTTATCTGATATGTCATTTGCAAATATCTTCTCCCATTCTGTAGGTTGTCTTTTAGTTTTGTTGACTGTATCCTTTGCTGTGCAAAAGCTTCTTATCTTGATGAAGTCCCAATAGTTCATTTTTGCTTTAGTTTGCTTTCATTGTTCTATTTGCTGCTCCTCACTGTCTCTTGGGGAGAGAGTAAAACCTCTTTTAAATTACTCTTGCCATTTATAAGCAACATAATGCAAACCAAGTTATATGTAGATACTGGTTATTTTGGTGTGGAACAGTGTGTTATAATAACTCATCTACAATACTGCTGTGACCAAAATTAAATTAACATTCTGGTAAAAAATATTATTTGTATTCTGCAATCTTGAAATAAGGAACTGTAGTATAAATAATTTATATCCCCTAATATGTGAAATTGCTATGAATTATCTTATCCTTTTTTTTTTTTTTTTTTTTTTAAAATATTTTTTTATTTATTTATGATAGGCACACAGTGAGAGAGAGAGAGGCAGAGACACAGGCAGAGGGAGAAGCAGGCTCCATGCACCGGGAGCCCGACGTGGGATTCGATCCCGGGTCTCCAGGATCGCGCCCTGGGCCAAAGGCAGGCGCCAAACCGCTGCGCCACCCAGGGATCCCTGAATTATCTTATCCTTTTAAAGTTCCTATGTTTCTTGATATATTATTAACTTTTTAACACTTTTCTTCTCTCATACAGAATTATAAAAGGAAACATTCTCCATGGACAATTTAACAGTTGAGAAAAATTTAAAAACCATGCAAAGTAAAGGTATGTAGTCTTAAACAGGAAAATCTATATTGACTCCTAAAAAGTTCACTCCTTATTACCTCTTTTTCACTAGTGGTCTATGTATGCCAATAATCCTACTTTCCAAAAAAAAAAAAAAAAAAAAAAAAAACATTGCCCTGTGTATGGTAATAAATGCAATGAATCCTTAGTATAGAAACTCCTAAAGACATAAACCATTTCTGTCTCAGTCATTATTTTACCCTTCAAATTGAGATGTAGTCAAGACTTTTTTTCAGTTATAAAAAGCATTTGACATTTTTTTCGATCTTTATTTTCAGTTCTGCTAAGTGAGTAAAGGATATTTTGCTATGAAAGAATTAAACACCTGTGAAAGGAGGGTGAGTGTCTCTAACATCCATTGTAATCTTTTATAATGGATAAAAAGGAAAGCAATGTCAGAGTTTAGGCTCTGTGATATAAATAATCTGGAAGTAAGTGTTAAGCAATACTGATTTCCTCTTAGTTAATTCTTGCACAATAGAATTTTTGAGGCCAAAATCCTCTGGCCTTCACATTTATTACATTGCTACTTGACATGACTGAAGTATCTGAAATGTTAAGTATTCTTGTCAAAGAGAACCTTAAATCTTGCACATTTGAGTAGATTTATTTAAAAGAGGGTATTTTCACCTTTTGCTAAAGCAATATTCCCAACTCAGTAACTATGCCCAACAGATGACTAATGAAGGTCTTACAATAGAAATTAGCCTCTATGCTATCTCCTAGATACAGTTGTCCCATGGAGACTCTCTCAATCTGCCTTTTCTATTCAGCTGGCTCCCTAGAGAAAGCTGAAAACAAGTGCTAGGGATCTTGTCATTAATTCAGATCAGCGGTGTCAGTTAATTAAGTGGAAGTTCTTTAACACAGCCTCTAAAGGCAAAGATGGCTGAGGGCCACAGAGGTAAAATACGACACAGGCTACATTTCAGCTCTTAAGTCAAATTTCTTCTTCCTAATTATATGTCTTACATTTTTCTTTTTGGTCTTAACTTAAAAAAAAAACAATGTGGCCAATGTAATGGGAATAAGGAGATTCTTAATCTCCTTATGTGTAGAATATCATGAAAACAGTGTTTTCAAAACAAATTCCACTCATATCTTTCATACAAGATGAGAACAGATGGATCTTAGAAGGAAAAACATGCTGTAAAGCAAGATAATATCAGAAATATTGGATTTATTAAAGATTTTTCTGTTGCGGAATTTACCACACCTAAAACATACCATGTAATGTGTGTTTTTATAAATCACTGACATGATTACATTATGTAGTCCACATATATGTGATTGTGTATATATATATATACACACACACATATACATACACATATATATGCATATAACCATGCTATTTATTTATACAATCTATGTATGTTTTTTTCATTTTTGAGCATTTTCAGCAATAGAATATATATACACACACACGTATATACATACACATATATATGCATATAACCATGCTATTATTTATTTAAACAATTTATGTATATTTTTTTCATCTTTGAGCATTTTCAGCAATAGAATTTTATGGAACTTAAGGAAACACTAGATTGTTCTTTTATAGAAGGGTTATACAACACTTTTGTCCATTACATATAACTCTTTCATTAAAAAAAAAAAAAAAAAAAAAAAAGTTGTGGGCAGCCCCAGTGGCCCAGCGGTTTAGCGCCACCTTCAGCCCAGGGCCTGATGGTGGAGACCCAGGATGGAGTCCCACCTCAGGCTCCTTGCACGGAGCCTGCTTCTCCCTCTACCTGTGTCTCTACCTCTCTCTGTGTGTTTCTCATGAATGAATAAATAAAATCTTAAAAAAAAATGTTCCCCAAATTATTTTTTTACGGATTTTATTTATTTATTTATTTATTTATTTATTTATTTCCTCCTTCCTTCCTTCCTTCCTTCCTTCCTTCCTTCCTTCCTTCCTTCCTTCCTTCCTTCCTTATTTAGAATAAGCAGGGGAAGGGGCAGAGGAAGAGGGAGAAGCAGATTCCTCACTGACCAGGGAGCCTGATGTGGGTGGGGCTGGATCCCAGGACCCTGTCAGCATCATGACCTGAGCCGAAGGCAAATGTTTAACAGACTAAGCCACCCAGCTGCCCCTGCCCAGATTACTTTGATGTGAATGCCACATTAAATCTTAGAGGAGTTTCAACATCTATGCTTCCCTGGGTGGTAAGGCAAACTCTTCTGATATATGTGTTTGTGAAGGCTGGACTGTCCACTTTGTTTTTCGGTCTGTTTTTCAAGTTTTCATCTACTTTACATCAAAGCAAAAATAATAAAAGGAAAAATTTCCCCTAGCATTTAATTGAATACTATGAGATTCCTTTGAAGAGAGTAACCTAAGGGTTTATGTGCAAACAGAAAGAGGCCTTTCTTCCTCAAGACACTACTTCCATCTGCTGCAATACAGTGATATACTGGAATGTGAAACTGTGCTGCTGTCTTTTGGAAAATTATTCTATGACGTGATTCACACGGTGTGAATGAGTCTGCTAGGGTTGTGCAGTGCACAACTTGCACATCTCTGCACAATAGCTCTGAAGCAAAAGTAAAAGGTTCTAGAGTTCACAATATTCTCCCAAAGGCCATGCTTGAGCCTATGGTCTCCTCAGATGTGGGAGTCTAAAGCACAAAGGAAAATCTACTCTTTAAAAATTGTAATTTTCAGTTCTTATGGGTATCCTTAACAATCAGTCCCTTCCTCCTTTGAGGCCCATATTACTATTCAATTAATGATACAAGCCTTTTACCTGTTAGTTGGTGCTATGTGATTTTTTTTTTTTCACAAATGCCCATTCCTTAGAATCTAGTCAAAGGAGCCTAATGTTATTAATTGCTTTCCTTGATGACCTCCTTTGGTTTTGGGCCCAAGGATCCAGCTAATTCAATTCCCCTGGGCGATTTACCTACATAAAATTATACTTTATACCACTTTTCAAAAAGATTGTCAATTTGATTGTTGAGATTTTTGATGATATCATTTTATAAAAATTAATTTAGAATAACTTCGTATTTCATGCAAGTATGGCACTCAATGTAATCAGCTGGCATTTATGAGATCGAATTAGCACAGATTTAGAAACTGCCCACCATCAGTACCTTTACTGTATGTGTGGCTGGTGTGGTTTAAATTACGGATGCAAACAATTTTTTTTCTGTCAGAATCATATGGTATGGCTATTTTGTGGGCAGTAAGAGTAAAATTTTCCATGGTAACGTATTGTGCATTTTAGCTGGAGCTGTGTAGACCTAAATGTTACCATTGGCTCCTTTAGGTTGCTCCATAGAGGTGCTTGCTTTCCCCTGCATTATATTTTTTGCAAAGTTATTATCTAATTGTTTACATATCTGTCTTGCCATTGGACTCTGTACTTTTAAAAGTGGGAAGTGGGAACTCTCTTATTTTTCTTAGTATCTCCATAAAGAATGGCAAAAAAATGGATGTTGAATGGATCACTGATGGCATGGCAGTTGAAAATGAAATCTCATCTCTGCAAGCAGAGTTCTAGATATTTTTTTTAAGAATGCATAGAAAACATCTCAATTGACAACTGACCTGCCTCCTTCTGTACCTTTAAATCCTTTTTCATGTGTTTTAAATTTCTCATCTATAAACTATTTAATGACTTTCATGAGGCCTATGAAGTGACATTAATAAGAAAGTACTAATATAAATACTATGTTTGACACACAGGAACATTATAAAACAATACATTTTGTTTCATTATGTTTGCTTCCCGAAAACAACTGATGGAAACTTGAGAAATTCATGCTGGGTAATATCTGTTAAGTACTTTGAAATAAATCTGGAAAATACTTCATAAGAATAATTACGATTTGTCCAGCTATCATGTCGTCATCTGATCTCTTCTCAAAATATTGAAAATCAGGTTTTCATGTTGTAACACAAATCACTGTTTATTTAAAACAGCCTTGATTAAAAATAACAAAGTCCTTCACCTTCTCCTTTCTTATCATTTGTATGGAATCTCTTTGATGATTTACATTAAGACAGATATTGATTTCTGTCCTCTGGCTTTGCCCTATAAATGCTACTCTATTTTCAATCAAGTGTGATAGGCATTAGGTCAGTACATGGACGGGACAAATAAAACAAAATGATTATATTTAAGAAAGCAAAACAAGAGCATCCTCCAAATACCCATAGTTTTCTGTAACATACCTTTTGCTGTACAAATAATGGGACTACAAACTCCAGATCAAATACATCTTAGTTGTGTTTATATTTCTACAAAGCCTATGTAAGTTAATATTTTATGCTTTCTTTAGGTCCACTAAAATTTGTGTTGTTGTCATTTTTGGTGGGAGTATTCTGAGGTCCACTGAAAAAGTCATAATTTCCTAGCATTCCAGGAAAAATAATACAGGATGTGAGGAGTAAGAGAAAGTAGTTGCTAAAATTTCTTTATGAAAATTTTAATGTGATCATGTCACTTTATACATGTCAAAATTTGACGTGTTGATTACATGGGAGCCAAAACCATGGGCTCAGGCCCCAAGTGTCATGAGCAAGCAATTCAATTAGAGCCAACAATCTAACAGCTCTTTTTCTTTTGAAGGAAAGAAATGCACTGAAATAATTAAATATGCTTTTGCAGAGTGCCTACATGAAGATCCTACCACTGCCTTGGGAGGAAGGAAAACATTAATCAACACCAAGTGAACTGCCTAAGAAATATCCATAATAAAAGAAACCTCAATTTTCACAACAATGTATGACATGCCTATTAGACTAAAAATGCCTTTTTTTGTTTTTTTGCTTTATTTTATTAAGTACTACTTGAATCAAGGTGTCTATCATAGGCAGAAGATTGGCCTTCCAAAGATGTCCACATTGTAAGTTCTGGAAGCTGTAGCCATGTAGCTTACATGGCAAAGAAGAACTAAGATTACAGCTTAATTAGGTTGATTAACAAACCTGGAGGTGTAGAGTGTCATGAATTACACAGGTGGGCTCAATGGAATCATAAGGGTCTTTATCAAGGCAAGAGGAAGGCAGCACAACAGACAGAGGACTGGTGCCATGAGAAGAGCTTGGCTGGATATTGCTAGCTTTAAGAAAAGAGAAATGGGGTAGTGACCCAAAGACTGTAGGTACCCTCTAAAAAGAGTAAAAGCGGCAAGAAGATGGGGTCTCCCTGAGAGCCTCCAGAGAGCAATGCAGCCCTGGAAACACCTGGATTTTAGTCCAGCGAAGCCCATTTTAGATGTCTGATCTTCAGCACAGTATGCCAACATTTTGTGTTATTCTAAAATGCTATTTTTGTTCAATTTGCTACAGAGCAACAGGCTCTGTATTAAGCTAATATTCTGTCTAATAGCAAAATGATATCAGAAAAGGCCTAAAATAAGCCAGTTGAGGATGAATGGAATTCAGTTATCTTCAATGAAACGTGCTATTATTTAATGAATTGCTTTTCTCTTTTCCCTCAGTTTGATTAGATAAATTACTGACTAGAATGGAGAGCAAAACGGTAAGAGTGCTCTAAGGACTTGCTTATGTGATCCAAATATCTGGATCATACAAATCACGAAAATTAACTCAATTGTCCTTGATCTCCTGGATAAAAGGTTTTTAGAGTCCATGCTTTTCCTCCCACCATCACATTTTTTTATTTTATCAATGAATAAAAGGCTGTTTGAATAAGGGGCTTAAAATGTTACTTATTAATATGGATGAGTAGGATGCTACCTTTGAAGGGAAAAGAATTGTAGATAAGTGACTTATGAACATTAGCAAGACTGGGAAGTAATGTAAAAATTTTCAATCCTCATCTTCAGAAATGAGTTATCTGAGACATATGGAGGGGGTCGAATTAGAAAGCTATAAAGAGTGGGGCACCTGGGTAAGTCAGTTGGTTAAGTGTCTGGCTCTTGATTTTACCTGAGGTCACAATCTTAGGGTCATGAGATTAGCACCCAGTGGGCTCTGTGCTCACCTCAGAGCCTGCTTAAGATTCTCTCTCTCTCTCTCTCTGCCCCTCCCCACCCTAATAGCATGTGCTCTCTCTCTCTCAAAAAAAAAAAAAAAAAAGGCTACAAAGACTTAAAGTTCCAGATTTTTCCTGAACACTAAGTTTCCTAAACTAGGAAAGAAAACCTTTAAGTAATTGAGGGAATTATCTGCTGACTCAACTGGAACCAGGAAAAGCAGCAGCAAGATCAAAAGCAGAACAGCAGACGCAAGCTCCCTCCTGAGGGTCTTAATACTTTCTATTGTTTTTTCAGAGTAAAATCTCCCCCTACTCTCACCTGACTGGGGTCCTCATTGTTTTCAGGTCTTCCATTTGTTAATGAGGCTTTCCCACTTACTCCACTTCAAAATTCAGTGCCCTGCTGTGACTTTCCATATCCCCTTTCCCACATTTGTTTGTTCTACTTAGTACATAGGGCTGTCCAACATACTATTTGTTTCTTGTTTTTTATTTGTGCTACCAGACATGTTTATCATTTACTGTGCTCACCAGGTCTAGTGATGTTGTATTCAAACTCACAAAACACCATTGTCTTTAGCCAGCATTGCTTAACTTTGTGGGGGAAAAATGTAGGAGAGGCAAATCATGGTAACTGCATAGATGAAGTCTCTTGACTCCCAACTTCAGTTTCCAAATGCCCTGTCATTCTCCACCCAATAAGTGAAATATCTGGAGAGATGATCCTCAGTGGGTGTGGACCACCTTAGCTCTGGAACTCTATGGCTCAGAGCCTATCTCAGCCTTTACTTCTTGCTAATCAGGTCCTCTCAGGGGTACAAGATTGATTCCCATTTTCTGGGGGAAGATGTATGCGTCATTTAGAGATGATTAAATAAACCTGATCTTTACAGAGCAGAACAACTTTTGTGTTGGTACGTAGCATTTAACCTGGATCCTGTATACTACTAGAGATTCCTTGAGTCATTGTTCCAAGGGAGGTTATATTCTGAGAGTGGACTAAAGACCACACAGCCATCTTCTAAGATGGACTCTGTCTCAAGGACTAAGAGGCTAATGACCTCCTATGGTTTGGACATTGGCAGTTCATAATTAGTAGAAATATATCAAAGATGGTTGAGATAAATAACTTTTAAAGCCTTTTTAAATGAATGGATATCCAGAAAGACCTGTAAGTGACCTATCCGGCCATTCATAGGAATCTTTCCCAATTTACCTAATAAAGGCGAATCATTTCTAGGCATTTGTGCCAGTTCCATGTTGTAAGTTTTAAATGAGAGGGCTTTACCTGTTTTGTTTTGTTTTTTTTTCTATCTTAAGTATTTGGTAAACATTTTATCCATAGAAATTGAATCCTTTCAAGATTACAAAATGTTCAAAATTTCACATAGTAAATATATTGTATATTTCCAACTGTTATAATGGATTTTTCCTTGCTTTTATAAAACTTGTTCTCAATTTAAGTACAATTTTGAAAATAAAGTTTTAAGTGTTCTTGACTTTCTTTCCTCTTCCTGGGCACACAGGAAGGCTATATTCCCCAGCCTCTCTATCAATAATGTTGGTACTATGTGGTAGAGCCTGAAGAATGGGAGAGGAAATGATGTGTCACCCCAAGCAGTGAATACCAGTGTGCCCCATCCCGTGCATGTGATTTCAAGTGAAGGATCTTGGGCATCCGGGTGGGTCAGTTGGTTCAGCATCTGACTCTTGGTTTGGGCAAAGGTCATGATCTCAGGGCGGTGAGAAATAGGCCCATGTTGGCTCTGTGCTCAGCAGAGAGTCTGCTTGTCCCTCTCCCTCTGCCTCTCTCCCTGTTCACTCTCTCTCTCTCTCTTCTCTCTCTCTCAAATCCTTAAAGTGAGGAATCTTGAGCTGGCAAGGTTGCAAATGGTGTGTCCTAGATTCCTGGACAACGATGGGTAAAAAGAAAAGCTGGAAAAATTTGCAAGAATCTTTCTGGTTGTTTAATGTCATTGACATAGCATTTGTATATTTGGGAAGTTTGTGTTAATTACACCAAATAACGTAAAAATAGCAAAAGGAGCAATTAATATGAAGGTTTTAAAGAGAGAAGAGATTAGTCATTGAATATCCAAATAGTTGAAAGATTGCAACATTATTCATCTTATTTAGTATAATCATGGTGTCAAAAAAATCATGGCATCCTTAAGGATATTGAAGTAAATTTTTTAAAAATTAGGATTTTTTTTGATGGCTAACATTTCGTGCCTACATTCATGCCTGCAATATGACCATACAAATTATGTTATTTTCACATCAATACATAATGTGCGTCCTGTAATTAACAAAATATATATGTAAATAGGACATCAGTTTACTTTACAGAGCCTTTAGAACCAGACCATTTCATAGAGAAAAATACCAGTGTTAAATGAGGATCGATAGCTTGGCCATGATCACAAATAAGAGTGACAGACTTATGATAGTAACTTGAATCTCTGCAGGTACAAAATCCTCATTTTCTCTAATAAGTTATACTGTTTCCTAACTGCAAATATGCATATGCACGCATCTGAAGGGGACATTATTACATTGGCTATGAATTCAATGTATCAAGTATGTATGTGTCCAAGAATAAGTCTATTTCTCAGGAGTAATATTATTTATATATTGAAACAGCTTGTTTTTTTGGAATATTAATAACCTTAGAATATATGACTTTTCATATTGACTATTGATGTCATTTTATCATTATATATTCTTAGAATCATGGGGAAAATGGATGTTAGTATTTTTATGCAGCAGTAAATGCATTTTCTGATCTGGTTGGGAGTCAGCAAGAGATGGCATCAAGTTGTAAAGAGGACAGTTACTGGTGGCTGGGCTGTGTATGGTTTCATAATGGAGTATGATGATAAGGCTGAAAAGGTAAATTGGGCACCAAGGGCAATACCTTCATGAGAAACCATTCCATGTGAGTTTTGTTTTGTAGGTGAGAGTTTACAAACTATAATCTGTCGATGGACCTCTTGTTTTCATAATTACACTTTTACTGAAATACAGATGCCCCATTCACTGATACATTGTCTCAGCTGCTATCATTGTACAGCATGAACATTGAATATCAGTGACAGAGACTGTATGGCTCACAAGCCTAAAACCTTTACTATCTGGACCTTTAAGAAGTTTGTCTACTTTGTTGTAGATAAAGAAAAACTTCTGAAAAGTCTGTTTTGTTTGTTTAGCAGAATGATGATGATAAAATAAGAACCGTGCTTCAAAGAGCAAAGTTGGGGAATTGTGTGAGCAGTGGAAGGAGACAGGGAAAAGCAGTTGAGGGTGTCAGCACAATCCTAGTCCAGGGTTAGGTAAGGGAAAGCCTGAGCTTTGTCTGAAAAAGATAATAAAAACAAGAGAACAACTTTGTGATTGAATTGTGCACTGGGGTGCAGTCTAGCACTCAGCTTCCCTTGACATAAGTGTTGCTGAGCAGTAGCTCTCTAAGCTGAGGTACTTAGAGGAGCCCGCTACCTCATCACTGGTTACTGCTCACAGCAGCACCTTCTGCATCCCTCCCGAGCCTCATGTTTTGTGTGTAAACCAGCACAGACCTCTAGCCACGTGACAGTCTGCATGTTCAAGTTCTCTCTCAGGCTTCTCTTTTCCCAGGGACACTTCCTCAACAAGACAGCCTTGTTGACCCAAGTGCCTCTTCAATGGCAATTTGCCTGCAAATATACTTCCTTTTGTCTGTCTGTCTCATGCATTCTCACTGTGAGTCTTTCCTAATCTCTGTGGTAGGCCCAGAACTGTAAATGATACGGACATTAGCTACATTCACTGTGTTTAACATAAAGGTGTTTTTTTTTTTTTTTCTTAATAGTGTAAATGTGACAGGAGGTGGGGGCAAGGCCTTTGAAAATACAGTTCTACCAATAAAATTGTCTTTATTTCTCCCGCTTCATCCACATTGTTCTGTCTGCTGGCACATCTCCTCAGTGCAACTTATTCAGTCTCAGAAAGAGACCTATGGATACAAATTTGGTCCCACTTCTCTCTATTCTTTCATTTCTCTTTTCTGTTTTAGAATAAAATTCCTCAAAATGGTTGACTGCAGGCACTGTTTCCATTACATGTCCTCTCATTCTGTTTTGAATCCAGTTCACTTGGATTCCCCTCCTGAGGGAAAGCACTCCAGCAAGGCCACTAATTCCCTCCCTCTATGTCTACCAGGCTTGCTGTAGATGGCAGCTTCGTGGTCCTGAGCCTGTCTGTCATCGGCAGTTGAAAGAAGTGATCCTTCTCCTTCTTAAAATATAATCCTCTCTTGTTTCTGGAAACTGGTTCTTACCTATTATCATCTTAGTTTTTGTTTTGTTTTTGTTTTTGTTTTACTAGTTCCTTATAGCTCTGTGACCTGTAAACATTGAAATGTCATCCAGGATTATTATTACTTTTTTCTCAGTCTTACTTGAGATGATTTCAACCAATTGTAAAGCTACAAATACTACCTCTATACTAAGGACTTGAATATCTGTACGTCTAGGCAGATGATTTTGCTAAACTCCATACACCTGTATGGATTATAACTGGTTTTGAGTGGTGTCCATTCAGCTACATGGATACTTTGCATTTCAGAATTGCCTGCCTGTAGGAATCCAGGGTGGGGTTGTAATATTTCCAAGAGAAGTTTTAATATTTCCAAGTTGGAATCAATCGGTAACCTTTGTGCTTGGTCAGTCCGGGTTTGGTGACAATGGTGCTGCATCTTGTGCCTATAGCCCTCGCTGCTCCTGTGTGCTCTGTGTGCCTACAGAATTCAGCTCCCCTTTCTCTACCCCAACAACACTATCTGCAACTTCTTGGAGTCCTGAGCCAGGCTGGTCTGCAGCTGAGTGGAGAATGCCCCCTCCTTCTGCATGTGATCGAGATTTAATGTACTGAGAGGGAAACTCGGATCTCAGTATGTGCTGAAGGGGATCCAATGTATCTTAATAGAGGCCAGTTTGTCCTTTCTCCTGCTTCACATCCAGATTTTCTGCCCAACTGCTCCAACCGAAAACAAATGGAGATTGAAGCTAACCGCCAGATGTAAAGACAATGGTCTTGTGTAGATCTCTTGGCAACTTCCACAGTTGTAAGATCAATTATTATATGTTCTTATAATTCCCTTGATTCTACATCATTCATAGTGGTTCTACTTCCGTGTTTGAATCCTGAAAATTATACTCTGCTCTATTTTTCCTTGTAAGAGCTAGTACCACTTGTCATGGTAAATACTTAATGACTGACTCCATAGAGTAGACGATTAGCTCCATGGGAGTAGGGGGTTTTCATTTGTTTTACTCAAGGCCACATCTATAACATAATTTTGCCTGAACCATATAAGTACTAAATATATATTTATTTTATAAATGAGTGAATAAATAATAATTGTATATTTTGCAAGCGTTTTCTTGGTTAACCAGAATATCAATATATAGAGAATAGTAATCTGTGATAAGTAAAATGTTTGAAATACAGCTTATAAACATTAGCATTAATAGAGAAATTTTATATCAAGAAGCAAAAGCTAAAAGACAAGGATTTTCTTTTTCTACCAGCAGGTTAAATAAGTTAGAGTCCAATTCTGTACATTACCAGACTCATGTCATGACAACTGGGCAGGTTCTCCAAATATGCAACCTGCATAATTTAGTCAACTGCTAAAGACTAATCAACACTGGTTCACAGCCAGTGACTGAAATTGCTGGAAAGGAAAAGAACCTGTCAATTATGCAGTTATGCTTCAGTTCAAAAATGCTATATAGGTACAAGCAGACATTTGGCAAAGAGTTGAACAAGAAACAAGACAAGCCATTACATGGAATATAATTTTTTTCCTTTTCTGTGCAACTATGGGTTCTGTTTGAAATTTGTTTGTTCGAGGAGATAAATCTTCTCAAAAAGGCAATGGTGTTATTAATTAAACAAAGGAAGAGGCAACCGAGGTGGGATCATGCTAAGTCAAAGTTGTTAAATTAATCTGAGTTCTCATACGGAAAGCTTCCCCAGTGGTTCTCTAAGCTGTCACCATTTTAGTGCATCCAAGGAAATTTGCTCCAAGATTTGTGTTAGTGTTGGCAAAGAAATGAACTAATTTTAATTCTCAACTCCTAAGTCTGACATCAGTCCAGGAACTTTGCAGCTAAACTGAACTAAGTTTGCTGCACAGCCAACAATTACGTTACGAATATTACATGAGAAGATAGCAGTCTACCTGGTGTAAATGGTAAAGTGAAATTGAGAAGAAAAATTTTAGTTTTCCTTTTTAAAAATGTTAAAATCTGTTAAAAATTCTGAGTCCTGGAAAGTCATAAAAGGACTCCTAGATTTGTTTTCTCCGGTTGCCTAGCTGGCTACAAAACTAGATTGCTTCCTGCTAGTTCTGCCAAAATAAAAATTATTAAAATACTGTATTCCCCAGCTGCCAGTCAGAACCAAGGATACATGAAAGATAGTCTTTATTTGTACATGGACCTTTCCCACCATAGAACTCAAATTAAACGTCACAATATTTGACATAGTTACAGCTAAGGTTTTTTTTTTTTTTTTCATGAGAGACGCAGAGAGAGAGAGAGAGAGAGAGAGAAGCAGAGACACAGGCAGAGGGAGAAGCAGGCTCCCTGCAGGGAGCCCGATGTGGGCCTCAATCCTGGGTCTCCAGGATCCTGCCTGGGCTGAAGGCGTCGCTAAACCACTGAGCCACCCAGCCTGCCCACAGCTAAGTTTTTAAAAGCTGATTTTGTGTATCTTCCTTCCCACTCATAATTCGTAAAATATGGTAGCTCTCATAAAATGAAAATCCTTCTCAGCAATTTAGGAGAAAGGAATTTTTCTTCTGCCTATGACCAAAGATTCAAGGGTTATTTTGTTTCATTTTAATCACTATGATATTGAAGGTAAAATTAATGGCTGATTTTGGAAATGGTAAGAAATGTGAAAATCTGAATTTTCTTTGAGACGATTCCTTCAAAGAAGAGGATACATTCTGGGAACAAGGAAAAGATCCAACTGATTTTCCACTGCAAAGAAGGGTATGATTCAAATAGATTTTGAGTGAGGGAGAAAAGATGAGTGCTCTGCAATTTGGTACTGGAAAAAAGCCCCAATTCGCACTTCACTAGCTTAAGTGATTTTCTTCTTCTTTTTTTAATAGCTACATTTTAAACGTATGTTTTTAAATTCTAATTGTAAAAAGAGTTTTTTAAACTTTTGATGGTGTTACCTTGTGACCCAAGATGTTGTTGTTTTTAAAAATAAAAACAAAATCTATCCTTGTTTTTATTGCTGCTATCTTTTAGATTATCCCAGAATTTGAATTTGCCAATAGAGGGCAATAGTCAAACTAAGATAGACTGCATCTATCATTTTTGCAACTTCTAATGAGGTAAAAGGACACATAGAATCCTCATCTGCTTTTATGGATATCGCTGTGTAATTGCTGTGTAATTATGGTGCACAACAGCTTCAGAAAATTATCTTTCAAGAAAACAGCTGGTTCTCTTTAACAAACTGGGATGAAATCTCATCAATTAAAAAAAAATCCAAAGAAAATTTCCAAAAATACATGCTGATAATAAACAAGCAACAAAAACCGAAATAACATAAAAATTTTAAATGGATAAATCAGAGCTGCTGATATGAAAAATAAGACACACAAACATAAGAAATTATGAAGGTAAAAGGTACTTCTGACGTATTGTTTGATATTGTACTATAAACAGACTTCTTGGAAAGATTTTCAAATATGATTTTCTATTTTCATTTATTTGTGTAATTATGTAAATGCATGAGTATATCTACTCGTATAAGGGATACACAGATGAACACGGATCTAAAGTATAGGAGTTTTTTGTAACCAGTGCTCAGGAAAAATTACAAAACAATTAGCTTTAGGCATTTAACACTATAAATTTATAAGTTTCTTAAACTTGTAGACATGTCTATGACCCAATACAAGAGTGCCTTCAGTAAAATTCTATATAAAAAAAAATCAGAAGGTAACAAATAGGTCATTAAATAAGCCCATAATTCACTTTGACAAATTATTACTTATAAACTTATTTCAATGTTATCTTAAAAGTTAAGTGGTTTAGGGACCCCTGAGTGGCTCAGGGGTTGAACATTTGCCTTTGGCTCATGTTGTGATGCTGGGGTTCTGGAGGAGTCCTGCCTCTCCCTCTGCCCATGTCTCCCTCTGCCTATGTCTCCGCCTCTTTCTCTGTGTCTCTCATGAATAAATAAGTGGTTTAGAATAGCTTAGAGATTATTGTATTTATAAGAAAAATTAAAAGTCAAAAACCTAAATAGTAATATTTAAATTTTCTCATCCACATGTTGATAGTTTCAGGTGGTCAGTTAGATTTAGAGTATATGTAAGCATGGAAAAGAAAAAAATCGATGTTTTCATACAGTACTGTATGGTGACAGGATCCTAGCATTGTAGGCAAGTATACCTTATGACCTTTAGTTTGAGAAACAATTGGGGGCAGCCCGGGTGGCTTAGCAGTTTAGCCGTCTTCAGCTCAGGATGTGATCCTGGAGTCCAGGGATCGAGTCCCACATCAGGCTCCCTGCATGGAACTTGTTTCTCTCTCTCTCTCTCTCTCTCGATCTCTCTCGAATAAATAAATAAAATATTAAAAAAAAAAGAGAGAAACAATTGGGATTAAAACAACCACTAAATGGGTATACCATTTAAAGAATTAGATCCAGTGTGGTTAAAATTATGACATTATGTGGCTAAAGTGTGACCTTAAAAACACAAATATAGATAAGTATATATCTATAATATATCTATGTTCAGATTATATGTATTGTCTGAAAAATAATACTTCAGTATCATTTTTTAATTATGTAGATGAAGTTGAATTCTAGCAATATTATTTTCAGCCCATGGTTCTCCCAGTGTGGTGGTTTCTGCACCATTATTATTAGTATGCCCTGAGAACTTGTTTGTTCCCAGTCTGCCCCCGCCCCCAAACCAGATTCCAGAGTTGAACTTCAGCAATCTGGGCTTAAACAAACTTCTGGGTGACTCTGATGCACATTAAAGTTTGAGAACAACTTCTCCTGATTAATACAAGTTACTTTCATGATTATTGTAATGAACCCCTCTTATCTCTGGGATCCTTTTCAGACAACTTCTACACTGACCAGTTCTACACTGAAATCTATTTCGTTTGGATATAGTTAAGATACTCTTATCAGTAGATTCCTTATTTACTACTATTGATTGGACCTTTTTAAAAATTAGGCATATTTTTTTTACAGACACTTTCTCAAAGTACCTATGGAATTTCAGCTTTACGAGTTGCTAAAATTGTGTAATCATGCAAAGACTCGGAAAAATGGGAACCAGAAAAGTTAAAAATATATGCCAAATATCAAAAAGCAATTTGACACCAAACAATGTGAAACCCAAATCTTTTAACATCTACATTGAATTTTAGTCAGGTTAGTTTGTAGGCTATGGTCTTCAATTTTCTATGTCAAGGATAGGGCAGTTGCCAAATACCTGTTGAGACATTTGAGCAACTCAATAGTTTTGGCAGTGGCACAGCCTCCTGAGCAATTCCCAATAATGGGACACCCAGGATACTTACCCATCAACTCCATATCCCTCTTTTTGTATGTATGGTTAGCTCTTCTAGGAGTTATTGTTGGGCTCCTCCGGGATATGTTTTTTGTCATTGCAACCAGGAGATTGTGAAATTGAAGTATGCTTCTAGCCTTGTCTTGGTTATTAATATGACCTTCTGAAACAACTGCATTATTTTTCTCTGGCCGACTTGTCTGCATCCCTGCTGTAAACTTGTTGAATTTAAGGGTAGTCTCTCTGATTTGGCATGTGTGCACCTGTCTGTATGTTTGCATCTGTGTCTGTGTTTTCCCGTCATCTTCAGAATTTACTCCAGCACCTGGCACGTGATAGGTAACCAACGGTAGTGTCAAATACATAAAATGATTAAATAGGGAACTCAATAATAGATACTTATTTTTGCAGAATTAACTTAGTAATGAAAAGTAATGCTTTTCATATAAAATTTGCACATACTTTGTGATAATGTAATAAAAGCTATAATCTGTACATAGTATAATTTGTTCATAACTGTATTAGCTCAATGCTTGTTAACTGCATCTGCAGTTTAAAAGCATTCACTGCAATTATCAGTGAGACTGGTATTGCTCTGGGCCACCTAAGCTTCATAGGAAATAAAGGGCCATGATGAAATTAAGTTATTGCTATTGGGCTCTTGAAGTCCAACACTTTAGTTTCCAGCCACAGACTTCTAGGTATCTTTTCTGTGTGTCCATGACTAGACTTCCAGGTTATCACATAATGTCACCTGGCTTTTCTTTTGCTCTGATTTTCAGCATAAGGCATTGTACATATATGCTCACAATACAGCTGCAAAAGCTACAGATTCAGATCACTGCAGCCACGAAGGAATATTGTCTGCTTTTTCCTCGTGTCCAGCTGAAGGCCTCTCCATCTTAATTTGTTTACTTTCCTAATGAATTTGCATCAGACCCCAATAAGCAATACATCCTTTGCTCCCCATGGGCAGCATAGTTGGCTGTTTGATAGTCTTAATCTTAATAGCCATTCCTCAGATTTTTTTCCATAAGCCCAGCCCTGCAAGCAGAGACAAGAAACCTGCTTAAGAACTCTTTAGACTTCTGTTTCACCTAAAATCTATGTATATATTGTCTTTCTTCAATTGACTTATTTCACTTAACATTATACCTTCCAGTTCTATCCACATCAATGTAAATGGTAGGTACTCCCATGTGGAATATAAGAAATAGTGCAAGGGCCCTTGGGAAAGAGGGGGAATTGAATGGGGAAAAATCAGGGAGGAAGACAAACTATGAGAGACTCTTAACTCTGGGAAACAAACTGAAGGTTGCTGAAGGGGGAGGTGCTGGGGAGATGGGGTAACTGGGTGACAGGCCTTGAGGGCACTTGGGATGAGCACTGGGTGTTATACTACATGTTGGCAAATTGAGATTAAATAAAATTAAAATCTATGTATATTCTATTCCATAATGGAAAAATATTTTAATATGAAATTAATGTTTTAAATTACTTCAGGTGAAAACTTTTTACTCCAGAAATATATATTATATGCTTCTACTCCTTTTTAATAACACCAAGCACACTTACCTACTCTTATGAGTATACATGAACAGTTAGAGAAATTTAGCCTTACTTAAATTTTAGCGGAAAATCGTATTAACTTTTTTCTCCTCACTGTTTATTGGAAACTACTTAATTGAAGTTAACTATACATCAGTTGAAGCTTAAGTGTGGGGGAAAACCCAAATAGTAACATCTTGCAACATTCAGAATTGCTCCCCCATGAATGATGAATGTTTATCCTCAGACATAGCAATTCTCAATGATTAAGAAGCTAATTCTTTGGGGAGAGACTTTGAAATCAGCTTTGATATAGGCCCTCAATACATACTCAGATTTGTTTGAATTTCAAAGTAAAGTTGACTTAGACTTTTATAGGGAGATTCCCAAAATACCAAGGTCACATCTTAAAAGGCTATGACCTTCCAACTATAGATATCCATAGACCTTGACCCTGAATGTAGTACTTTGTGAACTTGATCAGTCACCACACTCGATGAGCTTAAGTTACTTATCTGATCATAAGGCAATGAATATCACAGCAGTCTTGTTTGATTAAACTTAACTTTTTAATAAGACAGGTGATGGTTACCATTTCTTAAGATTGTCAGAAATACCATTTCAATGACACATAATTAATTCCATTTAAAAAGGCATATTTAATCACATAAAATCTTTTAATACTTAACTCAAGTAACAGAATGAGAATGCATTCCAACCAATGTACTAAAATACAAATAGTAACATAAATTAGCAAACTGTAATCATTCTAATAAACTACAATATCATTTAGAAACCTTATGTGAAATTGGTCAATGACAGGATTTTATTCACATTAGATGGGCAAAAGTACCTAGCCATGTATTATAACTTGTTGCATAATACTGGGAAGAGTTTGAGAGATTTCTGAGAAACAGGTAGGCACTGCTATAACCTTACATATCCTTTCTGAGAATGCAAGTTAACAGAAATATTAAGTGGATAAATATTTAATTCTTGTCTAGGGGATAAGATAAATTAACTAGAATAATAGCCATAAGAAAATGTACTTGGAATGATGCACACCAGTGGTTAATATCACATGAGGGAATATAAGCAAATGGTTTAATTGAACCAAAAAAAAAATAAAATTACATCAAAGTTCACAGTTCTACAATATCTAAACCAAAGTCAACTTTTATTGATATTTAAAGCAGTGAAACCACTTTCATCGATCAATTTTGTGCGGTAGATGATGCACTATGAGAGACACATCTATAATGTGCTGTACAAAGCGTTATAAGTACTGTTAGCAATATATTAAAAAGTAATGTTGATGTTCCAAACAAGTTTTAACTGATAGTTACATTTTGAAACAAATGACTTTAAGTAGTTTCTGAACTTACTTCACTGTGAATTTAACAGTAAAAGCAGAACTTTTTTTTCCTAAAAATTGACTTTATTATTCTATTATTGGATAAAAAGTTCCTTTTGATATAGAATATTGGAAGTAAAATTTGCCAATACTGATGGGGGAACAGAGGACCAGCTGAGGACAGAGCACAGGCCCAGGGCAGCACATTGACAAATCCATGAAACAGGCAAAGAAACATTCCTCTACAGACTCAACTTAGCATAAGTATGTTAATACTTTGCTAAGGATAAAAGGTAATCTTAGCCCAATCTCCAGGATCCTATAGGTCTACTTTAACATAAAGGAAATATCTAAAGGAATTTTTATATCTCTAAACCCCCAAGATATGTGTTGACAATCATCCCCGAAGCACATGGCCTACTCACATACATCTGAAGGGTCTTATGACTCAGGTTTTGTTAAACGGTAATAAATGACACTTTCCCAACAATAGCTAGCCCCCTCAAGGTCCTGGAAACCTTGCTTTCAAAATTCCTCAGAGAGTACACTATCCTTAAACCCCTCCCAACTCCCAGGTTTATAATCAACCACCCCTCACAGGCCTGGGGCAGCAGTTCTTCCTGCCCACGAGTCCTGTCTCCATGCTTTAATAAAACCACCATTTTGCACCAAAGATATCTCAAGAATTCTTTCTTGGTCATCGGCTCCGGACCTCACCTATATTCCAAAAGTTCATCAAATACTACTTGTACCAATGTTTGAATTCTGTTTGTGTGTAAAAGACAGAATTATTTATCTGGAGGATTTAAAGAAATACTCAACATAGCCTTCCTGGATTAAATATAAAATGGAAGTTAAGAAGGACAAACATTATATGGTCTCATTCATTTGAGGAATATAAAAAATAGTGAGAGGGAATAAAGGGGAAAGGAGAAAAAATGAGTGGGAAATATCAGAAAGGGAGACAGAACATGAGAGACTCCTAACTCTGGGAAACAAAGAGGGGTGGTAGAAAGGGAGGGGGGTGGGGGTGGGGGTGAATGGGTGACGGGCACTTGATGGGATGAGGACTGGGTGTCATGCTATATGTTGGCAATTGAACTCCAATAAAAAATAAATATTTTTAAAGGGAAGTTATAAGGTACATGACCAAAATAAATATATGTAAAATATTAGACAAAAATGCACACATTATACCCAAACATATAAGAGTAAACACTAAAAATGTTGCTAATTATATGACTCATGACCTAGGAATCTCAAGAAAGTGGACAAAAAAAGTGCTGAAGATCTTAGCTGTTACTAGTAGTATTACCATTTATTGGAAGGTAATTGTACTTATAATGGCAAAATGTAAAGGTGTAGGTTTTGGAGAATAGAAGTTTAGTATTCACCACTGAAACATCTTTCACAATTCTAACAGAACTTTGTTGTTACAGCAACTGTAAAAGCTGGGTTTCCTCCTAATACTCCTTGTGATTTCTTAAGATTCAGGTCCCTTTATGAAAGAATACACTGTTGGCTTCCTTCATTCAATTCTCCTTTTTGAATGTAGCTTCCTAGAGAAAAACTTTCATCCAGTATGGCATCAGAGGAACAGCTTATCTTTATATTGCAATTCTATAACTTTGCTCATTTGGTCTAGTTATTACATAAGTACCTCAAATCAAACTACTGCCTCTGTCATAAGGTTAATCTCCACAAGGTACCCATTTCGAAAGAATCACAAATCAAGTTGCAACTCCCATGATTAAAAATGCAAGCCTTTACAGAAGTCTGTTGAACAAGTCAGAAAATTATATTTTGTAATGTGAAGGAAACTTCTGGTAGAAACAGAAGGAGGAGAGAAAAAGATACAAGTACCTCACTTTTGATTTTTAGTATTTATTCCCGTAACCAATATTTGTTCATTGAGCCAAGTTCAGTCTTGTAGATACACTTTCCCAATTGTTCACTTGTCAGATCTTCTACTTCTTTTCTCTGCTTATCTTTGCTCTTTGTCTTTTTTCACACTTCAATTTCACATCATTCACATGTAAATTAATATCTCCCTACCATCTGAGAATGACTTCCATGGCCAAAGAGAACTATAGTTATGAAAAGAAAAAGCTGGAATGTGTCAGAGCACACAGGGCTGTTGGATTTTATACAGGCATTGGATTTACAGAATGCCTTTCTGCAGGAATTAATCTTGCAGACTTCTCTTGTAGTAAATCTCTAGATCAGCCTTTCTCTCCCATTTCCTCAGGCTTCAACTCAGCAGATGTCCTAACTGGTGAAATGTACCATCTTTGCATTGTCATTTTTCCCAGGTGGCCCATTTGAATTCTGACTTTCTTCCCTCTGAATACAATGAATGAATCTAATGATTATTATTGTAGTAGGTGAAGTGGGCTCATGAGGGGAAGTTAGTTTTTCCATCACTTCAAATCCAATTTTTACATGCTTTCCCCTAGGTTCAACCACAAGTATTCACATTCACAGAGACTGTGATGCCTACTGTGTTCTAAGCACTAAGCTGTGTGTTTTGCATAATTGCCACATTTAAGCCTGACTTTATAAAATTGCAGATATTACCAAACTCACTGTTGTATCTTGTGCTTTCAGATTTTCATCTGCCAAGAAATCACATATGCCATCCATTTTTACCTTTATCGGTCCTTGACTTTTTTTACCCTGCAAATACCTTGGAGTTCATTAGTCCTTTGTGTCTTCTCATTCAAAATGCCATAGCCTTGTGATTTACTTAAAGCTCTTTTGGGGTAATTGATTTATCACTCTTATCACTTAATTCAATGCATAGAGCTGAAATTTTGGTTTAATAGTTAAGTACCCTCAAGAGGATTGTCCATATTCAATGTAGAGCAGTGGCAATTTCTTAAGATTCTGCATTTACAAAACTCATAAAATAAAGGTGAAATCACTTCAGGGTGTCAGTTTTCTTTCTTTTTTTTTTTTAAAGATTTATTTATTTACTTACTTATTTACTTATTTATTTATTCATGAGAGACACAGAAAGAGAGAGAGACAGAGACACAGGCAGAGGGAGAACAGGTTCCTTGCAGGGAGACTGACGTGGGTCTGACCCCGGGACTCCAGGATCACACCCTGGGCTGAAGGCAGGCGCTCAACCCCTGAGCCACCCAGGGATCCCCTGGCTGTGAGTTTTCTGATGGAAAAAATTAACAAAAGATGATATATTAGGTCAGCTTTATTATACTTCATAAATATTGACACATAAAATATAGAAATGAATGAAAAGAAATTACCTAGCTCTTAAAATAGTGAAGACATTAATTTTGGTTTCAGGAATATGTGAAAAAGATCAAGTGTCAAAAGAATGGGGAGAATAGCCAACAAGCATTTGAGTATAGACAAAGTTCAACATTGTTAACTAAGTATTTTGGAAGACAGCAAATTCCTTTCATCTCTCTGTTCCTTGAACTGCCTAGGCTAGAACAGTGGGTAACTACAGTCCAAGTAATAAGATCTTTAAGACAGACTATTGTATCACTCATTTCTCTTTTGGGATTTGATCTTATGGATTGTGCAAAATACCACCTATATTTAAAAAAAAAATTGGGGCATTTTTCTTGTTACTTCACAAAGGATTGGAAAAAATGTATGTCCTAGTTTTATAGAATTACTTTTTCAGGTTGTGTGTTGAATGTAATTATTTTAAAAGATGTCCTAATTTGATTAATTATTTTAAAAGTAATTGTAAACTCCATTGTAAAGGCTTTCAGTACTGTAAGTGTAGCAGTTTATGACCTAAAAGGACTTCTGAGGGGTTATAGTATGAACAGCTTTCCTATTCGCCCTCAAAATAGGGTAAAAATGTAGAAACATTTATTTTTTACTCCTCTGGTTCTGTTTAAGTACTTGTCAGTTATGTAACTACTTTCTTCATTATTAGTATCAGGGTCACAGAAGGAAATCAATGATTTTTAATAGGTGCAGATACAAAAGCATAGCTTTTCAACATAATCAGAGAAATCACTGCACAAAAAGGAAAGCCTAGAAACAAAGTAATTTTAAGAGTTGTTTTAGACAATTTCTTAAAGGTTTAATCTTACTTATTGCAAGTTTAAGTTTCAAACTTAAAAAAAAATCAAAGTATTATATTTTTTAAAATATTCTCAAGTACCTGGGTATATTAGAATATAAGACGGTCTTACTACACTTGAAAGTTAAATACAAAGAAAGCACAATTATGCTGTCACTAAAATAAGAGTTGAATGGTTGACTCATTAAAGAGAGGATTGAACACAGTTCCTTTATTTTTATTTATTTCTTTAAAGTTTTTTATTTATTTAGAGAAAGCACACATGCACAAGCAGCATGAAGAGCAGAGGGAAAAGGACAAAGAATCTCAGCGGACTCTGCGCTGAGTACAGAGCACCATGTGGGGCTCACCTCACCACCCTGAGGTCATGACCTGAGCCAAAAAAGTTGGTCACTCAACCAATTAAACCAGCCACACACCCCTTTTTCCTTTACTTTTAAAGCATGATTGATGAGAAAATGTAACAATTTAGTAACAGCTTTGTGGAGAAAGTATAATAAGTGAATATAAATTGATCTGGATTTCAGAAATATTAAACTATAGATATATAACATACATCATAGTCATAAATATAGACACATACATGTGTGCATATATGTATATATTCTTATGTTTGCATGTACATATACACACACATGTGTATAAAATCATCTCCTAGAATCTCTTGTTTTTTTTTTTCTGGGTGCCTGCCCTCTTACAGGAGGAGGAGAAATAGTGCTTAGCATGAGAGTTCTGCACATATGGTTTATACAGTTTCAGATGTAAAACACACAGGTATCCTGTCTGGGACTGTTAAGTAGATTGGCTATTTGAAAGAACACCATTATTAATGTAATGTTTAACACTAATTGGACACTTCCATCTAAAAAAAATATATACTTTAAGTAATGTCTTGGGCCACCTGGGTGGCTCAGATCATGGTCTCAGGGTTTTGGGATTGAACCCCCATGTCAGGCCCCCCCCTCTCAGCAGGGAGTCTACTTGTTCTTTCTGCCCCTCCCCTGCTTGTTTCTCTCTCTCTCTCTCTCTCTCTTAAATAAAATCCTGAAAAAAAATGTCTTAAAAACAATGCTCAACTTGGCAAGTTTCTTTATGTATCCATGTGATTGAAAGTTCCTCTCCCAGTGAAGTATCTGCTTCTGTATGAACTTATTTGAGTCTTTTTTTTATTTAATGTGCTTATGATGTTTGAATTTGTTCTGTAGCCATCAATGTATCCACCAGGCTAGCTACTTTATCTGATTCCTAAAGATTCAAAGTCTTAGCTCTTCCTAAAGCTTAAAACATTCAGCAGCTGCCTCTCTTAGTGGAAAGAACCATAGGAAATCAGTGAGCTAGTTGTTCAATGGCTTCACTACAATTAGAGATAAAGTGGTATTACCAAATAAGTAAGGCTAATAACTATACCAAGGTTGTTTGTTTGTTTGTTTGTTTGTTTTTCCGTTCAAGAGCAGTGTCTCTGGCCTACCATGGCTATCATCCTGTCTTTTGTTAATCAACCCAAAAACCTCCTTCTGATTTGTAACTACTTATACTGTATATTGATTTACACTATATAATGTCATTCTTTGAAAGTGTGAAGATTTTACCTTGTGAATGTGCCACCCTAACAGAACTCTTGAAAGCTTTCCTTTTTGAAGATATTTATACAAGTTGAGTCTGAACAAACCGATAAAGACAATTATGTTTCCAAAGGAGTGGGAGGCAGTGAAACCTATTAAAAACAAGGCAACTGTTTACTTAACAATAATTATGATGTCCTCAAAAAATTAGAAAAGGCATAGCAATGAAATAATTCAGTTAGTGGATACTATTCCACTGTTGTCTATAATATGTTCAGATTCTAAAACTTAAAACCCCTTAAAATGTTTATAAGATGAAAAAATACAAAGCAAACAATCAGAAACTTAAATGCCAAAATAAATTACAATATGACTATATCTATTGAGGTGGATAGATTCTATTATTTAAGAGCTAACCAGAAGAAACAGATTAGGAAAACTACAAGTTCTTGGGAGTTGAAAAATAATAATTTAGCCATCTGGTATAATTTCTTCAGATGATACACTATTTTTTACTTAACACTAGCATATCTAATAAACTATATAAAGGAAAATAATTGTTATTTAGATAATGGAAATATTCTTAATTATGTCAAGCATTTTGATATCATAGACTGGAATTATATAGCTTTATTACCTACATAATGCATTTGTGGATCTTGCTAAGCTATTAGTTCTAATAATAAGCTTTAGCAGGAAAGTTCTTGGGGTTAATTTTACTTTGTGAAAACATAGTTCCTTTCCATTATTTTAAATTATTGCTTTTCAATGTTGGTGGATATACTTCTGCAGGAAGACAGATATAATCAGTGATGTGTATACATTTATATGTGACTACCATCATTATAAGAAAAGTGCTGATTTTATTTTTCCAGTTTCCATGGTGTAAATTCTTATACCACAGATAATTTTAGGCTACTGTTGTGAATAATTGGGAAGAGCTATACATAATTTGCTCTTGGAAGCTAGTACTAGCTAGTTCCAGAACACCATTGGATCTGAGTGATTATCTTGCTACATTATGGAAATGTCAACATATTAAAAAAATTGAAATTAAGAGTCTAAAAATATTTATAATACAAGTTAGAGAATTTCTAGTTTTATAATCAAAATTAGTACATGAGGCCCTTTCATTTTCATAGCACTTTTTAATCTCTGAAAGTAGCAATTTTATTGATTACTGTCGCTGACAGATAATCAGCAAACTGAGAAACTCTAAGAAAAGGACCTTATTGGTCAGGTAGACATGATGACCCCAGTAACTTCAGAAACAGCTAGCACATAGTAGGCCCTCCTTTAACATTAATAAGTGTCAAAATTTTGAAATTAAAATGTTACATATTTAGTTCTATGTTAAATTAATACGTTTTAATTTACAAGCCAGTAAGAATTTAATCTTAGTCATAAAGATCTGGGTACATAAATAATTTGCTACTCAACATAAACATAGTCACCTGAGGGAAGCGACTCAGGGCAGACACTGGTTGCCTAACTTGATTACACCAAGCTGAATATACCCTCCCACCCCCGACCCCCCACCCCCTGTGCTCTGGCAGCACTGCCCTTCTGAGTCAAGCTTGTTCCAGTCCCAGTTTAGTGGGCCTTTTCCCCAAAAAACCAACACAAACCCCTGCTCACATTACATCTTACACCAGAGAGTTCTGCAGAGCCTTATTTCCAATGGAGTTGGTGTCAAATCTCATTATATAAGCAGGCCAGAGCACATCTAGATAACTAGCCACATTCAAGCCAGGGACCAAATCCATGGTAGCCAAGGAAGTCCCTACAGACAACTGGCCTAAAGAATAGAGCAGCCACAACACAACAGTAGAGTACTCGCAGCACACACCAGAGACATTACCTGATGTGTCAGGTCCTGAACACTACGTGACCTCTTTTTCATAAAGCCATTACTTTCAGAAACAGGAGACCCAGCTGGCTTTTCTAACACATAGAAGGCAGAGACTTGGACAAAATGCCAAGAAGGAATTTCTCCCAAGTGAAAGAACAAGAAAAGGCCACAGCCAGAGATCTGAGTGAAATAGACATAAGTAACATTTAAAGCAATAATCATAAGGTTATGAAGGAAACAGGCATGTAGGTCCAGAAGGCACAGAGAACTCCCATCAAAATCAACAAAACCAGGCTAACACCAAGACCTATTATAATGAAATTTGCAAAATGTAGTGGTAAATAGAAAAATCTCAAAAGCAGCAAGACAAAATAAGTCTTTGACTTACAAGGAAAACTCATAAGGCTAGCTGCAGATCTCTCAAATGAAACTTGGCAAGCCAGTAGGGAATGGCATGGTATATTCAACATTCAATATTTCCTAAATGGTAAAAATCTTCAGCTAAGAATATTCTATCCAGCAAGGCTATCATTTGGAATAGGAGAGCAAAAGAGTTTCCCAGACAAACAAAAACTGAAGGAGCTTGTGACCACTAAGCCATCCCTGCAAGAAATATTAAAGGGGCCTCTGAGTGGAAAGGAAAGACCCAAAGTGACGAAGACAAAAAAGGATCAGAGAAAATCTCCAGAAACAATGACATAAAAAATAATAAAATGGCAACAAATATATATAGGTCACTACCTTGAATGTAAATAGAGCAAATGCTACAATCAAAAGACATTGGGTGTCAGGATGTATATATCTCCTAAAAATAGGTTTCTATCGAAAGGAAAAAAAATCCTTTAAGGTACAAGCTCATTAATAAACAATCTCTGATACTTAATATTTTGACAATATTTAAAGTACAGAAATCAAGAGTTACTTCATGACTTTGAGATAAATATAGGGAAAAGGAATAAAAATCATTTTTAGTGCCACTTCACCACAAAATTTGAACTTAGAGTTTCTTAGCGTTTCAAATATAATTCAAAATTTTGCTTATTCATTTCTATCATTTGTTTAAAATACTTAACATTTATCATGTGCCTGTAATTATTCAAGGTATGAATTCTGCAGTGAAAGACATGGCAGGCTAATCTTAAACATATTTTAATAGGAGAGAATGTAATAAGAAAACAACAGTGATACAAGCCCTGAGAAAAATATACAGAAGAGAAAAACAATCCAATATATTTTAGACTGAATAATCAGGGCAGTTTTTCTAAGGAGTGACATTTCAGAAAAGAAACATGAAATGGTAGGAAGGCAAGAGGAGCAGCAGGTATGAAGATCTTTAGGTTGGAGAGAATTGGGACAGTTCAGGAAGCAAATCCCAGGGCACCTGGACTAATATAAGCAAGGTGGTAGGAAGGGCAATGGGAATGGAAATGAAAGAATAGACTGAGTGATGGGCCATGTGAAGGAACTTCAATTTTAATTGTAAATATGTATAAACTTTGAAGGCTTAAAAAGAGAAGAATGATGAAATCTGAACTGTAATACTTAGATTTGTCTGATGTGGAAAATAGGTAGTAGGGAAACATGTAAAAGCTGGTACATCAGGACACTCTTGCAGATGAAAGAGGCTAAAGCTGTTAGGTGAAATCTTCTCAAAAATAGAGTTGCCAGGTCTTAGTAATGGATTAAGAGGCATGAAGAAAAGAGGAGTCAAGAAAAAAATCCCAAGTTTGGCCAGAGCGGCTAGGAGAACTAGAGTGCTGTTTATCGAGCTGAGAAGACTGGAAATGAAGTGGATTGTGTCAGGAAGGTATTACGTGAATCTGAAGCTTACGGAGTAACTTGGGGCTAAAGATACAGTCTGCAGATTCCAGTATGGATACTATTCCTCTACTTGAGGCTACATGAGATCACTAGTTAGTGAATATAACTAGATGATGAAAGAATACCCAGAACTAAGCATGGAATGATTTCCCCCTTTAGTGACCCAAACTAGTAGGAAGATATAGCAAAGGAGGAGAAGCTGAAGTCAAGGAGGTGGGGGGAAGCCAAGAGTATAATTTTCTAAAAAAAAAAAAACAAGCATGAAAAAAAAAGTTCAAAAGAGTGAATAATCAACTGCATCTGTTAAGTCAAGTACAAGAAGAAACACAGATGGACTATACAATTGCACTGGAGCAATTTCATTAGGGTAGTAGAGGAGATAACATAATTGGGATTGAACTACAGAGAAAGGGAAGGAGAATATGTGGATAGAAGTGGTATGTAAACTCCTCTAAGGAATTGTGCTATCCAGTCATGTAGACAGGTATGCTGGAGCTAGAGAAGAGGGAGGAAAGTAATTTTGTGGCTGTTGTTTCAGTAATGAGAGATATTGAAGTATATTTATATTTTGATGGGAATGACCTGAGACAGAAAGAAGTAAAGAAAATGCATAGAGGGAAATCCATAAGTGGACAAGGGGAAATTTAACTTTGCACACAAGGGGCAAAATGTAGAAGCAGAAATAACTCATTTGTTGAAACAAGAATAGAAACTAGAAATGGAGGTGGGAAGCTGAGCAAGGCCTTTTCTGCATGCTACTATTTTATCATTGGGTGAAAACAGTGCAGCTATCACTTGACGATGGGAAAGAGTGATGTGGAAGGTTGGAAGAAGAAAGTGTAAAATGGTCAACTCGAGGATGTAAGAGTAAATGATATCAGGATTGTTAGGCCCACTTAGGGGCAGCTTAAGAGTGTGTGTGTGTGTGTGTGTGTGTGTGTGTATTTCCACTTTAAGTGCTCAGATGAAATCAAGGATGATATTTGAACCCTGTAAGAGGATTTCTTTTTAGTCATGGTATATAAAAAGATTTGTTAAATATTTTGACTAATACTTGTGGATAGTGAATACAGGCAAGCTATAGTTAGAGTTGATTATATCTCAGTTTAGATTTTATTAGAAAGGTATGGCTGAGGTAGAAATTGGCAAAGCTTTTGAACATGAATTAAAGTGCATGATTTTATTCAGTAGTGTACTATAGAGTCTAAGCCCAAGAAAGAAAGGAAACAATAAATAGTGGGGGAAAATTGTGAAGTTTCTCATATTGTCAGTCAGTTCTTAGAAAGGGATTAGGGTAGCTAGTTTTTAAACATGGACACAAAAACTATTTCCAACCAGACATGCACAGCCATTTTTAATAGTACTTTGCACTGTAACCCTTAAACAATAGAATCTGCTTTTCACACCTCTTGACTCTGGGCTGTTCATGTGATGAATCTTGACCAATACAATACAGTAGAAGGGATGTTGTGTGACTTGTGAGTCTAGGCCTCAAGTTACCTGGAAGCCTCTGCTTTTGCACCCTTGAAACACTGCTGCCCATGTAGAAAAGCCAATGGTGGCCACCTAAAGGATAAGACATCATAAAGAGAGGAAATCAGCTGATAGTAAGCATTAACCTCCATTGCCAACACACAGAATCATGACCTATTAAATTACTTGAAATTATTACATCTTTGAATTTTTTGTCATGTAGCAATAAATAATGACTACAGAGACATTAGAAAAATAAAAGATAATGAATTGGGTTAAATACTGTTTAAATTCGATCATAGTTCCATCTGAATACTGTTACATTAAGACTAAATTGTAATGCTAACTTTCAACTTAACTTGTGTCAAATAAGAGGGAAAAGAATACAGTTAATATATACAAACATACACATTAAAGACTGAAGCTTATTATTTTACTTTTGTAAATGCTCCAAGAACTGGGAGGAGACCATTGGCATACTGTGGTTCTTAGACTCATCAATATGGTCAAATATTCAAGCATAGGAACCATTCTGTCCTCTAAAATCTCCTGTATCAGTTAGCACTTTCAACAAAGTCATTCATAAGTAGTGGCTTGTTTAGTTAGGTCATGGATTACTAGCAACCTGTATGCTATTGATAAGGAGTTTATGACAAAAGTACATGACAAAACCTATTCCCAACTTCCATTGTTAAGTGTGTGTTTCTGGGGGCCATTCCAGGTACCAATTTCTGGATCATACTGATTCAGTTAGGAGACCAAAGCCACACGAGTTATCTGAATAGAGAAAATTTAATGGAAGGCAATTATTAACCAGTTAATTAAAATGTTAAAAAGTAATACCTAAAGTCTAAATATAGCCACTACAGGGAGCAAAAAACACCCCCAGAGTTAAAATCAGATAAGAAACATATTGAAATTATTAAACCTTTGATGAAAGGGCCCTATGAAGCAGACCTCTGAGGAAGAGGCTGTGCTCAGCCAGTGTCAGTGTTCCCAAGCTTGAGTATCTCATAAACCTAGAACCCTGACTCCAAAGGTAGGGTACCAAGTTCATCAGTGCTTGAATCTGTGAGAATGAGACACCATGAAGTTGATTGTACAAGTGTTGGAAAAGCTGCCAACCAGACTGAGCTATGGGCATAGAGGTAATTGCTTGTATTAGAGTAAAGAAACCCTGCTGGCTGACTCAGGGAGCACAGGCATATAGCAGATCCACAGGATGCAATGGAAACAAGAGTGAGGGAGTTCCTTCTCCAGGCTGCTGATCTTTCTCTAGAGCACCTTCCTGGAAGAGCCCATCATTCAACTCACTGGCAGAGCTGCAGTATGTTTCATAAATTTCCAGTTTATCGTCAAATAGTACAGAAGGGGAAGTTGAGAGATGAGAGACCATAACTTAACAACTAGAATAAAACCCAGAGAAAGATAGGAAGGAAATCAGGGTGGAAAAAAACTAATCTAAGGGTCCAGGTAAAATATTAGTAAGACTTCAGTGGGATAATCCCTTCAATTTGAGTCAATGCCTAAGGTACAGAAATAGAAACAACAGAAAGATTATTTACTGTGTGGACTGCATCTCCATCTATAAAAGTGAATTAAATATTTCTTACTGCTACATCCACAGGCACTAGGAAAAGGCAGATAGAAATTTTAACAAGATAATATCATCACAGCCGATGGATGATCTATTAACAATTGTAAGTATATATTAACTGTATTCTTTTCCCTCTTATTTGACACAAGTTAAGTTGAAAGTTAGCATTACAATTTAGTCTTAATGTAACAGTATTCAGATGGAACTATGATCGAATTTAAACAGTATTTAACCCAATTCATTATCTTTTATTTTTCTAATGTCTCTGTAGTCTGTAATATTTTTCATGTAATGAAAACCTGAATTTGACTTAGAATTGGTAAAAAGGGGATCCTTGGGTAGCTCAGTGGTTTAGTGCCTGCCTTCGGCCCAGGGTGTGATCCTAGAGTACCAGGATCCTGGAAACTCAGGATGGAGTCCCACATCGGGCTCCCTGCACGGAGCCTGCTTCTCCCTCTGCCTGTGTCTCTGCATCTCTCTCTCTCTCTCTCTCTCTCTCTCTCTCTCTGTGTGTGTGTGTCTCATGAATGAATAAATAAATAAAATCTTAAAAAAGAATTGGTAAAAAGGATCTAAATCATAAAAGGCAGAGTACTCATTTTTAAATGGCATATGCATTGCCAGTAAGAACATGGAACAGTGTTCAACATTTTAGTTATTGTGGCACCACCCAGAATATCCAAACAATTTAAGTAATACAAAATTAATGCATGTTAGTACAATCACAGAGTAGACATAATACAATGAGACTGAACAATATCCAGTGATACATATACAACTTGGATCCATCTAACAATCAAAAAGAAGTCAAGCAAAAATATGCCAGACATGAGAACGTGTACACATGATTCCTTTAATGGGAGGGTCAGAAATAATGAAAACTTGACAGAAGTAATGGAAGTTGAGAGAAGGATCACCTTGTTGGTGAGGTGGAGGAACTGATGGGCCAAGTGTGCCGTGGGAGGCAGCATGGAGGGAGAGAGCACTTCTAGAGTATGGGAGGAGTTCTCAGCTTTGAGTGGGTGTTTCAGGGTGTTGTTCACTGTATACAATTTAATCTATGTGCCTGATCTTTATATACCTAAATTGGTTATACCTCACTTTCTTTTTTAAAAAAGTTAAGTTGGGAGACTGAGGTGGCACTTATAGAACTGCAATGGGCATACACGCCTTAGTACAAAATGAAATTAAACCAAGTAGCAAAGCCTTCCACATTTCATCCAGGCCTTCACCTGGCATATCTAGGCCATTAGTAAGTTGCTGAACAACATGGGCATGCTCAAGTACTGAAGTGGCCAGTACCCCCAGAAAAGCCAGGGGATCGAGATAAAGAGTTGATACAGTCTAGGGCATCTTAACTTTTGAGGCTAAAGGTGAGAGCAGAGAGTTTAAAAAATGGATAGCAAAAAAAATTTAAAAAAATAAAAAACAAAAAAAAAATGGATAGCACCTCCATTTTCCAAAATACCAGATAGGGGCTATCCTAAAACAGTGACCAGGTCAGACTTGGACCGTAGCATAGGCCATTAATTCCCTGTCATACCTGTACTTCCATAGCACCTTGACCATACTAATATTTCAATAAATGTTTTCTCATTTGAATTGTATATTTTTTAATCTTTATTTTTTTTTATTTAAATCCAATTAGCCAACATATAGTACATCATTAGTTTCAGTGTCAGTCAGGGGACCACCACTAATAATTTATCAGTTGTGTATATCACCCAGTGCTCCTCACATCACATGCTCTCCTTCATGCCCATCTCCCAAGTATCCCATCCCCTCACCAACCTCCCCTCCAGTAATCCTCAGTTTGTTTCCTATAGTTAAGAGTCTCTCATGGTTTTTCTCCCTCTCTGAGGACTTCCCATTCAGTTTTTCCTCCCTTCCCCTAAGATCCTCTGTGCTATTTCTTATATTCCACATATAAGTGAAACCGTATGATAATCGTTTTTCTCTGACTTATTCAGCCTAACACCCTCCAGTTCCATGACATCAATATAAATGGTAAGCATTCATCCTTGCTGATGGCTGAGTAACATTCTATTGTATGTATACCACAACTTTATCCATTTATCTGTCAATGGACATATGGGCTCTTTCCACAGTTTGGCTATTGTGGTCATTGCTCCTATGAACACTGGGGTGCAGGTGCCCCTTTGGATCACTACGTCTGTATTTTTGGGATAAATACCTAGTAGTGCAATTGCTGGGTCATAGGGATAGGGTAACTCTGTTTTTAATTTCTTGAGGGACCTCCATATGGTTTTCCAGAGTGACTGTACCAGCTTGCATTCCTACCAAGAGTGTATGAAAGTTCTCCTTTCTCCACATCTTTGCCAATATTTATTATTTCCTGTCTTGTTAATTTTGGCCATTCTGACTGGTGTGAGATAGTGTCTCATTGTGGTTTTGATTTGTATTTCCCTGATACCAAGTGATTTCTAGAGGTCTCAGAAATCCCTAGTATTTTCCCAAAATCATTTTCAAAAGTTTTCTCCACCCAGTATTACACTTAAAGGACTGGACTACCTACTTACAATTCCATGAAGAAATATTATAAGACACAGGAAAATGGTGTATCTTGTGCTATTTTGTGTGTTTTGCAGTTTCCAAAGTCAGTCCAGCATGTGTTAACACCGTGGAGCATGTTTTCATTGGTCTGTTGCCCATTTGTAGGTCTTCTTTGGAGAAATGTCTGTTCATGTCTTCTGCCCATTTCTTAACTAGATTATTTGTTTCTTGGGTGTTACGTTTGATAAATTCTATATAGATCTTGGATACTAGCCCTTTATATCAGGTAAGTCATTTGTAAATATCTTCCTTCTCCTATTCCACAGGTTGCCTTTTAGTTTTCTTAACTGTTTCTTTTGCTGTGCAGAAGCTTTTTATCTTGATGAAACCCCAATAGTTAATTTTTGCCTTTGTTTCCCTTGCCTTTGAAGACATGTCTAGCAAGAAGTTGCTGTGGCCATGGTTGAAGAATTTACTGCCGGTGTTCTTCTCTAGAATTTTGTTGGATTCCTGAATTTTGTTGTCTCACATTTAGGTCTTTCATCCATTTTTAGTTTATCTTTGTGTATGGTGTAAGAGAAAGGTCCAGTTTCATTCTTTTACATGTGACTGTCCAATTTTCCCAGCACCATTTATTGAAGAGACTCTCTTTTTTCCATTGGATATTCTTTCCTTCTTTGTCAAAGATTAGTTGTCATAGAGTTGACGGGAGTTGTATATTTAACAGGAGTGTTCTTTCTAGACTGTTTTGACCCTTGATGGTTTCAGTATTTCGTAGGAAGATAACCAGATGAAGTAAAGAAAGTTTAGATGAAGAGTCAGTTTGCTATACTAGGTGGCAAATAGTCTAACAAGATATTTTAATCAATTTGATTACACAGTATTATTTATATTGTGAATATGTATACCTATGAAGAGATTATAAGCATTATTTTACAAAATAATTGTTCTTGGTTTTTAAAAATAAATTTTAAAAATATAAAAAATAAAATTATTCTCTGTACTTTTAGAGACCATTCTTTTCCATTTAAAAATATTTGTTAAGCATTTTTTGCTATTATGTGGCTTTATCCTGGTGGTCCCCTGACTGACATTCAAAGGCCTTGTTGTCATTCTGGTCTTACAAGCACCAGATTTCTCCTACTTTAACCCATGCTTACTGTGATAGAATTGTCTATGCTCTGTTGCCCAGCAATGCTGTGTGTCGCTTTGCCCTCAGTAGTTTCTGCTACTTAGGAGGCATTCCCATTCATTTCTCTCTTAGCTGCCCATGTCTGCTTGTGCCTCCAGAATCTGTCTTCATCCTTGCAGTCTTAGGTCACATTTTGGCTACCCTAAAAAAACTCCCTGATTCCTTCATCCCTCTCCCACTTCTCATCTAATACAATTATAATTGATACCTTACGTCCATACTTTTGGAGCTTACATTGGAAAATTTTTACTAGTTTTCATAGCTTTGTGTTTGTTGTTGTTGTTACTAAAATGACTATATAGTGGTGGTTTGCCTTCTTTAATTCTGAGTTTCTGAGTCCCCATCCTCATTACCTTTCTAGTTCCTTAGCAGTATGCTTCTAAGGTGCTTCATAAAATTGGGCTAAACTTATTTGGCTTAATTTGGTTGAATTTATTGGATTATCAAACTTTTTTTTGCATGTTCTTGATTACTCAGGAAGCTATAATCCCTTACATCTACATCTGCAATTAAACATCTCTATTTGACCCCTCCACCCATTTCTTCACTTGACAATGTTCACAATTGGCCAGGAGCTAGACTACTTACTGAGAGGTCTTCTTTACCAACATATGGCTGTATCTGAATGATTGCAGTAGATTTGAGTGTGCTCGTTTAAGTCTAATGAGGTCCACAGAGGTGACCGTATGACTCATGACATGAAGTCATTTTTCCAATTAGCATTCTGACAAATGCATTAGAAGGAGAACCCTTTCAATAGATTTCCACAGCTGCTGAAGGGATCAGGTGTCAGAAGATTTTCAGCTTTGTTCTGCTGTTCTGGTCAAATAACTTATTTTTACCCAGACTCTGCCTCTTGATGCAGCTGGCGGCGATCATATGTCATCAGAGTCTGAGCCCAGTTTAAAAATGGTCCTCATTACAGTACTACAACTGAAGACATTTTAAAATGGAACAGCCATAATTTTTAATTGAGTCATTCATCTTTTTAAAAATATATGTTATAATACAAAATTATTTTTTCAGAACTAACCCATTCTGTGTCCTACTAACACTGGTATAAAACACATCTTTAAAAACATAATAAAGACACTTTGGTTATGCTTAAACAATATCTAATTCAACTTTGGCCTTTTACCACCTCTGTATCCAAAGTCAGAACGTACATTCTTAGGTGGATAAAAAAAGCAAAGTTTTTAAAATCAATAGCCTCACCTAAGTGAAGCTATGATAGCAAGGGTGTCAAGGAGAATACTGTTGAAGCAATGGTCTGAATTCTTTAATATTTAATGCCCCAAAACTATATTAGTCCCTTGGAGAAACCTGGATTGCATACTTGTAAAAAAAAATTTTCCTTAACGTAAATTTTTCAAATAATTAAGGAATTCTAGATTATCTGCAGTACTTTGAGTATTATCCCTCAAGAAACTAAAAAAAAAAAAAATAGAGAAATGGTAACTATACTGGCTTAAAAGATAAGAATAAATGCAAGAGATGGGTAATTAACCAACTTAAAGACAGATAGGATAATTAAAAACGAGGAGAATTTTATTTCCTTGTGCATAACTCAATAAGAAAATGGTTTCCAGTGCTCTTCTACAAGATAATCCCCACATTAAATTGAATCTCACCACTGGTGATATCCTGTCGGCATTTGTTTTCAGACATTTTAGTTCATGTTTTTGTTTTGCCATAAAATTACATTTTAGAATACTTGATACATTCTAGGGGTGAGAAAGAGTTGCCTGCACCATGTTCTCTTTTCTTTGTATTAGTATAGGTACTTTCTATTCTAATTACTCAAATAGTATAGTTCTCCTGTGTGGGAAAGGGAAAACAAATTAAACAAATTCTCCATATGTAAAAATAAATGCCTCCAGAATGAAATGCAGGCTTAAAATTTAGAACTATTCCTGCAAAGATGTTAAAATACTCCTAGCTACTAGCATCTTGCTTCCCCTAGAATAAAACAGTTTAATCAATTAAGTTTTTTTAAAAATCTGTTTAAGAATAATTTAAGTATCATTATTTATCTAGTCCTATTACATAAAGAAAATTAGTAGTTCCACTGAGAACAGAAAAGGGAAAATAGAATAAATATGAAGCAAAAGAGTTTTCTTTACAAAAAGAATAGAGTATAATTTGAGCTCTGTTTCAAAAGAGTAGTCAACAAATCTTCATTCCATTCTAGAAAAGTATGGCTCATAATTAATGAGCCAGATGTTTTTCTTGCCTCAATGGAATCCAAACTATATTCAGGTACAATGAAATCCCGTACTTATGAAGCCATACTCAAAGTATTGAAACATTTTTCTGATATCAAAATCTGGTACAGGGTTGGCAAACTATGCCCCACAGGATATATCCAACTCATGCCTGTTTTTGTAAATAAAGCTTTATTGGAATACAGTTACGCTCATTCCTTGGGATATTGCATATGGCTGCTTTGTTGCTACAAAGGCAGAGTTGCATAGTTGTAACAGAGATTATGTGGCCCCCAAAACTGAAAATGCTTATACTTTGGCTTTTTACAGAAGTTTTCTAACTCCTGAAATACAGCTTTGATTCATCTAATTGCTGTGTTTTATATATAATTGTTACCTTATGAGACTTCATTAGAAATAATTATTAAAGTACTATGGGTATGACATTAAAAACCTTAATTCTACTTGTGTAGACACATATACAATATACAGATAGCTAAGTCATTTACACTGTTCATGACAAGTTGGAGAATTTATCAAGAAGAAAGTTAAAAGAAATATCATGCATATATTTTTTGGTAATGCATTGAGAAACTAACATAGGCCAAGTAGAGCAAGTATCATGAATAATGGTGTGACAGATAGGTGAATGATAAAGGACATGTTTAAAAATAACTTATATGAAGAAAACTTTAAAGAATATTTAGCTTGATCAAAAAAAAAAGATTGAGAAAATGAAAAAATTGTTTTTAAACACAACGTTGTGCCATCTGAAAGATGAAACTTGTTCTCAAGGGTTCTCAGTGAAAGAACAAAGAGTTGCTGCATAAAATTTCAAGCAAGCAGATGATTCTTATAGAATAAGACACATTCACTAATCATCAGGGACATACAAAGTCAAAGCCAGCTGCTTCAGAGCCTACTTCTGTGAGACCCCTTTGGCTGAGTCTGTCCCAACAGAGACTGGGACAATATCCTTAGTAAACCTGGGAGGGATGGCTAATCTAGATGGATTTGAAGATGACCTAAACTTGCTACTTTACCTTACAAATTATGCCTCGATAAGATCGAATGGACAAATATATTTGAAATGAACAGGCAAAGTATTAAAACATAAACTTCATGGCTCTCAGTGTTAATTTTGTGTACTAAGGTATACAAACAAGGACAGAGAAAGACTAGAGTGAATTTTTTGTATGAATGAGTTTAATTCAAAAATATAAATTGAATACTGCAGTGTTATAAATTACAGAATAAGTTCATTTATTTCACCAAAGATAATATGCATGCAAAAAAAATCCAACTTTCCCTCAGTACAACTTAATAACTTATATTTATTTCTGAGGGACACTTGAACCTGAAATACAATCTGGCCCCAGAAACCCATTACACTGTGTTTTCATTAGCCACAAAGCATTTAACTCTTAGAGTTCATACAGGGGGAAAAAAAAAAAAAAACCTCCATCAGACAGAATAGCAAAAATTGAGGAGAAAATAATAGAACAATTTTTAAGACAGTAAACATCTATGTTGTCGATGATACTAAATGAAGTGAGGGTAAGGTGCTTTCCTTTTGCTCAGTATGTGGTACAGAACTTCCTTCTTATCACCTCAGTCCCATCCACAGCATTACATTAGACCAGGCAGTAAGGCTAGAGTTATTGAGTGGTTTTGTGTTTGGAATTCTGGTTGTTTCACTAAATGCTTTTTAATGAATACCTTAATGCACTTCTTAATCTATAGTTTCTCGATTTCTCTTCTTTCTCCACTTAGAGATTAATATTTAAGTAAGAAACAGTATAATTCTTCTAACTGCCAGGTTTTATTTTTAATTCCTTTAGTTAGCTATTAATCTTTTAAAGTTATGATCCTCAGATTACTGTTAAAGCAAGATTCTTATAGTCAACATTCCTATGAAAAGGATGACTTACTGAAGGAAGTGCTGAAATTTACTAGTACATTACAGCAGGTATGAACTTTGAAGTGGGTTTTACTTATGTCAGGAATACAATGCAAATGCAAATATTCCCCTGTGTAAAATAATAGCAAATGAAAGGAAATGAACATAAACTACTGATTCAACTGATTGCAATCAATGCTAGTAAGGATGTAGAAATAGATGATTTAGAAATTTTCAAGAAGGTCAAACAATACTAATCCACTATCTTGAGTTATTTAATATGTCTTCAATAGATTCCCATGCTGATGGACCTTTATTTATATCCTATAACTGTCTTGTTAAAATTCATATTTTATTACCTCTCTAATATTGAAAAAAGTTAGTAAAATGATTGTTAAATAATTTTTCAAACTGATTTTTGTCTAATTTTTGTGCTTTATTTCTATGGCCTTCATCTTACTAAATATTGAAATTGGCTTTTGAAAATAAGTAGAATAATATGTTTTGAACAAATTTAGCTAATAGACTTTGGTGTACTTTAAAAATAATCTTCCTACACTACATTTTTTATAATTACAGAATTAATACAAGATAATACATTTCAGTTTATATAATTATTATTGATTTGCTTTCACTTTTCATACACACCTTCAAAGTAGGCCAGTGCTCTGGTGCTACTACTTTATCAGGTTTACAGTCATTTTTGCAAAGTGACTTTGATCTTAGTCAGGAATGTTCCAATCAAGTGGACTGATAATCAATAAAAGAAAATCTTATAAGAATTACTTTGATCTATATATTGGTTTGAGTATTTATCCTAACAGCACATTTTCAAAGAGCATATCTGAAGCCCATGTTTCATTTTTTAAAACTGTATATTAGGAATATAAGATAGTTTGTGATGTATTTAGGAGGTGCATAACTATACCAAGCTGTAAATACAGCTTGCATCTGGCTTCAGAATTCCTTACTTCATCATATTGGATGCATTCTTGATGATGTACATATCCCAGGAATTAACATCACACATAATAACATGAGAAAGCATTTTTCTTATCCAGTTGGCATTGGTGAATGGGTTTTGGCAAGTGTCTACCAAATCAAACCAGGAGGATTCTTATACAATGGGAGAGAACAAAGGGAGATAGGAAGATAATATTCTTTCCATCATTTCAAAATTTGGCTGCACTTGTTTAATGGATTCTGGTAATTGAGAATATAGGATTTATCTAAGTCCTCTTTCTGGGACCATTTTTTAAAATACAGCCTCTTTTTTTTTAGTATGATATGAATTATTTTTTTCTTACATGTTCCAAATCATGTTGCTGCTACTGCAGTAAGAACTAGGTGATCTTGGTGGGAATGGTGGGAATTTTTTTCTGAAATATTTGCAGAAGTGGCTTCCTCCTTGCACTTTGTCCCTCAAAATGCAGTTTATGTCTGTCTGTGGGACCCTACACAAGGACATCCATCTCAGGGCTCTGGAGAACCAAAATTTGGTCTATACTCTACTTAACCAAGCCATGAATCATGTCACGGAGCTGCATTGACTGAAAGAAATGGAAGCTTTTTTTCAGCTAAAGGGCACTATGCCACTGCCAAGCATTGTATCCAGAGGACAAATCCACCCAGATAATGTGTGGTTTCTATTGCTTCCATCCAGAAATGGGGCCTTTTTCTGAATCACACAAGTGCAACACAGTGATCATGGTTATCACAGACAACTCCAGTGACTCAGCAGTGTGCGTTGCCAAAGAGAAAGAAAGAAGCCTCACAGAAAGCCAGAGAAAAGTAAGAAGTCAAGTTATTTGATTTTGGATTCAGAAATAATCTTTGAAATTCAGGAAAGACAGCTTTCAGAGGAAAAGCTTTGATTATAAGAATCTAGGGATTTTTTTTTTTTTTTTTAGTTTCAAAAGGCTAAGACCTGAAAGAAAAAAAAAGATTGAAAATAGAGTAGATAGAAAGCTGAACTAACCCCAAAAAAAGAGGTAAATGTTCCCATGTTGAAAGAGAAGGGACTGTTTGAAGGGAAGAATAAAACTCAGATACTGTTAGAGCCTTGATAAGGGACCTCTAACTTGCTCTCTTCTCCAGGGTCTAGTTTTCAGACAGGATGGAAAATGGAATCCTCAGATATTTGCAGTCCTAAAAAGAATGAAATTTGTACTTTGCTTTCCAGAGTAAGTCTGGAGTTATGACAAGCCCTGCAGAGTCCCTAGGACATAGACGTAGTATAACAACCATAGAATTGACATGGTGACAACATACCTGATCAGAGGTGGATGGAAGAAGCCCTCCTACTTTCCTGCAGCTACCAAACAGCTTTTCAGAAGACCATAATATTTTCCAAGGCACTGGGAGAGAAATCAAAAGGGCACAGGGCAATAATTGGTGAGAGAGTGATTGACCTAGAGGTAAGCACCTCTGAAGCCTAGTGAGTGGACACCAGACAGTTGATGTACATCGCTTATGTAGTTCTAATTGGGTTAGATCCTGGATATAAAAGAGTAGATGCCTCCCCACGCTGATGCCTGGAGCCTATTCTAGCCAACAAGAATTTAGATGGATATAAAGAAACTCGTTTGGTCATGAAAACTCTACAATCAATTATAAATTTTTCCTCTACTTAGGCTGTAAATTTAATTATTAAAGATTTAAAGATAGTTTCATTTTTTTATACACCCAAGTTTGTGGCCTATGGAAATCCATACTTTACTAATGGGTGTAAACAAACATGGCAGAAGAGAAACCTAGTGAGTGTTACTCTTAGATTTCCCACATTGTTTTTAAACAGCCATTAAAATAGGATTGCATTTTTCAAGGTCCCATTTACCTATAAGATTTGGGACAACTCAGGTATTACCATAGCTAATCCATTTACAATGGTAGTTTGAAGGCCTTATCAATTAATCAGACATGTCTTCTCATCTAAGGGGAGGAAAATAAACTAAGAGGAAGTGAATTTAGGTGTCTAAGTTAAGACCTAGTAATGCCCTTTCAAGTTTTCTCCCATTCTATCATGCTGTGTGAAAAACTCATCTTAAACTTCTAGCCAAGAACTACACCTTAACACAACAAGCAATTAAAAACACTGGCGAACATAAATCATTTGTCTGAAAACCAGAGTCATAGCTTTGGTTTATTAACATCAAAGAAACACAAAGAAATTAATAATTTATAAATGGATATAGTTATATGTATTTTTATATTAGAGTGAATAGTGAATGTTTTTTGCAACTCTCAAATACTTATATCTGTTGATCACCTTTGTTAATAGTTCTTCAAGGTTAAGTATTGGTTTAAAAAAATTGTTCTAATCTGAAATAAACTCCAGTGTCAGAGCAAATAGATCTAGATGAAAGAATCAAATCATTTTGTAGTACTATCCCAATGTGCAAAATGAAACATGGCCTTAGGAATCATCACTGCATCTTTTAGAAAATATGATCTTTTTTTCTAGAATGTATTTGAGGAGTAAAATAATTTAATTATAACGTGTGAATGTATATATAAAAACTTCAGTGAGAACATAGAATCACTCAGAAATTTCACCTACGGTGAGATTGTAGATGAAATACAAGGCATTTTTATGCTGGGTGTGAAAAAGCTGACTAAAATATTTACGTATTAATATCCCATTGCAAAGATCACTGTTAGCTCATTGGCCTTAAATTATTCACTAGGTTCAATGGTTATTATTTTTGGCTGCTGCAGCCAGACCTTATAAATACATTTCTAAGGTCATACACTCTACTTTTCATCTAAATCTTTCTCCCTTCTTTTCTCTTTTAAAACGGAACATTAGATGAAATTTCCTGACATTCAACCTTAATGAGTCAAACGCTTTTTTAGAACCACAAATGAAACTACAAGGATATTATTTTTTATATTCAAAGAGTGATCCAGAAGTCGGGAAATAGGGGATTTTAGTATCAGCTTTAATAAATATTATTTTTTTAAATGGAAGTCACAACAGTACCTCTTTTGAGAACAAAAATTATATCAAAATATGATTTTGAAATAGACTTTTTTAGATTTCTCAGAGTTAATATTCATCAATAGATTTTTTTTCCTTGTGACTACTTTTGGACAACCGATATTTTCAAGGACCCCATCCATGTTTTTTGTATATTGCTTAAGCTATGGTATATAGTTTTTGGAATGGGAGAATCTCACATCACCGTACAGTTGGAAGGGCCTTTTATTTTGCAGCACTCTAATTTTACTTTGAGTTAAAACACAGTAAAAACACATTTGTTCATCATGGGGGTATGAGGACCCACTGAACATAGCCTGCATCAGATCAGAAAGTCCTTATAGATTTAAAAACAAATGTACCTTTGGCAATAAGAAGTAGTTTGGGAACCCAAGAGAGAAAACTAAACTCTTGACCTGTAGTTGACCTTGAGAAATCAGTTCCCATTTATGTTTGCCAGGTTACCTATGATGTCAAGTAACCTCGCATTACCAACTGCAAGAGAATTTGGTCAGTACGCAGTTAGAACTTCATTTCATTCTAAATAATGTGATAATTTCCAGCTCTTGCTGATTTGAGCATTCTCTCTGAATCAAATGCTTTGTCATTTTTCTCTATTTCTCCATGTCTTTATGTTTCTGCATTATTGGGATGCACTTTCTTCCATGTTCAACCCTCGAACTTTTATAAAATGACTAAAATGCTAATTAGACAAATACTCAGGACTATCAACTGGGTAATAGGTGTTATATTAGCAGTGCTTTTAAGTGTTTTCCAGGCTCAGAAGAAGGCCCTCAAACTTCAGGAAATGTTTCTTTCTCTGGGTCAACCATATTTGCCTTTTGAGTGCAAAGTTCTGCTTCACTGTCTCTAGCCAATCCTCACATTGACCCTGTCTCATATTCTTTACTCCTCGTGGCTACCCTCTAAAACTTCTCTCTTGGACCATGAAGCTCATTTCTATTTCCTATTTAATTCTCTAAAGAGCAGTAAGACTGGGTGCCAAATGGATAGGCTGTTTTTTAAGGCACTTTGAAACAATGACCAGTTGATGGATGAAAAGAACCAAGTTACTGAATTCTAAAGAGAATTCATTAACATGTGTTTGGGATCCTTGGGGGACATCACCATCTACATAAGTGACAGTGGTAGAATGTCTCAAAGGCAAAGCAGTGTTTTAATATATATAAAAAAGATCACAATAGATAATCAAGAAATGGTTCCCACTGGGAGAAAAGATTGATTACTCCATTAAAGAACAACATAGGGACAGACAAGACTGAATGAAATTGAGAAATCTAAAACTAGGATGGCCAAAGGAGCACATGGGAGTCAATTCAACAAATAGAGAGTATCTACCTTATGCTAGGCTAAGCTGCTATGCTAAACTGTTTCCTGGAGCTACAGGATGCTTACCCTTAACTCGGGTATCAGAAAGTGTTCTCCTGAATACTCAACACAAACAATAAAATTCTAAGTCAACACAAAGACATTTTGAAAGCCACAGAAACAAAAATCAACAAGTGGGACTGCACTGAACTCAAAAGCTGTGGCCCAGGAAAGGAAGCCATTAGCAAAATGAAAAGGCAACCTGTGGAATGGGAGAAAATATTTGCAAACCACATATCTGATAAAAAGGCTCATATATAAAATATACAAGGAAGTTGTACAACCTAATTAAAAAATAGACAAAGCATCTGAGTAGAATTTGTTCCAAAGATGTACGGATGGCCAACAGGTACATGTAAAGGTGTTCAGCATCATTAATGATCAGGTAAATGCAAATCAAAACCACAGTGAAATATCACTTCATACCTGCTAAAATGGCTACTATTAAAAAAAAAACTGACAAATGCTGATAAAGGCATGGAGGAAAGGGAACACTTGTGCACTGCTGATGGGAATGTAAATTGGTTCAGTCACTAAGGAAAACAGTTTGAAGTTGCTTCAAAAAATTAAAAATACAGCTACTGTATGATCCCGGAGTCCCACTTCCGGGTATATATCCAAAGGAAATGGAACCATTATCTCAGAGAGCTGTCTGCACTCCCATGTTCCATACAGCATCATTCACAAAGCCAAGACACAGAAACAACCTAAGGGAGAAGATTTTGTTTTCATTTGTATCAAATCTTCATTTTAACTCATCCTTTCAGTTACTAATTACTATAGAAATTTTAGTTTCTTTCCTATACAGTCGAATTAATTCACCTACAAATCTACCTGGTCAGCGTACATAGTGCTATTTTGCTGATTCATTTTTGTGACCCCATCTTCTATATCTTTAAACATATTCACTAGATACTATTTTATTTTCTGTATTTACTAATTTCTACCTATGAAATCTTTGAGACTATCACTATTCCTTCATTGTATTTGATTTAAAATTTTGATTTGAAGAAAAGACTATATTTTAGAGCAGCTTTAGGCTCACAGCAAAATCGAAAGAAGAGTACGGAGATTTTCCATAAACCCCTTCCATAAACAACCTGCATATTTTTCCCCATTATAAATTTTCAACCAGATTGGTAAATTTGCTACAATTGCTAAACCTATATTGACACCTATTATTCAATGTCCATGGTTTATATAAGGGTTCTCTCTTTGTGTTGTACATTCTATAGGTTTGGACACATGTATAATGACCTATATCCCCTATAGTATCCTACAGAGTAGTTTCGGAGGTCTAAAAACTCTGTTCCTCCTTTTCATATCTCCCTACCTTGAACTTGTGGCAACCACAGGTCTCTGTGTGTTTGCTGATGTTTCAAGGTGAGCTCTTATTTCAATTCTTGTGAATACTCAAGACCTGAATTGGTCCCTTCCCTGCTGAGAGGATTTGCATTTACTTTTGTCAGAAACCCACAGGATACTGCCAACATGGGAACACTCTGGCTCTCTTTAGGGACACTCAGTTCACATTCAATAAATGTAAAGTACTTTGTTACTATTATGCATTTCAAACGTCTAGCAGAAAATATAGCCTGTAGTTGATGGTTCATAAATGTAAATTAATTTATTTTCTCTCTGAGCTACTTAACATTTTTGATGAATACATGTGAATCTATATTTCTATGCTCTTTTCAAGTAACAATCTTTTATTTTTTCTTACTTACCTTTCTCTTTTTTTTTTTTTTTTTGAAGATTTTGTTTATTCATGAAAGACACAGACTGAGAAAGAGAGGCAGAGACACAGGTAGAGGGAGAAGCAGACTCCATGCAGGGAGCCCAATGTGGGACTCGACCCTGGGACTCCAGGATCACACCATGGGCTGAAGGCAGGCACTAAACTGCTGAGCTACCCAGGGATTCCACCTTTCTCTTTTCATGTAAAACTTCCCCATTAAAAGGAAAATGTAGTGGAAAACTTAACATATGATCTAAACATACCAGTTTCACATGAGTTCTGCATAGTCAACATTTTGTTAGTATAATTTCTAACATTTGCTATAATAAAAAGGCAGAAATAATGTTAAATACAGAACTCTTTGTAACATGTTTATATAGGAAAAAGCAGTATACTTTTACATGATAAACTTAAGTATTTCTCTGAGAATTATATATGACTTTGTTCACATAGCTAATGTTTGGAACTTCTCTGACAGAGACAGAGAACCAGGGAACAGAAATAGTTAGAGTAGAATTAAGCATTTGGTACTAATTTATGCTAATTAAGCATGTAGTTTTCCTACTGGAGTAGGGTTTCCTACAATTAGCTTATGCTATAGATTATGTAAGAAGTTTTACAGATAGACATTTAGGACTCAAAATTTTATAGGTCAATGAAAATGTTGCATCTGATGGAAATAGATCATCCTTACAGAAATTTCCAGTTGATACATTTTGCTATACTTCCCAGTGATAATTTGAAATTTTACTGTTTTTTTTTTCAGTACATACGTGTTTTTCGACACTTATAAATTAGCTTAGCATCCTTTTCTGCCAAGCAGTAACTGAATTTTGACAAGGCAGAGAAATAGAAATATCGGGTATTGTTCCTTCCATTGAGAAGGTTTCAAGAGAACAGCAAACTAGAAGTATAAACCTCAGGCACATTCTACCATCTTTAGTCTTTCATAACCTCTTTGAGGCTGCATGGCCATTCACTCCATTAATAATGCCAAATTTGGATTGGTAGGAATACATTAAATTTCACAGTGACTGCTGCTAACAGAAAATTAAAATCACTACATAAATAATGTCACAAACTTTCCTACCCCCTAGCATGTTTTAATTATTTAATGGACATTAAAAAAAAAAAAAAAAAACAAGGAGCATTTTCTTTTGAGGAAAGGAATATAAGAGTATCTAGTCTGTTAAATTTCTACTTTAAACCTGGTAGATCTTTATTCACTTTCAAAAAAAACATGCCACCAGATTCTTTGAATCTATCTGTTGACTTGTCAGTTAATACATGAAAATAGAAAATGGACTCTGAAACCCACATTTACATGGTTCAGGTAATTTGAGTAAGTTTTTTTTTTTTTTCCTCAAATAAAGACAGGATTGCTACTAAGCAAAAAGTTTTTTTCTACTTGGATTCGCAAGGTACTATTTTAGAATATGAATCGAAGAACACAATTTGGAGAATCGTGTGACTCAGCTCTAAGATACTTGGTTGCACAGGAGCCATGGAGTGTCATTTTAAATGTGTAAGTGGCATGATAAACCTCCCACTTTTCTAAGAATAGAGCTCTCACTGGACTCTGTTATCTCAGAACTCCAAGGTACAATATGATAATCATACCACTTAACATCAGTCCCGAAGTAGGGAAAAAAAAAGGAGGGGTGGGGGGAAGTACATGCATTTTCACTAGAAAGAAAATCAAATTAAAATATTAATTTGCTGATTAATATAACATTAGCTGACCTATTTTCTCCAGCTTGTGAAACAACAAAGACTTGTGAAGCTAAATAACTGCCTAAAAGATAAATGTTTTAAGAATTCCCAGGGAGATGTTTAGCTCCTTTTTAAACATCATTAAAAAGAGGCCTGCATATATCAGGCAGTTTTATGCTTCTGTGCTGAAACATCCTGTTTACATTTATTAATGCAATCTCAAGAATAGGCGTTTGCTTAGGAGTCCTCCCTTGGTTCAAACTTAAGACCAGTAGGTGTCAGTTTTCTTACCCTTGGTACTCACTGCAGGATTTTACAAGAATGCAGATTCTTCCAAGGAAGTAATTCAGGTCACACTTAGAAATTTATTTTTTTAAACATTCATAAATTGGGATAATATTGATTTTAAAAATAGAAACCAGCAAGTTGCTGTCCACATGCTCACAGCCCCAGGACCTCAGAAATTCAAACTGGTCTTCAAAGAAGTATATTGTAAAGAAACAGAACCGGCTTTTGTGCTGAGTGGAGTTCCTAGTACAACATTGTTTCTAATAACATCTGCTGATAAACCACATTTTTCTTAGTAAAGTTAGAGTTTTTGGAACAAAATTTTTAAGTCTTTATTGAATTTCAAAACTACTAACAATTTGATCAACTGAGAAATAAAAAATTCACCTTGATTCTGATGCATGGTCTGAAGAAAGCAGAATGGTTTTCTTAGGATAATACAGTGGGGCTCCATTGGAAATATAAATGGTGATGATGGGGTAGAGTCAATAAAGTGTAGATGCTAGAGGTTTGGTAGGGAAATGAAATAGGGTTACTCAAGTGATGGATTGTTGAGACCAATGGAGAGAGTCTAAATTACCTTCTCAGCTCTTCCGAATATTTTGTTGATTAACTCATTAACATAATTTGGGAGATGTCAACTCTTTGCTTAACATTTTTAATGAAACTATATATTTTTTGAAACTATATATTTTTAACATAATATGATTTTAAAAGGCACTTTCCATGCCTGGGGATGCTATGAAATATGTCCTCAAGAGTTAATGCTGAGTCTGCCCCTAAATTTGAGTGACTTAGGAATTTCCATCCATTTTTTCATTCAGTCTTCCTAAGTTTCACTTCTATAACACATATTTCAAAAACCTTTTTTTTCTTTTTCTCAACTTCCATGATGGACTGTTGCTTTTTAAATAAATATTCTATCCAATTTCACAGCCTTCATTCTTCTGGTGCAGCCTATAGGATATCCCTGGAGTCTCTCTGAGATTCACATTTCTATGTCATCTTGTAAGTTCTTCTTCAATTGTAACTCCTCTTTTTTGTTCATGTTATGCTTCTCTCTCTCTCTCTGTTGCACATGAGTCCACACATACACACCTTTTGACCTTTTGAAAATTGGTTAGAATAGGTACCTGTTATGCACAGTATACGTTATCTTAAACTACTATCGCCAAAAATCAACAACAGAGATGGGGTGGTACAGTGGTATGCAACTGAAACAACTTTCTCTGAAATGAAAACAATAAAAGCCTTGATATTTAGTGTTTGCCTGGTTCCCTGGTATAAATACTCTCATGACATCTGATTTCCAGCTCCTAAAGAGTCCTCACTGAATGTGGCCTTGGGACAAGATATATATAATTGGCTCTTATGAACTGGTAGAAGTTGAATGATTGTTCTTTAAACTGGGCCTCTTGCAAGGATTGTTCATGCAATTGGTAACCTTAAAAAAATGCATTAACATCTCCCTTTACTGCTGTCCTTTACCTATTGCATAATTTTAAGAAAAAAATATATTCCCCAAGCTCCTTTTTCCTGAGCTGTGACAGAAATCTGTGCATACCACATTCATCTGGGCCATATTATGGTGTACAAATGGGACCTGAATACAACAGAAATAAATGCAAATATGTCAATGTTCAGGCTGACTTCTGTTCAGGCTGAGTATAAAATACGTTGTTTCTTAGAAGTCTCTTATCCTTGGCCATATACATGAAACCATTACAAGCAAACTTACTGTTTCATAAGTTAGGGTTAAAATCATATCTTGGTGGATAATCCTCTATGTTGAAACTGATGGAAACACATATATGAAAATCATCTTTATCATTTGACAATAAATAGTAATTTATTCTCATTGATCAAACCTATAGGAATAGTGTAAAATAATTCTATGAATACAAAATATTGTGGTGGAAACTTCTAATACTATACCAATAAATTTTTCACTTTGAAGGACTGACCATTTATGTACTGAATTCCATTGGATTTTCTTTTTACCTGCCTTGCATTGTTATGTTGTGTTTCACAAAGTTTAAAATGTGAAATCTTCCACACCAGTGCCAAGAGAATTTAACTATATGTCACGGTTTTAGGTGAAATTAGAATTTGTTGACAGTCAACTTGTAAGTACTTGCTCTCTTAATATATATAGAGATATATGGTTTATCTATAATCTCCAGAGCTGTATTTGCAGTATTAATTATTTGCTGGCAACATTCAGTTATTATAGATATTTTCCAGCCATAATAAATTCTGGGTCAAACTTCCTTGACTAAAATATATATACTCAACTGCAAAAGAAAGATTAGATTAAATCAGTGCCAGAAAAGTGACCTTGCTTCCCATGCCACTGCCAAGCTTCATCTGACTGCAGACTGATGTGGTGCACCAGAACACATCATTTCCTTTTCTTCTTTCTTTCCTTCAGGTTCTCCTTCTCAACAAATTATTATGTAACAGATTTAAGGTTTAAGGTTTATTATTCTTAATCACTACATACTCTAGAGTAAATAAGTTTTTGTTAAATTTTCATTTGGTGTTACAATCCTAAGAATGTCACTAAAGACATTAAAATAAACCAGTGTTCTTTTAATAGAGTATTAAATGTCAAGATCTTGATAAAACAGTACAAAATAGATACTAATAAGTGATAAAAATTATGCACATATTAAGTTCTAAATGCTGTTCAATATAGACTAACAATTGTTGTTAATCAAGTAATGTTAGTTAATGATACTGTGAAAAACCTTCATTTATCTCCTATTACCAGATGTAAATATAACTAATTATATTACAATAATACAATTTAAAACATATTAGTTAAAGAATATTAGAATTTTATCTAGTTTGCTTAGTATCCTCTATTATGATAAAAAGTAATAATGTCAGTTTAAGTGACATTATACCAAATAAGAAACATGAAATGAACAAAAATAATCAAGTGTGAATTGTAGATAAATGTCCATCTATTTTTAACTCCTTGATGAGTTCACAGAAAGTAAATTCTTCCTTTTGTTTCTTGGCTGACAGTGTCCTTCTCACTCACACTCAAAACCTACTTGAGTTTCATCCCAGTACTATGAAAACATCTTGTGGTATTCTAATAGGGCCATGCCCTGTACCCATTAGAGATAGTGTATAGAGAAATGATGCCAAAAATGTGCCAAATGAAACTTCAGTATTTATTTCAGTTCAGCTCATAATGCATAAGAAAAATGCTAGCTCTTAGTATCTTTTTATCAAGGTCTTTGTCCTAATATTCACTCAAAGGCTAACTCACTCTCTTTTTTAAGAGAGTCCAGTTCTATTTGAATCACATTCTCACGGGTCTTAATAGCAGAGAGCCTGATGATAACAAGTGCCACCACAATCCATACACAAGCTGGGATCTACTGTGGTGGGAATTGTTGTGGCAGGATTTTAGGAATAAACTACAAATATGCCTTAAACTAATTTTAAGGAAACTAGGTGCAAAGGGATGTAACTCAGAGATCTCTCTTTCCATCATTTGACAATCTACTTACTCATTTTCATGCAATCTCATTTATTCTATGGAACATTCCTTCAAATTTGATATTATTAATCCCATTTTAGACCTTAGACTCCGCACAGTTCAGAAGTGATAGAGTGAGATTTGACCAACGCCGTATGCTTTCTCCATATCTTTTCCCCCCTTAACAGGATTTTTAAAAAGGTGATTAAACTCCTGATCCCAATTGTATTTCTTCTTACAAATAGATAAACTATAAGAGAATCACATCATTTTTTGCAAAACCCTATGTTAGGTACTGGTCTGTAACTGAGGAAAGAGTACAGTGTTGAATGATCTCACAGCCTTACTTTCTAAAAGTTCACTATAATTTAATAAGAGATCCAGGATTAAAATGTTATGTATAAAACAAGTTTTAGTAGACCAGTAATATTTTTTAAACATGTCAATTTTAAAACACTTCTTAGACATGGTGAATCATTCTACATTAGAGGACAACTTTTAAGGCAAGGTGCAACCAAAGAGAAATTCATAGGCAAGTAAAATATCTAGGTTACACTTTTTGACTTGTCTTTTATATTATGGGTAGTAACACAAAGGCATTTTTGCTTCACCTTAGAATTATTTTATTTGCACCTTTGGGACTAAAATTCTAGATCCAGGTTTTAAACTTACTGCATATTTTTATAATATAGTAAGGAAAAATCGTGTATTTTCATTAGCATCTTACTATTTAAAGATCTGATCTGTGTGTGTAGCTTTACGTTGCCTTCCTGGAAGACTATATCCAAGCTCATTTTAGTAGCTAAACAACTCTGTTCTCTTTTTGATCTTTATTTTAAAAATAGTCTTTCTGTTTCAAAAATGGAAAGACTTGGAAGACTTAGTTGTATCAAACAGGATAAGCCCTTCTTACAATTGCTCTATTTGAGACTATATGCTTCTAAAGCAACTTTATTTTACCTTTTCTAAACCAATAGAGAAAAGTGAAAGAAAAAGAAACTGGAGAGTCAAGTCTATTTACTGCATAGGGGTTGTGAAGTTCATGGTTTCTCACCAAACTCTAGATCTAAAAATAAAAGAGAATTCATAAAACTCAGTGGATTTTTTCATGTTGGTAATAATGACTGAAACTGGAGGCAAGGACAAAAGATGTGACGCATTTTCATGGTAACTTCATTATAAAACCAAAACAGAAGGACAATCTCACAGACATTCAGACATAACAAGTAATAATACATGGGAAATGTCTTAAGAGAAACAGGAAATAGTCTGACAAATCTTCCCAGCTATCAATAAAGAGGTTTTTCATAGATTTTTTTTAATGGAAATCAAATAGAATTAATGTGCCTGCTTATCAACAGAAGAGATAGTTTGTGGGGGGAAAATGGGCAAAAAAAAAAATCAAGATTTCCAGAACTCCCCTGTTACACTCCCTGGGATGCCACTTTCACAGTGCTGCCTTCTGTTCTCCTTCCTCCCACCTTCCCCATCCCTCTCCTTTGCTAATAAGACCTATAGCTTTCTGCAAAAATAATAATGTTTTACAATAATATATGGAATAAATAGTAACTGCTTCAAGTTTTACTTATCTCTTACCTATTCTGCATCTACCAACTGAACAATTTGATGATATCCTTTTCCTATTAGATGTATTAAAAGATATCCAAAGATCCTAAAAATATTTGAGAAACATTTTTAAACCATCTTAGGAACTAATTTTATGACATGTGACAAGAAGCAGTGTGTATCTATTTTAAATATTATGTTCTGGATTTTGTAACATGGTAAGCACAAAAAAATCCCCCTTCATAATCAACCTGCTTAAAAAGACAAACTATTGAACTTTTGGAATAATGCTTCATATTTTTAGCTTTTATATTTTGATATTAATCATTGTTTTATATTAGTTCATAATGTAAATTTTATAACCTTTTTGTCACTATTCCTACATTTCCTTCTTCTTCTTTTCCTCTTCTCTCCTATGCTTTCCCCCACCTTCAGAAGTTTTAAATATTATGTACCTATTACTTGGCAATCACTGGATTAGATAGTTTCTGTATATTACTACATATATTCTTTAAAAATCGTCTTAGGAAATTGATGTTACAAACTTCATTTTAAAGCTGAGAAATTTGAAGCTCTAAGAGAGTGAGTTATTAAAAAAGGAGATGTCTCCTCATTCTACCACATGGAAGAATCAATAAAATGGAGATGTCCAAAAGAAATTAAAATATTCAAAAGTGATACCATCTCACAGGCTATCATGGACTTCAAATCAAGGAACATATTTCTTTTACACACGACCCCAACATAGTGTGTACTGGTGTTGAATGTGCCCATGGTTGAGGTGACAGGTCACTCAGTATATTGTCCCAACAGTTCAGAGCGGTATCTGAAACATGATGCACAAGCAATGTAAAGAAGAGGGATAGAGATGAGAAACATTTCCAGCCACCCCTCTTCCGCCCAAACCCTAGTCTTGGAATGAATATTCATTACTTAGCTAGCACAGACACAAGCCATCACCCAAGGAATTGCTAACGTGTGTGTTGATAAATGTGTCACATTTTTCAAATACAAGTTTTTGGATTGTTGAGGCTTCCTAGAGGTTAGTAGGACTGAAACTAAAATGTCAAGGCAGGGAAAGGTGCATGTCAATGACAAAATTATTGTTTAGATATTTTAATGATCTTGCAAAACCCAGGCCCATTATTTGTACTTTATGGTAGGTTTGCATTTTACAGGATGGTTGTCCTATAAGTCAAACAAGTTATTCCCAGGTAAACAGGAATCAGCTCATAGGCTTGGCTAACTGGATCATAGCAAATGATGGTTTTCCATCAAACTGTAATTTCTATCACAGATAGAACTCTAACTCTGGGTGAGAAATTATAATTTCTCTAATCTAATCTAGAAATTATTTAAATTATTAAACAAAACAGCTGAATTCATTTTAATTTTTAATTTCCTTATCTTGACCTGAATTAAAATGAATTAAAATTTGATATTAAAAATAAGAAGAATCTGACACAGGTAGATAGATCCCTTGCTAAGTAACTCTTAAATAACTGGACTACTTTTATGTGACGTTTTCAAAATTTTTTTGTTTATACTTGATGAACTAATGTTGTTAATTATAGGAGTAAATGAATTACAAAGTGAGCACATTCATGTAACCACCAACCAGTTAAAAGACAGCAATTAATGAACATACCACAAGGCTACTTTAGGACCCATCCCAATTACCCTCCCTCTTCCCTTCCCAAAATAAACACTCTTTTAATTTTTAATATTACTGCTTAATTTTACTAGTTTTTGACCTTTATATAAAATGGAATCATATCATTTGTGTTTAGCTCATTTCCTTCAACACTGTTATTTGTATAATTTATCCATTTTGTTAAGTAAAGGTATATGGTATTTCATTGTTCTATAGTATTTCCTTATATAAATATATCATCATTTGTTTACCTACTCTATAAATCAGACACTTGTTATTTATAGTTTGGAGCTACTATAATAGTGTTTCTATGACTATTTTAACACATGGGTCTCAGAACCAAGCCAAACATCCATGTTGACTGAAATTTCTTTAGCACGGAATCAACCTTGTCAACAAAACAGAAGTTCCTATAAAGTGTTTAAGTACATATTTGCTGGTCAATTGGTGGATTCTAAATTTCAATAATAACTGATTCTTAGACATAGCAACTCACAGGTGACATAAAGATTTTTCTTGAGGTCTTACTCCCATAGCACTTTAAATAAAATTTTAAAAGAAAGGAAAATTTGTCCCTCTACCAGAATCAATTAAAACTGTTTGAAATTTGGGAGAGAAGAGGTGGCAGGGACAAGTGTGAAAGACTATCCCTCCCATCAGCCAAGAAGGACCAACGCCATGATTCTGAAGATTATGATAATCTATATCAGAAGGACTCTGAAATTCTAAACATCACTTTATTGAGATGTAACCAGTATAAATTGCACATATTTAAGGTATACAGTTTGATAAGATTTGACATGGGTAAACACCCATGAAACTATCCCCACAATCAAGATAATATATCCATCACTCCTGAAAGTGTCCTTGTGCCTATTTGTAATCCATTTCATTGAGTTCTTCCCAGCTCCCCTACTTTATCCCTCTCCTAACCTTTCCCCAGAGATTCACTAATGTACATTCTATCACTACAGAGGTTTGCACTTTCCATAAATTTATATAAACCATACAGTACACATTCATTTTTCTTTAATTTTTAATTGAAGTATAGTTGACATTAATTTCAGTTATACAACAGTGATTCAACAATTACATACTCTTTTGAAAGGCTTTTTATTCTCCATTTTTATTTTAATATTTATATATGATTCAAGAGTTCATTTTTTTTATTTCTGAATAGTATTCCATTGTATAGACATAAAGCCGTGTGTTGATCCATTCATCTATTGATGGACATTTACATTTGTTGAGGTGATTTTGTTGTTGTTTACTGATGTTGGGAATCACAGTGACATTTTAATGTTAAGCCAAACTTTGCATTCCTGGCTTAAAACTTTGTCATAAAATATTATCCATTTTATGGAATGTTGGACATAATTTGTTAAAATTTTGTGTAGAATTATCCTATTATGCTTGGAGAGTTTTTGGTTTGTGGTTTTCTTGTAGTACCTCTTACCTAGTTTTAGTATCAGGACTGGGTTTCACTTTAGTTTTCTGGAAGATTTTGCACAGATTTAGTATTGTTCTTTATATGTTAGGCAGAATTTGTCATTTAAGTCATTTGGGGCTCAAATTGTCTTTTTTGGGAAGTTTTTACCTATAACTTTAATCTCTCTACTAGTTTTTGGGCTACTCGGGTTATCTATTTTATCTTGAGTAAGCTACAATTTTGGGGGAATTTGTCCATTTCATCTAAGTTCTAAAATGTATTGGCATAAAGTTGTTGATAATATTTTCCTATCCTTTGAATATTTGTAGAATCTATAGTGATATTATAACCCATCTCAAATCTGATATTGGTTAGGTTACAATTTCTTTCCATATTTTTCTTAGCAGTTTAGCTAAAGGTATATGAATTTTATTGATCAAACGACCAATATTTGGTTTGATTAATTTTTTCAATTGCTTTTCTACTTTCTATTTCATTAATGTTTGCTCTTAAATTTATTCCCTTTTTTTTCTTTTTATTGTGGGTTTGATTTGTTCTTTTTCTAGTTATTCAAGGGGAAACCTGGGGTCACTGATTTATGAACTTTGTTCTCTTCTAATATCATCATTAAGTGCTTTAAATCTCCTACAAGTACTGCTTTAGTTATATTTCACAAGTTTTGATGTGTTGTGATTCTATTTTCATTTGTTCCCAGATGTTATCTAATACCACTTTATATTTTCCTCTTTAACTTAAAGGTTGTTTTAAGTGTATTTACTCCTCAATATTTGGGACTTTCCAGAAGACATTTTGGTTTTCATTTCTAATTTAATTTTTTGTGTGACTAGAGAACATGATTGGCATGGCTTGATGTTTTGAAATATGAGACTTGTTTTACTGCTCACAATACCATTTATCTTGGTAAATGGTCCATGTGCTCTTGTCAGAAATAGGTGTTCAACTGCTGTTGTGTAGACTCTTCTATAAATATTAGGTCAAATTATCGATAATGTTGTTCAAGTCTTTTATATTCCCATAGATTATTTGAGGGGGATCTACTGCTTCTCAAATAAAAGGGTGATATTGATTCTCCAATTACACCTGTGAATTTGTCTATTCTAGCTCTTCTGTCAGTTTTTGTTTGATGTATTTTGAAGGACTTTTGTTAGAGGTACGTATACTTAGGATTTTTGTATGCCTCTTTGGTTAATTGACCCCTTTATCATTATGAAATGAACCTTTGTTCCTGGTAATAATCTTTGCTCTGAAGTAGACTGTCTAATATTCTTAGAGTTATTCTAGCTTTCTTTATGTTAGTGTTAGCTTCACATTTATTTTTCTGGTTTGAGATTTATTGTATTTTTTATGATTCCTTTTTTTCTCCTACATAAGCTATACCTCTTTGTTATTTTTAGTGGTTATTTTGGGGTTTATAGTACATATCTTGAACTTAATCAGTCTGCTTGCAGGTGAGGTTATACCATTTTATGTGTGCTATAATGCCTTAGACACCATTTCTTTCTTCCCCTCCTAGCCTCTGTACTAATTTTTCAAACATCAACATAAGTTATAAAATCTGTTTCACATTGCCATTATTTTTGTTTAAGCAGTTAATTATCTAATGAGATGAAGTATTTATAAATAACATGCATTTTCCAATGTAGTTACTATATTTATGATCTTCATTCCTTTCATCAACCTATATGTCCATTTTCTTCTTCAATGGCTTCCTTTAATATTTCTCCTAATACATTTCTGCTGATTATAAATTATTTCAGCCTTTATACGTCTAAAAAAATTTTACCTTTGCTTTTAAATATTATATTGCCTGAAAAAAATTGTAGGTTCACAGATTTGGAGGTTTGTTTCTTTTTAGTTTTGGTCCTTTAAAAATGTTATTCCACTGTTGTCTTACTTACATTGTTTCAATGAGAATTTGTTTTGTTTTGCTTTCTCTATAATACTTCTTGTTTCTATGGATGCTCTTATGATTTTTCTCTTTAATGTTTGCTTTTATAAAACTTGATTATGATTTGTTTCTGTGTACTTCATATATCTTATGGTTAGGATTTATTAACATTTTTGGATCTACATGTTTACAGATTTTATCAAAATTGGAAAATTTTGGGCCATTATCACTTCAAATATTTCTGCCAGCTCTTTTTCTTTTTTCTTTCAGTGACTCAAATTACATGCAAGTTCAGATACTCAACACTTGTCTACAGTTCCATGATGAGATTAATGTGTTTCTTCTGCTTCATTTTAGATAGTTTCTATCATAATTTCTTCTTCTTAGGTGTCATCTTTTCTTTAAAAGATTCGTTTTTGTTTTTTTTTTTTCTTATTGGATACTGGCTATGGGAATTTTACCTTGCTGATAGATGAACAGTTTTAAATTTCCACAAGTATTCTTGTGCCAGTTTCTTGGACATAGTTAAGTTACTTGGAAATAGTTTGATCCTTTAATGCATTGGTTTTAAGGGGTTTTTTGTTTGTATATTTTTTTATTGGAGTTGTTTGTTTTTTTGAGAGAGAGAGAGAATGAGGAGCGAGAGGCAACAAGTGAGGGAGAGGAAGAAAGAATCTTAACAGTCTCCAGGCTCAACAGCATGGAGCCTGACATGGGGCTCAATCTCACAACCTGAGATCATGATCTGAACCATTTGTGCATACAGAGTCTTTGAAGCATGGTTCTTAAACATTTGGATGGAGTTTTAAAACTTTGCATAGTTTAGGGGCACCAGGGTGACTCAGTCAATTAAGTGCCAGGTCTTGATTTTGGCTCAGGCCATGATCTCAGGATCTTGGGATCCAGCCAAGTGGCACTGGGCTCTGGACTCAGTGGGGGGGGGGGGGGGTGTGCTGGAGAGCCTCTCTCTTCCTTTCCCCCTACCCCTCCTCCCTCATTGCATGTTCTCTCTCTCTCTCTCTCTCTCTCTCTCTCTCTAAAATAAATGAATAAATCTTTAAAACAAACTATGTAGTTCAGAAAATTTTTCAAACATATTTTTTGAAAGTTAATAGAGAAACTGATTTTAGAAAAATAGAACAGTGTGGGGAAAGAAACACGAAAGAAAATGTCCTTATGGCAATGTATAAAATTAAGTTGATAGCATTATATAATATTACTACAAAAATTATAGAAATAGGTTTCCTTATTATGCATACAATACATCCCATATGTTGGGGTATTTAAGTTCATTATGCCCGTGATACCCAATAATGTTTATATATATCAGAAGTTGTCTGACTGAGACAGCTATGCTCCAAGAGATTTAATTTTGGTTCTGGAAGTATAATCGCACAACCACAAAAGCACATGCTTATTTGAGGGTAGGCCCGCTTGCATGAGAAATACTTCACAGTGGACTATAGCCAGACTAAATTGCTGTGTAAATAGCAGAAGCAAAGCTGCAGGTACAGCACTCCTTTAGACCGTCAATCAGAAATGTTAAATGTCATAGTGCATAATTTATCAATGCTAATAGCCCTCGGTGCAGATCTGAGGGAATTAACCTATACAGCCCAACTATTTATCACATCACAATATATAAAATGTACTTTTAATTAATAAATGGACAATCTATTGCCTTCATGGATGCAGCTGATCAATCCTTTTTTATTTTCTGTCTACAGTTTGGGTCCTTTTAATGGGTTTTAATGGGTTTTTCTGTACACTTGCACAGCCGAGTTTATGCACTTACTTCCTGGAACAGTTTCTATACTTTGTGGCATAATCTCACAGCCTCTTTGGTATTTTTCCACAGCAATATCAGTATGAAAATAATCATGCTTCTTGGTATTTTAAAATGACATTCATTACTCTTGAGCTGACCTCACTGGCACTAACCTATCTGAAAGTCATAAAATTAGTATAATGCAGTTCCCATCAATATACTAAGTCTATAAAGGCCTGAGTTGATAGTTTACATGTGCAAAGATTTTAAAAGTACAGTGGCTCACTATACTCATTAAAATTGAAGCAAGCAAATAAAATAGGAAAAACAGTTTTAGACAAATGTTACCAAAGCATCTGAGGTATTACTTAACATATTAAGGCAACTACTGAATCCAATTGTCTATTTACATTTGGCATCAAATCAAATTTAGTAAATTTGATGATACTGCACAATTGCCTTTTCCATATTTACAAATAGGATATGTGTTTTCTGGGAGTTTGATTTAGAAACAGGAACAATTACTTTATAAAATAATTTCAAAGTCATCGATGGTTTCAGCACATTGTACTTGAACAAATCAGAACAATTCATCTCTGCAAAAATAACATCTTAAAATTAGCAAGAGAGCACCTACCATGAGTTGTTTTTTTTATATATCCCAAATATTCTCTGAAACATTGGCTCAAGGTTCGTACACATTAGGAAAAATTATTTTAAACATTTCCTCTTAAGTATACTGTAAGTTTTAGTAAAAGACTGAAAATCACAAGACTCATTCACTCATAAATAATCACATTATAATCCCTTGGTTTTATAAGAATATTATTTCTTCTGTTGGTGCCCTATCATGTCCTTATGCCTTAATACTGCAATTTTCAAATCCAAATACCAAGGAAGACAGAGCATCTTACAATGAGCTCCATTTTCCAGATTAATGCACCTGAGCAACATTTTTCCTTATTTAATATCCCTTACTCATTTCCTCTCCTGTTGTAGGGATAGCACAGCTGTTTATCTGGCAATTATCTTTGAATCTATTAGTGAAAATGTCTAAATTAATCATAAAAAGACAAGTGCATCCCGGAGTGCCTGTGCTATGAATACAGGACAATGTTGTATTCTTTCTGTCATTTTTACTGGTTCCATATGGCAGCATTGGTTTCTTGATACTGCAAATGGCAAATTTATTTTCAATAGAGAAGACCTATATAGACTTATTAGGGTGTACTCGTTACTTCTAGAAATCCTATCATTTACCCCAACAACTCAAGTATCCTTAATTTCATCCATGTGGACACTTTTAAACAGTCCACAAGAATTTGCATATCTGGGACTTGAGGGCGATGGGCAACATTGACTTTTGTAACCTATCCAAAAGATCAACAATCAATATTTGAATAATATTGTAATAATATTTGAATATGTATAAAATAATATTTAATTTGATAAGAAAATATATTTCATTCAATGTAATAAACATTTTCTGTTACCTCTTTGATATATGTGCTGTGAGCAATCTAAAGATGAGGGACAAAGATAAAGCATATAAACTGACAATTAAAGACTAAAATAAAAAGTAGAATATGAATGAATACTGGGCATATGCCAGGTTGTGTCATTACTATAGCCATTCAATTAAGGAATGTTAGAATTTAAAAGATGAAATCTACACAGCATAACTTGTAAAATAGGGGTGAAATACAGTCTTAAAAAAAGTTTACCCTCAGAGAGTTCAGGGTCTACCAGCAGTGACAGAAACACAAAGGTATAAATTATATTACACGTGTGACACTGTTGTGGTAAAAGAAAAATGCTAGAGGATCACAAAGGGAGGAACCCTTATCAGTACCAGGCCAAGCTTTACAGACAAGTGACATTAAGACTTACAGTACAATTGATAAGGTCATATGTAGATTATGATAAAGGGGAAAAACTGTTAATAATTATCCTCCAAGAAGAGGAATTGCCCTCCCAGCAATCAGAGAAAGGGAAGCAAATAAACTCTCAGTAAGAGAAGTGTTCCATCACATCTCAATAAGAAAAATAATGAGTGACCTTCAGCGTTGAAAACTCCTCTAGATCTAACCTTACCTGACATGAGCTGAGAAGTGATAGTCATCTGTTGTGTGGGTTCAAGATCTCTAACATTATATGGAAAGCGGAAGTACAACCATTCTTACTTTGCACACAGAGTCTTGATTTACCATCTTTGCTCCTCATATTCCATTTATAATTGCTTTCTATGTACATATGATACGCCAATATAGGGTGCCTATATTGTTAGTGCTCAAAAGAAGTTGAGAATATAGGTGAATGGCAGAATGGCTTTTCTCATACACCAAAGAACAGTGCCCACATGGAGCCCTGTATAAAGAAGGGTTCTGAGGACGTGTGCCATAGCCTATTAGCCCAGAGCGTAAGAAGACAGTCGAAGTACAAGGGCCCATATTTACTGCTCTAGAGTTATGAGTGAAGACTTGGGCTGGCAGACTTGGATTCCAATCTGGACTCTCTCACTTAGTAGTTACATCTCTTTACACAAGCTGCTTAACCTCACTGAACCACTGCTTCCTTTCCTCTAAACTGGAACTGATAATGATATCTACTACAGATACATTTAGAGTAATAATTACATGTGATAACAAAGGTTTACCACAGTGCTTAGCACTCTGTGAGTATTAACTTGCTATGTGATTAAGTGAGATACTATTTAAAAGTGTTGGCATGTTGCAGCCCAAAATGAATAATAGCCTTTGTATTAACTGCAGAAATTTTAAGAAACAAAATATTCTTCTCCCCAAGAAACACTTTGGTATCATAGTCATTGACTCATTCATTAGTTCATTTATGCCATAAATATTTATTGAACAACTGCTTTTTAATTTTATCTTTTACTGAGATATAATTGACATACAACATTATATTTGTTTTGGGAGTACAACATAATGATTCAATATTTGTACCGGGAAATGAGCACAAAAATAAGTCTATTTAACATCTGTCACCATAAATAGTGTCAGTTTTTTTTTTCTTGTGATGAGAACTTTAAGATCTACTTTCTTAGCAACTTTAAAATATTTAATACCATATTATTAACTATAGTCCTCGAGCTGTACATTTCATTCCCATGACTTACATGTTTTATAGCTGAAAATCTATACTTTGTGACACCTCTTTCCCCCCATTTGTCCCACCCTGATCTACCACCTCTGGTAAGCACCAACCTGTTCTCTTCAGCTATGAATTTTGGGTTTTTTTGTTGGTTTTATTTTGTTCTGTTTAGATTGCATATATAAGCATAATCATATGATATCTGTCTCTCCCTACCTTATTTCATAGAGCATAACGCCCTCAAAGTCCATCCATGTTGTCACAAAAGGCAAGATTTCATTCAATTTTAGGCCTGAAAGACTATTGCCTAAAAGACAAGAAATAACAAATGTTGGCAAAGATGTGTAGAAAAGGGGACATTTGTGCACTGTTGGTGAGAATATAAAATGGTACAAGCCACTATGGAAACAGTATTGAGATGCCTTAAAAAATTAAACTACTAATAGAACTACCATATGATCTAGCAATTCTGCCTCTGGGCATTTGGAAAAAAAAAACTAATTCAAAAACATGTGCACTCCCACATTCACTGCAGCATTATTTTCAATAACCAAGACATGTAAACAACCAAAATGTCCACTGAAAGATAAATGGAGAAAGAAAATGTAAGCTGCACACACACACACACACACACACACACACACGCATGTGCACACCCACACACACACACACAAAGGCACACACAGAATATTATTCAGCCCTAAAGACTAATGAAGCCTTGCCATTTGCCACAACAGGGATGGAGCACCTACTATATTTTCATTCTAAATACTATGAGTGAAATAGTGTGATGAAACTTTTGCCTTTGTGGTGCTTCTGTTCCTATGGATACAATAGTCCCACAGCTGAAACCAACCTACCTACAACCCATGCCACTCCAGTGCAGAAAAGAGTAAGTAGCTGTTGTATATATTATCCTTATACAGTCTCTGCTATTATAGGCTTATCAACCCTGATTTACTGAAGATATTTTTAAAACAGAAAGAAGTGTCTTAAACCTTCTGAAATTCATCCTCACAGTCTCCAACTAGTTGGTTTTTTTGCCAGGAGGAAAAATTACACTTCAAACTGTTCCAGTTCTCCAGAGGACTTGGGGAACCACACTGAAATGTTTCTTCAATGTAAACAGCCACCACAGATATTTGTTGAGTGAGATATTGAGGAGCTTCACCAGTAGAATCCAAACTTGTTCCTGCATGTGTACAAGCCCCTGGTACATAATTCTGAAGGCTGCTGGAACTATGAATTCTCAGATGGCTTCAATCCTTATAAATCCATCTGAAGAGGGAGCTTAGGGCTTTGTTTTTCTTTGCCTCTAAACACACCTGATTTGGATAAACACTAGATGCATAGTTTTCTAAGAAGTGGACTTAATGAGAAAGAATTGTATTTTAAATTGGGCTTTATACTGAATTCCTAAAGGCAGCATATACCCCAGTCTTGAAAATAATGGAGGATCAGATTCTTTTAAAGTTTTCTGTAAATAAATATTTTAAAATTATATTCACTTTAATGGAAAATACTCTAGGTTTGAACTTTATGGTTTTACTCCTTAGCAAAATAGTTGTTTTGGTTTTCTCTAATTTGAAGAGAACCATTTCAGAAATAATCTCTAAGATGCTGTTTCCCCAAAACTGATTATAACAAAGTATTGATGTTGACTTTGTAAACTCTATTTATTAAGGAGTACTATATGAATTCTATCCAGAGAAAAATAATAGATTTCAAAATTTATTATGTACTGTTTGTAAAAGAATAAATTCAATTATTACAGAAGAAAATCAGGTACAAAGCAGAAAAGATTCATTTGAGTATGTTTCTAATAAAATTATAAATGCTTACATTATTAACTTCAAAGTGTAGATTAAGGCTACTAGATGGCCCTGACTTGTAAATCAATATCAATTAAAAATAATCATGATCAGACAACTAAACCAAAGTCTGTATTGCTGAAAAAAGGGTTTGCCCTAGTGACAGATCATTGCGACAACCTCTCACGCCATTGGGTGATGTTTACCATATGTCCCATGATTGATAGTCAGATTTAATGAGTTCTTACAAGCAATTAAATAATCAAGAGTTCCTGCTGTTACATGGCATAGCTTGATAGAACAGTGACAAATGAGAGAATATCTACAACCTAATCAAAGGGACATATTTCCTTGGGAACAAAATAATATTATCCACCAGTGCAATCAAAGGACAAAAGAACATAGAAAGGACACAAACAGAATGAGATAAATTATGTCCTCTTTTCATTATTCTGACTGCACAGTTTCCATTTATTGAGCCCTATTAAATCAGTAAGAAAATTAGGCTTGTTAAATATGTTTGACTTATCATAGATTGTTGGTTGGTGCATATACATTTAAGGATATATGCATATTATACATATAATGCCTTAACCCTTCAAAAGAAGCTATCGGTAAAAGTTACTAGCAGTAAAATGTATTACTCCTCAATCCTCTCAAGAAAAGTATGTCAAGAATAAAAACTAACAGGCAAGCCTAGAAATGCAAGGCTGCCTTAGCAGGTTTTTCTCAGGTCTTCAATATTAGCTGTTATTCTACTGGCCCCTCTTGGTCTTCAACCCAGGTAAATGTAACACAGTTTTGGTTTTGCCAATTCATCAACAGGTGTAAATTTACAGTAAAATGATCTTTTGTCTCTGAGGATTCTCTTCCTTAGTATTATTTCTCCACAGTAATTTCCCATAAATTTCAAATAAAATGTCTCCCACATATATAGTATTTCATGATATTATTGTATGCATTTCCCATGTTGTTAGGAAAGTACGAGGTTCCCATTCTATTAAATTTTGATGAACTATGAATTTTTAGGTCCATTCATGACCTGCCAAGTGATCTCTTTATGCTCAGGCTTACTCTCCTAATAAGTAAAATTAAAATAACAACAAATGATTGTAATGATTGCTGTGCTAGTATAGTATATTTGCTTACCTAAAAAAATCCATCATAAGTATAACTACCCATTTTTGGAACATTGAGACATAGCTTTTAAAAGGGGCCGAGTAAAGCCTTAAGCAGGCGAGGGGTAGAGAGAATTTGAATCCTTGTACTTCCAAAGTAGTTTGGTAGGAAAGACAAATGTTCTGGAATCAGCTATGCCTGAGGATGAATCTGGCTTTGTCATTTACTAGCTGTTTGACTTTGAACAATTTATTTATATTCTATAAGCCTCAGTTTCTTCAGCCGAAAAAAAAAAAAAGTCAGGCAATGAGATAACTTACATAGCCTGAGTTACACTGAGAAAATTCCTTCATCAGTAAATGTTATTATTTATTAACTCAAAAATAGATTGGCCATTTCATATGGATCAAGATATATTGAAAGCAAGTCCAGCCCCAAAGAAATTCATAATTTAAATGAGGGTAATGCTTAAGTACCTAGTATGTTAGAATACGGATTACCTGCCTGTGTTGTTTGATGAGAAAAAGCACAGTACAACCTGAGCAAACAAAAGAAATATACAAAAAGCATGACAAGTCTGGATTGGGGTAGGACTCGTAAGGCAGGATCTCCTAGAAAAGCTGGATTTTGATCTATAAACAGGTGTCTGATAAAGAGTGAACTTCAATGCTGACTCGTGAACCAGAAGATAAGTCAGTGTAGGTAAATTCAGGGAACATGACTCTAATAGCAGCTCAGGGCACCTCTGGGAGTAGTAAATGCTTAAGTTGAAGAAGTTAAGCAAAAAGTAAGTCATGTAAAGACATGCCAAGATGTTTGTTCTTCCTCCTGAAAACTACAAAGAACAACTGAAGAAAGTTAAGCAGTAGAGTAACGAGGAACCCTAAAAGGGAGCCATCCAATTAAAATCCTAGGGCAGCAAATCCCAGTGAGAGATGATGATAACAGTAGTGAGGATGAGAGAGCTAGACAAATTCAAGACATTAAAAAAATTATCCCCATTAATTAAAGATTGGATGGGGAGAGTGAAGGCTGATGGTATGTTAAGAATTACAGAAGAAATAGAAATTCTGACAAGACAGGTAATTTGTTCAGCCTTGACAAAACTGAAATACCTATGAAACATCCAGGTGAGAATAGAGAGCCTGCCACTAGTTATCTGGGTCTGCATCTCAGTAGAGAGATTGGGACAGGAGATACATTTTGAGGCCTTGAGCACATAGATGTCAGTTAGTTAAAGGTATGAGTAGACTGGATTATCAAGGGAAAGTCGAGTGAGAAGGTGGCCAATGATAAAACTCCAAGCAATATTTAAGTGTTATGTAAAGGAAAAGGGAGCCACCTAAAAGGTATCTGCCTAAAAGATTAATCTGAGTTAGCAAAAGATAGGAACAGAGTCGGGAGAGATTGATTTCTTACAAGTCAGGGCAACCATGAATCAGAAAGACAGAAAATGATCAATGCTGACATAAAATGGCAGAAAGAACAAGGAAGACAATGTTTTATAATGAGTATTATACTTTCTGTTATGACCACTTTAGATTCTTTTGCTCTCTCCAGTTTCTTGAGCATTTGGCCATTGTACCTGTCCTGGCCACTAGGAGTAACCTGTTCCTCTAAGACCTCAGAGGACCTTTATGTGTGCACAAACCTCAGGGCTTCCTTCTTGACAATGAGGCATGGAACACCGAAACCTCGGGTGTACACATGTGCACCATTAGGAAGTACAAGGGAATTTAATGTCCTATGGGGCTCACCTTTGACCAGTGGGAGAATATATTACTTTCTTCTCTTTTTTTTAATGAACTGCCCTAAAAACAGTCATTTAAAAGCCTCTCATGAGGCAGTCCCAGGAGAATGAGCAATTTGTACTTAATGCTCAAGTGCTGGACTGAGTGAAAACACATCCTCTTCTTGGCCTCCTTCTGTGCCATACTCTCTTTTCCGTGAATTCCTGCCTCTGGAGCTGCATTTTGTGGTGAACAGGTAGTACTTAATCCTTTGCTTTAGTTTCTTCTTTCTGGGGAAAACAGGCTAAGACAAACATATATTCCTGTTGGAATAAGAAGCATCCATTTTAAGTGCAGGTATTCCATGTGATTTAATACCATAAAATGAAAATAATTAATTTTTTTCTTGTTCTTAACCTAGTATCTGGGATCCTGTAGCTAAAAAGACAAATTGACAAATAGATGGCCCTGAAACAGACAATAGAAACTGCATTTAGAAAAAAAAAAATAAAAATATTGGAGTGAGTCAAAAGCAAGAACAAATATTTAACCAAAAGAGAATTCAAGTCACATTTCAAGGGAATTCAAAGTAAATATTCAGTAGTTTTAATATGATCAAGGAGAAAGGTGAAAATGAATGGGGGATTTGGGAATGCTAAGCATAAATTTTTCTCAAGAATTAAAGATTGTTAACCTGATTGACTGCATTGCCTAGCTTTTATACATGCTTCTCAAAGCATGGTAGCAAGATGAGCAGCATCAGCATCCCTGGAAATCTGATGGAAAAGCAAATTCCTGGAAACCATCCCAAATGTACTAAATAATAAATTCTGAGGATACATCCCAGAAATCTGTGTTTTAACAGGGCCCCCCAGGATTCTGATGCATGCTGATTGCCATAAGCATGGTTGTTTCATTTGGGGTGAAGAGTAACTTGGAAAATGGAAATACTGTTCCTTGCCTTGGAATTCCCAAAGGCTTTATACATACATTTTTCTTTTTTTTTTTTTTTTTTTAAATTTTTATTTATTTATGATGGTCACACAGAGAGAGGAGAGAGGCTGAGACGCAGGCAGAGAGAGAAGCAGGCTCCATGCACCGGGAGCCCGACATGGGATTCGATCCTGGGTCTCCAGGATCGTGCCCTGGGCCAAAGGCAGGCACCAAACCGCTGTGCCACCCAGGGATCCCATTTTTCTTTACATCTTTAACACAATGGCACTTTCTAGAACAACTTGATAAAATAGCCATAATATTTTTGAATAGCCATTGTGAACCCTAACCTCTCAGCTCCCAGAAGGGACTGTAACAGTGAATGCATCCTTCTCAAGGTCACCTGGCAGAGCATATTGTAATGGGTAAAATCACAGCCAGCTTTTTTAGAAAGTGGCAATCTAGCTTCTGTAAAAAAAAAAAAAAAATGCCTACGTCATATTGGAAAATGGTACAACTGATCAAGGGTGAGGAGTAGTTGCAATTGACTCTGACTTTTAAAATGCCTTAGACAAGGTTCTACACTAAAGGCTATTGATCAAACTGAGTCAATAAGGGGTTGAGGGGGATGTTTGGTTATAGGTAGGAAATAAACATTAAAACCATCAACTCTCCATTAGGTACATGTGGGTTTTCTAGTTTGCTGGTCATCTATATTGAAGTATCAATTCTGGACTACATATTCTAGTTTGAATTGATGAATCCCCAAGGAACTAAAACAGGTATCAATATTTACTAAGCCAAAGGTTGTTAAGCCTTTGAAGCAGGGGAACAAACTTTCATCTACCTGAATTTGTCTCAAAATGGAAATTTACCCAGAATTGTTCCATATAAAAACTAAGTAAGTGGAGAATTGTTCTGGTCTACCTTTAATCACCAACAAGGTCTCTTCTCATTAGTGATTTGTAAGATTAGCATGATGAGAAAACATGCAATACACACATTAAGCTTAATTCTGGGCAGCCTGTGAGCTAGCATTTAGGCAGCCTTTCTGTTCTTAATCTTAGCATTTTTTAAAAATTTGCATTACACCCTGTTTTGAGATTCAGTGTGTTCCTTGATGGGCATTTCTACTTCCTGGCTCTGACCCCTAACCTCCTGTGGAAAATTGAAACTGGTGCAATTGGTCTGAACAGGTGCTTCCTGGGCACTTGATGGGCAGTGTGGCAAGAGAGGCCCATAGCAGAGGACCTTCCCAGCTGGATGTTGGGAGATTCAGTGGGGTTTCCTCTCGGCCGATTGACCTCAGGGTAGTCATTCTGTGTCCTCAGACCCCCCTCAAGGTGCAGATCAGTGCCAGAATTCCCAAATTAGACATGTTTTCTCCTATTTCATAATGTTCAAGTAGGTAGATTGTGAGCAGAATTTGACAAGGGGGAGAGAGAGCCTAGCCAAAGTGGTATGAACAGCAGATGAGTGTTACTGGACAGCAAGATTTGTCACTCTCCTCCCTGGTCACTGCATATCTGCTCCATCTTTCAGGTCCTGGACTAGATGAGCAGATATAGCCACAGCCACCCCATGGGGAGTCAGGCCGGTCAGGGGCTTCAAGGGAGCCCTCCTGACCCTCACATGCAGCCTTTATTCAAATAGTTTTATAAACATAGTAAAACTTGGATATTACCAATATGCAAATATCATAGATATCATCCTTACATAATTCAAATAATTGGTTAGAAAATAAAATAAACCCATCCAACATTTTCTGGTTTGTGTTGGATAAATAGCCATTAGTACTGTGCTGTGTGGCCAATCACAAAATGTATTACTATGAAGCCGGTTTTCATATTACATGTTATGCTTTTTCATATAACTTACTGAAATATTCAATGACATTAGACCTCTTGGGCTACTAGAATTAATAGAGAGTATGTTTGCTTTAATGAATTACCTGCTTTCTTAAATTACTCTGAAGCTGTCTTAACTTTCTAGGGCATGAAAATACTGTCAAGAGACAAAGTATGTGGTTATTACAGGGGTAAAACAAGACATAATGGGTCTGTATACAAATCTAGGAGTTTGAGATAATGCAACGCAAAAGGAGAAATTAACTGAATAGAGAAACCACAAGAAAACTGAATATAGAGAATGAAAGAATCTCAATAAGGAGAGGAACAGAATAAATTGTATATTCTTTTAAGGACATTTTCCACGTACATTTAGAGAAAAGTAATTGATGTATAGAAGGCAGCACAGAGAGATCAACAGCTGGCATTATAATAGTATTGTCCATATATGAGATAAATGAAAGGTAAAAATACTAAAGTTCAGTAGCATTAAAATCTTTGAATCTCTCAGAATCAATAAATTCACAAAAATTACACACCTCATTAAATTCTACACAGATTGCAAAGCTAGCTATAATGTAAAAACAGGCAGACAGTCTGTCTCAATATTATTACAGGAAGGGTTGGTTAAATTAATAGCTTCTCATTGATTAAAAAATCTTGCATTTTACATGTTCTTAAGTTGGTTCCCACCATTACCTTTCAATAACAGAATGAGTCTTTGGAGAAATGTGGTTATATTGAGCTACTGAAATATAAAGGTAGGCAAAAGATGTTTACGATATCCTAGCATTGTTTCCTGTTATAAAATGCTATCTACCTGAAAATAAAAGATGTTTGCTTCCATATACTCTTAGTGATTTTTTTCATGCTTAAAACCTCCTGTTAAAAATGTAATTAGTCTGTAATGATAACTAAGCATAAAATATTATTACTCCATCATAATATTCCTAAGTAAGACATCATTTTGTCAGGTAATATACTATCTGACATTGCATGTGCTAAAGCCACTGGGACCTTGGCCATTTGTAATCATTGTACATTAGGAAATGCTTTCCTACCAGAATACAAGTCAACTACATTTTTTATATATTCATTTAGCTCATTTCCATTTTTGCTAAAAAAAAGACTTAACAAAACATGGTAGTTCTATGACTTAAAAATATTTTATTATGAATGTGAATTCTTCTTCATCTCATGTATTGACTTCTATCCAGTAGAAGCCCAAACTTGTTTTCTAATGCACATAATTCTTTATTCTTAATGCAATCTGCTTCTTCCCTTGAGGGTTTCAATACATAATTTACCTTGGGTATTGTCAAGGATATGGAAAACGTATATTTATTATGTGCAGCTAAGTTTATTTAAGTTTCAAAGGTTTCTTCAATCAGAATTTAGCTGACAATACTGTCATTAGTACCGTTAATCTCATTACTTTGTATCTTTCACAGATGTCTTCAATTACATATGTTGCTATCTCAAAATCCATTTGTTGGCTCTGAAGCAACATCAAATTATATTTGTTTGGTAGTCTTGTATAATTTTAAAATAACTTTTAATATGCATTATAAATTAATATTCTGTATAATGGGTATAACTTGTCCTATTCAGACACTGCATAATTATATATTTTACATATATATATATTTAAATTCTTTATAAGATTAATTAAAAACACAAACTCTTAAACTGAGACCCATTTTCAATCACAATCTATTCCTTGATCAGTGAAATTTAGTCGCAAAGGGTATGTATAAACATAAAACTATGTAATGCCATACTATATTATATTCCACTATGGTAGGAAACATTTAAATGCAACAAGGTGAGTAAATAGGAAAGATTTAGATGTTTTGAGGTTAGTTTGCTCATGTTTACATATGTTATACATTTTAGAAATTTATTTTATTTTATTAAAGATTTTATTTATTCATGAGAGACAGAGAGAAAGAGGCAGAGACATAGGCAGAGGGAGAAGCAGGTTCCCTGTGGGGAGCCTGATACAGAACTCGATCCCAGAACCCCTGAATCACACCCTGAGCTGAAGGCAGACACTCAACCACTGAGCCACCCAGGCATCCCTAGAAACATATTTTAGAAACTATACTTTTAAACATTTTAGAAACTATAATTAGATTTTCAAAATATTCACGTGTGCAACATCTGCACATTTATCCATAATCAAATATGAAGATAGTTAAATTTCAAACTCCTTGATTTTGGAAAAGAAAAATCCTTGATATCTCCTCTTTTTTCTCAGATAAAGAGAGAGTAGTGCTTTATATGACAGAATGATCTATAACCTATGACACTAATGCTTTACTGAGGTTGTTTATCACCTAATGTGGTGTTACTGCATTTCATGTTTTGGATTGAATGATGTTTGCCCAAAATATATAACATTTGGGGATTACATAAGAATGGTCACACTACAACCCAATAACATTTGGGTTTAATAACAATTAGCATTGATAATTGGGGGGGGGGTTGGAGCGTATGTCAAATTCTTAATAACAATTAAAGACCATTGAGTTAATGGTGATCATGCTTTGTCAAATTATAAATAGCTCTACACATACTTGACATTGTTGTTATAGAAAAAAAAAAGGAAGAAGAAGAAAAAGAAACCTGGCTAATCCACGCAATGAGATGAGGGTGATTATTTCATTGTGAAATTCAAGCCTATTTTGTGTTTGCTTATTTTTTTTATATCTAAACCTTAATCTTTGAGATGGTTATCCTAGTTGTAGATATTATTACATGATGACATTTGTTGTACTTCAATGGATATTCAAAAACATTCCCAAAGTGTCAAAATATTAGGAACATTAAAGAGATATATTTTGCAGACTTAACATTTATAAACTTAGATCACTTAATAAACTGTACAATCAGTTGGACCTTTTTTTGTTGTTGTATTAAATAAGAAATAGACTAGAAAGTGAACCAGAGGAAAAAAGTCACAATTAAGGAATTAAGTTTTCGCCTTCCATTGAGGTCACCACTGTAAGCAACAAAATATCTACAAAAAATAAGAATCTGGGTATCCCTGGGTAGCTCAGTGGTTTAGCGCCTGCCTTCAACCCAGGGCATGATCCTGGAGTCCCGGGATTGAGTCCCATATCAGGCTCCCTGCATGGATCCTGCTTCTCCCTCTGCCTGTGTCTCTGCCTCTCTCTCTCTGTGTGTCTATGAATAAATAAATAAAATCTTAAAAAAAAAGAATCTAATGCTAAAAACATGTATTTGTATATAATTGTTTTTTCCTCCTCAAAATACTGAATACTGATTATGTAGAAAAGCTTTACTAAATGGACTTAACTAATTAGCAAAAACTTATGAGATAAGTTATCTAATTGTCACCATGTGGAACAAATTTCTATTTCTTTTTGTGAATAATCATTTTTTGTGGTCTAGTGTTCAAGATGACTTGGATGTATTTCTATATGATAAATAATTCCATTAATTTGCAATGAAAATCAACAAGTACAGAAATAGTAAATAAGAGCAATGCTTGTCAAAGATTCTAATGTACATGTGATGATTAAAGCATTATAAATACTACTTTGGCATATTATTTGTGTTGGTATAATAGAATTGGTACAGATTCAGTGTTCACTATGAGTCAGGCACTGGTGAAGCACTTTGATTTCATCAATGTTCACCCCAACAAAAGCATAATGTTATGGTGCTAAGTCTACTTATGGAGATATTGAGACCCAGGCGTTAACTAACTCTCCCCCACCACACAGCTAATAATTATGGGAACTGTGATTTGAATGCTTTTATTCCAGATGTGTGCTCTTAATCACTGCCCTGTAGAGAAAGGAGACTCTATAAGGACGGTATGAGCTCTAGTAGTGACATTTTAATGTCCTGCAAACCTTTTGTTTGTTTGTTTGTTTGTTTGTTTGTTTTTACCAGAGCTTTATTTAGTTCTTGGAACTTAATAAGAAATAATTCCATATCTCTTTACTACCTACTTACTCAGAAAGGCTATATACTCAGATGTTAACAGAAGTTAGTAGTAGGACTTATTAATATGCTATACATTCATAAATGGGCATTAGTGCTCTACTGGAGTTAATGGAGAAGTATGTTTCTACCCGAATGAGGTTGTCACAGAACTAGGATTCCAAGATGTAGTGAACAAAAACTGTTCCTGTAGTTCAGTCCAGCAACTGTAAACAAGATTGCAGTGTCCTTTTGTGTGAATAGATGGAATCCTTGCAACTTTCAGGAAAAATGCATTGTTATTTTTATATTATGTCATGTTCTGAGTTGGTTGCCATTTCCGATTATTTTCTTCCATGTTCGAAAAAAAGTTTGAAAAAAGTTTGAAAAAAGTTTAAAAAAATTTGAAAAAAGTTTGAAAACAATGAACTTCACATATTTAAATTGTACAATTTGATGTGTTTTGACATATGTGTGTATCCATGGACAAATCAATGAACATCACTCTCAAAAGTTTGCTCATACTCATTAGTAATGTCTTCCTACCATGCCCCCTGCTGCTTCTCTGGTACATAGGATATAAGTAATCCTCTTTCTCACTGATGATTAGTTAATATTTTCTACAGTTATATATTAATGGGACTAAACAGTATGTACCCTTTTTGTCTGGTTCCTTTCATGATTTTTATCTCATTTTAAATGATTTTTTGACATTTTTTCCTCACAATAGGCTATATTTTCCTTTCTTTAAAAAAAGTGGTAACAGATATTTTGAATTTCATCTTGTTGAATGCTTATATTTCATATAGTACTGTATTCTCCTAAATACCTTGAGATTTTGGGTATGCTGAAGTTGTTATTCAGTTACATTTTGTTTTGTTTGTTTGCTTGTTTTGGAGAGACAAGAACAGCATTTACCCTAAGGTTAGTTTTCCTTTACTACTGAGACAAGATCTTTCTAGGAACTAACCCATCTATTCCCAATTAAAAAAAAAATAGTGGTTTGTCCTTAAAAAAAAGGGGGGTAGTTTGTTTGGATGGTGAAAAAGGATACTATTCCTCAATCTCTGTGAGCCAAGGGTATTGCCTTCTCTATTTTGGTTGGTCTGTCTTCTAACCTAAGGTAGTTGCCTGTGAGGCATGTTACTGATCAGTTTCCAGCTTAATTACTTGAGAGGACCCTCTACAGCAACTCTCATCTTTGGTCTTCTTACAAACTTTGTCATATTGGCCCATCCAACTCTGAGCTCTGTCTCTACAATTCAAAAAGACTGCTGAGCTCCTCTCCAGTTCTCCCTGATAGTTCTGTGACCTGAAAAGCAATAATCAGAGCGGGGATCACCACATTTGTTCCCATCTTGCAGGAATCAGGGTTCTTTTTTGTGTTTCATCTAATGACTGAGAACCACTTTTTCACATACTTAGTTTGGTTTTTAGTTTTTGGTCTGGTTTGTTTTTTTGTTTTTTTTTTTTCTTTTAGTTAAAAGCCTAAAAAAAGGCTGTTTTGGAGAGAAAGAGGTGATTGGATCCTGCCTGCCTATTGGACTGGAGTGCCTGCCAGAAACTAGATGAGAATGCATGGCTGGGAACAGCTAAAGCAGGGGTTGACTGGAGGAAAGCCTTGTATGGTGATTTCCTCACATATGCAAAAAGAATATTGGGGTGTGAGGAAGAGAAAATAAATAAGAATGTTGAGATACATTTTTTGGTGAGGCTAGGGGGAACATAAAGATGAGAAATCAATAAGCTTTTACTATAAATGCCCAAATACTAAGCACTTCAGGCCTTGTAGGCTATCTGGTCTCTGTGATATCACAAATACTCAACTCTGCTGTTGCAGTGTGAAAGAAGTTACAATACACAGTGAATGAGCAGGGCTGTGTTCTAGTACACACTTAACTACAGATTAAATTATTGAAATTTGAATTTCACATAATTTTTGTATTGTGGAATAATCTTTAGAACTTTTTAAAAATATTTAAAAATATAAAAAATATTCTTAAGTCCTAGGTTGTAGAACTATAAGAATTGTAGAGAGCGGGAAATTCCAGTTCAAACAAGATAAGCACACTTCTTATTTTTCCTTTAGTTAAGGAGAGCAAAAAATCCTAAGAAAACTCTGAAAGTTAGAAGGTCAAAGACAGACTAGGGAACCTGGGACCCAAGGAATGGCATGGTGTTTCCCTAGGTTTTCTTTTTGACCATATATACTTTGATCTGGGTGTTTAAGGGGCTGGCAATTCAGAAACATTGACAAGGAAAGACAGAAACAAAATAAAAGCCCCAGTAAAGCCTAATCTTTCTAACCAAAAGACCAGGAGTGAGGCAACTTAGCAAGATAAATATGTATTTACAATCTGTCATACTCAGGCAACACCATGGAAAAAACTGTAGCCCCCCAAACCCCATTTCTGCCCCAAAGATAAATGGAAAGCCTCGACTTCCATTCCTCAGGTGTAGTAAGGGATCCTTTCTGCCCACTGGTGTCAGAGAAAGTCAAGTGGAGAGACAGAACTTTAATCCCTACAAGGCAGTAATAAGACTCATACCCTCTTGCCAAAGAAGGCCATGTGAGAAGTAGTAATGAGGTCCCTCCTTCCATACAGGATATCAGTGGAGAATGAATGTGGAACCTTAATTTTCAATATAACCTGGCAGTAATAGCATAGTGCTTTCTTTGTCCCTCTGGTGCAGTGTTAGAAGCATGATGCTGAAACAGAAGATCCAGAATCTCGTATCAGAATAACAAAAATGTCCCCATGATTTAATCCAAACATAAATCATTATGCCAAGTACCAGGAAAATGACAACTTGAATGAGGAAAGAAAATAATATATACTAACACGAAGGTGACATAAGTTTTGGAATTACTTAAGACTTTAAAATAGCCATCATAAAAATGCTTTAATGGGAAAGCAAACACTCTTGAAAAAAAAAAATAAAAGTTTGAGCAAAAAAAAAAAAAATTGAGCAAAATAATTGGAGATAGAAGAACTTAATAGAAAATTTTAGAACTGAAAAAAATAAAAAACCCCAAAATCCTGTACATCTCATAAAAACTCTTCTCCCATCCCCATACATCCACTCACATACACATGTACAAACAAATATAAACACCAAGCCCTATCCCACCCTAACAACCTCTGGCAAAGAAACAAAACACATGGCTATTTTCATAAAAGGAACTGAAGGTGGTAAGGTAACTAAGGAAAAATACATCTAGACCAAAGCAGAAGGTCATAAAGCAATAAACTGTCTCACTATGTCATGTATGGCATGTGTGTTTGGTGAGCAAGGTAGATATCACTGAGGGTGGAAAATAGTAAGAAATAAAAGAAGAAAAAAGACCACTAGTAGAAAAATGTTTAGGAAAATTGCAAATTGGCCCTTTCTGTTGTTAGTATTCTCAGACTTATATTTTGGCATCTTTCACTGGTTCCTGACTTGCCTCCAACAGGGAAAAAATTAGTAACAATGAATATATCCACTTAAAAAAATAAAAAGAGGGAGGGGCAAGATGGCAGAAGAGTAAGGGGCCCTCAGCTCACCTGGTCCCATCAACTTACCTAGATAACTTTCAAAACATCCTGAACACCTACGTATTTGACCTGAGATTTCAAGAGAGAATAGCTGGAATGCTACAGAGAGAAAAGTTTTCACTTCTAACAAGGTAGAAAGATGAAAAAATATATAAAAAAGAATAAAATTAAGGAGGGGTACCACAAGTAGCCAGGCTAAAGCAGAGGAGCAAGAGTCTCTTGGGCAGGAAAGCCCAGCCCTGGAGAAGCCTGAACTTTAAAAATCCACGCTGGAGTTTTTTTTTCCCTGATGGAAAAGTGCTTAGAAGGGAAATTGGAGAGCAGCCCCCGTTGCCCAGTGGTTTAGGGCAGCCTTCAGCCTGGAGTGTGATCCTGGAGACCCGGGATCGAGTCCCGCATCAGGCTCCCTGCACAGAGCCTGCTTCTCTCTCTCTCTCTCTCTCTCTCTCTCTCTTTCTCTCTCATAAATAAAAATAAAATCTTAAAAAAAAGGGGGGGAAATTGGACAGAATTGCAGGAGGGACAGTGAAGCCTCAAGATTCCCCAAGTCACTGAAAGAGGAGGGGTGCCTGCACGAAAGCTCACTGCAAACCACGGTCCGGTATCAGCAAAGGGCTGGAACACTGCAGCCCTCGGGAGCATTCGGGAGCAGCCTGGTCAGTGGGCCGGCTCCAGGGCTCCCTTTACCCTAGATCCTGGCAATGGACGGAGATGGCTGTGCCCTCTTCTCTTCGGGAGAGGTGGTCTCTAGGAGCACATGTTTTTTTCTTTTTTTTTTTTTTTCATGCCAATAATTTATTGAATGGAGGTCGGTACACAGGCAAACCTTACTGTGGAAACCAAGACATCAGGAGCCCCCCCACCCCGACCCCCACCCCCTCAGCCCTTCAGGGTAGGGAGAGGAGGAAGGAGACCTCAGGGGCAGAGGACAGAAGTGGGGACACAGCTGTAGAAGGGGTATGGGCCAGTTTGGATGATGTGAATCAATGTTTTCTTTAAGAAAAAAATCATAACAATCTATTTAAACCCGGTGGGGGGGGTGAGGGCTGCAGGGAAGGGAAGAGGAATAGACTGGCCGGTCTGATTCTATTTACAAGGGACACAGGAGGTGTTGGAGGAGTGTAGGCCTGGGAGGAGGGGAGGAGGCCAAGGGGATAGGAGGTCCTCATGCCTCTAATCCTCTGTCCTTCCTTCTCTTCCCTCCCCACAACCAGTTAAAATCCTCTTAAAAATCTGCACAGGGCTCCAGATCTCAGGGTGCTCAAGCAGCCATAGCTGGTGATCCTGCATTCCCCCTGGGACAGGCAGAAGCAGGGAGGGCACAGGACAGCAAGGACTCTCGTGCTGCAGGGCGCCCCCAAGCTGTGCAGATCAGTGCACCCACCCCTGTGCCCAGGAGCATGCAGGCCAGTGTGGACTGGGAGACTACGGTTAGTTACTCGCAGGAAGCTGGACACCAGAGCTGGAAATCTGGCCGCCGCCAGTGGTGGTGTTCCTCTTGGTGTCACTCCGTGCCTGGGACGGAGTGGGGCCTCCAGGAAACAGGGGCCTTGTGGGGTCAACAGCTCCCACTGAGCCCAACACCTGGCAGGGGGTGGGGCAGCTCCCCCAGATACACACACCTGAGAATCAGCACAGCAGACTCTCAGAAGATCAGCTGGAAGAAAAAGGGAAGAGCAAGCTTACTGACAAAGCAGTGCTGGAAAGCTCCAGGACTGAGGGAACATAGTATATAGAACTAGAGGGTTCTTTTTTTTTTTTTTTTTTTTTCATTATGACTTGTTTTTATATCAGACTAAAATTTTCCAATATTTTTTCTCTTTCTTCACTCTAACTACAATATTTTACCAGCTCTTCATTTTTATTCTTTTTTTTCCTTTTTGACTTTCATATTTCTACAATTCTATGTCTTAGATATATTTTTCACTTCTGGATTCCCTTCAATGTATTCAATTTAATTTTGGTAGATATATGAGATATGGATTTTTGTTTTTTCTGCCTCATTTGTTTTACAATAGTGGAAATCAGTATCTTCTAAAACACGACCAACATACACCCAGAACCAAATGGAATACCATGCTGGTTCATTCTGTGAGATTATATTCTCTCTTCCTTCCCATTCTGCCCCCTTCTTTTACTTTGTTTTTGTGATCAATGTTGAGGCTTTATATAAGTATTGCTGGTTTGTATAAGTTTGGGATTGAGCATCTTCTAATGTACAGAACAAAATATACTCAGAACCAGGAGGATCACCCTCTAGGACCCCTCAGATAGACTACATTCTCTCTCTACTACCACTTCCTCACCACCACCATACCCCCTTTTATTTCTTTTTCCTCTTTTATTTATTTATTTATTTATTTATTTATTTATTTATTTATCTTTTGCTTTTCTCTTCTTCGTTTTTGGTTTTTGGCTTTTCATGTTGACTACTTTGTTTTAAAGGTGTTTTTCACTTTACTGGTCCATTTGTTTTATTTTGTTCTGTTCTTTTTCTTTTATTTTCTGGTCTCTGACCTCCACACAATCATCTAGGGTATATTTTACGTAGGTCATGGTTGATATATTTGACTCAGCCACTCATATAGCCACTCTACACTGGACAAAATGTCTAAAAGGAAGAATTCACCACAAAAGAAAGAACCGGAAACAATACTCTCTGCCACAGAGTTATAGAATTTGGATTTCAATATAGTGTCAGAAATTCAATTCAGAAGTACAATTATAAAGCTACTGATGGCTCTGGGAAAAAGTATAAAGGACTCTAAAGACTTCATTACTGCAGAATTGAGATCTAATCAGGTTGAAATTAAAATAGATTAAATGAGATGCAATCCAAACTGGATGTCCTAACTGCAAGGGTTAATGAGGTAGAAGAAAGAGTGAGTGACATAGAAGATAAGTTGATGGTAAGGAAGGAAGCTGAGGAAAAAAGAGAAAAACAAGAGCCCATGAGGAAAGGCTTAGGGAAATAAATGATAGCTTGAGAAGGAAGAAAAATGTGTAATTGGCATTCAGGAAGAGGCTGAGAGAGAGGACCACAAAGTATATTTGAACAAATCATAGCTGAGAACTTCCCAAATCTGGGGAAGGAAACAGACATTCAGATCCAGGAGATACAGAGGACCCCCTCAAAAATCAATAAAAACTGTTCAACACCTCAACATTTAATAGTGAAACTTTCAAATTTCAAAGATAAAGAGAAAATTCTTAAAGCAACTGGAGACAAGAGATTCTTAACTTATATGGGGAGCAATAGTAGATTAACAGCAGACCTCTCCACGGAGACCTGGCAGACCAGAAAGGGCTGACAGGATATATTCAGGGTCCTAAATGAGAAGAACTTGCAGCCAATACTTTATCCAGCAAAGCTGTCATTCAGAATAGAAGGAGAGATAAAGAGCTTCCAGGATAGGCAGAAACTGAAAGAATATGTGACCACCACACTGCTCTGCAAGCAATATTAAGGGGGACCCTGTAGAAGAAAGAGGATACCCAAAGAAATAATCCACAAAAATAGGGACTAAATAGGTAATACTATAACACTAAATTCATATCTTTCAATAGTTACTCTGAACGTGAATAGGCTAAATGATCCCATCAAAAGATGCAGGGTTTTGGACTGGATAAAAATTCAAAACCCATCTATAAGCTATCTACAAGAGACTCACTTTAGACCTAAGGACACCTTCAACCTGAAAATTAAGGGGTGGAGAACCATTTACTATTCAAATGATCCTCAAAAGAAAGCAGGGGTAGCAATCCTCATATCAGATCAATTAAAGTTTATCCTAAAGCTGTAGTAAGAAATGAAGAGGGACACTATATCATACTTAAAAGGTCTGTCCAACAAGAAGACCTAACAATCATGAATATTTATGCCCCTAATGTGGGAGCTGCCAAGTATATCAATCAATTAATAAACAAAGTAAGGAGATACTTAGATAATAATAAACTTAGTGGGAGACTTCAAAATGGCACTTTCAGCAATGACAGATCTTCTAAGCAAAACATCACCAAAGAAACAAGGCCCTTAAATGATACACTGGACCAAATAGATTTCACAGAGATATACAGAATTTTCCATCCAAACACAACTGAATACACATTCTTCTGAAGTGCATGTGGAACTTTCTCTAGAATAGACCACATACTGGGTCACAAATCAGGTCTCAACTGATATCAAAAGATTGGGATTGTCCCCTGCATATTTTCAGACTATAATGCTTTGAAACTAGAACTCAGTCACCTAAAGAAATTTGGAAGAAACTCAAATACATGGAGGTTAAAGAGCATCCTACTAAAAGATGAATGGGCCAATCAGGAAAGTAGAGAAGAATTAAAAAGATTCATGTAAGCTAATGAAAATGAAGATACAACCATTCAAAATCTTTGGGATACGGCAAAAGCGGCCATAAGAAATAAATACATCTCAATGTAAGCAGCCCTCAAAAAATTGGAAAAAACTGAAATACACAAGCTAACCTTGCACCTAAAGGAACTGGAGAAAGAACAGCGAGTAAAGCCTACACCAAGCAGAAGAAGAGATATAATAAAGATTTGATCAGAACTCAATGAAATAGAGACCAGAACTGTAGAACAGACCAACAAAACCAGGAATTGGTTCTTTGAAAGAATTAATAAGATAGATAAACCCCTAGCCAGTCTTATTGAAAAGAGAAAAAAGACTCAAATTGATAAAACCACATATGGAAGTGGAGAGATCACAACCAATACTAAGGATATACAAACAATTTTAAAAACGTATTATGAGCAGCTATATGCCAACAAATCAGGCAATCTAGAAGATACAGATGCATTTCTGGAAAACCACAAATTATCAAACCTGGAAAAGGAAGAAATAGAAAACCTGAATAGGCCAATAACCAGCAAGGAAATTGAAGCAGTCATCAAAAACCTCCCAAGACACAAAAGTCCAGGGCCAGATGGCTTCCCAGGGGAATTCTATCAAACATGTAATGAAGAAACAATAAATATTGCACTAAAGCTGTTTTGAAAGATAGAAAAGGAGGGGATATTTCCAAATTTGTTTTATGAGGCCAACATTACCTTGATTCCAAAACCAGAAAAAGATCTCACCAAAAAGAATTATAGACCAATATCTCTGATGAACACAGTTGCAAAAATTCTCACCAAGATTCTAGCCAATAGGATCAGTACATTAAGAAGATTATTCACCATGACCAAGTGGGATTTATCCCCGGGATGCAAGACTGGTTCAACATTCATAAAACAATCAATGTGATAGATCATGTCAACAAGAGAAAAAAAACAAGAACCATATGATCCTCTCAATAGATGCAGAGAAAGCATTTGACAAAATGTAGCATCTATTCCTGATTAAAACTCTTCAAAGTATAGGGATAGAGGGAACATTCCTCACTCAATATCTTAAAAGTCATTTATGAAAAGCTCACAGCTAATATCATTCTCAATGGGGAAACACTGGGAGCCTTTCCCCTAAGATCAGGAACAGGACAGGGGTGTCCACTCTCACCACTGTTATAGAACATAGTACTAGAAGTCCTAACCTCAGCAATCAAACAACAAAAGATATAAAAGGCATTCAAATTGGCAAAGAAGTCAAATTCTCCATCTTCGCAGATGACATGAAACTGTACTTAGAAAACCCAAAAGACTCCACCCCCGGATTGCTAGAACTCATACAGCAATTCGTCAGTGTGGCAGGATACAAAATCAATGCACAGAATTCAGTTGCATTTCTATACACTAACGATGAGACTGAAGAAAGAGAAATTAAGGAATCAATCCCATTTACAATTGCACCCAAAACCATAAGATAACTAGGAATAAACCTTCTCAAAGAGGTAAAGGATTTATACCCAAAAAAACTACAGAACACTTCTGAAAGAAATTGAGGAAGACACAAAGAGATGGAAAAACATTCCATGCTCATGGACTAGAAGAATAAATATTGTGAAAATGTCAATGCTGCCCAGGGCAGTTTACACATTCAATGTAATCCCTACCAAAATACCATGGACTTTCTTCAGAGAATTGGAACAAATAATCTTAAGATTTGTATGAAGTCAGAAAAGACCCTGAATAGCCAGGGGTGTGTATACACACACACACACACACACACACACACACACACAATGGTATGTTACTCAGCCATCAGAAAGGATAAATACCAACCATTTGCTTCAATGTGGATGGAACTGGAGGGTATCATGCTGAGTGAAGTAAGTCAATCGGAGAAGGACAATCATCATACGGTTTCACTCATACGAGGAACATAAGAAATAGTGAAAAGGATTATAAGGAAAAGGAGGAGAACTGAGTGAGAAGAATTAGAGAGGGAGACAAACCATGAGAGACTCCTAACTCTAGGAAATGAACAAAGGGTTGTGGAAGGGGAGATGGGCAGGAGGTTGGGGTAACTGTGTGATGGACATTGAGGAGGGCACTTGATGGGATGAGTACTGGGAGTTATATATGTTGGCAAGTTTTAACTTAAAAACAAATTGAAAAATAAAAATAAAGCAAACATATATTGATAAGTCCTAACCAAAAAAAAAAAATCATGCCAGAGATAATATTGAACCAGATTCATGACATCTGTTTTCTGGTCACATATTAGACACTAACTAGTTATATCATTTAACTAAGTCACTTCTTCTAAGGTTGACCTTTCTCTAAAAGAATTTGGACATTTCTTACAACCTGGAATTTCTATGTCTTATGCATCAGTTAGTGTGGTTGTTTAGGCATCAATTTTCTGATTGGGAGATAACAATAATTTTGGTATGAGATTCCCTCGTGACTTTGAAATCATATCTTTATTATGACTAGTCCATTCCCGATTAAGGTTGAATAAAAATTTAGGTGTTACCAGTAAATAGAACCAATAGCATCATGAGGTGAACAAGAAAATACAGAAGGCAAAAATGTAGTTCTGATTTCTCCAAATGATGAACATTAAAGCCTACTCATTGTTAGTTAAGACTTGAAATTTATTTTTACAAAATAGAAAAACAAAATAGAAGAAATCCTTACCATTAATAAACAATAAGGAAAATAATGACTAAGAGATGGTAGCATTTATTGTGAGGTATTGTGCTGTCTGCCTTATGTGAATTACTTCATTTAACTCTGAAAGAACTCTATGAGGTATCTCAAATAATTTGTCCATTTTTTGATGAGAAAACTGCAGCTTAGAGGAATGAAATAATTTGGCAAAACATACGCATCTGGTGAAGAATAGTCAGCAGAGTCAGGTCAGCTGATTTCAGAATTTGTGTTCTTAACAATTGCTTGTTTCTTTCCTAAAAAATTAATCATGTTAAAATGTGGGGATTGTCACAGGGGTTAGGAGGACTGTGGAACAGAAAGAGTATATCTTCTCAGGCTTTTAAGGCAAACAGATGACCAAACTAGCTAGAATCAGTCTGAAATCTTGCTCAGGCAATGATGTGTTTATCAGGGTATTCAGATGCCCCACCTTCACTCTACCCTTTCTACCATTGATTTCACTTGTACTACAACTCTCATGGCATTGGAAAAAACATTCACTATACAACTAGAAACATTCCTTTAAATGTAAGGTACATGTAACATTGAATTAAATAGGCTTTTTTAATGAATGGCAGGAGTGCTACTTTCCAGAGAGGAGATTATGGTGGTTAATGAGGAGCAAGGAGTGAATAGAGAAATAGAAGGCTGTACTCCACAACAGTGAAATTTATAGGAGAATAGGGGAAGCCAGGTGTTCCTAAAATAAGCTCAGGATGGTTTGCAATTGAGATGAGAGACAATCCAGTAAAGAACAATTCCATTATGACAATCAGATTCAAAGGCATAAGTCTGTAGAAATACATGGGTGGTTTTTTTTTTTTTTTGAACCATAATTATAAAGACCTTGGGAATAGATGTGTTAGATGGTTATTCAGACATGAGCAACAAAAGAACACTATGTGAGCTTTATATATGCAGCCACTCATGATTTATTTCAAAAGAGTTTCCAGAGAAAATTGTGATATTCTCTGGCTGGCTTTTGCAGTTATACCAGTCAGCAAGCTAAGGAAAAGAACACTCAACTATTACTTAGGAATGAAATAGCCACTAAAAAGGATGTAGTTGTATGTTAGAGAGACACCAAGACATTTTAAGTCAACTAAGTTAGCTCTAGAGGAAAGAATAGATGAATGAAAATGTAGGATAATATTCTGGTAGATATAGTAGTTTCAGGGAATCTTGTGTTTGAGAGTATAGAAAGGCCATTGTGGAAATAGTTATCTGTCAAATACCTGTCATAAATGTCTGTCAAAGTAGTATTTAAGTTGGCTGATACTTGAACACATCAATTGAAATATAGAATCTTGGGGTCAGAGAAAAGCATATGGAGTCTAATTGCTCAACACAAAAGAAAATGGATAGAGAAAGAAAACAATCAAAACTGAAAGTTTAATCAAAATAGAGTCTTCAGCCTTGTGGGGAGATAAAGACAGAGTTCAGAAAAATGAATGGATTTGCTCATTCAAGTTAGAAAAATAAGCAGAAAGAGGTAGAAGAGAGAAAAGAATATAGAATTCTACAACTTTCATATATGAAAGAAGTGGCATATTCAATGAGAAAAAAAGGAAATAAAAGCATAATTGATTGATGAAAAGTTCCTTGCAAGAAAAACAATGAAATTTTAAAGAGGCTTTAGTAAATATAATTTAAAATTAATTTCCAATTCCTGAAGTTGCATGTTTGAAATCTGAGGACCCTTCCTCTGTAGCTCACCATGTGATGTACATGGTGACAAGTATTACCTATATTCTATCTAATAAATAATATACTGTGAAATTTTTTATTTATATCAATAATATTCACTGGTTAAATAGGTGTAAAAATAATGACTTCTGCACTCTCATTTTGGATATTTATATTAAAAATAATTTTAAAAATCTATTTGAATCCAAGGTTTCCCAAACATGTTTGGTCACAACCCTGTTGTGAAACATCTACTAAAATCTCTAGAATAGGTAGAATATTTAAATAATACTAGATTAAGGAAGTATACAACATGACATCTTAACTGATCAATTCTTTTGAGGAAGAAATTTCATCTTTATGCCTGGGGTCAATTTCTAAATTCCTGCATAAATACAAGAACCTAAACAGAACACAGCATTCTTGTCACAGGAGACAATTGGGCAGGATGGACTAGAATTTTAAGGACAGAATATAACAGAGAGCACAACTGCACAAAAAAGCCATAGAAATCCTCATAGAGTCTCCTTAAATTTTTATCCAAATAGCAAAATGGGCATGCATAAGATAAAATTCTATGATGCTGATCAAACAATCAAGTTCTCTGAAAAGAACAAAGAGAAGAAGCTTTAAGGCAACCATTTCCCATTTATGTTTTCATCATCCAGAATCAAGAGACTTAGTTGAATATAAGGGACATTCAATATGTGCAAATATGTAGATTAGTATACATACGCATACATATCTCCTTCATCTGTCAGCTAAAAGGACCTAGAATCAATGACAACCTCATAGCAAGAGACACACCCAGTGCCCAGATTATAATTTATAATACTATTCTCCATTAAAAACCAGAACTTGGGATCCCTGGGTGGCGCAGCGGTTTGGCGCCTGCCTTTGGCCTAGGGCCCGATTCTGGAGACCCAGGATCGATTCCCACGTCGGGCTCCCGGTGCATGGAGCCTGCTTCTCCCTCTGCCTGTGTCTCTGCCTCTCTTTCTCTCTCTGTGACTATCATAAATAAATAAAAATTAAAAATATATATATTAAAAAAAACAGAACTTATTAGAGAAATAGCTGATTTTAGGGCTGGGGTTAGAAATATACAAAATAAGCCCGAAATTGCAGAAAGTAAGAAAGTGGGTCAAAACATAAAACCGGGCAGCCCCGGTGGCTCAGTGGTTTAGCACGGGGATCGAGTCCCGCGTTGGGCTCCTTGCGTGGAGCCTGCTTCTGTCTCTGCCTCTCTCTCTCTCTCTCTTTCTGTGTCTCTCATGAATGAATAAAAAAAAATCTTAAAAAAAAAGAATTAAAAAAAAAAACATAAAACCCCCAACACAAACCTAGAGTAAAAATTATGGGGATATGTTAAAGGGATGCAGAAACCAACTGAAAGAACTATCAGTGATCAAAGGTAAAAAATTTATCAACAAAATTAAGTAGTATTACAACCCAATGTATGAAATAAATATCCATGAGCCCACACTAATAAAATATTGTATAAATAACAACTGTTTAATAAATATATGGAAGAGATTAGACAAATATCCCATGCAGAATAATTTCATATAATCACCTTAGAGGAGATGAAACATAAACCCACTTCTTAAGTTTGGTCTGCACAAACTGACTTGCTACTAAAGAGTACATTATGGAAAAGGAGGAAGAAGAGTAACTTACCAATGGAGAAACCTGACAAACACATCTCAGGTGTGGTGATCAAAGTTAACATCAACAGAGGTTATATTGATACTTTGTATTCCCGATGCTATGTGATAAGAATTGGACTTTGTGTCTTAGTGGACTTTGTTTCAATAATATGTTACTTAATTCTAATCATGACAAAAACATGAGAAACATGCCAAGTAAGGCACATTGTGACAAAATATATCCTACTAACACAAGATGTTAATAGGGTGACTGAATTTGAGTTACACAGGAAGTAGTTCTACTACCAAAATATTTCTATAAATCTAAAGTTGCTCTAAAACTAAGACATTATTAAATTTTATTACTATGTATTTTGGAGTTTGTAAAAATTAAGAAAGTGTGACAGAAATATCACAATGTATTGGAGGGAAAAGAAAATATGCTATGTTAATGTTCCCATAATAAAAGTGAAGTATATCACTTAAACTCAACTAATCAAAAACAAACACAGAAAAAGATGAAAAATTAAAAAAAAATATCCTATGTTTCAAAAAGAAAATGGCAAGATGGTAGATTTAACCCAATCTTATAAATAATTACATTAAGTTCAGGGACATCTGGGTGGCTCAGCGTTTGAGCGTCTGCCTTTGACTCAGGGTGTGATCCCAGTCCATGGATTGAATCCTGCATCAGGCTTCCTATGAGGAGCCTGTTTCTTCCTCTGTCTGTGTCTCTGCCTCCCTCTGTGTCTCTCATAAATAAATAAAATCTTAAAAAGATAATTACATTAAGTTCAATGTATACATTAAGTACATTACATTAGATTCAATTACATTGGATCTGAACAATCCAAAAAGAGATAAGGATTTTTCTTTCATTTTTTCCAGTTTTCTTAAAATATACTTGATGTAGGATAATGCATGACTTTAAGGTGTACAACATAATGATGTGATATGCATATATATTGTCAATTGATTACCACAATAAGTTTAGTTAACATCCATCACCTCTCATTGTTAAAAAAATATTTTCCTTATGATGCAAACTTTTCCAATCTACTCTTATAATAACCTTCAAATGTTGATAGCTAACATTCCTTTTTTTATCATATTGTACTTTACAGCTAAGAACTTATTTTATTTCAGAAAGTTGGTGCCTTTTGATAATTTCTACACAATTCTCGCTACCCATCACCAGCACTCTGGCAGCCACAAATCTGATCACTTTTTTTTTTAATTCCATATATAAATGAGATAATACAGTATTTGCCTGACTTACTTCCAGCATAATGCCACCAAGTTCCATCCATGCTGTTGCAAATGGCTGGATTTCCTATTTTTTATGGCTAAATGGTATTCATGGGTGTGTGTGTGCACACACAGATTACTTTTTCTTTATCCATTTGTCTAATGATGGATGCTTACATTGTTTTCATGCCTTGGCTATTGCAAATAGTGCTATGATAAAAATGGTAGATGCAGATATCTTTGAGATACTTACTTCATTTTCTTCAGATATATAAATAGAACTGGAAGTATTGTATCATGTGGTAGTACTATTTTTAATTTTTTGAGAAACCTTTATACCGTTTTCCACAGAGGCTGTACAAATTTACATTCTCACCAGCAGTGCACAAGGGTTTGCTTTTGTCCACATCCTCATTAGCATTTATTATTTCTTCTCATTTTGATGATAGTGATATTAAAAGATGTGAGGTAATATCTCACTGTGGCTTTGATTTGCATTTTCATAACGATTAGAGATATTGAGTGTTTTTTTGTGTGTCTTTGGACATTTGGATATCTTCTTTGGAATAATATCTATTGTTTCTCTATTTATTCTTTTTAACTTGAATTGTTATGGGTTTCTTGCTATTGATTTGTATGAGTTCCTTAGATACTTTGGATATTAACCCATTATCAGATGCATAGTTTTAAAATAATTTATCCCATTTCATAGATTGCCTTCTCATTTTGTTCATTTCTTTTTTTTTTTTTTTGTACAGGTTTTTAGTTTGATATAGTCCACATTTTTAACCTCGATTTTATTGCTTGTATTTTGGGGTCATATTAAAAAAATCATTGCTAAGAGACATCAAGATTTTTCCTTAGATTTTCTTCTAGGGGTCCTATGGTCGCTGGTCTTACATGTAAATCTTTAATCCTTTAAATTAGATTTGATGAGTAGTGTAAGATAGGAGTCAAGTTGTATTTTTCCCTGTAAATATCCCATTTATCCCAGCACTATTTATTGAAGAGCCTATTTTTTCCCAATCAAGGATTCTTGACTCCTCTATCAGATGTGTTGCTATATATGTGTGGCTTTATTTCTGGGCTCTCAGTTCTGTTCAATGGGTCTTTGTGTCTTTTTTTTTTTTTTTTTTTTTTTGTAAGCCAGTACCATACTGTTTTGACCACTATAGCTTTGTAACATAGTTTGAAATCAGGAAGCATAATGCCTCCAATTTTGTTGCTCTTCCTCAGAATCACTTTAGTTATTTGTGGTCTCGTGCTTCCATGAAATTTTTAGGATTCTTTTTTTCTGTGAAAAATGCCATTGGAGTTTCCATAGATATTGCATTGAACCTATAGATGGTTTTCTGTCTATAAACATTTTAACAATTTAATTCTTTAAAGACATAAACATGGGATATTTTTCCATTTACTTATGTCTTTAGTTTCTGCCATGAGTGTATTTTCAATGTAGAAATATTTAACTTCCTTGGTTAAGTTAATTTCTAAGTATTTTATTGTTCTTGATAATGTTATAAATTGGATTATTTTGTTTCTTTTTCAGTTAATTCATTGTTAGTGTATTAGAAGTTGTACTAATTTTTATACGTTGATATTTTATCCTGAAAATTTACTCAATGTGTTGATGATTCTAGCAACATTTTGGTGGAATCTTTAGGATTTTCCACATATAAACTCTTGTCATCTGAAAATATACAAAGTTCACCTTTTCTTTTCCAATTTTGATGACTTTTATTTCACTTATTTGCCTGATTGCTCTGGCTAAGATATCCAGCATTATATTGAATAGGAGTGGCAAATGTGGACACACTTGTCTGGTTCCTGATCTTTGGCAAAAATTTTTCAATATTTCACCTTTGAGTATGATGTTGGCTTTGGGTTTGTCATAGATGGACTTTATTAATTGAGCTACATTTCTTTTAAACCAAATTTGTTGACAGTTTGTATCATGAATGATGTTAAATTTTGTCATCTGTTGATATAATATACATCTGTTTATATGCTAATAAGATTTTCATCTTATATTACTATGATGTGTCACATTTATTGATTTGCATATGTTGAACCATCTTTCACCCCAGGGATGAATCCCACTACTCATGCTGTGTGATATTTTTAGTGTGTTGTTGGACTTAGCTAGTATTTTGTTAGAATTTTTGCATCTATGTTCATCAGGGATATTGGCCTATAGTTTACTTGTGCCCTTATCTGGCTTTGGTATCTGTAGTGCTAGCCTCATAAAAAAAGTTGGGGATTATTTCCTCCTCTTTGAGTTTTTGGAAAAGTTTGAGAATATTTGACATTAATTATTTTTAAGTGTTTGTAGAATTCAATAAAACCATCTGATCCTGGTCTTTATTTTGTTGGAGGAATCTTGATTACTGAATCAATTTCCTTACTCATTGTTGGTCTGTTAAATGAATTTATCAATTTTTTTCTAAACTTTTCAGTCTGTTGGCATATAGTTCTTCATAGTAGTCCCTTACAATCCTTTGTATGTCCATGGTACCAGCTATACAGTCTTGTCTTTCATTTATTATTTTTCCCATGATTTCTTCCTTTTTTTTTTCTTGGTTAGTCTAGCTAAAGGTTTGCCAATTTTATCTTTTCAAAGAACCAACACTCAACTATATTCATTTTTCCCATTGTTTCCCTGTACTCTTTTATTTATTTCTGCTCAAATCTTTATTATTTCCTTCCTTCTGCTAACTTTGGGCTTAGCTTGTCTTTGTTTTCCTAGTTCCTCTACATGTAAAGTTAGTCTGAGAGCTTTCTATTTTTTAATATATGAATTTGTAGCTGTAAACTCTTCAGAACTGCCTTTTCTGTATGCTGTTGTATTTCCATTTTTGTTTCTCTCAAGATACTCTTTTATTTCCCTTTTTATTTCTTTGATCCATTGGTTGCTTAAGAATGTGGTATTTAATATCCAGATACTCATGAATTTTCCAGTTTTCCTCATGTTGCTGATTTCTGGTATTAGACCATTATGATCAGAGAAGATCCTTGGTATATTTTGAATTTTTTTTAATTTATTAAAGCTGGTTTTGGTCCCCATCATAGGATCTATCCTAGATAATGTTCCATATGTGCTTGGGAAAAATATATATTCTGCTGTTGTTGAAGGAATGCTCTGTATATGTGTACTATGTACATTTGTTCTACAGTGATGTTCAAATGTACTGTTTTATTACTGGTCCTTTGGATAATCTACTCATTGCTGAATTATGGAATTAAAGTCCCCAAGTATTACTGCATTGCTGCATATTTCCCCTTTAATTCTGTTTGTATTTACTTAATATATTTAGGTGTTCTGATGTTGGGTGCACAAATATTTATAAATGCGATATATTTTTGATAAATTGATCCCTCTATCATTATATAATGACATTATTTGTCTCTTTTGGCCATTTTTATAAATTCTATTTTGTTATATATATATGAGCCACCCAGCTTTCCCTGTAATACATTTACATTTAAAGTAATTATGGGTAGGTAAGGATTTGCTCTTGCCCTTTTCCTAATTGTTTTCTCTTATGTAGATCCATCTTTCCTTATCTTGCTATTTTCTTTTGTAGTTTGATGACTTTTATAATGCTTTGCTCTGATTTCTTAATCATAACTTTTTAATCATTATGTGTTTTTTCTTTGTGGCTACCAAAGGCTTACAAGAAATGTGTTATATATATAGCACCCTATTTCACTTTAATATTATTGACCTCTATTGCATTCTTTAAACTTTATACTTATTTCTTTCCTTTTTATTTCAGGTTATTGACATTACAATTTATATATTGTTATATGGTATATCTTAATAACAAATTATTATTATGCTTATTATTATTATAGTTATTTTTAATACATTGTTTTTTAACTTGTAAGCTAGAACTGTAAGTAAGTTATGGACCACCACTACAATATTAGTGAATCTTACTTTAACTGTCTATTTACAATTACCAGGGAGTTTTATACTTATATTCATCTGTTTTTACAATTTTAATTAGCACCCATTTATTTTCATTTGAAGAACTCTGTTTAGCATTTCTTGTAAAGCAGATCTAATGATGAACTCCCTCAGCTTTTGTATGTTTGGGGAAATCTTTATCTCTATTTCTGTAGGACATCTTTGCCAGGTATAGTATTCTTGGTTGACAGGTTTGTTGTTTTGTTTTGTTTTGTTTTGTTTCAATATTGTGAATATATTTCCTCTCTTTATCTCTTGGCCTAAAGACTTTGTTGAGAAATCAACCAAAAATAATGATCTGTGAAAAGCATAGTTAAAGCAGGGACCAAAGAAGAGAGCTCCTTATCAATCAAAATGTTATACTGAGTAACTTTCTAGAGCCACACCATGAAATTGAAAGAACAACACCATATTTTAGAGACAGAAAGATTTATAAGCCTCTGTGGAGAGTCTCAAGTATGTGGTCTTTAGAGTGTTGATGATAAATACTTGGTTTATCAATATCAGATTATCAACTGGGATAGCCTTGTGGTTGAATCAGGGCAGCAAGGGACCACAGATCATTAAGTCTGTGAGTAATAGGAAGTTGGAACACAAAATAATTGCTTTTTCCTGTAGTGGCATGATATCACTTATCCCAAATTCTGGAAAGAAAGGAAGTGATCAGATTTGGCCACTGGAGGAAAAAAAAAAAAAAAAAGTAATTATTAGCCACTTTCTTCTCTCTAGCCCTACCAAAAATCCCTTCTCGGTTCCTACGTATTCTCTTTCTTCATCATCATAAACTAGGCAACAGATTACTTCTGTTTCTGCTATGTTCTTTAATCCCAAATCACTTCAACTACTAGATACTGAATTGTCTCCCTTTTTTAAGGATTTCACTTACTTATTTGAGAGAGAGACAGAGACAGAGACAAATAGAACATGAGTAGAGGGAGGGGCAGAAGGAGAACAGAAGCAGACTCCCTGCTGAACAGGGAGCTGAATGTGTGGCTGGATACCAGGACCCCAAGATCATGACCTGAGCCAAAGGCAGATGCTTAGCCAGCTGAGCCACCCGGGCACCCTAGATGCTGAATTTTCTACTGCAAAATTTCCCCTCTGCCTTTATTAATATTGTCTTTGTCTAGGTCTCTAGAAAATTTTACCTATTTGAATGCATTTCTTCATTTTTATTAATCACTTACCTCTTTCATGGTCCCATTCTAGTCATGGAAGAGGTATCTTGATGAAAAAGGTACTTTTAATGTCTATTCCTCATGTCTATGATATGTCTATTCCTCATGATGTTCACATGTTGTGGTTAATAGTTTCAAGTTTTTAAACAGGTGATAAGTACAATTGTGAGGAAGAAGAAAGTTTAAGAAGGTCCCTAGAAACCTCATCTATCTTAAGCTTAGGATATGAGGCTTCTTGGAAGAATTGGCTCTAAACTAAAATCAAAGAATATGGTAAGAGTAAATTAGCCAAAGGGAATGAAAATATCTAAATGTAAAGCAACAACAACAACAAACCCCAACAATCTGAATTCTTTTAGAATGTATGTCAGAATAAAATACTTTTTTTAAGTACTTAAAAATATTTAAATAGTAATTTTTCACCTAGGGGTATATGTACAAACACACACATATATAAACACATATATATATATATATACACATACATACACACATATATATAGATATGCATATATGTAATTGTAGTAGTAATCTGCTTCTTTAGAAATACATATATTTAGATGACTATCTACTGAATTTTAGGGAGCCAGGATCTTTCTTCCTATCTAGAAGGAATTTTGGAGGGAAATTAGTGCAAATCATTTACTTTCAGAAACAATTCAGAACCATATGGAAAATCAACAAGGTAACAAGGTATGGCAAAGTCTTTCCTGTGTTTGCTGACGAGTAAGAGGGCAGCTCCATATGCTTTCATGTACATTACCCCAGGAGGACAGGGCCATATGTTCACACGTATGTCACCTTCTTGGCCTTCTGTATAAGGCAGTGTCCCAAGGGGTATGTTGAAAGGGAAAAGAGAAAGCAACCACAACAGGAATATGAGGATGTGATGTGTTTTTCTGTTGACAGATTTTGTTAGACCATCACTTCAATTGGCAAGTACCCAGAACAGCTGCTTTACCCTGAAGCAAAGGTCTTTGTGACAGTACAAAATCTCCCCAGTGGGTGAGACAGTGGAGTGAAGGTGATGTGCCCTTTGGGAGTGGACTTTTCCTCCCTAGTATGACATGAGGAAAAGTAAAAATTACCATCTAGGACTTAATATTCACAGAATAGTGTCATTTTTCTTTTTGTCACCTTTGCCATCAAGCTCTTATAAAATGGATTAACATCTGTTTACATATAACTAAAATCTTTCATATTTAAAAGAGACTACAAAATTTTTAAAATTCTGCTGGTGAAAGTTTCTTTTGTTACAATTTAGTGATTAAATATTGATGTTGTTTAAATATCAAAGTAGATTTCTGACTTCTTAAGCTTATATTGAGGCTGTACATACGTTACAGTTTGGGCCAGATTTAGGTTCTATCATTCCATAAAGTGGAAGAAATGAGGGAAAGTATTTCACAACCCCATTGAAAGTGAGTCATCATGATTCACAGGCTCCATAGAACCTGCTGAAAAATTAAATGGTTTTATTTATCTTGAATGCAGGCATCAGGAATAGATGAAGAGCATATTGTAGAGCTAATCTCAAAGTGCTTTGATCTCTTGGCTGTATTTCCTTTATAGAATGTGTAAATATCTATACTTAATACTACATTTGACTCTTTCTAAAATTAAGTCATTAAAATATACTGAAAGAGTTAATAAAATACTATTTAAGTTTATATTTGCCAATCCATGTACATGTAGAAAATGTTGAAAAGGTCATAAATCCTGTTCCCACTTTTGCAATTAATGAAGTACAATTATTTAAGGCTATTTTTTTTTCAATTCTGTCTTTTACGCTCCTATTTCCATCAAAAAGATACAAGATTAAATCAATGATCAAGTAAGTGTCTGTGTTCAATATTTTAAGTTTGGTGTCACAAAAGAAAAATTAGAATTTCAAAGCAAAAAAAAAAAAACCTGTCATTGTTATTTTTAGAAATAATTAATTTGAGATAGACATTTGGAAATCTTTCACTGTTGGAAAATTTTAAAGATGTTATCTGTGTTTTTACCAGCAAAAAAATATATAATATTATCTCCTATTTTACATAAGTAAAATAAAAGTCTCAAAGTTTTCACAACTATTCCACATAGCTAGCAAGCAGGGAGTACCATGACATAAACTCAGGACAATTGACTCTAAAACTTACATTTATTTTCCCACTATACTATGTTGTATGTTAGGTAAATGAATCAATTCTTCCCCTTTGATTTCTCACATAGACAGAGGAACAATTCTGAAATGTATCTGAGAAGTCTCCCAAAAGGTCCGAAGATAATTGAGTCATAGTCATCCATCAATCTTCTCCTGTTTTTCCCTCCTTCCTGTTTCATCCACTACCCTTCATTCTTGTTGCTTATGATTACTTCTCAAAGCAACTTCAAGGAAACTTAATCTCTCAGGCTCTGTATCTTAGATACCTTCTCTTCCTTCTCACTCTTCACTTTCTTTCCAGTGTCTCCCAAATTATTGCCTACCAAATCACCTATTGACTCATAAATATTTGTATCAGCCTCTGTTTCTAGGGAAAGCTCAAATAAAAGAAATACTTCTTTTTCTTTAAAAATTTCCTTTTTAAAATTTCTCTCCTTTTCTAGTATTCCTTCTGAGGCCCACCTCTCATTTTTTGGCATCCTTTCCCTTCTTTTTTTTTTTTTTTTAAGATTTTATTTATTTTTTTCAAGAGAGACACAGAAAGAAGGGAGAGACATGGGCAGAGGGAGAAACAGGCTCCCTGTTGGGAGCCTGATGTGTGTCTCAATCCCAGGACCCTGGGATCATGACCTGAGTTGAAGGCAATTGCTCAACCACTGAACCATTCAGGTGCCCCCATCCTTTCCCTTCTTGATAGGCACTCAGGTTTCCCATGGTCTATTTTCCTTTTCTATCAAAACCTGCCCTCATAAAATATATTTTAATAAGATTTACTCTGTAGAATAAATTACAGATATGATTTAGGGCCTTAGACATCTTTGTGGAAATTGCACTTTAGCACAGGCGCCAGATAGTACCCAATGTTCTAAAAGTTTGATTGAAGTATTTTAAATGTTTTGTTTTGTTTTTCTATTAGGAATAAGAGCTATCTAAAGGTTAGTGATAAGAGTATGAGTTTATCTAAAATAATGGCTAATAAACACTCATATAGTCTTCTTGGCAAAACTCTATGAAGTAATTTAAAGTAATACATATTCAGATAAATTTATCAACATGCATATACTGACAGTTCCATTTCTTGCATTCAAGAAAAATTCATAAGCTCAAAGTTTTATAAATTTTTTTCTTTTGCCCCTAGGGCTATATTTTCTTAGCCAACATGGTAATTTTGTTCTGAATAGTTGCAATTTTCCCCTCGGAAAAGTTAGTTATTTCATGATATATAACCAATTGTCTACCATAACAATATTTTTTAAAAGAACAATAAAAAGTGCTGGGAACTCACTCTGGTAGACAGAAACCAAAGTCCCTAGCATACTCAATATGATTAAATAGCAATAAAAAAGATCATTGCAATTCACATGAAGAAACTCAGATGGCCAATCTAATGCCACAGTTTGTGCATTGTGTCACAACTCAAATGCTGAGTGGTAAATATGGCATTGGTTTCACTTTTGGCAAGAGTACGAGAATGTGGAAGAAGCTGTTAGAGCACACAGCCTGTGATGTTTCCCCACCACAGTCTGACTTGCTCAGATACCACTGCGCCAGAATAAACAGGAAATCTCTCCAGACAAATATCATCAGAGCATCCTGTTCCCTAAAATGCCTAGAACAGTTTAGTAAATAAAAACAATACTTAGAAAGATTCCATCTATTTGAAGTCAAAAGGCTTTGACAAACCCTCACTGATCTCTTTGTAGTCTCTAAATAAACCAAATGGAAATCAATTTTTTAAGTTAGAATTTGCTCTCAGAATTGAAGAAATATGAAGAAAATATGATGGATGCCTAGATATCAGAATAAAAAAAAAAGATTTGAAGTACCTCAAAGATCAAAGGTTCAAATGCTTAAAGTAATTTGCTGTGGCAAATATACATTTCAATAAAAATAAACCCACACATGGCTAATTTCAGAACATCTCCTATATCCTTGCTCTGGTTCTGACAAGAAGATATTAGAGAACCAGTGATATTCTTTGAATAGTCGTTCTAGCTTTTATTCTTAAAATCAGGAGTAGAAAATTAATGTAAAAGAAATAAATTTATTAACTTTAATAATTCCTTGTTTTAAAAGAAAACTCCATCCAAAGGAGTTGAAAACATGTCCACACAAAAACCTGCACACAGATTTTTATAGCAGCTTTGCTCATAATTGCCAAAACTTGTAAACTAAGATATTGTTCAATAGATGAATGGATAAATAAACTGAATACATCCAAGAAATGCAGTACTATTCAGTGCTAAAAAGAAAAAAAATAGCTATCAAGCCATGGAAAGATATGGAAGAAAATTAAAGCATATCACTAAGTGAAATAAGCCAATCTATATGACTTCACAGAAATGGCAAAACTATGAAGGCGTAAAAAGATCAATGGTTGCCAGGGGTCAGAAGGAAGAGATAAATGGGCACAATGCAGAGGACTGGGAACATCTTGACAGTTATACCTCCCTTTCCTATTACCCTAATGTCTGGCATAATAGCTGCTTAATGTGGGTTCTATAAATGATTACAGAGTTTTTGATAAGTAGGCATACACTTAATGGACATCAACAATTTCTATTGGAGACTTGTGAAATACTACCTTAAGTTATCCATTGGTTCCATGTTTGTTTATCTCCTTCATTAAGATAAAAACATCAAGGGAAGTGATAGCAAATATTATATATTATATATATATATATATGTATATATACACACACACTATTCATTGTCTTTCATAAAATTACAGCTTTGCAGATCAGAATTGATACTAGGGAAATAAAAGAAAACTGTAAAGAAACTAAAAGGGCACTGATTAGGGGGTGTTTAAAAGTTCTTAAGTATATAGAGAGGCAATATACATGGCTGATCAACTGCACTATAAACTAACATCAAAATTATGATATATATTTTACTTTATAAAAATCTCTAGAAGTATTCACTTATCCCTCAAATAAGTAATACTTGTTTTGAAACATTGAAAATTAGTGAGGTACTTAATTTTTCAAAAAAAATTTAAGGTGAGGTACTTTAGGAATGAGTGGGCTATTTTATTGGTTACCTATTGTACCATATTACACTGTTTGCAATTGTTAAGATTTTCTTCTATAAAATTGAAACTGTATTTTCAAGAATAAAAATTCCCCAGGCATAGTAAATAAGAACCATCTCTACTTTGCTAACTTTGAATTTCTCAATTTCATATTGATTTACATTCAGTTGAGTTGCAACTTGTCCCCCCAGTATCAATGAACTGCTATTGCAACAATGGATTGATATATTGAACCAATTAAATATAAAATTTTATCGTGGGCTCAAAACGAATGTTTTGTATGGCATAGCAGAATACATATCTTGCTTCCATTTGATGACACTATGTTGTCACTTTACTGAAGTATCAAGAAATTATCCACTTCACTGAATCATACAAATCTTACTGTTCCCCAAAGAAGTAGGAATTGTTCAAGATTAACAGAGTTGAGAAAATAGATAATTTGATTTTTAAGGCCCTGAGATTCTAGTAATGATCATCGTGATAATCTAATGTGATCCTAGTGGTGAAGTATGTTGAGGAGATTGGTCAAGTTTCAGCTGAAATTCCCAGCTGGTAACACAGGAGAGCCAAATTACACAGTCCTTTCTTGTAAATGCATCTGTTGCTAAATCCTCTATTTCTCTTTTATAAACACCAAAAGTCCCTTCTTCAAAATTCTTTGTTCATATTCTAATCCAAGCCATGATAATCTTATAGCTTAAATATTTAAGTTGGCTATCAGCAAAGTGAACCTTTGCTGTCAACCTGTCAAAGCAATTTCCAGTGTCATTGTCAAAAGCCTCAAATAATGTATGATGAGAGTATATGTCATACTAGATACTCTCCTCTTTTTAAAGACAGAGTTCAGGTTCATGAAATTTAGTGAAAGTAGTAATACCAACTGACCTTATTTTTATCCTGAGCTTTTGCTCCACCTGATATTAAAGGTGATAAAATCTTCACTTACTAGCTGTGTAATCTTGGACATGTTTATTAAACTCTCAGTTACTAATTTTTAATAGGTATTATACTTTTCAGAATTTTATTGGATTTAATAAATTAATAAAGCACTTAAAACAGTACATAACTAAATGTTCAATAAAATAATTAAGATGTTATTCTTCCCTAAATTATTAATATTTCTTCTCATTGTAATTTCTATAAAATAGCTGTAAAATTCATTAGTCATATAATCCTGAATTAAATCAGCTTCAGTCTTATAATTTGGTTTACCTAATTAGCATTTTATCTGTGGTTTCTAGTTATTCCTGTATTTTGAAAAAAAAAATGAAATTTTAATGATGGTTCTAACCCATACAGATGTATAATTTCTTGGCCTTTTACTGAATCCATTCATCACCTGAATGTGAATATCAGTATTTTTCACAATTTATTTGGACAATTCTTTATTTGCTATAAATTATCTATTGCTAAGTAACAAGCCTCAAAACTGAAGTGCTTAAAACAAAAATTTATTATTTCTCACATTTTGATGGGCTGACTGAGCAATTATTTTTTCTAGACTTTTCTGGAATCATCCTCAAATTGTGTCATGTGACAGCTCAACTGTGGTAGGTAGGTCCCAGAGGACCTCACTCACATATCTGGTGCAGTGACTAGAATTTCTGAAATAGCAGGAGGTGGGCAGTTTTCCATATCCTCTCTTTTTTCTTGATTCTCATTTTCCAGATCTCCTTTGCTATGGAGCATCTTCTCTTCAAAGAGCCTGATATCTCAAAGCAGTCTTAATCACTTCTGCAACATTCATTAGAGTAAGTCCCAAGTCCAGCCCTGATTCAAAAGGAAGTAAAATATTCTCTAACTCTTGTTAAGAATAGTAAAGTCATTTTAGAAAGCAGCATGGTAGGTATGATCACAGTCATCTCTGAGCGTCTACCACAGTCTGCCTTTTGAGCACAACAACTTGCACCCTTCCCACTTGCAAAATATACTCTATCCTTCCAGTACACTGTCTCTAATCACTTTTTATCCACTTATGACATTAGAAACGCCATTTAGTCTCATGTTTTGACCCAGGTCTGAATATGGATAAGAATCCTTACATACAGGTCTTTTTTTTTAATTTATTTTTTATTGGTGTTCAATTTACTAACATACAGAATAACCCCCAGTGCCCGTCACCCATTCACTCCCACCCCCCGCCTCCTCCCCTTCTACCACCCCTAGTTCGTTTCCCAGAGTTAGCAGTCTTTACGTTCTGTCTCCCTTTCTGATATTTCCCACACATTTCTTCCCCCTTCCCTTATATTCCCTTTCACTATTATTTATATTCCCCAAATGAATGAGAACATATAATGTTTGTCCTTCTCCGACTGGCTTACTTCACTCAGCATAATACCCTCCAGTTCCATCCACGTTGAAGCAAATGGTGGGTATTTGTCATTTCTAATAGCTGAGTAATATTCCATTGTATACATAAACCACATCTTCTTGATCCATTCATCTTTCGTTGGACACCGAGGCTCCTTCCACAGTTTGGCTATCGTGGCCATTGCTGCTATAAACATCAGGGTGCAGGTGTCCCGGCGTTTCATTGCATTTGTATCTTTGGGGTAAATCCCCAGCAATGCAATTGCTGGGTCGTAGGGCAGGTATATTTTTAACTGTTTGAGGAACCTCCACACAGTTTTCCAGAGTGGCTGCACCGTTCACATTCCCACCAACAGTGTATGAGGGTTCCCTTTTCTCCGCATCCTCTCCAACATTTGTTGTTTCCTGCCTTGTTAATTTTCCCCATTCTCACTGGTGTGAGGTGGTATCTCCTTGTGGTTTTGATTTGTATTTCCCGGATGGCAAGTGATGCAGAGCATTTTCTCATGTGCATGTTGGCCATGTCTATGTCTTCCTCTGTGAGATTTCTGTTCATGTCTTTTGCCCATTTCATGATTGGATTGTTTGTTTCTTTGGTGTTGAGTTTAATAAGTTCTTTATAGATCTTGGAAACTAGCCCTTTATCTGATATGTCATTTGCAAATATCTTCTCCCATTCTGTAGGTTGTCTTTGAGTTTTGCTGACTGTATCCTTTGCTGTGCAAAAGCTTCTTATCTTGATGAAGTCCCAATAGTTCATTTTTGCTTTTGTTTCTTTTGCCTTCGTGGATGTATCTTGCAAGAAGTTACTATGGCCGAGTTCAAAAAGGGTGTTGCCTGTGTTCTTCTCTAGGATTTTGATGGAATCTTGTCTCACATTTAGATCTTTCATCCATTTTGAGTTTATCTTTGTGTATGGTGAAAGAGAGTGGTCTAGTTTCATTCTTCTGCATGTGGATGTCCAATTTTCCCAGCACCATTTATTGAAGAGACTGTCTTTCTTCCAATGGATAGTCTTTCCTCCTTTATCGAATATTAGTTGCCCATAAAGTTCAGGGTCCACTTCTGGATTCTCTATTCTGTTCCACTGATCTATGTGTCTGTTTTTGTGCCAGTACCACACTGTCTTCATGACCACAGCTTTGTAGTACAACCTGACATTAAAGGCATTCAAATTGGCAAAGAAGAAGTCAAACTCTCCCTCTTCGCCGATGACATGATACTCTACATAGAAAACCCAAAAGTCTCCACCCCAAGATTGCTAGAACTCATACAGCAATTCGGTAGCGTGGCAGGATACAAAATCAATGCCCAGAAGTCAGTGGCATTTCTATACACTAACAATGAAACTGAAGAAAGAGAAATTAAGGAGTCAATCCCATTTACAATTGCACCCAAAAGCATAAGATACCTAGGAATAAACCTAACCAAAGAGGTAAAGGATCTATACCCTCAAAACTATAGAACACTTCTGAAAGAAATTGAGGAAGACACAAAGAGATGGAAAAATATTCCATGCTCATGGATTGGCAGAATTAATATTGTGAAAATGTCAATGTTACCCAGGGCAATATACACGTTTAATGCAATCCCTATCAAAATACCATGGACTTTCTTCAGAGAGTTAGAACAAATTATTTTAAGATTTGTGTGGAATCAGAAAAGACCCCGAATAGCCAGGGGAATTTTAAAAAAGAAAACCATATCTGGGGGCATCACAATGCCAGATTTCAGGTTTTTTTTTTTTTAAGATTTCATTTATTTATTCATGAGAGACAGAGAGAGAGAGAGAGAGGCATAGACACAGGCAGAGGTAGAAGCAGGCTCCATGCAGGGAACCTGACGTGGGACTCAATTCCAGGACTCCAGGATCACGCCCTGGACCGGAGGCAGGCGTTATACCACTGAGCAACCCAGGGGTTCCCACGTACAGGTCTTCACCATGACTTCTCTCAATCCGGAGACCTGTGAAGTTGAAAGACAAGTTTTCTGCCCCTCAGACACCCAACGTGCAATGAGAGACAAAGTGAAGGTAACCTCTGTAACATATCATTCAAAAGAGTAAGGAGTACATGGTGACCAAAAGTGCATAGCAATTCTGATATACATATAGCCACTCGGTCTTAATATTCCAAAGCCCATATTTCCTTTCCTCTGACCCAAGAAGCCTTTTCTAGCCACTAACACTCCACCTCCCTGTGGAGTCCCTGTGCCTGCAGAACTCTTGTCTTAAGATCTTCATATGAATGGCTCCTATCCTCCCAGTCTTGGATCAGAATTCAACTTTGCTTATTGATTGATGCTGGGAACACTACCTACAGTTGATCTTTCCTTCTCATATTTTCTTCTTAGAATTTACCACATTAATTATTATCTTACATGTTAATTTGCTATTTGAATATTGTATGCTTACATATAAATAAAAGCTCTAAAAGCACAGAGCTTCTTTCCTATTCCCTAAATTTTCCTCACAATTTAACACAGAGCCTAGTACTTGAGAAATGACCAATAAATATCTGCTAAATGAATGAATGAATGAGACCCTATAACCACCCTTTCCCTGTTGTAAAGATAAAGAAACTGAGTGAGAACTCGCCAAAGGTCATACCTATTCAAGAGCAGAACCCAGTTTCATCCCAACAACATAGTTTTCCTATAATTTCCCATCATTTATAAATGGAAATAGACTATATGACCTTCTGAAAGTTGACATTGTTTTAGAATCTTCTTGCATCACTTCACCATTTCATGTAACTTCAGGTTATATTATATCAGACAACTCCAGAAGAATGCCAGTGACTTTCACCTTGCTCTCCCTTTCTGTTTATAACCTTTTCACAGACAGTGTATATTATTTAATAAGTGAACAAATGGAACCTGGCAGATGAACCCATCCTATGCTGAGGAAAAAGACAATAAGCACATGTTTCCTACCTAAATTCCGATGGATTAGCATTAGTTGGTGTCCCTCTTTTGGAAAGAATATCTTTCTTGATTCTTTCTGCTTATCCTTAGAGATTGTTCACTCATTTATGTAATATCTCTACTATTATTTCCAGGCATATGATTCTACAATGCATAAAGAATTTCAAATGTGAAAACAAAATTCTGTTAGTCTTTCTTTAGAGATGCGTCATCATTAAAAAATACCAAATGCAATCAATACAATTGCAGCAGTACTTCAGAAACTAAATTTCCATCTTTCAAGGATTGCCTAAAGTTTCAAAGGTGGATAATCTTGCTTAAAAACACACACATTCTTAAAAGGAGAGTGCAAGTATGTTCTAATCTACTATTATTATTAATAGGTACCTATAAGTACCTATTATGGGCCTAGCACTGCTTTTGGTAATTCTTATCATAGACTTACAACAAATACAAATATACAGGTAGGTATTTGTAGTCCTACTTTGCAGGTGACGACCATGGGTTCCAAGGACTACTGTTAGCAATTCCAACCCAGATTTGTATTTTTCTAAAGTTCATAACACCAACCTTAAGAAGTTGTGATTTTATCCTACAATATGAAAACTGATGAGATAATATAATTTAAAGCAATAAGAAAAATCAGAGTGCTGATGTGCACTAGCTCTATCAGAGGAGATCAGAGCTTTGCTCTTTATGTTTAGGGTTTTTTTCTTCTTCTTTTCCTGAAGGAAAGGAGTGACAAAGTCTATTATTAAAACAAAAACAAAAACAAAAACAACATGTTTGGGCTAATTACTCATTAGATAATAAAATCATTTAGGTAGTGCTTGCTGTAAATACTAACTAAATTTTTATTAGATCAACTAAAAACATCACAACATTTTTTCCATTAGTCTCAAGTAGGCACTTCCACATTTATTATAAACTACGTATTACAAGTTAGCATACTTTGAGCAGAAATTCACAGACTTACCAATGCAGATTACCTTTTTAAATAAAGGGAAATTCCCTATCATATACCAGAATGGTCAGAGGTTAGTCTGGTTTTGGAGTCATGGGTCTCATATAATTAGCTACTTTAAAATGTTGTTAAAAATAAGCAGCAAATTATTATCCTTGACCTGAATAGAAATGTTTTAATCTAATTTGAGTAATGTCTATGCATTGTGGCCCATACATTTAGGGAGGATATACATTCTTATCTACATGACCATTTGTGTGAATTGAGCAATTACCAAAAACTTTTGTGTGAATTGAGCAATTATCATAACTTCTACTGGTTAGTTTCTTCATCTATAAATATGAATGGTACATACATTATAGATTATTGTAATTAATAAAACAATCCATGAAGAGTGTTCAACACAGTTCCTGGAAAATAGTAAACAGAATATAGGTAGGAGATACTATTGTAATTCCTTCCAATTTGATTTTTTTTAAAGCAACTCTATCAGGGTTTATCTTATGCATATAAAATTGACCCATTTCAAGTGTATGATTCACTGATTTTAGTAACTGTACTGAGTGGGTGCAGTCACACCTTAATCCATTAAATGTTATGATTTTTTTCATATTAAACACCTGTAAAATGGAAAAATAAGATGGTTGTCAATATTAAATGAAACTTAATAAAGAGATGTATATATCTATGTGTAGATATTGTTAGCTCAGTAAATAGAAAACATAAGTATTACCTATATCTAGAAAGAAGTGGGTAAAATTTAATCTTTCTCTACCATATCTGTGAAGTCATTACAATTTCTTCAATAATTAATGAATTTATCGTTTTCCATTCAAACATATAAGCATAGTTTTCACTAAGGTATATTACAAATTGTGTGTGTGTGTCAAGAATCATTTCTTTCCAAAGTGAATCAATATAAATTCTTATAAGAAAAGCCAAAGTTTGTGTTGTTTCCATTGCAGAAGATCCTTAAAATGTTTACTTCATCCTGTTTCCTGCTCTGCACTTAGTATTAATAATAAAAAAATATCAACTCTGAGAAGTGAGCATAGGAAAAAAAAGAAAATTTACATGTTAAGTTTAACATACTCATAATACATGTAGTCATTATTATATACATTTGTATTAATATTACATATATATCATTGTTATATAATCATTATTTTAAAAGTCAAGTAAATAAGACTAAAAGGTTATATATATTCTAGAACCAAAATGTAAAAAAAAAAAAAAAAACCTCTTAAAATTATGTCTACTTACTCAGTTTTCAGCAATTCTCACTACTTGGACATATGGTTGTTTCTTATGATATTATTACCACTTAGTTGGTACAAGGACATGAAAAAATAACATCCAGTGCTTTTATTTTAATTTTTTATTTATATATGATAGTCACAGAGAGAGAGAGAGAGAGAGAGAGAGAGGCAGAGACATAGGCAGAGGGAGAAGCAGGCTCCATGCACCGGGAGCCTGATGTGGGATTCGATCCCGGGTCTCCAGGATCGCGCCCTGACCCAAAGGCAGGCGCCAAACCACTGCGTCACCCAGGGATCCCCAGCGCTTTATTTATATTGAATAACAAAATATAAATTCTGAAGAATATGATATATAAAACAAATGGAGAATAAAACATAACAATCCTCTCTTCCACTAGACCCCATTAGAGTTTGATTTTACTGCCTGTTTAAAGCATTGAGTTTCTTTTTCTGATCTGTTGTAAATTTTTTCTGCCACTATAGTCAAAGTCTCTTCTCTAACTCCAGTAAGGACTCTAATTATGACTTTGAGTATGTTAAGTAAATACCAATTACATATTAAGAGACAAATTCTGGCCTTGAATTTAAACAAGAATTTACCCTTGCTTCAATTAAACCTGAACATCTAATACATTTATTACAAAAAGTCTTTAGTGCTGAGGTATATACACATACATAATGATATAGTTGTCTAGGGAAATAAAATATTTGGTTAAGTATAATTTGAACTGGGCATCAGGTGTAACCAAAGGTCTTCCACGACAATATTCCTGTTTCACACTGAACTCTCAATACTAGAATTCAAAGACTAATAGGAGATTTACTTATAAAAACATAAATATCATTAAGTGTAAAAACTTCTGCTTTGAGAATGTGTTTACCTTTTCTTCAACTCCTAAGATTCCTTTTAAAGGAATAAGAGAGAATTCCCACAGACAGATTGTACAGATAGAGAGTCTTCAGCAAGTGAAGTGGCCCCTTTGTTGGAAACCTTAGCAAACAATTTTGGGTGCCAGGGACAATGGTAACAAATATCTTGAAACTCTACCAAATAAGATTTAAATATCTACCTGTTGATCATAGTCTTCTAGTATGTTTACTTCATCCTGTTTCCTGCTCTGCACTTAATATTAATAATAAAAAAATATCAATTCTGAGAAGTGAGCATAGGAAAAAAAAGAAAATTTACATGTTAAGTTTAACATACTCATAATACATGCAGTCATTATTATATATACTTGTATTAATATTACATATATATCATTGTTATATAATCATTATTTTAAAAGTCAAGTAAATAAGACTAAAAGGTTATATATATTCTAGAACCAAAATGTAAAAAAAAACCTCTTAAAATTATAGAAGAGCCAAAACCTCTTCTAGTAGGCTATTGATATAATAAGACACATCCTTGATTTTTATTCACCTAAGTTTCAGGTAGAATGTGAATTCTTTCTTCTCACAAAATATGACTTTAAAAAGAGAATGAGACCTAAGAGAGTGAAAACATACATTCCCACAAAACGTTGTACACTAATGCTCATAGCATAATAGCCAAAAGCTAGCAGAAAAAACAAATATCCATCAACTGATGGATGGATGAACTATAATGTGGTATATCCATAAAATAGAACAGTATTTAGCCATCAAAAGCAATAAAGTATTAATACACGCTACAACATGGACGGACCCTGGATACATCATGCTATGTGAAAAATGCCAGCCACAAAAGACCACATATTTGTTTCATATGAAAGTTTAGGAAAGGGAAATCTATAGAAACAAAGTAGATTAGTAGTTACTCAGTGCTAGGAGATGGATGGTGGTAGAGAAGAAGGGGTGAGAACTATAAAAATATTTTAAAATTGGATAGAGTACAATTGCATGTGTCTGTGATGCTGGTGCAAATCACGTAATAAAATGGTTTAAAAAGGTGAATTGCACTTATTGTGAGTTCTATCTCCATAAAGCTGCTACAAAGTAAAAATAGAATTAGAAAAAGAGAAATTTACCTGGTAACAGGCTAATCCAGGTCTCATAGTTTTAGAGATTATGTGTGTATGTATGTATGTATGTATGTATGTATGCTGTATGTACTTTAGTTGTTAATATTTTCCAGGAGTTTACTATTTCAAATTATTTTAATACAGTTTCCATTTTATAGTCCTCTATTTTTAGATAAAAAATCCATTGAGAAAGACTTTAGATACTGAATTACATCAAAATGACCTAAAATGTTTTTCATACATAAATATTATTTGTCAACATGTGCTTCATTTTATGTAATAAATTATCAGAATCTAATCCTCTGATCAGTTACACCACACTATGCTATTTAAAGCTTAAAACCCAACAGGGTTTTTTTTTAATTTAGTATAATTTTAAACATTACAAAAATAGCTCTCATACAGCTCCCCTGCTGTGTCTTAGATTGTTGCCAAGGCTTTTTGTAATACTTTATCACTAGAGTAACATCTTTCTATAAATATTGCATACTTGATTCTAATGTCACCCAAAATAGCAATGTGATATAAAGGCTACAGAGAGAAGTGTAAAGAAAGAAACTGAATTAATTTTATTTATTTTCTAACCATTAAAACTCCCATATCATCATGCCTTATCACTTATCTACATACATTCCAAATGTGGAAGTCTCCCTTGGGTTTGAGGATATTTGTTTTCAAGGTGAAAAGATTTTTTCTTAGAAAAATAAGCTCAGTTGGAAAGCTGATTTGTTGTTTGAAAGAAATAAATAAGGTCATGGAGCATTGTTGAGCGATTGGTAAAAACCCTACTAACAAAGTATCAATTGTTGGCAGATTTCTCATTTCAATGACCCATTCCACAAAGCAATTTCTTCACTGTACGAATTTTAAAGACCTAAACCTAGTATGCTTTGGATATAAGTCTAAATCTTGACATGAATTCTGAAGAGAATGGAATTGACATAGTTTGCTTTTCTTTTTTTTTTTTACTTTGAAACTTTAATATTTTATGTATTTTGAGGAAAATCCAGTCTATATGTGACTAATTGTCGATTATACTTTATTCATCAAATTATATTTTAAGAGAGCAACTTGAGGCTCTAAAAAAGCTTTTGAAATAGATTTTGGAAATTGTTTTTTTAAAAGCTATTAAAATATTGTTCTTGAAAAAGAAAAATTCATTATTCTGAGCCCAAAGTAACAAAAGATTCAAGTTCAGAACACTTGAAATATTAAACCCAAAATGCTCAATAATTTCTACATTTAATAAAACTAACTTGAGCTTCCATTCTAACAGTCTATTTGGAACATCTCTAATTGCATTTGGCCGTGCCAACTGCTAACTTTTGCATGATAGGGAAAAAGTATTTTGTGGTGACTACAGAATGACTTTTAATCCCGGATAATGACCTACTAATGCTGTCAGCTTGATTAGGCATCTACATACACCAAAAAATATTTTACTTAAAGTCCCACAGAACCCCTAACAAAAAAAGGCTCATTTTCGTAGCCTTTAACAACAAAATAGTGAAGGGAATCCCAAAAAATGCATTCAAAGGGTCTGAGATCATTTATTGATAACATTAGATTGAATCCTAGAAGCAACTCTGTGTTTATTTGAAACCCCATCACCACTGTCCTCCTACACTTTATGAAGTAAAACTATACAAGAATGGGGATTTTTAGTGAAGGTACAGTAGGCAAGGGAAAATTAGCAGAGAGAAGGGAAAGGGTTAAAAATAAGTTTTTTGAGATTTAAAAAAAAAAACCTCAACAACTGTAGGCATAAAATTATCCAGAACTGCAAGTTGTACATATATTACACATGAGAAAATATGAGAATTGATAATAACTTATCCATAAATAGTAAGGAAGGATGTCTCTTGGTTATAGTTATAACTGTCATATTTGAAGGCTCTGATCTAGTTCATAGAAGCAGTAAAACCCAGTTTTCTTTATTTGCTCAGACCCTATTCCTACTTTCTTGCTCAAATGATAATTCCACATACAAATTTGAGCATCATAAATCCCATGACACTGAAGTAGGTTTTTTGTTTTGTTTCGTTTTGTTTTGTTTTGTTCTGTTTTGTGGGGCCCTCCTTTTTACAACTCATACAATTAGGAGTTCTAACTTCAGCTACCTAGAATTCTCATCTCACTGTTGCTTAGCTACTCTACATTTCTGCATTCCATAGGACTACATTGCAAAAGGCCCTTGGCTACTCCACTGTATGTGTGAGAAGGAAAATGGTTTCTCAAATGGCAAGAATTTTTCATGCTAGTATCAATATTTCCAGGTTTAACTTAATTCCAATAGAATTCAACTTCAACTTCTACTTCTGAAATATTAAAGTGCATGTCCAAAGTATTGGAGAAAGAATAATGCTATTGAAATTAGAGTTAAGTTTCCTTACATCTTTGTGAAGAATCACACATAAGAAAAATACTTTTTTTTTCCAAGTTTTTGTTTAAATTCCAGTTAGTTAACATACGGTATAATATTAGTTTCAGATGTAGAATGTAGTGATTAATTACTTCTATGCAACACCCAGTGCTCATCACAAGTGCCCTCCTTAATACCCATCACATCGGTAACCCATGCCCCAAAACACCCTCCCTCTGGTAACCATCAGTTTGTTTTCTCTAGTTAAGACTCTATTTCTTGATTTGTGTCTTTTTTCCTCCACGACGTCCATTTGCTTTGTTTCTTAAATTCCACATATGAGTGAAATCTTATAGTATTTGTTTTTTCTGGAGCTGACTTATTTTGCTTAGCAGAACTCTTTTGTTTCATCCACATCATTACACGTGGCAAGATCTCATTCTTTTTTTAAGGCTGAATAATATTCCAGTGTGTGTATCTATATCTACATTATTATATCCTGTCTTTTTTATCTGTTCACCACTTGATGGGCATTTGGGCTCTGCACCAATATGCATTACCACTAGTAGTGTAAAAGATTTCTCTCTCTCTGCATCCTCACCACCATCTGTTGTTTCCTGTGTTGTTAATTTTAGTCATTCTAATAGCTGTGAGATGATATCTCATTGTACTTTTGACTTGCATCTTCCTGATGAAGAGTGAAGTTGAGCATCTTTTCATGTGTCTATTAGCTGTCTAGATGTCTTCTTTGGTAATATGTCTATTCATGTCTTCTGCCCATTTCTTTACTGGATTATTTGGTTTTTTTGGATGTTGAGTTTTATATATTTTGGATACTAACCCCTTATCAAATATGTTATTTGCAAATATCTTCTCCCATTCCAAAAGTTGCTTTTTAGTTTTGTTTCCTTTGTTGTACAGAAACTTAATCTTCATGAAATTCCAATAGTTGATTTTCCATTTGTTTCCCTTGTCTCAGGAGACATATGTAGTAAATTGCGACAGCTGATCTCAAAGAAGTTACTGCCTGTGTTTTTGAGGATTTTGATAGTTTCCTATATGATGTTTAGGTCTTTCATCCATTTTGAATTCATTTTTGTGTATGGTATAAGAAAATGGTCCAGGCTAATTCTTTTGCATGCTGCTGTCCAGTTTTCCCAACATCATTTTTGAAGAGAGTATCTTTTTTCCATTGAATATTCTTACCTGCTTTGTCAAAGATTAATTGATCAAAGAGTGGTAGGTTCAGTTCTGGGTTTTCTATTCTTCTTATTATCTATGTATCTGTTTTTGTGCCAGTATTATACTGCCTTGATAATTAGCTTTGTAATGTAACTTGAAGTCTGGAACTGTGGTACCTTCAGCTTTGTTTCTCTTTTTCAAGGTTGCTTTGGCCATTTAGGATCTTCTCTGGTTCCATACACATTTTAGGATCATTTGTTATAGTTCTGTGAAAAATGCTGGTGGTATTTTTGATAGGGGTTGCATTAAATGTATAGATTGTTTGGGGTAACATAGGCATCATAACAATATTTATTCTTCTAATCCATGAGCATGGAATGTTTTTCTCTTTCTTTGTGTCATCCTAAATTTCTTTTATCAGCATTTTATAGTTTTCAGAGTACAGATAATTTACTTCTTTGGGTAGATGTGTTCCTAGGTATCTTTTTGGCTTGGGGTACAATTTTAAATAGGATTGATTCCTTGATTTGTTTTACTGCTGCTTCATAATTGGTGTATAGAAATGAAATAGATTTCTGTACATTGATTTTGTATCCTGAAACTTTACTGAATTTGTGTTTCATTTACAGTAGTTATTTGGTGGAATATTCTGATTTTTATATATATAGAGTATCTATATATATATAAAGTATATATCGGGATCCCTGGGTGGCGCAGCGGTTTGGCGCCTGCCTTTGGCCCAGGGCGCGATCCTGGAGACCTGGGATCGAGTTCCGCGTCGGGCTCCCGGTGCATGGAGCCTGCTTCTCCCTCTGCCTATGTCTCTGCCTCTCTCTTTCTCTCTGTGACTATCATAAATAAATAAAAATTATAAAAAAAATAAAATAAAATAAAGTATCTATCTATATAGAGTCATCTGCAAATAATGACAGTCTGCTTTTTCCTTGCTGATTTGGATGCCTTTATTTCTTTTTGTTGTCTGGTTGCTGAGGCTAAGACTTGTAGTACTATGTTAAGTAACAGTGGTGAAAATGGACATCCTTGCCTTATTCCTGATAAGACATAGAAGAAAATATCTCAGTTTTCTCCATTGAGGATGATATCAGCTGTGGGTTTTTCATATATGGCCTTTGTTATGTTGAGGTATGTTCTCTCTAGCCCTACTTTATTGAGTGTTTTTATTTAGAATGAATGCTGTATTTTGCCAGATGATTTTTCTGTATCTATTGAGAGGATGGTATAGTTCTTATCCTTTTTTAATTAATGTGCTGTATCACATTGATTGATTTGTGAATATTAAACTACCCCTGTAGCCCAGGAATAAATTCCACTTGATCATGGTGAATTCTTTTAAGGTACTATAATTTGTGAGTCTTTTATGAAAAATTTTTGCATCCATGTTCACCAGGGATAATGGCCTATAGATCTCTTTTTTTTAATGGGGTCTTTGGTTTTGGTATCAGGGTAATTTTGGCCTCATAGAATGAACCTGGAAGTTTTCCTTCCACTTGCATATTTGGGAATAATTTGAGTAGAATAGATATTAATTTGTTTAAATGTTTGGTAGAATTCTTCTGTGAAGCCATCTGGTCTTGGATTTATGTTTGTTTGGTAGATTTTGATTACTGATTCTATTTATTGCTGGTTATTGGTCTGCTCAAGTTTTCTACTTCTTCCTGTTTCAGTTGTGGTAGTTTATATGTTAGGAATTTATCCATTTCTTCTGGATTGTCCAATTTGTTGGCATATAGTTTTTTTAATAATATTATCTTGTATTTCTGTGATGTTGGTTGTTATTTCTCCTCTCCCATTTGTGATTTATCTGGATCCCTGTTTTTATTGATAAGTTTGGCTGGAGGTTTATCAATTCTATTTTTTTTTTCAAATAACAAGCTCCTAGTTTCATTGCTCTGTACTTTTGATTTCTTTAGTTACTGTATCATTTATTTGTGCTCTAATCTTTATTATTTCCCTTCTTCGGACTTTTGGCTTCATTTTTTAATTCTAGGTCCTTTTAGATAGATGTAAGGTTAGACTGTTTGAGATTTGTCTTGCTTCTTGAGGCAAGCCTATACTGCTATATATTTCCTTTGTAGCACCATTTTTGCTGCATCCCAAAGGTTTTGGATCATCATGTTTTCATTTTCATGTATTTTTTTAAATTTCTTATTTGATATCCTGATGGACCCATTCATTCTTCAGTAGCATACCGTTTAACCTGTATGCATTTGTGGTATTTGCAAATTTTTTCTTGTGGTTGACTTCAAGTTTCATAGTGTATGATCAGAAAATATGCATAGTATATATACCTCAATCTTTTTGTACTTGTTGAGGCCTGCTTTGTGACCTAGTATGTGATTTATCCTGGAGATTGTCCCTCAAATGGATAATGTGCACTTGCATATGTATTCTGCTTTAGGATGAAATGTTCTGAGTATGTCTGTTAAGTCCATCTGGTTCAGTGTGTTTTCTAAAGCCATTGCTTCTTTGTTGATTTTCTGCTTAGATAATCTGTCCATTGATATGTGGGGTGTTAAAGTCTTCCACTATTATTATATTATTATCAATGAGTTTCTCTGTTTGTTATTAATTATTTTAGATAGTGGGGTGCTCCCATATTGGCATAAATATTTACAATCGTTAGATCCTCTTGTTGGATGGACCCTTGCATTATGATATAGTGCCTTTCTTCATCTCTTGTTGCAATCCTTGGTTTAAACTCTAGTTTGTCTGAAATAAGTAGTGTTACCCCTGCTTTTTCTTGACATCCATTTGCAAGATAAATGTTTCTTAATACCCTCACTTTTAATCTGCAGGTGTCTGTAGGTCTAAAGTGATAAGCAGCATATAGATGGTCTTGTTTTTTAGTCCATTGTGATACCCTATTTGTTTTGATTAGAGCATTTAGTTCATTTACATTCAAAGTAATTATTGATAGATATGTATTTAGTGTCATTTAATTACTTGTTTTGTCATTCTGGAGATTTTCTCTGTTCCTTACTTATCTTTGTCACTTTCGGTATTTCCACTCATTCCCTTCAATATTTCTTACAGGGCTGGTTTAGTGGTCACAAACTCCTTTAGTTTCTGTTTGTCTGGGAAACTCTTTATCTCTCCTTCTTTTCCAAATGATAGTCTTGCTGGATAGAATATTCTCGGCTGCAGATTTTTCCATTCACTACATTGAATATACTATGCCACTCTCTTCTAGCTTGCCAAGTTTCAGTGGAGAGATCTGCAGTTAGGCTTACAGGTCTTCCTTTATAAGTTAGGAACTTCTTCTCTCTTGCTGCTTTTAAAATTTGTTTCATTACTATATTTTGCCAATTTAAATACAGTATGTTTTGGCCTGATTTTGTTAATTTTAATGGGAGTTCAGTCTCCTGGGTTTGGATGTCTGTTTCCTTCCCCAGATTAAGGAAGTTTTCAGCTATCATTCCCTCAAATAAATCTTCTGCCCCCTTTTCTATCTCTTCTTCCTCTAAGACTTCTGAAATAGAAATGTTAATAAATTTGATGGAGTCACTGAGTTTTCTAAGTCTATTCTATTGCTCTATAGTTCTTCTTTCTTTCTTTTGTTCAGGTTCATTATTTTCTCTTCTATATCACTTATTCATTCTTCGGCTTCTTCCATCCTTGTGTTTATTATATCCCGCCTGTTTTGAACTCAATTATTGTATTTTTCATTTCTGACTGATTTATTCCTGCATTAAGGGCCTCCCTGAAGTCTTCCATTCTTTTCTCAAGCCCAGCAAGTATCCTTATGATTATTACTATAAATTCCCTATCAGGTATATCTCTTACATCTCTTTGGATTAGATCTCCATCTGTGATCTTAACTTGTTTTATTTGGGATGAATTCCTCCATCCTGGCATTTTGTCTAAGTCTCTGTCATCTTCTTTGTTTTAGAATAGCCTGTTATATACCCTGCTCCTGACAGTAATGGATTTATGAAGAGGTCAAATAGTGTCCAGGGCCTGGTGCTTCAGGGAAGTTGTCTTTGGTGTGTGCTGCATATGCTCTGCTGCTGTGTTTCAGCTGTTCCGTCCTTCAGTTCAGTCATCTGCAGAGGTTTTCCTTGCCTATAGTGGGCACTATTTGGACCTCGGCCAGAGTGTGATGAGTTTAAAGTAGGTGTGCTCTGGTCTCCTTGATAAAAGAGACATAATGCTATTTCCATTAAAACTGAAGATTTGCAGAACTATGGTCTGTAGATGTGGTTTGTACAAGGGTTTCTGCCAGTCTTCTGGGGAAAGGGCCCACTGCACTCATCCTTAGGCACACTTGGCCTAGAAAAGCAGTACTGGCAGAGGGCAGGGGGGCATGGGACTTGGTATAAGCAAGTTAGGCAGCCAATGTTGGAGCTGTGCTGTTTACTAAACTTGGTTTATGCTGAGGGGCAGGGAGAGGGAAATGATTCAGCCAGCTCCCTTTGAAGCCAAGAAGGCTAGGTAGCCAGTGTCCCGTTAGCTGCCCTCAGCAGGTGACCCTGCAGCTATACTGAGGGGCCAAGGATGGAAATAGTATCCAACAGCTCCTTTGTTCCTGGAGAGACATCTCTGTGAATGCCACCTCTCACAGATGTGCTCCAAGAAGAGAGAACAGTCTCTTCGTATGTGCTTTAGGCAATCCTCAGACTATGCCATCTGCCCTGGGGTTGCTTGCCACCTTCTCTCCAGGAGGAAGAGAAGATGCTCAGGGCTCTATCCGCACCATCTATGCCAACCTCTAAACCTCCAGTCTTTGAGCCCTGCTGGTTGCAAAAACTAAAAAAAATCAGTCCCTCTCATTTTCCCAGCCAACAGCTTTGGGCAAGTCTTCTCCTTGTATATCCCCCTATGTGCTTCTCTGTCACCTTTCTCTGCGACCAGGACTCCCTCTGCTCCACAGCACCCCATTTCTCTTCCAAACCATGTCTCCTCCACCTTCTACCTTCCTTCTTGTGGCCTCTCCTCTCCCTCTAGTTGTGGAGTTTGTTCTGTCAGTTCTTAGATTGATTTATTGGGTATTCAGAATGATTTGATAGTTTTCTAGTTGTATTCTAGGGAAAAGACCAGCCTAGGGTCGTCCTACCACCTGCCATCTTAGCTCCTCTATCAGAAAAATATTTTGTTCGTAAGTAAAGTATAACTCCAAGAATTATTATTTATTGATGTGAAAGTGGTTGAACTGTAAAATATGAGTTAAAGAAGTTTAAGACATATGTTGGATATGACTGTTCTTGTCTCCAAAATATATGCAAAAGTGCCTGAGCCCACATTCTCCAAAAAAGAAAAAACTGAGTTTGAGGCAATATGCACGAGCTAACATTTTACTGTGAAGGTGTAAACTCAGGAATACAAGGATACAGAGAAAGGGCAATGAGCTAAACCAAAAACAGAGTGAACCTTTATGAAGTTTAGCACAGTTTCTACAGAAAGCTTTGCTGGTTGCTCCATCTTACTGGTGTCTGAGTTGAGGTGGTGTGAAAGAGCTGTGTCTCAAAACACTCTATTATGGAAGAAAGACGGGAGTATTTATTCCAGGCACATTCCCATTACTGGTCTTTTTTTGTCAAAGTCATCACAGGACTCCCCCACACTTCTCCACTATCTTAATGGCCCTTTTGGCATATGGATTTAACATCTCCTGGAAGCAGCATTGCCACCTTCTGTGCTGTGTGTCATAAAGGTGTAGGGTGGCAATAAGAGCTTAACACTACTAGCCCATCAGAAGCCTGAAGCTTGATACAACAGAAATGAATTAAGGCTAGAGGCAAGACCCTTTGAGGTCATGATCTAGGTACCAGCAGCTGCTGCACCAGGCAAAAGCTCGCAGCACAAGATCTCCTTTAGGAAGACAGTGATGCTTCTCAATGAACTTCTCTAACATAGATCAATACTTCCTCTCTATTGACTGCAAAAAGGTAGCTTATCTCAGGTGACATGCCTACAAAGCCGTATGTAGCATTATCATGAAAATATGACAATGAAAACTTTAGAATATATTAAGGGAAGGAATAAAATACCAAAAAAAGATATGTATAGAAATTATTGGGGAAAAAACCTTTAAATAAGAAAAAATAATTCCATTGACCATCTTACAAAATTACAACTTGATTACTCCCTATCCTCCTATGTCATCTAGCATTCCTAATCTTCTCCCAGAAGTTCTTTTTGCCATGGCATGATTACTTTCTATTGTGTTATAAGATTTTCTTAGTATCATGTTTATGGTTTATTACCTGCTTACTTCACTATACTACAAATTATACAAGGGCATGGAATTTCATGTTTTATTCATTGAATAGTCCAAAATATTACTAAGTCCCTTTAATGTAGCAAAATTCAATAAATATTTATTAGTAAGTTAGCTAATGTGGAGAAGGAAACCAACTGGCGTATTAAAATCAGACATCTTCTGATAAAAATAGAAGAAAATCTGATCTAGAATTTTTAAAGAAAAGTGGGGATTCATTTGCTCCTATGGCTGAAAAATCCTAAATAGGCCTAGATTCATGTTTACCTTAGGCAGGACTTGAAAATCTGTCATCAGTCTCTGTGTCAGTGTCTGGATTCTCTCTCTCTCTACTAATTCTCATTGTCAGAAATTGCAGTGGCCCCTCAAAACTTTCCAGATACCATTGCCTTGTGAAAAAGAAAATGCTTCCTTTGTGATGCTCAAAAGTCCTGGGTTAGCTATGATTTGGGATTGATCTGGTTTCTGGGGCTAGGACAGTGTAATGTGTCATCTGGCAGAGTCCTTGACCACACACGGCCCACAAGCCAGGGGGAGAGAGGGCAGCATCACCAGAAATACATGGGTTGAGTGGTTCATTAGAGACTTGTGTAAATCAAATGTTTTTAAAAAAATCATGATTAAAAGCATAATGGTATAGGAAATACTTCCCTAGTTAAAACAAACTGTAAATTATGTTAGAGATTGAGTGGAAATACTGTGGAGAAGGGAGGCCTCAGAAAGCCCAACATCTCCTAATCTGAAAATCTCACATTTAATACATAATGTCAGCTCACATATATGTCTATAAAAACATTAGGCATGTATTTACCAAAATGCAAAAGGAATTATAGAAGAACATCAAGTAGCAATTATAAAGAAAAAAATAACAGAAAACAGAAATTCTATGTAGCCCAATATCCTGCCTGAGTATAAAAATAAGAAATTTATAGAATGTTGTTTGCATTCCAAAGTATAAATATATATTCCCAAATTTGCTGGTTTATATTTATTGCCATCAAGCCTTGGAGCTTTCTAATAATTTGTTAATCTAATGTCTATAAAAAGAACTCCTAATTTTAAAATGGATGTTAAAGGCTTAATAAGGGTAGCCCGAGTGGCTCAGCAGTTTAGCGCTGCCTTCAGCCCAGGGCGTGATCCTGGAGACCCAGGATCAAGTCCCATGTCAGGCTCCCTGCATGGAGCCTGCTTCTCCCTCTGCCTGTGTCTCTGCCTCTCTCTGTGTTTCTGGTGAATAAATAAATAAAATCTTTAAAAACAATAAAGGCTTAATAAAAATATATAAAAATGATACATGAGATAAACTTTCTGCAGGTTCACATTTGGTCTATTCAGTGTTTACTCTTTCCTAATAAAGACCTTAAACCATTTTTGGAAAGCAAAAATAAACAAGTAGTATGGAGAGTACTTTATCTTCTGATATGATTGCCCATTCCTTGTAAGGTTTTGCCCCTTCTGAACATTTGTAAATGTGTTTGCTCATTTGGAATTTCACCTTATGGTATTCTATTTTAAGGCCATATAACCAGAAACAGATTGCATCTAAATATAGAGAAGAGCTCGATTATATTATCTTTACTTTAGCTTTAAAACTATCAATCAAATTAGAATTATGAATCAATTTATTTATTTCAAGTAATATCATATGTCAGCTAAAGAGGTTTTCCTATATAATTAGCATATTATAATCAGTTAAATAAGTATTAATTATTTTGGCATTATCTCCCACAGTGAATACTTACATATAAGCTTCTATTAAAACATATCACCCTTGTTAAAGAGTGGTTCCCTGTGTATCTCAGTCCCAGCATACTAGCCCTGGAATGGACCCACACATCATCTAACTGGAAATTATTCATTTGACATGTATATAAGCTCTACTTATGTCTAACTTTAGCTAGAAGCCAGATCTCAGAATCCAGCATTATTTCCAATAAGCCATACTTCCCTTTCTTCTTACATTCCATCTCTTTACTAAAAAACCTATGGAGTATTTCAAGCCTTTTTAATTTGGTTGGTAGTTTAAAAACAAAAGTATCTACTTGATTGATATGTAATCAAATATAGCTCAGAGTATTTCTAAGCCTTTCTAGATGAGGTATCCTAAAGAAATCATGCTACTATGTACATAACATCAGATTTTAACAATCTAAAATCTCACTCCGGTCCTTCTAGGAGTCCCTGGAGTGTCACATAAAGGTCATTGAGTGTTCACATATCCACAGGGTGTAAGTATCCCAGCATGAAAACCACTGAACTATATTACTATAACTCTAACACACACACACACACACACTGCATTCTTCCCCACTTTGCCATACCCTCAGTAGAAAGAATTTTTGCTTGAACAAAAATTGAAAATTCCTTCTATTATGTTTCTGTCAATGTTATTCACAGCTGAAGCATGTAGCATATTATGATGACACTTTATTTCTTGGACAAATTGACTTGAGAACTGAATTTTTCTAAGTACTTTTCTTTTTTTTCCCTACTGATTATTTATTTATTATTATTTTAAAATAAATTTATTTTTTATTGGTGTGCAATTTGCCAACATGTAGAATAACACCCAGTGCCCATCCCATCAAGTGCCCCCCTCAGTACCCGTCACCAATCACCCCCACCCCCCGCCCACCTCCCCTTCCACCACCCCTAGTTCGTTTCCCAGAGTTAGGAGACTCTCATGTTCTGTCTCCCTTTCTGATATTTCCCACTCATTTTTTCTCCTTTCCCCTTTATTTTCTTTCACTATTTTTTATATTCCCCAAATGAATGAGACCATAAAATGTTTGTCCTTCTCTGATTGACTTATTTCACTCAGCATAATACCTTCCAGTTCCATCCACGTTGAAGCAAATGGTGGGTATTTGTCATTTCTAATGGCTGAGTAATATTCTATTGTATACATAAACCACATCTTCTTTGTCCATTCATCTTTCGATGGACACCGAGGCTCCTTCCACAGTTTGGCTATTGTGGACATTGCAGCTATAAACATTGGGGTGCAGGTGTCCCGGCGTTTCATTGCATCTGAATCTTTGGGGTAAATCCCCAGCAGTGCAATTGCTGGGTCGTAGGGCAGGTCTATTTTTAACTGTTTGAGGAACCTCCACACAGTTTTCCAGAGTGGCTGCACCAGTTCACATTCCCACCAACAGTGCAAGAGGGTTTCCTTTTCTCCGCATCCTCTCCAACATTTGTGGTTTCCTGCCTTGTTAATTTTCCCCATTCTCACTGGTGTGAGGTGGTATCTCCTTGTGGTTTTGATTTGTATTTCCCTGATGGCAAGTGATGCAGAGCATTTTCTCATGTGCTTGTTGGCCACGTCTATGTCTTCCTCTGTGAGATTTCTCTTCATGTCTTCTGCCCATTTCATGATTGAATTGTTTGTTTCTTTGCTGTTGAGTTTAATAAGTTCTTTATAGAACTTGGATACTAGCCCTTTATCAGAATGTCATTTGCAAATATCTTCTCCCATTGTGTAGGTTGTCTTTTAGTTTTGTTGACTGTATCCTTTGCTGTGCAAAAGCTTATCTTGATGAAGTCCCAATAATTCATTTTTGCTTTTGTTTCTCTTGCCTTCATGGATATATCTTGCAAGAAGTTACAGTGGCCAAGTTCAAAAAAGGGTGTTGCCTGTGTTCTCCTCTAGGATTCTGATGGAATCTTGTCTCACATTTAGATCTTTCATTAATTTTGAGTTTATCTTTGTGTATGGTGTAAGAGAGTGGTCTAGTTTCATTCTTGTACTTATTGAAAAATAACAGACATACAGAAAAGTACATATATTAGAAGTGTTTATCTCAGTGAATTTTCACCAAGTGAACACATCTGAAAACCCCAATCCACCTTAAAAAAACAGAATATTATTAGCATCTAAGAAGATTTCTCCTGTCCCCACCCAGTTGTTACCACCCCCAGAAGTAGTCATCATTACCTTGACTTTTAACACTATTTATCAATTTGTCTTTTTATTTTGCTTTACACAAATAGACATATATCTTAGGGTACTCATCTTTTGCTTTTTTCACTAAACATTATCTTTGTGAGACTTATTTGCTGTATAGTGTTCCATCATATGCATATACCACAATGTATTCATTATACTGTTAATAAACATGTGAATTGTTCACAGCTTTTGAAACAATTTTAAGTACGGTTTAATTACAGTTTATATATGCTTAGTTTTAACAACATTTTCAGTTTTCCAAGTGTATGCACCAATTTAAACTTCATTTAGCAATATACAAATGTCTTAGTTGACACTTTCAACAATAATTGGTATTTTCCTGGATTTTAAATTTTATCCATTCTGGTACATTTATAGCTGTATCTGTGATGGCTTTGTTTTTTTTATGGACCATGATGTTGATTCATTCAAAACAATAGAATACAGGGCAGCCCCTGTGGCACAGCGGTTTAGCGCCGCCTGCAGCCTGGTGCGTGATCCTGGAGGCCTGGGATCGAGTCCCACGTTGGGCTCCCTGCATGGAGCCTGCTTCTCCCTCTGCCTGTGTCTCTGCCTCTCTCTCTGTGTGTGTCTCTATGAATAAATTTTAAAAATCTTAAAAAAAAAAAAACAGCATACTTTTGCATGTCCCATGAAAACCAAGAATCTGAAAACTACACGCTAATACTGAAAACTGTGTTCTCAATAGGGTGATTATATAACATCATCCAAACAGGGACAATAGACAATAAACCCAGATTATTCTTGACACTAATCACCCATACTGCCAAATAGATTTTTTCTTACAACACCTTACAGCATAGTTAGTGCTGTAAGTTTGCATAAATATAATACGCAAATTGACCTTGAAGATTTATAAGATTTCCTCAGCATTGTGATTAATTCTAGAAGTAGCAGTTCTGCCTACTGGATCAGACACAGTAGAGAAGTTCAATAACAAAACCCAAAATTTCTTTTTTGTTTTTCAAATAAATGTACTCCAATTGTGATTTTAATGTGAATCACCTTAATGACAAATAAAATTGAATATCTCTTCATATGTATTGGTCACTTCGATATTGTTTTTTAATGAAATGCCAGTTTGAGTCTTTTGAACTTGAACAGGCAAAATGTAATGAACTTTCTACCTTTACCGATTTATAAGAGTTGTTCGTATTTTCTTTGTATGAGTTGTCAACTATATGTCTTCAAAATACTTTCTCCCACCCAGTAACATGCTCTTTCACTCCCTTAGTAGTTTCTTGATAAGCAAAAGTTCAAATCTTAATTTAGTTCAATTTATCAAATTTTTCTTTATGGTTATGTCTGTTTTTGATTTCAAAAAAAATCTCTATACCCAAAGCTCAGATATCCTGTGTTTTCTTCTAAAATCTTTATTGTTTTACCTTTCAACTTTACATTTCCTTCTAAAATTAGTTTGGGTTTATAGTGTGAGGTAGGAATTAGGATTTTTTTTTTTTTTTGGCATGTGCCTAATCAGTAGATACAGCAGCACTTATTGAGCAGACCAGCTTTTTTCTCACTTTGTTCCCAATCAAGAAATAGTTTTAAGTATGGGTCTACTTATGTTTCATTGATTTATTAGTTAAACTTCACCATACTTCATTTTATTTATCATTGTAGCTTCGTAGGCTTTGATTGCTAACAGTGCATATTCTCTACCTTTCTTTTACTTTTTTTGCATGAGAAATATTTTTTTAATTGAAGTATAGTTGACACACGATGTTACCTTAATTTCAGGTGTACAGTGTAGTAATTCAAAAAATCTATTTGGTCTTCTATGCTCATTACAAGTGTAGCTACCATTTATCACCATACAATGTTGTTATATCATTGACAGTACTTGCTATGCTATAAATCTCATCCCCATGACTTAATATTCCATGACTGGAAGACTATCTTCCACTCTCCTTTACCCTTTGGCCCATCCCTACAACACCCTTCCCTCTGGCAACCATAAGTTTACTCTCTATATTTATGGTTCTCTTTCTACTTTTTTTGTTTATGCATTTGCTTTGTTTTGTTAGATTGTACATGTAAGTGAAAATATGTGACATTGGTCTTTCTGTGTCTCACTTATTTCACTTAGCATAATACCCTCTAGGTCCTCCCATGTTGTCACAATTAGCAAGATCTCATTACTTTTTATGACTGAGTAATACTCCATTGTATATGTATACCACATCTTCATCTTTTCATCTAAGCTGGACAATTGAGTTGCTTCTCCTTGGATATTGTAAATCATGTTGAAAATAAAATTGCATATGTCTTTTCAAATTAGTGTTTTCATTTTCGTTGGGAAAATACGGAGTATTGAAATTACTGGATTATATGGTATTTCTCTTTTTAATTTTTTGAGAAAACTATATACTGTTTTCCACAGTGACTGGACCAATTTACATTCTCCTTAACTGTGCACTGGCAAGTATAACATGATATATCATTATGTGTGTGTTTCTTTGTTATAATTCCAGTTAAGTAGTATACAGTGTTATACTGGTTCAGGATTACAATATAATGAATCAATGGTTCTCTATACATTTCTCAGGGCTCATCATGATAAGTGTACTTCATCGATTTTACCCATCTTCACTGGTATACATCAGTTTGTTCTCTAAGTTAAATTTGTTTTTTGGTTTGTCTCTTTTCAATTTTGTTTGTATTGTTTGTAAATTCCACATATTAGTGAAATCATATGGTATTTATCTTTCTCTGATTTAATTCACTTAACATTTTACTCTCTGGATCCATCCATGTTGTTACAAATGGCAAGAGTTTATTCTCTTATGGCTAAGTAATATTCCATTGTGTGTGTGTGTGTGTGTGTGTGTGTGTGTGAGTCTATCTGTATACCTGTCCACTACATCTTCATCTATTGATAGATACTTGGGCAGTTTCCATATTTTGGCTATTGTAAATAATGCTGCAATAAACATAGGGGTATATATATCTTTTCAAATTAGTGTTTCATGTTCTTTGGGTAAATACTCAGTAGTGGAATTAATGGATCTATTTCTAAATTTGGAGAAATCTGCCTAATATTTTCCATATTGGTTACACCAATTTGCATTTCCACCAACAGTGCACCAGGGTTTCATTTTCTCCATATTCTCACCAACCCCTGCTGTTTCTTGTGTTTTGGATTTTAGCCATCTGACAAGTGTGAGGTGATATCTAATTGAGATGTCATTGTGGTTTTGATTTGCATTTCCCTAATGATTAGTGACATTGAACATCATTTTATGTATCTGTTGACCATTTGTATGTCTTCTGCCCATTTTTAATTATATTATTTAGTATGGTTTTTGTTTTGTTTTGTTTTTTTGTTTTGGTGTTGAGATGTATCAATTCTTTATATATTTTGGATAATAATCCCTTAGTGAACATATCATTTGCAAATATCTTCTCTCATTGAATAGAATGTCTTTTAGTTTTGTTGATTGTTTCCTTTGCTGTGCAGGTTTTAATTTTGATGTAGTCTCAATAGCTCATTTTGCTTTTGTTTTTCTTGCCTCAAAAGATATATCTAAAAAAAAATCGTTATGGTCAATGTCAAAGAAATTACTGCCAGTGTTCTAGGATTTTTATGGTTTTAGGTCTCACATTTAGGTTCTTAGTCCAATTTGAGTTGATTTTTGTATATGGTGCAAGAAAATAGGCATTTACTTTTGCATCTAGCTGTTCAGTTTTCCCAATACCATTGGCTGAAGAAACTTTTTCTCATTGCATATCTTGCTGCCTTTGTCAAAAATTAATTGACCATATAATTGTGGGTATATTTCTGGCATCTCTATTCTGTTCCATTGATTTATGTGTCAGGTTTTTTTAATGTGTCAGTTTTTATGCCAGCATCATACCATTTTGAATACTACAGCTTTATGATATATCTTCTTATTTGGGATTGTGATACCTCTAATTTTGTTCTTTTTTTCAAATTGATTTGACTATTTAGGATCTCTTGTAGTTCCAAAAAATTTTAGGATTATTCTACTTCCATGAAAAATCTGTTGGTATGTTGATAGGGATTGTATTAAATCTGTAGATTGCTTTGAATAGTATGGACATTTTAAAAATATTTTTCCTTTAATCCAGGAGCATAGATTATCATTCCATTTGTTTGTGTCATCTTCAACTTCTTTTATCAATGTTTTAGAGTTTTCAAAGTATAGGTCTTCTACCTCATTAGTTAAGTGTTTTCCTAAGTATTTTGTTATTTTTGGTGCAATTTTAAATGAAATTGTTTTCTTAATTTCTCTTTGTGCTCCTGTAAATTAATTTTGTATCCTGTGACCTTATTTAATTTATTTACCAGTATAACAGTTTTTGGAGAAGTCTTTAGGGTTTTTATTTATACCATTTTGTCAGCAAATGGGACAAATTTTACTTCTTCCTTACCAATTTGGATCCCTCACTTCTTTTTCTTGTCCACTTGCTGTGGCTAAGACTTCCAGTACTATGTTGAATAAAAGTGGTCATAGTGGACATTCTTCTCTTGTTCCAGAACCTAGGAAAAACATTATTTTTTCATCATTGAGTACAATGTTTGAGGTGGGTTTTTTATATGCAGCCTTTATTATGTTGATATATGTTCCCTCTAAACCTACTTTGTTGAGAGTTTTTATCATGAATGTATGTTTTACTTTGTCAGATGCTTTTTCTGCATCTATCGAAATGATCATATGCTTTTTATCTTTCTTCCTGTTAATGTGATGTACCATGTGATGAATTTGTGAATATTGAACCACTCTTGCATCCTAGGAATAAATCCCATATGATTGCGGTGAATTTTTTTTAAGTGTACTGGATTGGGTTTGCTAATATATTTTTGAGGGATTTTAAATTTATGTTCATCAGAGATACTGACCTGTAGTTCTCTTGTTTGTAAGGTCTTTATCTGATTTTAGTATAAGGATAGTGCTGGCCTTATAGAATAAATTTTGAGGCTTTCTTTTCTGTTTTTTTGCAATAGTTTGAAGAGAATGGGTATTAAGTCTTCTTTAAATGTTGAGAAGAATTCGACTGTGAAGATATTTGTCCCTGGGCTTTTCTTTGTTGGGAGTTTACTAAATTTCATTATTAATAATGAATCAGTTCAAATTCTCTATTTCTTATTGAGTTTTGGGAAGTCTGATGTTTCTAGAAATTAATCCATTTCTTCTAGACTGTCCAGTTTTTGGCATATAATTTTTCATAGATGATCCCAGGTTTAATGCACAGATACTTATAATTGATATATCCTCTTATTGGATTTTCCCATTATCATTATGTAGTTCTTTTTTAAAAAAAATATCTATAGTCATTAAAGTCTGATAAATGTATTACTACCCCAGCATCATTTGTCTTCCATTTGCATGGTTTATATTTTAGACCATTTATATTTTTAAAAATTATTAATAGGTATGTACTATTGCCATTTAGTTATTTTCTGGTTGTTTTCGTAGTTCATTTCTATTTCCCTGTTCTTGCTCTCTTTCCCTGGGATTGATGTCTTTCTGTAGTGGTATGCTTGGCATTCCTTTTCTTTATTTTCTGTGCATCTATTATAGGTTTTTAGTTTGTAGTTACCATGAGGTGCATGGGCTGCATCCTAAGTATATAGTAGTCTATAGTAAATTGATAGTCACTTAAGTTGTACATATTTAAAATAACTTCTTTGGGGGGGACATCAGTGACTCAATCAGTAAAGCATCTGCCTTCAGCTCTGGTCATGATCCCAAAGTCCTGAGATCAAGCCCCACATCAGGCTCTCTTCTTGGTAGGGAGACTGCGTTTCTCTCTGCCCTTCCCCCTGCTCATGCTCTCTCTCTCTCTCTTTCATCCTCTCTCTCTCTCAAATAAATAAAATCTTTAAAATAACTTCATTACTCTCCCTCTTCTGTGTTTTATGTAGATGTTCTAATATTTACAGTTTTTATTCATAATTTGCTTATGTCTTGTCTTTTCCATTTAAGGAAGTTGCTTTAATATTTCTTGTCAAGCAGTTTAGTAGTGATGAACTCCTTTACATTTTCTTTGGGGAGTGCTTTAGCTCTCCATCAGTTTTGAATAATCAACTTACTGAGTAGAGTGTTCTTGGCTGTAGGTTTCTTTTCTTTAAGCTCTTTGAATCTATCATGCCACCGCAAAATTCCTCCTGAAAAATCAGCTGATATTCTTATGGAATTTCCCTTGTATGTAACTTTCTGCTTCTCTCTTGCTGCCTTTAAGTTTTTCCAACTTTAAATTTTGACATTTTAAATATATGTTGTGGTATAGGCTTTTTGAGTTAATTTGTTTGGAAATTTCTATACTTACTGAACCTAGATATCTGTTTCCTTCCCCAAATTAGGGAAGTTTTCTGTCCTCTCTTCTTCTGGGTTCCCTATAAAGCAAATGTTACTTCACTTGGCTGTTCAAGAGGTCCCTTAATCTATCCTCATTTTTTAATCCATTTTTTTGTGTGTATTCAGCTTCAGTGCTTTCCATCTTCCTGATTTCCAGATCACTTATTTGGTTTTCTGCATGTATTATCATTGATTTCCTCTAATATATTTTTCATTTCAGTTATTGTATTCTTCTATTCTGATTGGTTCTTACTTTATATTTTCTATCTATTTGTTGAATTACTCACTGAGTTCTTTCATTTAGAGCATATTCCTCTATCTCTTCATTTTGCTGACTTTCCTATGAATTAGGTGGAACAGCTGCTTCTTCTAAACAAGAAAGATTCTGAGTTTGGTAATGCCCTGTGTAGAGTTTTCCTGACTCACTGGAGCTGTGTGTGGCATAGGTTGGGGGTCCTGGGGCACTCTGGGCTGTGACCGCTCTTATGGGATAACTAGAGATGAAGTGGACATGGGCCAGTGTCCTCTCATAGCACTGAGTACAGAGGGTATCCTGGGAAGACACTTGAAGCTGAAGCAGGTGCAAGTCAGGGTGTCTCAGGGCTCTCCATGCAGATAGTACCCCAACAGAACTGAAGCTAAAGTATGTACAAACTGGGATGTCTAAGAGTGCTCAATGCAGAAGGTGCCCGAGTAGAGCAACTGGAACTGAGCTTAGCATGGGCTAGGGTGTCCCAGGATGCTTTGCACAGAATGTGTCTTGGTCAGATGGCTGGAGCCAAGGTAGTGTGTGTAAGCTAGAGTGTTCTAGGGTAATCAACTCAGGGGACACTCTGGCAGCATGGCTGTATGAGCTAGAATATCCTGACATGCTCTGCACTGGGGGTGCCCCACAAAGCTATCTAAAGCTGAAGTGGTATGGACCTGGTATGTTCCAGGATGCTTTGCATCTGTGTCACCTTGGTGGGAAGCTGGAGCTGAGTAAGTACTGAACAGGGATGTCCCAATGTGTACTACACTGGGGCTACCTTAGTGGAATGGCCGAGGCTGATGTGGGCTAGGGTCCACAATTCAATGAGGTATTGGCCAGCTAGGTACCTAGTCCCTGCTTCTATCCATGCTATCATGGTAGAGGGGGGCGTAGAGGGATGATTGGCAGTTATTTTGACCCAGAATGAGTTCCAGCAGCTACCCTTCTGGTTGGTGGAGTTCTGGGTCTGGGTATTTTATATACTAGTTGCTCTTTTAAATTGTGGCTTCTTTTCACTGCCCCAGGGCAAATTAATCTGCCAATAGTCTCTCAGTATTAACCCTCCCCACTGCAGTTTGCAGCATCAGAAATGAGAATTACTTTTTACTGTGTCTCCATCTCTTTTGCCATTCTCCATGTGGTATATGTATCTTCTGTTGTGCAGAAGTTCTTCACTCAGCCCTCAGCTGCTGTTAAGGACAAATTGCTCTATAAAGATATAAATTTGCTGTATCTGTGGAGGAGATGAACTCAGGGCCCTCCTATATACCCATCTTGGACAAAAATTATCCTTCCTCTTCCTTCTTTATTTTTGTTTTTTATTTCTTATTAACTTTAAGAAGAAAACCTTCTAATATTTGTATCAGGATTGTATTTAAGCAATGGTTCAACTTAGATTTTACTGACATCTTTTCAATATTGAACTAGTAGCCCGTGAAAATGAATTATGATATTTATTGATATAATCTTTAATTTCTTTCAACATGTTTTATAAAGTTATTGTGAATTTTTTAAATTGGATATTTTTAACATTTTTATTATAAATATTACCTTAAAATGTACTCTCTACTTATAGCTGGAATATAAATATAGAAATGATTTATATTAATTTGCTAAATTAGCTTTTAGTTTTAATAGATTGCATATACGTTCTTTAAGGACTTTTACTTACACAGTGACATTCACCTGTGAATGATGATGACTGTATTTATGCCTTTCCCTCTTTTATAATTCATCATTGTTTTTCTTTCCTAATACTAACCATGGCCACCAGTACATTGCTGAATCCTTGTTTTGGGTGGGGGGCATTTTTTTGAAAGTTCACTATCATGGATGGTGTTTTCTCTAGGATTTTTGAAGATACCTTTTTCACATTAAAAGTATTACCTTTTTCCCCCTGCTTGCTATGACTTTTTACCATGAATGGGAGTTGAACTTTATCTAATGATTTTCTCTTCATATTTACCATATGATTTTTCTCCCTTGTTCTGTAAATGTATTGAATTACATTGATATATTTTCAGATGTTAAACCAACCTTGTGATAGACCTAAACTGTTGTGATGTATTAACCTTTTCATGTATTCCTGGATTCAAATAGTTATTTTAGAGGAGGGCATCTTGAGAGAAATTTTCAAGCACTGCACTTTCTAGAGCAAACCAATTTAACATTAAATATACTTTAACTGTACAGAGCCTTATTAGTCTATTGGTTTGGTTCTATGATAAAATGCTGTCTTAAAACAACACAAAGGACAGAACCCCAAAGTTACTCATGCAAGCATAGCAAGGTTATAAGAAAGAAAATTCCTATCAGCTAAACATATATAAATAGATCCTTTATAGATACACACATGGATATATATATATATCTCAATAGATAGATAAATGATAGATATCTTACTAAGATTATAAGTGATACTTTGATTCTTGGACACACATTTACTTTCATCTATAGTTGGTGAAACTAAGTGCATCAAAATGAGAGACTCCTAACTCTGGGAAACAAAGGGTTGAGGAAGGGGAGATGGATGGGGTAATGGGCACTTGATGGGATGAGCACTGGGTGTTGTACTATAAGTTGGAAAATTTAAATTTAAAAATATAATAATAAAATAAAATATTAAAATATAAGATATGATTTTTGTAAGATTTTTTTCAAGAAATTAGCTTTACAATTTTTTTAAGCTGAATTATAATAGGAAAAGCTCCAAAAGCAATAAAACAAAACAAAAAACAAAAATAAAACAACAACAAAAACAAACAGAAAACACCCTTATTGGAAAGGTTGGTATACAGTTTTTCACTAGAAATTATTTAAAATATCTATGTGATTTAAAAAAAAAGGAACAGAACAAATGTCAAAGGCAAATTACATACTGGAATATTTCCAGCATTTGTGACAGAGCAAAGGTAAATATTACTCCTTGGGGATAAACAGCTTTACAAATACATTTTACAAATTAATCACATGAGTGGAAAAATGAACAGCTGAAATAAATCAGTAGGACAGAAAATAAGAAATAGCTAATAAATGTATGAAATATAAAAAATATAAGCCAAAGAATATAAACATCATTTCCCAGCTATCAGTTTGACAAAATTATGTGTCACACTATTGACCAGTAGAAAATAGAAATGAACATGTTCAAATTCTTAAAATTCTCCAGAGAGATATATAAAGAACATTTTTTGGCCAGTTGTGGACATTTGAATGAAAAGCCTTAAAATGTTTATGCATTTACCTTTACCCAATAATCTCACTTAAAATGATCAAAATGAAAAATTCTCATTGGAACTTACAAAAGGAGTAACATAGCAGGAGTATATAATTGACAATAACATAGCAGGAGTATATAATTTCATTTACATGTGCAACCTAAATAAATGACTAAATAAACAAAAAAACAGAAACAGATCTGTAAATACAGAGAACAAACTGAGGGTTGCCTAAGTGGACAAGAGTGGAGGATTGGGTAAAATGGGTAAGAGGTGTGTGAGATACAGGCTCTCAGTTATGGAATGAATAAGTAATGAAAATAAAAGTTACAACATAGGGAATATAGTCAATGGTATCATAATAGCAATGTATGGTAAGAGATGGTAGCTACATTTGTGGTGAGCATAGCATAAGGAATTGAGTTGTGGAATCACGATGTTATATACCTGAAACTAATGTAACATTTGTACAACTACATTTTGTAGTTGACACACAACTACAAAAAGAAAAATGAGTATCCATGACAAATATCACAAAAATGATATTAAAGTGAAAAAATACAAAACACTGCATTAAAAATTAAAGTACTATTTTAGTTTTCTATTGCTGTGTAGTAAGTACCACAAATTTAGCACCTTAAAATCATTTATTAGCTCACATTTCTGTATATCAAAAGTCGGGCATGGCAGGACTTGATTTTCTGCTCAAGGTTATCACAAATTGGCTATCAAAGTATTTGCTGGAGGCCATAGGGAAATATCCACTTCCAAGCTCATTTTTATTGATAGCAGAATTTCGTTCCCTGTGCCTATAGTACTGACGACAGTCCCCCTGTCTGTCAGGTAAGGAGTGGGAAATGCTATCAGCTCTTAGAAAGGCATCCTTTCCAACTTCTAGCCAGCAATGATATATCAAATCCCTCTTATGCTTTGGATTTCTGACTTCTCCCATCTCACTTCTAGATTCAGATTTAAAGGGTTCAAAGATCCATTGATTTGGGATCCTAATAATGTCTATAAAATTCCTTCACAGCAGTAGATAGATTAGCACTTGATTGAATAACTGAGAGATATGAGTATGTGTGACAGAAATCTTGAATAACTGAGAGGTATGAGTATGTGAGACAGAAATCTTGAAAGTTTCCTAGAAATCAACTTACCAAAGATCCAAACTAGAATATATTACCCTCGTTTATATATAAGTGAAGGAATACTTTTAAATTTTCACATATACAAATGCTTTCTATAAAGAAAGATACAACACTGTCAACAATTTATGCGTGTAAAATAATTTTAGATGTGCCTCTTATGTTTACCTTCTAGTTATGACCTTGGAAATTTTTATATAATGAACATGATTATAATTATTAATAAGCAAATATATTTTGAAGTCTATTTAGAGGTTTATGTTTAAGATAGAATCTTTTTTAAACAGATGTACCTATCAAATGGTGTTGCCAATGTTATATTTGCAAACCTGAGACCATATTGACAGTATCAAAGCAACCTTGTATAGAGGTTCAAAAACATACTTAAATTTTTTACAGTTTCTTTGAGCAGTTAAATCCCATTTTGATGCATGCTCAATTGAGAATTAAAAGTTCAAATATTGATTTGCATAGGAAATTAGCAATTAAGTACCCATATAATTAACTTGCACCTGCCAATTGAGGCAACAATTAAGTTTGCTGATACCTTAAAAGAAACTTCTTGAAAATAACCTGTTGTAGATGCTTGAAAATTCACAATTCTGCAGAGATACATGTGGCCATGAGAATGCTAGCAACTCCTGGGAGTATAACTGATGAAGAGCCCAGCTGCCATGATTTGAAATTCATCAACAGGTTGGCACAGAGCTCACACTTTCCATAGACTGCTCACTGCCAATGTCTGAATGCACTAGGGATACTAGGGCAGATCTGTACTTGGGAGCCCAAAGACTTCAACTGCTGGCTTTAGCTCATGGACTATATAGAAGCCCTAACACATGTATTGGTAGATTCATGCCCCCCAAACATGCTACAGTCCTAATCCCTAATACTTGTGAATATGCTTTTCTTTAGAATAGTCTTCACAGTTGTATTCAATTTGAAATGAGGTCATTCTGGATTAGAGTGAGTCCTAATGTAATGAGTGGTATCCTTTAAAGAGAGAGAGATTTTCAGACACAAAGGAAAGATAATCATGTGAAGTCAGACAGGAATTAGAGTGGTGCAACCACCAACCAAAGAATGCCAAGGATTACCAGCAACCACTAGAGACTAGAAAGGGGCAAGGAAGGATTCTCCCCTACAGCCTTCAGAGAAACCATGATACTGCCAAAACCTTCATTTCAGACTTTAAAGCCCCCAAAACTGTGAGAGAATAAATTTATGTCTAATTGTGTGATCACACCAAGTTTGTGATAATTTCTTATGGTAGCTCTATGATGCTAGCATAGTACCTAACCTTCTTTTCCTTTCTTCTCTACATGATTCAGAGTCAAATGTGTACAGTAGTTTGACAACGTTCTCAGCCTAACTCAGCCACTGCTCTATTTTCTCTCACACAGGTATTTTCCCTAATACCATCCTTACATGCTTAATTTCATTATGACATCTGTTTCTTAGAGATTCTAGATGAACACAGTGTTTACACAGAAAATGAAGCAAACCATATTTAGTTCTATGTTAAATAACATTTAAGAATGTAAATGTGAAACCGATTTGAAAATTTTATTTGCATTTCCCTGAATGTTACTGAGATTGAATATATCTACTTAGGTTGGGTGGCCATGAGTATGTGTACTAACAGTACACAGAAACCATGGCTCTACAGCAGGAGCTTGAACCATGGTGGAGACCACCTGGAGTGAGTCATGGAGACACACCCACTCCTGGAAAATACTGCCATAAATAGATAGGAAAAAAAAATATCTTGGATCCTTCCTTCTGTGCATCTTTAGTGCCTCTGATTGGCCAACATATATCCATAGATCTGATAAAAAAGAGAGCATGGGAAGCACAATTTGAGGAAGAAAGACAAAGAATAGACCCAGTTCACTCAGAAAATAACTAGCAACTAGACTTTGCCCATTTTTATATGGAATCACTGGTCTTTTCTATTAATTTCCATGAAATTTTTATATGTTCTAAAGTTAGTTAGTTATAAAGTTGGAGATGGCCTAGTCTTCATGTTTGCTTTTTATTTTTGTTTTATTTAGAAATAACTGACATACATCACTATATAAATTTAAGATACACAGCATAATGACTTAAAGATATTTTGAAATGAATTCCACAATAAGTTAACACCCATCACCTTATATACTTTAAAAAAAGAAGAAACCTGCCTTTTTTCTTGTGATGAGAACTTTTAAGATCTTCTCTTAGCAACTTTCAAATATACCATGTAGCACTGTTAACTATAGTAGTCATGTTGTGCATTATATTTCTAATTTTTAATTATTACTGGAAGTTTATACCATTTGAACACCTCTTGAAATTCCCCCATGCCTGCCCCTGGTAAGCACAAATCTGATCCTTTTCTGAGTTTGGTTTACTTTATTTTTTAAAACTTTTATAGTCCACATGACCACCAGTCATTTGTCTTTTTCTGTTCAACTCATTTCACTTAGTATAAAGCCCTCAAAGTCCAACATGTTGCAAATATTAGGTCTCCTTCTTTTTATAGCTGAATAATATTCCATTGTATATATGTTCCACAACTTTTTAATATTTTTTATCATTTCATGATGAACACATAATTTTTCCATATCTTGGCTATTATAAATAATGCTGCAGTGAACATGGGCTACAGGATATCTTTATGACATAGTGGTTTTTTTAAAATATACATACAGGAGTGAAATCCCTGGGTCAGATGGCAATTTTATTTTTAGTTTTCTGAGGAACCACCATACATTTTTTTTAATATAGCAGTTGTACCAATTTACAATCCCAGCAATAGTGGAAAAGGGTTCCCTTTTCTCAACATCCTCTATGACATTATTGGCTCTTGCCTTTCTGTGATAGCCGTTCTGTGAAATAGAAGTGATATGGGGAAAGCTTGGTTCTTGTCTCACAGAGTCAAAGAATTAATCTTGTGTGACAACAGTGAGTAAAGTGATAAAGGTTTATTAAGCAGAGATACAGAGAAAGCTCTCAAAAGTGAGAGGGGTCCTGACACAGTTGCCACTGAGGGCTTTTAAGGTCTGTCTTTTGTAGGAAATTAACTAGGAAACTTGGTAAATTTCTTGTCAGTATCAGGGTGGATTTTTAGAACAAACATGGTGGACTTGTAGCTATCATAACAAACAAGATGTTTTTGTAAATATCATGAGCCCAAACAAGGTGTTCCCTTCTCTCTGGTTAATATTTCCCCCATAATATTTCTCTACATCTGAAATTTCTGTGAGCCTAGTCAGGTAGCCCATGGCCTTGAGATTCTGGTGCTGTCTTTGTTTGAGCAGGGACTATCGATAACACCTTAATGACATATTTCTCTGTAGCCTGGTGAGTTTCTGTGATTACTTAGTAGTCATTAAAGGGGGATACTCCCTAACATTTTGTAGCTAGGGAGCCAGGTTTATTTTTTCTGTTTTTACTGTCTCATCTGTGTTTTCTTGGGATGGGTAGGAGCCTGACTCTGGGGCCTTTCCCTTATATTTCCCTGACTAGCCTGGTCTGCCCCAACTCGTTCCTACATCAGAAAGTGATAGCTCTCATTAGTTTCCATGAATCTTTTTAATTCTTCCTTAATTTCCTGGTTGACCCTTTTATCTTTTAGCAGGATGGTCCTTAACCTCCATGTGTTTGAGGTCCTTCCAAACTTCTTGTTGTGATTTAGTTCTAATTTCAAGGCATTATGGTCCGAGAATATGCAGGGGACAATCCCAATCTTTTGGTATCGGTTCAGACCCGATTTGTGACCCAATATGTGGTCTATTCTGGAGAAAGTTCCATGTGCGCTTGAGAAGAATGTGTATTCAGTTGAGTTTGGATGTAAAGTTCCGTAGATATCTGTGAAATCCATCTGGTCCAGTGTATCATTTAAAGCTCTCGTTTCTTTGGAGATGTTTTGCTTAGAAGACCTATCGAGTATAGAAAGAGCTAGATTGAAGTCACCAAGTATAAGTGTATTATTATCTAAGTATTTCTTCACTTTGGTTAATAATTGATTTATATATTTGGCAGCTCCCACATTCGGAGCATATATATTGAGGATTGTTAAGTCCTCTTGTTGAATAGATCCTTTAAGTATGATATAGTGTCCCTCTTCATCTCTCACTACAGTCTTTGGGGTAAATTTTAGTTTATCTGATATAAGGATGGCTACCCCTGCTTTCTTTTGAGGACCATTCGAATGGTAAATGGTTCTGCAACCTTTTATTTTCAGGCTGTAGGTGTCCTTCTGTCTAAAATGAGTCTCTTGTAGACAGCAAATAGATGGGTCCTGCTTTTTTATCCAGTCTGAAACCCTGCGCCTTTTGATGGGGTCATTAAGCCCGTTCACATTCAGAGTTACTATTGAGAGATATGAGTTTAGGGTCATCATGATATCTATTCAGTCTTTGTTTTTGTGGACTGTTCCACTGAACTTCTTCTTAAAGGGGAATTTTAAGAGGCCCCCTTAAAATTTCTTGCAGAGCTGGTTTGGAGGTCACATATTCTTTTAGTTGCTGCCTGTCTTGGAAGCTCTTTATCTCTCCTTCCATTTTGAATGAGAGCCTTGCTGGATAAAGTATTCTTGGTTGCATGTTCTTCTCATTTAGGACCCTGAATATATCCTGCCAGCCCTTTCTGGCCTGCCAGGTCTCTGTGGAGAGGTCTGCTGTTACCCTAATACTCCTCCCCATAAAAGTCAGGGATTTCTTGTCTCTTGCTGCTTTAAGGATCTTCTCTTTATCTTTGGAATTTGCAAGCTTCACTATTAAATGTCGAGATGTTGAACGGTTTTTATTGATTTTAGGGGGGGATCTCTCTATTTCCTGGATCTGAATGCCTGTTTCCCTTCCCAGATTAGGAAAGTTTTCAGCTAGAATTTGTTCAAATACATATTCTGGCCCTCTGTCCCTTTCGGCGCCCTCGGGAACCCCAATTAAACGTAGGTTTTTCTTCCTCAGGCTGTCGTTTATTTCCCTTAATCTATCTTCATGGTCTTTTAATTGTTTGTCTCTTTTTTCCTCAGTTTCCCTCTTTGCTATCAACTTGTCTTCTAGGTCACTCACTCGTTCTTCCACCTCGTTAACCCTCGTCGTTAGGACTTCTAGTTTGGATTGCATCTCATTCAATTGATTTTTAATTTCTGCCTGATTAGCTCTAAATTCTGCAGTCATGAAGTCTCTTGAGTCCTTTATACTTTTTTCTAGAGCCACCAGTAGCTGTATAATAGTGCTTCTGAATTGGCTTTCTGACATTGAATTGTAATCCAGATTTTGTAACTCTGTGGGAGAGAGGACTGTTTCTGATTCTTTTTTTTGAGGTGAGGTTTTCCTTCTAGTCATTTTGCTCAGTGCAGAGTGGCCAAAAGCAAGTTGTATTGGGAAAAAGAGAAAAAGAGAGGAGAGAAAGAAGGAAAGAAAAGAGAAAGAGAAAAAAAAAGGGAAGAAAAAGAAAAAAAAAAGAAGAAAAAAAAAAGAAGAAAAAGAGAAAGAAAAAGAAAGGAGAAAAAAGGGGGTGGGGGAAGGAAACAAATCAGAAAGCAAAACAAAACAAAAACAAAAACAAAAACAAACAAACAAAAAAAAGAACCACCGGGGAGTATCTTCTGATTCTGTGTACTTGAAGATACAACCGTTCAAAATCTTTGGGATGCAGCAAAAGCAGTCCTAAGGGGTAAATACATCGCAATACAAGCATCCATTCAAAAACTGGAAAGAACTCAAATACAAAAGCTAACCTTACACATAAAGGAGCTAGAGAAAAAACAGCAAATAGATCCTACACCCAAGAGAAGAAGGGAGCTAATAAAGATTCGAGCAGAACTCAACGAAATCGAGACCAGAAGAACTGTGGAACAGATCAACAGAACCAGGAGTTGGTTCTTTGAAAGAATTAATAAGATAGATAAACCATTAGCCAGCCTTATTAAAAAGAAGAGAGAGAAGACTCAAATTAATAAAATCATGAATGAGAAAGGAGAGATCACTACCAACACCAAGGAAATACAAACGATTTTAAAAACATATTATGAACAGCTATACGCCAATAAATTAGGCAATCTAGAAGAAATGGACGCATTCCTGGAAAGCCACAAACTACCAAAACTGGAACAGGAAGAAATAGAAAACCTGAACAGGCCAATAACCAGGGAGGAAATTGAAGCAGTCATCAAAAACCTCCCAAGACACAAGAGTCCAGGGCCAGATGGCTTCCCAGGAGAATTTTATCAAACGTTTAAAGAAGAAATCATACCTATTCTCCTAAAGCTGTTTGGAAAGATAGAAAGAGATGGAGTACTTCCAAATTCGTTCTATGAAGCCAGCATCACCTTAATTCCAAAGCCAGACAAAGACCCCGCCAAAAAGGAGAATTACAGACCAATATCCCTGGTGAACATGGATGCAAAAATTCTCAACAAGATACTGGCCAATAGGATCCAACAGTACATTAAGAAAATTATTCACCATGACCAAGTAGGATTTATCCCTGGGACACAAGGCTGGTTCAACACCCATAAAACAATCAATGTGATTCATCATATCAGCAAGAGAAAAACCAAGAACCATATGATCCTCTCATTGGATGCAGAGAAAGCATTTGACAAAATACAGCATCCATTCCTGATCAAAACTCTTCAGAGTGTAGGGATAGAGGGAACATTCCTCGACATCTTAAAAGCCATCTATGAAAAGCCCACAGCAAATATCATTCTCAATGGGGAAGCACTAGGAGCCTTTCCCCTAAGATCAGGAACAAGACAGGGATGTCCACTCTCACCACTGCTGTTCAACATAGTACTGGAAGTCCTAGCCTCAGCAATCAGACAACAAAAAGACATTAAAGGCATTCAAATTGGCAAAGAAGAAGTCAAACTCTCCCTCTTCGCCGATGACATGATACTCTACATAGAAAACCCAAAAGTCTCCACCCCAAGATTGCTAGAACTCATACAGCAATTCGGTAGCGTGGCAGGATACAAAATCAATGCCCAGAAGTCAGTGGCATTTCTATACACTAACAATGAGACTGAAGAAAGAGAAATTAAGGAGTCAATCCCATTTACAATTGCACCCAAAAGCATAAGATACCTAGGAATAAACCTCACCAAAGATGTAAAGGATCTATACCCTCAAAACTATAGAACACTTCTGAAAGAAATTGAGGAAGACACAAAGAGATGGAAAAATATTCCATGCTCATGGATTGGCAGAATTAATATTGTGAAAATGTCAATGTTACCCAGGGCAATATACACGTTTAATGCAATCCCTATCAAAATACCATGGACTTTCTTCAGAGAGTTAGAACAAATTATTTTAAGATTTGTGTGGAATCAGAAAAGACCCCGAATAGCCAAGGGAATTTTAAAAAAGAAAACCATATCTGGGGGCATCACAATGCCAGATTTCAGGTTGTACTACAAAGCTGTGGTCATCAAGACAGTGTGGTACTGGCACAAAAACAGACACATAGATCAGTGGAACAGAATAGAGAATCCAGAAGTGGACCCTGAACTTTATGGGCAACTAATATTCGATAAAGGAGGAAAGACTATCCATTGGAAGAAAGACAGTCTCTTCAATAAATGGGGCTGGGAAAATTGGACATCCACATGCAGAAGAATGAAACTAGACCACTCTCTTTCACCATACACAAAGATAAACTCAAAATGGATGAAAGATCTAAATGTGAGACAAGATTCCATCAAAATCCTAGAGAAGAACACAGGCAACACCCTTTTTGAACTCGGCCATAGTAACTTCTTGCAAGATACATCCACGAAGGCAAAAGAAACAAAAGCAAAAATGAACTATTGGGACTTCATCAAGATAAGAAGCTTTTGCACAGCAAAGGATACAGTCAACAAAACTCAAAGACAACCTACAGAATGGGAGAAGATATTTGCAAATGACATATCAGATAAAGGGCTAGTTTCCAAGATCTATAAAGAACTTATTAAACTCAACACCAAAGAAACAAACAATCCAATCATGAAATGGGCAAAAGACATGAACAGAAATCTCACAGAGGAAGACATAGACATGGCCAACATGCATATGAGAAAATGCTCTGCATCACTTGCCATCAGGGAAATACAAATCAAAACTACAATGAGATACCACCTCACACCAGTGAGAATGGGGAAAATTAACAAGGCAGGAAACAACAAATGTTGGAGAGGATGCGGAGAAAAGGGAACCCTCTTACACTGTTGGTGGGAATGTGAACTGGTGCAGCCACTGTGGAAAACTGTGTGGAGGTTCCTCAAACAGTTAAAAATATACCTGCCCTACGACCCAGCAATTGCACTGTTGGGGATTTACCCCAAAGATACAAATGCAATGAAACGCCGGGACACCTGCACCCCGATGTTTCTAGCAGCAATGGCCACGATAGCCAAACTGTGGAAGGAGCCTCGGTGTCCATCGAAAGATGAATGGATAAAGAAGATGTGGTTTATGTATACAATGGAATATTACTCAGCTATTATAAATGACAAATAGGGGATCCCTGGGTGGCGCAGCGGTTTGGCGCCTGCCTTTGGCCCAGGGCGCGATCCTGGAGACCCGGGATCGAATCCCACGTCGGGCTCCCGGTGCATGGAGCCTGCTTCTCCCTCTGCCTGTGTCTCTGCCTCTCTCTCTCTCTCTCTCTATCATAAATTAAAAAAAAAATTATAAAAAAAAAAAAAAGAAATGACAAATACCCACCATTTGCTTCAACGTGGATGGAACTGGAGGGTATTATGCTGAGTGAAGTAAGTCAGTCGGAGAAGGACAAACATTATATGTTCTCATTCATTTGGGAAATATAAATAATAGTGAAAGGGAAAATAAGGGAAGGGAGAAGAAATGTGTGGGAAATATCAGAAAGGGAGACAGAACGTAAAGACTGCTAACTCTGGGAAACGAACTAGGGGTGGTAGAAGGGGAGGAGGGCGGGGGGTGGGAGTGAATGGGTGACGGGCACTGGGTGTTATTCTGTATGTTAGTAAATTGAACACCAATAAAAAAAAAATATTGAAAAAAAAAAAAAAAGAAAGTGATAGCTCATTGTTTATTTGATTTGCATTTTCCTAATAATTAGTGAGGTTGAGCACATTTTCATGTACCTGTTAGCCTTTCGGATATCTTCTTTGGAAAAATGTGTATTAAAGTCTTTGTCAAATTTTTAATCGGATTGTTTTGAGAGTTTTTGGTGGTTTGGTTTCTTTTTTTAATTTTTATTTTATTTTTGGTGTTTGTTTTTGCTATTGAGTTGCAGAAAAATACATCTCTGTGTATTTTGGCTATTATTCCCTTACCAGATACATGACTTGACAATATTTTTTTTGTGTTCTGTAGGTTATCTTTTGATTTTGTTGGTTCCTTTTGCTGTGCAGGGCTCTTAGGTTGGATAGAGTCCCATTTACTTATTTTTCTTTTTTTTTTCAGTTTTTTTTTAATTTATTTTTTATTGGTGTTCAATTTACTAACATACAGAATAACCCCCAGTGCCCGTCACCCATTCACTCCCACCCCCGCCCTCCTCCCCTTCTACCACCCCTAGTTCGTTTCCCAGAGTTAGCAGTCTTTACGTTCTGTCTCCCTTTCTGGTATTTCCCACACATTTCTTCTCCCTTCCCTTATATTCCCTTTCACTTATTTTTCATTCTGTTTCTTGTGCAGGTGTTATACCCAAAAATAAAATTTCCAAAATCTATATTGGAGAGCTTTTTTCTTATGTTTTCTTCTAAGAGTTGTATGGTTTCCAGTATTGATGTAGGAATGAATTAGGAGCAGATAGGGCTAGGCAAAGAAAGATAAGGGAAAGGCCCATAAAGTCCAGCTTCCAGGAATCTGTGGGCTTCCATAAACTCCAACAACACCGAAAGGCCCCAGAGTCAGTCTCCTACCAATCCCAAGAAAACAGATATAAGACGGTAAACACAGAAAAAAATAAATCTGCCTCCCTAGCTCAAAAATGTTAGGGAGTATTCCCCTTTAATGGCCACTAGGTTCACAGAAACCCCAGATGTATAGAAATATTATAGAAGAGATATTAACCAGAGAGAACACCTTGTTTGTGCTTATGATACTTACAAAGAAACATCTTGTTTGTTATGTCACCATGTTTGTTCTAAATATAGACATGATATTTACAAATCCACCTGATATTGACAAGAAATTTACTAAGTTCCCTAGTCAGTTTCCTATAAAAGACAGGCCATGGAAGGCCTCAGACCAGGCCTCCTATAAAAGACAGACCATGGCAACCCTGTTGGGACCCCTCTCACGTTTAAGAGCTTTCTTTGTATTTCTGCTTAATAAACCTCAATCACTTTTCTCACTCTCTGTTGTCCAGTGAGATTCATTCCTCAACTCTTGTGAGACAAGAACCAAGCTCTCCCATTATCAGTATTACATTTAAATCTAATCCATTTAGAATTAGTTTGTCTGACTGGTATAAGATATGCATGTATTTTTCTTCTTTCATATATAAATATCAAATTTCCTAGCAAGGTGTATTAAAAAGACACTATTTCTCTATGGAGTTCTTTGACTGTCTTTCAAATATTAGTTGATATATATATTCATGGTTTATTTCTGGGCTTTCAGTTCTGTTCCATTGTACTATGTTTCTGTTTTTATGTCATTTCCATACTATTTGATTGCTATAGCTATATAGCTATGGCTTCAAATTAGGAAGTGTGATTCCTTCAGGTTTGTTCTTTTTTTCTCAGGATTACTTTGATTATTCTGGGTAATTTGTGGGTCTAAATAAATTATAGAATTTTTTTCTTCCATTTACATTAATTAATTATTTCCCAGTATAGTTAGCATACAGTGTCATATTAGTTTCAGGTGTACAATATAGTGATTCAACAATTCTATACATTATTCAATGCTCATCATCATGATAAGTGTATTTTTAATCTACTTCATATATTTTAATTACATTAATTAATTATTTAACTCATAAATCTCCTCCCCACCTTCCCACCCCCCAGTAACCATCAGTTTGTTAGTTTTGTTTCCTAAATCCATATATGAATGAGATCATACAGTATTTGTCTTTCTCTGACTTATTTCACTTAGCATTGTACCATCTATGTCCATCCATGTTCTTGCAAGTAGCAAGATTTTATTCTTTTTTATAGCTGAGTAATATTATACACACAGACACACACACACACACACACATCTTATCCATTCATCTATCAATGGACATATGGGATGATTCCATAATTTGGTGATTGTAAATAATGCTGCAATAAACATAGGGATGGATTTATCATTTTGAATTACTTTTCCAATTTGGTGGGTAAATACCCCATACTGAATTACTGGATAGTATGGTAATACCATTTAAATTTTTTTTGAGGAAGCTTCATACTGTTTTCCACAGTGGTCACACCAGTCTGCATTTCCATCAACAGTGCATGAGGATTCCTTTTACTCTACTTCCTTGCCAACACTTGTTTCTTATGTTTAGCATTTTAGGCATTCTGACAAGTGTGCGAGGATATCTCTTGTGGTTTTGATTTGTGGTTCCCTAATAATGAGTGACATTGAGCATTTTCTCATGTGTTGGTCATCTGTAGGTCATTTTTGGAGAATGTCTGTTCATGTCTTCTATTTTTTAATTGGATTATTTGGTTTTTGGGGTGCTGAATTGTATAAGTTCTTTATATATTTTGAACTTCCCCCTTATTTGATATGTAATTTTGAAATATCTTCTCCCATTCAGTAGGTTGTTTGTCTTGTTGTTTCTTTTGTTGTGCAGAAGCCGTTTATTTTGATGGGGTCCCAATAGTTTATTTTTGCTTTTGTTTCCCTTGCCTAAGTATACATATCTTAAAAAAAAAAAAATGTTGCTAAGTCTTGGGTCAAAGAAATGACTACCTGTGGTCTCCTCTAGGATTTTTATGGTATCAGGTCTCACATTTAGGTCTTTAATCCATTTTGAGCTTATTTTTGTGTTGGTGATAGAAAGTGGTTTGGTTTCATTCTTTTTCATCTACCTGTCCAGTTTTCCCAACATTATTTGGGGAAAAGACTGTTTGTTTGTTTTTTTCCCCCATTGCATAGTCTTGCCTCTTTGTCAAAGATTAATTTGCCATATAATTATGGCTTTATTTCTGCGTTCTATATTCTCTTTCATTGACCTGTGTGCCTATTTTTGTGTCAGTATCATACTGCTTGGATGACTATAGTTCGGTAGTATATCTTGTTAGCTGGGATTATGCTATCTCCAGTTTTGTTCTACCTTCTCAAGAGTGCTTTGGCTATTCAAAGTCTTTTGGAGTTCCATACAAATTTTAGGATCTTGGAAAAATGCTGTTGATATTTTGATAGGGATTACATTAAATCTGTAGACTGCTTTGGGTTGTATGGACATTTTAACAATATTTGTTCCTCTAATCCAGGAACATAGACTACCTTTTCACTTGTTTGCACAATCTTCAGTCTCTTTTATCAGTGCTTTATAGTTTTCAAACTACAGTTCTTTCACCTCTGTGGTAAAGTTTATTCCTAGGTATTTTATTTTTGGTACAAGTTGTAAATGGTATTTTTCTTAATTTATCTTTCTCTTACTTCATTATTAGTGTATAGAAATGCAATGGATTTATATATGCTGATTTTGTATCCTGTGATCTTACTGAATTAATTTATCAATTCTAGTAGCTTTTTGATGGAATGTTTAGGATTTTTTTTTTCTTTAAGATTTTATTTATTTACCAGAGAGACAGAAAGAGATAACAAGAGAGTACGAGCAGTGGAAAGAGGAAGAAGCAGGCTCCCTGCACAGGTAGGCTGACATGGGCTCAATTCCAGGACTGTGGGAACATGACCTGAGTATTAAGCAGACACTTAACTGACTGAACTACCAAGGCAATCCTGTTTAGGATTTTCTACTTATAGTGTCATGTCATCTGCAAATACTGCAGGTTTTACTTCTTCCTTACCAATTTGGAATCCTTTTATTTCCTTTTGTTGTCAGACCTTCCAGTAGTACTATGTTGAATAAAAGTGGTAGAAGTAGACATCCTTGTCACATTGCCGGCCTTAGGGAGAAAGCTCTCAGTTTTTCTCCAGTGGGTATGATGTTAGCTGTGGGTTTTTCATTAAGGCCTTTATTGTGTTGAGGTATGTTCCCCCAAACCTACTTTGTTGAGGGTTTTTTATCATCAGTGGATCCTATATTTTGTCAGATTTCTTTTCTGCCTCTAGTAAAGTTATTACATTAATTTTATCTTTTCTCTTGTTAATATGTATCACATTGATATATTAGAACTATTGGATCATATGGTATTTCTATTTTAATTTCTCGAGGAACCTCCTTATTTTTTTCAACAGTGAATGTAATAATTTACATTTCTATCCACCATGCAGGAGAGGTCCTTTTCCTCCACATCTTCATCAATACTTGTTGTTTCTTGTGTTTATGATGCTAGCCATTTTGACTTCTGTAAGATGATAACTCATTGTGACTTTTATTTGTATTTCCCTGACAACTAGTGATGTTGAGCATGTTTTAATGTGCCTGTTGGCTATCTGTATGTCTACTTTGGAAACATGTGTATTCAGGTCCTCTGGACATTTTTAAATCAGATTATTGAGTTTTTTGGTGTTGAGTTGCACAAGTTATTTATTTACTCTGAATATTAACCTCTTATTGGATATATCACTTGAAAATATCTTCTTCCATCAGTAGGATGCCTCTTCATTTTGTTAATGGCTTCCTTTACTGTGTAAATTTAATTATATTTTTAATTGGCTTCTGTTCAGTGAAGGTAAATCTCCCACTTATATATTATATATCACAAGCATTGTAGTCCATGGTTTAAATTAGGGTTCACTCTTGATGCTATGCATTCTGTGGTTTTGGACAAATGAATAATGACATGTTTTCACCATTATAGTATCATACAGAAGATTTTCATTACCTAAAAATACCTCTGTGCTCTATCTATTCAGCCCTAAGCAATAACTCATCATCTTCTCTCCAAAGTTTACCTTTTCCCAGAATGTTATATACTTGGAATCATGTAGTATTTACCGTTTTCAGATCAAACACTTTCACTTAATAATATGCACTTAAAGTTTCTCCATGTATTTTCATACCTTTTATATCATCTCTGTTTAGTAATGAGTAAAATTAAAGTGTCTGAATGTACTACAGATTACATGCCCATTCACTTACCAAGGACATCTTGGTTGCTCCCAATTTTTGGCAACTAAAAATAAAGCTGCTATAAACATCCATGTGCAGTGTTTGTGTGGACATGTTTTTAATTCCTTACTGTCTGTACCAAGAGGTATAATTGCTAGGTGACACTGTAATAGTATGCTTAATTTTGAAACTGTCTTCTAAAGTGGCTATATAATTTTGTATTCCCACTAGCAATGAATGAGATTTTCTATTGCTCCACATTCTTGTCAACATTTAGTGTTGCCAGTATTCTGGATTTTGGCCTATTGTAGTAGGTGTTTGGACATATTTCATTTCTATTTGAATTTGCATTTCTCTGATGACGTATGATATAGAATATCTTTTCATCCACTTGTCATCTGTATATCTTCAGTGATGTCTTTGCTTATTTTTAAATTGTGTTGTTTTCTTATCATTCAGTTTGAAGGGTCATTTAGGTATTTTGTATAACATTTGTTTATAACACTTGTCTCTTACAAATATTTCTTCCCAATCTGTGCTTGTTTTGTGCTTTTTAAAATTTTTGGGAGGGTGCAGGTGTCCCAGAGTTTCACTGCATCTGTATCTTTGGGGTAAATCCCCAGCAGTGCAATTGCTGGGTTGTAGGGCAGGTCTATTTTTAACTCTTTGAGCAGCAATGTCCACAATAGCCAAACTGTGGAAGGAGCCTCGAAAGATGAATGGATAAAGAAGCTGTGGTCTATATATACAATGGAATATTACTCAGCCATTAGAAACGACAAATACCCACTATTTGCTTCAACGTGGGTGGAACTGGAGGGTATTATGCTGAGTGAAATAATTCAATAGGAGAAGAACAAACATTATATGGTCTCCTTCACTTGGGGAATATAAAAAATTGTGAAAGGGAATAAGGGGGAAAGGAAAGAAAATTATTGGGAAATACCAATGAGGGTGACAGAACATGAGAGACACCTAACTCTGGGAAATGAACAGGGGTGGTGGAAAGGGAGGTGGGTAGGAGGATGGGGTGACTGAGTGATGGGCACTGAGGGGGGCACTTGACAGAATGAGCCCTGGGTGTTATGCTATATTTTGGCAAATTGAACTCCAATTTAAAAAAAAAAAGAAAAAAAAGAAAATATAAATAAAATCAGGGAAAAAATAAATAATTTTTAAATTTAAAATTCAATTACCATGCAGCGTATTATTAGTTTCAGAGGCAGAGGTCATTGATTCATCAGTCTTATGTAATACCCAGTGCTCATTATATCATATGCCCTCCTTAATGTCTATCACTCAGTTATTCCATCTCTCCACCCCTTTCCCATCCAGCAACCATCAGTTTGTTTCCTATGATTAAGAGTTTCTTATGGCTTGTCTCCCCTCTCTGATTTCATTTTATTTTTCCCTCCCTTCCCCTATGATCCTGTTTTGATTCTTAAATTACAAATATGAGTAAGATCATATGATAATTGTCTTTCTCTGATGGACTTATTTTGCTTAGCGTAATACCCTCTAATTTCATCCAACGTAATTGCAAATGGCAAGATTTCGTTTTTATGATGGCTTAGTAATATATATATATAGAATATTACTCATATTTGAGTAATTCCTGTCTCACAGTTAGGTTTTTCATTTATTCATCACATTTGAATCCACTTTTCTGTATGGTATAAGAAAATGGTCCAGTTTCATTCTTCTGCATGTGGCTGTCCAATTTTCCCAGCACCATTTGTTGAAGAGAGACTTTCTTCCATTAGATATCCTTTCCTGCTTTGTCAAAGATTAGTTGACCATAGCATTGAGGGTCCATTTCTGGATTCACTATTTTGTTCCATTGATCTATATGTCTGTTTTTGTGCCAGTACCATCCTGCCTTGATGATTATAGCTTTGTAATATAGCTTAAAGACCAGCACTGTGATGCCATCAGATTTGGTTTCCTTTCTTCAACATTCCTTTGACTATTCGGGGTCTTTTCTGTTTCCATGCAAATTTTAGGATTATTTGTTCCATCTCTGCAAAATAAATTGGTGGTGTTTTGAAAGGAATTGCTTTAAATGTATAGATCACTCTTACTAGCATAGACATTTTAACAATAGTTTTCTACCAATCCATGAGCATGAAATGTTATTCCATTTCTTTGGGTCTTCCTCAATTTCATTCGTGAGTGTTCTATAGTTTTCTGAGTACAGATCCTTTGCCTCTTTGGTTAGATTTATTCCTAGGTAACTTATGGTTTTTGGTGCACTTGTAAATGGAATCAACTCTTTAATTTCTCTTTCTTCTGTCTCATTGTTAGTGTATAGAAATGCAACTGGTTTCTGGTGCATTGATTTTTATATCCTGCTACTTTACTGAATTCCTGTATGAGTTCTAGCAATTTTTAGGTGGAATCTTTTGGGTTTTCCACATCATGTCATCTGTGAAGAGCGAGAGTTTGACTTCTTCTTTGCCAAGTCAGACACTTTTTATTTCTTTTGCTGTCTTACTGCTGAGGCTAGGACTTCTAGTACTATGTTGAATAACAGTGATTATGGTGGACATCCCTGTCATGTTCCTGGCTTTAGGGAAAAGCTCTTAGTTTTTCCCCATTTCCCCATTGAGAATGATATTCACTGTGGACTTTTCATATATGGCATTTATGACATTGAGGTATATTTCCTCTATCCCTACACTGTGAAGACTTTTAATAAAAAAGGATGTCGGACAGCCTGGGTGGTTCAGTGGTTTAGTACCACCTTCTGCCCAGAGTGTGTTCCGGAGACCCAGGATCGAGCCCCACATTGGGCTCCCTGCATGGACCCTGCTTCTCCCTCTGCCTGTGTCTCTGCCTCTGTGTGTGTGTGTGTGTGTGTCTCATGAATAGACAAATAAAATCTTAAAAAAAAAAAAAGATGCCGTATTTTCCAAATGCTTTTTCTGCATCTATTGAGAGTGTCATATGGTTCCAATCCTCTTTTTTATTAATATAGTGTATCACATTGAATGATTTGCAGATATTGAACCACCCTTGCAGACCAGGAATAAATCCCACTTGGTTGTGGTGAATAATCCTTTTAATGTACTGGTGGATCTTTTTGGCTAGTATCTTGGTGAGAAATTCTGCATGCATGTTCATCAGAGATACTGCTCTATAATTCTCCTTTCTGGTATTCACCTAGTTTTGAGATCAAAGTAATGCTGGCCTCATAGTAAGAGTTTGAAATTTTTCCTTACAATTTTATTTTTAGGGACAGCTACAAAAAAATAGATACTCGTTATTTAAATGTTTGGTAGAATTCTCCTGGAAATCCATCCAGCCCTGGGCTTTTGTTTGTTAGGAGATTTTTGATTATTACTTCAATCACCTTGCTTGTTCTAGATCTATTCAGGTTTTCTATTTCTTTGTGTTTCAGTTTTGGCAGATTGTATGTTTCTAGGAATGCATCCATTTCTTATTTATTTGAGAAGGTAAGAGAGAGAGCATGAGTGAAGAGGAGAGGCAGAGAGAGAGGAGAAATGGACTCTCAGCTAAACAGAGAACCCATTGTGGGGCTCAATCCCAGGACCCCAGGATCATGACCCAATCCCACTTAACTGACTAAGCCATCCAGGTGCCCTCCATCTTATTAATTCTTTCAAAGTACCAGTTCGTAGTTTTGTTGATCTGTTCTTCTGATCTTTTGGTTTCTATTTCATTGATTTCAGCTCTAATCTTTATTAATTTCCCTTGTCCTGTTGGGTTTAGGTTTTATTTGTTCTTTCTCTAGCTCCTTGATGTGTAGGTTTAGATTGTATATTTGAAACCTTTCTTGTTTCTTGAGAAAGGCTCATATTGCCATATACTTCACTCTTAGCACTGCCTTTGTTGCATCCCAAAGTTTCTGAACAGTTAGTTATGTTTTCATTTTCATTTGTTTTCATGATTTTTTAAAATTCTTTTTTAATCTTCTGGTTGACCCATTCATTCTTTAGTAGGATGCTCTTTAACTTCCATGTATTTAAGTTCTTTACAAATTTCCCCCTGTTGTTGAGTTCCAATTTCAAAGCACTGTGGTCTGAAAATATGCAGGGAATGATCCCATTCTTTTGGTACTGGTTGAGACCTGATTTGTGACCCAGTATGTGATCTATTCTGGAGAATATTGCATGTGCACCAAGAAGAATGTGTATTCTGTTGTTTTAAGATGGAATGCTCTGAATAGACCCATGAAGTCCATCTGGTCCAGTGTGTCATTCAAAACCCTTGTTTCCTTGTTATCTTCTGCTTAGATGATCTTTCCATTGCAGTGGTGGGGTGTTAAAGTCCCCTACTATTATTATATGACTATCAATGTGCTTCTTTAATTTTGTTATTAATTGGTTTATATAATTTGCTGCTCCCATGTTACAGGGACAAATATTTATAATTGTTAGATTGTCCTGTTGAATAGATACTTTAATTATGATATAGAGTCCTTCCTCATCTCTTATTACAGTCTTTGGTTTAAAATCTAATTTGTCTGATATAGAATCACCAGCCAAGCTTTCTTTTGATGTCCATTAGCATGATAAATGGTTTTCCACCCCCTTACTTTCAATCAGAGGTGTCTCTGGGTCTAAAATGTGTTTTTGACAGACAGCATATCAATGGAACTCACTTTTTTTATCCAATCTGAATCCATGAGTCTTTTGATTGGGGCATTTAACCCATTTACATTCAGAGTCACTACTGAAAGGTATGAATTTAGTGCCATTGTATTACTTGTAAAGTCACTCACTGTTTCTGTATATTGTCTCTGTTCCTTTCAGGCTCTCTCTTCATTTAAAGGATCCCCTTTACTATTTCTTGCAGGGCTGGTTTCATGATCACAAATTCTTTTAATTTCTGTTTGTCCTGGAAGCTTTTTATCTCTCTATTTTGAATGACAGCCTTGCTGGATAAAGTATTCTTGGCTGCATATTTTTCTCATTTAGCCCCCTGACTATATCATGCTAGTCCTCTATGACCAGCCAGGTAACTGTGAGTAAGTTTGTTGCCAGTGTGGTGTTTCTATCCTTGTAGGTTATGAACCTCTTGTCCCAAGTGTCCTAAGCTGTTTTTAGGATTTTCTCTTTGTCTCTGAGATCTGCAAGCTTCACTATTTTATGTAGAGATGTTGACCTATTTTCATTGATTTTGAGGGGCTTTCTCTGTGTCTCCTGGACTTGAATGCCTGTTTCATTCCTCAGATTAGGGAAGTTCTCTGCTATCATTTGCTCCTATATACCTTCTGCTTCTCTCTCTCTCTCTCTCTGTCTCTCTCCTCTTCTTCTGGGATCCCAATTATTCTAATGCTGATTTGCTCTATCAGCAAATCTCTTGAATTCTCCCCTCATGATCCATTAGTTGTTTATGTCTCTTTTTCTCAGTTTCTTTATTCTCCATCATTTTGTCTATGTTACTAATCCTTTCTTCTGCCTTATTTTTCTTCGTTTTAGAACCTCCATTTTTTATTATGTCTCATGAAGAGCCTTTTTTACTTCAACATGATTAAATTTTAGTTCTCTTATTTCTCCAGAAAGGATTCTCTAGTGCCTTCTATTTTTTTTCCAGCCCAGCTAGTATATTTATAATTGTAATTCTGAACTCTAGTTCCAACATCTTACCTAATCTCTACTGATAAGGTTCTTAGCAGCCTGCACTGCCTCTTGTTCTCTTTTTTGAGGTGAGTTTTTCTGTCTTGTCATTCTGGCCAGATAGGAATAGATGAATGAGAGAACAAAATACTAAAATGGCAACAATGACCTCGGAGAAATATACACTAAACAAATGAGAAAAGACCCCAAAATACAAATTAATTAAAAAAAAAACATATAATCAAATAGGTGAACAGAACAGAGCAGTACACTGGATCCTGTGTGTAATTTGGTCTGTGGGAAACTATATCCCAAAATTGTAAAGAAGACTTATAAATGTACACAAATAAAGTTAAATACAATAAAAGGAAAGAATGTAACTGTAAAAATGAAAATTAAAAAAGACTTTAAAAGGGCAGCCCAGGTGGCTCATCGGTTTAGCGCCACCTTCAGCCGAGGGCGTGATCCTGGAAACCCAGGATTGAGTCCCACGTCAGGCTCCCTGCATGGAGCCTGCTTCTTCCTCCGCCTGTGTCTCTGTCTCTCTCTCTGTTGCTCATGAATGAATAAATAAATATTTTTTAAAAAGACTTTTAAAAAGTTGATAAGAGATTGGTTGAAAAGGAAAGAAAAAAATTAAAATTGAAAGACTAAAGAATTATGGGGGGAGAACCCCATGAATTCTATATGCCACATTCCCCTAGGGCTGGAATTTTGCAGATCTGGGTGGTAGTTAAATTAGTCGCAGCCAGATATTTTTTGCTGATCTTTTGGAGAGGGGCCTGTTGTGCTGATTCTCAGTTGTCTTTGCTCTGGGTGGAATTGTTCCAACCTTGCCAGAGAGCTAGGCAGCAGCTAGGCTGCTCCAGATTGTTCTAGATGGCTTTTGTTCCTTTAAAGGCTTTCTGTGCAGCTTTAGAGGATGAAAATAGCAGCTGCCCAGTCTCCAGCCCCAGAGCTGAAAGCTCAAGTCTCCCAGTCCTCAGTGTGCCCTCAGGGGAAAAACAGTCAATCATTCTTGTCTCCTGGGTCCCCCGCCACACTCCTGTGTTCACCCAGCCTGTGACCAGGCATTTCTCTCTGAGGCACATGATCCCATTTTGAGCCTCCAAACCTGTGCATTTAATGCTACAAATCCCCCTCTATGCACTGCTTTCACAATATCTCACAAATTTCAGTGTTATATTTTCATTAAGTTCAAACTATAGTTGAGGTTTATTTCTGACCCATGACTTATTTAGAAATGTGTTGTCTAATCTACATATATTTTAGGATTTTCCAGTAATATTTGTTAGTGACTTCTAGTTAAAGTCCACACTGGTCTGAGAGCAGACATTATATGATTTCTCGTTTTTAATTGTTAAGGCATGCATATAACCAGAATGTGGTCTATCTTGAAGAATATTCTATGTGAGCTTAAGAAGAATGTGTGGTTCTGTTAATTTATATATAGATATATTAGTCTATATATGCCAATTTTATCCAGACAATTGATGGAGATGTGAATCTAACACTGTTCTTACTGATTTTCTGCCTACTGGATCTCTCCATTTAGGACAAAGGGATATTTAAGCTCCTAACTATGACCATGGAAATATCCTTTTATTATTTATTTGTTTGTTTGTTTGTTTATTTATTTATTTATTTATTTATTTATTTATTTTTCTTTTCTATCAGGTTCTGCCTCGTGTGTTTTCATGCTTTTTGGTTTGGTGCATACATGTTTAGAATTATTAAGTCTTCTTGGAGAATTGATATTTGTATCATTTATTGCACTATTTACCCTTAATAACATTCCTTGCTGAAATCTGCTGTGTCTGCAATATAACTATTTGATTTCTATTGAAGAGTGTCAGTATAGCATATTCCTTCATTTACTTTTCTTAGATGCAGAAAATATTTATTAATTGATTTATTTTTAGGTGGCACAGGAGACATGATGACTATGAAAAAACTGGTTGTTTCATGAAGCTAAGACATTTTTTGAAAAGACAGGTAAATTCACATAGGAAATTAGAGGATAGAGTGAAAAAAAACAATGATTTCAAAACTTCTATTGGCTTTTGAAGAAGCCCTACAGGTAGGGAAGCAGAATTGAAAATTCAAGAAGAATCTAGACCAATAGAGATCTAAACCCAATTACATTTTGTTAGGCCCTGTGAATGAATATGAAAGAGGGGATTTGAGATTGTAGTGATATTTTAACTCTATATGGAAACTGGACTAGAGCCCAGGATGAGAGTATAAGAATCAGTGTGAACAAAATTCATATGGGTTAGAGATAATAATAAAACCAAATTCTATGTAAGACACTATTGTTCAGAGAAAGAATTCACACATTATAGAATCTTTTACACTATTAATATTTTCGATCCAAATATGAAAAAAAGATGAGACACTTTTTTGTGAATTATTTTCATTTCTGCTCATTTGCCTTGTCTCTCGGTTATATGATCCTTTGCATTTTTTTTCTTTTTGATCCTTTACATTTTCAAGGTGAATGGTATCAGTGTTGTATGATAGCTAAAATTTAAGACAAATTATTTATAATAGAGAAAAATTCAAAAGCAGCAAATTTTCTTTCCTTTTAAATTTGAAAACTTTTGTCTCAGTACGTTTACAGGTTGGAATTAATTATTTTTCTGCTTACACATGTTGATGGGTCAGTGTAAAGGAGTATTTGCCTCCTCTAAGAAAGAAAACACATCTTTGAAAATTGTTTAGAGTAGTTGTTAAAAGATGATCATGTAATAGGAAATTGGAAAACTAAAGAACATGCTGTTTTTTAATAAACATTTTCAGAACCAATGAAAATGCAATTCTTTTATATCAAGTGTCTCTTTTTTATTGAGGTATAATTGATATATTAGTTTTAGGCATACAACATAGTTATTCAATGTTTGTATATATTGAAAAGTGATCATCACAATATCCATCACCACACTTAAATATTTTCTTGTGATGAAAACTTTCAAATCAACTCTTGTAGTCACTTTCAAATACAAAACATATTATTAATTATAGTCACCATGCTTTACATTAAATACACATGACATTCATTTTATACCTGGAAACTTGTACCTCATCTTTTCACCCATGTCCCCCATATCCCATTTCTGGTAACCACCAAATTGTTCTTTGTGAGCTTGGGAAGGTTCTGTATGTGTTTTTCTTTTTAGTAGATTCAAAATATAAGTGAGATCATATGGTATTTTTTAATGTGTGACTTATTTCACTTACCATAATGCCCTCAAGGTCCATTCATGTTGTTGCAAATGGCAAAATTGTTTTTTTTTTAAGGATTAATATTCCATTTTGTGTGGCTGTATGTTTATACACATACCATATCCTCTTTATCCATTTGAGGACATTAGGTTTGGATGCCTTGGATATTTTATATAATGCTACAAAGAACATGGGGATGCATACATCTTTTTGAATTAGAATTTTCATTTCTTGGGATAAATACCCAGAAATGGAATTTCTAGATAATATGTTAGTTCTATTTTTAATTTTTTGAGGAATCTTGACCTGTTTTCCATTCTGGTTGTACCAGTTTACATTCCTAGCAACAGTACACAAAAAGTTCACTTTCCTCCATGCCCTTGCCAACACCTGTTATTTCTTGTTTTTTGATTATTGTCATTTTAACATGTGTGAAGTGACAACTCTGGTAGTTCCTGGTTTTGAATTTTATTTCCTCAGTGATTAGTGATGCTGCACATCATTTTCATGTTCCTGTTAGTTGTATGTTTGTTTTCTTTGGAAAAATGTTTTCCAAATTCTGTGCCCATTTTTTTTATTAGATTGTCTTTTTGTATTGAACTGTATGAGTTCTGTATATATTTTGAATAATAAGCTCTTATCAGATACATGGCTTGCAAATATTCTCTCTCATTCAGTAGGTTGCCTTTTGATTTTATTGGTTTCCTTCACTGAGAAGAAGCTTTTTATTTGATGTAGTCCCATTTGTTTATTTTTGCCTTTGTTGACAAGGCTGATGTCAAGTAGCTTATCATGTTTCCTTCGGGGAGTTTTATGGTTTCAGGTGTTACATTAACGTCTTTAATTCATTTTAATAGATGTGGATCATGCAAGATAGTGATCTACACTTGCTCTTTTGCATGTGACTGTCTGGTTTTCCCCACATCATTTGTTTTAGAGACTATGTATTGCCTATTGTATAAACTTTTATCATTTATCATAAGTACATATAAATCGTGGGTTTATTTCTGGGCTCTCTATTCTGTTTGATGTGAGTGTGTGTGTTTGGAATACCGTACTGTTTTGATTGCTATAGCTTTGTAATATAGTTTGAAATCAGGGAGCAGCTCTGTTTTTCTTCCTCTGGATTACTTTTTTTACTTTCTTACTCTGGATTACTTTTGCCTATTTGGGGGACTTCTGTGGGTCCATATAAATTGTAGGAATGTTTGTTTTATTTCTGTAAAAGCTATCTTTAAAATTTTGGAAAGAATTATATTGAATCTGTAGATTGTTCAGGGTAGTATGGACTATTTAGCAATATTAATTCTTCTAATCCATGGAATATCTTTCCATTTATTTGTGTTGTCATATGTCTTAAAGTTTTCAGTATACAGATCTTTCACCCCCTTGGTTAAATTTATTCTTATGTGTTATTGTATTATTTTGATACAATTAAAAATTGGAAAGCTTTAATTTCCCTTGCTGAAAGCTCATTATTACAGTATAGAAACACAACTGATTCTGATGTATTGATTTTTGTATTCTTCAACTGTACTGAATTTTTTATTAGTTCTAAAAGGGGTGTGTGTGTGTGTAGTCTTAATTGTTTGCTCTATATAATATGCCATCTGCAATTAGTGACAGTTTACCTCTTTATAATTTAAGTGCTTTTTATTTTTATTGCCTAATTGTTCTAGCTAGGACTTCTAACACTATGTTGAACAAAAGTGACAACTGTGGGTACCCTCACCTTTTTCTGGTCTTAGAGGAAAAGCTCTTAGCTTTTCTCCATTGAGTAAGACATTAGTTGTGGACTTGTCATATCTGGCGTTTATTATGTTGAAGTACATTATTTCTATACCCACTTTAGTCAGACTTTTTTTTCATAAATAGGTGTTGAATTTTGTTAAATGCTTTTCCAACTCTATTTTTGCTTGCATGGTTTCTGACAAGTCTGGTGTAATTCCTATTTTGTTCTTCTACAGTGAAGGTGTGCCCCCTTTCAACACCGACTTCTTCAGCACTTTTTACTTTGGTTTTCTCTAGTTTGAAAATGATATGGCTGGATATAGGTTTGGGCTTTTTTTTTTTTTTTTTTTTTTTAAATGTCAAGTGTTCCTGATTTATTTATTTATTTATTTTTTATTTTTATTATTTTTTTTTATTGGTGTTCAATTTACTAACATACAGAATAACACCCAGTGCCCGTCACCCATTCACTCCCACCCCCCGCCCTCCTCCCCTTCTACCACCCCTAGTTCGTTTCCCAGAGTTAGCAGTCTTTACGTTCTGTCTCCCTTTCTGATATTTCCCACACATTTCTTCTCCCTTCCCTTATATTCCCTTTCACTATTATTTATATTCCCCAAATGAATGAGAACATATAATGTTTGTCCTTCTCCGACTGACTTACTTCACTCAGCATAATACCCTCCAGTTCCATCCACGTTGAAGCAAAGAGCTTCCAAGACAGGCTTTTTTTTTTCTATGTGTCACTTATCTTCCTTAGTGTTCTCTGTGCTGTAGTTTAATGTCTGACATTAATTTGGAGAAATTCTCAGTTTCTGTATCAAATTTGTTTCCTTTTTCTTCTACATTGTGTGTTATACCTTTTGTAGTTATCCCACAGTTCCTAGATATTCTGATGTGTGGGGGTTTTTTTCCTTCATTGTCAATTATCTTTGCTTTTCAGCTTTGGAAGTTTTTATTGATATATCTTCAATCTCAGAGAACCTTTGCTTAGTTATCTGGTCTAACATATCTGTCAAGGTATTCTTCATTTTCTCTAACATTTTCTTTGGGTTTCTCTTCCAGGATTTCCATCACTCTACTTATGTTGCCCATCTATCTTTGCATGCTGCCTACTTTAGTATACTAGTATACTAAGGTCTCTAATGGATAATAATAATAATAGTTTTAAAGTCTTTGATAATTCTAACACACTGTCCATGTCTGCTTCTGATACTGGCTCTCTCTTCAAATTTTGTGTTCTTGGGTTTTGTTTTCTTTTTGACTTTTTGGTATCCCTTATATGTTTCTCAATAGCCAAACATGATGTACTGGGTTAAAGGAACTGCTAAAAGTAGGCCTTAAGTAATGTGGTAGACTGTGAGGAAAGAACAAGTATTTATAGTCCTATGATTGGTCTTTCAGTAAACCTATGTCTCTAGACTGTGAACTTCACAAGAATTTTTCAGTTATTTCCCTCCTCACAGAGGATTCAATAGCTAGAGTAGGCAGGAGCTGGGTATCTTCCTTCTCCAATGTTGAAGGCTAGAACTGACTAGAGTTGGGTATTTTTCTTCTCCCAGTCAGTTAGGGTCTGAAATACCCTAGCAGGTTAGGCTTTGGTTAACTAGTTTCTTCTGAAGTCAGGCCTTGACTTCAAATATATATATCTGAATATTTCTGAATATGAATATATATATGAATATGAACATATATATATGTTTCCTATATATCTGAATATGAATATATATATATATATATATATATATTTCCTTTTCCCTTCCCACTGCTAGAAGAATGAAGGGATTTATTTCAGATATTTTCTATGAGTATCAAATTGTGCTCTTGGAGGTAGGCCTCTGGGATTTTTAACTCTCAGACTTGTCTGTACTGACCGCCCATCAATTAATTTGCCATTCAGGTTTTACTACATTGGCACTGGTTCCCAGGGAGGTTTTCATTATTGGTCTCTGTTCTGTATGCCACCACTGCCCATATTCATTTGTCTGTCTCTCCTATCTTAGTGGTGGTGGCTTGCCTTAATGCCTCTCCCTCTCTTATGGACCCAAGAAGAGTTAGAGTCTTTCATTCTGTTCTTTTTTAGTTGTTACTATGAGTGTCAATTTCCAAGCTCCTTACATGTGGAACTGTAAGTCCTATGTTTAATTAGAATTTTAGAATTTGTAGAACTCCTGTGCAATAGAATTTACAGTGGCCTGTCCCTCCCACCTCTATAGTCTTTCCATGACATTTTTTAAAAGACACCTGATAATATCACTTCCTCCTTTAATATCTCTTCATGCCCTCAAGATAATATCTAATATTTTTATGATGACATAAAAGATCCTTTAAAGCTTAATCACAGAAAATCTTACAGCCTTGTCTCCCATGGCAAACCTCCTATGTACATTATAATCCAAGTTCTGGCTTCTTCACTGGCTGTTTGTATTCCCAAAATTCTCTTCCTATCTTTCATTTTTAATATCTTACCTTCCTTAAATGCCCAATTGGAATATTCTCTCTTCAGAGGAATCCTCCATAATCTCTTAAAAAGTCTTCTATTCTCATAGCCCTTTGTAAATATAGCTGCACTAAAAGTTTGTAATGCAGTATTATCTGTTTATGTATCTGTGTGTTCCACTAAGCTCTGACTGTATTAAAGTGTGGCTCATTATATTTTGTCTAACCACTCAAGCATGCTTAATGAATGGTTCACATTAACTGTTATGCTTTGGACTTTATAAGAAAGTATGACTTGGCTTCTCATTCCATCATAATTCCATGATGTAAAAGAACAGAAGCTACGTGAGGTCCACTGCCCACTGAGGAGAAGCTTTATGAAACACTCATTACTTGTCAAGTCAGGAACATACAAGTTACAACAGAAAGATGGATAATGGTTAACATCAGACCATGACTTCCTAAACATATATCTTTTGGTTTGGAGGGAAGTAAATATATTGGAAGTAGGCTTTTCTAGTGAATTATTAAAGCTAGCCAAGATTATCAATACTATGTGGACAAAAAAATTATGTAGAAGAATATCGGCTGTCAAGTATTCTCACAATCCCCTTATTCTTGGAGCAGGAGAGAATTTGTTGGTCCTTAACCATTAATCCCAGGGTAGAGCTTCGTTTGCATACTCTGGGCTGAGGTAAGTGATCTCATGTCACCATGTAATCATTATAGTCCATTCACATTGAAATTACTGTGCTTCAATGGTGTGACTTTCTCCAGAGAAGCTGAGTCTTATCATTTATTACTACTTTCTAACACAGCTCCAAGCAAAATATTAGCATTCATTAATATGTGTTAAATTAAAACATCAATTAGTACTATAAAATTTAAGTTCATAGATCAAGGATTATAAAATCTACCTAGCAGATTAAATCTTCATGAAAATCTAGGATAAGAAACATTAAAAAATGAGAATTCCTAAAAGTAATAGTTAAAATATATATCTCCAACCCTACATAAGCCTATTATTTATTGCCTGTATGCATTGGCTAGAGTACTTAAATAGGATTAAGATATGCTCTTTTAAGCAAAGAAAATATTCAAAATAACAATGCATGGGGGGGACGCAAAAAACACTGTATAAACCACACTCTCTTCAAAAGCTAACACAAAGTCTCCAACCCAGAAATATTTTTCTCCCAGAAATATTTTTAAAGCTTGTTACATCTTTATTTGAATATTTGATGCCTATTTTAGCTTCTATTTTTATTTCTAAGTGGGTTTTTTTTTTTACACTTATGTATGACAATTAGAATAACCTTTTGGAGCTGTTCATACCACATTTGGAGTTTATAGAGAAATTTTGCTACAACAGAGAGACTAAAATTACTTTGAGAATAACAATCTTAAAATAGATAAGCAGTTTCTATGAATGACACTTAGAAATATACATTTTTTAACCTTAAATGTCCTTCAAAGAATTAAATAATCATGGATTTAATACCAGTTATTTTGGGTAGACTCAAAAAAATGAAGGAAATTTGTTTTTGTATCATCCTGTTGAAACATACTAAGTGGGAATCTAGAATCCAAAGTTCTTGTTGATTAGGATGTACAGAATGAGGAGCTGCCTTGTTTAAAACTTTCAAATCTAGGAAGAATACTGAAGGATATTTAGAGGGACACTCTCTTTTAGTTTCAGGTGTACACTACAAGTGATTCAAAAGTTACATACATGACCATGCTCATCATGAGGAGTGCACTCCTTAATTCTAATCACCTACTTAATCCATCCTCTTACTCTCCACTCCTCTGGTAACATACAGTTTGTTCTCTATAATTAAGAGTCTGGGATCCCTGGGTGGCGCAGCGGTTTGGCGCCTGCCTTTGGCCCAGGGCATGATCCTGGAGACCCGGGATCGAATCCCACATCGGGCTCCCGGTGTATGGAGCCTGCTTCTCCCTCTACCTGTGTCTCTGCCTCTCTCTCTCTCTCTCTGTGACTATCATAAGTAAATAAAATAAATAAAAAAAATAAAAAAATCTTTAAGAGTCTGTTTCTTGCTTTGTCTTATTACTTTTTTCTCTTGGCTCATTTGTTTTCTTAAATTTGTTTTCTTAAATTCATATGATGAATGAAATCATATGTTGTTTGTCTTTCTCTGAATATCTTATTTTGCTTAGTATTATACTCTTTAGCTTCATGTATGTTGTTGCACATTGGCAATATTTCATTCTTTTTGATGGCTGAGTCATATTAATATTGCTTCTTTTTTGCCCATTTATCAATCAATGGACTCTTGAGCCACTTTCCTTCCACTGGTAAGTAAGGCTGATATAAACATCAGGGTGTGTGTATCCCTTCAAGTTAATGTTCTTTTATTTTTGAGGTAAACACCTACTAGTGTGATTGCTGGACCACAGGGTAGTTCTATTTTTAACTTCTTGAGAAACTTCCATCCTGTCTTCCAGAGTGGCAGCACCAGTTTCCATTCCCACCAACAATGTAAGAGTTTTCCTCTTTTTCCACATCCTTACCAACACCTGTTGTTTCTTGTGTTGTTGATTTGAGCCATTCTGATAGGTGTGAAGTGATAGCTTATTGTAATTTTGCATTTCCCTGAGTAATGTTGAAAAGATTTCATGTGCCCGTTGACCATCTGGATGTCTTCTTTGGAGAATATCTGTTCATATCTTCCGCTCATTTTTAAATTGGATTATTCATTTTTGGGGTGTTGAGTTGTATAAGCTCTTCCTATATTTTGGATGCTAGTCTTTTATCAGGTACGTCATTTATAAATATATTCTCCCATTCCATGTGATGACTTTTAGTTTTATTAATTATTTCTTTCACTGTGCAGAAGCTTTTTATTTTGATGTAGTCCCAGTAGTTTATTTTTGCTTTCTTTTCTTTGCCTCAGGAGATCTATCTAGAAAGAAGTTGCTACCACCCATGTCAAAAAAGTTACCGCCTCAGTTCTCTTCTAGGTTTATTTAAGGTTCTCTTATGGTTTCAGGTCCCACATTTAGGTTTTTATTGTTTTACATGATGCTGTCCAGTTTCCCAACATTTGTTAAAGAGACTGTCTTTTGCCCATTGGATAATCTTTCCTGATTTGTTGGAGATTAATTGATCATATAGTTGTGGGTTCATCTGTGTATTTTCTGTTCTATTGATCTATATGTTTAATTTTGTGACAGTAGCATACTATTTGAATTACTACAGCTTTATAATTTAACTCAAAGTCTGGAATTATGATGCCTCCAGCTTTGCTTTGCTTTTCTTAAGGTTGCATTGGCTATTTAGGAGTCTTTTGGGTTCCATAGAGATCTTAAAATTCTTTGTGCTAATTCTGTGAAAAATGCTGTTGGTATTTTGATAGGGAGTGCATTAAATCTGTAGATTGCTTTGGGTAGTACAGATATTTTAGCAATATTTTTCTTCAAGTGCTTGAGCATGGAGTATCTACTTCTTTGTATTGTCTTGAATTTCTTTCATTAATGCTTGATAGTTTTCAGAGCACACTAGGTCTTTCACCTCTTTGGTTAGGGTTATTCCTAGGTATCTTATTTTGGGTGCATTTATAAATAGGACTGTTTTCTTAATTTCTCTTTCTTCTACTTCATTCTTGGCATATAGAAATATAACAGACTTCTGTACATTGATTTTATATCCTGCAACTTTACTGAATTCATTGATTAGTTCTAACAGTTTTTCAGTGGAGTCTTAATTTTCTATATGTAGTATATCATGTCGTCTGCAAATAGTGCCATTTTACTTCCTCCTTACCAATTTGGATTCTTTGTTGCGTCTAGGACCTCCATTACTGTGTTAAATAATAGTGGCGAGAATGGATAGCCTTTTCTTGCTGATCTGATAGGAAACACTCTGCTTTTTTACCATGGAGATATCAGCTGTGGGTTTTTCATAGATGGCCTTTCTTATGTTGAGGTATCTTCTCTTTGAGTCCTAAATGGATGTTGAATTTTGTCGGATGCTTGTTTTAGGTCTATTGAAATGATCACATGACTTTTATTCTTTCTCTTACTGATGTGATGTTTCACATTGATTAATTTGTGAATGTAGAATCATGCTTGCAGTCCAGGAAAAAATATCTCATTTGATCGTAAATAATTTTTTAATATATTGTTGATTTCTCCTTGCTAGTATTTTATTGAGGATGTTTGCATCCATGTTCATCAGGGATATTAGTCCATAGTTCTCTCCTTTAAAGTTACCTTAATCTAGTTTTGGCATCAGGGAAATGCTGGTTTCACTTTAGAAAAGGGAAACTTTGGAAGTTTTCCTTTCTTTTCTATTTTCTGGAGCAGTTTGAGAAGAACAGGTATTAACTCTTCTTTAAACGTGTAGTAGAATTCCCCTGTGAACTTCTCTGGCCCTGGACTTTGTTTGTGGGGAGTTTTTTGTTTGCGGACACAATTTCTCTGCTGGTCATAGGTATGTTTAAATTTGTATTTCTTTCTATTTCAATTTTGGTAGTTTCTAGGGATTTATCCATTTCTTCTAGATCAATTTGTTAGCATATAATATTTTCATAATATTCTCTAACAATTGTATTTCTGTGTTGTTGGTTATGTTTCTTTTATCATTTGTTATTTGAGTCATTTCTTTTTTTTTCCTCAATAAGTCTGGCTAGAGGTTTATTCATTTATTCTTTTTCACAGAACAAGCTCCTGGTTTGGGTTTTTTTTTTTTCCATAAGTCTTTTTATTGTTGTTCTATATTTTTTCCTTCCTTCCACTGGTTTCAGGTTTTGTTATTCTTTTTCTAGGCCCTTTAGGTGGAAGGTTAGGTTGTTCGAGATTTTTCTTGCTTCCTGAGGTAGGCCTATATTCCTATAAACTTCCCTCTTAGAGCCCACTTTCGCTGCATCCCAGAGATTTTAGAACATCGTGGTTTCATTTTGTTTCCATGTTCTATCTTTCATCTATCTATCTATCTATCTATCTATCTATCTATCTATCTACCTATCTATCTATCATTTATTTTAGATGGGGCGAGTGGTAGAGAGTGGGGGTAGCTTGATCCCAGGACCTTGAGATCATGACGTGAGCCAAAACCAAGAGTTGGATGCTTAACGGACTATGCCACCCAGGCAGCCCTCCATGTACTTTTTAAATATCTTCTTTGATTTCTTTGTTGAACCATTTATTGTTTAATGGCATGTTACTTAACTTCCATGTATTTATGAGCTTTGCAGATTTGCTTTCTTATGGTTGACATCTAGTTTCATCACATTGTGGTCAGAAAATAAGCATTGCAGGATTTCAATCTTGAATTTGTTATTTGTTTTGTACACTAATATGTGATTTATTCTGGAGAATGTCCCTTGTGCACTTGAAAACAATGTGATTCTGCTCTTCTAAGATGGAATATTCTGAATTTATCTATTCTAATGTATCATTCAAAGCCATTGTTTCCTTGGATCCCTCTATGGATGTAAGTGGATTGTTTAAGTCCCCTATTATTATTGGATTACTATCAATTAGTTCCTTTATGTTTGTTATTTACTGTTCTTTACATATGGGTGCTCCTCAGTTGGGTATATATTTACAATTGTTATATCTTATTATTAGATTGTCCCCTTTATTATTATATGTGGCCCTTCTTTTTCTCTTGTTACAGTCTGTGTTTTAAAGTCTAATTTCTTTAATATAAATATTGCTATTCCAGCTTTCTTTTGACATAGATCTGCATCATAGATGTGTTCTATCCTCTCATTTTAATCTGCAGGTGTTTTTAGGTCTGGAAGAGGTCTCTTATAGTATATAGATGGGTCTTTTTTTTTTAAAACACTTTATGTCTTTTGAGTGGAGCATTTAGTCCATTTATATTTAAAGTAATTATTGATATATATGTATTTGTTGCCATTGTATTGTTTTGTGGTTGTATCTGAATATTTTCTCTGATCCTTTCTTGTCTTTTTTAGAGGGATATTTTTGGGTTACCTGCTACCTGGCAGTTAACCTGTACTCATTAGACATTTTATATCAGTTCTTTCTGGCCCCTATACCCTCAGGCTCTTGTAACAATTATAGCAAAAAGGTTTTCTCCTTAAGGGTTAGTATTCTGTGATATACTTCAGCCAACCCCCTGTTAGATGTTACTCTGATGCTTTGTATACATGGATATTCATTTATGTAACTTGTTTAATAAAATTTGACTTGTATTTGAGCACTGAGTTGGGTCACTACTGAGCAATTAGTTTCAGGTAGCTGGAGTAAAAGCAAATATATTGTTAATAAGTTTAAAATTATTGGGATGTTTATTAAATAGATAAGATTAAATGGTTAATATATGTAAAAATTCATGTACATTATGAACAGTAAATTCTTGCTATTGTTGACATTTTAGAGAAGGCTTGTGTTAATTACTTGAAACTTAAAGCAGAGATGCAATTTCTGTAGAAGAGTTTCCAAGAAATGGAGATGAAAAGGACAAGGGCAGGTTCTTTTCTTGCATACTGATAAATATTTTGTTTATATTGTTGTAGGGCTCAGTAATGACTTGTGACTCAGGTTTACTCTGACATGAATTTGGAAGCTGCCACTCTCAGTTGTAAAGTGGATGTGAAGTACAGAGATGAATGGTACTTTTAGTACTGAATGGCTTTAGATATCTTTACACAGGATAAAATTATCAGGAGTGGTAAATGATAAATGAGGATTATAAAAATTTAGGAATCTTTTACTAACTTTAATTGATGGCTTTCACAGGAGGATTCAGAACTTTTTTGTTAGTTGCTCTTTACTTTCTTCAAAGTCTGAAGTCTTAAAACAGCGAAGAGTTTGGAGGGGTTTTTGTAAAGTTAATTAATGTTAATTGTGTCATGAATTACTTTAAGGAGTCTGTTGAGTGATGGGCCCAGTGAAGGGGTCGATACCATTTAATGTTCAATAGGGGATAATGCTGGTCTTTGGCACCATTTTACGATCATTAGGGCTATGCAAGAGCTTGTCAGGAACAGCTCTAAAGATCAGTTGTTGCTCATGGCAATTAAAACAATTGAAAATGACCTCGTATTACATTATACATGATCCAACACCACTCGCAGTATGAACAAACTTTCATTCCATTAGTGATTTTCAATTTCATACCAAGCACTGCAATTTATTTTTCTTAGTTACCTTACTATGGCTATCTGTATACTTCTAACAGGATATTATTAATATTTATTCTATTATCTCATACAGCATTTCATGCTTAAAGCACTTTGCAATCTTAACAAATTAATCTTTATATCCTGCCTACAAGGATGGTAAATACCCTCCTTTTAGAGTTAGAAAAATGGAGTTGGGAGTGGTTAAGGGTTGGCCATCCAGAAAATGATCTGATAAGTTCCAGGATTTGAGTTGCAGACTTTTGGGGTTTTTTTCCCTTGGAATTAAATTAATGAATGTAGCATCTGAATATATACTCTAATACCCAGATGACCATCCCTCCACACCCATAAGAAAGGTAAATATGATGATTTTTAAAAAGAAAATATATCCTAATTGAATAAAGAGAATAAAAGTTTTTATTTTGGGGATGCCTGGGTGGCTCAGTGGTTAAGCATCTGCCTTTGGTTCAGGGCATGATCCTGGAGTCCCCGGATCGAGTCCCACATCAGGTTCCCTGCATGGAGCTTGCTTTTCTCTCTGCCTGTGTCTCTGCCTCTGTGTGTGTGTGTGTCTCTCATGAATAAATAAATAAAATCTTTTTTAAAAAGTTTTTATCTTTAATTAAAACTATTAACATTTATAGGAACTAGAGAACTAGTTTGTTCAAAGTACACAAAATATGTAAATTTTAAAAATTATGCTTTCAGGCAAATAGTAATGTAAAGACTACCTAATAGGTACCAGACAAATATCAGGTGCTAAATAATCATAATCAACTGGTCATTTGACAAATTTAGTATTTACCCAAATGTATTGATAAGGCAACCAAAAGCTTAGAGAGTTTAAGTGATTTGCTAATACAATCCAGAACTAAAAGATCTGGTGGACTTTAAAGACCTTAGATTTTATACTACAAAAATGCTACTTGTCAAGTAAATAGAAACTAATCCCAGTTAACCAATACAGTACTTGTTCTCAATATTGATCTGCTCTTTCTAATTCACTGGCACCTCAGACACATTACTGAAAACCATTCCAGATGCTCTAAATATGCTATCTTAAGATTTAACATTTCTACCCTGTAATAGAAAATATACCCTCCAACCCAAACAGAACTCCCCTCTCCTTGTATTCCTTCCTCTTAAATCTGGAAAGAACTTCTGTCAAAGCCACTGCTCCTAAAAATCTTATTTCTTCACTGCCAAAAGACCCCACCCTAATCTGAATAGGTTTGTTACCTTTGTCCCGTACTTTTATCACTACTTTAATGGAGAAAGGTGTCCAAATTTCAAACATTGCACTTAAAAGTTTGAAACCAAACTTACTGTGAACTGAAGATACACAGATAAAATTGTGAGGTCCTTGTCATCCTTCCCTTCATCTTTCTTTTCCCCCACCTTCTCATTTCATATTTCTAAGCTTTTCATGGATAATGGAGTAAGATATGGCATTTCACATATTCAGAGGTATTAGTTTAAATCTAGTTTGTCTGGATGATTGAGATTTATCTAAAAATTGCATCCTTCTGGAAATGTTAAATAATGTGAGATGCACTTGGGAAAGGCCCCTAATATTTGTATGAGGATTAGTCACGAGGAGACCATATACTAACAACAAATGTTGTCATGGATGTAAAGTCAAGAGACCCAGGTAAAAGTGAGTTAACGGAGAAAGACTAATAAATCAGAAGAAACTGCTTTACATGGGGTGGTTTCCACTACCTGAAGATCCTTGGTCCTTCTGGATTTCTGTTATGTAGGAACTAAATGGTCCTACAAGATAAAGGATCAAAGAATTTGAGGTAATGGGAGTAACCAGAGGGGTAAGGAAAGTTTCTGGAAACACAGAAATAACTTAATTATTCTTCAGGGCTATTCAGCCAAGGGGAAATTAATTGGAAAGAACAAAACTATAGGATGAAATATTCTTCATAAATTGCTGTGCATTTTATGACTAAAATGTTCCATAAAGACCACAAAAACATTTTTCTCTGTGATTGATGAATAAGAAAAATAAAATATATACAAAGTTTAACTGTGAATATCCAAAGTCAAAAATATAGCCAATATATATCAGTACTTCTGAGACATTATCCTTTTTTGGCCTTCTCTGCTCTTCTAGTAGCCTGATTTTATTTCTCTTATTTCTAATTTTACTCTTTCTTCACCTATTTTGTTTCCTTTAGGCAAGAAAGAATGGAAAGCTAATGAGCCAGTTTCCAACTTTTTAAATTAAAATATTTAGAGAAAAAAAAAATATTTAGAGAAATTAACTATTTACTGAGATCTACTATATGCATGGCCCTATGTCAAGCACAAAGGAAAATCATAAATAACCCAAAGCTGTGATTAAGCTTACTGGCAAACTTTAGGTGGCTTAAATAGTGGGAAGTTACTTCTCATGTTCTGGAGGCTGAGAAGTCCAAGATTACAGTGCTGGCCAATTCAGTCCCCAAGTGAGGGCTCTCTTTCTGGCTTGTAGGCAGCTGCCTCTGGCTGTATCTTCAGGTATTGGAAAGAGGGGGAAGAAGTAAACTTTCTCTCTCTCCTTGTTTCCCAACTTTATGTAAACCTAATTACTTCTCAAAGATTAGGTAAGGGAGGAAAACAGTTTTCTCCCCTCTAACTTTGAGTTCTTGGATGAAGCCCATTTATAAGAGCAAAAAAATAACATGTTTACCTCATGTATACATGGAAGAAACTCAGGGGAAAAATGAGTAACTCCCCAAGGTGGCTTAAAGTTCAGATTCAAATATCATCAATAATATGTACAGGGGAGAAAAGATATAGCCCTCTAGGTAAGAGTATAGGAGTTTTAGGAAAGATGATCAGCAATAAGTTTGTGACATTTTGTTGGTGCATGGTGTCAACTTCTAGTTTCCTTTTCTGTGATATGTGTCAATCTTCAATAGTTGATGAAGCTCCCAGATAGATTTATGACAGTTAAATTTCTTTTGGAGGATCTGTCCTCAGGAAGGTAAGGAGAGTTCAGAGAAAATCTCTCCCTGAATCCACTGTTTTCTAAGTCCTTCCAGTCCAAGATTATCAATTTGCCAAAGTGGCAGATGTTGGGGTGGCACATTCTTCCACCCTTGAGCCCAATTTCCACATATTCTCATATTGAGGGGTTAGAACTCCAAAATATGAATTTAAGGGATATAAACATTTAGTTCATTATATTATTATACCATACTATGTTATAGTACTTTAGAAATCCTCAAGAGGCATTCTCATGACACTTAAATGTTTACACTTGCAAGATGATTTCAAGGAAAACATAAGATTCAAATACATTTTTCATTTTGGCTGACTGGGGTAGTGATCAAAAATTCAGAAGCACAGCCTGTATGCTTTCTGTGAGGAAAATATACATGATCATATCTGTGCCAATTTAATAAAAAAAATGAGTCTGATACAAATGGCAGATATGTAGCTATATTTTAGATTTGCATTTATTCTTTCCAACCTTTAAGCTCATGTAGCAAGTAAGTGCCATAGCATTCTTAAAGCTGTGATAGATACCTCAGAGTGTTATACAGGTGAGTCTCAGAAAAAAACCCAGTATGGGGATCCCTGGGTGGCACAGCGGTTTGGTGCCTGCCTTTGGCCCAGGGTGCGATCCTGGAGACTCAGGATCGAATCCCACATCGGGCTCCCGGTGCATGGAGCCTGCTTCTCCCTCTGCCTGTGTCTCTGCCTCTCTCTCTCTCTTTCTCTCTCTGTGTGACTATCATAAATAAATTTTAAAAAAAAAGCAAAACCCAGTACATTATTGCCGTCTTAATACCAGAATAACCATATCAAAGTGATTTTTCCTACTTTATGGATATCTAATGAGAGGTGATTTTAAAGAAAGCTCAGTCATTTTCAGTTCAACTTTTAGAGATGCTATAGCATAATACATAGATTATTGGAACTGAAATATCAAATCTAACATAGGATATTATACCTGTTATTAGTGAGAGTGAGGTTGGACATTGCCAGCTCATATGCATACACAAGTACATGTACCATAGTTATCTTCTAGCGTATCATACAGAACAGATGGTATTTGAGCCTTTTGACAACATCAAATATCAAGTCACCTAAAGGAAAAGGAGAGAAATCCCCAAAACTAAATAAAATTTCCCCAAATCTAATAGCTTATGTCAAATTATTCCCATGTTGCTTATCAATATTGCTCCATTCAAATTTATTTTAAGTTAATAATCCATATACATGGATGTATATTTGATTTTCTACAACAAACTGAATAAAATAGTTTTCTACTAATAGATATGTTGCTTCTTTCAAAGTTCTGCTTCCTTGTAGAGAACCAAATAATGTAAAATTTTATCACAAAACAACATGTAAATTAGTGAGAAGAAACTCTGAGTGAATTTGGAGCTGCCTATTTGTTCCTTCAGCAATACCTAGTAATACACAAGCAGCTCTGTATTAGATTATTTGTCAATGTTATTTTATGAAGAAATTTAATAAAATTTACTACTCTGCAATCCATTGAGCACTTCCTAACTTAATTGTCATATTCTGCATTTCCTGAGGTTTACAATTAAAATTGTGATGAGCCAGACCTACAAACTATTCCTTGTATGACAAGCTAGGTTATTTATATTTTACCAAAATTATCTGAGATATTTATTTATAAAAGTTACACTAACACTTGGTTTCACTCAGCTTTGAGTACCTATCTGTGATGTATCTTTTAAGTCTTAATATTTTTTCAGCCAATTTTCCTTAATGCCCACTGCCACCAAAAAAAAGAGAGAGAGAGAGAGAGAGAGAGATAGTTCAATTTGCTATTTATGCCCATGCCAGATCCAGTTAATAAAAAATAATGGCTCTGACATTTTATATTCTCCAAGGATGATCAAATAAGAAATAGTCTCCAGACCAGAATAAACATTTATTTTGATTAAGAAATGTTTAGTCTTCCTTCTATTATTGTCACTAGTCACCAATATTACTTCCTAAATTTTTAAGACTCCATGAGGCAATGTATTATAATATTTTAGACCATTGTTTTTTTTAATCAAAGTTTAATTGGTGGAAAGACCAATAATAATAATATGAGAGACCACATCACCAGTATTATTCCTATTCTCTGTAGTAATTATGTAGGTTGTAAGTAGGAAACAGTACAAAACTAAAAATCAAGAATATATTTTTACTATGTAAAAATGAAGATAATTTTCCATACTTGTGACAATTTCCCACTGGCTTTCAAATAAATAAACTATTTCTTAAAGAAAATAGTTACAAAAATCTGTTTCCTCATGCTTATTTTCTTGTTTGTTCTTTACAATATCCAGAGTGAATGCAGTGGGAATGGAGAATATGGAGTGATTAACAACTTTAAGTGATTTCATATAGGCGTTAAAGTAGTCATTTCCCTGTAATTTCTACAAATACGGATTGAGTTCTAGGTGTTGGACTTCATGACAGCCTGATTAAAGAAAGACAGTGGTATTAACTAAGGTATTTGAGAAAGGGAGACCATTTGGAAATAATGGTAACTTTGGAAGTTCCATTTTAGAAGTTCTTTGCCCAGCTTTGTAATTGTTTAAACATCTCTGTGCTTGCTATCTGAATATTCTTTATTTATCTGATTTGTTTCATGACTTGGAAAATTAAACTGTTTGAGAGTCAGCATCTGAAATAAATATTTTGAAGAGAAAAAGCAGGTACATACCTAAGTATATATGAAACTGCTTTGTCAACTTCACAAAGTTACACATATGAATTATACTGCTTCAAGACATTTCATTAGAAATATCCAGAAGGCATTCATGTACATGGAGTGTGAGGGTACAAAACTATAGGTCTCTAAAGTTCAGTTAAAAAGCAAAAGAATTTTGCTGGTAATTTCACTAGCAATGGACTTTTCCTAGAAAAAAAAAAAGGAAGAAAAGAAGCTGCCAAAGAGAGCATCTTAGACTAATATGAATAATCACAAGAAAAAGAAATCAGTTGGATGCTACCTCAATTTTCATGATATAAAGGAGAAATAGGACAGGGCAGTCATGGACCTGACTGAGGTTGGATCCATGATGGAAAAACCGCATACCTCACTGACAAATAAGTAGGTGTTTCTTTATATACAACTTTGTTTTTGGTATAAGAATCCTCAAGAAAGGTTAAGAACTTCGAGTAGAATAAAGAATGTTGTTATAACTAAATCTCTCTCCTTTCTCTCTAAATCCAATCAATTAGTTAAACCACTTGTTTCTATCTGAATCGATACCATTTTAATCTACAACCTCTTTCCTTTCAATTACCCTGAGACTATGAGAGAAGTTATGTTGCAATAAACTCTTTCTGGTTTCTCATGCCTCAGCCTAGGGAGCCATCTCCCTACAGACAGAGAAAGAAGCAAGATGGAACTTGAAAATTTTACTCTATGCTTATATTAGTCTTCTCTAGCTGCATAATAATACACCCACAAGCTATCTTAAATAGCAGAAATGTATTTTCTCCCAGTGTTGGAGTCTCCAAGGCCAAAATCACACTACCATGAGGGTTAGTTTCTGGTGAGCCCTCTTTTCTTTGCTGATAGCTGCTTTTTGCTGTGTCATCACATGCCTTTCTTCTGTGAGCTCAGATAGATAAGATCTCTGCTGTGTCTAACTCTTCTTATATGGACAAAAGTCCTATTGGATTAGGGCTCCATTCTTATGATCCCATTTAATGTTAATTACCTCCCTAAAAAAACCTATTTCAAAAAACAGTGACATTGGGAGTTAGGGCTTCAACATACAAATTTGGTGGTGGGGGAGATAACATGACCGAGATCACTAAGGGCATACAATGACTAATGAGTGATGAACGTTGCTCTTACCTAACATCCAGGACATCAGTTACAAGATAATTTTGGGATACCCTAGTGGTTCAGTTAAGATAATTTTGAATTAATAAAAATATTTCTCTGAGAAGGAAACAATTTAAAACTAGTATCTATTTTCCTGCTACTGAAATATTTTCTGTTGTTGACTTTTCAGCCTATCCTCAATAGAGCTAAGAGTTACCTTCCTAAAATTTTTTTAAATTTTTTTTTACCTTCCTAAAATTTAAATCAGACCTTCGTTACTCTTCAAAAATCTTCAATGATTCCCCACTGCTTAATGAATAAATTCTAACATTTCAACTATTTGTTCATCTCTCAAAAGTCTGGCTCCAACATATCCAACATATCCAACATCCTCAGCCTCATTAACCACTTTATCCTTTCAGACACAGAGGACTATTCATTTTTCCCTGACTTTTGTGCTTTTTATTTATCTATATTTTATGACACTATGCCTTTACTAGCACTGTTTCCTCAGCCTGGAATGTCTTTGCTATTCAGGCTCACTTTTAAATCTCAGAGCTTCAGCAAAGTCTGTCTTATTCTCACTGAGAAGAGATCACTCCCACAATTCTTTGAATATATGTTACTTAATTCCATGTCCTTCCCAAAATACTCTGAGCTTATTAAGGCAGAGACTGTTTTATTCATATTTTAATGAGCACAGCTTTGAAAACACACACACACACACACACCCCTATTGTATAGTAAGTGCTAAATAATTGCTCACTGAAGAAATCATGAAGAATGGGAGAGGCTATATAGAATAGTTAGTAGAAATCTCTAATAAGAAAGTTTAAGAAAATCATCGTCTTCATTTTATAAAAAGAAACTAGGCCATTCTTTCTGTGACAACTTATACAGAATAGCCCCATAAATGAGAGATGCCAGACTCTAATTTCCTAGGCATCACAAGTATAATTTGACTGAAAAAGGTGCATATATCCATTTTCTGTTTATAGCAGTAAGGACAACGAAAGAGGTATACATAAGAGGAAAACACTGAAAATATGCCCTTTCTTGACCATGTAAAAATTTCTGTACCTCCTTTAATAACCAAAAGAAGATTAGGGAAATCTTCCATGAACAAATGGTCTATTGTAGTAAAAAATAATTTTGTTCAGAGTTCACACTGAGTATCTTTTCATCAGAAATTATATAGCAGCACAATTAAAATGAAATACTAATTGTAACAAGGAAAGATGGTGGCTGCAGAATATAACTCAGTCTTAATAGATTTTCTAATGCCTTTCTTTATATCAAAGGGGAGTAGCCCTTTAGCCAATAAAGTAAATTTTCTGATCTCCAAATGGGTACTTTATCCTCATTCAGGCTGATATTGCAGCGACATCATGAATTTCTCAGACAGCTTTGTGAATCAGCAGAGTATTTCAGAGGAGAGCACTGACTGCTAAAAGCAAAGTCGTTATTTTTTAAACAGCCTTTAAACTAGTAGATGAAACATTTCATTTTGGGTCAAGGATGCATTTGCTCCAACAACCTGGAAGAGCAGAGAGGGCTGAACCAGTTGAGAAAGAATAGAATGATGTTACTGTATCAGCCAAACCTCAAATTATATAGTTTTGTAGGTCACTTTTGACATTTTTTTATTAGCCATGTCTATAATTCTTATTTTGAAAGAGCTTAAACATTAATATTCCATGAACTATCACCCTATATTTCCAATGAATCTTTGAAAAGCCATTAACCAATTTGCTCATAATAAACTTTGAGATCTAGAAAAAACTGGCATTCTATATTTTAAAATTCTCCCAAAAAAGGGGAAATTAAGGCAAGAAAAATGTATGTTTCCTAATGTATCCATTCAATGAATTACCTAAATGCTATTATATGCTAGGCACTGTATTAGGTGCTGGGAAAACTGAGTAAGGGATACAATCCCTTTCCTCAGTCCTACTTATTCAAAGAACAATGACAGTGTTCAGAGGCCAAGTTTATTGAACTCAAAATATTCCCATACTTCTGATGCATTTCTGAGTGTTTTTGAATTTTTTCATGGGATAAAAATAAGATTAAGTCTGACTCATAGTCTTTTACAGCTAAATATAGACAGTTTAATCAAAACTTTGGATATATTTTACTTTTCCTTTGAAAGCTCTTCTTCCCCAAGCAGCATCTTTAAAATGTTACATTGCACAAAGAATGGAGTTGAGAATATAGAATATTCATTAAAATATCAATGTTAAAATTATATGTGTTAAGGAGAAATATTTTCTTATACAAAATAATTTTCCTATATAAGTGGCAAGTACAATTGTTTACTTCTATGACTATGTGCGTCCTTTAGTCTTTGTATGTATTTTTGGGTCTATTCATTCATGTTTGCATGTGTGTATCTCAAATGGACAGTTCAACCATCAGATTTCCTGTGGCTATAGACACATCTGTCTTCAAATCATTCTATTTTTACTGTTGTCTGCTACCAAGCTTTTAAACAAATATAAAATAGAATTTGCACTGCAGAATGTTTGTTCTTCAGATTACTGAATTCATTATTATTCATATTGTTATATCTATGCATCACCTTAGCCAGTATGTTTTCAACTCATTAATTTACCCTCATCCCAAATAACAAATTGAAACCAGATTAATATTATATATACATGTAGATATGCACATTTTATCAACCAAAATTAATATATAACCATAATATGTGATACTTAAGTAAAGAATCAACAAATCTTTTCTGGAAAGACCCAAGTAACAAATAACTTTGGTTTTTCAGGATATAGAGTTCAATTGAAAATACTCAACCCTTTCTATTCAAGTGCAATAGCAGCCATAGACATCATGCAAACTAATGGACCGGTAAAACTTTTTCTTTGTATCCTTGTGTTCCAGGAAAACTTTTTCTTTGTATCTACATTTATCTCACATCCCCACTGACAGTGTTCTTTTTTTTTTTTGTATAATTCTTTGGGGTTACAATGGTGATGTGTATTCTGTTCATTGAGTTGCATTCCTATCTCCATAAGTATGTTTGGTTTTTGTCAAGTTCTTAACAAAAGTAAGGAAGATGAAAAAACCTATGCTAATATAAGGAAAGAACAAAACATAGCAGGCTTTCAAATAGGTAATCAAGAGGATCTCTGGGTGGCTCAGCAGTTTAGCACCTGCCTTTGGCCCAAGGTGAGATCCTGGAATCCCCGGATCGAGTCCCACATTGGGCTCCCTGCATGGAGCCTGTTTCTCCCTCAGTCTGTGTCTCTGCCTCAATCTCTCTTTGTGTCTCATGAATAAATAAACAAAATCTTAAAAAAAAAAAAAAAAAGTAAGAATAAGTGAGGGCATCTGGGTGGCTCAGCCAGTTAAGTGTCTGCCTTCAGCGCAGGTTGTGATCCCAGGGCAAGCCCTACCTAGGACTCCCTGATCTGGGGCAGGGGGAGGCTGGTGTCTGCTTCTGCTTCTCTCTCTCCTGCTCCTGTTCCCTCTGCTTGTATGTACGCTCTCTCTCTCTCTCTTTCTCAAATAAATACATAAGATATTTAAGAAAACTAAAATAATAAGTGGTATCAATGAGCTAAGTTAGTCACCTTAGGGTAAAATTTTAAATATTCTTTTTTAAGATTTTATTTATTTATTCATTGGAGACACACACAGAGAGAGAGAGGCAGAGACAGGCAGAGGGAGAAGTAGGCTCCATGTAGGGAACCCGACGTGGAACTCAATTCCGGGTCTCCAGGATCATGCCCTGGGCTGAAGGTGGTGTTAAACTGCTGAGCCACCTGGGCTGCCCAATTTTAAATACTCTTGATATTTATTGCATCTATAAAAAAATGTGTGTTGGCTACATATTGTATCTTCACTACTGAAATGCATTCTCATTTGGAAAAAGGGTCTTAAATATTTATTCTTGTTTCTCATGCATTCTTACATATAGCAATTTCCTGATAAAATTTTTTATGAAATTTTGATAAATGAAAGAGTAATAAAATAGTAAAGCAGGATATCAGAGGAAATGAAACTTACATAAATATGTTCTAATTTATTTACAGAAGTAGAAGTTCTTTAAAAAAAAAAGATCAGTCATGGCATTAGAGAAGGACTACAACTATGCGAAAAGCAATAGGTCATTTTTTGGATTTAGAACACTAATTAGGTATAAGAGTTAATATGTGCTTTTCTAAATAACTAAGTTGATACACAATTTGAACAGACTTTTTCAATAGGATGGAAATATTTGAAAGAAACTAACTAGTGTTTTACTTTTTTCCTTGTAGCAAGAATTAAATGAGACTATTTGAAGAAGCATATTGATATTTTAGTGTTTAGTTAGCAAACAGGGAGATTTTAAGTACTTTTGCAGTTATGAATAATTTTTAATATTATAAATATACCACTAAGTTATAAGTAAAGGATTGAAGCAGGAATTACTTTTGAAAAAGGACTTAAATATGTTTGATTAAAATTGCATTTCATCTTTCATAGCATATGCTTCCTAACGACTCCAAAAGTGATTTTACAATTTTATTTACAAGACTGGGCTCTAATGGGTATGATAGATACTTCTGTTAAAGTATTTATTTTTTGGCCATGCTACCTAAGCCAGGCTACATATTCAGTGTAATTCCTATCAAAATAAAAGTAGCATTTTTCACAGAACAAGAACAAACAATCCTAAAATTTGTATGGAACTATAGAAGAATAAGAATAGTCAAAGCAATCTTGAGAAAGAACAAAGCTGGACATACACCAATTCAGGATATCAAAATACACTACAAGCTGTAGTAATACAAACAGTATGATACTGACACAAAGGTAAACACATAAATCAATGGAATTGGATAGAAAACCTAGAAAAAATACTCACACCTATCTGGTCAAGTAATCTATGACAAAGGAGGCAATAATATACAATGAGGAGAAGACAGTGATGCAAAAACTGAACAACTACATGCAAAAGAATGAAACTGGACCATTTTACTACACCATAAACAAAAATAAACTCAAAATAGAATAAAGACCTAAATGTGAAAACTGAAACCATAATACTGCTAAAAGAAAGCATAGATAGTAATCTCTTAGACATCATCCTTAGCATTATATCCATGGAGGTCTTTTTAGGCAAGGGAAACAAAAGCAAAACTAAACTATTGGGGCTACACCAAAATAAAAAGCTTTTGCTCAGCAAACAAAACAAAAAGACAACCTAGCAAATGAGATTAGATATTTGCAAATTAGTATCTAAAATACATTACAAATTTGTATAGCTCAACACCAAAAAAAAAAAAATATGATCAAAAAATAAGCAGAGGACCTGAAAATATTTTTTCCAACTAATACTTACAGATGGCCTAAGAGCACATGTTAAGATGATCAACATCACAAATTATCAGTAAAATGCAAATCAAAACCACAATGAGATATAACTTTATACCAGTAAGAATGGCTAGTATCAAAAAAGACAAATGACAAGTGATGACAAGTATATGAAGAAAAGGAAATCCTCATGTGATGTTGGTAGAAACGTAAATTGGTATAACCACTAAGAAAAATGGTGTGGAGGTTTCTCAAAAATTAAAAATAGAAATACCATGTGATCTAGTAAGCCCACTATAGGATATTTACCCACCCACCCAAAATAAAAATACTAATTTAAAAAGATATATATATATTCTTATGTTTACTGCAGCATTATTTAGAGTAGCCAAAATATAGAGGCAAACTAAATGTCCGTTGATACGTGAATAAAGAAATTATGATATATATACATACTTATATAAGTACTTATATATCATGGAGTGATAAAAATGCATAAGTACTTGTAAGTATATATATATATATATATCACAGAGTGTGTGTGTATGTTTTATGTAGATATACATAATCAATGGAATATTATTCAGCCACAGAAAAATGAGATCATGCCATTTGTGATATTGTGACACAACTAGAATGTGTTATGCTAAGTGAAATAAGAAAAAGACAAATACTGTATGATTTCACTTATATGTTGAACTTAAAAACAGACTCAAATATAGGAACTTGATTGCCAGAGGAGAGGTGGGCAGGTAGATGGGCAAAATAAAGGGTATTAAGAGACATAAATTTTCAATGTGAAACATACAGCATAGGAATTATAGTCAATAATATGATATTAATATTGTATGGTGGCAGATGGTGACTATACTTATGGAGGTGAGCACTGTATAATGTTCAGAATCCCTGAATTAATATTGTATACCTGAACCTAATATGACATTGTATGTAAATTATAGTTCAATTTTATTTTTTTTTTAGCCTTCTTCTATAGAGACTTTATTTGAGCATTGTTATGGTATTTATAACATCAATTGGTTAGTGCTTAACACAGTACTGAGATAACTTAATTTTACAGGTGATCCATTCATGACTTCTTGGTTTTTACCACTTTTCAAAAGCTAGCTTTTAATATTTAGCACATAAAATCAAAAGTAAGGAAAAAGGCTTACCCTAAAAATAAGTTAAAGGGTATACTGATAAGCACATTGATAGAGCATTGCTTTCTATATTTGAGTATCATGTTTACAGAGTTGACCCTCATTTACTTAATAGTTACAATATATAACTTAAACAAGATGGTTAGAAAATACAGTACTGGAAATAGTAGTCTTCATTGTCAAGAAAGTACAACAATTTAAAGATTAAAAGTTAAATAACAAAATAGGTCTGAAAGTTAAAATGTAGAAATAGATTGGATTATTTACAAAAAAGTGGAAAATTTTTAGATATTTTTAAATGAGGAAAAATATAATACTATAATTAATATAGTTCTTATAGTATATATGTATATATAATGTGTATAGTATATGAATACATAGTATGCAAATATATACATAAATACATAAATATTTTAAGACTTCTATATGAAGTACATTAACACTACAATTTCAAGATAATTGAAAAGAAATATCTTTTTTCCTTTTTTTTTTTTTTTTTTTTGCTTACCTCTCTCTTCTAATTATCTCATGCAGGAAATACATTACTTTATAACAAAATGTGTTATATTTTAATGCACATAACAGGTTTCAAATGTTCACCAGCCACTTTTTAAAAAAAAACATTAGTTAATATATCAAAACAAAAATTGTTGGGACACAACTGTTCGTGAAGTTTTAAGATTTATACCTTCTTTTAATTTTGTCATTAGTGCATGAAGTGTCCCAATTTATTATTTTTTATAGATTCAATTATTTATTTTAGAGAGAGAGTAGAGCAGTGGAAGGGGCAGAAGCAGAGGGGAGGGACAACATCCCAAACAGACTCCCCACTGAGCACAGGGCTCACTGCAGGGCTTGATCTCATGCTCCAGAAATCATGACTTGAGCTGAAATCAAGAGTCTGGTGCTCAACTGACTGAGCTACCGAGGTGCCCCAAAGTATAGAACTTGGATTTGGCAGAATGAAATATCCAAAGAATATATAATTATGGACACATGGTTTGCATTAAAAATCAATTGATCCAAGTTAGATAACAGGACATCTAGTGGTAGCCGGGATCCAAAACTATCATTAAGCAGATATTAAAAAAAATACAATTAGTTTTAAATATGATCTTCAGTAAAAAGCTCAGATAGCTAATATTTGAGGAGTGAGGTGGTTGCCCTGGAACCAAGGATCTACATGTGCAAAATTCACTCACAGAAGTTAAGCCAAATGAATTAAGTGCAAGTGTGAATACATCTCTAAGTTTTGCACTGGTATTTATTTTAAGATTGCATGTGCAAAAACTCTTAAGTTTATAGTTTGAATGTCTTTGATATCCATGCAATTTGTTGGTAGACACCTGCACTTAAAATATGAGTATTTAGGGCAGTGTGTGACACTCTAGGGTTGAGGGACAAAACAGGATTAAGCTTCTGAGGTCTTTTTTTTTTTTTTTTTTTTTTTTTTATTGGTGTTCAATTTACTAACATACAGAATAACACCCAGTGCCCGTCACCCATTCACTCCCACCCCCCGCCCTCCTCCCCTTCTACCACCCCTAGTTCGTTTCCCAGAGTTAGCAGTCTTTACGTTCTGTCTCCCTTTCTGATATTTCCCACACATTTCTTCTCCCTTCCCTTATTTTCCCTTTCACTATTATTTATATTCCCCAAATGAATGAGAACATATAATGTTTGTCCTTCTCCGACTGACTTACTTCACTCAGCATAATACCCTCCAGTTCCATCCACGTTGAAGCAAATGGTGGGTATTTGTCATTTCTAATAGCTGAGTAATATTCCATTGTATACATAAACCACATCTTCTTTATCCATTCATCTTTCCTTGGACACCGAGGCTCCTTCCACAGTTTGGCTATAGTGGCCATTGCTGCTAGAAACATCGGGGTGCAGGTGTCCCGGCGTTTCATTGCATTTGTATCTTTGGGGTAAATCCCCAACAGTGCAATTGCTGGGTCGTAGGGCAGGTATATTTTTAACTGTTTGAGGAACCTCCACGCAGTTTTCCAGAGTGGCTGCACCAGTTCACATTCCCACCAACAGTGTAGGAGGGTTCCCTTTTCTCCGCATCCTCTCCAACATTTGTTGTTTCCTGCCTTGTTAATTTTCCCCATTCTCACTGGCTTCTGAGGTCTTTACCAGGACTCTGCCATAACTGTGTATCATTGGACTAGTTACTTCATCACTAAGGGTCCCATTTACTCATCTGTAAAGTGAAACATTTGGATTTAATTGCTAATATTGTTTCCAGTTATAAAATTCAGTGACTCAGAGGAATATAGCAGAGTTGTCACTATGAAAAATGTTCCTCCTCTACCATTAAAATAAAAACATGTACATTATTCTGATAACCACTCTTCAGAAACCCTTTTCTAATTTTCAAATGTAAAATGTACAGTGTAGATGGTGTTTTCCAGGTTACATCTTAACTGCAATAAGAAGGAAATTATTGTCCTCGAAGATTTATGAAATCATTTTTATCTAATGTTAAATCATCACTTGATGAAGGCAAATCTGACTGCAGTAAACAAATTGCTCAGACTTGTAAGCCATTAGTGGACACACAATTGAGCTTTCTCTAAAAATCTCTCAATTCCTTTCCCCAACATTGCAGTTTAGACTGGGAAGGGTGAATGTACCAAGAACTTGTAAAACAAAATGACAAATCTTTATAAAAAGGGAAACTCTTTAAAATATATGACAAGCAATAGTTATAATTTTAGCCAAGCTAAAACCTGTTTAAATATAACATATCAAAGAGTTTTTTTTCATAAAGTTTCTATGATTTAGAGGCTCTTGAAAGTCACATCTTAAGAATTTATTTGACAATAAATGTTTTGTATATATTCAAATTCGTATTAATCACTTTTTTGCTTATATATCCAAATCATACCCTCCTCCAGAAAATCTACCAAGAGAAAGAAAATACATACATCACAAAATACTTTTTCTTCTAGATTTTTATTTTCTCATTATATAAAACATTTCCTACTTTTTCAACAAATATAAGTGCATAAAAATTTTAATCACCTTATTACTCTTGAAAATATGCTATAAAACATTTAAATACTATATATTCAGAAATAAATTGTATGCATACATTAAAAATGATATAGAATTTGATTCTTGCTGACCTAATTTTACATCCTGTTTTTATTTATATTTACCTATTAAGTGATTTAGTTATATATGTTGATATTAATAAGTATTATAACATTTGTTCACTGAATGCTCATGTGAGAGGAACCAGCTAAAAGCTTGATGTATGTTTTATCATTTATTTATATGAATAATCTCTTTTGTAGTTGAGGGATTTAATGCTTAGGGTGCTCAACTGACTACTGAAAATCAAAGCATCAGATAATAGCATTGGAATTCAAACATAGGTTTGTCCCAAATCCTAAAGCTATTTCCATCACTTAAAAAAAAATTGCTGCACAATTTTCATCACAAAAATCTATATTTGGTTAACCACTTTTGATTCTTGGAGATGTAGCTCCCCTGTAGAATCATTAGGGGACAATTAAAAGTTTGTAACATTTTATGCATAAATTATTATTTGAATAGTTTGTTCAATAATTTTTACTTTCATCACAAATTTTATATTGAAAATTCTGCATGATACAAAACTCTGGCCTGAAAACTTGTGCCTATTTATTCAAATCAACAATGTTTTGAACGCAGAGTCAGTATCATGTGACCTAAGATACTGCTTCTATTTATTCCACCTTTTCAACAAAGAATTAGACATCTATCAAAAACAAAACAAAACAAAACACCCATGTGAGACCTATGGGATCTAGCATTACACACCCAGGAAACCAGAAACTGTCTTGCCTTTTTATGCATCTGGTAATAGGCAGGCAGACTTTGGTTGGGCTGGAGAAAAAACAGAGGTGCCAAACTGCCCCAATCCCTCTTGCCAGAGTTAAGAGAAAATGTAGACTGCTGACCTGGGATGAAAACCACAGACTGGAGAGAAATAAAAGTCCAGCTTTCCCAAAGGGGAATTCAAGCAACCACTGGAGAAAAACACATGCACGTGCAGAAATTTGGAATAGTAGACACAGTGAAAAGAACATTGCTAGAGCCATCTCCACAAGGTAGCACTATCTGGGGTGGAACTACCATGAGACTGCAATGTCTCTCACAGAGAAAAAGGAGAGCAGGGATTAATTATCCTGTGACTTCCATGGTACCACACAAGCTGGAAAAACTGATATCTCTATCAGACCTCCATGACTAGGAAGAGGAAAATCTGGAAAGGGAAACGTAAGAGTATCAAAGGGCATTAAAGGAACAGAGTTTCTGCTAACTTCACCGAGCAGGAAGTCCACACATGAGCATCTAGTAGTAGCACATCCAGGAATCTTTCTTCTGGATAAATGAACACCCCAACAGTCCAAATGCTGAACCAATTCGGTTCCCACTCTGTGGTAAGCTCCTTGTGTGTACTTGCAAGTGCTGCTGTGAGAGCAAGCTCTGGTAGACAGGGATGTAGCTCAGAAAAGAGGCAAGGATCTGTGGGCAAGTACAAAACCACAGACTTGAACTATAATGCCACCTTCTGGAAAAAGAAGACAGGTTTGAAATAACCAGCTTGATGAGTTGTAAGAACCAGGGAAGATGGAAAAGCTTAAGCACCTTGCCATGAGAAGTATAGAGAATATGTATCCATACAAGGTTGGGAAAGAACCAGGCATAATCAGGACAAATACAGAATATTTCTTGCCAGAAGATGGTAAGTAAAGATTTGAGGAGTCTACTGCTTCAAATGCAAAAAACAAAAAACAAACAAACAACAACAACAACAACAACAACAAAAACCAAAGCTCCAAGGAACTTGAGAAATCAAGGAAATGTGATGAGGATCAAAAGATGATAATAATTCTTAAGTAACCCAATTCAAAAGCATGCAAATTTGTGATTTAGCTAATAAAGAATTCAAAATAGCTGTTTTGAGGTAATTCAATGAGCTATAAGAAAACACAGACAAATCAACAAAACTAGATACATAATTCACAAACAAAATTAGAAATTTAACAATGACCAAGCAATCATAAAAAAGAACCAAATTCTGGAGCTGAAGAATTTTATAAACAAGATGAAAAATGTAATATAGAACACCTAGAGTAGAGTAGAACAAAAGACAGAATTAGTAATCAGAATAGGAACTTTGATATAACCCAGTCAGAGAAGAACAAAGAAAAAATAATGATCAACTAATATTTGATAAAGGAGGAAAGACTATCCATTGGAAGAAAGACAGCCTCTTCAATAAATGGTGCTGGGAAAATTGGACATCCACATGCAGAAGAATGAAACTAGACCACTCTCTTGCACCATACACAAAGATAAACTCAAAATGGATGAAAGATCTAAATGTGAGACAAGATTCCATCAAAATCCTAGAGAAGAACACAGGCAACACCCTTTTTGAACTCGGCCACAGTAACCTCTTGCAAGATACATCCATGAAGGCAAAAGAAACCAAAGCAAAAATTAACTATTGGGACTTCATCAAGATAAGAAGCTTTTGCACAGCAAAGGATACAGTCAACAAAACTCAAAGACAACCTACAGAATGGGAGAAGATATTTGCAAATGACATATCAGATAAAGGGCTAGTTTCCAAGATCTATAAAGAACTTATTAAACTCAACACCAAAGAAACAAACAATCCAATCATGAAATGGGCAAAAGACATGAACAGAAATCTCACAGAGGAAGACATAGACATGGCCAACATGCACATGAGAAAATGCTCTGCATCACTTGCCATCAGGGAAATACAAATCAAAACCACAATGAGATACCACCTCACACCGGTGAGAATGGGGCAAATTAACAAGGCAGGAAACAACAAATATTGGAGGGGATGCGGAGAAAAGGGAACCCTCTTACACTGTTGGTGGGAATGTGAACTGGTGCAGCCACTCTGGAAAACTGTGTGGAGGTTCCTCAAAGAGTTAAAAATAGACCTGCCCTACGACCCAGCAATTGCACTATTGGGGATTTACCCCAAAGATACAGATGCAGTGAAACGCCAGGACACCTGCACCCCTATGTTTATAGCAGCAATGGCCACTATAGCCAAACTGTGGAAGGAGCCTCGGTGTCCAAGGAAAGATGAATGGATAAAGAAGATGTGGTTTATGTATACAATGGAATATTACTCAGCTATTAGAAATGACAAATACCCACCATTTGCTTCAACGTGGATGGAACTGGAGGGTATTATGCTGAGTGAAGTAAGTCAGTCGGAGAAGGACAAACATTATATGTTCTCATTCATTTGGGGAATATAAATAATAGTGAAAGGGAAAATAAGGGAAGGGAGAAGAAATGTGTGGGAAATATCAGAAAGGGAGACAGAACGTAAAGACTGCTAACTCTGGGAAACGAACTAGGGGTGGTAGAAGGGGAGGAGGGCGGGGGGTGGGAGTGAATGGGTGACGGGCACTGGGTGTTATTCTGTATGTTAGTAAATTGAACACCAATAAAAAATTAAAATAAATAAAATAAAATAAAATAAAATAAAATAAAATAAAATAAAATGCATTTAAAAAAACAAAAAGAAAAAATAATGAAAAAGGGTAGGTGAAGAATGCCTACATGACCTACAGGGCATTATCAAATGTACAAATATTAAAATAACTCAAGTTCCAGAAGGAGGAGAGCGGAGAAGGGGACACAAAGTTTAAAGAAATAGTAGCTGAGAACATCCCAAACCTGAATAGAGACTTGGACATCCAAGTTCACAAAGCTAATAGAATGCCCTGTTACCTAAATACAAAAATTCTTTCTCAGAGACACAGTATAATGATCATCATGGATAGAGAAAGAATTCTAAGAACAGCCAGGGAGAAGATCATAGGATATAGAGGAGCCCCCACTGGACCATCAGTGGATATCTCAACAGAAACTCCATAGGCCAGGAGGAAAAGAAATTATAAATTCTAAGAAAAAAGAAATGCCAGCTAAGTATACTCTATGCAGGAAAGTATGTTTCAGATATGAAGAAATGGACTTTTCCAGAGAAAATCTGAGGGAGTTCATCACTAGATGTACTTTATAAGAAAGGCTCAAAGGAGTTCTCCTAGTGGAAATGAAAAGAAACAAATCAGTGACATTAAAGCATGGAAGAGTATACAACATGCTGCTAAAGGTCAATAAACAAACTCTGCAATATGATGATAAGTTAAACACATAACTATAATATAAAAGTCAATGAAAAAGAGTTAAAAGTAATTAGTTATTTTTTAAGTAAGACAAAATATTTTAAAAGTAGATAATGACACCAAATAACTAGAAGAAGGGAGTAAAAGGGTAAAACTTTTGTGAACAATTAAAGTTAAGGTGCTCTCAGCTTTAAATGGACTGTTTTATCTATGAGATGTCTTATACAAGCCTCACAGTAACTACAGAGCAAAACTCTAGAGTAGGAACAAAAAATAAAGGGTAAACAGACCATAGTACTAGGGAAAATGAATACTTTACAATAGTAGGCAGAAACAGAGTAAAAGAAAGAATAGAAATACAAACAAACAACTATAATATGGCATTAGAAAGTATTTACATAGCAATAATAACTCTAACTGTAAACACATAAACTTACCAATCAAAAGGCACAGTGTATCTGGATGGATTTAAAAAAACAAAATAAACAAGACCCAACAATTTGCTGCCTATAAGAGATGCATTCAGCTTCAGGACACATAGACTCAGAAAGAAGGAATGGAAAAAGCTATTCCATCCATGTAGAAACCTGAAGAAACTGAAGGTACTGACACTTACATAGGACAAAATTGACTTTAACCCAAAAGCAATAATAAGAAACAAGATTATAAAGTAATAAAGAAGTCAGTTTATTGAGAAGATGTAACATTCATAAACATATCTACCAAAATCATAGTGTCTAAATAGAATAAGAAAATAACATATCTGAAAAGTAGATACCAATAAAATAATAGGAAGGAAGCTCAATACTTTCCTTAATGGATATATCATCCAGACAGAATTTCAACAAGGACACATTGGATGGGTACCATACATTAGATTAAACGGACCTAAAATCATTTCTAGAACATACCATGCAATAGAAGAATACACATTCCTTCTGAAGTACACTAAGTATCTTCTCTAGGACAGACCCTATGATAGGACAACAGACAGGTCTCAGCAAATTTAAGAACACTGAAATCACACCAAAATCTCTTTTCAACTACAATGGTGCGAAGCTAGATAGAAACAACAACAAAAAAGATTGCTGGAAAATCTACAAATAGGTGAAAATTAAAGTTTTGAACAACCCCTGGGTCAAAAAAGAAAAGAGAGTTATCAAAAAAAATATTGGAACCAATGCAAAAATAAAGCACAGCCTATCCAAACTTCTGTGATGTTGCAAAAGCAGTTCTTAGAAGTTTATTATGATAAATGCGTATATTTAAAAATAGAAGAACTAACATTATACCTCAAGGAACTAGAAAAATAAGACCAAAATAAACCCAAAGTTAGAAGGAAGGAAATAACAAAGGTCAGAGTGGAGAAAAATGAAATAGAAATAGAGCTACTTTTTCAAAAAGATAACAAAATTAATCACTTTTAGCTAGACTAACCAAGTAAACAAGAGAGAAGTCAAATAAAAGAAACTGGAGACATTACAACTGATACTACAGAAATAAAACTGATCACAACCCACTAATAAGAACAATTATATGTCAATAAGTTGGACAACCTGGAAAAAATGAATAATTTTCAAGAAACCTACAACTACCAAGTCTGAATCAGGAAGAAAGAATATCTGAACAGATTTATAATGACTAAGGAGATTGAATTATTAATTAAAAACCTCTCAACACACACACACACACACACACACACACACACACACACAAATAAAGGACACAAATAAAGGACCAGATGGTTCAACTAATTATACCAAAATTTTTTACTCTTAATGCCAATACCTCTCATACTTACCAAAAAATTAATGAGGAGATTCTCTGAAATTTGTTTTATGATGTCAGCATCCCCTGACATTCAAGCCTGATAAGGATACTGTAAGAAAACTGCAGACCAATATTCTTGGTGAATGTACATGTAAAAATTATCAGCAAATAAAATTCAACAAAATATTTTTAAAAACTGTACATCATGACCAAGTAGGATTTATCCCTGAAATGCAGGGATGGTTCAAAACATGGAAATTAATAAATTTAATATACTACATTAATAAGATGAATGATAAAAGTCCTATAATCTGATTTTTGGTCATCCTGATAGCAACACGGGTCACTTCTCACTTCACACCCACTCATAGGAAGAACAAATAAAGTAATCATGGACAAGACACCCCTAGAACACAGAGAATAGACTAATGCACCCTGCCGTACAACAGAGACCAGGACAGGTCACATTAGAAGGCTAAGATGCTGCATGCTGACCAAGTCGCCTTCCCCCTACCAGTGTGGCACCAAATGGACAGGTCTCCCCTGGGGCTATGTTTTCTCCAATTTGGAAAAAAAAAAAATGCCGAGGGAAACATCTAGCTCCCCCAGCATTATGGGTCAGTTCTCAGGAGATAGCATTCTTAACTTGCTCCACGGGGATTGCAAAGGAATCAACATGGCTTGCTTAGGAAATCTGGCTGTGACAGAGGGGAGGGGGGACTTGCACATCCAGCACTCAGATCTTGGCAGTTCCTACCTGTAGTCCTAAACAGTAATGTCAACCAGTGGCTTCTGCTCAGCTGCAGAATCTAGTTAATAACACAGTCTGACCAGAAAACGATAGCCCAGCACAATATTCAGTGTAGCCCCTGACCCTGTCTGAATAGAAGGACTGACAAGAACACCTGGAAACCACATTGCACAAAAACAGTGGAGGAGAGAGTCCAGCAGAGTTGATCACCCACAGAGCAAGCCAGTTACAGATGTGTGTGTGTGTGTGTGTGTGTGTGTGTAGGGGGTCCCCTGCTATGCCTAAATCATAGCCCTACTTATCACTGAGAGTAGCTCCTTGCCCCTCCCAGCCAGAAAGCCTGAGTTGGAAAATTTGGAGGTGCTTGGAGCTGGCTCTCCCATTCTGCCCAGGCAGGAAAGCTGAACTATAACCCTGCTACTGCAAAATGAAGCCCTCAGCCCTGCCCAATCAGAAAGGCTGGCCAGAACACCTAGAAAGGTCTTCTACCAAGCAACTTTTGAAAAGAGTCTTTAAGCAGAGTTGACAGTCTGCAGAGCAAAGCTGGGGTCCTTTTCAGCCAAGGAACTTGGGACAAAATTAACTTTGAGTGAAGACCACAAACAAAGAGCCTTACTGACCTTAGAACTGGTTTGTTTGTCGTTTCCCAGTAGGGAAACCAGTTTGTAGCCCAATACACTGCTAAATATAGGCTTCAGCCTGTCCAACAAGGAAACCTAAACAAGGCATGCAGGAAACTGCATAGCCCATTCAACAGCATTGTTTACAGTGGTACTTGAACAGAGACCATACTCCATAGTTTTCCCCAGTTGTAGAGCAAAACTTGAGGCCTCATCTGGCCAGAGAATTCAATGCACACTCTTGTCTGATTCATGTCCCCAAACAACAAGCTGTTTAGGCCTTAGCCCCCTTCCTACTGCCCCACCAGGACAGGAAAGATAATTCATAGCCCCACCTACTCCTCAGTCAAGTACCCAGTCCTGGACATATGGGAAAACTGGACAGAAAACTGAGGAAACCATGGAAACCATCCTACAGCTTTGCTTGAACAAGAAACCAAGTTAGCAGCCCTATCCAACTTTTCTCAATCAGTAGCTCCCCGACCCTACCCCACTCAACCACAACTTCAGACCTCAGGTAGTGGCCTTACCTTAAAATACAACCTATAGCAAGTCCTATTTGCCCAAGGACATTATAAGCAGACACAGCCATTAATTCAAACTGAGCTCACTGGTAAAGAAGAGTGTCTGTCAAAACAAGCCTGAAAAGTCTGGAAGAAGAAAGCACTTATTCAAATGTGCAAGCACCAATGTAAGGAATAAAGAATGATGAAAATAATGTAAATGTTATGCCAGCAAAGGAAACTAGTAAAATTCTAATAAATGACCATCAAGAAATAGAGATCTGTGAATAATCAGAGAATTCAGAATAATACTCTAAGAAGTTTCATAAAGTACAAGAGCACACATACAGACAACTAAACAAAATTAGGGAAATAATGCATGAACAAAATCAAAATCAGTTCAACATCAAATTGAAACCTTCAAACATAAAACACACACAAAAACTGAAGAATTCAATAGCAAGCTTCAAAAGCAAACTTGATCGTATTCAAGGAAAAAATCAAGGACCTAAAAGAATGTATAAAATCATACAGGTGGAATAAGAGTGAAAAAGAGTGAAGAAAGGCTACAGAATCAATGGGACACAAAGAATATCTGGATTACGAGAATTCCAGAAGGACAAGAGAAAGACAAAAGAACAGAAAGTATATTAAAAATACTACTCCCTAAAAACTTCCCAAGCTTTTGAGGAGAGAAATAGATATATAAAGCTTAAAAGACCTCAAATATTCAAACTGAAATAGGACTACACTGAGACATTATAATTATTATGTCAAATATAAAACAAAGTTGAAAGCAGCAAGAGAAAAAATAGAAGTAGCATGGAAGATAATTTCCATAAGACTACTAGAGGAATTCTCAACATAAATTCCTCAGGCCTGGAGATAGTGGGATAATACATCCAAAATGCTCAAAGAATAAAGCTATCAACCAAAATTTTTATACATGGCAAAGTTGTCTTTCCACAATAAAGGAAAAATGAAAACTTGCCTCAGAAACAAAAACTGAGGGTATTCATCACTATTAGTCCTATCTTACAAAATGCTAAATGAGGTTCTTTGCATAGAAGTAATAGGATGCTAATCAACACAGTAATATCATAAGAATATAAGGTAGGTTAAAACTTACTGGTAGTGGTAAATATAAAATTAAATTCTGTAATACAGTAATGGTAGTTTACAGTTCACTTATAACTCTGATTTAAAAGTTTAAAAAATGAACATAGTAAAAGTAACCATAACTACAATGATCTGTTATTAGTTCCACAAAACATATACACTGTAACACCAATAGCCAAAACATGAGAAGCAGAAGTTAATGTGTAAAGTTTAGGCATTTGATTGAATTTAGCAGTTTAATATAGGGTGCTATAATTGTTTAATAATTTATGTAAGCCTCGTGGTATCTATGAGAAAAAAAGGTATAGTAATTACACAACAGGTCGTGATAAAAGAGTCCAAGTATACTTATACTAAAAGGAAAAAAACAACACAAAAAACAAGAGCAGTAAAAGAACAATGGATCTACAAAATAGAAAACAATACACAAAATGGCAATAGTTAATCCTTATTAGTAATTACTTTAAATTCTCTCAGCAAAATATATGTAATCAATGGCTAAATGGATAAAAACCCTAATCCTATGACATTCTGCCTATAAGAGACTCACCTACAAGAAATAAACATAGAGAGCAATGGGATGGGAAAGGATATTTCAAACAAGTTGTAAACAGAAACACAAAACAAAACACTATGGTTAGTCATATTTATGTCTGAAAAAACTGTAAAATTAGAAAAGGAAAAGTGGATATTGGTCATTATATAGTAAAAGGTGAATCCATTAAGGAGATAGAACAAATACAAATATTAATGAACCTAATATTGAGCACCCAAATACATAAAGCAAAGAGATAGACAAAAGGACAAATTATAAAAGCAATACAGTAACAGGTGGAGATCTCAATAATCCACTCTTAACAATGGTGAGATCATCCAGACAGAAAAATCAATAAGGAAAGAATAAATTTGAACAATACTATAAATGAAAGAGATCTAAGATATAAAAAAGAATGTTCTATCAGACAATAGCAGAATACACATCCTTTTCAAGTATATATGGGGACATTTCCTAGAATGCACCATATGTTAGGCACTGACACAAATCTTGGTAAATTCAAGAAGACTGAAATCATAACAAGTATATTCTCTGATCCTAATGATATGAATCTAGACATCAATAACAACAAGAAAGCACTAAAATTCATGAATATATGGGAATTAATACTTTTCTGGGCAACCAATAGGTCAAAGAAGAAATTAAAGAAGAAATAAAAATACCTATAGACAAACAAAAATGGAAATACAACAAACCAAACTTATAGGATGTAGCAAATGCAGATTTAAAAGGGAAATTCATAGCAACAAATGCCAAGAAGAAAAATCTCAAATAAAATCCTAACTCTACACCTAAAAGAACTAGGAAAAGAAACTAAGCCCAAAGATAGCAGATGAATGGAAATAATGAATATTAGAGCAGATATAAATGATAGAAGAGAAAAACAAAGAATTTTTAAAAACTCAGAGTTGGTTCTTTGAAAGACTGTCAAAATTGACAAACGTTTAGCTAGACTAACCAAGGAAAAGAGAGAAAAGACCCAAATCAACCAAATAATAAATGAAAAATGAGACATTATAAAGGATACCACAGATTTACAAAATAACCATAAGAGGCTACTATGAACAACTATATGCCCACATCCTAGACAACTGAGAAGAAATGGAAAGATCTTAGAAACAATATAATTTAATAACTATGAATCAGGAAGAAATAAAAAACCTCAAGGAAATTGAATCAGTAATCAGAAATCTCCCAACAAAGAGAAAACCAGAACCAGATAGTTTTACTGGTGAATTTTACCAAACATTTAAAGAGTAACTAATACCAATTCACCTCAAACTCTTACCAAGAAAATTAAGGAAAATTAAAAATTTCCCAGCTTATTTTACAAGGCAAGCATTACCTGGATACCAAAGCCAGAAAAAGACACTATGATACTACCAAAAACAAAATTACAGGCTAAAATCTCTAATAAATAGAAATATAAAACCTCCTAATAAAGTACTAGCAAACCAAATTCAATAGCATATTAAATGGATCATACACCATTAACAAATGAGAAATATACTAGATTGCAAGTACGTTTCAACATATGCAAAACAATATCATAAGCAGGGTAATAGAATGAAAGGAAAAAACCCTTCACATTATCATTTCAACAAATTCAGGAAAAGCATTTGACAAACACCCACTCATAATAAAACTCTTAACAAACGAGGCATAGAAGGAATGTACATGATAGCTCTGGTCTGACACAATGACCTAGGAAGACTGTGAACTAATCTCCCTCACAGACACATCAAATCTATACCTATTTATAGAGAAATTCCTCCTGAAGAATTGAAGCCTTATTGAACAGCTTCTTCACAATCAAAGACCACATAGATAACTTTGAGAGAGACAGAGACATAGTGATAAAGGGAAACCACCAACCTCCAACACTATGAACTACAGTGGGAAGAATGGTATTAAGGAAAGTGAGCAGATTAATCTGCCCTGAAGAACAGGAAAAAAGCCATGTTTTAGAAGAGCAACTTGTGTATAAAAGATCTAGCCCTAAAACTCCACCAAATGGCAGGGGACCTGCAGTAAGTCTCTCCAGGGCAGAGAGGCTAGTAAGTACAATAGTTGACAGTCCCTAAACCCAGCCTTGACAGTGCAGACCATAGTGGAGTTTCAGGAAACATATTGTTGCCTCAGCCATCACCAGGCCCCTAACCCACACTAGCCCAGATGCTCTGGGGCACAGGGGAAAAGCTCTGGCTTTAAAAAGCATTAAGAAGATGGGAACTAGTCCTAGAAACTTGCCAAATTGGTAAGAAAGAAGAATATGTTCCAAATGAGAGAACAAGACAAACCTCAATAAAAGAACTAAATGAAAATAAACAACAAGTCTCATAAAAAGTTTAAAGTAATGATCATAAACATGCTCACCAGAATGGAGAAAAGAATGGAAGAACTCAGTGATAACTTAAACCAAGAAGTAAAAAATATAAGAAGAACCAATCAGAATTGAAGAAAACAAAAATGAAATGAAAAATACACTAGAGGGAATCAACAAATGGATGAATGCCAAAGAACAGATTTGAAGTCAGGATATAAACATTACCCAAGTTTAACCTTAGGAAGAAAAAAAAAAAAGAATTTTAAAAATGAGGATAGCTTAAGGATCTCTGAACAAACATTTTAAATTTTTGAAAGACAGAAAGGGGCAGAAAACTTCTGTAACCCGGAAAAGAAAACAGACATCTAGGTTCAAGAATCACAAAGAGCTCCACAGAGATAAACTTAAGACCACCCCATGACACCTAATATTTAAAATGTCAAGGGTTAAAGTTAAAAGCAAGAAGTTACTTAGAAAGGAAATGCCAAAGGCTACTAGCTGATTTTTTCAGTAGTAACTTTGCAGGCCAGAAAGGAGTGGCTTGATACTATGCAAAAAGCCAAAAAGAAAATGCCTGTACCAAGCATACTCAATTTGGAAAAGTCATTATTCAGAATTGAGGGAGAGACGATGGGTTTACTCAGACAGACAAAAATTAAAATAGTTCATCATCAGTAAATCTTACAGGACATGTTAAAGGGTCTTTTTTAAGTGGAAAAGACCATAATTAAGCATAAGAAAATTCTGAATAAAAAGAGAAACTATTACAACATATGCATAAAATGGGGAAGAATGGGGAGTAAGAAAGGAAGTTCTTTTGGAAAGTGTTTAAACTTAAGTGACCATCAATTTAACATAGACTGCAATGGACTTACCATGCTATATATGAATCTTACAGTAACCACCAACTAAAAACCTAATGCAAAAAAGCCAAGTATAGCACTATAGAAAGTCATCAATCACAAAGAGATCAAGAAGGAAACAGAAGAACTATCAAACAGCTGGAAAACAAGTAACAAATGGCAATAAACACATACTTATCAATTATTTGTTTTTTAAAGATTTATTTATTTGAGGAGGGTGGGTGAGGGACAGAGGGAGAGAGTCTTCAAGCAGACTCCCCATGGAGCATGGATTCCAAGTCAGGGCTTAATTGCATGACCATGAGATCATAATCTGAACCAAAACCAAGAGTTGGACACATAACCGACTAAACCACCCAAGTGCCCCTTCATTATTACTATAAATGTAAATGGTCTAAATGCTCCAATAAAAAGATATAAAGTAGCAAAATGGAAAAAAAGAAAAACACAACCCATTTATTTACTGCCCACAAGACACTCACTTCAGATTTGACACATTAAAAAAAAAAAAAAAAAAAAGATTTCTGACACATAGAGATTCAAAGTGAAAGGTTGAAAAACTTCAAAACAAATGGAAGAAAGGGGGGAAAAAACTGAGGCAGCAATACTTATATCAAACAAAACAGACTTTTTAAGAGACTGTATCAAGAGATAGAGGAGGGCATTACCTAATGATAAATGGACCTATCAAGAGGTTATAAAAATTGTGAATGTTGATGGACCCAAACTTTGGAGCACCTAAGTACTTAAGGCAGGTATTAGCAGACATAAAGAAAGAAATTGACAGTAACAGAGTAATATTAGGGGACTTTAACACATTTACATCAATGGATAGATCATCCAGACAGAAAATCAATAAGGAAACAATGTATGAATAACACATTAGATGAGATGTAATTAACAGATACATATGGAACATTCCATCCAAAACAAACAAACAAAAATACACAGTATGTTCAGTGCACAGGAAACAGGCTCCAGGATCAACCTAATGTTATGACACAAAAGAAATCTCAATAAATTTAGGAACATTAAAATCATATCATGCATCTTTCCTAACCACAATGGTTTAAAACTAGAACTACAAGAAGAAAAAAACTGAGAAAAACACAAATAAATGGTGTCTAAACTACATGCCTCTAAACAGCCAATGGGTTAACAAAGAAATCAAAGAGAAAAATTTAAAATATAGGAAGACAAATGAAAATGCACACATAACAGTACAAAATCTTTGAGACATAGCAAAAGGCAATTCTGAAAGGGAAGTTTATAGTGATATAAATCAACCTCTAGGAACAAGAAAAATGTCAATTCGACTTTATGCCTAAAGGAACTAGAAAAAAAGGAACACACAAAGCGCAGACTATTCGAGAAAGAAAAAAAAAGAGGACACAAAGTCAGAAAAGAAGCAGAAACTGACACCACAGAACTACAAAGGATTATAAAAGACAACTACAAAAAAATATATGCTAACAAATTGAACAAAGTAGAAGAAATGGATAAATTCTTGGAAACATCTTTAAGAGGCACCTGGGTGGCTCAGTGTTGAGTATCTGTCTTTGTCCCAGGTCATGATCCCAGGATCCTGGGAACAAGCCCCACATCAGGCTCCCTGTGAGGAGCCTGCCTCTCTCTCTGTGTCTTTCATGAATAAATAAATAAAATCTTTAAAAAAATTCTGAGAAACATACAATCTTTCAAAACTGACTCAGGAAGAAATAGACAACCTGAACAGACCAATTATTAGTAACAATTGAAATGGTAATCAGAAATCTCCCAAGGAAAAAAAAAATCTCCCAAGAAACAAAAGCCCAGTACCAGATGAATTCACAGGTCAATTCTACCAAACATTTATAGAATAGTTAATATCTATTCTGAAAGTATTCCAAAAGTTAGAAAGAAAGGAAAACTTCCAAATACATTCTGCAAGACCACCATTTCCTGATATGAAAAACCAGACAAAGATATTACCAAGAAAGAAAGCTACAGGCCAACATTCCTGCTGAATATAGATGGAAAAATTTTTGACAAGATATTAGCAAACCACATTCAACAACACATTGAAAGGATCTATCATTCACCATTATCAAGTAGGATTTACTCCAGGGATGCAAGGATGATTTAATATTCACAAATATACCTCATCAACAAAATGAGGATACAAAACATATGATTATCTCAAAAGATACAGAAAAATCATTTTACAAAATTCAACATCTTTTCATGATAAATACTCTCACCAAAGTGCATTTAAAGAAAACACCCCAACATAACAAAGGCCATATATGAAAAATCTACAGCTGACATCATACTCAATGGTGAAAACCCAAGAGCTATTCCTCTAAGTTTAGGAAAATAAGGCAAAGAGGTCTACTCTCATCACTAATACTCAGTATAATACTGCAAGTCCTAGCCAGAAATCAGATAAGAAAGATAAATACAAATCATCCAAATTAGTAAGGAGGAAGAGAAATTGTTATTTGCAGATGACATGATACTATACATAGAAAACCACAAAGACTCTACCAAAAAGCTGTTAGATAAATGAAATCAATAAAATTGCAGGACACAAATTAATACACAGAAACCAGCTGTGTTTCACTAATAACAAAATACCAGAAAGCGAAATTAAGAAAACAATTCCATTTATGGTGGCACATTTAAAAAGAATAACATGCCTAGGAATAAACTTAACTGAGGAGGTAAAAGACCTGTATTCTAAAAACTATGAAACACTGATATGAGCAAATGAAGATGACACAAATGGAAAGATACTCCATGTTTATGGATTGGAAAATTTAATATTGTTAAAGATTCATTTTAATCAGTGTTCCTTAAGAAAATACCAATAGCATTTTTCACACACCTAGAACAAACAAACAAACCTAAAATTTGTAGGGAACCAAAGACCTAGAATAGCCAAAGAAATCTTGAGAAAGAACAACAAAGCTGGAGGTACCACAATCCCAGGTTTTAAATTATATTACAAAGCTCTATAAATGAAAAGAGTATTCTACTGGCAGAAAATAGTCACATAGATCACTGGAACAGAACTGAGAGCCCAGAAATAGTATCACTTACATGGCCAATTACTCTTTGACAGAGGTAGTAAGAATTATGCAATGGGGGAACAGACCACCTTTTTAGTATGTCATGCTGGGAACACTGGACAGTTACGTGTATGAGTATAAAACTGGATTGCTTTTTTTATGCAATACACATAATAAACTCAAAATGGATTAAAGCCCTAAATATAGGACTTGAAACCATAAAATTCCTGGAAGAAAATATAGGCAATTATGTTTTTATATTGGTCTTAGCAAAATTTTTCTAAATATGTAGTCTTAGGAAAGGGCAACAGTAGCAAAAATGAACTATTTGGACTACACCAAAATGAATAGCTTTTGCACAGAAATACCATCAAGAAAATGAAAAAGCAGCCTAGTGAATTGGAAAATCTATTGAAAAATGATATATTTAATAGAGTTAATAGTTCAAAATATATAAAGAACTTAGATAAATTAACACCAAAAAACTAAACAGTATGATTTTAAAATGGCCAGAGGATGTGAATAGATTGTTTCCAAAGAAGACATACAGAGGGTCTATAGACACATGTTAAAATGTTCAGCATCACTAATTAGGGAAGTGCAAATCAAAACCACAATGAGATATTGCTTAACATGTGTCATAATGGCTAACATCAAAAAGAACAAGTGTTAGCAAGGATGTGGAGAAAACGGAACCTTTGTTCATTGCTGGTGGAAATGTAAATTGGTGCACCAACTGTGGAAAATAGTAAAGTAGTTTCTCAAAAAATCAAAATTAGAAATACCATATGATTCAGTAATTCCAATACACGGTATTTACCCACAAAAAAAGAGAAAACACTAATGTGGAAAGATATATGAATCTCAATAATAACTGTAGCATTATTTACAACAGCCAGGTTATGGAAGCCATCCAAATGTTAACTCATAGATGAATGAATAAAGAAGATGTGGTTATATTTAGAGATGTAAGTTCTTTATATATTTTGAAATGAAGAAACTGATCCTGAGGCACCTGGATGGCTCAGTGGTTGAGCATCCGCCTTCAGCTTAGGTTGTGATCTCAAGGTCCTGAGATTGAAGGACCTTGACCTCCCAGCCCAAGGTCCTGGGCTCCCACAGGGAGCCTGCTTCTCCCTCTGCCTATGTCTCTGCCTCTCTCTCTGTGTCTCTCATGAATAAAGAAAAAAAGAAAAGAAAAGAGAAAATGATCCCATTATTGATAGAATCAAAAATAGTAAAATTGTTAATAATAAACCAAAAAAGAAGATCTTTACTTTGAAAACTGTAAGACATTTATGAAAGAAAATGCAGGGACCCAAATAAATATAGACATCCAAAGTTTATGGCTTTCAAGAATTAATACTGTTAAAGTGTCTACACTACCCTGAAGCATCTATTCGTTCAATCCAGATTCATTCAAAAAGCATTTTTTACAGAAGTAGAAACAATAATCCTAAAATGTATATGAAGAAACAACCCCAAATAGCCAAAGCAATCCAGAGAAAGAACACTGTGAGAATCTTCACACTTCTTGACTTCAAGCTCTACTATCAAGACATAGTTATAAAATAGTATATTATGAGCATAAAAACAGACATAAAAACCAATATAATGGAATCAAGAGCCCAGAAATTAGCCCAAGCAATATGGTCCACCAGTATATGACAAAGGAGTCAAGAATATTCTATGGAGAAAAGGCAATCTCATCAATAAATGGTGTTGGGAAAAGTGTATATTCACACATTAAAGAATGAAACTAGACCTTTATCATATATCATTCACAAAATGATCTAAAAGCTTAAAAATAGGTCTAAAACTATAAAAGACTTCAATGAAAACCTGGGAAAAAGTTCTTTGACATGGGTCTTGGCAATGATTTTTTGGATATGACACCTAAAGCACAAGCAACTACATACATAAATAAGTGAAATGATATCAAACTAAAAAGCTTGTGCACAGGAAAACAATCAACCAACAAAATTAAAATACAACCTACAGAATGGGAGAAAATACTTGTAAACCACAAATCTGATAAGGTGTTAATATCTAAAATATACAGCAAATTCCTGTAAGTTAGGCAATGAATCTGAAATACATGTTTTCCCAAGATGCTATCTGACTGGCCAAAAGGTATATGAAAAAGTGCTCAGCATCACAATTGTCACCGAAAGGCAAATCAAAACCATGACAGCTATATCATGCCCCATTAGAATGGCTAGCATTAAAAAAACAAGAGAGAACAAATGTGTGGGTATGAATAAAGGGGAACCCTTGTGCACTGCTGGTGGGCTTTATAAATTGGCACAGCTACTATGGAAAACAATATGGAAGGTCTTCAAAAAATTAAAAATACAACCACCACATAATCTAGCAATTCCTCTTCTTGGAACATAGCTGAAGGAAATAAAAACACTATACAAAAGGGTATCTGCACCCCCAAGTTCATAACAGCATTATTTACAAAAGCCAAGACATGGAAACAAACTAAGTGTCCATCAGCATATGAATAGATAAAGAAGTTGTGCCTGGAATTGTAATATACATATATCATAAAACTAAATAAATCTGTGCCACTTGCAATAACATGAATGGACTTGAGGGTCTTATGTTAAGTGAAATAAGGCAGAGAAAAACAAATACTGTAATCTCAATTATGTGTATAATCTAAAAACAACAACTACAACAAAGAAATTAGTGTTTGCCAGTTGTGGGGGTCAGGAGTGGGAATAATTGGATGAATGTGTTCAAGATAAATATGTACTAGGGATATAATATAAAACTTGACTACAGTTAACACTGCTATATTTTATATATATATGTGTATATATATGTAAATTATGTATACTATAATCCTATATTTACACTATTTAAACTATTATCAGTAAATATATATATAAATATACATATCAGTAAATATATATATATATATCCTAAATGTTTCTAAGTGTTCTTATCACAATGGAAAATAGTATTATGCATACATAATGGATGTTAATTAAACTAGTCATGTTAATCACTTCATGATATATTAAGATTCAACATTATTATATACTCCCTAAGCTTATACAATGGTGCATATCAATTATATCTCAATACAAATGGAGAAAAATACGATTCTCTCAGGAAATACAGAAAAAGCATTTAACAAAATACTTTTATGATAAGAACTTTGACCAAAATAGGTGTAAAAAGAACATACCTCAACATAATGAAGGACAGACTAACTGTTAGCATTATACTTAACTGTACAAATTGATGTCTTGTTCCTGCTGAAAGGAAAAGATAAGCACGCCCACTCTCACTGCTTTTATTCAATATAGTACTGCAAGTCCTAGTTAGAGCAATTAGGCACACTCAAGAAATAAAAGGCATCCAAATAGGAAAGAAAGAAGTAAAATAGTTGTTATTTGCATATGATATGCTTTTATATACAGAAAACCTTACTGAATCAATGAAAACATTATTTGAATTAACCAATAAATTCACTGAAGTTGCAAAATATAAAATCAACATGCAGAAATCAGCTGCATTTCTATGCACTAACAATAAAACATTTAAAGAAAAACTATCTCATTCACAATAGCATGATAATAATACACTTAAAATATATTTAAGCAAGAAAGTGAAAGATCTATATAATGAAAATTACAAGACATTCATGAAAGAAATTTAAGAAGACACAAACACATGGAAAAATGTACCATATTTATGGATCACAAGAATATTGTGAAAATGGCTATACTACGCAAAGTCATCTATAGATTCAATACAACCCTAACAAAATTCTATTGGTGCTTTTCACAGACATAGGAAAAACAAACCTAATATTTTTATGGAACCACAAAACAGACAAATAAAAACAAATTGCTAAAGTAAACTGAGAAAAACATTAGCTAAAGTCAGCACAGTCCTGATTTCCAATTGCACTGCAAACCTATAGTAACTGAAATAGGATGGTACTGGCATAAAAATAGACTCACTGCAATGGAACACAATAGAGATCACAGAAATAAACATTTGCAATCAACTAATATTCGACAAGGGAGCAAAGAATACTGAACAGGGAAAGGATAAAATTTTCAGAAAATTATGTTGGGCAATCTGATAACCAAATACAGAAAAATGAAGTTGGATCCCTATTACACACCATTCACAAAAATTAAGTCCAAGTGGATTAAGCACTTCAACATAAGGCTTCCTACTATAAATATTCTAGAAGAAAACATAGGAAAAAATTCCTTTGACAATGATTTTGGAAATGATTTTTCAGATATGACACCAAAAACAAATGAAACAAAACCCAAAATCAACAAATGGTACTAAAACAAATTGAAAACTTCTGCATTATAAAAGAATCAAGAAAATTAAAGGGCAATCTATCAGATAGGATAAAATATTTTCAAACCATCTATCAGATAGAGACTATTATCCAAAATAAATAATAAAGTCATACAGCTCAATAACCAAAAAATCCAATAAAGATTTGGGCAAGGAACTAAATAGTTATTTTTCCAAAGAAATCATCCAAAAAGCCAAAAGATACATGAAAAAGTGTTCAATATTACTAATCATCAGGGATACGTAAACCAAAGGCATGAGACATCACCTTATGACCGCTAGAATGGCTGTTATCAGATAAGTAAAAGATAAATGTAAATGAGGATATGGAAAAAAGAAACCCCTATGCTCTGTTGGTGGGATAGTAAATTGGGGCAGCCATTGTGGAAAAGAGTATGGAAGTTTCTCAGAAATCAAAAATGGAACTACCATATGTTCAAGTGATTCCACACATGTGCAAATACCCTAAAGATATGAAAACAGGATATCTAAGAGATATATGCACTTACATGTTCACTGCAGTATTATTCACAAAAGCCAACATATGAACATAATGTGTGTTTATCAACATATGAATTATGGATAAGGAAGATGTAAGAGTTCTATGAAGAAGTCAGAGTAGGAGGATCCTGAGCTCACCTCCCCAGTCACAACAAGGAACAACTGTATATATCACAACTCATTTTGAAAATGATCTGAAAATATGCAGAATGGATCTTTCACCGTTAAAGACATAAAGGTAAAGCTATATAAAGAAAGGTAGGAGGAGCAGAGATGTGGTCTAGAACCAAATTCTTGGCATAACAGCCCACAAGCAGGAGGGGTATCATAGGCAAAAAGGTCATCCTCAAGGAGTAGAGATCAAGACCCACTTTGGGCACCCCTGGTTCTGGCAATGAGCACAGGAAGACAAGACTATGTCAGTCTTTGAAAATCGGCAGAGCTTAACTTCAGGAAAGCTGGAGAGCAATAAAAACCAAATCACACAAAAATAGCCCTTTGAAAAGCACTTGCATTATATGTGAAAAGATTTGATTACTTTTAAGGCAAATGCCAGATGGGAAGAGACGTGCAGGAGCTTTCTCTAGGAAGAGAAGACACCAATATATATATATTTTTGCCCAGCTGGCCTGATGCTTGCAGGATCCAATCTGAAACTCTCCATCTACCTTGCTAGCACCACTTCCTTACCTTAGCTTTCCCCTGCAGACCCACCAAAACCAACCTGCCTGCCCCAACAGACACCCCTCCTAAGCCCCTCCAGCCCCTCCACACCTATCAGACAGCCTTTTTTGGAACTGACATCCCCCAAAAGTGACAACTACCCACCAGCATGTCTACAACAGATGCAGCCCAATCACAAAAGAAGGATGCATACAAATCACATAGTGCAAACATCTGGACACCCTGGTTCTGGTGACTGGAGGCATTGCATCACTGAACTCCATAGTATTCTTTCTACATAAGGCCTCTACTTTCAAGACAAGAAGACCTATCTGACCTAATACATAGAAACAAATAATCTTGCAACATGAAGAGACAAATGGATATATTCCAGTGAAATATAAGATAAAATTTCAGAAAAAAAAAGAGCTAAACAAAATGGAGATGGCAATTTACCTGATAAAGATTTCAAAGTAATGGTCATAAAGATGTGCACTGGATTTGAGAAAAGATTGGATGAAATAAGAATTTTGACAGAGATACAAACTTTTAAAAAGAACCAATCAGAGCTGAAAAATATAACTAAAACAAAAATACACTAGATGGTAAAAATAGCAGATTCTAAGATGAAAAATGGATAAGAAGTCTAGAAGACAAGGTAGGTAATGAAAAGCACCCCAAGCTGAACATCAAAAAGAAAAAAAAGATTTTTTTTTAATAAAAGAATTTCTAAAAATAAGAATAGGTTAAGGGACCAATGGACATCAAGTATAATAACATTCACCTTGTATGGGTCCCAAAGGGGAAGAGAGAGAGGGAGAGAAGACAGTAGAAAGCTTTTCTGACAAAATAATACCTGAAAAATTCCCTAATCTGTGGAAGGAAAGAGACATTGGGGTTAGGAAGCACAGACATCTCCAAAAGTATGAATCCAAGGAGGTCCACATCAAAATACAGAATAATTAAAATGTCAAGAATTAAACATCGAGAATATTAGCAGCAAAAGGAAATAGTTATGTAGGAGAGAAACTCATTAAGCCTATCAGCTGATTTTTCAGAAGAAATTCTGAAGGCCAGAAGAGAGTGGCATGATATATTAAATGTGCTGAAAGAAAAAAACACCCAACTAAGAATAGTCTACCCAGTGAGGCTATCATTCAGAATTGAAGAAGAGATGAAGAGTTTCCCAAACAAAATTTAAAGAGTCTATCACCATTAACTGGCCTTAAAATAAATGTTAAAAGGTGTTTTTTAGCAGGAAATAAAATCCATAAGTGAAAGGAAGACTATGAAAGTACAAAGTTTCACTGGTAAAAGCAAACATAAAGATAGTAGAATAATCAACCATAAAGCTAATTTGAAGGTAAAAAGAAAACAGTAGTAAAATAAGTTATATCTACAATAATTAGCTGAGACACACAAAATAGAAAGTTAAAAAATATGGCATCAATGCTATCAGAATGTGTTTGAATTTGAGCATCCATCAACTTAATATAGACTACTATATACATAAGATGTTATATATGTTCCTCATGGTGCCTACAAACCACAAACCTACAATAGAGAAACAAAAAGTAAACTGAAGGATTCCAAGCATAACACTAAAAAAATTATATCTCAAAGGAAGAGAGCAAGAGAGGAGAGGAACAGAGAAGAACCAGAAAAAAAAACATAAAATCCTAACAAAATGGCTAAATACATACCTATCCATAATTACTTCAAATGTAAATGGTCTAAATGCTCTAATTAAAATACATACAGTACTGACTCTATTAAAAAAAAAAAAAAACAAGACACATCTATATATTGCCTAAAGACTCACTTCAGATGCTGAGACACATACAGACTGGAAGTAAAAGGACAGAAGATGGTATTCCATGCAAATGAATGCAAAACAACAACATTTATATCAAACTAAATAAACTTCCAAGATTATAACCAGAAACAAAGGATGGCATTACATAATGATAAAGAATCAATCCAACAAGAATATATAATAATTGTAAATACCTCTGCACCCAATATAGTTGTCCTAAATGTATAAAATGTATATTAACTGGCATAAATGAGGCAATTTACAATAATGCATCAATGATAGGGGACTCTAACACACCACTTATATCAATGGATAGATCAAGCCGACAGAAAATCAGCAAGGAATGCCTTCAAAAACACATTAGACCAGATGGCCTTAACAAATATAGAATATTCCACAAAAATACAGCAAAATACACATTCTTTAAAGTTCACACAGTACATTGTCCAAAATAGATTACATTTTGGGCCACAGAACAAGTTTCAGTAAAATCAAGACAACTGAGGGACACCTGGGTGGCTCAGTTGCTTAAGCATCTGACTCTTGGTTTCAGCTCAGGTTGTGGTCACAGGGTCTTGAGATTGAGCCCCACATTGAGCTCTATGATCTGTGTGGAGTCTGCTTGTCTCTCTCCCTCCCCTCACAGGTTTTTGTGCTCACTCACTCTCTCAAATAAATAGATAGAAAGATAGATAAATAAATAAAATCTTTAAAATATTAAGAATGAAATCATATCAAGCATCTTTTCTGATACAGTGTAATAAAACTAAGAAATTACAGAAAAAACTGGAAAACACCCACAAACACATGGATACTAAACAACATGCTACTAAGTAATCAAATAGAAAACCAAAATCAAAGAGAAAACCAAAAAATAATTGAATACAAATGAAAATGGCAACACAATGATCAAAAATCTCTGGGATTCAGCTGAAGCTATTCTAAGAGAGAAACACTCAAACATTCGTATAGCAATACAGCTGTACCTCAAGAAACAATCTAAATATTCACCTAAATGAATTATAAAAAGAGGAAGAAATAAAAACATAAGTGAGTAGAGTGAAGAAAATAAGATTAGAGCAGAAAGAGATGAAACAGAAAAAAAAAAAATAGAAAAGATCAATGAAACCAAAAGCTGGTTTTCTGAAAGATAAACAAAATTGATACTCTTAGCCAGACTTATCAAGAAAAAAAGAGAGAGGACACCTAAATAAATTCAGAAATGAGAAAGAAATTATAGTTGACACAACAGATATGCAAGCGATTACAAAAGACTACTATGAAATATTATATGCCAACAAATTAGACTAGGAAAAAAAGATAAATTCCTATAAATATATAATCTTCCAAGATTGAATTAAGAAGAAAGAGAAATCTGAACAGACCGACTTCTGATAATCATTTTGAGTCAGTACTCAAAAAACTCTCAAAAAACAAAAATCAGAACCAGATGGCTTCATAATTTAATTATGTTAAACATTTAAAGAAGAGCTACTACCTTTTTCTCAAACTTTTACAAAAAATAATAGAGGAAAGAATGCTTCCAAATTCATTTTACCAGGTCAACATTGCTCTCATACCAAAACCAAAGACAATGTACACACACACAAAAAAATTACAGGCCAATATCCCAGATGAACATAAGTGCAAAAATCTTCAACAAAATATTAGCAAACCAAATTCAACAATAGCCTAAAAGGATCATTCACCACACTCAAGTGAGATTTATCCCAGGGATGCAAGAATGGTTCAATGTCCACAAATCACTGTTATATACCACATTAACAGAATGAATAAAAATGATATGATCATGTCAATAGATACCAAAAACCATTTAACAAATTGAGTATCCTTTCATGATAAAAAAAACTCTCAACAAAGTGGGTTTAAAAATATAGATCTCAACATAATAAAGGTCCTATATGAAAAACCCATAGCTAACATACTCAGTGGTGAAACTGAAAGCTCATCTAAGATCAAGAACAAGATAAGGATGTCCATTCTTACCACTTATATTCCATATAGTACTGGAAGTCCTAACCAAAGCAATAAGACAATTTTATAAAATGCCATCTGAATTGGTAATGAAGAAGTAAAACTTGCACTATTTGCAGATGACAGGATACCGTATAGAGAAAACACTGAAAAGTCCACCAAAAAAACTATTAGAATTAATTCAATAAAGCTCCAGAATACAAAATTAATATACATAATCTGTTATGCTTCTATACACTAATGATGAACTAGAAGAGAAATTAGGAAAACAATTCCATTTACCATTGCATCAAAAAGAATAAAGTACCTAGGAACACATTTCAGGGAACTAAAAAACTTGTATTCTGAAAACTACAAGACATTGTTGAAACAACTTGAAGACAACACAAATAGATCTAAATATATACCATGCTCATGGACTAGAAGAATCAGTATTGTTGGGGTACCTGGGTGGTTCAGTTGGTTAAGTATCTGATCTCAGGATCCTGGTATCAAGACGTGTTTCAGGTTCCTTGCTAAGCAAACACTCAACTTCTCCCACTGCCCCTCCCCCACTCATGGTCACTGACTCTCTCAAATAATCAAATAAAATCTTTAAAAAAAATAATTAATGTTATTAAGATATCCATTCTACCCAAAGCAATCTACAGATTCACTGTAATCCCTATCAAAATACCAGTAGTATTTTTCACAAAATTAGAAAAAATAATACTAAAATTTATACAGAATAACTAAAGACCCTAAATTGTGGAAGTAATCTTGAGAAAGATCAATAAAGCTGGAGATATCACATTTTCAGATTTCAAACTATATTACAGAGCTATAGTAATCAAAACAGTATGATACTGGCACAAAAACAGTATGATACTGGCACAAAAAGATCAATCGAGCAGAATAGAAAGCCAAGAAATAAATCAATGCTTATAGGTCTACTAATCTACAACAAAGGAGGTGAGAACATACTATGGGAAAAAGATGGTCTCTTCAATAAATCACGTCGGGAACACTAGACAACTTCATACAAAGGAACAAAAATGGACTTCTTTCTTATACCATACACAAAGATAGACTCAAAATAGATTAAAGCACCAAATGTGAAACGTAAAACCATAAAAATACTAAAAGAAAATACAGGCAGGCAGTTTTTGTTTACACTGGCCTTAGTAACATTTTTCTACATATTGTCTCATCAGGCAAGGAAAACAAAAGCAAAAATAGACTATTGGGAGTACACCAAAATAAAAAAAAAGTTTCTGACAACAAAGGAAACCATCAACAAAATGAAAAGGCAATTTGTTGAATGGGAAAAGATTTTTACAAATGATATATCTGAGGGCCCTGGGTTGCTCGGTGGTTGAGTGAGTGCCTTTGGCTCAAGTCATGATCCTGGGATCCTGGAATCAAGTCCCGCATCAGGCTCCTCACAGGGAGCCTGCTTCTCCCTCTGCCTATGTCTCTGCCTCTCTCTGTGTCTCTCATGAATAAATAAAATTTAAGAAAAATGGTATATCTGAAAAGGGGCCAATATCAAAATATACAAAATATTTAAATCATCCAATATCAAAAAACCCTAATAATCCAATTAAAAAGGGGCAAATGACCTAAACATACATTTTTCCAAAGAAAACATACAGATGGTCAACAGGCACATAAAAAGATGCTCAATATCACTAATTATCAAAACTACAAGGAGGTATCACCTCACACAATCAGTATGCCTAGTATCAAAAAGACAAGAAGTAACAAACGTTGCTGAAGATTTATAGAAAAAGGAGGTATAGTACATTATTGAAGGGAATGTAAATTGATACAGCCAATCTGGAAAACTGTGGAGGTTCCACAAAAGTTAAAAAAAGATATAACATATGATCCAGTGATACCTCTACTGGATATTTAACCAAAGAAAACAGAAACACTGATTTAAAAAAGATATGCAGTTCTTATGTTTATTGCAGCATTATTTACAACAAAGCGAGATTTAGAAACAACCTAAGTGTCCATCAAATAAATGAATGGATAAAGATGTATATGCACACAATAATGTACATAATGGAATATTATTCCAGTCATAAAAAAGAATGAAATCCTGCTACTCAAGACAACATGGATGGACCTAGAGAGTACTATGTTAAGTGAAATTGGTAACATGAGACCAAGAAAGACAAATATCCTATGATTTCACTTACATATGGAATCTAAAAAACAAACAAATACAGAATTATAAACACAGAGAACAATGTATTGGTTGTCTGCAAGAAGGAGGACAGAGGGATAAACAAAATAGGTGAAGAATATTAAGAGATATAATCTTCTAGTTATAGAATAAATGTCACTGAGATAAAAAGCATAGCATAGGAAATATAATCAGTAATATTGTAATAATTTTGTGTGGTGACAGATGGTTAAATATACTTATGGTGGGCACATTATACAGTATGTAATTGTTTTTTTTTTAAGATTTTATTTATTTATTCATGAGACACACACACACACACACACACACACACACAGAGGCAGAGACACAGGCAGAGCGAAAAGCAGGCTCCATGCAGGGAGCCTGATGTGGGACTCCATCCTGGGACTCCAGGATCATGCCCTGGGCCTAAGGCGGGGGCTAAACTGCTGAGCCACTCAGGGATCCCCAAGTAAAAGCTTTTTTAAAAGTAAAAGCAAAGTATGTCATGCATACATGTACAATGGCTTTTATTTGGCCATGAGAAAAGAAGACAATCCAGTGTCTGCAACACTCTGGATGGACTGAGAATGCATTATGCTAAGTGAAGTAAGTTAGAGAAAAGGAAGACAAATTCTGTACAGTTTCACTTACATGTAGAATCTAGAAAATCTAAAACACTACAGAGAGTAGAATGGTGGTTTCCAGGGGCTGAAGGGTGAGGAAATTGGGGAGATTTTGTTTAAGGATACAAACTTGCAACCAGTGGATAAGTAAGTTTTGGAGAGCTAATGCATAGCATGATTACAGACAACAATAATGTACTTTAGACTTTAAAGTTGGGACTCCTGAGTGGCTCAGCGGTTGTGAGCCTGCCTTCAGCGCAGGTCGAGATCCCAGGATCCGGGATCCAGTCCCACATTGGGCTCCCTGCGAGGAACCTACTTCTCCCTCTGCCATGTCTCTGCCTCTCTCTCTCTCAGTCTGTTGTCTCTCATGAATAAATAAATAAATCTTTAAAAATTAAAAAAAAAAAACTTTAACATTGCTGAGAGTGAATCTTCAATTTTCCCACCACAAAAAAGAAATCCTAATTATGCGATGATAAAGGTATTAGCCAAGACTATGGTGGTAATGCTATTGCAAAATAAACATGTTGTGACACTTTAAACTTATGCCAATTATATCTCATTTGCAATAGATGTAACAGACAAAACTAATTTAAAAATTACAGTATACTTTTTAAACCATGTTTTTATAATCATAAATAAAAAGAAATTAATTACCATACAAGACTACACCATTTTCTGTAAGCAATTTGCCTCTAGCCAAATGGCATGGATGCATTAATATGTTTTCCAGTTAAGCACAAATACAGACTATTTCCTTATAGAATCAATGCACTACATAGAGCTACCCCTAGAGAAAAACCTCTGAACTGAATCAGACACACATGCAAACACATTCACATGTAAAGAAGTTCACTTAAGCATCTGAAGAAAGACTGAGGCATACATGTAGTCATAGAAAAAAATATAATTGCTATTAATATAAAAAAATATTTAAGAAAAATTTCAAGTGTTTTCCTGAATAAGGAAAACATAGTTTCAGTACTAGATAGTTAAAAGATTTCCTATATTAAATCTTTATTTCCATTATATGCAGTTTTTATTGGAAACTACTTGTATACTAAGCTGTTTAAGATTTTAAGTTAGCCTTATCTCAATCCTACAGTGTGAACACTTAAGAAACATATAATTTCTATCTATAAACTGAAACAGGGAATTATTTGCATTTGCAGGGAAAGAACTATAGAATTGTTAGAGTGAACATTTTGAGAATGTATTTTTAAAGTTTAGAAAAGAAGTCTGTCCATTTGGATAGTGGCTTTGCTTCATGTTTTGGTTTGGTTTGTTCTAGCTATCACTGAATAATGATATTGTACCAATTTTTAAAATAATTTTTTTCTGAAAAAAATAATTTTTCTGTTTAAAAGTAATTTATTGATTACAATATTAATGCACAGCTACATTTTAAAGAGCTACTGTACAAATAAAGGAATGAATCACCATGGGAGAAAGATCCAACCATGTTGTTAAATCATGGTACAAGTCCATAGCTTGGTTTAAAGTTTTCATAGAGCTTTAATCTACTACATTCATCTTTTCCATAGTCATACTATTGAATAATTCTGATTCAAGTGGAGTACTTTCAATCAAAGTAGACTGGAAGATTTTAAGTATAACAAAGTTACTGTGATTACTTTCAGTGATGGATTATGTATTCACTGTACCTATTAACCAGTTAACATGCTAGTAAAAATACTATAATCGGTTCTCTGAGAAGAAAAGGAGCCCTTTTTTTGTAGTGTTTGCTTATTTCTGTGGTTTAAATACTTTCATCATGGCCTATGTATTGTACAAAATGTTGCAAAGAGACACTTGTGATTGATCCAAGGAGCCAACTCTAGCACCTCACTGCTACCTGACAAACTACTGGCCTATCATAAAACCAAACTTCAAAAACTTAAAAGACTTTAAGGAAGAAAATATTGAAACTGTTACATATAGAAAGAATATTAGACCTCAGATCAATTATTTAAGACTTTTCATAGAATTCAAGTGTTTGCATAATGAAGATTTATTACTCTAGAAGGCAAATTATATTCTTTAAAGCCACATATCACAATAGCTTTGAATATACTTATATCTCCCCTTTATCATAGGTCTATCTCATTTTTAACTTCAAAACTTTAGATTAAATGCATTCTAATTTCCATTTAACCTGCTTAATTTTTTACGATGTTACTTAGTTCAACAGATCATTTAGAATCTCAATGCTAAGAAACTTGATTAGCATTGTCACATTTCTTAAGGTTATTTTGTCGACACTTTCCAAATTTTGATGAAATAATGGTTAACATCTTGTTTACAAATTTAAGTCTATGGTAATTGTCATAAAATATAGTTCTACTCTAATGATTTATCTAGCAATTGGTAAAATAGCTAATCATTTTATTTAATTATATCCTTTCAAAGAGATGATGTGAAGAAATTTTAAAAAGCTGTTTCATACTTGAAATTATAAGATACTTTAAACTTCACCCATTGATTTGTTAGTAGATGCTGGGAGACTGGGGGAGGGTATCTTTTGTGTGAAACCTCTAAATGGAATGCTATACTGTATTCCCTGAAAAATCCACCTGTAAAAATGCATTATTCTAATTCTGTATTTCTTTCTGCTTTTTTCTAAGCTAGAAATTTTTGTCACTCAGTTACTACATATTAAAATGGGTTACCTATCTCAGACCTTTTCATGTTTGCCAAAAGAGAAAAGTAAATGGACAGTAGTTGTTATTAAAATGATCTTCTAAATTGGTTTATTCCGCAAGATCTTCCAAGACACTACCATGGAAAAAAAAAAAATGAAAGCTGTCTCAGAATTAAGACTTCAGGTGTGTGGTTATAAAAACTTGGTTAAGAACTGAGAAAGATTTAGGGCTCCTGGGTGGCTCAGTTGGTTAAGCAGCTGTTTTCTGCTGAGGTCATGATCCGAAGGTCCTGGGATCGAGTCCCACATCAGGCTTCCTATTCACTAGGGAGGCTGCTTCTCCTTCTGCCTCTGCCTGCCACCGGCCACTCTTCCTGTTTGTGCTTTCTCTCTGTCAAATAAATAAAATCTTAAAAGAAAGAGCTTAGAAATATTTAAGAATATGCCTCTTTCAAACTTTTTTCTGAACAATAAAATTTCTAATTCTTAGTTTGAGGTAGAGAGGGACCTCTTTCAAAAATATCTGTTTCTTTGGTCTAAAATGTGAACTGTATTCTGATCACATTTTTTAAGGGATTAATCAACTTGTACTAGAAGAAACATTGACAATTCAACAATAATAGAGGCCTTTGAGATACCACAACTTCTAAGAAGTAGGACATGGCCTGAGAAAGTTACCCAGCTGTCACCTAAGATATCTTATAGGGATAAAGATGACCTATTTAGGAGAGCCAGCAGCCAGAGAGTAAAGCCAAGAAGCAGGGGGAATCCATCCAAGAAAGCTAGGAGCCTTCATTAAGGTGCTGACATGTGCTCAGCTAAATTTCAAGATTTCTGTGAATGAGTCACTGCTATTTGCCTTTTTGATTTTTGAATGAGGATGTCTATTATGTTCTACTATCCTCATTTCGGTATTGCATACTGACTTTTTAGGAATCAGATTAAATGTCTTCTCATTCTATATAATTCTTCATATCAAAAGGAGCCTATCCATATCTGAACCTGATCTAGATAATGAAATGTTGGACCTTGAGCCTGATGCAATAATGGAAGGAGATGTAGGGGGTCCTGGGGAAAGTGTGGGTATTATGTATGTAGGATAAATGTATGTACTTTGTAGATGGCCAAATACTTTTTATAACTCTTTTATAAAGAAAAAAGAGTTTTATTCCCCACCCCTCCCCTTGAATCTTGGTTGTTCCTATGATAATTTAAGAAATAGACTGTAGTGGAAGTGACCGTGTCCAAATCACAGAGGTACATTTTTAAGAGAACTAACAGCATCTACTTTCTCCTTCTAGGATTTCTCACACTTGAAACACTTCTTGGAACTCAGACGACATACTGGTCAAACCACAAGGCACATGTAAGGGACACGTACTGATGTTCCATTTGACATTCTTAGGTGAACTCCTACACACTAGGCTGCATGAAAGGCCAGCCATGTGAACAGGTCATCTTAGCTGTTCAGGATAACTGAGCCCACAGATGATACAGTCAAAGTCACATGAAATAAGAAAGCAATGCTGCTTAGCCCACTCAACAAGACCAGTGAAAAATAACTAAATAACTGCCATTTTAAGCCACTAAATTTTGGAGTGGTTTGTTATGCAACAATAGGTACTTAAACAGGAGTGTTCCATGTATGGGACATAATGAAGACATGAGATAAGAATGGATGAAACTTAATGGGCAAGTATATGACACAAAAGAAAAAAAGGCTTAGAACATAATTCTGGGAATTCTAAAAATGCTATAGAGAGGACCAGATGCCAGCAAAAAGTCTGTGAAATATGTTCATATAGTAGAAGGAAGTGTACGAGGTTGTAAGTGACCTGTAAGCCAATGAAAGAGGGAGGGGCCGCAGAGGTGATTTCTAATGAAAGATCAAATAGGACATAGCTGATAATTGCCTGCTACATTTAGTGACATGGATGTGAAAGGTGGCCTTAATAAAAATAGATTTGCCTACTGACAGGGAAGAAGTCAGATTGTCAGAGGTTGAGGTAGTTGAAAAGTGAACAGCAAATGCATAGAGAGAGACAAAGTAAGGACTTTGTTCAAGATCCAGGAAGGATGACAAAAAGAATCTGTGTGTGTGAGAGAGACAGAGAGACAGAGAGACACAGAGAGAGAGAGAGATAGGCAGAGGGAGGTAGGAGAGAGGGAGAAATTTAGAAAGATTTAAATTACCTTTAAATAATGATGAGTAGGAAAAAATATATAAAAGTCAAAGTAAGAGAAAAATATAAGTGAGTAATATTTTACTCTTTCCAGAAGAGATCCTCAAACCACAGAACATCCATTTAGGCACTATCTATGTCCATTGTCCAAACACACAATAACCTCAAGAGAACATTTGCTACAAAGCAGACTTTGTAATAACTTAGCTGAATCATGGATCCAAAGGAAATTATTTACTAATATATCAAAATGACCTTGTTAAAATGCATGTCTTGGAGTCTACAGTAGAGACTTGGGAGTTTATAGCTCAAAAGACTATCTTTTTCAATTTTAGGCAAATGGTTCCTTTTAAGGTAAACACTGAAAATTATATTTTGAGTAGACTACTCCTATTCAGGGAAAAATTGCTAGAATAACATTCAGAAGCATGAAAAATAACAATTTACTAGTGTGAAAGAGCATATACAAAATTTTTGCTAGACAAACTTCTGAGGAAGATTATCGGAATGTAAGATTGTGGGTCAAGTTAGATGTTGCCCTTCTCAGTGTGCTTCTATTCACCCCTGAATTTTCATACATGCAGAAGAGCCTCCTGGTAGCAGAATAGCTCGTACCCTGGTTCTTTCTCTGGGTGTTTCAAAGACATGAGAGCATGTCTGATAGAATGAGTTGTTGCACTCAGCTAAAATCAGGGAGTAGAAAAAAAAAGTCAGTGAAAGACTATACAAGGAAGGGAAGACTTATTACTAGTGATGGGATTGACATCAGGTAGGGTAATTAGAACTTCCTGAACACACCATTTGCAAGAAACCCTCTTAATCCAAATATGCAAGTATAATAGGTGCACACCTTGGGGAAAGTGCTGCAAGAGGATCAAGGAAAAAATATGTTAAACTAAAGACCAGTAAATCATTCTTCAGGATGAAAGCAGTTTTCCTAGAGAAATCCTCACAAAAAAGAGATTCATCTTCCCCTGCTCCTTGAGATTCCTTGCAGTCTGAAAAAAATTACTATTCTTGAACTCGGGTGAGTCAGGCTACTAGCCCAGATGCTTTTCCCCCTATATCCCTCTTCTGTTCTACTGCCTGATTTTCATTTCCCTTGGCCAGAATTTTCTTTGCTAATCCTCCTTTCTTTGTCATTATTGTCTTTATCATCTAAGAGAGAGAGTACATGAGTGTGCATGCAAGCAGGGAGCATGGGGGTGGGCAGAGGGAGAAGAAAAGAATCTTGGGCTCCATGCTCATCACCTAGTTTGACACAGGGTTCTATTTCACAACACTGAGATCATGATCTGAGCCAAAATCAAGAGTTAGATGCTTAACCGACGGTACCACCCAGGTGCATTTTCTTCTTCAAGTTAGTCTTATAGGAAAGTAGCAAAATGTCAGATTTTCATCCTATTCTCTTTTCCTCTTCCAAAATGTGAAACCTTCAATTTTCAGAAAACCATGAAGAATGATTTAAATTTAGGGACGCCTGGGTGGTTCAGTGGTTGAGCATCTGCCTTTGGCTTGGGGCATGATCCTGGAGTTCTGGGATCGAGTCCCACATTGGGCTTCCTGCATGGAGCCTGCTTCTCCCTCTGTCTATGTCTCTGCCTCTCTCTCTCTCTCTGTCTCTCATGAATAAATAGATAAAATCTTTAAAAGAAAAAATGATTTAAATTTAAAGACTAGTTAACAAGAACATATAAGATAATTTGTTTCCAGGATAATCTCTTGAGACACAAGCACAAACCACAGCAGAATTTTGGTAATACATAAACAATACCTGCTCAATTCTACCCACTGCATCTGAAGAAAGTAAACAAAGGAAACATGGACAACGTAATTCAAACAATCAAACGTCCATTCATTGATTCCTAGCCCAATTTAACAGCAAATCAGGAAGTTTTCCATAAGCTCCATGAGTCTCCAAAATGCGCCTTTGTGTTGGCTCAACTCCTGCCAATTACCATACTCACTAAAGCATCCTCAATATTTTGACAATAATTGTAAGTGCTTTCAAAGTTAAAATATGTGCATCAAAAAATATGTACCAGATAGCTATACATGAACACTTTTCACTAAGTGCTGAAAGATTTTAGTGTTGTGTCCAAATTGGTAACATGGATCAAACACAACAAATAAAAACACAGTTGCAATATCAAAATGCTTTCCAACTTGCTGAGCATCAAATCACCAATGAGACAAAATTTCAAAATATTAATCAACACCCCCAAATTAAAATGAATCCAATCAACTTCCAAATAAAAAAAGGCATCTAGTGTTAGTGGTTCTCCAATTTTGACTTCGACTCCCATGGGACACTGGACATCATCTGAAGACATTTTTTTGTTTGTCACAACTGTAATGCCTCTCGTGGTTAGAGACCAGGGATGTTGATAAACACCTTCTAATACCCTTCAAGAAAAAAATATTGGCTCAAAACATCAATGGTGCCAGGACTGGGATATCCCTGAGTAAGAATCGTGAAATTGGATTTCTTTCTTTTCCTTTATTTATGAAGTCCCCTCCAAGTTTGTAACAAAATCATACCATAGGCATATAGGAAGAAAAAGATCTTCCAATCCATTATGATTTTCAGGAAATGAAGAGAATTACCATTGCTACATATGAAAACAAGGGCAGGCCATTAAGATTTTAAGCAAAAGGAATGTCCAAGGCACAGGCATCTTTGTATAACTTGGACTTTTAGGTCTATTTGAAGTTCAAGAATGCTTCTAAATATGGATAAACTCTCCAGTATTCTGAATTCACAATAAACTTTCTAGAATATTCTAAGCTTTTACTTTTCTCATGGGAATGCCAAATAAGACACTAAGGTACTTCAAACCAAAGTGAATCCAGATTTCTATGAATGAGTCTAATATTACAATAGTCGCTTAAAGAAAGCTCTCAGGAAAAAAGGGAGATTAAAGTAAAAGAGATACAATTTAAATTAATTCAGTGAAATGCTATTAATTGGTACCCAGTTACATTCAATTCATTTTCTCAGTCACTCAAAGCTATATACTAATATCCAAAGACAGCTAAAATAGAGAAAAGATTGTAGAAATTATTCACAATGATTCTGTGGCAATGATCTCAAGAGGCCCAGTGGGAACAAGCAAATTTAAGGAGGTAAAGAAAGTAAATTGACTCTTTGGGAACTTTATCAGGTAAGAGGTAGAGACTTGAAAAATGGCTTTGTCACTGAAGAGAGGGAAAAACCTCCCTGGTAGCATTTTTCACTTTCCAACAATTTCGTTTAAAGGAAATGGCATGCTGAAAATCTTGGGAACACAGTCTATGACCTTTGTTTTGTCATATGCATACATCTACCTTAGGAATGGAAATGATAGGGCTTTAGCAAGAATGTAATGAGATTATAAAATGCCCATTATCTTTATAATTTTGAATTGTAACAGCTCCACTGCAGATGGAGTCATTGTTTTGGAATTTGCTAAAATCTCCATAAATAGAAATACATTTCTTTTGGTCAAAGCTCTATTATTTTCAAGGTTATATTAAAGTAAAAACACTCCAGAATGTTCAACATACTGTTCTAACAACCACTGAAATGTTAATGTGAGTTAATTTACTTGATCTAGTAGCAGTTTCCTAACTTAGAGAGAGAAGGGTCCTGATTTTAAAACTAAAATGGCGAATTGACCCAAAAGTTCTTTCCTTAAAGGGGATTCCTTTGAACACTGCTTTCTAAGTTGCCAACTGGAAAAAAGAAACTGGTTCCTAAGAAATGTGGGATATACTGCTTATGTTAATTCTTCTTTGAGAATCATACTGCATATTAGGAGAGCAAACCTTTTGACAAACCTAGTTGCCTGTCTCTAGCAGGTTTCAGAGTTTTTGCTCAGTTAACCAGTGTAGTCTGTAACACCAATTAATATTCTTTGGCATTCATGTACTGAGTAAATTTTGGGAAAAAGTGGTCTAGAACATGAACTAGAGCGTTGGGTGTGTTATCCATTGCCATGTAACAAACTATTATATCCTAATTTCCATGGGTCAAGGAACAGCTTGGCTGGGTTTACTGCTCAGGGTCCCCTAAGGTTGCAGTCAAGTGTGGACTCAGACTTGGGGGCAGATTTGAAGCTCAGGATCTATTTTCAAACCTAAGTATTTTTTGTTTTTTCATAATTCACTTTTTTCATAATTCACTTCCTTGTCAGTGGCATACTTCCTCAGGGCTAGTAGGAGAGAGAAGCTGCTGTTTTTCAACTCTCTGACCTCTAGCCCCTCCTTTAAAGATCAGCTCAAGCCCACCCAAAATCCTATCCCTTTTGATTAACTTAAATCAATTGATTAGAACCCTTAATTGCACCTGCAAAATCTCTTCAGCTTTGTCATGTCACATAATCTCTCACTGGAGTGGCATCCTTTATATCAATAGGTCCTACCCAGACGCAAGGGCAGGGTAGTATAATAAGACTTGAATACCAGAAGGCAGGACTCATGGGACCATCTGGGGATCTAGTCTACCCTACTGAGGAACTTCAAGGATAGCAGTAAACATAGCAGAGAGCTCAAAAGAGAAGACAGGATCATAAAAGGCTCTTAGACCCACAATTTGCTGATTTCCTGAAAGCCTACCCACCACCAATGTCCAAATCAAAATAATTACAATGTCACAAACTGTATTCTTCAGACTGCTTCACTTAAATGACAAAGTAGTTACTTTTACTAAGACCAGTGGCAAAACAGATTTTCTGTTTAAGTACATATTGCTGAAACTTGTATGAAGAGAGCATACAAGGAAATAGAAAATATTAGAAAATATTTTCTGGCATCTTTTTTTTCTAAGTTAGTGTCATTGGGGCATTTTCTTCTAAACATTTAGACCCATTAAGGAGGAACAACACATCAGGTCAAGCCCGGCCAATAACAAAACCAATTATCAGCTTTTGTGAGGATGGAGATACACGTACTAAATAATCCATAATAAAAACCTCAAAAATCAGAATTTCTAGTGACTAGAATCTAGATTTCAAGAGTCATATCGTCAAAATTTATCTTCACTAAAATGTTACAAAGTTTTTGCTGATCATAATCACCATATAGAATATTTTTACTATCTCAGCATTAAATAATTATTTTATAATAATATGCCTAACCTTTACATTATATTCAAATTTAAGAGGAAGAAATAATAGAAAAAGTAGGGATGAGATAAAATAATATTTTATCATAGCTAACTTTAAGTAAATGTTTTTAATTCAGAAGCACAAACCATAGAAAATATGGATGGGAGTCCATTGTTGCCTTTGTTTCATTAAATTGTACATAACATGCTTTTCAAGTGAAAGTAGAGTCTCCTTCTTGTATTTACAATGATGGTTTTTAGCCTATTGATTTAGAAGATATTTTGCTTCTCTTTTCAACAGGAAGTATGAGATCACTGATAAAGCTTAAGCCCATATGTCTTGATAGAGCACTATTCTTTGTACCAGTTATACTCAGTACTTATTGCATATTTTAAATTATTTATATTTCAGAGGAAAGGGTTAGCTAGGTAATTTACATAGTAGTGGTAAAATCCCAGTCCACAAAACTAACTGCACAGAACACAAAGCTCGCTTCCAAATATTTACATAGTTCCAGAATTAGGATAATAAGGTACTTTTCAGAAACAGTGAAAAGCAACAAAAGTCCCTTTTGGAGAAATAGAACAACAGACCTAAGTTTCAAATCTCAGTGGACAAGGACATAAATCAGATAGAAAGATATAATTTCAGAGAGAGCCAATTCTCTATTAGAAAGGGGATGTGGGTTCTGGGAGGCATGCACTTAATTCTGACTTATGCACACCACAGTGTTGTCCATAGAACTGTACAAATCGCCCTGTGAAAAAGGTTAATCAAATGTGTAGCGTGACTTAGGATAAAATGCCTTGGATGGCTGACCAATTCGATTCATATCTCCTGGTGGAGATCCATAATGTCTCAATTCTTAATTATCTAGTCTTTTGTGCATTAAAAAAATGGCCAATAAAATGTCAGCCAAGAAACACACTGTTCATTCCTTTCAGGTTTATTTTAAACCTATTGCACTTAGGCTAGAGCTAAATCAATTTTTCATGAATATCTACCCCAGTAGATTGCACCTCAAGCCAGTTCAGATCCCCAGAGAATTTTAAAAAAGAGATTTATCAAGTAACAAGTAACACCTCAGGAAAAAGAAACAGGGTTTTTAATTGCTTTGTGCGCTCCCTAATTGAAGGCAGGCACCTTCTTGAAGCACTGGCTGCCAGGAGGAGTGAGACTCCAGTTGGCCCTGCCTAATTAATCCTGTGATACAAACCTTCTGGCTTCAATTTTCACATTTCTGTCTCTTTTTAGAGGTGATAATAAAACTAAAAATTTATGTTGGTTACTGTATGACTATAACTGTGCCAGCGGAACACAAATAAAACCATATGGGCTAAGGAGACCTTGTCTCCACATTTCTGGTTCCTCCGTGGTGGGAGGCACAGGGGCAAGCTCTGTGCTGACAAGACAAGGTAGGGGAAGCCAGTAGCAGGGCGGAAGCGCAGGTCAACTCCTCCTTGTGAGTTTGCTCGGCGAAGATGACTCATGGAGGCATATGCCTTTTTTATTGACCAGAAAAAATGCTCAAAATAGAATCGTATGCTCTGATAGCTCAACGGCTCAGTGCCTACAAATCATAAAACTGCACTGGAGCTTTTAATGAAAGGCAAATTAGGCAGCTTAGCCTTTAAAAAACTGGTCGGAGCAACAAGTGTAGGGTCTTTTATCTCAATAGCTTACATATTAAGACTAGTAAAAGACATCCTGCGAAACGCTGTGACGCCAGCAATGTCCAGAGTTGAGCTGGGACGCAGAAAGCATCCCAGGCTAGGAATCAGCTCCACCGTTGACCCAGGTCAAAATTATTTTGCTTTCTATGGAGAACCTTAATTTCTAATGTGACATGATTGCTAAAAGCCCTGTGGAATGATACTTCCAGAAAGAGGCCATGTCATTGAAAAATATGTGCAATCAATAATATGTCATACCGTATCCAAACCTAGAAGCCCAAGTGCATCTGGATTTGTCCTTATATTAGTTATGAGACATGATGTTTGGTTTTTTTTAAAACATCATATGAAAATAGGAAAGCCACTCTATCCTCTGACAGTTTTTTGTCTGCTAATACTTATTCTTCCACCTTGATTTATCAACAGCATGGTATTTTCAAAGACTGGAATAAAAACCCAAAAGGTACCTTGTATCATGGTATTCATATATACTTCATACATTTTTTTAAAGAGAAATCTCCAAATATTATAGGGTTTCAATTATTTTCATATGTTTAAGTCTATGCCACTTTTTAAAAAAACAATCCTTTTTAATTCTATTTATTTTGAATAGAGTTTCGACTCTGCTGAATTTTTAAAAATATGAGAGCCATCTGGTGGTCAACAATTATATTTTTCTTAAAAACAATTTTGTGTGTCTTGCAAATAAAGTGTTGTTCTATTTTTAAGTTTGGTACCTTTTTTTTTTTTCCCCAGTAAAGCACTCTAACAAAGATACTAATTCTCCATCCACATATGCCTAGTTAAATGGATTCTCAATATGAAACTAACTTTCCAAATACTCAGTTTTCATTGGACATGCCACCTATTTGTTATAAATATCAAATAGACTGTTGTTTCTATATATTTCACATATATACAGAGAAGTGACAAAAATTACACAAGGAGCTGTGAAAAATACAAAGATGTTGTTAAAAGCTTTATAATATGTTGGTTTTAATACTTCCTAAATCAAAAGTGATTTTTATAGAATATTCCTCATAAAGATGAGGCATTGGAAACCAGGTTTAGGATTCCATGAAGATATACAGATGTGGAATAGAATTTAAAAAGGAAAGATTCAAGTGTCAAAAAAAATTATAAAGGTTCAAGGTTTGGCCAGCGATAAGGAAAACATTGAAACAAAGCTGACATTAATAAGGAAGTGGTTGAAATTCCACATGCCTGGCTCATACAAATTTTTAAAAAGCTGTTTACCTTAAAAGGTAGTATGTATATACACATGTGCATATTACATAAATACATACAATACATATAATATACATATTATACATATACATATACATATGATATAATACATATATTATAAAATGAAGCCTATTGTGAAAATACTATTACATGACAATTTCATTCTGATCTCTACCTCATAATTAAACTATAGAGTTTTTGTTGTTCTTAGTAGATTTGTTAACTGTTTTTACTGTTAGTTAACACACACTGAGTATTTACTAACATGGCAAGTTCTTGACTAAAAGCTTTTTTAAATGGTCTCCTTGAATCCATGTAAAATTCTACTTCACAAGTACTGTTAACCTCCCATGAAACTAAGGAGGCATAAGAGGTCCAGAAAAATAATGAAATTGTTAGAATGAATGGCCTTGGTTTCATCTGAATTCTACACGTTTATCTATCATTCAAAACCAAAATGACAGCTAGATACTCTAATTTCTCATAGTTTCACCATGTTTTCAAAAATGTAACTGTGTCCCCAGTTAGCTTTGGTAATAGGTAAGGTATCAACCTTATAAGCCTAGTCCATTACCAAGTGATGTGGGAAACCAATTAACACAAGAACTCAAAGGAATGTTGGGGTGATGGTCACCAATCACTTTAGCCCATTACATGCTCTTTCTTCATCCTCTTCTGGAACAAACTCTTTCCCTTCCCTTCAGACTCAATTGTCTCCCTACTCCATCTCTAGAGTTAAGGGGATGGTGCTAAACCCCGTACTCTGAGGATTAGGCATGCAATCCGGGCCTGGTCACAGCAACCCTTTCAGGAGAAAGCAGAGGACTCAAACCAGAACAGGCAGAGACATTTCTGCCAGTTTTTCTTACCTTTAGTCTGGGAATTATCATAAGAATTCCTACCTATCAGATCCTGAAATTTAGATGATATAAGCATGAACTGCACTGCTGCCCTGGGCCCCTTGCCATCTCCCCTACACACTCTTATGTACTTGAAAGAACAGAACAGAACAAGGTGAACACATACAGAAATACAAGAAATAAGATAAAACAGAAGGCCTAATGAAAATACAGACTGCCACTCTGTGCCTAAACGCCCTAAATGAGCATCATTCTTACGTAAGTTCCTCCAGAGGTTGAACTGCCCCTAGAATCCTTTGAATAAATATGTGGCCATTGTTTGTTGAGCTTTGTTTCTGTTGTTTTTGTTTTGTTGTTTGTTTTGGCTTGAGCTAGTATGAGTTGGATTTTTGTCACTTGAACACAAGAAGCCATTAGAGTTACAATCACAAAATATTAGGTTCCGTATGGCAGAAAACAGGGACAACCACTGTTTAGCCAATAGTGTCTAGTGAGTGTGTTTTAAAATAAACAATTTCCCTAGGAAAAGAGCCAATGTGCCTGCATATGGCAGGGAAGTGTGACACAAAGCACCAGACTGGTTGCGGCAAACATCGGAATGAGCCAATTTCCAAAAGCTCAACAGTTTTAATCCCCACCAGCATGTAATTTTTGTTTTTATCTCACCCTTATATGTGTAAAACCAGTTTCAAAATTTACACACTTAACAAAATATACACACACCCCTCCTGATTTTGACTATGTTCAGGCCAGGAAGTAATTCTTTGAACTCTATCTTCATCATCTACAGTTAAGTGGCAGACATAGTGGAAAGAAGAGTGTAAATTTCAATGAAATCAGAATGTATTTAATTCTCATAATGAGAAACACAAGATCCAATAAACAAAAAAACTTATGCTTTCCAGTTGGACCACTCTAGCTTAATGTCCCAGTTTTGCCACTTCATTAGTTATGAAAGTTGGTCTCTCTGTCCATTTCCTTTTCAATATGAGAGTGGAATACCAAAGTCAGTTTCAAGAATGGAAATAACCTAAAAAGAACCTAAAAAGAAAAAAAGAAAAGAACCTAAAAGAGATAGTCAGTAAACATCAGGTGTTGCTTTGGTTATAGACATTTTTAAATGTCAGTATTAAGTCTGCATATACTTTCATTAAAGCAATGAAAACACATGCCCAAGAAAAAAAAGGTTTAATTTCTTATTTACTAATTTTGTTTTTTCTGAGTATTCATAATAAGCTTCTTATAAAGGCACTAACAATCAAAATTAATAGTTGGAAAATACAGTGCTGAAATTTAATGGTATTGTCATTATTGCAAATACACAAATATTTTATTGTGACTTTATTTTCTGTGAATTTTATTTAAATGAAGATATTTCTCCCAATACTCCATTGTCTTGTTTTCTAAAATACGGTGAGAAGAATTTTACAGCCTCACAGTCTAGCCCCATGACATTCATTCATGAAATGCAGAGGGCATTACATAATCTCTACTCATTGTTATGTATATGTTCAGACAAAATTACTGCATGAAAATATTTAATCTGAGGCAGACTTACTTCAAACAGAATAAAGCCAAGTTTGAAAGTGATGCCCAGGCACGCCTGGGTGGCCCAGCAGTTGAGCATCTGCCTTTGGCTCAGGGCGTGACCCCTGGGTCCAGGATCCAGTCCCACATCGGGCTCACTGCAGGGAGCCTGCTTCTCCCTCGGTGTCTCTGCCTCTCTCTCTGTGTCTCTCATGAATAAATAAATAAAATCTCTAAAAAAAAAAAAAAAAAGAGAAAGAAAGAAAGAAAGAAAGAAAGAAAGAAAGAAAGAAAGAAGAAAGAAAGAAAGAAAAGAAAGGAAAGAAAGAAAAAAAGAAAAGAAAAGAAAGAAAGAAAAGAAAAGAAAAGAAAGAAAAGAAAAGAAAAGAAAAGAAAAGAAAAGAAAAGAAAAGAAAAGAAAAGAAAAGAAAAGAAAAGAAAAGAAAAGAAAACTCATGCCCATTATGCAACATAAAATAGGTGAGGGATTCCCTAACTTTTTTGATATACTACAATCTCTGGGAAACTTGCAAAAGTACCGGTACCTGTAACTGACTACCCATTCGCCTACCCGATTATCATTCAATTGTTTGGGGTGTAGCCTTGCCTTTGAAAGTTTTCAAAGACCACCTGGTGATTCTAGTGAGTATCACCTTTAGGAACTAGCCTTCTCACTGTGTCTCTTATCACTGCTTATGCAGTTTTAGCTGTTTCATTTATTTTCCTCTAAATCCAAAGCATACAGCAGAGAAAATTGTTTTGTAAAAGACACTGAAACAAAACAAAACAAAAAACTGTTTCAATCATTTAATCAAATTAATGTGTTTCATTATTCACCACACACTGGGAGGGATGAAAGAAGAAAAACAAGTACAGGACATAGATTAAGTCAACATTTTTAAAATATAGTTCACATGATAGAACAAATCCACATAAAGATAGTGTAATTCTGAACGTCTCCTCAGGAATAAGAGTCCTCTAAGGACTTCATCATTTGAAGACAGTCCGAATACTTTTAAAATGCAAGTAACCACATAACTGTAGCCATCTTAAAGGAACTCCCAGGTGATTTTATTTTATTTTTTTTTTCCCCAGGTGATTTTAATATGCACCAAAATTTTCTTTGGCCAATGTGATCAAAGTTTTGTTAACATGGAGGCTGATAGCTGGGAACTATTGACTGATTTTCGTTCACATCAGAGCTACGTATATTCAGCCCTTTTCAGATTCATAACAATATTCTATCTCTTTCTTGAATCCACCACCTAGTCCCATTGGTGTGGGCATGCCAGATGCTGATGCTGAGACTTTGGTGGCTGGGAGCCATGAACATGCCCACAGTATCCATATTCTTCATCATCATAGAAAGAACAGAGGGAAGGCCCCCGTGTACAGAGTTCTTGGCTCTTTTCTAAAAATCCCAACTACCACCACAGCTTGGCATTACCAGCTTTTCAAGTTTTCCATCCCAAGGCTGCAATCTCTACCTCAGGTTTACAATGAGGACTAAAGGTAATGATGCACAAAGAAAGTACTTAACACTGTGTCTAGAATCTAGCATCTAGCAGCCGCTCAGTACATGTGTTTTCAAAACCAAGATAACACCCAATTCCATTGTCTTGGAATCTTAGTGGTAATTCTAAAAGCGTTCATTAAAAAAAAAAAAAAACTCCTGAAAGTCTGTTGTAAGTGAAGCATATTTCACTTTGTTCAAATTACTGCCAACCATTCCCAAACTTACTGATTTTTTTTTTAATTTTGGGTATTTTGCCCTTAAAGTTCAGTCTTTCAAAAATGAGTAGTTGTACATTCCTAAGAGGTGGTCTGTGGATACCCAAAGATATTCTTACCTGAAGCAGGTGTGACAGATGCATAAATAACTGGGGGCAGAGTAACAGTGTACTTCTCAGCCTTTCATTAAGTCTTCCCTCTTTTCCCAGCAAAGGCAGAAGAAACCAAAGTCATAGAACATCTGAACTCTGTCCAAACTTCAGCTATATTTTAAAATTTCAGGTTAGCATGTATAATATATTAATGCTATACAACTTTTATTGTGTTCACTTTAAAATTTATATTAAGTAGATTGCTACATTATGGTAATGTACTAAATTACCTAAAGCAAAGTAATACAATGATTAACTGACTATAAACATTGGTTTATGGTCAGATTATAAAGTATTACAATGATTAACATTATGCATTTTCATAACAGCAGAAAATTGCAGGATGAAATATCTGTGGATTGACTCAGTGCCATTAGGAATAATAAAACAGTGGTATAACTCAGTCTCGAGTTACATCTTGAGAGTAAACTTTGTTTTAAATCTCCTCTCTAAGTGGTTGAGAAATTCATTAATTTAAAATGCCCAAAGCTTGCCAAATACAAGGTAGAGAATGCAAGTATTCATACTAATTTATGATAGTAAGCAGAATAGGGCTTAACTAACAGTTTTTTAGTCTTTTTCTCTAATACTTTGCTGTAGAACCAGATCCATTTTATTTATTATGCTCTTTCAATGATTAAATAAAACCGATATACTGAAGATTTAGATCTTAACTTCTTTCAAAAATAGATTTGAGATGGGTTATGATATTTAAAAATACACTTTCAGATTGAGAGAAGCTTAGCTCATCAGCTAAGTAAATAGATCAATTCTTTGTGAGAAGCAGACAACCCAGAGAAATAAAGACCTGGTAAAGTCACTGATTTAGATTGTTCTTCAGAGATGAAGAGTTGGAATGCAGGTAGGTACCAAAACAAAGGATTTGGGCAGCAGTGAGGAAATCTAGAAAAATAATGATGGAATAATGTGGCAAAACACTATAGTGGTATTGTCTAGGCTTGATTTCTCAGGTTGCCACACAAATAAATAATCTTAGGCAAATTACCTTAATTTCATCATCCGTAAGATGGGCACCTCTCTCAATTGTTGAATGGATTAGATAAAAATTGCAAAGTGACTGGCTCAAAATAGACAATAAAAGAGTTACTTTGTATTTATTGATTTTACTACAATTGTTACTGGTTAATCATAACCAGTTGATTATTGTTAGATGCTAATGATAGGACATAGTCCCAATAGGAAAAAAAAGGAATAAAGTAAAATTGGGAAGAGCCATTTGATAATGTCAGATAGAAAAAAAAAAAATCAAGAACACTGGCTAGGGAAAATGATGGAACTTGGGAAATTGCACTGAGTCCTCAAATACATGTGTTGATCATTCTGTATTGCAGAGCCTCAGACTTATCACAATGATATCTGTCCACTCCTGGAAGATGTAGAAGAGTTTTAGTCTTTCCTAAAACTAAACTTCTGTTCTGGTTACTACTCCAATGATTAAACCATCGATTGTGGCTACTTATGTTTTTGCCCACCTTTCCCTAGATAAGCAATTTTCACACAGGGAGTCATATTTTCTATAATCCTAGCTCTTAACACAGTCATAGACTTATAATAGACGCTCAGTGAAGATGGGTTAAATTAATGAGTTAATAAATGCTTAAGGAAAAATGGAAAATTTTCAAATTAATGAATTTTGTCTATATTGTTTTAAATAGATAACTGAATGTCAAGTTAATTTCTAAACTTCCATTAGCATCTATATATCCATGTAGCTGCTCATTTGTAGACTTCCCTCCTGCTTTCTAGTATCTAACATATTAAAATCAAGTATTAATTGAATAGTTCAATCCCTTTTTTCCATGCTGTTTCTTAGAAAGTAACTATAAACAGACTAACATTAGAATTTCAACATGGCCACTATAATAATGCTCTAGAAAATAAAGTCAAACTCATGGGTTCTTAAAACCTGCACAAATAGGTCAATGTGATACTTTTGGGATTATAAGGGTGGTGTGACAAGCAAAATGATACCAAAGCCATTTTTTTTTAACCAGAGAAAAATTACTGTAATATTCCTTGATTTTAATGAAGCAAGTTTAAGTTTTATGTCTCCCTATACATGGTAACCAAATGCCTCTCACTGATCTTAATTTGGTTTCATTTTTCTTACCCTTAAAAAACTCCAGGGAACAAATTTTTGATATCATCAGTATATAAACTAATTGCTAATGCAAGACTCTCTCCAAATGTGGTTTGTGACCAATTTTTTTTAATGCCCTGCAATTAGGTAAGTATAAAAATGTTAATCACCCACACATTTTCAATGAGCAATGTGTACAATCTCAGTGACTTTTTCCTCTTTCCCTATGTTTGTTCTGATTATACTTATGGAAATGCAAAATTATGCTACTGAATCTAATAAAAAGTGGAGGCATACATGGTATATTTTTTAAGTTTATTTTCTAAATAATTCATCCATATTGCACTTAATAAAGCTATCAGTCTGTGGCAGATAACAAAAAGAAACTAGTCTTCCACCACAGATAGTTTGAGAAGCACTATCCCCTATTACATATTTTCTTAAAAAAAAAAAAAAAAAAAGACAGAAAAAAAGACAGAAAAAAACCCCCACTATTTTTAACTTGTTAAAAATTTGGCAATACTCTCTATCTTCTCCTGGTGCTGCATTCCATTTATTATTTATGTGGTCACAAATTAAGTATTACTTCAATAAACCGTAAAATTATTAAAACTGAGTTTAACAACAACAACACCTGACCACATCATTTCCGCTTAAAACACTTTAGTGGCTTCTTAACAAAATCTTTCATGCTTTTTAAGGCTTAAAAGAAGAGTCTAAGATCTGCCTCTAGACCACTCTTTTAGCTTGATCTCCTCTCCAGCCCTCATTCTCTTCACTATAGACCACACACATCGGCTCTCATTTTCAGGTCTCGGAGGTTAAGCTTACTTACTGCATGCAACCTTCCCTTTCTCTGTCCTCATACACAAATACAAATACGAGCATAGACACGTGCATACACACATGCACACCCAAAAATATTGCCAACTCCTGCTCTTTCGTTACTGATCAAACTACAGGGAAACTTTTCCTGGTCCCTTGACCTCTCTGTTGTTCTCTCTGCCTTTCATACAATTTTCTATATATATAAATGTTTTTAATAGCTTTTCACTGGATCATAGTCCTGGAAGAGCAAGGAACTACTTTCTAGGTTTTGGTATTCACAGAACCTAGCTTAGGATCTAACACACTGTGGGTTCTTAGCGTTTATTAAATGAATTGATGCATAACCATGATGAGCAGATTAGTGATTTATAGTATAAATTCACTTTTTACTTGTCTTTATACTTTATATCTTTCTGCAATAGTTCCATGGCATTTTGAAGCCATTATAAATATATTGCTAATTTACAGAAAGAATACTGTAATCTCTAGCCTTCTTTATCTTATTATTACTTAGATATCTCTATGGTAAATGTGCTTTACAAATAAGTTTGTTGTTGAAAAATTCAGCTTATTCAACAGTGTATTTGTCCAACTTGTCAAGGCCATTTAAAAATCTGATCATTTCCTCGATGTAATACAAAAACTTATGAAGGCAAACATTAACCTAGCAGAAGAAGTGGGATAAAACCTTTTGAATTCAGTCTCACTTGTTCTTATTTTGAAATTAGACTTCACTATATTTACACTAGCTTCAACTGTAATTCAATCCTCGATACATGTTTTGTTTGTTTGATCTGTTAAAATAACCCTTAATTTAGGTATTATTAATTTAAAAACATTGATTTCTGGGGTGCCTGGGTAACTCAGTCAGTTAAGTGTCCAAATCTTGGTTTTAGTTGAGGTCATTATCTCAGTGGGCCTGGGTCATAGGATATGGGATGGAATCCCCTGTCGGGCTCTGGCTCGGCAGGCAATCTGCTTGGCCTGTTCCCTCTACCCCTTCTCCCACTCATGTTCAGCCTCTCTTTTTCTCTAAAATAAATAAATCTTTAAAAAACAAAACAAAACATTTCTTGCCTACCCAGCCAGACAGAATGATAAGGACTTTAGCATAGACTTATTATTTACAGTAGACTTCTGAGGCAATTCCTATTATTTCTGAGAACCTGAGTCTCTGAATAATTAAGTGATCTATATTAAATTAAGTAGCTCAACTCTGAGAGAGCCAAAATTAAAACACAACCTGATGGACTTCATACCCAGTACCATTTTAAGTGCTCTTCTTATCATCATCACTAACATTTTGTAAGGTGTATTATTTCTCCAGCAGCTTTTGCAAGATTATAAAAATCTAAAACAATTACCCTCAAAGGCTGAAATCTAAAACATTCTGTACATTTATGAAGCTAATTAGAAACCATATAAAAGCAAAAGAAAGAAAAAGGGTAGCATGTAGAGTGATTTTTAGTGCAATAAGAACTAATGAATGAGTCATGAATCATACTTGGCTTGATAGGAAGGGAGCAATAGTTCATCTTGCTCCCAAGATAGGTGAGTTGTTGTGATGGCCTTGGAAATGGGCAAAAGTATTTCTGTATGATTTGAATTTTAATGTATTTTAGATAATGTGAAAAGCAGAAAAATCTCACAATTCCCCCCAAGTATAATAATGTATTAAATGTGAAACAGAAAGGAACTTCCATTACCTTCAAAAATGACAATATTTGTCTTTGTGCCAGATTCATCAACTCCATTCACTCTCCTACTCAAGTATGAAGGAAGTAAAAAGAGCCTGTAGGAAATGTGTTTCCTTTTGAAATGGATGCCACTTCAAGTTTTGACTAGGTCTTGCCCACAGATCATCATCACAGGTTATATGACATGGCTCAAGTTATATGATCTAAGAATGCTGGCTCAGTTGCTCAGAGCTCATTGCAAATGATACTAATTACACAATAATTTAACCAGGAACTGTTTTCTCTTGCAGAGCACAAAATGTGGCCAGCTATAACACCAATGTTTGCTACTACTACAGGTGAGATCAGATAGGAGAGTCTAATCAGCCACAAACCTAAGTTAAAATATATAGCATCAAGTTTTTTGCCATTACACAGAAGAAAACCTAGTAACACATCTAGAGAAACCCTAATAATTTAAGTTATTCATTATGGGATGGTCTCAAACATCTATCTGTCAATTTCACTATATATACTCATAGAAATAAATCACCTTTAGTCTTCATAACAAATAAAAACAATGGCCTTAAAACATAAACACCCTTCACTAGGAAGCAAATGTTTAGTATCCAATGAGATTATTTTTCCCCCTTTCTTTCTCACTTAATATAGCTTTGCCTCTGTAAAAGTAAAGAATCCTCTTACAAGAAAACCTTATGATATAAACAGGCAACCGGAAGTATCAACTGACTTATGTTGTAATAAGGCAGATTGGCTGTTGGAAAATGTACAAATGTTCTTCAGAATAGCATTCACATGAAATGGGTTTTGATTGTTGCTTTGATCATTGGGTTAGAAGTGATGGAGAAAATCTTATCCACTATATAAGCTGAGTGTGGAAACCTGTATTAAGCAATCTGAGAAGCCTAAGTACAGAACATTAAGTCTCTAGAAATACCTTGTACATACAACTTAAATGGCAGAAAACAGAAATTCTCAGGCTTGCATAAATATATTTCCACTTTTCAATTTATAAGAGCAATTACTGTTGAGGGGGGAAGGATATTTCATGGGGATTAATGATCAACTAAAGGTAATGATTCCTGCCCTCAAGGTAGGCTATCAACTCTCTTCAGAGATGAAACCTAATCAATCTGTCATTATTGAGATGTTATATAGGCACTTCAAAAGAGAGAGAGAGAGGGAGAGAGAGAAAGAGATAACTATCTCATTTGATGCCAATAAACTCCCGAAGATAAAGGAACATGATCGTCTCCAGCAAGACCACTCTGATTGACTTTGTCCCAAAAACCTGTAGATAAATCTAACCACCTGACTATAAAGCTAAAATACTTGCCTACTACCACTTTTACATTAAGGCAGTGATTGTAGAAGCCACAACTTCCCTGTGGGTATGAGGGTTCTTTGTAACATGAGGTAACAACTGTTCTCACACACTCAATAAACATTATTTTGGGAGACAGCTTAGCACCAGGCACTGTCTTAGGGGCTAGAAATACTACTGTGATTAAAACACAGTCCCTATCCTCAAAAGTTATTTAGTCTACTGGGCAAGAAAGTCCAGTAAGGAATTTCAAACCAGAGTATAAAACTCTAGAATGGGTAGGAGAGGCATATATCTCAGTTTTAGAACAAGCAAAAAGGTGACTTGTGCAGGAAACAACAAATGTTGGAGGGGATGCGGAGAAAAGGGAACCCTCTTACACTGTTGGTGGGAATGTGAACTGGTGCAGCCACTCTGGAAAACTGTGTGGAGGTTCCTCAAAGAGTTAAAAATATACCTGCCCTACGACCCAGCAATTGCACTGTTGGGGATTTACCCCAAAGATACAGATGCAGTGAAACGCCAGGACACCTGCACCCCAATGTTTATAGCAGCAATGGCCACGATAGCCAAACTGTGGAAGGAGCCTCGGTGTCCAACGAAAGATGAATGGATAAAGAAGATGTGGTTTATGTATACAATGGAATATTCCTCAGCCATTAGAAACGACAAATACCCACCATTTGCTTCAACATGGATGGAACTGGAGGGTATTATGCTGAGTGAAGTAAGTCAGTCGGAGAAGGACAAACATTATATGTTCTCATTCATTTGGGGAATATAAATAATAGTGAAAGGGAATATAAGGGAAGGGAGAAGAAATGTGTGGGAAATATCAGAAAGGGAGACAGAACATAAAGACTGCTAACTCTGGGAAACGAACTAGGGGTGGTAGAAGGGGAGGAGGGCGGGGGGTGGGAGTGAATGGGTGACGGGCACTGGGGGTTATTCTGTATGTTAGTAAATTGAGCACCAATAAAAAATAAATTAAAAAAAAAAGGTGACTTGTCATTGACAAAGAAAATAATTAGATAAAATGTTGATCTCCCATGTAGGGATGACAATACCTCCAAATGCCTGAAGAAAATTCAAGAAAAAACCACCCATTCAAGCCAGTGCGAGTTGTTATGACCCAATAATTCAGGGCCTGGGTGATGAGAGATGAGGCTAGACAACAAAGGGGAGGCTAGAGCATAAAATCCCTCATAAGCAACATTAATAGATCTTATCCCAAATGCAATGGGGAAAAAACATTTGTGGGATTTGAGTGAAAAAATGACATTATCCTATTTCAGAAAAGTTACCTTAGCAAGAGAAAAGGGAGGATTAGAGTGGAGCTCAGCCTTGGTGGAGTTCAATGGAAAACCACTCCTGCAATGCAGGCAAGGGATGATAGTGGCAGGAAAAATAGAAGCACAATGATATTGTCAAGGAATAAGGACAAGACTGAAAATTGACTGAATGTTTAAGAACAGGAGAGGAGGTGGCATTCTCTAAGTTAAAAAAGGAAAATCAGATTCACAAGGCTGCATAAGACTTTCACTAGAAGACTAGTGAAGGCTGAGGAGACATGCAAGCAGACGTCTGTTAGATATCTAGACATGAAGGCCTTGCTCAAAGGAGAGAAAGCGGGGACAGAAATAAAGACTTACTAAGTATCAGCATATGGTTATGCTGATAAAAACATTCAAAGCAGATCAAATTGCCTAAGGGATACAGTGAGAGCCGACAAGAAGAGAGATGAGATGAGGAATCAGCGAAGTATTTGAAACTATTTGGGTGATGGGAAGTGACAGAAAGCACACAAAGAAACAAATCAGTCAGTAGATGAGGCAGGAAAACATTAAGGAGAATGTGTGGTCATAAAAGCTCCAGTGAAATTTATTTTATTCCCAGCGTCTATGCCTCCTCTTACCATAAAGCTACCTTAACTTTGATTTGGGTAAACTGTTCATTCCATTCTCAGCCATGTTCTTCAGATTTAATTCCTAGGATCCAGGGAGTGAATGCATGGAATAAGCATGAAATCAGACTATTCTCTTTCTGCCTAAAATGATGGATTCAGGGTGGGCACCCACCTCAAATCTAGTCAGTATCAATAAAAATGAACCATAGGATTTGGAGTTACTTGAGAAATAGATCCTTCTGTTGAATTGATCTGGTGATTCTGTGAGGCTAAACCATGTAACTTTCCTCCATAAAGCCTGAGAAGGGAACCAATCCAAAGGCAGACAAGGAATAGGGGTCCTATTGACATCCCTTGAACTCAGAAGCCAGTTACAGCTTGAAGTTCATTCCCCTCATCTTCCTACAGAATCTGTCTGAAATAGTTCCATGTTTCCTCACTTTCAGAAACTTAAATCTACCTAGAAAAATGCTGCAGGTTGACTTTTCATTATATATAATATGTTCTTCTGACTGCAAAAGATAGATAAAATCATGGGAAAATGAATATTGGAGAAACTACAATGAAGAGCAGTAAATTCAGCACTAATCCCACTATTTAAGGATATTAACTGTTAAAATAGTGATATAAAATGGGATTTTAAAAATGTATATAACTAAAGTTCTTCTACCAAAAAATGGAAATAAGCCATAAGGTGTTAAAATGTCAATTTAGGCTATTTTGAATGGGAAGACTGTAAATGGATATTCTTTATTTCCTTGTGAGAGTTAACAGGTCATTTCTGGATATTACCTCAGTATGAAGGCATTTTAGGCTTTTTTTTTTCTTCCCAATTTACCATGGCTAAGCTTTCCCTATCAGAGATTACAGGATCCAGAAATGAAACAATCAGCATCTGTCATTCTCCCTTTCTTTCCAAAGAGGCATAACTTCTGTGGTTGAAATCATATGGACTTTAAGAAGAAGTTGGTGTCATAAAAATAAAACAAATACACTATATATGTATGAAGTATCCAACTGATCACTTTTTATGCCATTACCAAGTGAGCATGTAGGATTTGGAAATATCCAACAAGAGTTAAGTATAATTCTAGACCGTGTGTTTTAAAAGGTTGATTTAAACCAGTTACTCTGCCCAAATATATCAAAGTTTGGGTGGTAATATAGACCTAGCCATGTAATCTTAAAATTATACTGGATCAGAAGTTTATAGCTCTGAGTTTAGCCTGTCAATCTAACACCAACCAAATTGGGCAAGAAATTTGTCCACTATATATAAAGGTGGTTTTATTTTTATTCTTCTTACTGTCAATATCAGGAGGAAAACACCTGATTTTTTGCAGAATGAGTTCACTCTGTTTCAAGCATTCAATATTTCTCATGAGAGGGATTTTTTAAACAAATTATATTCTTTAAAATATTTCATAGAAAATTACATTGAAACAAAGCCTCATCTTCTTTCCGAATAAGAAGTTGATTTGCTAAGCAGTGGCATCTTATTTTACAAATAACACTCCACGTAGTTGTGTGGAACTTAATGAAATGACATTTGAGCAATAAATACCAAAGCTTTCTCTTCTGATAGCTCACATCTTAATATAGATTCAGTGTGTACCATACCTTTGAAAGTCCAAGTGAGATTTAAGATGACGCCCAGATATTTTAATTCCATGGTATAAATTAAGGGCTTCAGCAAATATTCTAATGTTACCTTCCTCCTTACAACAATTCTTTCAACAGTTGATGAGTCCTAACCTCTACTGATATTAAAATCATGCTCTAGAGAAACATAATTTTAACCTGTCAAGTGGTTCAGATCCTCCCCAAGATAGAATAAGAATTAATTTTATTTAAGGCAATAAAATTTATTGCATAAACCAAAATTTTGTAGAAATTATAAGAGATTCATTCTTTAACTCTTAAGTCATCCCTTAGCATAAACCCTTAGCTCTATATTACCTGTTTTACCTTCCTTTCTGTCTATTCCAGTCCCTACCAACAATCTAAAGTTGGGCTTTCCACCAAATAGGTATCTCAATATTTTCTCTCATTAATGTGTGTGCTTGTCTCAACAAAGTATTTAAGGGCTTTGTTTTGCTTTTTAATGAACAGGTGACTAACAATGATTGACTATTTTCAGCATGTATATTGTGATTGCAAAAGTCCCCAGTAAAGAGTACAGAAATCACAGCATGTCTCTTGCTGCTGTGGATGTGGATTAGTTCATTTCCAAAAGAGATCCCTCTACTGCTTTAGATATTTTTTGTTGTCTCAAATGTTTTTCATGGTTTTTTTTGTTTTGTTTTGTTTTGTTTGTTTGTTTGTTTGTTTTTTTTTGGCTGTTTTGTTTTGTTTTGAGGCAGAGTAGAAAGAGTGATCCTGGGAAGGTAGCAGAAATTTCTTATTTTCAGGATCTCCTGTCTCTTTAAAGCCTGATTTTGGTAATGTCAGGGCTCAAATCATGGTGGTGCAAGAGGAAGAGGGAAGTGGGGAGCAAGTTAGGCTTAGTTATAAGTTAGTTATAACTACCTTATAGTTATAATTACCTTATCATAGTTATCATAGTTATCCGATATCCTTCTCTGGAATCAGACCCCAGTATGAACTTAAGGAGCAATTAAAAAGCTGTTATACCCAACTCTCAGCCCTAGCCAAAGCCTTACATGTCTCTATTAAAGAAATGTTCATTTCTTAAGCCAAAATTCCAGCCTCTGTTTGTCCCTAGGCTGGAAAGACTCTTCATTTACCCAGCTGTTTAGATTAAGTGGAGATAACAGGCTGCAGCCCTGACCGCACTTACTCTCCACCCTAACCCCTAAAGCACCTCTTGAAATTTCCCAGCTTTATGAAGCACAGTGTGAAAACCATTGGTCTACAATGGTTTGTCGGAAAACTCCTGTGATTTGGTATAACCCAAAACTATCAGTTTCTCTGGATAATGTTGTATCCTTCCTTAGTCACTTAGGATTCTAATATGGTCCATTATATTCAAATATATGAGGGGTTACATTAGGAATCATATTTCCAACACATTTACCATGATTGGGGGACAACTGTAAAGCAGATTGTAGCACTGGATCTCTAATCCATCAAAAATGCCAGAACTCTGGTTACCTTACAAGGGATGGAGTAAAAGATTATGATAGATTAAAAATAATAAATGAATATAAGTAAAAAGCAGAAAAAAAAAACAGTTTAAATGCATTTTTCTGTTCAATATTCCAGAAAATTTATATTTCCTGTTTTATGAAGATTAAGAAGACCCCCAACAATATATCATGGTGCCTTGATACCTAGGTCAAGGGCTGGATGAAAACTTTAATCCTGTAACTGGACCCTACATATATGTCTGGAGCTCACACTGCCCTCTGGCTGCCAATCTAAATTAAATCCTTTCAGAAACAGAGGCACAGTCCTTCACAGAAAACCACCTTCAGTTTAGGAATTGAGATTTTTGAGAATATTTTCTGAGAGTCGCTCATCTGGGTCACAAAGTCAATACTATCTTCCTACTCTCATAACAGTACAGCACTGCTAAAGGGCCTCATCTCACTTGTAAGCATTTGATACTTCCAATGAGAAGAAATGTTTTTAAAAACCACATTCCGTAAGAATAAAAATAAACAAACTTCATAGAAAATCACAATGAGACAAATTCTTTCACCAGCATCTCTGGCTTTCACATGTTTTTGCATAATGAAAGGGCTAATATAACATAACAAATCCTAAACTGTTTTCACAAGGAGTGGAAAAAAGATGTGTAAAAGTATGCTCTGTCTTGCTTCCTTCTGTTCACAATGTATCTAAATAAAACAAATGGTGTTCTTGCTCTTTCTGTCTGTTTCCCAATCTGTTTGGATAGTAGCCACCATTCCACAGCCAACCATAATATCTGACACTTCCTGACATCATGAAAGCCACCATCTGTCTATCACCAAAACCCTGTACTTTTTAAAGACTACTTGGCTTGATCCTTAATGAAGCTTCACGTTGAATGCACAGATCAGTTTAGAAGGGATACAGGGAATAATTGACACAAGGAATCTGTATAAAATCACGTTTTCATTAGATTCAGTCTGAAAACACAAAGTGAAATATTAAGACCCCTCTGCAGGCAGAGAAAGCTCAGTTTAGTTTCAATTGTGTTTCATTTCCGATTTGCCTGTGAAAGTTTAGACAGGGTTGGACACCAAGAATAAACCTAAACTAAAACCTAAGCTTTAAATCCAATATTTTCAGTCTTGTAAAATTAAACAGTTAGACACGACTTTGCAGTGTGTATATTTGAACTATGGAAAAAGAAAAAAAATCCATCAGTTCCTTTCCCAAGGCTTGAGAAAATCATGCCATTTAAAATTGAATCAACTTCTTCTTTAACACCTGAGCGATTATCCAGGAAACAAAAGAAGGCTCTGTATGTCTTCACTTGTAAATGTCACAGGTGAACACAAACAACTGAGTGCTGGCAATGTGAAGTCACTCTTTGTTTCACTGAACTATTGTACCTCTCTATGTGCAACTAGGGAGTGTGCTAACAAGGGAGACGGGGGAAGAATATTTTCCTAGGTGGTATTCAAGTTCTTACAGGAAAAGTACCATTTTCCAGGAAGAAGACAGAACAACAAGCTACATATACTTATTTCATTGCTGCACCACCAATGTCGTGATTATATGGCAAGTTGACTTCCCACCAGTCTTTTTCTTCCTCCTCTCTCCTTCCCTCAGTATTATTCCTGTGGTTCCTTTAACAATCTCATAAAGCCAAGTACTGTGAAGTCACACAATTTCCTCTGGCAGTCAAGAAATACTAATAGGCACACACACACACACACATTACATTTACGTATGTGTATGGATAGTGTATGTATGCAAATCCACAGCAAGAGACAAAAAGAAATTGTGTTTGTGTGTATGTGCATATTATAATTTTATATATATATAGGTACATTAATCTGGAACAGGCTAAGTTTGAATCTCAAACTGGGAAAACCACTCGTGGAGTTCTATAGGAGAGTCCTTGTAAGTTCTGAGGTTGATTTGTCCAAAATATATCTTGGTAAAAAAAAAAAAAAAAAAAAAAAATATATATATATATATATATATATCTTGGTAAAGTAAGATTAAGGGCTTCTTCTATAGCAGGTACAAGATCAGGCAATAGGGGATCCCTGGGTGGCTCAGCAGTTTAGCGCCTGCCTTCCGCCCAGGGCTTGATTCTGGAATCTCCAGATCAAGTCCCACATCGGGATCCCTGCGTGGAGCCTGCTTCTCCTTCTGCCTGTGTCTCTGCCTCTCTCTCTCCCTGTCTCTCATGAATAAATAAAAAATCTTAAAAAAAAAAAAAAAAAAAAAAAAAGATCAGGCAATACATCTTTATTTCACTGAATTCTGTTCTGGACACTCTTATTAACCTTTTTTTCTTCCATTAAAGAGGCAATGGAGGCTTAGGGAAGGTAACTAACTTGCCCAAGATCCCACAACTAAGAAGTTCTGGATCCCAGATTCAAACCAAAATGACCTGATTCAAACTCTGGGCTCTTTCCCATTACCGTCCTACATTACCTCTTGGTTACACTGTGTACCTAATGCATTCTACTGCCGCATTATAAACTTGGAGGGGGGGATCCCTGGGTGGCTCAGTGGTTTGGCGCCTGCCTTCGGCCCAGGGTGTGATCCTGGAGCCCCGGGATCGAGTCCCACATCAGGCTCCCTGCATGGAGCCTGCTTATCCCTCTGCCTGTGTCTCTGCCTCTCTCTCTCTCTCTCTGTCTCTCTCATGAATAAATAAATAAAATCTTAAAAAAAATAAAATAAAATAAACTTGGAGGGGTGGGGGTGGGGTTGGGGGGCTGTCACTAGGGGGAGCAAGATAACAGTGGATGCCAAAATGTCTTCATCCACACTGGCGACAGCCTACACAATCACCACCACGGAAGTCTCAACACTTATATCTGCAAGGATAATAGTGCTTTGGACAGACAGGTGACTCCAAGCCAGCTTACCAGTCTTAGAAGAAAAAATCTAATTGCATTTTGCCCCACATTGTACATATTGAAAGAGCCCCAAATCATTAAAAAGCAGCCTCATTGCTCCTCTTTGTTCAACTCTTCATCAATGTTTTCAGATGGAAAGTGAAGAATAAATTATCCACTTGAAATAATAGTGAGGGAGGCAAACAAGTCACTTGAGTAGATAGACTGTCATAGACTATACCTCCATTCTAACAGGTACTTAAAATCAACAGATGGATGAGGGAGCTATATTCAACATGGTACCTGGTCATGGAAATAGTTATAGATTTTTTTTCCCCTGGACAAACTCAAAGTAAAGCATTTATGTCCATAGCTTTGGGTCATCTTGTTTTTGCTTATCACCTATCAAAGCACCTCAATAAGTAAAAATATACAGCCTTCAGCTGATTTACAAATAAAACAAGCATTCAGTCCTTTTACTGCATGGGTGGCCTGAACAGTATGGTAGTGTTGAGGCTCTCAATGGATGTTAAATTTTACTCTTAAACTTAATAACCTTTAATTCCCTCTCATTTGTTACATACAAATGCATATTCATTTTATGTCACACTTGCATCTACTAAGGAATTAAGGTTCATATTTTTCCAACCTGGAGATAGGGCATTGTACTTTTTAGAATGGAAACAATACATGAGAAAAAAATGAAAGCAGATTGTTTAAATAAAGAGTGAATAAATTATTCAGACCAGCTGTGTGGATTTGGAAGAAAAACTTTTCCATCTTGATTAAAACCTCTTAATTTGTTTTCTGCTCTAGTCAAAGAGCAGGGCTACAATAAGTTGCGACCAAAGTGGTGTCTGCCGCAACTGGCTGAGCCAGCTTAAACAGCTATAGCCACCTCATTGTATCTTAAGTTTTAGAATAAGGATTCCTTTTGGAAAAAGACCTTTTTTATAATGATGAACATTTTTACATTTAAAAAGTCGAATATGCTAATGAAAATATTATTTGTTATTTTTAAAGGATGGAAAAGTTCCAAGGACTACAATATGTATACCTTCTAACAACAACAACAACAGCAACAAATGCTATGAGATAAAGAGAGATACTGTTTATTCATTATCCCTCCATCTGCTAAAGGCTCTTTAGGTTGGGAATCAGTAAATTTAAAAAGCCTTTTCCTCTCAATATAAAGGCTACTTTGCCCTCACTTAAGTCTTAATTTTTTTTAATGTAGATTTGTATATTTTGGTTCATAGTAATTATAGACTACAAATAGAAAAATTAGCTTAAGAGACTCTCATTTTTATGTGTCATGCCATAAACTTGACTTTTTAAAATGTTACAGTAATGAATGATCCCTAAATAAAGTATTTTGTAATTATAAACTGAAAGCAATGACCTCTCTACATTAAACTTTTATAGATTTTTTTCGTATGTGCAATTTTCAAACACTTTATAAATTTCAAAACTTAAAAAGCATAATTATTTTTCTAGGCTATTGATGAAAAAGATACCAAATTTATAGCATAGAAATTATTGTTTTTGTTTCTGCAATATCTTTTTGGTGTTATCAAAGTAACTCAAAAGATAAAAACCTTGACTGTCCACAGAGACTCCCTGGAAGGAACCTTGTACCTAATATTCCTGTTTGAAGGAAGCAACTCGAATAAAACATCTGTCATCTCCCCAGCAGGTTTGGTTCTTTTCTAATAAATTGTTGCACAACACCATTTATTGGGTATTCAGGGTATTTGAACAGTGCCTGCAGTGTAAATGTTGGCTAGAGAGAGGAAGAAAGAGAGGAAAAAAAAGCATCCATAAATTATAAATAATATTCAACATAAACAGCCCCAAAGATATTTGTAGAAGTACCTAGAGTATAGGGAGTTGTGTTGTAAGCAGTAGGTCTTTCATTAGCTATGCAAATTTACCAAGTAAAATGAAAAAGAAAAAAAAGCTTTCATTAACCACGAATGTTTTTAATATTACCCAGGGATTTGAAACAGTAATTTTTTTTCATTTCTATGCTTCTTAATCACAAATAAATAGAAATGTCGCTATTTTGTAACAAAATATAGATGCTGGTGACACTACCTTCATAGAACCTAAACATAACAACATTAAAGGTGAAAAATAACAAAGGTACAAGGCACTGAGGATATTTAGAGTACTACTACCACTGGACTCAGAAATAATTGGCATCCTTAAGATTTAGACTGTTATTAGAATATCAGATGACAAGGAAAATATGTGAGTGAAAACACAGTAATTTATACTTATTTTTCTAAAAAATGTATACTAAAAAAGCAAAGACTAGAAGAGTCTGGACTAAAATCTTACTAGCGGTTATTTATGGATGGAGAATCAACAGAAAATTTCCGTATGTTTTTATTATTCTTTCCAAATCCCTACTATACATGCATATATACATAAATATACACATGTACATATAACTTTTGTAATCAAAATATTTACTTTTTCATTTAAAAAGAGAGCTTTTATAATGCCATACATATTGCTATAGCCAAGGCATGTTAAATTATTGTCTACAAATTATTGTCCTTTCCTTTCATAATTTCAGCCAAAATTATTTCATTGGCAAATCAGTTTTCTTACTTTCTCTGAACTTCTCTAACACTGACTCTTTGGTTCCTATCCAAGATAAGCATGACATGCAGACTCACGTCCTCCATTAGTGTGCTTTATTTTATTTGTAACTCTTATTATAAAATTCATTGTGATAAAATGGCTTTTCTTATTTCCCTTTGCCTGAGGGATTTCTTTCCTTTATCTCAAAGGCAATGATATCGGGTAAGAATATTATACTACTGGGGAAAACCCCAAATACATTATGATAAAGACTCCTACCTTTTGGGACGCCTGAGCTGCTCAGTTGTTGAGCATCTGCTCAGGACATGATTCTGGGGTCCTGGAATGATTTCCACATCAGGCTCCCTTCAAGGAGCCTGCTTCTCCCTCTGCTTATGTTTCTGCCCCTCTGTGTCTCTCATGAATAAAGTCTTTAAAAAAAAAAAAAGACTCCCACCTTTTAAATTTTAAAAGTAGATTTCCCCTCTCATATAAAAGTAGCATTTGCAAATTGTTGGGCATTTAGAAAATATAACCAGAAGAACTAAAAAATGTCCCACAGAGAAAATGTTTCATAGACACTTCATCCATAATTAACAGTTACTAAGATTTTAGTATATTTTGTTTTAGTCTTTATTTTAGAGAATTTACAGCAAAAAAAAAGAAATCCTATGATCCTGACAGAAATAAATCACAATTACGTTTACTTTCATTTTATCTACTTGACTCCCTGAATCTAAAACAAAACAAAACAGTTAGTGACTTACCTTTACTGTTTTCATTAACTTTATCCCCAATGAAGTCATTGCATATTTTAATGATTCAAAAGAAAATTTAAGTCGTAGAGCATTTATTTAATAATTCATGGTATTTCTACTATTTTTCCTATTGAAGAGTCCACCTTCACAAATTTTAATATTCTGTCTAAGTCTACAGTCTTGGGCTGACAAGACTTACACTCTCAATAAAAACTTTCTTTTAGTGGGCACCTGGGTGGCTCAGTCAGTTAAGAATCTGCCTTCAGCTTGGGTCATGATCCCAGAGTCCCAGGATTGAGCCCCACACTGGGGTCCCTGGTCAAGGGGGAATCTGCTTCTCCCTCCCCCTCCTCTTCCTCTTGCTCCTTCCCTCCTCTTGTTCCTTCTCTTGCTCAAGCCTTCTCAAATAAACAAAATCTTAAAAAACAACAACAAAAACCTTTCTTTTAGTTTGTCCTCGCTACCTAGGATACCTTTCTGGCTACCTACCATCTTCCACCAGGTGGCTGTCAGAATGCCAATTTCAAATTTCTTTTCTAGGTCCCCAACTTGTTTCATCCTTTTTCATCCCACAATTAAAGTCTATTTGCCCAGATAATGACTGTCTAATTACTACTTGTAAATTTAAGTTTGTAAAGTGTTTTTTTTTCTTCTTTTCTTTTTCCACAGCCAAATCAATTGTGAAGTTTACCTTACATGATTTTACAGGGAAGAAAATTTCCGAGTTTATATCTATCATGCAAAGACTGCATGGCTTTCTTAGACTCACAGTAGTTTCTTTCACTGTTGTTTGAATGCTCTTTATCCAGTGCCATATGTAATTAACAGTAGAAAAAGAACATTTCCAAAGGCATTAGGTTTTTAGTCTGTCCCAAAATAAGGGAAATTTAAATGGTACAGCAGCCCAATTATTCTCCTGACACTTCCTTTACTAAGCCTACAGAATTTGAAGTCTTTTTTAAATTTTTCAATTAACTTCTCAACTTTCTTAATAACGAATTTCTAAGCGTAATTACCTATCTTTTCCAAGGAACTATACTAAAAATCCCTTATTATTTTAACCTGAATATCTCATCCACTTTTACACTACTAAGTAAACATGATTTAATGTAATTATGATGATGATCTTTGTACACTATGGTTTCACAATTACAGGACATTATTTGCAGCTTCTAGTATATCTTAATTCTAAATTTCTTAATATAAGAACCAGCATACAAAGTTAGAAAGTGATCAAGAATTTAATTTAAATGTGGTCAAAGAAAAAAAAAATGTGGTCAAAGATGAAATATACAAATATATAAATGAACATATAGAATATATGAATTTTTTGATGCCCTCCAAGTAGATTGGATATCTATTATTTTGAATACATGTTTATGCAATAGGTGTTTGTGTTTTTAGTATATAACCATTTGTTTTAAAGACATTACATAAATGATTCTGGTGCTATAACTCAAAATGCTACATCTTACAAAACATATACCAAAATTATAGGTGTCTACTATGTTTAATTACTTGATTTAATCTACTTAAGCAATGAAGTTCAAGAAGGAACTTACTCTCCAAATTTTCCATATCCCAGCTTTTTTCTTTGTCTAATACTGCTTCATTTTACAAATCAAAACAACTGCAGAATGGACATCTGCCTGCAGACACTCTCATTTGCAAGAAACTACATTTACAAAAGTAAAACACCAGGAAATATGAGGGAAAGGAGCTGCCACCCAGAATCTTGTCAATAAGCAACAATGGGATGTCCTCTCTTCAGTAACCAGATTATCCAGACATCCCCTGTGGGCTCCAGGGCTCCATAGGATTTCCATCATTTGTCTTTAACTTGAACTCTTTCTGGGCTTTTTCACCTCAGACAATCAACTCTATCCTAGTCAAGTTTATGAGGTAGGGATTTCCATCTTAAAATTGGTCACAACAGTCCTCTTAGATGTTCCACTTTCTCACATACCATCTTACGGAATACTTGATTGAAGTGATAAAAAAAATAACATGAATAACAAATATAGGTATTTGTGAAAGTGAGCAACTGTAATGAGGTTTGTATATAAATGAGTTAATGTTTGTTCATTTTCAGTGAATTATTTTCAACATGCAAATTTCTCAATGTCAAACAAAGATATTTAGACTTAAAACTACATATTAGTGATAGAACTGCCTATAATGGTCCACCAATGAAACTATACTCTAGGGGAACACACCATAAGCTAAACTCACTTGATTTTTTTTTTTTAATTCTGGAAAATACCTTTAGAAATGTATACATATGCCAGACACCTAGGACTTCTGGAACCTGGCAAAACATTATTTTTTTTAATAGGAATGATGCCATCTTAACAGATGGGTGTTAGTGTAGGCATGCCAGGGAATCAAAATGTACATCACGTTCCACTACAAGGGGGCAGAATTTCATCCAGAAATGTCCGTCTGTGCCACTGGCTAAAGGAATATTCTGTTTCAACTCCACCTCAGAGCCAGATCACTTAAAACAGTAAGTTCTAAAGCCACAAAACAATTTTGTTGCTGGGTTTTTGGTGAGATTGTGTTTTGTATGGGGGTTCTTTTGTGGTTTTGTTTGGTTGTTTTTGGCTCTTGGCTTTTCATATAAGAATTCACATTCCTCTGGGAAAACTAGGACAGGAGCCATGACAATGAAATTTTAAGCAGCAAAAATGCTATTATGGCCCATTTCATTTTTTGACTGAATGGCTTACCTAAATACCCAAACCATGTTGTGGAAGCCAGTATATAATTTTTGTTAAATAGAACTCAAAAGATTCTTTCTGCCTTTATGACTTTGAAGGTATTTTTCCCCCTTCTTGAAAGCTATAGAGACTCATCTGAAATTTGGAATAAAAGTTTCACTGGAACGGTCCTCCCTAGTAAGCAGGATTTTATCAACAGTCATTATTGAACATGCTGCACAGAACTTACCCACTCATTCAAGGATACTCACCAACTGTAGTATTAAAGAAGAATATTCATATACTCTGGCTTGGACTAGAATATAAGACAGATATTCCCTAAAAGAATGGAAATTAGGAGCCTCTGTATATTAGATTCCTGTCTCCCTTGATTTTAGGACTTCTTAACACCTAACAAAGCAGTCTTTCATTGATATCACAGTAAATCATCCATATGTAATGGGTATTAATTCTGATCATGCTGCTGAAACTCAATGTTTTGATCTTGGGTAATAATGGACACTTGGAGGATAATACCAATTTCAGAGATAATTGTTTAAATTAGACCTGAAAACAATTTCATCTTAAAATTTGCACTGGTCATATTTGTATTTGCTTCTATTATGAGTCAAGTTATGCCAGTTGAAAGTCTATTAAATTTCACTAGATGTGAAAAAGAACTATTTTCTCTAAATTATTTTAAGAGATCATTAACGTATATTTCCTAATCATTGTTAATAAGACACTTCTTAAATTTTTATTTAAGGGGATCCCTGGGTGGCGCAGCGGTTTGGCGCCTGCCTTTGGCCCAGGGCATGATCCCGGAGACCCGGGATCGAGTCCCACATCGGGCTCCCAGTGCATGGAGCCTGCTTCTCCCTCTGCCTGTCTCTCTCTCTCTCTCTCTCTCTCTCTCTCTCTCTCTCTCTGTGACTATCATAAATAAATAAAAAAAATTAAAAAAAAATTTTTTATTTAAGCGTTTATAAAAAAGTAAATTAAAGTCTCTTGGATACTTCTGTGGGGGTCACAGAATACTAATGAGCACTGTAATTTCGCATCATCACCAATCAAAAATAGCCTTAAATGTGACTTTCTTCATTTGTGCATTTTTTAACTTACACCTTTCTCTTTTATGTTACTATTGTTAATGAAAAATAAATAATCCTCACTATAAACATAGGTAAAACAAATTTATCATATCATGCTAAGTAAAATAGTGCTGTAACTATTGAAATAATTTAAACTAAATATACTTGGTACATGTTTTAATACTACGTGTAAGTTCAAGGGAAAATGAAATCCAATACTAAGATACATGGAGACTTCTGGTTTTTAAGTTCAGAGCCAATCAATGATTATTGGTAAAACTCCCATGACTAATATCTCTCACATCAACCAATCAGTAATTAAATATACTGCAGAATTTAGAAAAGTAATGTATAAGTTGTATGAACCATACGTAGGCATAATTCTTCTATTTAAAACACAAATATCCAACTAAATTTCTTTCACAACATGAACCATAAGATCACATGGTGATTAATAGCTACAAAACATAATTTTTTTCATCTTTCTCCAAATATATTACTCTGTTTGGTAAATTACTGTGGAAAAAAAAGTGCAGCTGTTGCAAACACAAGTTACCTCCCATTGGCTATGAGAATTATCTAAATGTTACTTGCTTTCATTTGCTCTTCTCATTTGCAAATGTGCCAAGTCGACTAGCCTTTCTATTAAAATAAAGACTACCTTAGCCAAAGAAGAAATTGGACAGATTCTCAGCTATGTCTGCAAACATGCAGAGGAAAAATACACTAATGGAAGCAGCATGATTCTTCATTATGGACCCCTCCAGGTCTTGAAAATCATCCAAGGAGCTATCTCATCAAAAGTTGAAAATCTTCCAAGGATCCCTTCACACACACCCTTTTTAAGTGGTGAGTTTCGATCAAAGATTGTCTCCATTGAAAGGGTTGAGAGGAGATTCTGGAATGATTTCCATTTTCTGAATCACATCCAACTTCTATCCAAGCACTGATAGAGAGTTCAATATATCTCATTCCATTTTTAAGGATGGAATATTTCCAAGGAAGAATCATCACCATGATTCCAAGGACAGGTCTTGCCTATGGTTTGGTGGTAGAAAGTGTCCACTGAATTCTATATTTTCTTCTAAATGTGTATCTTCCTTCAGCCTCAAGAACTTAAAGTATTCCAAGGTCTCTTTCAGACAAAAATGTCCTCATACTTATGCATACATTATAAATGGATCCTCCTTTTACTATGGAAATATTTTCAACTAGGATCCTTAAAGCTGTGAACAAGTTTTGCTACTGAAAAGTAATTCTCAATTACATTGTTTTTATTTTGAAGTAAATTTAAGTTTCAGGTAGGCTAAAGAATTTTTAAAATAATGATAAATTATACAGTGTTTATCTATACACAGAATGTTATCAACAACCTGTTATAATCTTTCTACTTTATATTTTTACTTATTTCTTCATTTTAAATGAAATTAATCAAATAATGCAATCCCAGAGTAAGAAGTTAAACTTGGGGTAGTATTTTGAGATATCTCCTTTCATGGGGTCTGAGTGTATAAAGAGAGAAGTCAGGCTTCAGATGGACTCAAGTGATATTAAAATAAGGCCAGAATACATAAGCTCAAAGACAAAGTAAAGCCATCAATGTTCTTTCAAGGTCATTTCCAAAACTACATTGTCTTTTTTACTTGATTACCCTTTGTTGGCAGCAATCTGGCCTTTGGTTTCTTCAGTCACAGTGGTACTTTAAATTCTCACAAATTACTTCTGGCCCTACTTCTTCTAGGTGAATGTGTTCAGATACTAAGTTTTCAATAGGCTTTCAGAGTATTCAGTTTAACTAAAAATTAGGCAATTTTGTATGAGGTGATTTTTAGAAACTGATCATATCTGCAATTGGGAAGAAAAATCAAATGAATCCAGTATCCAAGACTAATGAATAAGGTATTGGATGAATAAAGTATATGCTTAAGATAAAACATCTGTTACAATGATTTGAGATATAAGTGAACATCAATATTATATACATTTCAGATATATAATATAGCAATTTGATATCTGTATACACTGTGGAATTCTCTCCACAACAAAACATCAATCACTACATAAGTAAAATTTTTTTCTTGTGATGAGAACCTTTAAGAACTACTCAAGTCTTATTTTATACCTGGAATTTTGTGCCTCTAGACTACCTTCACCCATTTTTCCCACCCCCCTCAAATTATCAAATTTATCAAAAACGGTTTGATAAAAACTGTTTTCATTAAAATTTGGGAAGTTATTCTCCAATATATTGTTTCCTTTAAAATGGCTTAATTCACATCTCTGGTAAATAAAGTCTATTATTTAAAGCTTCTCTTTCACTTTCCAGGGTTATGCATAGTAAAATCTATAGAAATATTTTAAACTGTGATTTAAAAAAAGTAAGTAAGAATGAGTCTGAATCTCATTGTCCCAGCTTGGCCACTTCTATATACTTGCTTTCGTTAACATTTTTTATGGTTGTAATCAGACCACACACATACTTGATTACATCTTTTTTTTCTACTTAACATACTATAAGAAACATTTTCATCTAGCTGCTTTTATAGTGAAAGTTTTTAATGACTTCATTGTATGCCACTGGAAATTAAACAATTTTTTTCTTCTTTTTAAACAGTTAGCTTGTTTCTAGTTGTTCACTTTCAGTTAACAACACATTTGTAAATAATTGGTTATTTCCTTGCTCATTTTTTTAAGTAAACTTTGGGAATAATTTTAGATTCATAGAAAAGTTGCCAAAATAGTATAGAAAGCTCCTGTATACCCTTCATGACACACTTCAGTTTCTACTAATATTATCATATTACATTGCCAGATTCCTTAATCAAAACTAAGAAACCAGCACTGGTATGTTTCTCTTCAAAAAATAAAAAGTGGGGAGGGCAAGAGGAGACATAATCTGAGGCAGGCTCTATGCCTGGTGCCAAGCCCCACGTGGGGCTCTATGCCAGGACCCTGTGATCACAACCTGAGCTGAAATCAATAGTCAGACACTTAACCAACTGAGCCACCCAGACGCCACTGGGACATTACTAATAACTCCAGAATTTATCATGAGTTTTTTCCAATTTTCCATTAATTGCTTTAATGATCCTAGGCATTGATATATAAGATACGTTATAAAGATATGTAAGATATGTAAGAAAATAATTAAGATATAAGGATACTAAAAGACCAAAAAATATCTCCTTGTGTAATTGATTTCATGTATATACCACGAAATCTGTTATTACCTTTAATTTTTATAGCCAACTATTGCTCTTCCTTAATAGTGAAAAGAAACAGTATTGATTAAAAATTAAAAATTCAAACAAGTATCTTCCTATGTAAATTAAAATATTTAAAATGTTACCAGGGAGAATTTATTTTAACAAAATGTATTTTGGTCTATGTTTATGCATATAGTCCATCTTTATTGAACTCCAATTTTTTACTCAACTCTCTCTCTCTCAAGTGCTACAAAAATAAAATGTACCTAAAATAGTTGGCCCTCCCCTTCAGAAGCTTACAAGTCTAAAAGTAAAAAATATAGCAAATTCCTAAAATGAGTATGTAAGCATTGTGGCAATGCAGAACAAAGAAATGATCACAGAAATTTTCCTGACCTATAAACAGGATACAGAAAAGAAAAAATATTAACAAATATGTAGGCAACATAGCTTGCAGGAAAAAAAAATTTACTCAAATTTCAGCACCATGTGGACATAGGACCCGAGTTAATAATAACTGCCAGTGCTATTCATGGCTTACTCTGTGTCAAGGACTGCTAGGAAAGTCGATCACCAAACAAGGGGAAAGCATATTGCTCCCCCAAAAGAGCTAATTCAGTCTTCTCAGTTCAATGAACTGTAGGTCTCCATATAAACCTCTGGATCAAAATGAAAACACTTTTTGGTGGGCCTCAGAGGATAGGTGTGGCAAAAAAATAACACATATCGAGCATTTCATTCTGTTATAGGCACACGTTGATACCTTGTACATGAATTTAGTCATTTAAACCTAATAATCCTACAAAGGTCTACCATTAGCTCCATTTAAAATTGAAAAAATAGTTACCAAAAATCACATAATATAGCCAAGATTATTAAAGTAGGAAGTAGAGCAGTCTATATTCAACCCTCATTACCTGGAGCCCAAGCCTATGACTGTCCACTACCTACTGGGGAGGATAAACTGGGAGGTGCCGGGGGGGAGAAGGCGCTCTAGTGGGGAAAGATTGAGAGAGAAACTGAAGATTAAAACGTTAATTGACTGAAATTAAATAGATGCAGTAGCAGTAAGTAGTAAACTTTAGATCTGAGAGTCAATAGCATACCAATTTATATCCTTTTTTAATTATAACGTCAAAACTAACAGGAAAACAGACTACACTGATAACATACAGCATTAAAGATTTAAAGGCTTAAAGATACATGGATTCTCCTTCTGTTTTATATAAATCTTCCCTTGATTTCATCTGTTTTCCTTAATAAAATAAAAACACTGTTTTCACTGGTGCCCAAACAATTTAATAGCAACTGCAGACATTACTTTAGCTGAAGATACCTTTTCTAGTCTCAAGTGTTCTGCAAATATTTTCTTTTGTTTTTAATATGTCTTGTAAGCCATTTTGAAAATCTACATGGTCTACAGCCATACCACCCTGAACATGCTCGATGTCCTCTGAAAATCTTCATGATATCCATGTTTTGAACTTGGCCTATTTTGTCATAATCCAATTAGTCGTTCCCAATCAGTAGTTACAAAACATGATCCTATCACTCACTCAGGATTAGCATAGCCTTCCCAATGTAGGGCAATTCACAGATTGACAATATTTTCTCATGATCCAAAAATTGAGAGAGAAACGTTCTTGCAACACCCTACTGTCAAGGCACTCTGTTCCTGTTCTATCTGTGCCTTCTCCCTCTGTTTATTACATTAATTTCATGTGCTTTTCAATCATGTTTAATGTATTTCTTAGAAGTGTAATTGAAAAGTTGAAGATATTTTTATAATATCTAATGCTCAAATTCGGCCCACTTCTTTGTTCCTCATTGTTCAGAAAAGTAGAATTCATTTTTATTATTAATATTAAAGTTTACGTGTATTAAGTAGGCAATATATATTTTACAGATAATGATATAATCCTCACAAAGTCCTTTAAGTAACTACTGATATTATTTCATCCTACAGATTGGGCCATGAACTGAGGCATTGTGGTAAAGCAAATCGTCTAAGATGACACATCGCTTACCTTGTGGTTCCAGGATTCATTGACATTTTGACTCCAGAACTCATGTAGTTAAACACATCATTGTCTTTTTACTCAACATATAATACAAAGAAATTCCTCTATTAATGTTTTAATCATTGAAGTAATATACAAAACATAATGGAAACATTACACATCTATTGAGATTAGAAAATAATAAAAACTTTAAAGATTAACAGGGAATATTGAAACTAGTTTTGGTTCAAAGCCAAAGTTATATTTTCCCAATTACCCAACTGTTTGTACTAATCTAACATCCCCATAAAGCAGCTACCATAGGTACACAGTCAAAGGTGTTATCCAAATGCTTAAATGGGTACATAATGTTCTCAGTGTTTACTTAAGTATTTCATTCCATAATTACCATCTTCCCTGTTAATATTTCACCTTTAGTGGTTTTTATAGGGGCACATCTATTGCCTGAACACTTCTGGAGATAGTTAGAAAAAATATATATGGCATTATGGCATGTAAATTAAAGTGGTTTCCAATGTGTATACTGCTTCAGAAGTATCTAATGCCATATGTATGCTGATGTGAAACACCTGGGATTTATGGACATTCATTCTGTTCAGGTAACTGCGGTCCTTTATGCGGTCTTTTTATTGTTGATCGATACTGTAAGGTTAAAATACAGTAAAATCAGTTTACTATTCACAACATGGTTAAAGAAGCAAATGAATATGATCTGTTGTGTTTCCTAGATAGAATCAACCAAGAATTACAACTAAAAGAGGTAAGACGATGTTCTAAATGTTTGGAGACAGGTAATAAAATAATCTGCTATTACTGAAATAAAGTGCAAAGAAAAACATTTTTAAATCTCCAATATTTGTGTTGGTTACTCAGTGACTAAACTAAAATTTTTAAGTAGTTTGGGCCTACCTAAAAGCTATTTGCTCTTGGTCTTTTGTTTTATTTTGCTTCTCAATTTCCTAATAATCTAGACACAGGCAGTAGGCAATGGTAAAAGATTTAACAGTCAAAAAAAGTTGCCAGAGTTGAACTCAACTATGTTCTAGGACATAGGAGTTGGGCTGATTTCCATACCAGGGTTCTGGAGTCCAGAATTCCACCAAATCAATTATCTAAAATAGAAGTCTTTCAAATACCCTGCTAGTAGTAGTATAAGGACATAGCTTTGATAAACCTTTGAAACGTTATTGTTGGCTTTGAAAATATGTAGTTGCAACAGATTGGGCAAGTTACCAAATCTGTTAAATCCTTGAGGGCTGTATCATTTTAATTTACTCATCTATATAATGGTAATAAAATTGAAATGCAGTTACAAGAGTTAAATGACATCATACATGTGTAACACCTAGCATTTATCTCAGAAACCAGAAAGGAGCATTATAATAAATACCTCAAGCCTTGGATTTCACTGTGTAAGCCCAAATTCTTGCCCCATTCTTTATGAGTAAGGAGTAAGAGCACTTAAAACAGTGCTCAGTAAGATTAATAACCAGCAACAGCATGACCTTCCCACATTCTATTCATTATTGACACATCTATTCCACCTTTCTTATTCTCTTTTCCCACTCTTCTCCCAACTCTTCCCTTCCGCTCCACTTCCAGATGAGGCTAATACATGGGATGTCACCTTACTCCCCTGGCACAGTCCAATCCCAGCAGTTGTGCCTCATCAACAGAAATTGTGTAATTTTAATGTCTTCCAATTAGTTCTCTAAATAGCCAGATGTTTTCTTTGACATCACCACTGGACAGATCAACTGAACACAATAAATGCAACCCAAATTCATGGTCTACGCAGCATCATGCGACTTTCAATTAGCAAGGGTAATAATTGGAAATGTACACTACTTTAAAAGAAACCAAAAAAAAAAAATAAAAATAAAAAATAAATAAATAAATAGATAAAAGAAACCTTTAACTACTGAATACTACTTGACAATCCTGTTTTTAAAAGGAATATTTCCATATCTACTCAGTTTAGCTGCAGATTTCACTGTCAGAGACAATATTCTTACAGATAACCTTGAAAAGGCAAAGTCTACAGTATCTACTTACTTAGAGAAGTTAAATGGTGCATATAAACATCTCTGTTACACAGTACACAACAGTGACTGACGTTAGCCCATAAATTACCTTTGTCATTCCCTTTGACTACAAAGTGACCTGTACTTATGTTGGTTTATATCAGATAACGCCCTTCACTTTTCAACTAACACTGAAAAATAAACACACTCTGATTCAACAAGGAAAATCCACATTTTCCAAATTAGCCAAACACTGAAGCAAGAGTTAGTCCACAAATGTCTGGCATTACGTATGTTTACAGAGAACAAGGCACCAAATGGTGGCTTCGAGATTTTTCTATTACTTGCTTTCCTTCTCTCAGACTTAGTGGAAAAGTAATACATTTTTTATTTGGTATGTGTAAGTACAAATTACTTAGCTCCATTACTTAATAACTTCTTAGTCTTTGGCAAAATTGTCCTTTTTTCCTCGAGTTCTTTATAAGATGGAAATGACAACTATGGTAATCTACTAAGAGAACTATGGAGAATTAAATAATACATGTAATGTTCTTTAAACAATGATTGGGATACAGGAAGTGCTCAATACATGTTGGTTATTAATACCTCAATAATACTACTTTAAAAACTTCATGTACTGTAGTCACCCAGAGATATCTGTAATCAATTAGGGTAAGAGAAGAGTAATTTATTAAATGATTGGTGTTTATCAACAACTTAATCATTAGTACCACCTTAACCAAGAACCACATTTTATGCCTATATTCTTAAGTTGCAAAAGAGATTCACAACTCCAGTGATTCAATTAGATCCCTTTTGCAGTATTTGAAGGAAGAATTGAAATTGTTCCAGATAGGAAATTATGTCAATAGTCAAAAGAAAAAAATTCAGGGCCTAAATGCAGGGAGTAACAATTATTATGTAAAGCATGAGACAGACAAGTGAAAGAGAAACTACACAAGCCTATCACTGATGGGACATGAGCAGTACCAAATAAACTATACCATTTTTTTTTAACTTTATAGAGCAGGGATCCATCTCATTTTTCTCTTGTATACACTTGAACAACAATTATCTTCAGCCCAAAATTTATCTCAACTCTTACTTTTAAATAATCATACTATGTCTCATTGTAGAAGATAGAATGCTTACAGCTGGTGAAATATGATTAACTTCATTAGTACATCAGGCTAAACTATCCATATGTTAATCAATATATTTATGTTAATTGCTAATTTTCATGTCTCGCAACAAAGGTGCAAATTGTGGCATCATCTGACCTTCATGGCACACATGATACCAGTGATTCTTTTTTTTTTTTTCTTACTAAGTTGTGCAACTGCTAAAATTAATTGCACCCCAGGGCTATTATATTATGCATGAATTGTCACCCAAATGAATGACAACGTTTGAGAGGGAGTGAAAGAATAGGGATTTAGATGTGTTCTCAGTGAACACGGCCAGCTACATGACAACTGACATGATACCCAATTACAAGATCACTAATTAAGGCTATCAAATGAGCCTGTGCATTTTTGCCTATCACTAGGATTTTCAACCTCAGCTTCTGAATTTTCTTTCAGTAAATGGGGAAAGAATCCTTTCAGAGTAGTTTCTTCTTCCCTTCTGAAACTAGACTTTATCATTTGAGAAGTCATAAAATTTGATAATTTTGCTGTGCTCAGTTCTAACACACAACAAAATAGCAAAAATATATTTTAGTTTTATTTTTCCTACTTCAGAAATCAGGAAGAGCAACAGTCAGGTATATGGTTCCCCTCTTAAAACTGAAGCAATGATAGGAAAATCCCGAAAGTCTGATTTCATGGGAAATGCAGGGCATGTTATTGGGAAAAAAAGGTCTTAAAAATATACCAATCATTTATGGTTTCTATTCTAAAGAAATTTAGTTTAATAAAAGTATAACTTACATAGCTACTTTTTTTTATTTTTTTATTTTTTATTTTTTTTTTTTTTTAGGAGGAAGGTTAACATAATGACTCAAATTTCTCCAAATGCAAAGTGGAGCCAACTTTTATTCCACAAAATAACCAATGAATGTCTTTTCAATGAAAATTACTAGAAATGTGTGTGCATAAAAAAATACATAAATACACATATTCATTTTATTTTGTATTATTTAATATATACACTAAAAATATATAGATATGGATGTGATATTTAGTATGTATTCAGTGCATATACTATATAGTATGTATTCAGTGAACACATGCATACGTATGTGTGCATCTAGGCTTCACCAGAAGGACCTAGAAATCTTTCTAATATTACCTTGTAAAATAAAAGTTAGCACTACTTTACACTTAATATACACAAGTGCATGAATACACATGTACACATCGAACCTATTTAATAGATTTGGGGACTGAGGTCACATCATGGTGGCATAAGAGATTCTTCCTTTTTGTTTTCCCATGCTTCAATTACTTTGGCATCTATTCATGAACAAAAAGATCTCTGTAGGAGTTGTGGGATCTAGCAACATATATGAAGGGAATCAAGAGGAGCCCAAGTGTGCATTGAGTAATTGGAAGACAGAGCACAATATAGGCTGTGGAACTGGCAAAGGCTTACAAACCTATCACAGCCTCTTTTGACCTCCATCATGGAAAATCAGAAGAGTAATGATGTTGACAGACACTCATGGACAAGAGTGACTATGTATAAGTCCAGCCTTCCCAAGGAGAAATCCCAGCACTCTGTTTAAGCATTTAAAAAAGAAAATAAAAAAAAAAAAAGTCTAGATGCTTTGGAGAGGCTAAGAGGAAATTTGTTAGCCCCACACAACCCAAGATGGCAAGCATGGGGTTGAACAAGCTGGTAGAGACCATTTCTGCAGTGGAAAGAGAGCTGTGAGTGCCCAGCTACCTAACTTGTGCAAGACCCCGCTGAATAAACCCTTTTCTAACTGAGGTATCCATTGTACTAAGTACCTCCTTGAATGGCCAGAGGGAAAAGATGGGAAGGAGGCAGATAAGAATATAAAGAACATTAAAAAGATACAATTCCTGCTGACTTCTTTGAGGATTCCAGCAGGAATCTTACCTATGAGCCACTGGGGAACCTCACCAAAGATCACCACAGCTACCCCTTGGGCACCCCCAATGCACCAAGTATTAAACTCACACTTCTCCCCACTGAATAACTGGCTCCTTGTATGCAATCCCAAGTGATCTCCAAGGTCAAGCTCCAGGTAATAGTGTCCTTCCCCACTCCCAAAGTAAGTCTGGAGACTGTGGGCAAGGGAGAAACCACCAACAACCACCTTTACCTATAGTGCCACCTTCTGGAATGCAAAAAAAAAAATAGTTTCTAATAGCCCAACTGGTTGAGTTGTAAGAACCAGAGAAAACCTGCAGGGATAAAAATTCTGACACCAAAAGGAGCAAGAAGCATGGTCATGTATCCATACAAGATTGGAGTAAAGTACCAAATAGAAGAACTAAAGAAGAGTATAACCCACAAGGAGACAAGTAAAAAGGTGAGGTGGTATCTGCTGCTTCATACATGTAAACATCAAAGCAAAGTTCCAAGGAACATGAAGAATCAAGGAAACATATCACCAAAAGATAACAATAATCCTCCAATAATTAAATTCAAGAGCAGGCAGTTTTATGATTTTGGTGATAAAGAATCCAAAATATCTGTTTTAAGGAAACTCAGCTACAAGGAAACACGAACTCAATCAAATCAGGAAAATGATTTATGAACAAAATGAAAAATTTAGCAAAGAGATAGAAATCATAAAAAAGAAAAGAAATTCTATATCTGAAGAATTCAATCAACAAAAAGAAAAATTTAGTAGTGAGCATTTATACCACGAGAGATCAAATAGAAGACAGAGTCACTGATCAGAGGACAGGAACTAAGTCAGAAGAAGTCAAAAAAAATAATAATAATAATGAAAAGGAGCAGACAGTCTATGTGATCTATGGGACACCAACAACTGTACAGATATTAGATTAACTGGAGTTCCAGAAGGAGAAAAGACAGAGAAGGGGACACAAAGTTTGTTTAAAAAAGTAGCAACAGAGAACATCCTAAATCTGAGGAGAGACATGGAGATCCAAGTTCATAAAGCTAATAAATCACTCTCTCATCTCAATGCAAACAAAAACCTTCTCCAAACACATGACAATGGAACTCTCAGAAATCAAAGACAAAAAGAATTCTAAAAGAAAAATGAAATGTAACTTACGGAGCAGTCCCCATTCATTTATGAGCAATTTCTCAGCAGGAAAAAAATAGGATGACTTATTCAAAGTGTTGAAAGAAAAAAATCACCAACAGCTGAGAATACTCTAACAAAGTTATCCTTCATATTTCAAGAAAAAATCATGAATATCCTAGGCAAACAAAAGCTGAGTAGGTTCATCACCACTAAACCTGCCTTACAAAAAAAGCTGAAAGGAGTTCAAGTAGAAATGTAAAGAGCCTAATTAGCACCATAAATATGAAAATATAATAAGCTATTTAAAGTAAATATATATATTTAGAAAACTCTAATTCTTAAAATGAAAGCATGTTAACCATTAACCCTTGTATAAAAGTTCATGGAAAAGATTTAAACTATACCCACTATAATTTGTTAATGAAGACACAAAGTAACAGGAAGTTGTGACAAAAAAAAATACATCGAAGGAGGGAAAAAAGTAAAGAGTTTTACATACAATTCAAGTCACTATCAGCTTTAAATGGACTGTTTTATCTACAAGATGTTTTTAGTTAAGCCTTAGAGTAACTGCAAAATAAAACCTAGAGTGGAGTCACAAAAGATAAAACAGAGGAATTAGGGCATACATTCATGGAAAATGATCAGTTCACAAGAGTAGGAAGAGGAAGAAAAATACTGAAAATACAAAACAGAAAGCAATTATAAGACAACATTAATAATCCTTATATATTAGTAATTATTCTAAAAGTAAATGGATTGAATTCACCCACCAAAAGGCACAGAATGACTGGATTAATAAAAAACACGACTCTAAAAAAAAAAAAAAACACGACTCAATTATATGCTGCTTACTAGAGACACTTCAGCTTTAAGAACACTCTAAAGAGTGTTCTTTAAGAACAGCTCTAAAGGAGAGGGATGGAAAAAGACTCCATGCAAGGGAAACCCAAAAAGTAAAGTTAGCTATACTTATATCAGGCAAAATGAACTTTAAAGCAAAAAATGTTAAAGAGACAGAGAAGTTCATAGAATGATAAAGGAGTCACTTCATCAAGAAGATATAACAATCATAAATATATATATTTTATATTTATATATAATATTTATATATAAATATATATTTATATTTTTATAATATAAATATATTTATATTTATATATTTATATATAATATATGTTTTATATTTTATATAATATTTATATATAAATATATTATTTTATATTTATATATGTATGAATCATAAATATTTATTTATCATATATATATATATATATATATACACACCCAGCAGTTGACCATGTGAATATAGTAAGCAAATACTAGCAGGACCAAAGGAAGAAATAGGCAACAGTACAAGAATAGTAGCAGACTTTAACACCCTACTTTTAGCAATGGATAGATCCAAAACAAAATCATTAATAAATCGCTGGACTTAAATGACACATTAAATCAAATGGACTTAACAGACATTTATTGAACATTCCATCCAACAGTAGAGCACACATTCTTCTCACATGCACACAGAACATAATCCAGGAAAGATCATATGACTGGCCACAAAACAAGTATTTGCAAATTCAGAAAGATTGAAATCTTAACAAGTATTTTTTTTTTCCACTCACAATAGTATTAAACTAGAATTCAACAAGAGAAAGCTGGAAATTTATAAGCATGTAGAAATTAAACACGTTCCAATACAATCTTTTTATTTTCCTTTTGATCTCAAGGAAGACAGAAAAAAAATTTAAGTTTCAAAACAAAAATGGGCAGTAATACACAAAACCTATATGATCCTGCAAAAGCAGTTCTGAGAGTGAAGTTCATAGCTATACACATCTACACTAAGAAACTAATTCTAAAATAAGAAACCTAGCATTACACCTCTAAGAACTAGAAAAAGAGGAAACATAGTCCAAAGTGAGAAGGTGATAACAAATAAATGAGATAGAAGTCACACAGAGGGACACCTGGGTGGCTCAGCATTTGAGTGTCTGCCTTCAGCTCAGGGCGTGATCCTAGGATCCAGGATTGAGTCCTGCATTGGGCTCCTCTCAAGGAGCCTGCTTCTCCCTCCGCCTGTGTCTCTGCCTCTCTGTGTTTGTTTCTCAAGAATAAATAAATAAAATCTTAAAAAAAAAAGAAGTCACACAGAGACCAGAAATTTTGATCAAATAAAAAAGTTCAAAATTAGTAACTATTGTTTTAAAAGATAAAATTGATTAAAAGTTTAGCTAAACAAAGACAACTCAAAATCAAATGAAATGAAAGGAGACATTATAACTGTTACCACAGAAATACAAATGACTGTGAGACACTACTATGAATATGTTGACAATTTGGACACCCTAGAATAAATGGATAAATGCCTAGAAACATACAATCTACCAAGACTGAATCATGAAGCAATAGAAAATCCGAACAAACCAATGAGTGAGGAGATTAAATCAGCAGTAAAAACATATCAACACAGAGGTCAGGGCCAGATGAGCTTTAATAAATTTCACCAAACTTGTAAGGAAGAATTAACACCCATCTTTCTCAACCTCTTCCAAAAAAAAATAAGAGGATAGAAGACTCCCAAACTGACTTTTCAAGGTCAGCATTATCCTGATACCAAAACAAAATAAAGACATAGCCAGAAAATTCCAGGTGGATATCCCTGATTAGTATAGAAGAAAAAAATCTCAGCAAAACACCAGCAACCTAATTCAACAGCATATTAAAAGGATCACAACCTTAGGACACCTGGGTGGCTCAGCAGTTGAGCATCTGCCTTCAGCTCAGGACGTGATCTCAGAGTTCTGGAATTGAGTCCCACATCAGGCTCCCTGCATGGAGCCTGCTTCTGCCTCTGCCTATGTCTCTATCTGTCTCACTCTGTATCTCTCATGAACAAATAAATATTTTTTTAAAAAAAGATCACACTCCTTGATCAACTAGGATTTATATTGGAATATAAGGGTGGTTCGACATATGGAAATTAATACATGTGATACACCACATTCAAAGAATGAAAAGTAAAAGTCTTATGAACCTCTCAAGAGATGCAGGAAAAAGCATTTGGCAAAACATAATATCCTTTCATAACAACCTTCAACAAATTGAAGAATGCATACACATCAACATAATAAAGGCCATATACACCAGATCCTACTGAATAATAAAATATTCAATAGTGAAAGACTGAAATCTTTTCCTCTAACATCAGGACCAAGACAAGGTTACCCATACTCAATATTCTTTTTTCCAACATATACTTGCAAGTCCTAGCTGGATCAATCCGAAAAGCAAAAGAAATAAAAGGCATCCAGGCTGTAAAAAAAGAAAAGTTGTAATTATTGTAGATTACATGATCTTAAATAGAGAAAACCCTAAAGCCAATCAAAAAATTGTTGGAAAAAAAAATCAGCAAATTCAGTGAAGTTGCAGGATATCTATTCAACATGCAAAAATCAGTTGTGTTTCTATATACAAACAATAAAATATCTGAAAAAGAAAAAAAAACAATTCCAATCACAGTAGCATCAAGATCAGTAAGATACTTAGGAATAAATTTAACCAAGGATGTGAAAGATCTGTACAATGCATACTACAACTCTTTTATCTAAGAAGAAGATGCAAACAAATTGAAAGATATACCATGTTCATAAATTAGAAAAATTGTATTATTAAAAATTGCATAGTACCCAAAGCCATCCATAGATCCAATGCAATCCCTATGAAAACTTGGATTATTTTACACAGAAATTTAAAAAAAAAATCTTGAAGTTTGCATGGAACCACAACACACCCCAAAGAATTGAAACAACTCTGGAAAGAAGGACAAAGCCAGAGGTATCAGCCTCCTGATTTCAAACTATACTACAAAGCTATAGTAATTAACCCAGTATAGTTTCAGCATTAAAATAGACAGACTAATGGGACAGAATATAGTCCAGAAGTAAACCTCTCTAAATATGGTCAACTATTATTTGACAAGAGAGCCAAGACTATACAATAGGGTAAGGAGAGTCCCTTCAATAAATCATGCTGGGGAAACTGGATAACCACATACAGAAAATTGAAATTGAACCTGTTATCTTATACCACTCACAAAAATTAACTTGAGATAGATTAGGGTTAAACATAAGATCTGCAACCATAAAACTCCTAAAGGAAAACATAGGGTAAAATTTCCTTCACAATGGCCTTGGCAATTTTTTTTTTTGTATGATACCAAAAGCAGAAGCAACAAAAGCAAAATCAATAAGTGGGAGTACACCAGACTGAAAAGCTTCTGCACAATAAACAATCAACAAAATTAAAATTTAACCTATAGATCAATATAAAGTATTTGCAAACCAACTTTAAAATAATTAATATTCAAAATAAAGAATTCATACAACTTAAACACTAAAAACGAAAACCCCTAATAATGCAATTAAAAAGTGGGTATGTTGGAAATGACATTTTTCCTGTAGAAGATCCACAAATGCCATTTACCACAGCAAGGATGAGCCTGGAGGGCATTCTACAAAGTGAGATAACTTTATGGTATTGGTCTTTCTCTGTCTAATTTATCACTTTTATGTAGAGTCTAAAAAGGTCAAACACCTAGCAATGATGTAGAATAGTGGTTACCAGAAGCTAGATGATGCAGGAATTTGGAAGATGTTGTTTAAGGGTACAAACTTGCAACTAATAAATAAGTTCAGGAAACAAAACATATAGCACAGGTGATTATAGTCAACAATACTATTATAATTTCAAAGGTTCTGAGAGACTAGATCTTAATTATTCTCACTATAAGAAATGAGAATATGTGAGGTAATAGAGGTGTCGGCTAATGCTACAGTGGTGGTCATTTTGCAATAAATATATCAAACCAATACATTTTATGCCTTAAACTGACACAATGTTATATGACAACTCTATCTCAAAAATAATTATACTGTCATGTTTTCTAGAACTTACTGAAAATGATAATCCTATCCACCTTCAAAATTAGATCTTATAGTCGAGGAGATCCAATCTGATTGGTACTTTGTTTGACTTAACAATTGTGTCAATTTTTCTCAGTTAATTCTGTACCTCTTAAAATGAAGTCCAATGATTACTCTCAACAATGTAGTTGATATTTTCCTAGTGGAGTTCTTGGTCATTTCTCTGGCCAATGTCTTTAAAATATAATGAAAAAAGAAGAAAAGAGAGAATAGAGAACAGAAGTCCAAACAAACAAAAGAAGTCCAAAAGGAGATGGACTGCTAGGGAAGGCCTGAATGTCTGAATCCCAACATTTAGGACAAATTGCTAATCATTGTCTATTAATAATTTACAAGTAATGTTGATGTTAATGGTCTTGTCTTGTCCTTCTTATAGAGGATCCTGTTTTTTACCTTCTTACCCAACTCACTGCAGAAATCAGCCTTATTTCTCCAGACCATATTAACTGCCCAGCTGACTCAGAGAATTGTGAGAAATAACAAGTGCATATGTAAGCCACTGAGTTTTAGGATAGCTGGATAAGCACCAAGTGAGAACATATACATTGCATTAATCCAACTGAGATTATGAAGCTGATTCAACAGCTAAATTTTCTTTTGCTGACAAATATGATCAGTAACCCAACTGACGTAGCACAGCAGAGGATCATAACCCCTATTACTAGCCTAGTTGACGGATGATAAAATTCTGTAACTGAATGTGCTGTTCGTAAATTTTACTTTCAGTGGTTTAAAAACTTGTTTGAGGGTGTCTTGGTTTACAGGAAAAGCTATGAAGGCTATCGTAAAAGAAAGTCCAACACTTTGCTCTACTTCTAGTGGACCACATATATGTTAAATATAGGGCTTTTATTTCAGGTAAGCTTTTATTTCATAAAAAGAGCTCTCCTGACAATTTATTTTAGGAAATTGTGAAAATCACTAATCTTGTCCAACTGTATTATAATTATTAAGCCAAGACCCAGAAAAAGTAGTTTCTTCAAGTTTAGATGAGTAGGAATGAGAGAGAATGAGTCCAAACTCTATCCACCCCAGCTGGGTTTTTTGCCTCCTAAAACATCCTGAGAATTTGGAAAACAATGGCCTTTTAGTTCTGTAGGCTAAGAAATGTCTTAACATCTGTTCTTTGCTTTTTTTTTTAATTCAATCAGTCAATATTTATTTCACAGTCATTGTCCCCTGCATGTAGGTTTTATCTTAGGCATGTTTCCCTTTGAAAGGGGAACCAACCAGAAGTTACACAACAGCAGGACTGAGGTAGCATTTTTACAAAGTACTAGGTCACACAAGCCACTGTATTTATTAATATAAACAAAAAAAGTCCATTCCCTTTTTAAAAAAATCAGTCTTTCAAGCCTTACACTCCATACACATAGCTTTTAATATTGAGTGCATGCTTTTATCTACTCCAACAGAAAGAATAGGAGCTTTTGCCTCAATATAAGGCATCATTATATTAGATTGCCTACACATTGAAGTACAGTTTGAGTAGTATAAGCAAGCACCAGTCATTTTACAAACCAAGAGTAGGTCAATAGCGTTTGCTTAGGTCACAAGTAATGAGTGCATTCCATTTTTCTCTTTCACTATGCAGCAAGTAGTGAACACTCAGATGGAACAGATTTAGGGGAACTATATATATACTTATTTATAATAATTTATATATATGTAAATATATATAATTTATATATATGTATATATGAGCCTAGATGTGTAGATGTATGGTTGTGTGTATACACACACACTCCTGGAGACACATGGGTGCCTGACAAAGTCAACTTTGGAAACTACATCTTCTAGTTCTATTTCCTTAGTTACCACCCTAGGATACCATTTTGTCCTCAGCCTCATAATCCATTCAGACTGAATTTCCCTATCTTATCCATATTATTCATTCAGTTAAAGTCAGATTTATCTGGAATAAAAGTTAAACTACTTGCTTAAAATTATCAAATGAATGGTTTTTAAAAAAAACTTAGAAATTGGTGGATTGAGAAATCTCTAATTCTATTTTTCTCAAATTCTCACTTTTCCTGCATAGTCATATCTCTCCTTATAGATTGAATTTTACTATCAATCAGGAATCATCTACCTAGAGTAGTTTCTGGTGTCCATGTTGGTCTCAAAATCTAGGTGTCCTGTAACAAGTACTGTAATAGAGACATCACATCATTGAGGTTAAGTGGATAATAATGATCATATGAGTTATAATTTTAAGAATTATTAACATGTATTGAGCTTATTATGATTCATATTTAAATCCTTTATACATATTTATCTCATTTTAATCCACAAATGATATGAGATTATTTTTACTCATTTCCTAATAAGGAAACATAGACACAGGGAAGCTAAGCAATCTGCCACATGGCCAATAAATGATGGAGGCATATTTTAAATCCCACCTTCCTCCTTCCAGGATTTGGTATAACTATAAAAGCATTTAGGCTGTCAAGTATGGTTCAGTACATCCTTATTCAAAGGGACAGTGATAGCTAACATTAATTAAGAAATTATTTCATTTAAACCTCCCAATTATGCCTTTGAGGGAGGTACTGTCACCCATTCAGTTTCCCTGAGAAGTAGACAAAAAAGAGATTAGAATGCAGTAAGTTTATTGGGTAAAACACCTCTGGACTGACCTCTAAAGCAAAGGAAAGGCAATGAGATTAGGCATAGGAAGAGTTGTGCTGTGGTGCAGCCACAACATATGGTTCACCATTCCCCCCAAGACTCCCCAAGAGTCTCTGAAACACAGATAGCCCTGTAGAGTTCCATGAGTTGGGGCAAAGAAGTTAGATGTTTATACCCTCAGTGACCAGACATTGGATGTGAGCTGTCACTGGAAGTGTTGAAGCCTTGGAAAGGGGTAGAGGGCAAGCTCCAGAAGTGCTTTCAACTCTGAGTCATAAGCTCCAACATCCCTAGGAGTTGGGACACAGGTGCTTTAGTCCTAAAGTATCAGCAGAGTGCTAGTCAGATCCTGGATGATATGCGAGGTGTTCACTGGTGAAAAAAAAAAAAAAAAACTGAAGAATTACTTGCCTTAATCAAATAAATAGCAGGTGATATAGATGAGGCATGACTCCAGATCTGTTGGGCTCTAGTGAGAATGCTTAACCAGAGTGTTATAGATCTGCCTCAAGATATGGATGAATTACTGGGGACCAAAGAAAAGGTTAGCAGGCGGTTGATGATAACAAATATGTTTGTATAACTACAAGGGAAGCTGCCTAGCTCTGTCCATGGTATTATAGGTTAAGGTCAAATGATCAGTGAGAAGTGACAAAACAGAGAAGAATGAATTCAAAATCCATTTTTATTTTAGTTCTAGTGATTGTTAGCTATCTTTTCAAAATGATATGAAGTATCTTTCTTAAAGGAAAGACTACATCAAAGTAAAAAGTTTTCCAAAGCAAAGGAAATCATCAACTAAATAAAAAGGCAACCTGCTGAATGGGAGATGATATTTGCATAGGATATATCCAATAAGGGATTTGTATCCAGGATATGCAAAGGATTTACATAACTCAAAACCAAAAAAAGAGAAAAAAGAAAAACAAAACAAAACAAAAATGCCACAAACAATTCAATTAAAATGTGTGCAAGACCTGAATAGCCACTTTTTTCCAAAGACATATAAATGGACAACAGCCATAACATGAAAAGTTGCTCCACATTGCTAACTATTAGGGAAATGCAAATTAAAACCACAGTCAGGGACACCTGGGTGGCTCAGTGGTTGAGCATCTGCTTTTGGCTCAGGGTGTTATCTGGGGGTCCTGGAATCAAATCCTGAATTGGGTTCCCTGTATTGCTCTCTGCTGATGTCTCTGTCTGTCTCTCTGTGTCTCTCATGAATAAGTAAAATCTTTAAAATAATAAATAAAACCACAATGAGATAGTACTTTACACCTGTCAGAATGACTAAAATAAAAAACACAAGAAACATCAAGTGTTCATGGAGAAAAAGGAATTTTGTGCAATGTTTGTGGGGATGTAAACTGGTACAGCCACTGTGGAAAACAGCATAGAAGTTCCTTTTAAAAAAATGGAAAAAGCAATTACTATACAATCCACTAATTCTACTACTGAGAATTTATCCAAAGAAAGCAAAAACACTAATTCAAAAAGATACATGCAGCCCTTTGTCTATTTACAATAGCCAAGGAATGGAAGCAACCCAAGGATCCATTGATAGATGAATGAATAAATATGTGATTTGATATGATAAATATTTGATGCCTGCACATACATGAAGGAATATTATTTGGCAATAAAAAAGAATGAAATCTCACCACTTTCAATAATATGGATGGACCTAATGGGTATAATACTAAGCAAAATAAGCCAGTCAGAAAAAGACAAATACCATATGATTTCACTCATATATGGAATTTAAGAAATGAAACAAATGAACAAACAAGAAAGAGGCCAAGAGACTCTTAAATTTACAGAACTTTGACACAGAGGAGGTGGGTTGGGGCAATGGGGAAAATAAAAGGAATTAAAAATACAATTACCTTGATGAGCACTGATAAATGTATAGAATGTTAAACCATTATATTGTATACCTGAAACTGATATAACACTAATGTACACTTGTAATATGTTGATTATACTTTAATTTAAAATGGTACAAAGTATCTTTCTTGCAACAACACAAAGTTAAAATATTCTTGAAGGTTTACACATAAAAAAGAAAGATTAAAAATGGAAATTCAGATGCCTTAGTAGTATAAGAATAGAACTCCCACACCAGCAATCTCCAACTTTCTGGTAAATTAGGCTTTCTTGAACTATAAATCACGTATGCGCAGTTAACTCTGCTTATGGAGGGCAAGAGAACAGAATTCTGTGTGGAAATATAATTGTGAAAATTAATATGCTGATATATTTTTATGTATTTACTTTAGTTCAAATAATTTACTGGTTATCACAAAGAATCCTCAAAAATGTTTCCTTTTTTGTTTATTTTGGCTAATTTAAGAGCACTGAGTGCAATTGTTCAATTCAACTTTTTCAAAACTACAGAACTTACCTTAGAATGCCTTCGAAAGGCTCTAATTTCCAATGTACCAAGGAGGGAATCCTATTTTTCCTATTCCGTATTTAACCAATGTGAGCCAATGGAGAAGATCTGAAGAGAAGTAATTCCAAACAGGATTACATGGAAGTTTGAGTAGAAGAACTTGAAGGGGAACAAGGGAATGAAAGAGGGAGGAGAAGAAGGAGGAAGCAGAGATGGAGGAACTTATTTAAGGTTTAACTGTAGAAATACTAAAGAACCATGAGGTCATTCAAAATGGAAAAGATTTTAGACACTTAGTGTTCCAAATCATAGATCTCCACCAAAGGGCTAACAAGTCACTGTCTTCCCATAATCCTACTTTCATCTTGTCTTTAAACATATAGATAAGAAACTGTCAAATGCCTTTTCATTCCAAAGTCAGGCTATAATAGGTCTGTAATAGAGCATTCCCCAGATCTTCCAGTCCAACAAACATTACCTAAAAAGGAAAGCATTCTGGTCTGGCATTACTTCCTATAAACTTATTCTATGACCACTGCATTTTTTCATAAGGATTCACGAGGTGATTGTTTATTAATCCATTTGAGAACTTGACCAGGGGGTGACATCATGCTCCTCCATCAATTCTATAGTTCAGAATTATCCTGCTGTCTGATATTTGCAAGATTTCAGGTTTGGTGACTACATTGTCAATGGATGCCCAGTGGTAAACTCTCCTACTGGTAAATAATAATCCATTTTTGCATGAGTTTTTCAGTGTATCATGATATAATGATTGTGATCCTTAGTCAAAAAGACGTTTACAAATTAACAGAATGCCCATCACAAAAGTGTTCAAGCAAATGCTGAACAATTCCATATCAGAGTTAAATACTTTGTTTCTGTCACCAGTGTACTCTACCACCTTTACAATGTAATGGTACATCTACAACACAGATGCATTCATTCATTGAACAAATGGTTATTGGAGATAAAAAGTTTGTATCTGATTACTGTGTACTAAATACTGGAGAGGCACTGAAATAGTTTAAGTTTTCCTACTCTCATTCTTTAAGAAACATCTCTTTAGAGTTCATTTTTAATCTGCCTGGCAAAGGGATTAAGTGTCACTATAGGTAACAGGAATCCACAGGTAAATCAAATACGAATGTGTCAAGTGTGGCAACCTTATTAAAATTCTAACCTTTTAATGGTTGGGGGGGTGGTGTGGAGAAGAAAAAACAAAGATGGCTAGTTGGGGATTAATTTCCATCTCATTATTGCAAATTGGGAAAGCTAGGAAGTCGGAGGAAGGCAGATAATGAGCTTGAAGATAATGAGATAATATATTTCTAAGCATCTTTAATACATATTTATTTCTGAAGAAGTTAAAATCAGTATCTGCAATGGAAAGAAGATTCTGGGAAAATGGCTGCCTGAGCTTACATTCCTGGCCCCTTGTTCTCCTCTCATCTCCTTGTTAAAGAGGCGTAAATAATTAACCGTGATGGTAAAAAATCCCAAGGAAAGACAAGTTACATATTTCATTCTTAATAATGCCCAGGAGAGAATCAATGGACCAACAGAGCTTAGGGTTAAGGCTACAGAGGAGTTTGGTGGCAAATACTGGTAGACTCTGTTTTGGGGCTAGGGAAGGAGGTTTCTTTCTTAGCGTTCTTCAAGGTGTGGCCCATTTAGCTAATAAGAGATATCTGGAAGAAGATACACTCCTAAGTGGAATTATTTATGGTCCATTAGTCAAAGGGGGTCATTTTTCTTCTGCTTGGTCCTCCAGAGCGTTGAATTGATAGGACCTTCTCCCTATTCCTCAGTTGATTACTCAGTTGTTTTTGCCTTACCTATCCTGTACATGGTTCTCCAGGATTGTCACAGAATGTGAGCGGTCCCTAGATCTCTCTGTGCTGGACTCTGGTTATGGATACCTATGAGCACAAAAAAAAGAAAATTACAAACCATCAATATAGACACCATTAAGACATTGACTGAAAGATTATTTACATCCTGTATAACAAAAATCTAGTATCTAAAATATGTAAAGAACATTTGCAAATCAGAAAGAAAATGTTAAACCACCCAATAGAAAACAGTGTCAAGGAATATGAAAAAGCAATACAGAAGCACCAGGGAAAATTCTTGTACATGTATACAGGGAGACCTATACAGAAATATGCATTTCAGAATTAAAGAAAAAAAAATGAGAATCCTTTTTTGAAATCATTTTTTCATGTAAATACTAAATTACAATGATTTAAATAGAAACACATGAATAAATCCAAAACTGAAAATTACATGAAAAAAGTACAAGTACATGGATTATACATTATGATACTACATACATAAATTTTATAAAGCATAAAGTACTAAATTATGCAAATACAGAGATTTTTAAATCTGCATAGGAATAACAACAAATTGAGGGTTGATTACTTCTGAAAAAGGAGAAAAGAAAACATGAGGAGAAAACTTGGTGAATTCAGAGATTCACTACCAAATCTAATGTTTTATTCATAAAACAAACCAAAAAAAAAAGGAAAAGAAAATAAGGCAAAATTATAATTTCAGTTGTGAACTCATAGATATTTGATGATTTTTTTTCTGTATTTCTACATGCCTAAAATGTTATTTAACGTAAGGAGGATATACAAGACCTCAGGTTAGCTGAATAACAACTCAAACAGCAATTTGGGGGAAAAAAAATCATGAAATCCCACTTACAATAAAAAAGATCATCTAGATATAAATTATGAAATAATTGAATTCTAAAGGTAAAGACAAAATTTTACAAGGTTTCAGAAAAAAATAGAGTAAAAAAAAAAAAGAGAGACTAGAAACAGATTTCTAATCTTCAACTTTCTAATCTAATAAAGGAAAGAACTGTGGTTTCAAAATCCTCCTCTTAGCAAAGATAAAATTCTCAAATGAAAGCCAATGGACTTCTGGTTTTCTGTTCCACAAATAAGGAGCTCAGAAAATGACACTCTGCCCTAACAAGTAAAAAGCTGAACAAACTGGAAGAATCAAAAGCTCTTCTTGGATTTGTAAAAGACAGGAGATCACAGGATAAAGCATCGCCCACAAGTTCGGAAAGACAGGGAAATGGAGGGAGTCCCTGTCTACTGGCCAGAGACTCAGGAGCAGAAATCACCCCGGGGGGAACCAGTACCAGGGAAGGAAAATCTCAATGGTAAGTGATGAAATGCTGGAGGCTCAATGTGGACAAATCAGAGAGTTAAAATTCCAGGAGGACCCAGTCATGGGGGAACCTCCAATATTGACAAATTTACCTCCAGAAACTCCATCATGTCCCGTCACTGAATAGCGGAGAAAACTTCCCTCCTGTGTTGGGAGAAATAGTGGAGGAAGGGGGCAAGAAACCACTTTTAAATAAGCCAGAACAAGGTCAAGTCAGCACTCAGGGGAAACTAGTGAACCAGGGCCTAACCTGCTGCAGTATAATGGGACCAAATTGACTCAGGAGAAGGGAATATCTCACGCCAGCCCCCTTTGGACTTCCAAGAGGGAGAAGGGAAATACCCAACTCAGCCCACTCTTGCCTTTCTATCCTACCTAAGGAGAGAAAGAAAAACAAAAGAAAGCTGAGAAGCACCGAAGCTCACCGCTAAACACCGGCTCCAAAATAGTGACACCTAATCATAAAACTATAGAACACGTCCCCTTCTCCTCCACCTCACCATCACAACACTGAAAGCCTATTTACAGCAGTTTATTTTACCCAGTATCTCCTGAAGCAAAAGAAAGACATTTTCTGTCATGCAGGAAATAATGTGTATACCTTCTATCCTCATCTATATCCTCTTTGAAGAAAATACTAGGCATACTCCTACCAAAAGACAACTTGATGAGAACATAGTTCACAAAATAACGGGAAACAAAATTCAGTATGAGTGGTGAACATTGAGTTTTTAAATATATGTAAATATGCATAAACTTGAACTTCTGTAACTAGGAATTGTAATAAAAGAATTGAGTTATGACTCTCAAAACATAGATACTACTATAGGTCCAAAATAGAAATTCCAATTCCAAACTACTTAAACCCAGGAGTTCAGGAAGTAAATGCATTCCAAACATCTCACCTCAGTAGATTTTGGGAAATTAGTCATGTGAAATGTCTTACACAGATTTAGTCATTATTTAACATTGCTCTGATGATAGCTATATGCTTACAAAGATGATTACAGTGGGAATGTAAGCAGTAATCCAACAGGAAATACTAGACTATTTCCAATTTAAACTAGGGAGCAGAAGAGAATCAAAAGAAACTTAATCAAGTCGGATTAGGAAAAACAAGGAGGAACTGGGGGGGGGGGGGGAACGAAATGTACTCAATAATTAAGAAAAAATGTGAAAATATTTTAAAATATTTTTAATCAGGGACACCTGAGTCGCTCAGTGGTTGAGCATCTGCCTTTAGCTCAGAGCATCATCCCAGGGTCCTGGGATCGTGTCCTGCGTTAGGCTCCCCACAGGGAGTCTGCTTCTCCCTCTGCCTATGTCTCTGCCTCTCTCTCATGAATAAATAAAATATTTTTAAAAATATATTCTTAATCACAATAAATATGAAGGGTTGAATGTATTTACTCAAAGGTAAATACTCTCATATCAAATAAAATAAGGAAATTCAGAGATGCCATTTCCAAATAATGCATATAAAACAAAGTATCGACAAGTTGCAAACAAAGGAATGAGCAAATCATGGAATTACAAACAAAAAGAAAGCAGAGTAGCTAAATTAATATGAGACAGAGGACAATTCAAAGACAAAAGCAGGAAAAGAGACTAATCATACCTAATGGTTACTGCACACACTATTTAGATTAAACCCATAAGATTGTCATTTTTAGGTCAAGGATAGTCAAATATTGGCAATTTCAAAAATGTCAACATGTAACTACTAAAAATCTTTAAAAAGTAAATCACACACATCATTGCATTATAGTTCTAGTAAAGCAAAAATGTTTCAACATTGAGAAATAGTTAATATCATTCGATAAAAGAAAAAAATGCATAAAATTTTACTAGTAATATCAAAACACGTTTGCTAAAATTCTAACAAAACTTCTAAGAAAAAGTACTAGGGGAATAAAACACTAAGGTACAAAAAGTATTTATAAAATTCAATATCAAAAATTTGTTAAAATTATGAAATGTTAAACACAGTCCAAAGAAAACCAGAAATACATTAAGACGACCACTATCACAATATTTATTCAATTTGCTTTTTTTTTTTTAAGATTTTATTTATTTATTTGGGAGAGGGAGCACAAGCTGGGGGAGAGACAGAGGCAGTGGAGGGACAGAGGCAGAAGAAGTAGACCACCACTGGTCAGGGAGCTTAACATGGGATTCCATCCAAGGACCCTGGAATCAGGACCTGAGTCCAGAGCAGACATTTAACCCACTGAGTCCAGGCACTCAGGTGCCCCTATTCAACTTGCTTTTAATAAAATAAGGGGAAATATTTTTTTAAGTAGCATAAATATCTGAAATTGAGAGAAATCAGTATTTTCACTTTTTGATTATATGATTGGTTTTGGAAAAGAAAGTCCAAAAGATCCTTCTGAAAAAGTTTATACTTAATAAAGGAAACTTACACTGTAGCTGAATAAATTTGCAAAACTCAATCATTTTTATTATTTCCATGGGCAGTCAACTGCTGACTACCAACTCTCTAAAAGGACCATCAAAATAATCTGTTTATCAAGATAGGCCAAATTAATTGTTTTCCATTATGGGAAAACATCACCTCTATAGAGTCTGGGTAGAATCTTAGCAGGAGAAAGCAAAAGGATAGGTATTTATAAAGTTTGAAGATTTTGATTTAAGGTAGTTCTTCCCATGCAGGGTGCAAGTCCTGACTGATGGAACAAAGTGATAATATAATAGTTTAGAATTGATGATATAGCAAAATGAGGATTTTTGAAGCATGTTTAAAGAGGAAAGCTCAAGCAACCAACTAATTTTTCTGAGAAGGGGGATGTTTATCCTGCTAAGAGCAAGTTGAGTAGTCTTTTCTTTGAACAAATGAATATTTTTGAAAATCCTGAAACAAACACTGCAATTGTGTTCAATGTTATTATCCTGGACAAAAATTTCCTGGAATATTAATGTTCTGTTAATGTAGATAATCAAATAGTATAGTCATCTTGATGTAGATTGCTATTCCTAATCCTGTTAATCTGTAACTATTAGTGGTTTTGCGTCTCAAGATCAAAACCAGAAATTTTTAAGATTAAACTTAATAAGCTAGGTGCAATACATAGAGAAACTCATAAAGACACTTAGGTGGGACCACTTAAGGTAAGTAAAATGTGTTGTTTTCTAATTATTACATAAACTTAATGCACTTCCAAACAAAATTCACAGGATTTGGTGGGGAGGGGGGATTTTTAAAATTGATTTTAAGATTCTTACAAATAAGTGTCTCTTTAAAAGTTTTGAAAAAAACAATGACAGATTAACTCTATAGTAAGATAAAGTTTATTAAAATTCTTTATTCAAAGCTGTATGAAACTGACCCAAGAAAAGAGAGCTAAATTAGTAAACAAATTCAAGGGTCTAGAAACAGATTTAAATATATTTGAAATATTAATACATTATAAATGTGGTATTTTATTTGAATAAAGAAAAGATCTTTAACTTGCTAATTGGTTCATGTACTGTAGCTATCTACCCCAATATAAACTATACAGATCACTTCCTCATGATATATACTAACATAGTCTATATGAAATGAAGTTCTAAGTGCTGAAAAAAAAAGTTAATTGAAAAATTAAGAAAATTTTGGAAACTATTCCTGTAAACTTCAGGCAATGGTAAAACTTTTACTAGGCATCAAACTCAAAACCGAAAGAGAAAAAAATCATATTTGACAACTCTTTTAAAAAATTGTATTTAAAAAGACAATTATTAAAGTCAAAAGACAAGAGAGACTGGAAGAAAATTGTTCTGCAAAACTTTGAAAAAAAATTAATATTCATAAGATGAGGAAAAGACAAATTACCCAAGAGAAAAATAAACACAGGATATGAGCAGTCATTGCACAAAAGAGGAATGGCAAGTGACCAATAAACATGAAAGGATGCTTACTGTAGCTAGTTGTCAGGGAAATGACATACTACTTGGCACACATCTGATTTACAGTAACAGAAAGAAAGCACTATCGGCTACCTGTAAAAATAGGCACTTGTAGTCTGGGGGTAAGATTATAAATTTCCACAACTTTTTGAAAATCTGCTAAGTTACAAAGATACATACTTTTAACAAATATACCTCCTCTTGAGGATTTATCACACAGACATAAACATGCCAATTTATAAGTGATTTATACTTTTCTTTTTAGTCATATCATGTATCTGTTGTATATTATTTCTTTCATTTTCCCAACCGTTTTTAAAATAATAGAGACACAAACAGGATAGTCATCAAACAAAACAGTTGACCACATTTTGGTACATTAATTCTATAGAATATCAGAAAGCTATTTACAGGAGAGGAAAGATTCTCCTCTACTGTCTTCGGGTCTCTGACTGGGCCAAAGAATTAAACTGACATAAGATATAGTTAGAGAAGAAAAGCATGCAAATTTTTATTAATTTTTCTTATATGTACAGGGGAGCTTTCACAAGAGAATTGAGATCCAAAGAAATGACCAGAGTAGGAAACTTTTCTACCTTTTAGACAAAGAGACAAAGAATGTGTGAATAATCAAGACAAAGGAGTTTGGGGCTAGCAGTAGTAAATGATGAAGAAGGAACTAGGAAGATATGGGTAAGTTTAACGAAGTTTGTTTGTAGTGATTTCTCAGCCCCACATTTCTTATCTCTAGTGATAATAATGCTTTCCTCCTTGAAAGGCAGGGCACCTTTCACATGGGAGCTCTAGCTTTGCTTTCAGGGAGTAAAGGGAGTCAAAGTGTCCTTCATGTACCTGCTGTTATCTAAATGCCTTTAATTCAAAATTGATAAATATGCTAAAGTAGCTTATTTTAGGGTAACATATTTAGGGTTCTTTTGCTATTTTAAGAGAATTACTTAGATTGACATATATTGATAAATACATATATTTGGGTTTAGGTGGGAAAAAGTAGCAGTATAATTGCATTAAAAATAAAAGAAGGGAAGCAATATATTTAAATATTTGTTCATTAAAGTTCATATGAGCTTCAATCAAATTGTGAAAAGACTAACTCATAACAGTATCATTAGCTCCTGGGTGTCACAGAGGGTGGCAAATAGAATTGAGTTCAGAGGAGTTTCTTGGTCTTTCATTCTAGTACATCCTTTGTGAACAGGAAGAAAAACTTACTCTGGACCCTTTTACGTTTCCTGGCTGGGTCTGAAAATTAAACTGACAAAGAGATTAATAGAAGAAAGCATGCAAATGTATTTAATATTTAATATTACTTTTATGTGAGACAGGAACCTTCATAAGGAAATAACCCAAAGCAACAGTCAGATCTGAGTCTATTTATGCTAGGTGTGATGTGATGATGAGTGGGCAGCTGTATGGACATATGATAGGTTAAGGAGTATCAGGTAAGACTATAAATTGGGGGAAAATAGTAAGGCCTCTTTGCTAGGATTCTTCTTGGCATCTCCTTTGCCTTTGGAAATAAGGATGCCCCTGTCCTGTCCTCTAAGTGTAGGGAGAGCACCTCTCACAGGAGGGTTTTATGACCTGTCAAAGGTAGAAGGACAGGGGGAAGCTCAGAGTAGAGTCATCTTCCTGTTTCTGCCATTTTCTCAAACTTTCATATCCAGTATGCCAAGATATTGTATTCTGGGGGAGCATGTCCTGAACCTCATCACTTGACTAATGGTAAACAGCAGATACTTCTTTTACTATTGGAAAGAAAGACCTAAAAATAGAAAGTAAAAAATAGATCTAATACCCCAAATGGTTTTTATTTTTATTTTACTTTGTGTGTGTGTGAGAAAAAGAGAGAGAGCGTGTGCTCAAGAGCTGAGGGTAGGGAAGGGCAGAGGGAGAGGGGGAGAATCCCAAGCAAACCCCATGCTGAGCATGGACCTGATGTAGGACTCAATCCCACGACCCTGAGATCATGACCTGAGCCAAAATCGAGAATCAGATGCTCAGTGGACTGAGCCACCCAGGTACCCCTATGCCAGTTTTAAAGGTTTGTAGTTGTTATTTTGATGCTAATTAATTCACTGACAAATGAATTTGCTACAAATGTTATGCTTCATTTCCCTGTTCAATACTAAAAGCCTTATTCTTCACCATAGATTAACATACACATTGGTTGTTCTTTTTAAAATGATCACCTGGTATGACTTTTGCTATGATTTATGAAATAAGTTAGACAAATCTAGCTATTTTTCTGAAATGGAACCATGCTGATTCTTACTTATGCCCCAAGGATTTCATCCAAGAAACTGAATGCCCTAATACCAAGGTAAAATCTCAGTGTACCAAGGAAGATATCTTGCCAGAAATGTAATCGATACTGATTATTTTAATAATGAATCAAGATATGGCATGATTTTAACTTTCTGTAATAATGTAAAGTTTCTGGGGATGCCTGGGTGACTCAGTGGTTGAGCGCCTGCCTTTGGCCCAGGGCATGATCCTGGGGTCCTGGGATCAAGTCCCACATCGGGCTCCCTGCATGGAGCCTGCTTCTCCCTCTGCTTGTGTGTCTGCCTCTCTCTCTCTCTCTGTGTGTGTCTCTCATGAATAAATGAATAAATAAATATTTAAATAATAAAAATAATAACTTAAGTTTCTCAGTTATCAAGATATAAATTATAAAACAATATAGGTAGAAAGCTATTGCTCAATATTCATTTTATCTGGGAATTATCTCCAACTATTTTTTTCACCTTGTCAATATTCTCTCCTTAAATTGTATAATTTCTTAACTGTGGAAATATTACAACAAATTAGCTGATATTAGACAAAAAATAGCAAACAGTTATCCCTTTTCAATTTTAAGTTCCATATATTCAAAGTCTAATCTTCTCTTCTTACCAAAGTGTTTCTGCTCCAACCATTTCATTTCCATGAATCTTTTTAACCAAAAACCTGGAAAACCTTCTTCGAGTCTTCACTGTTATATGAAGGTGTTTCTAAGTCACATTACTTTTTCATTAAAAAAAAAATTAAAAAAACAAACAAAAAAATTGCATGTATCTCTTCGACTTCATTCTAATAGTCATTATTGTTATCAAACCATTTATCACCTTTCACCTAAATTACTTACATAGGTTATATCCAGTTTCATAGTAGCTACTCTGTCTCTTGGCACGCATTCTGTCCAAGTTCTTTTTCACACTACTGTTCTACTGTCCTCAAGTGCCCACCCTCATTGCTTAACACAAGTCCCAACAACTCATTCTGCCTGGCTTTCAAGTTCCTCTGTGGTCTGTACTCCTTCTCCCTTACTAGGCTTGGTCTTTTACAATAATAACCTTCCACTTCCATATCCAGGAGAACATCAAGAGAAAAACACAGACAAGGATATTGTGAGTGCCCCAATCATGTAACAATGTAGTAATCTTTTAAAATAATCGATTCTGAGCTCTATTTAGAATAGAGACAGGGTGCAATACATTTCTTTAGGGACAAACTGTTTTGTTTTGAATCCTTAGTGAAAAGAGAAAAAAGTCAATTAGTAAAAATTATTTGTAAAAACAGCACTAATTTAAAATTAATTCAGGTTCTTATTAAAGAATTGTTTTCAATTTTTTTAGCAATTTCCTGTAACTCTTCTAATTTAGTTATGCTTATTTTTAGAATTATGTTTCATGAGTGTGCCTCAAAACTTCAGGTTTAATGGTTTAAAAATTATGAATATTACATCTAATAATTTATAAAAAGCATGAAGTCAAAATATTTTATAACAGATGCTAACAAAAAGAAAAGGAAAAGAATGTAGGAAAGGAATGGAAGTGAAATTTTACCACCTAGTGGGGAAAAAAACAAATTCAATTACAAAATATGGATAGGACAAGTCCACGGTCTACTAGCTCCTAGAAAGGATATGAGTTCTATATTTAACCAACACGAGTGAGCATTTTATTTACATAATGATTTTCCTAATAAAGTACTAGATGTAGCAGTGCACTGTGTTAAATAAGTTTCGTCCTTTTTCAACAATAGAGCTCTTCCTTCTCTAGTATCATTTTAATTAAAACATATTTGAGGGCCACCTGGGTGGCTCAGTGGTTGAGCATGGTCATGGTCCCGGGGTCCTGAGATCGAGTCCCACATCGGGCTTCCAATAGGGAGCCTGATTCTCCCTCTACCTATATCTCTGTCACTGTGTGTCTTATGAATAAATAAAATATTTTTTAAAAAGTAATATTTGAAACTTTTTGTGGCTTATCTTTAGAGATAAAATGTTAAAACTATATTTTCCTCCCTATAACTAAAACCAGTTTTGTGATTTATTATTCATTTTGCATGATGAGACAAAATAGCTATTAGAGCCATTGACCATTTACTGAGAATATTTATAAGATTTTGTTCACCTAATGACTACTCAATCACATTTCAGTTAAGAATTATTCAAAGTTGAAGCTGAATCAAATGCAGCTTTTAGGTTTTTAAAATAAATATTACTAATTTTCCCTAATAACACTTTTCTATTTACTTTTCCCTGTTAACAAAATATACTTAATTTTGCAAAAGCAGTTCCAAATGATTATAGGATGGTTAAAATTTATACTAGTCCTAACCACCTTCTAATAATTAAAACCCAGAAATTCACGAAGTTTTGCTTTTTTTGTTTTTTTTGTTTTGTTTTGTTTTTTCAGAAATTAAGCAGCAGCTTCCACCTTTGGCTGCTAATTGATCACGACATGAGCAAGGGCGGAGTAAAGATCAATTATCACACAGTGGCACCCATCACATAAGGATAACTGCAATTAGGAGCCTCTAAAACACAGATTCATTCAGAGTGCATTTTTCCTTTCCTTTCAACGGCTGAATATGAAATCTTCCTTCCAAAACCATGTATAATTAGCTTTTAAAAGTGATAAGTAGAGGTGAAGCACTGGTTGAATGTAATGCATATGCGTCAGAATCTAAAATTTACTCAATTTTATTTGCCAAATTCCCTGGTCCTTTGGAAACTTTGTTTGTTTGTTTGTTTTCAATGGTATAACCAAGCCCAAAACAAAGATTGGAGACATATTTAAGAAAAAATATCTTTCATATAATTATTATAAACATTTTCTCATGTAAATTTTTTTCATAGGTACCAGATTATGACCTCTGACAAGCAGTCCTTCAGTCAAAACCCAATAATTTAATCTAGTGAGAAATTACACTGTTAAAAGAAACTTTACCAGGGAACTATGAATGGTGATCCAGAAACTCTAATTTACTAAAAGAAAAAATACATAACACTCCTCTCACAGTTCTTTATTTAATACATTTTAAAAAGTCCTTAGGGGGCCTGGGTAGCTCAGTAGGTTAAGCATGGGACTCTTAATTTTGGCTCAGGTCATGATCTCAGGGTTGTAGAGCTGGAGTGTGCCCAGTGTGAAGCCTGCTTAAGATTCTCTTTCTCTCTCTCCCCCTATCCCTTCCCCCAAACTCTTTCTCTAATAGAAAGAAAAAAGGATAGAAAGAAAGAAAGAAAAAGAAAGAAAGAAAGAAAGAAAGAAAGAAAGAAAGAAAGAAAGAACCCTTATTGAGAGAAATTTATTTATATTAACAAAGGGCTAACTTTAATGTTCTCACCTTTACGTATGGAATCATACATAGAAAATTAAATATGATTATATTCAAGGAATATGATTTAAGGAAAATACAAAACTTTATTTTCAAATGTTAATTGCCAAATCTGAGAAACTTATCAGTATTATACATAAAGTAATCTTGGGTCACAATTATTTAGTATTTTTATGAAAATTTTAATAGAAAAACATGCTCACATGCATTTTCTTTTTAAATATGAAATAGTAACATTAACAGAATTGGAAAAATTGAAAAAAAAATGGTGCAGATGAATGTTCCATAGAAATCAATATGTTTCTAGTAATCTATATCACCTCCATTTTCCAAATTATAGGGATATAAAGCTTTCCATTCACTTCCAGATCTAGAAACACATTTGGGTTATGGACTTACACTAAGAATGGCAAGTGTCTTGATTTAACTAAGACCAAAGAACTGGGCATAGATAGTAATACAGTTAGACAAGGGTTAGCTAAAATAGGAGAAAATTATATGATTCAGTATGTTCATGCAGGTAGATAGGTTTCAGTGGTCAAAAGATCAGAGTGAACATGTGGCCTCTGATCTTAATTCCTTCTTGAAGTGGGCATCCCTGTGCCTTAAAGTATTGATCAGGGCCAGGAATTGATAAGAAACCTACAGTTCACTGAGGCAGAATAATGATACTTAGATTCATTTAACATTAACTCAACAATTATTTACATGCCTAGTACTCTGCAAGGTACTGTATATACAATGGATGGCAAAACACACATGATCCCTGCCTTTACGAGCTTATGATCTAGTGACAAAGACAAAAATTAAAGACCCAAGTAGACAAATAAAGGCTTGCATAGTGTAATAAAGAAAAAATATAAAGTGTTGTCATGTGGTGAGTTCCCTAGAGACAGAGTCCAAAATTAAGATTCTTGTTCAAGTGAGTTATTGAGGGAGTACTCTCAGGAAAACTGGAATGAAGGTAGCAGGATGAGCAGTGAAGACAATTAAGCAAAAATGTGGGCTAAGCTTCAGACTAGCTTGAACTGGAGCCCACAGGGATTTCTGGAGCATAAACGACTCCAATGTGATGGTCTCACATTAAGGTGAGAAGGCATGCTCTTTGTAACCCTGGTCTGTCATTGGCAAAAGGCTGCCAGGTACAGTCAGGGTGATGGGCAGGGGCACGCTTCTTTTGGAATCTCCAAGTCGAGATCTGAAGGTTGTATGTTATTTACCCTGGAAAATAAAAGGACCAAGAATGTTCAAGGTAAGGAAAGAGGTCAGTGATTGGCAAGTACAAGAAGACGGTGACACTATGGTGCAGAGAAGCAGACAGGCAATCACAGAACCATACAGCACGTGTCAAAAATGTTGGTTTTGGTCCTAAGAGCCATTGGCAGCTTTCCAAGTTTATATGCAGGGAAGGGACTGAAGTTTTAAAAGATCACTGGAGAAAAAGAACCAGAGATGGTCAAGAGTAGATACTGGAATACCACTCAAGTGATAATTGTAGGAATCTAGAAGGAAATTATGGTAGTTTGAACTAGAATAATGAGAGTGTACACAAGTGAACATAAGTAGATCGGAGAGATAATTGCCATGTTAAACTGACGGAACATGTCAGTGGATGGATGCCATGAAGAATATAATGAGGTTTAACAATACCATAGTAGTCTGCTATATTGTATTATTGTATTTATCTATGCTGTACTAGCATAGAGAAAGAGGTCAGTAAAGCTCAACCAGAGTTGATGATTTGGCTGGATGATATGAAAAGGCAAAGGTACAAGAGAGTGGATGATAGACTCCAAACCCAACCACGGGTTAATGAAGAAGGGGTGGGGTTACAAATGTGGGGAGACAGAGGCATCACTAGGCAGGAGCCACTGACCAGGTAGCATTAGAGATTTCCTACCTACTATGTGAGTTAGTCCAATTATTCTATTGGGAAATTATTAAATGAATAAATAAATAAACCCAAGTAGTAGCAATAAATCCCTAGGAGAATGCGTAAAGGACATTAAAGATAATTTCACACAGCAGAAAAAATTCTGGTTCTCCAATGTAGACATACAGATAGGGAATGAGCGATTCCACAACATAAGGCAACGGAGCTTAAAGCAAAGTCATCAATGAGAAAATGGACTGGAAAGCAGAACGTTAAGTACTAGTTCTGCAGTATGTTCATTTGGTACTTATTAGGAGGAAATAGTGGATTCTTCATCTCAACACTAAAGCAGATGAAAAGAAATTCAGAAAACCAGTAGGGACATACAAAAAGGAAAGTAAAAAACAATTGTGGCATGTGCCAGGGGACAAATTTTGAGACCACAGTGATCTCACTGTTTGACCCGCTTGTATAATTGCTTTAATTCTTCATTTCTTAATGTATATGCAGAAGCTTTGTGAATTTTATATACATTTTAGAGTCCTTGAATTCCACTACTGGCAAGTAAATGGAAACAGGAATGAAATCAGGAAGAGAAACCTGCGGTGTGTTCTCTGGAATGGTTTGGAATTGCCTGACAGGCTGCCCCAACTGGCCATGTGGATCTTGGATGCATGTAAAACGCAGCTGTGTAGACCAGGGTGTAGATCAAAGGTTGGATGCCTATTTTTATTTTAATGTTGTGAAAAATTTCCTGGTCCAAGAACCACATAGATTTTGACATAAAGGCCGCATAGAGAAAAGTGAAAGGCTTTCAGTTAGGAAACCCCTCGCAAGGATCACATACTAGTGAATAGGTAGAAATGAAAGTACTCAGATTTTTTTTAAATCACATAAAATTATAACATGAATTTTGGAAATCTAAAAATACCCTTAATGCAAGCAGAATAGATTATAAAAGATTCCACACTCAACTTTTACTTCTGAAAATAAACAACATACTGCTTATAGCAACAGCGAGTTGTTGTTCTTTATTTTCTAAAGGTGATTATAAATGTGTCAAGATAACATTTGGGGCTCCAGAAGCAGAGCTGATCTCATTATCAGACTTTTTTTTCCTGGGGTGGGACTGCCTCTGCTTCAATTCCAGTTATGCAAAGATGAAGTAGAAAAATATGGTAAGGTTCTAATCTGATCTACTAAAATTATTTTTTAAGGTAGCAAGGCTGCATTAACTACCCATGCCCCTTTTTCCCTAATGTGACATCACATGTCATCCCCACACTGCCTCCAATAGAACCATTTTTGCCTCAAAATATCTCTTCTTAAAAAAATAGAATAAAAAAAATATCTCTTCTTACAGCCAAGAAAATCTTTGCAAAACTGTTTCTGATGACCAGATGCCTATTTACTTATATTTAAAACAGAGTCTCCCCCCCCCCCCCCGCCATCATAATCTCCTGCAATTTGATAAACTGTCATCGCCCCACCCCCTTTCCAATAGGAACTGAAACTGTTGCGTCTGGTATTAAACTATGACACCAGGTGTGCCAGGGTCAATACTGAAAGGAAGAACCTCCAGCCACTGAATATACCAGAACTTTTCTGTTCTGTTTTCCAAGAATTTGAGGGAGATGGCTAGCAGTGTTTAGAGTTAGCCCAAGTAGCTTTCTGTCTCATTTATTTTTATAGGTTCTTCACTTTCAGCAGGATTTTTTGGCAGTATTTTAGATTTCTAGTGAATGCCAATTCTCAAAAATACCTGGTAAAAATGAAAAAAGTACAGGACGATCAATGAACTTTTTTAAATAGTTTCTAAAAATATCCTGGTTTTTTTTTTTTTTTATTCTTCTTCTGTAATCTACATGATATTTAGGGAAGTTGTTACAGCATTTTTAAGGCATCTGTACCTTAATGGGGGTAGACCTTTAATGCATTACAGACATAGGTCTTAGCAACTTTCCTATAGACTGTGCCTTTAAACTGATGGGTATATTATAAAAGCAATTTGCTTTTAATTTGAATACATTACTACCAGAGCAATGTACAGTTAGAAGAGTTTTATCTGTAGTTAATTATTTAGCTGAGGGATTTAAAGCTGTGTGGGAAATGGGTTTCTCATTTTCTTAACAGAAGGTTAGATCAGGCTTTTAAATGCTATCAAAAGTTGGCAGCCAGGAGATCTCTGGTTGGCCTCTATGCTTTCAATTTGTTATATGCTACCTGCTATCAGCTTCAATATCCAGGTTTGCCAGCTGCTCTCGCGTGTTCTGTGGAGCATCATGCAACGCAGCTATTATGTACAATTACACAGCCATTCCCAACTACTTAAATCTAACATTATCCCAGAACAACAAAGGCAAGTCGGTTCAAATCTATCCCCCTCCACGAGTTGAACTAATGTGTCAAATGATTTTAATAAAGGTTTTACATCAAACTGATTAGGTGATTGTGAGGAAAATAAAATTTTACCCCGTCTAAAATCAGAATTGTCTGCCTCTCTCTCACTGTGTGAATATGAATATTCTGCTGAAAACTAGGATAGCTGTTGCTTTCTGTTGCTCCTGTTTTTCAGGCCTGGAACAGATGGTGCACCACCTGACTCAGAAGAGTCTAATGTAAGATTCATTGTGCTTCACAGGAAATCAAAGATCAAGCAACATTGCAGAAGGTGACGCAGCGCCTCAGCAACCAGTAACCCAGTATGATACAGTCAAGTGGTGAAGGGAGAAAGGAGGAGAGCAAGAAATTAAGGGGGGGAGGGACAAGGAGAGGAAAAGGCAAAGAGAGAGAGAGCAAAATAAGTCATATCCTACTAGGAAAATAAAACCTTCAACCCTTGAAGGCTAGTATTTGAAAATACTCTCAACCTCCACCCCAAACCTTTAGCCCAAGACTGTAATAACTTTCTCTCCGAAGAACTTTCATGATCTGATTGCTGTCAACACTGAAAGATTATTCTGATGTCCTTCAAGAAATGCCTTAAATTCAAATCACTGTTAAGGGACAATAATAGAGGAGGACAGTGACAAGTGTGTTCAATTTGTAACTTTCTCAAAACTGTGGAGAAGGGGCTTAGGGCAGAAGAACTTGAATTACAAGGACTAAGGGATCCTCACTGCTCTTTTAAAAGGATGGCAAGTGCAATGGGGCAAGCATCTGCAAAGCCCTTCTCCACTTAACCTAGAAAAGGATTGCAAGTTAGGACTATGCGGCAGACCCTGCCTTTTTTTTTAAATAAAGTTTTATTGGAACACAGCTGTGCTCATGTAATCGTTCATTGTCTATGGCTGCTTTTGCACAACATCAGCAGAAATGAGCAGTTATGACAGAGAGTCTATGATCCACAAAGCCTGAAATATTTACTATCTGACCCTACACAAGGAAGGTTTGATGAGCCCTAGTGTAGAACACAATTGCTCTTATGATCTACATTTGAATATAAACTTTCACCCAAGCCAAGAATTCCATGAAAACCTCTACAATCAGTGTATCCTACATATTTGACTCATTTTCTTTACCTTTTAGAAAGAAATCAGTTCCCATAGATATAAATCCCCTGTCATTTGGAAGCAATACCCCCATCCACCACCACCAAGAGTTCTAATCAGCATTAGCAGAAAAGATATGAAGATGGCCTCTTTATGCTGAATGTCAGCTTCTGACTTCCTTATGAAAAGAACCTATATATGTAATGCCTTTGGGCAACTATATGCTAATTTGTAACCCCTCTACCCTTATGCTGCTAAATCTTGTTGCATCATTTGTTCCTGTCAGGCTGTCACAACAACAAAAAAAGTTTCAGGCTCTAGACAAAGACCATGTGAGGATGTATTCCTAACCTTGTTATCTCTGTAACTGGTTGTAACGCAGACTCACCCCCAGAGACAGAGTGGCATTAAAGTGCAGTCAAGACATTTACAAATAAATTACTGCCTGAAAAAATCATAATAAGTGAAACAGCATTTCATCCACAAAGAGCGCACTTGAAAATCCGTTATCAAAGTCAATTTGCTATTTCCACCCTACATTAGCCTAATACGATGCACACGAGGCACAGTCGGTGGTGTTCCAGCACAAGCTCTCCAAAAAATAAGCCTTTAAGGATTTCAAAATATCTGAGAAACTGCATTACTGGTCAAGATAATGGCATTTTTATAACAAATGAAAAATAGCAGCTGAAATGCACAAGGGCATGAGATTGGGCATGAACAATCTGGTTCCAATACAATCCCACCATCTGCCACTTCATGCTTCATTCTGAAGCAGGTCAGCACTTTACCTATTTTATATTTTAAATCAGAATGAGCTAAAGGGATGGCCATGAGACACAGGGATACCTCTTCTTACTGTCCTTTTCCGGTATTGCACTGATAATGAGTAAACTGCCTTCAGTGCCAACAACCAATCTTCTCCCCAACACAAAAGACATTTTCCTCCCAGAAGAAAAAGATCATGATGGACAGATGGATGACTAGTTGGAAATATTGAAAACAATCTCATACTACAGAAATTTTTTGTACAGTAGGACAAGGAGAAAAAAAATTAAATAATAATTGCATCATTGATAGTATATACATTTCCCTCTCTCAGTTTAGCATTAACTCATGTTAAGTAACAAAAATATCAAAGATCAATGAAGAAATGGTGAACTTCCTTGTTTCTCTCATTAAGCCTTTTCAGCAGGTCCAATAAAAATCTACGTGGCTCCGTGTACTGCCTCTGTGGAATTAGGACTGGTACTAAGGGAGTTGTGTTGCCATTGAGAATTACCATCATGGATAGTCACTTTAATAATAAGCTCCATGACTTACATACATATATTACATATCTTCTTTTATGTATCAAGTATTTCATAATAAAAGCAAGGAAAAAAGCAAATGTAAAAAGTATATACTTTGAAAGGCAGTGATTTGACTCTTTTAACTCACTGAATTAATTAAAATGATAGAAACAAATCAAGAGAATATCTTCAGAATAATTTTCCTAGCTGAAGTGGACATAGTATCTATAAAGGAGAAGGTTTTTTTTTTTTCTTAGAAGAATCATAATCCATAAACTTTTCAGTCTGTGAGACTTGAGACTTTTAAGGGTACAATCTAAATAGCAAACTTCAAAATAAAATAAGGTAAATTATAACTCAAATGCCCCATCAATATTGACTTATATAGTAAGAAAATAAACTTCTGGACCAATCAATGTAATTGGGAATAAATGAAAAGAGTTACTGGTGTCTCTGTGACTTTATTGCACTATCTCAGTAACACATAATTTCATTCCAAGATGGAGACTACTAAAAATGCTATTACCTTGCCTAACATGACTAAAAAACAGTTTAGATTATAGCTTTCAGCAGGAATTTAATCTTTGCCCAAATTTAAACAGATATGTGTATTTAATTTGTACCCTTTCTAGAAATTTTATATATTTTCCACCTACTCACATAATAGTACATGACGGTAACTTACAACAACTATAAAGAGGGACAAATTACACAAATTTTGGGAAAACAATTATTCCAAAGGGAGAAAAGAGCTCAAACTCACTGTTATAGGCCCCCATGGAAGAAATCAGTACAGGAACACAAATTTTACATTGACCCGAACAGTAGTTCTATTACTATGTTGATATGTTTTCAGATTGTCCAATACTTAGATCAACAAAACGAAGTGGAGTAATTCATTCAACAAACATTTACTGAATACTTGCTATACCCTGTGGAAAACAGGAGATAGTTTGCAATGAAAGGCTTCTGAAAGAAAAGTGACACGTAAGTGAGTTCATAAGAATTAGCTAGGTCAAGGGTGGAGAAGGAGAAAATCGTCTTAACAATGAGAGCAAAGACATAGAGCAGAACAACTAAATGGTGTCTGACAAAGGTGCTGAAGCAAAAAATGCAAGACAGTGGGTGGCTGGAAGTGTGACTGGAGATGTAGAAAAGGACTAGCTGAGAGAGTTTTTGCACTGAATTAGGAAGCTTGAAAAGTGTCTCCTAAATTATAAGAAGACAGTGAAATGTTTTTAGCAGAGCTTAATATTTAAATGTGCATTTCTGAAGGGACATTCTAACAGCTGGGTTAAACGCAAACTTGACTAGTACAAGAATGGAGAAAGGAGAGCAATTAAGAAACAAAGAGAAAACAGCCAGATGAAAAATAATGAGCTTAATGAAAAATAAGCCACATGAACCAAGGTGATGACTACAGGGATGGATTAGAAATGGTGGATTGGGATTTAATAATCAGCAGTATTATATAATTAACGATATATGGATGATGGGTAAGAGGGACAAGTAAATTACTTATAAATTTCTATCCAAGTTTTCTGGCTATGATTCTATCAATGGACCTACAATATTTGAGATGATGAGAGAAATTTTGGACAGAAGGCAGATTTACTTTTTGACATTTTATAGGTAAAGTTCCTATGGGTAATTTGGTGGTGCTCAATACTCTGTGAGATGTATAGGTCTAGGGAGAGATTTGAACTATAGATTTCAGTTTGGAAGATGAAATTATGTGAGTAGATGAGATATTCCAATGAGTATGTATGAGAAACTAGAGGAAGAAGAGCCAAAGAAGAAAGGAGCAGTCAGAAAGATAGAAGACTCAGGTGAATACCCAATCACAAAAGCTAAAAGAATAGCCAGTAGGGAAATCCATAATGGCAAATACAGCAGATAGGAACCAAAAAATAAAGAAAAGGAAAGGTTTCACTTAGCAGTTAGGAACAGGTGGAAGCTATACTATAGTGGATCCAAAACTATATAGAAGGTGAATGGGGCATATTATATATGGTCAGGCAAAAGAGTTGGCTCCTCAGTTAGAAAGAAAGAAAAAGAAAGAAAGAAAGAAAGAAAGAAAGAAAGAAAGAAAGAAAGAAAGAAAGAAAGAAAGAAGAAAGAGAGAGAGAGAGAGAGAGAGAGAAAGAAAGAAAGAAAGAAAGAAAGAAAGAAAGAAAGAAAGAAAGAAAGAAAGAGGAAGGGGTGGGAAAGGGGGAGGGGAGGGGAGAACAGGAGAAGAGAAGAGAAAAGAGAAGAGAAGAGAAGAGAAGAGAAGAGAAGAGAAGAGAAGAGAAGAGAAGGAAGAGGAGAGGAGAGGAGAGGAGAGGAGAGGAGAGGAGAGGAGAGGAGAGGAGAGGAGAGGAGAGGAGAAGAGAAGAGAAGAGAAGAGAAGAGAAGAGAAGAGAAGAGAAGAGAAGAGAAGAGAAGAGAAGAGAAGAGAAGAGAAGCCCATACCAGTTCTACATCAGAGACTGGGTAGTATATTATTGTTTTTCCAAGTCTCTGACTGTATCCTTAATGCAAATTTTATGGCATTTCAATGGTATTCAAATTTCAAAATGACTTTTGAAAGAGAAAGGTCACATAATGAGGCAGATGACATTGCTACATAATATACATGGCACTAAGAATAATAGAAGTGAAAAGGAAAAATAAACATGGTGGAACACAGTAATTGGTGAGTCCTTTGAGAGCACTTCTTCATCAGGACATTCTCACAAAGGACCGATTTCTGTCCACCTTTCACTTTATTAGGAAGTGCTTCATGTTTACATACCAGATGAAGGACAGCACACTTCTGGCGTGGGGACAATATACCATTCTGAAGGAAAAGGGCAAAACTTATCAAGTCACAGTATATTCTGAGCAAATGTGGCTCTAAAATGTGCTCACAAATCATGAGTCACCATATTTTCCCCCATCTCTATTTCTTATTGAAGAGTAATAGAAGACAGTGATAGTTTAAAATATGATTCATAGGTGAAACTGCTTCCTTAGAAAACACCCGATTTCACAATGTCACTGATGAAGTTCAGATGATTTGATTACCGACCTCAGGTTTAAGTGAAACTCATACTTTTCCCCTTACTTATTTTTCTCATACTTTTCCCCTAACCAGAATATATTACTGCTGCAAAGCAATTTGCACTTTGCAACTTTAAAGAGAGCAGAAAGGACTAGACTTGCCAGAAGGCACTTGGGCAATTGTCACAGGCAGATTGTTTATTCTACCTAGAGGTTTATTATTATTTTCATACCATTCTGCAAAGATCAAGCGAAAGTGCTAACAGGCTCTGGTAGTTTTGTTTTGTTTTGTTTTGTTTTGTTTTAAAGGTGGAGTTTAAAGTACTCTAAAGCAATAAACCATCAAATTGCATGACAAGTTAGAAGCATGTAACTATATTAGCAAGGAATATACTTTATTTTTATTAATTCCAGAGCTATGTGGCTCAGACATATGAACAATCTAAAGGGATTTCTCAAACTTTTTTCAAAACTTTTTTGCTGCTTTGTTTTTTTATATATTTATTACTGAAGTATATTTGACATGCAATGTTATATTAATTTTTTTCCAAATTTTTAGCAGAGTTCTGCAAGTGATTTAGTGCTGGACTATATAGTAAACCAATAGTGTCTAAAACAGGAATCAATACTGGCACCAGAAGTCATGGTTTTATCCTTTTTCAACTTCAAACACGATTGGTAAGAATAGTAAAAGTGCACTAATAAAATCAACAGTCTCCAAATTTATGAGGAAGGCAAGAAAAAAAAAACAGGACACAAAATGGGTAGAAATCAAGATCATATGTTTCTTACTACAAAATGAAACTGCTCAAGCTGGGAACCTGAGAAATGTCTGCTTGAGTTTCCTGGGGCTGCTATCACAACGTACCACCAACTAGGTTGTTTAAGCTACCCAGAAATGTATTTTCTCAGCTCTGGAGACTAGACGTCCAAGGTCAAAGTGTCGGCAAGGTTGGCTCCTACTGAGGGCTGCTCGGGAGAATCTAGTTCATGCCTCCCTGCCAGCTCACAGCATTGTGCTGCCAATCATTAGTGTCCACTGGTTTATCAACACGTCATCGTGATCCCTGCCTTCATGTTCACGTGGCATCATGCTTCCTACGTGTATGTGTCTAAATGTCTCCTTTTTACAAGGACACTAATTATGTTGGAATAGGTGTCCACCTTCTCCAGTATGACCTCATTCTAACTATATCCTATGACTCCATTTCCAAACAAGATCACATTCTGAGGTACTGGGAGTTAGGATTTCAACATATGAATGGGGGAGGCGGGGGACTATTCAACTCACAGCAACATCCTATATGTCTCTTTCATCATACTATTGACTTAAAGTCCAGTTTCATTGACTTTCAGTTTTCTCCTGTGTTTATCCCTTTCTCCTGTGTCTATCCCTTTACTGCCCTTCCAGTAACCTGTTTCATCATCATTGAAGATACAGCCCATGACCCCTTTTTTTTCTTCCATGTACACCCAGGGACTAATTTCATTCTGGCTTCTTTTTAATATGATATCTATTTAATGAGTTTCAAGTGAAACAGTCCTCATTGAGTATTAAAATTTATTTCTAGATTTCCTATGTTTAAACTCTTTTAAACTCTCCAAACCATTCCCTGCACTGCTAACAGGAAGATCTTTGAAATATTAGTACCGTTCTCAAAAATTTTCAGTGGCTTCTCATGACTTATAGGATAAAAGTCTCAACTCCTTAGCTGGCAGACAAGGAACCCCATTCTGGATTCAGTCTACCCCTTCAGTCTTAATCTCAACTTTCCCTCCTATCCCTTTTCCAACAAAAGTAATCACTGTAGCTCCTTGAAAACCTCATGCTCTCTCAGGCTTTGTAAATCCATGTCTTTGTAAATATTTTTCTGGTGTAGAATACATTTCTCATCTCACTGACTCATATACAACCTCCTGTACATCAACCCTCTAGAGTACCTTGTTTCTCCACATAGTTCAGAATAGCTTGTACAGGGATACCTGGGTGGCTCAGTGGTTGAGCATCTGCCTCAGCTCAGGGTGTGATCCTGGGGTCCTAGGATCGAATCCCTCATTGGGCTCTCCAGAGGGAACCTGCTTCTTCCTCTGCCTAGGTCTCTCTCTCTCTCTCTCTGTCTCTCTGTCTCTCTCATAAATAAATAAATAAATAAATAAATAAATAAATAAATAAATAAATATCTTTTTTAAAAAAAGAAAAAAGAACAGCTTGTATACTGTCTATGGATATGCTTGGGTCTCACTCTCCACTAGACTCTGCTTCTCAAGGACCAAATACAAGGCATTTTTTTCTTCTTCATATTCTCAGCATACAATACAGGGCAAGGGCAGGCACTGAATAAACATTTGTGGAATAAACACACACAAGGGAGGAAAACTATATGGTCCAGAGTACATTTACAGAGTTTACCTGGGAAACTTCTGTTGAACATAGGACCTGAAAGTGATTGTAGCTCTACCAAATCAGGAGCCAGAGTCAACAGAACACATATTTCAATAATGACCTCAATGTCAGCATTCCACCTGTTAAATCCAGGCAAGCCAGCAAGGACAGAGCAGCTTACGAGCTCCCTTTGTTCCTGATGCTTTACAAATATTTCCTGACACTGAGGCAGGGAAGAAAGCACAATATACTTTGGCTTATAAATCTAGTGATGCCTAATAAAGACCATGATTCTAACAAATCATACGGTGATGTGGGGCAATATTTGTTCATTCTTTTTTAGGCCATGTTAATTGAGCAGGCAGTTAGTGACTCTTGACTCAGATAAAAAGATTAAACCAAATCTACCAAAATTAGCAATCAAGGGGGAAGTGTTTGTGCATGTGCATGTGCGTGTGTGTAAAGAAGTAGTTATACTGTATTCCCTATAGAGATTTTTCTGTGTAGTCCTAATCTTCAGATGTAGAAGCTTGAGTTTATTAAGGAATGCAATGGTCTTCCTTACATATGAAGTGACATTAGCAAAAACTCTCCAAGGAAATGGAGAATCTGAAAGTATAATATGAGACACAGGGATTGCTACCATGGTCACGTACTCTTCCGATCCTAGGTCTTGTCATACAGACAACATTTAAGCATGGGAAATGGCAGGTAAATTTTCCATCCTCTGTGTGTTTACATGGTGCATGATATATACAAAGTGATATTGTAGGAATTGGAAATTAAAAGATGGCTTCTCTCCTCAAGAATATTACGACCTATTGTGGGAGGCACATCTTCAAGTGAGCAACTGTGACAAAATGTTGAAAGTACATTGCAATCTCAGTACAAGAAGTAACTAACACTTCTCCCATTGTTCATTTAAAAAGAAAATAAGTTTCATGAACTTTCCTCATTTCTGTACTATATCACTAGCAACATTTTTCAGAGCAGAAGAGGAAAGAACAGATAGAAGAAATGGGTGATGCTTCCATCTGAGCCAGGACAAGGTGAAGTACTAACGAGAGACTGCTCAGCAGAAGGAAGATAGAAGGCATTCTCTCACTGCCTTGGATGGCTTCTTCATTAGTGACTATGTCTCCTAGAAAGCTCAACACAGGCCAAGGAATCCTGCCATGTTTCCCAAATCCACATCCTCTGACATCATACCAGGGATGGCAGTAGATTCTTGCTGGTACTAATCTCAGAGCTGCCTTACCTCTTCTGTTTGGCTTATAAGTCCTCTTCTTTCCATGGAAACCCATTCTGTGCATTTAATTCTCTCTTTTAAATACTTTGTGATTTCTACTTTCCTTTGGACTTTCACTGATAGCACAAAATAAAACAAACCAAGAATAGAAAATGTGAACTTTTCTCTCCAAAGCTGGGGTTGTCTCTGTGCAAGAAATTGAGTTGCCAGAAAGGTTACTAATATCTCATTTATTTCATTGTTATACTTTAAATCAGCCCTTGAGTCCAAATTACTAAAATATTGTTTGAAAAATCAGTGCCAGAAATTCTGAGATTTTTAAATACATGAGAATGGCATAGGTTAGTCAAATAATGAGTCAAAGGCTATACACAAAACCTTGCAGAGTATCACAGCAGAAAATAAGCAATACTCTAATCCTCACACATGGAAAATGCTAGTGATTCCCCTTCAAATTTCAAAATTGCTGTAACTTTGATACTAATAACAACTAATTATCCTAAGAAGAGGAATTGCATTTTATTATCCCAATTTAATAACAATAATGGAGATAATATAAGATAAAATATAGTATTAGCATGAATAATAATAAATAATGATTTAAAACTATCAATGCCAAATATGACAATGAGATACAACAAATATCTATGAGTTGCTTTCTGTGTTAAAAATCTAACTACCTTTAAACATTTGGCAAAGGGATCAACTTTTTGGGCCTCAGTTTTCTCATGAGGAAACTGTAGAGTTTGGCTTAAAATAGTTTTTCCCCACCATTGGTTCACAGGTCTTACAATTTCCATAATTAAAGGTAATATTTATCTCTATTATAATTTCTATTACTTGGATCAAAAAATATAATTATTTAAGAAATGTTTCCTTTAAAAGGGAATAGTTTAAGACCTTCCATGTATCCTCAAGTGCACATATTTGGTGCTTGGAGGATGTCAGATGACCTGGCTCATGACTCAGTCACTTAGTTTCTGACTCAGTTGATAATTCTAGCTAGCATGTTAGTTTTAAACAGCACACTGTTGTTGGTGGTTTTTTTTAATTCTCAGTCAAATATTGTTTAATTTATATCCATAATTGACCATTTGTTAAAGGCAGGAAGCACAAGGAACACTGATGTTGAAATGCAATAAGGAAACTAGGAGCATAATGATATAATTCTGCAAATTTTGTTCAATTTTCTCTTCATCAAATCAAAATTCGTGTGTATATTTAGAACTTCAAAAATCAATTTGAAAAGCATAAACAAATGTAATGATTATTAAATATGGTTTAGAATTACGGGAAATTTTTTAAATTACATTGCATACTATGTTATTTGCAGACTTTTCAAATAACAGCTTGAATCTCCTCCCTTACCTGTTCAGTTAGAAACAAAATGAAAACAATTATTTTTAAAGATCAGTTAATTTATTTTTAGAGTAAAGGGCAAGAATTCTACACACTGGGTCACAATGGCACTTTTTTCTTATAATATGCATCTTAAATCTATACTCTGATATTTATTCATAAACCCAAATATGATGTATTAGATTATTAAATATATTTATCAACAAATTATTGCCTTTAAAATGAAATTAAGTCTACAAGAGACTCATTTCAGGCCTAAAGACACTGCAGATTGAAAGGGAGGGCTTAGAGAAACATTTATCATACAAATGGATGTCAAAAGGAAGAGTAGCAACACTTACATCAGACAGACTAGACTTTTTTGTTCTTGTATTGTTTTTGTACTGCTTTGGAATCAGGGTACTGCTGGCCTCATGAAATTACTTTGAATGTGTTTCCTCTATTTCATTGTTCATAAGATTTTGATAAAGATTGTCATTATTTTTTTTTTAATGTTTGGTGGAATTTACCAGTGAGGCCATGTGGTTTTTCTATGCCAGCAGATTTTTTATTCCTAATTCAACTTTCTATTTACTGATCTAAGATTTCCTTTTTCTGGATTTAAGACTCATGATTCAATCTTAGTAACTTGTACATTTTCAGGAATTATCTGGGCTTTTTTCTAAGCTATCTGATCTGTTAATATATAATTATTTATAGTAATCTGTTATCACACTCTATTTCTGGGCTCATCGACTGTATTGTCCTCTCTTCTATTTCTCACTTTGGATTTTGAGTCTTTTTTTCCCTTAGTTAAAATATCTTAAACTTTGTTAATTTTGTTTATTTTTTTCTGGAAAGACTGGTCATTACTTTCTGTTATGTAATTGTTTATTCTGGTCTCTATTTATTTTTTATTTTTCTTTATTTCCTTCCTCTACTAAATTTCAGCTAAATTTCTTCCTATTCTAGTTCCTTGTGATTTGATGTTGTTTATTTGAATTTTTTTTCTTAAAACAAGCATATAGAGCATAAATTTCACTCTTACATCTGCCTTTGCTGTGTCCCATAGGTTTTGGAATATTGTGTTTTCTTTTTCTTTGGTTTTAGACATACTTTGACTTGCCATTTGATTTCTTATTTGTCCCACTGTTTGTGCAGTAGTGTGTTCTTTAATATTTACATATTAAATATTTAATGTTTACATTTTAGATTTTCCAGCTTTGTTTTACTGCTGATCTTTATTTCTACGCCATTGTGGTTAGAAAATATACTTGGTATGCTTTCAGTCTTCTTAAATTTGTAATATTTGTTACGGTCTCTTTTTATGTGATGTAACCAGGGGATTCTTCTGTGTGTACTTGAGGAAAATGTGTATTCTATTTTCTCAGATGGAGTGTTCTATGTATATCTTTTAGAACTATGTATTCTGAACTATGCTATAAGTAAAAAATGTTCTTGTTGAAAAAAATAAATAACTTTAACTGAGGGTACTTATTTAAAATACAGCCTATCAGAGAAGAGGTTGGTAGGGGGATGGGTGAAATAAGTGAAGGGGATTATACACCTGAAACTAATATAACATATTTAACTACACTGTAATTAAAATTAAAAACTTAATAAAAACAAAATGAAATGACTTTTAATTTTAACAGAAAAGGTTGAAATTTATATCCTCATGTATTATTTCTTTTCTTCAGATGTCATTAAAATATTCTATATTTTTGGATAATGTATTAACCAAATATATATGTAATATTTTACTGAAATGTAATTATTATATGGCATTCAAAAATTATTTTACAAATTAAAGCTCTACAGACTTCATGGAATTACACATCCCATTGTGGAATTTTTTCAAGCCAAAAGGTTTGGCAAATGCCTATTTTGGCAAAACTCAGACTTTTCTAGTTAAGACTTCATAAATCCAAGGACTCTGATGATCCAAAGTGGACCATTCTCAAGGGAATTCTAATGTCATTATTTGGGATCATAAATTATAAAAACTTAAAGGAAAGAAAAAAATTATCTTAAAAGAATCATCTATTACAAATACTGGCTTTCATTTTCTTCTCCCTCTTTTCTTTTTCTGTGCCCTCTTTCTGGGCTGTGTGATCCAGTTTTACACAGCCTGATACAGAATCAGGCCTTATGAAAACATTCATTTCATCCAAGGTTTTTTTATAGAAACCTACTGTTTTCACATTTGGAAAATAAAGTTTTCAGCTTATTTGTGGATTGGGTGCCTGGTATTTAGGATGTCCATTGCTCTGTCCTGCTTTCTTTTCTAACTGCAAAATGCAGAGGCCAAAGGAAACTTGAACCCTAGTCCTTAGTCACAATGGGACTGAAATAGATAGAGGATAGTCTGTGTCAAGACATGGAATGTTCTTGATTTTAATGTTTGTATGGAATTCATGGGGTTCATAAAGACATTCCAAAACAACTTGTTTTCTCTTTGCATTTTAATCATAATATGTAAATTACAGGAAAAAATACCAATGAATATACACTTGACAAATTTTCTGCCTTCCAACACCATTCATCTATTCTTCCTGAAAAAAATTAAATGATATCTAATATTGTGTGTCTAGTGCTAATAGCCATTGTACCTTAAGATCACAGTTTAAACATGAGATGTAAAATTGTCACTCCTTGAGTGGAGACTTACTCTCTTGCCCTCTTGGAGGGTGGCAAAGAAAAGCAGCTATGTATCAGAAATATTGCTCATGTAATTGAGACAGCAGGTTGGTTTAACAGCAGGCATTTTGTATTTGATCATTATTATCAGCATCTAATCTGCTGCCTAGCTTTTTTAAAGAATGGGAATAAGGGTAATAACACTTGAAGAGACTGCTGGGAACAGAGTTAAGGTAGTGTTATGGATTAAAGGTTATGTCCTTGTCCCTCAAATGAAGCCCTCACACTCAGTGTGATGGTATTTGGAGGTGGGATCACTGGGAAGTAATTAAGGCTAGATAAAGTCCTGAGGATAGAGCCTTTACAAAAACAGAAAGAAATCAGAACCTTCTCTCTCAGCCATGTTGAGGACACAAGGGGTCATCCAACAGAAGCCAGGAAGAGGGCTCTCACCAGAACCTAACAATGCTGGTAACCTGATAATGGACCTCCCAGCATCTAGAACTGTGGGAAATAAATCTGTTCCTTCAGACATCCATCTATGACATTTTGTTGTACCAGCCTAAGCTGATTAAGACAGTGTATAGGTGAATTATTCTTTTAAAAAGGGCCTCTGGATAGAGCATGTTAACACTCTTCTGATGAATCTCATTAGTGAAATTTTACAATGTATAAAAATATTGACACTGTGTAAGGGGATATAGTTATATAGTTTGTTCTTTCTGCAAATACCAAATTTACCAGGGAAGATACTCCATTAAGATGAATTGACATTAGAGTATCTGGATGAAATAAAATTGTATTTAGCATTAATACTATGTTGAACATCTTCTAAAACTCATGGGTCACAGAGTCATCATGAGCATATATAATACCACTCTACTGATGTACAAAGTTTATTGTACTTGTTATATCCTTTACTTGTCATATCCTTTACTTGTTATATCCTTTACTTGTCATATTTTTGCTGTGATTCTTGGATCAGGTCAGTATTGTGTCATTGTCATATAACCATAATTGGAAATAATAGGTCAGTCTATTACTCTAACATAGCCAACATGTATGTAGAGATATAATTCTTATATCTTTCTTCCACTTTTATACTTTGACTTTATTTAACATTAAATGTTAAGCCATGGGTTAATGTTTACATAACATCATTTCATTTAATCTTCATAACACTTGCAGGGTAAGAACCATAACTTTTTTTCCCCAAAAAGGTTAATATTTATGATGAAAGTGTAAAGGCCACCAAAATTTGTAGCCACATATTGTCCTTACTGCCGGCAGTTTCATAGAAATGAAGTTGTCTTCCCAAGAGTTCCCTGTGATTTTCCAGAGATGACTCTAGCCATTTTGTTTGGGTATTAATATCTATCCTTGAACCAATTTCCCTGTCAGAATATGACACACTCCCTGGACAAGCCAAGGTCTTTTGCTCATACTTGAAGCTGGAGACTAGGGGTGGGGATTGCCAGTCTACATAAACCCTGTGGACTAAGAAGAGGGAAGGAGGTTTCTCCATAGCGATCTGGATAGCAGAACAAAATAAAAATACATTTTTATTATGTTCCACTCTATGGTTATCAGCATCTATGCATATTACTCTTCCAAAATAAACATTCAGAACTGTCTGGCTGTAATATGATACAACTGCCTAGCTATATAACTGGAAAAGTCTCACTCCATCCCACCAGGAGACAACTCAAAATTGTCCAGTTATTACATCCTGATATCTAATAAACAAACCATGAAAAATAATTAATTTAACTACCCTCAACATAATCAATACACCACGATGGAGGATAAACAATATCTTTGATAACATTCACCTGGGAAAGGGACATAGGGAAGCCATAATTAAAAGTCCTCCAAAGTAGGGATGCCTGGGTGGCTCAGTGGTTGAGCACCTACCTTCAGCTCAGGGCATGGTCCCAGAGTCCCAGGATCGAGTCCTGCATTGGGCTCCCCAGGAGAAGCCTACTTCTCTCTTTGCCTATGTCTCTGCCCTTCTGTGTCTTGAATAAGTAAATAAAATATTTTTTTTAAAAGTCTGAAATATATGCTATATTGCAAGAATGGGGAGAACAAGGACTCTGCTCTGACAATGAAAAGTTACTCAGTCAATTAATTGGGTTTCTCAAAATTCTGTTATCCTGTAAATTTCCCTTGTCCTTTGTTCGTCATGACAGAATATGAGTTGTATGAGTTGTGTAAGGAAGACTTTTTCTGGAGGTTGGAATTCTTCAGCAACCCAGATCCAGTTGAGAAGGTCACGAGTTTTGCTTTAAATTCAGAGCAACAACATGATTTGCTTGTCAGTTTCGAGATCTTTGTCATGATAATTTCTTTAATTTCTTAACTCTTTAACTGGTTTTATAAATTCTTTATAGGTGTCATTTATTTAAGCTTAGTTAAGCTTAGTTATTAAGCAATAACTATATTTTTTAAAGATTTATTTATTTATTTTAGTGGGAATGAGGGGGAGGGCAGAGGGAGAGGGAGAAAAAATCTCAAGTAGACTTCCCACTGAGTACAAAGCCTGACACAGGGCTCGATCTCTAGACCCTAGATTACAACAAGCTGAAACCAAGAGTCAGATGCTCAACCAAATGAGCCACCCAGAAGACTCAGTGACTTTTTAATTTGCTTATATTACTCTTTGCAACTGATGGAGATAGAAAAACTTTGAGTCAAAATTGTTAAGTCTCAAATCCATGCATGTAGGAATTTACAGAGAAAATAGAGGGGACTCTTGAAATAATCACAGTCAGGATAAAGATTAAAAGGAATAATATGATAAAACTTCCTGTGTACTGAGTTTTTTTCTTTATTTCAAACTTTTGATTACAAGCCATTTATTAAACAAACAAAAACCCTAAGTGGTAATTACTTGTATTGTTTTTTAAACCCCAAAATGGATCAAACCATACTTCTAATCTATAATTAGGGGATAACAGACCATGTAGTGATAAGGTCAGCAGAGAAAAGTCAGAGAATATGTACAGAGTTTTTGCTGAGTTACCTAATAATTTCTTTGACTATCAGTATTTTCAGGATAATGAAGATTGTGGTGAACATTAGGACATTTCCAAATATATTCTGACTTTATTCTTTTTAAACACACAGTGATATTATAATTCCTTGTCACCTTTAAAGTTCAATGTGACCATGTAATTTGTTTTAGCCAATGAAAGTATCACTACAGAATGGATGATTAAACAGAAAGTGAGAATACCAACGTGGCCAATTGGGAGACTCCAGCCTCTATTCCTCCTCCAAAAGATCAACAACTAGACAGCTATCCACAAACAGCTGTTTATGTTATGGATCCCAGTGGCTTGAACTACCAAGATATCATGCCTCTCCAAATCCGGAGTCACCACATATCCCTATACTTGGTGCCCCACCACTAAGATCTGGCAAACAGCATTTTCCAGCATGCCCCTATCCACAGGTGAAGGCTTATCTTTGCCAAAGTTAGTCCATAAAGTCTAGAGAGGTGAACTGCTTCTTCAAATGTGCACATAAGTATGGAAAGCTATGGGAATTATGAAGAATCTGGGAAACATGACACCACCAAAGAAATACAAAAAACTTCTAGCAAATGACCCTAAAGAAATGCAAACATATGAATTTCCTGACAAGGACTTCAAAAAAAATGTTCTACGGATGCTCAAAGAACTATAATACACAGATAAATAATTTCTGAAATTAGGGAAATAATATAAGAATAAAATGAGAAGTTTACAGAAACAAAACTTTCTTTAAAAAAAGCAGATGTGTTGGACTGAAGAATACAATGACTGGACTTACATCTTTGTGTCAGTTTGTGTCATTTTGACAGCAAAAAGGCCAAAGTTAGGACAAGGGAGTATATAACAAAGATCTGAGGAGACATAAATGTAATACAGATTATAAAAGCAATAGAAAAAATCATAGACACTAAAATTTGGTTTTCTGAAGAAAGAAGCAAATTGATAAAACTTTAGCTAAATACCATGAAAAAGAAGATTCAAGCAAATACATTTTTAAATCAAAAAGGAAACATTACAACTGATACCACAGGAATACAAAAACTCGTGAGATTACTATGAACAATTATGTGCCAACAAATTGAATCATCTAGAAGAAAGAGATAAATTCCTAGAAATATACCAATTACCAACATTGAAGTATGAAGAAACAGAAAATCTGAACAGATCAATTTTCAGTAAGGAAATTGAATCAGGAATCAAAAACTTCCCAACAATAATAAAAAAAGCCCAATATCAAATGGCTTCACAGGTGAATTCTGCCAAACATTTAAAGAAGCATTAATATCAATATTTCTAAAATTAGTTCAAAAATTTGAAGAGGAGGGGACACTCCCAATTTCACTTTACAAGGCCAGAATTACTCTGATATGAAAGCTATATAAGGAAACTATAAGAAAACTGCAGGCTAATATCCCTCACGAATATACATGTAAAAATTCTCAACAAAATGCTAGTAAATCAAATTTAACACTACATTAAAAGGACATACACCATGATCAAGTGAGATCCATCCCTGAGACACAAGGATTGTTCAACATATGCAATTTGATCAATATGATACATCACATTAACAGAGTGAAAAATAAAAATTATATGATAATCTCAGTAGATGCAAAAAAAATTATTTGACAAAAGTCAATATTCTTCGTAGTAATAACAGTAACAAGGATCTTAAACTGAGTATAAAAGGAATGGATCTCGACATAATAAAGGCCATATATAACAAGCCCATTGCTAACTTATAGCCAATGGTAAAATGTTGAAAACTTTTCCTTTAAGATCAGGAACAAGACAAGAGTACCCACACTCACCATTCTTATTCAACATAGTAATGGAAGTCCTAGCCAGAGCAATCAGGCAGGAAAAAGAAATAAATAGTACCCAAATTAGGAAAGAAGAAGTAAAATTTTCTCTGCTTGCTGATGACATAATCTTGCATATGGAAAATCCCAAAGATTCCACTACTAAAACTAATAAACAACTCACTTGTGGTTCAGAGATTTAAATAAATGAATTCAAGGTGGAATTTTGGAGTACATTATAAGTTAATATCTTAATGTCTTTCTTGTTGTCAAAGATGATATTTGACATTTTATTTTATTTTTTTCATTTTTTATTTTTTTGATATTTGACATTTTAAAATCTGTGTACTACCCCTTTGAGCTTGACTTAGTCCATGAAGATTTGGTGTGGCAGTTTCATCTGAGTTTCACACATCAGATTTGTTTTGGAAATATTGTACTGTACAGAGACTATACATTGAGCAGAACGATACAGTTTTCTCTGATCTACTGTAACCTTAAATTGGAGACTGTGAGCCTACTTTCCTTAATCCCTCACTTCATGTGACTGTCTTGATGAGAGATGATGGATGAGTATTTTGCACGATTAAATCAAATCTATGAAGAATCCCCCCCACACACACACTCATTGCACAGTTGATGCCTGAAAGAATGTTGGGGGAGAACTCAACATCCAACTTGTATATTTAAGTTTCTCTTGTGAAAGATTTTTAAATGCATTTTTACTGTAAATATACATGGAAGGGTATGCATTCCATAGTCACACACACAAAAAAACCTAATAAATAAATTCAGTAAATTTTCAGGATACAAAATCAACGTACAAAAGTCAGTTTCTATACACTAACAATCTCATTACAACTGCATCAAATCAATAAAAGAGGAATAAATTTAAACAAAGAAGTGAAAGATCTATACATCAAAACTTGTAAGACTCTGATGAGAGAGATCGAAGAAGATACAAATAATGAAAAGATATCTCCATGTTCATGGATCAGAAGAGTTAATATGTTAAAACATTCATACTATCCAAAGATTCAATGTGATCCATCAAAATTCCAGTGCTATTTTTCAAACAGAAACAGAAAAACAAACCTAAAATTCAAATGCAACAACAACAAAAAAAACCTTAAATAGCCATGGCATAGAACAAAGCTTAAGCTTTGCTGAACATTGAACTTTTTTATTTCAAACTATATTACAAAGCTATTTTAATCAAAACATTACAGTGCTAAAATAAGAACATACTTTAGAACAGATGAGAACACATAAATAAATCCATGCATGTAGAATCAACTAATACATAACAAACGATCCAAAATTACCCGATGAGGAAAGGATGTTCTTTTCAACATATAGTACTGGAAAGACTGAATATTCACATCAAAAGAATGAAACTAGACCCTTTTTTAACACTATACACTGAATTAACTGGAAATGGATTAAGGACTTAGTGTAAAACTAGAAATCATAAAAATTCTAGAACAAAACTTATAGAAAAAGATCCTTGATATCAGTCTTGGCAATAATTTTTTGTTTATAATACCAAAAGCACAAGCAATCAAAGCAAAAATCAACAAGTGGGACTATCTCAAGCTAAAAATTCACAGCAAAAGAAACAATCAACAAAATAAGATGGAAACCTACAGATTAGGAGAAAATTTTTGCAGCCCATATATATGAGATTCGAACGATACAAGGAATCATACAATTTAAAAGCAAAAAGTACAATTAAAAACTGGTCAAAGAATCTGAATAGACATTTTTCCAAAGAAGACATAAAAATAGCCAATAGTACATTAAAAAATACTCGATATCATTATTCCTCAGAGAAATACAAATCAAAACCACAATGGGACACCACCTTACACCTGTAAGAATGATTAAAATCAGAAAGACAGGAGCTACAAATGCTAGTGAGGATGTAGAGAAAAGGGAAATCTGACACACTTTTGGTGGTAACGTGAATTGGTTCAGCCACTATGGAAAACAGTATGAAGTTTCCTCAAGAAATTAAAACAGAGCTACCATATAATCTTACAATTCCACTCCTGGGTATATATTCAAAGAAAATAAAATCACTCTCTCAGAGATATATCTATACCTCCACATTCATTGCAACATTATTCATAATAGCCACGTCATAGAAACAACCTAAGTGTTCGCTAATGGATGAATGGATAAAGATTTCTCACACACACACACATACACGTACGCACGCACACAGAGGAATATTATGTAGCCATACAAAGGAAGGAATTCTTTCCTTTTTAACAACATGGATGGGAGTTAAGGGCATTATGCTAGGTCAAATAAGCTAGACAAAGAAAGGCATATACTATATGATTTCACTTATATGAGAAATCCAGAAAAGTTGAACTCCTAGAAACAGAGTGGACTAATAGTTACCAGGATCTGAGGGGTAGAAGATATGTGGAGATGTTGGTCAATGGGTATACATTTTCAGTTATAAGATGAATAATTTCCAGGGATCTAATGCACAGCATGGGGACTATGTTAACATTACTGTATTACATATTTCAAATTTGCTATGAGAGATATTAAAATGTTATTACTAGAACAGAACTGTAAAAGATTAAAAAAATTATATAAGAGAAAGGGGCTAACTAAACTTTTTGGGATAAAAACATTTTGCGATATATCCATGTAACAAATGATAACACATGCATTAAGCTTATAGGATGTTATATGTCCATTTATACCAATAAATCTGGAGAGGTAAAAAGAACTACTGGAAATTCTGTTTTTTGTCCCTATTTTGGTGATTGTCAACACTCTGTCATTGATATGGGTCCCTGAATTTGTGTGAAACATTCCCACTTACCTATGTTAGATATGCAGTGCAAGCAAGAAAGCTCTCCTACCAGATTAACCTACTATAGTTCAAAAGTTATTTGCCATAAGGATCAAAACACAACATGGCAAGTTTGCATGGTCCATAACACATAAAAGGAGCACATAAATACATGTTTATTTTATTTTGGCCACAAATATTTAATCTTATTCAAATATTGTCTGTTTTCCCACCTGTAAAGCTGAAATATTATTTATATTTCTAATTCAAAGGTGTACCATGAAGCTCAAATAAAGGTCTAAATGCTATCTTTTTAAATATGAAATCTATGGAATTGAACGTTTCGCTTTTTCTGAATACTTTGTACTATCACCTGATTGTTTCCATAAGTTTAACTGGTTTTATTTTCATATATATTCCTCTCCAGTTTAGCTCTTTCAGGGCCAGACAATTCACTAATAAAACATTCTCTTCAGCATGTTTCAGAAAATGTCCTCTTTTGAGTTGTTAAAAATTACTGATTATTTTTAAATTAATAAACCACCAAATTTTAATTGGCATCTTCTCAGTAATTGGAAGAGAGCTCCAAAGACCCTGAAAGATGGCATTCATCATCAAAGTCAACGTCTAGAATGAGTCTGTTGAAAACAACAGTGAGAAAAGGACACAAAATATCTAAGGACAAGAATCTACCAAGAATGAATAGATTTTTTTGAACTAAAAATGAAGAAAGAGGGATCCCTGGGTGGCGCAGCGGTTTGGCACCTGCCTTTGGCCCAGGGCGCGATCCTGGAGACCCGGGATCGAATCCCACACGTCGGGCTCCCGGTGCATGGAGCCTGCTTCTCCCTCTGCCTGTGTCTCTGCCTCTCTCTCTTTCTCTGTGACTATCATGAATAAATAAAAATTTAAAAAAAAAAAAAGTTCAAACTTACAAGTTCTTTAAAAAATAAATAAATAAATAAATAAATAAATAAATAAATAAATAAATAAATAAAATGAAGAAAGAAGTAGGAGTGTAATATGCAAGAAAGTCTAATCCCTAGAAGAATAACTTATACATCTCTTCTAAAGGTAGGCTACATTCATGAAGTGATTATCTCTAATTCTAAACCCTATTATTTCTTTTCCTGGCCTTTATTTTGCTTCCCTTGTTCAGTGTATATGCTGGACTTGCAAACATTGTACAGAGCTTTTAAAACTCCTTTTTAGGCATATAAACACAGAGTTCTCTTCCAGAGCAGAAACTGTTGCCATTGTGGGAATGTTGTGAGGGAATGTGACATTGCAGTCACCTGACAAGCTGGCCAGAGACCATGGTTCCCAAAGAGCCACCATAGCATACAGACAGATAAGAGACACTGCTGTGACATTCCCAACGGCAAAAGTGTTATTTGTAATATACTTTCTTTTTTTTTTTTTTTTGTAATATACTTTCAAGTTAATCTCTCTCTCTCTCTCTCTCTCTCTCTCTCTCATATAAGGTTTTTCATGTAATTAGTCAATGAAATATTGGCTGTGTGATTGTACTGCCTCTCTCAGATTTCTTTCTCTTTCACTCTAGTCATTCTGGCTTTTCTCACTGCAATTCCCTTTTGCAGGCACACGAAAAGCAGTTTAAGTAGGAAGCCTGCATCTGGGTGCCAGAAAGCATGCTGGTGCCACAGAGCATTCATTCTGCAGCAAAACTGCAAACCAAGACCTTTCTGTGCTAAATGGCATGGTATCTCCTATACGACTTCATTAGAGTATATTTCCTTCATGATGCCAGCTGCTTTTCTGGCACCAGGCATGAAGGCTCAGTCTAAATTCTCCCCACAAAAACCGCTGCTGGTGTCATTGTGCCAGACACACCACTCTGACCTGCCTTCCACCGGACTGAGTTGGAAGGTGCATCTCCTCCTGGCCTCTTTTAGATTTTTTCTAGCGTTCCCTGAATTTTGTACTTTTGCATCATTTTTTGTGGGCACGGTGTTAGGCAGAGTTGATTGCTGTTACTCACAACTGAATTTCACAACTCTTCATGCAGAGGCTTGCTGCCTTTTTTTCGTGACGTTCTCCATAATGAGAATAATATCGTTCAAAGAATCACAAAGAAATGGGAATTAATAGTTCTATTCAAGGTGAGACAAAAGTCATTGTGTTGTAGGGAATCTGTTTCTTTACAGATGCAAGGCTTTATGAATGATTTTCAACCGGTCTTCACTGTAAATGACTGGTATAATGGGATGACTTGCTTTGAACGAATTTCAGAACCCTTTTCTCACAAATGGAAATATTTATTAAATGTTCACTTCTTGTTTTAAAAATTTCAGCTGTAATGACATATAACTGACAATTAAAATTCTCACTTCCTTGTCCAACTTAAAACATAATACCCCTGACTACTCAACAAGGTTAATCCCCCTTCACTGCTCAATAAGGTTAAGACAATGGCAAAGGCAATGATTATCATCCTTCACCAAAGGTGAACTACAGGAAAGGGTATGTGGGCATAGGTTCAAGGACTGTGAAGCAATGTCTATTCATCTGAGTATAAAAAGGGGAGAAAAGGATAACACTATGCCTGAAGATCAGCCCTCGTCTCTCTAAGAATTCTGTATTTTAAGAAAGAGAAAACTGAACTGATTTGAGCAAAAAAAAAAGAATCAATTGGCTTATATATGTGAGTGATGCAGAGGTAGATAGGGCTTTTGATTTTGGTTTCATGCAGCAGCTCAAGTATATAATTAAGACACTTCCCACTCCACATATCTGTATTGACTTCCCTAGTATCAGCTTCATTTGAAGACTTTCTAAATTACCACCACAGCTTCAAGATCCATATCCACATGCCATAACATCCAGAAAGACAGAAACTGTAGGCTACTATCAAATCTCTAAGAAAAGTAAGGAACTTCTTTCCTCAATCACACATCAACATCCACCCATGTTTCTCTGGCCCAGGTCACCCATTCCTAAACCAATTTAACTGACACTGAAATATCATAAGAAGCTAGGCTTGAGGCTGAACTCTCTGAAACAATTATTTCCGCAGGAGGGAGGAGTTTGGGATCAATCAGGGCACATTTGTAGGTAGGGTAGGATCAGAGTGCCCTCCACCCCACCCCAACTCTGCTCTTATACAAGGGGCAATGATGGGAAGAGAATGAGACAATCACAAGATCTATACTCCCAGCACTTACTAAAGGCATATCTTACTCTTGAGGGCTGCTTTGGTTGGGCTTGCTTTGGGTGGGTATGCATGCCCCACATTTACCAATGAGCTGTCTCAGAACTGAGGAACAAAGCTTCTCTTCTACCTTCAGGGCACTTTTAAAATGGAATCATAAATTACTCTAAAATATTTCATTGCCTTTAAAGTAAAAGATGTTCTGAACAAATTAATGAGCACAAAACTCCCTGATTGAGGAACTACTTGAGTAACTAATTTGATGAAAATTCAGGCATAAATAATAAAAGGTAGTATAATCTATAGGATAAAAGAGTAAACTGAATTTGGCTGTTTATAAAATAAAAAAGTTTTTATTTAAGGAGCATATAAAGATAAATATATACATACACAAACATATGTATATACGTGTGTATATATGTACTCCTACATAATGTATACTCACACACATATATACATGCATATATATTTAGAAATGTGTAGGTAAATATATATGAATGTGCATATGTGTGAGTACATATATATGTGGGAATATATAGATAGACATATGTACACTTTAACTATCAAATACATTTGTCTTCTTTTATAAAGAAATAGGAAGGAAACATTAAGTCTCTTTGACCATTGTGACTCTCAATAAGTTCTTGTTTCAGTGTAAGAGCATCCATCAGACATTATAAACTGAATGTAGTTCACAAATATGTTTGATGCCCGTCTAGACAGGACATCTCTCCAGTTTGACCAAAGGCCACAACTCCCTGTCTCACACAAGGCTCAATTCACAACTTACTATTAATTACAATATACCTATTAGAATGTGATCAAGATGTGGTCACAGCCTGTCTTCAAATAGGTAAAAATTAATACTTAAAGTTAGATTAATAATCAGGGAAATCCTTGGTAAGCAAAAGAGAAGATACAGAATAGTATATTTAGGACAAAATGAGGACATTCAGAACTACCACAGATTTTGCTGTCATTATATTTTTTTAATTCTCTTATAATAATGTATTTTTTCTTTCTTTTTACAGACAGATTCAAACAAAATTGAATACGTGATAGTTTTAGCCATGCTAAGGCAATCACCCACTAACAAGTCATAGAAATTTGTTTTTAGATGTTTCCAGACTCTTCAGTCATAGGTTATTACTGTATTTCAGTTATTTCTATAGCTGACTGATTTCAGTGGTGTCATGATGATTGTGTCTAATTTCATTCTCAGAGGGAAACTTTAATTCCAAGAGCTCAGGTTACCTAGCTGTTACCTCCTAGGTACTAACTCCAATTTTCACTATGGGTGTTAAAGTCAAGATTTAAAAACATTGGTACAGTATCACAACATGATATTATATTGATATTGAATTCATTTTGCTCTTAAACATTTTCCTGGTTTTCTCTCTCTGTAGGGTTAGGATTTCTTTTTCGATGAAGTATGATGACACATTTTTAAAGCATAGAATTTCCATACATCATACTCTGACAATCTTGGAATTAAAACAATCTGTGTTGGGTACAGGCAGCATTTCAATATGGAGGGTCACCCTTCACCTGCTATGCTACTGAAAGGGGGGTGATAAAGTGCAAAACCTACGTTCCTTTACAATTTAATCAATGGTGTAAAAGTTTTGTGGACTAAAAAGGATCAAAGTCCATTTCTTCAGGACATTGCCTTGTTCAACATTTCCATCCCATCACCTAGAACAATGCCTGGCACACCTAAAGGGTTGAATATATTTTTGAATGAAATACTTAACCACAAGAGTTGGAAAACAAGCTCAGAGAAAACATACTCTCCTGAGAAGCTACTTAGAATGTAGAGAGAGTTCTTGTGGTGAATCTACAAGGCTAAAATACAGATCTCAGCAAAACAGTAAAGTGACATCTGATTCCTCCATTTGAACAATTACTTCCAAATTTAATGACGAACACTGTTTTTCAAAATTTACAAGTAGAAACATATTCTTTCTATAAATATCTGACTTTATAGTCAGATATTTTTGTTCCTTGAGTCTGCGTTGTTAGGAAAAAAATCTTTGTGAACTTAACCAGTAAAATGTCTGATCTCTCAAAGATTCTTTTCTTTAAAAAAAAAAAAAGGTTTTATTTATTTATTCATGAGAGACACAGAAAGAGAGGGAGAGGCAGAGACACAGGCAGAGGGAGAAGCAGGCTCCATGCAGGGAGCTCGACCCGGGGACTCCAGGATCCTGCCCTGGGCTGAAGGCGGTGCTAAACCACTGAGCCACCCAGGGATCCCCCTCAAAGAGTCTCTTCTTAAGGGAGCAGGCATCAACTATGAAAGTAAAACCTATTTCTGAAGGAAGATACAGATGTTAAAGTGTTACAAGGGTTATCTGTGCAGTTCAGACTTTTGGTTTATTTAGTTGTAGCATACATGCTATGAGACTACATTTTATTTTACATATTTTAGGTATACCCTTTAATAAATGGAGCAAATTAAAATTAAGGCTAATATTATTAGCTGTTGTATATTTAGATTATTTAGAAGTTTAGGCTTAGGCCATAGGCATGTTTCAGTTCCAAGGGATTATCAAAATGCAGAAAATCTCCAGGGTGGTGAAAGTTAGTTGAACAATAATTAGACTAGAGCAACATAAAAAAAAAAAAAATAGATGACAACCCATTACCAACCAATATCATCTATAACTTTCCTTGGTCTCAGCAATTCACAATACAACTTTATTTTACTTATCATTCCAGTTTGAATCAAAGCATCTACTACCCCAAGCATCAATGCTCTTCAATATCTAATTTCACAGTTTTCTTAACACGTATCTCATGTTATTTATTATAGTCAGAGGCATCCCAACACCTTTGTCTATCCTTGCTACCTTTTAAATGGTTTATCTGGCAAACCATCAATCACAAATCATGAAACATATTTTAACTCAAGTAAGATCAGTTAAGAAAGAAAACAAGGCTTGTGTGGCCTAATTGGAAACATTACTCACATCAATAAGTGATAAATGCTTGTTCTGGGAAAGAATATTTTTCCCTCAGATCTGTCTGTAATGTATAATATGGACAAGATTAAAATCTCCAATCACCTTCTAACTTGAGGCCATAAAAATATTGATAAAAACAACCCAAAGTTATGTGAAGATAAAAGTTTGAAAAACTCAATTTCAGGTTCAAAAGATTGCTTGTAATACCAAATAAGTAAAAATATGTAATTTTCTTTTTGCCTTATTCTCTGGTTAAAACCAGAACTCACAAACCACTTGAAAAAAATGCCCAACAAACAAACATAAGTACATTTTAGTATGTTACAAAAACCATGATAAATTGGCTTACTTGGCTTTACCCTGAATAACATGTGCTGGAAGTTTTCAACAATCTCTTATGTGATATTAAACTATTCAAATAACTTTTATTAATGATATTATAAAATGTATAATTCAGCATTCATTGCCATTTTATATAGTATTTTCTATGTCTTATGGAGGATACGTTAATTATACCCACGTAAACATATTCTTCAACTAGGAAGAGACATAATGTTTCTTTCATAAAATTTTAATTTAAAGAACATAGATGTGCTCTCTTGTTCCATGAGGTCAATTGCGCTCCCACAACCATATTAACCAGGTGATGCTCATTTCACTTTACAGGTCATTTATTATAACTGCAGCACTGTCACAGGGATGGTTCACACAAATAATTTAACTTAGGTAAACACCATTTTCCAGTAATGATAAGACAAAACAAACTTTAGGAGCATTTATGAACAGTAACATCTCATTCTCAGTACACATTTGCCAACCGATCTCTGCTGTTTGCAAATGAATTAACGATGGCTTGACAAATCATTACAGCCATCTGTTTTGATGGTAAGGAAGAACTGCTTTGAACATTTTATTATAGGAGCACAGACTAGGTAGTACTTTAGCATATTTTTAGCATCATTTACCCTAAATATCACATGATATCTAAAAAATTACCAGTATTACCCATTCTCATCGAAGCTCTCTATAAATCCATTTGCTGAGAGACCACTCTGCAAAGGTAACTATGTAGGTTTTTTAGAGATCTTGAACAGAAGAAATGTCAATTTTCCCTCCATTAAAATAAATCTTTACAGTTACCAAAATGCTTTATATTCCAGTATATTTTAATTCCTCAAGTAAGCACTAAAGAAAGAAATTAAAATCAGCTTAACTAATTAAAATCAGCTTAACAAACAAACAAGTTCCTCTGGTTGTTTCAAGTCAGTGGATACAAAATGTACTATTGTTTAATATATTTCCTTGTTCAAATAATTTGTGTGAATATTATTTTCAATTTTATCAACATTGGAATAGCAATTTTTTTTTACTTGCTGGAAAAATATCTTTACTTTCTTATGAATATTTGATTCAAGAGTATGTTTATAATGTGACTGTAAGTGTTTTCTTGTATTTGGCAGGACTAATAAGGTGAGGAGGAACAGGGCACTTGCATATACATATACACACACGAACACACACAAATTGAACCCACTGTTACCTGTTTCTCAAGGATACATGTATTTTCCCAAATAAAGGAAGGAGAAAGAAAGGATAGAAAGAGGAGCTGGGGAAAGGGAGAGAAGGAAGGAGAGGGAAATGAAAGACCACTGATGTTTATCTCCAGTGGAAATATTCTAATAACCACACAATTTAAATAATATTTGATACATAATATTAAGATACATGCTTTAAAATAAAAATCTTGGGACACCTGGGTGGCTCAGTGGTTGAGCGTCTGCCTTTGGCTCAGGGTGTGATCCTGGGGTCTGGGATTGAGTCCCACGCCGTCTCCTTGTGGGAAGCCTGCTCCTCCCTCTGCCTATGTCTCTGCCTCTCTGCCTCTCTCTCTCTCTCCTTCTCTCTCTCATGAATGAATAAATGAAATCTTTTAAAAAAATAAAAATCTTTTTTTCTTCTCTTAGGATAGGAGCAGTACCCATGATAGTAAAGGAAGACCTGCCTATTTTTAAATGCACTTGAATTCTACAGACATTTAATAACTAAATATACACTGAACAAATGGATGGATGGGGAAATAGAAGTACACACTAAACTGTGCTGTATCTAAAGCTCAGCTAAAAGAGTGAAAAAAATCTGCTTATGGACTACTAAAAAGCAATCCCCTTCGAATTCAGAAGAACATCTTTTTCTCATTGGGTTTGCAATGAAGAAGGGGACAAATACATAGTTTTAATCCATCAGATTAGCTGATTCAAGCTTGAATCTGTGCAGTGAGAAATATGCTACATATATCCTCACCATAACTGCATTCAGAATTTTCTGTATCAGTAGGATATAAAAGGTTTAAGGAGGTGGATTTCACAAAAGTTTTTCAGAATCCCAATACATAGCACAATAGGAGATATACTTGCTTAAGATAGTGAATCACTTGAAAGATAGTGAATATAAAAGCATATATCTTAAAACTCAGATTTGTGTATTCAAAATGGAATTTCACAATCTAGAAACTGACTTTTTTTAATTATTGAGAAAACCAGCATTACACTCTTGAGGAGGTTGAAGTCAGTAAGATCAAGTGCTGGCCACAAGCTGGCAGTGAATGTGTGGTCTCTTCCACTGGTTGGGTGAGAAATCTGACCAAGGCAAGAGAGAGGGCCCAAAACAGAAGCATTCTGTTTTTACAAACTAATTTTGGAAATAACAGCCCATCACTTCTGTTATATTCATTAGAAGCGAATCACTTGCCCTTGACAACACTCGAAGAAAGGGAATTAAATGAGGGAGAAATATCAGGAGATAGGGATGAAGGAGGCCATCTTAGAGGCACGTACTACAGCTCCTGATACCATAGTCAGCTCCTTCTCCATGGGCTTATTCCAAGGTACCATGTTTCTCTGAATTTTCCTAATTTAAGTCAAATCTATACCAATTAACATATCTATAGATTAGCCATTCTTTTCTCCTTCCTTTAGATCTGAGAAAAAGATTTCTTCTCCTATCTACTTTATAAGATTATTGAAAATAGTAACTATGATAATGAATATCTGACATCTCCTAAAAAACCTATGATATAGAGCAGCCCTTCCTGGGCTATCTTTCTTACCAACATTGCTGCTCAATGTTCCTAAACCTCTATCCAGGATTCACTTCTAGAAGTTCTTGCATCAACAATCACCCTTGTGCCTACTTCAACAGCAGTTACAGAAATTTTCAAATCACTACCGTTTATATCTTCATTCATTCATTCATTTTTTAAACATTTCTTCCCGTTTCCTTTGTCTCTAGCAGCAACTGCCCTTTTTTCAAAGTCAAGTATCTTAAAGAATAATGGAAACTGCTGGATCCACTTTCTGACCTCATTGCACTCGAGTTCCCCATCCTCACTACACTTCTCTGGTAGTGATTGACAGGGATCTTTTAACTGCCTAGACAAAGGATCTTAAAAAATTTGGCACCTGGTATATGCACCCCTGAATTTATTGCAGTATTATTTATAATAGCCAAGATAAGCAAGCAATCTATGTGCCTATCAATAGAAGAATGAATAAGGAAATGTAGGGTGTGTGTTTGTGTGCGTACATATACATACATAATATATGTGTATATATATGAACATACATATATATGTATTGAATATATGAATTTATATATATATTTGCATATATACATAGCCAAGTTTTGGAAGCAACCCACATGCTCATCAATAGATGAATGGATAAGGAAGATATAGCATGTGTGTGTATATATATGTATATACACATATATATACATATTGAATATGAATATATACATATATACATGTATACATGTATGTACATATATTTCGGATATATATACAACTGAATATCACCAAGCCATATAAAAAATGAGGTCTTGCCGTTTGTGACAACATGCATGGAGGGTATTTGTGATAAGTGCAATAAGGCAGACAGAGAAAGACAAATACCATGTTTTCAATTATATATATAACCTACAATAAACAGACCCATAAATACAGAGAACAAACTGATGGTTGCCAGAAGAAAGGGGGTTGAGGGGAATATATACAATGGGTCAAAGGGAGTGAGAGACACAGGCTTCCAGGTATGGAATGAATACGTCAGGGAGAGAATATAGCAAATCTAGCCAGTGGTATTGTAATAGCATTGTGTGGTGACAGAGAGTAGCTACACTTGTGGTGAGCAGAGCAAAATGTATAGAGTTGTAGAATCACTATGTCAAACACCTAAAACTAATGTAAGATTGTGATTCAACTAGACTTTAATTTTTTTAAATAATTTTTAAAAAATAATAAATTTTTAAAAGCCCATATAAAAATATGTGGTACCTGGATCAAGAGTATCATCTGTGAACATCTGTGAAATGCACATTTCAGGCCTCTGCCATAGACCTACTAAAAACTTGGGCCTGAGGCCTAATAATCTTTGTTTTAACAAGCCCATTAGTTCATTCTGATGCCTGCTAAAGTTTGAGAATCACTGACTTCGACCATCATAAAAAAACCACGTCCTGAACTAATGGACGTTCTTCAATTTTTATCTAACTTTGTTTCTACAACATTTAAAATGGATGCTTTGAAAGTCTCATCATACACTCTCCAAAACATTCTTTTTTCACTGCCTCTCTGATAATTTATTCTTTGGGCTGTGTGTTCTTTTGGTTTTTGCACTTGGCTTGCCCCATCTGTCCTAAGAATGATGAATTGGTCCTCAGTTTTCTTATTTTATCTTTATACAAGTTTTCTCTAGTTAATTTTTTCCCATTCCATTAATTTATACATGGAATTGCTAATACCTATGAAATCCTACTGCTTGCCCAGTCAGCTCCCTTGGGTAGAGACACATATTTCCAACTTCCAAATCAAGATCACTAAGTCAATGCTATCTATTAAGTTCCAAATTAAGATGTCCAAACTAAAACCAAAATTGCCCCTCCCACAGCTCCCAAATCTATTTCTTTTATATTCTTTATCATAATAAAATGCAACATAATTTTTAGCATCTTCATTTTTAGAAGATTGGCGTTCGCCCCCAGTCTGCTCTCTTCCCATACTTTTGTACGGTCACTCAGACTTCCCCTAAGTTTTGTCTCCTCTTTTATGAGAGCCCTTCTCTGGATCTTTATTACTATTCCTGGAACTGCAGGTTTTCCTATTTTGTTCCATTTTTTTTCTTTTGTAAATAACATTTATATGAAATTTAACTATTTTCCAAAAACGAAGACTCAGTGAGAACAGTGCTGTGTTTTTTGGGGTTTTTTTTAAGAATTTTTTTTATTGGAGTTCAATTTGCCAACATATAGTATAACACCCACTGCTCATCCTGTCAAGTGCCCCCCTCAGTGCCCATCACCCAGTCTCCCCCACCCCCTGCCCACCTCCCTTTCCACTACCCCTTGTTCGTTTCCCAGAGTTAGGAGTCTCTCATGTTTTGTCACCCTCACTGATATTTCCCACTCATTTTCTCTCCTTTCCCCTTTATTCCCTTCACTATTTTTTATATGACCCAAATGAATGAGACCATATAATGTTTGTCCTTCTCCAATTGACTTACTTCACTCAGCATAATACCCTCCAGCTCCATCCACGTCGAAGCAAATGGTGGGTATTTGTCGTTTCCAATGGCGGAGTAATATTCCATTGTATACATAGACCACATCTTCTTGATCCATGTATCTTTCGATGAACCCCAAGGCTCCTTCCACAGTCCACAATTGTGGACATTGCTGCTATAAACATTGGGGTGCAGGTGTCCCGCGTTTCACTGCATCTGTATCTTTGGGGTAAATCCCCAGCTGTTTTTTAAATGTTTGTGAATTGCTCTACTGTATGACTCAATAAAGGACAACTGAATTCTCCTACTTGCTCCTACACTCAATCTGATACAGTATGATGAATTGGTTGAAGTAAATGAAAAAAAAAAATCCTGTTTCCTACTATTATGTAACTGAATAATGGAGGAGTATTTTAATAATCTTTGCATATAATTTTGAGTATTCTCCTTTGATATCATCATAGCAAAAGCCAACAAGTAGAGTTTTTTGGTTTTTTTTTTTAAGATTTATTATTTATTCATGACAGAGAGAGAGAGAGAGAGAGGAAGAGACACAGGCAGAAGGAGAAGCAGGCTTCAGGCAGGGAGCACGACATGGGACTCAATCCTGGGTCTCCAGGATCATGGCCCAACCCTCCCCCCCACCCCCCTTCTGAAGGCGGCGCTAAACCGCTGGGCCACCCGGGCTACCCGTGAAGTTTTAAAAAATAGTTGCAATATGATACCTGAAACCATATCAAAAAACTTTCTGCAATGTGTTACGTTAAAATCCATTGGATTATCATATATTATGAATGTCTTGTTGTTATATAACAACATACAATGACCATTTGGAAAATAATAATTTATTGAATTCATTTCTTCTAACTACTAACCTAGTTTACTATATAATATTTTAAAAATCACACTCACCAATATCACCATTAATCTAATGTTTTTAAAAAATATTAGAAAGTGGTGGATACAAGTTTTCCAAAATTTTAATGATCTTTTAGATAAATTTTCTCATTGACAACAAACACCATTAGTTGTTTTTCTTGAAATGATAAGCACATTTACTTTATTTTGAAGAAAATTTGTCTAGTACCTAAGTCTGAATAGCCACTACTATTATCTGTCGCCATTCTTAAATGAAAGACTGGTGCTCCTAGAAAAGTTAGCTAGCTCAGCTTGCAACTGAAAGAATCACAGATGTGCTTTTGAAATAAATACCAGACCTTGATATTTGGCAGATGTTCTTTATGAGTATTTCTCATTTCTTCACACAGAATATTAAAGAGACATGAACTCAAAATCTAAGATTTAATAAGATTAATTTTTGTATGGCTTTTTCTCCCTTCTGTGAATGAATGGTGGTAAAGAATGCAATGATTCTTAGTACTGTTTGGTGCCAAGATCTTTAGTTATGCTAAAACAGTAGAAATGTTACCTGCCATTGCTTTTTAAACAAGAATGCAATTGTCAACACAGTCGAAATAACTGAATAACTTCCTTCTACTATCATCAAAAGGTTTTTTTACTTTGCAAACTGCCTGAAAGGATCGCAGGAACCACCCGCATCACCATAAGCACTTCATAGACAATGCTGTGACAATAGTTGATCTAAGTCTTTGAACTTCAGAGTTCAAGGCCCTGATTTTACACTCACTATCCTTCTTCATATGGTGAAATTGCTGGTATATAGTCTTTGATGTTAGAATTCTGAGATTTAAATCTGTCCCATCTAGTAGCTGTGTAACTATAAGCAATAAATGTTAGCTATTATTATTATTCCAGATAAATTACAGCTGAGTAAATTAATAAATTAGGAAATAAATGCAGGTTTGTTTGCTGGTGACTACATTTAAAATTTTATATTCTTTATGTGGTGTTCAGAACTCCCAGTAATTGGACTGTTGTCTCTATAGTCTCCCTCTCTGCCTTCCTCTGGTCTCTCTCTTCTCCCAGATAACCACAGCCTGGAAGCCCTACTGCTAAAGTGCTTGTAGCCATGACATTTACAAACATATCAGAAGATCTATTTCTCATCTCTTTGACCTATAAATACTGTTTTGGTGGTCTCTCTGTCTCCAATATTAATCCCATACTGGGGCTTTACATACTTTTATGAGTATTAGTGCATTTTACTCCATTTAAATGTCTGCATAAACTGATTTCTCTTTCTTGTGGGCAGTCATCTTTGTAAAGTGAAATGGGTGAAATAATAATTGTTTTAATAACTTTTAAGGACTTCAAAACACAATGTAGGTTTAATTTAGAAGATATAAAAGAAAGGGATTTATTGCAAAGCACTCATAAATATATTGGCTTTCAAAGGACATTATGAGAAATTTTCTTACAAAGAGCTGGAAATTTCCTCTTATCTAGAAATCAGTAAGTAGTCTTAAATGAAATCTGGCTTCATTACCCTATCTAAAGCAGGCTAAAAGTAAACTAAATTACCATGTATAACGAAAAAAAAAGTGCTGAGGTAGAGGGGGTGGGGAGATGGAGGGAGACCTTAGTGGAAGGACTAAACATGTCTAGAACCCATGATGGATATCCTGCAGCTGGTAGAGGATATACACCAAAATGTTAATAGTGTTTTCTTTGGTTGGTGAAATACACATGCATGATTTTTTTATACTATTTTTCTTTTTCCCCAAACTGCCTACGTTGGAAATGTCCGAAATTTATAATTTGAAAAAAAAATATTATTTTGAAAAATATCAGAAAAACAACACAGAGTTGCCCAATCAGCATAAAGGTGAAATTTAGTAAAGAGAAAATAAAGGTCTGGGGAGATTACTTGTTTAATCACAGGACTGCAAACAACTATTTTGTGAAAAACCAAATGCAGGAAGGAATGAATCTTTAATATTTAACATTGACTCTTGCCAATTTTAAACACACACATAAACATGCACACATTTTCAAGAACCTCCAATATTTCTCAGGATGTTCAACAAAGGCTCCATGTGTAACAACCACACCTAGTCTCTGCTATCATTTACTACAGAGTTACTGTGTGCAAGATGATTCATGGAGTGTGGGTAAGAAAGTTAAAACACCAGTTTACACCTAGATTTCCTTATCAACAATGAGAAAGGGTTAACATAGCACCTATTGTATAGGGTTACTGCAAGGGGTACATAAGTTAAATCATAAACTATAAAAATGTATTAAAATATTTTAAAATTATAAGGAAAATACAGAAGTTAAATTCTATTAGAATAGTTTGGAAGAAAGTTCCTTGATCAATAAACAGTAGCACTTATAAGTATGGTGATTGTTACTGATTTTTTAATTAGACAAAAGTTGAGTCTTACCTATATTTATAGATTAGGACAGCAGTGATAACTACAGAAATACAACTTGGATTTTCATACACAAAAATGTTTGCTGACAAGTTTCACAATAAAAATTTTGGAGATCATTGACATACAGAAAACAAACCAAATTAAATCTCACCTCAACCCAAAACATGCTTAAATTCAGCCAAGATGACATGCCCTTTATCATCTTAAAACAATTTCTCTTGCCTAGAATTCTCTTCCACCTCTTCTGATCAGCTTTGTAAATTCTTTTATCCTCCATTTCATCATTCTCACTCTTCCTTTGCTCCCACATGTACATTTACATATTTGTTGTACGACACCTAGCTTTTATTGTAATTGATTATGAATTTGTTTTTCCTACTTGATTACAAACTCCTTGAAGATAGAAACTGTGTCCTAGTAAACTAATCTCTCTGATGACTATCACAAAGCTGGCAGTCAACAATCATTTGTGAAATAAATGTTGAATGATCTCCCTCTGTATCTTGTAGGAATGGATCAATTTCTTCCCTTCTGGAGTAGGACAAGAGAAATAAAATGTACACAAACATACAAAATTTAAAAACAGCAAATATATATTATATTCAATATGTGTTTATATTCTATATATTATTTGTGGCATATATTTTATATATGTATGATATATATTTATTCGCTTTAGATTTTTTTGTATTTTATTTTGTTATATATATATCACAATCTCTGACTCAATCATAGATTTTGTTTTCTTAGATCACTAAAATTTAGTCAGAGCTTGATTCTGCAACATGCTATCTTTCCGGATTGAAGACCTTAGTTTTCCTTCACCTCTGTTTGACTTGGATGTCTCATCAATATGCTCACACTGCTAACCTGGAGAAAGTTCCTAGGAAGTCCACTTAGTGTGGAGCAAAAGATGAGCTTTAGTGTCCCAGAAAACCTCGATCCATATGTCGAGGATAACTTTGAACAAGATACATAAATCATTCTGTCTCCCCATTATTGTATCAGCAAATTCAAAATTACAAGTTTAACTCATAACTTGAATTTTTTATTTTTTTTTTAGAATGTAAGCTCCCAGATGTACTATATAACTATATGTTAGTTTCTTAATATGTAGTAGATATCATCAATGACATCCATGAAATACAATCATTCTCTCCTAATCGCTTGTGTTCTTAAATTCCTTTTAAACATTGGATGATTACCTCATTTCTTTAACACAGTAAGCTCCTTGATGACAGACTCAATCTCTTCCTCCTTTTTGTTATCTCTTCAGTGCTAAGCCTGGGACACAATGCTTGCTGAATCAATATTTGTTCCTTGAATTGAATTGAACTGGGTGGTAAGGTTTCCCTCCAGTTGTGGTTATTTTTGATGTGTGCTAATGTAAGTTTGAATCTGGATGATCTACTCCCTCAAATACACAGTACATGTGCCCTTGCTCAGTCTGCCAGGCTGTGATCACCAGCCAATTTTCAGCTGCAAGTCCACATTTTTTTTTTATTCTGGGAAGTTATAAAAATAACAATTCTGCCATCACTTTCTAATTCACAAAGTGACTTTAGTCTCCTGCTTTCTAATTCCTCTCATTTCTCCTTTATAGGCCTGCCAAAAGCCTTGGCCTCTGCCGGCCTTACATATTTAATCAGAATAACCAATGCTGATGATTTTTACAGGGAATTAAGTTTGATTTGTTTCGAAATATTTATTCCATATGGCATTTAAAGTGACTGAATTATTTCTGGTGTTAGAATGAGGTTGCATGAACTAGATGTGAATTTCTAAAAACAAAAACAAAAAGCCCAGGGAAAGTCTTGTAGAAAACATCCTCTCTAAAAGAAATTAACACGCAACTGAAGGACCAGATCAGGAGACTTGGCAAAAACAGGAAGGTAATTTGGCTAAAGCTAAACCTCCAACATAAATCTCCTCAGTGTCAGGCCAGGACTTGGTGCCACATTGTAGTGAACACTATGGATTTTCCCCTGTGAGCACCGTGCCAGTGCCACCTTAGAGCATTCTGGTTTGCCTGACATTGGCAGTTAGCTCCAGGGAACAGAGTGGGAATGGGGTGGGGGGGCGGCTGGTTAGTGGCCTACTCCAGCCTGTGAAGTGCCTTCATCCTGGGCAGGTTCTGGACAGTCAGGGGTCCAGACCTAAGAACCAGCACTGAGCACAGTGATTGGTGATTGGGTCAGAAATAGGAATGTGACCTATTTGTGTCCAATTGGCAAAACCTAGTGATGTAGGAAAAGATGTTAGGGTTTGAAGATGATGGCCAAGAAAGAACTTTTGAGATGTCTTGGTCCAAAAAGGTGATTTTATTAAAGCACGGGGACAGGACCCATGGGCAAAAAGAGCTGCACCAGGATCATGAGGAGTGGTCCATTATGGACTTTCAAGCTGGGAAGGGGTTAGGGAGAGCATAAGTCTCTAACAAATTTGGAAACAAAGTTTCTAGGACCTTGAAGGGGGTGTTTTTGGGAAAGGGTCATTTATTACTGTCTAATAAAACTTGATTCATGAGACCTTTCAGATGTGTATCAGTGGGTCATATGCTTGGGGGATGATTGCCGACATGTATCTTGTGGGAGCAGAGATAAAAGAAGTTTCCAGGGATCCCTGGGTGGCGCAGTGGTTTGGTGCCTGCCTTTGGCCCAGGGCGCGATCCTGGAGACCCGGGATCGAATCCCATGTCGGGCTCCCGCTGCATGGAGCCTGCTTCTCCCTCTGCCTATGTCTCTGCCTCTCTCTCTCTCTCTCTCTCTCTCTCTGATGTGACTATCATAAATAAATAAAACTTAAAAAAAAAAAAAAAAAAAAGAAGTTTCCAAAGGAATTTTTATATGTTAAAGTAGACTTACAAGGTCCTGGGGGGTCAGGCTAAGATGGTCTTTTGCCCTTAGCAAAGTGTCAACATTGAGGCAGTTGAGTCCCTTGAGGAATGTCACTCTGCCTGTTTCATGGACTTGTCAATGGGCTCTAGGGAGTAAAGAAACTTAATATTTCTTCTGTCTCTGTTTCCCACATCACCTAGTATTTCTATTCAATTGTTGGGTAAGGATTAGATCTATTAATTCCATATCCTATAGTTAAAGATATGCATCCCAACACTACTAAAGTCATTTTTCTACCATGACTAAACAAACAAAAAACAAAAAAAAATTAAAGAAATATAGAGTTCAATCCTGATTATCATATATTGCCTAAAATCCACTAACCTGATGTAAACCAAAGCATTGCCTTTATTGTTTAAGCCAATATGTGTTAATCTTTTTAATTTACATTTCAACAACAGCAAAAAATTCTGATACATCAGCAGAGATGCAGAAAGGCAAAATGATAATTAGTAAATCCTTCTGCGAGGGCCAGTAGAAGATGGTACGTATTATTTCACACATTCCTCTACTGAAATAAAATTGCCCTTGAGCCCTTAAACATGCTCAAGAGGAATGACTGTTTCAAAGACCACTGTTTCTAATGTATGTTACAAAGTTGATGCTAATAAGCATTTTAAACCGGTTAAGTACATCATTGCTGTTTCTCTTCTCTCTTGTTTAGAGGTGTGAGTCATGCTTCCTGTTAAGCCCAGGGACTGTGCCCCTGTTTGAGGTTTTATTATTTGGTAACAAAATGGAAAACACACTGGTGCCCTGTCAGTGAGCTGGAAGCAATCAACATTTACTAGGCTTACACACATGAGAAATGCAAATATGTTTCATTTGCAGGGATATGGGTTGGTGGCTCAACTCAAATAGTTCATACCCCTAGGAAAAGGAAGTTAAACCACAGGCTTAATCCTTGACTAAATCTTGAGGCATTTAGAACCACAAATTAGAAAATTAAAACCAAAATGTATTCCGCCATTCCAAAACCAAAGAGCTTTAGAGGCTGGTAAACCCCACCACCTTGGCCCATTTCACTTGATTCTTACCCACTGGTTTACTTTTATGGCCTACTGCCAGCCTCTCTAAGGCAGGCCTATGGAACCAGGACTTTCAGCAATGGAATCAGAAACTGAATTACAATTAGGCTTGAAAGGGCACCAGAATCTTCTAATGATATAGTTACTGAATTTCTGGGGATCACTGGGGAAGTCTTTGAACTGTGTAAGAAAAAAAAGAAAACTAACATGGAAATTCACAACCTTCACAATTTGTGTAAAATCATTAATTATAAAGTTAAAGGTAGTCATACTCCAACAGATAATGCCAAAAACGTAGAGAAAGGGTGCTATTTATGTCATTCAAGATACAAAGGTCTCAGCAAATAGTAGTTGATAACAATGGTGCATTTACTTGAAACAGGAGAGAAAAATAACAGTTCCTTGACTTCATCTTATAATTGCCTAATTGTATTACACACAGATTTTAGCATGGTAGGGAGGAATTTCTAAGAAAAGTATAATTCTTGAGCATTGTTAAGTTGAAATTCTTAATAGGAGAGAAATAATCCAGAAAACATAGGTTGCTTATGATTTATTTTAAAAAATGAATGACTTGCAAGAGCACAGAAATAGACCCATGTATATAATGTCAACTAATATTTGACAAGGAAGCCAAGGAAACTCCATGGAGAAAAGACTGTCTCTTCAATAAATGGTGCTGGGAAAACTACATATCCACATAAAAGGAATGAATCTAGATCCCTAGCTTATGTCACTCAGAAAAATTAACTCAAAATAGATTAAAGATTTTAAATGTAAGACTGAAAGCCATAAAACACCTAGAAGAAACCGCAGGAATAAGGCTCCTTAATGTGGGTCTGGTAATGATTTTTTTGATAAGATACCCAAAGCACAAGCAACAAAAGCAAAAATAAGTGGGATTACATCAACCTTAAAAGCTTCTGTGTGGCAAAGGAAATCAGTGACAAAATGAAAGGTAACTTACAAAATGAGAGAAAATATTTGCAAATCGTATATCTGATAAAGGGTTAATATAGAAAAAATATAAAGTACGCATACAACTAAACTGAAAATAACAACCCAATTTAAAAATGGGCAGAGGACCTGAATAGACAATTTACCGAGAAAGACATATGAATGGCCAACAGATACATGAAAAGGTGCTCAACATCCCTAATCATTAAGGAAATGCAAATCAAGACCACAATAAGACATCACTTCACAACTGTTACTATGGTTATCATCAAAAAGATAAGACATAAAAAATGCTGGTGAAGCTGAGTGAAATAAGTCAATCGGAGAAGGACAAAAATTATATGGTCTCATTCATTTGGGGAATATAAATAGTGAAAGGGAATAAAGGGGAAAGGAGAAAAAATAAGTGGGAAATATCAGAAAGGGAGACAGAAAATGGAAGACTCCTAACTCTGGGAAATGAACTAGGGGTGGTGGAAGGGGAGGAGGGCGGGGGGGGGGGGGGTGACTGGGTGGCGGGCACTGAGGTGGGCACTTGACGGGATGAGCACTGGGTGTTATTCTGTATGTTGGCAAATTGAACACCAATAAAAAATAAATTTATCAGGGATCCCTGGGTGGCGCAGCGGTTTAGCTTTGGCCCAGGGCGCGATCCTGGAGACCCGGGATCAAATCCCACGTCCGGCTCCCAGTGCATGGAGCCTGCTTCTCCCTCTGCCTAGGTCTCTGCCTCTCAATCTCTCTCTCTCACTGTGTGCCTATTATAAATAAATAAAATTTAAAAAAAATTAAAAATAAATTTATCATTAAAAAAGATGCTGGTGAAGACATAACATAAAAGGAAACCCTGGTACACTTTTGGGGGGATTATAAATCTGTACAGCCACTATAGAAAACAGTATGGAGGTTCCTTGAAAAATTACAAATAGAACAACTTTATGATCTAGCAATTTCACTTCTTGGACTATATCCAAAGGAAACAAAAACACTATGTCAGAGTGGTAACTGTACCCCATGTTCATAGCAGCATTATTTATAAGAGCCACAACATGGAAACATCCTGTGTCCAGCAACACATGAATTGATAAAGAAGATGTGATTATATATGTACATATATACATACATACATATACACATATACATACAGTGGTATATTATTCAGCCATAACCAAAGAAGGAAATAATGCATGTTCTCACAGATTTCCAAGACAAGGGAAAAATCTAGTCTGTCACTGACATATCTCAGAGTATTGAATGTGAAATGTGGTGCTGACTGTAGGATAGAGTAAAAAATATATAAGGCACAGTATATCCATAGCATAAAGCACAGTGGCTGAGTCTCATTGCTGTGTTCTCAAAGCTAACATATATATGTTAACTAAGCACCATATTGAAAGAGCCTAGCCAAAGTGTCAAATGTTTTCAGGGTTAAATGTATTCCAATTGTCTTACAGGTAACAACTGGCTTAAAAGTATGAGGGCAGCCCGGGTGGCTTAGCAGTTTAGCACTGCCTTTGGCCCAGGGCGTGATCCCGGAGACCCTGGTTTGAGTCCCACATCAGGCTTCCTGTGTGGGAGCCTGCTTCTCCCTCTGCCTGTGTCTCTGTGCCTCTCTTTCTCTCATGAATAAAAAAAAAAAAAAAAAAACTTAAAAAAAAAAAAACTTAAAAAAAAAAAAGAAAGTATAAGGAAGTGTAGGAAAAAAAAAAAAAGAGGAAGAGGGGATGTGAGTTGGCTGGAGGCTAGGATAGCAATCTCTAGAGTCACCAGAACTAGTTACCACTAATAAAGCACCCTAATTCTAAATTATTTAGAAACCTGTCCACCAGAGTTCAGGAAAACTATCCTCAATCTCAACCCAAAGCACCAACTGAATGGTTCTCAAAACCCTTGTGAGAAGATGATGCAATTTTCCAGAATCTCTGGGATGCTTCTCCCTAATATCTGAACTGCTTTAGACTGAATTGGCCCCCCGCTCCTCACCAAATTCATATGTTGAAGCCTTACCCCACAATGTGATGATGTTTAAAGATGGGGCCCATAACAGATAATTAGGTTTAGATGAGGTCATGAGGGTGAGGCAAGAATTTACTCTCACTGTGTACTCCCATCTGGCTTCCACAGTCACCATTTGGGGACACAGCAAAAAGTCTGGTGTCAACAAGGCAGGAAAAGATTTCTTGCCAGAACCGAACCATGCTGGTACTCTGATCTTGGACTTTCCAGTCTCTAGAAGTGTGACAAGTAAGTGCTGGTTTTAAGCCACCCAGTCTATAGTATTTTGTCTGGCAGTCCAAACAAAGATATCAACCTAGAGCTGCCCAATGAATGGCATCCGTCCTTAGAGCTCTGACTGCTTCTGCGTAAGAACAGCTAGTTCTGTTCACATTCCAAATCTCATGGAAAGGTTTCAAGTTGAGAAACTCTAACCCAGGGTCATGCAATGAAGGCAATTCTGGGAGATAGAGTTCTAGTCTCTTCTCTGAAGGGAATGGTTAGGACACTGAGTTTATAATAGATAATCCAACAAACTGGATTATTAAACTAACAAGCAGATTATATAAATGCCACATGAATATTATGAACTAAGTAATATGAACTTGATAGTGATATAGTAGATAAATATACTCTTGATCCAACCAAGAGCTGAGATAAGTTTTAACCTCCTAGAGCCATGTCCACAGTTCAAACTAGGACTGACCCTACTTACTGGGCTGTTTTTATCAGAAGGACAGCCTCTTAGCCAAAATTAGGAGCAACAAAGATGGGGGGATCTTTTTAAAGGACTGCCAGAAACATAAGAGGACAGGACAGGGAATGGAAAATTCAAAGGGCTTGGGTCCTTCATTGGCAGGTAGCAGCAAGTATCATCAAAATATTCATTCAAAAATAAAATAATTGAGTTATACCTAACAATATATTTAGTAAATTAGATCTATTAAAAACAATAAAGTGAAAGGAAATAAGGATTTTCCTTGGCATGGTGGAAAATGCTATTAGAATGAGAGGCCACTGAAGGCTAGATTGAGGGAAATAAACTTCAGTCTGTGGACATGCAGAGAACAACTTAAGATTCTGAACAAAGGAATGCCATGAACAAGCCAATGGGCCAAATGAAGAGGAACCTGACTTGAGGCAGAAAATAAGGTAAAAAATCAGGCCATTGTATTATTGAAAATACATGATAATGTCTGACTGCAATGTTAGCAAGGATAGAGGTGAAAGGGATTCCTAGTTAACATGGTGAAGAATCAGAATAACTTAGTGAACGATAAGATCTTTTAAAAAATAATAGTAAAAATAAATAGACCTTAGCACGTTCTTCATCTATTCTCAGAGACTTATGCACTGAGTGCAGTCTAGTGCCTTTCCTAGCCACTTCACTGATCTGAGCTTTCAAATTCTCTTAACCATGATCTGGCCTACATTTTTAAAAGGATTTTCCTTTATTTTTTTTAAGATTTTTTTTTTATTTATTCATGGGAGACACAGAGAAAGAGAGAGAGGCTGAGACACAGGCAGAGGAAGAAGCAGGCTCCTTGTGGTGAGCCTGATGCGGGACTTGATCTCAGGACCCTGGAATCATGACATGAGCCAAAAGCAGGTGCTCAACCCCTGAGCCACCCATGCACCCCTCTCTGCCTGAGTCTTGAGCCTATCTTTGATCATCTCTAGATCTGAGTATTACTAATGAATTCTTTTGCATTTTCTCTAATATTTTTTTCTCAAATTACATTTGTTCATTCATTCATTAAGAGTGGCTATTAAATGCCACACACTATACTACTAGATGTTAGGTATATAAATATTAGTAAGGCAAGGTCCTGCTCACCAGAGGTTCATATTCTATAGGTAAGCACACAAATATGCCAGATAATATAATAAATAATATGTTAGGGATCCCTGGGTGGCGCAGCGGTTTGGCACCTGCCTTTGGCCCAGGGCGCGATCCTGGAGACCCGGGATCGAATCCCACGTCGGGCTCCCGGTGCATGGAGCCTGCTTCTCCCTCTGTCTGTGTCTCTGCCTCTCTCTCTCTCTCTCTCTCTCTCTGTGACTATCATAAAAAAAAAAAAAAAAAAGAAGGCTGTTACCACAAAGGAGAGGTTAGCAACATGAGCTAAGTTATGGGAAGCTTGGCAGGCTTAACAGAGGACATGATTCTTACACTCACCTTAAAAGAAGGGCAGGACTGGTCAGGTAGACAAGGCTGGATGAAGGGAAATCCAAGCAGCTACAAAGCAAAGAGCAAAAAAAGGACCTTGATAATAGACATAAAGCATTTACACACTAGCTATTTCAGATACCTCTTGCATATACAACTCTAATTTCCAAAGGGAAACTGACATTTTCAGACTAATCAGGGTAAAAAATATACATGTTTTTGAAGAGTTAACATTTTTAGGAATCATTGAAAGTGTCTACATATTAGAATTGTGTATTATTTTGAACCACACGGAAACAAATAGTAATTGGCTTGAGTCTGTTGCAGAGTAAGGACATCCTGATGTTACCTTCCAATAATGAGAAGAGAGCTCAGCTCAGCTGAGATAGGATAGGATAGCAAAAATAACACACTATTTCTTTTTTCTTTCTTTTTAAAAAGTAGACTATTTTAATAGAAATCAAATTTAGCTGCTTTTCATCAGATAATTTATGGTTGTAGATCTAAACAATTATTCTAGTTTTATTACCTTCTTTGGATGCCATTTGTACAATGCCACTTTTGATGACATTTTAACTTTGAGAAATTTACATTAAATCTTATCTGTTTTTATTTAGTTTTGGTCTTTAGTTATCTGTAACTATCTTCTCTCAGGTCACCACCACTAAACCACCAAATGTTAACCTTGTTAATAATGAGGTAACTGTACTCATTTTACTTCCCTATTTTCATTCTTCATGAATATCCTATTAAAATCAGATATCATCAGAGATCTGACTTTATGACCAAATTCCCTTTTGTTGGTTTTCTTTTTCTCTTTTTTTTTTTTCTTTCTACTTTGAAAGTTGTTTTGGTTTGGAGTCCCTTGTCCCTCTTGGGCTATGTTACATTTTAGTTTCTCTATTCATGGCCTAATAACACACTTTTCCTTCAAGTTTTTATAGAAATATAGAATAATATAATCTATATTACTATAATAGTTTCCTAGGACTGTCAAAAAATGTAGCACAAACTAAATGGCTTAAAACAATAGAAATTTATTGTCTCGTGATTCTGTGAAGGCCAGAAGTCCAAAACCAAGATATCGGAAAGACTATGTTTCTTCTGAAAAACATAGCAGAATCTCTCCTTAGCCCTTTCTACTTCTAGTGGTTTGCTAGCAATCTTTAGCATCCTTTGACTTAAAACCACTTATATCCAATCCCTGCCTTTCTTTGTCACATGGGATTCTCCTGTGTATTTCTCTTTTCCTGTGGCCATCTTCTTAGAACACCAGGTATACTAGAGATATATCTCCAACCTACTCCAGTAGGATCTCTTCTTAAATTACATCTACAATGACCCTAATTCCAAATAAAGAAGTCAGATTTGGAGGTACTGGAGATTAGGATTTCAACACACCCATTTCTGTGTGAGATTCAATTCAAACCCATAGCAATTACTGATGTTAAGAAATAATACAGGGTGACACTCAAGAGGATAGGCTTTGGAATGAAAAAGTTTTGATTTCAAAGCCTCCTTCTATCACTAACTATGACCTCAGTCAATTAACTTAATCTTCCTACTAAGATTTAGTTTTTTCAATATGTAAGTTAGGAATAATGGTGATACCTCAGGTTTTTAAAGAATTAAATAGTTAGGAGGGACAAAATTCAACATCCATTCATGATTTAAAAAAAAACAACTTAACAGATTAGGCATAAAAAAGCATATCCCAACAAAATAAAGGCCTTATATGACAAGTACACAAGAAACATTATATTCAATTGTAAAAGGTTGAAATCTTTCCTCTAAGATCAAGAATAAGACAAGGCTGCCCACTCTCACCATTCCTATTCAATAGAGTACTACTATAAATCCTAGCTAGAGCAGTCAGGCAAGAAAATGAAATAAAAGTTTCTAGAAACTAAAAGAAAGAAAATAATAGCAAATCCCAAATACTCAACCTAAAAACTGTTAGATCTAATCAATGAATTCAGTAAAGTTTGAGGACACAAAACTAACATATGGCAGTGTTTCTATATAGTAATATCAATAGTGGTTTTACATACAACAAATTTTCCAAAAAAATAAAGAAACAAAGAACTTAATCCCATTTATAATAGCATCAAAAATACAGTGAAATACTTAGGAATTAATTTAACCAAGGAGATGAAAGATCTCTACTCTGAAAACTTCAAGATAGTGATAAAAGAAATCAAAAAAAGGACACAAGTAAATGAGAAAATATCCTGTGTCCATGGATTAGAATCATATTGTTAAAATAACCAAAAGTTATTTATAGATCCAATGTGATCTCTCTCAAGAGTCTAAATGTATTTTTTTACAGAGGTAGAAAAAATATTCCAAAAGTGTATATGGAACCACAAAGATCTCAAGTAGCCAGAGAAATCCTGAGAAAGAAGAGCAAAGCAGGAAGCATCACACTCCCTGATTTCAAGCCCTATTATAAAGTTATAGTCTTCAAAACAGTATGGTACTGGCATAAAAACGCACAAATAGACAAATGAAACTGAACTGAGAACCCAGAAATAAACCTAGGCATAATTAATTAATATTTGACAAGGAAGCCAAAAATACTCAATGGAGAAAAGAGTCTCTTCAATAATGGTGTTGGAATAACTTGATCTTAAAAGAGTAAACCTGGACACATCTTAAACCACCCACATAAAGTAACTTGAAATGAATTAAAAACTTAAATGTAAGACCTGAAGCCATGAAAATTCTAGAAGAAAACATAGGAATAAATCTCCTTAACATGGATCTTGGTGGTAATTTTTTTGGGATATGACACCTAAAGCATAAGCAACCAAATCAAAAATAAATAAGTGGAAACATATCAAACAATAAAGCTTCTGCACAGCAAGAGAAGCCATCACAGAATGAAAAAGCACACTAGGGAGTGGAAAAAATATTTTCAAACTATATATCTGTTAATGGCTAACAAACAAAATATAAAAAGAACTCCTACAACTCAAAAGTAACAACCACCACCACCACCACCACCCAATTAAAAAAAAAAGTTAAAGGATCTGGATAGATATTTTTCCAAAGAGGATATACAAAAGACCAATAGGCCTATGAAAAGATGCTCATAGGGAATTGGAAATTAAACCACAAAATAATGGTGTACATATGAAACTAAAATAACATTTTAGATTAATTATATTTTAATTTAAAAAACACACAATGAGATATCACAACATGCATGATATGATGGCAATTATTAAAAAGACAAAAGATAATACTGACATGAATATAGACAAAAGGGAACAGCTGTGCACTGATGGTGAAATTATAAACTGGTATAGCCAATATGGAAAACAAGATGTAGGACTCTCAAAAAATTCCAAATAGAACAACAATATGACCCAGCAATTCTACTTCTAGGAATATATTCAAAGGAAATGAAATATCTTATCAAAGAGAGGTCTGTACCCCACATTTATAGCAGCATTATGTACAGTACCCAAGACATGGAAACAACCTAAGTGTCCATCAATGGATAAATGGACAAAGAAGTCATGGTGTATATATACAATGGAATATTATTTGGCTATCAAAAATGAGGAAATCCGGGATCCCCGGATGGCTCAGCAGTTTAGCCCTGCCTTCAGCCCAGGGCATGATCCGGAGTCCTGGGATCGAGTCCTACGTGAGGCTCCTTGCATGGACCCTGCTTCTCCCTCTGCCTGTGTCTCTGCCTCTCTCTCTTTCTCTCTGTCTCTCATGAATAAATAAATAAAATCCTTTTTTAAAAAAATGTGGAAATCCTACCACTTACAACAACACAAATGGACCTTGAAAGTATTATGCTAAGTGAAATTAGTCAAAGAAAGACAAATAGTGTATGATCTCACAAATATGTAGAATCTAAAACAAACAAAAACAAAAAGCAAACTCAAAGAAAAAACAGATTTGTACTTACCAGTGATAGAGGGAAAGGAAATTGGAGGAAGGTGGTCAAAAGGTACAAACTTTCAGTTATAAGATAAATAAGTATTAGAGTTGTAGAGTACAGCATAACAACTATAGTTAATGATGCTATAGGGTATATAGGAAAATTGTTGAGAATAAATCCTAAGAGTTCTCATCACAAGGAGAAAAAAAACTATTTTTTCTTCTTTCTTTTCTTTTTGTTGTTTCTATATAAGATGGATGCTAGCCAAACCTATTGTGCTCATCATTTCATAATACATGTAAATCAAACCATCATGCTGTATACCCTAAACTTGCAGAGATATATATGTAATTATTTAATTAAAATTGTAAAAAATGTCCAAAAAAACCCTTAAAATGATAAAACAGTAAGCAGGGGACAGAGGAATCACCAACTTTAGCTTTCACTGTGTCATTTGTTAGAGTTCAGACATTCTGGTAATATCTGTAAAAAGCGATGAAAAGAACTAAAGACTACTTGTATGGAGAAGTGTGAAGCCTCCAAAGCAAGAACTCATTCAAGCGAAGAGAGAGCTGTTAATGACAAACTTGCTTCCATACTACATGCTTATTTTCAGAAGGGAAAGTTATTCTGAGCATAGTCTCATGTCACACTGTCACTGGCTTAGTACCATGAATTTCTTTCTATCTGGGTCCTAATGGAGAAAGACGACTCTGAGTTAAAACCAGGACAGGGTGCCTAGCAGGCTCAGCTGGTTAAGCATCTGCCTTCAGCTCAAGTGAAGATTCGAGTCCCAGGATCAAGCACCACATCAGGCTCCCTGCTCAATGGGGAGTCTGCTTCTCCCTCTGTCCTTCACCCTGCTCATGCTCGCTCTCAAATAACATCTTTAAAAAAACAACAACAGAAGGACATTATGAATTAATTTTTGTGTATGGTGTTAGGAAATGTTTTAGTTTCATTCTTTTTTGAATCATTATATCATGTACTTGAAACTAATGTAACACTGTGTGTCAACTATACTCAAATAAAAACGAAAACAATATTTTTTTTAAACTCCAAAGGACAGTTTCTCTGGAAACTTTAAAACTATGGAGTACAACTTATATTATCTTGGTATGCCTCTAACAAATTTTAAAACAAAATTTGAAAAATTTCAAAACAAAATGGTGGAACAAGGCATTCTTTTCTAAATTGCCCCAAATATCTGTGACACTTCTGAACTTCGAGGACCTCTGTACTGCCCAGTGGTCACACATGTATCTAGTAGAGGGTCAGCAGCGGTAACAGAAACCGCAATACTCCCTGCAAGACACCAACAGGGAAAGAGAAGCACAATAGGATAGATAGATATGAAAAGTTAGAATAGTGGTACTGATAACACTTAACATATTTAATTTGTCCTGGCAGCAATGCTAGTAGAGAGGATTAGTATTATGCCCATTTGATACATAAGAAAAACTGAAGGGTAAACATTGGCAATGTGTCATCCAAGACCACCAAGTTAGCAGACAGAAGAGAAAGTGTTTTAACCCAAGCAATAGGATTTCCAAAGCTGAGAATTTTCTAACATGGATGTTAAAAACCATTTCTTTTCTGTAAAAGTTAGCTACTAAATATTTTCAGCCCTGGGAGTTTTTATGGTTGCTGTTGCAACTATTTAACTTCGTCACTGTAATGTAAAAGCAGCCATGGACAATATGTATACAAACAGGCATGGCTCTCTCCCAATAAAAGCTTATTCCAAAAACTGGAATCAGCCAGACTAGACCTACAGGCCACAGTTTGCCAACCCTTGCCTTCTTTTAACTGCTGTGGCAAATGATTTGCTCAGCCATGAAAACATGTCATACAAAAACAGGATTTAAGCCCCAAACACCTCCATCTTCTTTGACTCTTAACTCTTGTGAAACTGCTAGATGTTTGAGGGCAGCACTGATTTGTTTCACATGGTGAGACTAGTCTCTTTGGTAAGAGAACTAGAAACAGACCCTGGATGTGAGTTTTCCATAATAAATCATTAATTTTTGCACCTCTTTGGCTGCACCTGCTCATCGCCTGTACGCTGTTTGCTTACATTTACCATGATCTTTTCTGACACCTGTCCTGGCCCAGCTCCTCTTTCCCTTTTACTTCTAAGCTACCTTTTTATTTTTTTCTTTAGATCTATGACTTTTTTTTTTTTTCCCCCATTTGTGGTCCCTATTTCCCATTTGCAGCTGCGATTGCAGCACATTTATTTATACCTATAGCATCTGTGTTTCTGTGGACGCCCCATAAATTCTATGAGCACTTCACATGATGAGAGGATTAGCACTGGGTGGGCAAACTCTTAAGAGCTCAATGTTGTTCATAACTTGAATTGTGTTAATACGGTAGGAAGAAGCGGAGAAGGACCTACAGGATGAAACAAACAGGAGAAGGACCTACAGGATGAAACAAACAAAACCTAAAGTGAAAGTAAACTCAGCACATTCCTCAAAGAGACTTGGATGAGAGCCAAAAGGAAAGTAACTACCAACACACACACACACACACACACACACACACACACACTTTCTTTCAAAGAAAAAAAGGAGAGAAAGAAAGGAAAATAAGGGAGGGAGAAGAAGGAAAGGAAAGAAAATGAGAGAAATCTGGAGATATTTCCCGACTGTTTACAGAGTTTATTGCAGAGCTGACCCTTAAATTGAAGTCTGCTGATTCACTATCTAGGGTTTTTTTCTAGAGGCCTGAACACCTGGAAAGAAAGAACATTTCTAAAATGTTCCTTCTATTGCTCTAACACATTATATCGTTAGTCCTAGTTCTAATCACTCAGGCAAAATGACTGGGGCTTCTTCCCACATCTGGAAACATAAGGGTTAGAGCTGGTTAGGTCTTTAAAGAAAGTCCGATTTTAAATACTCTTTTCAAATCAAGCGTCCTTCTTTCTTGCTGACTTTCACCTGCAAAAAATTTCACCTGTCCTTTAAAGTCTTTCAACCTAGAAGATGAATTTTCCTAAAGCACAATTCTGAAAATGCCACTCTATTCACTCAAAAAAAAAAAAAAAAAAAAAAAAAGACATTTAGAGGATCCTCTCTGCTTCCTCACACAAGTATTTCCTAATCTTCAAATTTTGCTCTCCGTTTTCCTTCACCTACAACTAAAACAAACACACAAAGCATCTCTTTATTATTTTGTCAGAACCCTTGTATAGGTTTACCAGGGCTGCCCTAATGAAGTGCCACGGACTGATAGCTCACACAACAGGACAGTATTGTCTCACGGTTCTGGAGGCCATAAATCCAAAATTAAGGATAGCAAATTTCCAGAAACACATTTGAAAGGGTCGTTTTCTCCTGAGTGTCACGAGGGAGAATCTGTTTGAGCCTCTTACCTAGCTGGCAATCTTTCACATTCCTTGGCTGTGGCAGCGCAAATCCAATTTTACATGGTGCTCTCCCTGTGACTCTATGTCCACATTTCCCCCCTTTTGTATAAGGACACTAATCAGATTAGATTAGGGCACCCCCTAATGACCTCATTTTAGCTTGGCTACATCTGCAAAAACCCTATTTTCAAATAAGGCCACACCGGGAGGTTTTGGGAATTAGTACTTAAAATATGAAGTGAGGGGCAGAGACACAGACACACTATTAAACCCCTAAAAACCCCACTTGTATTTCCAGGCCTTAAGCAAAAGCAGTATCTTCCACGAAAAATTTCTCTGCCTTGACTGAGACCGTGTTTTCCTCTGCTAAGCCTTTTTGCGATGATTTCCTCCTCCCACTTTATGACAAATTTCTCAAAAGAGAGATTGTGCTTTTCTCCATTTGCTACTGGATTCCCCAAGTTGATCCTGCTGTTTGACATGTAGCAGGCCTTCAAAAACGTTTGCCAAGTTGAAGAGAAGGTTTCTGTCCCCTAGAGGCCAAAAGGAGTTTTACGTGGGATGGGTCCTGCAAAGACTCTGCATCTTCGAGTCGCATTTGACACCAAAAGGCTGAGAGACAGCAGAAGGTCATGGTTTAAGAGGACTGTGTTCAAACAGTGATTTTGTCCCTTATGTATGTGTATAGCCTGAGGATGCTACTTAACCTCTCTTAAGACTCTCTCAAATTTCCTCATCTATAAAGTGTAATATTTAATCCATGCTGCCTTGAAGAATTTGATAGAAATATTAATACCTAGCACCTCCTAAACAATGGCAGCTAATACTACCGTTGTGTAGGGCAGCTCCAAGCCTCAAGTGCTGACACTGTTTTAAAAACTTGCAAGACGCTGTGAAGAACTTGGTAGGACTAGAGATCACAGAAAGGCCTCCATGCACTCATAAAGAAACCTTGTGAGCCAGATTCACCAGGAGGAAAAAAAAAAAAAAAAAGAAGAAGGGACACTTTGTATAACATTAAGGAAACAGTGGTCACCACTGGTCAAGGAGAACAGACGGCAATTGTGCTGATTTGAGCTACAGATCCTACCTTTGACTTTTTAGTCATGCCACACAATTAGCCAGAAGAGCCGTTTTCAAATATCAAGGGCAATACAAATACGGTTATTATCATCACTCACTCTTCAAAGCAGTGACCTTTCCTTGGGGCTAGTTTCTTTGGCAAGGAAGTTTGGCACGGAGCTTCGAAAGTAACATTAAGCAGCAAAAATCTGTTCTTGTATCTACGCTCTCTTAATGGCAATTTAACAAAACACCTAACTTCAGGCTCAGAGGTAAAAATGCTTAAGATAACCCACCTGAGACTCGCAGGAAGCATATTTATCAAAACGAGTTAAAGTCACCTTCTGAGTAATTGCTGTGAAGGTGTTTTAGCACAGCAGACAGGCACATTTTCTATGGGTTGAGCGATTGATCACTAAGTTCTAGTAACAGGTGCATCTTGTTTCTGGGGCCTTGAAACATGACAGCCTGTAGAAAGACTATTAAAATCGCTTTGCTAACAAAGAAAAATCAATTGTTCTCCACAAGGAGGTGCCCTCCGGCACAATCAATATACAATAGTACAATGCTGGGCTGTAAAGCCTGTGAACAGAGTTAAGCTTTTGATTAGGTAAAAGGTGGCTGTTTTTCATCTCTGATGGACAAAGCGAGATAAAGGTGTATTTTGCTGCCAGTTGCATTTGGTTTTCCTCCGGTAGATCAACTTACTAAAAGGACAGTTTTTTCTTTCAAGTACAATCCTTTATAAAGTATCATTTTGCTTGTTTTCAGTTAAAGTCTAGGGGAGGGAGTCAGAGTTGGTAAGGGACATATTTATGAGACTAGTCTCAGACTCAAAATGAAGAGAAACACGGGAGTGGTGACACTATCACTTCCATTGTTAAGAGCTCTAGTCGAAAAGTATATAACACTTGTGATTTTTTTGCTAAATGTAGGACACGTATGAGTTGAGATGTTGGTAAGGTCTTGGTACTTTTTGTGCATTTTTCCGCCAATGAATCAATAATCATCTGTCATTTACAGACCTATATTTCAAGAGTAGAGAAATAGCATTTTCGTGGCATTTACAACCTCCATGTATTTTCATGAAGCTTTATCTGTGTGCCAACAATCTTTGAAGCAGGTACAAAACTCAAAATAAAACTCAATTCAGGCTGTTCTAATGCAGAAAAGGCACATTCCCAGTAACAAAGAACTTTATGCTGAGAACATGAAGTCCCTTTTTTACTTAAAGGAATGTTACAGTTGAAGAGTGCAGCTAAAACCCATTGAGCAATTGTCAGTAATTTTTTGTAGTTATCTACAATGTGTATACATTAATAGATTTGAAATTCAATGTCAAAAACATGTTAAATAGCCTTAATTTTATAAAATCAGCAACATAGTTTAGTATTTTCATGGAAAATCAATTATATATGTTGTTCAGCACAAAGCAAAAATACAAATGTTCTGTAGCTTACATGGTTTTGGGAAGTACACATTATTAAGGGGGTCAATTTTGTTCTGCATAGATCAACTAATAAGCCTCATTTCCTAAAACTTCCAGACTCATGAGTTTAACCAGATTAATCTATGGTTAATCTTGTCCCTGTGAATCTGTTCTGGCCATAGAGAAATCAAGTAGATTGCCAGAAAGAAAGTAATGTTGTTCTCATTCTATCAATCCAAAATAAAGATCTGGAAGTATAACAGGTAGTGATGGGAAATGAGGCCAAAATTTGAGGACAGAAGACTACTGTAGAGTTAAAAACCAGGAGAGGTCTAAAATTGTGTTTACCCTAACACCCACAAAGATACTGCTGCAAGTTCTCAACTGGAAGGAATTAGACATAGCTATAAATCATCCCTGATCTGCATCTATGGAAGAGGGCTATATTCATCTCTGATCAGGTACCCTCATTGCCTATATTTTTTACTCAACATATTTAATGGGACTCCTTCAGGAAGATGAAACTGATGCAAGAGGGAAGCCCAGCGATAAAGGAAAAATATTTGGAAGAGCAATATATGTGGAAGGCATAGGCAAACCTAAATGGATATTAACAGTATAAAGGAAATAAAATGTTTTAGGTTTAAAAATAACCTAGTATTTAAAGGTCACTGTAGGGTCTTGAAAATGGTAACAAATTAATTTATATCTGACTTTAATTAGCCAAAAAGCTGTGTGAAAATCTCTAGAGTAGATGTTGATATGTCAAGGAATGTTGTAATAGTAAAAATAGTGTAAGAATGTGTAACTAACAAACTAATGGATGTTGAGTTTAGTAAACACAAACACAAAAAGTCTAATTTAAATAAAAACAAACAGAAGAAAAAATACACAGAGGAGACTTGGAGAAAACAAGGTACAGAGAACAGATAGAAGAACTAGAAAACAAATCGAAAGATGGTAGATTTAAACATTAATATACAAATAAAATAAGTGTAAATGAACTAAAATTATAATTAATAAATGAAGATAAAATACTTTAAAGAAACTAAACTAAATAAATGTTACTTATAATAGACATACTCTCAGTATTAAAATTCGGAAAAGTTAAAAACAGAATACTAATTATTGAACAACACTAAAAGAAAGATTTTTTTTTAAAAAAGAATAATAATAAAAATTATTGAACAACACTAAAAGAAAGATTTTTTAAAAAAAGATTTTATTAATTTATTCATGAAAGACACAGAGAGGCATAGACACAGGGAGAGGGAGAAGCAGGCCCCATGCAGGGAGCCCGACGTGGGACTCTATCCCAGGACTCCAGGATCATGCCCTGAGCCGAAGGCAGATGCCCAACTGCTGAGCCACCCAGGCATCCCTAAAAGAAAGATTTTAAAACCACATTAATATCAGACAAAGCAGACACTAATGCAAGACACATTATTAAAGATCAAAGAGACATTTCATATTGATAAAAGGGTAAAACCCCTAGGAAAATATAATAGTTCTAAGTTTGTACACACCTTATAACATATCTTCAAAATGATGAAAAATTTTACAGAACTATAGGAAAAATAGTTTCACAATGATACTGAAAGACTTTATTTATTTATTTATTTATTTATTTATTTATTTATTTATTTGAGAGAGAGTCAGAGAGCACAGGCATGCCAGCCGGGGAGGGGCAGAGGGAGAGGGAAAGAAAGGGAATCTCAAGCACACTCCCCACTCAATAAGAAGCCATTCTGGGTCTCTATCTTATGACCCTGAGATCAGGACCTGAGCCAGAACCAAGAGTTAGCTCGTCAATGGGCTGAGTCAGAGTCAGCAAGACACCCTTATATTGAAGGACTTGAAACAACTCTCAGCAACTGATAAAACAAGCAGATAAATCGGTAAGGTAAACATAATTAACCAACTTGACATAATGACAAATATAGAATATCCAACCCAACAATTTCAGAATACAAACTAATTTAAGCTAAAAGTAGAGGGAATTTATTGGCTTACTATTATTTATTATAACAGACAGGTATGTGCTCGTATCTTTGGGTTTCAGACATTGGACCCAGGGAGTTAAAAAATACCTTATAGATTTTAAATTTGTTTTCCTAGCTCAGTTCTGCTTTATTTTACATGTTTGATCTCCTTCTCTTCTGTTGCAAATAACCTGTCTTTCTCAGGCCTAGGAATATGGACCCAAGCAAGTCTAAATTTACATTTTAGCACTTAAATTCCAAAGGCAAGAGATGGTTATCCATATAGTAGCACTTGTTAAGATTTGGAGAATACTCTTATTGACCTGGCTTTGGTCTCATGCTAACACCTGAATTAAACATTGAGGACAAGAAGATGGGTCCAGGATCTAATTCTACAGCAGCCTTATTAAAATCTCATGTCACAAGAGAGGAGTTTGGCAAATAAAAATGTTTCATGACTTCATAAGAACTCCTAAACTTCTGTTTACCAGAACTATGATCACCAAAGATAGTCTTTGATAGTGTATCATAATGGAAAAATTACAAGAAGAATTCTAGTTGGTCCATTTTGGGTCACAAATGCCTCTTTGAATAATGTTAGCCAAGGGCATATAATATTTTTAATTTTTTCCTTTAACTTTTTATTTGGAAATAATTTCAAATTTAAAGAAAGTTAAAACAATACCATAAAGGATCCTCTTATTTCCTTACTCAAGTTAAATAACTTAATTAACATTTTGTCACACTTTTTAAATTATTATAATGTGTGTGTGTGCATATACATGCTTATGTTTCTAAACAATCTCAAAGTATGTTGCAAAAATCATGCCTTTACCCTTCTCAGCAATCATTTGCTAAGTACAAGGGCATTTTTTTGCTTATTAGAGTACAATTGTAAAAATCACAAAATTTAACATCAACACAATACTATTGTATAATATATAGTCCACATTCAATTTTGATTAATTGTCTCATTGTATTTAATCAATTTTACAATGTTGGATATTAAGGGTCCTCTTTTTATTACATACTAATTTTTTTAAAAGATTTATTTATTTATTCATGAGAGACACAGACTGAGAGAGAGAGAGGCAGAGACACAGGCAGAGGAAGAAGCAGGCTCCACACAGGGAGCCCGATGTGGGACTCGATCCCGGATTCTGGGATCATGACCAGAGAAGAAGGCAGGCACCCAACCGCTGAGCCACCCAGGTGTCCCTCACATGCTAATTTTGATCCTATACCTTCTGTACCTCTGTATAGATAGTAGACTATTATTTTTCTGTGTCTCCTTTTCCTTATTGCCTTCTGCTATTTCCTTTTCTCATTTCTTCTCTGTGTTGCCTCCATGAGACCCAAATTGGTGTCTCCTCCTTTCTCCTACTATACATAGCTGCACCACTGTGTTTATGCCCTTCTGATGCCAACAGCTATACCTAGGTCTGCATGGACTTGGGGATTCTACGAGTCTACAGACATAAGATATTATTCACCCTAAGGAAAAAAAATTTCCTTCAGAAGTAGAAAGGAAACTATGTTCCCAGGTCTTCACCAGTGTCCTCCTAAGCCCAGAGTATGTTTACATGTCCCTGTAGGTAGAAATAAGTCAATTACTTGAATATTCAATAAACCATCCTGAACTTGCACTTACCTTAACTGAAAAAACTTCATTGATTTGTTTTTGCATGGTTACCTTTTATTCAGGAATATGGCTTTGTTATTTTCTCTAAAATGACCTTGACATGATTTTTGCTTAAACTTCAGTAAAAGTTAAAATAATGGCACAGCAGCATATCCTGTGACCCAGAACTTTCACTCCTGAGACTTTAAACCCACCCTCAAAAAACGATAAGATAAAAATACAAAGATAGTCTATCTGAAATTTATAATAATGTAAAAAAAATAGAAGCAACTAAAAGTCGTTATTGGAAAAATAGTTAAATAAACCATAGAACATCTATACAATTAAGTATTATGTAACTTTTAAAAATCACAATGTAGGGCAGCCCCGGTGGCACAGCGTTTTAGCGCTGCCTGCAGCCTGGGGTGAGATCCTGGAGACCTGGGATCGAGTCCCAAGTCGGGCTCCCTACATGGAGCCTGCTTCTCCCTCCATCTGTGTCTCTGCCTCTCTCTCTCTCTCTCTCTCTCTGTGTGTCTCTATGAATAAATAAATTAGAATGTTTTTAAAAAAAGAAATTAAAAAAATAAAAATCACAATGTACAATAGTACTTAAGAACACAGAAAATTGTCCAGGTCAACAAATCAGGTAATAAACTATTATTCTAGAAAAACTCTATGTTAGGTAGCAAAAATTGGGATTAGATAGATTTCTTACTCTGGAGACAAAAGAAAAACAAAGCCTAAAGCAAAAATTAGAAACGTTCTTGAGGTAAACGATAAATGAAATATATGAAGTCCAAAAGCCTTCTGTTTTCTGTGCCAAAATCTGTCTTGATGCAGTGTCTTCTTCTATATTAATAATCTTCAATAAAACTATACATTGATAAGAATGGCTCCCTCATGACTGCTTGTCTGTCAAATTCAGAACCTCCTTATATTTAGTCTCTGTGCCTGTCACACCAAGGATTTAACCCAGGACCATGCCAAGCTCAGTAGGAGAGCCAGATTCTCTCAGTAATGTATACAGTTTATATTCCTCTTCTCTAACCCGATACTATTGGTCAACTCAAACACTCTTGCTATCTGGCCTAAGCATAGTGGCGAAACAAGGAACATAACAAAACTCTCCCTTGCCCTTTCTCCAGCCCACAGGCAAAGTTGGGGTATATCTGACTCCGGAAATAAAATGACTAAGTTCTCAAAGCAGGAAACACTACATAGTATGGGCTCACAGCTGATTATCCTCAGCAAGGTAAAGAAGAGCAATCAGGTCTGAAGTACCCAGTCAACACAGTCCAGGATGATTTTGCATATGATCTTCATGATTTTTATATTTTGCTTCAAGATGATAAATGCAGAGAATAGTAACAGATTGGTTTAATGCCCTATTTGGGCCACTTGGAGAGGTAGCAAATGACTCCAGACTGCTTATCTCATTTTATCCCTGATCTTCTTCATGTTTATATACATAAGATACTTGGAATCCCATTGCCCCAATGTCCTCTTGCCATGTTTATCAAACTAGCAATAGAACATGATAATTTTTTTAAAAAAGGACATATTATTCAATGTTTGCTTAATGTTTTATAAGTACATCTTATAGAAGGTCAATGTTACACAAGTTATTATTTCAATTAGTTATGACATACTAATACAGAGTAGAGCTAGAACTCGAATTTCTGTAAATACTAGCAATATTTTTATCATAACATACTGTCTCCCTGAAGAGGAAAATTTGCCCATTCTGATCTGAAATATGGGAGGCATGACACGAAGGTTCCTTCCAGTTTTCCTGTGTTAACCTACATATGCATATGAATTGACTCTGGCTGGATCAAGCAAGCTTTAGGTCCTATTATGATCCTTCCTATTCCACTGGCTCCTACTCACTTTGATGATGGGCCTTGGATAGTCACTCATTTTGTTTGGGCTATTCCATTCCTTGTCCAGCCCCCATCCACTCCTGTTCATGCTGCAAAGCCGCCAAACCACTTATCTGGTTTCCACTGGCATCAATGATTTTCAGATATCCTTTTTTTCCCTCAATATCAGTTATTATAATACACCCTAGTTATTATAATAGAGATAATTTTGTTGTTTTAACATTCTGGTTCCAATCTCTTTATGACTTGTAATTGGGGCATTGGAAACAGAGGCCAGATTGATTCACTAACTAGCTGGCTAGAGATCTTCAAATATATGCAGATGCTCTATCAAATAACGTATAAAGGGTCATCTCTAAATATACTCAAAGACATTCTATTCAATAACAAATAAAAGAGTCATTTTTCTCAAGCTGGAAGCCCCCTAACCTCAACTCTGGAATCTTCTATTAGAGCAATTTGATGGACCGTGATGCGCAAAGAATTAAGGCACACTTTCAACTCCCAATCTGCAAGCCTGTGCAGTATTCTACAGTAAGTTGCAATGCTGAATAAGTGCTTAAATAGACCTGTCCATCTAAATCTCTTCTGTCATTTATAAATGAGCCAGGATGCTACCATTGAGCTGATTTGTGGGGCAGAATTTAAAAGACCTTCTGTCAGCTTGTTTCAGATCTGGGTACACTGATCTCTCCAGCATCATTGGTGATGTATTTAAAAGCAGTCTCTCCACACCAGGGTACCACTGCTCTTATTCTAGACCAACCCTGTACTCAGGACCTTCCCATACACATTTTCTTGATTTGTTTCTTTTTGTCTTGAGAAATGTCATATTTTAATATCCTTGAGAACAGAAATGAAGATGATACTTTTATATTCTCCACAATCAATTTCCTTGTGCTTTTAACATAGAAAGCAGACAATAACATTGGATTGGGGACAAGGAGGAGCCGAAACCTAGGGCCCTTCCTTCAGGCTTTTCCCAGAGGAACTCACAGCTCCTAGAAAATGAGGCTCCAGGGTCTAATTACAGTCCTCTTCTATCTCTTGTGTCAACTAATTGCATCCTAATTGATCAGCTTGCCTCCACTCTTGATAAGCCCCAATATAGCCTCCACATATCTACAAAGGAACATTTTTAAAACAAAAATATCACTCTTCACCCTTCTACTTAATAGTCTTTGATGACTCACCTTAGCCAAAAGCTGCATTTCTAAAATGTGCTTTATATTAAGAATCACTGGAGTCTTATTTTATTTTATGATTTCAATTAGCATACAGCAAAATTGACTTTTTTCTTTTGGTCTCCAGTCTATGAATTTTAACACATGTCATTGTAGGCAGAATAGTGGCCCCAGATTTATAGGCACCCTGAACCATTTTTCTTGCCAGAGAAGAACATCAAACTCTGGTTTCAGCCCCTCTCAAAACCCTTAACCCCAGACATACTTCCTCCTATCTTCCATCCCATATAAGGTCAGTGGATCACTTATAGCAGAATCGTATGGGATTAGGATTTCTAGACCCAATCCCAGACCTACTGAATCTGAAACTTAGGCATCTTTATTTTAAAATAAAACTCCAAGTGATCTTACCTGACTGCTAAAGATCCTTGTTTTAGTAGATCAAAACATAGAAATGTTGTGGTGTTCATCTAGGTTGAAGGTACAATCATCTTGGAAGCTTTATAAGAAGGACGTGTCCCAGCTCTTTTGTGTGTTATTGGTAGTTGGAGATTGAAGCACATATCTTAAGAATGTTTCCCAGGAGGGGCAGCCCCAGTGGCCCAGCAGTTTAGCGCCAGCGTTGGCCCAGGGCCTGATCTTGGAGACCCGGGATCGAGTCCCACGTCCGGCTCCCTGCATGGAGTCTGCTTCTCCCTCTGCCTGTGTCTCTGCCTCTCTCTCAGTGTGTCTGTCATGAATAAATAAATGAAATCTTAAAAAAAAATTTTTTTAAAGAATGTTTTTCAGGAGATTCTGACAATCCCAGGTTTTCTTTCTCTCTCTTTCTCTCACCTGCCAGTCCCTATTATCTACCTGAAATTGTCCACCAAATTTATATGCTAGCATAATATATCATTTCATCTATAAAGATGTCTCCATATCTATATTCAGGAAAGATTAACTGCTCTCATAACTGTACTCAAATACTTATTAGATATTTATAATACAAAATTTCACCTACTGAATTATAGTCAGTGATCTGTTTCTTTCTTCCTCCTGCACTGTGAGTTCATCAAGAGAAGGAGCCGAGTCGTCTGTACTTTGTCATCTCCAGAGCTGGTTCAATGAGTATGTGTTGAAGTAATTACAAATTATGCTTTATATTTTTTAAAGATTTGTTATTTGTTTGAGAGAGAGAGAGAGAGAGAGGGAGAGGGCACATGCACAAACAGGCAGGAGGGGTAGAGGGAGAAGCAGACTCCCTGCTGAGCAGGGAGCCCAATGTGGGGCTCAATCCCAGGACCCTAGGATCATGACCTGATGCTTAACTGACTGAGCCACCCAGATGCAAATTACATGTTTTATAAACACGGCAAAGCAAATAGCTCAGTAACAGCAGCAGGAAAGTCACTGAGAGAGTTTCTAGCATGACAAGTCTAATTCTCCAGTCTCCAGAAAATAAAGCAGCTCTGTTCCATGTTTTCCTAAATTTCTTTGTTTTTTTTTTTTTAAGATTTTTTTCATTTATTCATGAGAGATATACAGAGAGAAGCAGAAACATAGGCAGAGGGAGAAGCAGGCTCCCCACAGGTGGCCGGATGAGGGACTCAATCCCAGAACCCTGGGATCATGCCCTGAACCGAAGGCAGACACTCAACTGTTGAGCCACTCAGGAATCCCTTCCTAAATTTCGTATTATAAATATCAGTGTAATAAGTTTCATCTCCTTTAAAGATGTCATTTCCACTATGGGAAACTTTATGATAAATTTCAATATTATTTTCCTTGGAATTCAAAAAGGATAGTAAGGGCTGATGGTAATTTGTTTACTCATATTAAATACCCCTCCCTGCAGAAAGGTTATATATTCCCACTTTCTGGAACTCAAAAATGGGTAAGTCCATTCTTTGGCCATTGACTATTAAGTGCTAGTTAGTGTAAATTCAGAGCAGAAGCCAGGAGATGGTTACCGTGTTCTTTTTCCCGATGCCATAACAACCATCAGTGTTCCGGCTTGAGACTGTACCGTCAGTGGTAATTCTGACACAGCACTGCAATTGACTCATGGTGGGTATATATAGAGAGAAACATGGTTTGTGTAAAACACTTAACACAATCTGGAATAAACTGGCTGATACAAGGCTCTTGTGACGTTGTATCCTTGAACAATCACAGCATCTGTCTTTGAGTTCCCAAACGGGTATGACAATAAACCTGAATATTGGGGTTGCTATGGTGAGTGTGCTTAAAAATTTGTTGAGCTTTTTTGGGGTGGGGGTTACATTAGGGGCACTTAGAAATGTGTGCATGTGGGGGGGCTTGGCTGTTATAGTTACTGTAGTTCTCACTGGCGTGTAGTGCCTTTGGGGTTCCAGAGGCTATACATCCTACAATGCATCAGAATCTTGCTCAAGAATTATCTAGCCCAAATATTCATTGTTCTGGTGGAGAACACTGGACCACACCAACTACTTAAAAACCTGCAAGTTAATTATATTGAAAAATAAAAGAAAGAGTGAAAGAGAGGAAGGAAGGAAGGAAGGAAGGAAGGAAGGAAGGAAGGAAGGGAGGGAGGGAGGGAGGGAGGGAGGGAGGGAGGGAGGAAGGAAGGAAGGAGAGGGAGAGAGGGAGGGAAGGAACATGCAGATTCAATAGTTATGTTTATAATGGATAAATGAAAGGTGGGTTTATCAGAATTTGAATTTTTATTCAAGAAGATTATTGAATCTGTTTGTGAAGAATATTCTGTTGTTCCTGACAAATCCTTGTTCAGAAAGCTATTACATTTCCAATTTTATGGAATATTCTTGAATCAGTTCTTTAATCAAAGGCTGAAATTTGAGGACTATCTTTCAGACATATAGTGTCTCCCCCCTCAGGATTTCAATTTTTACTAATATGGTTATGAATTTATTTATTATCTTTTTACCCTATCGAGTGTTTTTCCTGCCCTTTACAGAAGTATTTATTCTATTTTGCTACTCTCCTTAAGAGATATTATACATCTGAAGACAAATGTTATATATAGTTCTTTCGCCTTTGAACATACTGTACACACCTTGATCCTTCACCATGAGCACTTCATGGTCATTCTTTATTACTAGGCTATGATTTCCCTCTGTACCTTTTTGTTGTTCTAGAAAAGGATGTTTCCAAAGGGAATAAATTCAGTCAGAAGGGACTTTAGCATTGCATTCAGAAACTGATGAATCTTTTTCAACCTCATCTATTAGATCAAACATCATGTTACATCTCTCGGGTGATGGCTGACATTGTAAACTCATATGCGTGTTGCTGTTCCCTGTCACCTTGTTGCATCCTTTGGCATTACTGCTGAATTTCTCTCCTAGTCACTTCAGTGCTTTGCATTTGACACAAGCATTTCTCAGTTGTGCCAGGGCACCTCTGTCATTTTTTCTTTTTTTTTTCTTTTCTTTTCCTTTCCTTTTTTGTTTTTTTTTTTTGTTTGTTTTTGTTTTGTTTTTCATGATTTATCCATTTAAGCACCACCGTCATTTTACTGGCCTCACTGCTTTTAGCAGTACTTCCTAATTTAGTATCAGCTGTGAATTTCAGTGGAAAACATCTACTCCTTTCTATTTGTTTAACTAGGTATCGTATTTAACTTGCACCTTGCGGGCAGTTTCTATCATGAGGCCCATGCACCATAGTAGAATTCAAGTCTACCCAATGCTGAAGAGTCCGGCAACAAAGAGTCGTGTGCTATCTGGTCAATCTTTTGTTTAAAGCTAGGCAGATTAGATGATAAAGCATTGGCTTGTCCTGAGACTCAGAAAAAGATCAAATAACAGCATCAGGATAGAATCTTGGAACGCTAAGTGAATTAAATGATCCAGTGACATAAGTAACTATTTTCAAAAGCAACACAAATGTTTGAGGTCAAATCTATTTTCTCCTTCCCCTAAATCTGGATTTATTGTATACCTTGTCTGAAATCCTGGGGTGCATGCTGAATCTTTTATTCCATTTATTTTTATCAAGCCTGAGAAAGCTGTGTGAATGTTAATATGTACTGAATAAATCCTGTGATCACTGTAGCACCTTATAATGATGTGTTCCCAAGCTGCCATATCACGGTTGATTATTACTTCTTTTTCTTTGCAATCCTTCATTTAATTACCACTCCTTACATCGGTGTTAATATTCCTGACTATTTGAATTCATTTTTGAGTTCATGAGATGCTGTATCAAATATTTTGCTAAAATCCAAACGTATTACATCTCCCACATTGCATTCATCCACTAATCTTGTAATTTAATAAAAAAAGCAATCAGATTTGTTTGGCATGATTTGTTCTGTGTAAACCCATGCTGCTTATTGCTCAATGGTGCTTAAATGATAAGTAGTGCTCAACGCAAATTTCCTCATCTAACTTCTCATTTTAGCTCGGAAAAGTCTATAGTGTTTTTGTTCATAGATTTTCTCCTGGCACATAGTTAGTTTCTAGGTCCTAAACACCAGAGAACAGCAAGAACATATTAGTTTTATTACAGTACCATTTTCCTTTTTTTCTTTTTTTTTTTTTTTTGCTTTTCCATTATTTGTTTTTCCCATTTATTACCCCTGCATTTTCTCATTAGATTTTCCTTAAATTTATTATGTGAGTAATCCCTTTATTCTCATTTGCCTATAGCATCTTTTGAGGAAGGTGGTAACTGGTGGAGGGATGAGGACACTGAGAATAAAATATATTTCAAACATCTTTGAGAATAAAGGTCAATGCCTTGGTTATATTTATGCAACGTCTTTATCCATTTTAGTCATGTAATATAAGAAAGACATAGCTGTCTTTTACCCCTTAAGTCTGAATCTCATACTTACCATATAATATTTATTTCATTTTAATGGATTCTTTCATCTTCATTTGACCATAATTTAAATACTTGTTATGGGTTGAATTGTATCCTCTCTCCAAAACAGAGGGCGGTGGCAAGCTAACTGCAGTGCTCTGGAATGTGATCTTATTCAGAGAAAGGGTCTTTACAGAGAGAAATTAAATTGAGGTCATTAAGGTGAGCCCTAATGGAATATGACTGACATCTTTCTGAAAAGGAGAACTTGGACCATGGGGCAGAATCAGAGGGAAGACAATGTGAAAGGCACAGGGGGAAAAGGCCAACCACAAGCCAAGGAGAGAGTCCTGCAACAGATCCAGCCCTCAGAGGGTACCAACCCTGCTAGTACCTTAATTTTAAACTTCCAGGGCAGCTCCGGTGGCTCAGCGGTTTAGCGCCGCCTTCAGTCCAGGGTGTGATCCTGGAGACCCAGGATTGAGTCCCGCATCAGGCTCCCTGCATGGAGCTTGCTCCTCCCTATGCCTGTGTCTCTGCCTCTCTTTCTTTCTCTCTGTGTGTGTCTCTCATGAATAAATAAAATCTTTAAAATTAAAAATAAAAATAAACTTCCAGTCTCCAGGACTTCCACCACATTTCTGCTGCTTGACCTACCTAGCCTGTTTGTGTGACTTTGTTATGGCAGCCCTAGCAAACGAATACAGTACCTGTCCTCTATGCATATTGGTTTGTTCTCATCATTATTCCTCTTAGATTATACTTTTCAAGAACTTGCTAAACATTTCCACTTCTTGCTAATCACTGCTTTTATGTCCATGTACTACATCAGCAGCCTTTAAGGGCCTGTAGGAATCAAAGAACTCTTGAAGGAATGGGAAGAACAAAAAGGACATTCTATCTTCAGCAGTTTCCCCATTTGGGAGATGAATGATAATATTATTATTTGGGACTGTGAAAAAGACTGGACAATTCTGTTTCTTTTTCAGTTGCCAATGACTTGGGAGAATTGCTTCTCATCAACTGTACAAGGGCATGATGGGGCTGGTGGAAGAAACCAAACTAAGGGCCAACTCTTGGGTTTTCTCCTCAGGGCTCTGAATCGTCAGTAAAGTGATGTTAGCATGGGAAGATAGTTGGTAAACATTTATTTCAGTAGTGGTGGCCTGCAAAGATTTATCATTATTTCTTGCTACTGGGATTTTTAAAAAAAACGAAGTTCTTTATCATATCCATTAGTTTTGCCATCTTACTATCCTACTAAGCTTCTTTTCCACTTAAAACAGGTAGAGTCGCAGTGTATTCATTTTCATGGGGGTGTAGCTAAAATTCAGAAACCTTAAAATCTATCCGGCTCAGCCCCACAGATACTCATATAGATGCCTATGCCTCTCATACTTATAAACATCCACCATTCCCCGACTGATAAAATAGAAGATACAGGAATCTTTTATCTTGATAAACACCACAGATATGGAGGGGAGGGAGGTTAATTTTGTCAGGTCCAGGAAATAATCCCTCAAGTATATCTGTCCTGGAGGAACGGTATGATGCTTCAATCACAAAAAGTCATTCTGTGAGGCAACCCAAATGGAGTATCTTAATCATGCTTTCTGATCTAGAGTTCAGGTAGAGTGAATTTACTTCCAAAGTTTGAGAGTGAGGAGTGGGCGCTGTTAATAACACACAGGGACAATAAGTGGATTGTCCCAGGCAAAAGGGGATTGATTATCTCAGTATCCCAGAGGTTCTTAGGTGGGTATCAACCTATGAGCTGTCTGCTACGAAATAGTCATTGTCACTGTGAATTTGAAACGGAATGTATCAAAGACTAGAAATAACTCCATCTCAGAAGATGCTTTTTTCATTTCTATTGACCTTTTTAAGCATCAACGGTAGGTTGGGAACAGGGGGGCACTTGTCAGGGCAGATAACAAGGAAAACTACAGCATCTATAAAATGGGACCTCTTTGACTTGAAAACCTTCAGTTATTGTTGCTTGGAACCATCAACCATAACTAATACAATAACCCCTTCATAACAAAGGGAGAAATCCTAGTATGTACACATACACAGCAAGTAGGCATTTGATTAATGCTTTTTTTTTGATTAATGCTTTTAATCAAGATGTTTGAGATCAAGGCAGTCCAGAAGTTAGAGTCAGCAGTCTTCCCTGCCCTGATTTATAAATTTTGACCATCCCCTGCATTATGGGCCACATTACACTTAGTGACTAATTAAATGCTTCATTTAATGGTAATAGGCATGATTGAACATATAAACTCATTATATATATATTTTTAAAAGTATTCTTGCTTCCTACTGTCACTAGCATTCTTAAGGCTACTTCTTTACCACACTCCATTTGCATAGAATCCATACACTAAAGGATGGATATATCACATCCACTAAGTGATACACCAAACCATATAATTATCTAAGTGTATGTTAGATTTACATGGGTTAGTCTTAGTTTAAGTGCGGGGATCACTTTTTATAAATCTGTTGTATATTCCATATGGCCTACCTATGGAATGGGGCATTTTTTTCTAAAGATTTATTTATTTATTCATGAGAGACACACAGAGAGAGGAAGAGACAGGGAGCCCCACAGGGAGCCTGATGCTCACAAGACTCGATCCCAGATACCAGGATCATGCCTTGAACCGAAGGCAGATACTCAACTGCTGAGCCACCAGGCATTCCTGGAACAGGACATTTAATTTGAATGCAGAAAATGCACAATCAGCTGATGTTTAAAGCAGTGTTTAATACCAATTTGTGGAAAATTCTTATTAAGGGATTCTGAGAGATTAAATCAATGGATTTCCCAAATTAGAGCAAATTGCAATGAATAATCTCAAGTCTGTTCTAATATGAATTAATATTTACTCAATGAATAAATTAGTGCACAATGTACTTTTCCTTTGGGATCTACATATCCAAACATTTATTTTAATTTTTTCACTTGCTTTGGTTTTAGAAATATTGCCTCGGGGTTTCTACATAATCACAAATTTTTGTGAAAAAAAGTAAACAGCAAGTTGTGGGGAAGAAGTCATTTTTCAGTTGGTTCTATTTCATAATTTTCTTGATACTGAATTTCAGAGGTAAGCAGGCAAAATAATCAGAAGGGCAATTATGTGTGTTATTTGTAACATTTACTATTTACAAGCTATTCACAAAACAAGTAAAAATCAACAAACAAAATTGGAATGTATCACATTTGGGCCTGGTATTATATATCTGAGAAAAATTTAAATATAATAATAGAATCTTATCTCTTCACATGCTACCCTTTCAATAATGAAGTAAAAGTTTATTCCATAAGTGAATGATTCTAAACAAGCCACCCTAATCTATATATGATCGAGTACCACAATGCAAGAAATAGATTTTGAAAGGAATCTTTAAGAGACTTGGAGAATGCGAGAAAAATATTCTATTTCTTTTCACGTGGAAAGTTTTTAGTGCTTATACCTAAAAATATGGTGAGAGGACAGTGGAGAGATGCCCATTTTATCTTGATAGCCTACTTTAATTAAATATTGTTATTTAATTTAGGATGTTTGTGATTTAAAAAAAAATTATCTGAAATTATCACTGTCTTAAAGAGTTTAATCATAGCTTCAGTATGTTTGTGTTTTTATGATGTTAATCAAATCTATCATTTCAAATTTAAAAACCATGACGGCAAAATAATTTACTGCTTGACATGGTTTGTGTAAAGGGATTGTCTTTACTTGTTAACCTACACCTAAATAACGGAGTTATTTTCAAAACAGCCAGTAAGCTTATTATCTAAATGAACTTTTCTCCCTGCAACAATAATTGGGGCTTTGTAGATACACTGTTTATACATGTTTATTTTTTTTCTTTAATAAAGCCATTAAATGACAGGGTAATACCAGAAACAATCTATTAATGAAGAAACTGCAATATGAATTATGAGAAAGCAGAAAAAAACTGCATTTTTACCTTTCAATTCTAATATATGATAAGGTATTTTAATACTTTAAGAATAGAAGGATCTAGATGTTTTGGAAATAGTGGTTATGGTTGTACAACATTCTGAATGTAATTAATGCCACTGAATCACACACTTAACATGGTTAAAACTACAAGTTCTATGTTATATATACTGTACATTTTTAAAACAAAACAAAGAATTTAATATTTATGATTATTTTTAAGTATAAAGTAAAATATTTTTGTAGTATTAAAAGTAGAATAGTATTTTAAATTACAGAGTAAAAAGCAGTGCCCCCTTTTTGTCTCCTTTTTTTTCTCCCTTTTTTTCCCCCTTTTTTATTCTGCCATTTAAATTTGTTAAACTATAGGACAAGTACTTTTACTAGCTTTTCATAAAATTAAAATGTATATAAGATGTCACAGTCCCCTTTGTAGTAATGTGACATTAACAAAAAAAAAAATCAAGATTTCTTTATAAAATAGTTTCTATGCTTTCAGTTCTTTCTAATTTAAACATCTGTCTCTTGCTTCTTCTGAATCATGTAAATTCAAATTTACTGTGCCTTAAAAGTTTTCTGGAAAATCTATTACTTTCAGAAGTCATGTCTAATAGCATAAATCACAGGGGCAGTGTTTACAACTTTCTGACGAATTTGATCAGTACATCTGTCTCTTTTGGGAGCGTTAAGCTGTATCCTTCTCTAGTAGGGGGGAAAAACCCACCACCAACAAAGTGGTACTTCAATCATTTTGATTTCTAAATGCTTAAAGACTCAAAAAAAAAAAAATCACGGTTTGATGTTGCTGTGTTTAAATAGCACTTGATTTCTTTGTCAGATTTTTCTATAAAGACTATTCAAGAATGGTTAAAGAAATGTTTTAAGTAAGACTGTGTTCAGCAAAATGTGAATCATTGTTACATACATTTTTAAGTATTAGAAATTTAAATCGAGAAAGTAGTTAGGTCCAAGTAACAGAAAAAAAGTACAGCTTATGAATTTGCCTGTGATCACATGACATCTTGACACAAGGACGTTTTTGTTTGCCACAAGCCTCACTCAGCTTCTCCTCGAGTGAAGCCAATCAGTGATAGAGGCAGTAGCATATGTCATGCATGGTTGCTGGCTGGCACATGGGAGTCACTGAAATAATTTGGGTAGCTCCCTTCTACAAATTTCTTTCCGATATAGTTGCTGAAAGGATTAAGTGAAATAATATATTAAAAGAAATTAGAGCTTACAACTAGAAAAAGATTTATCAGATATCCTGGGACCTAAGTTACTGGAAAGAGAATAATACATGGGAAGTGGTAGAAGGGTAGCAAAGACATTACTCAAGTGCCTTGGTCATAAACTAAATGATTAAAATGATTCAGATGATTAGGAGCAAGTCAAAAATTTAGACAACATTTCTCAGTTTTAGATGTGCCACCATTCAGAGTGATCACAATAATACTTTCAGTTTCTGGGCTTTTATTTCAGATTTAAGTTTTGAGCATATTTAATTTGCTATAATCACAAATTTCATAGTATGTATTTCCAAACCATAATTTCAATACATCCAAGTGGATTGAAAATGTCTTCTCCATAGAAATATTAAATATCATTTTAGAATGGAAGAATATTGGAGTCTACATGCAAAATAAAAACAAAAACAAAAAACTGTACCCAATATATGAATTCCTGAACCATAGCTATTCTATATATAATTTAGCATTCTAAAATCATTACTTCTATAAAGGTGTCTGTCCACTCTCAAACTCTATTTTTCCATATTTTTTTATAAATAAATCTTTCTAAATGAGTCTTACTTTAAAAAAAAAAAAAGTTATAGTCAAGCCCTGAAAGTACCAGTTCAGTTCTAAGTATTAGGCCAAATTCCTCAGGATCCCGTCCAACAGTGATATCTTAGGGAATCTTGTTATGAAATTCTTATCACAATTGCTTAATATGCTCAATAGGCTTTTTAATTCCCTTCTCTTATTTTGAACCAACTTTTTTTTTTGTACTACTCTATTTTTCTCATCTTCACATCAAACTGCAACTGGAAAATAGCTCATTCACTTATTTTTAAGTTTTACTTTTCCTCTTTTAAGATACCCAGTATGAAACATTCAAATGGCCTTCTCCTCTAATGTTTTGTCACTATAAGTTCTGAAAGTGTTGCTAGATAGACAAAGTAGCTTATTTTAGATACGCCCAAAATCTAGTTAAATGCTATTAACAGTGGGTAGTAGATTTCTGTCTTTGTCATATAGATGACTCATACTTTAGAACTAAATAGTAATCCCTTGCAGATGTTGAGATCGTATAGTAACAACTCATACTAGGACAAAAAGAAATTTATTTAAAAAATATAACTCTGGCTTGGACAACAGATTTAACTGAGCTACTACTCTGTAATTATCACACTTTTTTTTTTCTCTCATTACATAATATTTACATGAGCGGTTATTCAAATCATGTAAAAGCTTGATGCGATTACCAGATGCTTTAGTGGAATAGGTAAACTTGAATAGAATGCTTTCAGTACCATTTATGTGAACTAAAACTATTTCAATGGTAAACAAAAATGTTTTTCAATAACTTCCAATCCTATCTTCATCAATAAGACTTTTTGCCCATAGGTAAATCAATCCGTATTTTTACAAGTGTCTTCATCTACATGATAGGATGAATAACACACCCTCCCCACACCCCTCCATAGCCCAGTCCTGTGAATGATACTAACTTCAAAGATGTCATCAAGTTAAAGATCTTGAGATGAACAGATAATCCTGGGTGGACCCTAAATGCAATCACAAGTGTCCTTAGAAGAGACAGGCAGAGGAAGATAGTAGACAAAGGGATGTGACCACAGAAACTGAGACTGGAGTGATGAAGCCAGGAGCCAGGAGCTGGGAGCCAGAAATGTCAGCAGCCTCTAAAAGTGGAAGAAGTTAGAATGAGATTCTCCCCTGGAGCCTTCGAAAGGAACAAGCCCTATACACACCCTTTGATTTTAATAGCTTTTGACTCATTTTGGATTTCTGATCTCTAGGGCTACAAAAGGATAAATTTGTGTAGTTTCAAACCATTAACTTTGTTATAGTAGCTATAAGAAATTAAAACAATCTGTAAAAAGGAGGTTCAAATAAATGACCTCCAAAATCCTTCTAGGATTTGAGAGAACTGCTCTGCACTGTTAGCTTTGTGAATTTTTATTTTTCAGCATAACTTAAGAAAGATCATTTTTCATTAGTTATTTAGGATATAACATTCTTTGTTGTAATTAGTCTGTTGGGTAATAGGCAGCAAACTCTAGGAGGATATTTCTTTTAGTTTATTTTACCAAGTTGAAGAAAAAAATATTTTTAATTAATTTTCTATGAGTAGCCAATTAAATTAGAAATTCAAAACACAAGAATCTTGCAGAAATCAGCTGCCAGATTTATTAATCTATCTGAAAATAAAAACACAAGCAAACAAAAGGTAGGATAAAAACAGAACTTAAAAAAAAAAAAAAGAAAACTTTAGATACATTTCCCAAAAGAGTTTATAATGCAATGTTTTGAACCCTTCCGTATCGGAAATATCCTTAATGTTGGCCAATTACTTATTTTGTTTTGTGATTCACTACCTTAAGCAGAAAAATAATTTGTCCTTAAATATTATATAATTAATACTAGTTCTTCCTTTGATCCCTTAAGATAACTCATAGTCCAATTCCTCCCCAACGGGAAATTAGAACTTGAAATTTGAAAAGAAAAAGAAAAAAAGAAAAAGAAGAAAATAAAAAAAAGGAATCCTCAATACAATTTCATTTAGATATTTTAAAGACCCACTTTTCATTTCTCCTTTAATTTCTCCAAATATGTTCTCTTTCCAATAAATCTTCAGCTGAATATGTTAAAATTTGTTTTTATTCTAAGTGCTGTAAATGGCCACATGAGCATAGTGAGGGGAAAAAGTTCTCATTTTTAAGGCATTATTAGCCCAAATGGGCCAAATGATATATAATGTATATGCAGAACAATCATTGAAATCACAGGTTACATATATATGTTGAAATTAAAATCGTTTTTTTTTTTTGTAGGATTAAATGTGAGTAGTATTGATTATGGTATGTAAGTTTCCCAATACCTGTTCAATTTAGATACAGAAGCTGTGACCTGTGTGTGCCATGTTGGAAAATCGGTTGCCAGGCAATCATCTTTCATCAGTCTTTCCTGTGCTTGTTAAGAAATGCTTTTTTAAGTTCATTTTGGCTTTGTGTTTAAGATATTTTTCTTAATATTTCATTATAGACTCTTAAAAATGTTGTTCCTCTGGGATATTGATGGATTGAACAAAACTCACGCTTCTTGTTTGAACGGTTTTAGCAAGCTATTCAAAGATATTATAACACCACTTACTTTTTTTTTCCCAAGGTGAATGAAACAACATATCCTGCTTTCAATATTTTCTCCAAATGCCAAACAAAAACAAAACAAAACCCTTTGAAACTTTAAATCTTTAAATCTTCTTTCAAACAATCCAATCACATTTACACAAGAGTCCCAAACAAGATGAGTATCTGTGCCAGCACTATGTCATACAACAACTTCCTCAGATTCTTTGACAGTTTGTAAATAATTTTCTATTTCACCAAAAGTTACAAAAGTTTCCACAGTTTCCCTTAGCAAGCTGAAGCTTACTCTTCATTTGTCAATGTGCATAAAAGCTGCTTATAGCATAGCATGGCATAAGCTATTTTTTAAGCAATAAATGGTTTGAGTCATCTATTTTGTCCTGAAATGCTATCTGTAGTTAACTGCATTGCTTATAAATGGTCATAGTAAATTCAGCATGAAAGAGAATATTACAGAAAAGACAGCAGCAGAAGCATTAGCATTATCTAATATTTATATATGTTATCAACATAACACAGCAGTAAAAGGTTTAAATGCATATCAACGGGTACCATGTCTAAAAATTACTATAGTACCTATTTAGTGTATTGGATATTTTTCTTAAGGAGTGCTTGCTGTATCTAGAACAGCATAATACGTGATTTAGTACAGTTAATTCTTATCGATTAAATAATGTTTCTTTATGTATTGAAGGAAGTGAGATAGATATTTTTTGCTTCATTGTGATCCCAGATTTAACATTTAAATGAAGATCTCAAAGGACCATGACATATCGTTATTTAACTGAAACGGGCTTCAAAATATTTAAACAAGAGTATGATGTGTGTCTAGACAGCAAGGTGGCACCAGGTACATGGGATGCTACTGGCCTGTGACTCGATTTGGAGCCAGAGTCCAAAACTGTGCCCCTCATTTACAGTCATGGTGATCATCACTCAACTTCAGAGAGAATGACCCATTTTATGGTTATCCTCTGTGAGTCATACAGAAAGCAAAACAAAACAAATAACAGCAAATGCGATCTCTAAATACCTTTTTACAACAGGTGCAAAACCAGTCATTTCTAACAATTAAACTGCCATTTACAGTAGGTTTTTTTTGTTGTTTTTTTTTTGTTTGTTTTTTGTTTTTTGTGGATTTTTTTTGTACACCTTGCAGAGACTCAGAAATGACAGGGGAAAATGCCCAAGGCAAATAGTCTCCAAGTGGATATTTACACAATGTGAATTAACTGTACCATAGATACCCAGAGAAAATGAACATTTTCTTATGTTGTTATGAAATCAAATAAACATGATATAGCTTCATCATACTTAAAACCTGTAGGACCCCATCCCAAGCCTAAGTAAAAAGTAATCCCCATATCCCCCCACCCATTCACCCATTATTTTCCTGTTACACAGAATAAATGTTTAGATTACTCCCACCCACCCTCAAATAAAGTGCGCAGTCCATGGCAGACCATAGAATAATGCAACAGGAAAGCCCCTTTTTGTGTATTATTATTTAAAAATAAAATACAAACAACGAAAATCAAACAAAGATTGAAGAGAACTCAGAGATTCTCTGCATCCTGCAAAAAGAGGAGAAGCGCGAGGAGGCCCTGCGTGACTGTCACTTGGATTAATATACATAGCCTTCATTGTAGGGGTGGGGGTTGCAGCAGCCCCCTTCAGGCATGTAGGCCATGCTCTCGTCAAAGTGAGACAGAGGCACTGTGTCCTCTTCATTGATGTGACGTTCCATGTCTGTCTTCAGCAGTGGGCGCTGATTATCTGGAAAGGCCATGGAGAACAGGGCTTCTGGATCACACACAAATTTGTAGACATATCTCTCTCCGGCCACCTGATGAAAACACAGAAGAGAAAAATCGATCCTTACGTATAGTGTGGGATGTTAACTAACTAGCTTCCTGGGGTGATTATGTCATGATATATGCAAACAGTGAATCCCTATGCTGTACACCTGAAACTGACATAAAGCTATCTGTCACTTAACCTCAGGTGAGCCACAATCTTGACCATCCCCAAATGGTAAAGAGCAGAGAAAGAAAAGAACAAAAACATGGTTATACACCAGAAAGGATGCATAACAAAAGGAAAGTAACCAAGTGTTAGCAGGTATCCATAAAAGAAAAAAAAAAAAATCTTACTTCAGTCCAATAGAGGGAAATGAGACCTTGAGCAATGATTGACCTTGAGTAATAATTACATTCATTCCAGGCACAGCTAGAAAGCTTAGCAGTTTGTTCATTTTAACATAAAGGTAAACTTACATTGTTATTTGGGGGGAGAAAAATCAATGATTTCATGCAAGCATCTCACAGTGAAATTTTTTTCCTTTGCTTTAGATAGTAGTATCTTTATTAAATAATTGGACCTTTACAACATAGTGTTTCCCTCTAAATATTAGATTTCTGAAATTCCTTAAAAGAAAAATGTGCTGTGTTCCTAATAAGACTAGACTAGTGACTCACTGATTCAAAAAAAGAACTGGTTCTTTTTTCTTTTCTTTTATTTGGGGGGTGGGGGGAATGACTGCATATTTCCATCTAAAAAAAAAAAAAAAAAAGAAACGAAAACCATAAGATGCATAGCCTTATTTAAATGAAAGATGGATCAAGAGGACAGCATGATCCTGGGTACATCACTTTTAAAAATGAAGGCAAGATGCATTAGACAGAAGTTAAGGATGTGTGTAAAGTGTCAAATTGAAGTAAGAGGTGTAAAAAAGTGAAAGGAATTTAAAATATACAATGATAGGGAGGAAATGAGAAACAGAAATGTGACAGCTGCCTGAAATAAAGGAGAAGTAGCATAATTTGTAGGGAATGACATGTCCCAAACTTAAATTTTGAAGAATAATGTTTCTCTAGGAAATTATAAACAATTGAATGGAACAAATATGCACCCTCCTTCCCCATTAATAGACAAAACAGAGGTTCTCAAAAAACTGGGGCGGGTTGGAGATGGAGGGTGGGAGTAGGTGTGTGTATGAATACAATTCTTCGTATTGACATTGAGGTAACTCTTCATGTAGATGCAGAGATTAGTAATTTTAGAAAGGTGAAAATTATTCAGTGCCTCTGGGTTCCTAATGTATCAAAAAAAGGCACTGCTAGCTGCTTTGTGATGTAGGAGAATGCTAAGTTCATGGTTCACAAACTATCTGTATATGTTTGGAAAATAAGAATCAACTACCAAAGACTGCTACTGTTCTGGACTTAAGATTTATAACATTTTTTTGTCCTGGATTTTTTACCTTGGAACAGGAACCAATTTAGAGGATCCAAGTAATCTGAATAGTCTTAGGTTTGAAAACAGTGAGCATTTAGTTTTTATGAATTTGGATGTGTTTTTAACCGGGCGTCAGTTCCTCCTGTTCTGTGAAATAGAGGTGGGAACGGCTCCCTTTGGAAAGCCTTTTGTAAAACTGAGATGGACAGCTCTCCGGTACATTGCATGACAAACAGAAGAGTTGGCATAAATTTACTTACTTCAGCCCCTTATAAAAAGGAAATTAAGTTCACAGAGGTGAAATTGCCGTAAAAATAAAAATTGGCAATGTCAGAAACAAACCCAAGATATGAAATCCTGGTTTTCCATTTTTTCTTTATTCAAACCAATTTGAGAAAAAAAAAATAAATGGCCTGCATATCTTAGAACATTTAATAACCTGCTTTGTTTTGTTTGGAGCTGCAAAGAAAGAGGTATTTGCTTTACGCTACTGGTAGCTTTTTTATCCAACCTGTTGCTATTGGTTATAATTAGAACTGATTTGAAAAATCACTATGGGGAATTAAATGTACAACATGCAATCAAGATTATAAAATCTCTTAAGGAGTCTGCCTTGACTCATTGCTTCCTACTATTTTTCTTATGAAAAAACATTTTTGGAACTACTACTATGTTAAATGTCAGAGTTTAGAACAAGGGCTGATAATTACCATGGGAAATAATGTCTTTCATTATTAGGAATATGATTACAATCTAGAAAATGCTGTACATTAAATATACCCAAAGTGCAATGCTGAGATAGATAAAACATGAATTTTATAGGAGAGATGAATCAGAAATTAACAAGGAAGTATCTTTTGAACTGTGTTTTGAAAGACTAGATATTCAAATTAGGTGTTAACTTTTTAAATATCAGAAGTAACAGAAAAACTGGAGGAAAATTAAAAATTACAGATCAAGCCAAAAGAAAATAATGATCTATCCTTATATTATCCAGCAATAACTACTGTTAAAATATTTGCATAGATTTTCCTGGGAATTCCTAGGTTTTGAAATAGAAGTGTACACATATAGTCTAAAAGCCATATTCCAGGCACCTAGGTGGCTCGGTGGATAAGCGTCTGCCTTTGGCTCAGGTCATGGTCCCGGGGTCCTGGGATTGAGTTCCATGGAGCCTGCTTCTCCCTCTGCTTATGTCTCTGCCTCTCTCTGTGTCTCTCATAAATAAATAAATAAAATCTTCAAAAAAATAAATAAAAGCCATACTCCATCATTTTTTATCTCTTTCAGAGCTACTGAAATAATCAGGGTTTTTTTACATGTTTAGATTCATTTGATTATTTTTATTTCAATGTCTCATCTTTCCATTTAATTTTCCCTAACATACACCACATACATACATAATGTTAAGTTTATAAACAAGTGTGGTCATATAAACATTTTCCCCTACACACTGAAATATAAAATTCCACATCATAGATTTTTTTTTTTTTTAAGGATAGCATAATTTTCCTCTGAATGGCTCTGTTAGAATTTATTTAAACATTAGATTGGTACAGATGTTAGGTAAAAATCAGAAGGTAAGATACTATAGAGAATCATAGAATCATAGCAGTGAAGCAATGAGGGAGTCACAAGCGTGTCACACAGTAGCAAGTAGAATGGCTCAACAAGTGAAGAAGAGTAAACATACTGTAAAAACTGTAAAAAGCCTTCCCTCCTTTTGTGCTAGTTACAAGTAGACTTCAATTTTATATGTCTCATCATCAAACAACCTATGCTTTCTTATATTATGCAGCAATACCCCAAAAGGTCTGTCACATACAGACACTTTGCTATTCTATATTAGCTGATAAATAAATAGTTGCAAATAGTTTCTTTTACCTTATTTCATTTAATAATGACAACAACTTCATGAAGTAAGAACACCACCAGTTAGCAGGAGAGGAATCTGTTCAAAAAGTTGATTCCTTGAGAAGGCAGCATGTAAACTTAAATCATGACTGTGTTTTCTGTGACAGCACCTCAACACTGCCCAGGGAAACTGGTGAGCACCTACAGTGACAGCCCACCTGACTGCCAGAAGCATCTAGATGGTGAGGGAAATGGAAGGAATGGAATGCATCTGGAATGATGCACTGAAGGGGTTTGGCTGCAGATGGGAAAGGTGAATGAGAGGAAGGGAGGAATTAAAAACGACCCCAGTGTTGAGGTGGAGAAGACAGGGGAGCAAGTAAGAAACGGTTACACATCCTGAAGGTGAGATTCAGGGAAATAGGAAGGGAGAGACTAATTGAGACTTATCTTTCAAAGATTTTGGGCATTCTGACTTGTGAGCCAGCAAACTCCAGAGCATTGATTTCCTTTGGTCTAAAAACTCAATGATGCTGTTCCCTCTAGTCTAGTATGTTTCGTGTAGCAACTGGTCTAGTTTTTCTTGGCATAACTATAGTGGTATAAAAATATGCCAAATCTGCAATATATAACTATGTTTGTGTCCCCCAACTGAACAAAGGATGCACAATAAAAGAGTAATGTTCACAATGGATAGATCATAAACTTAGTTCACAATCTAGACGTTGGAATGAATACACATGCAAGGCTTAAAACATGTAATAATAACAAATATCCAATGTTTGATCTTTATTCATGTATTCATGACCTTATTCAAAATTTTATTTTGTTCTACGTGTACTTCATTTGTTTTATCTTATTCTTTTTAAAGCCACCTTCAAATATTAAAAGAAGCTCATTTGAAATAAAATAAAATACATTTAACTCAACTTCATTCACCAATGAAATAATATCAAATACCGATTTTGAATAAATGGTTTAGGTTTCTGAGCTGTCAAGCAGCAAAACTGGGCAAGATTTCAAACAAGAAAAGATTTTTCAGGAGAACAAGAAATGTTCTGAATGTTTTAAGCATCAAAACACGGAGGGGAAAAGTAAGAATTCAGTTAGTATCAGAATCTATAAACAAAGGCATTTCAAAATTATGTCATTGGGGAGAATACAGCAGACTACCAAAAACTTCTGGGAATATGTGGGAATATTAGTACTGAAACAACATTTTTTTACCAAATACGGTAGAGTTGGGACCTCCAGAAAGTCCACTAGTTTCTATATGACATTATTACATAGGACTATAATGCTCATGAATTTATAAATAGAAAGGCTTGTCATACCAAAACCAAGAGCTAAGCATATGTTAAAATGAGTGAAAACCTTGCTTCAGCAATGCGATGATATGTGGCTTTTAAAGTATGACATGCAGATTAATGTGCAACATTTCAATGAATTTTAATGCTGTTGTAGCTGCTCACCTTTTGCATGATTCCTTTCTCATAATAATAGCGAAGCGAACGGCTAAGTTTATCATAGTTCATAGCTGGCCTGTTTTTCTGAATGCCCCAACGCCGGGCCACCTGTCACCAAAACAGAATTACATTGTAGTGTTAAGCATTACCTTATCGAGATATTTCCTAAAACATCTGTAAATTAATCAAGGACTTCCAAATCTTCCAAAAACACATCCAAATTAAAGACATAAGTAAAGAGGCAAAAGCTCTCATGATCTGAATTTTCCTGTGTCCTGGTTTGCTTTTAAACCAGGCGTGCAGTGATCATTCTGAAACTTCACAATAGAATTCTTTGTCACTATTGTTTTGGATACAAAATTAAATGGAAATAAGGGGATGTGTTTACAATGGGAATGAACAGGCTGCAATTCACTAAAACGAGGCAAGTTTCCCATTGTGAGATCTACTGCCTGTTGTTTCCTTCTATAGTTTTTCAGATAAAACCTATAGATCAAGCACAGCTTAGTGATTTGTGTAGGTGTTTTCTGAGGTTATGATAAACTAAAGAAAAAAATACCCTGTTAGATACTCAATGAAAGAGTAAACAAGTGGCACTGTGTGTGTAGCAAAGGAAACAGTATACAAATTCATAATCTGAACTGCAAATAATTTTTATTGCCTGAAGCAGCACCAGAATAAAACTGTAACCAATACTGAACTGAGGAATTAAGCATTCATTTAGAGAACAGTAATTGGACACTAAAAATAAAAAGGAAGTGGAAAAGGTCACCATGTACATGAGTCCACAAACAAAAACTTCTAAAGCAGAATGTCCACTTTGTTGTTTAGTGAAAAATCTCAGAGTTTTTGAGAATGTGGCCTTGGAGGAGCAACCTCTCTGGCAAAGCAGAGCTCTTCAAGGAAACCTCCTTCTGCAATGTGTCTGTATCCCCGACCTCACCACCACCCTAGGCTGCCTGAAACGCTACATCCAACAGTGGAGCTTTGACTTTGCCTCTGCTACCCCAGTTAGAGACGTGTTCTCATTGATTTCCATATTTTATTACTCTGAGCAGAAACTGCAGCTGTCATGCATACCTAGGTGACCCCAAGAGGACGTTATCTAATAGGGTTAGGGTTTTCCTTCATTTCTATGAAATTCCAAGTTGCTGCTATGCCACATCCTATACTAAAAATAAAATGCTTTTCAGAGAGATCATTTCTGTCTCCTCTCCTCTTTATTAGCAATAACCTTTCCCCAGGGTTTGTTTTTTTTTCTTTCAAAAATACTGATCCTTGCTATTTTCTCCCCCTGCTAATTTGTATTTCCTGAATGAAGATACAATGTAATTTAGCCACTTGCATCAGTAGACTTTTTTAAGAGCAGAGAGATGTGATGTAACAGGAACATGATTACATATCCAAGCAGTCAGCATGGCAGGTACATCTGAATTTTCCAAAGATAAACTTCATTTTAATGTAAGTGTTCTTAGCAATAGTGAAATAGGAGGGTGGCAATAAGAAATGAAAGCAGTACTTTCTAAATAAAATGTCTTTTAAAAACCTAACAATGGTGGTGGGGCACCTGGGTGGCTCAGTGGTTGAGCATCTATCTGCCTTTGGCTCACGTCATGATCCCAGGGTCCTCAGATCCCACATTAGGTTCCCCACAGGGAGCCTGCTTCTCCTTCTGCCTATGTCTCTGCCTCTCTGTCTCTCATGAATAAAAAAATTAAAAAAAAAAAAAACCATAAAACCTAACAATGGGCATTAGCAAATCTTTAATAGACTTGGCAACTGAACAGCACGCAAACATGGAAGGGACATAAAAATAAACTACTAATATTTCCTTAAATTAAACACCAGTTTCTGACTACCTTTTCATTTATAAATGATTCTCCTCTAGTGATTCACCAGGATGCATATAGGAAGTAAAATACTTGCAACCAACTTTGAGACAACCCAGTGGAAGTCTCTAGGGAGAGAAAGATAATTTTTTGATACCATCAGCAGTCTGATTTTTAGGATGCCAGTTAATTCTCAGCACAAGTGGGTATTAGTAGACATTTTTAAACAAAAAATATATTCTTCGAGCTGTTTTTATTTGTTCAATGTCACATTTATCATAAAGGGAAGTGGGATACACCACTATGCCTATGGGATGGTCATGCAAGGTAAATTCTAGAGATCTGCTCTACCTCAGCATGCCCATCGTTAACAATACTATATGATACATTTAAAAATTTGATAAGAGGGCAAATCCCATGTTAAATGTTATTATCACAATAATAAAAATAAAAAAGATTGAAACTTAAAATCAATAGGTAATACAGATAATTTCCTAGATAGCTTAGACCACGTACCAACACAGAAAGCCCAGTCGGCCCTCATGTATGAGCCACCAATCACTGCTACCTCCAGCACCACTAAAAGCCAAGGCAGCATTCTCAACATGGAATGGGTGCAATGATGGCAACACTTTCAGTAACTTCCTTATGATACTCCTTCAACTCCGACTATTAATAAGGAAACTGAAAAGGCAACTGAACTATAAAAATCACTCTAGGGATGCTGGAGTGGCACAGTCAACAGGGTCAGACTCTTGATTTCAGCTGAGGTCATGATCTCAGGATCTCGGGATCAAGCCCCACAGTAGGCTCTGTGGTTAGCAAAAGTCTGTTTGTCCTCTTCCTCTGCTCCTACCGTCATTCATGCTCTCTCTCAAATAAATGAAGAAGGTCTTTGAAAAAAATCACTCATATTGTCAAATGAATTAGAAGGAAAATATAATAGCTCAAATATTAATTTATTTTTAAAAATCATGTTTGAATACCCAACAGTAAACCTGGAAACCATAACTAGGTCCTGGTTATCAGACTTCCTAGTAACTCATGTAGCTCAACAACTTTGAATATCTTTGAAAGACTTCACTGGGTCCTAGAGATGTTGTACTATGTGAACAACTGTTCTCTGAGACAATTCCCTCGGATCCATGATTAATTTGAAAATAACATCTCATTATCTCAAATATCTCAAAAAGAGAGCTGTTAAATAACATGTGCTTGCTTGAGTTACTCAAGCACACTGAGCAGATCATCAGCACAAGACAACAGGCTTCCTCAATATCATTTTAAAATGCAAAATGAACTAGAAAGAAATGAACCAATGAGTATTTCCTACAAGGATGGCTTCAGAGGCACCTTTCAGGAGCTGTATTGACACAGACACTCAAGGAGCTACTGTGTGGTTCAAGAAGGAGGGTGACCATGGGCCACAGAGGCTAAAGGGATTTCACAAATGCTTTCCAAAAAATAAATGTAAATGGTACAGCCATTGTCTAATGGGAGCGACTACAACAGTGAGCAATGCGGCATTAGAAACATGTTTTATTTTGAACAAAAGCCATAGGAGACTTAGTACTTACTGAACAACTATCATTGAGTCAGTTACTGTTTGGAAATGGTCTACTGCCTCTGAATTACTTGGCCTTTTTAGAAGTCATGAGTCTACTGCAGAAAAGGTATCTAAATGTTTATTGTATTGAACAGATGTAACTGTGTCTTTCTTGCAATTAAAAATCACTGAAATTTAGAATCTGATAGAAGTTAATGGTCATCTGTTCAAGTCTTCTTATTCATGATTAAAATGAAGTCAACAATTGCTAAATAAAAACCTTAATGATGTACGTAAGAACTTTATTCTTCAGAGATCAGTAATTACCAACATAATTCAGAAATTTTTCCACCTTAACAAATAATATGGCAGGAAAAAAGTTCTGTTTCTGCTCACTTTATTTTAGTCCTAGGTAGAGGAAAGAACTAATAGAAATTGCTGTTGGATATACTCAGGTCTAGGATGAACCACCTCTTGCAGCGATTATTAACATGTTTGATGAGGTGAGGAACACACACTCCCATCATGTTAAAGGGCTTTCAAGTTACTTTACATTAAGTGTTTCTAGACTCCATTTGTTAGTGCTTCACATTTTTATGGGTCTTTCACTTACATCATTTAAGTACATCTACATAAAAATGAATTTCCTTTGAGAGCCAAATTAAGCCTTAGACACACTATGAAATTCAAACACCCAAACACTTAGCTCATACTAGATAATGGATATTTTCAAAGTCTGATACTGAGCCCTCTGTGTGTTTGGTGGAGGGCAATGGAGATACAAAGCTAATCCCTCTAGACTACTAGTGTATTCATGTCATCTGAAGTAGACATAATTATGCTAACCAGCTCCTCTTATTTCAAACTTCTTTTAATACAAATTTGAATCAGAGAATCTCTTAAATAAGGAAAGTAACTTATTTTCTGGCTATCAAATGAGGACATGTCATCTGATTATGCATGAATACACGGTTTCAGAGGGCAGAAAATTGAAGATGTAAAGTCCTATTAGCCTAGATTGTAGATGTCCAGTCTATACTAATCGAAACTAATCACTTTGGGTTCAAAATTAGCTGGATATCTTACTAAATTTTACATGTTTCTGAGGCATTTAGACCCTACAGCCAATATGAGCCATTATAGGCATGCTAATTGAAAGTTGTCCATTGCTTTCTTGGCTAATGTAAACTAAAGTCAATTTTAACAGTAGCCGAGAAAGCACCTTTAGTAAGATACAAACATTTTACGTAAAAGTCACCTTTCTATAGAGGTCCAAAATGATATTAGTGGGTTATGCTGTAATAATGGTAGTAGTATTAAGCCTCAAGCTAGACCTGGGGAGAATAAAAATTGAACTGAGAAGATCTTCAGGAAAACTCCATTTGTACATGCATAGGGGTGGGGAGAAGGCAGCAGTAAGCCAGGTGAATAGTTAGTTGAAAGTGTGTTCCATTTATCCATATTCTCTCTCTCTCTAGAATTATCTCATTCTGGTAATTTCTTAGTTAATATGGCGATACTCTCTCCTTACCCTCCAATGGAGTGTAAACAGCCCAACTGACTTGAAAAGATGTTACCAAAAATCAAAGAGAAACAGTGTTATTATTAGGTTGGCATTTCCTAAGAAACACTTCCTGACTGAGAATTGTCTACTGTGGCCTTTGTGTGCCTTTATCCCACAGCAATTTCTCCCCCACCTCCTCTTGTGCATGACTTTGGTCTCTAAATATTCCTCTCTAATCCCTTGACAAAATCAAGATTATCCAAATAATAACTTTCTCAAGAACAATTCCTTCATGTGCAAAACTAGCTGTCAACAGACAAACCCTCTCTTCTTCCAAGAATATCAAACATCCACAATTTAGATATTCTTTTAGAGACTTCCCAAGAATCATATTCTTGAATCAAGTCTAAAACCAAGTCTAGCTGGTTTTCTACAACATCAATCCTGTAGGATGTCATTTAACTGGAAAAATCGTGCAACATATTTATTGCTTATTTTAAATGTAGACATACTTTTCCTTTGCCCAACTTCTCATTCAGAAGGTTTCCCTAGAGTTTTAAAATTAAAAAAAAATAGGGGATCCCTGGGTGGCTCAGCTGTTTAGTGCCTGCCTTCCACTCTAGGCATGACCCTGGAGTCCCAGGATCAAGTCCCACGTCGGGGTCCTTGCATGGGGCCTGCTTCTCCCTCTGCCTGTGTCTCTGCCTCTCTCTCTTTGTCTCTCATGAATACATAAATAAAATCTTTAAAAAAATAAATAAATAAAAAAATAAAATAAAATTTAAAAAATACATTTTGGCACATTAATCAATATGTTTCTTTATATTATAATATATCTGATTTTCCTAATGAAAATCTATTAGACACACCTCTTCAGGCTCAATCAGTTTAAATTCCATGCCTCGCCCAGTCCACGCAATGAAATGAGAATTTGAAGGGTCATCCAGAAGAGCTACCAAAAACTGCCAGAGTTGAAGTGATCCCCGCCGCTGGTATGTGGGTCCTTCCCGATACATTCCTGGCTCCTGTTTGATGTCTCCTAAATTAAAAAACATTAAAGTTTCTATTACTAACACTATTATGGCATTTACGTAAAATTTTCATTAGACCAATCATTAAAATGGTTAAATCACAACCACTTTATGGGTTTCTATGAAATAAAATATTACCACTAAATAGGGCTTTAAAATAGTTAAAGGATTTCATGTAAACCAAGAATCTGTACAAACTTACAAACAACTATATATAACATATAAGGGTCAGAAAAAATGCACACAGATGCAGAATAAATTCACATATATAATTTACTCATTAAAATTTTGTGTAACTATCTGTTTGTTTTCACTTATTTATTTAAAAACCATACCATCTAATCACACTTCTTTTTGTTTTATTGTTAATGACATTATTCACTGCTCTAAGCAACTCTGAAGAAAAAGTATTCAATTTTAAGCTCTGGGCACTTTATTCATACAAATTCTGCAAACTATAATTTGTAATACTTCACTGGCATGCACACGAAAAATGCAAATTTTAATGCAAATATTTCAAAGCAAATTTGTTTATTCATCCATTCATTCATTCTAAAAGATTTATTTATTTGTGAGAGAGAGAAAGAGAGCAAGCAGGGGTAGCGGCAGAGGGAGAGAGAGAGAACCTCAAAAAGACTCCAGGCTGAGCACAGAGCCCGATGTGGAACTCAATCACATGACCCTGAGATCATGACATAAGCCAAAATCAAGAGTTGGAAACTCAACCAACTGAGCCACCCAGGTGTTCCATCTCAAAGGAATTTTAATAGCATCTTAAACTCTGAGTTAAGTAATCTGTACTTTATATAAATTAGGAAAATCTCATAAGTAAATCAGGGCATATTGGATTATCATCACACCATCTTTTTCCCACACCTTCATACTGGTACTACTACTTTCTTAACTGGGGGCAAATAAAAATTCCTTCGTTTTTCTTTGTCTTCTTTGCACTTCAATCACATGAATTTAATTTGCTAGTCTCTTTCTAAAAGTGCAATCTAAAAACATATATACAAGAGCTTTCTGTCGATCTATATTTTTAATCAAGAAATGTTGCTTTGTGTTACATTTATGTTATTTTTATATAGTATAAAAAACCTATTAAGTAGATTACAATAAGGGTGTTACTGTTCTAATTCTTCTGGTATAAATCTGGCCAGTTATCTTCCTTATACCAAACAAACAAAAATTCAGTCATAACTCCTGATTATTTACATCTGCCTCCAGCCAACCATCCCCAAAAGTATGTGGAATCGGTCACACTGGGGACTGAATGTCTAGGGCCCTACAAACATATCATTATTAATGCGCAAACTTCTCTATGCCATGATAGAAACAATTCAGAAAATATATTCACAGTGTACGCGTGAATTATAAAATGCACCAGATCAGAAGCTTCTTAAAACTTTCCTTTGGTTGGGGCAGCCCCGGTGTCTCAGCAGTTAAGCGCCACCTGCAGCCCGGGGTGTGATCCTGGAGACCCGGGATCGAGTCTCACGTTAGGCTTCCTCCATGGAGCCTGCTTCTCCCTCTGCCTGTGTCTCTGCCTCTCTCTCTCTCTCTCTCTCTCTGAATAAATACATTTTAAAAGTCTTAAAATATATATATATATATATATATATATAAAACCTTTCCTTTGGTTAACAGACAGAAATGTGCATCTTAAAATAATTACAAAAAGAAAACACAACACTTTAAAAACCACAACCAAAATAAAATTATTCGGCCAATTGCTGCTAGAAATCATTATGTCATTTTGGTCTAAGCCAAATAATACAGAAGTGTCTCTTCATATTGATTTCAATGACAGTTTTATTTATCTCAGTTTTTCCTTCTGAGACTTACAAATTTTTTCATGGGGGTAACTGAGCAATTATGCAGAGTGAAGCACTATCAAATGTTTTAATCTCTAGATTGCTTCTGCCTATAAATGTGACAGGCTATCCTAGCCTTGTCAATGAAAAAATAACTCTGTGCTTTTCTAATCTCTTGCTCTCTATTCCTTATAAAATTTAAGACTATCTTCTAAAAAAATATTTTCTTAGTACAAAATTGAAGAATATTTAGTAGTCAAAGGGAATAAATAATCAAGATAGACAGCTCCCCTAAATATTAGTGTGACTTAGGCTTGTTAGATTATATCATAATCCAATTGGTAGTTTTGAGCTATTTTTTCTTCCTTAGATGCCCATTCTGGTCATCAAGAGTTTTTTTAAACGTTAAGCTCACTAAGAATGAAAAACAAAACAAAACAAAACAAAACAAAAAACTGATGAAGGTCATTCCAAAAAGTAAAGGCTTTATGCTTTGTCTTAAGAGAAAAGGCTGTATTTTAAGAATTGTGATGCTCTGCTAATGATGCTAAATAGCACATATCACACTGAAACTCGAAGCTTAAAAAACTAACATCTATTTAGAATAAGGCCAAAAAAGTGACTCCTAATGGAGCTTAACCCTGTGACCTTGAATGAATTTAGCCATTTAAAGGAAGACTAAGGAAACAGATCTTTCCCAAATTATCATTCTTTCTGAGAAGGACCAGAGTAGCAAAAGCCTTAGGAACAGAGTAGTCTTCAAGAAACTAATTAGAGATGGAGAAGCAATCTGAGCATGCACTTTGCTGTTTAAATAATGACAATTAAAAACTTCTGAGAGCTACCAAGTCATTACAGCCATGATCCCCAAAGTTTGTGCAATCAGCTAATCAGAGGGTCCCTGCTCATTTCCTGTTAAACAATCAAAGCAGGAAATATGGAGACCACTCTGAAGAACCACTAAATCAATTAACTGTTCACTTTTTACCCAAGCTTCCTCGTAGATGCTGACTTCTACCACCTTTGTCAAGGAAAAAAAATATTTTTTTCTAACTTGACACTCATTTCTAAAATCTGGGACTGTTTCACTGCAAGAGACAGTGATAAAAAAAAAAAAGTAATGCTTTCCTAACTCCATTTTAAGCAATTACAAAGTAATTGCACATTAGTAATGAACATCTTCCCAGGGAAAGAAAAGGAAAAACAAAAAAGAAGGACTAACAATCACTAACTAAATGGGCAGCTATGTTGTTCCTGTGTTCCATAATGCATCTTTTCATGAACAATAAAAGGAAAGAAGCTGCATTAGTCATCTGTGCATCCACAGTAGCATGCTTTCTGTTCTGCTTTGTTAATTATGGGATCAGCTTTCAATAAATCTCAAGCAACAAGCTGCATGTGCTCTGCAGGGCAAAGGAAAGACCCCTCTTACTCTACACAAAGCTCAGCAAGAATGATACTCTCTGGTCGGATCTTTAAAAATGAGACCTCTCATGGGACAAAAGAAAAAGCTTCTGAATAGGGGAAGGAAGAGAGAATTTATAAAAGGCAAAGTTTAGCAAGAGTTAAATGCATCGTAAATGATGTGCATAAAAATCGTTAGGGCGCGATGTCAACTGTTTTCAGGGGAGTCGAGGGTGATCTTTCCACTCCTTCTCAGAAAAATTCAAACTTGAAGCACAGTGAGAAACCTACCATCAAATTTCTCTGGGACAACACAGGTGTCATCATAAAACTGCCTGGGGCCCTTCTCAAACATACAGCCTGTGGGAGGAAAAGAGGATACATTTATTCATGATAGAAATGAAGCTCACAAGCAATTTAAAATATAGCCATTAGCACAAAACTTGGGGTAGAAAAGGACTCTGCCAGTTTTCAGCTCTGTGACCTTAGACACACTGTTTAGCCTCACTGTCTCTGTTCCCTCACCTATAGAATGGGAATAATGATAAATCACCTATCTCAAAGGGTTGTTGTGAGGAATAACTGGTTTAATATATGCAAGTTTAGAATAGTACCCAGCACACAGTGATACACGACAGATATTTATATTATTACCAACCCAAGCACAGAGCGGTTAACACTGGCAAGCCTAGAAATTATAAAGTATCATCTCCTTTTTCATTTTCTTCCAAGTTTTGTTATTTATGAGATAGTAGGAAAATCAAGATGAGTTACTCGTATTTACCTTGCACAATTACTTCCTGATAAACTGAAACGCATTCTGTTTACCCCTTACTTCCCTGGAAAAATTTTTAGCCAGGTTAACCTCCTCATGTTTTCATCTTCAACAGACAAGATAGTTTTAATTTTCTTTTTTTTTTTTTTTTTAGCTTTTTTTCCCTGTAATAAAACTAAGTCCATGGGAAAAAATGCAAAATAAATCAACAGCTTTTAGCAATCATTTTCTCCCCCATGTATTCATGACTGTGACCCTCACTGAATCATTGTCGTCCTTAATCACCAGTAAGAAATTTCATATACTTTAGCCACAGTTTTCTTTCTCAGATGTACTGGTCTCTACAGTGAGTGCATAATATTAACAACAGTAGTGACAATAATCGCACTGCATTTTTGCTAAATTTCTGGTCCCAAATATTTTGGACTTACCAGCTTATTATATAGTCTTCTTTAAAGACAAGCATTTACTTCTATCGATACCACTTATACAAAATAACCAGTATTAGACCTAACCTAAAAAGATGCATCTGTGTCATCTTCCTGAGGACACAGAACGTTTATGTCATGAACTATGCACGCATTTCCAGAAACTCCTTAATAGGGAATGTATCTAAAGAAGATTATTCATTACTTTGTAGGTTATCAAAGTCCGTTAGATCAAAGCTTTCCCACGTGATTACCATGAACACATCCACAAAAACTCCTTCTGTAGGTCTCTGATGTGAAATTCCATTCTAGCAATTACTTATATAAAAATGAAAAATCCAGGATATTTAAAAGCAAATATATTTAAAACTACTCTCTTTTATTTCAAAACACAGACTTGGGTCTGTAAAGCAAAACTGAAATTCCTCGAAGATACATTTCAGTAGAGAGTAGGAAGGTAGGCTAATCTATAAAGCACATGTTCTATTTTAAAAGAATGTGGTTGTTGGCCAAAAAAAAACCCCAAAAAACAAAACAAAAAAACCCCACAGAAATCCACTTTTCAGCTGTTTATACACACATGACTCCTGTTAACCAAATTCAAGATAACATGAACTGAAACATCTTCCTTTTACTTTAAAAAGATAAAGTTTTTTAATAGTGGTTTAGGGAACATAAAATATGATGATTAATCAAATGACTGCATCTTTGGTACATCTGATTATTCTGATCATATTTACAAGGAATTTCAGTAATAAAAACTTAACTTCTGTTCTGCTGGGATGAGCCAGGAAGCCTTCTTGCCTCATATAAATGGAGTGGCAGCTAGGCACTTCTGAAAGAAGAAACATCAGTTAAAGAGCAGTTTGGAGCTGAAAATGTTATCAATAGACAGAGCAGTGGGAAAATAAAAGAAACTGACATGAATCTCCATGAAGGGAACTTGTCAACACTCAGTTAACATTTCAGGCAGGGCCCACACAAGAAATGGAAAGCTGAGGGGCGCCTGTGTGGCTCAGTCTGTTAAGCATCCAACTTGATTTCGGCTAAGGTCATGATCTCAGGGTTGTGGGATCGAGCCCCATGTGGGACTCCATGCTCAGCAGGGAGTCTGTCTGAGATTCTCTCTCCCTCTCCCTCTGCCCCTCCCCCACTCACATACTTGCACACATGCTCTCTCTCTCTCTCTCAAATAAATAAGTAAATTTTTTCTAAAAATTGGAAAAATGAGAAGCATATCATGGCAAACACCGATCCTCTCCAACAGGCATGTAAATTCAAAGTTTTACCCACATTTACTGAAGGGTGGCTCTCCTGTAACCCCATGTGAGTATGAGAGTGCCCTTAAAACAAACGGTGTCATGAGTTTAGATACGTTTGGGGGCATTTATGTGATACATTTGTATGTCCCATGGTATTCAAAGCAAAGATCAACAAAGACTCATTCATGGTTTATTTCATGAACACTGGCAGAAATTATTATGAAAAGATGAAAATTGCCCCATCTCTTGAAATTACTCTAGCCTTTAAAGGTGACTGCTATTTTTCACCCCCAGATAAAAGTATGACTGCTGTTTAAGCACACAGATCACATTCATAACGAATGAGGCTATAAAACAGAAACCCAACAATTTCATAGCAAACACCATTATTACAGCAGGAATGAGGCCTTGCCTACCTGACCAAGTTAACTCATCACTGAGAAAATAAACTTGGTTAATGGTTAAACTAGAGTCATAGTGACAGCTGTGTATTTAACATGTTTAGTAGCTTACATAAAGGGAAAAGGAAAGAAATATGGATGAGGAGGCAAAAGATTAAAATTCAAGTCCTTAATTTACTACTAATAAAGCAACATGACTTTAGATAAGTCATTCTGTATCTAAGATTATATAAAATAAAGGGTGGGATCAGGGTTATCTAAAATCTATTACAGGCTCCAGTTCTTTGATTCTGAAAATAAAATGTCATTCACAGGAACAGAGGTTGATTTCTGGTGAAGCCAATGCAATTCAGCTTTAGGCAGGACCCTCCACTTACAGGAATCCCTTCTGATGCCCTATACCTCATTTTGTATATGCTATTTCTTTTTCTTTCAGAAGGTTCCCCAAATTTTATGTTTTAGTTCCCACAAACCTGTATATTACATATATAACAGATCCTATAGGAATTTATAAATATATATGACTAAATTAATTCTATCCTCTTTATGTATACTCAAGATTTTGAAACTTTTAACACATACAAAACTTGTAAGATATATATGACAAATGTCCTATTTAATATAAAAGTATGTCCTCCATTCTGCCATTTGTAGTAAGCACATAATTTCTGAACAAGTAATAAAGAATATTTAAATGACTTGGGGTCTAAAGCCCCTTATCTCTTCTTAACTATCCAAACATAGATTTTCATGTTTAACAGATAATTAGTATTATTTCTTTGACCTAGAGGTCATTCTTTCTTGGTATGGAGTGTTCCATTTTTAAAGTCTACCTGATTTTTTCAAAATTTGCCTGGTGACTAATATCAATCAAAATATGAGATGATGTTTTCACAGAAAAAAAGTTTACGTGGTTTGAGTCAAAAATATCTTTTTTTTTAATTTTTATTTTTATTTATGATAGTCACACACACAGAGAGAGAGAGAGAGGCACAGACATAGGCAGAGGGAGAAACAGGCTCCATGCACAGGGAGCCCGACGTGGAACCCGATCCCAGGTCTCCAGGATCGCGCCCTGGGCCAAAGGCAGGCACTAAACCACTGCGTCACCCAGGGATCCCCCGGAGTCAAAAATATCTTAATTGTAATTCCTAATAGAAATAACACTTAAAAATATGTAGAAATCAATAGCTTATGAGTTGAAAACAATATCAAACTCATTATCAAACATTTTAGAACACCATATCTTTTTTATATAACATATTATCTAGTATGTAATTCTCACCCCGCAAAAGACAGAGTTAATCTTGTTTCCTGATATCAGGAAACTTAAAATGGGGTTGCAGAGTAGTTGAACTTCTGTTACCAAATTTAGCAATCCACTTTATCCATACTTTTTAACCAGTGGTACTTCAAATTAATTTTTAATGTTACGTTGATTTATTGCTAGGCAAGGACCCTCAAAGCAGCTGGGCCTAGAAGGGACAGTGTTAATGACTCTGCCATCAGCTCAGCAGCTGTTTAGAGGTAAGAATTTTGTTGTACCAATGTTGACACCCTGCCACAAAATACTTTTACTGACTGCAGCCCAGCTGGAGTATGGCTGTAAAAACAGCTGGCTGGCTCTGGAGGCAGCTAGAGGAAAACATATAGATTAAACTCTATTATATATAAGTGTGACTAAATGTAGTCTTTCCTCCCCAGAGAGGGAGAGAAAGAGGAGGAGAGGAAATGCAAGCTTTTGTAAGAAACCCACTATTCAAAGTCAAAGAATATCTTATAAAAGTACTCTAACATAATACAAAATAAGCATAATCTTGGACATTTGGTATCAAAGACAGAATTTGATGATCATTTCACTAATCCTCATGTATCTATTGACCTTGCTGATTTGTTATTTATTTTACTAATTCTGTAATATTTTTCATAAATTCCATTATCGATATGACATTTAAAGAATACGAATTTGAAATTCATAATAAATTAATGATTTACAATAAGGTTAAAGCCAGAACCTCCATTATGGTTCCAGAGGCCAAAGTTTGATCTAAGTTCTAAGAAAAGCCATGAAGGAAGGGCAACTTAAGAAAAAAATTATATACATATATATACATATATGTATATAATTTTGTTTTTGCCATCCTTAATACTACTTATTGCACTCCAGAGTAAATAAGATTAACATCTAGCTCTTGAAATTGAAACACGTGGCTAGCATTGTTTAAATCCAGTCTAACCTCAAAATCGGTATCCTTTATACAGTCCAGAGAAGCCTGAAAAAATATGGCTAAGAGGAGTTTATTCCCCTAAAGTAACTAAAGTCATGTTATCCTAAAGTGGTATCAGTTAATTTATGACTATCAGAGTGGGTCAGACTCTAATCAAATTGTAGAAACATTTCCAAAGTGATTATTCAATCAAATGACTAACATGGTTAATTAGGAGCCATAAACATTGCTCTGAAGTTCATCAAAGTAATGACTTGCCCAGAAAAATTACTGCTAATTAAATTGCCTGCTGCTTTCATTTCTACCTTATCTAATAAAAAATCCAACCAATGAAGTTTGGCATTACATTTTAACTTTTGCTAAATGCTCAACTAAGATCCAAACTAGCTAAGTGGTGACTTCAAAGGCAAATGTTTTGTAGCAGGGAATGGAGGCACTGCATACATATGCATCTGTGTTTTTTTCATGGAATAAGCTCACAAATTCAGCAACGTTAATAAACTGCAGTTTAACTTATGCATAAATGTTACTATGACAGCATATTTATACTGTTCTATTATGTCCGCAGCTTATAATTTTAGGATTGTGAGCACAGCACTGTGATTACAAATGTGCACCTTGTCTTCTAACACACCTGGTTTTGAACCACAGTTCAGGTGTTTCCTGGGAGTATGACGTTTTGTTAGTTATTTGACATCTCCAACTCTCAACTTCTATATCTATAAAATGGGAATAATAAGGATTTCCTTCAAAGGGTTGTGGAGAGGGACCATAAGGGCAAGATTTAACTCAATGCAAACAGTGAGGATTCAAGATATGGTGCTTCTCATTAATAACAGAAACTATTTTAAAGTGACCCTCACGGGACACCTGGGTAGCTCAGCAGTTGAGCCTCTGCCTCGGCTCAGGGTGTGATCCTAGGATCTGGGACCGAGTCCCACATCGGGCTCCCTGCGAGGAGCCTGCTTCTCCCTCTGCCTATGTCTCTACCTCTCTCTGTGTGTGTCTGTCATGAATAAATAAATAAATCTTAAAAAAAAAAAAAAAAAGTGGCCCTCACAAGTGAGTGAACCACAGGACTTAAAAATAATTACATATTTAAACTATTTTTATATTGTAATTTGCTATTTTTAAAACAATTATCTACTGAGAAAGATGAGTTGTTGCTTATTAGTGTACTTAGTGATATTCTTCACAAATCTATTAATCTATGATATTTAAAATATATTGTTTTAAAATTCATTATAAATTTATGATTTACCAGGTTTAAGTGAGAATCTCTATCACATTTTCAAACTATTTGGAGGTATCTCTTTTGAATTTCTATTTACAATGTCATACCTTGATATTTACTGCTAAAAGACTTTTGTTTACAAAGTTTTAAATTCAGGGGTGCCTGGATGGCTCAGTTGGATAAGCATCTGACTTTGGTTCAGGTCATGATCTCAGGGTCATGGACCGGAGCCTGGGATGGAGCCCCCTGCAGCCCCCATTGCACCGTGTGCTCAGTGGGGAATCTGCTCACCCCTCTCCCTTTACCCCTCCCTCCCACTCGCGTTCTATCTCTCTCAAATAAAAATATAAATATAAAAAGTTTAAAAGTCAATCTATAAATTGCATTATGAAAATTTAAGACAAATGATTTTGTATCTTTTTGAAACTTAGGTAGGGATCAAAAAAGTACTACAATGTGACACTTAGCATGGGCCTAGTCAGCTTGCAGAAACTAAACTGCCTATAATTTGTCACACATGAATTCAGGGGATGCTTAGCCAATTCAATATGCTACAAAAATTCAAAGCAGTAAAGCACTGTTCTCATTGTAATGCACCCGTGAATGTAGGGGCAGTTAAGAAGAAGAGTAAACGAACACCCCAAACTATCTGATTTGATTAGTCTGCACCTTTAGAAGCAGGGTTAAAATTGCCTTTCAATTTGCAGGTATGAAACTAAAAAGTTGACTTTTCTGTCTCGAATTTTAAAGCCATAATGGGAAATACAGGGCTGACTTGGGGAACGTCACCAAAGGTTTGACCACAAAGCGGAGTTTTGAATTTGCACACCTTATATAGCCATACACTGCTCTGATTTGCAGATTCACATACTGCTGCCCAGAGGTACAGAAGGAACGATCACCTTCAGGGCATGGTTTGCCTAAACCTTCTAGGAGCTGTATTAGGCCAGATCAGAGACAAAATATTTGCCACGACCATCTGAACCATCCCTACAGTTGGCTGGAATTATTATCAAGTAGTGTGCAAACCTAGAAATATTTGATATTGTAAACTTTGAACAAGGAGGAAAAATGCCTCTCACTGGATGCTTTTGGTTAAATTGTTGTAGCAATAATCAGTGTGATAATATAATAATGCATTCAAGTCTCTGAGAGTAAATGAGAAATCCCTATAAAACAGGAATAAGTCCAATGTTGTATTTTAATGTGATTTTACTTTCATATGAATACACAATGGAAAAAGATTGATTTTCTGACCTCTTGAGGAGGTGATATGACAAAATTAAGTCTACCTAAACTTTTGTGTAATACACTAATGATGGTGGAAAACTTGGCACATTAAATGTCCAGGAGAAAATATGTTTGTGGACATACATCTGAAATTATGAGATATTTAGTGAAAAATATGTGTGGATATGTATTAATTCAGTGCATACAGAAGAGTTCAAACAAGTTTTTCAAAAACATATATCTATTATCTTAAGAAATACTGAGTTGTACCATGAACTAACGACACTATTTGCATTCAAGAAAGATGAACATTGTGACATATCTTGCCAAAGTTTTAGCCATCTTAAATTTCATGTTTTACAGTTTTGTTTGTTTCTTCCCATTTCCTGGCACAGAGTTTAAAATCCAAAGCTTAATTAATTAATTAATTAATTAATTAAAATAAAATCCAAAGCTTTTCTAGAGTGCATAAATAAGTTTTATGAAGATGTATTTAAATGCAAATACATTCACATATACGGTAGTGTAGCATCCTTTTACTATGCATTTCCACTTGCCCCATGAATAGATTTCATGGTTTTTTAATTGAGATTATTTAATTGAGAAAATTATATATCGTATTGTTTCTGAAAAGGATACTAAGGGGAAGGAATTATTCTTACAACCATATGATCTGTCCATGATAGAACAAATCTAAAAGCAATAAACTCTAAAAGTAAGGCCCAGGCTGAATATGGCTGAATTTGCTTGAGAAAGAAGGCAAGTGGGATGACACAAAGATGAAGTTTTGTAAGACTTGTTTGCCTTCAGTCACAAAAGCTCTACATGGATGTAATAACATCTTAGTCACTGGACCTTATTAAAAAAGGCAAAAAAGTTGGAGTTGGCTAAAATCTTAAGAAGAGAATGATGAATTTACTATGACCTCATTCACACTTAGATGGAATCTTTTACATTAGGATTTTTAGTCAACTGTGAATATAAATAATGTAAAATCTGCAGAGATATTCTCTTCCACCGCAGCTCAGAGATCTATTGTTGATACATTATGAGGACAGAAAGATTACCATGTTAGTCTTTATATGCCTAGTGTACTGTTTGCAAAAAAAAAAAAAAAAAAAAAAAAGTAATGCTGTTATCTGCATTCAGGTACACATAAAGGCTACTTAACATGAACTAAACAGTATAGAAAAGTGTAGCTATGAGACCACAAACTTCTCTTGTAAGCATGTGGGTTTCGAGGGGGGACCGTATCCTCCACAAGTAATGGCCAGATTCAGGTTTCGCTCATATGATCTAGTAAGCTGACAATTTTACAAGTTTTAGAAGCCTGTGAAGGTTTTATTAAGTTAGAGTTAAAAGTAAAATTGAAGTGATAGGAAATATAAGAACAATTGTAACTGTTTATTAGGTATTATTGTACTCTGACAGTTCACCGAAGTTTATAAGAAAATATTGCCATTAGCTGTTAAAACAGGGCTACAAAAGAATTCTGAAGAAGGGAAGGTTGTAATGTTGAGTTTCAATACTGAATTGTTCCCCTTTGGAATCTATGTGATGTGAAGCAAACGCATCACGAATTGCTTTGTCCTCTCCCTTTCATCTCTCCTTGGATCACTGTAATATTCAGATATCTATTTTACTTGTTCTGAGCATGAATAATACTAGTGTGGAGTTCTGTGTGATGGCTTCACTCTGTTGCAGACACTGTATTAGTACAGTATCCTGTTGATCTTGCACAATAAGATGATCTTCCCAGAAGAATCTCTCTCTCACTTTGTCTTATCCACTAGCCCCCAAGAGGGTATTGGTGAATGTTAGAAATAATAATGGCATCTTATTCAAGGACTGGCAGTCTTTCAGGAAATCTCTAGAAGTAGTCAAGATAAAATTACATCTACAGAAATCCCATACTATTACCTGGATTCCTGCTACTATACATCTTAGTAACTTTACAAACATAACCATATCCAGTCCTTACAAAAACAGAAAGGCATAGGAATCATCTGCCCCTTTTTTATAAATGAGGAAACGGAGGACAAAAGGTGCAACAACACATGCTTAGTATGACAAAGAGAGTAAACAGTCATCAGGCCCAGAATTTAGTATAATATTTCCAGTGTCATACAAAGTGGGTGGTTTTGTTTTTTTAATGCTAAGAATAACAAAAACATGTGGATGAAGCAGTACATGGTGGAGGCTCACATTGAAATGAAGGGTCACCAGAATGAAGTACTCAAACCTACTTCTCCAAATTCAAGAAAATGGTAAATAAATCACAATGGCACATGCTTGCCATCCTCTCGGTTTTGTTTTGGTTGATTTTCACATCTATCTTTGAATACCACTCTTTGTAAAATTTTCCAGACTTTATTCAAAACAATTAACTAAAAATCCTAACACACGATAAAAACAATTATCATCTATTTAATGTGACAACAATTTCTTGAGAATGTTTCAATTAAATGATCTATGTGTTAGTTAAAAATAGTTTATGGAAATAAAGTCTTCCTTTTCCTCTAAACTATTAAATAGTTAACTCACTTAAGTATACAAATCCTTTAAATGAAAAAAAATTCTGTAATGTTTTATACCTAAAAATGTATATTCAAATACTTTTAAAAAATAAATAACACTTATCTTACCTCTCTCGTTCTCATTCATATGAACACACACATGCATGCATGCTCACACACACACACACACGCACAGATCCAAATATGCATCCATAAACTGTTTCATTTAATTTCAAATCTCAGTTATACATATAAAAACAGTTGTCTGTTCATTCCATCTACTTGCAATAAGCAGTTCTAGGCCTAACCATCCTAATGGTCTTCTTTAAAAAGAAACTAAAAATCCTACACCACAGAAGTACTCTCCCCTCCCCCTTAAATTTCCTTTTTGACGCTAGTATAACTCACAAGCAGATTATCTCTCCCTTCCCCCTTTCCTGCCTGCAAAATCCAAGTTAGACAAACACTGTGTGGCTGAAATGACATATTTGAATGGAATTCAGACCCACCAGTTCCTGTTTATGTTTCTGATTTGAGAATGTTGTCTTCTCATTCACTATACATTAGGAACACTGCAAGGCCATAAATAGTGTTGGGTTACATGCAGGCAGGACCAATGAGCATTAATCATTACTTCCAGTCAACTGGCAAAAGCAGCAGCTGACGGAACACTACACCCTTCAGCTCCGTGTAAATGGACATTCCAGAGAGTAAGAGTGTGTGTGTGTGTGTGTGTGTGTGTGTGTTTCCTTTCAGTCTCCATTTTATGAATGAAACTCCAGGCTCTATAGAGTCCATTCATGTAAGACAAATGCTTACAGGGCTCTGCCCCCAGGGATCAATCAGTCATGGGTAAAACTGATATGATTGGTTTAAGACAGGCTTCAGCCTTCCATTACTGACTTAAAATGCAGTCCCTGTCCATTTGACCTGTGTTAATGCATAAAGAGTAAATCCAGACCATAGTCTCAATTCTCAAATCAAATCACTAGCCAGTGCCACTTACTGTAACTGTAGATTTAGAGCATATTTAAGTATTTCTTAGAAAAAGCGAGAGTGGACCTGAGTACTGTTTTGGGAGATTTGCTATTTTAACTCGGAAAACTGAGGAAAACCCGTATGTGGCATGCTGGACAATAAAAAGCAAAGTCAAGTTGTGAGGCCAATCCCTGACCTTTGTAATAACAAAATCAACTAGGAAGGCATCACTGTCACTTTTCACAATTGAAGCACCTAAAAATCTGAGATTAAATGATCTGCTCGTCCACAAATCACTGGCTGAGTAAAAGAAAATTATCTTTGGATGTTAGAGAAACAGAATGTTAACATTTTCTGAAGGATCAATAGCTCATTCCTTTAAATTCCCAAGTGATTCTCCAGTTGAATTTCTTGAAGCAATAGTTTTAAAGTTAGGATGGGGAGGAAAAAAAAAAAAAGAGCTGCCATGTTTCAGGAGAAAATGTAACCATAAGCAAATGATGCTTGCTAATGGAATAGGGCCAAGCGTTGGCCTCTGGGAGTGTTGAGTATCAGGTACAAAAAGCCAAAGTTCATGAAACTGTAACCATCACTACACTGGAAATTACTAAAGATGGTAATGCTTAAAAATATCTAGAGTTTTTAGAAGGAAAAAAGCTATTCATGAGCAATTATGGGAATGATTTGTGATGAGTTAGCCATATACCAAACACTGTTATACACAAAATAGGTTTTATCAGCCATCCATCTGTAACTTGGACATTGACTCAAGAGGGTAGAGACCACTTCTCTCTTCCACTGACTTGAAGCCATCTCGGAAAACAGTTGTAGTCAACAATCTCTATATATATCTTTAAACAATTTCTCACAAAATCTTTACCATGCCTATTAAAGAAGGAATGAGGAGAAATGAAAAAGATGCCTCGTCTTTGGCTTTAAAACTGTGAAGGACTGTCTACTGTGGCCTAATGACTATTTAATACATATCTTTCAATTTCTAATATCTGATTAATAAAAGAGCAGAGAATATGTAAAGTTACCAAGATATTTTGGAATTCAAAATTGAAACACCTGGCAACATCAGGCAGGAAGATAATAAAGAATTCTATCATCTCCCAGCCGAGAAAACAGGGAGCAGAGGCAAGACCACTGAAGAGTGAACATATACTGAATTATTAATTTCTAAATAACACTCTTTATTCAAGGCTTTAATTTTTTTTCTTCTATTTCATGTAGTCAAAAGACATGTAAATAAATGATGAAATTAAGCTGAATAGTTTCAAAGGTAATATTTCATATTTAGAAATTTTAAAAGTATAATTATTGGCCATAGAACCTTCCATTTTGGAGATGAGGAAGCCTGCTGGTTTATGGCAAGCCCGGATGTTTAAAATAAGTATCAGGAGCCCTTACTCCCTCTGTTCCATCTGACTTTAATTAGCATTTTTCGACAGTTTCCTTTTGTAATCACTACATTCCTTGTGTTTCTGGAACAATATGTTTGGTTGTTTACTTATGTGTAACTCAATTGTTCAGAAAAAAATGTATAAAAATTTATTAGAAAATAATGCATGAGGTCAGTATCTCTAAAATGTATGTCTCCACTTGTAAATAAATAATAAAACATCATTTTAAAAAATAATAAGCACTGATGACAACACTTGGGAGATCCTACTCTCATAGTAGTAGTAGTAGTAACAATCATTCTAGTAATAATTTAGAGATAAACTACTAGGGAACTGTGGTCTTCTGAATTTTGTTCTTTTGTTTTCACTTTTTTGAAATTTTGTATAAGTTGAATCAATTGACTGAGGCCCTAACGAATTTTCTCTGAACTCATAAAGCAATATTTACTTATATTTCCATGTGGTTGCAGAAAATAATCATGTTCACCTTGCTCAGTTATCCACTTATTTCAACCTGTATCTTTAAAAAAAAAAAAAAATTTATTCATTTATTCATGAGAGACAGAAAGAGAGGCAGAGACACAGGCATCCCACAAGGAGCCGGATGCAGGACTCCATCCTGGAACCCAAGAATCACGCTCTGAGCTGAAGGAAGACGCCCAAGCACTGAGCCACTCAGGTGGCTCTCAACCTGTAACTTTCACTTTAAAACCTTATAAACGTTGCAAAGGGAATCCCAAACAAGCCTCCCTAGAAGCAGCATAAGGAATTACTTGACTACTCTTCCTATGATTGACTAAGATGCGTAGCCAGCCACCAACACAGAATAACAATGACAATCGAAAAATCTTCCTCCATTGCCATTTGAGAAACCTGAGAGTATTTATATTTAATTCTCTTGTCTAAAGTGCCAGCTTGGGCCCATATAAGTCCCAGATATATCTGTCAGTTCTGACAGCTGAAAGTTGAACGTATTCTTAGTTTTCACATACTAAACATGAAGTAAATATGTTTTCAGTACTTATTTCATCATTTCTATGCCTATATAATGTTTCTACATGCTAAAGACAGAAAATCTTTCTCTAAATTTAAAGATTTGTCTATTGGCCTTTGTCAAAGTCCTAAGGTGACAAAGAAGGATATAGGGAAACTCGGGAAGGCTGCTTGGGTAAAGAATGGGTTTAAAAACAGAGGATGGAAAAGTCCTACCTTATTTTTCCAAATGTAAGCTTTCCTTATATCTGTTTTATATAATGTGGTCCCTTATAAGCTTTCTGGTGAAATGTGGATTCAGCTGATCAAAGTTTGAAAAGACTGGTCTAGTTAAATTTTAAGCCTCTGAGAGCAATCAAAAAAAGTTTTTTTTTAAAGATTTTATTTTTAAGTAATCTCTGTACCCAACATGGGGCTGGAACCTGCAACCTCGTGATCAGTCCCATGCTCTATTGACTGAGCCAGACAGGATAGCCCTGAGCTATGAAAAATTTCAACAAAGTGGGCAGCCCTGGTGGCTTAGCGGTTTCGCGCCACCTTTGGCCCGGGGCGTGATCCTGGAGACCCAGGATCGAGTCCCACGTTGGGCTCCCTGCATGGAACCTACTTCTCCCTCTGCCTGTGTCTCTGCCTCTCTCTCTCTCCCTCTGTGTCTCTCATGAATAAATAAATAAATTTTTTTTAAAAATTCAACAAAGTATGAGTGATACCCAATAAATAGGCCTATATAAGTCTAAGTCCATATATAATCCAAGCATTTTAGAGCTGGATGAGCTGTTAATTAGCTGACTTTTCCTTCCAATTATTACTAAGCTTTTTCCAGAAGGCCTACTATGAAAAGTCACTTCCTTGACAACCTCAACTCTTGATAATACTTCTATTTTTTTAAACAGGAAACAATATATTTTAATCTCCTAAATGTCATTGGAGGCCTCATGTTTTCCTACCTTACAACAGTGAGCACTTAATAATTAGATATGAATTTCAGGATCAGCTAATGTAAAAAGTACACCCCCCAAATTAGGAAAAGCACACCTTTAGTCTCAAAGCAGATGCTTTCATTGCTCTGGATCAGGAAGAGCTTTTAAAAACCATATAGAAACTTGGTCTGGGGGAATCCCTGGTGGTTTAGTGCCTGTCTTCAGCCCAGGGAGTGATCCTGGAGTCCGGGGATCGAGTCCCACATCGGGCTCCCTGCATGGAGCCTGCTTCTATCTCTATGTCTCTGCCTCTCTCTGTGTGTGTCTCTCATGAATAAATAAATAAAATCTTTAAAAAAAAAAAAAAAAGAAACTTGGTCTGAAAATTAGAGCATAAGATCAATAATATATGTAAGAAATGGTGGATTAAAGTACCTTATTTTCTATAACTGTGTAGAAAAATGGTGGTGAACAGTGTACTAAACTAAGACTAAGAAAATGTTGTTTCTAGTTTTGTTTCATGAAATCCCTGTGTCCCTGGAGGTAAGTCAACAGGAGTGAACCCCAGGCATTTTATCTGAACAACTGAGGCATGGGGAAGGAATGTTAACTAAGTGACCTCCAAGAGCTTTCAGGAGTTTAAAAATTTCTAATTTTCTGAAACAACTATTTGTGTCAACTTCCTAATTTAAAATACTGTTAACAACCTTTACCACCACATACATGTTACATGCCTCCAAACTGAAGGAAGGCCTCATCAGTACCTGCAGATTGGCCCTAAAAAACACCATTAAAAAATATAAAGCACTTTCTTTGGGAGACACATGATGTCCACTTCCTCTACTACCCACTCCTTCTAATTCCTCCTTTCCTGAAGGTCAAGACTTAACTCCCATTTTTTGATGGGACACCTTTCTTTATGTCCTTAAAAGGTTCTCCTATTCCCCTCTCCATCTTGTAGATTAAACAGCTCCCCCACATGGCTGGGAGGCATCTTTTAAACTAATTAGAGTAATAGAATAGGCCCTATTCTACATAGAATAAGACTAAAAAAAAAATCTTATTCATGTGATCGCCCTCCAATCAACTCCTAGGTTGAGATTTTTAGTGCACCCCAAAATGCAAAGGAACAAAGCACCAATCATGGATTGCAAACAACGTGCAGAAATGAACCAGAAACCCACTGAGTAGCATATTAATTCTGTTCCCACCTTTAAGGCAGTCCTGGACACAAACTAATAGCAAGCCAGCTGGGTTTGAAACATGTGGGACTCTAATATCCTTTACTTAGCGCTTTTTTCACTTAAAGGACTGATGTAATTAATTTGGACACTTCTTCAACCTCAACTAGGTTGATATTTTAAACTACAGTCCTTATTCTATCTGATTAGAAAAGAAGTAGCTAAACTCTACCAAGTACTGTTAAAATGCAAAGCACTTTATAGACCTAATAAAATTGTTTAGACTATCACCACCCATATCGAGCCACAGTATATCCATATTGGGTCTTATTTTGCATGAGTCCTACCTTATACGTGTCATATTCTTTTTTACTCAGGTCTCATTTCATTATTTTTTTTTAAAGATTTTATTTTTAAGTAAACTTTACATCCAACATGGTGCTTGAATTCACAACCCTGAGATGAAGAGTCACAGGCTCTACCAACTGAGCCAGCCAGGTGCTCCTCATTCAATATTTTTTAAAAACCTGACTTCAAATGGCTGCATAATATTTCCCTTACGGAGGGCTATAACTTATTCTACCATTCAATACTATATATTTATAACACTTCTCTCTCACTCCAACACTCATTGTGCCCTCCACTGCTTAACATAATTTCCAGAGGAAAATGACCTGATCACAGTGTATGAGTGTATGAATATCATGTGCTGATACTTTCTTGAGTCAAACTTTAGTTTCATGTGCTCATCACTCCCTTAAAAATACTACCCTGTAAACTATCAAAAAAAAAAAAAAAAGGAAAGGAAAGGAAAGGAAAGGAAAGGAAAGGAAAGGAAAGGAAAGGAAAGGAAAGGAAAGGAAGGAAAGGAAAGGCAGAAAAAAAGGAGAAGAAGAGAAGAGAGAAGAGAGAAGAGAAGAGAAAGAGAAGAGAAAGAAAAAAAGAAAAGAAAAGAAAAAAAAGAAAAGAAAGAAGAAAAAAAAAGAAAAGAAAAGAAAGAAAAGAAAAGAAAAGAAAAGAAAAGAAAAGAAAAGAAAAGAAAAGAAAAGAAAAGAAAAGAAAAGGACCAACCACCAACCAATCAACTAACACAAACAACTCCACAATGAAATATGTTGCTCTGGGTGTGGGTGCCTGGGTGGCTCAGCTGGTTTAAGTAGCTGGCTGCCTTCGGCTCAGGTCATGATCCTGGAGTCTGGAACTGAGCCCCACATCAAGCTCCCCGCTCAGTGGGGAGTCTGCTTCTCCCTCTCCCTCTGCCTGCTGCTGGTGTTCTCTCTCTCTCTCTCTCAAATAAATCAATTAAATCTTTAAAAAAAATATGTTGTTTTGAATACATAAAGCACTTGCCTCGTTGGGCATTGTGAATCTGCAACACCTCATATGCAAACATGAAAACGGGAAAATAACTATGATTCTATGAAAATGGGCCATTGCATACGGCACTCGCACTGACTCAACCCTTTTAATGTAGTCACCTGGCCATTAGGGCAAGAAAGAGAAAATCACGTTGGATTCAGGTGAAACTAACCAACTAACAAAAAACCTGTGCATTGCTTTGTGCAGTACTATTAGGCTAGAGAAGAGGAGAAAGAAAACAATAATAACAGATGTAATTGTTTAGAACTTAATATCCTAATAGAATCATGATTACACTGTACTGGGTCACCAAATTGGTCCTAAGTATCATTTTTTTTGAGTCTTCTTAGTGTCTTCTGATCCAGGTTTTCTTCTCTTTTCCCGAAGAAAAATTTCTACTCTACTAACATAATATTTTGCATTTTTTAGCTTGAATATTCGGCAATTGAAATTGCATTCCTGTAATTATAATTATAACTAATAGACCTTCCATTTCCCATGTCATAATTAATGTCAGGCTTTATTAGAGCATAATCATGCTGCCTTTTCACTTACAAAGCTTCTTTTATTTTCACAACATTTATGTTATATTGAATTAAGCAATAAAGAGTTCTAGAGGCCTCCTGAAATGAAAATCTCTGGATCACAGATGCCGAGTAAACTATGAAACGTTTTTGCATTGTTTTTAAATCACATAAACTATGTTCTAATGTCCCATTTGTTCAATGTTAGTAAGTGAACCAAGAAATCAATGATCCAGTGATAAATACATTAAATTCTCTAAAAAGGTTATTGAATGTGCTCTCAGCAAAGATGAAAGAACTAATGACCACAAAACAAAATATCTGGAGATCATACTTGCTGACTGCAGTGTATAAATGTATGACATATGCAGATGTGTCACTACTGAACTGCAGTGATTTGGTGGCCAGGAAAATACATTTTGATACTTGTATATTAATTTTTCACAGGCACTGGTTACAAACTGTTACTTAAGTTTTTTTAGACCACAACCAGAAGATACAACTTTGCAATTTAACTACTGAAACAAGGCAGCCCCGGTGGCGCTGCCTTCAGCCCAGGGCCTGATGCTGGGGTCCCAGGATGGAGTCCCACATCGGGCTCCCTGCATGGAGCCTGCTTCTCCCTCTGCCTGTGCCTCTGCCTCTCTCTCTCTCTGTGTCTCTATGAATAAAATAAATAAAATCTAAAAAAAAAAAAAAATACTGAAACAAAACACAACTGTATCTTATTGGCAATACTGAAATTAGAATTCAAAGGTGCTATTCAACTACTTTAGTGGCCTGCAATAGAATTTAGCGAGAAGAAAGGAATATAAATTAACAGCTTCTCAAATATTAAACAACTATTCTACAAGTCATTTGCCAGATATATGGTACACCTAACAATAGACATACCCTATATACCTTTAAAACAGGATACTAGACAGTTACTGACAGAATGACTATGTCCCCCACAATTCATTACAGATGCCCTAATGCCCAGTATGACCAAATTTGGAGATGCGGCCTATGAGGGTTGAATTAGGTCATGAGGGTGGGACCCCCATGACAGAATCAGTGCTGTTATAAGAAGAGGGATCAGAGCTTGCTTACTCTCTCTCTCTCTGCCACATAAAAGGACACAGTGAGAAAGGAGCCATCTGCAAGCCAGAAAGAGGGCCCTTCCCAGGAATTAATTCTGCTGGCACCGTGATCTTAGGACACCCCAACCTGTAGAATTGTGAGAAATAAATATATGTTGTTTAAGCTTCCCGGTCAATGGTAATTTACTATTGCAGCCTGAGCTAAGACATGGACTATGCTTTTTTGGCTAGAGCTGTGCTTTTGAGGGTCAGACAGTGACCAGCTCTGAAGTTCATATTACGTATGACCCACAAATAATGCATCTTCTCAAGAAAAGTTACACATGCTCAACACCATGTTATACATAATTTTGCATGAAACATAAATGTAAGGCAAAGATACATATATATATTTATATATATTTATATATATGGAGCTAACTACAGAATCAAGAAAATGGTTTCAGTGTAAATCTTGCTATACATAAAAACATTTCTACAACACACAGAGATACTCTCTAAATGCTATGCTTTATAAGTCCTTTTGAACAAATTATTTTGGCTATTTTATATGATTTCCATGTAAAGATTCTTGAAATCATGGTGACTTCAAAAAAATGTGCAGCCAATAAAAATAGGGTTTTGGGGAAAAAAGAGAACATCAGTTAAAAGGATTTTATATTTACAGAGAAAAATGAATCCTATCTATAATAAAATCCATTATATTATAGGACTCTTACTTATGGACATAAACTATGGACAAATATAAGAAGTTCTAAACTGAAACTGCTATGGTACATTTCAGGTACATTTAGTCCCCAAATTACAGAGCATTACAGACAAGCATTCAAATGAAGGCTTCATGCCATATGTTTAAATTTTTTTAAATTGTAAACCAACCAACAGATAAGTAAATATGTCTTCTCCTCTGATGCCCTGGAAATATATCATTTACAACAACCTAGAAGGCCACATCAAATTTAGAATTTGAGGAAAACTCTAAGATTAGCGTTAGAATAGAATGGTATAGAACCAGTTTCTAGTCTTCAGAATCTAGCTCACCCTGTTTCCTTTCTCTTTTCCCATCCCTTAACCTCACATTGTGCCATATACCATGAGGGCCTCACACACAGTGACATGGGCACATCCAAGCTCCATCCTCATTCTACTACAAACAGCTACCCGGTGGACCTAGAAGTGAACACAAGAATGATGTGTTCTGCCTTCAGAAAACTGAGCCTGGGATGAAACTGTTCAGGCTCTGGAAGTGGACTTAGGGCCAATTAGGCAGGGGATTCAGGGGCCCTTGGTAGTTGGTGCTCTTTCTAGAAGTGGAAGTATGACCTCTGAGTAGGCAATTCCTCTTGCAAAGAAGAATAGTGGCCAAAGGAAGACTCTGAGTTGTAGGGCTCCTGCTTGCTGAGCTTCAAGGGCAGTTTATAATGAAGTAGGGAATAAATAAATAAATAAATAAATGAATGAATAAATAAATAAATAAAGCAGGTAACTTTATGCAAGTTAAAAACTCAAATTAGAGACAATTTTTTCCTCAAGTAGATATGATAGAAAAATCAGCAATTATTCCTAGAGAAGCAACAGTTTCCTCACAGAGAACATCCATAATGTTGCATCTAAATGAGAAAATTATGCCATTTTCAAGTATTTCCAAGTTCACAACCATCTATTACAATGTTAATAGTGTTTTGTAGGAGCATGGTACCCTTTTTATAAGCATTAGCTTTTATTTCATACTTTCTTTCAAAATTTCTGAGATGTCTGAAAAGCTGGCATCCTGATTTTGAGATTATAACAGGTAAAAATGAGGTGAGTTAAGTAATTCTTCTAAAGTCTCAAGGTCACATGTTGGTGAAGTTGGTCATCATACTTATAACCGACTTGCATTTCCTTACTTTCAGAAGACTCCTTTTCTCCATCTTGATATATTATTCTATGGGAGCTTTCTGGTTCAGTGAGACCAAAGCTAAGCTCTATGAATTAACCATTTTGAAACTCTTCTTCTAATATGTAAGAATCCTTACTTCTGGACCATTGGAATCTTGCCATCAATAAAGGAAAAAACAGTTATAAGCAATAAATTGAGCCAATACAAAAGAATATTACTTTCTGGAAGCATTGTCACTAAATAATGCTACAGTAGCAAAATGGAAAGAAAGCTCAAAATTAAGAGAAGAATTACAATGTTACTCTCTTGGACTGAGAGTGTGCCTAATTTTACAAATTACACTTCTCGTTGGACTGGATTCATATCTAGACACTATTTCAACCATTGGCTCAAGCCAAAATGGTTTAATAGTCCAACTTCATATAGAGAGGAGGATTCAAAGAAAGGATAAAATCAGGAAGATTCCACACCAAATGGTCATGTGCTGCTTATTCTGATGCCAACACTAATCAAGTGACAAGCAAGTGTAAAGATGTTTTAAATGTCACTTAAAGCATGGGCCTACCTGAATCATATGCAAAGTCTCTGGGTTCCTGTTTAATCATCAGAGGAGGAGGGAAGCTTTGGCTGGCTGCACCACCAACCATGGTGTTGTGTTCGTACACTGGGTCGTGGTACTCCTGCTTAAAGCCTTGAGGTGGGAAGGGGATGTTTGGCTCAGACATCTGCCGTTGGTACATAGGACGTCCTTCCCTTGGCATTGTCGGCAAAGGAGGAAAAGAATTACAGGGTTCAGAAAGCTGGCGGCGAAATCTGGGAAATAAGAGAGCATGTTTTAAATAAAAAGGTAAAAACCCATACTGCTTAAAATACTGATACAATTTTCAACTGTTTGATTAATGAGCATGATACCAACTGTCCCGAAGTGCAAATCTTTAACAAGGACTAGATTTCTCCTTCCTAGGGGCACCATGTTTTAAAATCATAATATGACTTGTGTTCCTTGATAATCTGTCTCTTGAAGCACCATTTTAGTACACTACAGTGAATTAAAGGTGTGTTCTGAGTAGGGATAGGAGAACAGTGTACTGTTTTGAGGAAACACACATCCTAACAGCTAAAATTCTAAACAAACTGGATCATTTACTAAATTTCCATATTAATAGAGTCTCAAGTAATTATATACAGAAAAAACAAACCAGGAAAAACAGAATCTGATTCCAAATTGCATCCTTTGTCCCTTAGCTGTTACCAAGCTAATCAACAAACATACCAAAGATCAACCAGGTTTTTATTAACCTACTTATTGGTTTTCCTTCCCTTACCATCAGTTATTGAGGAAGCAAGAGAGGAATGACCTTCCTCTCAAATGGCAGGATTCTTAAATCACCAATAATGTTCTAAAAACATTGTATTCTGGTGAGAAATAAAATGGGAAATTTTACAGAGACTAAAATCTAAGCTGGTTTTTAAAAGACCACCTCTTTAGCATCAAACAACAGCATGGAATACATCAGCTTCCGATACCTTCAAAGAAGATATCGGATTGATAAAAAAAAAAATAAGCATCAAATATACAGCAGGCCTCCAAAGATGAAAACAAGATGTATGTGTTGAGTAGACTTAGGACAGGTTGCCCTGTAAGGTCATGAGAAAGTTCTGAGGCCTCACTAGAAGGCTGGCGGCGAATCCCCATCTTCCTTCCTTCTTGGTTATGCTGTGTAATGATTGGCTAATCACATAATCGTTTGGTTCTGTGTTTCTCATCCATAATATCATTGACCCACCACAAAGATGTGGATTAATTAAAGATTTAAAAGTACTCTAAAATGCCCCAAGAGTGCTTAAAAATAACCTACCCAACATTTCTCTGAGCAAATATAAACCTATTAACTGATCCCCTGCCCCCAACACTAAAAGCATTCCTGAGACTTTAATTTGGAAAGTTAACATTTAATTTTGGTAACATTAAATGAAAATAAGGTAAAAGCTAAAGAATGGCAAAGCAATCACTTCAGCATTTCTACAAACGCTCTTTCCTCTCTATCCTGTGATTTAACTCTAAGTTTACTGGCTGCCATAGAAAGCACTGAAATTCCACCTACACCTGCAGAAAACAAACTTAGAAACTCGGATATTGCAAAACAGGCTGACTGGCACTGCATTCATTTCCCTTCTCTTGCTTATTTCATTAGCCAAAAAAAGAAACAGAAATTATCATTAAGAACTGTCAAGGAGTGAATCAGAAAATTGTAACTTGAAGTTAAAATAAGAAACCAGCTCACTCGTGAAGCCTTAAATGGAAGTTAATAATACTTATATTGAAAGCTTTGTAAGGAATCAAGCCATTTGTTATTACGAGTCAACCCCATTCTGGTTGGTACCTGCTGAGGACTGCATATATATGTAACATGCATGCTGCATAGGAAGCTACAAGTGTCTCGTGCCATTCTTAGGAGACACTGGGCAATGATAAAAGTAAAGGGACTCAAGGAGCTTCTAGGAGAGAGTTAATGGGTAAGGAGAGCACACTGATGATTCTTGGATACAGAAAAACAGTGTATAAGTGGAGGGAAACACTGACAAAGAGAGACAGGGCTCCTGCACAGTGGGTTTAGGAACACGTGCCAAAGGGCTGGCCCAAGGAACAGAATGAGCCTGAGGAAAGGAAGCAGGGGTGCAGCCCAGTTGGCCATAAAGCATTCCCAGAGTGAGGTGGGGTGCCTGGGCTGGAGGGGGCTATTTGGAGAAAGGATCTGTTCCCAGAGCAAATTTGCTATTTATAACTGAGGGACTGTCATTTGTTGGCTAGAACCCTCCAAGAAATCCTCCTCAGAAACATACGGCTTCAGAGATTTTCCTGGGATTGGCCAGCTGGTCCTGTCCTCAAAACTCAGTAGGGGGCAGTGGGAAAAGACCCTGAGCTTCCCTCTTCTAGTTCCGGGCCGGCTGTTCTCAGTCTCAAATATTTGACTTCAAGTGGAGAAACTAAAATGGATTTGGCTAAAGCATTTCAAGTTAGGTCACCTAAACACAGGCATTCTGCTGGTTCAGCAGTCACCTTCCCTAAGAAATAAGTGCTCCACGCAAAGGGCCAACATCACAAGCTGTAATGCCTATGCTCACTGCAAGCCCAAGAGCCTCAAGAATTGGGGACTCTGGGAAGTCACCAGAAGTGGACAAAATAAAACTGGCTTTTCTTGTTTGGACTCCTTCTTCCTTCCAGTTCTGCACAATGTGCATCTGTTGAATGGCCCACCCTGCAATAAGATTTCTTTCATCTGTATTTACAAAACTGTTTACACAGATGCACATACCATCATGCGCTGACAAGGTCTCAAGTCTACGGAGTGAAAAGGGAAAGATCATAGGAGGCATTTCATAACCAAAGCACAAGAGGACTTAGTGATGGAAACAAAGGTAGAAAAAATCCGGCTTAGTTTCACATTATAAAGAATGCTTTTATCTTATCCATCATACCAAAAGAGATTTAACTGCATTTGAGATTGAATCACATTAAATAACCTATAAAAAAGTAGATCTGAGTATTTCTGTATTTTCAGAAAGTTGCTAGTGACACATCTTCTGGTTTCCTTTGCTGATCCAGAGGATTCCTTTGGCTGAGTTATTTTTACAATGGTGTGTCAGAGCCAGTTTGCACTGGCTTATTGTTAAATTTTCAGAAATACTGTGAGCCAATTGTTAAACACAGGATTATTAAGAATTAAATGATGTCAATGTATAACTTTCTAAAAATTATATTAAAAACAAAGACAATAAGTACTCAAAACTCACCGCTTACAAATTATTTTACTACATTTTACTACTAATTATGCTCTGGAGCTTAAGTCTATTTTATCTAAACAGCAGAAATACTAAATAAAGGTATCCTACTACAGATCTCTTTCTGACTCGACCTTCAGGGCTGTCACAAAGACAGCTTGGAATCGGAATATTTACATCACAGACTTATCAAATGCTACAGATGACGTCTTCTGGCTTTTGTCCCATCAAGCCCATTGTTAAACATTTCCCAGCACACCACTGGCTCTATATAATTACAAGGCAGAAGGGAAAGGAAGGATGCTGTATACAATCAACCTGTGTTTTAAGCTGTATTATTAAAAGTGCTAAAGGTACTCCAATATTTTATTTAAATATGAATTCATCTCTAGGAGTCCAGAATTATCCACTGCAGCAAACTCCTTAGCTCCACGTTCTGGCTCTTGCCTTCCTTCTAAGTAATAATAATTCAGTCCCTATCTCTTTACTTTATATTCGAAGTGTCCAGGGTCATGCATCTAGTGACATTAAATATTCATCACTTGGAAAGGATGGAAAATAGTTTTAATCAAGTAAGTTCTATTCTGCAAAACTATGTACAGCTAAACCATTCAATCTAAGGTAAAGAACCTAATTCCATAAGCCACCTACTAAAATTAGTCTCCTAACTTTATAGAACAAGTACACACATATGCTCATAAAAATGGGATGATCTGATTTAAAGTTTAAGTGAGGCAATTTAATTCAGGCAAAGCGAAAGGGAAATGTTCAAATGTCAGTATATAGATTAATTTTCCACTTTAGCAACCAATTTAAATGTTTATAAAAGGAATGTTTATAAATGACCTTCTCCACAAATTATTTATAACTACAGATAGAGCAAGCTCTTTCTAAAAATATTTTGCAAAGATGTGCAAAATTAATATGCTCACCTTAAATCTACCATAGGTCCTAAGAATTGGTAACAGGAATTTCTTTCAAGATGCTAAAAACATTAAAAAAAAAAAAAAATAGTACTTGCAGTTTACCTGTGGTCCATGGGGTAGCTGCTGTCTTGTATGGGCTGCGAAGGAGGGAGGTGAGCTGGGAAGGTGCGGTCAGGCTTCGGAGTGTGAGTGGAGTTTGGAGATGCATGATGTAGTGGGGACACTGGGGTGCTGGACGGTGTTGGGGGATTGGAGGGCCTCATTCCCACTTGTGGCTTCTGATCATAGGCACTACCCGAGGAACAAAAGAGAAGAGCACATTTGTTTCTTTGGAACGATTAAACAATTTTTCTTCCAACCCAAGAAAAGCAAAAAATATTCCAGGCTCAAGTTATAAGAAAGTGAGAATTTTAAATCTATTGGTTTTTTTGTAATCCTAAAACACATAATCTTTAGAATCACCCAACACTTAAGCAGAGAAGAGGATAATCAATATATAACTCGGTATCAGCATGAAGAGAAAAATGTGTGTTTCAATTACTACACAAACAACTTTGCATATGGAAAATCACTAAGAGAGAAGTGGAACTATGGAAATAATTATTGATGTATCTATTCTTGATATGCCTTCTTAAGCAAGTTGGATAGAGCTTTCCTAAGTCATTAAATATTTCTGATATTATCATTGTTCCATATCACATAAGATTTTAGAACAAGACACTAACCTCAGTTTCATAAGATGGAGACCATTCCTGGCTTGCCTTTATTTGTGATATAATTTTAAGAAGGCATTCCTTTTGCCTTATTTTCATTTTTTTATATAAAATAAATGATGCCTGGCATTAACTTCCTCACATGGGATAATAAAGAGTAATGAGGCAAATTAAACTGTCTCTGATATAGTTAAATTTTCTTGGAGTATAAGAATAGGTACAAAATGAGGTTCTTAAAAATAAAATCCTATTATCATAGTCTAACTTCTAAACACAATTACCAAAGAATAAAACGAGTAAGCCTGTTTTTACATACACTATGAATTTAAGTTGCTTTCCTTTGTGTAGCTCTTGGGAATATGATTTAACGAATTTTCCTAATCTAAAAACTAATTTACTGAGAATAAATTTTACTAATATTACTGAATAAGAAAGGTATTTCTAGGTTAAAATAATATATTTTCTTTCAAAATAAAAAGCAATTATCAATACATAGTTTTGCTTCTTAAAAAAGAAACATTCTTTTTGGATTAACTTATGTAATAATTTATTCAGTTGCCACATCTATACCACAGAATTACATCCAAGTGCAAAAATACTTCACAGAAGTGTAGGAGTGTGTGCTGGGTAAGTCAACTGTTGGTTTTAAAACAAAGTCAACAGTACTCATATTATGTTTGGTTCTACCTATTTCCCTTACCAATATTTCTGAATGAGAAACCACCTCTTCTACAAAATAGTTTGCCTGTCTCGTGCCCTATAAAGAAAAAAAAAAAAAAGATCTATCTTCTGCCCTGGGACACTACTTTTTTTTCTTCTGTGAAATACTGTATTGAGTTGTCTTGTTTGTATAGAGATGGAAGTACTAGAATTTAACCCATACATTGCTGTGGAAATTATCGGTCTCCAAGAAGAACCTCAAAATATTCAGGTGAGGAATGTCAGGTATGTCATCCAAAGCAGTAGCAATTTCACAGTTACACATCTGATCAGTACCGAAATGCAATGACAATTCTACATATCTGGTTCATTAACTTGAAATTTTTCAGTATGTTAAATAATTATTCTGTGAATATACTAATCTAAAAGAGAGAATGCAAAAATAAAAACACTATAAATAAAAGTCAGATTGATCAATATGATTTTTAACTGAACTCAGTATGCTTTATGCTTTAAGAGCTTCTACAAGAGATCTTTTTAAATAAAAGCTTTGCAGTTTTAAGTAAGCTGGCTCATAATTCCAGGCTCTGGTAATCTTCCTAAAAAAGCATACATAAAAGACAAGTTTATAAGAACAAATAGCAATAGAATATCCCAACACTGGTCAGCTGCCATGAAATTGCACCATTCTAAGTTTCTTGAATCTTATATATCTTGGATATAACACTACATGCTGCAAATAGATGAGAAAATAGAACACTTTTTGGATCATAATGTATTATGAACTTGAATCTATGTAACTTCTAAAACTGCAAATATTTGTAGTCATTTTTATAAGTTTCCAAATGAGGTCCTTTTAAGAACTAAGTTTCTACTGTAATTGAGAATAATGATGCTCAATATACAGAGCCAACTTCTCCTCATGCAATTAGAGGACAATATGAAAAGTAACAGAATGCAATTTACTATGAAGGGTTTTTAATGAACATATATGTTATCAAATCTTCTAACAAATGAACAAAGTGATTTTACTGCTCCACCCTTTATTATCATCAAAAGGAACAACTGGCTTTTTAATAGATAATAGCCTGTACTAAGCCTTATAAAATTCTAACTTTATTGCAATTCTCCAGGAACACATCTTATAGATCATCTGCAAAGCCTGTCAGATAACTAATGTACTGCTCAGACCTGCCAAATGTTTCATTTTTTTCTACAGACTCTATCTAAAGTGCATAATGCATTCATTCTAATGAGAACTTTCAATAGCTGTTCATGCCAAGGAAGACCCTCTTCAAATCCAGGATGCATTACTACAGTAGAAAAGCAACTAATGATTTGGATGAAAATTATTGCTTTAAAATGATTCTAAAAGGTACGATCAGATAGTGTACAGTTCTTCAGAGTTTGGCTGAACACATTACCTAATTAGCTTGTTATCTGCTAAAGATGTAATTCATATAAAATAGAACTTGAGAACTGATACTATTCTGGATTTTTAGTTCTAATTAAAACCACCACCCTCTATATCCACCTGATGGCTTTACCTGACATTATACAGGCACTTCTCTCCATAGCTGAATTTAAAGGGCTGCTCCTGACTGCAGGCAGACCCAAGTTCTGAACATGGACTGTGGGGTTCCTTCTTGATTTTCAGTGGTAGGCCATGAAAAGCCACTAGAAAACAAAACAAAAATATCCACACAAATTAAATGTAGTTAGAAATTAAGTAATCTGTTCGACTTCTCTTGGTTAAAATGTCACTAACATTTCATACTGAAAAAGAAAAATCACATTTAGTGAATTTCATGGAAGAAAGATTCTAGAGAATCTCTGTAACTACATTCTTTTTCTGCTTTTACTGTTTAACAAAACGCATGCTTGAACTCTCATTACTTAAAGTGAATTACTTATAATTTGCTTAGCTGTATTAACAAAATTAGAAGCTCAGTTTTCAGAAAGTTTTAAAAACATTTCCAAAAAATTCAGTGATTAAAGAAGAAAACTGATTATCTAAGAATTAAGTGAGGACTAAAACACAATTTTCAGTGTCTTTGAAAGGAAAATATCTTGAGCCCATCAATAGTAATGGTTTCATGGAATGGCAATTGAACTATAAGAAAGAAAATCAAAGTGCAGGTCCAGTGGTAACTGATGAAAGTTTGGGCAAACAATTCAATGTCTCTGAGGCCAATGCTCATTTATAAAATAACTCTGCTAACTCTACTTAGAAGAATTATGAGATAAAATGTGAGAAATATGTGAAAATGATATGTCAAATGTAATCTACCACAAAATAATTCTTCTGTATCAAAGGCTATTTTCTCCTTTTTCATATGACTTAATGGTTATACTTATTATATATTAATGCTTAATATAATATAAAGATCATATAAAATATGAAGGCTAGAGGAATATGTATGTTTGGGAAGAAACAGCTTTAAAGCCAATACATAACACTATATATATTTTCATTCTTCTTTATGAAATTGAAAACAATTCCTGTTAGAGATCCTATTAGAAGTTTTAGTATAAAAGGAAAATTAGTAAAAAGATACACATGAGAATGGATTTTATTTTCATGTACGATATACACAAATGATTAATCAAGAAAGAAACACAAGAAGAATAAACATTTGGGAGATTAATTCTAACTCCTTTAAGAATTGGAATTAAAACACAAAATACTAAGTCTGTATTCTATACAGGACAGTATGACAAGAGAAACTTCATGGTTTATGATGCCATTCAATCTTGATTGTGATATAACAAGCATTATAAATTTGTACTCATTTGAATGTCGTATATAATTTAACATAATAATTTGATATCAAGAACTACCAAGCTATAGGCAAATATATGCTACTTGTTAAAATACATGTATATGATTTTGAAAGAAATGTTCTATGGTATTCAAAAGCCATCTGAAACATTGTAGAGTATACATTTGCCAAAGAAATAGGCACATTTCACCTAAATTAGTTATCTAAGAAAAATTTAACAAAAAGTAATAAAATAATTCCAGTGGATGGTCTATTTGAAAGTATTTTCTTGATATACTCTGAGTTTAACATGCCTACTTAAAATAGAGAGTAGAGGAACAGAAACAAAGGAGAAATTACATGTGTTTTCACATGTCAAGGGATTCATGCTCACTAACTTTAACAAGTCAGAAGTTATTGAGACAGAAGAGATATGAGAACATGAGGACTTGTTAGGATTCTAATTGGAAAAAAAAACTATAAAAAGGCAATTTGGTAACAAGACATCTAAATATGGCCTGGATATTAGATATTTAAGAAATTACTGTTAATTTGTTGGATGTGATAACGGAATGGTAATTACACAAAAAAAGATTTAATGTTAGAGATTCATACAGTGTTTAGAGAAAATAATTAGATGTCTGAGATTTTCTTTAAAATAGTCTAGAGGGTGGCTGGGTGGCTCAATAATTGAGTATCTGCCTTTGGCTCAGAGCGTGATCCCAGAGTCCCGGGATGGAGTCCCATATCAGGCTTTCCTGTGTGGAGCCTGCTTCTCCCTCTGCCTATGTCTCTGCCTCTATCTGTGTGTCTCTCATAAATAAATAAATAAAATCTTTAAAAATAATAGTAAAATAAAAGTCTAGAAAAATGTATGAAAGATGAATCAAATTAGAAAAATATTGATAAATGTTTAAAGCTGATTGATGGGTAGGTGGGAATTCATTACATTATTCTCTTTACCTTTAACTCTCAAATTTGCATGATAAAAACTTTTTAAAATGTGAAAAAATCCACAAAAGATTTAAAGTAGTATTGAATAAGAAAATTTTCTGCCTGTGTGGGTTTGTGTACTGCTTCTTAGAATGACAAATATTGTATGATGAAACCACTGACTATACATTTGTTGCTTTCTTAACAAATAGTTTTCAACTATTTACTACTTCTTTGAACATATACAGTAAAATGGTATGCCCAAGTTCAGCACTTTGGGTTACGTATTGGGTTTTACACTTTTCTTAAGAAAAAGCAGTAGCAACACATCAGGAACTCAATTTGTCATTCAAAGTAGTACCAAATCATTATACCTGAGAGACTGCATCTAACTTGTATGGATAAAATAGGTGAGACTTCAAGAATAAATATACAGTATGATGTAAAGTGTATTATATTTATCAAAATACCAGATCTATCACAAACTACTATTATATCCAATAGTAGTGTATCTTAAAAGTCTTTGAGGCCTTGAGAGAGAATAGGGTTAGTGAATGGGACTCTAAAAGCACTAACCATAAAAGAGAATAACCTACAAATTATGCTTCACTGAGATTAAGAACGTCTCTTCATCAAAAACACTATTAAAAGACTACAGAGTAAGCCACAAACTCCAAGAAGATGTTTTCAATAGAGAGATGACAAAAAGTTCATATTCACCATAATAAGAATCACTACAAATTTAAGACAAAACAAATGACCCAATTAAAAATGGTCAAAAGCCTTGAACAGGCAGTTCATAAAATAAAACATCCAAATCGTAAAACAAACAAATGAACAACAATAAAAAGCCTATGTAAAAAGGTATTCAACATCTTTACTTATCAGGAAAATGCAAATGAAACCACATAAGATTATCATTATACACACACTGGAATGGCTAAGCTCCAAAAGACTGACATTACCAAGTTTTGAAGAAGACCTAGAGCCAACAGGAACTTTTATATATGCTGCTGAGAGTATAAATTGGTATTAGCACTTTGGCAAACTCTTTGGCAGCATCCACTAAGGCTGCAATATAAATGTACCCATAACCCAGTCATTTCACTATTAGGGACAGATCCAAGAGAAGGGACTGCATATGTTCACACAAAGCCATGTCTAAGAATGTTCATGGCAGCTTTATTCAAAATAGCAAAAACTGGACAAATTCAAATGTTCGTTAGCAGGAAAATGGGTAAATGATTCATGGCATATTCATACAATGAAATACTATGCAGGAACAACAATGAACAAATTACTGACTCATGTAGAAATATAGATGGTCTCATAGACGTGGAGTGGAGTAAAACAAGTCAAACACAAAAGAGTATGTAGGAGTAAAACAAGTCAAACACAAAAGAGTACGTAGTAAGTTCATTTCAAGAACAGACCAAACTGACAGTGAAAAAATTCCCTTCCATTGGTAGATGGGAATGTTAATCACTGAGAAAGGGCAATAGTAACCTGCTACAGTGCTGGGAATACTTATACCTTGCTCTGAGTGCCACTTCTATGAATGTACAAATATGTAAAATTCATCAAACTGTGCAGTTAAAAACTTACATAATAATGACAGCATATCCCAACTAAAATGTTTTTTTTTTTTATTTTATTTTTTATTTTTTATTTTTTCCAACTAAAATGTTAAAGAAAATATGAGGGGCAACAAGCAATGCTACACAACTTAAAATACTTGAACATGTCTGGCCTCTTCTTCCAGCAGACCCATCTGAGAATGGGTCTTAGAAATGTGTTTTATTTTTGACTGGACAGGATAAATCATTCCAGATGAGTCAGGGGAGGAATGACAAATCTGGGGTGCCATCAGGAATGGCTGCTAGCATAACGGTAGACTCCTATCAAAGTATCCACTGATATCAACTTAGAAGAAAAAGTACTATCCATCCTAGTGAATACACTGCCTGCAGCTCTACTGCTTTCAGACTGGTTCCATGAGCTTCCTCAATTGACTTAAGATGAAAGGATGTAAGGAACCCTCCAAAGCTATCAGAGGCAAGTTGATCCCAAATCTGACCAATCATAAAATTTAACCAGGTACTTTTGAGAAAAACAAAACAAAACAAGACAGAACTGGGACTCCCAGGCCTGAGATGTTATAGGTTGAATTAGGTCCCCTCCAAAATTCATGTTAAAGTCCTAATCCCAGTACAACTCATGATGTAACCTTCTGAGAAGATTAGTTAAGATCAGGTCATTAGGGTGGAATCTAATCCAATATGATTCAAGTCTTTATAAAACGGATTTAGGATATAGAGACCCTCACAAAGGACAATGCCACAGGAAATAAAGGCAGAGATGCTGTGATGCTTCTACAAGCCAAGGAGTGCCAAAGACTGCCAGCAAACCACCAGAAGCCAGGAGAGAGGCATGGAATAGCTACTCTCTCACAGCACTCAGAACCACCCTACCAATACCCTCATCTTACACCTCAAGCCTCTGGAACTGCGAGGCAGTAAATGTCTGCTTTTTAAGCCTCTCAGTTTGTGGTACTTTGTTATGGCAGCCCTAAACAAACCAATACACCACTCTCAGAGGTGATGATTCATTAAGGCTGGGATATACATCAGGATTCTGTATCTTATAAAAATTTCTAGGTGATTCTCCTAACTGGGCTAATTTCAAATCCACTGTGATGCTTATCCCTACCTGGATCCAGTGTGTGTGGCACTGAAATAGATCCAGTACTTGCAAAGACTTTAAAAAAAATAAAAAAAAAAAAATCTGACAACCTCTTTCTATTTAGTAGATGCGCACACTTGAGGATTTTCACAGGTTCTCCAAATCCAGAAGTTTGGGGCTCCCCTACTCCTAACATAACTCCACAACAGGAATGTGTCTCTAACACATGCAACGTGTGTGGGCCTCTTAATCATCCTGGGCCCTCGGAACTGTGATTTTTTTTTTTTCCTAAATGTAAAACAAATAAGTAATCCAGTGAATTTAAGTTGGCTTGGGATTTTTAATTGCTGTGAGGGAAAAAAAAAAAAAAAAAGGCGGGGGGGGGGGAGCCAATCTGAAGATCTCCAGCACTCTGCACAAGAACCACATGTGACTTTATTCTCCCCATTTTCACTTTCCATCTCTTTCTTCCTAGAGATTCTAGATCACCAAAGTGACTTCTCCTATTTATTCTTAAGGGAGGATAGTAGGAGACTCCCCCCAGGGCTGAGCCGAGAACGGGTCGGGTGTTTCTTCACAGGGCTGAGAGGCTGAGCGTCTGCTAACAGGCAGTTTTCCAGCTCACTGGCACTGGCACAAGTGAACGCAGCACATTCATTTTGTGCAATTTGCTTTACCTTCCCACATGGAGTTGGTGCATGTAAAAGGCTGTTAAGTACTAAATTATTCCTTATCAAATCACCATCATCTGGAGTCATGATCAACACTAATTAAATTACTTTCACTGAACACGGCTCCAGCCTGCTGCCGGGCTGCTAGGTACATTTCATTTCGCTGACTGTACGGACCTTGCTGGGTCTGACACAGACGGTGCCACGCATCTGCATTGTTTGTAAGTTTTAATTAAAGTGAATCTTTCTGTCTTCCACCGTGTCAAATTGCGGGAGTTAACTCCTTCATTTCATTTACAAAGAAAAGATCATTCAAATAATAAATACCATGTTCTATCTTTACCCCTGACTTTGGACAGTTCGGAAAACACATCTGTCAAATCTGCAGCCTCCCTCAGGCATTCCTCAGGGGCGTTTCCAGGCAAACTTTTATGACCCCCGGCTCCTCCGGACAACCAGATCTTTAGGAGGAGGAGCCGCAGAAAGAGTTGCAAGAGCTGCATCTTGCATTTTTTTCTTTGATCGAGGCTTGACCTTTAAAACCACATCTTAAGGCTGACTAATGATGACTGGGTTCTTCTAATGGTTAAATTTAAGAGCTCCAAAATACCAGGACTTTTAAGAGTGTACTTCCAAAATAAACTTAACGACTTCTTAATTTTAAAGTTTACTTGGGGTTATGGTACTCATCATAAAGGATTGGTTAAATTAATAATGGTTTTCATTTTAGAACTATGAACTGCAAGGCATCATCTTGCTTCCATTTTTTTTTTTTTTTTCCTGTCTACATTCTAGACAGAGGCAAAATCTTGTCCTTGTTCTACTGGGGCGCAGAGATGCCCTCCACATTTCTAAGTGCCAACAATGCTTATATATAACCATGTCTTTGGTTCAAAGTACATTTGAACACCTTAAAACAGAGATGATGATAATGAATTTAAAAATTCACTCATAGGAGAATAATTTCCTAAACAATCGTGACACTGGAACATTTTTCTAGCATTAAATTGAAAACAGACCATGTTTGTTTTAATGGACTGGTTCATGTTAGTCTGGAGAATAAACAATTTAATCTATACATTGAGTTTCTGCTTATATTTCTAGAGTGAAGATGATGATGTCTTCTGATACATTTAAGAAAGATAATATGTTTAACTATAAGTAGTGACTTATTGAACTGTGCTTGAACTTAGAATCATGATAGAAAACTCTAGCTACAATGCTTTTTAAAACCTTCAAATTTATATAGTATTACAAAGTTTTCAAAGAATCTTCACCTACTGTATTTGATTCTCATCATTCAAGACAAGAAGGACCTTTATTATACCTCCCACTTTTGCAAACATTTTTCAAAAGGTATAAAAAAGCTAAGATTAATACCTATCCAAAGACCTAGGACTAACTTATAACAGGTTAAGAATAAAAAGCCCTAGACTTCTGATGACAACTCTTGAGCACATAATTCAAATGTATTTTGAATAAACACAATTATTATCCTTCACATACATAAGCCCCACTATAACCTCCTATCAGATGTTTATCCATTCATTCTTTCATTAGTTAATTCATTTACTATGGCCTAGATACGATGCCAGGTGCTGAGAGGAGGAAAGACGATAAAGCTATAGAATAAGGATGAATGGTAAGACATTCTTACCTTCAAGAACTCAAAGAAGGCCAATCAGAGCTTTATTTTGTTTTTTAAAGTGTTTTCTCTAATAAAGATATTAGCCAGTGTCCTTTAAGTTTGAGTAATTCATATGTGTGGAATGCATGCTTACATATATATGACTTTAATAATATATTCATGCCACTTGTATCTAAAACACTTCTCAGACTATTCATGCTTACTGCTAGGCATTCTGCTTTCTTTCAATTTATTACTGTGACCAAAAGCATTTAAAAATTCACACCACTCATATGGAACTAAGGAAAAATGCTGCTATCCAGCCTCTAAAGCTTCCCCTAGAGTCTGATAACCAAAATGTCACAAGTGATGGGTCCCCTTCTATATGTGGACAGTGAATATAATTACAGTGATAAGTTGCCTTGGCTCTGACCTTTCACTCTGCTTTCTTCACAATCCTTATCATAAGAGTGAAATAGTGGAGCAATTTCTGTGAGTACAAAACAATTTACTCTGAGAAGAGAAACCCATCACATTTTTAATTACTTCTTCACTAAATAGAACTAAGTCTTTGAATCCAATCTGTAGGTTTAAAAAATTTTTTTGAATGTGTAGCTCTTAAACAAAAATAACCTAGGAATACAGAGCCTTTTGATGTTGAGATTTCTGATCTGCTCAAAAATTCTGCTTTAGAATAATCTACTTTTCAATATTCCAGAACAGGGGTTGCCAAATTACAGCACACGGCTTCCCACCTGTTGTGGTAAATGAAGTTTTACTGGAACACTGTCCCATCCTTTCACTGAGGTGTAGTCTAGGGCTCCTTTGAAGCTACAACGCAGTATTTGTGACAGAAACCCCATGACTTGCAAAGTCTAAAATATTTACTTTCTAGGGGCACCTGGGTGGATCAGTTGAGTATCTGACTCTTGGTTTCAGCTCAAGTCATGATCCCATATATTTACCATCTGACTCTACAGAAAAAAAAGTTTGCTGGCACTTGTTCTAGATTATGCTAGATTATGGTCTACAATGAAAGAGGAGAAAGAAAATGTAAAAGTGAATGGTTAGAATAGTGACACCTGCTACTGACAAGGTTTAGGTAAATTAGTTAACAAAGGCCCATTGATTTGCTTTATTAACTCTGTTTACACTGACTCTCAAAACCAAGTATGCAACCCTATGCAGCCAATTTATAGGAATATACATGAACAAGATGAAAAATGACATGTTGTTGAGTCTCTAAAACAATACAAATTTATGTTATTTGAGGAATTTTAAGGCATTTACATAGACCGTGGTTATGTATCATGTATAGTTTTTTACACTTGTCTACAAAATATAACTGAGAAAATCAAAACAAATCATCCCGTGGACACTAAAGTGCTTATAAAAAAAATACTTTCACTTGGCCAAGCAGCAAATTAAAAAAAAAAAAAAAAAAAAAAAAAAAAACAACACTGTAAAAGTGGAAAAAAAATCAATGGTATACATAAATTAGATTATTTAAGACCAGATACAAGCATGGCATGAAAAATGCATGCAGCCTTTTATACAAATATATGTAGTTGGGAATACACTCACTAGATGAAAAGCATTCACTTTAAGTTAATATCATTTCAATTTCAGGTGATAAATGGATGGCAATGACCTCAATTAGTACTCAGTTAAATTCCAGAAGCAAAGGGGAAGGCCTGTGTACAAATAAAGACAATAGTGTCACATGTTCCGTAAATCCATCTTCCAAGAGACACAGAAAAACAGAAGGCACTTCTGCTGCAACTGAGCCTCTCAAAGAATCTTTTCCAGTACATTTACCTCTTGCAGGCCTTCCCCGCCCCCACTGTGCACACATACCACTCACAAATACACGCACCAACATCCATTACTAACGGACCTAATCTCAGATATCAGCAGAGTGCCTTTATGGGGCCATTAAACCATTTCTCTTGTTTACAGTGCCTGAAGAAAGATGTGAATTATGTCTGTGACAAAACAAGCGATAACATTTCTAAACTGCTATCAAAATGCAAACTGAAACACATTTAAGGACAGGGACCCTGATTCGAGTTTTCATGATTTTCCATTATTTGCAGCTTCTGGAAATACATTCAACTATACTATTTCCAAGACAGGAATTTAGACTGTAGTGCAGCAAGGTGATATTTATTTTTTTTCTTAAATAATACTCTTGAAGTGTAGTGGTTATTTTAGAAAAGATGATATAATGTTTTTAAAGGAATATTACCAGCTGGCCTAGGTCCCAAATCTAGTTTGCCCTCTGATGTTATTTTGGCAATATGCAAGATGTCACTTAGTTATAATCAAAAGGCAAAATAAGGGAAACTCTCATTCTTGTTATGAATCTAAGAATTTTTTAATTATAGAGCATATTAGGTAAGATCCAGTTTTAGGGATTAAGCTAGTGTTTGTACTTAGAAACCACTATACTAAAGAAATCACAAGTAGAAAGTAGCTGATTGGGTAACAAGATTTTTTTAAAAAAGAGGAGCTATATTTATTAGAGGAAGACAAATGATCATGAATCTGTCCATATCTTGCTCCTGGAAATACATATTCAGCACCTGCAAGGAAATTTCTGGGCAGGCTGAAAACCAGAACTGAGCTCAGAGAAACGATGCATTTCTCAGAAGAAGGTATCAAACTATTTTTTTCCCTAATACCAAACTCTTCTATTGGTTTCAGTGACCACACATTCTATTGCAGATTCTTGAAGGGTCTCACCGGGGCTGCTTCTGAATAAAAAGAGATGTACTTGGACAAAGTCCGGGAAGTGCTCCTGCACCTCACGGCCCCATTCAGAATCAGCAATTCACAGACTTGGAAACCAGGGCTGCAGTTGGAAGCCACAAGTCCTCATAATCTACAGAATAAAACCTTCTGATGTTAGAGGTTCACAAGAAAGTTATTTCTTAAAAATACACTTAATTCGACTTTCTCTACATTATAGAGTGCCATTATGCCATCTTAATAGGCAGAAGAGAATGGACAAATCTTCTGGGTTTGGGCCTGTGTTGCTTCTCTTCAAAATATAGCATTGATACAGAGATGTGGCCAACTCTTACTCACCTGAAGGTCATTTATCTACCAGTCCTGATTATCTAAACCACAGATTGCCAATGTTTCCATTTGGCTCATGGAATGGTTTCAAGTAATTTCTTATTGCAATGCTTTTAAAATCACCTTCAAAATCTCTTTCTGGTTTAAAAATCCAAACTTCTGGCTTCTCTAGGGAAAAATACAACATCCAGCAATACTGAGTCTACTTTCCAGCCTGAAAAGCAGGACAGGACTTAGCTGAGCCCAGTATCAGTTGCCTCTTTGGACACGATCTGCATTTTCCTATTTGCTGCAGTCCCTATCATCCCCACTACTCCACATCCCATTATCTCTTGCATGAAATTTGCTTCAGTCACTTATATCCTTGGCATGCGAGTTTCCTACTTCTGGAGAACACATAGGAAAGAAACCAAATCACTTCTAAACAACAAAAATACTATAAAACTCACATCACTCTGTGTGTTAGATACTCAGGTACTCATTCTCCAGCAATAAGGCATAGTGGAGGAGCCAACAGACACACCAAATCTTCCACTGTTGCTGACCAACTATAAGAAGGGGCAAACCAGTTAACTTCTGTGTTTCCCTTTCCTCATCTATTAAATTAAAAAATAAATTAAAAATAAAAAAGGAGATACTAATAGTATCTGCCTCACAGAGTTGCTGATATGATTAAATGAGCACACTATTGTAACCGGAAGTACTCAATACTGTGAGCCATCGGTGCTGTCATCATTCAAACCGATAAAATCAAGAATAGAGCATAGACATCATTCAGAAATAAAAGAACAGAGTGGTTAAGAGCATGAAGGCTTAATCTTGGCTTTGTTATGTACATGCTGAATGACTTCTGGTAAACTGAGTAACTGCTTACGTGACTCAGTTTCTCCCTATGTAACATGAGACCTTCCCCTTGGGGTTTGTGTCAGAATTGCCTTAGGTGAGGCACACGAAAACTTAGAAAAGGACGTGGAACATGGCAAATACTCAGTAAATGTCAGTCACTATGGTTATTAGTTCAACCACTTCCTTTCATGGAGGTTAAAACAAGACTCGAGGAAGTAAAGGGACATTCCAGAAATATGACTACCACCCATCCGACTAGTATGTTACTACTTCTTTTTCGTTTTAAGATTTTATTTTATTCATGAGAGAGACAGAGAAAGAGGCAGAGACATAGGCAGAGGGAGAAAAAGGCTCCTTGTGGAGATCCTGGTGCAGGACTCAATCCCAGGACTCCTAGATCATGACCGGAGCCGAAGGCAGACACTCAACCACTGAGCCACCCAGGTGTCCCTATGTCATCACTTCTATTTTGCCCTGTCCCCAATTTTATTTTGCGCTCATTACCCATACACCAAGAGCAAAAACAAATATTACATATGGAGAAAAGTCTGACAGAATGAAAGAGCAAACAGGGTGTCCTGGAAGAATGAGCACTAAGATCAGGAATCAAATACAGCTGACTCTTGAACAACACGTGTTTGCACTGTGTAGGTCCACTTATATGTGGATTTTTTGACAAACACAGGACAGTAGTGTATTCCCTGGTAATTTTCTTTAAAAAGTAAGATTTATACGACAAGAGAGAGAGTGTGCACACAAAGCAAGGGGAGTGATAGGCAGAGGGAGAGGGAGAAGCAGTCTTCCCGCGGAGCAGGGGCCTGATGCGGGGCTGGATCCCAGGACCCTGAGATTGTGATCTGAGCTGAAGGCAGATGCCGAACCAACTGAGCCACTCAGGCACCTCTCTTATAACTTTCTTAATAATGTTTCCTTTTTCTCTAGCTTTATTGTAAGATATAATACATAAAGCATAGAAAATATGTCTTAATCAACTAATAACAGAAGGTTTCCAATCAATAGGAGGCTATTCGTAGCTTTGGGGGAAGTCAAAATTTATATATGAATTTTCCACTGTGCTGAGGCTCAGCCTCCCTAACCCCTACGTTGTTCAAGAGTGAACTGCAATATCTACCTAGTTCCCACCTTACCCGTAATTAGCTGTGGGCTCATGGATAAACTGTACAGCCTTTCTGGGCTTCCATTCCTACCTATAAAATGAAGACACTAGGCTAAGCAATCTTTCCTTACAGCTTTAAAATTTAACATCTGGGTGTAAGTACCTGCTTACTTACTGTCAGAGTGAAGAGGGAAATGTAAAGACTTGATAGAAGAATTCAAAGGGCCTAACATTCTAAGTCCATATAGAACTCCACACACTTCATTAATAATTGAGGGCATTGCTGCATTTTAGCAAGTAGTAGTCAGTGAAATTTATAATCATGAGCCTTAATCATCACGAAAAAGCAAAATTAGGTGTAATCTACTATAGTCAGAAGGGAGGGTATGTAATGCATATTAGAAAGGTGTATAGGCGGTAAGACAGCATTTTAAAATGCTCAGTGCTTTAAAAGGTGTTTCATGGACCACCTACTTTCCAGCTGATGCAAGTAATATGTTATTATATTAATAAAACAAAAAGTAGAGTCAAAAGACAGAAAGTCATATTCCTAATTGTAAAAGCATCACAGGCACCATTAATTGAAAAATAAAGTGAGTACAGATCGTATTGATTCATTCCTCTAAATTTTAAAGCCCAATCGTATTCTAATAGGACTTTAGTAGTAGTGGCACTAAACGATCCTCATCTCCGCAGTCTAATTGCCAGGAGAAAGTGCTCTGGGGGGAAACTGGTCTTTCCATCTGGAAAAGGGTAGGAATGGGGAAAGGAAGGCCGAATGTATGAACAATCCAAATCTAATCAGTTTGCATTTTGCATTGGCTTCAAATCAGATCTTCCTACCCCTACTGGTCCAGTAGATGGAAAGCAGCACGACACTATTTTTTTGGAAACAAATTCTGTACAGTGAGCCCAAACATACAGCACTTCATATCCAACTGGCAGGAATAAAACCTGAACAAGCTGCAGCTATTTGAGAAACAGATCTAATAAAATGAAGTAAAGTTCTGAATCAAGATGCCTATCCAAATCCATACCTCTCAAAAATTGCTCCACTTAATAAATTACCTAATTATGACCTTTATGAATATGGAAAACACCTCTAGTGCAGAAACTGTTCCACTTCGCTTTAATATGGATACTCTTTAAGCCCTACAAAGTTATTAAAATAAATATTACTTCTCTGCCTAGCAATTCTGTAATTCCTTTCTAATAATGCAGAATGTTATTTGGAAAAGACTGGGCAGTACTTACTATTCCTAGCTGAGGAGAGGCTGAAAGAGCCCATCACTACCTGGTGTTTCTCGGTCTAGCATGAAGAAGTTCTGAGGAATGCTATGACAGATGGGCCCTGCATAATACCCAGACACCAAGAGTGCTTTGTCCAGTCACAGACCATGAAAACAGGTCCTTCCCATAGGAAGAACATGTTAAAAAACAAAACAAAACAATGGTAGGCATCCTCTATCTTGCATCCTCTGCCCTCTCCAGGACAAACCCCAGAAGGCCACCCTTTGTAGACTATCAATCTAGAACTCTAACAAATAGTTTAGGGAAAAAAAAAATCCACTGATGAAAAAAGAAGAAGAAGAAGACAGGTAATAGCAAAGAAGAATCAGTGTGACTGGTAACATCCAGAGATATTTACTAAGATGTAAGAAGTGATAAATGTGATCTTTAATTTTCTCTTTTTATTACATCATAAACACAGGAGCTCTGACCTAAAATTTTACACTAATTACTCCAGAGTCCATAGTAACATAAAAAGACAAAATGAAGATAACGTTTCATTGCCAAAGAAGACTGCCAAATACTAATCTGCCTGTCATCACTTTGGAATAATAATTACTAAAAAGACCAGTAGTTTCTAGGGTTTGTAAGTTTCACTAAGAACAAGTATTCAAACAAGTAAGTTTTTTTTTTATGAAATAAAGTATAACTCTTGTATCCAATATTATTTTAAAAGCAATGAAGAATTAGTGAAGCAAATAGTTGCTTGAATCAATTTATTACTGTGTTCTTCAGAACTAAAACAATATAATTCTAAATTTAGAAATCATCTCACATGCCTCAGATGATCTGAAAGTCTTTAAATAAGCCCAGAGATAAGAAAAATGGTACACAGCCTTCAGAGTCCACCAAGCCAACTGAAACTCTAAACCTGCACACCTCCCTGACAAAGCTAATAAAATTCTATTATTGTTCCACTTCCTCAAATGTTTGTGGTTTACTTGTTTTAATATGTACCCCCTAAAAAGGATCTTTTCATTTTTAATTTGGTGAACCTGTACTGCTTGGAAAATTCTAGTTTCCTTCACGTTAGTGAATCTTCACATTTCATTCATAATTTCAACATATTTTTCTTCCAGGAGGTATGTGAAAAGAGCCTGTAATTTGCATGGTCTTAAGTTGACCACGTCAGTACTCCAGTACTAAAATAACACACTGGATAAGGAAGAAGCAACACTCAAGTGCTCAAGTACACCTGCAGCATTCTGATGTCACGCACTGAAGACATGATTGAGATCAATTCAGTTATTATTAGCCACTTGGCTCCTTGTTCAAAAAGATCCCACTGGTAGACAATCAAAGTTGAAAATATGTTCTGAATACCAGAGCTAGAAAAGTTTGCCCCAAAAAAGCAAGCCAGCTGGCTAGCACGAAAAAAAAAAAAAAGTACCTTTTCAGTAAATGCCAATAAAACTTTACAGGCTGCCAAATAACAATGATAGAATAATTACAAAGGAAACTTTGCAATTTTCATGACAGTAAACACGTTCTTAAAAAGAAATTATCTGTCACCTGGCCTCAATTGTTAGAGCTGTTAATACTAGCTAAGGTAAATCCTACAAAAGCAATTTATTTGAACCAACTATGAATTTGTCACAAAAATTTTATAATGTCTTCCCTAAAATAAATTTTTGGATTTTCATTATTTTTTTAAAGATTAATTAATTTGAGGGAGAGAGAGACAGAGAGCGAGAGCATGAGTGGGGGAAGGGGAGCAAAGGGCGGGAGGCAGAGGGAGATGGAGAATCAGACTCCCAACTTAGCAGGCAGCTTGATGCAGGGCTTGATCCCAGGACCCGTGGCTCATGACCTGAGCCAAAAGTAGATGCTTAACCTACTGAGTCATCCAGGCGCCCCTTAGATTTTCTTTAAAAGTAACTTGTTATATTAATTTCAATGTATATTAGAGCTCTTCCCATGAGGAACCATCATTTCTACAGAAAAGCTTTTGCCCATCATAAAAAATGTACATTTAAACCCCTCAGATTAAGAAGCCTCCCAAAAGGAAATGGGAGATAGAAGAGATGTAATAGTAAAGACTATGACTTAGAAGCCACATTTTAAACCCCAAAAGAGTTTATAAGAGATCAATGTGCAGGGGGAGAAAAGATTTATCGATATTACTTAAAACATTTAGAAAAGTGCATTTCATTCTTCATACAGCAGATAATATTGATATTGGCCAAATTTTCTTATAAAAGTCCATGAGACTTTCTTATAAAGACCCACCACTAAGTACCAGTGTTTGCTTCCTCAACTGTGACAACACCATCATCACCTTCAGACATCAAGCAAGCCCTTTTTTTCATTTCTTAGCAATATTAACTTAAAAACATCTACAGCTCAAGAGTTATGTCAGAATAATGAACTGTGAGAAGTCTCTACTGACACAAGCTCAGCCTTCAACAATAAAACAAGAAACAACTGAATGGTTATAAAGAAAACCAACCCAGGGAGTTATGCATAGGCTTAACCACGGCCGTAAATCCCAAGAAAACTGTCACTGGGACAAAGAGTTTTAAAATTATATTAGCATTTGGTGAGTAATTTTTGAGATTTCTTAACATTCTTATTTCTTAATAGATTGTTTCCTTTGAATACAAGTTTGTTTTAAAAAATGTGTTATGTGTTAGATTAATTTTTTTTTTCACCTAGTGGAACACATCTCTAATTTTTGACTGGCATAACAGCTGGGAGTTACAAATTACAAATGAATAAGTCAGGTAACAGTATTTCATAAGCAGTTGAAAAGATTGTTCTTGTCCACCTTTACAAACTTTACAACGAGCAGTTATTGAGAAGTACTCTAATCATGGATAAATACTTTAAGCTTGTTAAGTCTGATTTCTCTACCCTGAAGCCCAATTTATATTAAAACATATTTGGGGTACAACTGGGTGGCTCAGTGGTTGAGAGTCTGCCTTCAGCTCAGGTTGTGATCCCGGGGTCCTAGAAATGAGTTCTGCATCAGGTTCCCCGCAGGGAGCCTGCTTCTCTCTCTGCCCATGTCTCTGCCTCTCCATGTCTTTCATGGATAAATAAACAAAATCTTAGAAATATATATTTATAGAAAATTACAATTCTATTTGATTTAGTTGATATGGATCTAGGAATATGCAATTATTAGAACAGCTCAAAATATAAAATCAAGTTTTATGTCACTATTCTTTAATTATAGAGACTTGTAACTAAAGACATTTTCTTCATTTTCACTCTATTTATAGTATTCCAGAAAGGCGTCTTAAATGTGTAGAAAATGATCCTTAAATTTTTATTAAACTCTAGAGAGTTCTTGATGTAACTTCCTAGCTAGTAGTTCCAAAGATGCCTGTTTCTGTTTTGTCGACTCTAGAGCCTCTCTACTGCACTATCATACAAGTGCATTCTTGAGGCTTCAGAACAGGAGAAAACTCCTCATAATAAGATCATTGTGATCCTTCAGGAATCAAGCCCTGTCTGATGGCAATCAAGACAACTCACCAGTTACTAAATTTGGCTCCGTAACAATAGTGTCATGGCAACATTCCAATGTATATTTTTTTACTTTGAGTTGCCAACTGCAAATAAGGGGAAATCAGATTACCACATTAAACATAAAATAAAAAGCGTAACTAGGTAGCAGTGTTGTACAGGTGCTATTGGAAACAGAAAATCACAGTATGAAGGCAATAATATTTGAAGATTACAAATCTTTTTACTTCTGTCTTCAGCACAGCGTTTCATGGTGACATTAAAATACATACCAAATCCTACTCATTCTTACACAATGCAAGTCTTTATGTTATTCAAAATATACAAATGTACTAACTAGGATGGAAAGTTTACATGTGATTTGATTTTCACATAAATTTCACTTAAACAAATATTGCATCACTAATCCTTGTGGGTTTTTAAAATTTAGAGGTAAGGTATATATAAATGGATCTGTATTCTTCAATGAAGCATTGTATCCAAACACTCAATGTAGTCTCATATTTAACTGCTTTCGTCTAAATAGTCAAACCTGTATTTACTGCTGTCAACCTAAAGCACTATTTAAATTTCACCTTTTGAGACCCTCCAATGTTACCAGCATGCCTATGTGAATGAACAGGTATTACAAGGCCTGCTGTAGGTCATAGGTTATAAAAGAATAATCATGTTTCTGTAATTTAGTGATCAAAGAGGATGATAAGCAATGACAACAGAAATCTTCCAAACCCCTTAATGGTTTACCAACAGAACACAATGCAGTAAACTCATGAGTAGAATGGGTTTCTTTTTTACATTTCCCTTTAATTTCATATTCTAAAAAACACTCTAATTCTTCAGAACACAGACTTCTGCCTTCGGGTCTGCTGTTAACTCCGTGTATAAGGGGACCAGTAGGTGTGTCAAATACTGTAGCCAGATGATATATGCAACAGCTTATATTAGCACTTAAACACACAAAGAAGATTTATAGAATCCTCCTTTGTAATTGATAGTTCCGAGAAACGAGAAAAATATGAAGATGAAAGAGTCCCTCTGCTCTCCTTCCATGTGTGCAAATAGAAATGAACTTTGGAGAAACACATGGATACCACCTGCAAAACGACTGTGTGATCACAAACATAATAGGCCTGGTTTGCATTCTCTTTCTTGCCCTTTGAAGTTAATAGAAGCTTTGTAAATTGAGGGTGTGCACAGGGCTAAAAATTAAATCAGATAAAGCATGATTCAAAAAGAGTCTTCCCTTACAGTGCATGCATAAATTCTTAGCCAGTAAACATTTGTTTGAATTACCACATTAGATTAAACAAACAGAATTATAAAATTTCTGATATATGTGCATTATGTTATTTGTTTTAAATATAGTTAACTACAGTGTGCCTATATGCTAAAACACATTTGCCCCCCTCCCAAATGTATTTTCCCCTTTGGGTTTTTTTTTCTCCACTTTCTCTTGCTCAATAATATGACATCAAGTTTCATGCTTAGGAATTTCCAGGCTGGCCCATTTGTTCTTAGGATAAATCCAAAATACATCTGACTGACTTTTGCTGACCCATAAAAATTGACTTTCTCTGACCTATCAAACTTCATCTCCACCACTAGCCAACGCACATCTCTATCTCCAAACACTGCTGCATTCTCTCAAGGGACAGAGAATACACCTGCCTATTTCATAGCAATTAACACTTGGTCTTTATCCCACCTAATAGGTCCTCCCTTCATTACTGTATAAATCACACAAATAGTGAATGTGGTAAGCACAGATACATTGAAAATTAGACACTAAGGAGGATTAAGTTCCACTTCTATAACTAACTACTCAGGTACTAACTTTTTGTCACCTTGGGCAAACTATTTAGCCCTGACCACCTTATTTTGGGCACACAGCTTTATCTGTAATAGTGGTTAGGAATGTAAACTCCAGAGTTGTATCTGCAACTTGGTTGCTGTGTGACAAGAGACAATCTATTTAACTACTCTGGGCCTCAATTTTTTCACCCTCCAAAAAACGTAGAATAACTCCCACTAATGGGGCTGTTGTGAAAAGCTTAGAAGGGTTTAACAGAGCATCCACCAAATAGTGAGCATTATACAAATAGGAGCTATTCTTACCCACCAAATACAGAGATACTGGGGGGATAATCTCTAGGTTCATTTCATTTTGAACCATTGATGAGTCTGGGTTTCCACTTCAGGCCATGTTTAATTTTCTTTATGAAGCCATTCTCAACTATTCCAATCTCTGTTGATCTCTTAAAACACACACACACACACACACACACACAAACACACTATAGAAGTTACTGTCTATACCATTCATTTAATTTGTAGTCAATTTTTTTGTTAATATTATAATAACAATGGTATTAAGGAGCATCTGGGTGACTCAGTTGGTTAAGCACCTGCATTTAGCTCAGGTCATGATCCCAGGGAACTGTGATAAAAGCCCCACATAGGGCTCCCTGCTCAGCTGGGAGCTTGCTTCTCCCTCTCCCTGCCACTCCCCCTACTTGAGCTCTCTCAGTCAAATAAATAAATGAAATCTTAAAAAAACAAAAACAAACCACAATAGTCCTAATAATTTTGAATGTCCTGACTTATCCTATCCTTGTTTCACATCTATGGCATCCTTACTACTGTGAGCCTCTCAATAAGATGAGGAAATGGAAGTATTCAGAGATAAAGTGACTTACCAAGGTCTCAGAGCTAGAAAACAGTAGACAGGGGGCAACGGACTTCAGAACCTGCACTCTTAGCTGCTATGTTAACTCCTCCCTCTAATGTATCCCGCCTATCTCTATCATGTTTTCTCCTCTTCTCGAACTTCCCAGTATGCTTTTTTGAAGTCAGAAATCATTTGTCTGGGAGAGGTTTTGTTTTGTTTTGTTTTTTAGTGTATATGAACTGCATCCTAATTTAATAAATATTGAAGTATTTGTCTATCTTTATCTTGGCATTCAAGTAATGTATACAATTATTTAAATGGAATGACTTAAAACATGGCTTAAAAATGGTTAGATCTGTCGGACCATTTTTTTTTTTCTAATTGTGAGTTATGAATAGTCATGTGTGTTTTCTACAGGGCACTATGCAAAGACAAGCTACCATACAAACTAGAGAAAGAACTGGGTCTTTCACAAATTTGTAAAGTATATGCTGCCACAACTGTAGTGTTTCCTTTTTGGTTGGTAATGGAGCAAAATGGAAAGAAGGCTAATGATTACTTTTTGGAGAACAACTGACTCACTATAGTTATCTACATTATATATACTAGAAACATTTGGTAGGTAGACTAAATGACATTGCAAACCAAACTTTTTTCACTGCTAGATCAATCAATTGCAACCATTTTGATTTTTTTTAACTGTACTGTTGATTGTACTATTTTGAAACCTGTAACTTATGAAATCCTCTGGCCTCAAAATAATATGTTAAATATATACTGACAATGCCTTTCTTACTTCTATAGAACCACTGAGTTCTCAAATACTAAACTGTGTACCCAAATGTTGACATAAAATACCTCATTTAACCACATTGACCCATTTACTTTCCCTAACTTTTACTTAAGAGGCTCAACAGAGTTACATAATTAGCACAAAATCACAAAAATGGTAAATTGTAGAACTACGAAGTGAACCTATACAAGTTGGCCTGCAAATCCAACCGGTTGTCTCAGGAGGTTAGAGCAACTTCTGGATCTCTTCTACAGTGCTGAACAATGCTCTAATGTTGGTAATTCTAGGTACGGCTAGAATCTATTTTTCTTACATTTAGTGTGCAGAGGCCAACTGTTGAAACTCTCAAATTTGAATTTGTTTTCCCATGGATTTTGATTGTCTTTAGGAAACTTAAAATACAGGAATTTGTTATCCCAGAAGAATGAACACACTAATACCTGTAAAATGCCTTGAGTCAAACACATCCAGTCTCGTAGAAGCCAACCATTGTCTAATAGCTACTTCACTAGAGTAGCAGCTTATTTTATAAGAATGATCTTAGGTCATTTCACAATTTCATCAGCCAATTACTTTTATATGGGCTTCCAGAAGGCCATCTCTAAAGCCAAATATCATTTTATCACAAGTGGTGTTACAGCAAGGGACCCGTGGATTAATTTTTATTATTTAAATAAGAGATGATCATAAAATTAGAACTCTTCTAATACAGTTCTCATCTTGATTATTGCTATTTAACTAGTGAATTTTTTTCTTCAGTCTGAGTGAACACTATAATTATTTATTGCTTTGCATTGTAAAGGTTGCATCTTAATTGAAAAATCAACACTTTTTTCCCTTTCAGTGAATACATCAACTTCAAAATCACAAAAACATTGAAGATGCAAGCAATTTGCTAGACCCACAAATTAGAGTGTCCTCGATCAACCAAAATTCATAACCCATAATCTTAAACGTAAGTTGTTAACTAATCCTATAACCAGGCCAGTATTATAAGCATGGAATGTTTTCAGCTCAACTTTCTGGTTATAAATCCCTATGGTCAAAGCAACAGTAGATTTGACAAACACTTTTGAGTGTCTTCTGACAGTGTCACTGTGGATAAGTACTGAACTGCACAGTAAAAGGTCAAGTTGTTCTTACAATTATTTTACAGTATGTGTAGAGAAAGCCTAGAAGTCAGTAACTATAGATATCATTTTTGAGTATGGCAAAAACAAAGAAAACAAATACAACACAGAAAAGTAAACTGATCAAAATGAAGGCATTTCATCATAAAAGTTATAATATAAATTGTAATTTCATATACATATTTGTATATGTATATGTAAATATAATAAAAGCTTATTCCATTGCCTTTTATGCCTAAACACATATGTTTAATACATATCATATGAACTCACAATGTTATGCATGTGTGTGTGTGAGAGAGAAAGAGAGAGAGAGATACTTATTTAATATTCAAGTTATGCGAGGGGAAGGTAATAATACTATTCCTGGTTTATGCAGGAAGGAGTTAAGGCACAATAACATGCCTTTATACAAGGTCACATGCTATTAAATTGCAGAGATTTGAACTCCAATTCGCAAGGTCCAATACCTTGCTCATATGCAGTACACTTACTCAGTCCCCTGAGAGAATCCCATCACTTCATATTACACGACACTAGTGTTTACAGCAGTAATACCATATAAGAGCTTGAAGAGGTGTTTAAAAAGTACTATCAGACAAAATGCCAAATGTGATGTTCAGCGTAATAGTAGCACATCTTTCTGACCTACTTATGTGATGCTTGTTGATAAATAGTCTACCAACCAAAATTTAAAAATTCTCTTTGGAGAGCACCATTATTTTGTTAAGCAAACATTCAGGATTCCTGAAACTGAAGGCTTATGTCTACACAGAACTTAACCATACTCTACAATTCAAAGCATGAGGATGAAGATTTTCATAAAGTAATAGGGAACTAAGAGAGCTATCTACTCCACCCTTGCTTTCCATATATGTGTTACTTTGTACATTATGGTAGAAATTAGAAGAATTTATAAACATTTTATGTTTTTTATTTTTCCTTAATTTATATCATATAAACATGCAAGTTTATATATGGCAAAAATATCTATATGATTTTTTTTTAACTTGTAAAATCATAGCATTTCAAAAAATGAGTGGTTGCCACATTTTGCTGTGCACTATCCTGTGTACAAGAACAAATGTTTCAAGATGAGTCTTGTTCTGCCATCCACTATATATAAAACTTTGGATATTGTACTAAACCTGTAGGATCCTTGTCTGCTCTGCCTATGTCCCAGGGCCACTGTGAAAAGCAAATTAGATGACGGATGTGAAAATAATCTATGAATTCTAAACTGTAGAACCAAAAAGAAAGGAGAAAGAAAGAAGGAAGGAAAGAAAGAAGGAAAGAAAGAAAGAAAGAAAGAAAGAAAGAAAGAAAGAAAGAGAAAGAAAGAAAGAAAAGAAAAAAAAGAAAGAAAAGAAAGAAAGAGAAAGAAAGAAAAAGAAAGAAAGAAAGAAAGAAAGAAAGAAAGAAAGAAAGAAAGAAAGAAAGAAAGAAAGAAAGAAAGAAAAAGAGAGAAGGATGCCTGGGTAGCTCAGTGGTTGAGTGGCTGCCTTTGGCTCAGGGCGTGATCCTGGAGTCCCAGAATCAAGTCCCACGTGAGGATCCTTGCATGGAGCTTGCTTCTCCCTCTGCCTGTGTCTCTACCTCTCTCTCTGTGTCATACATACATACATACATACATATATACATAAATAAATAAATCTTAAAAAGGGAGAGAGAGAGATTGGTATCATCACTACTCTTGTTTTTATCTTTCATTCCATAGGATCTAGTACAATACCTGGCATTATGAATATTTGTTGTCCAAACTTACTTTTTCATTAGGAGGGAAAAAAGCTTTCTGCTTCTTAACCAAAAAAACATGCTACATTTTACCAAAATAAAGATGTCAGATCTCCACATTCTAAAATTGTTATCCACTTATGCAATTAATAATAATCAAACATTTGTGTGTATTTTACTATGCTTACAATTATTTCAATTTTGTGTGAAGGGGTTAGGAGGCACTTTACACGAGTCCTAACAAAAAAGAAGTGTTATACATATTTAGAGAGAAGGGGGGGGTGGAAGTTGCTGATGAATAAAATTAGACAAAAACTTAAGAATGCAGTATTTTTTAAAAAAATACAGAAATTTGTATATGTGGGTCTCCTTATGTGTATATCACACATATATAAATTCATATGACAGCCTCAAAATAAACAGATAGGTCTATACATTCCATAAACACATTATCCAAACCTTCAGAAATTGCCATTTAAGAGCCAAGGGCCTAAATTTTCACTTTGATCAATGAGACAGCTCTATCGCAAAATGAAATGACTGAAGTTTATTGATTAGCTGATAACCTTCTAATGCACCAGCCTTTAACCTGCAATAGAACAGTGAATGTAAGGAAAGCTTTCAGAAAAGAATACAGGGTTTGATTATCCTAGAGGAAAACAACGTGGAGAGGCTCAGGATGGCAAAACATCCAGAAAAACAGAGCAATGACATCCAGTTACTTGGCTTGCCCAGCAGATCTGTGAGTTGAGACAACTGTGTCACCTGACATTCTAGCCCCAGTGCCAAGAACCAGAGTGAAATCAAATCAACATAATAAGGCTGTTGTGTCCATGAGGATAGAGAAAAACAACCTCAAACAGCAGTAAAAGTTCACTTCACAGCATGACTGCCATTTCAAAGGAAAAGCTAACACTATTGAAGTTAACATTTCAATATTATCCATACATCTTGATAGGACCGAGCCATTTTTAACAGAGTCCAGGGGCCTGAATAGTATTTTGACAGAATTTTTGCTGGCTACTCTGTGGCTCAAAGAAAATCTAAGATGAAGATCTTATGTTTGGGCCTTAAAAATCAAGACAGAAAGGTTCAGGGGGAAAAAGGGCAAAGGGGGGATATATTTCTTATCAAAATGTATCCAGAATTTGGTATTGGCTTATAGATCTTGATCATAATCAATGTGAAAAAACTAAATAATAGTAAACTGTGAATCATACACAAATACATTAAAATTGATAAAGTAGATTTTAAAAACTGGTATAAAGATATATTGAATGAAATTCATTCCCTCCTACAACAAAAATATATTTGTGTCACAGAAGTAGCAAAGTTTAAAGTACCTTCTGTAACAAGAAAATGGCTGAGAAAAATATTTCTTCTTCCAGTGTTATGGAGTATTTGATAAAGAAAAGGTCATCACTAAGTCAAAGAATCTAAGTTTGTATAATTCATATTTGCTATTTTCCCAACACACAGGTAAAGACATACAATCATTCTTGTTTGAAAATCACAAAACCAACTAAGCTTTCTGGATTTCACCTTTTCATTGTGAAAACAAGAGCTCTGATACCATTAATGTCTAATGTCCTCTTCAAGTTGCAGCTCTGGAATTTTTGTCGGTATTTACTACCTCTGTGGGAACTCCATGAATCCTACTACTCTGACTAGTACTAACACTATTACTTCTGCTATTGCCACTACTACATTTGCCCGAAAGGTTCTTCTCCCACAGTGGGGAAAATGTACCATGTCTGAAACATTCTTAGAACAAAAACTGCACAGAAGCAACAAATATATGATATACTGTAAATCTCTCTCAAATTCAAGATAAGAACCCTCGAGGCAGGGAAAAGTAAACACTATAGCCTAGATGAGAAGTGGAACAGTTCCAAGTACCAAGTCCTCCATAGCTATTAGCTCAAATATGTTCACCAAACATCTTCCTTTGGACAATCCCCTATGGGAAGGTTCTCTTGGTCTCTCTCTCAATCTATCATGCCTTGTTATGAAGAATTTTCAAACAATATCAATGACCTGTACGAAGAACATTCTCTGTAGTGATGAAGTTCTTTCTTTTTAAGAGTAGGAACAGTTGGTGCCCAAAGGAGAGGTCTTATATTTTCATCTTTTGGGGAGCCTGGTCAGCTCAAGTCGGTTAAATGCCTGACTCTTGATCCCAGCTCAGGTCTTGTTCTCAGGGTCAAGAGCTGGAGCCCCCATAGAGTTGAGCTCTGTGTTGGCCATGGAGCCTACTTAAGGGAGGGGTAAAAGAGCGCTACCAAAAAAAAAAAAAAAAAAAAAAAGTAGTGAAATGTTTTGAAACCCTTACAAGCAGACTGAGTACTGGCCCTCAGGGAAGGGAGATGTCCCCAGACTACACAAGTACGAGCTGGCGATCTGACCTATAGAATTTCAATCATCCTAGGCCTTAGTTAGTTGATTACTTTATGCCCTAGGTTTCTCTCTATAAAAAAATGGGGGGGGGGGGGAAATCAAGTTATTTCAAAGTATTTGTGTTAAATAGAGATTACTGAGAAATGTGTTATGATATATAAGTATCAAAGAATATTTATTACAGAGGCCTAATCTGATAAAAAAAAAAAAAGACTGATCCCTGATAGTGTTACATAAATGCAAATGGCTTTCCATTCTCCCTCAAAGACAAAGCATGGGAAAATACAAGCAGAATAGTTGCATGAGATTTCAGACAACTTAAGCCATCTGTGCATGAATATGTTTTATGACATTTTTTAAAGACTCTAAATATCCAAGAAGATATTCATTCAATTCACTGAATACCCACAACATGTGAATTATACAAAGATGTATAGGACATGATCCATCCTCTATAAGCCATCTAAAATAATATTAAAATTGAGATACATCTCAATATATACTTGCCACTGGAGTTCATGATTTATTAAAAGACATAAGATCATCTTGGTCTCTACCACAGGAATTTAGGCATGGGCTAAGATAGACACTTATGGGAAACATAGACATTGACAGTAATCCAGTGGCCCTACCTTTGAAGAGTGCTTTTTGTGGAAATAAACATAAAATTAAAAAAAAAAAAAAACCACCACCTAAGCACATCTTCTTCAGAATGTAATAGATCAGCGTCTGAATACACAATGACTATGCATACACACTGACCCCTGCAAAATTTCACATCCCTTGGCATGGGATGAATAAGACTATTTATCAGTTGCATGCAGATTGGAAGGTAAGTTCCATGAGAGCAGAGGTATTATTCTCATTTGTCCACCACTGTATTATCAGTGCCTAGACAGAACATGGCATATAATAAACTCAAAACATGTTCATTAAAAGAATAAACCTTTAGAGTCTTGTCAACCTACTTAGCATCCTCAATAAAAATATACAACTATGGGTATTTGTATCAATAAATAATTTAAACTAAAATCTCATTAAGTGAGAATTGTTATACTATTAAGGTTTATTATTCAAATTTTAAATAATAAAAATCAAAATAATGGATATGCTCACATTTCTAAGAATATAATCATTCCAACTTTGCAAACAATTATGAATATAAGATTTCCCTAGTAAGACATAAATAAAGGAGCAATCACAATTCAAGCCTCTTTCAGGGATCTAAAAAAATCACCCCTAACAGGATTGTAAAGCCAGAAACTAGGAGTAACTATGAAACAAACCTCTGACTGGTTTAACAATGTAGTAGCTACAGCAAAATGAAGTTCTTTGCTAAACCTTTGATTTAAATAAGAGTCAAAGATTGCATATAAAATCATTACACAGGGATGCCTGGGTGGCTCAGTGGTTGAACATCTGCCTTTGGCTCAGGGCGTGATCCTGGAGTCCTGGGATCAAGTCCCACATCAGGCTCCCTGCATGGAGTCTGCTTCTCCCTCTGCCTATGTCTCTGCCTCTCTCTGTGTCTCTCAGGAATAAATAAATAAAATCTTAAAAAAAAATAAAAAATAAAAAATAAAAAATAAAAATAAAATAAAATCATTACACAAAGGCACTCTTTCTACTTTACAGTTTAATCAGACATTGTATAAACAGGATTTTTAATCCAGTTGTTTCTGATATATTATCAATAATTGAGTTTTTGAGTTAACATTACCTTCAGCTTCTGTCAAGTGCAGGTAATGCTTGTTGGGTGTAATTCATTAAATTTTTAAAAAGCAACACAACTGGTTCATTACTGGGTTTTGGCAAAAAAAAAAAAAAAAAAAAAAAAGGCACCCAACCATTTTTACTTACTGAGTGAGACACAGCACAAACTCTTGTTAAGAAAAAATTTAATAACAGAAGCAAATAATAAGCACTGTGCATCTTAAGTAGATGTTTAGTGCTATAAGGGGAAAAATAGAAAAATGATAAAAATAAAAACATAAAAACACTAATCATGTAAAAAAAACACTAACCATGTAATTATGACATACAGGTTCATATGTACTACTTTAGCTCAGATTACTTCTTCTTTAGGCCTGATTTCATAAAATTTACATGTTTTATGAAATGGTGGTCCAGAAATGTAGTTATTTTCATGACTGCTCTGGCCTTATTTGCAAATCCTCGCAAATGTTGTCTTTGCAATTTGTAATCACCACTATACGTAAGTATATGCATACATATTAAAAATACAGGAACAAAGAATGTAATATTTGGTTCTGCAAATAATTTCCTGCCATCATCCCCTACCTAAGCTTTCCAACGAGTACTGTTTGGCTTTCAGCCTCATCAGTCCAGGACTTGCACAGCAATATGCTTATTTAATATTAAGCAAAGTTTAACCAAAGATGGCACAGATCACTTGCCTCTAAATAATTTGTTACTAATTATAGGCAGGGTAAGTGGAAAAGATTTGTTGGCATACTTCCTCTGATCATGTTTCTGAAGTCAATTTCTAGGATAACATATTAAACTAAAGGCAAAATTTAAGAGGATAAATAAAATAGGAAAGAAAAAGCTAAAACTTGGGGTGAAATATATCATTTTGGCTTTCAGCTATAATAAAGCTGCAAACTCCAGTTTTGTGAGGGGTTTGGCACTTCTTTGCTTTTTGGTTTTCACTTTGGCATTAAATCTTAATTGTCTACCTTAGGAAGAACAAGCTGCTAAAACTAAAAGTTTTGAAAAGGATCTACCTGAACAGACTTTACAAAAATTGATGCAATCTTCTAGCTATAAGTATATACTCACTTACAGGAATTTCTATTTATACATATTTCCCCATTAATGGTGGGCTTTTTTCTAAAATCTACCTTTTTATATTTCGCAAGCATTCACCATCTTTAGATATTATCTTTTCTTTTTTTCCTTGAATGTGGAAGAAGTGCCACTAAATCATAATGTGTTCTGGGCCTGAGAGATTATTTCCTTGTCATTTTACAGATAAGTAAATAAAGGTTAACTGACATGCCTGAGGTGTGTGATTTAGAGTTTGTTTCTTCTATTGAACTTGATCAATTTTCCAGGATGTTACCTAAAACAAAATTTCTTCTGAGAGGTAGCTTTTTTTCCACTGGGTTTCTGTTTTCATTTTAAAAATATGTTCTTTGTCAAACAATCAAGCACCAAACTGTTTGTTTTGCTTAAAAGGTGGCCACTGGACTGTAACCTGTGCCAAGCTTAGGTCAGGTGTATGCTACCAATGAAAAAGTAGATGGTCTGATGCCGGGAACCCCCAGTGGATACACCTGGAAGGGTAGGGCCACCGATGCTTGGTTCTCATTAACGCTAAGTGAGGATTGATTCCTTATAAACTAGAAATGATTCTAATATGATAGGGATCTAAAGTGAGCGATCACTTCCTCAAGGCAAAGGTAAGAAAAAATAAGCAAAAAAGAGTCTTTGGAATTGGGTAATAGAAATAACTCTAACAAAGATAACAAAAATTAAGGAACTATTTTAACAATATCATGTCTACGTATACTTCATTTTTTAGTTACCTAGTATTCTTAAATAACAAAATGACAGTGTATTACTTACATAAAAATTTTCAGAAAGTCTATCACATAATGAATTCTATATGTATATGAATAATAGAATCCATCCTACAACTTAACTGCCGAAGACTGATACAACTGTCATTGTTCCCCAAGTAAATAAATGACAAGATAAGCAATATATCTACATTTGCGTTGTATGGAAAGCCTGCATCAGAATCATCTAAGAGCTCATTAGAATTTTGGGGGCCCAATTCTAGACCTGAAAGTGAAATTCTCATACAATACGGAATATGAAGCTGCATTTGAACAAGCTTTCCAAATGATCCCTGTTCATACTCAAATGTAAGATTACTGGACTCCTGTAGAATTACATAGCTGATTACTTTCAGTAAAATAGCTAAAACACATTTCCAATGCTTACTTTCCTGAAAAGGATGCCAGATAAAAATCTAAAACTGATATATCAAGAAGTTGCAGGGTAAGGATATTATTTAGTATGTGGGAAAAATGAAAGACATTTAAGAAAAAAAAAAGGTCGCCGTAGAGAATAAGAAAGACTGTGTTGAACAATCTTATTTGTGTTTTTTTTCCAACTCTGTGAACATGATGCTTTGATAAAATATAAAAAAGAAAAAAACAAAACACAAAGAAACAAACAAACCCAAAACAACTGAAACAACAAAAAAACCCACACAAAGGAAACAGAACCTTCAAGAGCTAGCTGTAGCTTAGATCTCAAGCAATAATATCTAAGATGAGGAAGGCACCAGGCTATTGATCCTTGAAGTGGACAGTCTGAGGCTGACTACAATGGCAAGTTTAAACATGACTCAATTTTTTTAAAGAAAACAAAACACACTAACAAACTTATGTTCTCAAATCCCAGAAATGGACTTACTCTTTGAATGTATGTTCACTTTCTGGTAAAAGAAGCTGTAGGAATGAAAGACAAAGTCTTCCCAGCCAGTCATGACACCCACAAATTTCATCAGGCAAGGAAGGTTTCAAAATTAGTAATAAAAAGCAAACTTTTACCAAGGACTCACTATGTGCGTAAAAGGGAACTCAATGCAAGAAGGTAGCTTAGTAGAAAAGTAAGAAACACAAACCACAAATGGAACTTCCCAATCCAGGGCAAGGACAGGTTAATATAAAAGAAATATTTAGCCAGGTTCTGCATATAGACGTCTCTGACTTTGGTTTCTTAAAACATATTTGTAGTCGTAATCTGTTAAGGTGTCCCTCCCTACCCCTACCCAATGTTACTGCAGAAAGGACCAAGTACTACCATTTTTTTTTTAAATTCCTAAGAAAATGAAGTACAGCTATGAGTTTTATTTACTTGAACAAAGAATCACCCATGTAATAGTGGCTTTAGACAGTTGAGATCCCACACACTGGTTTGCCCAGATTCTTTTCAATTGGGTCACCAGCACCATATATTGAATTTCAATTGAAGCATACAAACTTGAAAAGTTTTTAATATTTACTTTCTGACATATAAACATATCAGAGTCAAGGTTATTATTCCTTTAATGACACTATTCTGACTGACTTGCATTCCAGTGTTCTTTCTTGAATATAAGAGAAAGGAATAGAGTTTCAAAGACCTATTCTGCTGGGAATTTTTACATAACCTTGGTTATACCCCTGGGAATGTTCTGGAAGAGGTAAAAGGTAAATGTGAACATCATCTATCCTGTGAATCACTGTAGAGAAAACACTGAAAGAACTAATGTAACCAAATGGAAACAAATTAGTTGGAAAAATTATATTACTGTAATGAAAAAAAATGAGAGGTAGTGCTATGATTGCATTTAAAGTATGTGATTTAAAATAGAAGATTATTAATGTATTAAACTTAAAACACATAATTTACAAAAATTCAGTTTATATACAAATTTATATCTATTTTGGAACGATAAGGCTAATTTATATTCTAAGTACTCTTTAAATCCTCCTTTCTGAAAAGAGAATTCTACTTCCTCTAGACTAAAGCATATCTTAGAGTAATTCTGCTTTTTTTTCAGCAGAGTGTCTGAGTTCTGAAAAGATCTGTTTCTAAGAAATAAACAATTTGTTAGAGCCAAGTAATCTTTTCTTTTAGCCTCTACTCATTCCTAGGATGGACTCGGAGGGAGTATTTTGTTTTCATTTGGCTTCAATGACTACAGGTGCTTCAAAAGTCAGCACCCTTCAAAGGTTAGCAGCAAGCTATAGATCCTTAGATTCTAGATTTTCTACTGACATATTTTATAAGTAAAAATAAAGGATGTTTGGGAATATTTTTAGAGAATACCCAAGTGTTATGGTTTAATCTCATTTTTCACAATTCTGAATGCTCTGCTCTCTACTCTTCTACATAGATTTACACATTACAGTCAAATATATGTTCTATAATGCAGTGTTAAGCAGACTTAGGCTGTTCATTCTCCTTACCTACATTTACCAAAGAACTAAAGCAATAAAAAAGAGAAGCATTTTACTTGATTGAGGTATGTCAGGAAATCTGATTATGCTTGAAAAAAATAGTCCCATAGAGTTTACAGACAGGCCATACAGAGGAGGTGGGGTTTCTTTCTATTCTTAGAGATAGCATCCCTCTGCTTCACTAACCATTCCCAGAGAAGAATCAAACATTTGTAAAGGCATTTAGCAAACAATCTAACCTTTCAGTTCCAATATTTGATAACCTCCTCTACCCAAAAAACTTAGAATTTAATCCATACACCCAATTTCTCTTTTTAAATCATTTCCCTTTGTTCTGTTCTCAATGAATGCTGAAATTAGATGTTCGCCATCTGCGAACAATAGTCTTTTATACGTCAAAGGAAACATGAAATAAAGCACACCTCCATTTTCTTTTTATTAGGCTATTTCAGATTTATTTTTACCTTTGTTTAGAGGTTTCCTTTAAAATTAGGTGTTGTATTCACAAGTCCCAGAGCCAGATTTGTTAAACTGTAAATATTCACTATTGGATAAAAATAAAACCTCAGCCTTCTGAAAATGTTTGGTTAAACATTCATGGTTTTAGCATGTTTTTCTAGAATGAGACTCTATCTAGTGTTTTAAGGCATGATCATGTATTTTCCACCTTAAGAAGGGAATTAGGGCTTTGAAAACACTTAAGAGGAAAGGAGCATTAAGAAGCTGACCACATTTATGTGATCCAAGTTTACTTACTGTGCTTCTATAACATGCTAGGACATGCTCCTAATCTTCCAGAAGTTTGCAGTCTTATTGAAGAAATATATGTGTCTAAAATGTTCTAAGTACAAGATACAAGATACTGTACACTCTAACTCTGTAGGACAATAGGACAAGGATGGCAAGGAAAAGCCAAGAAAGACTTCAAGGTGGTGAAGTCTAAGCTGAGTCTGAAGTAGGAGGTCTACCAATACCACCAAGCAAAAGTAAAAGTTTATAAAGCAAAATGAACAACACATGCAAAGGCAGAGAGACATAAAACAGCTCCATCTGTTTGGATAACTGAAAAATTAGAAGGGCTCAAATTCAGGGTACAGGCATGGCAAGAGTTAAAACTGAAACAGCAAGTCAAGGCCCAGATGGTAGAATAATGTTCTGTAGAAGTTTACTCTGAAGGAAGTTTAAGGAGAAAATTAATAAGGTCAGACAGCGATGCATTAATGCCACTGCAGAGAATGGACCCAGAGGAGGGAAAATTGAAAAGAACATCACCAGTCAAAAGGCTTACTCACAGGATCAGTCAAGGTAGAATGCAGATGTGAACTCAGAGACTCAGAGACAATGAGAGACCACAAAATTAAGATATTTTTGAAAGGTAGAATTAACAACTTGGTAAGCAAGTAGAAGGGTATGCTAAAGAACTGGGAGGAATTGAAGACAAAGATTTTCAGCTTAGATAGTGATGCCATCAACGTGGAAAGGCAATAGAAGTGCAAAAGAGACGCTGATCAGGAAAAATAAAAATAATAATTTCCGCATCGGCCTGGCTGAGTGGGAATTGTCCATGGAGCATCATGCGTAATGGTGCTTTATGCCGACACTTAGCTAAGGGCTGAGGGTTGACTCCCAAGGTGTTGGTTTTTTCTGACTTGGCACAAGGATCACAGTGGATCAGGGGAAGATGTCCAATAGACAGGGGCAGGAGAACACCCAGGCCAGCAAGAACAACATTGGAGACACCCTACACAGAACTGTGCTGACCACTACAGCAACCAATAGCCACATGTATCTCTTTAAATTTAAAGTCACAGAAATTGGGCAGCCCCGGTGGCGCAGCGGTTTAGCGCCGCCTGCAGCCCGGGGTGTGATCCTGGAGACCTGGGATCGAGTCCCACATTGGGCTCCCTGCATGGTGCCTGCTTCTCCCTCTGCCTGTGTCTCTGCCTCTCTCTCTCTCGCTCTGTGTCTCTCATGAATAAATAAGAAATAAAATATTAAAAAAAAAATAAAGTCACAGAAATTAAATTTAAAAACTCATTTCTTCTGTCCCATTTACTACAATTCATGTGCTCAGCAAGCAACATGGTTAATGGCTACTATATTGAATGGTACAGAAACAGATTATTTCCATCATCATAGATAGTTCTATGGGACCATACAAGGATGGCCCAGGTTAAAGAACAAAGACTCAGGGACAGAACCCTGGGGAAAAAAGAGGGAAAGAAGATGAATGGAGTGAGAAGAAGTAATCCAAGTAATTAAAATAGAAAGGAAAATTCATCCCACTGTGGACCAAGAGAAGAAAGAGTTCAAGAAAACGAAAGAGTCAAATATGAAAAACTAAAGAGGTCAAATAAGAAAAAGAACAAAATTTTCTTTCTGGTAGTGATTTTACTCTGGCATTTGGTATGGTATTGGAATCATTACCAATTTCTTCAGATGTGAAATGACTCAATGAGAATAATTCTCCCACTCAGATGACAGGTTTAGCTTTTAGAAAGAACTCAAGTGTCCCACAGAAAGAGAAATGCTGGAAATGTGACCATTCCCTTCCCACACTTTAAAGAAGAAAGGAAGGCCCTGCCTAGCTGTCATCCTTGGCTGTCATCTTTCTAGAAATTTCTAAGGGTCTCTAACTAAGGTCTATATCATTGCCGAATAGGTGCCTTGACATCATCTAATAACTAGAGTCGACATCAAACAGCACACAGAATTCTCTTCTCTGATCAAAAATCAAGCTGATAGAAGAGCAGTTACCAGGGGCTCGAGGCAGTGAGGAGTTATTTTTTAGTTAGTACAGAGATCAGAATGAGATGATGAGAAAGTTCTTTAGGTGGGCAGTGCTGATGTTTCCACAATGTGAGTACCACTGAACTGCACACTTAAAAAATAGTTAAAATGGTAATTTTTCTGTTAGGTATATTTTACCCCAAGTGAACAAAAAAATTTTTAACAAAGCTGAACTAAAAACACAGGAGGGAATCTGGACATTACCTCTTACCACCCTTGACACTTGGTAAATTTAAAATAGCAAACGTAAAGGGGAAAGCATCGCTCACAGACCTCAGTTCCTCAAAGTCACGTATTTGTGTGAGATTCCATGTGAGATAAGGGTTTGATAAGCTTTATAAGGCACCAAGCATCTCTAGTTGCTGTTGAAACTGCCCCCTGTGAAACTGTCAATGGTCTGGAAAAATGAAACAAGTTAGAGCTCTAAATGGTACTATCAGAATGAAAACGTATCAGGTCACTTTCATCATCAAGATGGCATTTATAGGGATGCCTGGGTGGCTCAGTGGTTGAACGTCTGCCTTCGGCTCAGGGTGTGATCCCAGGGTCCTGGGATCAAGTCCCGCATCAGGCTCCCCCCAAAGGAGCCTGCTTCTCCCTCTACCTGTGTCTCTGCCTTTCTCTCTGTGTCTCTCATAAATAAATAAATGAAATATTTTTTTAAGAAAGATGACATTTATACCCCCCTTCTTTACTATTTACACATCAGGTCAACAGCTGCAGTTAGTTGGTAGAAGGGAGAGCATAAATAGGTGGAGGAAAGCCCGAGATAGCCACGTTGGTAGATGCATTAATGCTCACTCAGGGATTACGGGGAGGCCACCGTCCCATGAATCATGACTCGCGTTGTCTGACAGGCCCTGGAACAAAGCTCAGGGAAAGAAACACCCAAGGGATCCTAAGAGAAGTCATGGGCTACTTCCATTTGTGTTACTGTAACCAGGAAGCAGAAAACGAAGCTAAAAATTACATCAAAGTAGGTGAAAGTTCATGAATATAAAACAGTACAAGCCAACAAATTTTTCAAAGTCATTCAATAAAGTCTCATGTGGATCTTTACTGGCTTTCTCCCATCAACATTCAGACTTTATCTCGTGAACATACCAAAAAACTGGAAGTAAACATTTGTGCATTCATCGATCACTGCCTATTTCTTCTCCAAAGGTATTAGCCAAATACAGAGAATCAAAATCAAAACGGTTTTCCTTAGCTACTATTTGGAGCTCCGCTCAGATCATACAGGGATTCTGCTAATGTCACTACCTGACACACAGAATCACCTCATGACTATAAGCTAAAAAGGTACCAACATAATACGAGAACAGACACTGGAGGTAGAAACCAACCAAAGAGAAAGAAGGAAAGAAGGAAACAAGGAAGACAGAGAGATTCAAGAGATGAGTCATACTATACTTACAACTTTCAGCCTGATAGTCTGGCACAAACTGCTCATCATTGTCAGGTACCTGAGCTGAAGAAAAAAAAAAAAAATTAAAAAAAAAATTAAGAGAGAAACTGCCAAGGCATAAGGAATGTCAAGCAAGATCTTTCAAAGTAAGATCTTTTTTCGGCTCAGACCAAACCTATGATTATTTGCCAATGAGCTCCCATTTAAAATGGTATTGACAGCAATACTTGGGAGGGAAAATAGAAGCAACCATTGATGTCAACTAGAAAACATAAGTGTCAGAAATCTAACTGTGGCAGTTGTGTCCCTCTGAATATCACTTGCCAGACAGAAATAAAAGAGACATGCAAAATAGAAGAAGCTACAGGATTTCTATTAGCTGCAGTGCTTCTTTGCAAGAATGGAGTAAGAAGTATTTCAATTCACCCACTGCCAGTGCTTCAGCAGCCCATCGAAATTAACTACAGCACTCTTTCAAATGATGTGTGCAGTTACACACATCCCTCTGCTTTTACAGAAATGCCTGCTTTTGGTATATTCGGTCAAGTGCAAATTAGACTACCATAATTAAAGGTGTTCCATCTAAACTTGGCCAAGACATGCTACAAAGATTTTTTTAATGAAAGCATGTCCATTGATTTTGCTCATATAGAAAATAAAATATTTTAGTGATTATGTCATAAGAATAAAATTATAAATAACAAAAATAAACTCCATCTTTTCATGCAAAATATTTTCCGGGCAACTATACAACTCTAAAGAAAAGAGTATCACTATTTCATCAATCCTAATGTCAAGCAACTTCCCTATTTTTAGTAAAGGAAAAAAATACTGAATAGCAAGGACTTAATGCATTCGGCAGCAATCAAAACATAAGTACACTTTTTCGCTTCTAAAATATTTTCATCACGGCTGATTTACACATCAAAATAATCTATTTCGAATTGATAGGATATTAGTAAAATACATCTTCACATGCACACATAAGTATACACACTCTCACACACACACAAACCTCATAAAATAGAAGTTAGTTCCTTTTAATTTGGTGAAAATAGGAGTTAGCTCATTTAACTTTAGCTATGATCTGATGACTAGTATTACTTTACTAGTAATATTGAACACTGAAATGCTTTATCCAGTCAAATTATATTAAAATAGATTCAATTAATTTTTTAAAAACAGCCTACTGTGAATAGGGAATGTTTATGAAAATAATCATTCTCTATGGAAAAAGTTTCGGGTAGGTAGTTGAATGAGTTAAGAAAAATCACCTATAAAAAGAAATTCTATATTCAAAAGAAATACAACATAAATAGTATTAAACATCCTTTTGTATCAGCTTATGGAATCACATTTTTAAAAACAGAAATATGTGGCTGAATAAAACTTGTGTCCTATTATTAAGAGCAGAACAAATGATAACCTTGCAGATTGTTAAAATATACATAGTCTGACATTAAATTTTTTCCTAACGATCTATGTACACCCATACTTCAACTTATTAAAGACAAATTCTATCCTCTGTCACCAAAAATATTAAGAACCTTCTTCCAAGTTATAAATGATCAGCATATAATGGAAGAAAAATTTTTTTTCTCTTTATATTCCACTGACGTCTGCTACCATGGGTAACTAAAGCCATGCAAACTTCAAGTCATAGTTTTATGACTTTCTATCTGTAAACTGTGTACACTATTTAACCTATTTGAACTGTATTTCATTCATCAGTTTAATAATGATAATACAGGGGCTTTGTGACAATTAAATTAAATCCTCAATGTCACTTATCTTTTTCAAACTTTCACCTCCCACCCATTTCTTTCAATTTACATACACAAAACTACGTCAGTCATTACAGTAAAAGTTTAAAATCTTCACTTCTCCTAAATTATACTGGAAACAGATAAAAATAACAGCTAAAATTTGTACATTAGTACTCTCTTAACTATAAACATTTTTGACATTACAGCAAGCTTCATTTTTCTCACAGATTCATGTAAGTGGGGAAATACCCTTTAAAATAAGTCTTCACACCAAAAAAATACAAAAATGTTTTCAATATCTATTTAATAAATAACAGCAGGTAGACAGAACCAAATCCTACACATTTTTTCCATCAGACCCACATGTTTTGGTTTTCCTTCTAAATTAACAGCTAAACAGACATAACTATTGAGATGCAAAATTATCAACCACAGCAATTTACTATGCTTTTAAAAAGCCAACATTTACAAGAATCTAATAAAAATGTAATATCCCTTTACAGGAATAGTTAAAAATAGCTGGTGAGTAACAAAAATATATTTGTAACTAAATATGCTGGTATGAATGTCCTAAAAGCCAGACATTATTTTTTCCCTACTATCGTATCACAAGACAAAACTGCAACTCTGTGATATGTATCACTGCAAGAAAGACATAAAAATCACTGTGTTGGGATAGGTGTGAGGGGAGGAAAAAAAGCAAAATTTTAGAAGAAGCTGGAAGTCATACTTCACAAATATACAGAAAATAGGTCCATAACAATTTGTAAAAAGAATAAGAATTGCTATAAGAATTGCTATTTCTGTTCTAACTCCTTAACATACTGAATAAATACTTCACACTTATGCCTGAACATATTACAGCATTTTAACAAAAAACATATGACTCACATTTTCACAGAAGCTAATCTTAAGAAACGGAATAGACCAAATGAAGCAGCATGCTACTTAAATAGACAAAGGCTTAAGTATACTTCTAATTTCAAGTTAGGGTAAAGGGAAAGCAGTTAACGAAAAACACACGTTGGATCTGGGCAAGGAAAATATGACAAAGTATTGCCACACTCGTATCATTCGCTTCCTCTTTTCCTCAATTCACGGGAATTCTGTGAAGTAGCAAACTACAGCTGCCTGAAAATTTGTGGCAAGCCGTACCAACTCCAAAGTGGAAAATTAACAATAGAGGCCAACCTTTAAAAAACACAATTTCCACTGCTATCTCTTATAAACTAGGCTTGGAATAATCACCTTTGGGGAATGAAAATGTTTCCCCACACTATGTAATTAAAGAGGAAGGGGAAGAGTAAGAAAGGGCAAGGGGGAAAAGTACAGACCAAAAGACCAATAAAAGGCTTTCAAGAAGATGAAGCATGTGGATTTTATTGGTAATAGCTGGAGCGGCTCTATCAGTTCATTGCACATTAATAGACAAGTTGCCATCAAGTCTCAGGACTCCGGCTTTAAAAGGGTAGTATCTGCTCTCTCAGCTATTTGCTTTACCTAGATTATTATCCAAAGTTGTTGTGTTTTCTCTCTCTCTCTCTCTCTTTTTACTGCAAAGCAATACATATTATAAGAAACAAACACATGAAAATATTAATCATGATCTAGACATCACAGAATCACTAACCCTCGTTTTCAGCTTCAACATACTTTCTTAACACTTCTGGGGGTGGGGGCAATTTTTAAACAGGGTTCCTTGATTTTTATGCTTAAACTTCCAGAAAGAAATTATAATTACTTAAGAAAAGGTGGGAGTTTACATATTTTCCAAGCCTGGCTGCAGCCAAGTAAAAAGCCCCTGGTTCCTTACAAACCAGGGGTCTGCAGAGTTTTCTCCCAGAGGTAGGGGTGAAAAAAAGCAGAAAACTCACAAATGGAACACACGTCAAGTATAAAAGGGGTTAATATTTAATTAAAACCAGTTCTATCCACTGTAACAATGACCTGGAGCCAAACAAGGCGGAAGATGTATGAGTCATTCTTTCTGCCTGTGAATGAGACAGCTGATCTCCTCAGCAATTCCTCCAGACAAGCAGGCAGAACTGGAGTTCTGCCTCCATTCACAAAAACACAGTCCAGCATGAGCCATGTGGCCCAACCGCAATCTTTTCATGTCACACCCTTCCAGGGAGCTAAAGCAAGTCAACTTGAACTTGCAATAAACACAGCGATTTTACTGCTCTGTCTCCTATACAGCTCAGATCCATTAAGGTATATACATTTAAATAAATGACAAATTTACAAAATTAAATCAATCTATAGCTAGATAGACAGATATAGATAGACAGACAGAGAAATAACCCATCCTGCTTTATACAGTAACTTACAACAAAAACTTAAATGTATAAAACTAGGAAGGAAGGAGGAGAGGGAGGAAGGAAATAAGAGGGGGGGGGAATCATTAAAGAAATGTCTTATTTTTCTTGCCTATTATTCAGTTTCTTTAGCCTGAGATGATAATAGATTTTTGCTGACCTTTGTGGCATTTCTCTTTGAATCAAAGAATTAGAAACAAGTTTCTCTAAATAAACTTAAATTGTATTTTAAATAAAAGTAAAACAGCGAGAAAATCAACCTTTGCGTGGTATTCTATTTAATCATGAAATGAAGCTTCAGGCCATGGAACAAAATAATCATGAAGCCACGAAGCCTGGTTTTATACCACATCCGCTTTTAAAAATTAAAAATGATTGTCCTGCTGTATGAGCATTAATTAATACAGTAATATAAACATATTTAAAGAAACAAAAAATAAAGGGGGGGAGGGGGAGCTACTTCCCCATGACAGAAACATCTTTAATTCTTGATACTCTAGAAAAAAGAAAGCAGTAAGTTCCGGTTGTCTTCAGTCTCAGGGCAGCTTCAATGGTAATTCTACTCTGACCTGGAGTGACTTAGAAACAAGCATAGCTTACAAGCTGTTGTTTCTATTACCTAATACTACTACAGAGGTCTGACATTGTTATTATTATTATTGGTGGTGGTGGTGGTGGTGGTGGTATTATTATTATTATTATTTTAATCATAAGCTTGTACACAGGTCAAAGGAAATAAAATTATATTACCAAATTCAAGAAATGACACATTGCTTGTCACAGAACCAGAAAAGCAGTATTTCATGAATCCTGATTAGGACCCTCTGGAAAACATAGATCTAAGCTATACTACAACCAAGTTCTATTTTTAACCAACTTTTTATTTTTATTTTTTATTTTTTATTTTTTTAACCAACTTTTTAAATTTGCTAGTAGACCCTACATGAAAAGACATTTATATAATTCCAAAAAATATTTTAAAATATAATATACTTACTCTACCTGCTATCTTTTAATCAAGTCCAAGTAATAAGCAGTCTTCCTTTCGTATTTTAGACTATTTCCTGGTGCAATAAAAAAAAAAGGAGTAGTAGCATGCCCCTCCCCCCCATACAAAATAATTCATACTGAGAAAGAGTATGGACTTCTGTAATTTAATCCTTAATTCTCATTTCATTTTTTACGTAAGCCACATAAAATAATGTAGTTTTTAAAGTCTTTAGTTCGTACCATATCACATAAAAAAATTAACAAGCACATATCCAACGTATGTGCGAGAAACAGTATAATTGTTGAAAAATAAAAATAAGTACATCAGGATTATGTGCATTGTGGATGACTAGTAACAACAGTACACGTTATTTAAATGAACTTCATAGTAAGCTCTTCTGAATGTAAATTTAGTATCAGCTACTGAAGTAAATGGAGAAGATACAATGACATCTCTACTGTTAAGTCAACCTTTATTTGAAGGTCACACAAAACAAAAGGAAAAAAAAAAAGCCTTATCTGCATGAAGTAATAACCTGTGGTGTAGGGAGGTTGTTCTTGGACATAAAACTTCGATTCAAGTGGGGAGGCTGCAGGAATCCTACTTGCTATATAACACCACTGAAAAACATCCTACCCTGTGGCAGCGAATCACTATGGACTTTTGTCCTCAATACTACTGGTGAAAGGGAACCTCAAGAACATCTAGCTCCACACCAAAAACAATGTTCAAAAGTTGCTGTGAGTTTGCATTAGACACGTATGAAATTTATTCTTTCTCTTCAAGCTGCGTTAGTAGGTAAGCTCTAGTCAGCAATTTTAGAAGAATGCAATCCTTTTTAAACTCAATTCTATATCCTTCTGTTTGTCTCCTTCACACACAAAAGAGTACATTTTAACCATGAATTTCTAGGACACCATTCACTAAAGCACCACGTAAAACAGGTTGTTAAGAATAAGACGTTACCGTGATGCTGATAGGATTGCTATATGAACTCATTATTTCATGGGATCAAATAATTGAAATCGCCTTTCTGTCAGTAGCAATCTAACTCAAAAGACAAAAAAAATCAATAAAGAATTGTACATAGTAAAATACTATGGCAAAATTTAAAATACACATTTTTTTTAAGTGCTATGGTGGTCACTGAAAACCTCTTCAGCAGGAGGAGGTGTGAATGGATTTCGTCGTGGTAGATACGTTAAAAACATTTAAATTGCAGTGTTAGTACTTAGAAAGTGATACTAATACAAAGTTACATTCTTTACAAACATATTTTATCTCTTCTTCAGGATGAGGTGTGAATAGATTTCATGGTGGTAGAGATGTTAAAAACATTTAAATTGCAGTGTTAGTACTCAGAAAGTGATACCAATACAAACATATTCTTTACAAACATACTTTTGGATCCCTGTTTGGAAATTAAAAATATACTTCCATGCTTCCCCTCCCAAATTAGAGGACTTTAGCAAATTGAAAATAGGGGCTCCTACCCTCACCCTCAAATATTCCTGCCTTATCCACCCTAATCTGTCCTTAGACATAAAACACGCTGCATAATCCACAATAATTTACCTATGACTAATCCATATGTTGCACTTTGAGTCTAATTTATCAAAAACTCTTATAGGAAAAAACAAACATCTTGGGACAGATCATTTCCCAAATATTCAGGGCTTTGATCACTTTTTAAAAACATGGTTTTCATATGACACAACTTGACTCTCATGTCTAATAAGATTTTTAGACCTGTTTAACTTCCCAGTGGGATGCTAACTCATGAGAGAAACTTGGTTAATTGCCAATGATCTTTTCTAAAAGGGTCAAGATGCCTTAAAATTCCACGGTCACTTTCTTGGCTACCAAGCATTATGAAAAGAAATATATAAACAGTCCATAGTCTGCCAATTTGGCAATGTTTTAATTTCTAGATGTCCAGAAGGACAGAAATGGACAAATCTAGCTACAAATAATCTAATGTAATTTTAAGATCTCTTAATTCAAGATGTGAGATAAGTCAATTAAAATGCTAAAACAAAAACATAATTATATAGAATTGCCAAAAATAAAAATAAATATGCAGTCTATTAACAAATAGTAAAAAAAAAATCTCCATTATTAGATTTTAAAAATCATAATAACAACATTTTGCTTATATCATGATAGGATAAATTAATGTAAGCTATTTTGAAAACTGTTTACATTATCCTAAAATGCAGTCTTATCCATAGTTTGTAAACAGTCGCCCACCTGAGTATTCAATAAAACACCTCCAGGATTAATTCCTTAAAACTAATTTAAGCTTCTTAATTATTTTCGGAGTAAAAGCCCATGTTCCTCCAAATACATCAGTCATTTTCTAGATTTGTTTTATATAAAGTTAGATCTTCAGATCTGATTTACAGGTGCGTTAATAAACATGGGTAAAAATACATTCAGTGCAGTTTTCTTTTTTTCAGTGCAGAGTTTTAAAAGATTAACTTGGATAAGTTATTCAAATCACTTACCAAGCGACAAATAAACAAAACAAGTCAAAAGTAAGAGACTGTACTAAAACTGATTATAAAATGGCAAGAGTCTGTCACAGAATACACATTTTAAAATTCCAGAAACAGAGTTGCTATGCACATGCAAAATCTGCCAGCAAGTCCAATGACTTGGAATCAATGAGACTTAAACATCTAAGAACTAACAAACCTTCGAGAACAATTAAAATAGACATTTCAAGTTATTTTAGATAAGCGAATAAATGTCCTCATAAATGTAATGTCCTTACAACCTTCAACTTTGCAAAACTAACAGATCAAAGTTAACACCACAATCTCTGTGTAAATTTTTCTTGAAAAAGTTAGGTTTGGATATATAGTTTGTGTTGCAACAGTAAGTAACCTATTGCAATAAGTTTCATTTACAGAGACAAGCAAAATGACCTTTAAATATAACTAAAACTTTCATTAATACTTACCTTTTTTTGAACATGCAAATACAACCACCCTTTCAAAAGGCTACTGGGAAAGCTACTTAACTTAAAAGATTTATAAAGACTGCAAGAGCTTTTTGGAGAACCAGAATATCAGCAAAACAAAGAAACTTATTTTACATGCTAACAGCAACTTGATGAACTGCAAGCAAGACCACCGATCAAATACTGCAGTCTGTTTCAAAGTAGCAATAGCAACACTTGGGTTCCATTTAAAGAGACCCTCTCTCTTCTTTTAACAACCTTAAAAAATCTGTTCCAAAAATGCCATGTTTCCCATTTAACATACAGACAGAAATATAAATTATACTCAATGCTAAAATGTGTATAATTTTCTCTTTGTGTTTCCCATAAAACACATCCTCGGATAAAATTAATATTTCACATTTCTGACAAACCCAAAAGAAAAATCAAATTATGGACACCAAAAAGAGCCCCTCAAGATTAGGCATTTCTCAAGTTGTATCAAGCTGTATTGAAGCAATATCTCATTGTTCCTATAAAATAAAGTTCCAGCCAGTAAAAGATCCGATAGACTGTAACACAAAATTTTACTAAAAAGTAATTAAAAATAAGAGTAAAGCCTTTAGATGTCACATTGCTGTAGTAAATAAATCCTAATAAAAGTGACACAAAAGCAAAAATCAATTTCAGCAAATATCACATAATAGCAACAAATAGAAAACATTTTTTTAAATCCTCAAATCCCCCAAAGATTTCTTTTAAAGCCATAGATTTCCTAAGTATTGCATACACACCTAACGTTCTGTGTTGTGAGCAAGGTGGAAAGAAGACACTTGCACTTAAATCTTGAAGCATCCCGTCCTGATGAACCCAGAGAAACTAATTTCTGCCATCAGAAAAGTCCTCCACCAGAACACCAAATAATGATATGCGCTGCTCTAAAAGAAACAGCAAGCCGGGATCTGGCTCTAGTAGGTCTCTCGAGGTACAATAATATAAACCTGATCAATTGCAATTAAAATCTGAACAGAGGCTTAGAACTTGAAGTCTTGGTGCATTAGTTCTTGCCAAAAGCAGATGTGATTGTGAGCTGGAAGCAATTTCTCCTGGTAATTTGTGATGACACTGGGTAGTGCAGCCCCAGATTCCCCAAAGACAAACTCATCAGAGACTCTAATGTATGCATGACACATGAGGTGGCTCTTTTAGAGCTCAATTAATTGGGCTGAACATTAAGACAGCAACTTCAGGACTTTTTTCCCCCTTCTAGAGTTGCTTTTCCCCTCCTTTTAAAGCATTTTTTTTTTTTTTTTGCCTTACCTTCTGCAAGCCATGTTTCCTGTAATTGACTTAGATCTTGAAAGAGTTCTAAAAAACAAGTCAGAGACATAAACAGAAGATTTGAAAAACCTTTAGGCTCCATTAAATGGAAATGTTTGTCATGAAATTGGTATTAAGCATCAATTTAATTTGGGGAGGGGAGTCAATACAAAAAGAAAATAAGATTCATGACTTAAATAGCTCAATAATCCTGCCCTGTTAATGGCTATTAAGCAATACTTCTTTAAGAGATTCTTTTAGTGAATTAAATAACGAAGGCAATATTTTCCCCCTTTTAACAACGTAATAATAAGCTCAGGGACACACATACACTAGGATTCAAAAAAGGCTGAGGTGAAGGTGTATCTGTCCATGTAAACCTTTCTTAAATAGAGTCAATTCTTGCAGAGGAAAGAGGAGAAAGGCTGACAATCACTTTCTTTTTATCTTCTGAACCTTATATAAAAGATGTAACAGTACCTGGTACAATTCTTAAAGCACCGTATGTTTTGAGTTTCAATGGCTCAAAATTAAAAGGGACAACTTTTAAACACAAGATCTTAGAGGAAAATTTCTACATGAATAGATTTACAAAAGTAAAAGTAAGATAATTCCCTGGCACCTGTTTATTATCAAGTCCCAAACTCTGAATTCTGTCATAGTAGGAGGGAGAGGGTGTCCAACATGTATGAAGATTTGAGTTAAGTTTCAGAATTCAATATGCCTCATCAAAATGGCAAACTGAACTTTGATAATTAAATCTCAGTATATTAAGTTCATTATGAATGCTCCTGTATGGCTGGAATAATTTATAAAATATTGACCTCCTAACCAACAGTGCCTTAAAAAAAAAAAAAAATCTGTAACCTAATTTCCCAAATAGGTATTATAATTATAAATTAGGCCTTAATTATGATTCAGTGAACACTCAAAGGCCTATAAACAAGATACTATGACCTCACCATGTAGTCATCAAAATTATCCATGAAAAGTTTGATAACAGTAAATGGTTTTAGTGTAAGAGGAATGGGAAATCAAACTACCATTCACATCGTTTAACTTCTAATAGAGTAGAAATGAGAAATTAAGTAGTATACCTAGCTGCTTACTTTGTCTCACTGTGTTGGATATTTTAAAATTGTGACCTCAGTGTATGGAATTAGTTATGTGCCATATGGACAAGAGTATTTAAACACAAAAGAACGATTAAGAGAAGGATGTCACTGTTAAGTTTTTATTTCCTTCTTTCATTAGTTTGTGACAGGGCCATAAAATATCCTCCAATGCAAACTGTCACATTATGTGAATTGCTCCAAGTAAAAGTCTCAGTTAAATGCAGTAATTTGAAAGATTGTTATTTTTAAGCTAAGACTGAAGTACTCCTCTGCTTTATGAAGGTGGGGAGGATAGGTGAAGAGGGAGGAATTCAGCCCAAAATCAAACCTCACCTTCTGAATCATGAGCCAGATCTCTGTTAATGAATTTTCTTTTCCTGACATTTGTTGGTTTCTCGTTACAATTTCTCCCACGCTGATTCTACAAAGGGAAAGATAAAATCCTTTTAAAAAATGTAAACCTCAGATGTCACACACAAAAAAACACATGCAACCATAAGCCTACCGGATCCTCTCTCTAAATAGAAAAATAAAAGTCCATAGTATCAATTCCAATATTCATTTTCTGCGTTCATCTGACAGTGAGAGCTTAGGCTGAGAATTCAACAACCAGGGAGAGTTGCTTCCCAGCGCCAAGCGTAACACACTACTACTTATCAGTCATATATTCATGGCATCTCAGCATCAAAACAACATTAAGCAATCACACTTAAAGCCGTTTTTAGCTGGATCAAAGCTGGACTAAAATACAGTGAATTTTATTCTCTCTGATACCACCCCCCCAAAACAAAAAAATAAAAATAGAGTGGTGAAATTAAAAACATGAGGAAAAAAAGGAGACGACAAAAAAAGAAACAAAAACACCCCATGTAAACAAAAAGTGTCAGCATTTGTCTCAACTTCATTCTTTTCAATGTGGCAGACAAACCCAGCCAAAAACTTTGAGTGCAGCAGCTGCTGCTGCCCTGCGTCTCCTCTTCCACTCATCTTGGGCACTTTAATCAGAAAAGAAAAGGGGGGGGGGGTCTTAAAAACAAAACTATGCCTTATCCAAATCACTGAAAGGTAAGCTCATTTTGAAGACTGGGCTTCTAGAAGCAGAGTCGCCCTACAGTGGCAACAAAGCAGATAAAGTATCTGCAATCCCAACCCCCTTACCCCCTCCCTTCTCATTCTCTCCCTCCTCCCCCCCCCCCCCCCCCCCGTTGGAGTCAAGTTTATAAACAGCAACTTTCGAACTGATCACTCACATTGGTGACCATGTAAGGCACTTGCTGGTCATAAAATCCATCCATTCTGCTGCTCTTCGCAAATCTCAGCTGAGTGTTTTATATTTTGAGCATTTAGCTGGAGATTTCCTCGGGATCTGGACTTCTATCAACCTAGAGGGGAACAAGATGGCTTTTAGGCTAAAAAAAAAAAAAAAAAATCATGAATGAAGCTCTTGAATTTGCATAACTAATTACCCTCCGACAGTCCCATTCACAAAAATAACCCTCCCTACACCGCCTCCTTCACCTGGATCCAAAGAGAGCCAAGAGAGTTCACAATTTACATATTTTCGGCAGTAGCAAAAATCCGAACCAGAGGCGATGTATTTATTTACACTCTCGATGTTTCCCTGCGCGGTCGGTGTACCCCGGGCAGCTCTGATTCGCAAACGTGTGCAAAACTAGCAATGGCGATCAACGAGACTTGCTTTGCACCTAACGGGACTAAAGAGACGGAGACACCTCTTTCATAAGGATAGTTTTTGCAACCCACAACCATGCAATTATCTGGAGAGACATAAAAAGTTGTTGGAAAGACCCACCTGAAGGCCACGCTAGGCGAACGGCTGCAAAAAATTCCCTCCAAATTTAATAAAAACATTAATTATTGCCCAGCACTTCCCCTTTGGAAGCCGAAAGCGCCTCTGACAGAGCTCAATTCGGTGGTTTTTCCTCTACTTCTCCTCCAGGGGCCTCCAATCCAAACTGATGGATCGCTGCCTCCCATTGGCTCCGCGTCTCTTTCACAAGATCAGATTTCGAGCTGTCAATCAGGCGGCTCGCGGCCCCTTCTCGAGGATCCCTCGCGCCCCTCTCCCGAGCCGATGCTCCGCGGGCGGGCGGGCGGGAGGGCGCCGGAGCCACCGCCTGCGAACGCCACCGAGGACATCAACTGCCTCCCTACGGCGCTGCGGGCTGTCCGGGCGTCCGGGACACCGAAGCCATGTGTGTCGAGTCGCTAGTGTTCCTCGCCGGTGGTGTGTTTGGTCCACTACGGGGCTAATTGCCTACATCACTTTTGCTCGGTTCGGGTGTACACTCTCAAGTGCGACCCATCGAGCCCGTGCCTCCTTCCTCCCCCGAATCCGCTCCCTCAACATCTCCAGCACCCCCACCCCCACCCCCACCCCCACCCCCTACTTTTAACCTGATGGGGAGCCCCCCCTTGGCTCTGGCAGACTCGTTCCTACTAAGCTTTTGGCCCAAATTCTGTTCCCGTTTTCCCGGCATCCAGCACCACTTTTGAACCGCCAGCCGTCACGTAAAACGAGATCGTATCGCTCATGGGGCAGTAAAATAAAGAAAAAGCACCCGGGAACTGAGGGATTGCTTGTAAGGAGCGGCTGCGTTGGGAGGGAAATTTAGCAGGACCCCAGAGCAATCAATCTAGGCGAGGAAAAGTATAAAAAACAACACATGTGTCCCACGCGTGCACTGGGGCAAGGTGCTCCCAGCCCGCTGTGGAGGTGGGGAGGACCAGGGAGGGATGGGGTGGCTCGGATGTCCCGGGCACCCGCAAGTTTCCTGAGCTTTTGTTCTGTACACACGGAGGCGGAGGGTGTCACTTACTGTACTTGACGCTCTCACTTCCTCTCCAGCTTTTAAACAGCCGGAGCCCGGAGCCGGGGGCGAGCGGCCGTAGGGCTCGGGTTTCAAGGACCAGGATCTGGACGTTACCAAGTGGGGGCTGCAAGTCTGAAACCACTTGCCCTGGCGCGCCTCGGAGGCTCGGAGCGGCCAAAAGTCGCTCAGAAAGCAGCCTCGGCCCAGCAACAGTCGATGGGAGGCCGTGCGGATGGGACCAGGGACTTAGTGGTGTTGAAATTCACTTGTGATCCTGATGGCGTCCAGAGCTGGAGACCAAAGGACGTTTCCGGCAGCTGTTCCGCCCGTAGAGAAACGTGCTGCAGTTCTCAATTTCTATTGCAAAGTTTCCTGCCTTAAATGGAACGTGAGAGAGACGCATTTAAATGGGAGTGTGAGCCCACGAGACTCCATTCCGGACCCCATGGAGGGAACCTAGGAGGGTAATGTAAAAAAAAATTAAATAAAATAATTTTAAAAAGTGCTTTTCTTTCTTTCTTTCTTTTTTTTTTTTAATAAGCAGCAACAGCAAAAGTATTACTGGGTAAACACCCAGTAACTGTGGACACCCACCGTGCATTCCCTGACACTAGTAAATGAGAGAGCCGGTGCACACGCGAGCACCCACAAGCATTTTGAGCGGGAACTGCACTTAAACCTCGGCCCCAGGGAAGGGTTCCCTGGCCCTCGAAGCGGAATAGTGAGGCTCTGGGGTACATTCTGAGGGTGCAGTCAGGCGGGGAGCCAAGAGCTAGGGTGCCCCGCCGCCCAGCATTCCCGGGATAAACCAGCCTCTGTAACGTGAGCAACAGTTTCCAAAGACCTTCTCGGCGGCCAGAGCCTGACGGGTATCCAGGGTAACCGGGAGGGGGCGGAGCTTCCCGCCTCAGCCAATCACGTGTCGTATGTTCCCAGCCCATTGTTGTTTATTGCTGACCCCGCAGCGCTCCGCTAGCAGATTGGCCGCTCCGGGGAAGGGGGCGGAGCTTCTCCCGCCCCTGCAGCCACCTTTCGGCTCCATTCACAAAATTCCGGCCTTTCTTGGTCACGTGGTTGGGGGCGTGGCGGGGCAGGGGAAATGACACCACAAAGGCCCAAGTTCCCCAAAGCCAAAAAAAAAACTTTTTCCTACCCCGCTACCTCGTCTGTGATGCGTCCCTGAACAAATACTATCTGAGGAAAGGGAGGCTTAGGTCTGAGAACAAGAGGGGGAAAAAAAAAAAAAGTCGGAAATTCAAAGAAGGGCTCCCAGGGCGACAATCTCAGGGTGCACTGTCTACCAGAAAAGCTGCAAAAGAGGAGAGGGAGAGAGCTAAGGCGAGTGGGGAGAAAGCCCAAGGACAGACTAGTAACTCATTGCCAGCTTCAAGCCGCCGCTTTCAGAAGTGCCAACAGTTCAACTGCAGATAGATTTCAGTTTTCTCACCCAACTTTCCATTTTTACCTTTAATTTATCCCACAGTTGCTTGTGAGCTTCTTGACGTTTCACGGAGGAACACTGCAGGGTTTTTCTGGCTGACAGTGTTAGTTTCCATTTCCCAAGTGCTCCCTGTTTTACAGGCTCCCCAAAGCACTCCCCCTCCTCCCCACCAGCGCTGGACTGGCAGACAGAAGCAGCGCCCTAATCCTCCCGATTTTACTCCGGAGTGAGGGGGGATCTGTATTTCCGCCTTTGGATTCTCCAAACGCACTCAGCTCTGAACTATTTGATCTTAACAGTAATTGAAAATGATGGTATGAGAATAAGCAGACAGTCAGTCTCACTACAGCTCAGTTTTGTTGAGACAGCACAATGTTTTTCTGAAATAAATGGACCCTTCTAAGCAAGTGAACTATTGGACCATGCTCCTCTCTCTCACTTTCTCTTCTAGCCTTTCTCTTTCCTTCTGTGCTGTGATACCTAGTGAAACACTAGAGCTTTTCGTTGGGCTCCTGTTTATTTTCTATGCTTGGCCCTGGCGGTGGGGAACCACCAATAGACCTAGTTGCTGAGGACACTGCAAGGACTGAAAATTCGTTTTTCAGAAAAAAGTGCCATTGTGGGAAATGTCCACAGAGGCAGCTGTTCTATCCACAGAGAGGAACGTCAAAAGTTGCACAGAATTTCCACTACTTTTGAAAGTGAGTCTTTAAAAAAAAAAAAAAAAAAAAAAAAATCAGCTTAGCAAATGCCAGTCCTTGAATGGAAAATTTCATTTTGGCAGGATTTCAGGCAAAGAATGGCAGAACAGAGGCCAAGAGGCTTTGACATTTATTTACTTGTATTTTGAAATCCCATCTGGGTTTTGAAATAGGAGCTCTTGAGAGAAAGCACCCCCCCCCTTCAAAAAAAAAAATCCATTTCCGAGTTTGGAAAGTTTTTAACTTTCATATAAGCTACTTAAATCCTTATAGTTCCTTTGCTGATATTTAATAAAATAATATTCATTAGGGCTTTTCTGCAGTTTCTTATTATACCATTACACTGAAAATGCATGATGTTAAATAGAGTGAGTTTCTAAAAGCAGCAAAAAAAAAAAAAAGAGAGAGAGAAATGATACTGCCTGTTTTAAATGATTAATATGATTAAAATGAAATAAAGTTTGTTCAAATTGGGTTGATTATTAACTAAGATAGTACCTTTTATAATTTGCTTCTTAAAAATATTGTATAAAGCAAATTGTTAATGGCCTAATTTGCACAGAGCTACATCAAATAGGTAAGGAAAAAATTGACTATTAAGTAGCCAAATGTGCAAATGAAATAAACAAATGACTATAATTCCAAAAGAAAACTTAAAGACCTGCCAAAATGGTGAAAAATAATTAGTGGCTTAGTAGATTCCCTGTGAGAAGAAAAAGCAGGGATTTAATGGAAGGGTGGAGCCTAGGAAGAAGGGAAGGGTATCAAAGAAATTGACATTGTGTACAATGTCTTGGCTCCCACTTTCAAACCTGCCATTGTCAGCTTGAGGATATCTGCAAACTACCCAAGAAGAGGAATTGCAAACATGTGATTATAAAATTCTTAACTGCACCAGAAGTCACAACATTATACATTTAAAAAATAAAGAGCATTAAAAAAAATTTTAATACCTGGAGATGTCAGTGTTGGGATAAGGACACTCATATATATTGCTGGTCAGACTGTGACTTTATGCAACATTTTTAAAGTAATTTTACAGTATCTACTGGATCCTAAAATTTACAATATTTTTTAGATCCTAAAATTAGACCCTATAATCTGATTTGGGATCTACCCTATAAAAATAAAAGCAGTGTGCAAAAGAGCATTTATTGAAGTATTATTTATGAAGGAAAAAATTTAGAAGCAATTTTAATAGCTATCAATAAGGGAATGGTTTTTGTTTTTTAAGTTTTTATTTTTGCTCTCAATAGTTAATATACAGTGTTATATTAGTTTCACGTGTACAATATGGTGAATCAACACTTCCATCCAACAACCACTGTTCATCACAAGTGCACTTTTTAATTCCCATTACCTATTTAACTCATCCCTCCCCCCAACCCTCCCCTCTGGTAATAATCAGTTTGTTCTCTATAATTAAGAGTCTTTTCTTCTATTTCTGTCTCTCTTTCTTATTTCTCTTTGTTTGGTTTCTTAAATTCCACATGAGTGAAATCAAATGATGTTTGCCTTTCTCTGACTTATTTTGCTTAGCGTTATACTCTCTAGCTCTATCCATGTCATTGCAAATGGCAAGATTTCATTCTTTTTTATTGCTAAGTAATATTCCATTGTATAAAAAGCTTCTCCACAATGAAGGAAACAATCAACAAAACTAAAATGCAGCCTATGGAATGGGAGAAGATATTTGCAAATGACATTTCCAATAAAGGGTTAGTCCAAAATATATAAAGAACTTATAAAACTCAATACCCAGGCATCCCTGGGTGGCTCAGCTGTTTATCGCTGCCTTTGGCCCAGGGCGTGAACCTGGAGTCCCAGGATCGAGTCCCACATCGGGCTCCCCTCATGGAGCCTGCTTCTCCCTCTGCCTGTGTCTCTGCCTCTCTCTCTCTCTCTGTCTCTCATGAATAAATAAATAAAATCTTAAAAAAAAAAAAACTCAATACCCAGAAAAAATCTAATTAAAAATGGCCAGAAGACATGAACAGACATTTCTCCAAAGAAGATATCAGATGGCCAACAGATACATGAAAAGATGCTCATTATCACTAACCATCAGGGAAATGCAAATCAAAACCACAATGAGATATCACCTTTTACCTGTCAGAATGGCTAAAATCAACAACACAAGAAACAACAAGTATTGGGAAAGATTTGGAGAAAAAGAAGCCCTGGTGCACTGTTGGTGGGACATAAGCTGATATATCACTGTGGAAAACAGTATGGAGTTTCCTCAAAAAGTTAAAAAGTGAATTACCTTATGATCCAGAAAAGAATCAAAGAATACAAGAATTCAAAAGGATAAATGCACCCCTATGTTTATAGCAACATTATTTACAGGAGCCAAAATATGGAAGTAGCCTAAGTGTCCATCAATTGATTGATGCATGGATAAAGATCCTGGTATAAACAAGGAAATGGTTTTAGCAAAGTATGATAGTTTCATGCTTTAGAATTCAATTCTGGTTGTGCAGCTGTTAAAAAGTATGCAATGTCCTTGGTTCTCAAACTTGAGATTACATAAGAAACTCCTTGTTAAAAATTCAGATTCCTGGGTAGATCCATAAACTTTCTAAATCAGTAGGCTTGAGCTGGGCCCAGCAAGTACATCACATGCAAATTCTGTTGCAGGGGATTTTGTTGAAAGGGGTTTCAGAATCTTTCTTGAGAAATCCTGGGTTGGACTTTTACTAAAGCCCGAAGGCCTGTTATAGCGCTGCCTTCAGCCCAAGGCAAGATCCTGGAGACGGGGGATCAAGACCCACGTCGGGCTTCCTGCCTGGAGCCTGCTTCTCCCTCTGCCTGTGTCTCTGCCTCTCTGTGTCTCTCATGGGTAAATAAATAAAATCTTAAAAAAAAAAAAAAAAAGTTGGCTCTAGAAAAAATATTGAAGATGTAAAATTTGGTATTTAAAAAAAATAGGCTAAATAAAAATAGACTAAATCCCTTCATGGCAACCATTAGCTGGAGCTAAACATTGCTATTCTTAAGGAGTAGAGGGTAAAGAGGCATGGGCTCTCAATTTTGCTATGGTTCACATTCTTCTCCAATCCCTATTTTTTTGTTTATGTTACCCATCTGACCCCTGTAAGCATTTGTATGTGCCAACCCATTATCATGTCAAGTGAAAAAATCTGGAGACAGAATATAGAGAATAATATAGAGAGAATTTATAGAGAATATTATATTCTGCTTTTGTTCAAAATAGAAAACAATGCACATAAAAGTGTACCTATATAGACATACACAAATATATATACACATATATATAAGGTGTTTCTCAACATTGTTTCATTATTTCCCCCTAAGGAACCTTTTCAGATATTTTTTATTCCTAACTGCCCTTCTCCCTTTAAATTTTAAAATCACAGATATACTGTAGGTTTGTTCATGTGCTGTATTCTTTGGAGAGTCACAAACTATTGTAATACCTAACATCCATTACTCCAAGATTCAATTTTCAACATGTGGGGGCAATATCATCCCCACTGAAACTGTATAATATAAATATATACTTCTTTTTTCTTTTTGTGAATACTATATTTACCTAAACTTGTTGATTTATCATCGAAAAGAAGGATATACCCATCTTTTATTTTTAGTCACATGTACCTTTAGTAGATCTGATTAATATGAAGTAAAAGATAACTAAACTTTTCTCCTAGAACTCAGAATGGCTGGTTACAATACGCATGTATTATAGTCATTTTTTTAATCCATTGAAAGAATTAATGAATTAGTAGTTTAAATTAGAATTAGTTTTCTAAGAACCAAAAAAGTCTCCATTTCAAAAATAGCAATATATGTAGGTGGTCAGAGATCATAATTTCTAAGTGATACATAATTGGGAATAACTAATAAGCAAAGAACCAAATACAAATCCTTTACTTTCCTTTAGAAAGAGGAAAACTTGCATTTCTTTTACACCTGAAGGCATGTCACGGATAACTTTAAAATAAACAGCAAAAATAATAAAATAAAATAAAATAAATAAAATAAAATACAGCAACAAAGTTCACCAATCTCTACTCTTATAGTTCTTTTCTTTTTTTTTTAATTTTTATTTATGATAGTCACAGAGAGAGAGAGAGAGAGAGAAGCAGAGACATAGGCAGAGGGAGAAGCAGGCTCCATGCACCAGGAGCCCAACCTGGGATTCGATCCCGGGTCTCCAGGATCACGCCCTGAGCCAAAGGCACGCGCTAAACCGCTGCGCCACCCAGGGATCTCTCTTATAGTTCTTTTCTGGACCATAGCAAGAAAATCAGGTGTGGTTGCTACACTTTCCTCAAATGTAAAAAGGGGTTAACTAACTAAGGCAAAAAGGGTTCTGAAGGTCCATTTTAGAAATGGAATTTTAGGGATGCCTGGGTGAGCACCTATTTCAGTTCCGGGTATGATCCTTGAGTCCCAGGATCAAGTCCCAGGATCAGGTCCCAGGATCAAGTCCCTGCACAGAGCCTGCTTCTCCCTCTGCCTATGTCTCTGCCTCTCTCTCGGTATCTCTTATGAATAAATAAATAAAATCTTAAAAAAAAAAAAAGAAAAAGAAAAAAGAAAAGAAACGGAATTTTATTCTCCTGAGACACAACTTGATTTAGAACAATCTAAATCACTAACAAGTTAACCTTTTTTGTGTATTAGACATTGAGAGGAATAATATTTCCAGGCTGGCTTCCCCAAATCCCTCCTCTAGAATGTCTTCCTGGAAAGAGTTTATTTTACCCAGTTATGATCCCCAAAGTAGAATTAGGAGAATTCCTCCTTGTGGGCTTTCAAAGCTGACATTTTTCCATAGCTCTAAAATTATGTGTAAAGGTTTCTTACTGTCCTTCATTTGATAAACTTCTTAGGATCTTGATTACAATTGTGTTCTTAGTCATTGGCATAGAGAAGGTGTTTAATGCTTGTTGCAGGATGAATGAATCAGTAAATGGATACCATGCTGCTGAACTGCCTTGCTCTACAAATATAAACAGATTATAAATATTTAAGCAATGTAATGAGCAATGACTTTCTGAAAGTAAATAAAAATTCACTGGACAATTGAAGAGGGCTTCAATTCAAAAGCTGAATTCAACGATATATTTCTCATATTTGTAGGTTTTCTCATCTTTTTTTTTTTTTTTTTAGATTTTATTTATTTATTCATGAGAGACAGAGAGAGAGGGGGTGGGGAGCAGAGAGAGAAGCAGGCTCCATGCAGGGAGCCAGACGAGGGACTGGATCCTGGGTCTCCAGGATCAGGCCCTGGGCTGAAGGCAGTGCTAAACCCCTGAGCCACCTGGACTGCCCAAGTTTTCTCATCTTAAAAAAAAATTCTTTGTGACTTCTAAGGCTGCAACGTAAAGTATCCGAAATACATAATTCAGAATCATAGCTTATATGAATGTGACCTTTTTTTAAAAAATTATTAAATGAAAGGTTTGTACTTGATGCCCTTAGATCCCTTATGAAAGCAATCTCGATTTTCTTATTTTTAATCAGTAACTGTGTTGAACTCAACCCCAGGCAGGAGAGAAAATGAACAGTATAGTAGAAAGAAGATTTGGTATCAGAGAGTCATGGATTTGAATACTGGCTCCAACACAAGCCAAATCACTTTATCTCTCTAAGTCTCAGCTTCCACATCTATATAATGGATATAAAATCTATTTTTCTAAATTGCTGTGGGGAAGAAATGGGCTAATGTATTTAAGCTGCAGAATTGTTACTCTATAAAAGCCACCTTTCTCATCTGTTGGAACTTTTCTATTGTGTAGGACGATAGATCTCAACTCTCAGTCCTCATTGTTGTCGTAGTTCTATCCCTCCAACCTTTTGGATGACTTTTAGAAATGTCCTTGACACCTGGGAACACCAGCCTGGCTTCCAACCCATGTTTAAAACAATTTTCTACCTTCCCATCTACGCGGAGGCCAATTTCTGGTCTCCAATACTTATCCTGCTCAGCGGGGGAACTGACACATCAGAATCCTCTCCCTGTCCTCTGGTGGTTGGCTGACTTGATGGTGACACAATGGACCAGGGATCTTGTCTTTAAGGTCTCATTACTGAGTTCAAAAAGTCTAGCAAAGTAGTTGAAGGAGAGAGAAAATGTTGCTTGATGAGAACGCACAACACAAGAATTCATCTCAAGAAATTAAAAAAGAACAGTTGTCCAAAACAGAGCAGTTCCTGAAAAGGGGGGCAAAAAATGGCCTTATGTCCATAACTTCCTTAAAACCTAGAAAGTCTTCCTTGAATGGGGGTCACCAAAGATACTTAAGTCAGCTTCTTGGTATTTGAAGAACAATGTGTCTTTGAACTCTGTAATAGTGATTTCACTTCTTTGTGATCTTCCTGAATTCCCTTTTATATTTAAAATGTTCCTTTTGTCCTGAATTCCTTCTCAAGTTTAAAAATAGCCTTTGACTACAGGCATTTCATGTAAGCACATCAAAGAAAGCTACAAATCTTCTTTGTATCTGTATGACACACTCTAAATAAAACTCAGGTTTTTATTCTTGGTTCACTTTTATATTCCAAACTGAAGTTACTCCCTGTTTCTCTTCTGTCAAATATTATCAATGCTTATTGGCTTATCAAATATATTTTGGGACAACATAGTCCACCCAGAAAATAAGTTATTTATGAATGAAAGCCTTACCTTTGTTAGGAAAGATGGGTACTTTGAGTCAGTAAAGTAAGTAAAGATGGGTACTTTGAGTCAGTAAACTTTGAGTCAGTAAAGAAAGGCATTATGAGAAAGGCATTCAGGAAGCAGAACCCCATTGCTTCAGGTATGCGTATGGATGAGACCTAAAAATAATTTTCCCATTTAGAGTTAAAACAGATATTTTTTCCTATACATATATACATTCTTACACCCCCTCCTACTCAGAATTCTTAAAATAAAAAGTGTTATCAATTAAAATAGAGGAAAAGGCCATGACATTCATTATAAATAGCTCTTGTTATTGTTATTTGACTCACTTGTGACGTAATTGGAAATACCAGTGCTTGGATTCTGGATAATTTAGTCTTACAGCAGGAAGAAGCATCCATAGCTCACCTAGTTTGTTATCAGTGCCATCCATAACTGGTCTTATCCTCCAACACACCAGCCATACTTATTAAGAATTTGTTAGTTCTTACTTAAGCCTTTGATAGCTAATATAATTGTCAAAAATGCTCCACACCATTGATTCTCAAACTAATTGCATTAAACCCTGCAGTGACCCTCATCAGTCGTCTGCAGTGAGTATCAAATGACCCCCAAATTTAGCAGCTTAAATCAAACTACAATTATTCTCTCCCAGTATCTATCAGTCAAGAATCTAGAAGTAACTCATTGAGTGTTTCTGGCTCAAGGTTGCTTTTGAGATTGTAGTCAAGCTGTGGGCTAGGGCTGCAGTCATCTGGAGGGAAATCTGCTTCTAAGCTTGCTCATGTGGTGGTTGGCAGTCTCAGTTCCTTATGACTACTGGCTCTACAGCTCAGGTTTTCACCATGTGGGTTTCTCCATAGGGCTGCTGCTGACATGACTTCCCAAGTACAAATAGTCCAAAAGAGAGAAAGCTCAAGATGGAGGCCGCAATCTTTTATAACCTAATCTTGGAAGTGACAACCCATCAGCTCTGCCGTAAGCTATTGGCTACATAAACCAATACAACGTGAGGGAGGGATGGCACCGAGCTGTGAATATCAGGAGGCTGTGATCATTTGGGGATCATTTAGAGGCTGACTATAAGAATTATTATTTTTTTAAGATTTTATTTATTTATTAGAGACAGCACGAGTGGGGAGGGGGTGAGAGGAGAGGGAGGAGCAGACTCCCCACTGAGCAGGGACCTTGCCATGGGGCTTGATCCCTGGACCCTGAGATCATGATCTATCACAAAGTGAACAGATTTATCTGCCATTCTAATATATGCAAAAAGGCCTCCATAATTAGACCTAAGGCTCTAGGGCAACAGCGATTTGATCTTATTCATGGTTATATTTCTACACATAATTGATGACTTGAAAGATTTAGTAAACACATACTATTCTTAAAGCTGCTAAAACAATGTTCTTGGCTAAACATTTATATCCCCCTCAAAATGTGTATGTTGGAGCCCTAATTGGCACGTGATAGCATTGGGAGATGAGGCCTTTGGGAGGTAATGAGTTAGATTAGGTCATGAGAGTGAGGCCCTCAAAACAGATTAGGCAGCTTTAAGAGAAAGAAAGAGAAAGGGATCTCTTTCCTATCACCCCTCTTCTCCACCTTCCCTCCCGCAGACCCCTCACCTTTCTACCTTCTCTCCTCTCCCCTCCCCTCCCCCCTTTTCCTTCTCTCTCTCTCTCTCTCTCCCTCTCCCCACAATTAAGCCATGTGAACACACAGAGAACAGCCAAACCAGGAAGAGAGATCACCAGAACATGACCATGTTGGCACCATGATAGTGAATTTCCAGTATTAAGAACTGTGAGAAAATAAATTTTAGTCATTTAAGGCACCTATTCTGTAGCGTTTTGTAATAACACCCTGCGCTGCGCTGACTAGGACACAAAGGAAATCCAGAACTTCAAATGACAATACCATTTAGGGATTTAACATTTTAGGGTTGAGATATGTCTGGTAATAACTGAACTAAATCCCTCATGCTGAATTTAAATTTATTTCCTCCTATTAAATTCTCTACTCAGCATTCATTACCACAGCATACCAGGCATTGAATTATAGCAGAAATACACAGGTAATATTGCACCCCCAATCAAATGGAAAGCATAAACTAATGTAGAGATACAATAACAGCAAAACAGGGCCTTTGGAGGGGCCTTTCATGATATCCCCCCATGTTTCTCCTAACTTACTCTCCTCTAGCATGTTAAGCTGTTTTATTTTCATTACAGGATTTAGCTTGTAAAAATTTTCCTACTTGGGTACGTATGTACCCCTAGTTTTTCTTTGCTTCCCTACCCCTCTTCTCTCCCCTTCTGCCGACTACAGATATAAGCTCTGGAAAGTGGGGTGGCTCCCAGTGGTCTTGACTGTTATTTTATTTACAGATCTACCTAGAAAGGGACTTGGCTTAAACTAAGCATGTACCACATACATGTTGAATAAATGCAGTTAACTAGAGGTATGTTCAAGGTGACAAGGAATCTTTTACTCTCTTCTATAAATCTTGTCTCAGAATGTCCATGACAGGGCCTTGAATTCTACTTTTTTTCATTTATGCTTTCACTTAAAGTCTTGCCTTTCAGTGTTTTGATCACAGACTTCTTTTGCCACTGAGTCCCCTTCTGCTAGCTTTTTCAGTTGTGAGGCCACACAGCATGAGCCCAATATTCTTGCTTCTGTGCAGTGATTCTGCTTTTATCATTTACATTACCTAATTTAGTTTGGAACTAAGTGATGTCAATGGGAGTTTTGCATGAATAAGGACAGCAAATGAATCTGTTCCAATTAAATGGAAATTAAAGAGACATTTTCGAGGACATTTATTCTAAAAATTTATCTGCTTTGCAATTAGTCTCATGTAAAATTATTTTTTTCGGTAGTCATGGAAATCACAGGTAGCCCACTAACCCAAGATGAGTAAATTAGATGAGTTCCTCAGAATTTATAAAAACTTGGATGGAAAAGTTTTTTTTTTTTTTAAATTAGAATTTTTTGTTGCTAATTTTTAACTGTTCATTTTTGAAATGTAGCAGGGTAAGGGATGGTTGGGAAGAAGCACTGAGTTCTTCTCTGGGCACTGCGCACTTTATATACTGCTTGATTTTCTCACTGGATCTTGAGAACAATACTGCCACAGCAACATTAGTGCCCCAGTTTATAGCCGAGGAAACCAATACTCAAAAAAGTGAAAGGCATCACCTACAGCCACAGAGCCCACAAGTGGAGAAACAGGGCTATAAACCCCAGTTCATTGGACTCGCATTCACCTCAAGACCATGAATGAATGATCTCTGAATAATTGTTCAATCCTGATTTCAAGCACTTTCTAATGTGTCCTCTTGACCACTATGATTACACAATAAAGGTAAAACCAAAGTTTGCCCTGAGGGAAGGATATTATCTTGGAATACAAATAGCTGCTATCTGGGGCGGGAGGGGTGAAGCTGCTGGGGAAAGTTTGTGAAATGCTGAGCTGAATTCAATTAAGTCAATTTAAAATAAAACAAAACAAATAAACCTTTGGCACTTATCAGAGCTTTAAGATGCTAATGTTCCCAATGAAGTAAATCTCAATGGAGGTGGTTTAGTGTTGAGACAGAATAAACTTAACAAAAGTTTTTGAACATCTAATATTTTCCTCTGGCAGAACATTGTATAGGGCTAATGCTCCATGGATTAGAGTGTGTGAAATGCTCATGTAAATTATCCGAGCAAAAAACAAAGTAGCAAAGCAACATTTGAAGGAGTCAACCAGGAGGGTTACTAATTCTACTGACATTCTTTCCTAAAAAAAGGTTATAATAAGAATATGAGAAAATTGATTGGTATTGATGAACTGATTCCCTCCACCCACACTCCTGCCCTGTGCTTCTTTTCCCATCTCCATTTTTGTTTTATTCTTCCTTAGTGACCTCTTTCAAGTCTCCCAGGCATCTATTGCCTTAATGAGCTCATCACTCAGAAAAAGGAGAAATCGTTCCTCACCTGGAATACCAGAGCATCCTTTACGAAGAGTTGAAGGTTCTTGAGTAGTTCATCAGTTTGGTCTGATTGGGGATTGGTAAAATTAAAAAAAAAAAAAACTATATAAGGGTTAACATAAAGTTAACAGTCTTTATTTCACCAAATAAGAAAACAAGTGTAACAGAAAAGGCAGGGGTGGGGGCAGGTGGATATCAGCGAAGAGGGAAAATACTTACCTTTGACTGTTAAATTCTCCATAAAGGAAGAATACATTTTAACAAAACACTTAAAAAGTACAAAGAGCATATACTTGAAAACATTCAATAAATTAACTACTACTATCTCTCACACCACCTATGTATCATATATATACATGTTTGTGTGTAGGGTGCCTTTGTCTATTCAAGCTGCTGTAACATACACTGGCTGACTTAAAAACATTAAGAATGTATTTCCCATCGTTCTGGGGGCTCCAAGTCCAAGATCAAGGGACCAACATGGCCATATTCCAGGGAGAGCCCTCTTCTGGATCACACACTCCCTACTTGTATTCGCACACAGCAGAGGGCGGAGACAGCATTCTTGCAACTTTTATAAGGATGTTAATCCTATTCATGAGGGCTTTACCCTCATGACTTCATCTAATTCTATTTATTTCCCAAAGGCCTGACCTCCTAATACCATCATATTGGTGGATAAAGTTTCAACATATGAATTTGAGGAGGACTAAATATGCAGTCCATAATAACTTGTGAAAAAATTTTACTCTATAGGCACTTGACTGTGAGCCAGAAGTAGGGGACTATTATCCCTACCTGAATCCCCAAACCAAAGCATGGGCTCTCAACCTCTTATTTGAAACCCTCATTATTTTTCAGAGCATAGAAAAGAAATATGCACTTCAGTACACTGCATGTTATATAACACTTCACAGGTAGAGAACTCTGGGATGTAATACAGCACTATTTCTCTAATAAAGCATGAATATTCGCAGAAATAATCAAGTGAATGTAGATTGTAACAAGGCTTGACGTCAGAACAGATCAGGATGCAACATTTCAACTACCTTTTAACTTTCAGAGTATTTTCAGACCTTTATCATCAATCCTCGACCCCCACCCCCAAATATGGCTTTCCACTGAACTAATGAAGCTCAGTGAAATAACGTACTTGATTTCAGTCTTCTGTTTTGTGAAATTGACCTCAGTTACATTTTATCGTCTACAAGCACTTTCTCTTCTGATTCTGAGTATGGGGTTTAGAAGTAATGAATGAAATCTACAGAGAAAGGAAGATTCATATTTCTTGAACCTTTTTGGTTGGGAAGAGTTGATGGAATGCTATTAGCTGGGAAATAGGAAGAGGGCTAAGTAATAAGTAGGTAACTATGAAAGAAAAGTATTCCCACAACTAAACTGAAGAATAGGTGCCTGTGAACTTTATTAATAAGAGGGAACATAGCACAGCATTTAAGAACATGGCTGTAGTTTGACATGTGGGGGCCACAAATGCATTTGCTTTCGTGGGCTGCTTTCATTGAAAAAAAGAAAAAATTTAAAAATATGTATATATAATTTTGTTATTGTATTTTAAGTCTGTGTTGGCATAAGGAATCATTACTAGACATCCAATGTTATTATATTCATAATATTTATTATATAATCAATGTTATTATATCAATTTTTTACTTCTGATTTTAGAAGAAATTAAACTTGAAACATTTTTTTGCCCCCCCCCCAAAAAAAAAACATAAGGTAGGGCCTTAGCACTGCCTAACGGAGAAGTCGGCCCCTGTTAAGAACACAGATTCTGGAGCCAGACTGCCTTGGTGCCAATCATAGCTTCTCTGCTTAGCAGATGTGTGACCTGAGGTAAGTTACTTTACTTCTCTGCACCTTCGTTTATTCTGCAAAGTAGGGAAAATACAATACCTACATCACAGTGTTGATAAAAGGATAAAAGGAATTACCTTTTGTCAAGCAGTTAGATCAATGCTTGTCACATTCACTTTCTCTAAGATTATACACATTTATTTGATTATTAAAAAAAAATTTGCTATCACAACTGAAATTTTTCTGAATGGAAACAAGCTGCTTCTTGCCTAGGAAGACAAATAATAATAATAAAAAAGATATGTTGGATACAGCTGAGCAAAGATGAGAGGGGAGAAAGAAATTGAGAAGGGATACATTCCTGGGGTGAGATTGCCTGATTCCAGAGCTTGCTTCTGTCACTTTATAGCTGTGTGTGATCCTGCACAGGTTGTTTAATCTCTCTAAACCCTGTTTCCACACTTTTGAAATGTAGATTAAAAATAGCATCCCGTTTATAAGGTTACTGTTGGCTTAAATGACCATGTAATGATTTACTTAATAATAGAGGCTACATAATAAATAATAATAAAATCAACACTTATTTTTATTCTTAACTTTTCCACTTCTCCCTTATAACTGCCACCTTTTTTTGGAATCCAGCTCATAGTTCCAACTCTAAGGAGTGACAGCTGTCGATAGGAAGACTGCAGTGGTCTCCTGTTCCTCTTTTGATCCAATGTGTGTAAAGAAATATGAAACCTGAACACTAAGGAAATCCTACAGTAATAAAAACTCGTTATCATTAAAATATTATCTTTGTCACCATTTTCTCACTAATCTCTACAAACACAAATCCTTTCTTAATATGTATTATCAATTTTGCCATTATTAAAAAACTGAAAAAGGGGAGCCAGGGAGGTAAGGAGAAAAAACAAGGATGTAGGAAAGAAAAGTTAAGTATAACTTCCAATTAATTTGCTGTATGTATCATTGGTTCTAAAGAAGAATCTTAGATAAATGACCATTGTCAAGAAGAACTGAAATATTTATATGCAAGCCAATCCCTAATATTTTCAAGATAAAATAATATTTTAGGAAAAAATTCCAAATGAAGGCCCATGTAAGTGTTGGGTCCTAGAAAGTGCTGAGTCCCCTCTTGTGTCAGGACAGGACTGCTTAGATGTTTCATAATTCTCTCCTGATCTCTTCTATTCTTCCACACTTTTAAGAACGAAAGGGGTAGGATGTATATGTATAGTTAGTATTCATAATCTCATTTTAATGGTTGGCTTGTGTTCAACAAAAGTCTCTAATTCAATGAAGTGGCATATCTTTAATGGAAGAATAACAAAGAAGGGGAATTTGCATTTCCTGTTTGGTAAAGTGAATACAATATATGGAACTTAGGAAGTGGCCACTAATATTGTCAGGAGGTGGTTTATGTACTACTACAAAAGATTTGCTTTCCAACTGAAGTCATATATACTGGCATCATTTTTAGGTCTGTAAAGCAAAGAGTTGAAAATTTTAAATCAGATTGAAAACATGCATACCTTAGGATAAACTTCTATGTATATGTAAATATATAAATACTTCTTTAAAATATTGGGCAGAGGAAAATATTTACAACATATTTGTCTATTCATAAGAGATTTTCCTACAGTTTGACTGGTTAGCTTATTTTCTGTGGGTTAAGGAAACCAAGGATGACTTCTGGTGATGTCAAGATTTCACAGACACTTTTTAAAGGCAGGCCGAATCCCAACACAGTATTATTTATTTGGGGTTACTTATATTTGTATTTAGCTATTTGTATTAATATTTCCTTAGGGAGTGGGTGAAAACTTACTTTATAGGCTAAAAATTCTTGTACTTTCCATAAGTACAAAGTGTAGCCAGGAAGTTTTACTAAGAGGATTAATTCTTCTGACTTTATTTTCATAGACTGAAAAATAATGGCTTAAGATTCTTTATGTTCTAGACTTAACATTGCCTACTCTCTAACTTTGTGGAACTCACTTAATAATGTCTCAGCTTGGGGCACCTGGGTAGCTCAGTGGTTGAGTATCTACCTTTGGCTCAGGTCCTGGTCCTGGGGTCTTGGGATCAAGTCCCGCATCAGGATCCCCACAGGGAGCCTGCTTTTCCCTCTGCCTATGTCTCTGTCTCTCTCTCTGTGTCTCTCATAAATAAATAAATACAATCTTAAAAAAAAAAATGATGTCTATGCTTTAGTTGTGCTAACTATAAAACAGAATTACTCCCCTTTTTTGCTTTCTTTCCTGCCCTCAAATCCTGTAGACAAATCTGAGGTGTTCAGAGTTTCAGCGAATGCCTTTATTTTAGTCTCATTAAAGGAATTGCAGGGCTCCCTGGGTGGCGCAGCGGTTTGGCGCCTGCCTTTGGCCCAGGGCGCGATCCTGGAGACCTGGGATCGAATCCCACGTTGGGCTCCCGGTGCATGGAGCCTGCTTCTCCCTCTGCCTGTGTCTCTGCCTCTCTCTCTCTCTCTCTGTGTGACTATCATAAATAAATAAAAATTAAAAAAAAAGGAATTGCAAACAATTCCTACTGATAAAAGCTAATGTGAAAAAAATGTATGCACATTGTAATTATACAGTTATTGAATTGATTTCCAGAAAACATCCCAAATCTTTATTTATTTTTTTTAATTTATTTTTTTATTGGTGTTCAATTTACTAACATACAGAATAACCCCCAGTGCCCGTCACCCATTCACTCCCACCCCCCGCCCTCCTCCCCTTCTACCACCCCTAGTTCGTTTCCCAGAGTTAGCAGTCTTTACGTTCTGTCTCCCTTTCTGATATTTCCCACACATTTCTTCTCCCTTCCCTTATATTCCCTTTCACTATTATTTATATTCCCCAAATGAATGAGAACATATAATGTTTGTCCTTCTCCGACTGACTTACTTCACTCAGCATAATACCCTCCAGTTCCATCCATGTTGAAGCAAATGGTGGGTAAATCTTTAAATTAAAAAAAAAAAAAGCTGGCCCTTTGATAATGTGGGGCTTTGGTTAGCAATGGGCACATGCCTAACAGACACCTCTTTAAAAGGGTATTTCTTGAAGAAAATCATAAATAAGGGTTCTGGCCAAGATGGTGATGTGGAGAGATCCTGAACTTACCTCCTTCACAGAACATACCGTATTATACCTATTTAGAGAGTAATTCCTCCTGAAGAACTGAAGGCTGACTGAATAGCTTCTGCACAACAAAAGATAGAAAGAATGACAACAGAGAGTAAGTAGCAAGAGAGACCCAATCCATTCCTTCAAGTATACAAGTAGATGTTCTATCTAATCTACACAAACACAGAACTCAAACAAACTGGGGAGGCAGAGAAATATGCTCCAAAAGAGAGATCAAGAAATATTGTGAATAAAAAGATATAAACTATATCAGCATATACATAAAATATGGAAGAGAGAATAAAAAACATTTTTTAAAGAATATGTTCAGGGACACCTGGGTGGCTCAGTGGTTGAGCGTCTGCCTTTGGCTCAGGGCATGATCCTGGGGTCCCGGGATCGAATCCCACATGGGGTTCCCCACAGGGAGCCTGCTTCTCCCTCTGCCTTTGTCTCTGCCTCTCTCTCGTGTCTCTCATGAATAAACAAAATCCTCTAAAAAAGAATATGTTCAAACTTAAATGACCATGTGATATGCTATATCAACAAAACCAAAACATAAAATTATGTGATCATCTCAGTAGATGCAGAAAAGGCATTTAGCAAAATTCAACATCTGTTCATGATAAAAACTCTCAACAATGTGGGGGAATAGGGAGAACGTACCTCAACATAATTAAAACCATATATGAAAAATCTGCAGCTAATGTTATACTCAGAGGTGAAAAACTAAGAGCTTTTCCTTTAAGATCAAGAACAAGACAACAATGTTCACTCTCTCCACTTTTAGTTAACATATTACTGGAAGTCCTAGCCACTGCAATTGGATAAGTAAAAGAAAAGGCATGTTGATAAGGAAGAAGTTAAACTGTCACTATTGGTACTATTATACATAGAAAGCACTAAAGCCTTCGCCAGAAATCTGTGAGAAGTAACAAATGAATTTAGTAAAGTTGCAGGATTCACAATAATTACCCAGAAATCAATAGTGTTTCTATACACTAATAACAAAGTAGTAGTAAGAGAAATTCAGGAACTATTTTATTTATAATTGTACTAAAAATATTAAAATACCTAGGGATATATGTAATCAAGGAGGTGAAAGACCTATACTCTGAAAACTAAAAGATGTTGATGAAAGAAATTGAAGATTACCAAACACATGGAAAGATATTCCATGCTAAAGGGACTAGAAGAATTAATATTGTTAACATGTTTATACTACCCAAAGTAGTCTACAGATCCAATGTATCAAAATACCAATAGCATTTTTCACAGAACTAGAATAATACCAACATTTGTATGGTAAGCACATAAGATCCTAAATAGGCAAAGCAATCTTTCATTTTTTTTTAATTTTATTTATTTATTCATGAGAGACACACACACACAGAGGCAGAGACACAGGCAGAGGGAGAAGCAGGCTCCAAGCAGGGAGCCCGATGTGGGACCTGATCTCAGGTCTCCAGAATCACACCCTAGGCTGAAGGCAGCACTAAACCACTGAGCCACCCAGGCATCCGTAGGCAAAGCAATCTTAAGAAAGAAGAACAAAGCTGGACCTACCACAATTCCAGATTTCAAGATATACTACAAAGCTATAGTAATTAAAACAGTATGGTACTGGCACCAAAATCTACAACAGAGATCTATAGACCAATAGAACCAAATAGAGAGCCCAGAAATATGCTTATATCATCAATTAATATATGACAAAAGAGGCAAGAATATATGATGGGGAAAAGACAATCTCTTTAATAAACTAGTCAGCAACACACAAGAAAATGGACTGGACCACTTTTTTTACACCATACACAAAAATAAACTCAAAATGGATTAAAGGCCTAAATGTTAGACCTGACACCATAAAAATCCTAGAAGAGAGCACAGGCTCTCTGACATCAGCCATAGCAACATTTTTCCAGGTATGTATCTTAAGGAAAGGGGAAAAAAGCAAAAATAAACTATCGGGTTTACATCAAAATAAAAGGATTTGCACAGTGAAGAAAATCATCAACAAAACAAAAAGGCAGCTTACTGAATGGGAGAAGGTAAATATATATACTATTTATTGTTATGTATAAGATATGTTATTACATATTATGTATTATATATATAAATATATATCATTGTAAAAATTATATATCAGATAATAGTTAATATCCAAAATTCATAAAGAACCTACAAAACTCAACACCAAAAAACCAAAACAATCCCATTAAAAAATGGGCAGAGGACCTGAAAAGATGTTTTCCAAAAACACACAGATGGCCAACAGATATTTGAAAAGATGTTCAACATCACTAATTATCAGGGAAATGCACATCAAAACCACAATGACATATCACCTTATATCTATCAGAATGGCTAAAATAAAAAAGATAAGCAATAACACATGTGGAAAAAATGTGGAGAAAAAGGAACTCTCCTGCACTGTTGGTGGGAATGTAAATTGGTGTAGCCACTGTGGAAAATAGTACAGAGGTTCCTCAAAAAATTAAAAATAGAAATACCATATGATGCAGTAATTCTACTACTGGGTATTTTCCCCCAAAAAACCCCACTAATTTGAAAAGATATATGCACCCTTATGTTTATTGAAACATTGTTTATATAATATTCAAGATATGAAAGCAACCTAAATGTCCATTAATAGACAAATGGATAAGGGAGAGATCACACACACACACACACACACGCACACACACACTGGAATATTACATAGTCATAAAGAGGTTGAGATCATGCCATTTATGACAACATGGATGAGCCTAGATGGTATTAAGTGAAATAAGTCAGACCAAGGAAGACAAATACCATATGATTTCACTTATATGTGGACTCTAGAAAACAAAACAACAAGTAAACAAACAAAAAAGTAGAATCAAACCTATAAATACAGAGAACAAACTGATGGTTGCCAGAGGGAAGTAAGGATGTAAGTAAAGTGTGAGGATGAGCAAAATGGGTGAAGTAGAGTGGGAGATACGGGCTTCCAGTTATAGGATGAAAAAATCATGGGAATGAAAAGCACAGCAGAGGGTATGCAGTATTTATATTGTAATGGCATTATACTGGGACAGCTGGTAGCTACCCTTGTGGGGAGCAGAGCATAACACACAGAGATGTTGAATCACCATGCTGTATATCTGAAACTAATGTAACACATGTGTCAACTATATTCAAATTAAAAATTGAAAATATATACATGATTTTGCAGCTTCTCTGGTGCGTTTTATTGGTTTCAGTCATTATCTCTTCTAAGATCTAGATCTTTTCTAGAAATCCTTTTTTTAAAAAAATTTATTTATTTATTCATGAGAGAGACACAGAGAAATAGAGGCAGAGACAGAGGCAGAGGGAGAAGCAGGCTCCATGCAGGAAGCCTGATGCGGGACTCGATCCTGGGACTCCGAGATCACACCCTGAGCCAAAGGCAGACACTCAACCACTGAGCCACCCAGGCTTCCCCTTTTCTAGAAATCCTAATTGAAATTGGCATTTCCATAAATATTGGGATTTTTTTTGCTTACCATGTCTTCCTGTATACTTTGGTATATTGTTTATTGTCTTACTTGGAGTCTTGCAAGCTATATATATAGTTTTTTAGTTCTTCTAGTACTGCTGTTACAAATTTAATTAATATAAATGCATTTATATTTGTCATTTACTACTTATAAAGTAAAAATAAACAAAAGGAAAAATAAATAAAAGGAAAATATTTAATGTATTGAGAAAAAAAATTGGCTAGAACTGCTATTTTTCACTTTTTGATAAATTAGTTCAGAAATTCCAGATCAGTCTCCCTACATTTCTGAAGTATAATCTGTTCAGTTAAAAAATGTACGTATGCAGAAAAATGCAGTCTCTTTTGCTAAAAATTGATAGAAGTATGGTATCATTACTTTTGATTTTGAGGAAGAGCAAGTGACATAAGTATATACTTTTTCTGGCCTCAGGCTAATACTTTCTATAATTAATAAAACCTTCCTGATATTTCAAAAATAAAAAAATCCTAAATAAGGCAAAAATATATTCCTTACATTAAATGAAATGAATACAATATATAAGCTAAAGGTAGATACTTATTTCAAGACATTGTCATTGCCTAAAATACTTTCAGATTTCATCCTTTGAAGATGTCACCAATGTTGGCAACATATTTTTGTTGAATAGTTTTAATATAAGAGAGTCTTTGAGTGTGGGTTTTCTTTCAGACAACTTAAACCATTTAGAAGGCATCTTCTGAATAAAAAGAGGTGGGTAAAGTTGCCTTTGTTCAAATATTGGTGTGAGTTTAAAGTCATAGTATTGATACCTACTTTGTTGTAGAACTCAAATAGACTCTGAAAACAATAAGAAAAGGGAATTCTGAAATTGTTAGCTGATGTAAGAATCATAGAGAATTCTTTAATTGGTGATATTGATATATGAATGGCAGTGAAGATGGTAGATTTTAGGATATTTGACTAAAGCCCAGGAAAATAAGGTATTTGAAAATTTTTAATTATAATAAAAAATCTGGGATCCCTGGGTGGCACAGCGGTTTGGCGCCTGCCTTTGGCCCAGGGCGCGATCCCGGAGACCCAGGATGGAGTCCCACATCGGGCTCCCGGTGCATGGAGCCTGCTTCTCCCTCTGCCTGTGTCTCTGCCTCTCTCTCTCTGTGACTATCATAAATAAATAAAAAAAAAATTTAAAAAATTATAATAAAAAATCTGAGTTAGCTAAAGCCTTGGCATCTCTCATAATCTTTCTAATTTGCACATGATACCACTGAGAATCAGAGAAGTTAGGCAATTTAACCACGTCAGCAGAGTTAAGATCAGAAACTGGGAAAAAAGTCAGGGTACCTGACACACAATAGAGTGTTTTTCCCACTACATCATGCTGACAAGTTCATTGAACTATCACTCAACGTAACTAAGCTTTGTAAAGGCAAATCTCTTGAATAGTAGTGATGTACACCCATTAAGTACTAAAAATGAATGAATGAATGAATGAATGAATGAATTAATTAATGAGTAGGGGATGCCTGGGTGGCTCAGTGTTAAGCATCTGCCATCTGCTCAGGGTCATGATCCTGGGTTCCTGGGATCTAGCCCCATATCTGGCATCCGGCTTTCTGCTCTGGGCGGGAGCCTGCCTCTCCCTCTCCCCTTGCTTGCATGCAAGCACTCTCTGTCAAATAAGTAAATAAAATATTTTCTTTTAAAAAAGGATGATTTAAAAATGTTTACCCCTTAGGTTTGTAAAAACAAATTTGAGAGCTTTACATTTTTCTGTGCACTACAAAATCCTAGAGAATTTATATCTGCAGTGATCCATTCTAACAAACAATAGCACTATTTTCACTCTCTAGTTTGAACTTTGCCTTTCGATGCTTAGAGGGAAGGAAAATAATTCTAATTTAATTATTCAGAGTTATGTTTATAATTCATTTTCAAGGAAATTTTTACTGCTCAATACTTGCTGCCGTTATAATTTTTGGTTCCTAAACTCACAAGCAATAAATGTCACATTATCTTTCTTGTCATTAAATCAAATTGAATCTGACTCCAAGCTCCTTCTTGCTTGGTTGGTGAGATTCAACTTCCAAGTAATTTTGGCAACATCTATCTACCTCTCTGGGACCACACAGGAATCCAGCAGTTTTACAGGATAACTGGAAAATGGCGCAAGACCTCATTTCTTCATGACTCTGAAGACATACTCAATATGCAAGCTTACTTCTTCTTAATGGTAGGTAGTAACCAGTCAAAGGAAGCTTTGTCAAGTATTTTAAGGCCAGCCTCCTTAGAAGACCCATGTCCTCAACCAACCTCTCCCAGCTTTTTCCACTCTTTTGGGTTTTGAGCAAGGAATGATGTATAGACCCCTGTAATCATGGGTCCAAGAGCCATCCATCACCTTCATAGTTGAGATAATCTTCTTACTCTACTTTGATGCTTCTGTCTCTCTGTATTTTCTTCCATTCCTCTCTCTCCAGCCTCTGGCATAACTCCTCAATAAACTGAGACTTTTAAAACAAATGCTGGGAGGGAAGTCTATCTTTAGGTAACAAAAGGAACACAAATTCTAGCTACTTTCTGGAATGAGGAAGGGAATAAGATAGAAATACCAAAATAAAAATAGTTCTTGTTTTTTCTGGTCCTTCAATAGCAATGAAAATGAAACACAAATTAGCATCTCAATAAATTATTCTGTTACATGTTCTATACTCAAGACCAACACAAATATGCTATTTTGACCATGATGCATACTGGTATATAAAAATAGTGACTAAACACAATTCTCCATCACTACAATATCCTATTATCAGAGGTAACCCTGGAGCGAATATAATTCTAATTCTTCATTTTATAAAAAATGAAATTAAGAACCAGAGTTTTAGTATCATCACATACATACCTGGGGAAAGGTAGTATTATCAGTCCAGCATTCTTTGTACTGAAAAATTCAAACACTCTTCCTTATGAGTATGAATAAACGATGGTAATAAAAGCCAGATAATGTTTTAAAGCACCAACCTTGTCAAAGTTGACTACGGTTTCAGGTAATTTGCACACAGCTCTTGCCTGATATAGATCTGAACCCTCATTAAAAATCCAATACGGGATGTCTGGGTGGCTCAGCAGTGAGTGTCTGCCTTTGGCTCAGGTTGTGGTCCTTGTGTCCGGGATCAAGGCCCACATCAGGCTCCTCGCGGGAAGCCTGCTTCTCCCTCTGCCTGTGTGTCTACCTTTCTCTCTGTGTCCCTCATGAATAAATATATAAAATCTTAAAAAAAAATCCAACAATGCAATATTGAGTAATCATATGGAAATAAATGACTTATTTTTATTACAAATTGCTTCAGGTTAGAACATATTGCCAGCCCCTCCATCCCACCTTATAAAGATAGCAGACAATAAAATGTTTAGACTTGGGTAAGTGAATTTTTTTTGTTCTGTCTTTAATGATAGAATAATAGTTTGGGGGGGGGGCTCCATCCAGTGGTATTTCTCTTATCTGTCTCTATTCATGGCAAATGGGGGCAAACAACACATGTGATAAAAACATACTCTTCAGAATTCCTGGTAAAAAGAGAGAGAGAACTGGCAGTTATTAAACCTTATGTGGCAAAAGAAAAACAAAGGCTGAAATGCAAGGCTCATTTTGACATGAAATTAACAATAAAGCCAGGCTAAAGATTTTTGGTAGGTGATCTAAACAGATATAAAATGACTAAGAGTTAAAAAGACTTCAGTATTAGATCTTTAAATTTGCAGCAATAATACTTTTAAAACAACTTTTCATGTTAAATTTTCAGACTCAGGCTCTTAGTATAACTATTGTACTAGTTTCATATTAATTTTCAAGAAGAAAAAAGTGAAACTGTTCATTTAACACCCGAATTTTCATTCTAAAACTATTCTATCTTGTATACAAGAAACTAGAAAGGAATTCAAAGTTTTGACCATTCCAGAATTGTTAAGAAAATGTATAGCTAAATGCATAGTTATAGATCTTATTAAGTATCATAGTAAAGTAGTAAACTTTTTGAAATAAGATTGCATAATATAGCCTAACAAACAGTTGTATAATATTTTGCTTAGACTATAGACAATCACTGGTAAGCACTCAGGGAGGCAAAGGTTTGGTAAAACTGATAAATGTTGGATATTTTGTTCAATAATGTAATTTTCACATGGAAGTCCATTTAAATATGTAAAATATGATGCAGTGTATTTTTTTAAAAAGATTTTACTTATTTATTTCAGAGAGAGGGAGAGAGTGAGAGTGTATGAGCATGAGCAGAGGGAGGGGCAGGGGGAGAGGGATAAGATGATTCCCCACTGAGCAGGGAGCCTGAGGCATGGCTCCATCCCAGCACCCTGGGATCGTGACCTGAGCTGAAGGCAGACCCTTAACAGACTGAGCCACCCAGGTGCCCCTGCAGTGTATTTATATATACATGCTCCATGAAATTTCCTTTAAGGAAGTGTTTACTGAAACTGATTTTAGGCCACATGCATTAGATTCAACCAGAGTAATTATTAAAAATTCATATGTTAAGCAATTTTCTCATGAATTTTATCATTGCAGATTAAAAATTATACCTTTATATTCTTCTGTTTAATGTTGCAAACAGGAAACAAAATCCAAATTCCTTAATATTTTTAAGTATAGTTTTACTCATTTAAATTGCTAGCATGAGGGAAATCATTGTAATTTCTCACACCAGTAGAATTATGAATAAGATAGAATGATTAGCACAGACCATTCTTACAAAACTTTTGTCAAGTATGAAGACAAAATTAAACATATATATTTTTTCCACTTTCATACTGGAGATACAGCAACTAAATTTCAACAGTGCTAAAGTTTCACTTATTTTCAAGTTCCATTTGTTACAAGAAATATCTATAATCATATCTTTAGAAATCAAATATTTTAACATACATTCCTATTTCAGATATGAACTATAAATGTAAACATAATAAAAACTAATCATAAAGACACATGTGGTGGGTAGATCACTGTTCTTTATTCTTCGTACTTTTCCTGTGCATCCATGAACTTTGCCATGTCACTATGGAGTTCTTCTCATTAGAGGCATTTATTTTGGGTTTTGTCAAATTACTTTCTTTGGCGAATGAAATGTGGGCATACATGATAGTGTGACAGTTCAGTTTCTTTCTTTTTTTTTTTTTAAGATTTTATTTATTTATTCATGAGAGACACAGAGAAAGAGAGAGAGAGGCAGAGACATAGGCAGAGGGAGAAGCAGGCTCCATGCAGGGAGCCTGATGCGAGACTCAATCCCGGGACCCCAGGATCGCCCCAGGCTGAAGGCAGGTGCCAAACTGCTGAGCCACCCAGGGATCCCCAGTTTATTTCTTGATAACTAGTGATATATCAAGAAAGAAATGCCTTAAAAAAAAGAAAGAAAGAAGAAAGAAAGAAAGAAAGAAAGAAAGAAAGAAAGAAAGAAAGAAAGAAATGCCTTGAGTAGCTGCAGCCCCATTAGCTTGGCCCCCAAAAGAAGATGCATGAGGAAAACCTAAACCCAACAGTCAATCTATAGCTAAGCCTAGCTCAAATGCATCCTAAAGCAGAACTCAGTGTAGTTCAGCTGAAGCACAATCAACAACAGACTCATAAGCATGAGGATCAATGCTTCTTGTATACCAATACAAATTTGTGATTGCTGATGATACAGCATTATTGAAGCAATAGAATAAACTTATACAAGCTTATACAATATACTTACACAGAGTGAAAAATGATTATACTAACTCATGACAAAATAAATGTATAAATCATTTGGACAGAGAATTAGTCCAATATACTACTGGACGCAGTGTCATCCTTAACAGTATGATTTGGGCAAGTTATTGTTGCTCTCAGATAGCTCAACTGCACAGCTAGTTGGATGGATGATTTCTTTTCTTTTCTTTTTTAAAGATTTATTTATTTTAGAGAGATAGCACAAACTGGGTGAAGGTCAGAGGGCAAGGGAGAGAAGCAGATTCCTGCTGAGCATGGAGCCCACACAGAGCTCACAAACCTATCATGACCTGAGCCAAAACCAAGAGTCTGATGCCCAACTTACTGAGCCACCCCAGACACCCCTGGATGATTGATTTCTAAGGTCCATATACATTCAATAAGCAAGAATGGCTTTGTATTCCAAGAGTAATTAAAAGTGCCAAGAGATAAATATTTTATAAGCTGGGTATCTCCAGAAAACCATTATGGCAAATGACATGTTACTATCATTCATTCATTCAGCGGTTACTGTAGAATAGCCATTTTAAGACCAGAATTATGTCAAGCACCACAAGGGATGAAGAAGAAGAGATGATGTGTTCTTTTGTAAGAAACAAAAAAACCTAACAGAGGACATAATACAAAACAAGAAGAATCCGAGTGTTAGAAGAGTGTTATTGACTAAGGCCTTCAAGAAGGTAATCTCATCCAGCTGGAGAGATTAGCAAAAACTCTTGGGAGGAAGTCGTGTTCAAGCTGGATCTTGGTGGACATGATTTCAACAGGAAGAAATTTAAAGTCATTTGTTGACTGAAGGAAGGGCACTGGAGCAGACAGAATTAGTTATTTGAAATAATGAATTTTCTCCTTTCAGTGGAATTCACTGTGTCAGAGACAAGATGGAGATATGGCTAAAAACAGGGGTAGGGGACATATTTTTGAGGATTTTAATTTCTACATTCAGAGGCTTAGAATTTACCACTTAGAGAATGATTAACAACTCAAATATTTTGAAAAGAGTGCCTATAATGAGTCCTTTAAAGAGATCGAAGTGGTCAAGTGTTGGGAGAAATGAGATAAGGGAGCCTCCAGGCAAGTTGGAAGAGATTTTGAGAGGGTCTGAGCTTGAGGGAGTAGGTGGGGAAGGGCATTTAAAGAGCAATGTGCTCTTCCCTGCAACATAGTATATTGAGGAGATCAAAAGATGGAATTACTAAAGAGTAAACTGTTATATGATGAGAAAAGAGCAATTAAAGAAAAAAAGGAAATTCTGAGATTAAGTAATATTTTTCGAACTTTATTGTGCAAAAGAATCACCTGGGGTTCTTCTGAAAAAATGCAGACTCCTGGGTCTCAAACCCAGAAATTGGGAAACAGTGCTGAGAGAGACCTAGAATTTGTGTTTTATTTTTATTTTTAAAAAATTTTATTTATTTATTTATTCGAGAGAGAGAGAGAGAGAAAGAGAGAGAGAGAGGGGCAGAGACACAGGCAGAGGAAGAAGCAGGCTCCATGCAGGGAGCCTGATGTGGGACTTGATCCTGGGACTCGATCCTGAGACTCCACGACCATGCCCTGGGCCAAAGGCAGGCGCTAAACCACTGAGCCAGGGATCCCCTAGAATTTGTATTTTAATAAGTACTTCAATTGATAATGATGCAAATGGTTGGTTTGTTAAGTCATTCTCTGACTCTGGTTGGAAAACGTAGTAATAACAATAAAAGGAAATATTTATTGCCTACTTCCTATGTGGGGACACTTGGCTAAATGTATGCATATAATATCTCATTTTACCCTCATGATGAGCCTAAAATGTAGCTATTAATACTATTCTCCAACTTATAGAAACCAAGGACTACAGGGATTCCACAGCTCTCTGAAAGTCATAGAGCTAGTAAGCGATGAATTCAAGATATGATTCAAAGACTGTCCAACTTAAAAAATCACATGGAGAAGTTCATGACATTGAAGACTGGAGCTTTTGTCTTTTTTCTGATATTTTTTCTTCTTAAAACTTTCAAATGATTGGGACCAGTGCCACATTTAACAAGATTGTCTGATTAAATTTACTCTAGTAAAAAATTTCATTCCTAAGTAGAGAAAGACCAGCTGGAACATAATCAGTCATCATAGTGGGATGCCCTAGATATGAAGATGCCCATCCTACCAAGAATAATGCATATGCACATAGCAGTAATTCTAAAATAAATATAGAAAATTTCTACAGCATGTGTTATTATAACCATTTAAGCAGAAACACAAGAACTTTAAAGTGGGACATTATCATTGCCTTGAACATCTTTCCTTCACGATCTTAAAACTGACATCTCAAAATAAATCATGATTGTGAAGCCTAAGCATTAATTGTCTAAAGGAATAGGCCACAGTAAAACATGCTAAAAGTCAGATTTAACTTTATTCTTCTTAAATGCTTTGTGACTCAAACTCCTGTATTTTGTTTTCTTTTTTAAGATTGAAGGGCCTATCATTTATCTGTACTTCCTATAATAATGGAAGTAGTAGTAACTTACGTTGCTACAAGAAAAGGAAATGAATTAAATATGTTACATGACACAAAGTACAATGAACCTAGTACTGGCATTAATTCTCCCCACTTTAAGAAAGAAACCTAAAGAGGGAGCCAAATAGAGTTTTCCTCACAAAACTTAAGGAGAAATGAATATCAAAAGTTTCCAGAATTGGAGCAGAAATTGATATTTGCCATCAGTTGTAATTTTCCAGTTTTAAACCTAGTAACTGTTCAATGTTGTTATTTGTTCTGGAAGATATGACTGAAGAAAAGGTGGTGGTAATATATTATCACTATAAACTGATAATAGAATTTTTATTTGCTTTTCTTATCATTGATAGTCTTTCATTTAGTGACATTTCTCTTTTGCTCTGAGAGGTGAAGATGATAGTGTTAGAAGTTCTTTTTAATTTTAGACTTAGCAATCCAAGTCAATTTATTAAGTTATATTATTTTTCTAGGCCTTTTAGAGGTGGCCTTTATTTTATTCTTTTTATTTTATTTTATTTTATTTTATTTTAAGATTTTTTTTATTTATTTATTTATTTATTTATTTATTTATTTATTTATTTATGGGAGACATGGAGCGAGAGGCAGAGACACAGGCAGAGGGAGAAGCAGGCTCCCTGCAGGAGCCTGATGTGGGACTCCATCCCAGGATCCCAGGATCACAACCTGAGCCAAAGGCAGATGCTCAACCACTGAGCCACCTAGGTGCCCCTTGAGGTGGTTTTTATTTAAAATTCATGTGAAACTGACTCTGTCCCAGACACTAAGCTAAACTCTATGCAGGACATGCATGGGGACTGATTTCTCTGCCTTCCATTCCAGCTTGCTCTGTATCTTTTTATATCCTTAAGGAATTTACTAAACCTTAAAGAATAAGGGAAAAAAAAAAAAAAGCCTACTCTGAACCAGAGCAGAAAGTTTCTTATAGATAAAGAATATATATTTGAACAATATTGACTTAGGATATGAATACTTATTGGGAAACCAAAGAGAATCAACTGAAATTATTTAAAACCAATGTATAAATGTAAAGAGTGCATACAAAATAAATATAGCTACATGAATAATATTCTTCCACTTAATAAAAAGTACTTTGAGAATAAAAATAATATCCCATTCCAATGTCCACCCTCACCACTGTTATTTAACATAGTACTTGAAGTCCTAGCCACAGCAATCAGACAACAAAAAAGAAATAAAAGGCATCCAAATTGTCAAGGAAGAAGTAAAACTTTCACTATTTGCAGATGACATGATACTCTATATAGAAAAACTGAAGGAAAAAAAAAAAAAAAAGAAAACCTGAAAGATTCCACCAAAAAACTGCTAGACCTGATTAATGAATTCAGCGAAGTTGCAGGATACAAAATCAATGGGCAGAAATCTGTTGTGTTTCTATCCATCAATAATGAGGCAGGGGAAAAAGAAATTAAGGAATCAATCCCATTTATATTGCACCAAAATCAATAAGATACCTAGAAATAAACCTAACCAAAGAGGTAAAAGACTTCTACTCTGAAAACTATAGAGCACTGATGAAAGAAATTGAAGAGCACAAAGAAATGGAAAGACATTCCATGCTCATGGATTGGAAGAACAAATATTGTTAAAATCTACACTACATTGTTATCTGTCACCCCATTGATCGCCAGGGTTGATTTGACTGATCTGGCTGGCTAGGCAGGTGTCCCCTTCCTACCTCACTGCTCCATGTAAGTCCCTCCTGAAGCTGCGCGCTTGGTGGAAGAGGACAACCATCCTCCATAGAGGAGGACCGTTCTAGGTCAAGGGTATACGAGTACCTGAACTCCCCTGTTAGAACCTCCAAACAAACTCTCAAAATCTACACTACACAAAGCAATCTACACATTTAATGCAATCTATATCGAAATACCACCAACATTTTTTTTTTTTTTTTAGAGAGCTGGAACAATTCTAACAGGGTTTTTTTTTTTTTTTAAAGATTTATTTATTTATTCATGACAGACAGAGAGAGAGAGAGAGAGAGGCAGAGACACAGGCAGAGAGAGAAGCAGGCTCCAGGCAGAGAGCCTGATGTGGGACTCGATCCTGGGTCTCCAGGATCACACCCCAGGCTGAAGGTGGTGCTAAACTGCTGGGCCACCGGGGCTGCCTAGAGCTGGAACAATTCTAAAATCTGTGTGAAACCACAAAAGACCTGGATAGCCAAGGCAACCTTGAAAAAGGAAAGCAAATCCGTAGGCATTATAATTTCACACTTCAAGTTATATTATAAAGCTGTAGTGATCAAACAGTATGGTACTGGCACAAGAAAAGGTACAGAGAAGAAGGAAGGAAGGAAGGAAGGAAGGAAGGAAGGAAGGAAGGAAGGAAGGAAGGAAGGAAGGAAGGAAGGAAGGAAAGAAAGAAAGAAAGAAAGAAAGAAAGAAAGAAAGAAAGAAAGTTAGAAAACCCAGAAATGAACCTGCAACTATCTAGTCAATTAATCTTTGACAAACCAGAAAAGAATATCCAATGGAAAAAGAAAGTCTCTTCAACAAATGGTGCTGGAAAAACTGGGCAGCAACATGTGAAAGAATGAAACTGGACCACTTTCTTACACTATCTATAAAACCAAATTCAAAATGGATGAAAGACCTAAATGTGAGATAGGAAACCATCAAAATCCTGTAGAGGAAAACAAAGGCAGTAACCTCTTTGACATCAGCCATAGCAACTTCTTTCTAGATATATCTCCTGAGGCAAAGGAAAACAAAAGCAAAAATAAACTACTGGTACTACATAAAAATAAAAATCTTCTGCACAGCAAAGGAAACAGTTAACAAATCTAAAAGGAAACTTATGGAATGGGAGAAGATATTTGAAAATGATACATCCAATAAAGGGTTAGAATAAAAAATATATAAAGAATTTTACGATTCAACACCCAAAAAAGGAATAATCCAATTAAAAAATGGGCAGAAGCCATGAATAGACATTTTTTCCAAAGAAAACATCCAGATAGGCAACAGACAGATGAAAAGATGCTCAACATCATGATTATCAGGGAAATGCAAATCAAAACTACAATGAGATATCATGTCATATCTGTCAGAATGGCTAAAATCAGCAACACAAGAAACAACAGACGTTTGTCAAGAATGTGGATGAAGGGAAACCCTCTTGTACTGTTGATGAGAATGCAAAACTGGTACAGCCACTCTAGAAAAACAGTATGGAGGTTCCTTAGAAAGTTAAAAATAGAACTACCATATGATCCAGCAACTCTACTATTAAGTATTTACTCAAAGGACACAAAAATATTAATTCAGAGGGATATATGAACCCTGATGTTTATAGCAGCATTATCTATAATAGCTATATTGTGGAAACAGCACAAGTGTCCATCAACTGGTGGATAAAGAAGAAGTGTGCTATATATATTTGTTACATTTTATTTATACGCATTTACATATATACTATGAAATATTACTCAGCCACAAAAAGGAATGGTATCTTGCCATTTGCAAAGACATGGATAGAGCTAGAGAATATTATGCTAAGCAAAATAAGTCAGAGAAAGACAGATACTATATGATTTCACTCATTTGTAGAATTAAGAAACAAAACAAGCAAATAAAGGGAAAAAAAGAGAGTGGTAAACTGAGAAACAGACACTTAACTATAGAAAACAAACTGATGATTATCAGAGGGAAGGTGGGTGAGGGGCTGAGTTACATAGGTGATGGGAATTAAGTAGTGTGCTTGGTGTGAGGAGCACTTGGTGCTGTGAAAAAGTATTGAATCAGTATATTGTACACCTGAAATTAAAATTGCACTCTATGTTAACTAATCGGGATTTAAATAAAAACAAACAAAAAAATCCCACTCCCAATAAAACCGAATAAAATACCCTATAGTAAACCTAAAAAAGGAACAGAATGTATGTGAAAGACCCGTAGAAAAGTAACACCTTTTTATACTACAACTTTGCATAAATGGAGATATGACAGATATGAATACTCAATGTTGCAAAGATGTTGATCTATTCCAAGCAAAGCTATACATTTAGCAAAGTTTCACTCAATATCCAATTATATTTTCCTATAAGAATAAACAAATAAGAAAATGTCCAGATATTTTGTCTTAAGAAGAGTATTTGAGGTATAACTTAAAATGCATTTAATATTATTTATGCAATGTGGTATGCACACAAGAATGAACAGATAAGTGGCATGTAAGAGAAAAATTTAGAATTATACCCTAACATATGTGACTCAGAATATAATGAAGTAGCACTTGAATTAGAAAGGATTAAAATTAAATATTTGGTATCAAGATAATGAGAAGGAACTGCAATTAAATATTTGGTACTAAGATAATCATTTAGAAAAAACATACATCTAGTAGTTCCCAACCTCATACCTTACCATAATAAATTAAAAATATATGAAGTAAAAATACAATGAATGTGATACTAGTTTTCTATGAATTGGATTTGACAAAAAGTAAAAACAAGGTTGGCAAATATAAATCAGTTGAGAAGTTTGAACAAGGAATTCGGTAACATGTACCAAAAGCTTTAAAAAATACACACTTAGACTAGCAATTCAAGTTTTAAGAATTTATGTTAGAAATAAAAATAGGCTACATATGAAAATGTTTAAAGATTTTATTTTATTTATTTATTCATGAGAGACACAGAGAGGCAAAGACATAGGCAGAGGGAGAAGCAGACTCTCCACAGGGAACCTGATGTGGGACTCAATCCCAGGAACCCGGGATCATGCCCTGAGCAGAAGGCACATGCTCAACCACTGAGCCACCCAGGCATCCCTGAAAATGTTTATATATAGGAATTTAATGTACTATTAAATTAAATTAAAAATTTAAAAGGTGTTATTTATTTATTCATGAGAGACACAGAGAGGGGCAGAGGGAGAACCAGGCTCCCTGTAAAGAGTCTGATGGGGACCCAGTCCCAAGACCCCAGGATCACAACCTGAGCAAAAGGCAGACGCTTAGACCACTTAGCCACCCAGGTGCCCCTAATGTACTTTTTTAAAAGGAGAGAATTAGAGCCGACTAAATGGTCAACAATAGAGAAATCCTTAGTTGAATAATGATACAACCATGCCACGGAATGTTATTGATGATATAGAATGATGATTGGAATGTTTATTTGATCATGTTTGTACGATGTGCCAACATTTTCATCTGTATGTAAATATAAATTTTAAAATATACTTGATCTCTGAACAATGTGGGGGTTAGGAGTGCCAACCCCTGTGCAGACAAAAGTCCACATACATCTTTGGACACCCACCAAAACCTAACCATCAATAGCCCACTGGTGACCAAAAACCTTACTGATAACTTAAACAGTTGGTTAAACCTATTTTATGTTATATGTATTATATACTATATTCCAACCATAAAGAAGCTAGAGAAAATAACTTTATGGTAGTGTACTATCAAAAATTCTGTAGAGACCTGCACAGTTCAAGCCTGTGTTGTTCAAGGGTCAACCGTGTTTACAAATAAACATTTCTTGAAGGAAATACATAGTTTAATAATGGCTATCTTGTTCGTACAAATACTAATAATGTTCCTCATTTTCATCATCCTGCTTCTCTGGATTTTTTTTTTATTTTCAAAAATAAATAGAGCATATTTTTATAAGTGAACAAAAAGGGCAGCCTGAGTGGCTCAGCGGTTTAGCACCGCCTTTGGCCCAGGGGGCGATCCTGGAGACCCCGGATCGAGTCCCACGTCGGGCTTCCTGCATGGAGCTCCTCTGCCTGTGTCTCTGCCTGTGTCTCTCTCTCTGTCTTTGTCTCTCATGAATAAATAAATAAAATCTTTAAAAAAAAAGAAAAAAATTTTTAAAAAGTGAACAAAATATTCATTATTCCCTTTGTTCTGAAAAATAGAGCAGAAGGAAAATTAGGGAAATAACTCCTGTCATAGAAGCTAAAATTTTATTGCCCACTCTTACAGTCTTGCCTACCAGACCAGTCTTGGAGGAGTTAATTCCCAAGCTACCAGACTGGGACTCATTCACTGAGTTGTAAGTGCCACTTAGAGTATAACACAGAGGAAGTGAAGGCTGTTTGACTATAAAGATCTTAGAAAATTCTGTTAACTATGTTGTATAAATTTTGCCATGGGAGTTGAACAAGAATTGTGCACAGACAAACTTAGAGGGAGCATTCAAAAAGATTTTTAAAACAGCAATATATAATACCTTCTCCAGTCTCTCCCAAATTTAACTTTCTTTCATTATAACCCACAGAACAAAAGGGCAAGTGGAAAATTTACTGATATTTATCACATCACAGGCACTAGTTTCTCTTTGTTATGTCATGGCTAGTCACATGGACATCCCATGCCATGCATTTCAAATCCAAGATATCAGGTATAGCATCTCTGCAACCAGTATATCTGGATTGAAATTATGGCTTTGTCTGTTAACCATTTGTGCAAACTGGAGTACCTCATGCATCAGTTTTCTCTTTTGCAGTGAGGATCTTAGAATCATTATGAATTTTTCTGATTTTTAATGGTAACTCAAGTTTCTTTTGTAAATGTGGTATTGTTTAAAGCTAGCACATAGATCTGGTCCATAGACATCCACTTATGTGACCTCTTGGGATCTTCAGAATAAACTTGAGCTCCTTAGTTTGGCATAAGAAATCCATCTTTGGAGGTATCTGGGTGGCTCAGTCAGTTAAATATTTGCCTTCAGCTCATGTCATAATCTCAGGGTCCTGGGATCAAGCCCCACACTGGGGTCTCTGCTTGGTGGGGAGCCTGCTTCTCCCTCTCCCTCTGCAGCTCCCCAAATGTGCTTGCGTGCATGCTCTCTCTCTCTCACTGTGTGTGTCAAATAAAATTAAATAAATAAATAAATAAATAAATAAATCTTTAAAAAAAGAGAAATCCATCTCTCTCTCTTTTTTTTTTATAAAAAGGATTACTTATTTATTTATTCATGAGAGACACAGAGAGAGAGAGAGAGAGAGAGAGAGAGGCAGAGACATAGTCAGAAGGAGAAGCAGGCTCCTCACAGAGAGCCTGATGTGGGACTCGATCCTGGGACTCCAGGATTACATACTCGGCTGAAGGCAGGTGCTCAACCACTGAGCCCCCCAGGAGTCCCTCCATCTTTGATCTGGACATTTATTTCAACCTCGTGCTGCTTTCAGATCTTCACACCCAGCACATACCTCAATGGCTGTGCATGTGATAGCCCTCAGTATATGTTCCATTCCAACTGTTTCCTTTCTGAGCAACTCTACATTCAGAACCCAGGATTACCTCACCCAGAAGTGTTTTCAACCCCTACCTTAGGCTAAACTAGATCCTCCTAGTTGCTCTCAGAACAACATATATATTACTGAATCATAGCACTTAGCAAATTATGTAGTAAACTCTTTGAAGACAGGCACTGTGTCTCATATTCTAAGTTTCTAGTGCAGTTCTTTGCCCACCAAAAACATCAATAATTTTATTTTCTTATGTCCTTTTGCACCTCGCAACAATGAACAAATTCACACTTTGGTGTGAATTTCTTGCAAGGCTTGAATGTTGCTCATTATAGGGTATTTGGATTTATCATGAGTCCCCACCTTCTATTCATGTATAACACTAATGGCCAAATTCTTGTTACTTCATTTTTTCTTCCAGACCAATTATTCCATGCTCTACAAATTTTATTACCCTTGAAGACACACAAAATATGAAGAATTCTGAATTTCTGATCACAGGCATTTTTTTTTCATGTTTGCCTTTTTTCTTCTTTTTGTTCTCTGGTAGGCTACCTGTTAGAATGCATGGAACCTACATAAAAAGGATAGAAGAGGAGCCACTTCTTAGGAATATGGGTCATTTATAAAGTGGATAAGCTGTTCTGAATCTAGGAAAATTGGCTACTTAACATTCCTGAATTAAGAGCCAATATTTGTAGTGGTATAAACTGCTTTATATGTCTATTGATATGTGTCACCCAGTCATTTTGGTATAAAATGAAGATCTATAAATAATTCTCTAAACTCATTCAAGACTAAACTATTCTTTTTGGTGTTCACAGGCGATACGGAATGAATTCAAAGAACAAATAGTTAAAACATAAAATATGCCCATATTTTAATCTAGTAGTAGCCTGAAGCAGGAGAGCCAGGGAGCCTTCCTTGGATTCACCATTTTGCTCGTTATCTGGCCCCCAGCATTAGAGCAAACCTGACCCAACATCATAGCTCAACATCATCTCAAAAACCTGCTAGTATTCTCAATGTAAGGTCCAGAAGGCAAGCAATTTGGAATCAGAGTCTTCTGTAACCTAATCTTGGAAGTAATGTCACATGATTTTTGGTATACTGTCTTCACTAGAAGCAAGTCACTAGGTCCAGTCCATTCTTAAGGATGAATACAGGATGCGTGTAGCACTGGGAGCCAACTTAAAAGCTGCCCACCATGAACAAACTGACCACCTCTTCCATTACACATCTGACTTTCTCTTTTGCAATTTTTTCCTTAGTCATTTTGTTTCAATTACCTGGGATCCTTTTCTGGTTCACAGGAGTTATACCCTCCCAGGCCATCTGGGCTAGAAACATGAAGTGATTTTTGATTTTTAAAGGTTGCATCCAAATTCTAAGAAGTTGTCTGGAGCAACAAGAATGGTAGTGACCTCATATAAGCTCCACAGGAATCCATTGTCCTGAAATCAGTAGCATGTTTAGAGTCTAGCGCTGAGAGTCGGCTATATAATATATTGTCATGGATTTATAGTATTGTGCATGATGGAAAGCATCTGAGGAGTCACGTGGAGCTGGCTTTGAGAACTACAGGATTCTCTCTGACTAGTTAAAATTTCATCAGCAGGAAGGAAGTGAGTCTCAGTTATCCCAGAGTTTGTTCATTAGTTAAGATAAGAATGTCATGGTGGCTGCAATGCTCAGAATAATCAGAAGAGAAATATTATGTAAAAAGTCAAAGTACAAATTCAGATGGAAGATAAAAAACATAAGGCTAAACATTAAAAAAAATAGAAGAAAGAACTACTATGAAGATTAACCAGTTTAGCTTCACAGGAGCTTGAAGCTAAAACTACAGGCAACTGGCAGAGTATTCATAAATGAAAAGAGATCTTAGTATATAGAATATGGGTAAAATATACCATTATTATAGAAGCAAGACCAGAGCTAGGAACCTAAATTGTGATTATAAAACAATATACACCATTTATCTGCCTTGATGGAACAGTGATAGAATGTAAGAAAGCAAAAAGGACAAAAATATCATGGGAAGAAATCCATTTTGATAAAAACTTAGCCTTTGTTCCACTAGATCTTTCATTAGTAGCTCTTCACAAAGGTTGGCTTGTGTTAGCACACACCTCTACAGACAAAGATCAAGCTTTGTGGGTTTCCAGTGAACTTTATAGATACTTCATAAATATTAAATAATTTTGATTCAGTAAACAATGACAGGATCCTCAACAACAGCACTACATTTTCCTGACCATTATATTGCCCAAAGATAAACAAATCTGTAAAAAAAAAAAAAACAAAAAAAACCCAAACTGAATAGTATATTTATTTAGAGTATTTCTTTTTTATTAATGTACTATCTCCCACAAGACATTTAGAACTAATTTAATATGAAATTATATTTTCTACTTAAATATCAAGATAAAATTTGAGTATTATAATTACTACTGTAAATATAAAATACTAAGAAAGAATATTTGAAAAGAAGTAATTTTACTGTTTGATTAAAAGGTACAGACCTTTTACAATTCCTATCCTGTAAAAAGTTAACTATAAGTTAGATTACTAAGGCAAACATTTCCAACTGCTACATAGTGCATAAACAGTAAGGTTTTTAATATTATATATAATAGGAAGAGGTCATGGTTTTGATTAAATGTATCTAATACTAACTAATCATATTCAGAGTTCTCTTTACCTAACACTGTTTACCTGACATTTAAAAATTAAATAGGAAGAAATGCATCTAAATCTATGCTACACATTTGAAATTGATAGTTTATATTTGGTATAAAAGGGATAAAATTTATAGTCCTGAGTGACAATTTTATGTAACAAGGCATGAGAATGTAAAATTCCATTCAAATTCCTTTCTTATCACTATTCATGAAAACAGCATTTCTCAGCTGGGAAAGCTAACAGTGATATTACATGGTGACATTATTTCAGAAGAGTTGTCTACGATGCAGAATATCTAATTTTTTCACACATGAGTAAGGACTATGTAAAATTTAGCATTTAATTTGCATTCTGTATGCAATATTTTAAAGGGCGAGGTTAAGTATTTTTTGAAATATTATAATAACCTAAAATTAATTTAAGAACAAGAATTTCATATTTATGTACCTCTTTCTTTCCAAGTCTTTCCAAATAGCTTTTTCAAAAAGAATAGTATATCTTGATATACTAAAGATACAAACACTATTATTGCTGTTTTAGTAAAAAGGAAACTGGAGCATGGAATTGCATAAATGATTTTTCTAAGGCAATCCAAATAAAGTATAAAAGTAGAGGAATCATAATATAGCCACAGCTTCGTATTCCTCATTTTAGTGCTTGATGCTTTTTCTTTTAAATATTAAAGCCAGTGGAACAGCCTAATAACAACATGTGCAAGGGACAAAGCTGTTAGCTGCCCTCTTTACACAACCTTACAGAAACAGTCAATGCAAGACCACACAATTTAATCCCTTGTCTTTATGGATAAGGAAACTTAAATCTAGTAGTATTGTGACTTGCCCAAGACCATAGAATATGTTAATACACAGATGAGATTCAAACTCAGATGTCCTTTATTCCCTGTGTAGTGCTGTGTCCACCATGATTAAAATGAAAGAATTTAATCAAGTTCCCAGACACTTTGTAATTAGATGGATGACAGAGTTTTGTTACAAGCAATTTTGACTTTGTTTCAAATATAATCTATAGAACAGGCATTGTTTTCACTTGCCTATTCTATTTAAGAGGCAACATAATTTTAATAATCTTAATTTGGAAATAAAATGTTGGTACTCTTTATATCTGATTCTCCACTTACTTCTTTTTTAACAAAATGGGCACGGACTCTTGTTCCTGCATCTTAGCTAACTAACTTAGGTGTCAGCAAATGTTTTCTGTAGACAGCCAGGTAGTAAATGTTTTCGTAATAACTCGATTCTAGCGTAAACACCAGTGTTTGTACCACTGAAGCAGCCATAGATAATATGTGAATGAATGGAAGTGGCTGTGTTACAATCAACAAAACAGGTGACTGGCCAGGGGCTACAGTTTATCCACCCTGATTCCCACAGAATAAAGGGCCAAGATGGTGACATCCTGTGGCACTTCAATTATGGTATACACCCGAAACTAGCATAATATTACTGTCAACTATACTTCAACAAAAAAATATGACAGTGAATATAAATCAAAAAGAGAACTCTATCACAATCCTGTGTCCTGTCAATGGCTTTGTATCAGTGGGAACTGGAAGTTCACCTACAGAAACTGAGCCAGAGAATCTCAGGGCCCAGGGATAATCAGCTGACTTGGGAGTTGGAGAGGGGAATGGAATAGAAAGCAAGATCAAGGTACAGTCAGGACCGTGAATTTGAGATCCTTTATGCTTCTTTTTCTACCTTGCTCCCAGAATACCAGACAGAGAGCTTAAGGTGACTTCTCTTGAGAAACTAATAGTCCCGTAGAAAAAGTAGAAAACAAAAACCTCCCACAATTTATCGACAGAGGAGGATTCCCCATGACCCAATGTTAAGTACTCAAACCTCCTTTGTTCTTCCTGTCTCTTCTTTCCAATCTCCCTTCCCATCACTGTAGCTCCTATTAGCTTTTTAGCATCTTATTATTAGATGTGATTTGTCAGCTAATGAGCACCATTTTAAGAAAGTCTCTGATATGAGAGAAAAAGACACCAAACAACAAAAAAATTAAAACAAAACAAAATAAAACTCGAAATAGGAACCAAGAAGAAATAGACCCAATACAAAAAATAGGAGGAAACTAACATTTATATCATGAGAAAGATAGGAGTACTTATTACATCTCTAAAATGGGAATAGAATGCTATTACAAAGGAACAAGACAGAATAAAGAGAAATTTCTTAAAATTAAAAATATGGCTGAGAATTCAGAAATAGTAATTTGAAAAGATATATATATATACAGTCTGATATTTACTGCAGCATTATTTATAATAACCAAGATATGGAAGCAACCTAAATGTCTCTTGAGACATTGATAGATGAAGGGATAAAGAAGATGTGAGAGATAAACAAATAAACAAATAAATAATAAATAAATGTAATGGGATATTACTCAGCCATAAAAATAATGAAATTGTGTCATTTGTGACAACATGGATGGACCTAAATAATTGAGACTGAAAAAGACAAGTAAAACATTGTACTTATGTAGAATCTAAAAAAAGAAAACAAATGAACAAAACAAAAAAATAGAAACAGAATCATCAATACAGAGAACTAGTAGTTGTCAGAGAGGAGAGGGTTGGGGGAATGGGTAAAATAGGTGGAGAGGATTAAGAGGTACAAACGTCCAGTTAAAAAACAAACTAGATAGATGAAAAGTATAGCACATGGAATATAGTCAATAATAATATAATACTGTTGTATGGTGACAGATGGACATTGTGCTTACCATGGCGAGCATAGCATAATGTATGGACTTATGAAATATCATTATGGTATACACCTGAAACTAGCACAATATTGTATGTCATCTATACTTTAATATAAAATATGACCGTGTATATAAATCAAAAAGAGAAAATCTCATAAATTAGAACAAAGAAAGAAGTATTTAAAATAAAGGAAAAAATAAACTTAGAGGATTGATGCTAAATGACCAATATCCAACTGATGGATTTTTCAGAAAGAGATGAGAAAAGAGAATGGAATAATTTATCAAGAAAACAATGAAATAAACTTTTTGAGAAATTATTAATATTTTGAAAGAAATCCACAAAGTGTCTTAAATATCCTTTAACACTTTCTAGCCTATAGTATATTAATACATAAAGAATGTTGTAATAGAGATTAGAAAATGTGATACTATAAAATTTAGAGCAACTTTAACACTTTGGCAATAGAAATGAATTATTAATAATGTAGGAAAGGCTAATTTTGATCCATCCTAATTTAGTCAAATTGTAAATGGAAAAACTTCTTTCTGTATTGGGTGTCACACTCTCAAGGGAATAGATACTTCAAGGGATGGAGTAATGAAACGGGTAATGGACAATTTACTGTATCATTTTTTGCTGGGTAACAAACCACACCCAAACTACATGGTTTCAAACATCATTTCATTTGCTCAGGACTGTGGAGTTCAGCAATTTGAGCTGGTCTCAGCTGGGCAGTTCTTGTCCTGGTCTTCTCTGGGGTTATTCATATAACTATAGTCATCCAGTAACTAGATTGGGACTGAGTACCTCCTTTGTGTGTCTGAGAATGGGTGGGGGTTGACAACTGAGCCATTCTCATCCTTGGGAAAACAAATCCAGACTTCTTCACATGGATGTGTCAGATTTCGAGAAAGTGAGAGTGGAAGCAACAGGGCCTTTTGAGCGTTACACTCAAAACTCCCATAACATAACTTCTGTCACACTTTACTGGTCAAAGCAGGCTGCAAGACAAACTCAAATTCAAAGTAGTGGAGAAACTATATCACCCTCTGGTGACAAGCTGCAAAAACATGTACATATAGGGGTGGGAAGAGTCTGTAACCATTATTTTGCAAGTTACTATATGTACCATAATCCATATCACATGAAGAATGGTTACAAATTTACACATGATTAGCCTGCAGTGTAGTAAAGTATATAGCCTGTCATTATTATATAGCCAGTAGATAATCTGTCATTATGTTTGGACATCTGAAGTATTGTCATGTGGAGAGATGTTACACTTCTTTTTAATGGACCCTGTGGATCGAATAAAATATGTACAAAGAAGTTCCAGATAGCCAGCTTTTGCCCAATACAAGGAAGAACTCTTCCTTTTTTAAAAGTTTATTTATTTATTTATTTAACTTGAGAGAGACAGAGACAGAGAGCATCAGTAGAGGGGGGTAGGGGCAGAGGGAGAAGGAGAGGTAAGCTCCCTGCTGAGTGGGGAGCCAGGTGTGGGGCTTTATCCCAGCATCCTGGGATCATGACCTGAGCCAAAGCCAAAGGCTTAACCAACTGAGTCACCAGGTGTCCCTCAAGGAAGAACTCATAAAAAAATGTGAAATGTCCTGTCCTGGGAAGGCTTTAGGTGTATGTTCAGCCATCATTTGTTTAGGATGTAGCAGAAGGAGTTTGTGTTATAGGACTTACAGTGTCTTTTCAGTTCCAGATCCTGACTCTCTTCACAATTTGTAGGGAATATAATGGAGTGGTTGGGACTAGATGTGATGTTTGCAAGCAGCCTGTGAACAAATGACTCACCTCAGTACCCTTAGTTTATAAATAGGGAGAAGAGCTAAGGAGAAGAGAAGCGAACCCTCGGGGGCTCCGAAACTCCAAGGGCAGGAAAAAGGAGTATCAGAGAAAGGAAACAAGCAAAAACTGAACCGAACCTGAATCACTGATTTCACATAGTTATGTCACCTCAGCCTTTATCTCCACGTGTAAAAGGTACTCTGTTCAGAATATCTATTTCACCTTATTCCCCTCTGATACATAAATCTTTCCCATCTGAAATTCCTATTTGTGAAGTTATTACTTGGTTTCAGAGTTATTCAGATTCAAATGGCTCCCTCCCCTCAGAGTTGTCCATTTATAATAGCATCCTAACTAGTCTATCTTTCCTGCGAGGATAAATTACTACAGCTGCGGGTTTAAAATCTATGGTTACCTTCCAACCTCCTGCATTTTTAACTGAGTTTATATTCAGGCTCTTCAGAGAGAAATATGACTCAACAACCAGGAGAAGGTTGCATTACCTAATCCAATTGTACATTAGTGGCAGGATAAAGACACACACACTCTAGGTCCAAGAAGCAAGGCAGACGATTTCCTGGAGACTCTCATGTCTCTTCCTTCTGTATTCAGCTTTTACCTGGAACTACACTAGTATGAAAGTGGTGAATGTTATCGATAGAAAGACATCCACCTTTTTATGAATCCCTCCCGACTCCTACAGCAACAAGACCTCTATATTATAAATTTAGTAGACGGAAGACCACAGAAAGAAGAAACACAAAACTGTCAATAAAAGATTAGTTATAAGAAAGCATTTTCAAATGCAATCGTGAAGCCTGCAAGTAAATGAGGTCAATCTACAGCACTGAATTTAGTATGAGCAGGAAACATTGCGAACAAACAAGGTCTGAATGGGGTTCCTTCCACAATCGGACTTTGCACTGAATATCATTTGATGGGGGCCTGCCGCTTCGCTGAGGCCGCTTAAGCAAGAAGGGAATCACTGGGGCTAACGAAGCATCCCCGGCTCAGTCCCATTCATCTCTCCAGCTCGGCTGGGGAGCAGAACAGCGTGCACGTATGCCTGCCTGCCTGGGTTTTCCCACCTGAAAATCCCCTGGCTGGAACAACTGGTACTTATTTCCTTGAGGAATTTCTACTTATGCAGATGTATGTCCTAATATACCCATTACTGATATTTTCTGGTATTCTCCAAACTAGACAATCTGTCTATGGAGCTTAACATTCTTCTTTCCAAATTCTCCTAGATTCTTATTACAGCAATCTTTTGTGACAACATGACCCCCGCAGGGCTTTTTTTTTTTTTTTTTTTTAACTAGCTTTTTACATTTAGAACCTCTAATTTGAAACTTTACATATATAACAAAATAAATATTATGTGCATATTTTTCAGTTGTATCATACAGTATATAGAAGTATATATTAACCTGGTATAGAGACATATAGATGTGCTCACATGTATTTTCTAATATATATGTATATATTAGAAATATTATATATATAATATATATAATATAAACTATTATTTCTAATTTATTTTCTTACATCTTTTGAGGCCTTCAAAAATCAAAATAGGTTTTTTAGGATTCTCTAAATGCAGTTTCCTTCCTGGCTACTGTTGACTTTGGCATTTATCTTCAGTTATCAATAACCCAAATACTTAGCATTTTATTTATGTTCACAAAACAGAAAAAAATATTGGAATTAAGTTGATAACATTTCAGTAACTCCAGGCCCTATTGAGTGTATCTTTTTCCAACTCTTAAGCAAACCATGCTTCAAAAATTTACTTCAGAGTTCTCAGAATCATCAAGCACACTTGTTATTTTTGTTAGTCCATGTTTGTATATATTACTACTAATGAATAACTTTCCATAATGATAACCAAACTGGAGAAAATATATCAAGTAAAAAGTGAAAATTCCCTAACTTTTCCTCTACTCTAAGCCACAAAGATAATCACTGTAACTGTTTCATGTCTACCAGAATTTCCATCTCCCACCACTCTGTTCTTTTATTCATACCATTAACTGTCAGCGTGCTGTATATTTTGATTATTATAACTTTATATCACTGACATTGTTCCAGATTAACAGAAGTGGCTCTGTCTCATTATTTTTAATAGCTTGTGGAATGTGTCTCTACTTGATTTAACGATTTCTTTATTAATAGACATGTAGGATGCTTTTTTTGTTTCATTTATCTGTTAAAATTAACGGTAAAGTGAACACATACACAGACACAAACATACTACTTTTGCCATGGAATATAATTCTCTAAGTGGACATGCTGAATAAGAGAAAAATGTACCTGCCAAGAACAAGACTGTCAGTTCATAATTTCACCAAGAGTTATTGAGAGTATCTTTTTGCCAATAATCCATGCCAAGATATTTTTCAATTTTCTAACTCCGATGGGCAAAAAAAAGTTCAATTGGCATTAAATTTTTAGTTTGAGTAACCATTGCTATGTAATCTTTGCCCATTTGTAAATTCAGTTGCCCTTTTTTGTACTGATTTTGCATTTCTCGATTTGGCAATTTCCATATCTATATTTATGTCTTAATAGTAGATTCGTTATACTTCTTATAAGTATTTTCCACCTGTCTATTTTCCCATTTATTTTTCTTATGAAAAAGCACTGCATGCTGTTTCCTAATTACATCCTCTTACCTGCTCCCACTTCAAAAAGATAATCATTTTATCTTGAATTTTTCTCATTCTTTGTCTTTTACAAAATAGAGCTTACCACATATGTGTATATTCCCAGGAAGTATGGTGCTGAATTTTGCATGTTTTTGAACTCTGTAGAGACAGAGTTCTACTGTTTGTATTCTTCTGTATCTTGCTTTTTTCAGTCAATGATATATTTCTAAAATTTAACTCATGTTGATATTTGTGGCTGTAGTTTATTTCTTTTTAGCAATTACATGTTTAAAAAGTGCTGAATGCAATGTCCACAAAATGTTCCAAAACTATGGAAAGAGCCCAGATGTCCATTGACAGATGAATGCATAAAGAAGATGTGGTAAATACATACAATGGACTATTACCCATAAAAAAATAAAATATTTCCATTTGCAACGATATGGATGGAACTAGAAGATATTATGCTAAGTGAAATAAGTCAGAGAAAGACAATTGTCATATGATCTTACTCATACACGGAATTGAAAAAACAAAAGAGAGGAGCATAAGGGAAGGGAGGGAAAAATAAAAGAAGAAAACTCAGAAAGGGAGACAAACCATAAGAGACTCTTAATCATAGGAAACAAACTGAGGGGTGCTGGGGGTAAGGGAGGTGAGGGCACAAGGTAACTGGGTGATGAATATTAAGGAGGGCATGTGATACAATGAGCATTGGGTATTATGTAAGACTGACAAGTCAGTCACTGACCTCTACCTCTGAAACCAATAATACATTATATGTTAATTAATTGAATTTAAATAAAATTTTAAAAAATAAACTTGAAAAAAAATTAAAAATGCTGAATTCTATTTTAAATTATAATAGATGGCCTATGTATCGGTTGTATTTTCTCTCTTGGCAATCATAACATTTTAAGTAATGTCTGTATTACCTCTTATGTCCCAATTGCTATTTCATTTCTTTCTTTTTCTTCTTTAACTGCTCTAACTTGGCCCTGCCTTCAATGGTATTCTGACAAACCAGTTCCCTCCTACTCAATCCCCCTTTACCACTCCCATCCTTGATCTGTAGTTTGACAATTTCCATAATGCAACTAGTTCTGTGTGGGTAATTTCAAGCTACCAGCGGTATCTTGGAGTCGGAAAGAGTTGTGCATAATGCGCTCTTTGAGTTTGTATGAGCAGGCTCCATCAGGCCATTGGATTATAGCCACTCTAGTCTAGTTCCTAACTTTTTATCATTGAATCAGATGACTGCTGTGTTGTTTTTCAGAGATACCCTTGCTAAATTAGAGTTCTGTCCTCTTTCAAGTTCACTAAGGGATCTCATTATGGTTTTTGAATGTTCCAGCAGCTTTTTAATTTTTTTTTTTTTTTACCTAGTAAGAAGATATTTTAATTACTTCTTCATCTGTTAATGTGTAAATAAAATTTAGGACTTTTTTAGTGCCGATACTCTTTTATCCCTAGGGTAACCTAACTTGATATTTATCTATTATCTTCATTATTGACAGTAAGATTTAGTTTGCTAATATTTTGTTTGGGATATTGCATCGTATAAGTGTGGTAGTTGATTTTTTGTTTTTGTTTTTATTACAATTGCCATCTGACAATGTAATGCCCATAGTCTGAGCATAAATTGAGGTGCTTTTCTTCATTATCTGAGTGAGTCTATGAATGTTCTAAGTTATATTTCAGAAATATTTGATAGAATTTGCCTAAAAACCTGATTGGGACTGGTGTCTCCTCTGTGAGAAAATTTTAATTAATAATTGACTTTTTAACTAATGGGCATAGGAGTATTCAAGGTTTTGTTTCATGCTTTGTGAGTCAATTCGGGTAAGATTATTTTTTTCTAGGAATTTTTTACTTTTTCCCTATTTTTAATATTAATGATGTATTTACTTATGTTTATTCACTAAGTTTATCCTTTATTATATCCCTGAAAATGTCCTGTTTCCAAAACTTTTTTTTTCATCATTCTTCTTGGAAGACTACATTTAATCTACATTTAATCAGTTTTTTTTCAAAGAATGAACTTGATCTTGGTTGAGCTTCTATTTTTTTTATTTTTTATTTTATTATTTTATTTTTTTGGGCTTCTATTTTAATTTCAGTTTTCTTTCATTAAGTTCTGCTTATAGCTTTATTATTTTCTACTTTTTTATTTTTTTGACTGCTTTTTGATAAATGTAATCATGGTGTATTTTATTGTACAGTTTATTTAATTTTTATCATATCAGCTGGCCAGACTGCCAGAGCTTTTTTTTTTTTTTTTTTTTTGCTGCTGAGGCGAGGATTTATTTAAGGGAGATAAGCACCTTGTCCGTGGATTTGCGCTGTATCACATGAAGGAAGGCATCATCGACCTTCTCCAGCTTAAAAACTGCTTCGATGTGTGGCTGGATGCGCCCTTGCTGGCAGTACTGAAGAGCCGAGGACAGGATTCTGGAGATGATGGGAAAGTTCTGCTTTTTGTATCGTCTCCAGTACAGCCCCATGGCAGAGACATTCTTCAGGAGCAGAAGGTTGGCGGGCACAGAAGCAATGGTTCCTCCAGCAAAACCCACCACCACTATCCTGCCCTCCCACGCCAGGCTGCAGAGTGCCTCCAGGAAGACATCTCCTCCCTCTGAGTCAATGACCACATTCACCCCAGCACTGCCCACCAGCTTCCTCACAGCCTCCTTCAGGCTGCCCTGACTACAGTTCACAACAGATTGTGTGCCCTTCTGCATCACAAACTGGCACTTTCTGTCAATATTTCATTTTCTAATTTTTGAGTTTTATGTCATTCAAAGGAATCTATTTTACACACTTAGGGTAATAAAAGAGGTATATATTTTCTTCTAGTGCTTTTGTCTTTTTTGGTGTCCTTCATGTATTCAATCTACTTGGAATTCCCTTTAAAGTGTGTGCTATTTTCTTACAAACTGATAGCTAATGGTCCCAACAAAGTTTAATAAATAGTTTCAATTTTGATAGGCTTATTTGAAAATCATACACTAAATTCCCATCTCTACCTAGATTGATTTCTGAATTCTACCTAGCTAGTTGTCTACTTGTCTTATGGGAATAAGACATTGCTATTTTGATTACAGTAGCTTTAGCAATTATTTGAACATTTAGTAATACATATCCCCTCTCATTTTTTTAAAAGATTTTATTTATTTATTCATGAGAGACACATGGTGGGGGGGGGGAGAGAGAGAGAGAGGCAGAGACACAGGCAGAGGGAGAAGTAGGCTCCATGCAGGGAGCCTGACGTGGGATTTGATCCCAGGTCTCCCGGATCACACCCTGGGCCAAAGGCAGGCACTTAACTGCTGAGCCACCCAGGGATTCCCATCCCCCCTCATTATTTTTGTGATTTTCCTACAATTTTCTTAGCTATTTCACATACTTTTCTTGATGAATTTCATTTCCTTTAAGATTTGGTAATATGTATTTGGTATGTGGTGCATGTATTACAAAATTTACAAAAGGAAATACAGATAAATGTAAGTAGATTCCTTTGCTGTAAATCTCACCTCTGCTCCTCAAACTTCTTACTGAAGACAATTTCTCTTGTCTGAGACAGTCAACTCAATAATGAACCATATTTACCTTTTACGCTCATAAAATAATAGCAGACATGTCCTTTGCCTTTTTTTCACTTACTATCTTGGCCATTTAATTGTCAATATCAGATATAAGGAGCTATGCCCAATGAACTTCAAATACAATTTGGCAAATTTTCAAATAAGTCTATATCACTGAAAACTCAAAAGTATGACTGTCATTTTTCAAATGCTATTTATAACAAACTAAATCAAGGAAGCAATATTTTATCATATCATATGAGGTCAACTTTTTAATTCAAATAATAAATTGAGTCAATTTGTGGATAATATTCTTTAAAAGATGAAATCTATCAGCTTTTGTGTCATCACATTGTAGTGAGGTATAACAAAATATATATTTCATAAATTTGGGCAAAGTATTTTCTCTATGCTTTAGTTTTCTCATCTTTAAAGGTATGAATGAGATAGCTAAGATCCTTTTCAGCTCTAAAAGTTTACAATTTTATTCTGTTCTCAAAGCAATTACTTCTTGCTAACTCAAACAGAGATTACAATATATTGGCAGATGATGTAATCTGTTTTGATTTCTTAGAAGAAGTGAACAACTGATATTTAAAAAGCTTTGTAATCATGGCAGCTTCAAGTGGCCTCCACAGTAGATGGCCATGGGCTGCTTAACAAAGTATTGCCATTAATATAATTCAAATCTCTATACTTTTCTTTCCATATCTCTGGGTTCAAAATTGCACATTCTTAGGCTAGAGTGTCCAGATTATTTTGCCTTGGGTCTCCAGCCACCTCCAGTACAAGACGCTGAAGGTAGCAAGATCTATAGAGTAGATCTCATTGCTGAAGCATTTCACTGTGAATTGAAAGTTTTCTGAAAAAGACGACGCTATTGTCATGACCCTGGCATCTATACAAAGAGATATTCATGCTATATAAAGGGTATTTTGAATATAATTCTGAATACTAGGCATATTCTAGTTTTTGTGTTACACTAGGTGAGAAAGTACTGGATGCCATTATTAAGTAAATAGTTCAATTTCACAAAGGCAATCCAATAGTAAACACTGGATTTGCAATGCTTTTTTCCTACATATATAAAATTCAAGGATTTTCTTTTGAGTTCAGCTCATTCTTGTTTTGTTGAGGGATTACTGCCAAGATGTTTGATTTCTTTAAAAGATATTGGAGTCTTATTGAAAATGGAGTAAGCAGTATTGATCTCACTAGGAAGTTGAAGAATATAATTTCTAAGATAATGCATTCATTTTTGTTATCATATAGCTCTTTATTTAATGGATATGGCAGTAGATTAAAAATGAAGGCATGCTACTTTTCTATGAATGGGGACTAATAATTTTGACCCACAGGGGGAGGAGAGGGGAATACTCTGAGGATTAAGTAATTTATTTAGAAGAATTTAGGAATAAAAAACTCAAAAAATATGACATTGTAAAAGTTTATTTGTGGGCTAGCTTTTCCTTAACAGTTTTACTGGATGATTGCTAGGTTGTAAGCTCCCTAAGGACAAGAATCAAATTCTTATCACTTATTATCCCTAGAAATTGTGGCAAATGATTAGTGTCTGTGTATTTGATAGAAAACAAAGTGTTCCCGGGGGAAAAGAAAAATGGAATTATAATACAAAATATACTTAAAATGAGACCAATAAAACCATAATTGCAAAGGTGAACTGGCATAGAACCTAAACAGGAATGTGCACACAGAGCAAAGGGAATAGGGGGAAATGGAGGTCAGAGCCAGGCTGGGGCAGGAAACAGGCACATGCATTAAGACTTGACCAGCCCTCAAACTCCACTACCCCAGGCAGCTGTCGCTTGTTCTCTTGTCCTTCTGCCAGTCTGTCACTCTCCTCTGATTCTTTGAAACCAAGTAGATTCTACCATAGTCCAAGGAACATTTTCCTTTTATGGCTTTTAATCTCTAAATCATATTTGGTTGATATCTGACATACTTGTTGACAGCCTAAATGGATTTTTTAATAGTGTAACTTAGATAAATCTTTCTTCTGTTGTAGGAGAGCCAAAAATGGTTTTTTATGGCTAACTCTAGCTTAATAAGCAGCCAGAGTTCTAAAAAAAAAAAATGTAACCATTTAATTTTTAATATGGATGTGTTCTTTTTGGTAATTAAAAACAAACATTTTGTAAAACTGCCAACATATTAATCAAAATAATACAAGGTTATATGTGTCAGACATTTAAATATATTTTAAACCTTTCTGAGATGAAATCATGAAACAAAATTAAAACAGATTGAAATGACTTTTTATTGCTTATGCATGTTGTAGACCAAAGGTCATATATAAAGTTCAAGTAGGCCATATTAAATTTCAGTAGATTCTAAGGTTTACTTGGGGTAAGCCTTAAATGCATGTCTCACTACTACCATGTAGCACCAGAAAATAAAATAAGTATCACTTTGTTAGGTAGGCCTAAAAGTTTTTGCCACCAGCCATGTTTGATCAATGATGATCCAAATCTCTTCCATTTTTTTTTTTCTTGTTAGTAGCAATGCTAAATGGTGATTTTAAGTCAGGATAGCAATGTAACCAGAACTTTCTTGGCCTCTTAGAGCTAAAAACTCCCTTTTAGCCAGAGTCCAAATAAGAGAGCCCAAAAGGAGAGTTTTCTTCCTTTTTTTCTGTCTAGAAGGTTATGACATTAGTAATCATAAGGATTATAATGTATCATTATGTCAAGGCCCTTGAAATATTATGCTTTGTGTAGTTCTTAGCAGAGTGGTGGCATTTCATTTCCTTCTATTAATTCTGAACTGTAGACAGAGTCCAGAATTTCTTCTGCCATCTTAGCTAGTATATCAGTAAAATAAAAGTCAAATATTGATTATTTTATATTGGTTTGAAAAAAATCTACATGTTAACATTTTAATCTCAATATTAAATATCAAGTGTCTTACTATTTTACTAGTCTGTTACTAATTTTCCAACATCATATATATATATATGTGTATATATATATATTTAAACATATATATATGTTTATCGACATGTAAATTTGTATCTATCTTTGCCACTCTGGCTGGCACGTCCTCTGGCTTAATCAGAATCTTAGACTGTTAGAATATTAAGAATTACCAGACATTGTATGGGACCCAAGATCTTGAATACCCAAGCAATATTGAGAAGAACAAAGTTAGAGGCATCACATTTCCTGATTTAAAAGTATATTCAAAGATACGGTGATAAAAAAAGGGTGTTATTTTTACAAAAACAGACACATAGATCAATGGAACAAAATAGAGGTCCTGAAATAAATCCATGAACGTATGGTTAATTCGTTTTCAACAAATAAGCAAAGAATATACAACAGGGAACGGATAGACTCTTCCAGAAATGGTGATAGGAAAACTGGAACTCCAACTTACACTATACACAAATATCAACTCACTGTGTTTGATTAAAGACCACACAATAAGACTTAAAATCATAAAATTCCTAGAAGAAAACTGTGGATAAGCTCCTTGACATTGGTCCTGATGATGATTTTTTTTGTATTTGTCACCAAAAACAAAAGGTGACCAAAAGCAAAACTAAACAAATGGGACTACATCAAACTGAAAAGCTCTGCACAGCAAAGGAAACCTTCAACAAAATGGAAAGGAAACCTACAGAATGAAAGGAAATATTTGCAAACCACACATCTGATAAGGGGTTAATACCTAAAATATACAATGAACTCATACAACTCAATAGCAAAACAAACAAATAATCCAACTAAAAATGGGCAAAGGACCTGAGCAGATATTTTTCCAGAGAAGACATCCAAAGAGCCAACAGGTACATAACAATATCCTCAACCTCATTAATCATCGGGCAAATGTAGATCAAAACCGCAATGAGATATTACCTCACACCTGTTAGGATGCTATTAAAAAACATCAAGAGGAACAGCCCTGGTGGCTCAGCAGTTTAGCGCCGCCTTCAGCCCAGGGCTGATCCTGGAGATCCGGAATCGAGTCCCACGTCAGGCTCCCTGCGTGGAGCCTGCTTCTCCCTCTGCCTGTGTCTCTGCCTCTCTCTCTCTCTGTCTCTCATGAATAAATAAATAAAATCTTAAAAAAAAAAAACCATCAAGAGATAACAAATGCCAAGTGAGGATATGGAGGAAAGGGAACATTGGCACACTATTGGTGGGACTGTAAACTGCTGTGGCCATTATGAAAATCAGCATGGAGTTTCCTCATGAATCAAAAATAGAACTACTATATAATCCAGCAATTCCTATATATCCAATACCTTGAAGAATACCTAAACATACACACACACACACACTGGAATATTATTAAGCCTTAAAAAAGAAAGAAATCCTGTCATTGTAGACAACATAGATGCAACTGGAGGACATCCAATGAAATAAGTCAGAGAAAGACAAATACTGTATGATATCACTCCTTTGTGAGACCAAAAAAAAAAAAAAAAAAAAAAAAGCCAAGCTCTCATAGAAATACAAAGTAGAGTGCTCACTTTGGCAGCACATACACTAAAAAACACAGAATAGAATAGTGGTTGCAAGGAATTAGGGATTTGCCATAATAGGGATGGGATGGGAAAATAATGCAAATTTTCCATTATAAGATGCATAAGATCTCAGTATCCAACATATAACATGGGCACTATAGTTACTAACACTAACCTGAAATTTGCTAAGGAAGTAGAACTTGAACATTTTTTTCAAGGAAAAAAAAGTAGAAATGTCAAGTGATGTATATACTAATTAGCTCCAAAGTGGGAATCCTTTCATAATGTATATGTACATCAGGTCATCATGTTATATACTTCAAATATACAACGATTTTATTTGTCAAGTATAAGGCCGAATAAAAGAGAATTAAATGTATGTTGACTTCATCAATCCCATTCTTTCAAAAGGTTGAGCTGACAATGTGATAAAGTTCTTAGTTCTGAATTTAATTTTCCTCAGAAAGTAAAGCTTGCTTGATAATATTAAAGGACGGTCTTCAGTTAACGGATAAACTCAGTAAAGTGAGTTTAACAAACTGAATTCAAGAGAACATTCCCTCTACTCTAAACAATGCAGCACCATTAATTTTTAGAGAATAGGTTTCCAGCGTCCTACATAACGTTTAGAAGTTTAAAGTGCTTTGAAATTATATGAAAGCATATGTGGAGATGGAGTTTGGACTGAAACTTCAACTACGGTATAGATTTGTCTGCTACTTCGTGACTGTAGTCTTTCCATATATTTCTGCAGTACTATGAAGGTGAAGATCACTAGACTCTTATTTTTTTTTATATTGATGGAGCCACTGAAAGCCCCAAACTACCACAAAGTCAGGAAATGCAAAGTGTGGTCACTTTCCACAACCTATTATGAAATAAAATTGCTTTGTATTCTTGCGTTATGTGAGGTTTCAGTTATTGATTTGGAGCATACATCATCAACAAGCAAATAAGTGAATGTGGCCCTCTTTCTCCCCTTTATTCTCGATAAAGAATCAGTGGGGTGTAACAGCCAGCCACAAAGTTCTCTCTGCTCTCTGAGATATTAGTGTAGGTGTGCTCCAAAAAGCAATCATTTATGTGTTTTTATTATTGTATATTATTAATGCATAGTTTATTTTTGTGATGGGATTCTAGAATTACTTTTTCAAAAAGGTTTTCATGTAGTTCCGTTTGGGAAACACAAGTACCAACAATAAGAAATGCTTCGACTGTAATACAATGTATTAAATTTTGGCCTTGAAAGTATAAGGCCACTTTATTGATGCCACTGAACTGAAATGGTCTTCAGCTACTCACTGGTCAAAAGATCAGGCTTACGGTTTGCCACTTACTTCTTCAGTTCTCCAAATGACTGAGAGAAGCTAACATTTAAAATAAGTTTTCTCCACAGCATCAGTTGAGTATGTTATTCAAACTTTTGATGTTTTCTTAAGAAATAGTTTGGCCAATTTTCCCCTCAACTAATCTGTCTCATTTGCAGCTATGAACCAATATTGTTAAGAAGCACGTGAAGATTTTTTAAGTTTCTTTAAGCCCTCCGAAAAGTCTATAAGGTAAATAATCTAGGATTTAAACTTGTTCCTTTAGAAATACATTCTTTTAAAAATTTGTTCTGTTTTCCTCATCACTGCTTATTTTTACTAAATAAATAAATAAATAAATAAATAAATAAATAAATAAATAAAACAAATACAAAACCCCGAAGTGGAAAAATTCTAAACAAATTCTGTGATTATAAAGTAGTTGTTGGGAATATAGAATTTAGAACCAGGCATCTTGGATTTGAATGTCAGCTTTCTTGTATTACTTCAGACAAAATATTAGCTTTCCTAATCATAATTTCAGGTGTATAATTTCAGACAATGATGGTGTCAACCTTTCAGGATTCTATGACCTAGTCAGCTTGCAGAGCATCTGCCAACAGGAGATGGTAGTTATCAGGCAAATGCTTGTTAGGACTCTATCTACTGTGGATTATGGTCCCTCCCAAGTCTTCAGCTGAAGTTCTAGCCCTCATAACCTCACAATATAAATTTGGAGATAGGGCCATTAGAGAGGTGACTAAAGTAAAATGAGGTCATACAGGTGGCTTCTCGTCTAGAATGACCCCCCCCCACGAAGAGGGGATTTGGAGTCACTGCTGAGGGTACGGAGAAAAGCCTGAGAAGTCAGCTGTCCTCAAGCCAAGCTGGGAGACTTCAGAAGAAACCAAGCCTGATGGCACCTTGATCTTGGACTTCTCCCTTGCCCAGGTCCATAAGAAAATAAATGTCTGTTGTATAAGCCTGTAGTATTTTGTCATGGCAGTCCTAGAAAACTAATCATATGTCTTCCCAGGAAAACACTTCCCTTGTTTTGGAAACAGTTCTTACCACATTCGACAAAAGAGCTGGGCTCATGAACAGAGTTGGCCATGCTCAGAGCTCCTTTGAACAGCCACAGTCATTTGCAGGCCCCAAAGAGGGCCACTCAGAGTCCTCCTTTAGGCTTTTTCCTTTTGCCAAAGGAGGGGGGATGATTCTCTAATTCCTTACTTAAAATTATGATTCTAGAGCTTCTGACAACCATAGCTGGTGAAGCGAGGATTGCCTCAGGGGACACAGCGGGTACCCAGAGAGAAGCAAAGGTGAGAGGCAGAGAGGGAGATTCTCAGAGCTGCCTTTTGATTCAGGAACTCTTTTTAATATTGTGAGCTTCCCTGCAAAAATTTTTCTTTTTAAGTTGGGTTGCGGTTTCTTTTAGTTAAAAAATATTCTGACCATTCTTTTGATTTTTGTTATAAAATTGAGCATATGGTTCCATGAGGAAAAATAATTCTTAGATCAACAGACTTGATATGTTATGAGCTAAATTGTGTCTCCCACCACTAAAAAGGAAAAAACAAAACAAAAACAAAGACATAAAAACGTTGACGTCCTCATCCCCACTACTTGAGAACATGACCTCATTGCAAATAGGGATTTTACAATTATGATTAGTTAAGATTAAGTTGTATTGCAGTAGGATAGGTCCCTAATCCAGTATGATTGGTGGTCTAAGAAGATAGCCCTAGGAAGACACAGAGACACAGAGCCACACAGGAAGAAAGCCACGTGAAGACGGAAGCTCAGATTGGAGTGATGCATCAATGAGTAAAGGGATGCCAAAGGCAGCTGGCAAACTGGCAGAAGCTCAGAAGAGGCAAGGAAGGATTCTGCTGAGTATTTTAGAAGAAACATGGCTTTGGCTCTCCTATCTGTGTGCCTCCACCCTTGCTTTTAGGCTTCTAGCATCCAGAACTCTTGAGACAATACATTACTGTTGTTTTCAACCTTACTGTCTGTGATAACTTGTTATAGAAACCCTAGGAAGCAAATACAGCCAATGAGAAAGAGGTTAAGATCCATAAGATCTCTGAATCTTTCCTTGAGTTCCCATGTTCTGAGCAAAAAGTACCTCTACTCATCTTCCCAGGTCCTTTATTTGTAGTCCTCATTTTTTAATAAATAATGATGCAATTTGTATTGCTATCTTAACATATATCCTCTTTCATGTAGTTGATAAACCTTTGAGATCAGGACATATATCTTTTAGCTCCCCGTAGCCCAGCACGGTGAACAAATATCCACATCCTGCTGTTGTTACTGTTCCCCGCCTCCTCATCACCATCAATCAACACTGCTAATACAGCTACCATTTACTGATCACCTATGGCACTGCTTTGCTTACAAGGCACATTCCATCCAGTACCCTATTTAATTTTCACAAGACTGGTGGAAATAGGGATTAGCCTATCTAAAGAAGATGAAACTGCTACTAAAAGAGAGGCATGGAGCCCCAAAGTTCTCACGGGCAGTGGGTGAGGGGAATTAAGCACATTTCTATGTGCCTCCAAAGTTAGAGCAGCCTTGTGGTAATGTGATTATTCTTTTGTGAAGCTTTTCTAATTTTGCAGCTGTTATACATTTTAAAATTTCATCTATGCTCTGAGTCACTCTGATGCCCTTATACTTCTTTGTGGAGGCTGTGTTATCCTATAAAATTATTTTAGTAATTAGCTTACTCATATCGATCTCTATCTCAATTTACCTAATCTCTTGCTCTTGTTGTGATTTAAGGTGAGGTGAAATGAAATTACCTTTCAATATCATATAGATTTAAAATTCTGAAAAACAAATTTTCATTGAAAGATACATGCATTAACTTTTTTTTTTTAAGACTATTCATTAAGTGCAGTGGTGAGAGGGGGGGAAAGAGTAGAACAAGGAGTTTGATCTGTGACTGACTGTGAACAATCAATTGAGATAACTTACTACTTTCAGACCAGCCAATATTAGGTATTCTTATAATTTCCAGGACAAAATGAGGGCTCCCTTAACCATTGGAGCAACCTTGACTTACCTTCAGTCTCAATTATGAACTATAATGATTCTACCTAAATGTATCTTTCCCTTGACACGATGCCCTGTGCCTCCATGCTCTTCATCTCTCCTCTGGATTCTTGTCTTCTTCCCCAACTATTAAGTAGTGTGGGCATTTTCACAGCCTATTTCCCCCTTCCAACGTTTCCTATTGAATGATCACACCCAGGTGTCATCCTGACCTACCTTCTCACTCAATTTTTTCTCTAGTACCTGGTTTGCAGCCTGTACCAGGTGCAGATTTCCATTATGGCACTGGAATACTCCATAACAGACACTTGGCTCAGTGTGTCTGCTTACCTTCTCATGCTCCCTTAATTGATGGGAAGGATTTACATCCTCTTTGTTTTAGAAGTAGGATGCCTCACACAAATATTTGTGAAAGAATGACCAACAAAACGACTCCCTGCTCACAAGCCTCCAATTGTGTCCAACACACTTAGAATAAAATGCAAAGTCCTCTGCATATTCATCAAGGCCTTACCTCGTTTCCCATATTTCTGCTCTCTCACTCAGTTCAAGCAAAAAATGGCCTTCTGGCTAATCCTTGGCACTCTAACCACATTGACATTTCAGGGCTCTTGACCTACTGCTCCTTTAGCTTTGAATCTATGGATAGATTTTTAAGGCATCTGTGAAGTTGTTTCTCTCAGACATTGCCATGGCTTTTCTCATTCAAGTCTCCACTCAAGAGTCGTTCTCTCGGAGACCTTTACTGATGACATTATCTAAAATAGCATTGTACTTTACTTTTTTATTTTAATATTTTATTTATTCACGAGAGACACACACAGAGAGAGAGACAGGGACACAGGCAGAGGAAAAAGCAGGCTCCACGTAGGGAGCCTGATGTGGGACTCAATCCCGGAACTCCAGGATCATGCCCTGAGCCAAAGGTAGACGCTCAATCACTGAGCCACCCAGGGGTCCCTGTACTTTACTTCCTATCCCATATTCTGCTTTACATATATTGCTTTTCATAGTTCTTACTGATGGCTACTATTATGTTTATTGCCTGTTTATTGTTTGTCTGTGTTACTAGAATGCAGGCTCTGAGGAAAAAGGGATGTTATCTACTTTACCCATTGCTCTGTATTCTCAGCATTAAGAAGAGTCACATAGCAGGTCTGCCACAACTGCTGAGTTAATGAGTCAAAAAATAGTCTCAAGCTTTTCAAAGGCAGCATCATGTCACATTCCTTTTTCATATCACCAATTAGCTGATACTCTGTCTTCAGTACAGGTTTCCAAAAAATACTTGTTTAAGCTATTTTCATGTGAAGGTCTCAATTCCAATGACAAGCAGTACGTCCTGTTTGAAAACTTGGATTACTACACTATTAGGTATTAGGAGAGCCTATATCTTGAATTGTTGATTCTGAATTTAGTCTTTACTTTTTGTACTATCACATTGTTTTTTTAATATTTTATTTATTTATTCATGAGAGACACACAGAGAGAGAGGCAGAGACACAGGCAGAGAGAAGCAGGCTCCACGCAGGGAGCCTGATGTGGGACTTGATCTTGGGACTCCAGGATCACGCCCTGGGCCAAAGGCGGCGCTTAACCGCTGAGCCACCCAGGCTGCCAATATCACATTATTTTATTTCACTTTTCTATCTTATTTTTCATTTTATGTTATCACTTCCAACATGCTATAATATTAACCACATGAAACATCCTAACAAATGAGCACATTTTAAGCCTGTAGAAAAACAGGTTCTTAACTGGGACTTCTGTAGTACAGACAAAAATTACAAACATTTCCATGATTCTCTTAGAAACAGCCAGAGGAGATAAGTTACATATAATTAAGGAATAGAATGGAGTCTCTTATGTAATCATTTTGGCTAATCATTATAATTTTGTTCTTTATAGACAAATGGAAATCATGATATAGTAGACTTTTGATACCGTATAGATAACACATAGTGATCATTCTTGGGGAAGGAAGAAAACACAATTTCACTGAAATGTTTATAATTTGGGGAAATATTTTAGAAAATCTTTTACATAATACAAGCATGAGTCCCTAGATTGAATTTCAGAAAATCAGATTGAGATTTAACTGCATAATAATTATGATTTAGAACCAAATGATTTAAATTCTTAGCATCTTAGCTTTCTTCCTTACATACTGTCTTCAAAATAATTCATTATACTAAACGAAATGGGGAGCCTTATTTTTCTCTTCTTTTAACAAAGTGTTTATTCATAATTGCATGTGAGGATTTAGCCCTTTTTTTGAAGCAAAAATTCATGGCACAGCTAGTCTGTGGAAAATTATAAAACTTTGTAGAATGAAAAGTAAAGCAGATGTAACTGGTACGCAGTAGGAATCCAAGCTATATAGTCTCCTCACTTAACTATTATGTGCTGCTCAGGCTATGTAAAGTGAAAAAAAATGAGACAATTTTTTTCCCCTTCCCAACTGGCCACTCAACCAGCATTCAGTTTTCCAGTTCAGTCAAACATATTACTAGCTGAAGGAATGAGAAGAGGAAAAAAAAAAGGAAGGAATCAAAGCTGCATCTGCTATAAAAAGAAACTTAAAGACTAAATGATTTAGTGTAAGATACTCTAAATTGCAGCTATTACAAGGAAAGGCACTTTTTAATAAAATTCTACATCAGTGGTTCATAAGCTCACATCCACCAACCCCAGTATCCAAAAATAGATTTCAAGGGCTGTGTTAACTTGTATGGGGAAAATTATATCTTCACTTTCATTAGTCTCCTACTGAAATTTAGCATTTCCTCCAATTTTGAAGGTAGGCAACAATAGTGGTAGTAATACCTATAATTTAATCATTAATAGAAATCAGAGATGTTTTAAAACCACATTACAGTTGCTGATGTCACAAATTATTGTTTATGCTCATCACTGCTTTGGTAGATATTTTACATATTGCTAGGTCTTGTAAACTTAGTGTGTTGTTAAAGTCATGTAGCTTTAAGAAAATATTTAAGTAACCGAATTTCAATATAATAGATTCTGTTTATAATCCTCAATCTTTTGTTTCATGCACTTTGAAATATCATTCTGAGAATTTAGTCTTCAATTGACTACCAAAAAGGTCTATGGCACAAAAAGACTTATCTCTGATAGGTTGTTATTTTGTTTAGATTAGTATAATATGCTAAGATACCTCTTTTAAACCCATTCAAATGGTAAAATAAAAATAAACTGAGGGGAGAATGACCCCCCAATCATAAAAATTGTGTAGTGAGGTCAATTCAACAAAGCTGTAGTGAAATAATATAAATTAAACTTAAAAACATTGTATATTATAAAATGGTGGGAAAGTAACTATCCTACAATAAGGTATACCAATATAATTCTGAACACTGATCCTATGATCTCTTACAACACAAGTTCTATAGAATGGAGATGTGTCTGTTGACAACAGGTAGCAAGACTTTTCGTTAACACTGCCTTTGAGTTACATATGTGAAAATTCTCTCATGGATGATTGAATTTTTGATATGATTAACATTAAGCACTTGCACATTTTGCTAAGAAGTTTTGAGACAGCATTTTCCTCATGATAGAAACATAACACACCATAGATTTTCTTTCATAAATCTAAAAAAAGTTTTAAAAATAACATCAGATTTTGAATACCACAAATAGGATGGCTATCAATCTTGACGTTTAAGGGCATCTTGACTTTTGAAAGAGGTGAAAATTTTTCATTTTCTTTTTTTTAACTTCTGACAAATGAGTTATTGTTTCTTTCCTGGAGATTTTTTTTTCTTTTTCGAGTGGAGAGAGGTACAAGGCATTTTATGTTACCTTTGCATTTTAAAAAGCTTTATAGGCAGTGAAAAATCACCAGACAAGTTCTGAACCTGACAGAGTAGTACAGTGACAGAGAAAAATAAACCCCAACATCAATAACAAAAGTGATTGATAGGTCAAGGAATTACTAACCTACTAAAACAAAAACAAAAACAAAAACAGGCTTAAAAATAGGGTAAATAAATATAATTTATTTTAGAAAAACAAGGTTTTGCTACTAAGTAATTTGCAGATTAGTCATGATTTGTACATGAATGTGACCCCGAGTTCCTCTAAATTTCTTTTTCTCTATGTTTATCTCTCTTGAATTTGTGGGATGGGGTAAAGAGATGGAGAGGGAAAATAATGAGATATTTTTAAAGTTCTCTTTAGTCCTGCATGAGAATTTTATGGCAGAGTGGATACCATCTCTTCTACCTATAATCTGTATATGAAAACCAGGTATTCTAATAACCTTCAATCTCCTCATAGGATTTTTTTAAAGGTGCATTTTATGAGAGGTTAAACTACCAATAAATATTCCCTTTAAAAAATAGTGTAAATACATTTAGAAATTATGAAACTAAAGCCACATGTATTAAATAAATAACCAACAACCTATGAACCACAAGCTGACAGTAATATACAGGGTGCTCACTAAATGGGTTACTGTGTATGCACAGTGAAAAGATGTCACCTTGAAGTATTACTAATTAATTCTTTTTCACCATATTACTTATTGCCGAAATGAAAAGAGTCTTACTATTGAATGATATCCAATATTCTAAAAATAACAGATTCCTGGGGGTACTTGGCTGGCTCAGTGAATAGAGCATGCAACTCTTGATGTCAGGGTGGTGAGTTCAAGCCCCATGTTGGGCATGGAGCCTACCTAATACATATATATATATAATAAAATAGAATTAAGTGAAATTAGGCCCTTAGAGGGTGTTGGTCCTCCAATGGCGGGTCCTGTGCAGGGCAGCGGGGCATGAACCCTGGACCTGCTCCGGGCCTTGCCCCGTGTGAGCTTGGCCAACCTAAAACCGAATCCAGGCTCCAGGAAACCGCTTCAGACACCAGTATCAGCCTTTGAGTCTCAATAGATTGCAATATCTTATTGATTTGGGTCGAGTGGATCCTACTCAACCTATTGACCTAACTCAACTTGTCAATGGGAGGGGCGTGACCATCCAGCCACTTAAAAGGGATTATGGTGTCCAGCTGGTAGAGGGGAAATTCTGTGCAAACCTGTTCCATTCTTTCTGCGTGGACAACCTATTCCAAAACGAATGCTTCCTCCTGAAGCACTGGAACCATATTATACCAATGCAAAGAATCGTGGTTACCTGGTGGATCCTGCCAAATTTCCTGAAGCAAGACTTGAACTTGCCAAGAAGTATGGCTATATTTTACCTGATATAACTAAAGACAAGCTCTTCAAAATGCTTAGTACTCGAAAGGATCCAAGGCAGATTTTCTTTGGTCTTGCCCCTGGATGGGTGGTGAATATGACAGATAAGAAAATCCTAAAACCTACAGATGAGAATCTCCTCAAGTATTATAGCTCATGAATTCTCTTTCAAGAAAGCAGAGTTGTAAAAGAGTTCTGGAAGAAAAGGGACTGAAACATACATATTTCTCATGGTCTCATCTTGATTTGTGATTCTCTAGATGTTGATGATAATTTCCCATGTAACCCTATTTCCATTTTTATCTAAAATTGAAATAAAAAATGTAATAAGCAATGGCTGCATAGAGGAACTGAATCTGTGCCTGTTCTCTCTGTTAAAGAAACAAAATCCCTGGCATTCTGCCAGAGGAAGATGATAACTTTTAGGGTATTTCTTGTTCGTTTTTTTCATAATCTTTTCATCCAGGTCTTGTGTTATCATTGTTGCAAATCAGAGTGATTGTGAAGGTGGAAAGAGATTGATTACTAGGCCTGTTCAGTCAAGGTTAAAACACTTACTAATGGTGGCCCATCTTAATAGCCCCAAGGAAGCTCTGCTATCCAGTGTAATGGTGGAAAGCCTTCAACTCTGGATTATTAAGATGTGGGATATGAATTGAAAGTTTAAGACCAGTGAATAAGTAGTACAATATTCGCTAGCAAAACAAGCAAAAATTCTAAGTGTATTCATATTCTCAACTCATCTGATAGGAATAGATAATGATTAAGCCATTAATCTTTTTCTTGAAGAAGGTAAATTTCGAACTGATATTTTGCTTATTTCGGAGATATTGGAGATCTTTGTTTTTCAGTCATTTTAAATGATTTTTGAAATATTGTTCAGTGATTATATAACCCATAAAAACAACTGGTAGTATGAAAATAAACTCAGTAAATGTAAAAAAAAAAATAAAGAATTAAGTGAAATTAGAAAGACAACTGACTCATAAAGGAATCTTTTAAACGTTTTCTAGCTTGTCCTTCTATCTACAAAGAAAAGCATATTTAAGCAGCAAGGTTACAAGACAGGAAGAGATTAGATTGATTAACTTTTTAAACCCTGAGTGAAAAAAAAGTTAAAATGTTCATTTTTATGGCCATAACATCTTTTCTCTGTCTTACCTACATGGAAATTTTACTTTTAATCAACTTTTCAATCATTCTCTTTTTGGTGACCTAGTAAATTCTAACACAAATAAGGCAGGAACTGTATCTTTTGCTTTTCTTTCTCTAAACACCTCAAAATAATAATGCTTGACATTTATATAGCTGTTTAACAAATTTAAACTCTCCTTCATACATTATTTAATTTAGCCCTTACTAAAACTTAGGAGTAGATGCAGTAATGTCCTAGAGCCACCTGTTTCAGCTCCAGAGAATTGACTGTCAGGTTTTCAGGGATACGTTTACTAAAATGAAATATTAAATTATGTAAACTTACAGTTACATAAATTATATTTGAAATAAAGGCACTAACTATTCAAGATGCATTTCCTAATTTCTTTACCACAGAGTCTATCAATAAGAGCTGTTTCCTTCTACCAAGTATCTACTACTAGCTTAATGTTACTAAGGAGAAAATTGAATCTTAATAATGGTAGAGTGACTTACTTGACACAGTAGGGACTAGAGTCAGGTCTCTAATTCTTATCTACTCTCTTTTATCAGTTACAAAGTAAACAAATATCAAATACCTGCTAGGTGAGAGGCATTATGATTAAAAATATATAGTGAAAGCCTAAAACCTTCTCTCTCCTTACTCAACAGATGAATTTTCTTTCTGTTCCAAAAAGCAAACAGAAACTCTCAGTGCAGGGACACCTGAGTGGCTCAGTGATTGAGTGTCTGCCTTTGGCTGAGGTCATGATCACAGGGTCCTGGAATAGAGTTCCACATCAGGCTCCCCACAGGGAGCCTGCTCCTCCCTCTGCTTATGTCTCTGCCTCTCTCTGTGTATCTTATGAAAAAATAAATAAAATCTAAAAAAAAAAAAGGAAAAATAAAAAGTCTCAGGAGGGAGAACTTCAAGTTCCCTCAACTATGTTTGATCTACCTGTGTATTTGCCTTCCCCAATCTTAGGTGATTTATTAGCATTTTTTGATAGAGAGGGGTATTTTTCTATGAAACACTTTCTTCTCTGAGATTCCACAATGTCAATGTGGATTAGTTTGTCTTTCATACTACAAAATCTCATTTGCTTTCTTTCTCATTTCACTGGCCTCTAAATGTTGGACTATGATTAGGGGATCTCATTATGTTTAACAGTATTATAATCTGTCCATCTGTCTGACTATCTGCTTTTCTGTTTATGTGTCATATTAGTGAATATCTGTTCCAGAAAGCTCCCCAGAACTCCAGATCTCTGTCATTGGCCTATTTGATATTTCTACTTAGAAGTCCAAAAAGCATCTCAAAGTTAACATGCCTTAAGCTTAACACTGAGCTCCTGATATACCTGCCGTCTACCTAATCCATACGGTTTTCCCATTCAGGCCCCAAATCCTGATTACTTTCCGTCATTCACATCCCAAATCCACCTAAAAGCAAATTCTTTCAATGCTATTTTCAAAACATATGCATAATTTGATTGCCTGCAAACACCCACATTTCTACCACCTTGGTCTCAAGTGACCATTCAGAAGTTACCTCTATTACACCAGTCACTTTTTAAAAAACGTGAACTAATATATCAAAACCATAACTGGCAGATATATTTGACTCAACCATTAGTGAGGTTTTAAGATTTATACCTTCTTTTAATTTTGTCATTAATGCTTTGAAGTGTCCCAATTTGTATTTTTTAAAGATTCATTTACTTATTTGAGAGAGAGGGAGAAGGAGAGAGAGTCCCAAGTAGACTCTGCACCGAGCATGAAGCCTGACATGGGGCTTGATTTCATGACCCTGAGATCATGACCTGTGCCAAATCCAAGAGTCAGATGCTTAGATGACTGCACCATCCAGGTGCCCCTAACACATAGAAAATTTTAATTGCAGACAAAATAATATTCCATTGAGTTTCTCAACAGATCTCGATCCTAGGATTCATGACTGCTAGCAGCAACCTGGATTTAGAATTTTCCCCACAATGTCTTACTTTTATAAAATAATAACAGAAATGCTACTATGTCATCTTATATAGTCCATATAACAGTATTAGGTTAATTCATTTAGCTAAAAATATTTACCAGTACTTATCCAAAGAGTTGAGATATCCTGAGGAATAAGACAACACTCTAAGGGCTCTCTAGCAGAGGCATTTAACAAGGCATGGTTACTTAAAGAGAATCACTGGCCAATTAGGACACTAAAACTACTGTATTCAGTACAATGTAATGACATAAGAAACATCACAATTACTTTAAATATATAATTATCACAATGCATACCTGAGTGTTCACTTAACACATATTCATTGAGCAACTTTTCCAGTTTTGTCGGGAAATGATTGATATGTATCACTGTGTAAGGTTAAGCTGTACAGTTTAATTTGATTTGTCTATATTGTGAAATGATTACACAATAAGTTCAGCTAACATCCACCTTCTCATATAAATAGACTAACAGGAAAAGAAAAAAGAAAAGAAAATCTTTTTATTCTCATGATAAGAACTCTTAGGTTTTATTTTCTTAACAACTTTCCTGTATGTCACACAGCAATGTCAGCTGTATGCTGTCATCATGTTATATATATTATAAATAGTCATCATGTCATACATTACATCCCTAGTGTTCATTAACTTATAAGTGGAAGTTTATACCTTTTCGCCACCTCCCTCTGATTACCTCTACCCACCCTCCACTTCTGTTAACCATAAGTCTTATCTCTTTTTCTGATTTCTTTTTTCTTTTCTTTTTTAAAGATTCTATACATGAGATTATACAGTATCTGTCTTTCTCTGACTTATTTTAGTTAAATTAATCCCTCAAGGGCCATCCATGTTGTTGAAAATGGTACAGATTCTTCTTTTTTAAAAAAGATTTTATTTATTTATTCATGAGAGACGCACCGAGAGAGGCAAAGACATAGGTGGAGGGAGAAGCTGGTTCCCATGGGAAGTCTGATGTGGAACTCAATCCAGGAACCCTAGGATCATGACCTGAGCCAAAGACAGAAGATATTCAACCACTGAGCCACCCAGGTGCCCAAGTTCTTCATTTTTTATGGCTGAATAATGTGTGTGTGTGTGTGTGTGTGTGTGTGTATGTGACCTGTAAATAATGCTCCTATGAACATAGGGGTGGCAAATGTCTCTTTCACAAAGTATTTCATATCCTTTGGATGTATTCTCAAAAGTGTAATTGCTAGATTACACCGCATTTCTATTTTTGTTATTTTCTGATGATCCTTCATATTGTTTTCCATAGTTGCACCAATTTATAATTCCACCAACTTTGCACAGGGTTCCCTTTTCTCCATATCCAAACCAGCATTTGTTATCATGAATAGACACTGAATTTACTCAAATGCTTTTTTGCATCTACTGAGGTGATAAGTTTCTTTTCTTTCATTCTGTTAAGCTTATGTATCACATTGATTGATTTGCATATTTTGAGTCTTCCTTGTAAGGATAAATCCTAAATAGTCATGGTCAATGATCCTTTCAATATGCTGAATTTGGGTTTATTGATAATTTTACATTCATATTCATCAGGATATTGACCTGTAGTTTGCTTTTCTAATACTTATTTTCTGGCTTTGGTAATAAGGATAATGCTTATCTTTTAAATGAATTTGAAAATGTTCTCTCCTTTTCATTTTTTGGAAGAGTGTGAGAAGGATTGGTGTTAATTCTTCTTTAAATGTTTGTTAAAATTTATCAGGGAAGTCATCTGGTGCTGGGCTTTCCTTTCCTGGGAAATTTTTGATTAGTTATTCAGTTTCCTTACTAGTAATTGGTTTATTCAAATGTTCTATTTCTTCCTGATTCAGTTTTGGTAAGTTGCATATTTCTAAGAATTTTTCTGTTTTTTTCCTCAGTTGTCCACTTTGTTGGTGTATTATTGTTCATAGTATCAAGTAATTTTTATCTCCACACATTGTTCTAGGCACTATGCTGTGGTAGTGAACAAAATAGACAAGATCCTTCATTGTATGATAATGCTGGAGGATGAGATGAACAGTACACAATTAAAGGAAGACAAGTTTTAAATTTTCTTTTTAAAGATTTTAGTTTTTGTTCATGAGAGACACAGAAAGAGAGAGGCAGAGACATAGGCAGAGGGAGAAACTGGCTCCATACAGGGAGCCCAATGTGGGACTCAATCCCAGGACTCCTAGGATTATGCCCTGAGCTGAAAGCAGATGCTTTAATGTTGAGCCACCTGGGAGTTCCAAAGACAAGTTTTAATTGCAGTAAATGCTATATAGAGAATCAAAATAAGGTTCCAGTTACTATTACAGATTGAGAAATAAAGTCTCTCTCAGAAGGGTGTTAAACTGAGTTATGAATGACACAATGATATGCCATATGAATATCAAGGGGATAACATTGCAGGTCAGTGTAATAAACTCAGTAAATTTGAGGAAAATTAATGATAGTGTGATTGGAGCATAATGATTGAGGTAAGTATAATGAGTATAAATGTTCCAGATAGGAACTTTTCAGTCTAGGTGGGATAGAAAAACCACAGAAAAAGTTCTTAAGGGCAATAGCATGATCTTTTTCACATTCTTAAAAGTCACTTTGGTTACATATATTGTAGGTAAACATGAGTGGAAGATGGACTAGAAATAAGTAGACTATTGAAATCAACAATTTTACAGGTGAGAGATGATGGAAGCCTAGTCAAGGAAGATGTCAGTGGAGATGGCAAAAAGAAGAGGCATAGTATAGTTTTAGAGATTCATTGATAGAACTTCCTGATGGATTGGATAAGAGTTATATAGGAAAGGAATAAAGTCAATGGCAAACCAGAGAGTTTGGCTTGAACAACTAGATGTTTTATTCACCCAGTTAGCAAGACTGGAGAGTTAGGAGTTTGATTGTATCTTATTATTGTTTATTTTCTCAAAACCATCTCCACTCTTAAATTGTCCTGTGTACTGCAGTGACTGAAAACATTTTTCCGACTCACTTGTCAATAGTTACTGGTTTTGTTTTTGCCAGGGAAGCACTCTTGTGGGAGATATAAGGAAGATGAATAAGAAGGAGAAGGCATTTTCTTCCATGGGGACTGCAGATACCTGCATGGGCATTGGAGACAACAGATGAAGGATTTTTCCCAGTGCCTTCCAGATGTCCTCCTGAGGTCACCCACTTCAGCGCTGCAGGTAACTGAGACTATTAATTGTAGTTTCTGAGTTTCCTGCCTATCCATATTTATCCTTATTTGGGGTTTCCCAGACTTGCTAATAGTTGAACAATTCTCTGGTTCTTCAAACTAAGTCATTTGCTGTATGAAAAGCTTAGAATAGTTAATATTTTCTGGAACAAACTCTAATATAGGGAGACTAATTAATAGTTCTGCTTTCTGGCTTCAACAGAGAGAGTCAGAGCTGGAGATATAGATTTTGGAATCATTGGTGTTTAGATAATAAACACAGGACAGGATGAAGTTTCTTTGCAGATAAAATAAATGGGGCAGGAGAGAATCCTGTGGGTTCAACTCTTTTGAAGTTAAATAAAAAAGAAGTCAGAACAAAAGAATGAAACTGGACCACTTCCTTACACCATACACAAAAATAAACTCAAAATGGATTAAGGACCTAAATGTGAGACCTGAAACCATAAAAAAAATCCTAGAAGAGAGCATAAGCAGTAATTTCTCTGACATTGGTTGTATCCTTCTAGATATGTCTCCTGAGGCAAGGGAAACAAAAGCAAAATAAACCAGTGGAAAAAGCATCAAAATAAAAAAAAAAAAAACGTTAGCACAGCAAAGGAAACAACCAATTAGACTAAAAGACAACCTACCTAATGGGAGAAGATATGAGCAAATGATATATCTGATAAAGGGTTAGTATCCAAAATATATAAAGAACTTATACAACTCAATACCCCAAAAGCAAATAATCCAATTAAAAAGGAAGAAAAGATATGAACAGATATTTCTCCAAAGAAGACATTAAATGGTCAATTGGATACATGAGGAGATAATCAATATCACTCATCATCAGGGGAATGCAAATCAAAACCACAATAAGATATCACCTCACACCTGTCATAATGCCTAAAATAAAAAAAATACAAGAAACAAGTGTTGGTGAGGATGTGGAGAAAAAAGAAGCCTTGTGTGCTCTTGGTGGGAATGAAAACTGGTACAGTCACTGTGGAAGAAGACAGTATGGAGGTATCCTTCAAAATTAAAAATAGAACTGTCCTTCAATCCAGTAGTTGCCCTACTGGGTATTTACCCTTGAAGTGATATATGCACCCTTATGTTTATTGTAGCATCAATTATAGTAGCCAAACTATGGAAGCATTCCAAGCATATCTAAACATTCCATCAAAAGATGAATGAACAAAGATGTGATATGTATACACATGCACACACTCACAATGGAATATTATTTAGCCATAAAATAGAATGAAATCTTGTCATTACAAAACATGGATGGATCTAGGGAGTATAATGTAAAGCAAAATAAGTCGGAGAAAGACAAATACCATATGATTTCACTCATATGAGAATTTTTTAAATTTATTTTTTATTGGTGTTCAATTTACCAACATACAGAATAACCCCCAGTGCCCGTCACCCAATCACTCCCACCCCCCGCCCTCCTCCCCTTCTACCACCCCAGTTCGTTTCCCAGAGTTAGGAGTCTTTACGTTCTGTCTCCCTTTCTGATATTTCCCACACATTTCTTCTCCCTTCCCTTATATTCCCTTTCACTATTATTTATATTCCCCAAATGAATGAGAACATATAATGTTTGTCCTTCTCCGTATGACTTACTTCACTCAGCATAATACCCTCCAGTCATATGAGAATTTTAAAAACAAATGAATAAAGAAAAAAAAGAGACAAACCAAAAAACAGACTCTTAACTATAGAGAACAAATGATTACCAAAGGAGAGGTTGGTGGGGGAATGGGTGAAATGGGTTAAGAGGATTAAGAGTACATTTATCTTGATGAGCACTGAGTTATGTGTGGAACTGCTGAACAATTATTGTACACTTGAACCTAATATACCACTGTATGTTATCTACACTGGAATTTTTAAAAATCTGGAAAAAAAAGAAGTCAGAAAAGAATACTAAGTAAGAGAAACCAATGTATTAGAAGTAATTTTATGTAGGTATGGCATTATCAATGATAAGTTAGTATAAGTGTTTCAACAAAGGTGGTCATTGTAGTCTAGAATGGCCAGGAAAGGTTTAACTGTGGATGAGGGGTCCTGAAAGGCGAACTTACTTCAGATTAAGAAGAAATGACTTTTTAGCTAGTTACAAAAACAGCAAGAATTAGAGCATGGCAACAGAAATGCTAATATATGGGGGTTTTGTAGATGGAGTATGGGGGAGGATGGTGGAAGATGGTATTAAAAAAAGGAGAGCCACTACAGATTTTGGAGTTTGTGAAAATTATTAAAAAGGCATGCCACTGAACAAATTAGGTGAGATAACCAAAATGACTTTAAAAAAATAACTTCTACTCCCAAGCAAAAAGACTTCAATGGAAGACATTTAGTAGACTGTGAGGACATTAAATATTGACATAAACTAGGATATTTTGGGCAGTTTTATGTTGAATTGATCGCATTAACAAAAAGAGAGGTTAGGAAAGGAAACAGATTCTGCCTTTTATGTAAAGGTAGCATTTTTTAAAAAAGATTTTATTTATTTATTCATGAGAGACACAGAGAGAGGGGGGTGCAGAGACACAGGCAGAGGGAGAAGCAGGCTCCATATGGGGAGCCTGATGTGGAACTCGATCCCAGGACCCCGGAATCACTCCCTGAGCCAAAGGCAGACGCTCAACTGCTGAGCTACCCAGGTGTCCAGGTGTCCCTTTTTTTTGTTTGTTTGTTTTTTTAAGCAGAGTGACCATCATTGTTTATTTCCTTTTTTCCTGTCCATAAATATTTTTGCCTGTGCCTAATTTTCCAGTATGAATAATTTCTATTTATATGAGAGAGAGAGAGAAAGTGCAAGAATGAGAGCTGAGGGGAGGAGCAGAGGTGAGGGACAAGCAGACTCAACTCTGAGGTACAGGCTCAATCCCGTGACCCTGAGATCACGACCTGAGCTGAAATCGAGTCAGAAAATCAACTGACTGAGGCACTCAGGCATCCCAAGGTAGCATTTTTTTCTTCCACAAAGAGAATAATGGTAACTTGATGGAATCTAAGAAGTAAGAGTCATTTAATAAAAATTTTATTTGGGGCTACTCGAGTGGCTCATCAGTTTAGTGCTTACCTTTGGCCCAGGGTGTGATCCTGGAGTCCCAGGATCAAGTCCCATGTCAGGCTCCCTGCATGGAGCCTGCTTCTCTCTCTGCCTGTGTCTCTGCCTCTCTCTCTGTGCCTCTCATGAATAAATAAAATCTTTAAAAAAAATAAAAATTTTATTTGGAAAGATGTTATTGTACTAATATGAAAATTCCCTACATATTCCGAATTAGAGCAAATCATATGATAAATCTTAAATGTCTTGCTTCACCACAATACCACCTGGATTATGTTGGTGCAAATCCCAGGCATTATATCACTAAGTCATTTGGATCATCATTTAATATGTAAATATTTTAGTGTATCTCTCCAAAAGAGAACTCTAAAAAGATAACCATAATACAATAGACACCTACAAAATTAACAATAAGCCCACTTACTGTTTAGTCAGAGTTCAAACTTCCCTGATGTTCTCATAACATTTTGTTACAGGTTATTTGAATATCCATATTGGGTGGGCAATTGTCTTTTAAAAGACAACATGTAATATTAATACTCACAAACTAACATAATATGACATATATGTAAAATATAAAGCAAAAAAAAGAAGCACTATGAATCCCAAATCCCAGCTCTAGAGCTTGAATTTATCAATACTAATTAATCTGTTTCCTCTGTGCTATTCAGCCCCTGTGCCATTTCATCAAAAGTTAGTACGATTCTGAATTTTCTATTACCTTGCTTTCTTTCCTTTTTTTAGGTTTTACTACATATATCTGTGTTCATGATATGTTGTTTATTTTTACTTGTTTTTAGTCTTTTGAAAAATGTCATATACTATAATTTGATTTTTTCTCCCACTGAACATGTTTCTAAAGTTCCTCCATGTTGTTTTGTGCAACTGAAGTTCATTGTTTTTCTCTGCTGTATAATATTTCACAGAATGGCTGTTATTATTTCCTCTTTTCCTGTTTACAGACAATTTTGCCTGTGTCTAGTTTTCTAGTATGAACAATTTCTATGCACAGTATAGCTCCTATTACATGTGCACAAAAGATTTGCAATTAGAAGTAATGGAATTGTTAGATCTTTGCAAAATAATGCTGAATTGTTTTCCAAAGTAATCATACTGATTAACATTCTCACTAGCCATTTATTAGAATTCTTGTCATACAGGGATCCCTGGGTGGCTCAGCAGTTTAATGCCTGCCTTTGGCCCAGGGCGTGATCCTGGAGTCCTGGGATCAAGCCCCATGTCGGGCTCCTGGCGTGGAGCCTGCTTCTCCCTCTGCCTGTGTCTCTGCTTCTCTCTCTCTATCATGAATAAATAAATTTTTAAAAATCTTTAAAAAAAAGAATTTTTGTCATACATATTTACCAAATTAATAATTTTCAGACTTCTGGAAATTTACCAAATATCTGGTAAAGCCAGTATCAAGTCTTGGTTTAATATGTATTTTCCTGAGTACTAGTGAGGTTAAATATTGTTTTTGTGCAATAATTTACCATTAAACTCTTCCATGAAGAGGCTGATTTTCTATTTTTGTACTTATGAATTGACTTTTTGAAAGTATTAATGTAAATGTGTCCATATTATGGATAGTAATCCTTTACTATTAACATGATTTGAAATACTTCCAGGTTGTGGCTCCTATTTTCAATTTATTTGTAGTATCTCTAGATGAACAGATAATTCTTTCATATAATCAAAAAAATCAATTATTTTAGTGTTAGTAATATTGGAGTTAAGAAATCCCTATTACCTCAAGTTTATAATAATTGTCTTATGTTTCCTTATAAAAGTACAATTTTACCTTTCATATTTACATTTTTATTTCATCCAGATTTTTCTAAGTAGTTCCAGAATAAATCAAATTTTAAAAATTTAATGTATGTTATATAAAATAAAACTTCTAATAATTATAAACTGAGTGATTACTGTGGGTCAGACTCCCTGGGAAGCAGACTCTTGAAATTCTGAGATTTTTGACAAGAGGTTTATTTTGGGAACTATACCTGTGAGGGTGAGACTAGCTAGATTGGGCAAAGGGCAAGGTTGAGCTGTGATGAAATTATAACAGAAGACTCAGCTACTCAAAGAAGGAATTCTGGAAGCCAGGAGGCCATTCAGAATACTCCCAGTTGAGGTGATGCCAAGGCCTTTGCCATATCCCATCAACCAGTACTAGCACAGCTGCTAGAGGAGCTCTAACTTTAAAAAAGCAGCCTCCTTAAACCAAAGACAGTTTTTAGAGAGGGATTAAGGTTTGGGGCCTCAGTAAATAAAATTCCTGGAAGTTGTGGGTGGAATGATCACCCTGAGGGGTATCTGCAGCAGCACAAAAGACTACAACAATTATTTAACGACTATAATAGTTTACCAAATAAGGTGAGAAAACTATGTTCAGGGCTGTGTCACAGGTACCAATACTGGAATGTTAGAAACTTAGTAGGCAACCAATAAATATTTTCTGAGAGAATAAATGTAACATGAAGTAGACACAATGCAAAAAGATCTTTATTGCCCTCAAGTTGCTTTTAGCCATGTATTAAATAACTGAATATATCACATTGAATAGATTTTTGTCGAAGTCTAAGTTTTGATCATCTTAAATGGTAATTATGGTCTTCAGTAGGATTTACGCATAACAGAAGTTCAACTGGAACTAGCTTAAGTAACAGAAGGGACTTTAATTCCATTTATAATAAAAGTCCAACAGACATTTCAGGTATACTTAGTTCTAATGACTCACATGAAGTCAAAATGACTCTCTTCCTTCATCTTTTGGTTTTCCTTTCCTTTGTATTAGCTTTTCTTATTTAGTCTCTCTTCATATAGAAAAAGCCATGGTCATCAACAGCTCGCACTCAGATCCTACTATTATGACAACTGCCTAAAACTTGAACTCTTTCCTTAATAACATTAAAGGAGGTCTAAGGAAGACTTGAAGTGATATGGCTTGAGTCACATAGCCCACTTTTAATCACTCACTGTGATGGGCTGAATAGAATGCCTTGAATGATGAGACCTAAATCATGTGTCTCGTCAGGGAGCCTGGAGAACAGATATTCGGCTCATTGCAATTATACAGACAGAACAGCACTGTTTTCACCTCACTGTAATCATACAGATGAGAAGGCATAGTGTCTATCTCTCCCCAGCCACATGGGCTGAACATCACTGTGTCCACCACACTCCATCCATATGGACTGAACAGGATTCTTATGTCATGAGAGAGGAATGGTTCTTTACATTGATGCTAGAAAGATGTATAAAAATATTTAGGTACTTAGATTAACTCATTTGGAAAAGGTTAACTTATTTGTATAGTAAAGGAAACAAATATTCCTTACAAAAATCAGTGACATGCTATTATTAGTTCTTTGAGGGGTTATGCATGTTCAAAATAATATATTAATTGTTATACTTTTTCCAAATTGGGCACTTTATACACCTGCTCCAAAATAGTATATTAGTTAAGTGTGTATTTTCCTGTGATAATTTTTCATTTATTTTCTATTTCAAATAGAAATATGTTCATATGTTCTAAGTCAATTTTTGACAAATTGTCCAGAGCTTAGAGCTTACATAGATATTTATCTACCTTACTGTAGTCCCAACCTACTCACTCACTCAAGTCTACCTCTTACCAAGTGTCCTCCCCTGAATTGACTTGTGCCTTTATCATTATGTTAAACAGTCATAAGATTTAGATTGGAGGCTTTTCTTCCTTTCTAATAAAATTATATGATAATGATTATCATTAAGATAATTATCATCAAGATAATGATTGAAATATTTTACCTTTGGTACTTCCATTAGGCTTAATAGATGTGTCAATTAATATATACAGAACATGATACTTGTCTGAAATGTTTCTTTTCTATATGTGCTATTGATATAGCTGGGGGAGTTTTTACCGTATAATTTTTCATTTTTTTAATATATCAGCCAAGCTTATATCAATTTATAAAATTCTATATTGGAAAGAAAGTTCTTCTATAGTTGCTAATGAAGTTCTGTTTCAGAATTTGTGATAAGTTGGATAAATATAGCTAGATTGAACTTTATTTTTATTCTCCAAAGGAAAAAAAAAAAGACTTATTAAACAAGTGAGCAGTATGCATTATGTTACAGAGGAAAATACTTCAGAGTATTAACTGTCTTAAATTCCTGATAAATTTTCCAGTAATCTGAATTATATCTTTATTATAAACCATACAACTTTAGTCTTAGATGGGTACTGTGCAGTGTAGGCTGTTTTTTTTTCCCATACACATTTCAAATTATTTTCTACCCACTATAGTAAAATAATGAAGTTACTTGGTTAAGATTGTGTTGTGCTTAAAATGATTGAATAGTCAACTATTCAGGTTTTATAGTAGTTCAAATAGGCCTTCTCCAATTAATTTGAATTCACAGAATATTTTTACACTTCTTAATTCTTTTGTATGTGGGAGGAGAAGGTAAAAAAGAGGTGATATACTGAGAAGAATAATTACCAAAGCTTTGTAAAGAGTATTTTTACCCAGGACAATCAGGTAGTTTTTTAGTCAAGTTCTAGTATACAGGGGTCTAAGGTACATATCATACAGAGAGAGGCACAGGCGAAGAGGGAGAGTAGATGGCATGATTACATAGAACAAGGCTTCTTAACCTCAGCACAGTTGACACTGTGAGCCAGAAATTTTTTTGTTGTAGGCTGCTATTTCCCTTGTAGGATGTTTAATATAATTTTAGTCTTTATCACTAGATTTTTGCAATCAATGGCAAAGTGGCAGTAAGTAAACCAGATAGTTTCCAACCCAATTTAGATGGTATAAAGTGTGCATCCAACTTATTGAAAGATTATACACAATGAATCTTTATTTATTAAATAACTAACTCCCCCTTCAGAGTAAAATAACTCCCCTTTCAGTTAAAAAGATGGCCACATATCTATATACAACCTAAAGAAATCCACATAAAATAAAGTGAGCAAAATATTTTATATTCTGCTTTTATATGGGCAATTTGACATTTGTCCTCCTAGGCTTCTACTGCTGACCACCATTCCTATTGGCAACAACCATTGCCTGTAATTGCTCTGACATCTGTTAAAAATGACAAAATTTTGTAGTGAAGGCCATCATATAAAATGAGACTATAGAGAATGAAGCCATTCATTCAGAGGAAGGAGGAGTTGGGAAAAATGGGTACCACTATCTGAGTGTGGGAATCCAGCAGTATTTTTCATATACATGAGATATTGAATTTTTTAAAAGATTTTATTTATTTATTTATTTATTTATTTATTTATTTATTTATTTATTTATGAGAGAGAGAGAGAGAGAGAGAGAGAGAGAGAATGGCAGAGACACAGACAGAGGGAGAAGCAGGCTCCATGCAGGGATCCCGACGTGGGACTTGATCCCCGGTCTCTAGGATCAGGCCCTGGGCTGAAGGCAGTGCTAAACCGTTGAGCCACCAGGGCTGCCCAGAATTTCTTTTTTTAAAATCTAAACTTAGTTGAGTTGGGCTTTCTTCTATACTCAACTGTAATGATCTTGAGCAATGCAGAAGGGTCTAACAAAGAATCGGGATATAATTCTTTTATTATAAATTCTGTTTTTAAGATCCAATTTGATTTCCTTTAGTTTCTAAGTTAAAAAAAAAAAAGAATTTATGAAAAAACTGAAGGTGATCCAGTGAAGATGATCCAGTTCCAAAGAAACTGTTTTCTGTTTAGGCAAAAGGAATTATAAATAAGCATAAAATATAAAACTGCTTAGACATAATTGCTTCCTATGAAAAATTTTGTCATATATATGAATATCACCCAAATCCAATACAGACATTATCAGCCATTGTGTGTCAGAGTCCATGGTCCCACCACTTGCAGTGGGGAACTGTCTATGACTCCTGCTGAAGAGTCTTCCCTTGTTTTAGAACATGTGACCCAACTCCCAGGTACAAAACCATTTAGGCTAGAAGTAGTCTCAAGGACAGTTAATCTACACATTCAATGAAGTCTGTGCACAACAATGAACTTTGCTAAATAGATTCCCTTTTTCAAGACTTGGCACATTAAGTCCTGAAAGAATGCATGTGTTAGGAACGGGAGTTGAAGCTGAACACAGAACACAGTTACAGAGATTGTGACAACCATATACAAGTCAAAATGATAAAGAAGGAACCCAAGATGAGGAGAGAAGTGTAGACTTACTAAGAGATAACTTGAAGGAAGACAGTCAGGAAAAAGAGAGACAGAAGAAGGAAGACTGGTCCCCAAGTGCAGATTTGATTTCTTATGATTATCTAGTGGCAGTTATAAGATCATTCCATTCTCATTTGTGCCAACTACCACTTAACTGCCACTCAGATCCAAATTCACCCATCAGTACCTGCCCTGTAATAATGGTCTGGACCTCAAACATTTTTCTAAAACAGTGACACATTAAGTTGTGTCAGTAGAGGGGTGCAGGAGAGACACTGAGGGAGGAAGACGACTTCTGATTTTGGGGTGCTACATTGTACTTTGTATTTTCCTTTTTGCTTCTGTTGCACATTCTGTCAATAGTGGGTATATAGGGATATCCACTGGCACTGTGTCCAAGTGGTGCCCCCAGAACATGAAGTCCTTCAACCACTTTGAAGCTATGCACCCCCCCCCTCCGGTGACCACTTTTCATGGACCTTCCTCCTGGAACACCATGCCCTAGGCTCTGGGCACCTGCCTCAGGCTCAGCTCATCTGTGCACATGGAAGACCAATATCCTAGTTCCCTCTCTTAATGGATACCACAGATTCCATTGCTCTAGAGAAAGCCCCTACCCACTTCCTCTGTATGCACCTGCTTACTAACCCTGGCCAGCTATGGCATTGGATCCTGCTTGCCCAGACACATGAACTAGCAAACTAGTTCAGGGTTTTGCAATGATACCTCCTTCAACCAAATCTAAGGCTCACCTTAGAATCCTTTCTTCCAACCCTGTCCTACAATGTATATACCTTCCCTCGTGTGACGGTTACCTGCAGAGTTCTCTTTCCAACCTTATAGTTACTCCCTACTCATAACTTTATAATTCTTTATCCTAAAATTTTCCTGTTCAAGTTTCTGTGACTTCTCCTTATTGTACTCAGATGGACACCCTCCTTTATAACAAATTCCATTTTTCTTGGACTAACTTGAATGGATTTCTGTTTCTTGTGATCACAAGAGCTGGATTCAAATAGCCAGGACACTCCAACTGATTTTTCTCTCTGAGATTCAGATGCTTCTGCCCTTGTTGTTTGATTCCCACAGAATTTCATGAAATTGACCATACAGCCTATATCTGACCATACATATGGTGCAGAACCCTCAGATCAGTTTTGATGAATACAAGGTTGGACATATTTGTCAATAGTACCAGGAATAGTTTTGCATACTATAGTATTTAACAGCCATGGGAGAAGGACAAACCAATATAATTAAGGTTAAGGGTATATAGAATAACTGACTCAGAGAAGCTTAATGTGTCCCTATTTCTATTTTAACTCTGTTCAGGCTTATGAATCAATGAGCTAGAGCAAAGATATGTAAAAAGAATAAATATCCAAACAGAATTTGCTTGAGTTTCCCCAAATGGATCGTTAGTCATGCAAGTTAATTTATCCTTTGAGAAAGCATGTCATTTCTCTGATATACCCATATGCTCTGGGGATGCAAGTCAATTCCTTCATTTAAGAAAAAAAGTCACAAAATATCTTCACTAGTTATTTAATGATTGATTTTGTTAAGATGCATGCCTAATACATTTTTGCAAAATTATTTTCACAGCTGCTGGTCCTCTTTGGCACAAAAAACTTTAAAAAAATGGAGAGTAGGAATGAGGCTCCTCAAATATCTCAACCCATTCTACATTTAAATGTGCTTAGTCATTAGTTACATCACTAATAGGCTACAAATTTGCTATATAATTTGTTTTTCTGATAAGCATTGATATAAAAATATTGAATGGAATTAAGAAAAAAATACTTAATGGATAAAATGCAATCCTTTCTGGGATTTTTAACATAATAAGTATTTTTAAATGATGTAGTCTATACTAGCAAGAGAGAATTAAAAGCAGTCCAACAATCAATAATTACACAATAATACTGGAAAGAGCAAAGTACAATGATTTTCAGTATAGCTGACTCTTTAATTACAGATAAAACGTCTTACAGAATATGAAAAGATAAAGAGCATTTCTGCTTAGAAAAGCTGATTAAACATTCTAGTGTGCAATCAATATGGTATTTGCAGAACATCAAAAATTAGTACCTAAATATTAACCTCCTCAAGGAAAATTATGGCTAGGTCATGCCATGTTAGAGAGTGACATTGAAAGGAGACACTAAAAAATGTCTTTCTGAATAATTTACTTTTTTATAGTTGAAAATTACGAGAGTAGATTATAAATAAAAACATAAAATGTAAAGAAAAGCTTTTAAAATGCTTTAAGATACAGTCTTGAAATAGCATTCAGCTGAGATGAACACTTCTACTATTTTGAGGTGAAAAGAATAAAGATGTGAGTGTTTTTGGTGAGGAGAAGTAGAGAACCAATTTGGACTACCACAGAAATGAGTTCTCATGAATTAAGTACATAAATATTATTTAACTATGTACTTTATGTATAATGAATTACTAAAGGGAGTATTCTTATTCTAATAAACATGTTTTTAAATTTTGTGGGTTTTCCTAACCTAAACATATTATTTATAAGTAGAATTATATACTTATAGTATAAATCAAATATGTTCAGAAAATTTAAGAGTTCCACAAAATTAAACAGAAAATATTGTAAAAAATAATTCCCCAAGGAGTAAGCATTATAGATTGTTAAGTGAAAATTACGTGAAAGCAAAAAGAAAAAAAATGTTAGGGGAAAATATTAAATATCTAACTCAGGCTCTATAGGAAAAGGAATTTGTGGAAAGAACACAATGAAAATATACACAGAAAAAAGAGAAGTTCTTATACCTTGTTTTTTATAATTGAAGTCCTGGAGAATATAGTTCAAGAGCTAATAGATGACATTTGGGAGAAAGAGCTCAGGTATTTCCTAAAGATGCTGAACTAGAATTTGAAGTATTCTGTATAAGAGTCCAAATGTTGTCCATTCCTGCTCTTTTGAAAACTCTTAAAACCCTTTTATTTCTACAGTACCATGGAAGGGTAGCACAAAGTATTGGTTAAGAGTAGAGTTCTCCTCAGCATCACATCCTACCACCTAAATAAACTTGGATAATTTCTTAGTTCTCTCTCTATACCTCAGTTACTGCCTATAAAATGGGAAAATAATACCCATCTCAAAAGGTTATGCAAGCATTACATGAGTACATATAAAGTACATAGAATAGTGTTAACCCCTAATAACAATTCCTATATTATTATTAGAATACAATCTGGGCGGGGACCAGGGGGGCACCTGGGTGGCTCAGTTAGTTAAGTGTCTGCCTTCTGCTCAGGTCATGATCCCAGCATCCTGGGATCAAGCCCCACAACCTCTCCCTGCTCGGCAGAGAGTCTGTTGCTCCCCCTGCCCCTGCCCCTGCCCTTGCCCTGACACTGCCCTTGCTCATGCTTGGGCGTGCACTCTCTCTCTCTCTGAAATAAACAAATACACAAATAAAATCTTTAAAAAATAAAGTACAATCTGGTTTATTTGGTATCCTTTCACCAATGTTAGTTTTTATCCCCTACGATGGGGATAATTAAAGACGGTAATTATCAATTTCATCAGTCTACTCTCTACAGAATAATTTTACTTAAATTCTTTTTATCATTTTACTTCATTGTTCAAGAACCAATAATGCTTCCCTATTGCCTAGGCCATCAGAGGTTAGGTTCTATCTGCATTCTAAGACTCTGTAATTGACACTGATTTTACTTCTTTAAACTTCCTTCCTTTTTACTCCACATTATTTCCCCTTCTGTCTCATGAGAGATTGCTCGCACTTCCGTACACATGCCATGCCTCTGTTCATCTGTCCTAGTGCCCTGAAACAGCTTTTCTCTTTTCCATTCCTTCAAAGACAATTCCGAAGCATTTTATGGAGGAGGCTTTGTGCTTGGGATTTCCTTCCCCTTCCTTCTTCTTCACTCAGAAATGTATTTGAGTATCTCATCTTTAGTAGGCTCTGCCAAATTAATAGCAAGGGGTTAGCCAGCAAGGTTGCTGACCTTGTTGACTTCACAGATTTGTACAGGAGATGGAGAATGAAATAAGCAACCACACCATACCTGGTCTGGCTAGATTGTTCCTTCCCAATCTCTTCACAAGCCCACTTTCTTCCCATTTACCTTCTCTGTTTTATCTAAAACAGCCTCTGCTCTACCTACAGTCAATATCACATTACCTGCTGAATATTCTTTACAGTATTTATTATTATCTGCAAGTACCTTTCCCACAGGTAGATTTACTTATGAATAACAAAGTTGTATAGTCCTCTCTTTCCTCCCCATTATCCAACGACATTAGTAACGTGATTATTTGGCACTGAACTCCTTGGATCCAGTGTAGGTCCTGATTGGCACAAATATATCAGATCCATTTCCCCATCCTTGCCAAAGTCAACTGTCCAGGAAAGAACAGTAACCTAGGTCTAAGCCATCAGTGCCATCATCCTCCTGACCACAACTGTACAACTCAGAGTCAAATATGTAAAAGGTGAAGAAAGATCTCTTGCTCTAGACAGTGTGATGTACACAAATGAAGTCTGGAAAGGCTACAGCCATTTGGCCACAAATAGGGCAGTTTTAATTTTTTATTTCAAAGTGCTATGCCTTCTGTATCCTTTTGGGACCTATTGTTAGTAACTGAGGCTTCCAGTAATGTTGAACCTGAGTGATGAGAGCAGATATTCTTGTATTATACCTGGTTTTAAGAGGAAAGGATCCAGTCTTTCATCATTAAGTGTGAGGTCAGCTGTAGGCTATTTTAAGGATGCTCTTCGGCAAACTGAGGTGATCATCCTGTAGTCTTAATTTGCTGAAAAATGTTATCCTGAAATGGTATTTGATTTTGTAAATTCTTCTTCTGGGCCAATTGATATGATCATATGATTTCTTTTTTAACCTACTGATATGATGGATTACATTGCTGTATTAAGTATTTAACCAATCTTGCATACCTGGAATAAATACCATCTGGTCATGGTAGATAGTTCTTTAAATACATTGCTGGATTGGGTTCACTAATACTTTTGTTCAGGATTTTTACGTGTAAATTCTTGGGAGATATTGGTCTGTAATTTTTTTTGTGCTGTCTGACTTCAGTACCAGAGTAATTCTGGCATGATAAAAAGAGCTGGGAAGTGTCCCTTCCTCTTCTATTTCTGAAATAGATAGTGTAAAATTTGTAAAAATTGGTGTTAATTTTTCTTTAAATGTTTGGTACAATTCTCCAGTGAAACCAGCTGGAGCTGGAGATTTCCATTTGGGGAGCTTTAAAAATATGGATTTGATTTATTTAATAGTTACAGGACTTGCTCAGATTATCTGTTTCATCTTAGTTCAGTTTAGGTATATGTTTTTAGTTTTTGAGGAATTGATCTATTTTTTTCTAGGTTGTCAAATTTAGGACTGAAAAGTTTTTTGTTATATTCTCTTATTATTATTTTTTCATGACTTCAGGATATGTGGTGATATACCCATTTCATTCCTCATACTGGTGATTTGTGCCTTTTGTTTTTACTATTGTCAATCTTGCTAGAGAGGTTTGTCAATTTTATTTATTTCTTTTGAAGAACAAACTTTGATTTTTCTCTATTGTTATTTTTTTATTTCATTGATCTCTGTTCTCTATTTTATTTATTTTTTTCTTTTTTCTACTCTCTTTGGGGTTTTGTTTTTTCCCCAGTTTCTTCGTGTGGGAAACTAGATTGATTTGAGACCATTCCTCATTCCTAACATAGGATTTTGTCTAAAGATATTTTTCTCACACAGTTGTAGCTGCATCTCACATATTTTCCTATTTATATTTTTATTTTCATTCTTCTTTCATTCATGGATTTTTAAATATAATTTGTTGTTTAATTCCACATGTATAGGTACTTTACTGTTATCTTTCTGGTATTATCTTTCTAGCTAAACACCATTTTAGTCAGAGAACACGCTCTATGATTTCAATTCTTTTAAATTAGTCAAGGTTTGCTTTAAGGTCTAGGATATGGCTCATCTTGATAAATATATCATTGGTGTTTGAAAAAAAAATGTTCAGTAAGCTATTTTAGGTGGGGGGTTAAACTATATATGTAAGTGTAAACTTCTTGATTGATTGTGTTATTTTTCTCTATCCTTGCTAATTTTATGTCTAGTAGTTCTATCAGTTGCTGAGAGGAGATGTTGAAGTCCTCAACAATGATCATGGATTTGGCTACTTCTCTTTTCAGCTTTATAGTTTCTGCTTCATGTATTTTGAGACATGGTTGTTTGATTCCTATGCATTTAGGATTATTTGTCTACCTATGATTTAACCTGATTTTTTAAATTGATATGTCTTGTCCCTATTTGTCTTCAGTATTTTTCTTTGTTCTGACCTCTATGTCACTGGCTATTTGTATATTCATTCTTCCTTGTTTTGGATAAATGTTTGCACAAAATGTTTTCTTCCATGCTTTTAGTTTTAACTTACCGGTACCTATGAATTTCAAATCAGTTTCTTGTAAACAACATATATTCAGGCCATTTTAAAAAATACTTCCCATCAAACTCTCTTTTGGCTAACATTTCAGGTAATTATTAACATTTAAGTTAATTATTCCTATGTTAGGGCTGAAGTCTACTATTTTATTATTTGTTTTCTGGTTCTCATTCCTTTATTTCTCTTTTCTTTTCCTCCGATGGGTGCTTGAACATTTTTTAGTATTTCATCTTGATTTATTTGTAGTTGTTTGTTTCTTAGTGTTTTCTCTGTCTAGCTTTCATGGTGGTTATTTCAGGTATTACAATATACAAATGCTACTTATTATATCTACTAGTATAAACATTTACCACTTAGAGTGAAGTGTGGAATCTTCACTTCCTTTTAGGTTTCCTTACCTTCCTTACTTCAAATATCACTATCTAGAATATCAGATGGTTTTACAATTCTTGTTTCAATATTCCAATATAATTTATAGGATTCATAAGAAAAGGATAGTCTATTATATGTATTTATATTTTTGCTCTATTTTGCTTTCTTCAATTCTAAACCTCCAACATTTTCTCTTTCATCATTTCATTTGTTTGAAGGACTTATTTTTTAGACAATCTTTAAGGATAGGTATGCCAGTGAAAAATTCCTTTAGTTCTTTTTCATCTGAGAATGTTTTGTTTGCCTATAACTCCTGAAGGATGATTGTGTTAGACATAGAACTCATAGTTGACAGTTCTTTTCTCTTAGCGCTTGAAAAATTTGTGCCACTTATTTCTTCTTTGTGATTATAGCTGAGAAATCATTTGAATTGATATTTCCCATAGGTAATGTGTTGCTTCTGTTTGTTTTAAAAAATTACTTATGATATGCCTTGGTATCAATTTGTTTTTTTCCTCTTCAAGATTCATTTGAATTTTTAGATCTGTAGGTTCATGTCTTTTGCTGAGTTTGGAAAATTTTCAGCCATCATTTCTTTGAATATTCTTTAATTTCACTCTCTCCTCCCCTACTAGGAGTAGACTCCAATGATATTAATGTTGGATATTTATTATTATTGCCTAGGTCCCTGGGGCTCCATTATATATAATTTTATATAATATTATTATATTATATATATTTCTTTCCCTATTTTTCTGCCTGATATTCAGATTAAGTGTATTCTGTCCTTAAGTTCGTTGATTCTATTTTCTATAATCTCAACTAGTAATAAACAAATCCAGCAAGTATTTTTATTTCCGTTATTAAATTTTACTATTCTATATTTTACATTTGTTTCTACTGTTTTCTTTAACTTCTATTCCTCAATTTTCTGTATTTATTTAAGAGAATTTATAATTGATGTTGAAGTGTTTTTTATGATAGCTGCTTTATTTATTTATTTATTTTTTTAAATTTTTTATTTATTTATGATAGTCACAGAGAGAGAGAGAGAGAGAGAGAGAGGCAGAGACACAGGCAGAGGGAGAAGCAGGCTCCACGCACCGGGAGCCCGACATGGGACTCGATCTCAGGTCTCCAGGATCGCGCCCTGGGCCAAAGGCAGGCACCAAACCACTGCACCACCCAGGGATCCCTGATAGCTGCTTTAAAATAGGATCTTCAATAATTCTAATATCTGACTTATCTCCATGTTACCATCAGTTGATTATTGTTTTTTCACTCAAGTTTTGATTTTCCTAGTTTTTAGTATGATGGGTGATTTTTAAAATTATATCCTGGAGGTTTAATATACTAAGAAATTCTGGTTCCTATTTAAATCTTTTATTTTATCAGTTTAGCTTTAGCCTGCAGGTCCTACCTCATTTTATCCTAGCCTATTCTTTCAAAGATAGCTTCATTCTGTGGTTTTTTGAGCCTGTATAGTTTTATTTTGATCTGCTTGGCTTATTGTGTGCCACTGGGGCTCTCACTACTCCTTGTTAGTACTGCCTGAAGAAATGGAAGGAGTTGGGATTTAAGTAGGCCAGTTCTGCCTGGTGTCACTCATTGGGATAGGAAAGCCTCAGGCCCAAAGACCCCTGCTATTTGACTCTTCACTCCAATAGAAATGAATTCCCAAATGGTATACCTGTCCTCCATCCAGCTCATGATTATACTATAATAAAAACAATCTCATTAGTAAAGCACTGTAAATGACTTTGTTGTTGGGATCATGGGGGGTATAAAAGAAGCAGTCACAGATCTTTTATCCTAGCTTTCTCATAGGGGACTTCAAGATAATAAAAGAGGGCAACTATTCAGGATCTCATCAAATAGAAGTCTTAGGATGGTTAATTATAAATGTATAAAAAAGGAGAAGATTGACAGTGTGCTTATCAAAAGCTTGGTGGAACTTTATGGGAAATTCAGAAACTTACAAAGTATTTCTCCTCAAACTTCCTGGATATCAGAACACCTTAAGGCAGATATGCTCCATTTATGTGAGCTTAAACCAATTACAAACAAAGAAAAGTTTTGGTCAGTCTCCAGTATTGGGTGGCAAAATACCGTCTTTTAACATTATGTTTGTCATAGAATAAAATTGACATGAAATTCAGGGTCTCCTCTCTCAGTCTCAGGTAAGTTACCCCAATATGGATGAAATGACTTAGGGTTGAAGAGAAACTCTTTTAGATCTATTGGATAAAGGACCACAGCATATAGTACTGTCTAGAACAGTTAATAAGCCTCTTGGGGATGGTAGAATTAATTGACAAGGATATGGAAATACTACTGCAGTTGGGTAAAAATTAATGTCTGTTTAACTTTTGGAATGTGTGAGGAAAAAAAGTATGTCCTGATGGCAACTACTACCAGGTAGTTATGAATACTATTCATAATTAGCATGAATTTAATATGTGAATGGAAATTCTTCCTCTTAATCAGGTATAAATTTGTCAAATGCTAATTAGACAAGCAAAACTGAAGCCATTAGAGTTACTTAAGATTTCTCAAATGGTAAACTGAAACAATATCAGATACCTGGAAGACAAGAAATTATGCGTTAATTAAGGAAATGTTAGATTCAAGTATATTAGTGCTCATAAACTTATTGTTCAATAGCCTGGTGTGGACAATGGAGGCGGCTGGTGGAATTTAGAGGCAGACAGAAAATTATGAGACTCAGTACAACAGTATTCCCAATAGCCTCAGTTTGTGACGTTGATATATTATTCAACTAATACAATGAAATATAATAAGGGCTGGTATTCTGTAATTGATCTGGTTAATGTGTTTTTCTCAATATCGGTTACTATGAAGAATTAACAACGATTTAAATTTACGTGAAACTGTCTCTAGTATATATTTACTGTATTATTACAAGGATATTTGAACCCTCCTTTATATTGTCACAATCTAGTACAATTAGCAGTAATATAAACACTACAGGCATTATAAATTAACCCTATAAAAATGCAGAACCCCATATAGACTGTTAAAGTTTTGAGAATTATAAGAACTGAAGCAACCTGTGACTTATCATAGACCACTGAAAGCAAATTATTTTCACTGCCTATCTCTCAGTGTGAACAATACTTACTGAAATTTCTTGACTTTTGGAGAAATCCTTTCCTCACCTTGGGATACTGTTGACTAGAATCCTTAAAATAATTGAAAAAAGGCAATATTTGAGGGCTGGGTGACTCAGTCAGTAGAGCATCCGACTCTTGGTTTTGGCTCAGGTCATGATCTCAGGGTCGTGGAATCAAGCCCTGTGTCTGGCTCCGTGCTCAGCATGGAGTCTGCTTCTCTCCCTCTCTCTTTGCCCCTTTCTACTTGCTCTCTCACTCTCTCTAAAATAAATAAATAAATTTAAAAAAAATAAAAGAAAAAAGGTCATATTTAATTGGAGGCCTGAACAAAAATATGTCTTTTTAGAACTATAGAAGACTGTAACTCAAGCTATTCTTATACCACATAGTCCTAATGTTGAAATATTTTTTAAAAGGCTTAAAACATATTTTAATAAGCTGATGCTGCATTACTGCTCCATTTCTCAGAAAAACTCCAAAGGTATCAGGGACAAAGCAAACATGGTACACCAATAAAAAAAAAAATGCACAGCAGAACTACTTAAGATAGGCAAGGCTAAGAGCTACTGTCTGACCTTCAGCATATAGCAACCCTGTTCCCAAGATTGTACTAGGCCTATCAAAAGCTGTTAACAGCATCATAGACATAAAAGGGCCATTTCTGGGTTGTCCTTACCCAGAAAAAAGATGGAGGCAACACAAGATTTTTTAAAGATACACTAAAATGAAAATCTCTAAGAGAAAGGTCTTCCTTAGGACATGAAGGGGTAATATACTGGATATACCAGAATCGTATGTATGTTGTCTGTGACCTCTGTGGACATTTGCCTGAATTCTCACCTGTGAGTGAATGGAATGGGGCTAAGGTCATTGGTGGATGTTTGTTTTTGTGGCCTATGTGGCAGTGTGTATGGAGTTGGAGGATATAAGAATGAGAAAGCAAAAAGAACAGGATGGACAAGAATGGAATGATCAAGATTAATGGGGGCTCTAACTGGATCCATTTTGCCATGGTTCCACCCCCCCCCCCCAGACCCTCAACAATCACATAAGACTTCAGGAATGCACCACACAGAATCAATTAGTTAAATGATATACCACACAGAACTGATTTGTTAAATATCCCCCCCCCCGCCCCCTGCCACCCCTTCCTTGCCTTCAGCCTCCAGTAAACTCCCTCCGAGTAGTACAGGCAAGGAAGACCTAATGGGAGGCATCCCTAACACTTTTCTAGGGCAGAATTCTGGCTAGTCCAAAAAGGGTCCTGCTTTTAAGGGTTTTTGGGAAACTAGACATTGACATTTTTATTAGTATCAGCGACGTTTGTTTGGAGCAAATTCAGCTCTAGGAGCTGCACGGTTGAATGCAGGAGGGGTTCCACCAATTGCCCCAATTCCTTCCATTGTAGCAGCCTGGCCAAAGCATTCAGTTGTTGGTGGGGTCAATCCCAAGGTTCCATCTGGCATCATAGTGGCAGGTCCTGGAGGAGCTGGGGTACCAGCTGGCACTGGAGCAGGGGGCATCGCACCTCTATTGTTTATGCCCACAGCACCTCCCTTAGCCATCTGCCCCATCCGTATCTCCCGTTCTCTCGCATCAGGGAATGTTCCCTTGAATCCTTCCTGCTGTTGCTGCATCATTTCTTCCTGTTGCTGTCACATCTCTTCCTCTCGGTGCCTGCGCTCCTCCTCTTGCCTAAGCACCAGTTGCTTTCGTTTTTGCACTTCTTGGTTGTGCAGCTCTTCCATCCTCCTAAGCTTTCTTGACGCCTCATCAAATCCTGTCTCATTAGCATGACCTGGTGCTCATGGCGAGCAGCCTCCATCTCCATCTCCTCCTCACGAGCTTCCTTGATGTTGCGGTCCACTCGGCCCTGCTGCTGCTTCTCCATCTCCATCAGTGCCTTCCAGCACATGGCATCCTCATACTCAAAGGAGCCAGGCTGTGCAAAGCTGGGTGGCTGCTCTCGCTCCTTGTGAAATTGCTGATTCTTTATAACCAGTTTCTCTGGAAGTCCCTCTTCATCATCCAACTGGTCCATGGGCTCCACAGTCACAGGCCGAGGAAACGTGGTTAGCAGGAAGGAGCCCTCCCTGCACTGTCCAGAGCTTTCCAAGCAGCTGGCTTCCCTGAGAATTCAACAATGCCTTTTCCTGAGGGCCTTCCTCGATCATCCATGATGACTACAGCCCTCTCCATCTGGCCAAACACGGAAAAGCTTCCTCCAGCAGTTCATTGGAAACATACTGAGGAAGGTTTCAGACTGTAAGGGATACACCATGGCAGGCAAAGCGCACACGCAGCTGCTTTCCACGAAGTGACATGTAGTCCAATTCTACCCTGGCAATCTCTGCTAAGGTTCATGTTTCCAAGCAGGTAAAGCCAAAGCCCTTATCCTTATGAATGAAGATTTCACCTGCTTTCCCGTATTTCTCAGTTTCCTCATCTCTTCTTTAGTGATATCAGGAGGAAGATTGCCCACAAAGAGCCGGCTACATTGGGTGAAGGTCTTCTCTCCTGGTTTCCTAAAATTCTTCAGGTCAATAGTCAAGCCTTCATTTTGGCTGCTGGCTTGTTGCCCATTTGCAGGTATTGGTGGTGGTGGTGGCTGCTGCTGTTGTTGCTGGTGGTGCTGCTGGTGGTGATGCTGATGATGCTTCCTTGAAGTATAGTTTTGCTTCTCCAAGTTAAAGGTTTTATTGCTCTGCATTTTTGTACCCTGCTACTGACTGTTCTCTCCTCAGAGTAACAGCGATGCTACACGGCCTCTACCATCCCGAGAAAAACTTGAAATGATATTAGAAATGTTAGCAACCTACACTCATGGCAAGTGGAGTCTCTTACAAATTCTCAAACCTACTGTTACTTACTGGTGACTTCTAGTCTTTTGAAGTAGAAAATTATCAGATGAAACTCTCTGGTACACTGCTTTTGAGTAAAGCCAGTTACTGGCTTCTTCTTGGGTAGCTATGCAGACAGCCAAAGTAAGTAAAGCCTTTGGACTACATTAAGATGTGAAATGCCTATCACCATTGGTGGTTCTAGAACAACATTCTAAAAGACAGGGTGATGCTCAAATAGTTCCCTTGTGAAGTTAAATAGAAATGACATATTCAAGAACATCCAACCAGGGATTTACAAGAAAGGGTCCATTCTAAACAAATAATCTCTTCCTCCTCTGATCTACTGTAGACCTGCCCAAGGACTTGCCTGCTACTATTGCTTAATGGGCATGCTTCAGATCAAGTACCTGTAGAGGTTGGCATTTGGTCTGCTTTATAGAGGGTGATTATAGAAGTAAGGTCCAAGACTCAGTGTAAAACCAGGTACTTTGAATCTAGCAAGTAGTAACATTCTCATGGAACAGCTAAATTACAGGCTGTTTCTTGCAATAATAGAAGAAGAACAACAACAACAAAAAAAGCCCTACAAAAAAAAAAAAAAAAAAAAAAAAAAAGCCCTACTGTTTGGGTATAGTAACTATTGGGCTTACAATGGACCAAATAGATCAGTAAAATGGACCAAATGGATCATGAAAAGATCCTTATATAAGATATTGCTCTTAAAAAAATCTTTCTGGAAATTCTGAGATAAAATCAAAGTAAGACATTTTGGATGCTTATCAAAACAGCCCTATTCTGGAGTTGAAGGCAATTGGAATCAAGCAGCTAATGCCCTACTTTGATCTTTTGAAGTGGCAACCTAGGTCCATGGCATGAATGGACACAAAAGAATTCCAACCATTCAATGATTTGCCAAATGGTGACATATACTGGTGACTCCTACCAAAGTCAAACTTTTAACAAAGCAGAAAAAGCAAAGTGTACAGTTTACTCTTTCCAGCAAGTAGTTGGCAAGTACATTAATTTGGCTCTTTATCTATTGCTGCCTGGAAAGGGAGGTACTTCAATGGACACTGACTGGACTTGATCTATAATCTGGGTTTGGATTGCCATACACAGTAACTGAAACCAGTGCTGCTAATACTATCAAAATACTAAGATAAAAAGAAGTCAGTTCTGCTAATACCAAAAAGAACCAGGACAAACAAAATACTGTACCAGTTTGGGCCTCCTAGTTAATTGGTCATCAGATCAAAGCCTTCACTTCTCCACTCACCTAGTGCAACAATGGGTTCAGAAACATAGGAATAGCACTCTCAATTGACTTTATATTTCTTATCACCCTTACGATAGTGGGTTAATAACTGATATGGTCAATTAAAATACCTGTTTAAAAGGATGGAGAGTGACAAAATATTGAAGGATGAATCTACAAACTTCCAACCTTATATTTTGCAAGTGAATATCAAGAGCACTAATGATATGTATCTCTTAGATAAATTGTTACATTTTTGTATTAAAATTGGGAAATACAGTATAAAGGATGATACGGAAGCTTATATACAAGTCTTCTCATGCATATAACCACAATTTTTTCTCTCAGTAGCAGATCCAGTGGTCCCTAGACTACAGCCACTGTCCCAGATCCTGGTAATATTCCAAAATAAGAAAGTATGTCTATTAATCAGAACCTAACTGAAAGAATTCCAAAAGAATTAATGGGATGGATTATTTTTTCCCTTTCCTTGCCAAGTTGGAATTGATGGTAGCAAATATTTTTTTGCCTAGTAAGTGTGATAGTACCATTTCTGTATATTTGTCCATTCCACTGGGAATGGAATAAAAGAGGAAGTCCTGGTACATTTCACTTTGCTACTAGCAATATGGACTTGACTAGTGCCTGATCCTATCTCAGCAGGAAAGGTTTAGGTAAAAATTAATGATAAACTAAAGAAAGGTGAGATTGTTACTTAGGCAGAAGGGGTCAAGGAATGTTATATGTTACAACAAAAGGGAAATGCTAATATCATTTGGGTGCCTGGGAAAGACTTGGAGAAAAAGAATAATCACTCCCTTGGCTTTGACTCAGATGCACTTGGAGTGAAACATTCTGCTGAAGCCATCTTTTTACAAGAACCAGGAAGTGAGCTGGATGATAGCCATCCCAACCAACATACATTCAAGAGCTATCTATGTTCTCAAAATGAATAATGTGTTGGGAGCTCTATGACCATATGAAACATTATTAATACAGTTATGTACTTGACTCTCTTTTTCCAAGATATGTCTTTTATGATGGACCCATGAAATGAAGCAACTTACAGCGAATATTTACTGAATGGAATCTGGAAAACACAAATTCATACTAATCTCCATGAACACTGTGTGCTCATTAATTATGATGGTAAAAGTTTAAACCAGTTGCTGGGATTTGATCATATAAGATTATCTGCTGCATATTACATCTGTTATAATATTACATGTAAAGTAGCTATTTGTCATGTTTCATGGGTAAAAATTAATATTGTAAAACCTAATAAAATTATGATAAAACTGATATTAATGCAACACAATGACAAAAATAAGTAATCTGATCATAAAATGGGCAACAGACCAGAATAGACACTTCTCCAAAACAGATATACAAATGGCCATTAACTATATGAAAAGGTGCTCAATGTCTCTAATTCTTATGGTAATGCAAATCAAAACCACAATGAGGTATCATTTCCATCCATTATGACCACTATAAACAAGTGTTGATGAGTATGTGGAGAAATTGGCACTGCAGTACACTGTTGGTGAGAATGCAAAATTGTACAGCTGCTATGGAGAACTGTATGGAAGCGCCTCAAAAAACTAAAAAAAAAAAAAAGAAAGAAAGAAAGAAAGGAAAGAAAGAAAGGAAAGAAAAGGAGGAAGGAAGGAAGGAAGGAAGGAAGGAAGGAAGGAAGGAAGGAAGGAAGAAAGAAAGAAAGAAAGAAAGAAAGAAAGAAAGAAAGAAAGAAAGAAAGAAAGAAAGAAAGAAAAAGAAATTAAGAAAGAAAGAAAGAAAGAAAGAAAAAGAACTATCACATTATCCTGCAATTCTACTTCTGGGTATATATGTATATCCAAAATTGATAGGATATCAAAGAGATATCTGTACACTTATGTTTACTGTAGCATTATTCATGATAGCCAAGAAATGGAAGCTGAAATATCCATTGACAGATGAATACAGAAAATGAAGTTTATACATACAATGGAATATTATATAGCCTTAAAAATAAGGAAATCCCATCAAGCTATAATATTGATGAATCTTGTTGCCAATGTGCTAAATTGAAATGAACCATTTCCTACAAAAGGACAAGTACTATATGATTCTGCTTATATCATATTTCTAGAGTAGTCAAAATCATGAACATAGAAAGTAAAATGGTGGCTTCCAGGGGCTGGGTAAGGGGGGGAAATTAGGACTTGTTGCTCAATGGATAGAGAGTTTCAGTTTTACAAGATGAAAAAGCTCTAGAGATCTGTTACACAACAATTGAATATAGTTAACATTACTGAACTGTATACTGAAAAATGGTTAGGAGGGTGAATTTTATATTATGTGTTTTTTAACCTCAATTGAAAGAATTTAAAATCTTGATATCGAGGTCAAATGTATTGGTAAATTAAAACGTCCTCAGGTCATTTCATGTACAGAAGAGAATTGGCCTGAAGAAGATTCAGACTTGATTACTGATGTATTTGTTAGACTTATTATAGTTCTTAGTCACTCAGACTCTGTATACCTTAAAGTACAGATAGCTGAAGATCAGAGATGCAAAAGAACTGTGAAGTTAGCACAAAAAATACAAGGAAATTTGTGCAGATGTTATTGGATAATCCAGCTGTTTCTTTAAATCCATATCAATCTCAAGTGGCTATTACAAAAGTACAAAATGTAATCTATATGGCATTTTGTTTATCCGATTAGCAATATTGTCAGACAGGTAAATGGTTAGTGACTAATGGAATCACTATCACCTCTAGATCTATTATTTCACTATAATAAATGCACATTTGAACCCAAATTGCATACTTTGTTTCCTAATACGAGGAAGTTTTGTGAAATGACATATACACAGGAATAACTGACATTTGTAATCCATTTTACTATACCAAACATATTTCTAATTTGTAGATCTATTTTTCCTCTTAAGGACAGTGGATACTGACTGATTTGCTAAGAAGTTTTCAGGTTTTAAGGAATAGAGGAGAAAGGTCCATTGTGTTTTTGTTTTTTTTTATACTCAATGATTAACACTGGCATGATCATGATGTAAAAATCTGTAATTCTTCCCATCTTTTCATAATTTTAACAACATGAAAGGCAGAATTCCAGTAATCAAAAATCCTAGAGGAGAACACAGGCAACACCCTTTTTGAACTCAGCCACAGTAACTTCTTGCAAGATACATCCACGAAGGCAAAAGAAACAAAAGCAAAAATGAACTATTGGTACTTCATCAAGATAAGAAGCTTTTGCACAGCAAAGGATACAGTCAACAAAACTCAAAGACAACCTACAGAATAGGAGAAGATATTTGCAAATGACGTATCAGATAAAGGGCTAGTTTCTAAGATCTATAAAGAACTTATTAAACTCAACACCAAAGAAACAATCCAATCATGAAATGGGAAAAGACATGAAGAGAAATCTCACAGAGGAAGACATAGACATGGCCAACATGCACATGAAAAAATGCTCCGCATCACTTGCCATCAGGGAAATACAAATCAAAACCACAATAAGATACCAACTCACACCAGTGAGAATGGGGAAAATTAACAAGGCAGGAAGCCACAAATGTTGGAGAGGATGCGGAGAAAAGGGAACCCTCTTACACTGTTGGTGGGAATGTGAACTGGTGCAGCCACTCTGGAAAACTGTGTGGAGGTTCCTCAAAGAGTTAAAAATAGACCTGCCCTACGACCCAGCAAATGCCCTGTTGGGGATTTACCCCAAAGATTCAGATGCAATGAAACGCCGGGACACCTGCACCCCGATGTTTCTAGCAGCAAAGTCCACAATAGCCAAACTGTGGAAGGAGCCTCGGTGTCCATCGAAAGATGAATGGATCAAGATGTGGTTTATGTATACAATAGAATATTACTCAGCCATTAGAAATGACAAATACCCATCATTTGCTTCAACGTGGATGGAACTGGAGGGTATTATGCTGAGTGAAGTAAGTCAGTCGGAGAAGGACAAACATTATATGTTCTCATTCATTTAGGGAATATAAATAATAGTGAAAGGGAATATAAGGGAAGGGAGAAGAAATGTGTGGGAAATATCAGAAATGGAGACAGAACATGAAAGACTCCTAACTCTGGGAAATGAACTAGGGGTGGTGGAAGGGGAGGAGGGCGGAGGGTGGGGGTGAATGGGTGACAGGCACTGAGGGGGGCACTTGACAGGATGAGCACTGGGTGTTATTCAGTATGTTGGTAAATTGAACACCAATAAAAAATAAATTTATTATAAAAAAATCAATTATCACCTTTTCTATAGTTCCACTGATCAGTTGCCTTTATGGTTTTGAGATCTTTATTCTAAGTTAGAATAACTAGTACCATATTGGATCATTAATATTGACTATAACATATTTTTTAAAAAACTGACAAAATGTTTATTGAACACATTAGGGATTCTCAGAGTGATTCTGAGAAAAACAGAAGTGCTGTAAGTATGTCTACCAGCTATCCTAATATCCCCCTACATGTGTAATTAGCCAGTTCTTTTTTATATATAAATTTATTTTTTATTGGCGTTCAATTTGCCAACATATAGAATAACACCCAGTGCTCATCCCATCAAGTGCCCCCCTCAGTGCCCGTCACCCAGTCACCCCCACTCCCCCACCCACCTCCCTTTCTACCACCCCTAGTTCATTTCCCAGAGTTAGGAGTCTTTATGTTCTGTCTCCATTTCTGATATTTCCCACTCATTTTTTCTCCTTTCCCCTTTATTCCCTTTCACTATTTTTTATATTCCCCAAATGAATGAGACCATATAATGTTTGTCCTTCTCCGATTGACTTACTTCACTCAGCATAATACCCTCCAGTTCCATCCATGTCAAAGCAAATGGTGGGTATTTGTCATTTCTAATGGCTGAGTAATATTCCATTGTATACATAGACCACATCTTCTTTATCCATTCATCAAGGGAAACACACACAGACATACTTCTAAAATTGAAACTATAGTTGTCTATAGTCATCAATCTTTTTCTCAAAAATTGAATATTTTATTAACGTCTCTGAAAATTCCTTATGAATTAAAATGATGGTATAAATGTAGTGCTTTTTTGTATTTCTTTAGATATTTGGATGCTTTCTCAGTTCTCTAGTTGGTCCATTTAAGGACTGTAAAATATAAAGTTAGGAGAAACTATCCTAATTCTCTCATGAATTAGATGTGTGTTAGCCTCTGAAAAAGACTTATCATCTCTAGGTCTCTTTAATCTCTAGAGTGAGTCATTGATAATGTCAATGACTTCAATTTTTTTTAAGCTCATGGGAAAGTTTATTCAAATCAAATCTTACAAAAAACCTTAACATGTAAAACAGATGAAAATCAAGCTTCTCTGATCATGGTGGGAAGGCCAGTAGGAACCTTACGTTTATTTATATTTTCAACACTCCCACACCCTCTTTTCCATCAAACACCCACCCAAAAGGACTCTGAAATTATCAGGAATCAACTTAGCTCAGTTTGAAAATGTACGGATTCAATTATAATCCAATTTCATTTATTGACCTACAAGCCTAAGTATACAACATAGTTCCATTTAAATGATTCACCTAAAAATCAGTCTAAAATGAGCAAATTCCTAATCATTTAAGGGAGTTAAATGCCATTTATATTTCATCCCTGCATGATTTCAAAACAAAGTAACATAAAAGAACAGAAATATGTTTTATATTTCTCTACTGAGAGTCAGAATTCGAGTTATAGCCTAAAGCCTCATAAATTAAAGTAGAACCTTTTTTTGTATGACAGCCAAGAGAAAGTATGAGATTCCTAAATCACTGCATTTAACTCAAGTCAAAACAAGACTAGATACACAAAAGAAATGTGTTGTTTTATTAAAATTCAGACTCATGTAAAGAACTCTAGTCCCATCAAAGCATTTAAATTTTAAAATATTGTTGAAAGGACATTGGTTCTCACTTTGTGTCAATGGCAATTCAGCAATATGGAGTAAAAATGCACTCAGCCCAAGAAAGGTAAAACAAACACGTAGGTGAAATAAGGTACAGGGATGCTTGGGGCGACCATGCCATGAGTATTCTGATGCTCAGTTTTAATTTCTGTTTCATTAGACCCAGATGGTGCCGCTTCTCTACATACCCAGTAGAAAGGCAAGAAGATGTTCACAAACTAACAGACTTCCAGTGATGAAAATGTGACTGTTAATTGCAAAGTTTTATTTCCAGATGTTCAGATAGCTGAGTGCTTTTCAGACAGCACAAAACGCTTGACAGAATAGCTCCAAGAAAGTAAAATAAGACAAGAGATCAAAAACTACTGAAGTTTGAGAAATATGATGCCACCATAAAGGAGTAAATATTCAAAAAATCTTGGTAATGGGAACATCTGGAAGATATGTAGAGGATGCACTAGAAAATAGAACAACCAGTTTAGTCACATTTTATGGACAATAAAGCCCATGATAATTTATTTGACTTGAATAGTAAAATATAATATCTTTCCTTTACTAGGCCATTAGTTGTGGACTTCAAGAATTCAACAAGAAGAAAATTAATTTTATATGTTGGTATTTCTTTAAATATGTAAAATGATTCTAAGTAAAAGGAAAGGTGGTCTTTTGTTTAAGTGCTTCTAAAGTTCATCATTCTTACAAAATAACTCCTCCAATGCAGATTATTGCTATACCTTTATTTAAGGACAGTTGCAAATTTATGTAGATATAGACATCTCAAAAAAATTGGATTCTACATATTTATAAATATTTCTCAGTAAGAACCACTAAAAAGCATGATTTCATTTGCAGATTTGTGAACATGCTAAGAAATTAAACATGGGTATCTTTTGGAGCAGTGTAAGATAATCTTCATTAACTAGGATCTCCAAACACTGCTGATCATATACCAATATCTGCTAAACATTTTTCTGTATGTACGCTCAGTATAGGTGTATTAATTGTGGTAATAAAGAATTAGCTCATTGGGGGTCCCTGAGTGGCTCAGCGGTTGGGCGTCTGCCTTCAGCCCAGGGTGTGGTCCTGGAGACCTGGGATTGAGTCCCATGTCGGGCTCTCTGCATGGAGCCTGCTTCTCCCTCTGCCTCTCTCTCACTCTCTATGTGTCTCTCATGAATAAATAAATAAAATATAAAAAAGAATAAACTCATACTGCTATTCTGACATTTAAACTATATTGTAAAATATATTTTAAAAGGATGCTTTCTGTGTTGGATGTAAAACATTGTGGTAGACCAGTAGTCCTGCTGTAATAACTAAAAATAAGAAAAGATAGTACAAATATGATTGTCATTTTTAGAACACCAGAGTACTCTGGATTAGTGAAGAGGAGGTGAAAATTTTGGAAATGAAAGGATCCTTCTGGAGAGCTTCAGACCTCTAGTTGTTTTCTCCCTGAGGCATTTGCCAAAATGGATATAAGCTTGGTTTAGATAGAGGATCATTGCTGGGGGGGAAGGGCAATCAGTAGAACTTTTAAAAATTGTGCAGTCTTAATTATGAATTGATATTTGAGGAATCCCAAATGCATGGCCAACTTTCATTCTAGGATATTTGCTGATGTCTGGGGTGATATGGGAAGCTGGAGACTGGGATGGAAACATTTTAAAGTCAAATAAAATATGAGATAGTTTTGTGGTGCTTAAGAAACAAAGTTCTGCTACAGGGATTGCTTTAAACTCACAGTAATCTCTGTCTCAAGAACTGTCATATTTTGACAAAAAGTGGATGGTTAGATAACTAAGCTTAAAACCTAAAAATAGTGGAAATTAATCTTCCTATGTTTCAGGACCAAGGAAACAGAGATCTGCCAGGTTCTCAATCACACTTCAGATGAAAGTATCATTACAACTAAACTCAGTCAGACCTTTTTTTTTCCTCTCTCAATGCTTAACAATTCACTCCCCTCTACTCTCGCTTGCATTGTTTTTGAGGAGTTTGATGTAATTCTCATCGTCTCTCTGTGTGTAGGGAAAGCAATATCTATCCCCTCCACATTCTTCAAGATTTTCTGTTTTTCTTTGGTCTGGAGTTTAAATATGATATGCCTAGGTGTTAATCATTTGATTTTTATTTTGCTTGGTATTTTGGTATTTTTTAAGCTTTTTATACTATAAATGTATAGTTTATTGTCTGTGATAAAGTTGAGAAAACATTCAGCCATCATTGTCTCAAATATTTTTTCTGCTTTTTTTTTCCTTCTGGTATTTCCACTGTATCTATATTACACCTTTTGTAATTGTCCCACAGATTCTGCATCTTCTGTTATATTACTTTGTTGTTCTTTTTGTCCCTTGATTTTTCAGTTTGAAAACTTCCTATTGACATATCTTCAAGCTCATGGATTCATTCCATTGCTGTGTTCATTCTACTAAATAGGCATGAAAGACATTCTTCATTTCTCTTATAGTAATTTTTATTTCTATCATTCCATTTTGATTTTTGCTAGTGTTTCTAGCTCTCTGCTTACATTACCCATCTGTTCTCATGTATTGTCCATTTTTCCCCTAGTAGAGCCTTTAGCATATGAATCATAACTGTTTTAAATTCCTTGTCTGGTAATTCCAAAACCTCTGCCATACCTGCATCTGGTTCTAATGCTTATTCTGTTTCTCCAGACTGTTTTTCCCTGATTATTAACATGCCTTATAATTTTTTGTTTAAAGCCAGTCAAGATGTATCAGGTAATAGAAACTGAGATACAGTTTCTTTATTATGAGGTTTTGTCTTTATGGGGCTAGGTGTTGGGCTGTGTTTAATGTTTGCTGTAGGTGTCAAAGCTCCTTCTAGTGTTCTTGTTCTTGGGTTTCCATAGAAACTCCTTTTTAAATATGACATGTGTCTTTTACCTCTTAGTTTTTATATTGGGCTCTGTTGATGGTATGGTAGGCATGGGGAGACAAAACATTCTTATGATATTTTCTTTAAATCTCATGTTTTTAGGGGGCCTAATTCCTGGGATGTGGTCTTCAGAAGAGTTTGTTAAGCCTTTGTTTTACTTTTCTACCCTTATGTGAAACAGGAAGGCTACTGGGGCCAGAGCTATCTAATAGCTCTTCCCCCAGGTTGGAATAGGTTCTGAGAAAGTAGTTTACTTTGAAGGCGAGTCATTGATATGGAGACCTAAATGCTCTGGGCATATTTTGATCATGGTTACCTTTAACTTTGTTGTACTTTAAAATGATTACTTTCCTCCCTTCCCCTTTATGGAACAGAAGAGGACTTCTTTCTGATCTTTACCATGAGAAGCTGGTGGGGGTCTTAGAGGTACAACTCAGGAAAATGTGGCCAATGCCCCTAGGACTGTGCTCTTTGTAAAATATTTTTTTCATATTTGTCTATATAGTGAAATCATTCCTCTAGGAAAACACCTCCACATATTTGGAATAAAATACAAAATCCTCTTTTGGTCCCCATCAATTGCATCTTCTTAGAAGTAACCACAGATCAGAGTCTGATGTGCTTTAGATTTCTAAGTAGGCAATCATACATTCTGCAAACACTGTTAATTTTACCTCTTCCAAATATTTATACCACTTGCATTAGGCTTGATATGGTACTTTAGAGCCTGTTTTGCTCACCCATATCTAGTTTTGTTTAATGCTTCCACTGCTCACCCCATACTTCAGGCATCAGTGTTTCCTTCTTAATAATATGAAATACTGTCGATTCCTAAGAACGTGAAAACAAAAAGTTTGGGTATGTTAACTCCCTATGAGAGACCAAAAGAACATTGTTAAATTTATATTCCATTTTCCTCCCAGACCAGATTTGTTGAAGATATCTCTATGAGACTGAGCAACTGGTTATGCTTGGCACAAAGTGGTGGCCAGCTCAATAATGCAATCTTGTATTGGTTACTTTTTCTTCTCTGCTTTGCCTCATTCCCGCTTTCCTGAGATTGTACTCCTAAAACAATTAGGAGCACAAGAACTTTTGCCTAGGTTCTTAGGCAACACAGGCAAGGACACCACATTTTCCCTTTTTTTACCATATCGTATCTAATAGAGCCTCCACAAATACACAAAAAAAGATGGTGATGATATAGATTTCATGTATGTCTGAAAAATCTTTATTTTGCCTATGAAACCTATTTAAGTAATAATTTTCATGTATAGATTTATAAATTGACTTATGTAACTGATAAATTTCTACACCAAAATGTGAAGAATAGGGATCCCTGGGTGGCTCAGCAGTTGAGCACCTGCCTTCAGCCCAGGGAGTGATCCTGGAGTCCAGGGATTGAGTCCCATGCGGGGCTCCCTGCATGGAGCCTGCTTCTCCCTCTGCCTGTTTCTCTCTCTCTCTCTCTCTCTCTCTCTCTCTGTGTGTGTCTCTCATGAATAAATGAATAATTTTTTAAAAAAATGTGAAGACTTTTTTTTCCCCAGTTTTCATCTAACTTCTTGCTTGTGATGAAAAACTCAATTTTACTTATGTATTTTTTGAAGGGATCATATGCTATTCATTTTTAAGATTTTAGAACCCTGTTCTTATGTTTTTTATCTTGTACCTCAATAGTATAGTACCCATATGTAAGTTTTTCCTATATTCTAATTTTTCCTCTGGTATGTTTTTCTACTTTAAGACCCAAGTCTTTCTTCAACTTGGGGAAATATTCTTCAATTTTTCTCTTTCCCTCTCTATTTTTCTCCCTTAGAATTTTTCCCTTTTGTTTTTTTCCCCTCTTCTCATTCTCTGGGATGAGATTCTGGAGTTTCTGGAAATATTCTTTATGTCTTTTAATTTGACACATAATTTGTTTTGTGTCTCTTGCTCTACATTCTAGAAATTTGATCAGCCTTCCATAGTGTGATTTATTTTTTGTCTATTTATTTTATAATTCCATTCTAGTAAATTTGTACTTTGGCAGTGTGATTTTTAACTGTTTCTTATTGTACATTGATTCTTTTTATAACTCTATTTTCTCTTTTATGTTTTTATCGTTGCAGTAACTTCTCAAACCATTTTGAAAACATAATTTTTAAATTATCTTTTATTTGTTGTATGATATACTTTTCTATGGGATTGTCACATTTGTTTTTGTCCTCTTTTCTACAAGTGATTTTCCATGACATAAATTTTAATCTACTTTTGCTTAAGCAATAAATGCAATATGTTGACATTCATAAAAGAAATGTCTAAGAGTGATCAGTCATTTTGAAACAAGATCTCTTTCTTCCATTTCTAATCTGCATTTTCTCATAGGTTCTTCTTAATTACAGGCAACAATTTTATAGTAGAGAGAGCCACAACAATTCTAGGGTAATATAATACCATCTGCAACCCCAAAACACCAGCCCTGCTTTTGAAAACTTCAGCAAATGCCCCAGAAAATAATCTCTTTTGCTTTATTTAGATCACATACCATAAGTCCATTTTTGAAGAATTACCATGGAAGTATATGTTAATTATAACACATTTCAATCTTAAATCAAAAATAATATACTTTTTATAAATAGACTGCACTCTTATTTCAAACTATAAGATAGATTTTTTTCAAACTTTTGGGTTATACTAAGTTAATTTTTTTTCCCCAATGAGATTTGAAAGCAAATTCTTTTTTCAAATTGCTGTCACCGTTTTGCATGTAACTACTGGCTTTAAAATTCTTCCTTGTGATATATTATGAAATCATAAGGAAGCTTTGTATTCTTTTAGAAGAATATCAAGACATTAGACAGCTGTCTTGGCGGAACACAAATGAAATGGTGAGATCCCATGAAAATGCAAACATGTTAATGTTTATTTACATCTTTTAAACTTGGGAGTTCATTTCCAAATATATATGAAATATTGGAGCCAATATAGATTGCAAACTATAAGCAGCATTTATTTTTTACTACAATTGGTTCATAAGTTCATTTTATTATGGGGTTTAGTTGGAGTCTTGTAAACTTAAAAAGATTGTATATAACTTATGAACTTGAAGAAAGGATATCTATACAATGTACTCTATGTACTACCAAATCTTTAAATTCTCCAAAGTTCAAAAGACCAATCTAGTCATAGATTAAATTGTATTGATACAGGATAGGAGAACACTGGCCTATTGGAAAGAGGAATATTTTCAGTTCAAAGAGATCACTACCAACCAGTGAGAAGTAGAATAAAAAACCATGAAGATCAGCATGAACCTGAGACAATTGCATTGAAGACTGGTAACCCAGAGATAAAAAAGCCTATTTCAGAAAAGGATCAAAGCCCCCAACAACAGAGAGAATAACTGTAAAAGGAAAATTTTTGGAGGTGATCACAGAAATAAGCTCTCTCCTCTTGGAATGAACTTGCTGAAATTTTGTTGCATCATTCAAAAAAATACTTTGAATACATCATTAAAGGGTTTCTTCAGAGACTTAATCTAACAAGTAAAAGTTCTTTAGTTGAAAAAGGGAGAAGAAAGAGTTTTGTTATGTAATGTGCTATGCTTGATTTGGAAACTTTTGCAGGTCTCAAAATGTCTATTGTGTATATGTACAGATTAAGAAAGATATAGAGGGACACACTATATTATCAGACTTAATGCTAACTTAATTTTTACCTGTGAAATGGGGAAAACTGCACTTTCTGAGGTGTAGGCTACAAGATAGATAGAATAAAGATACAGGGTACTCTCATATTTATAGTATGTAAAACTCTAGTATGACAAAACTGTTTCTTTGTGAAAAAATGACTTGAAAGAAATCCAGCTGCTACTGGTTGAGATTCATTAAAAGTATTAATGTGTTTATCTAGAAATTCACATTTTAGGTAAATTATGAATTGTCAAGTTATACAGCAGCTTGGAAATTTGAAGTTGTCAAGGCCACCGTAAGTTCTATGTGAAAACAAGAAAAAGTGATTTGTGAATCTGATTCAGCAATGTTCTAAATAGTCCAAAATTTGTTCTTACTCTGAAAGAAAAAAACTGTAGTAAAATCTGAAAAAGCAATTAACTCATAGTATGAAACATATAATGTTGGAAGGAAATATGCTTTGGAGCCATTTATTTCCATAGATGTATAAACAAACTATAGTCCTGTGTTATAGATGCCTTAGTAACCTGAAGGTATTATTAGTATTTCCCAGTTATACTCTATTGTATTTAAAGGAACAGAATAGGTGTTTGGAGACATATTCTTGAATTTCAGATGGTCTCAGAAAGCATTTTACCAGAATATGAAGACTCCTCTATATTTCACTTATAATTATCAAGAAGAATTTATGATGTAGTGAAAATAAAACATGATTGGTTTCCAAAAAAGTTGGATTCTAGCCTTGATTTTCATACCAGATAGATGTATGATTTTGTTCAGGCATTTGATCTTTCCAGGGTTTGGATGCTTTCTAGTTGAGAAGTGGAGTAGTAAACCCAGGTGAGTCACTTCCTTGATGTCCTTTCTCCACAAAACAAAACAAAACAAAGTCCCCAAGTGTCTGCAGATGACTTTAAGTCATTTCAGCTGCTTCTCACTTTACATGTTGGCAGCATTACAAGTAAAAAACAGCATTTCTACATGAAATGTGTGTGTGTGTGTGTGTGTATGCCACATCTTCTGTGTACATGTGTGTAGCACATCTTCTTTATTCATCAGTTGATGGAAACTTTCATTGTTTCCATAATTTGGCAATTGCTAATTTGGATTTCAGAGGGAGAGGAAGACAGTGGCAGAGTATGAGTACCTTATGCTTATCTTGTCCCAGGAACACAAGTAGGTAACTATCAAATCATCCTAAATACTTCAGAAATCAAGCTGAAAATTGACAGAACAGACTCCACAACTAATGGGAGAGAAGAGGCCACAGTGAAGAAGGCAGGAAGCATGATGTCTTTTAGGAGATGAACAGATAGTGGGTGCTGCAGTAGGGAAGGAGTTGTGGCAGTGGAGAAGAGGGAGGGATAGAAGAGCACACAGGGAAATGCACAAGGACACGGTCTTAAATTCTTTATGTATATTAACTAATTTAGTCTTTACTCAACCATGTGTGAAAGAAATCATTATTATTTCCATTTTACAGATGAGGCACAGAAAGGCTAAGTAATTTCATCTAAGTTCCACAGACATTGGCAGAACCAGGATTCAAAGCCATTCAGTCCTTTCAGTGTTCAAGTTCTTGACCATTATGCTATGATCCCTGGACTGTATTCCATTTTCAGTCATACAAAACTATATTTTTAAAATTGATAAACTGATTTGGTCAATTAGGATTGGAATACAGCAGCCAAGGGAATCCTTAATCAACTATACTAGTTAAAAATATTCCCTTTGGCTTTGTTTTTATTATTTAAAAAGAAATAATTAGCTCTATAGGATAAACGTAAAGGACTGCCCAATTAGAGACTGATTTTTCAAAAATCTCTGGCCATTGACTTTGATTTTTTAAGTCTGAGAGAGTGTAGCACTTGGCTCTCTCACATAGTTCCATTTTAGCTAACTAAGTTGGTTGAACCAATGAGCAAACTTGAGGAAACTTCACAAATTTTTATATGGCTGGCTGCTTGTGATTTTTTATTTTTCACATTGCCTCATTGACCTTCCAATTCTTTATTGACTGTCTAATGATCCTTGCCAAAATAAGAACAGTAAAAGAATGATAATATAGGTTTCTGTGGTCAAAAAATTAAAACTAATCTGGAAAAACAGTCTTAAAAACCTGGTATCTGTGACTCCTTGTAAGCCACACAATCAGATCGTTCTATCACATTTCAGTAGGGAGATAAATATATTATAAATCTAAAGCTGAAATGGAAAAAAAAAAAAAAGGTGGGGAGAAAAGTCTTAAAGTAGACCCATACCTGGCATCAAGTCCTTTGTTGTAAAACAAATTTTGAATTTGCCGAGTCCAGAAGTCATTACAGTATGAGGCAAATAATGAATATGCATTTGTGCTGTAATTTTTGTTGGATCACAAAAGTCGTGTTAATAAAACTGTCAGACTTGAGAGAGGCATTTCCTAAATTGTCAAAGGATTTCCTGTGGCTTCAACTTCAGCTTCTCTTTGGTAAATTCTGATTATTGTAAACTATCTGAGGACAAAACAGGATCAACAGTAGTTTTGTTAAACCTTTTTTAGTGAATGAGTTAACATCTTCATTACTTTTACTGATACCTATTTTTAGCTTTTGAAAAAAATATAGTCACTTAAGGTACATTTATTGTTTATGTAATTATTTTCTAATAATAAATGAAAATTTATATTACTAATTCAAAAAGTCATGTAATAAATTCCCATAGATACTGTATTTCATAGAGGTGATGTGCTGCACAGTGATCATCTGTGATGGATTATTTTGCTTTATAAATTATTTCTCCGGGGATCCCTGGGTGGCTCAGCAGTTCAGCGCCTGCCTTTGGCCCAGGATGTGATCCTGGAGTCCCGGGATCGACTCCCGCATTGGGCTCCCGGCATGGAGCCTGCTTCTCCCTCTGCCCCCGCCCCTCTGTGTCTATCATGAATAAATAAAATCTTAAAAAATAAATAAATAAATAAATAAATAAATTATTTCTCCACTATTGACGAGTAGAGTATACTCAAAAAATGGAACTGTATCTATACTGAAAATGGCATTTTCAGAGGCTGATATATTAGTTCTGATATTACTATAAAAATATCTGATAAGAGTATTTAAATTGCTATATCTCACACAAACAATATTTTAAAAATAGATTACATATACAATGGGGAATTAGTTACATTTGAATATCATGGAATGATTTTTTGGAAATCTAAAAATGTAGTAGGGTCTCATTTCAAAAAATTCTGGTCATCTACAGAAGTAGGAAATATGTATGTCTTCTATTACAGAAATCAGTTGACAATTTTAATCTTCTGCTTATTTACCTGTTGGCATTTTTTTCACCCAACTGATTTAACCGTACCTCTTATTGTATGGCTTTTATAATAAAGTCCCTGGTAATTTTACTTTTAAGTCTTTGGATGTTGCTTCTAAGTCTTTTTTGCCATAACCCTTCGATGATAATATTCTTCTTTATCTACAACCCAGACATCTCTCCTGAATTTCTTCACAGACATTTAACACAACACCTCCATCTTCAGTTGAATGACTAATACATCTTTTTCCTTTTTCAAAATCAAAAAGAGACTATGACATCTCTGCTCCTATGGTAGTGTTTCCTATATTGGATAATTACACCAATAGCTCTTTTGTTGCTTAAACCAGTAATGAGGAAGTAATTTTTTAAATTTCTTTTCTCTTATTCCTTCTAATCAATCACCAATAGCTCTTACTCTTTCCTTCAAATATTCTCACACCTGTCCCATTTATTTTATTTCCTCTGTGTTCTCCCTCCATTCTAGGGGCAGTTTCCTTAGAGAAGAGTACAGAGTAATACTAAGAGTACTATTTTCATGCAAGCCTACAAGTGTGTCATACTTTCTATTTCTGTTCACCCCAAGCACCACCAGGCGAGTGCTCCAGGGTGTCATTCTAGTCTCATTTCACACTACCCTTGACAGTCACTCATCTGACCTATGCACCCACACACCCTTCCTCACAAGCCCTCCCACAACAAATACTGGATCAGCCACTCTTAGATCAAAAAGCTCCTCAGTATCTGTAACCTCTTCTTAAAATATTCTCTTGGCCTTTGGTGAACCCCAGATATCTACCGGGGCAATTTCTTCCTTTTCCTAACTTGTAGTTGTTTCATTTCTCACTTACCACAGGTCTACATGGACTACTTAGAATTCCTTATTTCCCATTATTACTTACAACCCTTTACTTCAACCTCATTTTTTGAGAGTCATCCCTGTGGATAAAATACTTTTTCCTCCATTCATGCTGTCATCTAACAATTTTCTTCTTACTCAACTTCCTCATTGAAAGCTAGAACTTACAGTTAATCGTTTCTCCTTACTGGTTATTTTTCTTTATGACTTCAATATGCACAAATCCTATCCCCTGGCTTTTCATTTTTCTGCTATCCCCCTTTCTAATGATCTTTTATCCATTATACTACTGCCATTCCTTTTTATGAAAATATGTATAAACCCCGTTATTACATTAAACTTTAAAAATAGATATTTAAAGCAATCTACTGAGATAAACAATTTCATTTTTATAGCATTTCCATCAAATATGTATATGGCTACAAATCTTTGACTTCTTTCATATCCCCAGTGTGTTAACTCCATTATTTTTTTCAATATCCACTTGCTTCTGAGATCAGCCTTGTTTCTATGGTCCATAGACAACATTTCTCATTTGTAAATATTTTCAGTTGGTCATTTGACTCTCCTACTATTTTACTTATTGGGGAAAATATATATGGATGAAATATATCATCCCTCTTTTCTGTATATAAACTGAACTAATAACTATATAGGAAATCACCCAAATGAAGCTCGGAGTTTTTGCTATGCATTTTTTAAATTAAAATTTCAACATTGATGTAAGATTTTTTGTGGCACTTAGCATGGCCCAACAATCATATTACATCTCAAATAGGCAGATTGCCCTACTACTTAAAATTATTTCATACCACTATTGAGGTAGAAATTGGTTAGCTGCCCTCCAAATAATTTTCTTTTTCTCCTAGACTCATAAGCTGACTACTTTCTCCAGCCTACTTTATTTTTTTTTTTATAAATTTATTTTTTATGGGTGTTCAATTTGTCAACATATAGAATAACACCCAGTGCTCATCCCGGCAAGTGCCCACCTCTGTGCCCGTCACCCAGTCACCCCCACACCCCGCTCACCTCCCCTTCCACCACCCCTAGTTCATTTCCCAGAGTTAGGAGTCTTTCATGTTCTCTCTCCATTTCTGATATTTCCCACTCATTTTTTCTCCTTTCCCCTTTATTCCCTTTCACTATTTTTTATATTCCCCAAATGAATAAGAACACTTAATGTTTGTCCTTCTCCGATTGACTTATTTCACTCAGCATAATACCCTCCAGTTCCATCCATGTCAAAGCAAATGGTGGCTATCTGTCATTTCTAATGGCTGAGTAATATTCCATCGTATACATAGACCACATCTTCTTGATCCATTCATCTTCGATGGACACTGAGGCTCCTTCCACAGTTTGGCTATTGTGGACATTGCTGCTATAAAAATCGGGGTGCAGGTGTCCCGGCGTTTCATTGCATCTGCATCTTTGGGGTAAATCCCCAGCAGGGCAATTGCTGGGTCGTAGGGCAGGTCTATTTTTCACTCTTTGAGGAACCTCCACACAGTTTTCCAGAGTGGCTGCACCAGTTCACATTCCCACCAACAGTGTAAGAGGGTTCCCCTTTCTCCACATCCACTCCATCATTTGTGGTTTCCTGCCTTGTTAATTTTCCCCATTCTCACTGGTGTGAGGTGGTACCTCATTGTGGTTTTTATTTGTATTTCCCTGATGACAAGTGATGCGGAGCATTTCTTCATGTGCTTGTTGGCCATGTCTATGTCTTCCTCTGTGAGATTTCTCTTCATGTCTTTTGTCCATTTCATGATTGGATTGTTTGTTTCTTTGCTGTTGAGTTTAAGAAGTTCTTTATAGATATTGGAAACTAGCCCTTTATCTGATATGTCATTTGCAAATATCTTCTCCCACTCTTTAGGTTGTCTTTTAGTTTTGTTGACTGTATCCTTTGCTGTGCAAAAGCTTCTTGTCTTGATGAAGTCCCAATTGTTGATTTTTGCTTTTGTTTCTTTTGCCTTCGTGGATCTATCTTGCAAGAAGTTACTGTGGCCAAGTTCAAAAAGGGTGTTGCCTGTGTTCTCCTCTAGGATTTTGATGGAATTTTGTCTCACATTTAGATCTTTCATCCATTTTGAGTTTATCTTTGTGTATGGTGCAAGAGAGTGGTCTAGTTTCATTCTTCTGCATGTGGATGTCCAATTTTCCCAGCACCATTTATTGAAGAGACTGTCTTTTTTCCAGTGGATAGTCTTTCCTTTGTCGAATATTAGTTGACCATAAAGTTGAGGGTCCACTTCTGGGTTCTCTATTCTGTTCCATTGATCTATGTGTCTGTTTTTGTGCCAGTACCACACTGTCTTGATGACCACAGCTTTGTAGCACAACCTGAAATCTGGCATTGTGATGCCCCCAGCTATGGTTTTCTTTTTCAAAATTCCCCTGGCTATTTGGGGTCTTTTCTGATTCCACACAAATCTTAAAATAATTTGTTCAAACACTCTGAAGAAAGTCCATGGTATTTTGATAGGGATTGCATTAAATGTGTAAATTGCCCTGGGTAACATTGACATTTTCACAATATTAATTCTGCCAATCCATGAGCATGGAATATATTTCCATCTCTTTGTGTCTTCCTCAATTTCCTTCAGAAGTGTTCTATAGTTTTTAGGGTATAGATCCTTTACCTCTTTGGTTAGGCTTATTCCTAGGTATCTTATGCTTTTGGGTGCAATTGTAAAAGGGATTGACTCCTTAATTTCTCTATCTTCAGTCTCATTGTAAGTGTATAGAAATGCCACTGACTTCTGTGCATTGATTTTGTATCCTGCCACACTGCCAAATTGCTGTATTGGTCCTAGCAATCTTGGGGTGGAGTCTTTTGGGTTTCCTACGTAGAGTATCATGTCATCGTCCAGCCTCCTTTCAGTTAGAAGTAATCATTTTCCCGAGTTCTGGCCAATGGAACTCAGGCAGAAGGTATAACTATCATTTTCAAGCCTGGCCCATAAAAAATCTCGTACCTGCTTCTCTTACCTGATCTTCTCACTGAATGGAAAAGTACTCTGAGGATCTAGCAGATGCTGAAGTCACAGCTGGAAAGAAAATGGATTAAGAGTGACTATGAAGAAGAGAGCTTAGCTATCAGGAATATTCACATTGATTGTGTATACATAACAATATATTTATCACTTTTAGCTGCTGAGAATTTGGGCTTTGTTTTGTTACACTAATGCATATTACTTAACCAAAGCAAGAGTCTTTCCTTCTACTTTATTCTCAGATAATGACCTCCTGACATAATTTGTTAAGAAAATTGAAATGACTAGGATCAAATTCTCTCCATTTTCCATCCCGGAACATCTAATCTGCTTACATTCGTGCCCATATTTTTCCTTCTCTTTTGCTACAATGGAATAGAATGCTAAAATGGAATGACTGGCCCTCTTTTATGTACAAGGACAATCACTCAGCTAGTGCTCTGGGTTCTACCCTTTATAACCTCTTTAAAGAATGATGGTTCTTCACTTAGTTATCTCTGCCATCACCTACAGCATCAATTTTTCTGGCTACATAGGATCTTTCATATCAGCATAGAAAGATGTTCTACTTTCTGCTATTTTCATGAAAACCCTATTGTTAATCCACATTTCCTTCCAATTATGGCCTTTTCGAGGTCCCAATGGGCCAAACATTTTCAAATAGTTTTCTATATTTACTTTTTCTGTGTATATTTTATAATGTTTTTATGGTGAAATGGGGGTGAAGGAATTGTGACCCATCCGAAAAAACACAAAGAAGAATAATCATTCATATATCTCTCATCCTTAATTAGTCTGGTTCACATTGCAAAATTATTGCTTTGGAGTTTTATTATGTTCTATTTTTTAAAAAAATCACTTTGTTTTGCAAAGTGATAAATATGAATTATAAATATTTCTAAATTTTGCAGAGAAATTATAAAGACAATAGTTTAAAAAATCTCTAAATACCACTCCCCTAAAATTGTCTCAACACAAAGCAAAAGCATATATCATTGCACACATGTAAACAAATTCACAAGTGATATTTTTATAAAAATAGAATACTGTGTATTGTATTTTAAATAAAATGTTTTATTTGAATTTTACTATGAATAGTTTATACTGTATACACCTCTGCAAGCATATGACTTACTTCTATAAAAGGAAGAATTCCCACTGTTGTTTCCAACTGGTTTTGTTTCACTTGTTTAATGTTTACCACTAATTATTTTGTCCTTTTGTGTGTTTTTTTTTTTAAGATTTTATTTATTTATTCATGAGAGACAGAGAGAGACACACACACACACACACACACACACAGGCAGAGGGAGAAGCCGGCTCCATGTGGGGAACCTGATGTGGGACTCCATCTGGGTCTCTAGGATCAGGTCCTGGGCTGAAGGCGGCCTAAACCGCTGAGCCACCCAGGCTGCCCAAATTCCTCGGTTTTATCTTCCTCCTATTTTGCTGAATTTCTTCATCAAACAGTTTTCCTTGCAAAGAGGATTGTTTCTTTTCTGAAACTTCCCACATTTGAGGATATATCCCTGTTGCCTTTAATACTTGACTGATTTGGCTGGCCATGATATTACTGGGTCACACTTACCTAAGGACATTGTGGAAAGAACGTCATTGTATTCTGGCATTGAAGGTTACTGAGGAGAACTTTGATGTGAGCTTGATATTTCCCTGTTGTAGATGATTTGAATTCTGTATGTCCCAAAAAAGACTTCTTTAAAGTAACACTTAAATATCTGACTCAGCCTATAGTTTGTTCTTGAGGTTTCTGTATCAAAGTATCCTGGAATATAAGGCTTTCTTTCAATTTGCAGACTTAATTATTTATTTTAGGGAACTCTCTTCTACTAAATTTTAAAATAATCTTCTGTTCTATTGTTAGGTTTTTCTACTTCAAGAACAAAAGTTATATTTACCTTGGCTTATCTTGCTCTACCATCCATGTCCAATTGTTTCATTCCGTTTCTTTAAGCTCTTTTATATCTACCGTGATTATTTCAAACACTTCCTCTAAGTCAGCAATTTTATTTTTAGTTGTGTCATTTTTGTTCTTTGCTTCTAATTAATATATTAATTCTATTATGATGATTTAATCCTCACTTCCCTTACAGTTGCAGTTATTTTCAAACTACTTCTTATCTTACGTTTGATCTTGGAGCTCTTATTTTACAGAAATAACATTTCTTAATTTGTTCTACAATGTGAAACAATTGTGAATAATTGCCTTTGTTCAAGTTATAATTTCCTATTGGATGAGCTCTTTTTCATGCTTTAATATCTTAAGTTGTTTTGCCATATTATGTTTGCTTAATTGCTGTGTTGGTTTTTTTTTCTTTCTTTCCCATTTCTGGTTGTCCCTGTCTAGACACTCCATTTGCTTAGATAATTGTGAGACTAACTGAGCCATCTTCCAACAGTATCAAAGCCAGTTTTGCTTTATTTTCTCCCAGAGATGTTGTGAAGACTGGATAAATGGTCTGTATGCATTTTTTGTGGGATAGGAAGCAGCACCTTTTGTGGACTTAGTGGTGTCATTTGTAGTGGAGTCTCTGCTTTTTCCTTTATGAATTTTTTATGTATACTACCAAGGTTTACTTTTCCTAGTTTTAGGCAAAGGTATATTGAGGTTTAGTGAATTTACACAAATTGTAGGGCCTTGATTAAAGAATACAAAATTATGAAAATGACATTAGGTGTAGTTCCTTAAAAGGGACTCACGTAAGTGAGGAAAACCTGAGGCTTAATCTTTATTAGCTTCCACTACATCTGCCTTAATGAGGTGCATTTTGTAGCCATGCAATTCAAGATTATTTTTCTTATGAAATGTAAAGTTCTGATGTCTTCCTTTCTATCAGAGTTATCTTCTTTGTTTCTTCCCCCACTTTACAGCACTCTTTTTAGATGTCATTTCCTTCACTTCATTGTCACAAGAAAAAGAGATTATGCCGCCTTGGGTTATCTAATCCATGCTTTGCTCAGGACTGTTTGTGCAAATACCACATGTACTGGTCAGGGTTCTCCAGAGAAACAAAACCGGTAAGATTATATTTATGCGTGACGCACGTATGTGTATAGGTGTATAGAGAATGAGGAAAGAGTTCTATAATTCAGTCTGAATACAAAGGCTTGAGAACTGGGGAAGCCACTGTTTTAAGTTCTAGAATCTGAAGGCTGGAGAATCATGAGCCCCAAGGTCGGAAGATAGAAGATGGATGTCCCAGTCCAAGAAAAGACAAATTGATCCTTCTTTTACCTTTTTATTCTATTCCAGCCCTCAGTGGATTGGCTGATGCTGGTCTACATTGGTGAGGGTGGATCTTCTTTATTCTGTCTCCTGATTCGAATGCTAATCTCTTCCAGAAACACCGTCACATACCCTGAAATAATGTTTTACCAGATACCTGAGCATTCCTTGGCCCAAACTGACAGGGAAAACTAACAATTACAGGAAGGGATAGGACCCATGCCATACTCTTTCTCTTTTTACTCTGGTAAAATGTCCTATACTTTTTCCTTTTCCCAGTTTACTGATTAAAGTTAGTATTGCTTGTTTGGCTACTACTTATAAGTTTTGATGTGGGTTTTACTTTATTTGAGGAGACAAGATAAATTCTGTGAGGAATTTCTTATGGTAGATTTCTTCATTTACTTCTCAACTCTTCCAGCGGCTCCCATCACTTCCCTGCTCCTGTCAAGGCTACAATGACCTCCTTGTAGAACAAACAAACAGTGCTTTAAATATGTCTTTCTTAGTCTCTCAACAGAATTTACTAAGATTTCCCATTGGCTTTTTCTTGAAAGATTATCCCCTCTGGGCTTCCTTGAAACAAACTTTTCTAATTCATTGGAAGCCATTTTTCTATCTCTTGGTTAGATTCTTCTATATTTCTGAAGGAAAGTTCTCAGTACAGTCTCAAGCCATCTTCTTTTTCTCCACAGTCTTTCATTCCCTGGCTTAAGTATAAATTACATGCTGAAGATTTCTAATATTATATCTACAGGATGAATTTCTACCTTGAGCTCCAGAAAGGAATGTATATCTGCACTTGGATACTTTACAGCTATTTGCAACTTAAGTGAAAAAAATGGAATTTTACTTTTTCCTTCTCAAATCTTTACCTTGCATTCTGTATGAGTTTTGCATATTAGTAAATTTAAATAAATACTTGTGCTCATCTATTTAAAGTTGAAAAGTAAAGGATATGTATTAAAAAACAAAATATGCATAATGTAACAGCTATTAATAAACATATATGTACATGCTACTGACCCTAAGAAATAGGTCAAAATTAGTAGTTTTGAAATCCTTTGTGTGCTTATCTCAGATTCATTTCCTTCCTCCTTGTTGCATGTAATCACATTTGGATTTCTCTTGATTTTCCTTATGGTTATTAAATATATGTATGTACTACAATATAACTGTATAATATATACATATATAAACAGTATATATGTATTTATATAATTTTATTTTTTTTTTAGAAAAACTGATAAAAATACAATAGTGAGTTCTGAAGCTGCTTGATGTCTATACAGAAAGAGCATACATAAACAGATAGTATTAGAGATCATAGGGATAAGACTTTTGAATAAATGTCACGGAGACAATTAATTATGCAGATGTAAAATTTAGACCCCTATCTCTCTATACTAATACCAGTTACTTGAAAGAGTAAATATAACAAGGCTTGGGAAATATAGGCAACATACACTAGAATAGGAAGATCAAAGTAAGCGGTCATCCTCTGACACATGGTGGCCACTCTCTTCATTGTTCAGCTATCATCAAGGTAAGTCACAAAAATAAATAAAGACCCAATAACCTTAAAAAGAGGAATATGGGTATTAAAAAAGGGAAACCTTAAATAGAAACTGAAGAAAAATTTTATGCCAAATAAAATTGATTTTTTTTAAGATTTATTTATTTATTCATTCAGAGAGAGCGAGAGAGAGGCAGAGACACAGGCAGAGGGAGAAGCAGGCTCCATGCAGGGAGCCCGAAGTAGGACTCGATCCCGGGTGTCCAGGATCACACCCCGGGCTGCAGGCGGCGCCAAACCTCTGCGCCACCGGGGCTGCCATAAAATTGATTTAAACGAGAAAGACCAGAGACTAAAATTTGGAAAATTATAAGACTAAGCATTTAATAAGTTAGAACAAAACATTATTAAAGGTAAGATAAATACTAAAATATATTATTAAAATTTTTATTTTATTTATTTATTTTTAAGGTTTTATTTATTTATTCATTCATTCATGAGACACAGAGAGAGGCAGAGATAAGGAAGCAGGCTCCCTGGGGAGCCCAATGTAGGACTGATCCTAGGACCCTGGGATCATGACCTGAGCCAAAGGCATGCTCAACCACTGAGTCACCCAGGTGTCCCAATAGTAAAAACTTTTTTAAAAAGAGGAAAGTTTGAGATAACTTGGCTATCTGAAAAATAAAGCTTAACATTATAAGAATGGAGTTAAGAGCCAGCAGAAGGGCAGCCCGGGTGGCTCAACGGTTTAGCACTGCCTTCAGCCCAGGGCCTGATCCTGGGGACCGGGGATTGAGTCCCATGTCAGGCTTCCTGCATGGAGCCTGCTTCTCCCTCTGCCTATGTCTCTGCCTGCCTCTCTCTCTCTCTCTCGCTCTCTCTCTCTCATGAATAAAATCTTAAAAAAAAAAAAGAGCTAGAAGAGGAGAATATAAAAAGTAACAAGCATTAGATAGCAACTGGAATGTGTATCATGGAAATATTTTTGAGGGCTATCTAGCTCCCTGGGGTGTAATATGACTTGCTATGTATTTCATTATTTCTATGTTTTCTTTGGCAATGTGAGGGACAAAGAATAATTTATTGTCTTTATTTTATATTTTATTCTATGGCAGATCACAGAAATCTATTTTATTTCTGGTATACTTCCATTCTTATATTGTCATTTTACACTTCCTTTTCTAGAAAAGAAACTTTAGTACATTTGTTGACTTTGAATCTCCAAAGTTTCAAGATTATTTTCATGTACCAATGATGCCATACTCAGAAAACTTTTCCAGCATGCTAAACATAATTTGGAGTAAGTATTTTCTCCTCAACACTCAGGAGCAAGAAGCATCACATTATTATTTCAAAGCAAATTAAATAGACTCAGATTTCCAATTATAAGAGGTTTGGATCTCTCTGTCACTTCACAGAAGAATCCTTGAGGTTTACAAGGTGCTCAGAACACCTTCTTATGTCACGGGAAATCCCACTGTCGCTGATTCTCCTTCCAATGCACAACCAATGGTGCCTTCCCTTCCTAATTCTGTCAAGTGGTGATGCTTCTCAGAGGCTCAGATATGAATCTCACTCTATAGCACACTTAGAAACAAAGAAACTTGCTCCTGCCATCAAGGGCTTATGTTTAGGAGCTAGACTTTATAAGCATCCTGTCTCCACCTCCCTTATGGCCTGGAGAGAATGACCACAGTCCGAAAAACTGTGCTAACCCTGTAAAACCTCTTCCCTTCCTAGTCTCAGTGAAGATTTAAAGTGCTGACTTTCAGGGGTGCTTGGGTGGCTCAGTCAGTTAAGGGTTTGTCTTTAGTTCAGGTCAGGATCCCAAGGTCTTGGATCCATTCCTATTTTGGGCTCCTTGCTCAGTGGGGAGTCAGCTTCCCTTTCCCTCCCCCTTTGTCCCTCCCCTTGCTTGTGTTATTTCTCTCTCATTCAAATAAATCAAAAAATCTTAAAAACAAATGCATTACTCTATGGGATATCTGGGTGGCTCAGTTGGTTAAGCACCTGTCTTGGGCTCCGGTCATGATCCCAGGCTCCTGGGATCAGGCCCTGATTTGGGCTCCCTGCTCAGTGAGGAGCCTGCTCTCCTTTTCCCCCTCTGCTTCTGTTGTGTTGTATTGTTTCTTGCTATTTCTCTGTTAGATAAATATATAAAATCTTTTTTTAAAAATAAAACAAACCTAAAGTGCTGTTTTTCAGGTCTACCACTCATGTTCTACAGATCACCCCCTATCCCCACAATTGAAATCTTGATGATGGAGAGTTGCTATCTCATAGGTAAAAGATATTCTGTCTGGATTCCTGAAACTTAAAAACTAACCCCCGAGAAAAGGACGGAAAATACCCAACAACAAAAATACCATACCCTTCCTTCTTTTAGTCTCTTACTGCAGTAAAATCAACATCCCAAGGAAGAATATCTATATAAACATGATTGATCACCTATCTGAATCTTTCTTTTATCTTGTCCCTGACTTTCAGACTATTGGTCAATCCGCATATGTGGTTCTCAGTGTCAATATTCCAGACATTTTATTTCTGCAATTGCTCAGATGTTGTCACCCATATTTCTATGGTTCTAGCTGCTCTGGACACTATTGGGATTAGTGACCACACATGCTCCTACATTGCACACTCTGCTTGACATACTTCTGTTCTTTGGCCTTTGGCAAGTGTAAAGTTCTTTCTCTTTGCCTGCTTATGTCTTCACTTGGACTGTTTTCTTTGCTCTCTTCTATCTTCTTCTCCTTCTCAGGAAAAAAAAAATGAGAGGACTAGTATGATTTGACCTGCCTTTTAGATGAAAGAAAGAAGTTTTCAGGTTGACTTTGACCTTAAGCCTTCTGTGATACTTCTTGAATCACATTATCAAACGGTATCTCCATTCTCCACTCCATCCGAAATAGCACAAAATTTGATAGCATAACTGTTTCTTGCCCGCTTCCCTGAGGGCTACACCGATAGATTCTAGCGTGCTTCCATATACAGCCAAATCATGAAAAGATGTTAATTAGAAACTCAGACTCATCAAGAAAGCTTGATTTCATTAGCTGATTCTCTTCTCTCAAGATGTATATAAAGAACTGATGGCAATGTTTCCTGTTAGCAACGAACTGAGCTCTTACTGAGTCTGACAAAACTCAGGTAGGGCTTCTATTTTCTGTCTTATGTCACCTATTCTTAGGTTTTTCATTCTTCCATGTTAGAAAAAAAAAATAGAGGAGAAAAAAAAAAACAATGGAATTTATCTCCTGGGATTTTAGGAATTATTTAAAACTTTGAAATTTTTGGTTTTATACAAGTAGTTTTCTAGGTGAGTAAATTCTCACTTAGTTCAGATAATATTTTCTTCCATAGAATTTTACACTGAAATCTGTCTTCTGACAAATGCTTAAATTTAAACTTAAATTTAAACTGACATACTCCTATCAATAGTCTGCTCCAGCCCTCTACTTGAAGGGGCTACTGTTCTTTTATTCTTTAGAAACATTTGTTTTTAAAAAATTATTTATTCATGAGAGACACACAGAGAGAAGCAGAGACATAGGCAGAGGGAGAAGCAGGCTCCCCAGGGGAAGCCTGATGCGAGACTCAATCCCAGGATCACGACCTGAGCCAAAGGCAGATGCTCAACCACTGAGCCACCAAGGCACTCCTCTTTAGAAACATTTAAATGAAGCTTTTCATTTCTCTATAATCCTTTAAAATCTAGAGCCCTAAAAGGGAGGATGAGTCTGCAAATCAATTATCAGCTGGTAAGTTCTGTAAGTCACAAAACTGTTATCTGAAACTATTTTATATTACAGTGCACTACCCCATAACACAAATTAGCACTGCTTTCATGCTCATAGGCCATTCCTATTTTTGTAATTGCATAGAACAAACAGTGACAATCATGTTGCTTTCTAGCACTCGAGATTGAAGTTATTTTTCATAAGAGACCACTAAAAATTCTTCCAATGCAAGCTGAGATGAGACTGTCTAGTGTATAACTAAACTTTGAGAAAATTATTTAGTTGCCTGGATGTACAGTAAACACATTCTTAGATAGCACCTTTGTGTTATTTCTTATTCTATCAGCACTATTTTCCAAGTTTCTGACCTTCAATGTCAGAGAAAGTTCTCTTGATGTCAGTCTTTGATCCATGAGCACTGAAATTCAGATGGAGAGTAGAGTACATATCTAGCTTGAGAGTAGCAAAGATATTTATAATTTTGAAAAGTTTTTCTATTCTTGGCTAAACATTTTAGCTTTCGAAATGTAATCCACTGGAAATTAAATATGAAATATGTTAGTTGTATATAGTATTGAAGGGTGACTATATTTTTATAGCTCAGCTATGATATTCTATGAAACTCTGAAGTGATATTATTTTCTTGCTCTATTTCATAATATACAGAGCATGACTTTCTTAAACCCTGTCTCTGCCCACTACATAACTTTACCTGCTTAACTCAAACAAGCATGAAATGACTTCATCTCTTTGCATAAGACAACACTGTATCCTTTTGTTGTAGAGAGGTTCAAAAAGTTAGCCACACTAAATATGATTTTGGTTTTTATTATATAAGAAATGCCACAACCTATATTGACAGCAGAGTAACATCTCTGTTCTGCAGATAGAAAATGAGAGAATTGGAACTTGCTGTGCTAAACTGCTGAGATCATCATCATGCATTATTAATTAAAATAAATAAGAAATAAAAGAAAAAATGACTTTTGCTCCTGCTATTTGAAAGGTCTGTAGTACATTATCTACTCATCAATTCCTTTTACCACATCATGCACCCAGACTTATACTATGTGGGTGACAAAATTCTCTCTATGACCTTGTCACTTCAAGTTTTCATAAATTCCCCCCCACGTCAGTATCTGTCTCAGATTCACCAGGAACGCACTTCCCTGAATCTTAAATTCACAATTGCAAAGCCTTGGAATAAACGTAAAGCTGCTGTCATTAAGGGGTTATTTCAAAATAACTAAAAATAAGTGACTCTGTCACTTGGAAAACTTAGATTGAGTCCTAGTTAGTTGGGTGACCTTGGAACAAACATTTAGGCTATGCCTACTGGATTCCAAAGTAGAAAACTGAGGTGATTGATTGAGCAACACAGCACATTTTAAAAGAAGGAAGGAAGGAAGGAAGGAAGGAAGGAAGGAAGGAAGGAAGGAAAGGGGAGGGGAGGGGAGGGGAGGGGAGGGGAGGGGAGGGGAGGGGAGGGAAGGGGAGGGAAGGGGAGGGAAGGGAGGGAAGGGAGGGAAGGGAGGGAAGGGAGGGAAGGAAGGGAAGGAAGGGAAGGAAGAGGAGGAAGGGAAGGAGGAAGGGAAGGGAGGGAGGGAGGGAGGGAGGGAGGGAGGGAGGGAGGGAGGGAGACGGGAAAAAGATCAACGTACTGAAAAAGTATGTTTAGTGAATTAACTAGCTGTTAGACTAAAATTTACCTGCTTTTAGACTTAATTAAGAAACAGGCAAATTTTAATTTTCCATTTGGTCTTTGGTGATTCAAAAATATTTCTGAAAATTCACTGACATTTCTTTCTTTAAAAAGAGGAGCCTAATTTTCCTTCCTTTGAATGTAGGCTGGATTTATGACCCATTTTTAATGAATAGAATGTAATAAAAATCAAGGTTTGGCCATAAAAAGGATGGCTTTTGTCTGGCCCTAGCTCTTTTGTCACTCCTAAGTAAGCCAATTGTCATTTTGTGAGGACATTCAGGTAGCCCCGAGAAAAGTTATATGAAGAGGCTTCTCAACAACAGCCAGCATCAACTTGCCAGTCACGTAAGTAAGCCATCTTGGAATTGGGTACTTCTGCCTCAGTTAGGAATTCAGATGATTCCAAGCTTAACCAACATCACCTCACAGCATCATGAGAAATCTCAAGCCAGAACTGCCTACCCAAGCTGTTCTTAAATTCATGATTCACATAAACTGTGTGAGAGAAACAATGTTCATTGCTCTTTAAAGTCATTAAAATGTGGGAGAACCAGCCAAGGACATCAGAAGAAAAGAAAACGACACACCAATATCCCTGACGAACACAGATGAAAATTTTTCAATAAGATATTAGCAAACTGAATTCAAAAGTACATCAAAAGGAGCATGTATTACTAAGATCAAATGGGATTTATTTTAGGAATGCAAAGAATACTCAACATCTGAGCAAGCAACGTGATCTACCATACTAACAAAATGAAGGGTAGAATGCATATGATCTCGATAGTTGAAGAAAAATATTTTTAAAAAATTAACATGATAAAAACCCTCAGCAAATGGTATGGGGAAATATATATCAAAATAACAAAGGCCATGACCACAAGCTTACAGCTAATCTCAAACTTAATGGTGAAAAGCTAAAAGCTTTACCTCTAATGTCAAGACAAGGATGTCCATTGACTCACAGAGCATTTATTCAACATAGTATGGAAATCATGGTAACAGCAATGGATAAGCAATGGATAAGAAGGCTCTTGGAAATGATGGACTAAGAAATCTCAAGAAGAGTGCTTTTTTATTTCATACCTGCCACATGTGGTGGATGAAAAATAAAATCCTGTAGCCACAATTTTTTCAAGAATGGTTTCTGGGGTTTTTCATTTTATTTAACATTATATCATTTTTCTTTCATTTATATAATCCATTATTTCTTCTATCATTCTTTCCTAAGATTTATATTGTTAAATATTAGGAAATCTGTTATAATTTTGATTATTAAATATCTTGAAAATGATTGGGAAAGAGAAATATCTAGAAGAAGGCCATTTTTTTTTGCCTGGCATTGGGAAAAGATCGTAAATTTTATCATTCTTTTATTTACTATCAGCTTTCATTTCATTGTTTCATTTGCTTTCTAAAACAAAAACAATATTTATATACTATTACTTGTTGGATTTTCCAATTTTCAACTACATAAACAAATGTAACGTTTGAATACCTCAATGCACAGTACGTATAAAGGAAAGATATTTAAATTTTTTTTATTATTTGCCTTGTCAGTAGATTAAGATATTAGAATTTGAGAGTCAAGATCTCAAGATTTATCTGGTCCTGACCCTCTTAGTTTCCATATAGGAAAGATCAAAACCCAACAGGTTTGAGTAAATAGCAGGGGAGTAACACTAGAACTCAAGTCTAGTAGAGTGTCCTTTCTACTTTATCTTTGCTTGCTCTGAATATATTTTTTACAACTTTCCAAATATGCATTTGATACCAGAACTGCTGTGCTCTCAAAATCTCATACCATTGTTTTACTTTCCATCTGACTAGGCTAATGGAACATAAGCTTTGCTCTATCATGAAGACATCCTGGAGCCACAGAAGTAAAAGTGGTTCATAAAGCCCAGAGGCTGTTCTGACCCTGTGCCCCTGAATCCATCACCTGGATCACTAGTACATAGTTCCAAGTGAGTCATTAATACAACTGAACTATGGTCTGGTTCAGTAATACCTGCAAGTATGCGGGTTATTTCTCCTCTACATCAATTTTCTTGGATATGTAATGCAATTACTAAAGCATGGAATATGAAAATATTTAATTGATTGTTCCATTCACAGTCCTCAGCAAAATTCACATTCTTCACACCATTGCACTATGTTGAAATCTGCCTCTTCCCTAAAGTTACTGCTTCCCCTGCCGTCACCTCATATGGCACAGGTCTGCTCCTTAACATGCTGTATATGCCTCTCTCATAAGTGTCTTAGGCCTTCTTGCTCCTCATTATGGTTTGCAGACAATTCCTGTTTCTTTCTCTTTAAAAAGTATTCAGTTTTTACTCTTTGAATTCTATATGACTATCCTCTCTGATAACCCTGCTTCCTGCAGTTGGTATGTGGCTCTTCTGTCACTTTCTTTCCTTGAAAATTTTCCCTCCTGATTCATAGTCACTCTCTATCACTACTTCTACCATAATTATAAGGAATTTTAATATCTACCTAGATGATATGATTCTTTCAATATTTTTGCCTGCAGTTCTCTGATCTCCTTCCCTCTAATGCCCATGTCCCCCCATACTCTCTCTCAAGGTCACATCCTACAATTGTCATTACCTGTAACTGTAGCCCCTCCAAATTTCATTTACAAGCATCCTCACCTCCAACAACTGTATCTCAGTTTTCCATTTCACTTGATCTAAAATCCCAACTCCAAAAGCCTCTTTAACTCAGGGATTCTACAATCCATTGACTGCACCACCTCCTATTACCCCTCATCCACCTTCCTGTTTCTATTTCCCTCCTTATTCTGCTTGAATTCCATGTTGAGACAATCTAACCACTCCCTGATCCATATCTCTAACTCCCCTGCCTTTCACTCTCTTTGCTCTATTCTCTTGGCAATGCCTGCATGGATTCTGTTTACACTCAACTTGTCTCCCTTTCCACTCCTGCCCTGACAGTACAGCTGAACATACTGGAGAAAAACACACCACATCACTTTAAATATGACCACAAAGATCAAGTGAGCTTTTAACGATGCCTAGAATTCACGTTGTGTTAGCCCAATGTAGTTTCCTCCTCTTTTCCTTGATGACTATTTCAAATCATCTTATCACTTCTCAAATCTTCCACACCTATGGTTTCATGCTAATCAGTCTATGACCTACCATACTACTTTTCTGAGATTGTTGAAGCAATAAGAATTCCATTTTTTCCTCTTTTTCCCTATGATCCTCAGTTTTGTTTCTTATATTAAGCAAGATGAAATCAGAGAGGGAGACAAACCATAAGAGACTCTTAACTATAGGAAAATCAAACTGATGGTTGCTGGAGGGGAGGTATTGGGGGGATGGGGTAACAGGGTGATACACAGGATTTGAGCATTGAGTATCATATAAAACTGATGAATCACTGATCTCTACCTCTGAAGCCTATAATACGTTTTATGTTCATTAATTGAATTTAAATAAAATTCTTAAAATGCAAAAAAAGAAGATAATTTCAGAAAGTCCCAACAAATATACCCACTTACCTCCCTTCATGTATGCCTATGCAGTGACCAACTCTTCCACTTGTGTGCCAGTTTCTAAACCACCGAAGAACACTTTCCACAAATCTCCCTCTACTCCATCATTGTTTTTTTTTTTTTCCTTCTATATTGAGATTTTCTTATAAACATAAAAAAACTATCAAGTAGGGGCACCCAGGTGGCTCATTTGGTTGAGCATCTAACTCTCAGTTTTGGCTTATGTCATGATCTCAGGGTTGTGGGATCAAGCCCTGTGTGGGGCTCTATGCTCAGTGGGGAGTCTACTTGAGATTCTCTCCCTCTACCTTTGCCCCTTTCTCCGTGCTCCCTCTGTTTATAAATAAAATAAATCTTAAAAAAAATTTCTCAAATATCTCCTGTCCTGTAGTAATTCTCCTTGGGTTTCTCCTCTCTCCTGGTTACTACTTCAGATTTTTGTCTTTAAAGAAAAACTTCTCAAAACAGTTGTCCTCACTAGCCCTCTCCAAATTATTTTCCTTTATTCTACCTAGAAGATACCACAATGAGGTTTTTGTGCTTCTAACTTCATTGAAATTACTCTTTTCAATGTCACCCATGACCTCTGCCTTGCTGTTCTTAGTCCTCATCTACTGACCTATCAAAAGCATTTGATAACTAAAGGGTCTCTCATCCTGAGAGCACTGTTTTCACTTGGCTTCCAGGATGCTTCTGTGGCCTGGTTTTTCTTCTGAGTAACAAGTTGCTCACTCTCAAGCTTTATTTTTTGCTGCGATCTCCTTTACTTGCCTATTTCTAAAATTGAAGTGTTTAGAGCTCAATTTTGGATCCTCTACCTTTTATTCCATGCTTTTTAAAATTAAGTCTCAACTTTAAATATCATTTAAATCTTGACAAATTATAAGTTATTATCTCCAGCCCAGACCTTATCCCTGAACTCCTACTTTGAACAACTGTCTACTTGACATTTTTACCTGGTTAACTAATAGTCTAATGGGCACCTTAAATTTAGCATATTACAAAATGAACTCCTGATTTTCAATCTTCCCAAACTGGATTTTCTTGCCATTCTTCTTATCACTTGAAGACAATCTCATTGTTTCAGTTGCTCATGCCAAAATTCTTTAAGCAGCCTCTTTCTCTTCCACACTAATTCAATCAGTAAGTCCTTCCTTTAGCTTTACCTTCAAAATGTATCTGAAATCACCATTTTCTAATACTCCTTTAATTTTTTTTTTTTACCATCTTCGTCCCAGCCTCTATCATTACTTACAGAAATTAATGCTCAAGCACCCCTCACCAGTCACCCAGCATCTGTCATAGACTCCTCCACTCTATTTTTAATCAAAACTGGTAGAGTACTTCTTGTAAAACATAAATCAGGTTAGATCAACTAGCTTATGATCCCTCAGTGACTTCCCACATCATCCCATGCACAAACGACATTACTGGAAAATATCTGGACTCCTGTTAAAAACTCTGGCTTCACTTTTTAAATCCCCTTTTTTTTTGTTTCAGTCCCACTGACCTCTTTCTCTTTCCAAACAAATCACCGTGTTTCTTCAAGATGGCCTATGTGCAATGTTGCAGAGGATGTGGAGAAAAGGGAACCCTTTGCACTGTTGGTGGGAATGTGAACTGGTGCAGCCACTCTGGAAAACTGTGTGGAGGTTCCTCAAAGAGTGAAAAATAGACCTGCCCTACGACCCAGCAATTGCGCTGCTGGGGATTTACCCCAAAGATGCAGATGCAATGAAACGCCGGGACACCTGCACCCCGATGTTTATAGCAGCAATGGCCACAATAGCCAAACTGTGGAAGGAGCCTCGGTGTCCATCGAAAGATGAATGGATCAAGAAAATGTGGTCTATGTATACAATGGAATATTCCTCAGCCATTAGAAACGACAAATACCCACCATTTGCTTCAATGTAGATGGAACTGGAGGGTATTATGCTGAGTGAAGTAAGTCAGTCGGAGAAGGACAAACATTATATGGTCTCATTCATTTGGGGAATATAAAAAATAGTGAAAGGGAATAAGGGGAAAGGAGTGAAAATATCGGTGAGGGTGACATGAGGGACACCTAACTCTGGGAAATGAAAAGGAGTAGTGGAAGGGGAGGTGGGCAGGGGGTGAGGGTGACTGGATGGCGGGCACTGAGGTGGGCACTTGACGAGATGAGCACTGGGTGTTATTCTATATGTTGACAAATTGAACACCAATAAAAAAAAAAAAAAAAAAAAAAAAAGATGGCCTATGTGCTAGCTCCTTCCTCTGATGGCAAAACTCTTCCTTGAGAACCACAGGTCACTTTCTACTTCCACCAAATCTTTGTCATTTGAAGGAAATCTTTGCCATCTCTACCAAATTGTAGAGTAGTGACATTTTAAAACTGCACCTTCAATGTACCCCCTTTAATCCTTTTTTTTTGTTTTGTTTTGTTTTGTTTTCAATAGGATTGTCTATTTTACTATTTAATTTATACAGTTCATTTATGATCTGTATTCAGTCACTATAAATAAAAGCCCTGTAAAGTAGGGATTTTTACTTTACTGACAACCATATTCCGAGCACCTGGAATCTGATACAAAATACAAATATTAGTGGTATTTATATTATTAATTATATTACATAAAGTAATAAAGTAGTTGAATTAATGTTGCAAACAGTTATATTTCTTTTGTATTCATGATGATATGAGCAATATATACTAAAAAAGAGTGTTCCTTTTATCCTTTAGGGGTGTTTAACGTGGGTGGTTCATAGCACAGAGTACAGATGAGTAAGAACAGGAAGTACAAGATCTTCTCAGACTGGATAAATATGGCAGGCCAGCATCAAAGTGGTTAAGAGGAGAAACATGAGGACAATTAATATTGGAAAAGAAAGTATCATTTCGGTGGCTTCAAAGTTAAAGCTGAGATTGAATAAATTCAAGGACTCAGTGGGAAGCACCAAGGAATGGAAGATTATTTTCTGAGCTACACATATGTCCAGTAATTCAGAATAAAAAGGACCGTCATATCAATATTTATAAATAAACAAGCAGGAATTGTTACTTTTTAAAATAAGGTGTCAAGGATTAGCAATTACTGATGGGGGCTACTTTCACTCTTTTCAAAAATATAATTACATGTGTTCCCTTACATAGTCCTCACAACACTTGGAAAAGGGCAAAGACTCATTTCACTTTTATAGAAGTGATGTTTAGAGGTTATGTGTCATGCCCAATGTCACATGGCTTCAAATGAGTAGAACTAGTCATCTTTGCCAGTCTTCTACTTCAAAACATTTCCCTTTGCATCATTCCAGGCATTTAGCCAGGCACTTTGGTTGGGCTGAATTTATGCTGAAGAGGGCCTCTATCTATGTTGCATGATGTTACTGTAAAGCCTTTGGGTTGGGACTTCCTGTTCCAAGGGGCCAAAGGCTAATTAATGTGGCAGATTCTTTCAGTGAGGCAGGGATCCACAGCTATTCAAGATGGGGTATGGCTGCTATAGTATTCATCCACTGTGCATGGCAATGTCTTCCCAAATTAGTGGCTTAAAATGATAATATCAGTAATATCAGTATCCTTTTTTAGTTTCTGTTTCTCATGGATTTGGGAGCAGCATAATTGGGTGGTTCTGGCTTGAAGTCTTTCATGAGGTTCTAGTCAAAGTATCTGGAATTATCTGAAAACTTGATTGGAACTGAAAGATCTCCTAACTCACTTTAGATGACAGATTTTTGCTGACTCTTGCTAAGATGCCTCATTTCCTTGCCTCTCTACTTCTCCTTAGAGCTGCTTGTGTATCTTTCTATATTTACAAGTGGCTTCCCCTAACAGTGTGGAGTCTCAGAGAGCAAGGCAGGAGTCTTGTTGTCTTTTACCACTAGCCTTAGATACTCTATTCTTATAATTTCTGCAGTATTTTGTTAATGATACAAGTCAGCCCTACTCAATGAGGAGGGTACAAGACAAGGGTGTGAACACCATCCAATCAGGGGCCATTTGGGAAGCCGGCTGCTGCAGCTGTCCACCAGACATCCAGATTTCATATTTTTAGCAAAAGCATCTCATGTTTGAGAGAATCCATGTGAATGCTGAGTCCTAGATAAATGGACTTCTCTAATATTATAAAAATAGTCATTTTCACTTAGCTATTTATGCTAAAAAAATACTTTCCAATTCAGACTTTCTTCTCTGCATTCAAAATACACCTCAGCATTTAATTCTTCAGGAAGCTTGGGCAGATCAATCAGTATAAGAGCAAAAGAGAGAAGATAGATTCTCTCTCCTCACATGATAATAAAGCATCTGTTTACTGGCACTCCAAGAGTAGTAATGGTTACATACTCTCATTAATTTAACATTAAATATCTAGCAAACATTACCTCATCATATAGGTCCTATTGCTATAGCAATGTCACTTCTGCTTTCTAATCCATTTAAATGTATTTTTGAGTGGAAATAGCGGCAAAAGGCAAGTAATCTGCAGGTTTATAATGTAATTATTTTTAGTTTGGAAGAAAAAACATTCATGACCCAACTGAGAACTTATCACTGTCAGGGTTATTTACTAATAGGTAAGAATAAAATTATCTACATTAGTAAAACAATTTGCTCAAAATGAAATAAAAATACACAATAATATAAAAGGACCATATAAAGAGCATTATAACCTAGTATAACATTTGACCCAGTAATCCCCATTCCACATGAGCAACAGGTGGTTATGTAGATCTATTATTCAACAAGCTTTTTTTCTGTAAAGAGCACAATAGTAAATATTTTAGGTCTGTGAGCTAGTTTTTCAGTACTCCTCAAATTTTCTCTTGCAGTGTGAAAACAGCCATAACGAGCATGTTTGTGTTCAATACAACTTTATTTACAAAAAGACAAACAAAACAAAATAGGCAGCTAGCTGGATTTGACCAATGGGCCATAGTTTTCCAACCCCTGATTTAGACTATGAATGATATACTGAGAATCCAGGCCTAAATATGAACAAGACAGTAGTTTTCTTTCATTACTGTTGAATCCAGGTTTCCTGGTTGTTTTTTGTTGTTGTTGTTTTGGGTGGTTTTAAGACTGAAATGCATTAAGCAAACATGTTCTTAGAAATCTAACCATTTAGACTTTGTTTTAAATTCACTCAGCTTTTAAACAATTATGTTTAGTGTACATGTCCAAATGCATTTGAGTCCAATTCACTTTTGGCTTGAATGCCTTTCCTACCTGAGGTCTCAGTACTTCTCAAGGTAATTCGTTAACTAATTGGACATATTTAAATGAATTAATCACCACATTCTCTGTACTCCAATTGGACATTTTTAAATGAATTAATCACCACATTCTCTGTACTCCCTTAGTATAATGTATTACTTTACCATGTTATTAATTTTAATTTAATTTTAATTTTAATTATTAATTTTAATTTTGTAAATACTGGTTTCTTCTACCTGACTGAAACCCTTTGAGAATTGCTGTTGTCTTTCATGTGCTTTTGTATACTTGTATCTAGCACATTGTGTAGCATCTAATAAATGCTTAAGATATTTTTGCTGTTGTTGAATTAAGAGTGAAAGTTCCTTACATTCTCCCTCTTTAATTTCCTTATGTATGGGCCTCTCCTGCTTTTGGATGACTGATTCTAATTTCATATCCATATAAAATATCATGTAGTCATGTCATGTGTGATTATGTCACTTTCTTATTTTCTCTGAAGCTTAATAAATTCAGTTTCTGTGATTCTCACATGGCATGGTCTTTGGACTCTTCATAGTTTTGTCTATCAATATATGTGCTCCATTTGTTGGCATTCCTCTTGAGATGCCATGACCACAGTGGTATGATATTGTTCAGTCAATCTTTATCTAGCACTTCCTGCATGTGCTGGCCAGGGTACTAGTAAGCCCTGTGCCTAACTGGGGACAAGTACAGGTGGTGCTCTTTATTACTCTCTTCCTCTTTCCCTTATGCATGTCCACAGATTATTTTAAGTATTCTGCAATGTAAGTAGAGATATTAAGTACCTTTATCTACCATCACTTTTGGACACAATTCTCACCTTTTGGCCTCTCTGCTGATCTTCATACTGCCTCAAACATAATGATAGGGGCTCTCTAAAATTTGTTTAGAACCTTTGGACATTATGTTTCTGGACTACAGATGCAACTTTTTTTGGCTTCATGGAAATATAATGGACATATATAACATTGTATAAGCTTCAGTATACATTGTATTGATTCGATACACTTACATATTACAAACCAGTTATATACCATAGTGTTGACTGACAACTTCATCACATCACCTAATTACTATTTCTTTTTTGTGGTGGGAACAATTAAGACTTAGTCTCTTGGCAACTTTGAAATATATAATACACGATTATTATAATCACCATTCCGTACATTAGATCCCCAGAATTTATTCATTTTATAACTGCAAGTTTGTACCCTTTGACCAGCAAGAGATAAAATTTCTTAAAATAGTGCCCCCTTTAAGGGTCCTTATCTATTTTTGACTCAAATTCAGCCTGGCAAATGAAGAGTGTCAGATGCTACTGAAACTCTTTTGGAATGCTAATGAAGTAAGACTCCTTCAACTGTAACTCATATAACTGACAGATTACTCTTCAGAATATGTTAAAATAATTTCTGCAGGTCCATAGAAAAGAACTAAGCATCAGATTGACTATTTGGCAATAAGGATAAGACTCTACAATTCAGAATAGAAATCTGTATGACCAATGTACCTTCTTAGTGATCAGGAAAGCCCTAGAACAACTATGTGGATATGTATAGTTACTTATGATAACATCTCATATTTAGCTTCTTTCTCACTCCTTTGGTATTTGTGCATAAGAATCTGATGCTAGGGATGCCTGGGTGGCTCAGCGGTTGAACATCTGCCTTCCGCTCAGGGCATGATCCCGGGATCCAGAATTGAGTCCCACATTGGGCTCCTTGTGGGGAGCCTGCTTATGTCTCTGCCTCTCTCTCTGTGCCTCTCATAAATAAAATCCTTTAAAAAAACAATCTGGTGCTAAAATTTGTGTTGCTGACCCTCTTCTCAGCTTTTTGTGTTCTGGTTAGTCAGGTTTTTGTTTTTCTTCTTTTTTGCTTGTGTATTTCTTTTTCGATGATTTTTTATTTCAGCCACCAAATTTTATTTAAATCTCTTTTCTGATCATGAACACCCATTTCTAATTTCTCTATTTCCCTTCTAAATTCTTAATTTCCTTTAACAAAAAAGTTCGAAACTATTGGCTATGCCCACATAACTGCAATTAAAAAAAAAAAAAGATTTTGAGAGAGAGAGAGAGAGAGAACACGAGCAGGGAGAGGAGCAGAAGGAGAAGCAGACTCCCAATTGAGTGGGGAACCTGATACAGAGCTTGATCCCAGGACCCCAGGATCATGACTTGAGCTGAAGGCAGACGCTTAACTGACTGAGCCACCCATGTGTCCCATGACTGCAGTTTCTTAACACTGAAGGGTGTTAGATGTGTTTTGGCTCTCTTCTACAAATATTCCTGACTTTATCATTGTAGAAACTCAACAAATATTTGAGGAATTAAATTTAAATGTGTGATATACAGTCTATATTCTCATGAGATCACAAAAGGAGTCATCAGAGGGAGGGGTTGATATATACCAGAGAGAGACAATACTTTCTTATTAAACATATTACACTTGAACTCTTGAGTACCATTCATCATTGATCATTGGGCATTTCACAAGATTCTCAAATCTATATGAGAATTCTTTACTGCTACCGTCACCTGGGTTCCCTTGTTTCTCAAGGCTTAGATCACTGTTTTTCCAATTAATGTTAAAGGGTCATGAAACCAATTCATGGCCAGCCATGTTTTAATGAAGATATGATGTTAGTTTGGGTCTCTTCCCCACACGCAACATAACAACAACAACAAAAGTAAGTTCAAGTTAGAGTACATGAATAAGCAGTTTATTCGTAATTTGATCCCAAGATATAGTAATCAGGGACTGAGAGTAATAAAATGGAGATAAAGAACAAACCAATCCACAGGAGTGTTATTCTGATCATTGCTATGGGCATCCAGGGCTAGATCCCTCTAGCATAGTTTTAGAACATTATGAGTCCTGTGCCTCAGAAGAAGAATAAAAGAGAAGGATTTTACCACTGGTTCCTGTTCCCTAATAGTCAAGGATTACTTAAAAAAATGTGTTACCTTATACGTTTTTTTTTTTTTATATATAAGTTTTGTTGTTTTTGTTTGTTTGTTTGTTTGTTTGGGTATGTTTCTTGGAATGGTGGATGGCATTTCCATGTAGTCCCAAGCAGGGGTGGTTGAGAGGTCCCAAGGCAGAAACCAAGAAATACCTGATGCAGCTGAGGCACTTACTATCCTCTATAGATAGCAAGGATTATAGTTATATTTGAAGCACAAAACTTGCCCCAACACAAATGAAAAATAGGAAAACAGAGGCTATTGCCTAGGATAGGTTAGAAAAATACTAGAATATATTTCATTTAATATATTTGGAGGTACCAAAGGGTATTGTTTTATGAAAATTATATATCAATTCTTGCTCTTAATATACACAGGAGTATGTGTGTTCACACTTGTGTTAATAGATGATGAAGTAAAATATGCTTCTTGGCTTTGTTCTATGGTCAAAGCTCAAAAGTCACTTGAGCCATGTCCTTCCTTTGCACATACTGCTCTATTTTGACCTACTGCCTAGACTTATCTGTTTTTTCCCCTATTGCCTCATCATTTTGTGTTGAACCATAATAGTCTCCAATAAACAAAATCATACAGAACATTTCCTCAGCATTGTTCAGCTTTCTTCTATTATTTATAACTGAGTGTTTATAGTTTGAGTATCTTGAATTAAGTACAAATATTATTTGGACAGGAGTATAGTTTACCCAGGAGGTTAGTCAAAAGCTATATATTGTACTTTGTTTATTGCTGAGGAGCAATGGCTGCACTTTGAAATATACTTACAAAAAAACCTAATAGTGCATCCATCAGTTGTTAAAAAAAAATTAAACATCTGAAGTTTAAAATCCGTTTCTGCGAACAAATCCCATATTATGTACTTGTTTGATGCCCAAGGAGAAAACACAAGCAAAATAATGTTTAGAGGCCTACATATGAGGCACAATCTTTAAAAAAAAATTGAGTTTTGATTATTACATGATCTTCTCTATTATCCTTCATGCAATGGTTTTCGGCTACAGCTAGGATATTTTCCAGAGGTAAAATGTTTGAGCCTACAGAAAACCAACGAGGCAGATCTTTTCACTATTATGGCATTCATGTTTAAAGACTGCATTATGGTATATGAATTGACCCCTTTGTATAAATAATTCAGAACCCCTCTATTTTTTTGGTTGAGGGGTATAAAGCCTTTTTCAGCAAGGTGTTCTTCACGGCCTTCCTCAGGGAAATGTCACAGATGTTGGGGGAAGTGTGCAGCACGGAATGGAAGTTTGTATTTCATGCTTAACATTTGATATTATTGGTAATGCAATCACTGTCAAGCAGCCTTAGAAGGTCATTTGTGAATTTAAAATTTTCAGCCTTAAAATATATACATTTATCTTTATTTTGTAAGTGTCACCTTGTCACCTCAGCTTTGCTTGGTTTAGAGCATTTGATTTGTTTTGAAAATCTTAAACTAGTGACGTCTAGATAGCTAAACATTTAAACTATAATTTCAAGTGCTCCAAGTCAAAGTTACATTGACAGAATTTTCTACTTTGGATTTCCACACTCATGTGTCATCAGTGGACATCTTAATATTGAGCATCACTAGATATTAAATGAGGTACTATTTTCTTGCTTTTCATTTTCTATTAGTTTTAACAGCTTGAATGCTATTGAAGAATAACAGCCCTTTCTTCGGAAGAGGAGTTTCCATTCTTAAATAATTGCCAGCATTACTCATACACGGCTAACCACTAATATTCTAGCTTTGGGTATATGGCTTCTTTGGCCTCTTATTACATCAACTCACCAGGAAAAAGGGCCAGAAGTTTTGGTAATAAAATTCTCTCTGCTGGGAAAGAAATAATCACTTGAATATAGATATGTACACAGATGAACAGATGACGGAGAGGAAGGAGGGAACTGGGAGGTGGGAAGGGGAAAAGGAGTAGGGGAGGTGGTTAGAGGGACAGGAGGAGGGAGGGGGGACAGGGAAAGAAAAATAATGGCAATTGAAGTGCTGTGTGTAACTCAATAAGGGACCTCAACCTTCCATTTTCAGTAGTTTCCTGTTTAGGAAAGTGTAAAATAAAAAATGGTTTAGAGAAGTGTAAAATAAAAAAATGAAAAAAAAAATAAAAAATGATATGAATAACTCCAAATCGCTATTTGTTCTTCCATCTTAGTTAAATAGGTTGGAACTCATGTGAACCAAGAAAATCTGTTTTGCTTCTTTAAGTCTCAAAGTCAAGCCCAACAGTCTACCTTATTTATTTTCCTGATCTTGGATTAGGTGCTTTACTGTCCCTGTATGTTGAGAAAACATGGAAGATTTAACTCATAGAAAAAGAATACCTATCTCCTTCAAAAACTTGTGTGCACAACCTACCACCTCTCCGACTTGTGACTCTGAAAACCATCTAGTCCTGCTTAGTCTTTTCAAAGGCAGAGAAGCACCTCTAGGTGTCTTTTACTATACTCTCCATCTGAGAGGGAACATAAAGACAGGAAGTGCTGTCCCAATTCATACAATAACCAATATGTTCTATAACTGATTATGCACCAGAGACTGTCCTAGGCTACTTATATTTAATATTTTATTCCTCATAATGTAATAACTATTTTGATACTCATTTATAAAAAGAACTGAGAGTATTATGAGTTGAGTACAATTGCAATGTCAAACAGCTAATAAGTGGAGGAGCTAGAGTTCAAAAGAGAAGTGTAAAGAGGTACCAAAGGGTGAAATGTTTTATTCCCCTCTTTTTTCCCCCATCCAATGTCTTGTCGTCCAGCCATGTGTCCCATCATGCAGACTTCTTAGAAAGCCCCCCTCATCAGGGCATTGTAGAGACAGTCCAAGAATGTGGCCCACAGAAGGCAAGTCCTTAAATGTTTTATTTTAAATCTTTGGCGTCTATAATTATAGTACTTCTAACTACAGTCTCTCTAAGATTTCCAAGAAGGGAAACTCAGGTTTCTTGAGAACGAAATCTGTTGCATTATGTGTACCTACTGAGGTGGTTCTACAAACATTTAACTTCTGTTTGATACTGGTGTCAAAACATCCATGTATGCTCCCAGAATCATGCTCAGCTAATCATCTGAAATAGCTATTCAGAGCCTATGCAATTGAGAGTTAGTGTCCTATGGGATTGCCTTACTTAGGATGCAATTTTGAAGGTGAGAGATATTTTTACCAACTTTGTTTTTACATTTATTTCACTCTCCTGATGAACTTGCTTTTCCCAATATTCTCTAAGGACAGGATAAATTAATAGTAATGAGCTCATTTGGAAAGAAATGGGCTCGTGATCATTTTGGCTTTGTTCACTGTGCAGTAATGGCTCCTGCTCATTTTATTTTAAGGAATTTTGCTTAGGCAAGATGCTGAGTACAGCAAGGTGGTTTTCGCTAAAATAAACCTATTGAATTTTGGTGAGCCTTTGGGACAAAAAAGGAAAGACAATTGCCTATAAAATGTGGAATTGTTATCTTTTGGCGAAGAAGAACAGTAGGTGTGTGCAGCTTCTAAGTGATAAACATGTACGTTTCTAACTTCATTTGTACACCTGCCAAATCTCCCCAGCAGCTGTCTTCATTACAACCATCTGAGCACTAATAGAATGAGCCCAAAATTTCCCAAACAACATGCATCATAACTAAACTTAAAATAAGGTTTTTATATCATCAGTTGGAAAGCTTCTGACAGTATGTATAGCAAATTTTAGAGTGTAAGGTTTGTGGAGATTTTTATTCCCTTTGTTTTACATAAACATCATGATTTCAAAAGATAGCACATTTAATAAATGGGAAGGAAAATGCCAACAGAGTTTCTTTCATGAAACAAACTGCCTGGTGTGGCATAGAGAGACTACTAAGACTGTCTTGACCTAATAGTCTTAAGCAAATAATGGAGTCCTAGCACAGATTCCTATTTTCAATGTACCTGATTCCTTATTTCCTTGTTGGAGAAGTTTGGAGAACATGGAAAGAGGAAAATATTCCCTGTGTTTCTTGTGGAGATTCATCAAGCAGATGATGCTAGGCTTGTATCTGACCAGCTCAGCAGTTTGCTGACCTAATGTATGCTTTGTAAGGAAGCATCCCTACTAGTTTGGTTGTAATCCTTGATCTTCTATTAATGCTTCTGCTTTACCTTGGAGTCTACTCTTTTGAAAATAGGGATAAGGACTAGCATCTGTTGCATTCAGTTGTTGGAACTGTTAGATCATATAATGTGTGCAAAGTGCTTACCATATTACCTGGCATGGACTGCTAAAGGAAGGCGATTCATCATCCCACTCATGTGAAAGTTAAAGAAATTTCTTTATGAAATGATTTCAACATTTGGATATTAGGACTTATCTAAGCAGGGTTTATGAAAGTTCTGAGGAAGTGTCCTGAAGGCTGGCATGCATTCTGATGTCATCCTTTAAAGGGTCTTGGTGAGAGGGTAGGCCATGTTGCAGAGCGAGGTACGATTCTCATCATAGGAAGAAAGCTCTAGTCTCTCAAAAAGAGAACAAGGCAGATGATTCTGAGTGCATGCTTGTGTCTCTGCACATGTACACATGCGCAGTGTTTGCATCTGGCTCCTGATTGGGGGAAGAGTAGCTGACAAAACTCCGGAGTCCTACCTCTTATTTTGTAGTCCTGCAGATTTGGGATCAACATTTAAAAATTCTTAGTCTGTTGCTCATGGATGTTGGTGAATACATAAGGATGAACTAGTGTGTCATTTATACAAAATTAGTTTTTCTAGAATAAATGAAACATTTTTAAAATTTTAAAGTTACATGGTCTGTTGGAGTTTGAAGCTGTCTGATAGACTAGGAAACTGATGGGATTTAAAAGCAGATACAGTTAAGTTTGAATTCAGCTTTTCTCATATTGTTATGAGTTTTTGTGAGGTGTCTCCAAACCAAGTATCCATGCTTTGATAATCAAGTGGTAGGTAATTAATAACCTTATAGGGTTAAGAACATTACAGTGAATAATATAAGGAACACCTGCAATAGCACTTGGCTTAGCACAGAAATGGCGGAGAAATAATATAGGAGGCTATTTCCCTTTAATGACATTATCCTTGATAAACTAGGGAAATATGGTAGCTAAAAAGTTTACAGAGATGAACAAGAAAAGATGTTCCATGTAAGAGAGAATAAGTGAATCAGGTAATATTAGAATATCACGATTCAGTAAATCCAATCACTTAATAACACTAACTAAAAACCAGTTTATTGAACTCCTATGATGTGCCAGGTACTAAATTAATTTCTTACATGCATCATCACAGCCCTAGAACCTTAGTAATTCCCTCACAGAAGCCCTACCATGGCAGTAATTACCTGCATTTAATAAAGGAGCAAACAAGCAGAGGTTTTGCAATGCCGTTAAGTATCTCTCTTGTTACATGTAGAGGAAAAACAGAAAGTAACAAACCCATATATCTATATAAGTGAACAAGTTCTTCCTCAGTTTTTTAAACTTCTCCTGTAATTTCTAATTTAGACAAAAATTCAAGAATTCCTCATATTTGGGTTTCAAACGTATAGGACATTTAAATGACTGATAGGTTACTCTTTTTGAGTACTGTGCATTTTTAATCATTTACTAACATCTTTATCTTGTCAGTATTATATTTTTTGTGAGTTTTTTTTTTTCTTTTTAGAATTTCACACACCCTCTCTAAGGAGGCAGCAAAGTAGAAAGGCCAGAATGTGCTACCAGAACCCTGAGGATTTCTTTCCTGACCTGCTGAAATCTACTTTTTAACTTTGCAAAGTGAGAACTTTTTGAACTTCAATTTTCTCAATCATTAAAATGACATTATGGCTAGATTTTCTGCTATATCTTTATATCTCTATCTGAAAATGATTTCAAATTCATGTAAGTAAAACTAACAGAACTGTTTGAAATGTCTGCCATTTTAAAAAAAAAGGTTATTTTATTTGAGCTGGAGGAAGAGGGAGGGAGATGGGAGGGAGGAGGAGAGAGGGTACCCACACACGTGAATGGAGGGGAGGGGCAGGGGGAAGGAAGGAGAGAATTCTCAAGGTGACTCCCCATTGAGCACAGAGCCTGGGGACTCTATCCTAGCATGGTGAGATCATGACCTGAGCTTAAATCAAGAGTCAAACGCTTAGCTGACTGAGCCTCAAAAGGCTTGTTTTTGGCATTAAGAAATCACAGCAAAATAGCAAATTTTTTTCCATTAAAGTGAAAAATTCACTGTCTCACCTTCACCATCTACTGGAGTGAACATTTAGGATTATTCCCAAGACACTGTTGTAAGAAATATCCAATTAAAATTGCAGTTTTACTTTTTCAAGGTCTGTAGTTTGGTTATATACATGTTGACTCAAAATGCATATACATTTTTAAAAATACATACAAATTTTAATTCTTTTACATTTTAGATGCTATTGTTGAGTAACCCATCAATAAAACCCTTTCTAAATCAATCCATATTGAGTTTTCATATTGTCATTTGTTCTGGTCATATTAAACACAGATTTTCCTATATGAACTGCATCTAGCAAGAACATTATATTGTCACTAGTAATAATATATATAAAAAAGTATTTTATAATCAATCATACTGGATATTTAATTTATTCCTCTACCCCTGGCCAGAAGAATGCTTATAATAGCATTTTAGGAAGACTTTTGTTTATTAGAGGGCAAGTGGAATGATTTTAGATTTTGATTATATGAGAGAAACATTAACAAATAAAAGAAACGTGATTTGGAGCTTTCTAGCACTTAATGGCATAGTTCACTCTGAACTCTAAATTATTTATGGCACAGAAGGAGACACTTGGTAAATAACAGGAAAAGCACAGAAATCAAATACAGATTGCGGTATTTGCAGACTTTAACACTTGGGTGACCAAAATCCAAGACTAGTGATTTATTTAATCTAAACTACTTCCTAAAGGATAGTTACATTTCTGAAGGAAAAAATAAATTTGAACATTAGCAAAGGACTTAAAAAACTTCACAAATAATCCTTCTGATTGGTTGTTAAAGCCAATTGTATACAGCTGCCAGGAATCTGGAAATATTTTTTCTTAGACCTGCTGAACATTGAGAAATAGCCAATCTTATTTCAGTACAAATTAATGATGACCTGTGTTTGTGAAATGTAATATATCATCACCAAGGCAGTAAATAAACAATCACAGGAAAGTTGGAAATCTAGAGGTGTGTTTGTGTATACATGGGCACAAATATGTGTATAGGTATGTGGATTCACATGTATGCACGTATGTTTATGTCAAAAAATGTGAGAAGCTACTCTTTAGAAAAAAGAAGCAATGAGGGGCAGCCCGGTGGCCCAGTGGTTTGGCGCCGCCTTCAGCCCAGGGCGTGATCCTGGAGACCCCGGATCGACTCTGGCATCAGGCTCCCTGCATGGAGCCTGCTTCTCCCTCTGCCTGTGTCTCTGCCTCTCTCTCTGTATGTCTCCCATGAATAAATTGATAAAATCTTAAAAAAAAAAAAAGCAATGAAAACCACACTTTTTGTAAACTATGATTAGAGTACCTACTCCAAACTAAGATATAGAAAAATTGAACTCCTGAATTATCTTTCATTTAATGCACTACAATCTTTTCTCTGATATGCAAATAATTATCCTTACTTTTTAAGCATTTTATTTTAGTACTTCTCAAGAGTTTTCCTTATGTTTAAACTGCTTCTACTTGTAGATTCACTTCAGACTCCAATGGCTTGTAACCCAAGTATCTGCTTGGCCTCTTTTTCACAGCGGGAAATGATCACAGAGAATGCTTCCTTCTATTGAATTCAGTAGCAAAACCCTTCACTGGCATCGGCTCTGGATGACATCTGGTTTATTTGTTATGTAACAGATTTACTTTTTAAAAAGGTTGAAATTGCAATACTTTTTTCCTGGAATTTCCCTTAGAATTTTACTGTGCATACCTTTTTAAAAATTCAATATTTCTACCACTCAAGTTCATGGCCTACTCCCATTAAATATAAAAGCCACATCATTCATTTCAATTTCTAAGTGGTAGAGTCCAAATAACCATAAGCCCTAGTCCAGCTTTTACTTCTTTCCTCATTCATCATTGCACACTTTTTCTGTTCCTTCTTTTCCTTCTCTTGTAATTTTCTTTTTCTTGGGATTTTGGAATTGAATATTCAGACTGACCATAAATCCAGTGAGTTTCCTGCTATCCAAGTCTGTCACCCAAAGGAAGCACTTTGTAAAAACTAAACTCCTAAACGTCAAAGATCTGGTTAGGCCTCCCCTACAATAATGGATTACATTATCAATTTCTTTACCTCTGAGACAGTAAGATCTTTTCAGGAGGAAACATTAAGGACTTTTGGAAGAAGGCAACCATTGATAGTTGTCAAAGGGACCCTGAAAAAAGATGAAAAACACTGAAGGAAGGTAATCTTATTGAATTTGCAATTGTGACCAAGGCGAGCCCAGTATACACATAAAAGGTGCTTAATTAGGCAAGATGTATACATATATGTATTTATTCTCCAAGAGAAGCATAGGTAAGTAGACACAAATTATGGGAGGAAGGGAGAGGGGCAGAAAACCTGCAAAAGCATTTGATAGAAACTTTGGTGACTTCACCATGACTGAGCTCTTGAAGTTCTTGCTCTTTCACACTAGTCACAGGAAATAACAAAGAAGCAATGGATATAATTGTAGGAGACTGTACAGAAATCTTAACCTCTGGTTCCCTGAGATTTAAAGGTAAAGAGACCAGAGACGAACAGAACGTTTTCACAAAGATCAACTAGCAGGGAAAAGAAACCAGATACCTAAAATAAAGTAACTGTGAGAAAAGGTAGATCTAAGCTGGTGTTTATGCTTAAGACAAAGGTCTAAACAGTCACGAAGGAGAGTTGATATGTGCACAACTTTAACCTGAAGGAAGAAGCCTATTCCAACAAAGCAAGTACAGCATGGAGTTATATTTTGGGGAGGAAAGGACAAACATCTTGAGTAATGGAAGAGAAATCTAACTCTAGGAGCTACATTCCTGGTGGAGTCACTCCATCAACATACTGGAGAATCTGCAACAGCACAGTCATTATTACTTTGTTGACAACCTTCAATGGTGTCACCTAGTGGCTACAACAAATAACAGCATGATTTTCCGTGTCAAGACTCCTCTTGGCCTCTCTCTACAGCATCCAGTAACTTCCTCTAACTTCTCATAACTACAGGATCCTGGCGATTTCTTTACCAGAAGGAGATAGGAATTGGTTTCTGTGCTAAGAGGAAAGTTGAAAGCATCAGCCATCAATTGTAAAAATAATATGTAACTGTATTTGGGTCCTGAGTTGAAGAGAAGACCAAATATTAAACACGTGCCCACTGCCTTCTGCCAGAACAGGACTCTTAATCTACTGAAAACACATTAGCAGGTGGTCCAGACATAGCAGTAGAAGAGAAGTAGAGTAAGGAATAACCATGCAAACACAAGCAATGATGTAACAGACAAGAATATACTTTCCTGTCATTTCCATGCAAAACCAAAGGTGGAAGACAAGCATTGTGGATGACTCTTGACATTAATTTAAAATCCATGTTATGTTGGTAGAGGAGAGCTAAAAGTGAATGAATCTATTACAAAATATATCTGAGGTATTTACTCTCAAGTGTTGAACTATATACTTTATTGCTAAAAAAGACTTCAAATCAATAGTTTTTCCAAATCCGTTTTAAAATACATTTATTTTTTGGTTAAAATAAAGGAAGAAAAAGTATGTTTCTGCCTAAAAAAAAAAAAAAAAAAAAAAATCAAGTGGTGCTAAAATTATAGTCTTATTTTTTTCAGACCATTGTGGCTAGATAACATTACATCTTGTGCATGGTTTCTAAGTCAAGGATTTTAAACCAGAAAAATTTGAAGGACACTGGGAGCCTAAATTTTTAAAATAAAAAATAATATTCCAATTAATGTAAGTATATGCATGATTTGGTTTTGTTATTGTTAGCTATTTCAGTTATAACTTTTAATCACTGATGTGACTTAGGGTATTGTATTTCATCCAAGACATATATTAAAATCTGAAAAAAAAATTTATCAACTCCTGTCAACCCCACTCCTTAATTATCCCTATTATCATCAGGCATTGTTTATTTAGGAGAAGAAAAATGATTCTAATATTTGCCTAATAAAACATAATTATGCAAAATGTGTCTAAAATTAAAGTATTCTCTAATATCAAGTATTTTGGAAATAACTATTCTATTATACACATACTTTTATTTTGTTGAATAGTTCAGATTTGACTATAGTTATTTAAAAAGTTACAGATTTTTTTCCCCAATCTGAACTATTTACAGATATCAGAGTAGTCCTGGAATACGTGGGTGTTCTATTCTTAGTTAACTGAGAGCATGTGGCCGAAGAACTTAAGCTATGCAGGTATAATGAAAAAAAAAAAGAGAGGTTCTTATAGCTCTAAATATTTTTTGATTCTAAAATGTACAAAGTGTTACTGGAACTTAGAGAATTTAAACATATAGAAAATACTTCTATGCAGATACAGATACCAGAAAATGGACCATATTCAGATATATAAGATATGCATTCCCAAGACACAAAAAGGACTGAGTAATTTAAAAATGAAATTGAGAATATATTTAAATTTTCCAAATTTGAAAAAGTCAAATTCTAAAATAGCTCTAAAATGAAATAGATATTCCAATAATTTAACAATAGTTACAAAATCAGAGGCTATTATGCTTTTCAAAAAATACACAGATTAGAAACCAGTGGAAGGGGCTGCTTGGTTGGTTAAGTGTCCAACTTTGGATCAAGTCATGATCTCAGGGCCCTGGGATCCAGCCCCACATGAGACTTCCTGCTCAGCGGGCAGTCTGCTTGTACCTTTGCCTCTCCTTTCCTGCTTATGTGTACTCTCTCTCGCTCATAAATAAATCAGAAAGAAAGAAAAGTAGAAAAAGAAAAAGAAAAAAAGAAAAAGGAAAAAGAAAAAGGAAAAAGAAAAAGGAAAAAGAAAAAGGAAAAAGAAAAAGGAAAAAGAAAAAGGAAAAAGAAAAAGGAAAAAGAAAAAAGAAAAAGAAAAAAGAAAAAGAAAGAAAAAAGAAAAAAGAAAAAATCAGTGGAAGATGGAGTTCTAGGTAGGAGAATGAGGAAGGCATTTTCTTTCTTTTTTTTTTTTTAATTTTTATTTATTTATGATAGTCTCACAGAGAGAGAGAGGTAGAGACACAGGCAGAGACACAGGCAGAGGGAGAAGCAGGCTCCATGCACCGGGAGCCCGATGTGGGATTCGATCCCAGGTCTCCAGGATCGCACCCTGGGCCAAAGGCAGGCGCCAAACCGCTGCACCACCCAGGGATCCCAGATATTTTCAAGTGCCTACTCTCTCTTCTCTAAACTTGACATGGGTTTTCAGTTTAGGAGCACTTATAAACTAGAAGAATAAAATCAATGTAAGAACAAAGACCTCAAAGTTTATTCTTGAGTTTACAAGTTTCCATGTTCTCAAATGTTAATACTATGTGCTTGATAGGAAACATAAAAGTTATTTGAAACCAAAGGCTCATTTAGAAACCTAGTTTATGCATTTATTAAGAAAACCTTTTTTACCTAAGAGTCACCAGTGATCTTTCAGCTTTGTGAACAATACAACTTCAATTTTGCCTGTGTTTTCTTGAATGAAAAGAAACAGTAACAATCAAATGAGCATTGCCCAATATGGGCTGTTCATGACTCTCCTATTCAATTAAGTTTACTTTCCCAAATTATGTGTGAGGCAGCATGTACATATTTGTCAATAAATGAGAGACAGAACTTGTCTCTTTTGCCAAAGGGTGTCTAAAAGGTAGAATATACATATTGAAAACAAGAGAAAAAAAACTATGATAGAACAACTTTAAAAGAAATACCAGATATTTAGAAGTACATATGTTAAGGTAATCTAAAACACTACAAGCTAAAACCCACCTAATTCTTCATGGATATGAAAATGGAGCTCACAGCATGTAGTTACTAGAGAGCATAGAAAAGTTACAAGCATCTATAAATATTTGAAAATATTATTTAGCCCATCTGCAGATTTTTATAGATGCTAAGTGCTTCAAACTACTATTTTATCCATTATTTTTTATACCAACAAGATTATAAGTAACAATTTGTTTAATGATTTGATGCAGTGAAATAAGCTTTGAATGCATCAAGTTCTCTATTAAACAATGAGATATTTGAAGCCATATATTTTTCTAAGATTGCAAGGATATTGGAGGAGAAAGGAAATATAAGGGCAGAGGCCTTGGAAATCCTTGGAGAAGACATGGGCTAAAAGTCTTCTAGGTCTGTTATCATTCAGCATCTTTCTCCATCAATTTGATAGTAAAGGTCCATGCAGCACTACCATATGCTTAACTCAACTCTGGACTGTGTAGTTTGTTTGTTTTTAGGTAGCCTGGCTCCCTGCTCAGTGTGGAACCCAACATAGAACTTGAACTCACGACCCTGAGATCAAGACCTGAGCTGAGATCAAGAGTGAGACACTTAACTGACTCAGCCACCTAGGCATCCCTGGACTGGGGTCTTTGATAAGATATTCTTAAGTGGACTTCTACTATTCTTGTCCTTTCTTTCCTTACTCAAAGTAGCTTATTTTAATGCAAGAGAGCAAAGACACATTCTTATGTAAGAATTTTGAAGCTATTCATACCCGTAGGAAAAATAATTCACTTTATTCAGTATACACTAATTTCTCAGTATATGTTTAGTATATTAATAATATCTTTGTGTTTTAGAATTTTTTTTTTTTTACAACATGTGGTAAGATCAAGTCAAAGTAGACCAAACTAAAAGCAGATAGGTTACTGAAAAAGTTCAAATGATAGCTAATATTCTGTCTCAGTGTTTTGGAATATTTAATTGTAGTTGAAACAACTCACATCAACAGGATAGATCCAGAATGGAGTCACTTATGCTAAGCCCACATCACCAAATGAGACTTACAGTTTCAGCTCTCCTGGAAATGGAATCTTAAATGAGTCCATCAGTAATTGCCTGACCAGCACTAGTTAGGGAATCTGTCTGACAGATTCCTGACATCCTCCTCTAAAGTAAAGTAGCCATGCCATAACCACCTACTCTTATGCCTCATGTAATTTCCCCTTTTGTTTCTGCTCCCTTATGCCTATAAAAGTCTTTCATGTTGTACAGCTCCTCAAGCTTCTATCTGCTGGATTGGATGTGACCCAATTCTAATCAATTTTGATTCAAATAAAGTTTTTAATGAGTCTCAGTAGGTCTTTAACAGCCTCTTGCCCTCTTTAGGCATTTGGTTTGCAACTTTTTCTTTGACACAGGTCTCTTTGAAAGAACAAGTGTAGGTGGGTTGCTAATACTGTCTTTGGGGTCAAACAAGACTTCCTCAGAACAAAACTTCCTCAAAAGCTGAGCCTGAGACAAAGATTTGGCTGTTGGTAGTTTCTTTGGAAGACAATGCCAGGAGGCAAAAGGGAGACAGAGACACCAAACAAGTCAGTAAAGGTCACAATAAGCATGGGCTACTGCATCTCAGTCCTACCAAGAAGCCTCTAAAAAATTCAGTGGACCATACTTCTGAATTGTCAAATCTCTAAGAACAAGGGAAACTGGGACATTTATCAGTGGATTCCCATCCCCAATTGGTTGAGGGTTGAACTGGGGGTATTTACTCTGCCATATTTCAGTGTTCAGCCTAGACAAGGAAGCAAACATACTGGGGAATGCAAGAGTTTTCTCAGGTAGAGGTATTCTGTGTGCAGCAAACTTTCTAAAACTGCAGGTAAATTCAAGGTAGGATCTGGGACAATATGGCTCTCTTACAACCAACTTTGTTATGGAATTGCAAATCAATTTTTTAAAGCTTCACACGGGCAATAGTAATTATTATTACATTCTGATTTTTTAAAAATTATTTTTTTGGTTTTTAATTTGTATCAATTGGAATGCAAGGTAAAGTCCTTTAAGAGAATTTTCTTTTTTATGATTGGAATTTTGAAGCAGTCCTTAACCTCTGATAATATGCTGCCCTTATACTGATTTCCTGTTATACCAAAAACTAACATTAAAGAAAAATTCGTCAATGACACTTGTTAAAGCATGGTGAGAAAGACTTTATTCAAGTGGGGGAGGGGTGCTATCAGAGCAGCTTTAGGGACTACTGAAATGGAATTTGACAATAGAATAGAAAGACTGTTTCAACTCTAAACACAGCATGGGCAAGTGGGAATTAATAGCTAAGGTGCAAGGAGGGCTCAGTGGATAGAAAATTACTAAGAGAAACATCAGGGGCAAAGGTAATCAGTTCTCACCTAGAGAAGGTGGAGGCTGAGAAGCCTGGTTAGATAGACCCTAAAGGTGATCAGATATGGAGGATGGGGGACTCCAACTAAATTGACTTAGGATTCCTGCTTAAATTGGACAGTACACAGACAAAGAAGTCCAGAAGTTGAAGCCGAGATGAAACAGAGTTCAAGAGAGCCTGATAGAATGAAATCAAAGAATCTTTGAGACTCAACTGTACTGAAAATACCACTGAATTAGTTAATTTCTCCCACATGTGTGGATGGTAATGGAGTCTCTAATAGATTTAAGGTTTAAGGTCTGGAATAGGAAAAGGACTCGAGTTAAGTGTCTGAAAGACAGGCTAAGTTTTAATGTGGCTGGCAACCTTTCAATGATTCAGAAAATTCTATCCTATAAACAAAATAAAAGACCCAGAAAATTGTTTACACTGTAAAATATTTGCAAAGTACTTTAATTTTCCCCTCCTAACACCTAGTAATTTACACATAAGCCAGTTTAAACTCATTAGCATTTGCCAAGCACACTCCTCTTCAAAAGCTTCAAATGGGGATGGCAATCCAAATAGCAAAGTAGGGCTTTGACCCAGCAGGTAGGGGTGGCTTCATTAGCTGACTGTTCGGCTGTTTTTCCAGCTGAAGCTCAACTTGTGAAACGAATGTGCAGGAAAATGTGGGGCAGACATATATAAATAATTTAACTTGAGAAGAGTACTCTAAACCTCTCATTTATAGTCACCTTTTATTATTTTCTTATTCCTACAGACCAGAGTAGAAAGTGTCTTAAGAATCCCAAGAAGGGTAAAAAGCATTAATACAAGCAAATGTCCAAATAACTAAAACCAGGATTAAGCATATAATCTGAAAAAAATAAATTATTGAGATTGTTGTCTTCAGTGGCATACATCTCATACGTCAGACGCTTTTGGTTTTCTCTTTTCCCTTATTAGAGTGCTACCAATCAAAAACTAACGAACTAGGAAATAAAATTTCTCTCCCTTTCCCCACCCCCCATCAGTTTATCTGCACAGAGCCAAAGGTGAGGTATGTGTACTGGATTCTCACAATTCAAATGCATTTAAGGAAGGATTAAACTATTCAAATGAATTAAAGATTAAGCAACAGCACTTTTATTCTATTTTAAAAGGCATCAGTATTTTAGCAACAGCCCTGAACATGGTATTGTACCCATCTTCCTCTCTATATTAGTTCCCTACTGCTGCTGTAACACAAATTACCACCAATTCAGCAGTTTGAAAAAACGCGAATTTATTATCTCAGTACCCTAGCTCAGAAGTACAAAATGGGTCCCACTAGGTCAAAATGAGTCCCACTAGGTCAAAATGAAAGCTTTTTGCTCCTTCTGGAAGCCCTGAACTAAAATCCTTTTCCTTACCATCTGCAGAGGCCCCTCACATTCTGTGGCTTGTGGTCACCCCTTCTCCATCTTCAAACAAGATGGTGTTAACACCCTCCAATCTCTGGCTCTGATCTCTTCCACGTCTCTCTTCTCTTTAAAGGATCCTTGAGATTACATTGAGCACACCTGGACAATCCAGGCTACCTTTTATCTTAAAGGCAGCTGATTAGCATCCTTAATTCTATCTGTAACCTTAATTCCCTGTGGTTATGTAACATAACATATTCAAAGGTTCCAAATATCAGGGTGCAGACATCTTTTGGGGGCCATTAACCTACATACTACCTCTCCAGCATTCCTTGGTGAAGACAGCTATCCACATTCCCAGCCCCACAAGGCATGCGGACCCTGCACCGGCCCAATGATAACCACTTGCCAGTTAAATTGTGTATCATATTGTTAAAGTGTGTGCCATGTTGGCCATGAATTAACCGAAAAGTTGGAAATGCTGTACTACTGGATATGGGAAAATGACAAGAGAAGGACATAAGAATGAAATGTGTTTATTCAGCCAAAGTTTATAAGGGATAATAAAATCGTAAAAAAAAAAAAAAATAAAGGTCATATTTTAATGATTTATTGAATACAGACTATTTTTATATAATATCTTCTAAAAGAAATTAATACCTGTTATGGAAACTTGGGAGTTTTGGTAGCTGTGATTTATCTATTCAAAGATTATTGGATATCTTATAGGGATGGCCCCAGGGGAACATCAGGGACTAGAATCCAGGGTTGGCTTTCAAATAACTCACCAATTTGTAAGACAATCAGACAAGGAACCATGTAGAAATAGAGTGAAAAACTTTAGCATAGGTCTTAGAGCGTTAAAGGGGCACAGCAGAGACTCACTGGAACCACTCTGATGCAGAAATTCTCCAAAACAGAAGTGAACCAATCTTTGAGAAAGGGAATGTGCCAGGGAGTATAAAATTTGCCGAAGTACATCACCAGGAAAAAAAAAAAAAATCAATAAACATGGCATATGCGGTGAAATCCAAGTAGAACAATGTGGCTGCAAGTCAGTTTGCACAGGGGATTAGGAGGAATGTGGGTAGAGGAAAGGTTAAGAAGATCCAGCTCATGAAAGCCCTTGTTTGCCTGAGGATTTTGGACTATTATCATGTAAAACAGGGTGATGTGATGAGGAATATCATCCATTTCTAGAAAACTGCAGATGGTATTATAAAGGAAGGACCAAAATGGGGGCGAAAAGGATTATCCTGCTTCTTCCTTTGCTACTATGGCTACTACGTTAAAATTGCAGCCAGAAAAAAATGTTCTGAATGTTTGCTGATAGAAAATTAGTTAGAAAATCATCTCTACTTAATCCTCACTCACAACATCCCAGACACAGATCCCATGTCTCTGTCCATTGTACAGACAAGAAGACTGAGGTTTAGAGAGATTAAGTAACTTTCCTCTGAACTCTATTCTGTCAAATGTGCATCTAGGATTAAAGTTGACACCTCTGCTCTCAGAAGCTTCTTAGAGCTCCCAGAGGCGGATTTACCTTGAGGTTCTCAAGCTGAATCTTCTAGTTATCTTACTGGCATGGGCCCATTGTAAAACTTGACAGATGCAAGGAGGAAGCAGAAGCCTGGTCAGGGACATGACACAGTTATAGAGTGCTGTCCCAGCTCTGGGGGCCACCACATCCATGGGGACACTGCAGAACACCCAAGGTCGCCAACCTCAAGTAGAAGGAACCCAAAGAACTGCTGCCCTTTAACTGCTGAAACTCCTTTGTAAGATATCTTGTACAAGTTAGTGCCCATGAAAGATGTACTGAAGTCTGTTACATAAAATGAAATTACAAATGGGTTTCATCCAGAGAATTCAGTGTAAGTCCTCACAGAACCCCTGACCTACTCTTTCAGGCTCCACGGGTCTATCATCCAGTCTGTTGGTGTTCCTGGGATCTCTGAAACTGTTGGAATAATGTTCACAGCAGCAAGTCAGGGCCAAAGCAGCACAAAATAGAATGGTTCAGCTCTTACTGATAGAATTCAGTTCCTCAAAGCCCAGACTCCTTCCTCTCTGACAGGAGACCGAATGGCTGGCTTGGTATTCGCCAGAGGTTTGGTGGGGTAGACTGATGGCAACTGCTTCAAAAAGTTCAAGTACAGACAAAATCTGCCCAAAATGGCAGGAAGGAATGACACTTAACTGAGAGGTTAACATTTTTATTTCAAAAAGCACGATACTGTATATAACACCTTCTAAAAAATAATAAGGTACTGTAACGAAGTGAATTCCTTTTTTTTTTAAAACCACAATAAGGATGTATAGAATCCTTCAACGTGAGTTTGTTCAAATTTTACCTAAATAGAATGTAATATAGTTGGGAGACAAAAGGGGTGATTTCTGCCTGTCACAAAATAAAAGCTCTTTTGCGGGTTTTATTTGTTTATTTATTTATTTAAATTTTACATCCTTAACATATATTACAAGGGCTTCATTGTTTAGTTTAGAATATACATACTGTATTTGAATAATTGTTTGGGGGTTATATGTGCCATGAAAGGTACATTTTCCTTTTTATAAACAATAAACAACAAACTGACACAAAAAGGAATGGAACCATTTAAAAGTTTTGTCTCATTCAAAATAGAATACAGTCTGAGATTCAACACAGATTCTTCCTTGAAAGCTGCAATTATTTCCCATCCCCCTAAAAAAGAAAAAAAGAACAAAATGCAGAAACATATACACAATTCATCGGATTTAAATTTCTACCTGCAGTAGACTACACTAAACATCTGAGCCTTCTGCTTTGTTATGGCTATAATCACATAGATAGTTTAAACATGAAAACTGTTTTAAAAGTTTGCTTTTATTCACCTTCTACAAGATGCCTCCTTTCTCCACAAATAATCTGACCAGCACTTTTTGCTTCAAATACTCATGGTATACATATGTATGTGGAAAAATACATTTATGTCCTTTAAAATTTCTGGGTCCATATAGACATGTCCATTCCTATTGGAAGCATGGCTGATCCACCCAAGATTCTTCTGGAGTGTGTATCAACTTGGTGTATTGCACTGTTTAGCAAAATGCCTATCTCTTTTCCCCTGTTCCTCTGTCCCCTGCAAGTCCAGTGTTAATTTTTTACTTTAGAGTTTCATCTACTTAAAACTTTATACTACAATTTCTACTATATTTAAAAGAGGTTGACTCAACAACGCACCCACACACAGAGAAGAAAAAATTCCATCTTGAAAAGCTAACATTCATTATTCAATATTTTAATATACCATAGAACTTTCCTTTGAGAATTTTCCTTAAAATATATATTCTTCACTTGAAGCTGTCATAAAAATGGAAAGAATATCTTCTCTGATTTTTAAAACCATCAAAGTCAGGTTTTTAAAAGCTACTTTCCAAACCCCAGGAGTAGTGTATTTGGAGGGCAAGCACATCAGTATCTTTAGAAAATGAGTTGAAGACAGTAACATTTGATTCCTATTTGAACATTTATTATTTGTACCAATGAATTCTGACTGAAAAATGTAACTACTATTATCACTAATTATAGTTACGTAGCTACACTGAAGTAAAGCTGCATCCCTTTATTTCAACTATGGAAATCTGATAGGCAGGGTGTTTGATTTGTCCCATCCCACTGTCTCTTCAACAGCTTTCTACTGCACAGATTGTTAAGAATGATTCACAAACTGTTGCTGCCTTCACACTACATACTATAAAAGGTAGCCAAGACATAATTGTATGTGTACTGAACATAAAATAATTTGTGGCTTCAGAATATGTTTTGATACAAAGCCTGCCGGCCCATTGTAGAAAATTTTGTCAATTTATGTAAAAATATTTATTACCTGTAACCATAGATACACAAAATCAATGTGTGTGTTATGTAACATTATGTCAGTAATGCATTTGTTACTGTTTAGAGATTTCTTTTGCTCCAGATTACTGTGCTGCCAAATAACTTTTTTTTTTTTTTTTTATTATACTAGGGCAAGTGATTGCTGTGCTACATTTGCAATTGTAATGATAATTTTCCTGGGAATGCTAAATTATGTCTTAATTTTATTCAAAAGCTTTTATTTTCAAAGCAATTAAACTTATTGTTGATTGATATTTACCATCTAATGTTCCTGGAACACTAAAATAATACGCTTTATACAAAATCTTCCATTATAGTACATTGCTTGAGAGTAGCTATTTGATATAACAGCATTCAGTTGAGTTTTCAAACCAAAGAACAAAAATTATAGCAATTTCACTTGAAATCCATAAATCCATGCACAGGACTGTGTTCAACAGAATCACTAAATGCTATTTGTTATTCAAAGATGAATGAATCAATAGAAAAACAGAACTGATAAATCATTAGTACTTTAATGCAGAGTGGAGGGAAAAACTAATAAATCATGCATTTCAAGCACTTGTTTTCCTTATGGCATGTTTAAAAACATAAAACATGCAATGATGAGATGCAGGTCAATATGAGTGAACAATACTCAAACTGCCAAGAATAGCATTTCATCTTATCACATAAATTTAATGAAACACTAAGAAAAGTACATATTCCATGATTTCTTTCAACAGAGACTCCAACCATACCATGAATACTGTAAACAATGATCTGGACCAACATTTCCAAATAAACATTCGAAATGTCGTAGAGATGGGAGTGGTATAGACATGGGAGAGGACTAAATGCATGCATGATTGGCTTCAGTGAGCTTAATAGTCCTTAGAGGTATCAATTTATACTAGAACAAAACTGATACAATCATTTACTTTTTCAAGTGCACTTAACTGATCCATTAAAAATTACAGATACCTATATTTATAAAAGACCCAAAAAAAGCAAGAAATCAGCGATTGAGCTTTGATTGTGTTGTATGGCCTATTGTCTGCATAAGGTGACAATTTTAGTTATAATGGGTAATTCACTCTCTTCCAGAGTTTAAGTCATTAAAAAATTAATCATGAGAACAATACATTTTCTCCACAATGCTAATTAATTATACATTAACCCATTTCTCTCAAACATCTTGTTCTGAATCTTTGGTGGGAAATAGTATATTAGGCACATAGTTTCAAAAATATATTTGGTTACTGGTGTGGTTATGAATTTTCTTCTAGATCTACATGCAGAAAGGAATAAGGCTTGTCATATTACCACACTTTGCTGCCAAGTAACTTGTTTCTGTTTTCACTTATTTCAGGAATGAGAAACAAAATGAAACAAAATAAAAATCACTTTCTATTTTTTTAGCACAAGAAAACTTTATACCTGATATTTTATATTCCACTCAGAAGCATTAAGATGTTGAAGAAAAACTATTTAGATACAGCAAGGTGTTGTAGTCAACTATTTAATAAAGCCTTCCTAGTAAAAGTTTCTCTTCAAGTCATAGTTCAAAGATCACTGATACACTGAATTTAAAAGGGAAAAGTATCACAATCTGTGGTTATGATCATTGTAGCAATACTGATTAGTGCTTATCAATAATTGGAATCACACAGAGAATTAGCTTTCCCATGGTATTTCCTTTATGTTTCACAGATTTCTCTCATAGGATAGCAAATGGAAACTGAGAGAGGAATGAGTGGGAGACATAAAAATCTATGGGAATGCATGCAACAAAAATATGCAGTACCACTTCATGTAAACTTCTGCCTTCTTCATGCAAAGATGCCTATAAAAACTGAGACAAATTTTCTAATAGCTGAATTGTACATTAGCTCAGTAACAAAAACTGTTAAACCAATTTTATGATTTTGCGTGAGCAAGAGAATTGAAATGGTTCAAAGATTTCCAGCATAAGTTTCCATGGCCCAATTATGCTAATTAGATCTCTAAGAATAAAATGAGACAGGTTTATTCCTTGCTTCGGTTTCTTGTCCTTTTGACGAGGGAGCAGAACAACCCGGTTTTTGGAGGAGGACCCATCAGCATTGGGGCTTGGTTCTTGTGTGTAATTTTTATCTAGGGAAAGAAAGAGAAAGAGAGTAATCTCCAAATATAACACCAATTTCAGAGAATCTCTGTTAAGGCTAATAATATTCCATGAACTACTGGAACATCACAAATATAAAATGCAGTTTCAGAGCTTTTTTTACTTCAAAAATATTTTTTTTAAAAGATTTCATTCATTTATTCATGAGAGACACAGGGAAAGAGGCAGAGAGATAGGCAGAGGGAGAAGCAGGCTCCCTATGGGGAAGCTGATGTGATTCTCTATCCCAGGACCCCGGGATCATGACCTGAGACAAAAGCAGATGCTCAACCACAGAGCCACCCAGATGCCCCACTTCAAAAAGTATTTTTAAGGGAGACAAGAATTTGCATTTAAACCATATTCTGATGCTCAGGGTATTAAGAAAAATAAAAATTAACTGAAATCACATTTTAAATATCATGTTATCTCTAACCTCATTTGTAACAGCCCAAACTCTCTTTCAGCCACATGTTATCTAGGATAATTCACTGACCATTTAAGCAGGAAAGGACCCACCATTACAGTATTCAGAATCCCAGTTACAGTCCAACATCAAGATGTACTGGAGATCAAGCCAAGCCTTATTTATCTTGCTAATCAGATTGTTTCTTTCTTTCAACATGAACTGCAAGGTTCAATTTCAAAACAATCATTAGGAATAAAAGTCAAAAGTTAACGTGCATAAAAGGTCAGAAATGATGAACTAGCTTTCTAATTTGTTAATTAATTGGTAATAGAATAGAATCAAATATTGAAAAGCCTGCTTAAAACACTTTGGGAAACTGTTCTGAAGCTACTCGTTTTGATTTCTTTGATATAAAACTACGAATCACCTTAAATGAGACAACCTTAAAGTAGATTATGTCTGCAATTTTCTCTAATTCAAGTCTAAATTAGAGAAGACATTTTATGAATATATGCTATGCTCAAAGCTAATTGAAAGCAATTATCAAAGTGGCATTTTGTCTGTGACTTTAAGATACATTGTAAGATAATAAATGATTCTCATTATGTAATAAAAAGGTCACATCTTGCCTTTGGGCTAGTGACGCTAAGAGTTTTTCAAAAGCAATCTGAGACATTTTCTTTAGAGAACTGCGACTAATACAAGAACCATCGCTTATTAAATATCAGTTGTCACCTGCACAGCACCCGCATCAGAGATGAGTATTTCTTTCAAAAAGAAACACCACCTCATTAAAAGCTGCAAAAATATATCTCTTAAAGTGCATCCCTGACATTTTCAAGTTAAAATGAATATCCTTCACTTGTCATTCACTAATAGCAATAAAACACATGCAAAAAAATGTATGTCACGTGGACTGGATCATAAAAATCGGCACTGGGGCTTTTGGGAAATGGAGATTCACTTCACAGTCTAGAAAGACAGAAGTATGTCAAAAACCTGGAAAAATGAACAACTTTATTTAAGTCTGTTGGAATCAGGTTATTCTGGGAAGATGCAGTGTTCTTTTTACTGTAAAAAGAAATTGCACCTGTAAAAGGCCAGTAGGCTAAGCTAGCCCCAAATGCTCTGGATGTATGGTTTTGTTTTATTTTTATTATCTTATGAACTGTGGATTTGTTAGCCAGATAAGATCCCAGAATGTAGGCATCTATGTGGATTAAAAAAGATCTCTGCCAGATTTTCTCTCTTAATAATTCAGCTTTAGATTATGCCATTGATTTTTTTTTAAAGATTTTATTTTTTATTTACTCATGAGAGATACAGAGCAGGAGAGAGAGAGGCAGAGACACAGGCAGAGGGAGAAGCAGGCTCCATGCAGGGAGCCTGACGTGGGACTGGATCCCGGATCTCCAGTGTCATGCCCTGGGCTGCAGCGGTGCTAAACCGCTGCACCACCCGGGCTGCCCTATGCCATTGATTTTTAAATCCCCCTGAATCCCAATTTGTACAGTATCTAACACAGTATCATCCATTCATTTATTAATTTCACAAATTTATGGCGCCTCTACAATGCTTCAGACACTGTATAAGAACTTTTAATGAATAATGCACAATCTGTGTTCCCAAGAAATTCTAGTCAAGTAAGAAAAAGTAATTTAACAGGCAAGTTCAACATATCGTAGAAACTGAAATTAAGCAGAAAGGCTCTATTTTTTTTAATGCTGAAAATGAAAGTGATTTTTTTTACACAAAAACACTAAGTTTAAATGAATTCCTGGGGAAGCACTTATATGATCACCTTAGAATCAAAAAGAACATTAACAGGCTAAAGTAAGAAGATACGTATTTCTGACTCACAGTTGCTGAACTAAATTCTTTGGAGGGTAAGGTAATATTAAGACATTTTGGAAAATAAGTTAATTATTGTTAAGACTTTGGGAGAAATATTTCATCTAGTTATTTATATAAGCTTAGTACCAATTTATGATGAAGTGTAACCATAATATCATAAATTATTGGGTATGAAATTTTGTTCATTCTTCACATTATCTTGGCATTTGAAATTTTTTTTAATCATGGCTATCTTTCTACTGGCAATTTTTTTTTTTTAAGAAATAACTTGTTGTTATTCCTTTGTTCAGTGCTTTTGATACAATGGGATCCTTAATCCATGTTCTAGTTTTCAGTTTCTAAGACAGATGGTGGCCACTCCTATTTTTAAAACGATCTAAAACCTGTCCTTTAGGTTGTTTGATCATTCTTATGATCTAAGTATACAACTCTTTCTTTAACCTAACATTATTTCCACAAAAATTCAATCTATATATTCATTGTCGATTGTTTATGGAAATGAAAAGACTGGCTCTGTTTTCCTCTTAGGAGAGAGAACATGAAGTAAACTAGCATTCATGAAATGCCTATTATGTATCTGGACACTTTGCATAGGTAATCTTATTGGATAATTAAATGTCCTTGTATATTTGAGCAGAAGCAAAAAGTACTCTATTAAGAATAATTCCAGTTCAGGTGAGATGATGGTGTGGTCACCGAAAGTCAATGGAGGCTCCAGAAAGCTGTAGAGACATGAGTATGTTTAGGTTCAGATTGCCCAGTAGGGTAACCTGGTTAAAAGATCCTCCCCAGGAATGAAATAATGATTCAGATGCCTATTTTGTATATATTCCATACTTTTTGTTTTAAAGATTTTATTTATTTATTTGTTTGTTTGTTTATTTGAGAGAGCATTTGCGCACACGAGTGGGGGAGCAGAGAGAGAGAATCTCAAGTAGATTCCATGCTAAGTGTGATGCCCAACCTGGGCCTTAATCCCACGATCCCGATATCAGGACCTGAGCCAAAATCAAGAGTCAGATGCTCAATGACTGAGCCATCCAAGTGCCCCTACATTCCATACTCTAGTCTTATTATTTTTATTTATTTATTTTTGAGAACCTGATAGCTACCAGAAAAACAATGAGTAAGGAGCAGATTTTATCCCTAAAAACTTTAAAATATACTAAATTTCAGCAATCTGAAGACATAAGCCAAATATTCAGCAATCTTTGCTTCCATCTTTCAGCAATCAGGAGGTTGCTTCTTAGCTGTTGCTTAATACATCAAATATTTATTGAGCACTGGCTATAAAGAATTTGCAACTTGATTTTGATTGATTTAAAGATACTTTATAATTGAGAGAGAATTGTAGGCACTCATAAGCAATGGTGATGGGGCTTCCACAAGTTGGGATGGCTGCATGAAGGCAGAACATTGCTTTAAGAATGCAAGATAAATATTGTTGGTCATACAATAGTGTCCTCCTATAAAAACTTTTCATTTCTGCATATTATTTATTCCTTTGCAAAGCAATAGTGGCAAAAGAGAGGCACTTCTGTTGCATGACTTTTTCTACTTCTATCATCCTATTACATATTAAGATTGGCTATCTCTAAAAATGAAAAAATTTGATTGCAGTTTCTGTTTTATAAGGATTCAATACAAAATAAAGATGCACACATGGATACCAAATCAAGGATTACAAGACACAGTTTTCTTGTTTCTAGTGTATAATCAGTATTACATCCTGTGATAGCTTCACTTCATAATTATAATATTGAGAGTAATAACAAGATAAAAAAATAAGATTTGACTTTATGTGCTGAACATTATGCTAAGTGCTTTACATAAGTAATTCAGATGCTACCTGTTTCGTATTTTTGACTTTCCCTCACCAAAAGTCTATTCCCATAAAAGTATTATTATTTAGATTTGTAGAATTGAAGTATAATTTCATAAGTGATAAATAGGAGGTTAATATCTCATAGAAGTAAACAGTATTTACTCCCATTAGATATTTATGTTCTCTATGAAGCACTTCCTTTAGCCTAATTAAAACTGAGGTAAGAGATGACTCATTCTCCAGGCAAGTTTCATACGACTCATTGGTATTTTCCTTCCTAGGTCCCCATTCCCTAGTATCGAATATTCTCACTACCCTTTATTATAACGGGCAATGTTTCTTTTCCTCAGGTCATCTGAACATCTTGTTCAATATCCAGTTTCTAGGGGCTTTGGCTACCCATCTAAAGGCTTACCAGACTTTCTGATAAGAGAAGTATCCAGGATGGCAGTGTAGGAAGATTCTGAACTCACCTTCTCCGATGGACATACCAAATTTGCCACTACATATGGATCATTTCCCTCTGAAAAACATTTGAAAAATAGATGAACTGCTCTCCACAACAAAGGATAAAAGAACTATATTGGGATAGGTAGTAAAAGCCCCACCCTGGCACAGCAACACAGTCAGAAGGGATATCACCAGACAAATACTTCTCCCAGAAAAGCAGGAGGCAGGGATTGGTTCCCCATATTGGATACCCAGCTCCTGGGATATGCACTGGAGAGATGATCCCCAGAAAGTCTGGCTTGGAAAACATTTTGGGTTTTCCAAGTGGGGCTGACATTTTGGGTTCCCAAAGTGGTACAGGAAATTGAGATTTCCCTCCTGGAATGCTTACATGCTATCTTGCTTGCCCTGAGACCCAGAAAAAAAAAAAAAAAAAAACAAAAACAGCTATTTGGAAAGCAGCTAGACTATATGTAAGGAGATTCATTTGTTGATCTGGGGACATTGGCTGGAAGGGCACAGAACATTTGAGGTGCTCTCTGGAGACAGAGGCACTGGAGAATGACATTGTTGCACTCTCCACATTGCCTACCAGCCTGGGTGGATGAGGCTGGATTTGGCACCCTCCTTTTGTCTTGTTGGGAGGATAGGGGCAGGTGGTTGAGGTAATTGCTGAGGCAGAAGGGAATGGGTGGTTTCAGTGCTCCCCGTCTCCCTGACTGAGAGAGGCAAACATGAATGGCTACAAAATTCTCCTGCTCACTAGCTAAAGTCTGCAATAATCCTCTGCCCTTTGGCTGGGATTGGTGAGTATAAGTGATCTCAGAATTCTCTCATTTCCAGCCTAAAGCTGGTGTCCATGCACAGACAACACACTCTCCAGCTGCCTTGTTAAAACCAGTGGGCACATGCAATGCACAGATTTGGGACCACCCTGTGATTGGCTGGCCCTGATGGCCAAGAGGCCTGGTGTTCCAGAGCTCCACAGGACTGTAACAACCGGAAAGACAATTCTTGGCAGTTCACCATCCCTGGGCACTGCACAGACAGTAGACTGAAACACAACCCCAGTCTTCCTGTTAAAAAGGCCTATTCATTTAGATTGGAGTTTCAGCTTTAAACCTTCAGGCTTTAGATTTCCCATATATCTAGAGGCTAAAAAGCACTTTCAGGAAATATAAGTGGAGAGATACTATCCTTAAGCACCCCACTGACCTTGCTACAGCTCCACAAAACTTTCCAGAAAGGAGCTACACACAGGCTCATCAGAAGCCTCAGTTTTTGCAGCTGTTGCCCAGGGGACACCTCCAAATCTCCTGGTCTACAGACTAGCAATGATTACAAATGCAGCCCCATAGACTAAATATTAGCATCCTTTAAAAGCTGTTGCCTGAAAGTTGATGCTAAATGAGATTCCTCCTCTTAGATTACTGATAGATCTTGGCATACACTTAACAATAGAGATATATTAAGAACGAATTATGTGGCTTAGAAAATAAAAAAGGTTCAAGAGACAACCAAAATTTAGAAAAAGTTTCAATGAGAAGGATCTTCAAGTACACAAGGCCAACCCTCCAAGACTGAGAGAGGTAGCTAAATAGCTATTTAGGCGAAATCACCTAAAACACAGAAATAAACACAGAGTTAAACAAAATGGGAAAACAGAGATATATGTTTCAAATGAAAGAACAAGAGAAAACCTCAAGATAAAAACCTTAATGATACAAAGGTAAGTAATTTACCTGATAAATAATTCAAAGGAATGATCACAAAGATGTTGATGGAACTTGAGGAACAAAAGGTGAACAGATAAAAATTTTAACAAAGAGATAAGAACATATGGAAAAAAGTAACAAATGGAAGTCACAGAGATAAAGGATACAATGATTGAACTGAAACATACATTAGAGGGGTTCAATGGATTGAGTGGGGTAGAAGAATACATCAGCAAGCTGGAAGATAAAGCAATGGAACTTAGAGCCACAAAAAGAAAAAATAATTTTACAAAGTGAAGATAGCTTAAGGGACCTATGGAACCACATCAAGTGGAATAACATTTGCATTATAGGGGTTCCAAGGGAAAGGGGCAGAAAACTTATTTGAAGAAAAAATGGCTGAAAACTCCCCTAATGTAAAAAAGAAACAGACATCAATTCCAGGAAGAACAGGAAATTTCACATAAGATTAATTCCAAAAGAGCCAAGATAAGACACATTATAACTAAAATGTTAAAGGTTAGAGAAAAATTTTAAAACCAGCAAGAGAAAACAACAACAACAATTTGTTATATACAAAGGAAATCCCATAAGACCATTAGCAACTTTGCAAGCCAGAAGGTGGCATGACATATTCAAAGTGCTAGAAGGAAAAACCTTCCAACTGAGAATACTCAGCAAGATAATCATTCAGATTTGCAGGAGAGGCAAACATGAATGGCTTGCCTCAAAATGAGATTTTTCCAGACAAGCAAAACCTAATGTTGTTTATCAATATTAAAGTGGCCTTATGGGATGCCTGGGTGGCTCAGTGGTTTAGCATCTGCCTTCAGCTCAGTGCATAATCCTGGGATCCAGGATCAAATCCTGCATCCGGCTCCCTGCAGGGAGCCTGCTTCTCCTTCTGCCTGTCTCACTCTCTCTCTCTCTCTCTCTGTCTCTGTCTCTCATGAATAAATAAATAAATCTTTAAAAAAATAAACAAAACATAAACTGGCCTTATAAGAAATATTAAAGGACTTCTTTAAGCTGAAAGGAAACAGCAGGAAAACATACAAAAGTAAAATTCTCACTGGAAAAAGTAAATACATTGTAAAGGTAGTGGATTAATTAGTTATAAAACTACTAAGAAGGTTAAAAAGACTTAAGTCGTAAAATTAAGACTATAGTAATTAATTATATCAAAGAAAAAAATGTAAAACATGACATAAAAAACATAAAATGTGGGTAGAGTAACAATGTAAAGTCTTCAAATGTGTTCAAATTTAAGTTGCTATAACTTAAAAATAAACTGTTATATAAATAGAATGATATATATGTGAATCTTATGGTAACCACAAAGGAAAGACTTATAGTAAGTACACAAATGTACATAAGAAAGGAATCTAAACATAACACTAAAATCATCAAATCACAAAGAGAGAGAGAGTAAGAGAAGAAGCAGACAGGATCCACAAAAACAACCAGAAAATAATGAACAAAATAGGCAGTAAGTAAATACCATCAATAATTACTTTAAATGTAAATTGATTAAATTCCCTAATAAAATGATACAGAGTGGCTGAATGGATTAAAAAGCAAACAAACAAACAAACAAACAAAAAACCCCAAGATACACTTATCAACGGTCTGAAAGAGACTTCAGAAGTATGGACACAACTACACCCACAAAGACTGAAACAAAGACGTTAGCAAACTGCATAATGATATAGGAGTCAATCCAGCAAGAAAATATAGCATTTATGAATGTATATGCATATAACATAGAAACACCCAAATATATAAAGCAATATTAAAAGACCTAAAGGGAGAAATCGATAGCAATACAATAATTTTACGGGATTTTATACCCTACTTACATCAATGGATAGATCCTCCAGACAGAAAGAGACTTTGGTTTTAAAAGACCCACTGGACCAGATGGACTTAATAGATATATACAGAATAGACCATCAAAAACAGCTAAATACATATTCTTCTCAAGTGCACACAGAGTATCCTCCAGAATAGATGACATAATAGGCCATAAAACAAGTCTCAATAAATTCAGAAAAAATGAAATCATATTAAGTATATTTTCAGAACACAATGGTATAGAACTAGGTATCAATTCAAAAAGAAAACTGGAAAAAAAAAAAAACTACTTCCAAATGGAGATTAAACATGTTACTAAACAACTATTTGGTCAAAGAAGAACTCAAAGAAGAAATAAAACAATACCTAGAGACAAAAACAGAAATATGACATAACTAAATCTAAGAGATGCTGCAAAAGTGGTTCTAAGAGGGGGAAGTTCATAGTAATTCAGGCCTACCTCAACACACAAGAAAAATCTCAAATAAACAATTTATACCAAAATGAATTAGAAAAAGAAGTGCAAATGAAGCCTAAAGTTAGAAGAAGGAAGGAAATAATAAATATCGGACTGGAAATAAATGAAATATAGACGTAAGGCAATAGAAAAATATCAATGAAATTAAGAGCTGCTTATCAAATAAACAAAATTCACAAACCTTTAGCTACACTTACCAAGAAAAAAAAGAGAGAAGACTCAAAAGAACCAGAAGTAAAAGAGAAGTTACAACTGTTACCATAGAAATACAAAGGATCATTAAGAGATTACTTTGAACAATTATATACCAACAAATTGGGCAACTTAGAAAAAATAGGTATATTTCTAGAAATTTGCAATCTTCCAAAATGAATCTTGAAGGAATAGAAAATCTGAATAGACTGATTACAGTAGAACTGAATTGGTAATTAAAATTTTCACAAGAAACAACAGTCCAGGACCAAGCAGCTTCACTGGTGAATTCTACCAAATATTAGAAGACTTAATACCTATGTTTCTTAAACACTTCTAAAAACTGAAGAAGGGTATGCTTCCAAATTCATTTTATGAGGCTAGAATTACCCTGATAACAAAACCAATGACACCAAACACAATTTACACTAAATTCAATACTATATTAAGAAGATCATACACCAAGGTCAAGTGGGATCCAGAAATGCAAGGATGGTTCAACATCTGCAAATAAATCAGTGGGATATACCACATGAACAAAATGATTAATATGTGATTACTTCAATAGATGCAAAAGGCCATTTGACATAATTCAACATCCATTTATAATAAAAGCTTTCACTTAACTGGGTATAGAGGGAACATACCTCAACATAAGAGAGGCTGCATATGAGAAGCCCACAGCTAACATCATATTCAGTGTAAAAAGCTGAAATCTTTCTTCTAAAAGCAAGAATGATACAAGGATCTCCACTATTTCCATTTTTATTCAACAAAGTATTAGAAGTCCTAGGCAGAGCAATTAGGCAAGAGAAAGAAATAAAAGGTATACAAATTGACAATGAAAAAGTAAAATGGTCACTATTTGCAGATAAGATGATACCAAAAATAGAAAACCCTAAATATTCCAACAAGAAAACAGTTAGTACTAAAGAAATGAATTCAGTAAGGTAGCAGGATACAAATTAATATACAAAAATTTTTCTGTGTTTCTATACACTAATTATGAACTACCAAAAAAAAAAAAAAAGAAATTGAGAAAATAATCCCATTTACAATTGTATCAAAAAAAAAAAAAAAAAACCTTGGAATAAATTTAACCAACTGGATGAAAGACCTGAACACTAAAAACTGTAAGACACTAATGAAAGAAATTGAAGAAAACACAATGAAAAGATATTTCACGCTTATGGATTGGAAGAATTAATATTGTTAAGATATCCATACTACCTGAAGCAATCTATAGATTCAGTGCAAACCCTATCACTATTCCATGACATTTTTCACAGAACTAGAGTAAATAATTCTAAGATATGTTTGGAATCACAAATAGTAAAAAAATAATCCTGAGAAATAAGAACAAAGCCAGACGAACTTCACTCCCTGATCTCAAAGTATATTACAAAGCTGAAGTATAACAAACATTACGGTAGAAAAACTGACAACTGACACAAAGGGTCAATGAAACAGAATAAAGTGTCCATAAATAAGCTCACATATATAAAATATGTGAAACAGAATAAAGTGTCCATAAATAAGCTCACATATATATGGTCAACAAATTTACAACAAAGGAGGCAATAATACACAATGGGGAAAGGACAGTCTGTTCCATGAGCAGACATTTCTCCAAAGAATGGCCACAGACACATGAAAAATGGCCAGCAGACACATGAAAAAAATGCTCAACACCACTTGGCATCAGGGAAATACAAATCAAAACCACAATGAGAGAAACCTGGGTGGCTCAGGGGTAGAGTGCATTCAGCTCAGAGTGTGATCCCGGTCTGGGGATCAAGTGCTGCATCAGGCTCCCTACGAGGAGCCTGCTTCTCCCTCTGCCTGTGTCTCTGACTCTCACTCTGTGTCTTTCATGAATAAATAAATAAAATCTTAAAAAAAAAAAAAAAAAACAAGCACAATGAGATACCACCTCACACCAATTAGAATGGCTAAAATGAGCAAGTCAGGAAATGACAGATATTGAGGAGGATGCAAAGAAAAGGGAACAATTGTACACTTTTGTTGAGAATGCAAGATGGTGCAACCACTCTGGAAAACAGTATGGAGGGTCCTCAAAAAGTTGAAAATAGAGCTACCCTATGACCCAACAATTGCACTACTGGGTATTTACCACAAAGATGGAAATGTAGTGTTATGAAGGGGCACCCGCACCCCAGTGTTATAGCTGCAATGTCCACAATAGCCAAACTATGGAAAGAGCCCAGAAATTCATCATCAACAGATGAATGGATAAAGAAGATGTGGTATATATAATATATACAATGGACTACCGTCAGCCATCAAAAAAAAAAAAATGAAATCTTGCCATTTGCAATGATGTAGTTGGAACTAGAGGATATTATGCTAAGTGAAATAAGTCAATCAGAGAAAGATAATTATCATATGATCTAACTCATATGTGGAACTTAAGAAACAAAACAGAGGATCATAAGCAGAGAGAGGAAAAAATAAAATAAGACAAAATCAGAGAGGGAGACAAACCATAAGAGTTTTTTTTTTTTTTTTTTTGTAAATATTTTATTTATTTATTCATGAGAGATACAGAGAAAGAGACAGAGAGAGAGACAGACAGACAGAGACAGAGGCACAGGCAGAGGGAGAAGCAGGCTCCACGTAGGGAGCCCCACACAGGACTCAATCCCGGGTCTCCAGGATCAGGCTCTGGGCTGAAGGTAGTGCTAAACCGCTGAACCACCCAGGCTGCCCAAGAGATTCTTAATCATAGGAAACAAACTGAGGTCACTGGAAGGGAGAGGTTTAGGAAGACAGGATAACTGGCTGATGAACATTAAGGAGGGCACAGGATGTAATAAGCACTTGATATTATATAAGACTGATGAATCACTGACCTCTACCTCTGAAACCAAAAATACATTATATGTTAATTAATTGAATTTAAATAAAATTTAAAAAAAAAAGAAAAAAGAGGACAGTCTGTTAAATACATGCTACTGGGAAAACTGAACTGCCACATACAAAAGAATAAAACTGGGCCACTGTCTTATAACACATACAAAAATAAATTTAAAAAATAGTGGATTAAAAACTTGAATGTAAAATCTGAAACCATAAAATGCCTAGAAGAAAACTTAAGAAACAAACTCCCTGATATTAGTTTTAGCAATGCTGTTTTTGGATTTGACTCCAAGGCAAGGGAAACAAAAGCAAACAAAATTAAACAAGTGGATGACATCAAACTAAAAAGCTTCTGCCTAGCAAAACAAAAAGACAACCTAAATGGTAGAAGATATTTGCAAATCATACATCTGACAAAGAGCTTATATCCAAAATATACAAAGAACTTATAAAACTCAGTAACAAAGAACAATCTGGTTAAAAAATGAGCAGAGGATCTGAATAGGCATTTTTCCAAAGAAGAAATACAAATGGCCAATAGGCTGATCAAACGATGCTCAATATCACTAATTATCAGGGAAATGGAAATCAAAACCACAATGAGATATCACCTCACACCTGTCGGAATGACTATTACCAAAAGATAAAAAATAACAAAGGTTGGTGAGGTTATGGAGAAAGGGAACCCTTGCACTACAGGTGGGATTGTAGATTGGTGCAGCCATTCTGAAAAACAGGATGGAAGTTCCTCAAAAATTTAAAAATAGAATTACCATATGATCCAGAAATTTCACTACTGGGTATCTATTTATCTGAAGAAGGTGAAAACACTAACTTACAAAGATATATGCAGCCCTATATTTATTGCTGTATTATTTACAATAGGCAAGAAATAGGAACAACCTAAGTGTCCACTGATGAATGGATGGACAAAAATTATGTGCTATATATGTACAAGGGGATGATACACAGCATTAAAAAGAATAAAATCTAGCATTTGTGACAACACAGATGTATTTTGAAAATATTATATGAGGTGAAATAAGTTAGAGAAAGACAAATACGATATGATTTCACTTATATGTGTAATATAAAAAACCTCACAACTAACAAAAATATTCCAGGATTCATATATATAGAGAGAATAGATTGGTGGTTGCCAGATTGGAGAGGGTTTAGTTGGGTGGCAAAATGTGTGAAGAGGATCAAAAAGTATAAGACCTCAAGTTATAAAATAAATAATTTAGAGGGATGTAATGTGTATAGTCCATAATATTGTATTAACTTTGAAAAGAGACAGATGTTAACTAGATATTGCGGTGACCATTTTGCAATATATACAAATGTCTTATCATTGTTGTACATTTGAAACTAATATAATGCTGTATGTCAATTATACCTCAATAAATAAAAAAACAAAGAGCAGAAAAGCATTCTATTATAATTAAAACAGAAGTGGATCTGTTCTCTCCTCAAGGAGTTCTCAGACTTGCTAGAAAAGGTATAATTTTTTTCGTAACTTTTAAATTATTTAATTTTATCTTCCACAGCCCTTGGAGGGTCTGTGTCAATATCCTTAGTTTTCAATATATGGCACAAGTTTGGGTTCTGTAACTTGTGTTACACAGCTCATGTTGGTGAGTAAAGAACTGAGTTTGAGAATTGACACTCCAACCTCCCAGCACTCCTCCTGAACTCCCACCTCAGTGCCTAGTGCCAGCTATTGCCCTGGAGAACTTTCCCTCTTTTTCTGCTAATGAAACATTGATTCCCATCCAGTTCAAAACATGTATTATTGTGAAATTTCAAAGCACAGGGATAAAAAGAAGATTCTTAAATGCCCTCTGAAAGGAAAAACTGATGACTTACCAAAAAAATAAAAGTCAGCATGGCATCAGGTTTCTCAAAAACATTAGTGCTAAAAGAAAATGGAGATACACCTCCAAACCCCAGAGGAAAAGTTAATTTTATCATAGAATTCTATACTTAGTTAATGTATTGATTAAAGACCAAGGGTACAATGGAGACATTTTCAGTCATAAAACAATTGACTTTACCTTCTGTATGCCCTTTAAAACATATTTGAGCAAAACAAATGCATGAGCTAAGAAAGAGATTAAAAACAAAACAAAACAAAACAAACAAAAACAGGGGATCACATTGCCAACACCAAATGCTGGCAAGGATGTGGAACAATAGGAACTCTCATACATTACTGGTGGGAAGACAATGTGGTACAGCCACTTAGGAAGGCAGTTTGGTAGTTTCTTATAAAACTAAACATACTCTTAGCATAGGACTCAGAGATTACACTCCTCAGTATTAATCAAATGATTTGAAAACATGTTTGCACAGAAAACTGCACATGGATGTTTATAGCAGCTTTATTCATTATCACTAAAACATTGAAGCAACCAACATGTCCTTCAGTAGATGAATGGATACATCAACTATGGTAGTTCCCGACAATGGAGTATTATTGAATGCTAAAAAAGAAATCAGCCATCAAGCCATGAAAAGACACGGAAGAGCCTTAAGTATACATTACTAAGTGAAAGAAGCCAATGTGGAAAGGCTGCATACTGTTTGATTTCAACCTACTTTATTCTGGAAAAGGCAAAACTATGGGGAAGTAAAAAATTAGTGGTTGCCAGGGGTTATAGCAGAAGAAGAATGAAAAGATGGACCATACAGAATTTTTAGGGCAGTGAAAATATTCTGTATGATATTGATAGACACATGTGTCCAAACCCCCAGACTGTACAACAGTAAGAGGGAACCCTAATGTCAACTATGGACTTTGGGAGACTATTTATCAATGTAGGTTCAGTGATCATAACAAAGGTACCACTTCGGTGAAGGAGGTTATGCACATGTGTAGGCAGGTGGTATATGGGAAATCTTTGTAACTTCTCAATTTTGCTGTGAACCTAAAAGTACTCTAAAAAACCAAGTCTATTAACAATAATAACAACAAGAACAACAATAAACCAAGGGATCCAACTGAGAACCAGGATGATAGATTTGCAAAAAACCTAGAAAGAAACTCCCAGAGAAAAGGCTTTTGCCATATAAAGAACAAGAGTTGGGGGAGGTGGGTAGCACTGGGGTAGTTCAGTAGGTTAAGAGTCCTGACTCCTGATTTCAGTTCAGATCATGATCTCAGGGCTGTGAGATGGAGCCCTGTGTCAGGCTCTGTGCTGGGTATGGAGCCTACCTAAGATTCTTTCTTTCCCTCTGTGCCCCTCCCCTGCTCTAAAACAAAATAAATAAAAAAATAAAGGACAAGAGTGGGCTCAATAAATAAACTGATATCTATTTTTAAAAATGAGAATTATTATGATGATGACTTTAAAAAGAGGAGAAAAAAAGAGATTCCAAAATCTTTATAGAAAAGAAAATGTAATTGTGTGTGTTTGGTTCTGCAGTTGACAATATACTCATAATCTCAATGACTATATATTTTGTTTCGATTTAAATAAAATCATTAATTTTTTTGTTCAGAAGCAGAACAGCATAATGGTTAAAAATCAGACTGACTGGGCCCACCACTTCCTATCTGCAGAGACTTTGGCCAAGTGACTATGATTCACTTCCCTCATTGATAATATAGAGACTTTAAAACAGTATCTGTTTCATTGGTTTCTTGTTAGGACTAAATGAGTCAATGCACACAAAATGCTCAGAATGTTACCTAGCACATAAAATCACTCAGTGCATATTCACTATTAGTAAAAAAGTTAAACGGAGTAATGTAAGTGTTAAAAACTGCCTTTCTATACATGAAGTAAATAGAATACAACTAAAACTAATAGGTGGAAAAAAAAAAGATCCAAGCATGTTTTTTAAAGATTTTTTTAAAAATTTATTTACTCATGACAGATGTACAGAGAGAGAGAGAGAGGCAGAGACACAGGCAGAGGGAGAAGCAGGCCCCACGCAGGGAGCCCGATGCGGGACTCCATCCCGGGTCCCCAGGATTGCACCCCGGGCCAAAGGCAGGCGTCAAACCGCTGAGCCACCCAGGGATCCCCCCAAGCATATTTTTTAGATATAGAGTAAGCAACAAGAAAAAAGCCAAATAATTCAAAGAACAAACCCAGTGCCAAAGAAATAAGGGGATAGTAGCTTTCTATTTTTCTTGCAAGTCTACACGTTCTAATTTTTTTCAGTATGCATTTATTATTTTGGTATAAACATTTAAAAAATTAACAAAAACAAAAATCCCTCTGCAGGTAATTATCTTGCATTCTAGTGTTCTGGTTTTCCAAATGTGGTCCACAAACCAAGAGAACTGTCTTCATTGTTAGTAATGCAAACTCCTGGATCACAACTCAGACTTTCTGAATCAGCTTCTACTGTGTAGCAGGATCCCCCAGGTGATTCTTATGCACTTTTAAATTTGAGAAGCCTTGCCTATTTACTCTTGTCACTTTACTTCTCTTCCTAAGGCTCAAAGCTAATAACAGTCTGTTGACTATTCTGACAGACTGGACGGCACCTTCTTATCTTCACTCCCAAAACCTATGGCTAAAAAATAACCTAATTTATCCAACTTTAATTAGCTCTGTTGTTAATCCGCTAGGTACTAGCTTATTTCAGTTTAGCGCTTGGGCTTCCAAGTTGAAAAGACATTTTTAAACATAATTAAGGTGCTTATATTCTAATGATGATAGCACACACAATGGTAGAATGTGATATGCACTGTGTCAGAGATATTCTCAGGGTGCAAAGGGAGCACGAAACAATGCCATTTATATCATGGTGGAAAGACAGGATTTATTTAAACTCAGGTCTTAGCAATGTTACTCTGGAAACATAGATTAAGGGTTAGGTGTCACATGAGAGGCAGGGAGATCAGATGGGAAGTTAATATAATAATCTAGGAAAGAATTAAAATGTATTTTAATTGTGGCAGTGGAATGGGAATGGAGCAGGGGGTAGATCTCAAGAGATAGAAAGGAGGCACAATCTATAGGACATGACTGAACGTTTGGAGTATTGGAAAATGAAGATTCTAGTATGACCTCTGTGCTTTTAGCTTTGTTTGTTATGTGCATGGTGATGCTTTTTAAGAGAAGGGGATGCATTTTGGCAGGAGCAGGGACCAAGAAGTTGGTAAACTCTGTGTTAAGTGTTACATTCTGAAGGTGGTTTTCAGTATCTTTTGGATATGTAGGTCTAGTGTTCGGAAGGGAGAACAGGTCTTGAGACAAATTTGGGTGTGATGAACCTATAGTAATAAAATAATAATAAAATTCCATCCAGAATAGATTACTGAAGGCCAATGCGGCAAATACAAATATCAGATATTAGATATTTGTCTTCCTCTGCCAGTGTCTCTGAGGAATGTTGACATTTAAGGGTGAATCAGGAGAATGATATCCTGTGAAGGAATATGAATACAAAGGGCCTGAGAGGTAGGAGAAAGACTAGAAAGAAGCACCGTGATATAAACATTCCCAGTCAATCTTCAGTGTGGCCTATTCCTCTTCTATTAATGAGGGCAAGACCTTCAAATTATGTGTATTTAGGCTAGTCATGGCTCAGGTTATCACAAGAGTTTTCATGTAAGTGGTATAAGCTACTGAACTTTTATACTAGTTCTAAATCCAGAAATGATCATATTTGAGAGTTATATACTGTAGGCTATTTAGGTAGTGCTCATTTAATTTAGGGGTTGGCAAACATTTCCCGTACAGCATCTTCTGTTAGATAGCAAATATTTTAGGTTTTGTAGGCTGTGGGGTCTCTGTAACTACTCATCTCTGCCACTGTAGCACAGAAGTGTCCATCAACTACATGTAGATAAACAGGTGGTATTCCAGTAAAACTTTATGTTTGACAACTAAAATCTGGATTTCATATAATTTTAACACTATGAAATATTATCCTTCTTTTGATTTTTCAACCATTTAAAAATGTAAAAAAAAAATCTTAACTCTCTCACTATACAAAAAAAGGCAGCTGTCTGATTTAGCCCAAAGGTCATAACTTGTTGACCCCTGATATAATTATAGTCTATATAATTACATCTAGAATTATGAGGCATAAAGTAGAAGAAAGAATTTTTAATTTAAAGTCATGATGTAATGGATCGATAGCTGGAAGATGGATAAAAGTGAAAATAATTTCATATGGTGTATCTTTGATATACTAAGTGACACCATTCAGAAATCATTCTACAAAAGTTCTAAATTATAATATATATGAACTTTCTCAATTTGGGTTGAGATCAACTGATCACGTTTGGCTCAGCTCACATGTATAATCTCTATTGCTTTGAACCAAGGTAGACTTAGTAATACTGTGATTCTTAGAAAGTACCTCAGCAGGTAGTATTTTCCTTTTAATATTTTCTCCCTGTATCTAGCCAACAAAATGCTCTTTTCCTGCTTCTTTTCTTTAAGAGTTTACTATCACTGGATTTATTCAGCTACCTTAGAAATGAATGGAGTTTTCAGAGCAAAATAAATGCCATAAAATATCTGTGGGGAAAGCTTAATTTTGAAGTTATCTGGAACATTAAAAGCTACCTAGCTTGGTTCTGGAATAAGATGGTGGTGTCCTTCCAATAATGGAAACCATTTTGAATTCATGCATGTAGCTGAGCCATATGACAGCGGGAATAAGGAGCATGCTAAATTTTTCAGGTCGGTAACTGCCAAAAAGCAAAGCAATGGAAACATAACAATTTTCTAAAATCTCTATGCCAGCTTCTTTATGATTCCAGTCATTATTTTCTGGAATGATAGTAATAGCCAAGTTTAATGTTAAAGTCTTTGATCTAACAACAAATTCAGAAAAATTGTTGTAAAGATTTACAATAAAATCTTTAAAAAATGGGTTTAAGACATTTACTCACTGATGAAATTCACAGCAATTTTAAATATGCATAGTAATGAGAAAAGAGAAACTTCTTCTTGCAAGTGACAGGCTCTTTGGCTACATTAGGAAGGAAATACTTATACCTGGATTTGAAATCTCTTTTAAGATATAAATTTGGCTGTCCTTTCCAAAATATTTTATGGTTATAAATTGGTTGTCAGGGAAGGTCAGCAGCATTTTAAAAAACCTTTTTATGATTTCCATATCTCTATAGAGAGATTATACCCCACAACCTTAACCTATTAACTGTTTTTCTTTTCCCAGGACCTCTCCAAACCTTTGGTCATGTGGAAAAAAACCAAAAAAAACAAAATAGCAAACAAAAAATAAACAAAAATAAAAACAGAACATAACAACAGAAAAAAATTCCCCTCAGGGCAGCCAGGGTGGCTCAGTGGTTTAGCGCTGCCTTCCGCCCAGGGCCTGATCCTGGAGACCTGGGATCGAGGCCCACGTCTGGCTCCCTGCATGGAGCCTGCTTCCCCTTCTGCCAGTGTCTCTGCCTCTCTCTCTCTCTCTCTCTCTCTGTGTCTCTCATGAATGAATGAATAAAATCTTAAAAAAAAAAATTTCCTTCATTGACTATAGCCAGAGAATATTCATAATATTCACAACTTGTGACTATATTTTTCTTAATAAATAATATTTTGTATGTCCTTTCCTATGTGGTTTTTTCACACAGCTAAAGGGTTAAAATCATGGACTTGGGACAGGAGGCAAGAGTTTGAGTGTCAGCCTAGCCACCGGCAAGAGGATCTCTTTTTTTTTTTTTTTTTTTAAAGAGAGAGGGAGAGAGAGAGAGAGAGAGAGAGAGAGAGAAGAGAGAAGAGAGGAGGGGCAGAGGCAGAGGAAGAGAGAATCTTAAGCAGACTTCATGCCTAGTGCAGAGCTGGACATGGGGTTCGATCTCACAGCCCTGAGATCATGACCAGAGATGAAATCAAGAGTGGAATGCTAACCAACTGAGCTACCCAAGTGCCCTAAGATCTCACATTTTTGAGCCTCAGTATCTATTTATTAAAAGAGGATAACAGTACACCTACTTTATAGGACCACTACAAGTAACAAATGAGGCTGTGCATTACATATAAGTGCTTAATAAATATTATCCGTTATTTTTAGTGTAATTATATATAGAACAGTGGAAAACACATTTTCTTCACCCCCTTCTGAAATAACAATGCTTTCAGGATTCCTTGGGTGGCATTATGAGATCGCATATTACGGCCATCTGCCTTCTCTCTGAGGAGGCCAGAAGCACCTGGGAGGATTCCAGTGACATTCCAGGCTCCATTTCCACCCAAAGAAAATACCAGAAAAAAAATCCATGTGAGGCATTTACTAGCCCACAGAATTTTTTTTTTTTTTTAAACCAAGGGAGACCAATAAGCTCATACTGATGATATGTAAGATCAAACCTCTTTAATGACCCAATTCCCAGATGCAGCTGTACCCTTTGACTATTTGGAGCATCATGGCATTGATCTGAAAGAGTTTCTCATCAATGTTAAACTATTTCAAGGTAATCCAATGAGCATTTTGACATCCATAAAAAATTGCCATCCTAGGGATGCCTGGATGTCTCAGTGGTTGAGCATCTGCCTTCAGCTTAGGGTGTGATCCCAGAGTCCTGGGATTGAGTCTCCCATTGGGCTCCCAGATAGGAGCCTGCTTTTCCCTCTACTACCCATGTCTCTGCCTCTCTCTGTGTCTCTCATGAAAAAATAAATAAAATCTTCAAAAAAAAATTGCTGTCCCACAGTGTAATAATAATTGACATTCATAACAATGTCCTAGGCCATTGATTAGGGGGCATAATTTAGTTGAGTTAAATTGGATAGAGAGGAAATAACTTGATTGTTTCCAGATTCTCCTATTTTAATGAATTGTTCCATCATTCATTCAGTTGTTCAGGCCAGCTATCTGGATCACCTGTGGTATCTTCTTAACACCCATAACCAATCCATTACTAATTCTGATCAATATTATCCCTAAAATATTTTCTGTATCTCTTAACTTTTTGTCTTTCTACCTCCACCACTTTAAGGCCTAAGCAATTGCAGAAGTTTCCTCACTGGTTATTGCCTTCCCTTCCAATCCATTTCCCACCCAGAATGATCTTATCAGCATGCACATCTGATCACATTGTTCTCTTGCTTAAACTCTATTTATAGTTCCACTTGACTCTTAGACTAAAGCTAACTATCCTTCCTGTGAGTGTCAAGGTCCTGCAGATCTGACTCCCACTGAATATCCAGCCTTGATTCACACCTCCTTTCCTTCTGTTCCACATCCATCATGTCATCTTTCAGATCCCTGTACACATGCTCCCTCCTTCCTTATGTAGTTCCCTCTGCATAGGACACTCTTCCTTCTTTTTATGCTTAGCTATATACTCCCCGTCCTTTAGGCCTATTTTGAGCTTCTTTGAAAGTCTTCTTAGACCTCCTTTGATGAGGTCAAATCCCTCTATGATACCCTCTAATAATATCATAGTATCACAGCTGATAGTACCACAAACCTTTCACTCACAGACCTCCTCATCATTACTGAAGTTTTGTGTGAAGCCATGGTCTTGTATGTTTTATTTTGTTTTGTCTCCATTTTAACACTAGGACAAAATATCAGAAACTTCATAGAGAAGGAATTCAATAAATATTTGTTGAAGAAATGGAAAAATGATTTGCTAATATTCTTGATTTGGCTTAGATGAAATAGTTGTATTCTTTTATTTAAATCATCTTTAATAATATCCATTTAATTCAACCCATGGAATTGTGTCATGTGTATAAACAACGTGATATGTTAACATTTTTTTTTTTTTAAATTTTTAAAGTCTTGGTTTCATTCGTTTGGGGAATATAAAAAATAGTGAAAGGGATTATAAGAGAAAGGAGAGAAAATGAGTGGGAAATATCAGAGAGGGTGACAGAACAGGAGAGACTCCTAATTCTGGGAACGAACAAGGAGTAGTGGAAGGGGAAGTGGGTTGGGGGTTGGGATGACTGGGTGACGGGCACTGAGGGAGGCACTTGATGAGATGAACACTGGGTGTTATACTATATGTTGGCAAATCAAACTCCAATTAAAACAATATACAAAAATTTTTTTTAAAGTCTTCTCAAATGAAATATGTGCGATTATGTTCTAGATATCCAAGAAAATAAACAAATACTATTACATTATACTTAGTGTATGTTTATTATGAATTTTTTTATATTAAAATTTCTGTTTGAAATGGGTAAGCCATCCAGTGACTATCTCTATGAAACACTGGACCCTGTTCTCTGTTCATTACTCTTAAAACTTTCAACACTACAGTATGTTTCCTAAAAAACTTAGAATATGTTAGCTATATTTTTTAATTTTAATAATAAAGTCAAAGGAAATGAACAGCTGGATAAGATATGAACCCAAGGCAAATGTGGGAGACAAGTTAGGCCTTGTGATTCCATAGTTTGTATCTACCAGAAGGGAGACCTCTAAGTGTTCTGGAAAGAAGTCAAGTCTGTGTATTAGTTTGATGATGCCCATCAACTAGGAGACACTAATAATTACCCATTCTAAATGATGTCTTCAATTTTGAACTAGATGTATATATAAATAAAATAACTATTAGTCCTCTTAAAATCTAATGACAAAAGTCTAAGTGCATACAATTTGACCATTTTTAGCATGTTTAACAATCCTGGATCACATCAATAGACATGTGTAAGGTATTGCATTCTTAGTATATTTCTTATTTCAACTTTTCATCCTTTATGTTTTTGGACATTGTATCCAATTTGGGTTTTGGACATTGTGTCCAATTTTGGGTTTGAGTTATTATCAAAGCATATGAATATGAGAGACATTATCAACTGAAGTGAAACAAACTTTTCTAAGTTTAAACTAAAAACTAGAATAATTCAGATTTCAATATGAAAAAAAGAAAGAACAATTTATGATTATTTCATAGTATTTAGGTAGAATGTAGATAGAAAAGTACAAAAAAGCTAAGTCCAACCATAAACATAATATTTAATATTTGGGTAACTTTTAAAAAATATAATATGGTAAGAAAAAATTGTTTAAAATATTTTAGTGCAAAATGCAATCAAATCTAATCAGTTTGGCATTAATTAAGCTCTAATAATGTACTTCAGTATCTCTCCTAAGTAGTGTGATCCGTTTCCCCTTCACCCAGGTCGATTTGTGCACCTTATGGTGTCATCATAATTTTAAAACATACTGAGAAAATGACAGAGCTGCAAAATTAAAATAAATGATTAATGGTATTTTTTTTCATGTTTTGTACTAATAGGTATTACTGAGCCTTTAAATTAATAGAGCTGTCAAGCTCATGGGTGTTACAGATCCAGCAATGAACCAAAATGGAAATTATATATTCCACAGACACCCAAAGATGACACTTTGGAATATTTTAAAATTTAATTAGTAGGTACAATTGTTTTATTCCCCATAACCACTGCAAATTAATTGGAAATTAGTCACAACCAATCCTTTTTTTTTAACAATCTGAAATGAAGAGATTGGTGCTTTACACCTTAACATTCTTGTTTGGGGGCCAGAATGCACACATGCAGTAAATTGCATTGTCAATTACAAAAACAACAACTGTTGTGAAATTAGGAAAAATTATGCACAGGTAAACAAAACTAATTAATGCATAAGTAACAGGGGAACACACAAAATAATGCCCAACTAAACATTAACATGCCAGTCTTTGAAAAAAAAAAAAAAGGCTTGGAAATGCAAATTTATGCAAAAGCAGTTACCATTGAAATCTTAAGTAAAAGATGCTTTTAGTTTATGCTTTATTTAACTGCATTTGGAGTCTCACTATCACACCTTAAAAAATATATCTTCTACAAAAGCAGTCTGCTTACTCAAATATATTTTAAGATGGTATGATATTGTTAGTTAATTTTCTATTCTTCAAAGTATCTACATTTAGACTCATTAAATAACAAATGATGGTATTTCCTTCTTTAACACTCCTATTGTGTATTTAAATATTAGACAAAATGCAATTTCCAGGCACACTAAGAAAATATTCAATATCTATGTATACTGGTTAAGCATTTTCCTACTAATAATTAATAGGTTACCCCTTTTCTCCTATCACTAAAACTATGCATGTTCTTTCATCACTATGCTTTGCCCATCCCTTTCTAAACAAAGCCATTAGAGCAGTTTAAGATTCCTTTAAAACAGTGTGTTTACAAAGTCAGCAAGCGTCGAGTTACAATAGCTGCATCATTTTTAATGAGAAAGTATTTTATTAAATTTTCAAAACAAGAATAATTTCTAAAAAAAGTCAACCTGGTGCGTTAAATATTATTTAATACTATTTAAAGTTAATCTATTTAACGCATGAGTCTTGGGAGATTCAAGAGTTACGTAAATCTGCAGATAACTTTCATAGCACCATTCTATTTGGATGAGTTTTAATATAATTTTCCTTTTAGATCATAATTAAAGATGCTAAATGTTATGGGGAAATGATATCTTTTTCCGATATAAGTTTATCAATAAATGATTATGGGAAAATAAAAAAAAGTGTTTGCTACATTTTCTATAACACTACGGCCAAATCTCAAAAAGATATCAAATTTTGTCCCATCATAAAATAACATTGGTTTAACTTTTTTCCCTGTATGGCTTAAGATAACATGGAAGCTAGTTTAAACAATAAAAAAGAAGTAAATCCAAGTGCATTATTAAATATAACAATACTTAATATACACCATAAAATAATTAATACTGTTGCAAAATATGATGTACAGTAATTTTTAACAACTCTTCAATACTACCTTGAGATTTGTAGATAGCTGATTTTAGGAATAAGGAAATAGTTTCAAGAAAATTAAATAATTGTCTGAAGTGTAGTGGTCACTAATATAACAAATATGAAACCTTGGACTCTGGCCTTTATTCTTGTTTTCTAACCATTGGCATATACTTATTTTGCATGGGTAATCTTCCTAAGTAGTTTTTTTTTTTTTTCCCTTTCCCTCCTTATAGAAATCCCATATAACATTGCTTTTAAGGAGTGAAAAATATTTTTAACCCTAGACTACACTGAATTCCTGCTAAGGTGCTAGAAAAGTTTACTATTTCAGTTGTAGATGTTAGCTTGTTCAAAATAACCTTTAACATATTAATCTTTAGAATGGGTTTCAGATAGAAAGCTAATATAAAGAAGTTTTAATAAGATGGTTGTGATTCTATAATAAAGAATGGTAAAACTATTTCACCTCTAATCAATTTTTTTGTTTCCAGGTCTGTGATAAGTTAATTTAGGTGGTAGGTATAAGGGGATCCATCTACCATAGAGATAAGTAAGTTTCAGCTATTTTCCTACTTCCTAAATTTGCCCCATTCTCTTCATAAGTATTCTCAAGTACTGTTTATAGTTAGGCTTTAGTACATTCTAGTCAGGAAATCCAGGTCCATGCACAGTTTGCCTATACCCATATTTGTTATATCTGTAGCAATCAAGAGAGGTATAAGCATATAAACTATAGAGAAGAGCATTCCCTCCAATACCATTACATTTTCTTTTTTTTTTTTAATTTTTTATTTATTTATGATAGTCACAGAGAGAGAGAGAGAGAGAGAGAGAGAGAGAGGCAGAGACACAGGCAGAGGGAGAAGCAGGCTTCATGCACCGGGAGCCCGATGTGGGATTCGATCCAGGGTCTCCAGGATCGCGCCCTGGGCCAAAGGCAGGCGCCAAACCGCTGTGCCACCCAGGGATCCGCCATTACATTTTCTAATATAACATTATGTGAAATGCTCCTTTAAATAGTATTCCCACATAGAAAAGATTGTCATGGTATTTAACTTTATGAGTAGGTTGAAAGAGCCATTAAACAATCTTTTCTTAAAAAAGGTTTATTTTGCTTCTCAAAACAAGTGTCCTACACTGTTTGCTGTGGTTACAGCTGCTAGAGAAAGTCAAAGTGCCAAGAAATCTTATTGCCTAGCTGCTTGTTTTACACTTAGACTCCTTTACTCAATATTATGCATTACAGAAAGCTTCAGAGACATTGTATTTCTTCTCTGAACTTTTTATCCTTAGGCAGACAAGCTTAATCACCTTATGACCAGTTTGGGAGTAGAAAAACAAGTTAGGAACAGACCCAATCTTATAACTTTTTTGCTTGGTGACCTTAGTTAGACATTTAACCAATCACATCTCCATAGTCTCCATAGCCTCCTATACAGCCACATAACTCCCATACAGCCACATAACTTACTTGCAGTAGTCTTAATATATGTTCTCCTACAAAGTAATCTAAAAAAATTAACTCATGTAGTCATCCACATCATTCCTAGCCTAGAGAAACACCTAAAACTTTATCCTTACCTTTAAGTAGAAAACTGTAACTTTTTGATCCAATATTTTCAATCAGACAAGGTAAATGCTTTCTTAACTACTTAATGCAGGACACAAGAATGGAAAAAATAATTTATGAAGTTTTCTCAATAAATAAGATTTAAGACTCAAGGTTTAGTGCATTTCTTAGACTTAACATTTTTTTGTGTGGAAGGAATATGGAAATGGAGATTATGCTGGGAAGTTTCCATGTTGGCAGATAAACAATCTGACCAATAACATGCCAACCTGATGAGGACAATTCAGATGGATTTTATTTATTTCATTTTTAAATTTTTTTTCAGATGAATTTTAAAATAGCCATACACAATAACACCTAAGGAGAGTGGTGACAGTTTAAGTTCTAGTCAAGAAGTAAGCAAACTCCACCCTGTCTCTTCCCTTAATGGCAACTATAAATCCTACATAGGACACATAGAACAGCTATCTGAGGATGCTGAAAGCAGATGGTAGTAGGTAGACTGGAGAAGAAAGTTAAGAGCAGAATGTGCCAAGGAACCAAGATGAGTTCCCCCCCCTCCCCTCACATATCCTAGCCAAAGATCTTGGAGGAGAGGGAGAGCACAAAAAAGCTATTCCTTAAAGTTTCATACAACCTCCTGCGTACACACAGATTTGTCCTTAAGAAGCATACTGACAACCTAAAGAAAAAAACTGGGGGTAGACCACCATCCAGGTTCCATACCAGCCTATGGATCTTGTACACGTAGAATGAATCTGAATAACACTGTGAAGACCTAGAAAGTTGAACTAACATTGGAAACAAAACTCACAGGAAGCAGCTCAGGATTTGTGATCTGAACCTAACTGAATCAATGACCTGCTAAAATAGCAACAACAATGACAAATCAACATTCTCCATAAGAATTAAGCAAAACCCAGAATTTCATAACATGATATTTCAAATGTTCAATATACAATTCTAAATTTCTCAACATATGATGATCCAGGAAAATCTCAAAAATGCGCAAGGGGAAAGACAGCCAAAGATGCAAAACCTGAGATGATCCAAGCGTTAGAGTTGTCACATAAGTCCGTAGAGGAGCTCATAAACCATTCTTCAAGAAGTAATGATTGATACTCCTGAAATGAAAGCTAGAAACTATTGGCTGAGAAATATAGGATATTAAAAAGAGGAACCAGTTTGAAATTTGTGACTGAAAAATACAATGACTGAAGTAAAACAAAGATTACTTTATTGGGCTCAAGAACAGAATGGAGATAAAAGAGGAAAAAGTCAGTGAACTTGAATATAGGTAAATAAACTTTATCCAGTATGAAAAACAGAAAGAACAAAGAGGAAATAAAACAATATATCAGACTCAGAGATCTACAATTAATACATAAAGTATCATAAACAAGTCATCAGAATTTCAGAAGGAAAAGAGAGAGTGCGGTGCTTAAACTAATATCTGAAGAAATAATGGCTGAAAACTCTAACTTGGCAAAGCCATAAACTTAAAGGTTCATGAAGCTCAGAGAAACTAAAACAGAATAAATACAAATAAATCCATGCCCAAACTCATCAAAATCAAAGTACTGAAAAATAAAGACAAAGACAAAAAAAAAAAAAAAGCAGCCTGAGAAAATGATGCATTACGTATTGTGAAGCAATGATTCAAATGACTGTGGATATCTCATCAGAAACCACATTATGTAAAAGACACTATGTGAGATATGAAGGGGAACTAAGGATGAATCTTAAAATACTTACAATTAAGTCAGAAGAGTGGGATACATACATGCATAGCCGAAATACAAGGCTGTGCATTGCCATGGCATTAAGAAGATATCAACAGAGAGCCACAGAAGTACAAAGGATAAGACAAATATTTCAGACAGATGGGGAGTTAAAAAGGCTTCATGAGGAAATTGCTGCTAGGCTTGGCTTTGAAGAAGGAATTTTATTTTATTTTTAGTTTATATGTATTTATATCTCATTGCCTTTCAGAAAGAATTTGTAGTAAATTATAAAAATACATATATCCCAACAGGACAGAATAATTAATTCAGGCAATCTGAATAAAATGGAAAAGTAAGTATATCAAAATAATAAACCATAAGTTGACTGAAAGAAATGCCAACCATGGGTCCATCCTACAGAAGTGCTGGAAGAAACCACAGATTTGTTGGAGGCCAGAAGAATGAGTTTATTACTAAAACATAAAATAGGAAATGGGGATTTTAGGCTCAAAATTAATAGGTAGGAGTAGAAAGCTCCTAAGAGATGGTCCCTATGAAGCATGGCAGCCTTGGGAGAATTATTTAATGCCACTGCAAGGATTCTGAACTTTATTCTGTGTGAGATAAGGAGGCACTGAACACTGACATCCAGGAGTAAAATGATCATTGTCATTCAGTAGACATCTTGGTAGCGATGTGATGGATGGCCTTGGCTACGCTGGGAAGCAAAAGATAATATATTAAGAGAAAAATGTAAATAAGCTGAAAACAATTTGAATTCTGTTATAAATGATAGAGTTGTCATTGATTACTAATATTAGAGCTACATTAAGGGCCAAAAGAGCGAATGAGCGAGGCAGCAAAGCATCATAATTAAGAAAAAAGGCATTTGAGCCCAATGACCTGCTCTACCTCTTACTGTGTGGCCTTGGAAAACTGGCTTGATTTATCTGGATCGTTTGTGTTTATTTGTTTGTGTTTAATGTATCATATGGGGATTGTAATAACCTTACTAACTTCTTAGGACTTTTGTGAGGATTAAATAAATAATAAATATAAACATACAGAACAGAAACTGGTTGGTGGTAAGCATTTAATACATGTTAGGCATTGTTAACATGGTTTCCTCCAAACTTCCAAACGTCGTTTCCAGGACATCCAAATGTCTTCTATCAGCCTTCATCTAGTTGACACTAAATTTCTAGAACTGGAAAAATTTTAGTTTAAAAAATTTTTCATTTTCTATCTTAATGGTCTGAGATTAATGTGTATTTAGCAAATAATTTCAGACTAAATAATACTCTTAAATTATGATTATTTTTAATAATTACAACAACAGACAACATACAAAATAAAAATTTAATGGACAAAAGAACACTGTTCCGCTTTTTAAAGACTTTGCATTTAAAGTTGTGCTGGATATATTCTCTTAGCAAAAGCAAGTCAAAATTAAAATAAGCTTCAGATAACTGCAGCATCTAGAGCAATAGGAAAAAGATAGTCTTCCTAAAGGAGGGTTAAAGCAAAGGCTAGGCAAGTAGCCAGTGTCTGAATCAAGTAGATTCTAGTGCCAGGGGAGAAAACTGACATTCAAGTAAAAAAAATAGCATCTCAAAGAATGGCCTACCCAGTAGAAATGGGACAGGGGGAGATAATTGCTCTTAGGACACTAGATGGCCAAGTGTCTGCCTCAGAAATACTAGGGATCAAGCTGAAGGCAACAAGACAACCAGATTTGGTGGGAATTGGCTGAGGACCGGGTCAGAGCTGAGTTGTGTGTTGAAGGTATTCAACTTTGGAAGATGAGATTGGGCAAGTGGGTTTAGGGTGCTGAGAGGTAAGTAAAAAAAAAAAAAAAAAAAAAAAGCAAAGAAAGACTAAAATACATGTAAATGCTTTCCAGAAGTTGCTTTGACTTCAGCTACCCTTTTGAGAAGTCTTCATGTTTTATCCATGGTCATTTCACCATTTAGCTTATGATCTGTTCATGACTTCCTTCCCGTTCTGTACCACACAGAAGAGAATTTCAAGAATTCCTTCATCTCAATCATAGGTGAAGCCCCCGAAGTGATATAGCATTACAACCTCTTTGGCATTATTTTCATAAAAGTATCACAAGTAATGATTCACATGACTATTCATATTTCAAAGTATTAACAGAATACAATCTTTATAATATGTAAAATAAATACATAATTGATAATGCAGAGAGAAGTGGCCCAAAGAATCTTAACTATACCATAACAAGAAACAGAAAGATTAAAGTTTTGAAGGTTAAGGATGTATTTCTTCTTTGATACATTAAAATTCTTTGCTTTGAGAATGTAGTGAATAAAGATAACTCAAAATAACTTTTACATGTATTTATATATGAAAAATATGTGAATGAATTGCTAGCCAACCTACATTATGTTCAGTGAAAGAAGGTTTAGTAGAAAGCATTTTTTAAAATTGTTATACTACCTCAAGAAGTATTTAAGAAATTCACAAACTCAAAATGCACTTGGCATTGGCAGTGTAATTATGTGTAAGGCACAGTGCTATGCTTCCAGGGGTATAAAGATCATCAAAATCATGGCACATGACCTCAATAACCCTATGCCTATCAAGGAGATGGCAGATAAGCTCATAATTTCAATGCAATATCATTAGTGCTTTGATACAAGTATGATGCACTGAGGCTGGGCTTTCAGACTAGCTGGGGTTAGAGATGGGGTAGGGGAAGTGGCATCGCTCAGGAAAGGCTTTATTAGAGAGGACAGACAGCATGAAATGAGTCCCAGGCTAGGTTGTGTGACTCAACTAAAGAAGAAGAAAAGCTTATTTGGACATGAGGGAAGTGTATGAAGAGATTAAAAAGAAGTAAAGGATGATATTGGTGAAATAGGAAGCCTGATTCAGATTATATTTTATCAGAAAGAAATTAAGTGATTTTAAGTAGAAGAATATCATGGTGAGCTTAGTATTTTATCATGATCCTTCTAGTAGAAAGGTAAAGGAAGGATTTAAAGGGGAAAAAATGGAGATGGGGCAGGACTGATATGGTTATTGCCAAGAGTGTGAGAGAAATGAAGTGGGTGAAATCTAGGAAAGTGGTAGTGGGAATGAAAGAAAGGAAAATATTCCAGAAAGATGTTGTATTGGTAGGTGGACATGGCATTTGAATTTGAGAGTTTTGAGAGAAGTTTAGAATGCCTCTCAGATTCCTAGCTTAGGAAATGGGCACATACTGGTTTCACTAAGTCAGTATGGCAAAGGGAGGAGCAAGAATTTTGGAATGTTAAGAAGTCAGTATTTGCTAGCAAGGAGGAAAAAGAGGGAGGCAGGTGATGAATCCATTTCAGGTATATTGAATTTGAGGCTTAGTAAGGTTACTCCTAACTGAGCAGAACTTTATTGGGCACCAATCACTTGTAATGAACGGATACAAAATGAAATGTGACCTGGTCTATTGTCTCTCATATTTAACTGTTCTCTCCTCTTCCTTCCTTCCCAAGCTGCTCTTTTTTTTCCATCCCCATGATAGAAACATATTGATAACAGAATCAGTATGCTTGACATGCTCAAGAAGAAGAATTATGGAAGGAAGAAGACAAAAAGGGAAAAATAGGCTCTGGAATCTAGCCTAAAGAAAGGTCTTCTTGAACTATTTCAATATAAAGTCTTCTGCAATTAATTGTCTCTATTTGATGCACTTGTTAACATGGCCAATAGTTATATGGCTAAAATAGTCTCAGTGACTATTATGAAAATGTGAACATAAGAGTACTTACACATTTCTATTGGCTACTTTACAGTGAGCTAATTTAAAAAGTCATAAATATAATTATTAAGTATATATTGGAAGTTTTAAGCTCTTTGGTTTGGCTTTTCGTGATATCTTAACTCTGGATTTGTAAAATTTCTAAGTAAATATAACCTTAGTTTTTTTCAATTTTCTTTTTATTGTGGTAAAATATATGTAACAGAAAATTTAACATTTTCACCATTTTTAAAGTATACAGTTTCACGGTATTAAGTACATTAACTGTTGTGTAGCCATTACCACTGTTGATCTCCATCCAGTACTTACATTACGTTATTTTTAAAAATTATTAATTGATGTAAGAATCAAGACCCACTTATCATCTGCCTTTCTATTTAATATATTATACTTAAAGAAAAACAAAACTTCTGCTGTGTTCTAACATTATATCTAAAGCAATTCCTTCATAAATTGGATATCAGCTAATGGATATTTAAATTCAGCAAAGAATTTTAACATTCTATCAGTTCTTATGTTCTGTGTGAAAAAACATTTTGCTATTCAATTGAAACAAAGAACATTCTTTAGTTAAACCATACCAATGCTATGAAGACTAAATACTCTCTTCATTTAACGTGAAATTTAAAGTTCAGAACTCCATGTGGTTCTAGAAAAAGTAGAGTATGCCAGAATGTGAAATGACAATAATGAGCCATAGTCTAGTACAGCTCTTGGCCCACTATAGACTGGAATAAATGTTTTAAAGGAATAAGAGAGTTTAAAGGAGATAAAATGAAATATAAGTTATATAAAATTATTATTCATTTAAATTTTTATAGATCATGATCATCAGTAGCCAAATATCCTGTTACTAATTGAAAGATAAGTTAACAAAACTATCTTCAGAAGTGCTTGTGTAAAATAGGCTAAAAATTATTCTAAAATACTAATTCGATTTTCATAGACATAGACTCTTTAAAGTTGGAGGAAGGCAGTAAGTGATTTACCAGAAGTCACTCCAGCAGGAACATCACAAGGATGGCCCGGACGTTTTCTGGTTGAGATACATGGTGGGGAGTAATCATGAAGAGTGCAGACTGTAAAGCTAGACTGCTTGCATTTTAACTTCTACCTTACCACTTTTCATCAGTGTAGAATCAGGCAAACTATTTGACAACCATTGTCACCACCACCACAACCACCATCACTACATCATTGATAGCACCTCCACCAGTTCATCCCAACCACCGTCACCACCACCATCACCACTACCATCATCACTACCAACACTTATAGCAACAACAAAAATTTTTCATAACTCTTGTAGTCTGAAGTTACATTTATGATACATCTGCTTTTATTTATATATGTAATCTCTTATCTGAATAGGAGTTCCTTGAAAACAATTACAATATTGATCATGTTCTATTACCTGTTCTATTATTGATCATGATGTATACATTGCTGATCACGTTTCTATTCTTGGTGCCAAGTACAGTGCCTAGCATATTTTTGAAATATAATAATATTCACTACAAAAATGGAAATTGGAATTTTGGGGGTTCTAAATGTCTGACTTAAATGATATCTCATTCTGGAGAAAACAATGGCAGGAAGTTTCCTACAGAGAAGGACGCCCTCAAATCCCCAAATGGAGGTAAAAGAACAGATGGGAAAAACACAACAAACAAACAAACAAACAAACAAACAGATGGGTAATGATTCAGGGGGATTTATGTCTGAAGGCCCCATAAATAAATTTCTCATAAGGAGTTCTGAAACAAGTACAAAAAAGATTTAAAAATCCTTATTAATTTTGTCTAGTTTCAGAGTTTATATTATGGCATCTAAAAGTTGTACTTAGACTAACACAAACATTCAAAAGTTAAATCATTGCCAAGGGCATATAATGCCCCAAACCTGAATGCAATAGCTCTGTCACATTAATAATAAAAAGAAAAAGGTACTTGGTGATAGATCAAAAGCTTAGATGTTGTGGTTATTTAGTTATAGGAGTATGTTATTAGTTAATTATAAAAGTACATGATATCTGGAAAGCAAAAATGAAGTGACATAGCCTTTCAAATATTCTGTACTCACTGTGCATGGGGTCTGCATCCATGGTTCTCCATCGATCTGCATTGGCAGAGACTTGCTAGTCCTGGAGGAAAATATTTCATTTTAAGTATAATACTGAAATACATTATATAAGATAATGAGACCAGGGAATGCAAATATGGTAAGAGCTGGCTTTAAATTGATCTTTTCTGAAAGGGACTTCAATTCTTGACTATTAATGAGTACCCTGAAAGTACCTTGGTCACAGGACTATTTAGAGCTTCCTGGTAAATATGACGGTGTTAAAAAATTATGGATGGCAAATGAAAAATGTACGGTTTATGTTTTTTTTTAAATTTTAATTGTTATTTATTTTGAGGTAGTGTATGTTTAATGATGTAGTCAGAATTCTTATAGACAAAAGAGCCTCCTTGTTTTCATGGAAGCCTACATTACAAACCTGAAGGGAAGATGTTTGATGTCTCAGATTTTCCAGTACCAACATTTTCACACAAATAACACCAATTATATCTGTTATATAACCCATGGTTTCACTTTGGGGTCAAAGTAGACCTTTTTTTTCCCAAAGGTAAAATTCTGGGAAAATGTTTCTTGAAAAGGTTTAAATGTGATATATATATATATATATATATATATATATATATATATATATATAAAACCTTACTTTACAATAAATTGATTATTTGATTTTATAGAAACAATGGTGCACTTTAGTATGAAAGAATTTACGTTAATGGTGCCTCAACAGTGTTTTCATTGGGTAATATGCCCAGTAGATACCCTCCACGCCTCAGCAAACTAAGCTTTATGGGAACCATTTTAGAGGGGCTGAAGTTCATATGTTAGAATTGTATCTATGGTCTGAACAAGAGAATATCAAATTTCAATAAACCTGCTAAGTAATAGCTAACCACAACTTTGTAAAATCTGCCAATTCCCATTATTTGGAACTATATCAATATTAATTACTGATAATTTGAGCCACAAATGGGATAAATGTTATCAGAGCCCTGCATAGTTTTAATTAGCTTGTACTTATATCATATCACCCTCCCCTTTCTCAACTGTACAAAAACAACTACCTGATGAGCACAGAGGAGCACTGAGCCAGCCGCCTCCCAGCACTTTTCAGACCTGTGTATATTTGTCCCATCTCCATGGCTCCTTCCAAGCCGACCACCTCCAGCAGCTGATCACTCAGATCTGAAAGAAAACAGAAGCCTTGTAAGTTGCAGTGTAGATCCATATGTGCACAATTTAATGCCATTAGTTATTATGAAGATGAAAAATGAAAGCTACTTGACAAAGAAAGCTTGTCTTGGATTCTGAAAGTAATGAAAAGATGGCCCACGTCTAAAGCTCTCAGTTTAACTAAACCTCGAGGTGCTGTGGGAAAAGATCTGCTGTCAGCTTGATCTAAAACAAAATGGGAAGAATGAATTCAGAGCCAAATAATGCCAAAAAATATACCAGTAGTTTTTTAACATCAACAAACTTAATGTTATTCCACATGTATATATGGAACGCTTATACATTTGGCAGCAAATACACATTTCAACACTATAAATAAAGAATGAAAATATGCTGTCAAACATGATTTTTTAAATTACTCGAACAAAAGACCCTAGAGCTCATGGAATTAAAGTTTCTCATTTTAGAGATAAGAAGATTGAGTCTCTAAATCATCGAGTGACTTGTCCATAGTCATAGGCAACTTTGTGCAGAAGTTCAAGAAAAAATATTAGTTTCTTGAGATGTTTTTCTGATGATAAGAAATAGGGACTGAAATACTATTTGGGAGCCACCTAGATAATTAGCATAGTGCAATTATTTTTTTTAACAGAGGACAGTAGAAAGAGGCTAATAATAATAGCTCTTGCTTGATCAGTGTTTACCCTGTCACTGGACTAATCACTTTACATCATCTCATTTGCTTCCCTTTAAAACCGATTGAAGGTAAATATGATTATTCCCTTTTACAGAATAGAGAATCTGAGCCCTAGAGAAATATGAATTTATTCATATTAACATACTTAGGAAATCACAGAGCCAAAATTTGAACCCAATGGCTTTGGCACAAAACTGCTACATTATGTTTGATAAATCAACCATATAAAAAAGAGATACTCAAACATCATATAAATGCTTCTTGTACAGGGAAAGAGGTTGGATTGTGTGAGCTTCAAGGTTCCTTCCCAACTTGAAGACTTTTGCTCAGCCAGAAGCAGAAGTTGTGCTCACACCAGAGGAATTCCACAGAGCCCAGCCCTGACACACAGCCCCTACACAGCTTACCTATTTAGCTCAGAGTGCCTGGATCCTTGAGAGGGAGGCAAAATTCTAGGTGTATATATATGGTCCCTTTATATTTTAGCATTCCCATGTATTTTCAAGTGCAAATAAATAGTTTAATATTATTTTAGTAGCAGAAAGAGCCGGAGATTTTAGCACATAGTGGGAGGGCATGATGATTTTACAAGATAATAACACAATAGCTGGTCATAGCTGAGGCTGGAATTGCAGAAAAACAAGCAAGTATGTATGTTTTGTATAGACTCCATTTTGTATGGAAAACCCTCATTCCCCACTAATGAATCTATTTTAGCATGGAGCTCACAAATGTGTATGATCCATTTTTAATGTAGTTCAAGTGTATGGCAAATAAGACTCTGAAATCTCGAAGTTTGTTAGGCTTATGATCATTGGCAAATATAAGCCCTTAAAGCAGAAAGTGTGACCAAGCCACTGTATTTCTTTTTAATGAGCTGCTTTTGAAAAACCCCAACTATTATTTTTTTTAAACTTTAAGCTATAGCTGTAGCATGAGATTTCTCCAACAGAACATTCTAGCTACAAAATCAGATGTTAACAAGTCATAATAACTTAGAGCATTCACCTTGCTGTTCTAAACCCTATTTAGACTTATTTCTCATGAAACTTATTCTGTGTTTCTAGTTTAAATTTATGTTGCCAAGAACAGATGGACAAGGAATGGAAACATATTCTTTCAGCTGTAGCCCACACTAAAATGTACTTGGCTCTATAGCCTGGGTGTTAATATACGCATTTCTTAGATATATGTCAACCAGAAAACTACTCTGTGGCAAGCACTAAAACCCCAGATGTGTGTCTGGTGATATTTATAAAGCAACAACAACAACAACAACATTGAAGTTCATATGAAGTATTACATATTTTGCAACTGCATGATTCCTAAATAGGAGAAATTTTGGGCTAATCTTGTAATGATCTGGTTGATGGGAACTATTCTACAAGATATAAAACACTTTTTCATGACAGTTAATCTGTGAGCCCGAACTTTTCCATGAATCACAGGGATTGTCTATACCCACACCATATTGCTGCTGTCTACCACCCTCCTCCTGATTTTTTTCTTTCTTTTAATTTGTCTTTGTTTTTCTCCCTGCAAAAATGCCCCGAAAATCAATTCTACCATTAATACTAATGAATATATTTCTTACAGATTTAGAAGACAGGTTTTCAAATTTTCACGTTCTTGATAACACAAAGAAATAGTGGAATATTTTCTAACTCCAGTAAAGGTATATTAATGCCGTATTCCTTTAATTAGGTATTATGGGAAATTTTTTTAAAAACCTCTAAATTTGTGTTGCACAAATTTGCTTCCATAACATATCCACATTTTAAAATATAATATTTTCCAATGTTTGTGTAAAATTTATGCTTCTTACATATTGCCCTTGAGAGCTAGATCCTGATTGATTTCAAAGATAATTTCCATCTATATAATTTTGAATTTTGTTTCTATATGTAGTATCATCTAAAAACATCAAAGACTTCCTCACTTCATATTCTAGCTGAAATTATTTTACATGCAGGTCCCACTGGGATGTCATAACCAATCAGATAAACCTACTTAATTGGTTTGCTACCTGGCTACAGATTTCATACATAAGAATTGAAGTAGCAAGCTACAGCCCACGGACCAAGTCTGGTTGGCTGCTTGTTTTTGTATGGATTGTTAGTTAAGAATGGTTTTTACACATTTACAAAGTGGAAAGAATTTAAAAAGAATAATAGACTGTGACATCTGAAGATTATATGAAATTAAAATTTTAGTGTTCATAATTTAGTTTTGATGGGAGCACAGCCACATTCGGTTAGGTTTTATCTGTGCTTTCACACTACAGGGGCAGAGTAGTTGGAACAGAGACCATATAGCCCACAAAGCCTAAAATATATACTATCTGGACCTTTAAAGTGCCAACCTCTGCTTAAGAGAAACAATTAATTAGACCATTGAAATTTTCATGTTAGTACTGTCACTATAAATGCTAAATGGCATCACAGTGACCTGAAAGGCATGATGTTCTTCATTCTTCAGCATATGTATCCCCGAGGAAAACAGTGTTCTCAATCATAGAGCCTCACCACCTTTGTGTACTGTAACATTATCATCAACAGCTTGTTATTAATCATGAAGTACTGAAGTTTCCAAATAATCTTATCATAAAAGAAATGAGCATTTAACAGATTAATATTATGTGCAGTCATTGCATCCTGGTTGGACTTTTTGAATATTAAGGGGGAAAAAAGGAGAGTAATACATAGGAATGCACAAATTGCAACCAGACCTGCAGATCCAGGTCAGAAATAGCTCTACCTGTGAGAGTTATCCATAGATGGTACTGAGACCTCCTGACATCCTGGTATTCAGAAGTATGCATCTATCCTGAGGAAGAGATTGATTTTGTTCAGGGGAAAAACCATACATTTTTGAAAGAGTTAATACGTCTTTCCAAATGACTCTATGGGGGTAAGAGAGGCAAGAGAATCTGCCATATTTGATATTCTCATATTTAAAATAGCACAGAAGAGATACTTCAGAGGGAAGAAATTGAATGAAATAACCCGAATTGAGTCGTATTAGGGCAACATTCTTAACACGGGTCAGTGACTCTTTAACAGTATTTCAATATAATTGGTGTCCTTCAGTACCCTACATATTTTATTTTTATGAATTTTAAAACATGTTCTGAATAGTCAGTAGATTTTACCAGACTACAGCACAAATATGATAAGAAACACCACTTTAAAGTTTAATTTGCCTTTGACTTTATAAATCTTTTTCTGAACATTGTTAGTGCTGTATCATTTTGTTATACAGGCAATTGGGGGGGGGATGAATGTAAAATCTGAAAGTCAGGAGTAAGGTATAGATTCAAGAATACAGGAGCAGCATGGCTAATAAGTGGGTAATATGTATTCACAGCTCAGTCTCTTCATTTTTGACAGTTATGCCCTGATAATATGTCTCATTATGTAATTGTTTCAGCCTACCATATGTGAGGGAACAGAAGAGGATGCATTACAAACACAGACTGAATGTGGGTTGTAGCATTTTAGCATTTCGTAGAATAGAATGTGTACTGGAGTGAAGGGAAGGAGGGGCAGGGCAGGGCATACTTCTTCATGCATGGTGTCCAGCAACATGCTGTACTGTGGAGGGGGGAGGCCATGTCCTGGGGTACACTCACAGACTCAGCAGGGACATTTTGTAATCACCATAAATTGCTAATTATATCAACACCTATTAAGTCCTTATTTGGCCAGGGCGAATCCAGGATATCTATGGAATGGAGTTGTACCTTCTGAGTGTGGGTAGACTGTATGCCTTCTAGTGATGCTTCATAAATCTAGCAACTATTTGAGACATGCCTGAAGATCCAGAATATACTTTTTAAAAACCAAGGTATATATGAAATTCATCCACCTAAGTGAATGCTTTGAGGTTTTTTCTTTAACATGTCCATCTATTGTCCCATTGAGATGGCTCCTCACAAATATAAGTAGCTGTTTTCCCTGACCTCCACAAATTAGAAAATGCAAGTAAGAAAAGAGGGTGATGAGAGAGAACTAAAGCAACAGTTTATTAATATGGATTTTGTTTCACAGCACAAGTATGTAAGCATTAAAGAAGACTTTTAGCACCTATAAATATAGGGATATATAGGGATATATATAGGGATATATCATGTAATTACAGGTCCATCAAGGAGATGGGGAGAGTTACCATATACACTCTATGCCCACTGTGGGTAGGCTTTCTGCTCAGGAATTTGCAGGCATGTTTTCATTTAAGACTCCCAACAATCCTTAGAGGCTGATACTATTCTCCTCATTTTATTGATGAGAAAATTCTGTTACTTGTCCAAGTCTTCATGAATTTGGTTTTGAGCTAGATATACATGACCCAAATTCCATGTTACTGTAAACAATACTGTACAATACTGTTACTGTACTGTATTATGTTACAACAGTAGGAACTAACCATTCAATGTTATCAGTGATGGGAGAGAAAAAAATCAACACCTGATAGTACCATCAATAATCCTCCCACTAAATCATTTCAGATGTTGTCACTAAATTAAAATACAGCATAAAGGGGTGCCTGGGTGGCTCAGTCAGTTAAGTGGCTGTGTTTGGCTCAGGTCATGATCTCAGGGTACTGGGATGGAGCCCAGCATCAGGTTCCTTGCTCAACAGGGAGTCTGGTTTTCCCTCTTTGTCTGCCCCTCCCCCTGTTTGTGCTCTCTCTCTCTCTCAAATGAATAAATAAAATCTTAAAAAAAAAATAAAATACAGTATAAAACTCTCATTCACAAAGACTATTTCAGGTCATGTGTGAATTACACTCTAAAGAATCTTGTAAGAAGCCTATGAAATGCAAAATGCTTTTTGGAATAATTTCCATCCAAAATGGTTAAAATGAAATTAAAAAAACCCTAGAAAATTACAGTCTGGTACATAAATGGATTAACTAGAGTTATTTGGAAAATCTAGCAGTATGAAATACCCATTCCCTTTAAAAAAATCTGAAAAATAAGGGGTTAAGGTACACATACAGAATATATATATATATATATATATATATATATATATATATATATATATAGTGGAATCACATGCCTGCTTTTTAAAAATGACTTTTAAAGAATGGATTTGATCATCTCTTTTAAAGCCATCTGGTTTTTGAAAACAACCAGCCAGAGCTGACTATAACTTTATGTATTTTCATTCTAAAATTCTGAACTTCCCTAAATGGATCCAAAAAAAGTAAAGACCAGAAATCACAGTGTGGCATATTGTCAACAACCTCCCTTACTGGGACCAAAGTGATTCTGGGCCTGCAAATCACTTTGTTACATGGCACACTTGAAAAGTGATCTTCACCCCGGGGCACACACAACCCAAGAAATAGTAAGCATTTCATTCACAAGGCCCAGAGAGAATCAGCTTAAAGACTTCCCTTGGCAATCTATTGCTGCAATTGACAATGTGTATCCTGAGTAAATGTAAGCAGAGAGTTTGTGTGAACAAGCTAGCAGTGATTCTGAACGCTGCTGCTTCTGGGTCCTTGAGTCAGTTTGTTCTCGTTAAGCTTTGTGGAGGGACTGAAGGCTGTTGCTTGTTTTCTGTGTGAATGAGCCATTAGTGTGTGGGGGATGTTTTCACAGCACCATGCCTCCGCTGCCCTCTTCCATAAACCAAGCTACTTCACGTGTCTCTTCATATTAGCACCATCACTAAACAAAGCAAGTGCTCATGAATGATGGCTGATGTCAGCAAGTTCTGAATAGCTTCTGGAGGGGCATTCTGCGCCCCAACAATGATGCCTGCTAAAAAGGTGAAGTCACCACGGAGATGGCCAACTGCTGTTCTTCTAAGAATTAAGCAGCTCTGATAATTAAAAAAGAAACCACCCCAATTACAATTCAATTTATTAGAAGGCAGTGCCAATATGATTTTACATATGACTATGTGGTTTTTACATTCAATTTCCAGAAGCACTAGGAAAATGTTATTTTCTTGACATATATTATAAAATATAACGGCATGTTTTATTGACCTTTATTTTAGCTTCAATGGAGCATGAAATCATTTGTGAAAAACAATAACATTTTAAGAACATGGTCATACCTGTGACCTCACTTATAAACTTAATGCTGAAAATTGAAATATGGACAAAATATAGTGATGAAACACAGTTATTTACTATATGACAGAGCTGGCTTTTACGTTTAGTTTATCCTGGTCACATATTAATATTGTGTTCTTAACAAGAGATTCAAAGATTCCATTATACTGGGGTTACTGTGTGTTCTCTGACCATTTGCATAAAACCCTGCTGGTCAGAAGCAAATCTTACTCCCTCAGCAGTATGTCTTCAGAAAAGAGGTTACATGACTAAATAGAATTAAATCCTAGTAATCCTCACTTGGAAATTTTTGGTATTGGTAAAATATAGGATTATCTCCTGAAATTTGATGTCCTGCCAGAGAATCCTTGAAAACCTGCTGACTTCGGGACTCTGCACAACAGGCATACTACAGTTGCTGGTTAGAACAGTGTGTGTGTTTAAGGAGTTTTGCTCTTCTGCAGGACTGAGGAATCCTCTCAACTGAAAACAGGACATGAGAGCAGAACTGAATCAGGAACTCTCATGGTCTCAAGTTCTACCAACATATTTTATATTATCATTGCCTCACTATTTAAAGATGAGCCGCTCTGGACTCATCAGTGCTTCTAGGAAAGAATGATTCACGTCAGAGAAGAGTCTGCTTAATTTGTTTTTTCATTTTTTTAAACTTATAATGGACTGTAGACAGACCATCAGATCTAAGAGATTACCTTTGACAAGTTAGTGTAGCTTAGTGTATACCTAGATTCTTATATTTTGTATATATCCTTCCTTTTTTCTTTCTTCTGTCTTATAAGATAATCTTATTTTATAACCTCATGCTACAGAAAAAGAATATTATGTCTTGGATTAGTAAATTGAATTAATGTTGACCTAAGTAGTTTTATTTGGATGGGATTTTAAAATTAATCCCATTTGTAAATACTTGTAAGAAATACCCTCTGTCATGTCAATTACAAAGTTAGCAAAGAGATCCTTTCAACACATGAAATCACTTAGAAGACAGAATTTGCAATCAACTACTGTATAGGAGATTTTCAGTATCCAATCACCTCATGATAGCTTATTAATCATGTACTGACAAGTTTCCAAAGAGCTTGAATTTAAAAAAAAATAAAGAATAAGCCCTTGTATGTGGACATGTTGAGGGATTCAGATAAGTACAAAAGGTCTCTGTGAGAAAGTTTTCCTTTACATTTTAAGAAGCATGTCATTTTATCTTTATAAAAGAACTGCACTGATATTAATCCAACTCTTAGAAAATACAGCAACATTCATGACTAATAGTTATGTGAAAAGTAGAAATGGAACATTCAAAGTACCTTTGCCCCTAACAATCCTTGAGTACATAGGAGAAGTTTAAATGCAAACTTTCAGATTTTCAACACTGAAAAAACTAAGGACTTTATCTCTCCTTTCAAGGAGTTGCTTTGTGGGTAGGGAAAGCCAAAACCTCTTTTACGGTCCGAAGTTTCTTAATATAATTCATTCTTTGCCTACCTCTCCTTGTAAGAGATATATTCTTTTTTAAAATAGTTTAAAATGCTTTTGCATTGATACTCTTGGTACAAAGAAAAATTATTCTATTTAGTTGTATTCTTTTAAAAGTTATTTGTTTAAAAGGGCTTCACTGTATTGGTCTTGTAGCCCTTCATACAACAGAACAAAAGCAGTTCTATGAAAGAAGTCTAAACTTGGACAAACCGTAAAAAAAAAAGCAAAGTTCCTCTCTGTTTTTATCAAATTTGATTGCTGCAGCTGTTCCCAGTTTCTGTATTTTAAAAATAGCCTTATTCAGTGCCTTGTTGGCTAAAGGCCAGAGTGCCATTAGAACATGCTGTACGGAAAACCTCTATTCAGTTACAGATACAGAAATATATTTAAGATCAGTGGGGGTCATCTGCAGCAAACACTTGTAAAAGAAAATAGAATTTTAATGTGTTTAGACTGATCGCCACTTTTGCTACATAGTTTAAAGCTCCTGTGCAGAATCTTCCTATTAACTTTTTTAAAATTTTAGTCAGGTAAAAATGCAGAATGAGTATCAAGTTCATTGGAAAATATTATTAGAAAGGCCTTGTTTCTCAAATAGTAGTTGGATAGCTGAGATACACATTTCAAAGGATGTTACCAGTGGTTTCTGTTCAACAAGTTCACAGGTATGCATTGATCCAGTGTATTACTGAGCAAATGCTATGAATGGAATCGCAACTTCTCTCTGATGTAGGCCACCTAATCAAGACTACCACATATGAAACAAACCAAGGTGCCCAAGGAGAATGGGTCTAGAAACTAATTTTGGAATGAAAAATTTATACCTTTGGCTCCAAGTGTAGGGGGACAGGGTCAAAGAACTGAATTATTAGTAGAGTTTCAGAGCCCAACTCTACATCTATTCAATTCTTTCCTTTTTTCCTCAATAAATCACTGAAACTAACATTTGGGACTAAACAGATTCATAAAAAATATTAATTTGAGTTGTAAGTAAAAAGAATCTGTTCTTCATGGATCATTAATAAAAAAGAAGAGATTTTTTTTAAGCATGGAATTGAGAACAGTAAGAAAGAATTAGAAAGCAGGGGTCTAGGGAGAACATGGGTGAGAAGAGATTTCATTAGGGAAGCATACATTATTGTCAAGAGGTGAAACCTTTCTTGAAAACCAAAATGTTAGCCTTCCATAATTTTGGGAGGGCTGGTACAAGACAGAAATCTCTGGAGTCAGAGACCTAAGACTTCATAACCTACAACATTTACATCAGTCTTCTGAACTTCAATTTCCACAGGGTGAAGCAAAGAGCATTTATATCATGGAATCAAAGGGGCATAGAGAAACTAGGTCAGCATTCTTCAGGCTTCTGGGGGCAGGAAAAGACTCACTGTGAACCTTTGGGCAGAAATAAGACATGGACTGCTCTTATTTCCACAAGGAAAGGGGATGAAGAGACAGTGCTCAGGTATTCTAGGTGTAAAGAATAGTAGAACCAAAATTCAGTGAGATTGAATTGGAAAGGATAATAAAGTTGCACTATAACTGGACAGGTGGCAGCTCACTATAATAAAGATCTTTATTAGGTTTTTAAATTAATACAATTATTTTACTATGTCATTGCTTTATAGTTTCTGCTATAAAAGCAGTAGTGATGACAAAATATATAGCATCTTAGAACTCTGGATAGCAATATTACCAAAAAGACATTTGCAATTTACCACATCCTTATTATAATCTCAAAAATAACAAAAACAAATATGTCAAAACAAAAAGAAAAATATTAAAATCATATATATCAGTTGCTAGGCTTGGTGTTGAGTATATATATCCAATATATATACATATTTGGTGGCAAGCAAGACTAAACAGAGACTCTTAATACAATCATCAGAATGGAGAAGTTCACATTTTATACATTCAGAACTGGGCATACATCCGGAGCTCCTGGAAGGCAAGTTGCTACTGCACGGGAGGAGCCATTCTGGTTTGTAAATTGTTTGAGCACTTGGATTCAGCCATTTCCAAACATAGTCATGGATTTTTCCATTACATGAGCAAATACATCCACTTTGTCTCTCTTAAAATCACTTTAAATTTAAACATATAAAATAAAGACAGACCAGTTTTGTTTAGTCATTCGATCTGGTTTTCTCTTACAGCTAAATGACACCTGAGTGACATGACTTCTAGTTCTAACTACTGCCTGATTCATTGTCCTCAATATACTTTGGTAGTGTCATTCTCCTTCACTGTCACCTTTAATTGATTTGAATTCCTTAAAGAGCAAGAACCTTGGCATTCTGTGACCCATAATCTTAACTTTATTTTCAATTCTCTTTTATGCAAATTCTCATACCTTGTCCAAACTACTATTTTTCTATTCCCTTAAGTGGGTCTGATTGCCACTACTCTGTTGCCCTCGAATATGGAAGCTTTTTCATTCCCTCCTATTTAAACCCTGTCAGTCCTTTAAGGCTTAGTTAATAACATCTCTTCTGTAATGCTTTATCTTATGTCATCAACCCACTGCTAAATGTTACAAAAACATAGTATCAGTATTACCCTTTTGGCCCTCAGCTTACTTGGGAAGGCAATGATCACAAAATAAAAGATTCAGAGAGTGTGAATCTTTTCACACTTTTCACTTTTCACTTTGGTGCCCCCAAAGTGTGACACCTAGTAGTTAAAAAATGATACATATCACTTTGCACTTTGATCATCTCATTGTCTAATGGTCTACATGAGATTCTTTACTGTTGGGCTTAACCATTATCAATATTTTAGTCCAAATCTGGTTTTTCCTCCACATCACTCACAAAAGTAGTCCCCATTTTGAAATAGCTTTATGAATCTCCAATTATCTCATTTTGTTTCATCATGATTAGGGATTTTGGCAAGAATTTTTATTTTCCTGGCTTAAATTTGATCTCCATATTTATTTTGTTATATCATACATATTGTTTCATAATATTACCTAACTTCCGTTTGTTCATTTATACATTTACTTCATACAACATAGTTACATGGTGCACAAAGTAGATGCTCAGTAGATCAATATATGCCAGATAGTGTAGAAGGTGAGACAGGTGAATGAATTTATAGTTCCTATTCTCAAAGAGTGTATTATCCCTAAGAGAACGGACTTGCAAAAAAAAAAAAAAAAAGTACCGTAGTATAACTTGTGCTATAAAAGACATATTCAAAGTATGAACTGTGAAAAATAGAATTTAGCTCTACAGATGGTGACTGAGGGTAGGAAGAATTGGGGTAGGAAGAGTTTAGGGAAAGTCTTTCTGGAATTGATAATATTGAAGGTCAATTTTAGTTATCTGATGTTGGGGTGCGTGAAGCTCTCCCAAGATGAGAAACATGTATGAAAATAAAATGATGTTGCAATCACATGATATATCCAGTAATTTATAAAAAAAAACTCATTTTTTTCTGGCTTATAAATAACAAGGGAAAGAATTGTGAGAAATTAGATAATGAAGACTCAGTCATAAAGGACCTTAAAACTTTTGCTTAGTTGCTTAAATTTTCGTTGTAGTTGACTGGGGACCAGTTAAGATTTCTAAGTGAAGTAGAGAAGTGATTGGATTGCATTTTTAAAAAGAACATCTAGGGAGTCACATGGAAGGTGGATTGTAAGGAAATGAGGGTAAGAAGCAAGATAGTCACTTTGAGAGAAAAGCACTGAAGTAATACAGGTGAGAGATGACAAGAAATTAAGTAAGGCTGAGGCCATGTGCAGGAGAGGGAAAGTTGTTTATGAGGCAGAACCGGCAGTACCAGGTGTCTGGGAAGTGGGGAATGTTAGAAGGCAAGATGGTGTCTAGATTCAGGCTTGGGAGACAAGCCAATGACAAAGCAACCAATTAATATGGGGAGGGGAGGGGGCTGGGGGAGGGGCAGGCAGTTGAATTAGAGGACAAGTGGGGAAGTAGAAAACATAATGAGTTTGATTTAGGATGTGCTTATATCATGAGCTCTGTGGGACATTAATACAGAGCTCTCTGAAACTCTATAGAGAGGATTGCTTGGAGAAAACATATCTGTACATATGAACACTATTTCCAAATTCACTTAGAATTTTTAAGGGTAAGAATCATATATTGTGTTGCTTTACAGTTTGTTGTTGGTTTGTTTGTTTCTAGATCCCCAAATGCACAACCTGGCATAGAATGATCAATAAGCAAATGTTGAATTAGTAATAATGTACTGTATTAAGTACACTTGAAGCTTTCCTGATAGACTTCTTTAACTGTTGCCAAAAGATAGATTCACCTTTGAATTTGTTTTACAATGAGTACTAGCTGGGAACAAAAATGGCTCATGACTTCAGAGACAATTTCTTGAAGTGACAAATGTATTCCTTTTGATTAAAGGTAAACATTGATGGGTTATTTTTTTTTAAGATTTAATTTATTTATTAGAGAGAGAGAGAGAGAGCACAAGTAAGCAGAGTTGCAGGCAGAGGTAAAGGGAGAAGCAGACTCCTGGGATCAAGACACTAGCTAAATGTAGATGCTTAACTGACTCAGCCACCTGGGCACCCCTGAATTATCTTTTATATGGAATAATTTCTTTCATTTTTTAAAAAAAGATTATTTACTTATTCATGAGACAGAGAGAGAGAGAGAGAGAGAGAGAGAGAGAGGCAAGACACAGGCAGAGGGAGAAGCAGGCTCCATGCAGGGAGCCTGATGTGGGATTCGATCCCGGGTTTACAGGATCAGGTCCTAGGCTGAAGGCAGCGCTAAACCGCTGAGCCACCCAGCCTGCCCTATGGAATGATTTCTTATATTAATGTGGCTCTATTTAGTTTCCTGAATTTTTTTCCCCAAGATTTACTATTAAGGTAAAATTTAAAGGCAAAACTGTTGTCATCTAGCCCTACTGTTTGTTGGAAACTCCTTTGTCATGATTAAGTCTTCCCTATTCTCACCCTGATTCAAGAATGTTGATAATTTTGTTGCTGTGAAATGAAACAGTTGCTGTGAAAATTGACACCAATTTGCTTCATTCTTTGTTATCATCACAATAGTGTAAAGAAGTAAGGATTTTGTCTGTACCAATAAAGTATTATATAACTACCTACTAAATATTTTATTTTCAAATATTTCCAAAAATAATTACAATTTGATAGCATTTTAATATTTAAAAATTATTTAAATCAGATGTTTATGATTATTTAACACACATTGCGGGTTACTTATTGTCATAAGATGCTAATCAGACCATCACATTGTTAGTTGTTAGAAGTATTTTATGAATTTGGAATTCTATTAAATTGATGATTTATTTTTTCCAGATAAGTCACCATGCAAGAGGCACTTACTTATTACACGTTTTTCAGCATATGTTGCAAGTTTATTTTAATGCTGAAGAGGCACATTATGATCAAAGCAGAATTCTGCCCAATTTAAACTGTTCCAAGCTATTTTCATACATTCACTCATGTAATACTGTAAAATTTACATTAAAATGAATGCTCCTCTACAATTAAGTGATTCAGTCAACATTAAAAAAAAAGGTGCAAATGTGTGCAACGTGAAAAAAATCAACAGATGTGCGAATAATCTCTGCTTGGGGATTAGTATCAAAAAGAACAGTAGCCAAAAAAAAAAAAAAAAGTTCCAACATTTATTCTCTCTATACTCTGAAGTTTTTCTGCACCCATGTTAAAGGACATACACAGAAGTCTTAAGATTTTCCCCTATGATGATAACTATTGACTAATCAATAACAAATTGGAGTGAGGAGCAAACAATAACCTACAAAATCAACAATAGCTCTTAAAGATGGATATATATTTTGATTTTGCCTCATTCTTATTTTCCTCTATCCTAATAGTGGATACATTTCAAAAGTAGCAATGATTCATCCACATCTAGAGAAAGTTCATATGTATAACCAGAATATTTAGCATTAAAGCATTTAAATAGGGATTACTTAGCTAGGATACAGTAACAAAGAGAAAAGCTTGTCGTCCTGGAAGATCTGGCCAATCCATGCAGTTGTCCAGATTGTATACTACATAACTGTAAGGTGATAATTCACATTCTAGCGACATGAATGGCATCTCCTTAAATTTTACAGAGCGTACCCTCCGCATTCACATACACTAGGGCCCTGGCAAATATGATAATGCAATAGGAAATGTGAAGATATTTCTTTTTATAGGATAAATGAGATCAAATTGCATCATAAAGCTTCATTTATGTTTTCAGAAGGTGTATTATAGTGATCATGAAGAATGTCCAGTATTCATCTACTTCAGGTGTGGGACAAAGAATAACTTGATGTGTCAATTGACAATCTGAAGTATTTAGACAATTTGAAGCTTCTTGTCAAATAACATTGATAAAAGTTACTTAAGTGTCATCCTTATTTTCTTCTCCCCCTGGGAAATGCCAGATATTTATCCCTCCATCATTTTAACTGAGCTCCCTCATGCTATTTATTTGAGAAAATAAAAAACTGAAAATGGCACTGACAAGGATATTCCCAAACAGGAGGAAAATGAGTTGATGTAATTGTATTTAAAATATTGTCCATCAATGGTTTTTCAACTAATTAACGTTTACAGAAATCACTGATATAAATCGTATTAAATCACATACTCTAAAACAAGGGCACTGCTCTTGTTCACAAATTTCAACATGTTCTATTAGAGTAGATGAAATTTTAACACATGGAAACTTGTATATTGAAGCTTAATAAAGGCATCCATGTTCAATTCTAACTCCACTCAAAGTTTCAACTGTTCTGATTCCTTGAAATTCTTCTACACAGTTCTAACAAGTAGCACGGGTGAACAGGACCTTCTAAATATGTCTGTATATGTGTCTATCTAGATAAATATGAATGAGGAAATGATTAGCCTGAGGTCTCTGGTTAAGCCACTGACCATACTTCAATCCATTACATATGACTGACTCTACGTAGATTTTAAGTTGGGAAATAGAAAACTGCTGAGAAAATACAGGGCTTATAATATGGTGAGGAGTTAACATGACAAATCGTCTCAAAAATCTTCATTGGCTCTTTGCCCATGAGAACTAAAAGGATCAAGTTCTTAGTCAACTGGCTAAAAGGAAGTTAGATTTTTTCTGGAACATTATGAAACATCCAAGATCCAAGTTATGCCATCAGGACAGTGATTATTTTTACAAACACACACACACACACACACACACACACACACACATATATATAAAAGGATGTTAATAGTAGGGTCATGGACATGGGAGGGGAACATATGCTCAGGTGGATCAAGTCAAGGAGAAAAGGAAATGTATTACTATGAATGGGTTCTGTTCTTTATCTCTGATAGTTATGTGCATGCAATTCTTTGAATTTGGGGAATTTTTATTTAGAAAAAGTTTAAGCACTTGAATAAGTTTTTATAGTATGTGCATATGTATATCAGCCCACATTAGGTGTTCAACAAAAATAACATAATTTTAATTTCCTGCTAACCAATGTAATTCTGCTTCTCTATTCTCATTACTCTATCTTATCAGCAAATTCTATCTCAGATATTTTAAAGGCCAATTTCCTCTCTGAAGCTTGTAAAATAGCCAGGAAAATTTAAAAACAGCCTCTCATTCTTAGTGTGTTACATTGCCACTGTTATTTATGTCATATAAGCTGGCTTTCTGATGCCATGCACCAGTGGCTCCATCAGTGTACATTCCCACCAATAGAGTACAAGGATTCCATTGCCTACACATTCTTGCCAACACTTTTGTTTATAGCCATTCTACCAGGTGTGAGATGATATCTCATTCAGTTTTGATTTGTATTCCCTTGATTATGTAATATTGAGCACCTTGTCATATATCTATTGGTCATTGGTCTTTGCTGGAGAAATGTTTATTCAAGTCCTTTTTTCAAGATTTATTTATTTATTTCAGAGAGAGAGAGGAGAGAAAGAGAGCATGTGAGTGGGGAGAGAGGCACAGGGAAAGGGAAAGAATCTCAATCAAATACCCCACTGAGCACAGAGCCCGACGTGGGGCTCAATCTCATGATCCGGAGATCTTGACCTGAGCCAAAATCAAGAATCAGACGCTCAACTGACTGAACCACTCAGGTACCCCTCAAGCTCTTTATTAATCAGGTTATATCTGGGTTTGTTTGTTTGTTTGTTTGTGCTAAGGAGTTGCAGGAGTTTCTTATAAATTTTAGATATTAATTGCTTATCGGGTATATAGTTTACAAGTGTTCTCTCTCATTCTAGCTAACATATTAAAAACTAAGTAGATTCAACATAAACATGTAATTCTGAGACTCCTGAAAGATTGCAGGATCTTGCAACATTGAGCCATTTTGCTCTCCTTGCAAATCTCCTCATCTTTGGGCAAGGCAATGCCCTTTCCAATTCAACAAAGTCCCTACCTAGAATACTTCACTTCTGGCCACATCAAGCATTTCTGATTTTGTCTTTTGAGCTTGGAATACTAACTGCACAAAGTCCCAGAGCCAGAACGTGGTAGAGCCTTACTACACCCATAAAACTTAGAATGGCAGAATATAGGCAGACAAACTAAATCATAATAAGATGTACATCTACATATTATAGAGATGCAGACAGATGGACAGATAGATAAGGCAAGGAAATCTATAGACTGAATAAGATCATTTCTGATATATAACACTAATCAGATGATAATTTAATAGTGCACATACTCAAAAGAAAAAATTAAGTGCTAACTATAGGCGGCCAATTCCTTAAAGAATTGACATTATTGAGATGAATTAGAAAGACATGGTATGTATCATAGAGACTCTAGTGTCATAAAAAGAGTAGGGGGTGTATAGAATACTTATAGGCAAGCAGTTCATTAAAACACCAACTGAAGGGATACCTGAGTGGCTCAGTGGTTGAGCATCTGCCTTCAGCTCAGGGCGTGATCCCACGGTCCTGGGGTCGAGTCCCACGTTCAGCTCCCTACATGGAGCCTGCTTCTCCCTCTGCTTATGTCTCTGCCTGTCACTCTCTCTGTGTCTCTCATGAATAAATAAATAAAATCTTAAAAAAAAACCCCACCAACTGAAAAACGTGATGTGGGTTATAACAATGCCAAGTTCAAGATGCTAGGTTGGGGAAGTTTAAGATGCTAGGGAAGGAAATTGACCAACCTCATGGAAAAAATTCTCAGAGGAAGTTACCTGTCAGCAGCAACCTAAAAATTGGATCTCAGCCAGGTCAACAGGTAGGTGAAGGTGGTTTCAGGCAGCAGAGTGGTGTATGCAAAAGAACTCTGAAAGGTAAGATAAATGCTGACGCTTAAAATGACTTAGAAATTTTGAATTTGGCTGCAACACGGAATTTCATGGCATATGAAGGAAAGGGCAGGTAGTCAAAGAGTAAGTGCATGAATACATAATTTTATAAACCGTTAAAAAGTTTGGATGTAGGTGAAGGGCTGTTGGTTCCCCACTAAAATATTGTATGCAGTGGAAAATACAATCAGATTTTTGGTGTTGAGAAATCATACGATCCCTCCAAAATCTAGTTTATTTGTAAAGTGGAAATAATTTCGTATATTCTGCTTGCCCCTTGGATTATCACAAAGATCAAATAATATGATATATGCTAAAGATTGGCAAACTCTGAGATATAAGTAAGCCTTATAGTGAATAGCATTTAGTTAATGTTTTAAATGTATTTGTAGAAGGGAAGTGAGCAGGATCTCTAATAGATAAATTTTATTATGTGGAACAATTGTAGTAAAGTATAATGTATATAAGTTACTAGCAAATAATAATACAAGTACAAAGTATGTAAGTTAGTAGCAAATATTCAATTAAGAGAGGGACAGATATGATACAGATAAGATAAAGATTAGAGTAAAAAGATGAGATGGAGGCTATAGATGATGCAAATAATTTTTAACTAACCTTTTCTCTTATATGGCTTCTCTTACTAAGTGTTGAAGACATTTGCCCTTTCTTTCTGCCTAATACTCTTTTAAGCTTTTATTTAAATTCCAGTTAGTTATGTAATAAGCACTGGATATTATATAAGACTGATGAATCACTGACCTCTACCTCTGAAACTAATAATACATTACATGTTAATTAATCAAATTTAAATAAAAATAAAAAATAAATTCCAGTTAGTATAATATTAGTTTCAAGTGTAAAATACAGTGATTCTATGCTTCCATACATCACCTGGTGCTCATCAGAATGAGTGAGCTCCTTAATCCCTATCCCTCCACCGACCTCCCCTGCTGGTAACCATCAGTTTATTCTCTATAGTTAAGTCTATTTCTTGGTTTCTCTCTCTCTCTCTCTCTCTTTTCCCCCTTGATCATTTGTTTTGTTTCTCAAGCTCCACATATGAATGAAATCATATGGTACTTGTCTTTCTCTGACTGACTTATTTCGCTTAGCATAATACTCTCCAGCTCTATCCATGTCCTTGTAAATTCTGCCCAATACTTTTTAAGCAACCTCTCTATGTTTCATGAATATAAATTCTGCCTTCAGTAGACCTCTTTCGGGGTCAACATGTGAACTATCAGCATGTGATCCATCAGTGTGTAACCCATCAGAGTGTGACCCATTAGATTGTAATCCACCGGCATATGACCTATGCTTTGCCAATCAAATGCACTAATGTGAGACTTTAGTTTGGAAGTCAATTGCTTGAAAGAGGAGGTGCCAGGAAGAAATTATTCTGGCCAGGACGGCCTGGAGACATTCTATTCTCTGAAGGAGTAGTGTCAGAAGTCCTAGGGGTTGCATCCTGTTTCTGATGTCTCTATGCTAAAGTGTTATACTCGTGCACAGAAGCAGTGACAGTGAAGTTCCCTATGGATCAGTCAGGTGATGTACTTTGTGTGTGGTTTCTGGCTGAGTGGCTTTTAAGCCTGATCTTCCATCACTTGAAGAGACCCTGGGGCTAGTAATAGTATATATGTTTCTCTTCTTCTTACACGTGAGACATGATTCTGTTGTTTGCAACTAAAAACTCTGGCTGATATCTGTGTCAAAGTAAAACTATGATATTTATCCTGAAATGGAAAACTTTTTAGTTCTATTCCCTTATTGTATTGAGAACTAGGACATGAACACAGTGAGGGTGACGATATAAATGTGGAACAAAAGAAAGAGATGGATTCTAATACTATAACCTCAAAGTAAAATGGATTTTTTAAAAACTAACAACGTTGAAACTTAATATGACTTATCATCATAATTTCTCATGTGATCTTTGGATGCTTCTACAACATTTTGTAAAGCTCTACTCTATAATCTTCTCAGTAAAGTTTTACAGTGATTAAACATGCAAGTTTTATAATAGGAGTCTGGGTCCAGATTGTTACTCCTTAAGTTGTTAATTGTGTGATCTTGAAAAGATATTTAATCTTTGCAAGCACCTGTCCCTTTGCCTGTAAAATGAAATAAAAATACCCAGTGAGAATATTTTCAACACTCTTAGCACTGTGCTTAGTATAGGACCAGTACTCAATAGTTGCTTGTTAACATAAATAATAATGACATTGTGTTGAACTAGAAAAGTAGTCCAAAGGTGAAACAGGAATAGTGAGTACTGGTGCTCTGGGTTCTTGACCTGTGATGGGAGTGCAGTATTAGAACTCCTTAAAAACTTGAAGAGAACATAGACTAGTCTAAGAAGCATATTCTATTTAACTCTCACATTTTACATAGAAGACAGGAACAATTCATGAGAGTTCAAGTTCTATTTGAAATAGCTCTCACCCATTTTTTTTGGATGCCAGGGATTACCAGACAGCCCCAATTTCTCCCTTTTTATAAATTTCCTTCTTCCCTCTTCCTTCTAAGTTATAGATTGATGTTTCTTTGTGTCTGTGTGTACACAAATGCTAGTATTTCTGTACTGAACACAAAAGTTCAAAATGAAGAGTTCAAATAGTCGCATTAATTTAGAATATCTTAAGAAACTGGCTTTTATTTGCTTCTTTTTCTGCATTCAAGCCTTATGCATTTAATTTTGGAATACAAGAATAGTTGATAGTCTCAGCAGCTAGTTACATTCTCTACATACTCACTGAATTCCCTGCTAATGTGTGCTCAGTCCTATCCCAGTGCTCCAAGAATCATCAGAAATAAACAAAAGGACATTCAGAACCACCTGGATATGGATAGTTTTTACTTTTTTCATTTACCTCTTTGCTTCTTCATTCTTTTTTATATTCTCTTCTTTCTGTTCCATCCCTTGATTAGGTGGTTTCTTGGTAGCCTATATATTCTACAGCATGTATTAATAAATTACCAGAGTAATACTTATATAATGGCATATTCTCTTTTCCCTGATGGGTGCATGTGTAACTCCCAAACAGAATACAACTGTGGCTATATGCAGAATGGAAAACAAGAGGACATGAGTATAAACCTGAGAAACTATTACTACTGATGAAAAAAAAAAACATTAAAAAACAATAACCACTCATCAATTTTTAAAATGTAGCTCATGTTTAAACATTTATTTGTTTCAAATGAATAATGAAAGACAGTTCCATCTCCCCCAAACCAAAATTAAGTAGAACTGAAATTCCTTTTCATAGAGCAATATATTTCAAAATGAGGTATTTGGAAAGACACAGACACTGCTTGCAACTATAAAAACAAGATCAAAACGTTTTGATGCCCTTTCTCCACTTCAGTAGGACAGCAACTACACAAGGCTATTCTCTAGAGTAATGATCTTCCCTCCCTCCACAGGTTTTTTTTTATCCCATATTCAGGAGGTCATATCCAGTCTTCAGCTGCACAAAGCTCCACTCCTATTAATTTAAAATGGGGGTTTCAGAGGTTCACATACAGGAAGACCTGCTTCTTAAGAGGTAAGCTCTGTCAAAATCCCATTTGAAGAAAAAAATGAGAATATAGCTTTGAGAAAAATAATCTATTTATATAATCTATCTTCTTCACTAATAAGAAAGAAAAGCTTAAAACAGAAGTTAATATATCTTTTGCTTAAACAAAGTTCAGTTTATCTCCATGTTTTAGTAACATTGTTTTGTTTTGCTTTTTTGGTGATTTTTTTATTTTGGATCTGGTATTATTTTGATCATCATCATCATCATTCTGTTAAGCTATCTGACAGATACAAAAGGTTATTCACCCTATGACTGTCTCATTTTAAAAAAATGTTGCACATTCATCGAAAAGAATGAAAGAAATCTGGTTGAAGATGCAGGTGCAGTAATAAATGGGTGGTCTTTGGATTATAGTATTTATGTGTACTATGGCAAAGCTGAACAGAAACCTAAATGTTACACATACAAAGTGGTACAACAAGAACATCTGTGTTGGGGGGATTGAACTGGCATGGCTAACACCTCCAGTGCCAGGTGCAAAGGAAATTTCAATACAGCTTGAGTAATCTTGACTGCTAGCATCTGCCTGCATCAGATTATCTCCTCTGTTCCTAGTCCACCACTATCCATTAGAGTATTTATATGATACATCTGGTGGTGCAATGGCCAAGCAAGAAGTAGCAATGCTTCCATTACTGGGGGCAAATGCCTGACTCTTTAACTCAACATAAAGGCAAACAGGAATTCTTTTCAGGTCCAAGGGCAGCCAGCCAATTCTACAAGACTGATTAGCAGACAGCACTCCAAAAAGATGGCTGCTCTGTCTTTTCATTATTAGCTAGATACATATCCATGTGCATAATGTGGAAAAGGTTAATTCTGTAGTCTAAAATTATGTCTTTAAGTATTATTGCCAGGAAAATAACAGAGGTTTAATGTGTTGCTAGAATCATTACTGAGTTTTAATGTGACTTGGCTCAAACCAAAGTCCCAACATACATTTGATTTTCTGAATCAGTGTGGTAGGGTGAGGAAGATGGAGATCCTCCATCCAGTAGTCTCTACATGAAGCTTCACATAACCAACAGACCATTCTACACAAGAATTATGCCTTTTTCTTCAAATCTGCAAATCACCCTCACCTTCAATATATGCCTGTAACACCTACTGCAGAGAGTGTAAAAGTCACCAGATGGGCCTGACTTCAACATTCTACTGTCTTAGAGCCTACACAAATCAGCACGTACCCATCCCCCTTTGCTTCTGCTTCCTGCTAGAAAAGATTTACGGATCCCTTTATCTTTGTAAAGCAACCCCATCACCTCCTGACTTATATCCTCACCTTTTTCTGATTTTTTATGCACTCTTCCGCTCCCCTGGATCCTTCCCATCTGAATTTTAAGCTGCTTAGGATTCTCTCCCTAGAAGAAAATCCCTGAATGGCCTATTCCCTATAATAGTCACCTTCACCATTGCTCTCTTCTTTCTCAAACATCTTTCCAAGTTCCTTATCTTGTTCCCCTTCTATTCACCTCCCACACCATTCAATTCTGGCTACTTCCCTCAAAACTCCATTAAAATTCGTCACTCATAAGTCATGTCCCTTCATGCTGCTAAAATCAAAGGAGCTCATTATCCTTCTAGATATTTCAGCAGCATTTGGCCTGTGTGAACACTACTTCTTCATGCAGTTTCTTTCCTTAGCCTCTGCTTTTGTGACACTCCCATGTGTTGTTTGGTTTCACTCATTCCTACATCCCTGGCCACCTACTCTTGATTTCCTTTTATCTCCCCTTTTCTTTAACAATTAAAGGATAAAAGGCTGAAGAGCTCTGTCTTGGGTCCTTTTTCCACTATATCTTTAGAAATTCTCGTTCACCTGCGTGGCTTCAGTTACCACCGTTTTGCAGTTGACCTACACATTTTAGTCTCCAATCTTCTAAAATTCAGTCTCTAACAATAAACTGTTCATCTAGCATCTGAATTTGGATGACTCAGAAGTACTTCAAATCCAACACTTCTGAAGTTCACTCCTCATTTCCACTCTCCCCAAAATATCTGTTCATTTTCTAAAGTTCTCAATCCTTCCAAATTTCACTACCATCCACCCAATTGATAAAGCCACCTTGACATTTTTCTTTCTCTTTTCCCAAATCTATCAATATCCAGGAATTTCCAATTTTAGAAAGCAAACAAGTTTTACGTGAATATGTACTTTACACAAAATGGCAAATTTCACCGTATCCCAATCCCTATCCATCTTTTTCTTTCTCTACCCAAGGGGTAAAGTTAGCTATGAATTTGGTATATATTCACCCAAATATCTTGTCTATTCTTACATGTACTCACATACATACCAGTCCAATTTCAAATATATAGATTAGTTTGCATGTCAGTTTTTACAACAAAACAAAACAAAACAAGGTAACATACATTGCAATATGGTTTAGTCATACAAAAACATGTCCTGGGGAGCTATTTTTGCATATATAGATCTGCTTCACTTTAACGCAGAAAATGCCACAGTGTGAACATTACACTATTAGACTTCTATGTAAGTCAGACTTTCTCTTTTTTTCTATTAAAAATGCTGCAATGAATATCTTTATATAGAGCTTTCTCTATGAGTGTTTCTCAGGATTGAAGAATAGTTTTAAAAGATACTGCCAGGTTATGCCCTCAAGTTGTATTGGAAAATTATTCTCCCTGGATTTGTCACATTTTTGTATGTTTGGCAAGTAAGGCTTTGTCCTTTGTCTGCACTATCTTTCCAAAGATGAATAGTGAAGAGCCTTGAAAAATAACATGTCTCCTTCTGGAGCACAAAGGAGGCATGCTTACTCCACAATATGATAATGTTTCCTCCAATCTCAGTAAAATTCTCCTGCAGTACAACCCAATCCATTGGCAGATGTTCTCTGGCACTCTGTGTTGCCCTGTGGGAATCAGAGTTTGGGGAACCAGTGCATAAAGGCAGATATTCTGGTTACTGCTATTGTTATGAGTAATATACTATACTTCATCTCTAACTCAGAATTTGTGGGTCTTCTACCAGCATTAATGAAACTGTGGCAGTGGCCATACAGTTTATATTCTCACCATAAGGGTATGGAGAATATAATATTCTTCACATTATAACC